>NC_064435.1:3584866-6084866 GCF_023343835.1 Lagopus muta | reverse complement strand
ACAATACCACTTTTTCTAAAGCTTACTTGAATAATATTTAAGACAGAAGTTTTTGGTTTGTGTATTCTGGTTGCAGCAGATGTCTCTCATTTACCTATCTGCAATATTTGTAAGATGCTGTAAATGAAAGTATAGTCTCTATTCTGTAATGAGTTTGTAACTTTTGAAGACTCTAGATATTTTAAATAAATGGACAGATAACTAGCAATATTAACCAGTGGCCAAGAATTTCAAAAGCATTTGGGACAGAACTGGCACTATTGAGTGCTCTCAATCACCAGCTGACTTTTCTCAGTAGAAAAACTTTTAGAAATGTTTTGACTCAAAAACACAGACAGCATTTTGAATTTTCTGACTTTGGGGAAGACAAAGGAAAATGATTTCAAATTAAAAGAGAGGAGATTTAGATTGGACATATGGAAGAAAGCTTTTTACAGTAAGGGTAGCAAAGCACTGAAACAGATTGCCCAGAAAGGTGGTGGAAGCCCCATCCTTGGAGACATTCAAGGTCAAGTTGGACAGGGCTCTAAGCAGCCTTGATGGGGCTGTAGGTGTCCCTGTTCATTGCAGGGCATTGAACTAGGTGACTCATAAAGGTCTCAAATGATTCTGTGATTCTATGATTTTATTTTATATGATTTTTAATTTTTTTATGTCATTTCATTTATACTTCATTTCAAAGCTAGTAGATTTGAAAAAAATTGATCTGTGCAATCCACAGTTTCAAGAGTTACAGTACTGAAGAAATAGAAGAAACATTTGGCAATCATAGAGCTGTGAACACCAACGTCCATTTAACTTGGGACATTAATAAGGATTAATTAATTAATTAATTAATTAAGAAATTAAGAAGGAATGGGAAATGCATTTTCAAATTATGGGACAGAAGGCTGAAATTTGCATATGAAAATTAAAAACATATAATAAAACTTCCTTCTTATGCTATGTTTTTCTACTCCTATTTTCCAGGCCTGTTTCAAACTAAATGGAATAGAACTGGTATTCTGAATTCCTTCATTACCTTACATATGTAAGTTTGTGTAACATTTTTATTTTCCTTAATAGCTTACTTCTCTATTTTTCAAAATAAATAATGATTCCGATAGCCTTACAATTCAATAATTACTTCATTAGAAAGCAGAGTGTTTATAGTACAATTAAGCTGCAGAAGAATGCCAGGAACTATATATTAATTTAAATTGGAAGAAGTTTCTCAAGCACTGCAGTCCTTCCCATTCATTTTCATATGCACCAAAATATGATGGCTTCAAATCTCAACATTATCTCCATGTATCTCCTATATATCACCTCTCATACCAGAAAAAAAATGTAAGCAGCACATTCTCAGTCCAAGAAAAAAAAAACATATTTTGCAAATACTTTTCGAAAGCTCTTCTAATAATTTCAAAATATGTTATATCAAAGAAAAAATGAAAGACAATTCATAGAACCGACAGAAGAATTCAAATCTTGCTTATTTCTAAGAAGCTTTGAACCCACAATAATCTACTCCCCACAGTTTGCTATAAACTTATGTGGTATTCTCAGTATCTCCCTCTGAATTTATTCCATATTCAAGTCTATTCAATATTCACTAGATCAAGTGCTGCAACATAAATAAGCCCTTTAGGTGTACTGTTGGCCAGGATACATATACATTCCTGCTTGTATTGACTTTCTGCCTATCTAGTATCTTGGCTAATAAGAGTAACTACGAGGCATAAATATAGAAGGTATATACATTTTTTTTTTTTTTTTTGCAAATGTCAATTTAATGAATGTCAATATTCTTCAAAAATTTGTATCAAATTATTTTCAGCTATTGCAAATGCATTGTTGTTTGTTTTTTGTTTTTTGTTTTTTTTACTTTAACCAGAATTATTCAGTTAGTTTAAATTGAAGATCCTCTGAAATGGCATTATTTAGAAAGTACTGAATTAATCTAAGCTTCATTGTTTTCACTTCTGTATATATGAATCAATTGTTAATGCTTTTTTATTTCACATTTTTAAAAAGTTAGAAATTAAACAGAATGGCTCTAAGTAAACGGAATAGCTCTAATGGTTCTAAGTACTAAAAAGAGGTTGGAAACAAAATAAATCTGAAGGGTTCTACAAGCAAACTGGTTAACAGAGAAAATGATGTAATAGCGTGTTAAAGGAAGATTAAGATTTTATAGATCAAATCCTTAGATAAATAAGTTTTTCATTTTATCACAAGCAGCAGATAAATGCAGTCCATTTTAGCACACGGTTTATCGTCATTTTTTGGCAAAATAAATGTCATTTTGTAAAAAGAAAATATCTCAGTGTGCAATAATGTACCAGAGCTGCTCTGAAAGTAATGCCTTATATTTCATTATGTTGGTCCAAAAAGTCAGAGGTTGGTGGTATGGCAGTAGAGGTTGAACCTTCGCATCAATATTCCACTACATTTTGTTGCCAGGTAACAGATGGCAGCAGAGAGGCAGTCTGACAGAATGGTGTCTGACTTGAAAGTGAGTATGAAACAAAGATGTAGAATTCAGCTTCTCCATGTGGAAAAAAATAGCAGTCATTAACATTCATCAACATTTACTGAATGTTTGTAGAGACCAACCAGTGAATATGAACACAGGTGGTGCGTGTTGGAATCCAGTAAGGGTGACAGCAACAGTGGATCACCTCCACTGGTGTAGATTTTTGTGATTGTAGTGAGCAGGCTTTTGTCCATCACTGGCAAAAAATGCATAGCTAATCATGGTGATTATGTTGAAAAATAATGTTCTGTGGCAGAAAATGTTCTTTATCAACTTTTTTTCAAATTTATTTCTCTATTTGTACCTGCTGTAGTTTCCATGGAAATAAATAAGAGGCATTACTTTTAGAGTGACCTATGCATACTACATTAGGGTCACAGAGCTTTATTTGTTTATTTTTGAAACAAACTTAACATATTAATTTGTCTTTAGAGATATGATAGTAAAAAACTTGCCAAACATCTATTTTTGGAATTGCTAAATCTAATTGAATACAACAGAACATTAAAATAGTTTAATCGTGTGGTCAATTAATTCATAAATATCTATAGCTTCATGTGTCTGTAATTCATTTACCACTTTCTCTGTCAGGTTCTCTCAAAGGACTGCAGTTTCCCCTCTTTTTTATCAATTTCAGACCATGGTTTGTGGTGGGATGTGTTGTGCTTGGAAAGTCCAACTAAACAGTCACAAGGATCCAGTAGGTGCTTGAAGTAAAAAACTTGGAAAACACTTTTTGGATTGTGCAGACTGAATATCAAGTTGTTTGTTCTCGTGTTTTGTTTGTTCGTTTTTCATTTTGTTTGTTTGTTTCTTTAATATGAGGAAGCTCGATAGAAAGCAAATTCTACCTAAAATTTTATCTGATTTATGTTATCCAGAACTCAGACATCATTCTAACGATATTATCTGTGACCATCCTTCACTAAAGATGTAGGAAATCTTCTTTCCACTCTGATAACAAGCAGATAGCAAATGCTTGCCCAAACTCTTGTTAGAAGAAAGCTAAGGCAGCACAACAGAGGTCAGATATCAGAGACGTGGCTAATTATACTGACAGCTATCCCAGCTGACTTCTTCACATATTCTAACTAATTTTTATAATGCTACTCCCCTGTGATGTTCTGGGGAAAAGGAGGTGGAAGTAAAGGAATGAAGTTGGGCCTGGGAAGCAGGGGTGGGGAGAAGGTTTCTTTGTTTCTCACCACTCAAATGTACTTTATTTTGCAATAATTTAATTTTACCCTGAGTTGAGTCTGCTTTGCCTGTGACTGCAATTGGTAAGTGATATCTCTGTCTTTATCTTGACCCATTTACTTTTTTGTCCTATTTTATCTCCTGGTATTTATAATTAAGGGACAGTTTGTTGTACCTTGAACCTTATCTAAGGTAAACCCACCATGGCTTTTCTTCATGATGCTATCAATAACTATCTAGAAACCAGACTATATGTTATGCCAGATCAAAGAAAAAAAAAATTACCTGCCTAGGTAAAAACAGAAATAGGTGTTTTAAATGCATAAAGGTTATAGAAGGGAGAACCGGAGAACCTAAAATTATGAATTTTACACTATGAAACAATTTTAGATCTCAAACTGGAAAATATTCTGGAAAAAAAAAAAGAAAAAAAAAAGAAAAGCCTAATTTGTGAATGTTACTGCCATGGTATGCAAGGCTTCTACTAAAAATTTGGCTTAATTTTCAAAGCTTAACTTCCTTTTGCATCTGAGCACTCTTACTCAGTACTTTAGAGAACTGTAGTTCATCACACAAATGAGAGCACTGATCTGTATCTTTCAGTTGCAGCTGTAACTAAATTGGCAAAAACCCAGAGATTATTTCTGTTAGCTGCCCCTTGTTGGCATACGTACTTAGTCTGGGTACAGAAGCCCCATACAGATACACAAAAAGTTGTATATGTCATGTAACCAGTCATGAGCACAGCTGAACAAGGTTAAATCATTAGCATGACCAATGAACTTTTCTACCTTTAGTAGTGAAGATACCTACTTTGTTGGGTTGGAGTCACAAGTAGGATAGCTTTGAGAATGCATCTAGTTTTGTTTGCAGGACAAACCATATCTCTTTAAGAAACAAACACAATGTAAATTTTTTTGAAAATAAAGAATTTGAACTCTAAAAGGATCCTATGTGTTATGTGAATAATCATGATCTCTAATGTCATCAGAAAGAGAGCCTGAACAGCTTTTGTAAAGCTGAACGTAGGCTGTAAAGACTTCATTTATCAAATAACCCCATGGGAATCCCTGCATACCAAGCCACAGCTCCTAGAGAATGGAATAAAAAGTGTCATAACTCTGAAAGGGCTTTTATGGATCATTTAGAAGATGTGGAAGTAGGAAACAACAAGTGCTAAGTACAGAGCTAGGGCCATGGTAAGAAGCAGTCAGCTCCAGTGTGGATAATGACACAAAATTGTCTGAAGCAACACAAAGTAATGTAATGAGTAATAAACCATGGCTGCACACACGCATGTACAGTGTAGACCCAGCTGTTTAGTGAAGTTTTTCATTTAACAGTAGCTTTATCTTTCATCAAGTATTATGCAGAACCCATATGAGCTAGGACTATTGACTTCATGATCTGTTCCTCGGACTCCACAGACCCCTGGTATGGCAATAACAAAGTGAGACGGGTTGTTTTTTCCATCAGGTTCAGATATGAAAAGCATAGATATGTCACAGTGGCAATTTGAGGATTTCTGCTTTTCATTCTAGCTGTGCATATCTCTGCCAAGGTTGTCATCTCCATGGTAGTCTTCACAAGGTTGAATTCTCACCTAGGGAGTTGAGGTCATTTAGAGCATCGTGTTCTGAAAAGCACATTCAACAGGAAGGGACAGGTATACCTTAGTACAGAATTGCTGATTTACAGAATTTGTCGAAATTAAAATACTTGTGGAAAAGAAAAGTAATAGGAATAAGAATCTCTTTATGAGTTTTCACCCTTCATTTAGCCTAAATTTTTTGGAAAAAATGTCAGCTGCAAGTGTATCCTGTTAATTCCTGTTGACCATCTCAGGCTCTTCTGTTTTTAGAAGAATTAAAGAAAATGTGATGCAGTTGAGGAAAAAAAAAAATTTTCTTTGTTGTGTTTTGATTTCCAGATGAAAGTGAAATGCAGTTCAGCATTATATTATTTTTTATTTCTAGCCTCTTCATATTTGAGGCAAACATAATCATAGTAGCTTAGCATTGCCTAGAGCTGTTGCAATGGACATTCTAAGTGAATAATTACTAATTTGTTCTGTCTATGGGCTTAAGAAAACCTCCAAGGAACTACTACGTTAGCCTAGTTGTTCAGTTGAATTTTTGGTAAGGGATAATCAGATATCACAAGCCTTGATCTCAGAGAGCCTGGGCTGGCTTGCTCACGAGCTGGGAGGAGGGAGGAGATACTGCCTTCATTAAAAGGTCTCCTTTCATTCAAATTATGGAAGCATTGACCTAGTACCACAAATTCATATCCTGTGCAGCTGGAGATACTTGGAAGAACTAGAAATAGTTAATCTTCTTCAAAGGAAATGAGGAAAATTCAAAAGATTATAATGAAAAGAAAGATTAGCTAATAAATGAATATGAGTAGGTTTGCTGGAAACAACCTCAAGCAAGAGTAACACTAAGAGTCGTATAATTATTTGATATGCCAGCTTAAGATACTACATAACAGACAGAAAAGCTACTAAGTGGAAGATGATCCATCTATTAAGTTATCTGTTAACAGAAGCAAAATTCTTGAAGAGACTCATTCTACAATGAAGCAGAGACTGGATTAACTGATGACATCTCGAAATCTTGGACTGACTTAGTACCTGCAAGTGTGAATTTCTGAGATATGGGCAAGGAATAAGGGGGCAAATAATTTTGTGCCTAATGAAGCACAACACAGTATGAGATCTGTGAATTTCTAAGTTGGCTTAGGTCAATGAATAGTCTTCAGGCCTTAATTTCTAGGAAAATATAGCCTATGTGCCCACTGTCTGACCTACTAAAACTTTCTGTACAAAGTCTGTAAGACGTCACTCAAAGTTAGAGTAACCATATCAATTATATTATTCTATCTCAAAAGTTTGCTCATGACCAGTCCCATAATCTAGGAACAGGCACAGTCAGGGTACAAGCTTGTAGATAAAAGGATTGAGCGCAGCCCTGCCAAAAAGAACCTGGGACCAATTACATCCTGGACTGCATCAAAAGAAGCATGGTCAGCATGTCAAGGGAGATGATCCTCTACTCTGTGCTGGTGAGACCTCATCTGGAAACTAAGATGTGGAGCCCTCAGTATAGGAGAGATGTGGACCTGTTGTAGTGTCCAGAGAAAGGTTACAATAATGATTCAAGGGATGGAAAACTTCCCCTCAAAGAACAGGCTGAGAGAGCTGGGGCTATCCAGCCTGGGGAAGAGAAGGCTATGGGGAGACTTGATAGCAGCTTTTCAATACCTAAAGAGGTGCTATATGACTGACTTTTTAATAGGTTCTGTTGTGATGGAACAAAGGAAAATGGTTTCAAACTAAAAGAGGGGAGACTTAGACTAGAAATAAAAAATAAGTTTGTTACAATGAGAGTGGCAAGGCACTGGAACAGGTTGCCCAGAAGGGGGTGATGGAGCCCCTGTCCTTGGAGGCATGCAAGGTCAGGCTGGACAGGGCTCTGAGCAACCTGATCACGTTGTAGGTGTCCCTGTTCCTTGCCGGGGAGTAGGGCTTTAAAGGTCTATTAACTCATTTAACATGTGACTTCATCAGAAATATTTGTCCCTAATGTTATCAATCCCACTGGGGATTCCAGAGATTAATGGTCTCATTCACTACATATTTACATTCCCATTAATTGTTGTTTTAAAATTTATTGCAAAAATCTGTAGGCACATAGAAAACAAAACAATAATGAAGGAAGCATCAAAAATCGTCATGAACTGGGAGAATGTTAGGCATTTGCTTTTAGGATTTTTTTTTATTGTATTAGAATTTGTGTGAACTGCAGTTTTAATTAACAGAAAATGTCAATGGGCCATTCACACATGTTGTGTGTCATGCTAGTGTTTTTGTATGCACTTATAATGAAATAATGCAAACAGAAGTCTTCTGAAACTTTCATGTGTTATGGCTAAGCTTACATCACATGAAATTTAGTTCCACGCATCTGTGGAGAAACATATTCATAAGATTTTATGAACAATAAGCTCCTTTAAAACAAAACATGCAGACTTATTCCAGGTTGCCAACTGACCTTTTATCTGTTTCCTTGGAAATGAAAATGTAGGACAAAAAAGTCACGTTTTGTACAGTGCTTTTTAATATTCTCCAGTTTTACGAAAGCTTTGTTTCTTGAGCCATCATTAGATTTCACAGACAAGCTGAGGAGTAAAGCAACTTAAATACTCCTGTATTAAATCTATCCATTTCACCACAAACATATCTGTGCTGGGTCCTGTGCTTTGGACACAACAACCCTAGGCAGTGCAATGGGCTCAGAGCAGAGTGGCTGAAAGACTGTTTAGAGGAGACAGACTTGGCATTGGTATTAGTCATTGCTCAGCTGAACATGAGCCAGCAGTGTGCCCAGGTGGCCAAGAAGGCCAACGGTATCCTGGCTTGTATCAGAAATAGTGTTGCCAGCAGGAGCAGGGAAGTGATCTTTCTCTGTACTTAGCATTGGTGTGGCGGCACCTCGAGTTCTGTGTTCACTTTTCAGCCCCTCACTACAAGAAAGACATTGAAGCCCTGGAGCGTGTTCAGAGAAGGGCAGTGAAGCTGTGATGGGTCTGGTGCAGAAGTCTTATGAGGAGTGACTGAGGGAGCTGGGATTATTTAGTCTGGAGAAGAGGGGGCTCAGGGGAGATCTTATTGCTCTATAACTACCTGAAGGGAGGTTGTGGTAAAATGGGGATTGGCCTCTTCTCCTGTGTAACTGGAGATAGGATGGAGGGAATGGCCTCAAGTTGCACCATGTGAGATTCAGGTTGGACATTATGAAATATGTCTTTTCTGAAAGAGTGGTCGGGCACTGGAATGGGCTGTCCAGGGAGGTGATGGAGTCACTGACCCTGGAGGTGTTTAAGAAATATTTATGTGTTGTACTGAGGGACATGCTTCAGTGGGAAATATTGGTGATAGGTGGATGGTTGTACTGGATGACCTTGGAGGACTTTTCCAATCTTGGTGATTCTATAATTGGGGGTTGAAACTAGATGATCTTTGAGGTCCTTTTCAACTCAGGGCATTCTTTGATTCTATGACTCTATGCATAATCCAACATGTCTGTCTTTACTACACGTACTGTAAATGTTCTGCACAGGTATTCAGTTTAAACTAAGTCACTGTGTTTCCCAAATATGCTTCTGTCCTAATCTGGGACTGTTTTATCATTGCTACTTTTCTGTTGGCCAATATTTAAGTTAAGAATATGTAAGGTTTTTGGTTAAGTGGGGTTTTAGTGGGTGAGTAGTTTTGTGGCAGTCCATAAAGAAGTGAAGATTAAAATATTGCCCAAAAATAAGTGTGGAGGAAGTGTGGAGGAAATGGCAGAAAATCTCAAAACTCTTTTTATAACTGAGTATAAGAGTACTGGAACTAGGACAGTTTATGTCAACATTATTGAAATTGTGTAGTTTTTTTCCCAATCAGATTGAAAGTTGTACTTCTAACCCTGGCAGTGTGTGGTGGTTTCACCCTGATTGGCAGCTCACCTCCACCAAGACTGCTCCTCCTTCACTCTGCCTCATCAGAGGAAATGGGAGGGGAGAAATAGGATTGAAGAAAAAACACTCGTGGGTTGAGATAAATAGAATTAAATTAAAGGTATTAAAAAAAAAAAAAAAAAAAAAAAGAGAGGGAAGAGAGGGAGAGAGAGAGAGAGAGAGAGAAAGGAAAACAAGCAAAGGATGTGCAGAAGCAAAGAGAAAAAAAAAACGTAATTATTATTTACTTCACATTGGCAAGTTCAGATTGGTCTTGGGAGGCAGGAGCTCCATATGCATATTGGTTGTTGGGGAGATCAGTCTCCATGACAACAGCATCCTATTTGTGGTCTCTTTTTCCTGCTTTTTTTGTTGAGTGTAACATCATATGGTGTGGAATAATCATCCAGTTCCAGATTTGCTGCCCTACTGATGTCTCCTCCTCTCTACCTCTTGCCTACCCTCAGCTAACTAGCTCTAGAGGCATTTTTGGAGAGAATCTTGATGCTGTGCCAAAAATGCTCAGCAATGGACAAAACACTGGTATGATATCAATGCTCCTCTATAGCTACAAGTTCAAAGAACAGCCAGAAATTCAACACCATCTCAGCCAGATCCAGTACACAGGGGAGTAGGAAGTTTTGAAACCAAGACTGAGAAAAGAAAAGATAGACTGTTCTCATAATTTAACATATAGATTTCAATCTGAGAATCTCTATAATGTGTTTTTTATATGTTTGTTATGCCAACAGCTTTGACCCACAACAACTATACTATATAAGAGAAAAAATGCCTCCAAACAAGTGGTAGGACAGATCCAAGTTTATTTTCCTAGTTCTTTCTTTTTGTTTATTTACGAGTTTCAAATGCAAATGGATATTCTCTTATTCGTTTTTTTTTCTTTTTCTGTTTTCTGCCGAGTGACTTGAAAGGGAATAGAAAGGTCTTAATTTATGTTATTCTTCAAGACTCGGAGATATTGCTTTATTTCCACTCATTATTAAGGAAAAGCAGAACAGACTAATTTATTCTCAACTGTTATTTTTTTCCACTGTCATTCAGCACATATTGGGAGGACTCTGAATTTCTCATCAGTTACAGAGAAAGACTCCTCTTGCCTTCGAATTCAGGGCTCAATCCCCTCTATCTACCATGGTTCTATGTGGTGAAGCACAGCTTGCTCTGGAAAAGTGCTGAACTCATTAGCAGCATTGCTTTCGTTTTAGGTAAATGTCTTGAAAGCAGAATTGTCATTAACATGAAATTGCTTTGACCAGCACTTAAACTGAATAGGACAATATATAAAACGTTAACTACGGACTTCCAGCTGAGCTCCTCAGCCCTTTTTTTCCTGTCACTTTATACAATGCTGCTGACTATCTGCCCTTTTTCCTCTTTCTTAGGCTTATCTCAATAAGACCTGTCTCAAAGTCACTGAAAAGAAGAAAGAGGAGCTGAATATATCTGACAGCTATTTTTATCAGATAAACTAAAGTTCAAATAAATGGAACTCTTTTGCCTTTCAAAGGCTTCCAGTCCCCTGACGTTTTCTCATGCAATATAGCCCTTTCTGAAAACCAGGGATTGCTGTCACTTACTTTGTGCAGTGATGTGGGACTGATCCACCTTTGATTTACTAACTTTGCTGAAGGATAAACATTTCTGCAGTGGTCAAGAGGAGTATGGCATCATTCAAAGGAAAGCATAATGTTACTGACTTCTTTTCTAAATGTCCATCAAAATAAGTTTGAGTTCTTTATAGAGAAGGTTGTTCTCTGTTCTTACAGTACCTAGTAAGGGGCCACACAAAAGCTTTTTTATTTGAAAGGATTCATCTCAATGATCTTGTAGATTAAGGTGAATGTATTGATTAGAGCTGGCTAGAGATAAAAATTATCCTTCAATAGAAACATTGTCCACCAGGCTATTCAGTCAACAAGAAAGAATACAGAACAAGGCAATGTGATATTTGCATCAATAATTGGCTTGGCTGTTGCATACCTGGATGGTCTTTGAACTGACCTCCAGTAGTTACAGGGTGACCAAGAGGAAAGGATGCATCCTGGATACACTGAAATCTCTTTCTTTCCCTGCAGAGGAAGCTTTTGGTGTACATACAAGTTGACCTGCAGGGATCCTTCGCTCTACCTTCTCCATTTCTGACGTTTGAGAAGGCATGGACCATTGTTTCTTGCTCTTAAATTCCATTAAAGAAGTGCTCAGCCCTTCTTAAAGATCAGTTGTGCTTTGAAACTAATGGAACCCAAAGAACAAAAGCCATAGTTTTATTAAATGACTACTGAAATGAATGGCTAGAACATTTATTACTACAATTATGACATTAAAGTCACATTAACTTCTTAACATGTCAGAGACTGCCACTGTAATGTCTGGCAGGTTATGCTGAAGACTTATTCACTGCTCTTTATGCTACATCAGTAGATGTGAAAAATTCTATCTGTTCTGTAATAAGTGAACTCCATAATGGAGGCATTATCAATATTGCTAATAGAGAAGGATACAATCCTAATATCTCTATTTTAGCAGCTCTCTGCAAGATCTTACCTTTCTTTTTTTTTTTCCCTTATCTACAGCTGATGAACCAGAGTGTCAAGCTGGGATATGATGAAGACTGCTCAGCAGGCAATAAAAGCATGTCTCTGGATCATAGAATTAGAGAATCACAAAATATCCAGAGTTGAAAGGAACACACAAGGATCATCAAGTCCATTCCTAGCTCCACACAGGACCACTAAAAATCAAACCCTTTGAGAGCATTGTCTAAGTGCCCCTTTGAACTTCAACAGCTCAGGACTGTGGCCACTGTCCTGGGAAGCCTCTTCCATGCCCTCTGGTGCAGACCCTTTCCCTAACCCCCACCTGCCCTCCCCCTGACGCAGCTCCATGTCGTTCCCTCAGCCCTGTCGCTGTCACACAGAGCAGAGCTCAGCGCTGCCCTCCGCTCCCTGTGAGGAGCTGCAGCCACCATCAGGCCCCCCCTCAGCTTCTCTGCTCTGGGCTGAGCAAACCCAGGCACCTCAGCTGCTCCTTATATATCTTCCCCTCCTGACCCTTCCCCATCTTTGTGGACCTCCTTTGGATACTCTCTAATAGTTTTGTGTTCTCGTATGATGGCACCCAAGCCTGCCTCCAGTGCTGGAGGTGAGGCTGCACAGTGCAGATCAGAGGGGACAATCGCTCCCCTCACCTGGTGGCAGTGCTGGCCCTGATGCACACTGGGGTACAGTTGGCCCTTGTGACTTACAGGGCATACTGTGCTGAGTATGCTGAGTATAGCTGAGACTCATATTCACCAGGACCCCCAGATCCCTGCCCATGGGGTTGCTCTCCAGCTTCTCATCCACCAGCCAGAATATATATTCAGGGTTGCTCTAGTCCAGGTGCTGAATCCAGAACTTCCTCTTGTTACATTTCATGCAGTTAGTGACTGCCTAGCCCTCTAATTTGCCAATATCTCTCTGTAAAGCCTCTTTACCCTCAAGTGAGTCAACAGTTCTTCCCAATTTAGCGGGGTCTGCAAACTCATTTAGTATGCCTGCAAGTCCTGCATTTTAGTTATTGATGAAAACATTAAAGGAAACTGCTGAAGACTTAATTCTGATACAAGATAAGCTGTTAAGTGGAAAGGTCTATGTTGTATCTACACATTTACTTCACGGTCCGCTGATGATATTGTATTCTAGATGAAATCTCTGTATGTAAGTGGTAAGACTTCTTTGGAATGGCTATGATTATTAGAAAGAGGTATTTAGGTAGAGCAGAGTATCATCATCAGTATAGGAGGCACTTCAATAGCTTGAAATTTACACTCTTTTTTCCATGGGCACAATCACAGCACATTATTGATTTTTCATTGGATTTAGGATTGGGCTTTCTAATAGAAGGACCATCAAAGCCATCTACTGTCAATGTACTTACCAGATCTTACTATGAGAGATTTTACCACTTCACAAGTATTAGTAGAAGTCTTAATTCTAAAAGTAAATAAGAAAATATTTTTGAATGTTTGAAAGTGGCATGAACCATACTATTCAGCAGCTTAAATATTTAAGATATCTAAGTGTTTAACATATCTAGTTGAATTAAGGCCATAAGTAGAAGCACTCATTTATCTTTCACAAGACATTTTTAATTATAAACTGCTAGTATGATAAGTAAAACACTTCATATGAAAGGTCATTTAAAATTAATTCCTCCTATTTCAGCTAAACAATTTTAGAATGCTTGAAATGTACTTTAGAAATTAAATGTTCTTCATTCCAGTCTGATTTTTAACTTCAAATTTTGCTAGTAGAAAGCAGTTAAACTTGAAATGAAACTCTGCAAAATGTTAAGTATGCAATGATAAGATGCCTCAATATGAAACTTCTGTTTTTCAGATTTTAGACTGCAAAATATTTTTTGCCATATTATGTATAGGACATTTTATTTGTCTTTTAGCCAAACTTTCTTCAAAAGTCACAAATTGTCTCGCTCCAATTTATAGGAGGGAGAGGAGGTTCTTTTAATATCTGAATACCTGGCGTGAGATTAAGAAACAATGGTTCAAATGTTGCTCTGACCAGTTTATTACAAATCTTAATTGGGGAAATGGGAAAGGGGATGACGGATGCTATTATGAATTAGAGTAATGGGGAAGGGAAGGGAAGGGAAGGGAAGGGAAGGGAAGGGAAGGGAAGGGAAGGGAAGGGAAGGGAAGGGAAGGGAAGGGAAGGGAAGGGAAGGGAAGGGAAGGGAAGGGAAGGGAAGGGAAGGGAAGGGAAGGGAAGGGAAGGGAAGGGAAGGGAAGGGAAGGGAAGGGAAGGGAAGGGAAGGGAAGGGAAGGGAAGGGAAGGGAAGGGGGCGATAGAAAAGATAGGAAAGAAGAAGCAAGGAGTCTTTATAGGAAGCAAGAGGAAGATAGTCACCACCATGGATCCAGCGTGGCTCATAGTTCAGCCATTGATCTTCAGCAGTGGTGGGTTGTCGGGCACTGTTGTTCTGCTGACAGTGACAATGGCAAAGGCAATGGTGACCATGGCAATGATGGCCCCTTTTCAGGGCTTTCAAAGTGGTCGAGTCAGCTGTCTTTGGAGTGACAGCTCAAATCCAAAGTGGTTGAGTCAGCTCTCCTTGGAGTGGCAGGTTCTGGCTCTGGGATCTCAGCAAAAACTCCTTTATTCCCACCTTCCAGGCCTTGCCAGCAGATAAGAGCAGGGATGCCCACCTGCATTCTGTTTTTCACAAGACATGATGGTATCATTCCCCAATTTTCCCATACCTAGCTGGAGCTGTTTAGTCACAGGCCAGATCTTCCGCCAGTAAACACTCCTGAGCACTCTCTTCCGGAGACAAGCAGCTCTGGAGGAAGGGGCTTTCAAATGTTCCCAAAGTGATGTCGATTGTCACACAGTAGCACCCATCACTTGCCTCCTCAACAAATCAATCAGAGTCTTATCACAGGAAATATCTCAGGAAGCAAGCTTTGAGACAAAAAAACAAAGAAGTATTCTCACACAAATTTCCACAGTCCTTTCATAAATATTCAAGAAGCAGAAAGTATTGGTATCTCGCTATTACAGAAATAGATGTCAGCGGACACAATATTAATTTCCTTGAAAGTAACTAAGAAATGCTGAACAGTTTAAAAGCTGGTGCAGTGATCATCAAAAAAGCCTATTATTATTTGGACACTTCCACATTTTTGTGAAATATCAAATACATTTAAAATGTATCTGTTACTCATATCATTTTTCATGGAAGACCCTATTTTTTAACTAAGTTAAATTTATGAGTTTAGGTCTACCATTGGAAGATGGAGGAAAATTTATTTACAAACTTTACCTAAAATTGTGATTTTTCATTAAGAGCTTGAGGCCAAAATCAATGAATTTAAATTTAAGACCTGCATTACCCCCATCTGAATAAAGAAATAAAAATTTTATTTATTTTTCTCTAAAATCTGATACATTTTTTTCAGTAAGAACTATGAATGCATTATTTTGGATATTCTTATTTTAGAACAGAAGAAAAATTAATTGAAATGAAATAAAATGTTTGATTTATGGTCATTGTCAGTAGTCTGTGTAAATTAATAGAAACCATTTGGAGGGATTAAAATTGCAAACTGGGAAAAAGAAAGTTCTGAGTTGTTTTTTCACTATATTTTAATGGGAAGGACAATCAGAAGAACAGGATATTTCATTTTATTTCATTTTATTTCCTTTTTCTTTGCCTTCCTCTCTTCGCATTATTTCTCCTCTTACTCATAACAAGAAACAAACAAACAAACAAAAAAAACCATCATATCTCATTAAAAAAAAGAAAAAACTATGAAACAAAAATCAACAAACAAATTTACCTACTTTGAAAATATGTGGAATGATCATTGTGGCAAATTGCATCATTTCTCTGCTGTTCAGCTACAGTAGCTGCTGTTAGATTTCATTATAATACATCAGATCCTGCTACAGAAATGTTATATACATTGAAAGAACTAATTAGCACTTTAATTTTTTGCATAGCTTTTTTATTGATCTTCCTTGTTTTTAATATGATAGGATCAGGAATCAGCTCTTCTCTGATTCAGCTGAATGAGTTTCAGTATTGTCATGCAATCAATTAAGGAGTTTGTGGAAGAAGGGACAAATCCTGCTTCTGAACATGTGTCGGAATTAGGAATCCAGTTAGCTATAGCCTGTTTCAGAATGCCCAGTACCGTCTTCTTCTAAGTAACAGTTTCAAAATATATATGCATTTTTGCCTCCTATCTTATTTTCTTCCACAGTTATTCCTTCAGTTTATACATCTGTGATGCTCTGAGTAATGTCAGCTTCTGCAGAGGTGAAGATGTGTCTTGTGACACACGTTTCCTTGCAGAAGCCTTATGCCATCCTATTATTTAAAATGTCTGATAGAGGTCAACTTGTCACAGTGATCCCAACTGTACCATGCTCTATCCCAATACTCTGCTCCAGCAGACAACCATTGTAAGTCCTGCTCCTTCATTCTATTCTACATATAGATGGACGCACCATACCAACAAATACCTGTGACCAGGTACACTGCCACACCAGCAGAGGAAATGGCAGCTTTTTATGTAAAACTCTAGTTTGAGATTTCAGCTTTTCTTAGATGTACAGGACTTCTGGTGTTGCTTGTGAAGATAATGTAATTTGCATCTCTTTGGAGTCAGACCTCAATAAAGGGATTTGTTCCCAACTATGATTTTCATCGTAATTATTTTAATCATTTTTCATTATATGAGTCACTTAAACAATCTTATCTACTTTTTCTTTCTTTTTTTTTTTTTTTCGTTTAGCATTTCTTAGAATTTGGCATAAAGATTTCATTATTCTTAACTATTTAGGTATGTATAGTTCAATAAAAAAAATTCTTGTTCTGAGGATAAAAATAAAAGGATTCTGAAAAGAATTCTAATTTTTTCCTCTTCTGTTTTTTCTTGTACTACTTCAGCTTTCTTTAGTTGTGAGAGTGAGGCAGGAGCAGCACTCCATTTTTCCTTTGATTTCCCATCTCATATCTCTCCTTCTCCAACATTCATTTTTGTTTTTTTTTGCATTGAATATTTAAAAGGCAATCAGGCAGAGTCAGGTTAGGTTTTAGGAAAAGTTCTGCACCAGAAGGCTGTGGGCATGGAACAGGTTTCCCAGGGCACTGGTCATGGCCCCTAGCTGCAGGAGTTCAACAAGGACTTAGACAACACTCTCAGACATGGGGTTTGGATTTTAGGTGGTCCTGTGTGGAACCAGAAGTTGGACTCAGTAATCTTTGTGAATCTCTTCCAATTGGGATATTCTGTGACTCTACGATTCTCTAATTTCCATTCCTAAAGCATACATGTAGCATATTCAGAGACAAATCCCTAAAGAGAAATAAGTGGCAAAACATACATGGCCATCTTGAGCAGGCTGCGCTGTTGCAGAACCTAGCATGAAGGAGCAAGGAGATCAAGACAGGAAACAACAGATGTTTAGTGGAGACATACAGAAATTAGTCTGGAACAAGGCAGCCTAGTGCAATAGCATAGACCTTCCTGATAACACGTTAGAGGGTTGTTACACTAATCTTTCTCTCATTAGATCGTTCTCTGTGGTTTGACACTTACAACTTCAGGGCTCATGAGTTAAACAGGCTAAAGCAATGGTGGAGTCCTGCCATGTACAGTTATTTCCCTCTGCATGGAGCAATTAGAAAACACTAATGATCATCCCATGAGGATCCCCTAAAGAGCTTCACTGCAGAATGTTACATGTACAGCAGCAAAGAACAGTTGTTAGTAAGGCTTGGAAATGCTTATAAACTTGATGTCTTTCCTCCAGTTGAACCTATAACTGCAATGTAGTAAGCACTGCCAGTTTCTGATTTCCCTGCAGAAGCAAAACCCAGCATATATCTGTTTAAAAAAAAAAACAACTTGAACACACTATTAAGCTTCATCCTACATGCAATAGTAACAATAAAGCGAAGGGAAATGCAGTTAGGGATTTAGGATTTTGATTGTAATCTATTTGATTTTGTACACATTATAAAAATTAAGGCCAAGACCTAAGCCTTTTAATTTGAGAGGTATGGAAAAATCAAGTTGATGGACACTCGGCTGAGGACAGGGAGGAATGAGACTGGTGGACAATGGAAGAAAAGAGAAAGGAACAATAGAGGTTAATTGCACAGCCTGACTGTAGACTTCTACTTTTAATCCTAAGTGAAAAACCTCTCAGGGGTGACTCAGAGCTTACTTTTCTCTGCAGGCAATATTAAAAGATTAGCATACAAACTTAGATACAGAAACTATCTGCATAAAATAAGAATACCCATTTCCTTCATACGATCCCATCCTCACAATCAGAATAACTAGGAGTTGAAACAACCATAAAGTTTTTTCTTCTATCATATATATGACTGAGGTACAATTCCCCTTTCTTTTATCAAATGGATGGACTTGCAGACTTAAAGATATTTTCATTTTTGCAGAGCACACTATTTTAAGATACTATGCATAGATAAATAAGATGCTTTGCATCTCTGTGCATAAATCTAGTTATGCTGAAAAGCACTCTCTCACTACAAAGCACTGAAGTTTTGTTAGCATGGTGATAACATTTATTGTAACACAATTTTAAGATAAATTTTACTGAAATGTCTTTTTACAAAAGATAACATTGCTTTGGATAAGGAGTATATGAAATTATGAGCAATGGTTTGAGACTGTGATTTTTGCACTGAAAAAGATCTACAAAATCTAATGAGTTCTTTGTGAGTACCTAGGAAATAAGAAGGAGTAACAGCTAGTTTCAATTTGTCATGAACAAAGCATGTCAAACCAACTTTTTTTTCCCTGTAAAATAGTTTATAGACTGAGTAGAAGCTGTAAACATCACATTTTGACTTTGGAAAGACTCCTGACACAGTCTTAGAAGTTATTTTCCTGAGTAAACCTGAGAAATCTGGACTAGAGGAAAAAAAACACTATCCGAAAAGACAATTAGAAAGTTGTTTTTGGGAATTAGATACCAGTCATTCACAGGGGGAATTCAAAACAGGGGGACCATTGAGCAGTATCCACTTGGGGATTGTCCTCATTTTGCAACTACTCAATACTTTTCTTAATGACCCAAGTGATGGGATGGAAAAGGTACTTATTAAATCTGCAGGTGACAACAAGCTTCAGGAATCTCAAGAACAAGACTGGAATTTGAAATGATGCAAACACACAAGTGAGATAGTTGGAAAAAAAATAAGATGAAATTCACTGGGGACTGATGCAAAGTATAACACCTCGTAAGCATAATCAGTTATAAAACTTCAGAATGGGGACCAGCTGCTTTGGCAGTCATTATACAGAAAAGGATTTAGACGTTATAGTGGGTGACAAGTAAAACAGTCAAAACTGCCATCATTTTTCAACTCCTTCCTCTGTCTTGAATATAAAAAACAGTACTATAACCTTCAAAACCATATGCTATTGTCCTTCCAATTTATTCAGCACTGGGAGGTCTCCTCTGGAACAACATATCCAAGAAATATATGGACAAAAGCCAGAGGACAGGAATGAAAGTGATCACATACCTGAAACCATGATATTTTAGGAAAGACTGAAAAGGTACAAGTGTTCAGCTAAAAGAGGAGAAGACTGGGATCATACCTGGCAACAGAATTCAGCTACTTTTTCAGTAAATAAATGTCCATGAAGGGCAGCATAAGAAATATCAATCTAAATTTTAGAATGAAAAACTGATGTTAGACTTCAAGATAAAATTTATAGAAGTAGTAGAATAGGTTTCACAGAGTGAAAGAAATACTGATTTGAAAGGATCTTTGGAAGTCATTCAGTTTAACATCCAGCCAAGTATTAGATTGTTTTCACCACTAACTTTTCTGGAGGAGGTGTGGAGTCTTTAAAACTAAGGGGTTTTAGAAGACAAAGAAACTGGAAAGATGTATCACATTTAATAATAATAAAAAAATAGATATTGCAGTGTTTTTTGTTAGCTAAAACTATGAAAAAAAATTGGAAGGCTAACAGTGATACTGTTCAGTAGACAGCTCTGCTTTGAACAGGGAGATTTGAAGAGTGAATCATTCATGCAAAGGTCTCCATGGGCACCAAGGCCAATGAAAGATGATTGATTAACTCTACACACTGAATCAAAAATAAGTATACTTAAGAAGCACTAGTTCAAAGGTCCTAAGAAAGGCCATGGGCATGACTGGAATAGAAAGTGTAATTCCAGGGAGATTTATAAATGTTTCATTTTAATATGGATAGAAAAGATACTTAGATTCAAAATCAGTCGTAAGCTCCATGAGCAGAGGCAATGGAAATCATCTAATTCATCTTAGTTATTAATTAGAAATATTCCCTATACTTCCTGAGCAAAAACAGTTGGGAGTTGTCTACAGGTTGATCAGGGCTCGTTTTGAAGAACTTCAAGGATGGAGACTCCACAACCTCTCTGGGCAACCTGTGCTAGTATTTGACTTCTCCCACAGAAATCTTCATCCTTCATTGAGATTTCAGTTAAATTCTCTGATGTGCTAGGGTAGCCATTACTGTGAATGCCAGGGGCCATGTCCTTTGTACATCACCATTGCTTCTGAGCTCACAAAGTGACAGCAGGAGAGTTAGTCCCTGTCTGCATCCCTCCTGCATTAAATTCTGCATCTGGGAGCTGTGGTTTAAAGACAGAAGCTATATAAGCTTCTCCCCAGTTGCTGGAAGGATATTCAGCCCTACCTAATGGATCAGCTGGGGAGGGAGAGGAGTGGAAATAATAGGTGTCAGAATTCATTCCAAGCTTCTAGAGTTTGCTGGAAGTCAGGGTTTCCCAAAGCTATACTTTTCCACATGCAGGTTGTCCAATGACAACCCCAGAAGTTTCCAGGAGATCTCAAAGCACAGTGCAAAAACTGCTGTGTAGGCTTTTGCGTCTCTCAGCTGCCTCTGCTAGCTACTTGGAAAGGGTAATATCAAATTTCACAGTGAATGTTAATTTTGAGAAACTATCTTAAGGGTGCCTTCTATAGAATTTAAAAAATGACATTTAACTTGCATTTCTGAGGTTTTGTAGCTGCTGCTGTTTTTGATAGGTATGGTAACCCAGTACCTTCAAGAGGTTGGGGAATCTGCTTGATCACTCTTAGGTGTTTGGTGAGGTCAGCAATAGATTTGTGGCTTAAGAAAAAGACCAGGACCAATTTCTTTGATACCAAAGAAGCAAAAAAAGTAGTGTGAGTATTTTAAACAACTGCAAGAGTATATCACTGCAAAATATTAGGTTATGCCCCATTTCTGTTAAATCATTTGTATACATGGCTCTGCTTATTCAAAAGATCATTGTTGTGAAAAGAGATCATACTTGGACACTTTGGATGCGAGTGAAAAATCAGTAAATATTCTGTATCTTATCCCTTAACAGTTTTCACATGCAATCGTTTTGTTGTAGGAGGAAATTACGTCTCCAGGGGGTCCTAATCACTAGGCTACAGACTTTTGCTCTCACTTATGCTCTGCTTGGTTTCATGAATCTCAAATTATTTAGCTATCTAATAGAATACTTTCCTCAGGAGGGAGTAAAGAATAACAATATGCACAAATTCCCTCCTTCCCCCATTCTGTTCTACATCGAGACGATTGAAACAGCTTACTCATAAAATGAGAGACTCAACATCTACAAGTGGAGGTGGGTCTATATCTGCATCTCCAAAATCATGGGAGAGCGCCCAAACTTCATCATTACAGAAAAATAAGTCAGGGCAAAAGGAAGAAATAAATGATACCCCAAATTTTTGCCTTGCATGAAGTTTTCTGTGGGAACGCTTAACAGGTCACGCCCTTCCAGGTAAGATCCTCATGAAGCAGAACGAGCTGGCTATCTACTCCCTATTCCTCTTAAGCAGAATATCAGTGACAACACATTTTAATGATTGGTATAAATTAAAAAGAATAATTACAATTCTTGGCATCCTCAACGTGGCAAGGTATTTCTTTAGAAGTCCACATAAACACTTCAGTAGAATAGAATACCATAACTCCACACAGAAAGCTCAACAAACTAACCCACCAGTAGGAAGATTTCTTTCCTTTCTTACAGCCCTCATATTTGTAAGGCACACTTCAGGGACTGTAAACCAAACACTAAGTCCAATGTTATTTATGACAGTACAGAGAACTTGTTAATTTTCCATGCTAGCACAATGAACTGGTGACCTTGTTACTTAAAAGCCTAAGCCTACAAGACTTTATCAAGCACATTTACTTGTGAGATGTTAGTTCCATTCCATTTATATCCTCTAAGAAGAATACCAGCTTAGATTTTCTGAGAATTATGGGAAGAAGAGAAGTAGATATTTTCTAGGAATTCTAGGAATTCTAGTAAGTATTTTAGGAGTTGTCCTTCAATGCAAATCAAACTGAGGAGAAAAAGTAGTATCATGGTTTTAGTAATCTGAACAGACGATACATAGGAAATCTGAAAAATACAGCAATAGTAGTTATGCAACATTACTCATTGTGACAACCCAAAAATGAACAATGCAGTAGTTTTGACTCTGATTCTGTGCAGACACAGCAGCTACAGTAGCAGGGACTTGATTTCTAATCCACACTGATCATCATCAGTGATTCTGAATCACTGATGAAGAATACAAAGGAAAAGATAAATGCCAAGCCATTCAATCAATATTTGTCAACCAAACTTTTCATCAAACACTCGCTAAACAATTCCCACATAGAAGTTTCACTGCCCACTTGAATGCAGAAATCTCATACATTTAGAATTAAATATTTTACAAAGGATTTGAAGCAGAAGATGCAATTTTCCAGTAAATATAGATAACATGGTGCAATTGACTCCGCTACGTGAAGTGAGTCTATAGCTGAAAGAAAAAATCTAGACAACAGCTACATCACTGGTGTTTTAGAAGTATTGTATTACAGCCTGCATAAAATAGCATGCACAGTGTAGCTAGAATGATTTACATCTGCAAAAAATCTGGACAGCTTTGAAGATTTGTTTATGAAAGTAAAAAGAAGGTAACAAGCAGAAATCACTTGCCCCTCTGTTTTCCTCTTTTTTTCCCCCTTATTTTTTTATACTCTGTCACAAGCCAAGGAAGAAAAGTGAGAGAAAACTGCTGTGACTTAAATAAAGCCTGGGATATCAAACAAATACTAGGAAACAGCACCAGCAAATTAAAATGGAAAGGAAATGCTACAGACAGCTACTGTGCTGCAGTCTTTGGAGAATCAACTTGCAATGGATTAGTACAAACGCGCCTTGATTCATCATCATGCTCTCCAGTTCAGCAAGCAAAAACTGATACTTTTGAATGGAGGTAGTCTGCAGTAAATGCTGTAATTTGTGACTGTGTGACAGCAAATGAAACTCGGCAAGTGGGCCAAGCTAGCTAAAGCAAAACAATAATCGCTTGGTGAGCATATTAGGCAACTCTGGAGGAGAGGAGATTGAAGATTCAGGCAATAAGGAGAATACATGTATTTTAGATGTTAGCCAGACCTATTCTCAAATCATTACACGCAACAAGAAGATCCAAAAAGTGCACATGAGTTGGGCAGAAACATACTCAGCCCTGTAGAATACATTTCCTAATAATACTTCAGTGAGTTAACAAAAAAAAAAAGAACGAAGTTCAGACAGCTATTTAATATTTTTTGGTGGCATCTGGCTAGAGGTAAATAGTATAATGAGACCTTTGTCTAGTTTTTATGATTTATGGATTCAGTTTCATTAGATCTTGGATGTGACATTTATTGGGTACTATATGCTCTGAGAATTTATGTTGCATAGCTAAACATCATGTCTGTATATCTTTTCTCAGTAATCTCTGATAATACCCAAATGGGCTTTTTATTTTAAACATCTGGACAGCCGTATGGTTTGAGAGAATTAAGGTGCTAAGTGAAGAAAACAGCATAGCCATAAAGCCTTTCGAATAAACAAAGCTTTCTTTGGAACATTAACTTCTTTACAGAAAAGTCTTCTCCGTTCCTAAAAATGCACTTAGTACTTTATGTCTTAATCTCAAAGTAACACTTTTCTTTTACAAATAATCTCAAGGCATTTAATGGTACTAAGATATTTGCATAAAAAGCACATCACACAAAGAGATATACAAAAAAAGCTCTATTTTTTTCTTCCTTTTGTCTTTGTTTCACACTGAAAGCAGGAAAATACTGTTCAACAGGGTGTTCTTTTCTACTCAGTAATAACACTGTCAGCTTTGTCATAAAATATGGCTGAAGGTGTAATTTAGGGAAATTTGCACAGTAATAATTGACTTTCTACTTGCTGACATTGAAATCCAAAAAGGGAGAGAGATAAGGCGATTTATTTGGTGCTTTGGTGGAGTCTGTCTTTATGTGTGTGCATGCCAGTGTCTGTGCATGTCTGCATGCATATAGCTCAAAATCATGGCAAAGCTACATTCCCATGTATAAATAATGCATAAATGCTGAGATTCATTACTCATAAGTCACATGAAAATTTTAGATCATTACATATTACATTCCTTCCAAAGTATTTTGTAAAGTTGTCAATATTTTTTTAATGAATGTATTTTTTTATACCTGTGTATAAATTTATATGTGTAGGAGACAATCTCCTTCAGTAATACAGGAAATCAAAATATGTAGATAATATGTAAAATATTATTTTGGCCTTACTTTTCTTCCAATGCATTTTTACTCATGAATTATTCTATTTCTTAGATAAAATAATGTTATTTTATATTATTAAAAGAGGAATTAATCCCACTCAACCAAACTTTGGGTATCTCAGCCTGTATTCACATGTTGACTCATTCTCATGCATTTCAGTCTATTAACTAGTGGAACAATGTGGATATGTAGTGTTAACTTGGATAATCATGATTTGCCAGACTACAATCTGGATGGAAATGATTTAGCTAGGTCATATGTGATCCATATTGCATCATCTGTTTTGTCAGGTCCTCCTCTGCATTTCTTTAGAGGAAATTATAAAATGATAGTACGTTTGTATAGATTTTTCCTTGTCATTCATATTTTGCATTCTAAATACCTATTATCTGTCTGTATAGGTACATTTATGATGAAAAATTAGATTAGATATACATAAAGATCTTATGCAAAAGTCAGAGTTTAGAGTTGTCCAGCTCAGTTGCGTTTTGAAAGAGATCTTAAAACAGATTCTCTAGCTCTGGGATTTGTTTGTTTTGAGCAAGAATCTTTTTTTAAGGCATAAATTTGCTAGTGAATAAATTAGAATTTCTTGGCAAGCCATACCTAATGAGATTTGTAAGAGTACAGTGGAGGGCCACTAAATTGATCTGGGGTGTACAGCACATAGCTCACAAAGACAGACTGAGGTAAATGGGTTTATTTACCCTAGAGGAGGGTAAATGTGGATCAAAGGGTTCCAACCTTACATAAAAGAAACTTTAAAAGAAGAGAGATCCAATTGTAGTATTTGTGTAGACTGAAGACTGTTGTAAGGTATGAAGTGACAGGAAGTCAAGCAGAGAAGGAAGGGAGGAAGGGAGGAAAGAAGGAAGGGAGGAAGGGAGGAAGGAAGGGAAGAAGGGAAGGAGGGAGGGAGGGAGGGAAGAAGGGAAGGAGGGAGGGAGGGAGGGAGGGAGGAAGGAAAGGGGGAAGGAAGGAAGGAAGGGAGGGAGGGAGGGAGGTAAAGAACTCCCTGTTCTGTGAAGGAGGGGAAATGTGCAAGCAGCTGTGCGAAGCCTGGCCCTTAGCCAGTGTTTTCTCATCCTGCATTCATGCCTTGGTAACCACAAATGACTTGAATTAATATAGGGAAAATAAAAGTCAAGCTTTTTTCAACAGGTTTACACACCTTTTCTAAAAAGACAGGAACATAAAAAAAAAAGTTCTAAAAACACAAGTAGTCAAAATAAAATAACGTTTTTAATTACAGTCTGCAGGGACTGGAATGGGACAAAGTATTATTAGTGTAAAGTATTAAATGAGTACAAATGGACTGTATAGTTGATAGAGCAACAAATCATTATTCCTGTTAAATCCTATTCAAAGAAGGAGTACAGCAGGCAACAATTACATAGCCAACTATGAAAGATTCCTCACATCTCTGTCTCCCTTCCCTAATAACTTTGTTTCAGAAGACTTTATGTGATAGGTTGGGGTATAGAAGGGACACTCACTTTGTGACACATGAGTTTATTAGTCTTCAGCTGAAAAGCCACCAAAGTAACAGTGAGAATTGTAATAATGGTGAGAAATGAGTTCTGAAAGTATCACTAGGTCAAGTCTAGAAAAATAACATCCCCATGTGTGGAAGACAACTATGCAGATTGTGGATGCTGGAATTTTTATTTAATTCCACTCTCAGCAGGTTTTCCTGTTCTCCAGCTTGCATAAATGCCAAGAACAGTCTGGCTATCAATTTGTCCCACATCTACTTTGATACCACAGAAGTCCAACAGGATTCATTGCTTTGATCACAAAAGCATTAGACCAAACAAGACATGATCATTAGAATATTAGCAAAAAAGTTGTATTGACTAGTGAAAAGCTATGACAGAAAAAAAAAAAAAAGAAAAAAAAAGAAAAAAAAAGGAGACCTTCCGGTGCTACCTGTTTCAAAAGATGGTTTCAGAGGCAGCTCCTTTGTGTTATCTTCACTAGGAAGTCTCTGATGAGCCTTCTCTGTGGCCTTGCTGTTATGTTGGAAGGACCTGGGATTGTTTCTGTGTCTTCTAGAAGATATGAGAGACCTCTTTTAAGCCATCAGACACAATTTCTTGGCTCTTGACTACAAAGGTTATCAGATCCTGATTATTTCAGATGGAAAGACTGAGAAAACATGATCCCTAAACACTTAGCTTCTGCATCTAGCAAGTGGGGATTTACTGTTAAATAAGGATGACTATCGTGGAGCTTGTCAGAATTTCTCTCATTTTCTTCTCCTCTACATTCTGCAGCAAATTGCAAATAAAAACAAAATCCAGAATTTTGTTGTTGTTGTTTTTTTCCTAAGGTAGTATTTTGATAAAGGTTCAGTGTGAAAGTCGTAATGTTTGTTGAAGTCTAGCACAGAACTGCCTGTATCTATCAAGGTAGTGTCTTCTGTGGCATGAACCTAATATGACAGGATAGACACAATCTTACCCTTTTGGGGCTGGATTTTATTTATATTTGCAAGGTAACAGCAGTGTTATGACAAGAACTTCTGTTCTGAGAAAGAAAAAAGAAGAGATTGGGTAAGAACTGGGAAGAAGAAACCAGTGCAGGGTTGTCTCTGTTCCACTTCAACATAATGGTTTAAATGAGGCCACAGCAACCTTAATCTAATTTTATATAAGAGGAATGAGAGGAGAAAACAAAACTATTCCTCTATTTTCTCTTTCTGTAGATTTTGCATCTTAGTAAATGAGCTGCTTCTCATTTTTAATTGTTCCAGTTTTCACTGTTATTTATCTTGGGTAGGTTGATAGCTTCAGGGAGTGTGCCAATGAATGAAAATCCTGTTCTAGCCTTTCTCTTTCTTTTTGGGGTGGGTCTCTTAGGTTACATACAGTCTATAGATTTCTGTCAATGTCTGAATAATATTTTCTGACTGTTTTTTGAAGTCTCTTATCTTTAATGAACAATACTATAAAATTTGTAACTTTATTCTTAGTCACTGCTCACATACAAAGCAGACACTTCAGCAGACACTTCATCTAATAAGAAGAAGCGTTCAACTAAAGATAGGGGGTATAAGAATGGAAGTGTTGATTGAACTCAGAGTCCTCCTTTAAAGTTAGTTTTGCTGACTCCACTCTGTGTCTGAACAGTGGTGGAAAAGACCTCAGCCAAACAGGAAAAAAAGATCTTCTGAGAAATATTGGTAATAATTCTTCCAAACTTCTGGTGATAACTGTAGTGGCTCATTTCAATAATTTAAGCAAAGATTTTCAGTGTTATTCCAGATACCTGAAAATGTATCATCTGTCCTCTCACAAGATGAACAACTTCTTTAGGTTGTGTTGTCAGATATTCGTCAGTCATTTGCAGATGTCACAGATAGCCGAAGTATCACTGATGGTAATAATATTTTTAGAAAACTAAACTTGTATTTATACTGTCAACATATTTATGTGTAGGTTTTTAAAATATTGTCCATAAACATTCCAATCACTGTGTGGGGTGTTTCTATTTTGAAAGGAATTCTGAGATTTCGAGGGGTATAAGTTTTAAAATAATTTGGCTTTGTGTATATCCAATAAGCTCTTTTCATTCCAAGATGAAATTTGATCCAAGAAGAAAATGAGCTTGTCTTTTCAAATGGGTCAGGAAAAAAACAAACAAACAAACAAACAAAACAAAAAACAAAAAACAAAAAACAAAAAACAAAACAAAACAAAAAAAACCCAGCAACCTATTTCTCTCTGTTTTTAAGTGTTCTGTAGGAAGTGCTTTTCAGAGACATGCCCTGATGTTTTTGTCCCAGAGTTCCCCCTCCCACACCAATGCTCTTGCTGCCTCTTGTTTATCACTCTCCATTCCAGAGGTGGTTGCATTAAATGGATGAGTGAAGTGATTCCTTCTCCGACAGAGTTGACAATTGCTGTGGGAATCCTCAGTAGGAAAAAAAAAATATTGTATAAGGGAAGAGTATTTTGGTTTGAGATTTTTGAAGAAAGAAAATCAACTGTTTTCAGGGAACATTTTCTTTTAGCTCCTTCCCGTGACACAAAACATCATGCTTTGTCTGTCTTGCTGTAACACAATGAGTGACATTGCTAATACAAAGTGACTAGACTAAAGCAAACCAATGGACCTCAGCCAGAGCAGTTGTGTTGATGGCTCCAAAGTTGCTCCTGGGACTGTCAGGCAGTTAAGCTGCAAATGGTTATTTGCTATGCCATGCCCCTTGACATACAATGTTCTTTGCATTGCTACACACAGAAGAAGGGATGGAAACTTACTTGCATTTTTACTGAGATTTCTTTTCTGCACAAAGGCATACAATTTAGGCTTTGTTTTTTTGTTTTGGTTCAAGTGATTTTCCAAACAACGTGATTCAGGGAACATAATAAATGGTGAGAATAATGCACACCTCCAGAATGCTGTGCATGAGAACACATTATTTTGCATCTACAGCATTAGCTCTGCACTGGCCTTTGTATTCTACCACATCATTCATGGTACAAGTTAATTACATAGTTTCAGTGTGCTGCTTTCTTTCTTACCACACAAGATAATACAATTCTGAACTCATTTAAGCAAAGCAAGTGCTTTTCTCCCTATTATATATTGTGCCAAATAGTAAATAATAGTAATTAATAAAAAGCACAGCAGAGTTTGGCAAAGTCACTTCTTTATTAATCAAGAATAACAAGACTGTTGAGCACAGTGCAAAATGTTCCTTTGAAGTCCCCAAAATATCATTATTGACCATAACTGATCACTTCTTCAGACAAGCAGACAGTAACAATAAAGACTTTAATTTGCTTTCCTTAACATACCCTGTAATTAGCTTTTATGTTATGTAACAGGTAACCTGAAAACATGTTCCTTTTACTTAGAAAAACAAAAACAGCTGTTAACAGATATTTATCCATGTATTCATAATACAGATCTACCTTCATCTACATCTCAGATATGATGTGTATTCTAGCACCTGAGTATTCCCAAACTCGCTTCTTACTGCTTTCTGGAATGCTTTATTTGTCAGTGCAGTTTAATACTCAAAGAAGTGTAACAGCTATGAAATTTCACAGAATCACAGGGATTGTAAGGGACCTCTGAATATCATCTAGTCAAATCCCTTACTAAAGCATAGGAAAGTATCCAGATAGGTTTTGAATGCCTGTGGAGAAACTACATGGCTTCTCTTGGCAGCCTGTTCCAGTGCTCTGTCACCCTCAAAGTTAATAAGTTCTTCCTCATGTATTTAGGGAACACCTTGTGTTCCAGTTTCTGCCTGTTTCCCCTCATTTTGTCACTGGGCACTGCTGAAAAGAGCCTCGCCCCATCCACTTGACTCCCACCCATTAGAAATTTCTAAGCACTGATAAGCACTGATAATCCTAAGCACTGTGTCTCAATATCCTCTTCTCCAGGCTGAACAGTTTCAGGTCTCTTAGCCATTCCTCATAAGGGAGATGCTCGAGGCTCCTCATCATCTTTGTGACCCTCTGTTGGATTTTCCCTAGAAGTTCCCTGTCTTTCTTGAACTGAGAAGCCCAGAACTGGGCATGGTACTCCAGATGTTGCCTCACCAGGGCAGAATAAAGAGGTAGGAGAACATCCCTCAACCTGCTGGCCATTCTCTTTGTTATGCACCCCAGGATACCACTTTCTTGGCTACAAGGCTTTCTTGGCTACAAGGGCACACTGCTGGCTCATGGCTAACCTGTTGTCCAGTCAGGTCTTACTCCTCAGAACTCATATCCAGCATGACAGCTCCTAGCCTGTATTGATGTGTATAGTTGTTCCTCCCCAGTATAGGACTCTATACTTGCCCTATTTGAACCTCATCAGGTTCCTCTTCATCTTACTCTCCAGCCTGACAAGGTCTCCTAAATTGTAGCACAGCCTTCTGATGTGTCAGCCACTTCTCCCAGCCTTGTATCATCAGCAAACTTGCTGAGGGTTCATTCTATCCCCTCATCCAGGTCACTGATAAAGATGTTGAATAAGACCAAACCCAGCACCGACCCCTGTCTAATTACAGGCTTCCAACTAGACTCTGCACCACTGATCACAGCCCTCTGAGCACTGCCAGTCAGCCAGTTCTCCATTCTCTCAGTCCTCACTGTCCACTCATCTAGCTCACACTCCGTAAGTTTACCTAGAATGATGTTATAGGAGACAGTGCCTATATTTCCTTGCTGCTAGACTAGAAATTATATTGGTTGGCAACATCTGTGTACTTTTAGTAGACTGTACCATCAAGGAGGATGGTATTCTGTTTGTCTTTGTAAAGAATATTGTAGGTGGTAGCACAGGTAGCTGAAATGAGTAGTAGCCAGCAAACGTCAGCTCAGGCTAGAAAGTCTACAGTTTAAAATGACATGAGCAACTACGTGGTCCTGAGATTGATGACCTAAGAGAATCAAGAAGAAGGGAAAACAGAGAGAGGAAACTTTTGGAAAGTTGCCTCATCGGCACAGGACAGAAAGACCAATATTATTCTAACTTACTGTGTAATTACTCTTCACTAGGTGTACGTATGGAGCACAGCTGTAATTAATCTCTCATCGCCAACATTAAGCAACTCATTCCATTAGGTTGTAGATATACTAAGACATCTTAATTTTTGTGAAATACAAAAACAGTATCATCCACACTGTAAAAAGCATATTCCTTCTTCAGAAGCTTTTCTCCTGCCTTTGATATTCTGGAAAGTTCAGATACAGCTTTTGCCACAGTTTGCATCAGACAGCTGATCCCAGAGGGTTTATCTCTAACACGCAGATGTCTGCCACCTATCTTAAGGGTCCAGCTAACAGATAACAGCAGTTGTATCTCAAGCTCTATGGATAAACAGATTCTTGAACGGGACAAAGTTGCATCTGCCCACAGACTTGTAACTGTCTAATGCAGAATTATAAGTTCTTCAGGGATGGTTTAGTGCTGTTAATATTAGAAGTACAATAATTCTATAACATCTGAAATGTGTGGTAATAATTTATCTCCAACACTTCATGCTGGTAGCAATTACTTATTTAGTTGTTAATGCTAATGTGCAATGCTTTGAGTTTTATTTATAAATAAGTGTTTTGTAGTCTAGGAGAGTAATTGTTTCATCATTCATTTTCAGTCGCAAAAGCCAGAGGTACCTTTTATACAAACAATTTGACTCCAGTCTGCTAGCATTTAAATGGTCAAGCTAGGTTTTAAAGTTAGAAACATTTAGATGAATGACCAGAAATTTTCATTTTGACTAACACTTTTTATTTTCTTTCTTATTCATTCTGCCTTTTGCTGAGGAAATTAAATAGGTTAATGAGCAGTTAGAAGCTGTGTTTAGATTTCTAATAGAAGTTCTGGTTTGGGAAAAAAATGTTAGATCTTAAAAGCCTGCATGATCTATATGTTTCACATTCTTAGAGGGTGCTATTACTGGATAAAAAAATAGATTACTGCATAAGGCTGTTTTAGAAAAGTAAATATTTTACATAGATATTCAGTGCATTATTAATCACCTATCAGGTCTAATCCCTGTGAAAACCTAAGAGCATTAAGCATACGTTCCCATTACTGTTATTACTGTAGACTTATAGGTACAGAATAAGTTTCCTGAGCTGGGAAACTTGTGCTGGAAATACACAGATTCTGTGGTAATCAGACTCATTCACATCTTCAATATGCTTGTCACTATTAGATTTGGCAAATAAAACATTAGATCTTTTTATAACCATTTCATTTATTATTACATCAACTATCTCTAAAAATCAAATTATCCCAACATTAATTTTATGGGTTCTTAGTTGATAGTATTTTCTATATGTAAAGTTAGTCAACAAATAATTCTAAATTCTGTAAGCTGCTTCTGAATTTTCTGCATTTTAATTATCTAAACTGAAGATTTCCATTCTATGTTTATTTTTCCTGGCTTATTTTTTTCTGTTTTGTTAGTGCTTTTGGTAGTTGATTGGTTTTTGTATCTTTGAGATTTTTTACGGCTTTCTGTTCTTTCCTTTTACTTCTGTATCCTCCATATTAAGCCTAAACGAAAAGCAGGTAGTAGTATTATTACATCTAGCAATATGCTTACAACTGATAGATTTATTAAATATTGATATGTATTCTCTCAGATGCAAACAGATCTTGAATTAAGTGCTCACATTGATCTAGGTATGGTAGCTTAAATCTGAATTGTACAAAAGGATTACAGGCCATAAGCTGAGCCTGGTAAGGGAGGCTGTTCTGTATAGTAAGATGGTTCTAGAAACCAGTGAAAAGTGTTGTTGTTCTCCTTTCAGAGAAGAAATAAGAATAAAAAATGAATTGAATTCTCTTCTAACCAAAATCTCTGTGAAAATACTGAGAAAAAATGCGTTATATAATTCATATTTTGCGTAGATTAGCTTACCTCTTGCACTTAATGCAGAACAGTGTATCAACTAAACATAATGTCTATTTATAAAAAATATCATTTCTCCCTGAAAAAAAACATATCACAAAGTAGAGTGCCTAGCCGGGGAGTAAACAAAAGATCAGGAGATCCTGTTTATGGGTGTTTAAGATAGCTTCTTTAGGTCTGTGTGAGTGATTTTAACACCAGGTCCTTTTTATGAGTAGGTATACCAGAAATATTTGCTGCCCTAGGAAACAAAGTCAAAAGACAAAGAGTGGCACTGGTACTAATACTACTACCTCCACAACTACTATCCCCATTAAGGAGTAGAAAGTAATTAACACTTTTCAGTTGGAAAAATAAATAAACAAACAAACAAGCAAACAAATAAATAAATAGATAAGCAATATAAAAGAACAAAATTGAAGTGCTCACATTCAAATTGGGCATCTCTAGTAAGGAAGACTCCCTCAATATCTTTTTCTTTACTTCATTTGATGTGTGACACTGTTTACTGGCAGTGAAAGTGTTTTGGACTCCTACTCTAAATGGAAATGGATGCTCTTCATTTTAATCAACACATTATATTGTTTACTGCCTATTTTATGCTGATCCGAGTTGAAGAATTGCAACTTCAGTTAGCTCTGAAAGACATTAACTCATATTGGAAGAACTACTACTTATATGTTTCTCCTGCTTCTCTTTCTAACACATTGTGCATTTACATGATAGAGGCAAGCTGCCTTACTATGACGCTGGTTTGACTTCCTCACCCAGATACACAAAATCTTACCCAATTTTGCATTTAGCATCTCATTCATATTATTGTAATTCAATGCTTCCCCCTCCCTCCCCCACTATCTTCTTTTATGAACTCAGTTAACTGTGATCGCTGCAGTACCACTTTCATAGTGGATTTCAATTCACAACAGGGGAAAATATATATATATATATATATATATATATATATATATATATATATCACAAAACAAACAGATACTGAGTTTTAAGAAGAAAAATTAATACCTGCTGAATAATTTCTGTAAGTAGAGCATTGATTCTTGCAGTACAGGTGATAGAAAAGAACAAAAATGTTAATGTTAATCTTTCAGTAAACAGAGAGTAGTGATGCACTGAGAAATAAAAAGGAACTTAGAATTTGTGCCTGTAAACTGAAGCTGCTGAAGACTTGTCCGTATATTGATTTGATTCATTTTGAACTTACACTCTCCACAAGTGCACAGTGAGTCCAAGACCAACAACAACCGCTTGTCTAATGACAAACAATTTCACCCTCCAACCCTTTTGAAGTCTAACAACTTGTTTTTCTAAGAAGTATTCAGAACACAACAGACACTGGTTGTAAGTGGTTCATTTACTTTGTTCCCAAATGATTTTGTAGGATGAATACAACACATAATGTGTGCCATTATAAGGGGACTGCTTGGAAGGAGGACAGAAAGCTGTTTGAGTCTTTGTTCTGCTGCTGCAGAGCTCACTGGAAAGAAGGATATTGTTTCCAGTGGAACAGCTGGAGAGAACAATTTTGCAGATTTGCTTGATAAAGGAAGATAATTTTCACATTCTTCTATTTAGTCTGTCCCATGCATTCTGTTTTCTCACTTTTAAGCTCTTCTCCTAACAATTTTTATGTGTACTCACACAAATGTAGAGGATACTTCTGCCATTGTGCAGGAGGTAGTAAGTGCTTCTAACTCATGTGTCTGGCTGGAGAAGAGGAAGAAATCCTAGCACTACTTTCAGGATTGCATTCCTGCTACTCACCTACTTTACTCATTGCTGCTACTCACTCTCCCCTGGAATGTACATTGAAGCGCTGTAATTAGTCTCCTGCTGTAATGCTCTACTGGGAGCTCACTGTATCCACATTGCTGTTGCTTCTGCTCATTTTCAGTCTCTCTTCCATTTTTTAAATAATTACACTAATTTCTTTTTTGTCAACACAGACCTTTCAGTCTGTTTGTATTTGCAACACGTTTTGGTTGAAGAATTTCTTCTACCATAGTAGTCAAAGTCTTCATAAATGCTCCAACCTCATTCTCCTTACCACGTTGCCAAGCTTCGTAAGATATACAGGATTTGCAGGATTTGTATTCTCAGTCACTAACAGAAATATTACAAATCTTCCCAGTGTGGGCACCTTTAATGTAGCCTGACTATCTAACTGACTTCCACCTCAGCTTATCTATAGTTTGGGTTTTCATGTGTTTGCTCTCCAAGAGGTAACAGAAAGAGTGTCTTTTCCCAGAAAGCACCTTGGTCAGTTCCATAAGACTGAGCATGCTGCTCTACATATGCTCAGACACAATTAGTTATAAGAATGTAAGTTACATTCTTCTGCTTCTTCCTATGACAGTACTAACTGTAATGGAGCCTTTGTTAACAAGGGCAGTCGAAAACCTTAGCTACGAGAGACAACGCACTCTGAAAATTTTAAAAAGCTAGCTGTGGATTTGGTATATAGATATGAAATCTTATTAACAGGTAAGCATCACATCTCTCCTTTTTTCCCAAGAGTTCACACACCAGAGAGTTGAAGAATAAAATTATTTGTTTAAAATTAAATAGGTCATTATGAAAGAGAGAATTTACAAATGCGGAAGCTGAAGACTGATTGTCTGGGTTACAGGTCTGCTAAAAATGGAAGTGAATCCTACTGGGCAGTTGTTGAACATCTGTCAGCAGTGCATCTTGGCAGACATAAAGATTGGCAGCTTACCGGACATCAGCAAGAGCACTCTCAGGATATCTAACGGAATCAGTATTCCCCTTTATTGGGAATTCATTTGGTATTCTCTACCCAATTTAGACACCAGTCCAAATAAGAAATTAGATATAACAAAGAAAGTGGAGCAGGTTCTGAGGAGATTGTTCAGATGCTTAAGGACTGGAGAACTATGAGGAGTTAGACTCATTAAGCTTGCTGGAGAGATGTCTTTGGTGGGACCTAATCAAGTACTGTAACTTGCTCTCCAGAGAGGATGGGGTCTCCACTCTTGAAGGTTTTCAAGACTGAAATGGAGATTGCCTTCAGCAACATGGTCAGAGTTCCGAATTGGTCCTGCTTTAAGTAGGCAGTTGGATTGGAGACCTCGTGAGATCCCTTCAACTCTGAATGATTCACTGATTCTAAATCCAAAGAAAAGAGAAGCTCAAGGAGTTCAAAATCTCTGCAAGTCACTGAAGAGGCACTTTTTTCCCCTTCCATCGCTACAGGTGTACTATTATGTGTTCCTGGTCATATCCCACTTCCTCAGATAACTCCGATGATTACACAACAATATGAGGATAAAGTAGCTTGACGAAAAACCTAAAGGAAAAAAAAAAAAGAAGAAAAATAAAGACCAGACCACAAGACCACAGGAAGAACTAAGAACAGAAACCTCAGCAGTAGGTGATCACATATCTCTGCTATGTATCTCCAGAATTCATTTTTCAAATGCCATATTTCTTGTTGCAGATGGAGTCTTGCTTTTCTATTTTTATTATTTACCTCTGTTCACACTAGCCATTTGCCCACATTTGTCCAGTACTATCAGCCTCTACGATTCCTGTCTTTTCTTATGTCTTACTGACAAGATTGTCCTCTTCTTCCTGGGGAAAATAAATAAATAAATAAATAAATAAATAAATAAATAAATAAATAAATAAATAAATAATCCTTGCATTCCTTTTTCCTTGGAAACTTTTTCTCTCTCATTGACATTCAGTGCCACCCTGAATACCTTCTTCCAAGACGCTCAGGAAAGCAAAGAAAAGTAGCATTGGGGTATTTGTGTCATTTTCCATATTGGACTATCAAATGAAAAAGAAAAAAAAAGTTTGCTGTTGTCTTTGCTTGGCTGGTTGGTTTGCTTTGCTTTGTTTTTTGTTTTTTGTTTTTTTTTTCTCCAGTTCTGCTTTGTGGCTTCTCAATCACAAACCCACCTGACTAAAACAACAATTACTGTTTTATATTTCAGAAAGGAAAAATGGAGAGAGTAATACTAATATTTTCTCACAGCTGTTGTAAATAACCATGATTCACAATATTCTTTCACAAAAAAAAAAAAAAAAAAAAAAAAAAAAAAAAAAAAAAAAGCAGAAAAGCAGAAGCCTCTTGCAATGTCTCAGTGATAAAGATAAGTATACTCCCAGGCCTCTGAGAAGACCATCCATCCATCTTGGCCATGAATGTGATTGATAGGTAGAATAATCTCTGCAGGAGGACCATGGAGAGAAAGAGCATGTGGAGAGCATAGTCTGCCTGAAAACATGATGGTTTGGTTGGAGTTCCTGATGAATTGTCTGTTATTGCGATATCTACCTGGATTTTTTTTTTCTTTTCTTTTCTTTTCTTTTCTTTTCTTTTCTTTTCTTTTCTTTTCTTTTCTTTTCTTTTCTTTTCTTTTCTTTTCTTTTCTTTTCTTTTCTTTTCTTTTCTTTTCTTTTCTTTTCTTTTCTTTTCTTTTCTTTTCTTTTCTCTTCTTTTCTCTTCTTTTCTCTTCTTTTCTCTTCTTTTCTCTTCTTTTCTTTTCTTCTTTCCTTTTCTTTCCTTTTCTTTCCTTTTCTTTCCTTTTCTTTCCTTTTCTTTCCTTTTCTTTCCTTTTCTTTTCTTTTTTCAAAATCCTGTATTCATTTCATGTTCTTAAAATGTGGAATAGGTCGAGAACTGATAATGACTAATCTGCAAAGTTACGTGTACGTACATACATGCCTATACATATGTAAACACAGAATCATAGAATCACAGAATCACAAGGTTGGAAACGACCTAAACAAGCTTAGTATAGATAAAGAGAGAGGGAAAAATGTTTTTATTGTCAATTAATCTACATGTTAGTGGAACTGCTTAGCTTTAGGAACCCCTGGAAGTTGATGCTTGAGGTACAGAAAATGACTGCTTGCTTTAATTACTTTCACTTATGTTAGTAATTTTATTTAAATCTTTGAGTACGTCTATGAAGCCAGGTGAGATTGGAGCAGAACATGAGCTGGGAAGAACTTACAGGATATTATTTTTCATTTACTGAAGGTCCTTGGGGATGGTTTCATAGATACACAGATTTCAGTTAAAATTGCGGAGAAATCTGATCAAGGAAAATAAATTTTCAGTTATGTTACTATCTGCCAGTGTCTCCAAGGGAACTGGACAACAAGTATTTAAAATATTGCTTTAGCAAAACAAGTGTGTAGTACCACTTATAAATCTCAACCGCCTTCCGGTTGCTATTTCAGAAGACAATAGCTCTCATGTTGCTGTTATGCTAAATCTGCTACTCCCATGCAGATGTCTGAGGTACTTATCATGATTTTAAATTACTATTAGGCAACATCTACTATTAGCTAACTGAATTTTATACAATCTTTCCTACAGGAACAGAGCTCTGAGTTTTGATTCAATTGCTCAGTCATAGGCGTTAGTGGTATTTGAGATACTCTCAAATTGCTATTCCTATTTTCTGTAGTTGTCTTTGACATATCAACACTAGATTTGTCATCTGAAGCACCTGGAGGGTAACTTGTGAACTGAGGATATTTTGTGTGGCACAGTGTAGCATGCTTTGAGTTTGCCTCTGGTAGCACAATACCAGTGTGATCTCATACACATAATCTGAAAGCGTAACAGAATTACAGCAAGACAAGCAAGAAAAGGAATTTTAATTTTGAATTGAAATATACTGAATAATAGGTGGCTTCTGAGGATGTGGTCAGAAAAATTGAATCTCGAGGAATACCATCAGAAAGGTTTCGGAAAAAAAAAATAAATCAGATGTTATAGCTGACAATTGTCCATACTGTGAATTAGGTAGATTGCCATCCTAATTGTGTGCAGCAAAATCATGCTCAGGTTTCAGTCAGTAGATCCACAAAGGACATCCTCATTTAGATGGAGTTTCTCACTGTTGTCAGGCTGATGCTTTACTTTCTTCTATGAATATAAGCTTGCTTTTCAATGAAGTCATTTTCCATCAACACAGGTAGATTTTTCTTCAAAGAATGTTAAGAAAGATTAGGAAAAGGGATCTCCAAGATCAGCTAGGTGATATCAATTCACACAAAAAAATTACACAAATTTCATGTTGGAATTCTGTCTCTGTATTTTTTCAGTATTTGAAAAATCTTTGGGAGAATGTAGGATCTGCTCTCTGATTCTGCCTACAGACAGAGGCTGTGACATTTCAACTAATTTAAACTACTTCCCAGCTGGATTTAAATAAAATGCATGAATGGATGAATAGAGAATAATCATTAGCAACATTCCATTCAAAGTCAAAGAGTTATGAATAGTGTAAGTGCAGCCATTACCCGTGAAATAAGGGGAGAAGAATCACATAATTCAAGAAACGCAGAGAATTCCACAATAGAGAAAGCAACATAGGAAAATAGTTTAGAAACAGAAGAATTTAACGTAGGTGAAGACATGGATTGAGAAGAAGAATGAAATTAAAATACATAGCAACTTCTGAGAAAGGAGGAAACTATTCAGAGCTGGAGAAAAGGATTGATAAGTAATCCTAGAGTCAGATGAACTAACAGATATCTGTGGTCTGGCTTCGTTGAGAAAGGGGAGAACTGGAGAATCAATAGACAATTTTGTTTTGTTTTGTTGTTTTCTGGTTTGTTTTTTTTTTGGGGGGGGGGGGATGGGGGGGCTGGAGAGGGTGAGGGTTGTTTTTTTTTTTCCTTCTGTTTTTTTTGTTTGTTTGTTTTGTTTTTTGTTTGTTTTTGCTTGTAAGAGGCACTCTAAATATGTACAGTTATGCAAATAATAACTCAGCAGTTTAATATTCCAGACTGTGGCTTGGCGAGAGATATCACTGAAGCACATTTGAAATTCAAGCCACCCTCCTGAGGAGGCTAGAAATAGATCTTAAATTTCAAGCTGAATCTGTTAAAATTAGCATGAGATCGCTTGCATATTTCTTTCCTTTATCTATCTCCCAGCATTTCAGATAACTTTATTTTTTCTTCCACTTCCTTTTTCACTAACTTGTGTTCACCAGTTGGAATACGCAAATATTCTCTTTTTGTTGATTCAAATACCTCCTTTATCTTGTTAATGGACTCACATACTTGTGCTCCGGGGGTCTTTGTTTCTTTGTTTGCTGTTGATTTAGTCACAGAAACCTCTGTGCAGGGAGGAGGACTGAACGGAGCACACAGCTGTTTGCCAGGCAGACAAACTGACACATAATTCTGTGCTATTGGCATCCTTCTTTGAATTAATAGTCCTATGGATACAATGCATTTATAAACAAGTATTGTACGTGTTCAAAGTCCATTTCACTATTGGCTTTTTTTATTTCTGTAGACATACTGGTGGACTCTGGAACAAGCAACTACTGTAGCAATCATATCATTTTCGATTTGCACAGAGCTCTTTTACTGTAAGGCTTAGTACTGGTTCTTATTTATTGTGTGCTGAAATGTGCTAGAAGCCTTGCAAGCAGATAAACAAAATCTTGCCTTTGCTGTTAACCTGGAATCAGTCCCATACATAATCATTCTAACTGAGCACATAATGATAGCCTATAATTGCACTATCTGGATGATAGGGTATAGGTGACAGCAGCCTGAATTCTGATTTGGTTACTCTGGACTGTGGAGGTATAATTAAGAGCAGAATTCTGCTCTTGGGCCTGAGAGCTTAGAAATATGCCAAGCCATTGGCTTTTCCAATAAATCCTACGGATTTATTTATCTTAAGAGAAAATGCATTTTACAAATTGATTTTGTTGCAGCTCCATGGCCAACACTTTATACACGAGAAAGCAGCTAGGAAACAATGAAAACAGAGGCTATCAACTCATATCTACAAGTATCAAAACGCTCTCCGAAAGTAAGCCTTTTGCACCAACAGCTTTCATGAAAGAGTCTCCTGTACAAAAAAACCCTCCACATTGTACATTATTACTAATCAAAGGAACACGTATATATTGTTTCATCTTTGTGACCACAGGTGTGTTTATAGAATTACAGAATTGTTTGAATTGGAAGGGATCCTCTAAGTTTATCTAGTCCAATCCCTCTGCAAAAAGCAACTAGATCAGGTTACCCAGAGCCTCATCCAGCCTGGCCTTGAATATCTCCAGGGACCTAGTGTCCATATGGGCAATCTGTTCCAGAGCTTCACTGTTGTTACCATAAAAATTTTTTCCCTTATCAAATCCAAGTCTTACCTTTTCTAGTTTGAAACCATTTTCCTTTGCCCTATCACAACAGATCCTGCTAAAGAGACTGTCCCTTCTTTCTGATACCCCCATTAGTATTTCATTTCATTAACAAGGACTATTACTAAGGGCTGGGGCACATCCTCAGTCTCCCTAATGTTTTCATTGCCTCTTAAGCACTTCTAATTCGTAAGTAATCTTCCAAAAATATGACACAGTAAGATCCTTAAGATATCTCCAAATTCTAGCATACAGCAGTCTACAAATCTAGTGATTCCTTGTATGAGATAATCTTGTATTGTCATGACAAACCATCATCCAGCTCCCAGGACACCTGCATTATTTCTGTATTTCCATGATCAAATATAACTCATAGGACCACCCCAGTGCCACGTAATTTCTGGAAAGCTGGCAATGAATACAATTCAAAAACAATAAGAAGACACGTGGGCCAGCTTTTATTGACCTTTGTTTTCCTTTCTTTTAGATTTGTCCAAAGATGAAACAGAACCAAATGACCTTTTCTAAGCAAAATTGAGATAAGGAATTTTCTTTAAGGAGCCTAACTGCTGATCTGTTTCTAACTATAACCATGCCTTCAAATGGCAAACACGAAAGGCAGTAATTTGCTTTCTCAGCTTCCTTTCATACAAATTTTCAGCACCAATAGGGGAGTAAATATTGCCTATTAATGTGTAGCATATCAGTCCCTCCATCTCCACTCAAGCATAATCAGTACAAATAATTACTGATGCAGTATAGTAACAGAGCTTTGCGGTGCCTCAAACCAAGTAATAGTTTAAATATCTCCAAACAGTATGAGGTCGCTCCAGAAAGCATCAGCAAATTGTCGTCTCACTGTGAGAACTGAGAACACAATTTTCCACAGTATTATCAACTCCTTAGTCTTGACAGTAAATGAACATTGGCACCAAGTTGTCCCCAGTCCTCTGGGTTCATATTCTTTCTCTAGATGCCTCAGGTCCCTGTTCGTCTTCAATTAGTGTTGCACAAATGAATACTACAGAAATAATAGTATCTAATAATAAAACATCTGCCTTTCATGTTTTAAGGAGGAAAACTGAAGGTAGAGCTTTGAAGGCACTGTATTTCTGTTCATTTAGAAAGATTGCATGTTAGCTGTTAGTTTGAAAGCACAAGAGTTTTGTCACTCTCCTTGTCTGCAGCAGCTGCCTAATTTTTTCAAAGAAATTAAATTAAATTTATTTAGTAGGTTAAATTAAATCTGCAGAAATGTAGGAGATAGCATTCCCTATATAAGTGACAGTGAACTGGACACCTCCACTACGGCTTGCAGGAAAAACCGCATACATGCACATGCATAAGAGTCATGAATCTCAGAGAACTTCCAGTCTACAACAATGTTGGTAAGTCCCTGTATCTGATTACAGTGATTACTCCCATTTTCCTCACAAGTTTAAAAGCTTCATTTAGCCAGTTACGGAGAGCTCCCCATGTAACTATTTCTCACCTGACTGATATGCAAACGTATCTTGACTTTCTTAAAATGCTAATGAGAACACAAAGAATGGTAATTAATTCAGGCCTGGATCTGCCTCAGCCAAGAAAAAAGTAAAATACACATCTAATGTCAGTAAGATGCTATGAGAAAGTGAAAACACATTTTAACTGCTGAACCCAAATCAATACACTTCGAAATCCAACAGCTAAATGATTTTCTAAATTAACCCTATTCATCCCACTAGAGCATACTATGCTTGGATGGATCCTGGAGTAACTGGTCTCCCACACAATAGTGTAAGGCAAGTGAAGGGCAATGTAGTCACTGGATTGAATCCTTCAGGAATCTGCATTTACACATCTAGGAAAGAAGAATATCACATAACTGAAGGACCAGAGCCAGTTGATGTGTAGGATGTAAACTTTGAAAATCTGGAATGGGAGAAAAACACGTGAAGATCATACATACATCTGATGAATCTGTAGACTTTGGCTGAAATGGTCTTGTTAATCTTTTACTCACACTGGGAACAGGAAAGAAAACATATCTAAGACAGAAGCTTCCCAGTCATGGAGCTGCAACTGTTTGACCTCCCAGGAAGCTCACAGGACAAGGGACATGGCAGCTAGGCATTCACAATCATGCTGAACAGGACTCTGAGCAACCTGATCTAGCCGTAGATGTCTCTGTTCATTGCAGGGGTGGTTGGACTAGATGACCTCTAATGGTCCCTTTCGACTCAAACAACTCTATGATTCTACTGTTCTGTGATTGCTATGGCACCTGCAACCTCAATACCGCTCATTTCTATTCCTTTGTACAGCTTCATAGCTTTAACTCACTTTTCTGTTTCCTCTCAATTATCTATGCTAGTTCATAAACGTCTGTTCTTCAGAAAATGCCATAGATAACTAAATCTGCAAACAATGGATGGCTCAGTACATTTAGTCCTTATAAGATCAAGAATCATAGAATGGCTTGTGTTGGAAAAGACCTAAAAGATCATTTAATTCCAACTCCCTTGCCATGGGTAGAATCGTCAACCGTTAGATCACTAGATAAGGTTGGCCAAGGTCCCATCCAGCCTGACCTTGAAAGGAGAAACTAATTAAGTCCACCATGTGTGGGACAATAGTAAATGCTTAGCTTTAAATTTGAGATTTCCTGAATTTCCTGAAAGGCTCACTGTCTACTATGAAACAGTAAAAATGCACACTGGTGTTTGAAAAATTGAGCTCCAGTTTAGTTTGGATTACTTAATGTAACTGAAGATGTATGAGATGGTCACACATTTTGTATAGCTGTTTTTGGATGTTGTATATGTAAAAAAAAAACAGATGAGGTTTAACAAAAGCAAGTGCAGAGTCTTGCATCTAGGGAGGAATAATTGCATGCACCAGTACAGGTTGGGGGATGACCTGCTGGAGAGGAGCTCTGCGGAGAGGGACCTGGGTGTCCTGGTGGACGACAGGTTGGCCATGAGCCAGCAGTGTGCCCCTGTGGCCAAGAGTGCCAATGGCATCCTGGGATGCATTAAAAAGAGCGTGGCCAGCAGGTAAGGGAGGTGATCCTCCCCCTCTACTCTGCCCTAGTGAGGCCTCATCTGGAGTACTGCGTCCAGTTCTGGGCTCCCCAGTACAAAAAAGACAAGGATCTCTTGGAAAGAGTCCAGCGGAGGGCCACGAAGATGGTGAAGAGCCTGGAGCATCTCTCTTATGAAGAAAGGCTGAGTGAACTGGGTCTGTTCAGCCTTGAGAAAAGAAGACTGAGAAGGGACCTGATCCAGGTCTATAAATATCTAAGGTGTGGGGGGCAGAATGGCGAGGCCGGACTCTTTTCAGTGGTGAGTGGAGACAGGACAAGGGGAAACGGCTGGAAACTGCAGCATAGGAAGTTCCGCACAAATGTGCGCAAGAACTTCTTTACAGTGAGGGTGACGGAGCACTGGAACAGGCTGCCCAGGGAGGTGGTGGAGTCTCCTTCTCTGGAGATGTTCAAGACCTGCCTGGATGCCTACCTGTGCGACCTGCTGTAGGGAACCTGCTTTGGCAGGGGGGTTGGACTCGATCTCTGGAGGTCCCTTCCAACCCCTACAATTCTGTGAGTCTGTGATCTGTCTACAAGAAATTAAGTACAAATCAGCAGGCTCACAAAGTAGTGCAGTTATGGATTTTCATCACTGGGGTAAGGGATGCTGGAGCATCCTTGTTTCTTGCTGATTACAGGCTCTGTCTTTAAATGCAGCATAGTTTTTAGTTCCTCGTGGAGCTGCATATCTGTTAGACATAGAGCCTACATGCTTGCTCTACAAAAGGAAAATATAGCATTGTTCTGGGAGTTTTCACTGTATTTGCCCCATGCACAGAAAATAGAAAAACAAATCCATACATGAAAAATTGAAAGTCTAGTGATGAGACAGCTACTTGAATGACAAAATTAGCTCTTCTGCTCCCAGTGAATAGCCTCTTTACAAGAGTAGTTTATTTCAGTCTCGTCATCATCCTAAAATGAATCTGTAGTGAGGAGCAATTATATTGAATATTTTCCTATTCCCAGTGCCTCTAAATGTGCCTGTGTTAATTTGATGAAATTATATTACTTAACATGTGGGGGTTTTTCTTGTCCATATATTCCTGTATGTATGCTAGTATATGAGAATGTACACATGTGTGAGAGCCTGAAAATTCCCCATACAGGATCAGATTGGACTATCCAGATGATTGTGGCTGACAGCAATTGGAAAAATAGTTGCACAGATGTCCAGTCTCATCTCTGAGGCTGGAGTGACTGCGGTCTGTACATCTAGTCTGCGAATATTGACATTTCCACACTGGCCATCAGAAGGCTACCTGGGAAATCAAAACATATCATTTAAGTTGTCCTCACAATTCTGGGGATATTGTCCCAAGGCATCCGTGAAGAGGGTCCATTGCAGCAGCAGCTGCTGAAGGAAGAGATTTTATGGAGTGGATGAAGATTGAGTTAGATTTAAAAATCCTCTAAGGATTTACCAAGAGCATCTTAAGTGAAACTGAATGGAGTGGGAGAATTATGCAGACGTACTTAACTTCTGACTCTCATCAGGAAAGAAAAATAGCAAAACATGGTGTTAGGAAAGTAAAGATGTCACTGACAAGCACAAAATGAGCATGAAGATACCAAAAATTTTCCCAACTACCGGAAAATTTAACTTCAAGTGAATGTATGCTTCAAACTGAGGGTTTTTTTTATGTGTTCTGTCTAAGCACCCAGACTCGTATGGTGCCGATGACACTTTCCTGCTCAACCTACTGTAGGGGGGTCTGCTTAATCAGGGGGTTAGACTCAACGATCCCCAGAGGTCTCTTCCAACCCCTGTGATTCTCTGACTCTATGAATGTAAAGGTTATATGTGATTTCACTGTCATCTCCTAAGTGATTTGAAAGTAATGTCTGATGTCATAAATCACCAGAGAATTCATAAATGTCTGTGTACTTACAGATATTATAGGCAACTAGATAAAACAAAATAAAAAATCTACAGAATTCCTAAACATTCCAATGAAAAGGTTGGATTATAATTTATAGCTTCTTGGTCACTAGAAAATCTGAATAAAATGTGTGGGAGTAGCATTAGTTTAGGTTGTGTTGCATGAGCAAGCATTGGTTCTGCCCAGGCGAGCCTGCTGAGTGAAAAAGCTGAAGAAGTAAGGAAGGGGTGTGACCTGTCCTATTACCCCATCCTCATTTACAAAGCTTCCAAAGAAGGGACTTTGTAGGGCCTGTGAAAGATTTAGAAATGTCAAAAAGTATTTCTACCCAAGGAATAGCCCTGATAAGAGGTTGTTTTTGGTTGTTGGTTTTTTTGTTTGTTTGTTTGTTTTGTTTTTGTTAGGAAACACTACTAGGGCTCAGTCCTTTGAGCAACCCATGCCTTGAGTGTTCATAGCCTTGTTTCTAAAAAATTTCATGTGCTAGCTCCTGCAATCAAATATGGCAGCTTGCATTTTATGGTCACACTCTATACTGAGAGGTTGAAAGATATGAGAAGAAACTCTTTATTAAAATTTGATCAGATGAGAAACACAGATCCATATAAACCAGGCTTTGTTAGCTCTGTGTCTCACAGACTGTTGGAGTTCAGTTTGCTTTATCATAATTTTTTTAAAGCTTTTTTGCTAGAGCATGATGCTTCTTCATTTTGCCTTTGTCTTTTTCTCTGGTGAATGCAATGAAAAAAAAAAATACAAGGAAAAGCAAAGAACAAAAATAAGCTAAAAATATATTTATCTTCTCCCATGAGAAAAGCGGAGAGTGGATGGCCGTTTATTTCAGGCCATTTTCTGTTGTTCATTTGTTCTTAAATATAGTGCTTTTTACATCAGCTGTCATGGAGCCCACTCTACCTCCACAGAGCTGCCAAACATATTATTGTATGATGTCCTTTTACATATTATGGATGTTTGATCTAGCTCACCAAGGCTCCGTCACAGAACCATGCATTGTCAGTATCACTCAAAAAGTCCTTGGAAGAAAGAATAAAAGGTCATTTGAGACTGCATTTTTGTTGTTTACTCACGCTTTTCTTTTTTTTTTTCCCAGAGATGGAGCAGGGAACTGGTCATTTCTTCTGAAGCACACTCTCTGTAATGACTGTTCTTTTCATATAAGGCAGGCACACGTAGAGGGAAGTAATAGAAAGTGCGGAATTAATCCCACTGGAGTCCAGCCAAGAGCCTACTGTATCGTAGGTTTTGTACCTGAGAAATGTCAGGTGAGTATACATTCAGGAGTGCAGAAATTGCCCTTGGAATTATATGTTTGTCCAGCTAAAGAGCTCAGAGGCAGAAGCGATGATCTCAGGGGGTTATTATTGGATGGATGCATTGAGTGCTGCCAGCTGCAGCCAGGGGAATCTGAAGCATCCGAACAAGTCAGCTGTGCACAGACTGGTCCCTTTGTCCCTGACTCCAAACAACTTGCACACAATCCAAATCTGCTGCAATTCGACTCTGCCTTTTTTTGACCCACTTCTTTCTGAAAGCTCAGCAGGTGTGATGGAGTGAAAAGCTGAAACTAACAGCACCATCTACTGGATATAGGACATTACTGTCTAATAAAGCTAATTTTGGTCATTAATGAATAGAGAAAACAAACAAAAGCAACATATCCTCAGGGATATAAAATCTTCAAAGTCTCTTTTTCCCATAAGTTGGGATTTTATTTTTTTAAGGGAATTTGAAATACAAAAGAAAAGTGATTTATCTCTATTATTCCTGTGAGCACAGCCCGGGCTTCTTATTATTGTTACGGTTTGGACAGTTTTTCTTTATGAGGCTGGTAATACAGATCAAAACACTTTTGAAAATGGGGAATGAACAGCAGAGTCAGGTTCATTCAAAGCCCTGTTTTCAAATCCAGGATGCTTCATAAAAAAAAAAAAAAAGCCAACAAGCATTAAAAAACAAGCAAAACTGATCACAAGTTGTTTCTATCATATGGTTTTGACCCAGTTCCATTAGAAAGGTGAAGGATCTGAGAAAAATTAAATGACAGGAACACTTTTGATAGCACTGAACTTCGTGTTCCACGTTCCATGTGGTTGTCCAACGCGAACTTCAGAGAACTCTTGAAGGGTAAGCATGGACATCTATTGTCAAGAAAGGTTTGTCTTCTGAATATACCCATGTCCTTAGCTGAAAGGACATGGGTAGGTATAATCTGAAGCAATCGTGAAGGATTGTTGGTGGTTTTTAAGCACTCATTACCAGTGAGTTAAATGTCTCAAAAAAATGACATTCTGTGAACGTCCTTACAAGGGGTTTGGTGGATATCAGAATATTTTTCTCAGTTGTGACTCATGTATGTAATTGGATATCAGAATATTTTTCTCAATGTCGATTCATGTATGTAAAAGTTTTCACTCCACCAGTTTGTTTTTTTTTTGCAGCAGTCAATTTGTGCAGTAAAAAGAATATCATCATGAAAATAAACCATTGAGAGTTTTGTTCCCTATTAGAGATACCTGAGATGCAGACCTGGAAATGCAGACTGACTTGTGCTGTCTCAGACAGTTTTGGTGGAAGGCATCGCTCTCCTCATCAACCCCACCAAAGTCATCATGCGAGTGATTAGCTATGATTGAATCCCTACTAACATGAGATGAAACCAAATCTATTTTATAAGCTGTTTCTGAGTGTTAACAGCATTATAATACATGAGATATAGCAGCATACTGTAGAAAACTGCAAAAGCAAACAAACAAACAACAAAACCCAACAACATAGTGTACATAATACGAAATTGCACAACCCAAATTAAACTCACATCTGCCTTTGGCTGGAGGCAAAACACCAGAGCAGAAAAATGAAATCTGAGGATGTGATGATGCTCTACCAGCAGAGAAGAGTTTCCTCTGGAGGAGAAGAGGCAGCTAGTGAACACATAGAAAAGCACCAGTTTTCTGACAAAGTGAATGACGATGCAGATTAGTTTGTTTTGTTCAGGCTTCTGGAAAGTTATTATATGCTGGCTCATTTAGCAGTTCTTACCTCTAAAACAGAAAGAGCCAGCTGTTAACACTTATTGTTAGTACCAAAACATCCCTTGCCCTGGTTCCTTATAAATAGGTTCTCTATAAGCACCCCAAGCCCCCTTGTTTCTGCACAATAGAACTTACACCTTAAAATACTGCCTTCCTCTTTTCTAATTCAAAAAGAGATTGCTGTCTCAATTACAATGAACTGTATTATTATAGAATCACAGAATCAAAAGATGGCTTAGGATGGAAGGAACATTAAAGATCGTCTAGCTCCAATACCTCTGCCATGTCCAGGGTTGTAAACCTCTACATCAGGCTACCTAGGACAGCAGATACTCAGGTGGTTGAAATCCTCCATAAGATGAGATCCTACAAGCATGATGTCTCTTGTAGCTGAAGCAAGAAGTCCTTGTCAACAAGCTCCCTTTGATCATGCAGTCTGTAGTAGTACCCAATCACCAGGTATCCATTATTGTTCTGGTCCCTAATCACACAGAATCACACAGAATGGCCAGGGTTGGAAGGGACCTCAAGGATCATGAATCTCCAGCCCCCCTGTCACATGCAGGGCCACCAACCTCCCCATTTAATACTAGACCAGGCTGCACGGGGCCCCATCCAATCTGGCCTTGAACACTTCCAGGGGTGGGGCATCCACAGCCTCTCTGGGCATCCTGAATTCTAACCCACTAGCTCAATCTGGTCACGTCTGTTTCTAAGAGGCAGCTTTTCATAACCTATCTACTTATTAACATGGAGGGCAACTCCTCTGCCCCTCCTACCTTGCCTATACCTTCTAAAGAGCTTTAGCTCTCCATCATAGTATTCCAGTTGTATAAGTCATCCCACCAACTAGATCATAGTTTTCTAAATGCACCACAGTTTCTTCTCCTACTTATTTCCCATACTGCGTGTATTGGTGTGGAGGCACTTCAGCTGCGCTACTAGCTATGTTACCTTCTTGCAGGAGCCTTCCAAAATTCATCTGGGACAAATCTGAGGTTTTCCCCCACTGCTTCTCAAAGTGACAGTATCTCCTGCCTTTTGTCTGTCACTCAGCAGTACGTTCCCTCCCCCTATTATATCTAGTTTAAAGCTCTGATGATGAACCCAGCCAGCTAGCTGTCCAGTATATTCTTGCTCCTACTGGTCAATTGTGTCCCATTTAATGTCAGCATGCCTAGTCTATCAAAGGTGTGTTCATGATCAACATACCTGAAACCCTGAGTGTGAGACCATCCATGCAAACATTCATTCAACTGGTCCATTCTCCTCCTTTTGCCAAGTTTCCAGTCTTCAACCAGAAGGATCAAGAATCAAGAAGAACACTTCTTGTGCTCTATGTCCCTTCAACTTCTTCCAAAGGGATATAAAGCCTTTTTTTTTTTTTTTTTTTTTTTTAAATTCTGTAATTTCCTAGTCACAGCCTCTTGCAATCCAGCTTGAAAGAACAGGAGCAGATAGACATCCTCTGGCTTTATCATACCTGACAGCCTCTTCTGCTGTCTTGAATGAAAGATCTGAGCAGCAAACCTTTCTAGAGAGATTATCGAAATGGCAAAATGGGTGCCTCAGTACCCCTCAGTATGGAGTCCCCAGTTGCTAAGACTGCCTTTTTTGGTGGCACTGGCTCTGACTCAGGTCCTTGTTTGGACCATCTTACTGTGGTTGTCTCTTTTTGGTTATGAAGCATTATTTGTATTCTCTTTCCACTTCCAGAGCTTCGTATCTGTTAGTTAGGAAGACTTCAGAAAAAAGGCCAGAAACAAGAGTCCATCCTGAATCCATCCAGTCCTTCCTCATCTTGAATGTGTTTTCCTTCTTATAGAATCATAGAACTTCTTCAATTGAAGGAGACCTTTAAAGGTCATCTAGTCCAACACCCCTGCAATGAACAGGGACATCTACAGTTAGATTAGGTGGCTCAGAGCCTGCTTCAGCCTGACCTTGAAGGTCTCCAAGGACAGGTCTTTCACCACCTCTCTGGGCAGACTGCTTTCTTATTTCTCTTGTAGGAACTGATGCCAGAACTGTCAATCTGCTTGTGTCACTGCACAATACCATGCATCAGTTTCTTTCTCTGATTGCTGAGTACTTTTCAGCCTTATGATTTCCTCTTGCAACCTGTCCACCTGCTCAAAAAATTAATCAAGCTGAGCACACCTGCACTCATGACCCCCTCCCTTCCTTGCGGCTGTTTGTGAACTTCCAGATTCTGGAGTTCCCCAGAACTGAAGCTCTGGCACTACTCTAGAAATCTGTTAAAACTGTATGTTAATTTTAGAATTACAGTTTAGCAGGAGCTTATGATTCACTATTGCACACTTACTTGGGAGGTGCAGCTTTCCATCGTGCATACTGCTGCATTGTAAACTGATTCCCCTTAAGGCTGTCTGATGATCCTTTTGAAAGGCCTCTGGAATCTGGGCCAAGGGTAGAAGACACTGCATACCATCTGTGGGACTCCTGATCTGGGACACAGAGCCTTGGTTCAGTGGATCAAATATTACAACACCATTGACTTCCAAATAGTAAGGAGGAGTACTAGAGTCACAGACGAGAGAGTGATTCCTGTAGGATCATGCTTGTTTTTCCTGTTTTGTTTTTGTTTTGTTTCTGTGGAAACTTCTGTCATTTTCTGTAAGCAATCTAATTTTACCCTTTCTTGGATTTCAAGGCAGGAAATTATATTAACACCCCTTGGAGAGGGTGATGTGATTTTTCACTCTACAGTCCTCCGTATTTCTCCCATATTCAGCTTCCTTGACAGGGAAAATTGATCCTGAAGTGATATTTTGGTGGTTTAAATAGTACCAGAAGGCTTATACTGAGAAAAAAACAAAATAGAATCACAAGTACCAATTCATTCTTTACAAGAACAAACTTATTCCATGCAAACAATTTCTTTTTTCAGGAATTTATATGAACTGATGCCTGGTTAAAAGGATTTCCTGTGTGGCCATGGTGAACATAACTTCTTCCATTAACACTCCTGATATACTGAGAGAGCTTTGTGCAATGAGAGAGGAACATGTATTTTGTTGGATGATATCTTCACTATCCATATCAGCATGGCATCTTGCCCTGGCATGACTAACAAATATTAGAAGGAATTCAGATGTGTTAATATCTGTTGGAGTAGGTGTCTATAGCAAAATCTGTCATCTCACACAAGCCAAAGAGCTTTAAAAACTACCAGAAAATCAGTGACAGCATATAATCAAGTTTCTACTTTGGAAAATCCTTAGAAGTCTCATTGTTCTCATTCACAAAGCTTTAAGTGAAGAGCTTTCCACCCAGGGGAATCTGGAAGGACAGCATGAGGGGTTTATGCACATATGCTGCAGTTCTCCCAGGCCCTCCCACTATTCCTATTAATTTTAATATTTGCCAAGTGCCTGCAAGATATCAATCTGCTCTTGAATCAAGTGACAAATATAGGGTAAAATTGTGAAGACAGAGGGATACTTCAGATCTTAAGTGATATCCTTGGTCCCTTGGTCCTTGGTCACTTAAAATTATTCCTGGTCACTGGAAAGGATGAAACAGCTCTGATAACAACTAACAGTGCTCTTGAAGCCCAAATGGCATACTGTGTGGAGAACTTATCAACAAACCCTTCCAAACATTATTGTGATAGAAAAATAAGTGCCTTAACTCTTGGATTTTGAGGGGTAAATTGGTTCTCTGAACAAGATCTAAAGTTAATCATGGACAAATCCTTCCACAGCCACAGCTGAGCCTCACTTGTGACCTTGAAGCCACAATGAAACCATTAAGCTGGGACGTGTATGACTTACCTTCTCTCACCGTGGTAGAAGGAGATGTGAGTGTAGTCAGAAAACTGTCTCTCAGCACATCTGCCAGCAGCACAGAAAAACAAGACAGGAATGCAAAACAAGAAGAGAAGGATTATTCTTATGTTTCAACATCAATCATTTTGCAGGGCTGATCCTGGAACAAAGAAATGGAGAGAAGGACAAAGATGAGGACTGAAGTCAAGCCAAAGTCTTACTCTGCCTCCAAAAGCCTCTCAGCCATGCTGTACAAGAATGGTAGGCAACTTGATTACAGTCCCAAGGGCTCAAGCCTGACCTTAAAATCCACTGCTAGCATTCTATTTAGTGCAGTGTTCTACTGAACACTTCACAGCCTCTTTTAGTGCTTACATGATTCTGCAAGCAAAATTCTTAGTTAATGCTGTTGCCTCAGTTCATCTGGGTGATTAAACTCATACTGCATTTCAAGACTTATGCTGGCAATGTGGGTATCTTCCATGCACATGAGGTCAGCACCATCCTTTAAAGGAGAGGATTAGAGCAGTTCTCCAGTTTGTAACCCAATCTTTAAGCAAATCAGATTGATCACTTACATCTTCTGTCCTTTGAGGCCTCTCTGCCATTTACACTGATTCTGGCACTGCTTATTTGAATGTATTATTGTTGTTTGAAGGGCTGCTGACACCTGAACTCAGTGATCCCATCACACTGTATCATATTAAAGCTGCCATCACTTTCATTTCATCAGATTTCTTATGATATGGAACTAGTCTACAAGGTACATTAGCTTCTATCAGTCCTATAGATCTAGTGTTTCAAAGATATCTTTGAAAGAGAATTCTCTTGCATATTCTCTGAAGAGCTACAGCTCCTTTCCCAAACTCCTGTATACATCATTCTGGTTGATCGGTGAAAAATAATCCCCATTGACTGGTTTTGATTGCTTCACTTGAAGAGTATAATCTGAGAGCCATTAGGGGATATCTGTGTCAAAACTACATGGCTTTGTGACTCTCAGATTGTCTGAAGCTATTCAAAATGGTGTTCATAAATCCAGAAGGAAATCACTGTTTGTACTGTTAGGTTTAGGTTAGTTTAATCTCTAACATCATCATAGTCTCAGTGAAGCAGTGAAACAGGATATCAGGAAAGAATAGTTGAGAATCAAGCTGGACAGGATTTATAAGTATTTTTGTCAGAGAAATTGGTAAGTAATGATGACATGTGAAAATTGCATCTTAGGGTTTAGAAAAATCTATTATGTATGAGTTGTCTCTTAGACCAATCAAATGATGCAAGAAGGATTTTGGATTGGTCCCAGTGGACTGGTGGAATTCAGGATATTTCTGGTAAGCCCAGTGGTGGACTTGTACCTCTTCCTCAGATGAGTCACAGCAATCCAGGATTGAGGTCATTGATAAGACAATCTAGGACACTCCTGGATTGTGAATAAAGCCAGTACATCTGTTCCCTGCAATAATGATTCCCTAATCTCACATTAGATGTTTTATGCTTAAAAGAAAGAAGAAGGGGAAAAAAAAAAAAAAAAAAAAAAAAAAAAAAGTAAGCAAAATTCCCAAATTATAAGCAGACATTTCATTTAGAAGTGGAAAGAAATCTATTCAGTCATTTGAGTTCATAAATTCTCCCAGCCAAACAAACAAAACCCATATGATACAATTCAATTGATTTACATACAAAAATTGTTAATGTAATTCTACATATTGTCACCTCTATTCCTGAAGGTAGAAACTACAGTCTGTAGTGGAGCCTCACTTCACTGTCTTCTTATCATTCTTATCCCTTATCTCCTCCTCATCCTCTTTTCATGAATGAAGTGGGCTCTGATTTATCTTGTCAGAAGAATGACTGGAATTGGAGTACAATGCTGGACCTTCTGTACCCATCAGCTGATAATAAAATGAGACAATGAGACAATATGAAAACATATCTAAAGAGAAAGCTTAATTTTGGGTCTTCATTCTTTCTAGGTTTAACCAATTTCCCAAAACCTTGACTGAGGTGCATGATTCCCTCAGAGGTTATACAGGAGTTATGTTTCCTTTTGGTGTCAAAGTTTTATGTAGTGTCAAAGATTTGTGTGTCTGAATTGTAAATCACTTTCATTACTTCACACTGTCCTAACAGACACCCATAACATCCCCAGAACACATCATCCCTGCAGTATGCCTACTCACAGAGTGTTAGACACCAGATGTCTATACTGAGTGCAAGTGTAGGGCCATAGTCCAAGACTAATCCCATTCCAAGCACTTTCTATCTGATTCTTATTCCTTATACTTACCCAGAACTGCACTGTTTTGGCTGAGCTGAGCATCTCTTGGCTGTTCTTAGCTCTGGACTCTTTTGGATTAGTAAATGAGGAGTCCACAACCAGTTTATCCTGCAAGGAATTTACAGTCAATTTAAAGTCAAAGTTATCTTATATACACAAAGGATGGATTTCATGTATGCTCACATCAGTGCTTCCTATTATCTATCTTAGCTCTTCCTTCACTGTAAAGCAATTTTAGGGCTCTGATGCCTAACTCATGTATCCCCCTACGTGGCAAGTAGCATAAAAGTTAAGCATTCTACCACGGCTCAGTGAACTTCACTCCCAGAACATTAGGTATACTGACTCTGAAATGGTGGTTCTGATGCCTTTTAACATTAAAACAAAACAAAAACAGAGAACATCAAACTCTTACACATTGCTCCAGCAGTTTTAGTGTTGTGAGTAGAAATAAAAGCTTTGCTATCAGTTGAAGCATGGTGAGAAACGTGCACTGTTGCTTCACCATATCCACTGAGCTCCCTTGTTCTGTGGCTATTCTCTTCCCTACAGATCCCAGCTCTCTCACCATAGCTTCTGTATACATTCCAGTAGCAAATGAACAGTTGCCTTCTATGTGGTTCTCATGCCTGAGGAAAACCAGCCAGTCACCCTTGCACAAATACCAGAGCTGACTTAAAACACAGAAGCATAGAATGCTTGGATTGGAAGGAACATCAAAGATCACCTAGTTCCAACCTTCCTGATACAGGCAGGGTTGCCAACCACTATATCTAACTCTAGATCAGGTTGTCCTGGTCTTCCAACTTTGAACAGCTCCAAAAATGGGGCATACAGAAACACTGATTTCCAGAAGCAAGACTGTAGTTCTAGTATTTAAGTAAGTGTACAGCAAAATATACTTTATTAAATTGTTTTCATGCAGTCTCTCTCCCTCTCTCCCTTCTTTCCTTCCCTCCTTCCTTCATTTTCTTTCTTTCTTTTATTTTTCTTTCCTTCCTTCTTTTCCCTCTTTTCCTTCCTTACCTTCCCTCCTTCTCCCCTCTACATTCCCATTATCCCAGGTGTACAGGTAGGGATTTTTTCATCTGTTTTACCTGCAAAACCTGCTGTAAGCTATCAAGTGAGCTTCTACAGTATAAAAAAACCTATCACATTGCTTATTCTGTGTTTAGTGGTATCTGTGGGAAGGTAATTACATACAGCTCTATACAGACAGATGCCTACTCAGAGTTGTGTTGAAAGATGTTGCTGGACTGAGAGTAGAGGAGGAATCTGGACATGCAGCTGTTTTTTTCTCTTTTTCCCATATTTTCCCCAGAAAAGTCTTTCTGTGAAAACAGTGAGAGAAGAAACTGATACCCTCACAGAAGTAGCTGCTTTATTAAATCAATCTTCAATCAACCACAGAAGCAAAATATAATTCAGCCTCCTAAGCTAGAAATGACAGTTCAAGAAAATGTTCAGGGCAGACAACCAACGTGGGGTGTTAATGCATTCTACCTCCTGCAATGTGTTAGTTCTTCCTGAAAGTCCTCACCTCTGACCTGACCCAGTTTGATGAAAAATATACCCAAAAGTCAGCCTTATCTTGAAAGCAGTCATTGTGGTGACTTCTTGGTGAGAAAAATAAAACAGGCTGATTTGTCCTGCCATATGAGCAGCTCCTAAAACAATAACTACCATTATGTGAGTGGAAAGAAAAAACAGGATTTTTTCCCCATTTTCCTTTTCCTGGCAGGGGTCATGGCAACACAAAATTCTCAGAAGACGCTGGCTGCAACAGTAGTAGAAAGAGAAGTGGGAAAAATATATCAAAGAATTAGAAATGGGGGGATAATGGGGAATAGCTGATATTTTGTGCTTTCACCACAGCTTCGTGTATGTATTTGTGTGTGTGGATAGTGAGACAAAAAGGAAAAGAAAAAATGGATACTTTCTTCTGCTGCTTAAAGCATTTCTAAAGCATATCTCTTGAAAAAACACTCCGCACATACATCTGGTGTCTTGCAAGATGAGAGTTTTCCCTTACAGTGAGATCTCAGAATTAACGCTCATCAACACAGCACTCACTAGCAATCATGCATTGTCCATTCTTTATAAAGCTCCAGCCTTTGCTGTGACAATATTTTCACATTTTATTAAAGCTTCTTGATATTTTTATTATTTGTTCCCTCACACATGTATTTCCCTACAGTTTGCCCTGGTTGTGGTCCTCAGTATTCATCAGAAATGGCATGAAACCTCCAGCGCATCAGAATCAAAGAAAAAATAAAAGAGTTCTTCATATAATACCTTTTCTATTTCCCCCGCAAGAAATTTACTGTTGCAGTGTACTTCACTAAGGCAGTACTGCACTATGGATGGAGAAAGACTAAGTGTACTTCAATAACTACCTTCTATTTCCTAAGATTAAGCTTTAACCATCAGGCAACAAAACATCCTGAAGGGAAGGGAGGTGGGGGTAGGAGAACAGGGTCAACTCAGTTGTTTCATTATAGCTGTTGTATTTTCTATTAAAATATTTACATATTAATTGAATCTCCATTCCCTAATTTCAAAGGTGATCCTTAATCACATGGTGAAGGACTCCATGAATAGGCACTGAGACGCTGGCTCTGCTGGCACCCATAGCTGCGACTGCAAGAATTGAGCCCTCCTTGCATTTTGTTGTAGGGCTTTGGGCATGCAATTGCCAAAGTCAGTGACTTCTGTCAAGAGATGCATGTGTCTGTGAAGCTACAACTCCCCAGCCTTTGAAAAAATTATATCTTCAGCTGCCTTCTCACAAACTGTCTTTTGCTACTGCATATTCAGGTCCCATTTTTTACATTCCTGCCTCTTCACCATGTATGGAGTCTGAGCACCTCACAAATTAATTTAGGAGTTGCAGCACCTGATCTCTTAAGTGCCCAATATTCATTTCCTCATGCTGAATCCTGGAGGAGTGATTTCGCCTTTGCTCTGTTCTCATTGGGAAACCACAATGTGTTAATTGTCTCTAAGTCCTTAAAGGATGCCAGAAGTATTTAGAGCAGTGCAATACAGCCACAATTTCTGACACAATTCTACTGGTCTGTGTCAATGACAGGAAAAGAGAAGACATGATAGTGGTGCCTGTTTAGAAGGGGCACTGAACTTGACCCAAAGGTTCTCAGAAATACAGGTCAAATCTAAATTCCCACTACTACAGCCACCACTACCATTATACAGAGTTATGTCCAGCCCTGAATCTCCCGTATGTTGCACAATGTAAGGCCATTATGTCTTCCCATCACTGTTACCTAGCAGAAGAGGCCAACTTCCTCTACATCCTCCTTTCAGGGAGTTGCAGAGAGCAGTAAGGTTTCCCCTGGACATCTTTTTCTCTAGAATCTCAGTTGCCTCAGCTGGCTCTGCACTCTCCACTGCCAGGAGAGGCTACCCCAAGTGTAGGAGAGGGCTCACACATTCATCTTGCAGCTACAAATCCAGCACTACAGAATGGGCAACAAAAGCAGGATCTTGGCAGAGAAAGAGCAGCAGCACACACAATTACATGTACAAATTGACACAGACTTGCATTTGACCCAAATTGTCAAGGATCCTGCAATGACCAGCATGTAATTTCTCCTACTAATCGACCATAAAAGGCAGACATCAGCATGCTAAAGACGGGAAACTGCTGTGTTTTGTTTTGTTTCGTTTTGTTTCAGATAATTATTTAATTAACTGTGATTTTCCTGGCAATCACTTGTATTTCTTCTTCCTGTTACTTCAATGAAAGGGCTGATTCCACGGGCTTAGGGGCAGTAATGGTTTAACGAGCCGACTTATGTTGTGTTTATCGTCCTGCCGCAGGCACAATAAGTGCATGGCAGGAGCGGAGAACAGAGCCAGCCCACCTAGGGCAGGAGGTGCAACTCATCCCAACAGGAGTCAAACCAGCCTGAGGCTTTTTACCTTGTGGCTGCAGCAGTCTTGAGCCTTTTCTGGACCTGTACCAGTTTAAGAAACTGGCAATATTAACAATGTCGATTATTTTGCCAATCGTTCCCACTCTACTCTCTTTTCTCTCCCCAAAGAGATTCTTTGCTATTTTTTTTTTTCTTTTTTTTTTTCTTTTTTCTTTTTTTCTGTGCCTGAAGCTTGGAGGGAGGCTGCTGGGAAGATGTGCGGTGATTTTGAGCTAACAGTGCCATCTAGTGATGCAAGGGACACACGGGCCTCTGAGCCACATGGCAGAGCCGCAGTCCTCGGGGGTTCCACAGGGAAGTAATCACCTAGCGTAATATTCAGTAATGTCCCTGTGGTGCTGGAGTCCACACACACTCCTGAAACATCCCTGGAGGTGAGGAGACGCTATCCAGAGCTTGGGGAAAAAAAGAAGGGAAAAGAAAAAAGACAAAAAACACCAACCCATGGAGATCTGTATGTGGGATTTTAGGAATCTGCTTAGAACCTGCAGGACTGAGATAAATGATCAAATTTGGTCCTGCCTTTGAATATCGCTGGTACCTATATACATGTATATTTCACATACACCTGTGGGTATTTGGGAGTGTATGCATCTACCTCCCCATGCACGTGTGAGAGGCATGTGTTGAATTTTCAGAATTTAGCAACCTAATTCCCAGCTGATGTTGGGTTGTCTCATTTGTTTCCCAATAAGAGAGAAAAACACACAAGCACACAGAGGCACCAGTCCTCAATGACAGCCATATATACATCCATGACTATTTGAAATACTTCACTACAGTGACATAACCAAAGACATGTAAAATCTCAGCGACTATTTAGTATACTCCAAAATATGATTTTTCAAGAGCAGGCACATTGCAAGTTTACTCTCTATTCCCACTGTGAAGCTTTTTCTCCATATGCTGTTCATAATTTGCCTTTATGTCTGTCCTTCAGGATACAAATGACCACCTGAGGACTTCTTCTTTAAGCCTGAAGCATGCAATGATAATGCTTGTTGTGATTTATTTTAATGAGAAAGTAAAGCACTATTATAGAGGCAGACTCAAAGTAAATTATTCCTTCCATCTGCTGAAGGAGTATGCTGGTTTCTGTACCTTCATATAGTTGATGAAATGAGAGAGAGTACAAAGGTATTCTCATTTGCCTCTATCAAAGATAGGAGAAGTGGGACCAGAAAGAAGATGTTCAGGAATTTGTACCATTATGATGGTGTAAAAGATCTTAGAGGACACAGAATTGTGGAGATTGGAAGGGACCTCTGGAGGTCATCTAGTCCAGCCCCCCCTGCTAAAGCAGGTTCCCTGCGGCAGGTCTCACAGAAAAGCACCCAGATTGGTCTTGAATATCTCCAAAAATAATGACTTTTGACACTTGGAGAAGAAATCTGCTTCTTTTCCTTTCCCTGCTCATCAATTCCTTGTGGTTTTAATCACTGGTTTTCTTTTCTTTGTTTCTTTTTCCTCTGACACCTCAAGGTTTGCCAAGGGGTGCATGGTGGGATGGGCTGACTATTGGAGCCATACAGAAATCACTCCACTATTCAGACAGCATCTCTTGTATACATGATTTTCATTCTGCAAGCAGAAAGGAATTTGTGGAACAAAGCTCTGCAGTCCTGCAAAGTATGATCTTCTTCTGGAATCACACATTATTTATTCCTAAGTCAGCATCGGCTTTTGCAGGGGATGAATACACTGGCAGTGTTGAACCTCTTGCATTTTTTCCCTCTCACATACTTGGAGATATTGTTCTTTCCCTATAAAATTTAAGTTTCATGTAGGCTGTTTGAAAATATTTTTTGCCCTAGAGTTTCAAGTATATATTCTATGGACCAAGCATTAATTGCCTTGGTGGCTGTAAGCTTGAAGACTGGACTTTATGACTCCAAAAATCACCTTGTGCTCCTAATCATTTTCTATTATTTTTTTGCAGTGTTTCTTTCTTTAAACCTTAAAAAAGCTACAGCATCTGGCTTGAAATCAAGTTGAAAAACTAGGATATGATCAAGAAAAGCTTGGAGAAATAAATCTGGGGACTTGCTTTCTGTTTCTTCCCTCACCATTTGTTGGCCAAGAGTGCAGAAAGTAAATGCACACCTGGGAGACTGTCCGAAAGGCTTGCTTAAGAAATAACACATGGCTACAGAAGCTGCAGTGGCTATGTGTTCTTTGCATGATTTGGGCAGTGAAGATATGTGTGTTTGTGACACACAAAGACTATCACAGACTCACAGAATTGTAGGTGTTAGAAGGGGCCTTTGGATATACATTGCCTGGCTTTGTTGTTAAAGGGGCTTTAATGGAGCCAAGTGAAAACTTACAAGTGTAGTGGTGGAGTGCTTTGCATTGTGGCCAAGACCATATAGCAACATAGAGAAGGTTCAGGTTGGACATCAGGAAAAATTTCTTCTCAGAAAGAGTGGTAATATATTGGAACAAGCTGCCCAGGGAGGCAGTGGGGTTCCATGGAGGTTTCAAGAAACGTATAGATGTGTAACTGAGGGACATGGTTTAATGGTTTGGTGGTGATGAACTGGTAATTGGACAAGATGATCTCAATGGTCCTTTCCAACCTTACTGATTCTATCATTTCATTATACAGACTGCTTTTCTCCCCCTCTCAGTGTGGATCAGCATTACATCTGTCCCCATTACACAGTCAGTATTTCCTGCAGATTTGGCAGTTAATTTAGTAATTTAGTAATTAGACCAGAATCCACCCCATTCCCAACTACCAATCTCATTATGTTGTCAACATCAGTCTCAGATCCATTTTCTGAGGATCTTGGGGAGTTTATCTAGGGTTATAAGGTCTGGGGATTTGGAATTATCTAGGATTTTTTTTTTAATTGGATGTCATTTTCTGGCAGGCTAATAGGTAGGGTGGGCAAAGGCCTGGAAGCATGTCAGCTCTGTGGCCATGACACATTCTTCTCAGCCCTGTGTATAATGTGTGCTTGGTGATGGTTATGCTCTGCCTTTCTCAAAGAGTTTGTGTCAGATTTCAAAAGAGGAATGTGCTGTCATGGGGCTGAACAAGACAACAGTTGTGTTTGGAGCAGTGGGCATGAAACATAACTACAGGGCTGAAGTCACTTCTCTAAAATACTTCATTCTTGCGTGACTGTGCTCTGTTCATTTTTGTCTAGGGGCTTCAGTTTCCTATGATTTTGGCTTTATAGTCTTTGTATTTTCCCATTAAGAATTCAGCATTTTCTCACTTCTTCTCTATCTGTGCTCATGCAACATGATTACGCTTACTTTGATGTCTGTGAAATACAATGGGGCTGCATATGGTATATCAGCATGGTCCTGTACATATAACAATTCTCCATAGGCTCCCAGTGGAGGAACTAAAATCATGCAGTCAAAAGTCCAAGACACAAGACAGAAATCTAAGCATTTTGGCTCCATTTCATGCCTCGATGAAAGAAAATCCAGACATTGTTCTCAGAAGATATGTTGTGTTTGGAGTGAAGAAATTTTACCAACTGCACCTGGTAACACCACTTTAAGAGTCAAACATCCATCTGATCTGATTAATTTAACAAAACAATTGAATGATCGAATGAGAAGTTTTGTCTCTCATATTGGTACATCCATGTCATCAAGTCATGCTGTGCTCCCTCTACGGTCAAAGCGCTCAGCAGAGTTTAGCAATCTCCTAGACTTCAATAATTGTATTAAAGTATCTTTAAACTATATATAAACTATAATAATAACACAAATTCCTCATGTGGACGGGGACTTCTGCACTGTAAATAGGCAACTCTAGATGAGATGAATCCTGCTCTAGTTTATACTAAACCCTGTGGTTTTAAATGGAAAATGTTAATTGAGAAGAAACCTAGCAACCAAAATTTATCCAGCAACCAAAAACTTAAACAGAAGAATCCAGAGGGGACTAAGATTCGCTGGTTCTAATATCCACTGGTTACACAGTGAAAGAATGAGATATATACAATACACGTACCAGGATATAGGTGCTATGATTCATATCCATTCCCATAAATTTCAGTGGGAGCAAAAATTATCCAAGGGAAAAAAATAAAAAAGGAAAAGAAGCTGAAAGTGTAAATAAGTAAAAACTTGAGTAAACACAGAGTCTGTTCCTACAACAGGAATAATAATGGTCCTTTTAATAATGCAGTATCTTTGTATCATCAAATCCACTTTTTGAAAGGAAAACCTCTTTGGAGCCATTTCAGATGAATGTTGTTAGACTAATTAGCAATGTGTTTGTCACATTCCCAGCTTATTCACAGGAGAATGCATTCTAAAAGGTTGCTGCCTTCATTTGAGTTCATTAAGATTGTATGTGCTTTTATAGCTACAAAACTTACAATTTTGCTTATTCTTTGGAAGGAAAAATTAGAGATCAACTTGAAAGAATCTCTGATTCAGACTGCATTCAATTACATAAATACATTATTTTATATAATCACAGCATCAATAACGTGTCTCATTTGTTCTGCTGCTTGCCTGTGTTTCTAGGAAACACCTTCAATCCAGAACTTAAAAATACTACAAATACTACAATTTATTTACACTTTGAGAGCTCATGCTTAATATTATAAGCCTTCTCCTTTTCTCATAAGGCTCTTATCCTCATCTTCAGCTGTGAGGCCAGACTGATTAACAGCTGTACTCGGGTACAGCTACCCTGTATTCCACCTGTTCCCAGCTTAGAAGCAGCTGTACAGAATGTAATGGAAGGCAGCAGCATGAACTCATATGGTTCAGGAGTGCAACAAAAGACCTTAAACTTTAGTCTCAGTAATGAGAAGACGTTGACTTTTTTTCCACTGTTACAGATTGGTAATGTTTTTAGACCAAAATATCTTCAAAACATCCATTTGTAAAAACAAATAAACCACTTATTCTTGTCATTTTTCTATCTTCAGTTTTTTTGCGGTCTTTCACTTAAGAGCAGTATGGTGTATGCAGTGTAAGATTCAAACTTACATATCTCTCCTACAATGCTGTGCTGGGATGACAAAGGACGGTCTTTATTCAGTGAGTCCTGAGACTGTATGCAATGAGATGGAGAGGGAAAGAAAGAAAATACGCAGAATAAAAGATCACCAAGCAAATGGGTGCTCCTGAAGAAAGCTGTTGATACAGAGAAATTGAGCCCAAATCACATGTTAGAAAAAATAAATTGGCACAAATTCTGCCTATATTAAATCCCAGGGAGAATATTTTTTTTCCATTTATTTTAGTGGAACTGGCATTTCAGAGCATACTCTGCTGATGCTGTAATCACCAAAGAAATTTCACAGCTAGTGGAATATAATTAAATAGAGTAAAGCATCACCAGTTAACTAGGATCATGTGAGAAGACTCTGCAAAGACAGACCTGCAAGCTTCTTTAAGAAGGAAGAGACAAAGCATAGAAAACATAGACAGCAGGGTAGAAACCTGTATCTAGAAGAAGGTGTGAGCAGTAATGAGGTGATGGTAAAAATTCAGCACATCCCTCACTGAGCTTCAATTCTGTAGGTGGATTGGAAGTTTCTCAGAATTAGCAAGCCAATTACTTAGAAGGGAGGAATTATAACTATTTGGCCAAGTGAAAAAGAGAGAGAGGGAGAGGGAGGAACATATGAAGTTCAAGAAGAAAGGAAATGCAGAGAGCATTTTTTATTTAAAGCTAAGGAAAGAGCATATTGTGAACAAAGGAAAGGACACCATTAATGCAATTACAGCTTTAGAGTCATGTTGTAGACAGACTTGGGCCAGTTGTTACCAGAAGACTCAGCATTCATTATAATTCATTTAGAAAGGATAATCAAGCTGTTGAAAACTCAGTGAGCAAGTGGAAAAAAATAGGACCCAGTGAAAAAATATGAAAGGAAAAGTAATCAAACGATTGAGAAGGCTGCATGACTCTGGTTTTTTTCTTCCACATATTATCAGACCTAGATCTTCAGGAAGGGACATCTGCTCTGATTAGTACCGTGTTCCCATCTTGTATCCTTAGGTAAAAAATGGATTGTCACTGTGTGAGAGAAGAGCAAGCAGGCACAATGACTTTCAAAGGAAAAAAGAAAGACCTGAGGATATCCATGCTAAGCAAATACTCTGAATTAGTATTAAAACTATCAGTTCTGCCTATGTGACCGCAGCCATGCAAGGATATACTCAGACAGTTCTCTTGGTGGCAGACATAATGATGGCTTTAAAATCAGGGGCATCCACCCAATGGGAACTGGATAAATCTGGTCATGCATAGCTTAACAGATGAAATAGCAAATGCCTACTATTGTATTTTGGTCTGTGCTTGGTTACGAATAAATTGAAAGAATGGAAAAAAGAATACTGAAATGTTTGATTGGACAGCTGCGTTAGTGAAAAAAAAATCTTTTTCATCTTTGCTTTTTGTTTAATACGTGACTTCCTTTTAATTGTATCTACATATTTCCTGCTCATTCATGCTACAGCACTGAAATTAGAAAAACAAGTTCTCCATATTTAATAACTCTTCAGACAAGTTTCGATGGAAGCAAAGACAACAAATATCGCTTTGTCAAGCAGCATTTTATTTCAGGGCAGGATACAGCCAGATTCCCTTTTCTGTCCCAGGGAAACTGAAATATAACTTTCTTGATAATGTCTGTGAGTCTTTCCATCTCCAGTCACTCGTAGCTTTTGAAAATATGAAAAAATAAAGGGTTTCATTTTCTACTAGAAATAAAAAGGAAAAACAATATGAAAATAGGGGAACCAGTTTTTAGGAGCCAGGAGTGGTTTCAGGCACCGACATTTTGTTCTGCCTTGACCAGAAGGCTTGACCACCATGAGCAGAAGGCAGGCAGAAGTCTTGTCACCATAAATTCTTTCCACAGCATTGTGAGACATTGCTTGTGATGTAATCATCAGAAATAATTAGGATTTAACAGGTTTCAACCATTTATAATGAGGTTGGTTGTTGTTTTTGGTTTGTTTTTGTTTTCACAAGTAAATGTTAATTTGGGTGTAAATTACTGTCTTTAAATTCTCCAGTTTTCAGACATTAACTGAAGTCTTTGATTATTTTCAACCTTTTGTGTGCTGTGGGGTCCTGTTTTGCTGGAGACTAACTGCTGTCATCTGAAAATATTCAAGAAAGAAAAAGTATCCTCAAACTACCCAGAAGCTTGTTTTTCTGTCACTATGGTCATACACACTCCAGAAAATGATGAGGGGTTTCATGCAGCATGACAGATTTCTCCCAGAAGCAGACCATTTCTCTCTCAACTTTCTCCTGTCTTCACATTCCTTGTGCTCCTTGTTGTACTCACAAGTGTGTGTGTGCATGTGCTGGTAGATGAGTATGTATGTGTGTCAACAGCTTAAGGGCTGATTTGGCCCCATTCCGTGACTATGGGGCAGAGAGACCCACAAATTCACAGATACCCAGAAAAGGAAAAGGGAAAAGGATAGAGAGATGGACCTAAAACAAAACAACCATCTGAGGAGAAGCAAACTAATTTACTAAATAAGATATCAGAATGCAAGATAATACATACTATAATACAATGTAATACAATACAATTAGAATTGGAGATAATAAATTAAATATATTGAGAAAGAGTGTCCAAAAACCGAAGGCCTTATTCTAATGCTGAAGGGAGACATGCAGTCAGGGTAAGCAGAAGGGGAGAGATCCAGATCCCATGACTTTGCCAGGGATTTTATCTCTTCTCTGAACAAAAAACCCCTCTGGGGTTCTTTTTCTCTACTGGGAAAAGTACCCAGAACTGGAGCATTAACTCTTTAACTCCCAGTGCAATACATGATGTTATGATGTGGAATACCGATAACCAAAAATCATATAACCATGACATTGTGCGTGCCTATTTTGGACGTTGTATTGAGGGACATGGTTTAGTGAGAACTATTGGTGATAGGTGGGTAATTGGACCGGATGATCTTGTAGGTCTTTTCCAACCTTGGTGTTTCTGTGATTCTGCTATTCTGTGTGAATTGTTTGGCTAAACTTTGGCTCCAATAAGAGACTGGTGGTAGTACATACACTTACAGCTTCTCAAAACCCTCAGGAGAGTTTCTCATTCTCTACTATGTTGCACAGCACATACCTTATGCTAGCATGGCTGGCATCTTAGGGCTTTAGTATAGTTTAAATGTTTAATTACTTGGGGAAAAGATAGCTTAAATTCCAGAGAAAACTTTATGAGAAAGAATTTAATCTCTTCCATCCACATTTTCCTGACATGCTGATCTTCATGCAGTCGGTGTGGGAGGGCACATGCAGTTCTCTGCATGAATGTACTCAGGCAGCTGGAGTCCTTAACCTTCTTTTGTGCAAAAAGGAGTTGTTTCATTAAGTACATTTATGTTGCTATGGAAGTGTAATACATAGCAGATGAATTGTGTTGTCAAGGAAGAAAAAAAAAAAGCATCTTTTTAAAGTTCCTCAGGGATGATCTCTAAGGGAGCTTAGAGAACTTCTGCTTAGTTCTTTATTTATGTCACTGGAATCTCTACAGGAATCACAGGTCTGCATGCTCTTCTTCTGAGCCCTTCCTTCTCTCCACATCTTTTGTGCTTTCATCATTTTAGTCTCACGCTTGGTGCTGATAATTGTTTCTTCTTCCTAGGGACATGAAAGCCATTGACTACAGCTACTCTACCCTTAGGCACATTCCTTTAAAACGAACAAACAAACAAACAAATAAACACATAGAACTTAATTATCCTGTGGCAGTGAAACTTTTCTGAGAAAATCATGTCAGCCACTTTTTTTTTTTTTTTTTTTTTTTTTTTCCCTCACAGTTAACAGACACAGTGGAGAAAGGGTTAAAAAGTAGGATTTGCAGGTACCTTCATTAACTTATCCACATCTGAAAACACATTCCTGTTTTGTTTCAGCCAGAGAAAAAAATCTCCATACCTCCAGTGACCCTATGGTACACAAAGTACGCGTTATGGGACAGTGCATATAAAATATGAACAGAAGTTGATGTAAAATTCTGGAGAAACAGCAACCGATTCGTTTTAGCACAGGAATAGTAAGAACAACACAGTGTGAGCCTGGAACCCAGAAAGCTGCTGACATGCTAATGTGGGGGCAGTAGCAATGAAAGGACTGTTCTAAGGCCTCCAGAACCTAAGGAATTTACTTTAATGCTAATGTGTACACATTATCAATGGAATAGAAACTGAACTCCTTCATTATGACATTGCATGCATTCATTTTTTTGCTTTAACAGTTGAGTTGCAAATGCTGAAATAACTTGGCTAAGAAGTTGTTTAAGGATATGCAGCAATCTGGTGCCATAGCCAGGAGTGCAATTTGATAAAATATCATGTTACTGGAGTTCCGAGCCTGGGCTGACAGCTATGTAGAGACATAAGTCTCACTTCTGTCAAAGACTGAATGCTGATATTTTTATCTGACTAAAGGGCCTTAAACATAGGGACCTGGCAAGGATCAAAGGAATAGCAATAGATGTAGCAACACTACCAATATAATGAGTGGAAACCTTAACAGAGAAGAAGGATTAGGCTATTGTCCTGCTGTGGAACCCATCAGGAAGAGAAAATAGAAGAGCCTCCCTTCCCAGGAAGCCATCTAGAACAGAGGGATTATTGCTGAAAGGGGTGAACAACTTGAGGCAAGGTTGCTTTATTCAGTTTCCTGAAGAAAAAAATGCTTTAAACTGTCATTTCCAAAATGTCTAATTGGCTTTATCAAATGTCACCAGGAGACTGTGATAACAAAGATTAATATATGGTAGTATCTTTCTCCACACTGAGCAGTGAATACTCAAGGTTTTTGATACATGTAGCTCACTGAAAGATTCAGTCTTTTCCCATCTTTCCTTTTTCTCTGCTGTAAGATTATCAAAGGTAAATTTTGGAAGTGGCCAGTGACTCTGGGTTTTCTGGTTTTCTGTAGAGCCTGCCTTGCACCAACAGACCTCTTAAGCCCAGGAAACTAAACACATATGTTTCAGGCACTTTGAGATAGATATCTCCCAGAAAAGTATTTTTGTAGCTGAGCCTATATAATCACAAAACTGCTCATGCACAGTTCAGGAAGAGACGAAGTTGGTCATTTCATATCACGTGGCACTCAATTTCAGTACTGAAATGACCACGTGAATTTAGAATTGACACTGTATATGAAAGTACTCATGTGTACTGAGCAAAATATCCTTACTGTAAAATGTAATGGACATTGAACATCTTCACTGTCTCAGTTTCTACATCAAGCTCTCAAGGACTTATCTAAACCACAAAGATGGGCGTCTATTTTCATCTCTGTTTTGGATGAAGAAGTTGGTTAACTGGAGCCTGGATTTGCACAGCTGGTTTAGAGGAAAACCTGTGTTTCCCTATGTCTAGTCTTTGTTTTATTAATATGTTGTATTTTGTTGGTGCACATGTGCTCTCAAAAACAGAAGCAAAGGCACTCATTTTCTTCTTAAAATATTTTTTAAATTATTATGTGAAAATTAAGATTTTCGGGCAACAAACTCAGAACTAAACCTCTCAAATACTTCCTCAACTGGTTATTTTGTAAAAGTTCATTCTTAACCACTTAATTTCATATTCTACATAGTAGCACAGTATCACTGTCACCACTTAATTGATATATTAACCCTTGTATTTGCCTGAGTGATTGTAAAAGGAATATCAAACACTAATTTTGTTATCATAATATTAAAAAGGTTTATAAAAGCAAAAAATATTTAAAAACTGGCATTTCATAGAAATGATATCTAACTGAAAGTAAAATATTTTACAGTAAAAATGCATTTTTGAAGTAGCATGAAGATTTTCCACTTGAGTTACAGATTTGAGGTCTCTTTTTGAATAGAAGACACCAGGATACAATTGGTTATAACAGGGATTATACCATGGCTTTAGTCCATGCTTTTTGTCACATGTTGTTATGTTTTCTTGTATACTGACAAGCAATTTTTTTTAATGGCTTCTCAACATATTTTCCATGTATAAAATGGAGAAGAAACTGATCTAATCATGTCATCTCATGATAAATATAAAAAGTAAATTATTTCAGTTTTTTTCTATAGGCATACATTGAATTTCTTCACTGAATTTGACTTCGTTTACTAATTAATATATTCCCATTACAAAACATTTCTACATTTGTATTTACTATAGTTATCTGGCTGTAGTAATATTTCAGAAGAATCATTCTGCATTTGTTCCCTTTCTTCATATTGTTCCTGTTCTTCTTAATGTTATGCAGTATTGCAACATAGGTTGCAATTCAGATTGAAGTAGATTGAAGTAGATGGCAACGTTAGATCATGTCCATTGTATCAGCAGATTGAAACCATTTTTTCTGTTTGTCCCTGTAAAATGTGGAACAAGAAAAAACATGATTAATGAGTGAAGAAATAATGGCATAATTAACTCTGAATTAATGTAGGAGATACTATTTATATCTAAGACCACTGTTGTACTGGAACAGGCACTAAGTAGGTTAATTACAGTGTGGCAGAATATGCAACTCTGTCCTCTGTTGTAGCCCTGGTTATGTTGGAAGAGTATCCTGCAAGAATTTGAGTATGATGAAGGCAGCCATAGTAAGAAAATAAAGTCACTAGACTCATGTCTTTTAAGATACGCTTAGTACAGCCCCTGGGCAAATTCTGGTGGTGAGAGCAGATATTTACCATGGCCCAGTCTTCAGTTAAGTCATACATCCTCTTCCAGATGAAGACAGCAACTGACAACACACTATGAATCATAGGGCACGTATGAGTGAAGGTAAATGAAAAACAGAAAATAAAAGTGGAGAAAAATAAGTGCAAGAAGATATGCCTGCATTTCAGCAGGATTGCTTAGACTTATCTGTGACAGTCCAACATGAATTTCCCCAGTTAACTTAATTTACCATTTGTCCACTGAAATTGGATATTAAACAAAGCACTGTGAAAACTGGTGAAAACCATTTTTCTGAAAGCATCGTCCATATGCATCTTGAAGTCTGGAATGCACTGCTGTAGACTCCCCTGATTGCAGAGAGGTCTTGCAGAGAAATTTCAGCAAATTAAAGGGCTGGATAATCATCAACCATGTGAAGTTCAAGAAGAAATATTTTTCATTTTTTACTTATGGAAGAAATCCTGATCCATGCTCCTTGCAAATTATAAAACAAAAACAAAAATTTAATTGTGCTCTCATGTTGAAACAAAAATCATTTATCAAAAATGGGAAAATGCAGGACTTTCATATTTGTGCTTTATGTCTCAAACCTTTTATTTATTTTAATTTATGAATATATTCTGCTCTCAGGATGCTAAAATGTGATGTATGTGACATCTTCATTTTCAGCTTGCACTTAAAGCTTTTGATAGATTTTGCTACCAAATGTGGTATTATTTAGCCAATATTAAATTTTACTACATCATCTTACCTATCCTTCTCTCCCAAATAAACAATGTAAAGACTTTCATCAATAGTAGGACTGTGAATTTATAACTAGGCTAACCATGGGATGCATCCAAACTAGCGTATTTTCCTTTCTCGTTTGTTCCAAGCTATTTTTCCTGTATCCAAACTCCCAGCATCCAGGTGGATCAACAAAAGCTTCCTGGTTTAAAATATCAATTATGGTTTATGGTATTTATACAATATTTTAATGGTTTTATGGCTGTGTATCTCTTTGCAGTTAGCTTTTGTCATTGGAGTAGCCCTTGAATTGCACTGGTAAGAGTTTTTAAGATCCTCAGTGTGCACAGCAGCCTTATTGAGAAAGAAGTTGAGTGGACGTTGATTTTTAACTTATCTATGTTTTGTGTGTGTGTGTACGTGTGTGTGTGTATTGTGCATTAATTTCATAGAATCATAGAACTCTTAGAGTTGAAAGAGACCTTTAAAGATCATATAGTCCAATTCCCCTGCAATGAACAGGGACATGCACAGCTAGATCAGGTTGCCCAGGTCCTGATTCACCCCCGCTTTGAAAGTCTCCATGGATGTGGAGTCAACCACATCTCTGGCAACCTGTGCCAGTGCCTCGCCACCATCACTGTAAAGGATTTTTCCTTATATTCAACCTAAATCTACCCTCCTTAATCTTGAAACTATTTCCCATTGTTCTGTCACCAAAGACCTTGTTAAGATTCTGTCCCCTTCTTTCCTGTAGCTCCCTTTTTGTTATTGAAAGGCCACTTTCAGGTCATCTTGGAGCCTTCTTTTCTCTAGGCTGAACAGCCTCAGCTCTCTCAGCCTGTCCTAATAGCAGAGGTATTCCACCCCTTGGATCATTTTTGTAGCCCTCCTCTGAACACTCTTCAACAGGTCCATGTGTCTCCTGTTCTGAGGACTCTACATCTGGATGCAGTACTCCAGATGAGGCCTCACCAACACAGAGAAAGGCAGGATCACCTCCCTCACTCTGCTTACCACACATCTTCTGATGCAGTCCAGGATATGGTTGGCTTTTTGGGATGGCTTTTTGCCATCAGCAAACTTCCTGAGGGTGCACTCAACCCCACTGTCATTGATGAAGATATTAAAGAGTATCAGTCCCAGAGCTGATCCCTGTGAGACACCACTCTTCACTGATCTCCATCCAGACATTGAGACATTGACCACCACTCTCTGGACTCAATTCTGCAGCTAATGCTTCATCCATTGAATAGTCCACCCGTATCTTGCATATCTTTCAGTATCTTTCCAGTTTGAAGAGTATCTTTCCACCTGGGAAGAGTACAGGAATGCCGTCCGGACTTGCAGACGTGGGATCAGGGAAGCCAAGGCGCAGGCAGAACTGAACTTGGCAAGGGACGTGAAAAACAATAAGAAAACCTTCTACAGGTACATTGCCCAGAAGAGACAGGCCAAAACGGGCGTACCTACTTTGGTAAATTTAAAAGGAGAACTGGCTTCAACAGATGAAGAGAAAGCTGAGGTGCTGAATGAGTTCTTCACCTCGGTCTTCACTGGTGGCCAGGATTCTAGTCTTTTTCACGTCCCTGAACCCTGCATCACCAAACCTCTATGTGGGGACCAAGGAGGTAAATCCCTCCCCACTGTAAGGGCAGAGCAAGTCCGAGAGTGCCTCCTTAGACTGAATGAATACAAGTCTATGGGGCCGGATGGCGTGCATCCCAGGGTCCTGAAGGAGCTGGCTGAGGTGGTTGCCGAGCCTCTCTCCATCATATTTGAGAAGTCGTGGCTGTCAGGTGAGGTCCCGGATGACTGGAGGAAGGGTCACGTCACTCCCATATACAAGAAGGGGAGCAGGGAGGACCCGGGGAACTACAGGTGAGTCTCACCTCTGTGCCTGGGAAGATCATGGAACAGATCCTCCTGGACAACATGCTCGGTCACATAAAGAATGAGCATGTGATCCGAGACAGCCAGCATGGCTTCACCAAAGGAAGGTCATGCCTAACTAATCTTGTGGCCTTCTATGATGGAGTGACGGCATTGGTGGACGAAGGGAAGGCGACCGATGTCATTTACCTGGACCTGAGCAAGGCCTTTGACATGGTCCCCCACCACATCCTCATCTCCAAATTGGAGGGAAGTGGATTTGATGGGTGGACGACCCGATGGATAAGCAATTGGTTGAAGGGCCGCAGACAGAGGGTGGTGGTCAATGGCTCTATGTCCAGGTGGAGGCCGGTAACAAGTGGTGTCCCCCAAGGGTCTGTCTTGGGACCGGTGCTCTTTAACATCTTTATTAATGACATCGATGAGGGAATTGAGTGCACCCTCAGCAAGTTTGCTGACGACACCAAGCTGAGTGGTGCGGTTGATACGGTGGAAGGAAGGGATGCCATTCAGAGGGACCTCGACAGGCTGGAGGGCTGGGCTCGGGTGAACCTAATGAGGTTCAACACGGCAAAGTGCAAGGTTTTGCATTTGGGCCGGAGGAACCCCAGGCACCTGTACAGGCTGGGAGGAGTGGTCCTTGAGAGCAGCTCGGCAGAGAAGGACCTGGGGGTCCTGATGGACGAGAGACTGACATGAGCCAGCAGTGCGCTCTGGCAGCTCGAAAGGCAAATGGGATCCTGGGCTCCATCAGGAGAGGGGTGGTCAGCAGGGACAGGGAGGTGATTGTCCCTCTCTACTCGGCTCTTGTGAGGCCCCATCTGGAGTACTGTGTCCAGGTGTGGAGCCCTCAGTACAAGAAAGACATTGAGATTTTGGAAAGGGTCCAGAGGAGGGCGACTAAGATGATCAGGGGGCTGGAGCACCTCCCCTATGAGGACAGGCTGAGGGAGTTGGGCTTGTTCAGCCTGGAGAAGAGAAGGCTGCGGGGTGACCTCATTGCAGCCTATCAATACCTGAAGGGAACCTACACCCAGGAGGGGAGTAAACTCTTCAAAAGGGCTGACAACAGCAGGACTAGGGGAAATGGATCCAAGTTGAAGGAGGGAAGATTTAGGTTGGATGTTAGGGGGAAGTTCTTTACAAGGAGAGTGGTTAGGCCCTGGAACGGGCTGCCCAGGGAGGTTGTGGATGCCCCGTCCTTGGACATGTTTAAGGCCAGGTTGGACGGGGTCCTGGGCAACCTGATCTGAATGTGTATGTTTGGTGGCCCTGCTAGGCAGGCAGGTTGGAAGTACATGATCCTTGAGGTCCCTTCCAACCCGGGTGATTCTGTGATTCTGTGATTCTGTGATTCTGTGAAGAGAAGGATTTTGATACTGTGTCAAAGGCCATACTGAAATCTAGATAGATGATGTCAGTGGCTCTTCCCTTCTCTATTGATGCAGTAACACCATCATAAAAGGTTTGTTTGTTTTTCGAGAGTGGCATATACATAATTAAAACTATACCATTCTTGTTAAAAATAGTTAAAATTTCCATTTTTTTAACATAGGAATATATTTATGATATCTCACATTGCTCAAGCCACTTGTATTCCTTGTTCTCTCATATTTCTTCTTAGGTTTCTATCCCCCACCCCCTGAATCGTGCAGCAAATAAATAGTTGGAATACCAATAATGAAACCAAGAGGCAGTCCTCTGCAAAGATGATCCAAACTTCTCCCACGCACAACTGCCTACTCTTCCCCTCCCCTCGCCCCAATAAATAATGTCAATCTCTTTATATAAGCAAAGCCTTGTATCTCAGGAAATAGCCTGGCTTCTAAAAATCAGCTGAGCTACTTACAGCAAAGTGGATTTGACTTTATCACTAAATCGTAAAAAAGTAGGATTAAGGATTGTTTCCTTTTCAATTTCTCAGGCTTGTGCTTCAAAGCAGGGTAGAAGCTTGCCGTAAAGCATGGCTTCAACTCCGAAAGCTAATCCCTTTCTTTCTTGCAGTAGCTGGGGATGTTTTTTGCACTACTCTGAGACACTGCCCTGTATTTATCCATCGCTGCTGCTGTCTCTAAACAAGTTTTGTTCCTCCTCTCATCCCTCACTGTGTTGATAGGATTCTTGTCCTTCACTTGCTTCATTAGGCATTAGATAGCACCAGTACAGTTAGCTTCCTATATAGAGAAAAAGACCATCCTAGTCAACAAAGTCAGGAAATTGTAACTCTGTGGTTCTGCTCCAGAGAAGGAATTTGTGGGGTGCAGTGGCAAACGAGCAGAGCAGATATTAGGGCCATTCGGAGCATGCAGAAATAAAAGTCTCTCTATACACATGCAAGCTCTCTGAGCCAGAGCATGCTGTTAGCTATCTCAGCTTTATATATTATGCAGACTGTGGAGACTGCACTTTGATCAGGGGGGAACTGAGAACTAAAGATACAGGGAACAGCCTCAGAGGCTTGATTTGCAAGTGAATGGCTGCTTGCTCTTCTGCAGTTACCTTACCTTTCTGTCAAGGCACTCCATTTTGTCTTACCAACTTTCAAAGGATGGAGAAGAACATCTTTGCATTTGATTCCTGGGTAAGGCCTCCTGGAAAAAAAAAAAAAAAAAAAGGAACAAGCAGGAGGCTGAGATCTTACTTCTGTGAGGGGGCTTAGTTATGCTTATACTCAGTGTCCTAATTTTTGCCCACAGCCTTAATGATGTATGAAGGCCAGCACAGCAAGATATACAGCAGAAGGGAACAAAGCAAAGTTTCCTGCCAAAGTCACAGTGCAGTTATTGTTGCTCTACCACGTCACCTTTCTCGAGCAAACAGTGAGAGAAGTGAGCTCCCTTTTTGAAGGGTGAATTCTTCCATGCCCTCCTGCTATCTTAGCTAAGCATTTTCTGCTATGCGGCTATTGCGAGGGGAAGACTCCATCTGCAAAGGAAGACTCCTGTTTTTTAATCAACACTGCCCTGAAAAAGCATGTGTAGCCTAAGGACTGACCAAGTTGCGTCCATTTAAAATCCAGCTTGCAATCATTCTCTACTTCAGTGTTTTCTCTCTCATTAGTCACAGAGTGGTTTCGTACATGCTAGCGAGTTTTAAAACTCATAGCAACACCTGATGGTGGTCTAATGCCATAATCATAAAAGTTTGATTAATCAACAGCTGAGTGCAGTTTTAATAGGTATTTGTTTTGCTAAAATTGTCTGGAAAATGCACAGTTCATATTCTGTACATTTTTATTAACTATTGCATGGTATACTGCTTAATCAGAGCAGCTTTTACAAAAATGAAGTTAATGACTTTACTCATTCTTAATCAATTAATTGCATGTTTACATGTAAGTTCACCTATGCCAGTTATCAAATGCTCCTATAATGTATTTAAACATTTACGATGTGTTAAAACTCTGGAAGTTCCAGAGATGGCTTCTGAATAGATCTCTGAGAGGATGAATTACTCTGCTTGGTTTTGTTGGGAAGAAGAGCTTGGTTTTGTTTAAGTGCTTGAGTACTTTTGAGTTACAAATAGGAAGAAGTAGGAAATGCTTATTTTAGATGAAGTAGGAAGTTAATGCAAGAAAAATGTGTTACAAAGTGGATAGGATTGGCATAAAAATACATCAGAGGAGATCAGATTGGACATCAGGAAGAAGTTCTTCCCTCACAAAGCAGTTGGGTAGTGGAACAAGCTCCCTAAGGCAACATTCATGGTCTTAAACTGTTGAAGTTTAAGGAGTATTTTGGTAACAGCCCCAGACATAGGGTTTGAATTTTGTGTGGAGCCAGGTATTGGGCTGGATGATTCCTCTGGGTCCCTTCTAACTCAGGGTAATCTATGAATTTATTAAACATTTCAATTATATATAATACGTATATCATAAGAAAATATGTTCAGTGTGAAGCCTCTTAAAAAACATATTTTCAATCATCCTGGCTATGAAAATGAGTTTTGTGCTGTTATGCCCCAGTAATTCAGTAACTTTGGCCTGGGCAGCAAATGGCTGGTGTTTGGGACTGGCTGCAGCTATCGTGCCTTGAGTAAGAGGTTTTAATATAGGTATTGACTACTCCATGACAGTACATTTCATTTGATGTGCACTTATACCTAAGGATGTGTTTCTTCTAGGAACACTTTTGTTACAAATCTGAAATAATCCAAGAGAGAGGCTGAAAATTGGATGCTCACATCACAGTCCCATCCACCATAGAGCAGGGGGACAGCCCGTTATATCATGGGCCTCTCCATAGCTGCAGCTGCAGCCCGGGGTCTATTGCAAGACAGAATTACTTTTTCTTTAAATCCATGTGTTCTTTTCTGGATTTGATTCCTTTTTAATCACTATCCTCTCCTCTCTTCAGACCAGTGGAAGAATTAAAGCAAATACCTGTTAAGCGATTTCAAAAGTGAGTGCACTAAACACTCAAGTTCTATCAATTTGTAGCATACCTTTCTTTAATTGTTTAGAAAATGCATTGTAATCACATGTTCAGCTATGATAATTATTAAAATGAGCAGAATAACTGCTATCCATCTCACCTGGAAGGCACTCATTATGGCAAATAACAAATGACAACCAACCTCAATAGCAATATTTAAAGGTATAAAAAGAAAGCTCTTTATGATGCCACTTTCAAGGCATACCTACAGGAAAAAAGTAAGATGTATGCTCCCCACTTATTTATATTTTTTAAAGGACTTGGTGCCGTCTTTCTTGCTGAGAACAGTCCCACAGCAGATGTCTAATGGCACTTACCAAGGTCCTGGAGACCAAGTTGATAATAACTAAAAAGTGCAATTACAATAATTTTCTCAGAGTGCCACTGGGTAAAATCCTCCCCATTACTGTGCACAGGCTTTTAAGCAATTTTCAATCTGTGCCTCATTACACTGTTAGCAACATGTTCTTTCTCACCCCCGGCCATTTGGAAGGATAAGCAGGAGTGGAAGGGCTTTTACCTCAGCACTATTTTCAGGGTTATTTTCCCTTTTCATTTTGCTGATGAGGCTTTTCTCTCAAAGGCTACAGATTGCATCCTGTTTTGGTCCCAGTAAAGTGAAATCAAACTCAAGAAGGTAATTCAATTGCACGTCTAGCACATGAAAGCTGACAGTTTTATCCTGCATAGCTTGATCCATTTCTGAAAATTCTTAGTCACCTCTTGGTCATACTTAGAAATTGTAGGGACTCGAGGGCAGAAGTGCCAGTTGTTCTTTGTAACTTTTTTAAGTTGCAATGCTTAACATAGTGTGGATAAAATCAGGATATAATGTATTTCAACAACAGGTGAAATTCCACTATAGAATATTCATCTACTCTCGGTGATTTGGTCTGGGCTTAATATTTGTTAATAGGTTCAAAATTTGGATCTGTCAATGTTTTCACACTCATGATGGGGTGGTTAATTGTATATCACAGAATGGCTTGGGTTGGAAGGGACCTCAAAGGCTGTTTAGTTTCAACCCCTCTGCAGGCAGGGTTGCCTACCACCATCCACAAGACCAAGCTGCCCAGAGCCCCATTCAACCTGGCCTTGAACATCTCCAGGGTTGGAATATCCACAACTTCTCTGGACAGCCTATTCATATCTTCATTGAAGGTTGATTCAAAATTGAAGTTAGACACTCAGATCACAGATAAAGATTGAAAGTTACAAGTCCATGGTATCCATATTAAGTGGCAGCTTGATAACCAGGGTAAGATGCAGTCATATGCTTGTGTTTAACAGGCTTAAGAATTATACTTTTACATAATGTACTGCACTAGTACAAGTTGAAATGACTGTAAATACTCCTTTTTCTTTGTGAGAATAAATTAGGAATATTTTAAGTCAGCATCTCATATTCACAACTTCTCTGCCGTGAAACAAAATGTCTTCAAAGACAGCAGAATAAACCAGGATTTATTCTGGAGAATTATTTATTTTTAAGGTATTTGAATGTCTTAAGCTCCTGCATCTTTTTGAGGGTGAATGGCACTTCAATTTTCAAGTAATTATGTGAAGGCGGGACTTAAACTAAATCATTCATCAACATTGCAAATTTCAACCATGAATTTCTTTTAAAAATAATCTTAGTTTTCTCTTAATGCAATTCTCACATTTCAACTTACTTGTGAATTTTATTATGTTTACAAATATGAATATTTCTCACCTTTCTTTATCACTAAGAACTGACCGTGAACATTTTTTTAGAAAGTCAATATTATCTTGCGCTCTTAATCTTTTCCCATGTTTTTGGCTATTCTTCAGACATCTGATAATGATACATCAAATGGTGACAACTTCACTTTCTTTCTTAGCCCTTAGAGCTCAGTAAAAACTCTCACTTTTATTGTAGGAAACAGCGTCCTGGAACCACAATTGTACAGTTCCTCACCATTAACATTTTGGGCAACCTTCCTACCTTTAGACATTGATCTTTTTATTTTTTATTTTTTAGATTAAAGCCAAGCTCTGTAGATCTTGAAAGAGCTGTCCTTCTCTCTGTGTTTTGCAATCTACTGTATGGAACCTGCTTTAGCAGAGGGGTTGGACCAGATGATCCTTAGAAGCCTCTTCCAGCCTCTATGATTCTCTAATTCTGTGATATTACTCCCTTTTTACAATCTTTCATCTTCTTGTTTCATTTAGTTTTTTGAGCATGAATTATGCAGAAGTGGCCAGAGCTGTAAATTCAGTTTCAGATGAGGTTCACTCATACCTAGTATAACAGATAAGATTCATAACCTCATAAGTGTCTCTTAAATTAATATTTTTTAAAATATTTTTTTCTTGGGTTTTGTTGTCTTCTGTGGAATTTTGTATCAGTTTTGCAAGCTCCTGAATCTTTATTCTTAATCCTTCAATTGTTGTGTACTAATCAGATCAAGAAATTGATCTGTATCTACTTCTTTGCCTCAAGGACTCAATTCTGTCTTGTGAAAACACTGACTGAGCTTTTACAGTGTAGCTTTCTGTTAGGCAAAGCAGCAGCTCTTGTCTGCTCTGGACTTTTTATGTTGTATTTCCCATAGATTAGAAGCCAGTTTCCTTGGTTATCTGTTATCAGTTTCTCACTTTTCCTCTCCGCCTTCCTCTCTTCCTCCTTCTCTTTCTTCCGTCCTTCCTTCTGTGTTCCTTTTTTCTAGTTCCAAAGTCATCTTGATGGTTCTTTATGGACACGCATGAGCCATAGGTTTGGATGAAAAAATCATTAGGTTTGATCAGCTTTCTATAGTATATGAATCCTTTTCAAAGGGAGGAACTGTAGAAGGAGCCAGGTGCTTGGAGTCTGATTGTCTTCCCAGTCACATCTTATGTGGTACAGAATCACAGGACAGCTGAAATTAACCTTAAAGATCATTGAGTTCCAACCCCCTGCCATGGGCAGGGTTACCAGCTACTAGACTCTGTTGGCCAGGACTCTATTTAACCTCACCTTGAATACCTCCAGAGATGGGCCATTTACAGATTCTCTGGACAACTTTTTCCAGTGCCTCACCTCCCTGAGTAAATACAGACCTCAGACAACAGCTTATAAACTTCCCATTCATGCAAAAGGAAGTCTGCAGACAGCTCAGCAGTATGGAGACCAATGCCAGCGAGGACTATTGAGCAGTCTAGATGTTATAATAATTACATAGCTTTTGTAACAGCAGGGATGGAACAAAATAACTACTTCCTGGCCAAAGGAGCAGCCACAGACTATGAAGAGTCATATTCTGCTCTGCTGAAGCAGAGCTGTGTAATTTAGATCTAGCACTGAAAGACTTATAATCCTCCCCCAAATAACATTTCATTTGTAAGGTGTCCTAGCCAGCTCTACCAGAAGCCCAGTTACAGATAAAAATAAAAAGCCTCAGAAGAGAAAAGATAACATGGACAGTTTGCTATTCATCATGCCACAGCATTGTGGAGAATAAGAGCCAAGAAAGCTGAACTAACTGTCCATTATACAAACACCACGGAGCTGTGCTATGAGATTATCAGGAGTCTTCTGCATCAGAGAGCTTTAACAGACACAGGCACTTTGTCAAAAGCCATCAGTTCCAGCTTGGTGGCAACCAAGCAAAGCAGGAGCAGTTTGTCACCCAGCTCCAGTTTGGCTCCAGGACAAAACTCTCCACCTGGTTGGAAGGGACAGTGGATCAGGCTGTGAAATATTAATTAAGTGCTGGCCTTAATCAGACAGTCAGTCACTACTTCCTGTAGTGATGTCAGGAGTGGGAGAGATTAGGTTTTTGTTCCCAGCTTTTCCAACAGACAATAAACATTTTTTTTTTTAGAAGGCACATAGCCACTGTGTTCAAGAGATTGGGAACGCTGAAGTCACAGGTACTTTTAGAATCATTTTTCTCCAAATTGCATTTGGTGTGGTTGTCTGTAACTCACAAACTGTGTATAACATGCTGCCTAGGGAGGGCATTCTCCACCTCTGCCACTAGTGAAAACAGATGAACAAGATTTTTGAATTTTGTACCTTTCTTCTTTACCTAGGAACAAAGCCATCCATCGATGAAGGCAGAGTCAATGCAGTAACACAATGCAACAGGGTAGATGTAGCACAGAGTGACATGGTTTAGTGCTATGGTGGTGATGGGTCGATGGTTGGACTTGATGATCTTGCTAGTTTTTTCCAACCTTAATGATTCTATGTTTCTATGGACGCAGGACATAAATCTCAGACAGATCCTACAGTTCAGCTTTTATCTATAGCTTCTACCTCTTCCATTTTTTCTCGTGGCATATAAATTATAACTTTGTACAATTACAAGATTTAAATCCCCTCAAAATATATAGCGTAGATGAAAGTTATTTTAGCATTCAGATGAGTACAATAACTAAGTTATTGTCTTACAGAGAAAAGTAGAAGGAGCCAAGAAGCCTGGACAGTAACAAAGCAGGTTAGATGTGCTTATAAATTTTAAGGGAAAAAATGAGAGAAAGAGAAGTGATCAAGGTCTCCTCATTCACTTTAGAACCTTAGGAACTGCTTAACAAGTTTAGCCATCATACTGACAGATATTAATTTCAAAAACAATAAATAATCATGTGAGTTTGGACAGGATAAATTAATTTTTTTCTTACATTGAGTAACCTGTGGTACTAAAGAAAAAATTGAGGAAAGCAGAAAAATGAGACACGCATTTCAGTTGTTTGATTTTTTCGTGCTAGTTTTTTGTTTGATTGTTTTTGTTTTTGTTTTTGTTTTTCCTGGCAGGATTTCCTCTTTACAGAAAGAATGAGAATGTAACCTCCTAGTGAACTCTATCCCTTCCATCAAATTTAGATGAAATTGGACTCCAGCTGAATTACTTAGCAGGACAGTATGAACCTCTTTTCCTCAAGGAAATAATCTATAAAATTGCTGAGGGAATTTTGAAAACACTTTTATCCTGAGAGAACAAGTGGAACACTGATACTATACCATAGTACTCCTTTGGAACTGATTGCAAACCTCTTTCATTGTACATTGTACTTAGGCATCAGAAGATGTGCTTAATTGATTTCACTTTTCCTTTTTATCTTGTTCAAAGGAGGGGTTTAGGTCAATATTTGCTCTGATAGCAGAACCACCCAGGAATTTCTCTTGAAAACCTTTAAACTACTCTTGTCTCATAGAAATATTTCTTCAAAATTGTCCCAGGGAAGATAAACTAGATGGTGAAAGGACTGAGAATGATATGAGTGATTTTCTTCTTTTTTTCTTTTGTACTTGTTTCTTTTAGCACTTCAGCCTGACAATGGTGTGAATGGTGAACACTGCAGAGGTATCTTAAAGACCTTGGTTAAAGTGTCTGTAGCCTTTAAAATCTCTGTCAGAGTCTTGACTGACTGTCTATAGAAAGATTAATATTTTTTATGAAAGATTTTCCTTCTACTACAGTATCTCATTTTAATTTCCCCTACTACATGAGTTTCTACATTAGGACTTTAAGATGGGAGTGAGGGTCATATCTGATGTCTTATGCAGCCATTTGCCACCTTGGTTGGGTAAAGGAGGTTGGTACACCTGACATTCAAGGACACTGCACCGATTTGGAATATTCTATACAAACAGCATATGAAATTAAAATCAAAGGAGAAGTGGCTTTCTCAGCACCTCTCTGAAGTTGTGTCACAAACTCTTCTAACAGCCAAGGACCACCGTGTAGGAATTTCACCTGTATAGACTTGCGATGACAGAAATTGTAGAATACAGGAAAAAAAGTGCCAAACTCTGTCAGTAAATGCTATTCCCAACAAACTCAGTTCTGCCTTGGGGACATTGAGCACATTATGTTGATGAGGGTAATCCTGAAGAGGGAGAGAATCTTAGATGTATGTGTTGGGCTTTGAGTTTGCATAATAGAACCTCTACTATGTGGAGGTGAGTTTCTTCTAAGATGAGAATCACAGATTAATCCAGGTTAGAAGGATGAGAGAATCATCAAGTCCAACTCCTGGATCTACACATTGTCATTCAAGAATCAAACCGTATGTCTGAGGGTGTTGCCCTACCTTATTTTATTTTATTTTACTTTGCACTGAATTAAAGAGCCAAGATTAGTGACTAAAACTTTTGGTTTTTTTTATTTCTTCGAGTCTAGTGTACATTTCTAATTATTCAAGTAATATCTAGAAAAACATGACTGGCACGTAGATATGCATTGTGAGTCTTGTCCCTCCTTTCTTTAGAGTAAGAGAGAAAAGAAGAGGAAGAACAGGGGTGCAGTTTGATCCTGTTATTTGCTAAGGAAGCCAGGACTGAAATACTTCCCAGTTTAGCTCTGACATGTTTTCACCCTGGCTTTCATTTCTGGACTGGAGATGTTTACGATGATGCTTGAATTTGATCTGTGCAAAGGGTACCAGTCCAGGTTAAGCAAATAGGCTTGTTGCATCCCAAGCAAAAAAAATCTGTAATATCAAGACATTTCCATAATTTTCCAAGACCCCTCTAGCCTAGAAAGACCTTAGTGTTTCTAATTGCCATCTTTTTGCATCCATCACAGCAAAAAGAGGTGAAGAGGCATAAGATACATAGAAAGCTGTTGTGACACCCTTTGGGAACAACTAAGGGTGTCAACAATAACTGGTGGTGGCAAAATGGTGAGAAGTTGGCTCAACTGCTGTATCTGTTTTTCCAGAGAGGAAAACAACGAAAGATTTTTAAACAAATATCATGCTACAAAATACAAATTTGTTGCTTAATGATAGCAACTCCAACAGCTGGCTGCCCACTAGAGGGCTTAAGAGGATTTCAGTATTTAACAATGATTTGACCTTTTTTTGTAGTTTGTGTTTATGCTGTGAAAAAATATAGCAATAGAGAGAACAGTAAGTTATGTAAGTATTAACAAAAGGGCTGTTCTAATGCAGTGCTAATCTTTCTCTGAATATTAATCATCTCGTAAAAAATGCAAAACATTAGAAACCTTATGAACATAAGAAGGCTTACATAAGAAGGAATCCAGCATATGCTTTCAGCTGAGATTTGACGTGTTACCAGTTGAATGTATTAAGCTTTCACTACAGGCTCTCAGCACTGTTCATTAAAAAGTTAAGGATGTTCAGCCCTGAAGAGGAAAGTCAGTTCAGAAGCCAAGTGAAAGTAGCAAATTCTTTCAATTTCCAGTTCAATATTAGCATACTCTCCAATGGAAAAATACAACCAAGCTTTCATTTAAGGTTTGTGTCAGACAAGTCTTCCCTTCTGCTGGAGGCCATGTCCATATCAAAGAGTCACCATTCATTTAATGAGGAAGTGTAGTAGCACAAGGGTGGTATTTGATTAATGCCTCATGGCAATTCCTGTGCTCAGAGTCTGATGCATTGAAAGCTTCCTGTTAAATTCCAGCAGGTTCTGTGCTCTGGTGCTTTTTAATACAATGCAATACAGTGCAATAGCTTAATGTGAGCTCATAGCATTGTTAATAGGATGCAGCAAGTCCTTAACAGACTGTAAAAGAAATAGAATTTCTAAGAACTCTGTGGACAACTTCTGAGAAATTAATGATGTAGAGCAAGCCTATGGGCACTAAGCTTAAACCTGTGATGTGCTGGCTCTGAAAGTCTATGTTCAAATGGTTTATGACTGGAAAAACAGGGAAATATTGATTCAAATATCCTTGGGATACAGGATGAGAGTCGAGAAAAGGGAAGTGATTTATTAAAGACAAAATTACACATCAGAACACATAGCTATCTCTGTTTCTGGTCTTGGAAGCAGTATGCCACCTACCTGGCGTTCCTCCTAACCTTAGCCTGTCACAGCCTCGCACAGGCGCGTAGTGGCAGCCAAGGAAATGCACGACTCGTTGTGGCCATATGATCCAACACTGACACCGTGTGGCTGTCTGGCAAAAGGCGAACTCTTCTTCGGGCTTCTCTCATGACTTCCTGCAGAGCGTAGGACTGTCAGTCACTGTGCTTTCTAAATGGATGTTAGTTACTTGGAGCTTGTAACCAGCATAAGGAAAACAAAAACTACGTATTCTCTTAATTTTCTTCAGAAAATTTCCAGAAACAAGAGTCATCCTTCAGCTAGGTACAAAATTATTTTGCAGTTAATTTAGGGTTGGTAACAGCAGCTTGCTAGTTCACTTGTGTAGTCAAGTGGCATTTCAGCTATGGAGGAGATGACATGACCATACAGGCACTATGCTGGCTGGAAAGCTTATTGCCATGAGTAGTAAAAGAGATTTGCTGTCTGTTTAGCCTTTCTAAAGACAGTGCTTGCCAAAGACATTCATAAGGAGCCAAGACAATTTGCCATAACACGGTCACATCTTTGTGAAGCACAGTATACTCTTGGGAAAGTTCCCATTTGACCCAGGCTGCCCTAGAAAGTCTCCAGTTACTATCAGTGGTGATTTAAAATAGTTTCATTTTGACTAGCTGTGTCTCCCTGCCACATAAGGATTGGCTTTATGATTTATCAAAGCTTCTTAGGGATGCTCTTTCTGAGCTGCCTGCTGCTTCTTTACAGTTAGCACAGTGGAGAGCAGCAGTACAGAAATACTGCTCTTTGTGTTCCATATAAAAGATCCGACAGGGTAATCCATAAATAACTGCAGTTAAAATGCTTGTGGCAGCTCTGGATTATACAAAAAGTTGTGCATGTGGAAAACCACTGTTGTATAATTATATATTCTACAACATTGTTGCACAAGTTCCATCCACATCACAAGTCATTGGAGCATAGTCTATGCTGCCTGAAATAATCTAGATCCACTGGATGGTGCAAGGCAGACTTTTCTCAGTTTCTGTAGAACAGCATCACTCTGGAGTCCCTGTAATGAGCATTGCTCTGAAATCTCACCTCATGCCGCTTGTGGGATGAACTTGCTCTATATGAAGATACAGCTACAGTGACCAACTAGAGGTTGAGTTTGACTAAAAAATGCAGTACACATCATGAGAGGGAGAAAAGCAAGCAGTGCTGGAATTGTGGTTTCAATGTTGATTCTTAATTGCAATTACATGGCTCAAGGAAGAAAAGTGTATCCCAAATTTTCCAAATATGTGCAGCTTTGTATGAATATGAAGCTATTAACTGGCTAATTTGGACATAGGCCTACAGCAAAATTGACTGTAAGGAAAACAGATGCTGCTATTATGAAAGGGGAGTGCACATGTAAATTTATGTGTCACTCCTTTTCTGACTCAAATTAGAGAGGAAAAATCTTTGGGGTACGATAACTAAAACCTGATCAGGCCAGTAAGAACTCCCAGGAACCATTCAAGCTGAAGAACAGGTTGCTAATATGACCACACTTTACACATCAGCATCTGATAAATCACATCTGAAAGAATGAACGCACTTACTTTTTTGTTAAGTAATTAGGCCTCATTTCCAGTACAGTAATGAATTCAAAGTCCGGCAAACCAGTTTTAGCTTCTTGGTTTGCTAAATAAAAGTCTTAGTTATGTCAGTAGATGTTTGGGTTGTCTCTAACCCAGTCTCTTTGTTTTAAATTTGACTCCCAACTTTTTCAGCCAATCTTTCATTATGTGCCAAATTGTGCACTACATTCTGTCATCGGGTAATGTGAAAAGGATATGTTTGTGTTGGGGGGTAAGTTAGAGGAGAGAAAAATTGGCCTATAAATATTATGGGAAGGGACACAGGTTATGGCTACAGATATCTTACATTTCGGTAAACAGAACGAAAACTCAACCTGTTTCATTCCATTTCCAGTTCAATATTAGCATACTTTCCAATGTAAAAACACAACCAAGCTTTCATTTAAGGTTTGTGGCAAGGCTGGTGTCAGGCAGATTGAACTGTGCTACCAGATGTTTACTAGATTTTAGCCTAAATTCACCTATGGCTATATACAGCAATATTTTGTTAGCCTGCCTACTCAGTTTTAGCTTTCCAATCATAATAACCAAGGTAAGGTTGTGTCACAGCTCTTTTTGGAAAGCATCTACTTCATCTTGGACAGTCATGATAACAAGCTATGGTGTTTCTTCACTAGGAATCTCCAGCAGAACACATACTCTGATGAGGATGTAGTTTACCACACAGAATCACATTTTCACTTACAAGAATGATACGATGAATTTAGCCTTTAGGGAAACAACAGACCAAATCAACCAATTTGGACAAGACATAATGAAATTAGCGTTGGTTTGTCTTTTCTGTAACACTTGTGCCAATAAGTATCTCTTTACCTTGTCCAAAGTATCTACTCAACTGCTTATCTGGACTGCTTTGAAGTGCATTTTTGCCAAATCCCAGAAAATATGCCAGCTCCTGTAATATTTTCAGAATGGATGAATGACTTGTTGGAATTATGGTAGGGTCAATCCATTTTCTGACTTGTGAGATTTCAATGTAATTATTATCAAAAGGGAAATTTCTTCTGGGACTGCACACATTTCTTCCTCGCTTCCTTTCCATTTCACATGGTGATGGATTCCATCCTGCTATACTGTATCTCTGGTAGCATCAGTAATCCTATCTGTTGTAAAATTAAACAGACAGGAATATATCCATACCATTTTGGGTGAGGATAAAGAAGATACTTGTATCATTCCCATAAACCTTTGACCAATTTTAGTATAGATGTATTTTTCTGGAAATATGTGGGATAAAACCAGAACGTGACAAAAAGCAGAAATGCCCTTTCCTTGTACAGTTAACTGGTACAGACATTGCCAAAGAGGCATGAAGAAGTAGAAACATCCCCATCCCACCAACAATTAATATAAATTCATGGTGATGGCATACAGGTGCATATAGATTCATTGCCTCAAATTTTTGGTTCCAGAGAAGTCTGGTTATGAATAATATTCCTGAAATTAGTTCTTAAACATCAGATATACAAAGGCCTATAAAAGAAGCGTTCAAACACTAAATAAGTTGCTGCCTTCCATATTTTCCAGATTCATTTAATCAGACAATATGAGTTCCACATTAAAAGCCTTCTAAGTCATGATTAGCTTATTTAATAATTTCCATGCATTACTGATTCAGCACTTTCTTGTCTTTTCAAGCAGAAATTCCTAATACAAATTGGCCAAGATTCCTCATACAGCTCACACATTTCTTGCTTCACGCTTTCAGAATTTTATATTCTACTTTTCTTTGTTGCTGGCATCCTATTCCATCACAATACATAGACAAAAATATATTGGGACTTCTTGTGTAAATATCAAGAACCACACAAAGTACAGACAAAAGGAAGCAAAGATTTTATTGACATTTCTTTACACAGAACACAAGCTACACAAAATGCCACAATAAAGCATATGTAGAAAAATAGTAGAATCATATTGGCACTGATGACTATTCATTATTATTATCATCATCTTATAGTACAGGTTTCCTCATAACCATAATAAATAAGCATTAAAATTTCACAGTGGCATTATAAGCTTTACATTCATAATCTTGTTTATACAAGGGACCATGTCAGATATTTCTTCACTTTTTTTTTTGTATGATCATGATTCTAACCAGTAGAGTTAAAAATTAAAAGCCCTTTCCCTTAACCTATAAGGATCTGTCCACATTAATCCATTGACTTGATCCCTTGAAGAGGTCTGCATTTGTCTAAAAAGACATTACTTCTAAAACACAATTGGCCAATTGGAAAATTGGCCTTAGAAAGAACTCAGGACATTTTTTATCTTCTGATGGTCCATCTATGAGATGCCATGAATGCTACTGACTGCCTTTCAGCAAAATACTTGCATGGTATAAACTGCTTTACCACATTAACCCAGTTGAGGATCTGGCCCATTATAGAAATGTGCATTTGAGCAGCATTTCTCAGGATCAGACCTTTAGTCAAGACCTTATGAATGCTGAGTCAGAATGTACATTTCATGGAAACTGATTTGTGCCTGCATTTTCCCCAAAATGTCATGGAACTGATTCAACTTCTTACATTTCCATTTTGCCATTTTGTGAGGGTTTTTTTTTGTTTTTTTTTTTTTTTAGTGTGTCTCTCATATCTCGACAGACATAGTTAAAGAAAATTGAAGTACATGGCAATTGACAAATGCTCATTAGGGAAAATAAAGTAAATTAGAGAGAATCAGACCAGAACATGTGTTGTGAATCTTTGAATATTCTTATAAATAAATACACAGTACAAAATTTCCAAGCTCACAGACCCTAATTATTGCCTCTTCTGTCTGATTTGAAATATAATTTCAAAGAAACATAACTGCCTCAATCAGATGTAATAATACACAATTTAAAAATACAACCTCTAGTTGCCACATGACAGAATCAGTTGTTCTCATATTCAGACCACAGAAATAGCTAGACTTAAAAATACCAGGGATTAGTCATCTGGAAAGTTCAACCTCCGTATAAAATTACTGGCTTTAAACCCAAATTTGCAGAAGATGGTACATCGACCAGTTAATCATGCATATTTCTCACCCTGATCAATCAAACTTGGAGTACAGTACTTGGAGAACAAAGTACCTCAGATGAATTGCTTTGCAGCCTGTGTGTACAAATACGGGCATGTTAACCAGTGCCAGTATTTTACAACCGCTGTGATGGGTGCAAATGGTTAATTAAGTCCTGGGGTCAGTCTCGTTTTTGGTGTTGTTGTTTTTTTTTAAATTATTATATTATTTTAATTGAGCTGATTAAAATTGCAATTAATTACTTGAAACTCAGCCCCAAAGTATTTGTCAGTTGTTTAAAAGAAACAAAACAAAACAAAACAAAACAACCCACAGTATCTTCATAGAAATGTGTTCCTTTCCACCAAATTCTATTCCATTTGTCAGCTGAGGGACAGTGAGTGTGAATCCAGCAGTGTAAGTTGTTCTACTTGAATAGATACTGTGCAGCTGAGAAGTTACTGCTGGTGACCTCGCTAACTTTAAATATCAAAAAGCTGCAGCTGGATTTTGAGAGTTATAATCTTGATACTTTATAAAAGGGAATTTCATCAGGTTTTTCAAGACTCTAAATACAAAACAATGGTTCCAGTGTCAAAAACAGTGATTGCTATGCACATCGCATAGAGGGAAAGATAAGACAACAAGCAAGTCCTGACTCACAGATGTGTTTTGTTTGGAATATGAACCATAATTTTCTGATTTTATACACCTGAGTGTGAAATTTGCTACATGGAATAAAGGGATAGGACAGAGGGGGGGATTCGCCTGTTCCTGTGAATTGCTTAAATTAAACAGACTTCCTGTCACGAGTTCTCTCCAAGCAAGACTAAAAGTCCCCTAGAAAGCAAGTGCTCCCAACTAAAGTTTGCACTGTTTGTTAACGGTCATTACAATTACATAGAAAACTGTGTTTTTCTGATATTCTAGATGCTGTGACTGTCTGAACATAAGTGGGAAATTTAAAAGATGGAAATTTAATCTCAGAGTACTCAATGCATACTCAGAGTACGAGTATGCATTGATAGATTTAAAAAGCCTCTATTAGTCCTAGATGGTTAGAAAAATTCTGCAGTACTAAAAGTATTTATTATTAATCCAATTCAATATTAATCCAATCCTGCATTAAACTGAACCATTAAGCTGTTCATAATTTAAGAAATCTGGCTATTAAAGTACAAATAACAAGACATAGATATGAATTTCAGTTTATTTCTGAACTTTGTGTTTAGGAATATACTGATCCAGATTCTCACTCAGAAGGATAATCCTAAAATGCATGGGTCCAAGCACCAGTATTACTTCGTTCTTGGTAAAACAAACAGTGATAATAAACTTAGAATAAACTACTGTTGATAGTACTGTTGTACTATGTGATTTTACTTTCAGACACACATTCAAAATGCAGTGTCATGATTTGTCTAGACTGATTTCTCACATACTTCATAAGAAGATTTAACAGAAGTAGAAGCAATTCCCCAAACTGGATGTATAGCCAAATATACACGGCAAGTAAACAGAGCTTACTAATCATTGACCTATCAGCTTAAAAATGAATGCTTAGTAAAGAAGGGTGGATGTCAAGAAAAACATTAAAAATGGTGGCAACCTTCCTGTCTCTAAAGACAGTGCAGCTGGGTTTGACATGTTACACTGACCATGGAACCCACAGAATTGGTAAATAACACACAGCAAATTCAAAGCTGCTTAGATAAAAATAGTCAATGAATGGTTTGCCAAGAGGCAACCTCTGTGCAAACCAATCTCCCTCCCGGTAAGGTGAGGAAACCAGCAAAATTCTCCTTTACAGGAGCTCTGGAAGATAACAAAAATGTTCCCCCAAAAGGAACAGAAACCTATTAGCCTCTGTAGTCACAACCAGCTTCAAAGTACAGTTTGAAATACATACACTACATACGGCAATATACATTAATTACATGTAAGAATATAACATACATCATGGAAAAGACACTTTCTATATACATAGATGTGTTAGGCATATCACTGAAATGATATGTAGGGAATACAAGAACTAAACTATGTGTTATTGACATCTTAGATCAAAAAGATATGCAGCACATACAGCTGCATCTATAATACTCTATGAAAAATAACTTGATATCTTTCCACCATGAGGAATAACGCAGGTAGACATCCACATATGTAAGGGAGCATTTCTCCAGAACTGGGAAAAGTAGATTCTTACTAGTATTTTAGCATCCAGGAAGGAATTAAAGGTTCTTAAATTAATTGCTAAAAACCATCACGAAAACTGAAATACTGGGGCTCTTGACTTTTCTACTTAATGTTTGTATGGGAGAAGTAGAATAAATGAGGCCCTCACAGTATTTGAAGTACCAACTCTGACTAAAAAAAAAAAAAAAGCTAGTCTTCAGATAGTCTTCACGGAGGTTTTTTTTTTGTTGTTCCTTTGGATGAGCCATTTGTTTGCAGTTGATAGCTCTCCAAGTCTGAACCACTTGCCAGACCGAAAAAGAGCAGTCCTGTTTACTATCACGCAGTTTCTTACTTTTCCAATGAAGAGGTTGCTTGAAGATGTGTAACTTCATGCATATACCTAATGGATTTCCGGCACATGTAGATGTGGGAATCAGTTTTGCACAGATGCGATTAGTTTCCTGCACAGATAATAGGATCTTCCATTGCTTTGTGTGGAAGTAGAGAGTTGAATTTACAAAAGCAGATAAATCAAGTTTCAAGGTTATAATAGAAGTTAATTCAGCCTGAACTTTTGCATAAGCAGAGCTTGTACATATTTATTCTTTATGCTCTTATCTTATACAGAGAAAGCCTAGTTCATCTGCATTTAAAATGGTTCCAGAGTGATGAAATTGTTTTTATAACCATTTCTACCCTGTGCATGGACTTCCCTGTATTATACTGTCTTACTAAAACAAAGAGGAAACAGCAGATGTTTTTCAGATCACACAACCTGTTGGGAAGCAGCATGTCATAGGTCTGATGGTCACAAGGTGAGAAAACAGAGCTGTCTCTAATGTCAAGGTGGAGACAACTCGCATTAGGCATCTATGCACCACAGATTTTCCTTAAACATTAACTGTGACTAAGATCACATTAAATAAAACATGTAAAAACAAGAATTAGCATCATAGTGGGAACGCAGAAGCGCAAAGTAGGCCTGGATGTATTAGATGCTGAAAGAGAGGCCTACAAAAGGTGACAATATGATACACTTGTTGGTGCAGTCACCAGGGTTATTCTTGAGACTATCAAAGGTGTTCAGGTAATGAAATAATTTTGTAGATTTTTTTGAAGGTAAGGATTGAAGGATGAAAAGAAAAGGCATTCATGGAAGCTTTAGCCAGAAAGAAAAGCAGGAGATGAAATCAGTTAATGGAAAAGCAACTGTGTAAACTTTGGAATGACTGGGCAAAGCAGAATTGCCTAAGGCAATTTAGCTCACTCAAGAGATAGCAAATTAGGGGAATCATAAGGTCTTGTTGTGGTCACAACATTTGTTTCAAAGGGAAGGGGTAAATAAATATTAAAGATTGACCAGGAATTGGCAATTACTTAATAACATTCAAAATCAAAACTGTTGTGCATATGTATTGAATTAAAACACTCTCAAGATAATTCTATACGGACATGACATTTAGCATCCAAATGACCAGCTGGAATGAAATATGATGGTCTGTCCTGATGATAATTTTCAAATGGAAATTTAAGTCCATAAAGAAAACAGTCATTCAGATAGGTGACTACTGCAGAAGTGCACCGTGACTAATCATTATATAATGAGATACTTACATAAACCTTCAAAAGGTTCTAACCACTATTACAAGTTCTCACTTTTCTCCTGTATCACCAATTAGCTACTTCAAATGCAGCAGTAGAAAGGAAGTGATCTTCTCTTACCATGCAGAAAGCACCAGAAAAACATACAAGTCCTAATGAAAGCTTTGGCCTGAATTCCTAGCTTTCACATAACCATGTAATAGCTTTCTCTTTCAAGCTTGGCCTATCTTAAGCAAGGGAATAGTAAAGAGGATTGGTCAGTGAATATTTATGAAGCACTTTGAAGTAAAAGCTCAGTATTCCTACTAGTGATTTCCAAAGCTCTGTGCTAAGGTTTCAAACCTTAAGGATACATCCTTTTAAACCCAATCCATTTCAGCTTCCACTACAGTCAGTGGAAAGACATGATTTTGAAAACAAGTGAACAGTTTTGTTAAAGAGAAATGGGCATCATTGGAGGCTGAGAAAAGACTCATTTCAAGCCAAATTTTAAATGATCTTGATTTGTCTCTAGTGTTTTTCTTGTTATCCAGCTGTACCAGTGAAAATTTGCACCTCAAAGAATAAAATAGCTAGTAATTACAAGTGTGATTCAGTCCAGTTTTCACGTACAATCTAGGCCCCAAAAAAGTCTTACATTAAGTGCACTTTCCTGTTGTCCTTCCCTTTAGCTTTTAATATTGTCTTTCAAGGTCCTGGGATCCTGACTCTTTGTTGTCCTTTTCCCATCTTGTGATCTATTATCTTTCCTTGAGAGAATTTATTCATTTGGGCTGTTTGTCAAACCTCACTAGACAAACATATTTTACTCATTGGAGCCTGGAAGAAACATTAAATTGCTGTTTGTTGTTCATTTTTTTTCCTTCTTTAGAAAAGAATCCCACAGAGATAAATTTCATTTCAAATACAGTAATGTCCCCAACTCTGTCTGACTCCTTGAAAAACCGCCTTCTCCATTGTGAATGTAAGACTTTGCTTAAGAAATAAGCACAGCCTCCACAGATACATCAAAGCAAATGTTTGCAGTTAGAAGGGAAAGCCTTTTCAATACGGCTAATGAAATTAAATTTATATAATGAAGATTTATATGAAAGGACAATACATTCAAATTCCAATTATTAACACAATAGATGCTCACCGTACAGCTGATATTTGCTACAAAGTTAATTCTTAATATATATTTCTCTCTATACAAATCAACATAAAAAACCTTCTAAAAATGAGTCAATGTTGATTGCTATGTTGTGACAAAGTCCAACCAGTTAGATGTTTTATACTGTTAGAGATGACTTAAAATATCCTGTGTTATTATCAAGGCAATATCCTATTAAAAAAAGAAAAGAAGAAAAAAAGAGAGGGAGACTATTACAAGAACCTCAAAATGAAAGATAAGGTAGACTGTTATTGCTAATATTTCCCATAATATTCTGGCAGCAGAAGAAAGATAAAATCTGTGTTACATCATTTTTCTGGAATGATGTCTCATAAATTGTTTTTTTTGGAGGCTCTATAGAAGCTTTCTATCACATCCTCTAAGGAGCAAGTTGCATGAACCTAATCAAACTGCACTGAAATCAGACACCAGGCCATGGAAGAATACTGTATGTATAGGAACACAGAAACCTTTAGGTATGTTCATCCATCTATCTCAGTACTGATAGCAGTGTAGAGTATTGAAAGGGCCACCAGTTTCTGCAGTAATACAAAGGAGACCTCACAGACATGTGAACAAAAGGTTAAGAATGTTGTTTGATGTGCAAGGCAGGAAGTCATCAATCTAAGTTTAAGAAGCACGATACTGGTATGCTGTCATATTCAGTATACTCAGGACTTAAAAAAATGGCATTTTGAGACCTTGAAATAAGCACAATTTTTTGTTGTACTTCTTTGTATATGCTGCGTACACACATGCATGCATTAAGTATGTATATATGTGTAAAGTGGCCTTCCAGTAACTTCAAAAATTTTTCATGTGTAGACTCGTGAAAATTTTCTAAAAGAGGAACAGATCACTACAGAATTCACTGAAGACTGCTGATATTTGGGGACTGTTTTTCTTCCTTGCGTTTCACAATGGACGTGGAGTCATGGAAGTCAGTGGCTTCAGATCAAAACCACTGCATTGTATAGAAGCTTAACCTAAAAGTCTCAGTATGTTTGACACTGTGTAAATAGTTTACCAAGGAAGAAGGATGCTGACAAATAGGTTTAGCTGGAACTAAAATTGTGAGGCTGAAAAGCCATGAAGACTTCCAAAAACAACATGTGGGTACCAGAAGTTCTTGATTCCTGACACAGAATTTATTTTTAACCAAGTAAATTCAGCTTCTAGCTTTAAAATGTTAATTTTAAAAAGGAAAACAAACAAAGAAAAAAAAAAAACAACAATAGTATCCACCTATTCAAATATTACAGCAATATTTAGTGTTTACAAAACTTGTCACTATTGAAATGCACCATGTAATTCTTTCTATTTAATTTCAGTGTCACTTTTGAAGGGCGGAAGATGATTTTTAAGTGAAATATACCTGCCTGATTTTACATGACCTTAGTCTTAGCTTTCTGTATATTCCTACTTATTCCTTTCTATTTCAAAACATGCCTAAACTACTAGATCATCTTCAATTTGCTAGCAACTCTTTTCTCGAACTAATTTTTTGTAATTTTCCCACTTTTTCAGAATGCAGCAAGTTTTATCCTGTGTGTGTACAAATATTTCCCTGGGTGTTCCTCCTATTTCAGAAATCTGCACAACTTTATCTTAGATCTCTGTTGACAGTCTTGACATCTGGAACCAACTTTGTCACTTTTTATGTTCGTTTCCTTCATTATACAGGGTTGATCAGTTATGTTTCTAAACAAATTACACTTTCAGTAAAAAAAAATGGTCATCCTTCCAAACAAAAATATTAGTGAAGAATTATTCATTTTCTGTTGTTTTTTTTTTTGTTTTTTTTTTTTGAAAAAACGGCTGTGACTTTGAAAATTTATTAAAATGGTATGAAAACTTATAGAAATTTATTGAAATTTGTTATTTAAAATGCTGGTAACTTTTAATTAAAAAAATGCATAATAGAAAAGTGAAAAATGGGTTATTTCTCATACTCTTAAAAAGAACTCTGATATCATTGTATTAATAAACTCTAAATGTTTTAACAAGCTGTAACCATACAATAATTAGGACTGCAGATGGCCATTAGTAAAACCTTCTTAGAGCATTGCAGAGGAAGCCTTATATTTTTGAGCTTTCCATAATCCTTCTGCTCTTGGTCACCGATCCATTTCCATTGAATTATTTTTACAGGGGTATTACTGGTCAAATTTCGAATTTCAGGGTTGGAATGATATATAGAAACAATTATCTTGGGGTAAATGTATTTGGATACATATGTAAAAGTAAAAACAATAACTCTAAGGTTATAATGACGAGCACAATAATGGTATCTTATAAATGTAAACAGAGGAAGTCTTAACAGATGCCACTGTTATTTCACAAGTAATCCAATAGTCTCTTACCAGTCTGGCAGCTTCTAATTTGAACAAAAATTTAACTAATTTAAGGGTTTCTTAAAAAAGACAAATATCAAGATTTTTTTTCATTCTATGTTAAATATTTCCCCCTTTCCATGATATGAATATGTGCATGTTACAAATCATTACGAATATTGAAATAATTTTCTTTTGACAAATGGAAACATTGAAATTTTCATGAATGTTGACTTTTCAGTTCATCATAAAGGAGGTTTTAACCTGAGTTCATATACGTTTCTTTCCTCTTGTGTTAATCATCCCAAAGTGCTACAGATGTGTTTGTTAATACATAAATAAGCATTAAATCAAGAACACCTAAGTTCCTGTGTTAGTATTTGAGAGAAATTGCAAACACGTTGGTCACACCTTATTTAGATAATTAACCATCTATATTCTGATTCTCTCATTCGGAATTCACTCATGTCTTCATGTAGACAAACGACATAAAAACTGAAAAGGAATATTTGTTTCTTCCAAAAGCACCAATATTTGGAAGCCTGAATGCCTTAAAGCCATAGCACTTTATTTTCTGGAAACAGAAATGGAAATGGAGAGTCTGAAAGTCCCAACTGATCTCCTTTCTAATACTAGAAGCTTTTGGCTAAGGAATTCTCCTCCATTCAATGAAATGGTTTGCTTCAGTTATCCCACAGTTCAGGCACTATTTGAAGTAGTTGAGTCCCGCCACAAGGAAAAATTTCTCCAAGAAAAGTTCAGAGTCCAGCACAGCAATGTGGGCAGCTCGGCCTATCAATGTGTTGGCGGTGTTTGGTAGAGCATGGAACACGTTGTGCCTGATCAAAGTGCAGTCCTTTGCCCCAATTAAAGGCTGAAGTAGATTGTTAATCATTTCTGCATAAATGGGACCTGCAAAAGATTTTAGATGTTACATGCCAAAGATGTCAGATCTCCTCTTTCTTTCCAAGTTATACAAGGACAGTCTCAGTGGAAAATGGAAATGGGGACAAAACGCAGTAGAAACACTTTATTACAAAGATTTGCCAAGTAACAGCATGTTACAAATGTCGTTCTTCATTGTCTATCCAGGGAAATCTAATGAAGCGCCTAGCACAGAGTGGGACACATCTCAGCACTTAGTCCTATTTCTCCTGAGATGGAAGAAAATATTCCCGTTTCCTCTGGGGAAGAGGGTTGGACTAATTCTGTCTGTGAAGCTGGACGCAAAAGGGTCTGGCATAGACATATTACATAGAGGCCTATTAGGTTTAGACATAGAGGCCTATTCAGGTTTCTCTGGGGAATGTGATGCAAGAAGACCATCATTCTGCAGACAGCTCAGGAGTTTATAGGGGAACAACAACAGCTCAGAAAACTTCTACTCATGAACATACATTGAATGTAGGTATATATTAGATCAAATATGCCCCTGGTACATATCTGGGGTAAAAAAGAAAGAACTGTGTGAAGGCAACCATGTTGACTTTTGGGTTTGGGTGTCTCTACTTTCCAAGAAGTACTGCAATTTCTAGGTAATCATACATGTGAAACATGCAAAAAGTTATATTGAACTTTATTTCTGGAATTAGTATCAGACTGAAACAATGGAATATTCTATAAAAGAGGAAAACTGTAAGTAACAAAGGCAATACTTGGAACAGTGCACAGCTGTGCTCACAGGAAAGCTAGGCATCTGATGGATTGAATCCTGATGTGCTTTACATGATTTTATTCCAAACCAATACGATTTTAGATCTCTCAAATTACATGACAATCATCCAAACACTACTGAAAACAAAGTGAAAGCTCATTAACTTTGGATGTGCTGAGAGAGATTTCACTGTATGAGACAATACTAATAATTCAGTAAACTAAGGAGGAGCATTGTTAATAACTAGTTCTATTTTCATCAGTTTAAAAAAAATAATTAGGAGGGCAAGGGAAAGAATCAATAAGAAATCTTTAATCACAACCTAATTGCAATTTATATTCATCAAATAAATAACGTCTTTAAAAGCTTTTCTTGATTTTAGTCATTTCCTGTGAGAAAACAATACTTTCTTCCTTATGAAATATGCATCTGAGTTTTGATCACGCTGATTAATACTCTTGTGATGCAACAAACTCAGTTACACAAAAACATTCCTTCTCAACAGCTTTGCAAATACAGAAACATACCTGTATGCCTGTCTTTGAGTGCATTTTTGCACATTTCTATTCTTGCTGAATGAAAGGGCACATATCTGTCTTGGGGTGAGGCCACTAATACAACATTTTTAAAGTACTGAAGACCTGTAATAAACAAATGCATTAAATACATTTATAATAGAATCATAGAATCATAGAATCCAATATGGAATCATAGAAGCCATTCCAACCCCCTTGCTCCAGACAAGGTTGCCAACCACTAAAACAGACTCTAGATCAGGCTGCCAAGGGTACAATCCAATCTGGCCTTGAACGCCTCCAGAGATGGGTCATCCACAACTTCTCTGGTCCAGCACAATGATGATCAGTACAAACAAAAATTCATGTTAAATAATACCTTAAAATCTATAATGCAAAATAGTTAAAGAACAATTAAAACACAAAGCACAAACTAAAATTCATAAGAACAGTTTTAAAACTATTTATCCTCCTTTTGTGAGCTATTTAATACTTACCAGTGTGCATATAGGTTAATTATATATCAACAATAACAACAACAACAACAACCAACAAAAACAAACAAACAAACAAAAAAGAGCAAGAACTGTCTTGGTTTCAAACAGTGATTGATTAGTGATTGATCTTCACCTTGCAAATATGGATAAAATTTGCTCTTCATCTCACAGCATCTATTTCTTAGAGATAAGAGATATTAAATTTTAAAAATAATAAAAAAGAAGAGAAAATGATTTGCATCAATTAAAATGAATTAAATGATTGTGGCCTGTTATTTCTTGCTTGAAGAATATGAAATTAGGTGCAGGCTTGCTTCATCATGGAGGCTTTAATTGGGCACTAACTGTTTGGCAACTATATTCATTTAAAACTGTGCAGAAAAAAAGGCACAAATAAAACAGATATTAATAATAGAAAGAGTTGTCCTTCTCAAAAGCCAGAACATTTAAAGAAAGATCAGTAATAGCATACATATTTTTTAATCCTTGTAGGAGACGGCAATCTAGCAGAATCCTTTGGAATAACTCCCAACATCTGCACAATTACATTATGCCTCACTCACCTGTTTTTTGGCTGAGCTGGTAAAGGAAACACTTGCGCAGATCTGCATTGTCCCTGAAGGTCAACTGCAAAAGTGACCCTGATTTTTTCAATTTCTGCATGAGCCATAGACCTGCAATGGAAATTTGACTATATTTTTACCTTTTTGCTAATTATCAACAAAAGGGATTAAAGATATGTGCCTTTAATAATAAACTCAAAGTGAATTCAGTAAGGTTAGCGTTTTAACTACTTATTTTATGTCTTTGTTTCCTCTTGAATTGCTAATAAACAAGGAGAAAAGTCTAGGTGTCTCATTTGGACTGTCCAGTGTTGTGGCAACTTAAACATCCAGGAAGGCTAAACATTGAGACATTCAGCTCTCACACTACTATGTTTTCTTCAGCTTTGGAAATGCCTCTATTTACTGTCAGTATAAAGAGAAGTGGAAGAACACAGAGGAAGCAAGTTCTTCTTTCGTTGCTTTATACCTATGGACTTTCCAAGAAGCAGTCTTAGACATGCAGTAGGTGCCCTCCCATTAACTCTTACCTGTACTAACCAAAGTACTGTTGTTGTAAAGGGTTCCAAGGTGAGGCCCAGAGAGGGACAGGAAGGTATGCAACTTGTTGAGGTAATAGCGAAACCTGGGGCGAGTTAGTACAGATCGGATGATGACATTACCAAGGGAATGCCCAATAAAACTGTTGGGAAAGACAGAATAACATAAATACAAAAAAAACATACATATGATATTTAAATTAAGTATAAGGGAAACATAAATTGCTCTCAATTGGCCTCTATCTGGGCGTTTAGTACCACCATTTAGCTGTCATTTTATATTTTGTTCAGCCTCACTACTCTCTACCACCTATTACAATGTAAAAATTCAGCTCACTGACCTCAGTGGCTTTTGACATAGGACAGTTTTGGAAAAGCTAATTTCACTGAACGATGCTCACAGCCACAGATAGCTACAGACAATTCAGTAAGAATGCTTACCTTATCCGGGATATGGAGAGGTTATACAACTGAATATGCTGAATAATTTCATCCAACAATCGGTCGGTCATTGTATCAAAATCAGCAAAAGTATCAGTCTGGTGAAAAAGGTTTGAGAAAGTGAATCAAAAACTATTGCAGTGTACATATATCCCAGGCTATTGTCATTTTCAAAATAAATCATAAGCACAAAAGTAATAACTATTCTAAATTTTCCATATGAATGCTCAGTGGGGTCAGAATTTTTCTCATTCTCCTGACCTTCTAAAAATTTAAGCTCTTTGAAAACAATCGTGAAATTTCACTTTCAGTTTATTACAAAAATATTCCAGGCAACATTGCAAACTTACTCAAGTATTTCTCACATCATCAGGAACAACTGGTTACTATCGATCACATGGCTGTTTGTACAGTCCATGTGAAAATTCACTGTCTTCACTGAGCTCTCAGGTGAGGTAAGGCAAAATCTTTTGTCAGAGTTTAATTGACCCTATATTGTGTTCCTAGCTTCAGACATAAAACGTGAGTATTAAATTTCGAACAAGATCAATCCTACACGTCCTGTACTTTTCCTGACACTGTAGAAGACAGTATTTTAAGGGGTTAAAATCACTGTGGTTGCTTCTGTTTTCTCCAATGACGTTGCCTCTACATTAGGCATGATAATATTAACCTGGGCCTATACTTTATTAATAGTAAGTCTAACAATATCAGGCTGAGTGATTTCTCCTTCTCTGGAAATATTCATAACCAGCCTGAATGTCTACCTGTGTAGCCTGCTGTAGGGGACCTGCTTTGCAGGAGGCTTGGACTCAATGATCTCTAAAGGTCCCTTCAAAACCCTACAATTATGTGATTCTGTGATTTCTGATTCATAATTAATGCTTGAAGTGGCCTCACTTAATAGTGGTGAGAATTGCTAATGCTCAGCCTCTGAGCCATATTCTACACAACAAAATAAAAGCTTTTGATATTTAGAATTGAACAGATTACTATGATAAAATAATTTACATAATATAGAAGTTTGGTTCTGAAATTAATGCTTCCTATCTTATTATGTTGGCCCACAATATCAGAGGCAGATGGTGGTGATACGGTAGTAGAGGTTGAACCTTCCAGCCAATGTTCTGCTACATTTTATTGCTGTGACAAATGGCAGCAGAGAGGCAGTCTGATAAAATGGGGCCTGACGTGGAAGTAAGTGTCTATGAAGCACTGATTTCCTTCATGTGGAAAAAATGGCACCCACTGACATTCATGGATGCTTACTGATTGTTTATGGAGAATAAACAGTGGATGTGAACACAGTGAGTCGGTGGGTGCTGTGTTTCAGAAGTGGTGACAGCAGGTCACCTCTGCTGTTGCACATTTTTGTAGGCACAGTATGCAGGCTTCTGTTCATCGCTGGTGAAAATGCATAGCTATGCTGGTGATTATAAAGAAAAATACTGTTTTGTACCTGAGAATTTGGTCTATCAAATAGTGTAATCATGTTCTTTGTATCTTTTATAGTTTCCATGAAAATAAATAGGAAGCATTACTTTCAGAGCAATCTACATGCATTACACATACATGGCTGATGTGAGTGATAAGGATGTGATCACAAAATTATTATGTCATTTAATAAATGTTGTGTGAATATTGTGTGTTTGTTATTCAACAATATCAGTAAGAGAATGAGTGCCAGAGAGAGAGACAATTTGTTGATGCCAACAATAGTGGCAATTGTGATACAAAAAAAAAAAACCACAACAACAGTATATTGTTTGATGTACACATTTACAGGCAAATCTTATTCAGAACTGTGTCATCTGGCAAATCAACAGGACTCTAAATCAAATAACTAACAAGTTGCCACAGAAACAATCATCAAATATTGGAACAGCTATTCAGAGCAAACATATCTAGTAATTAATGCTTTTGTGACACAACCCATCTTGCTAATTGCAGCTCTGGCAAAAGAAAACATGAGCATATTCACTTTGCAATACTGCATTAAAATAAAAGTTTACATAAACTACAAACAGTCCACTAACCTCCTGCCTGTTTGTTTAGTCTGCATTGTTAATTAATGATTTCTTCTCAGGCTCATCATCCCAAATCTTTCAGGTTGTTTAAAAGTGGAAAAATACCAGCTTGGACATTAATCACAACTAAAACACATCAAAAGTCATATTTCACCAGGTTATATATCTATCCTTCAGTATCTTCAGTATCTCAGCCTGACTGAGCTTGTCAATTAGAGGACTGCCTAAAAAAGGTGGCTTGCCTTCTCCTCTCTAAGGAAAAATTCAGCTAAACATTTGATTTTGTGGATCATTTTCAGAATGGTTCCCAGAGAAGGGAAAAAAGGTGACTGGATACTTTAAAGAATCAATTATAATTTAAATTAAAAAAAAAAAAAAAAAAAAAAAAAAAAAAAAAAAAAAAAAAAAAGCCAAAACCCATTCTATTTCCAGTGCTATAGGAACTTTCTCATCTTTCCACACTATAGGATTGAAAGTTCCAATTATGACCTCAGGATAATGGTAAGTAGAGGTTCTGTAAGAGCTAGTGAGATGTTCATTGAAGGTGGCAAATTCATAGACCAACACCAACTACTCACTTGTAAATATAAAAGCTATTGAGTAAAGGGTGGAAAGTTTTGACTCAAGATTATGAACTGATCTTAAATCATAATAATGTTTCTGATTCAGCACTGGAAATCCTTATCTTATGAATAAGTGTAGGCCTCTGTTTCATAAATATGAGTTCACTGCAAAGCAGAGTGTTGAATTCATTTTTGATGCTCTGCTTGGACTGGCAGTGAATTTTCCTGAAAGACATTTCTTTATCATTTAAGAATATAAATCTCACAAAAATTCTAACAGGTGAAATAATGGTTGATGCACCAAAAGAAGCGGACAACACCTTCTGGATATATTTTACATCCTCCAGAGAATTTAACATCATTAAACATGCTGCTTTCTGTTGGTGTTGTGTCACTCAGCATCCAACAGGCAGAGGTTGAAAGGTTTCAAACTCACAAGACAAATCAATTTTCTTTGTGTAAGTTCTAGTCTTTTAAGTAATAACCTAATTGCTTTTGACCTCAATGCTCTAGATATTTCCAAATGGGTTCAATATAACCATTTTACACAAGAACAGGTATTTGAGCTCAATCCTACTAAAACTCATTGAATTCCCCAGTTCTACTGCTTAATCCAGCTTGTGAAAGCCTTCCTGAAGCAACACCAACAGCTTGTAGGAGATCTAATGGAAGACAAAATTTAGCTCTGTACTACCTGATTTCTTTCAGACATTAGGAAGTCCAGTTTTCCACTAGGGAGTCCCAGTTCTATAAAAGTCTTTACCAGCCGTAGATCTGCACTGTTACCTAGAAATGAATGACACTTTATAAGATGTAATTTGACAGAAAAAAAATAATTGAGACTTGATTCAATACGTTTGTCTTCTAATACACCTTTGCACCAGGAAGCTCTTGCTAAGTGCTGCCATGACAGCTTACCACACCATAGGATCATGCATTGAAACAATGGGAGAGAAAGAATGTTGACATCTGTGCAAGGAAGGCTGGACCTCACCTTCTGCTTTTGGGCATTACATGAGCTGCACAGTATGGAGGACAGGGCAAAGATTGAGCTCAGAATAACTTAGTCCCCTATTTTCTGACCGGGTAGATAAGACAAGGGGTCATGAAAAGGCAGATATCTGTCCCTTCCAGTTTGCACCAAGTGATAATACCAGGTGCACCATAGACCTTCAGGGGTCATTTGCACCTGTGGTTTGGGTATAAGGATGGATAATCACATGCAGAATAGCCTGCCTCTCTATACTTGCAATTAGACCTGGTTCTGAAATGCGGTCTTATAACATTTTGGAAGATGACCAAAATGCTCCAATTTCATACTAGACTAGGGGTATTCTGCTATTTTGCTGGAAAAGTATGGACTTTTATGAGAAACACATTACTGCCATTGGGATATGAAATGGCAAACGATGCCTGAATAAGACAGGAAGAATTTCACACTTCTGAGGCTCGGTCCCTCCTTCTTTGTAGTCTCAAGATTAACACCTTCACTTAGCCCACTGAAACCAATAACTTTAAGAAAAGTATCAACTTTAACATATCCATTTTCAGCTTAAAAAGTATCCATTCAAAATATTCCATGTCAGCCTTCCACTGCAGTGAATATGGATTATTCTTCAACATTCTAAAGCCAGCAAAAATCTTTCCTACAACATTGGTATACTTTGTTAAATAATGTTTTCATCCTGGTGGCGTAAACAACCAGATAAACAACTGGCTAAACAACCAGATATCTCCAAAAAGACATGAAGAGTTACTGTAATATACTGTACACTGAAGGACTGACGTAATTTGGTGCAGAATTCTGCCTAAACAGACAAAAATATGCTGCAGTACTCATTTGTTAAATACTTAATATTCTCCTAGAATTTCTTTATTATAATAACGTAAAAGCTAAACTCTATGATAAATGTTTTCGTTAGACTCTGTTCTTTCACACTTCCTGTAGATCTGCATTTTTCACTGTTCACATTCTGCTTACACCAGAATGACTCTTGCACACAGCAGGTCTTACCATCCAATCCATGGACACAGACAACCAGGTGAATTCCATCTTCCAAATTTTCTTCCTCTTCCTCTGGTGGAAAATATGGGATATCAGAAGCTAGTACAGATAAGTCACTGTACAGAAATCCTTCAATCTTCATTTCTTTTTTAAATTTTTCTTTGGCCTGATAAAAACTGGAGAATACATTAATTAATCACAGTAGAACTGGGTATTCAACAGCCAACTCTCAAACTAGAAATGACAAGGTTCTATTCTGATTGGGAGAAATCAGGATGTAGAGAAGATAATAGGCTAAGAAAGAGCAGGGGGAAAAAAGAGTCTGTTCTCCAGGTACCCTGAATGTCCATTCTCCCATTTTCTACTTTCAGAAACTGAAGCTAATGCCCTACAACCCAGCTGTGATCCCCTTTCATTGCTTAGTTAATCATTAAAATTAAGCAGAAAAGAAAAACAAGCTATGGCACTACAATTATATAGGATCAATACTCATGTCTGGGTAACCATGACTTCATAATGATGGGCAAAATCTTAAAGACTATATGCACACCTAAATCTCACTCATTTCCATGAGGTTTAAGGACCTAAATTCTCTGAAGATCTTGGGTATCTCTGTGTTTCTGTGTCTCCTGTCTGCTTAGACTATTTATTATGTATAAATCATATGTCTATTTGGATTACTTAGACTGTAATTTCTCAGGTAGCAACTGTCTCTGAATACAAGTTTTCATTATCACAGAATCATTAAGGTTGGAAAAGACCTTTAAGATCTCTAGTCCAACTGGTCACGTACTACCAATATTGCCCGCTAAACCATGTCCATAACTATTACATCAATCTTTTCTTTAAATACGTCCAGGGAAAGTGACTCTACCATCTCCCTGGGCAACCTGTTCCAATACCTCACCACTCTTTCTGAGAAGAAATTCTTCCCAATATCTGATCTGAACATCCCCTGGCACAAATTGAGGCCATTACCTCATGTCCTATTGCTGTTTCCTGATAGAAAAGGCTGATATTCCCCTCGCCACAACCCATTTCCATATTAGGGCCCTGAACTTTTTCAAGGTGTCATGACATGACAGCAACATTGATTAATTAATCAGACATTCTTACTTCAGCATCCTTTCATTGGCCTCTTCATCCACCTCATTTGAATGGGAAGAAACAACTCCAAAAGAGCCCAGAGGCTGACGTGTGATGGGAAATGCAGCCTGCTTTGCAGAGACACCAACCATCGCAGGGGTCTCTTTGAGCACAGAAGAAAAGGGAAGACATGTGGCCGTGCAAGAGACAGAGAGGTTAACTACATCAACAGCCTTTCTGCTTTCCAGTGCTACCCCATCCATTGTAACCGAGTGAAACCCAGTGCCATTAGCTACAAGTTTCTGCCCTTGGTTGTCAAGTTCCTGAGGATATTTGTCCTGGCAGGATTCTGCAGCAGGATCTGCTGAGGCAGGTGAGTCGTTGAGCTCAATTTCCTGTAACCCCTGCATTTCTGCATACACCAGCAGGCTCTCATCAGCAAGAAAGCTATTGCATTCTCCTTGCATTGAGCCAAATTCTGTTGAAGTCTCTGAAGGACCTGAAACAGGATTACAAATATGTGGTACCAGCTTTATGCTTTGTGAGAAACTGTCCTCTCCTGTTTTTCTCACATTGATGTACAAGTCTTGTTCTATTTTTAAGCTGTCCGGCTTAGATGTATCCTTTGGATCTGTAATGTACTTATCAAACTTGCCTATACTTTTGTCCAAGTAATTATTAGCCCTTGGTATTTTTAAGCTGCACTCATCATTGTTCTCCAGTGATTGACATTCAGAGTCATTATCTCTGAGAGGATTACATGCAGGTGCTTTTGCACATTCCAAACTACAGTAAGTCTCTGAGAAATCTTCCTTTGCCTCCTCCTTTTGTAGTTCTAGGTTGTCATTACTGTTTTTGGCAGAGAGTTTGGGAGGTCCTCTTGGTTCTGGTTGCCCACTTTCAGTGGTGAGCTGACACACAGAAAAATCCATCATTAGTTGACCATCTCCATTCTCTGTTTCCCTGCAGCTTTTTAAATATCCTCCTGAGTCTCGTGAGGTTGCTTCAATGCGTTTAGATATGTCCACCTCCTCCAAAGGCTCCTCTGGGCTACTGATCTGAGGAGCTGAGACAGATTTAGTCAGTTTGGTAAGCTCCACTTCTCTCTCTTCTTCCTCAAAGGGCAAAGAACTAATGGATGTGAGAGACGCTTGTATCCCGCTGGGCAGACTGGTATTGCTTTCTGTATGCCCACCCTCCAGGGAATTCCGGTGGATGGCATGTCTCCGTACCAAGTGGTGCAGGATCTCTCGATCACTGGGCAGTTCCAGAGCCCGGCTCCGAGCATCGGACCATGCCACTGAACTTGGTTCACTTTCAATGCCCGAATCTGATATAATAGAGGAGGATCTCTTTATGACCCCTGACATCAGGGTAAATTCTTCACACTCCTCAGTTCGTTGCTCCTTCGTGAACAACTTCACCTCCAAGCTGTGAGAGGGCAAAGCTTTCAAAACAGGCTGCAGAGGCTTGCTATCTGCATCTGGTGTTTTTTCAAGCCTGATGAATTCACTCAATTCAAGCTCAGAACTGAAATTATTCTCAGGATGACCAGATTCAGCCATTTTATGTATTTCAGTCCTGCCTTCCAAGCCATCAGTTCCACACGCTCCGCACTCAATCTGAGCACTGACAATCAACATGGGCTCACTTTTATGGGCACCCTTATTGCTAGATTTCTTCTCTTCAGTGGTAATAGCCACTGAATGCCTATTGTCTTTTAATAAAACTTCCTTGCATGTTTTAGACTCCTCTGATATGCATTCTGTATTGCTCAGCTCTGAGACAGAAGTAGTTTCCTTACTTGAAACATAAATGTTTTCAGGTATCCTTTGGCCTTCTTTGTTCGCTGTACATACCTGAGATGTGGAGTGCTGGTTTATACCCTTGGCTGCGAAAGCAGCACCTTTGGAATCACTATACAAGCAAGGATTCCCGTTTATCCTGTCAGTGTGTATTAGCAAAGTACCTTTCCCAAAGTCTCCTTTCATTTCTACAGTGTCATCATTTGATGCAAGATTTTCCTTCTCATGTATTGTATCAATTTGAGTATTGGCAAGAGCCTCAAAATCTGGGAAAGTATTCAAATTCTGGTCTGAAAGAAAGAAAGAAAAAAAAAGAATTTGTATCGCAACTTCCACTCAGCACAGTATACTACCCCAGTATGATATGGGACTTGGAACAGTGATTGTAAGGCCTAGAAAAGTATGTATAATTATACTATATAAATTATCTCTACATTAGAAATATATTACAAATGCAAATGCCAGAGTTCATTTAACTGGTATTATAATCAGTAAACAAGTTAAAATTAGGCCAAAAATACAGAATTGTACAGAGGGAACTATATTTTATTGATAATATCTAAACTGCTAGTTTCTAGCACTGATAAACCAACCAGAACTGGCACTTTACGTTCCTACTGTTGTACCACGTTATATGTAGTGTTGATCTTGCTTGTGAATTAGCTTATTACACAGTTTAACGGCTTAAACATTATTAATTATGACTGTCAAAATTGAGGTAATTTGATAGCTCTGGAAGAGTGGAAATTCTGAATAACAAGCCATATTTACTGGACCATGGTCACTTATGGTATTAATATGTATTACCTCTCTGCTAATCTTAATAGTTGCTTAAAAAGAAAAAGGAAGCAAAGACTAAAAGGTTGTACTATCAGCATTGCAGAACTAAATATTTTCTTAATGAAAAATCTTAATAAAAAATCATCTAGGCACTCCAGGGGAAATTATTTTTAAGAAAAGCAATACTGCCTTTTGGGGACAGTGTTGGTCTTCATAGAAATTGTAAGGCTTTTAGTTCTGACTTTTCTTAACACTAGATGTCACTCTGGGTATGAAATTTGTTGCGCTGTTTGTTACCGTAACAAAAATCCAATTTTTTTTCTTTCCGTATTTTGCTTCCAGCCCTTTCAACTAAACATTGTGTTAAATGAAAAAAAGTGTGAAGTTACAGTAAATAATCTAAAGTCCAATATTAAAAAAATAATAATATGACTTCAGCTCTATTTTGTAGAGGATTATGCTCTCATCCTAGGAAGAGCCAGTTCAAGATAGGTGAGATCAAATACCTTGGGCTAAGAAAGTCAACTTCTCCAGTCCAGCTGTCTCATGAAGCTGTACTCAAGGTGTTTCACTCACCTTTGCAAGGCAAATCCATGTACCTATCTTCAAAAATAACAGGAAGCGTGTTCCAGTCACCATCGATGTCTAGGCATTCTGCTGGCAGCGGGGGCATGCTGGTAAAATACTCTGAATTACGAATTTCTGTAGAAATCTGTGCATGACTTTGGATCCTGGCAGCAAAATGCAAAAGAAATTGAGTGTTTGAATGTTTAACGTGCTGTTTATCGGTCACTCCTGAAAGCCAGGCAGCAAAGGCAGTTAATCATAGTGCTTTTCAATTGATATCATTGTGGACTATAAGCTTTTTAGAATGGACAGGCAAGGTAGGAAAAGTTGAGGGGTTGCCTTCCAAATCAAGAAGTAGATGGACTGCAAGGAGATCCCTCTGAGAAACAGCCAGGAACAGGTTGAGAGCATGGGGGTTAAGATTAGGGATGAGACCAATAAAGGACAGCTGGTGGTCAGGGTCTACTACCGGCAAACTGACCAAGGGGAGCCTGTTGTCAACTTCTTGCTTCAGCTGCAAGAAGTGCTGTTCTCACAGGCTTTTGTCCTGATGGAGAATTACAACCACTCAGATATCTACTGAGAAAACAACACAGTGAGCTGCAGGCCATCCAAGAGACTCCTGGAGTTCACTGATGATAACTTTCTGGATTGGGTATTGGACAGACTGACCAACCACAGGTGAAGTGTTACTGGATCTGGTGCTCACAAATGCAGAGGGGATAGTTAAAGGCATTAAGACTGGAAGCAGCTTGAGCTTGAGCAACCATGCCTTGGCTGAGTTTGTGATCCTGAGGGGTGTGGGCCTGGCAAAGAATGGAGTCAGGATTGCATTTTGGCAATTTTTCAGATTATCAATGGTAGGAGGCAGGTAATCACCATGTGCTAGTTAACTAGAAGAAACATTCTTTATATGAAGAATTACTCAGATAAAAGATTTGTAATTCAGTTGATCTGCCCTCATGCCAGCATGGAAAATTCCTACAACCAGACAAAAAAAAAAATTGTGCAAGCCATCATATGGGCTTCTTTAGAACACAATTGGTGTTGACCATCATTGCTCTTACCAGATATTTTTTTCCTCAGAGATAAGCGAGTCACTGGTTGCTAAAACGTGACTCAGGGAAAAGTCACAAACATCTAAATGCTCATTCCTGTTTGCATTAATATCTGGGTATTTGGAATTGAAACTTAGCACCATAATTAAGTCCTTATTGACACTAATAAATAGCACCAGCATTTATACTAAAGGCAATATGTAAAAATTATAAATGTTCTCTGAGACCAGTTTCTGGCACAAGAAAAATGAATCATTAATACCAGTAATTTTCTCTGTGAAGTATTGGGAGACTGTGCCACCTGCCATCTTGTGTGCTACCCAGTCCATTTGAAATGGTATTTCTTGTTGTACTTGAGTAGTAAAATACTGCCGTGCATGTAGGCGTGGCCTAACATAGGTCAGGCTGGACAGGGCTCTGAGAAACCTGATGTATCTGTAGATGTCCCTGTCTATTGCAGGGAATTTGGATCAGATGGTCTCTAAAAATCTCTTCCAATTCAAATAATTATATGATTCTGTGATTCAAGGGACTTACAACAACATTATGGGAGGCAAAAACAATTTTTTTCTGGCAACAAGAAAGACAGAATTGGGGAAAAACTATATTCATATTTCATAGAATCATAGAATCACCAAGGTTGGAAAAGACGTAAAAGATCATCCAGTCCAACCGTTCACCTATTACCAATACCAATATTTGAAGTGTTTGTATAGTATCTGGCACACTGAGATTTGACCTCATATGGAACCTCTCTGAACCCAATTAAAACTCCCTGCTGGCACTCCCAGTAATAATACTCTGGCAGCCTTTCTACCAGAGAATTATTCTGCTTTGCTAATTGCATCACATAGCCCAACCAAAAAGAAAACAGGATTCTGACATGAAGCCTGTATAGACCAATTAATGAAATTTACTGCAATTGACCAATATTTAGCATTTGCTAAATTATTTTATTTTTTATACTCTCTCACCTCGATAGTCACTGAGGAAAAATTATGCTTATCTACAGGAAAGGGTTAGCTCTATGGCTGTTTGAAGAAATAAAAGCACTTCATGCAATTAGGCTTCCCCCTGTGCAGGGTTGTGTTTGCTTAGATAAGGCCATGAATGATATTTGCCCTAACAACAGGGTCCTGACATGGGGCTTTTCTTGTACACATCTCACTTAAAACATGACTTAATGAGGACTAAGTGATCATAGTTGGGCCCTTGCAGCCATGACTCTGCTCTAATTTGGCAGAACAAGGTAGCCTTGTATAACCAGTTCACTGATGAAGCCACACAGCTTTCCTCCAGTACCAAATAGGTCTTAATGTTTCTAGTGATAGCTCTGAGAAGGTCATGTTCTACTTTGCTCTTGGTTGGAAACAAATGTCTTACTTTAGCCCTGTCATCATGACAGGATTGGCCATCATGGCCTTTTAGCCACTTCTGAAAGGTTTCTGTTTCAGTAATGCTGTAGTCCTCCCGTGTTCATGCAGATATCATCTGGACATCCCTCATTGTTTTAAAATTCAAATCTGCAGAGCTTTCCTTGAACTCTGCCTTCAGAGTTTGAGTCATGAGCATTACCCATGCTGTGCATTTGGCTTTATAGGCAGTAAGAGGTGTCAAGCAGAAGGAAGTAATTATCTTGTTAATGTTTCATAGCATATTCTTGCAAATGCAGCCCAGTGCAACATTTATTTTCCCAGATTGTTTTGCACTGTTGATTCTTGGTTGGACTAGATGAGGTTTTTTCCAACCTTAATCATTGTATGATTCTATGATTCTTAATCGATTAATTATCAACCCTGAGCTCACATCAATCTTTCACTTCCTCTAGCTACTGTGGTGGTTCTCCTCATTTGGTGCTGGATCCAGTGAATGCATCTTTGCACTGACCATATAATAAATCAAGATTCCACAGTTATAGATCTTCACTGCTATGGAAAGTAGGGATAGACAAAGTATCTGAATAAATTCATGAATGCCTACACCCAAATATATTACAAGGAAGAGTAGAAAACAAACTCATAAATGTTATTTTCTTGTTATTTTCCAACAGTTACCTTCTATTAAGATTTCCATTATTAAATCTGGTAGAGGAAGTTTATGAATTTAATTGAACAAAGACATAAAAGATGTTTTTGTCTGCCCTGATATTGGTGGTGGTGTTGTAGATAAGCTCTAAGATACATGCATCCAACTGGGAAATGACAAGGGAAAGAGGATCTCCTACATCCTATCAGTAGAATGCTCTTGCTACAATGTTTTAGTCATTCCCTGAATCTGAAAGTAATGTGAGAGGGGGAGTAAGAAAAAGAACTCTCTTATATGAACTATAAGAGTTTCAGAAATAGTCATCTCTGAAGCATCATCTTACTTTGGACATTGCTTTCAATGGGTTAACTATATGGAGCTAGAATAGACCTGGTGACTTCTCTCAAAACAACCCCACCCGTAAACAGCAGAAAAGCTCTCATTCTTTGTAGAAAAATATATTAAGCAACTATATTTTCAGCTATATCAGTGGCAGGAGAGATTCAATCAGTTACTCACAGGCCTTCCTGGAATGTCAGCACAGCAAGTTTATTGTGTTCAGTGTAGAAGAAGGCTTCTGAGAATCTCCTTACCTGGGGAAGAAACATGGAAGTTAAACCTAAGATCTGCTGAAAGGTGCCAGGTGCAATTAAGCTAAAAGCAGAGCAAAGACTGTCAGGACTAGATTCCTTAATGTTTCATTTGCTTTGCACCACTCTGGTGTCAGAAAGAAAATAAAGAGCTCAACTCTGCTTTACTTTTCCATTCTAGTACAAAGCTGTTAGTGTTGTTGCATATTTTGCTGGAAGAACTGTCCCTTGATAGTAAACTGAGATTTTCTTTTGTGTGTCTTCCCACTACTTTCCTTAAAGTGTCAAATTTAACATTTTTCTCTGTAATATTAAAATGAGGAAGACTTCTTCCTTTCCCACTGTACAAATCATAGCAGCAGTGGAGTGAGTTAATAAATTAGAACAAATGTTTTCTATGGGATCAGTCACAATTCCCAGGATATTAAAGGAAGTTTTACACATCAGCCCAGAAGAGAATAAGCCCTATCATGGCAGAAACATATCAGCCTGCATCACTATACATACAAATTGGAGCTCTTTAGATCTCCTCAAGGACAGTAGATTGGATAATCAATTAAAAAAGTAGTCACAGATTTGAAGATCTGGCAGAGGACGAGTGCAAAATAAGCTATAAAAAATTCAGTGTTGCTGTCTGATATGGAATAAGTGTTGAGTTTCAGTCAATCCATCATAATGTGCCATAGTAATGAACTGTTGAGCTGCAGCCTATACATTACTATGAAAATCTGTAAGAGCCATCTCTATTATGGTGTCAGAGAATGGCAGTGAAAACCACATGATAGGATCTCAGAACATCAATAAATCCCAGCCATATGTCAACAAATGGCTTTTCTAATAAAAGAAGGACTAACACCCTTTAAAATACTGCACTTTTTTATCTGGAGCTCTCAAACTGCTTTACATAACTGGGAAAGTACTATTGCACAGCTTACATGGAGAGAAACTGAAGTATGTGAGGATACATAATTTGCCACAGGTCATGCCAGCAGTAGGCATCCATTGATACTGAAATTCACCTTGCTGGAGCTGGGGGTCAAGTTATGTTCTTTGGCTGATGAAGCCATCCTGGACCTCTCAAAATGAAGGGAGACCGAGCCAAAATAATGAGGGGAGTCTCAACGTTGTTCACATCTTCCTGAATTTTATGTCTACCTTTTGCAGGCATTCACATTCTCTCAACTCCATTGACTGGACCTCCAATGATAGCTTGAACAACTACCGGAATGGAAGCTGGAATGCTAACACCTACACTCTAGACATCTAAAGCAAAGCAAGATGAATCCTATCATTTTCTGTATGCTCCTAATCTAATGATTAGATCAGCCCAGGAGCTCAGCTCAGCTGAAGTGATGTAAATGAAAAGTGATGAAAGTGATGTACATTCAATAACCAAAAAAGTCCTCATGGAAGGCACAGCACTTGCTCACTAATCAGATAGGCAGATCTGACAAAGTCAGTTCAAAAGGCAATCATTTTTGTGCCTTCTTTATTACCAAAAAAACCCAATTTCCACATGAAGAGTATTAATATTTCATGCTGTGAAACTCACTAGGAGAAAGGCAGTAACTAGTTGTCTATATGTGACTTAGTGAAGAGAGCGTTCCTTTGGTGTAATTCTGTGCTTTGAGAAAGAAGCTGAAAGAAACCCATCTTTTGGTTATTTGTCATTGTGGTGTTTGTGCCTTTTAAAACATGTTTATGATTGCTGCTTAAGTAACCAATATGGGGCATCTCTACCTCTCTTTCCACCCACCTCATGTTTCCTGCTGGATTCTGGTGTTCAGAGTACACTCATTTAGTACAAGATTATGGGTACCATAGTAGCAACATTTTTCCGATATTCCAAAAATTGAAATCTATATTTAAATCCTCTTTTCTTGTCTTTGTCTTACTCAATTCATCTCCCTTAAATATTCATAAAGGCATAAGAGTAAGAGAAATATCCATCCATATACACCATTAATATCATTCAGGAGGTTAACATTACAGAACTTGCTTTTAACTTCCTAACATTACCCTTAGCATATGATGTTCTTGAGTCAGATAAGCTGTGACTTCTGGATGAAGTGTTGCCACCTCCAGGAACTGGGTCCACAGGGCCAGAAGGTGGGAGCAAAGCCAGGAGAGGTCCTTGCTTATCTGTTCTGCTATCTTCTCTGGATTGCTCAACAGCTGCAAGGAAGAAAGGGCTTTTTGAGAACAAGACAGTGGCAGGATAGAAAATCAATTAGCATGTTAGATGATGTCCTTTTAGAAACAACAACAACGTTCTCCTGACTTAAAATTATTACTAAAGCACTATTTTACCCAAAATCCTGTAAGTGAAACTTTCACTCTCTAAAAACAAACAAAAAAACCCCACACCCTAGTTATACAACTGGAGAGAAAGAATATAAAGATAATCATGGGATTGGAGCATCTCTCCCTTGGGGAAGGGCTAAGAGAGATGCTACAGTTCAGCTTGCAGAAGAGGAGGCTCTCAGGACCTCATCAGTGTCCTTTAATATCTGAATGGAGAGTGCAGAAAGGACAGAGTGGTGCTTTTGTCAGTGGTGCCCAATACCAGAACAGGAGGTACTGGACACAAACTGGAACACAGGACGTTCCCTCTGACCATCAGGAAGCACTTCTGTACTGTGTGGGTGATGGAGCACTAGTACAAATTGTCCATAGAGCCTTCTCCTTGGAGAACTTCAAAAGATACCAGGACAAGGTCCTGGCCACCCTGCTCTGAGTGTCTGTGCATGAGCAGGAGTTGAATCAGATGGATCCAGAGAGACCTTCAAAACATATCCATTCCTTGATTATGTGAGGTGGGAATAGCCTCAATCTTTACAGAAAGTTTACTGTAGATGTAGTAAAGAGGGAAAGAAAAAAAAAAAAAAAAAAGGAAAAAAAAGAAGCAGATTCCAAACTAACCACCAGATGGTGCTGAAATAATAAATCAAAGACGGAGGAAGGAAGGAAGGAATGAAAGAAGGAAGGAAGGGATGAAGGGAGGAAGGGAGGAAGGAAGGGAGGGAGGGAGGCACAATGTACTTTCATTCTGAGAGTTTAGCTGCCTAGCTGGGCAGTAGCCTAGCAATCCTAGCAATGCAGGTCAATTCTCAAGGACTTCATTCCTCATTGCCCATGGGTTAAAATGTTCAGTAAATACAACTCTGGCTATTCTGTTTGTGTACTTTGTGGTGTGTAGTCTGGCTTTAACAATACTGTTAGTCAAAACAAATTTAGAAAATATTTTGGAGAAATTATTATGTTTGACCATTTAAAAATCATTTTCAAAATTAAAAAAACATGAGCCTTCTATTTTTTCCTGTTTTGAATAGCTACTGTGTCCTTGGATTAAATACAAAACAGGGCAAAATTCACCTTCTCCTCTTCTTTTGTTTTTATTTAATTTAAAAAATGGACCAGACCCTGGTAACACGGTGGTAATGGGAAACTAACCCCACGGGCTTCCTTCTTTATAGTTTTAATAGCATTTTCTTTCTTTATAAATGACTGTCCTTCGTACTTTCTGCTGAAGAGAAATGGTTTCAGTTCACATTTTCCTAAAGGCAAAATACTCAGAAAGCTTGGCCAATACTCTTCTGAAAACTGTATGGAGGTTCACATGACTTCTACACTTAATTGCAGAGATGGTCAGTGCTATTGTGTCCCAACAACATTGTACAATGCTTCATCATTTGTGTCTTATTCTCTTAAAATTCAGTCATTAATCATCAAAGGCCGTGATTTTGGGATGCTAATGCCAACATTTTTAATGGTATACATGAAAACCATAATAAAGTTCTTATATCACTCTAGATAAACAGCTGTTGTAGCTATTGTGTTCTCCTATCTGTTATTACTCTGTTCCCAGAAATTTCAAAAAAACCTGTCTGGCTTTATAAATATGGCCATGCAAAGCCAGTCAACACAAGAACAAGAATTGGACAGGAATTTGAAAATACAGAGAAATTAGACATGACATTTTCTGATATATGCCAAGTTAATATGAACTTTCTTGAACCTACTGGTCTCAAGGAGACTCTAGATTATGTTGTCTGACCTCCAATACCCTAAAGGCTTCTAAATTTCTGCAATCCAGTTGAGCAGAGACCCATAACTTACACTTCTCTAAATTTAGATGAAATCAAATTTATTTCTAATAATCCAATTTCTGATTTGAAATTAAGAAATTTGCTATTTCAGTACTTTTTTTTACATATGGCTAAAAAACATTGTCTCACTGCTTGTAACTGCAGTGTAAATACATATACAGTTTGATTTTGTTTCAGCTCCATTAATTGTTATTTTGTCGTTCTTTCCTATGCAGTCTTCCTGCTAATAAACTGAGCAAATCAAAAGTATTAAATCTCTGATTATAAAACATTGTCTCCAGTGATCAACTGACGTTTGCATTTCTTTCTGGCTCCCTTGATGACTGCATATGTCTCACTTGAAATCAAAACTGCAGAAGTTCAAGACAGTAATTCAGTTACTGCTGTGTCAAAATCACTTTTTTCTTCCCACAAGCTTCCTTAGACATTTAGGTGTTTTTATTTGAAAAAATGTGGCTGCACAATCTGCCAACGGGTATTCTCTCCTGTCAGCACAAAAGTTGTAATTGCAATCTACCCCAAATCAACTTTTGTGAATACTATTGACATTCTGCCTGAGCTCACTGAAGGATGCTGAAGCTTCCAGCTGGTGAATTGTTAAAAGTAACAGAAACATCATGTAAGTGAATAATCAAAATTATGTGAAATTATTGGTGGAAAAGAAACATCCAGCAACTTTCTTCTGGCACCAAATTACCTTTCTCCCTACTCCAATACATGATTGTGCTGTCTCACTGTACTTAAAAAACAGACTTGAAAAAAAGCACCGACTGATTCTGTTAAAGACAGTACCTGCAGCTCTGCACAGAACTGAGATAACGTATCTTCCACAGGTAGTTCCTCTAGAGAAAAAAAACAAACAACAGCAACAACAACAAAAAACAGAGAAAGAAACAGGTCAGATTTAGAAATAGTGGATATGAAACATTAATGCTGTACTTTTTGTTCAAACAATAAATAAGACAATAAATAAGACATTCTTTGTCAGTGGACAAGTTTCAAGTTGGACAAGTTCATGCACAATACACCTTGTACTTGCAGGGGTTCAGGTACAAATTCTGCTTCTGAGACCTTAATAGAAATTTGCTTACTAGCTTTTGAAATTTGTCAGTATATACAAACATCTGAAGGGAGACTGCAAAGAGCCAAAAACTTTTCAGTGATGCCCAGTGGCAGCAGGCACAAAACAGAATCCAGGATATTCCCCCAGTCACAATGAAGAACTTCTGTACTGTGCACGTGCACAGCCCTGGCACAGGTTGCCCAGAGGCTGTGGAATCTCCTCCTTGGAGAATGTCAAAAGCCACCTGGACATGGTCCTGGGCACCCTGCTCTGAGTGTCCCTGCTTGAGCAGGGGTTGGACAGATGGACCCAGAGGTTACTTCCAACATAACCATTCAGTCATTCTGTGATTTATGGTCAACTGGTCAACTAAATGCAGTTTAGTTGTTGTCTCACCACTGGAACATCTGATCAAATGATGTACAATAAATAGTTCTCCATATCATGTTACACAAGGCCATGTAACATAAGTCCTGCACATCTGAATGGTAATAGGTATCTCTGTATGGCCCTGTGCAGTGTGAAGAACTTTGCCTAGCACATGCAGCATTGCTTTGATGTAGTCCTGAGAGAATCCAACATAGGGATACTCCACATTAAATGCATAACAAACTATGAAGAAGGGGAGGATTTATATCAACTCTCCAACTCTTGCAGCTAGATTTTGTGACGTTGAACTTTCTAATAGCATACATAAAAAAAATAAAATAATAATAATAATAAAAAAAAAACTAATTCCCTTCCCAATCCCAAGTGATTTTTCTCAAATAGTACTACAGACTGAGATCTTTCTTTAGCCGGCAAAATGTGAGAAACAATAATTTCCACTTTTAATGTCTTAACTAGACTATTAAATTTTAATATTCTATTCAGAGGGATAGGAAAAAGAAAAAAAAAGAATTAAGAAAGTCCACAGAGCAGATTTATAGTCTTGTATTTATCTTAACTATCTTTAGAAACCTATGATGAGATTAATCTCACCAAATATAGATGTCTAAAACTGAATGAGTCATTTACATTCTAGTGGTCAGTGGAGACAAATGAGCAAGTAGAAGGTGCAGTTCATGTCATCCTAAGGTAGAAAGCACTATTTGTCTATAATATATTTTATAGTCTTAAATGAGTCTGTTTCTCCCTAGTGACTGTAAGAACAGTCTGGGCAACTGTCTAACACAAAAACAAGCTTGACATTCATCATTCTGGCTAAATCTTATACTCCATGATTTTTCTAGGCTTTGCTACTGGCCTCAGAAGTCTGTCTTTAAAATCAAATCTTCAGTAGATGTTCAGGCTGTGAATAAAATGATGCAAATAAGTGCTCTGCTCAAGCAGCTAGAAAGGGTATTGGCGTTTAGCAAATCTGCATGTATTACAACAAGTACACTTGCAAATTAAGTGCTTGCTTCAGCACCAGAAGTCATTTGAAAACCAAGTCAGTTGTATTCAAAAAGCCAATATGTGCATATCTGCATATCTGTCTGTTCTTCAGTTGTGGTCAACAAAACATAACTCTGCCAGTTCCTGTTCTTTTCAGGTAAAACATAAATCATTTAAAAATGTGCCTGATAACCAAGATGCCTGAAGTACAGGTTTTGCTGCATCTTGGATTTTTTTTTGTTTGACAGCTCATAAGTTGCAAATAAAAATGCTATAACTTTATTTTTTTCCTGTAGCTGAATGGAATAACACAGTATGTGTTCTCCCCACTCCACGAGTTGCAGGCAAGCTATTTTGAATTGAAATATATATCAGGAAATAAGACACGAAGTGGAAAATAGAAGCTATCAAGCCAATAAGTCTGTACAGCATAATGTGTTATATGTGAAAGTGCTTGTAGTATCTACACAGTGAAAAAAAAAATTCCTTTCCTTTTAAAATCTGTTAACTAATGCATTCAATGCTCTTAATATAATAAACCCTGCAATATAGCAATCTGACAGCTGTGTATACAGACTTACAAAGTCACAAAAACAGATGAGACACATTCCTTGAATTCAAAGAAACAGTAGGGATAGCAGGAATTAGTCAGAGATGCTCCCTATTTTCATAGGAGCTCACACTATCATTACAGACATGACCAAATGCAAATTACAGAACTCTATCCCACCAATCCAACCAGTGCTTCCACGTTGGACCCAAACAGCCTGATCAGCCAAAAATGGTTTTGCCTATAATCTAGAAAATCTATTAAATGAATTAGAAAGAAGAGCAGGATCATTTTAAAGAGCAAGACGTAATTATGCTATTGGCAGAAAATCAATGTATTGCAAAGTATGAGAGAGGGAATGTGTTTCAAAACGTTCATATCAACTATTCCCAATTTGTGTTTTCAGTTTAAAATATGCTTGAGCAAAATTTCTAGTCTTCCTCAGACCACATGATGATTCAGAACTGGAAGTTAGAGCAAGTGAGTCAAAATATCATTCAGAAGCATGTATTTTGAGAAAAATATCAGAAAATTTTTATCTCTCTACTCATCAGGCCACCCCCATTCAGATGGGGATGAAAGGATATTCACATACAGACAAAGTAGTAGTCTGGAGTACTGTGCCAGAATAAACAATAATCAGAAAATAGATGGGAAAATTCTCTAAAATCTACAAACGTATCGAGAATTTTTCTACTGAAACTTGTATTGAAAACACAGCAGTGGATTATGTTCAGTGATCTAAAATATCTGTTCTCTTACCCAACTTCAGCTGTGGTAAATCAGGAACCTCCTTCATTATGAGGGTGTAGTATACGTGAAGTCCTCTTTGAGCATTCAAGAGCAGAAGACAGAGGTCCTTATGCCATTTATATGCATGTTGCATGCAATTTCCAGATGGGACATAAAAACTTCCCTGTATAACAGAAGTACAAGAAAAATACTGAGATTAAAATTCTTGCTCTACATTTGTCCTAGAGGTTTCCATGAAAATCTTTTTTTCAACAGCTTTTCACTTCTAATTAAGCATTTGGACTCAGACCTACCTCCTAATCAGCTAACTATCTAGGCATGTGTTTACAATAGTATCTCATTTTTTTTGTGCATGCTCTTCCCAAACCGTATCAAAATGAGTAGTTCCCAGAAATGTACTAAAAGAACATGGTCCCATGTACTAAAATGTTCAATCCAAATGCTCCAACGTATCAGTCTGGCTTTTCACCCACATCCCATTGTGGAACAAACATTCCTATGGAGCAGATAGTGTAAGCAATGGCACATCCTTCGCTACAGGATAATTATGGAATGTCCTGGGTTGAAAAGGATCTCAAAGATCATCTAGTTTCAACTCCCCACTACATGCAGGGTTGCCAACCACCAGACAGGTTGTCCAGAGCTACATCCAGCCTGGCCTTGAATGCCTCCAGGGATGGGGCATCCACAAATTCTCTGGGCAACCTGTTCCAATGTGTCACATTGTGTCACATCACACCTTCTGAGTGATAATGGATAAGAAGGACTAAAAGGAAGACTACATTTAAATTTCTTTTTCCTTATATTGTCTTAAGCCCTTCTGTGAAGTTTGGAGCTTGATGCCATTGTGGCATAGAATCATAGAATCATAGAATTGTTTGAGTTGGAAGCAATATTAAATGTTATCCATGTAGTCCAACAACCATGCTTTGTTATGAATATTAGTAAAAAAAATGCTGATGGTAAAACTATTCAGTCTACTAATGAGAGTCATTCTGACCTCCAGGATAAACACCAGGATTATGATCTCTCTTGTGGGAAGAGATGTCAATGTATAGACTGCAGTACAGTTATAAAAAATTTTTCCCAAAAACTTCTTTACTCTTTGAACATAAGCTGAGTTGGCATAAAGTCACTATATATCAAAGTTTTCAGTTCTGTCAAAAACACTTGGAGAAATAATGTAAATTTGAAATTTGCAAGGCTCAGATGTAAGCTAAAACTGGTTCTTAAACTGTGCTTTTGTGAGCAGGATTTCATTGAGAGTTGTAAGAAATATTACGACAATTGTCAGTAACAACTCATATTTCTTAGGTCTCTGTAAGCGATGCATTTTACAGTTTCTAGCCAGATCATGGACCTGCCATCCTCTTTCAATTGCTCCTAATAGTGTAGCAGAAAGATCTGCTGCAGCTTGCTATCAGTGATAATAGCTGGTTCTTGTTCCATCACAAGGGAGTAATTTATATGCTTTGCATAAGAAGCAAGGATTATGAAGACAAAGAAAGAAAGCCATCAAGGTACTCTATCCTTGAACTTTATGAAACGTTAGGTAAATTGAGTATATATCTAGATCTGCAGCAGATGAGTTGCACAAAGGCATAAGTCAGGATGCTCTCACTAATGTATGGCTACGGAGAAGCAAGAACAATTTGCAACTTACTCCACAGCTGATCTCTAATGGAGTAGGAATATAGGAATATAATTCCTAGCCCTGGTTAGGTACTGTCTGCATTTTTGGACATCGAGTAGTTAGTAGTTACTAAGCCAATGGCCTCAACAGCCATTTCCCAGAAGAACAGTGAAGATTCACCAACCACTGTACCTCCCACACTGTTCTATATGTAAGTCCCAAGGTAAACTTGCATTTCCTGGATCTTAACTTGAGCTGGGATGCATTTCTCAACTTTCTTGTGCAAATCATCAAGATATTAAATAGCATTCTGTGGTAGACACAATGGGGACTTCTCAGCTTGACCCACAAAGAGCTAGTGATGACTATCTGTACTGGTTGTTCCTGGAAGGTATCAAAACACTCAACCTAATTATGTATCTAAATTTTATTCTTGCAATGGAAAAAAAAAAAAAAAAAAAAAAAAAAAGAGCATAATCAAATGCTGCTGGGAATAACAGAAAATCTGATGTGGATTGATACACAGTGTCACAAAAATGTCCTGCTCCATAACCTATTGCTGATTTTTTAAGCAAAAATTGCTCTGGAATTTAAGTGCTGTACTGATGAGCAGAATGAAAGATGTCAGGTAATTTCATAGTTCGTATCAGTGCTGTAACACAGCATTGTTGAACTAGTCTAAATTTGAATAGGTCTATTTGGAACCTTTCTTGGAATAATTGTTGCTTAAAACTGAAAGTAAAAAATAATAGGAAAATGCAACTCCATGTGAGCTCCAAAATGTGTGATTTAAAGATGTTGAAAATCCTCATCAGTTTAATCTTCCTTAAATGCATTAGTGTTTGTCTAATATTCATATAGTGCTGAATAAAGAAGATTTCTTAGAAATTCAGTAGTTTAGGTTATAGAGCGCAGGAGTTCAAGAGAATATATTTTGCAAAGAGTTACATAGTGCTAAAACACAAAATGGGAAATAATTTTTATTCAAAATAGTTTACATTATGTGTTACCTGCTTAACTTGGTTATTATGGTAGAAATAGAAGGAAGGGATGCCGTCCAAACGGACTTGGACAAGCTTGAAATGTGGGCCCACAAGAACCTAATCATATTCAACAAGGTCAAGTGTAGGACTTGGGTTGGAACAATTCCAGGTATGTATGCAGTCTGGGAGAGGAATTCCTTGAGAACAGCTCTGGAGAGAAGGACTTGGGGGTTCTGATGGACGAAAAGCTGGACATGAGCCAGCAGTGTGTGCTTGCAGCCCAGAAAACCAACAGTATCCTGGGTGCATCAACAGGGGGGTGGCAGCAGGGAAGAGGTTCTTCCCCTCTACTCTGTCCTTGTGAAGCCTCATCTGGAGTGTTGTGCCCAGGCTTGGGCCCCCAGCAAAAAAAGGAAGTGGAGTTGTTGGAGTGGGTTCAGAGGAGGGTCACAAAGATGCTCAGAGTGCTAAAGCCCTTCTCCTATGAAGAAAGGCTGAGGGATTTAGGCTTGTTCATCCTCAATAAGAGAAGGCTGTGGGAAAGACTTACTGCAGCCTTCCAGTAGTTAAAGGGAGGTTATAAACAGGAGGGAGACCAACTTTACATGGACAGTTAGTGATGGGACAAGGAAGGATGGTTTTAAGTACAAGAAGGGAGATTTAGATTAGATTTGAGGAAGAAATGTTTTACTCTGAGTGGTGAGACACTGGCACAGGTTGCCCAGAGTAGCTGTGGATGCCCCATGCCTGGAGGTGTTCAAGGCCAGGTTGGATGGGACCCTGAGCAGCCTGATCTGATGGATGGCAATCCTGTCCATGGCAGGGGTGAGGAACTAGATCATCTTTAAGGACCCTTCCAACCTAAGCCATTCTATGATTCTATTACCCTAATTTGAAATATTTGTCAAGGCAGGAAGTGAGAGTGATGGAAAAAAAGACATCAAGTTCCAAATCCTTGGTCCTTCAGTGACAGTAAGGAATTACTGCTTTCAGAAGTCTGCTTCTTTGGAAAGTGGTTGCACACACGGAGGCAAAGCAGGACATAAGAGAGATTATTAAATCCACCTCAGGGACAGTTTAGGTAATGTGAGCTAAGGTCTGTGCATCCTTGTCTACTGGGGATCCAAGCACAGTAGGCATCTGTCAGACAAGACCATTATAAACTACTGTAGCTTAATCAATCTATCCGTCACTGTTCACTAATCTGAGAAATGTCAAGAAATGCCCTCCTTTGGGATGGTCTGAAGACTGCATACCTTCCACATTCTTACTTTTAATTGCTTTTTCTACTACACTGTATAAGTGGTTGCTGTTTGCTAGGTTATCGCCTAGCTTCACAATACAATACTGAAAAATCAAGCTTAGTAGCAATCATGGGACACAGTATTCTAATGAAAAAGAGTACTGAAAAGCTAGAATCCAGGAAAAACACTGTCCATGACCCATTAAACTACTACCAAGTGCTCAGAAATCTGTGCTCCTTGAGTCAGGACAGTTACCTTTTATTCCAAAGGATTTACTTCTGGTTAAGACACAATCCATGTTAAAACAAGTTCACATAGTGAAGCTGACAGTCCAAGCTTGCCCAAAGTATACTGACTGTCTGGGCTTGTAAAATCCACTGTGAAATTATGTTAGCTTCCTTGAACATTTTGAGTAAATTCCTTTGGTCTACATTAATTTAATCTCATTGGTTTGTAAGTAAGAACAGAATTTTCTGTTAGTTCAAAATGTATCTGTACTGCTTTCCTTTTCCATGAACCTCTCTGCAATAGCAGAATATTTCTGTCTTTTGTTCTTATCTACTTCTGAAAAGCTTGTGAGCAAATGAATGTCTTAGAAATCTTCACTTCAAGACTTACCACCTAAATGTACTCCAATAGCAGTGATGGAGGATGATACAGAAGCTACTAGTATTGACACCAGAGAAAAGTACAACTTCTATTGTGCCAATAGCATCAGAGACAAAATATACCATGAAAGCCATAAGATGATAGAAAAACAGACAGAAAAGAGCAGTCATGAAAACAATGCAAAGAACTGCAAATAATGCCAATAATTTCAGAATGCAATGATTGCTTTTAGAGTTAGTTTTTCTATGGCGTTTGAAAAATATCAGTGGTATTGATCCCAAATGAAAGTAAGAATAAAGTTATCCCATTAGCTGCCAACATGTATCTGACAAAACCTCACTTGAGAACTGTGTGCAGTTTTGGGTGCCATGATGTAAGAAGGACATAAAACTAAGAGATAGTCAGTCAAAGGGAGAACTTGAAGAAGCTATGGAGAAGAGTCTAGAGGGCAAAGTGTGTGATGAGCAGCTGAGATCACTTGGTTTGTTCAGCCTTCAGTTGAATTTGGTCATGCTCTGGAAAACCAGATCCTGACATTATTTTGTCCACCTGTCCTCTAAAATTTCTTCTAGTGTTTACTCAGCCAAAGAAAATAGCCTAAAAATTCAACAACTTCAATATAAACAAAACATTCCTGACAATATCCCTGCTAAATAGACTTAAATAAATCCTTTAAAATGAATGTGTCCTGTGTAATGTTCTTTTTAGTGAATAGATTTCTCCTATAATTATAGTGTATTACTTTACAAATGTACTTTACAACAAGAGAAAGGAAAATTACTTGAGAAAAACAAACACAATTTAAATAAGGTTCAAGCCAATTCATTATTCTAATGCAAAGAACAATTTGTGAGTAACCACTTGCAGTGTACCAAATCCATCTAATATCAAAAGGCACCAATTGGATTTTATGCTCTGTTATACACAGTTATTGATATTTGTTTTGTATTAAAGTAATTTCACAAGCTATGTAAACTGTGCAAAACATTCAACAATAGCACTAACAATTGGTAAATTAGACTCTTTACATTTAATCTAATTCAAAACAGCATTTCGTAATTCAGATTCAAATTCAAATGAATTTGTTAAGAATTCGAAGATACTAAGAAACTACTGCAGACTAAATAGATGAGTTTGGCATTTCCAGTAGTTTTTTATTAGCAGACAGTACCATCTTCTAGTGAAGATCAAGATATCTGCTTGGAACAGAGTAACAAAGGTTAGCATCTCAAGATGAATGCAGTCTCTGAGAGCATGATGTCTGCCCATTCATCTGGATGCCTGAATTTGTCACCTAGCACATTAATTTTGGTATAGCTTCAAAACCAGTGAGCATGGAGATTTTGCATATTTACCACAGAGAATGCCTTTCATGGTAGGAGTTCTTCTGTGAGCTGGTAGTTGGAAACAAAATGATAGTTACTGAGTTTTAATCCTTGAGAAAGGATTAAAAAATTATTTCTGGTCCTAAGAGATATGACTGAAGCACAGGGGCAGAAGCACACTCTTTCACATGTACAGGAAAACACATGACAAAGAGAGATATTGATACTTTATAATAAATTTTAAAAAATTAAACAAAACAAAACAAAAAAATTCATTCTGACCTTTCCTCCTCTCTCTCTCTCCCATCAATGAATACTTGCTGGAAAACCAACAAGTCAGATGGGACCTTTGGTAACCTGATGTTGTTGGTGGCTACTCTCCCCACAGCAGACAATGTGGGGATAATCTTTATAATCTTTGATGTCACTTCCAAACCAAGCTATTCTATGATTCTATGATGTTTCATTACTCAAAACTCCTAAAATAAAAGTAAAATCACTGTACTGTATTTACTTTTGACTTACATGACACTAGCAACAATAATCCAGAAGTGTCAATAATGGGAAATAGCTGACAATACATTATTAACAATATAGGAAAGCAGTAATGCTTTGCCTCTCATTAAATCTTTTATGAAAGAAAATGCTAGTTGGTATTTATAGAAGACACAATTTGGCATTTATTTTAATAATTAATAGTTAGGGTTATTTTGCCAAAACAATTGGGATGACAGTACAGTGGAAAAATTGTTCAAGACCAAAGTCAAATTTAATGATAATTAACACTTTGTACAGAAATTAGCATGAAGATAATATTTGACTTCAAACCCTTGAAAAATAAAAAACATCAGTCTTGAAAATGAAGCATTATCTGAACAGGCGGAAGAGAATTATCCTGGTAGGTTCTAATTGTTTTGTCTCAGATAAAAGATACTGTTAAAAAACACAAGTTGTGTTTTCTACATTAAGAATGGCTGAAATGGCTGAAAAAATAAATGGCTGAGAAAGACAAATTGGCCAATAAAGTGTTTGATGATAGGATAATTTCCATCTAAAAATATCAGTCTAGAAAATGTGTCAAAGGCCTCATGGATTCCCATTAAAGCTTTTTCTAAGAGAAAATTTGGTAAAACCTTGACAGGATTTCACATCTCATTTGGACACCCTCACAACAAAACATTTTGATTTTTTCAATTCAAATAAAGTCTCAGATTTTTTATTTTTTTTTCTTTTGTCAGGGTTCATACTCAAACAGCATAATATTATACATTTAAAAAGTCCAAAGCAAAATAAAATTTTCTTCCATTTTCAGGTATCTTGATTTGGTTTGGGTTGTGTTTTTCTGTGGTTTATTTTTTTTTTTTTTCCAAATTTTACTTTTAGAGGACATTTCACAGTTTTTTGAATTGTGTTTCAATAGAAACTAAGCAAAAATCTGAAGTCTGCTCAGCCTGTCTCCAATTTATTTCACATATCACCTTGAAAAGTGAACCTCTCCAAGACCTCAAAGGTCAAGTTACATCTTAACATATCAGTAGCAGTGTCTACCACCACAGTGGCTCTTCATGGGAAAGCAAACTAAAAAGGCTTAGAAGTCTTAACAAAATTCTGCTGGTGATGGATAAGGAAGAAAATCATTTCCTTCTCCTGAGCTCTAAGGTTATATATCACTATAGGGAAAATTAAAGCCATAAAAATATTTCTTCAGCAGTAAATTAAACACTGGAGAAGATGTCTCACGAAAGCTAGAGCAGGTGTCTGACAGGAGGCATACTTCTTCCAAGATGAGCACTGAATCATCTGGGACAAAAAAAGTCGTGCTTTCCTTTCCCTCTATTTGATGTGTGTATGAAAATGACACATATCAATCCATATCTTTATCTTGTAGCTAATAGTCTTGTTTAGAGGATAGTCACAAAGTACTGTGAGGTGTCTGTTGGCCAAGAGGTGCAGCAATACTGTCAAATTATTTTATGGAAAAAAAAAAAAAAAGCAGTGGTTGATTTTTCAAACTCTCTGAACATAAGAGATTATCCAGAAAAAAAAAATAAAAAAAAATCTCAGATAGACAGACATCTATGTGAATATATAAAAAGCTGACTTTCACATGTAATTACAAAATATATATTTTTAAATTTACACAAACACACAACACATTATGTAAATTCAGATCTCCTAAATAACACAGTGGAGACATCAAAAAAAGACTTCAGTGCAATGGCCTTTCTGATTAAATAGAACCCATGCTGCTTATCTGCAGATAAGGAAAGAAATCCACTCTTGTTGCTGTGATCAAACAAGGACCCCTGAGCTGTAGAACTGCCTTGTTATAACATGTCACTGCAGGTAGCAGGCATTAAACCAGTCAGGTTCCAAAATGAAACTTGTTAGTAATTTTTTTTTGTCTCTCCCACACATTATGTACAAACTCACACATACAAGGGGTACTGTTCAGTAGTGTAATGAGACTGCACAACTAGAAATTTCATTAAAGTCAACAGAAAGTACAAAAAAATGTTTTGATTCAACTTTGACAAATAGCAAGGAGTACAAATGGTTCAGACATCATGAGTTGCATTCTTCACCTAGATATAACTGTTGGCTCCAAGGAGGGTGTATTTGTCTGGGCCTACTGTGTCCCTGGGAATCCTTGTAGAGAAAAAACTGTAACTGAAGGGAAGTGAAGATATGTGTATGGAAATGGATGTCCCATCTTGTGTCACCCTCCCAGTCCCCCCTGCTGGAAGGTATGGCAAATCTGTATGACAGTCAACTGACAACACTTTCTCAGAACATCTCTCTGCTGGGGACATATAGCTCAGCTCTGCAGAGGTTCATAGGAACCAGACTGACTAAGTGAATCTCACTGCAGCTGTTACACAGAGAAAAAGAAAAGGAGAAGACAGAGAAGGTAAGGGAAGGAATGTAAAGGGAAGGGAATTGTTTCTAAAGAGTAAAATCTTATCAAAAGAAATCTGCTACAAGGAAAATACCTCCTGGGCAAATCCTAAAGGATTTGAGCTGGCATCATTCTGCTTTAGCTTGGTGCCATTTCCTCAAATTTTGCTTGAACACAGGGTTGAATGAGCCTTGATGCCTGAGAAGGACATGGGTAGAAGTGGACTGATTTCTTGGCCTTCTATCCATACCTAGATGATCTTCTCTTGTGACTTTCCCCTAAAAATTAGTTAAAAGCAGTTCCCTTGCACATGACATTTCTCTCATAGTGTTTGGCACTATATGCTATTAAACTTATAGAACTTGTATCATGCTTCATGTGTCACAGAAATAGTTTCAGTGTTGCTTTTTGATGCACAAAGTTAGAGCAAACATTCACTCTGAAATGCTCTTTATGTAATAAAAGCAATAGTGAGGACCACAGATTCCTATTTAAAAAATGCCAGGCTGTATTAAATATTGCCAGTCACTGATAAAGAGAGTTACTTCAGGCCCGAATCTCTGTTCATGAGATTTGTGGGAATAATTGATTTTTCAGTTTAAGGCTTAATCTGGGAAAAAATAACATGTTAAATCAACTCAGAAAGAAATCATTTCTTTGTTCATAGGGAAATGAAATGAACTTTTCTTTCTTTCCAATGGCACTTTTAATAATGATTTATCACATTATTGTGACATAACAAGTCAAGACTTGTCAGCTAAGTACCATAATCCACCTCATACACCCTCTTAACAAACTAAAGATATTAATTAAAACATACCTTAAATTGAGTGTCATGCTGTTAAAGCATTTTATGATTTCTACCTTTAAGGTTCTGTATCATCCTTAACATCATTAACCCACCGTTAAGCATAAGATCAACTGATTGGTCTCATTAAAGAAGTCCACCTGTGGCAATCAATTTGATTTTTTCCCCCTACTCCCACCTACTTGGCCTGTGAAATAATTTTACAATGGCTATTACTTGAAAATTGCTTCTCACTGGCTCCTTTTTGTGTCCAATCCCAAATGAAACTCAGTCTCAAAGGAGAGAAGGCGGATGGAGCCACCCGCACCCATGCAGATCTATTTACTTGACAGCCTTGTCCAGAATTCAATGTGGAGATCTCCATAATCAAAGAAGTTTCTGAATGCAAGCTAATTAACTTCTTTACAAATTGAGACAAAAATGGGAGCAATCATAGCACTAACGACCTCTTCTTAAATTTGGAAACTTTTAACACTAAAAGTGATGTCAAAACATGGCTAAGGAGGAAATACCTACTTGTCATTTTTCAGTGACGAATTACTTCAACCTTTATGGGTTCTTTTTTTTAAGCATTGTAACATTTTGTGACTAAGGCCAACTTTTTGTTTTATTGTTTCTTTCAAGTCTGCTATACAATCACAGTTACCAAATAAGTTCCTGTGAGTCATAAGCAGGTGGGAAGCAGTCAAGACTCTATTGATAGCATTGTTATTTTTTATTATTATTTACAAATGGTCTTGCATACCCACTTTTATCTGTTTGGTTCACAATCAGCTTCCCTCAAAGATGCATGGAAAATCTACTGTTTTGCATATGCTTTGTCAAGCTGGAACAGAACTGAAGTTCAGCAAGTCTATGTGTTGGAAGCAATATTCAAGTATTAAATAAAGACAGAGTTGTAAGCTAAGGAAAAAACCCCACACATCTAAGCCTGATAGTTTCTGAAATTGCATGCCTTTGGGCAATGTCTCAAAATGCCCAAATACTGGTTCATGCAGCACCCTTCACATGCCTATGCTTTCCAAAGAATGCCTGTAGGAACTGACAGCACTGTCATTTCTCTCAATAGCAGAAAATTCTAAGCTCACATAAGCACCTTCCAGCAATATGTTATCCTGAATTTCTTAAGGTCTATAAAATTGGAGGAAAAAACGAATCCTTTTATTAGTTATTTTTTCAGCTTAAATGAATTTTGTCCATCCTTATATAGTGAAAACAATGAACAGAAGCTCTTTTGCAAAATACTACTCCAAAGTTTGCTGTAAATCAGTTTCCATTTCTTTCTCAGCTATATTGCTGAAGATAATTATGTGGCTCAGAGAGTTCCATCACTCACATAATTCAAGTTTTCTAAGCGACCAAATGAGATCTATTGGATTTTTCTCACAGCAATGTTTCAGAACCTGCTCTTTCTGGAGTAACACTTTATTTCAACCAATCACACAACGAAAGAATCAGTAATGGCCCTGGTTACTAACCCTTTCTTTCTTGCAAACAGTCTACTCAAGAAATGCTTTACTCTAGACTGTGTGCTGTATGGCTATGTTTTCTTTGACTCTTGAGGGATGTGGTTTCTAAGGGAAGAAACAACTCAATTCTTAATGCTGTCATTATACTGCATTCTTGAAGTCTTCACTTCTGACATATTCAGGCAATGAATTATTTATATCTCTTTTGCATGCATATACACATACATCAAATTGCAAATACAATTGTAAAACAATATACAGCCCTTTACATAACTTCAGAAATCCACAATTTCTATGTTATCACTGAAACAGAAGTAATGGCTAATCAGAAACCTTCCTGGGTATGTTACTTGCAGACAATTACATCAATTTGCTATAATTTACTGTGACAAAACAGGGAATTTTTGAATAACTGGAGCTGTACAAATTTGCATAAGTATTGTATTTTCACAGGTTTATTTTCCTAGGCCAGTAGATACCTCCTATATTATGCATAGTACATATTCCAGCCCTGAAGTCATCTGCCCTCAAAGGCAATCAAATTTCATGAGCCATGAGTCGCTTACTGCTTATTCTGTAGGCCATCATTTTATGTTTTAAATGAAATATTTCCAGTCAGTTTAGTAGAAGAGAAATTGGGAGCTGGCTGACAGATCTAGAGTCAAACCATATTTGTTTACAAAAAAGGCACAATATGTAGAGCAGGAACAATACTCAACACTGCTTTGAAGGAACCCTCTGTCCCATTTAGGCCTTCACTCTTGCCTCAGGCGACTGTCTGGCAATGTCAAGTACATCTTACTCCAATGGGATGCATAGATTGCTCCAAAACATAACACAGTCTGTGAGATGGTCCTGATTTTTCATTTGGGACACCAGAGAACAGATCCATTATATCTCCACTTAACCTATGGCATTCTATTTCTCACTGAAAGAGTCTGGAAAGAGGTAATGGAAGTAGTGTAAGCTTATATGCATAGTAAACACATTGAGCTTACCCTAGCATGGATTTATTATTCTTTTTTTTTCTTTTTCTTTTTTTTTTTTTTTACGTGTATCCTGTAATGATATACTGTGCTTTTACACCTTTCACATTCCCCTGTTGTCTGCATCCTGCTTATCCCACTTCACCCCAGTGTCCCAGATTCACCAAGTCCAAGTGACAAAACAACTTTTATTTTCAGCTCGTTTCAGGCCAATTCTTAGTCAGAAGTTGAAAAGTTTTTTGTTGCAAGTCTACTACAGGAAGTTAAGCATTCTTTGATTCTTTGCTTGATGCTAGTTCTGTTGCCTCTTGAAAACTCTCCTGCTGAATTACAGAATTAGCATTTACAAAATAGGTAAGTGGTATTGAGCCTGGCATATCCAGGTGTCATCATGGAGATCAGACACCTAAAATGCAATCATTGCAGTCACAGTGGTAATTATAACTAAGGTAGTAACAGATTTACTGGCTGAAGAATTTCCTTCAAGTTATCAAGAACATTAAGTAGGAAGAACATAAATGTCACACATTTCCAAATGTACCTACCAGCTGTATTCAACTCAAGTAGCTTTTATCATCAGATCATTTAGTGTAAATAAGTGATAAAGGCTTTCTCTAAAGCTACTTTGATTCAGATAGGCTTGGAAAAAGAAATTGAAGTCAACACTAAGCTAAGTGGGATGGGTTGTAAATAGAGGAGTTCTGATTTCAGGTCTTTTTCTCCAACATTTTTGCCCTTTTTTCCTTCAAACATTACCTAATTCTACCCAGCAACTGTGTATTTTTTTTGCTATCTTTAAAAAAACTCCAGTACACTCAATAAACATAGGGTTAAGTACAGCCAACTTCGAGGGATTTCATTCTTTCATTAAAGCACTTGTAGAATTTTTCTTGCTTTGTCCATGAAGTTCTAAAGATGCTATTTGTATACTGACTATATGACTATATGACTAAATCTTTGTCAACTGCTATTACTGGAAAGACTTTTGAGAATCACTGACCCATCTCTTTTCACTCAGTCCATTTTCTTTCTGTTTGTCAGATTCTTGAAACTTGTCAGATACTCAGATAACTTGTAAGATAGTGGAGCAGAAGTTCCTGTACATAAGCTGATGCTGTGGGGACTGCATTTCTAATTCCTCTCAAGCACTGCACCAAAACTTATAATTCATATTTGCTGTGAAACTATCATTATGACTGGCATGCTGGCTTTGAATAGAGGTACAAGCTCTTGTTGTCACTTGAAGATTTGTTTCCACAAAATATAACAAAGTGGTTGGAAAAATAGAAAATCTCTCTTCTCATTGCCCAGTCCCTGAACTGCTGTCTGGAACTCTTGCCAACAGCAAAGAGTTTGCCTCCAGATGATGGATCTTGGCTGTGGTGCTGTTGGCATCTGTGCTACTGTTGGAAAGGCCATCAGTTCAGAAGTTATGAGATTTGATTCGGACTCCTTTCAACAACTCTCTCACCATCAGTCAGTGGGAATTATTGCAGTGTTCTTTAGGGCATATGAAGATAATTTTTCAACAAAGAACCACTGGGAAAAGCACTGAGAAAAAGAAAAATTGAATCATAGAGTGCTCGACTAAAGGAAGGGAGCAACCAAGTCCACATCCCAAAGTGAAGAGTAGAAAGGACTTTTCTGCTGCTTCTGCACTCCATTTAAGGACAGAAAGAAAGAAATATCTGTCCCAATCCCTCTTCCATAAACTGCCTCAAAAATCAATGATGCAATCTCTAGAAAGGGAAAGTTTTAACTGAAAAAATATTAGTCAAGTAAATAACAGTACAAGCCATGTCAGTGGATTTCAGCCCCAACATAAGAAATTATGGTGATGGAAGACAATTAATTGAGTCAGGGTATAACTTTAATGATAGCTACAAAAGAGAAGTAAATTCTATGTGAGGAATATGACTTTTATTACTTTTCTCACAATCACCCTAAATTATTCTTATAAGAAATTATTTCAGTTGCACAAGTCAAGGTGTGATTGAGTTTCACAGACACATGTAGAGAAAGTGATATTTGTAAACAGATTGTAGCATTGTGATTTTTTTTACAATACATACATATGGTAGAAAAACAATAAAATCAAGTATGAAAATTGGAACTTCTATGAAAACTCCACTGATTTTCAGAAAGGAACCAAATGTGAGCAATTCCTAAGGATTCTCTCCAGAAGACTCCATTGTCACTCTGCCTGAAGTTTTCCAGGAATCTTCAGATTATTTCATGACAGTGGAGCCATTGCGAGAATACTGCTAAATTTTTCAACATCACATTTTATACCTAATGCCAATTTATTCCAAGTTTTGAACTCAAAATGCAGATCATTGCTTTGCTGTACTCTGCATGTCAGCCCAAAAACTAAGTAAAAAAAAAAGAAATATGTCAGTGACTAAAGAAACCAGTTAGCATCACATTATTAGTTAGCATGTTTTCTGCTAGATCTATGAAATCATTTACAGTTCTTTCTAAAGATCAGCCATTTATCTTCAGGCAACTAAAGATTAAAGACTTCATCAGTGATTATCACAAATGGTGCCCTGAGCACACTGATTAAAGATACTTGTCATTATATCTTACAAGTAACAGTATACCAGTTCTCTTGCTATTTTAGAAAAATTATGTACTGGACATCTGCTAGAGTCCCAGTCACAACTAATCCCCATTTGCATAAGCAAGACACTGAAAAAGTCCTAATCTTTTAAAACTACCCATTAAAAATGAATGCTAAAGCATGAGAGATCTCCTTTCCCTTCCATTTTCTTCCTTCTCTTTTTCCCTTTCTATTTCTTTCTCATATAATCATTTCTATGATGCCCTGAGAAAAGGAGCAAGGGAAACAAGCTAAAAAGATGGTTGCTAAGGAGAAAAAATATAAAAAGATGTAAAAGGAAAATCTACAATATAGTTCCTATGCATGGAAGGAATCGGAAAGTATAAGACATGTCTCTTCTTGAAAATAAACTGAGCTTTCAGGACACACTGCAATTCCCATGATGGGTCTTACGTGGGTTATTCTCTTGTTATAACCTGCCTTGATCTGAAAAAGTGACGTGTAGAGATTTAATAGCACCATGTAGAAGAACATAAGAACAAATTGCAAATGACTTCTGTGTGACACAAAAGCGTGGGGTTTGGTGTTTTGTTTCTGGTGTTATACTGAAATAACCTCATTTTTTCATATATTGCTGGGAAGAAGAAAGTATTAGCAAATTGTCTTTGGGAAAGAACTCCGTAATTCTATATAAATGACACTCCTAGTTCTTGTATTAATCCAGACATAAACTTAAGTCTTCTGGGATAGCTTGACGGAGACCAGCTCCGAAATTAATGCTAGGTGGGAGAAGAACACTTCTCATCAGACATTGATGCCTTATTAGTGGGAAATCATATGATTAATCAGTTTGATTACCTTCAAGTCAACTTATCTGCAGTGCAACTGCTAGCCAAATGAAAATAAGTTTACTGTGTATTACAACTTATTAATAACCTGCAATATGTCTTGATTATAACACAGCAGGCATGTGATGCACAATATTATGAAGTCATAAAAACATCTTGACAGCAGTGAATATGGAAGAGGTGTGGTGGAGAGTAAGGTAAAAAATTGCAGAAGTGTGAGTGCCAATTTAGTTTTCAGTTTTTAGTCCAGTAATTTTCAGTTCTGCAAGGAACATTTTATTTTTGTTCTTTGGTAGATGTAGGATCTGCAGACATTTTACCGTGTCTAGTTTTTATGGCTGCTCAGATCTGTGTGGTGTTCTGAGACATCCAAACACATCCAAATATCCAAAGCAACACCCTACACGTGGGAAGAAACGATTTACCAATCACCACTGGGAACTCAGATCCCTGAGAGAAACCAGCCACAGACAGTTCATGGGTCTGCTTTATGCCACATCTCTCAAGTCCTTATGAATATTGTTAATCCCCTCTGATATGTATATACCATCTGAGAGTAGTTCATAAGCTGAAGAGATCCTTAGGAAGTAATAGCACATTTTCTTATTTTGCAGATTATTCTCTACTAAATTTTTGTCCAGAAAAGCATCTTCTTTCATATTTATCTAACTGCAAAAGGCACTAATCAACAAGAATTAGCCTCAGTGTCATAACTTTTCTTCAAAGGAAAAGCATGGCACAGAATTAAAACAAAATCACTTTGTCCTGCACTCCATGGTTCAAGAAACTCCCTGTGTGCAGGTAGAGAGAAAACATTAGAGAGATACAGACAAAGGGATGGAGGAAGGGGAGATCCCTGTTTCCTTGTAGGACAAGAGTGGAAAGCTTAACAAACAAACAAACAAACAAATAAATATCAAGGCTTAGAGATCTTCAATTACTACAGCTTTTCCACTGAGCTGAGAGAGAATACTGTCAGTGGTGTCTGGAAGTCACTTGTGGAGAGCTAGGAAAATCACATAGGTACAGTCCAGAGCTGCTGGCATTTAAATAGCCTCCATGTGGATAAGTCAGAAGTGCAGAGTGTGGAGCCTTCGCAGTGTATCACAAAGCAGTGATACCTCAGCAGTGTGAATGCAGATGATTAGCATGAGAGATATGAACCTTCTTTGGAAATGAAGCTAGTAATGCGTACTTCTAATAAAAAAAAAAAAAAAGCAAATTGAGTAAAATTGAGTTTCATAAGGAACAAAAAGGTTGTATGACCTAGAGATGATACATCAAGATAAGAACCATGTACTTCATATACAGGAAGTGCTTGGAGGCATGACATCAGATTTTTAGAACAATTCTAGCTTTCCTTAGAGCTCAGCACTAATGTAAATCCAGAAGTTCATGTTCTGTCTGAACTATATCTCTAGTCATCTATTGAGTATGATAACACTAATGAGGAGAAAACTGACTTTTGTGAGCAAGTCTGCTTCATGATAGTGGAGAATTTATGAAGCCTATGAAATTGGATACATTATTGTTAATAAGTGCTTCAGAGATACTGAAGTACCCACTTGCCGAGGTTTTAAACTACACTGCTTCCAGTCTTGAGGATGAAGGTGCAATAAGAATGATTCCTACCCATTACAAACTTCCACCCACGTGGAAGTATTCTTGAATATTAATTGTGCCACAGATGGTGGAGGTGAAAGCTCTTTTTTGTCTGCTGACAAGAGATAGACCTCAAACACTGGAAAATTGCTATTGTTCACAGCATGTCAGAGAACCAGCAGATTCAGATCTCTACAATAAGCATCAGAAAGAAAACACTTGGCCAGCAGATGCCTCTTAAGGTCATAGAACCAGAGACTTCTCAGATCAAGGACAACATAGAAATGCGCACCATCAGCAGAACTGATTATGGAGATAAAAACAAAAACAAAACAACACATGTAATCTGGTATATTCCAAAACAAACAGTTTTCCTGCATTATATACCATAAAAAGGAATTATCTGAAGTCTCCTTACCATTATAAAAGCAAGGATTTTTCCATGCCCTGCTGCTCAGTGAAGTGCTTGTTTGTCTTAAAAGACAAGATATGCTGATTGCTATAGCCTAGACTTTTAACTGTTGTATCAAATCATAGTTCCTTACAACTAAACCAAAAATATCATGGTATATCTTGAGCTAAGGTATCTAAGAATTACTGACTTGGACATGAAACAGACAATATCTAACCAAGAATATATAAAGAGAAATAGAAAAGTCTGTGGCTTTTGTCTAATAAGGATCTATTCCCATGACCACTGAAGGTGATTGCATAATTCCTGAGTGCTGGATACATCTATAGTCCAGATGAAGTTATCTTTTATAAATGCATCCAAACAGTCTTGAAGGGAATCTACACACTTTTAAAGGGATACGAATTCTATTCAGTATAAAGCATTGCAACACTGAGAGAAATATTACTACTCATTCTCTGATTAGCTATGGCTTGATATGAGCTTCAAAATAAAACAGCAGCTAGTCATAAGGTCCTCACTTGGTGTCAGGCTTACCTCCTCAAAGTAGTTCTTTTCCTAGCTCTTAATTTGTACTTTTTACATTACACGAAGTAATCTTCTTATTATCATAAATCTTGTATAGCATATGCAAAATCCATAGTCATAGGCCATCACAGTCTATCAAGTTAAAATATTCAAATCAAGAACAGCTGTCATGACTTATATAGGTTTCTCAAGCTAAGCAAATGCACACCTGGACATGCAGAGGTGGAGTGTGCAGCATTATATTTCTAGTTGATCAGTTTGATGCTCAGAGGACCTGCAGCATAGCAGAGAGCTAAAGCCTATTCATGACAGAGTACTTGTTAGGTTACCTACTAGAACAAAGAAGATTGGTCAGTCAAAGTGGATAAAAAATAGGATTTGCACCTGAGGCAAATGTTTGGTAAGGAAATATAGTTTCCTAATCAACAACAGAGATTTTTCTGCAGAAAACAAAACGAAAAATAGGAGTTGGTAGTTAACTTTTACATTTATCTTCTTAAAACAGAGATTTTTCCAGAGGATAATGTAAAGTAGGAACCGTTCTCCAAATAAGCCTCTCTCTTCTTATGTAGAGACATACTGGGATTAGTTTTTTTATGATAAACAGTTATTTATATGTTGGGACTGTCTACTAGAGAAGCAGAAGTCAAATTGTTTGTCAGTAACATACAGTGACCCAATAGCTCCAACAGCAGCTTCAGGCCAAACATTCTCTCAGCTTGTGTTAATTCCCTGACAGTTCTCCTGCACCAACTGCCTGAGGATAGTATATTATTAATATTTAGGTAGAAGAGAATACTTTCAAGAGAAAGTTTGAGAGAAGTTCAAGGCAGCATTTTAATCGAAACACTTGAATCTAGGTTTCCTAACAAAGAGATGATTCCAGTGTTCTAGGTTGGAGCTCTAGATTTGACAAAATATTTTTTACAAAAACAAACAAGCAAGCAAAACAATACAAAGCTATCACTTTCCTGCTAAACAAACGAAGTCCAATTATTCATTATTTTGAACAGATGACTTTGTTCTAAAAGCTGCACAATAATCTCTGTTCATCATCTACAGTAAATAGCAAGATAAAAGGCATACACTAATTATGGGACCTGCCTCAAGTAAGGCTAGGTACATAACACCCCTTCAACAAAACACACACTGTACTCATTCGTCAGTATTTCAGACACAAGCCCTTCCAAGTTCCTTTTTGCCACCAGCTTTGGCCTACTGCTAATCACGTTATTAGTAACTACTCAAGGCCTCTGGTTGGTAAACACAAGATCTGAAAACAAGGATCTTTTACTGAATAATTAATTTCACCCTAAAGCAAACATCTGGTCAAGTGAATGCAACCCTGAAAGTTAACTGGTAATCAGGGGAATATCCATACTTCCTGAACTTTTCTGAGAGTGGTCTGAGCACCCAGTAGCTGTGAATGCAAATGCTGGGTAATTCTAGAGAAATGAAGGGTTCTTCAAAAGAAATCCCTATGTTAGTGACATAAACCAGGGCATATTCTTTCAATACAACATGAACATTTTGTGTGACCAAATAGAAGTGAAGTATTATTGCCCACCCTTCTTACCTCTGATGAAGTGGGTTTGCAGTAGCCAGCTCCGAACACAAGATTTTCTAATGATATACTGGATTGGTCTGGTCCTATATCCAAGTTGCCTTTACCAAGCCATGAACCTTTCCCTGGGCGAGCAAAACTAAGTAAAGAAAAAATAAGAAAAATAATCAGAGCAGTTTTGTTAAAGAGACATTACCTCCCTTGTGAAGAAAATACTTGCAGTATTTATTTATTTGGCTATTTATTTCCAGTCGATCTTGTAGGTCCAGACACCATATTTCCCTTATTAAATGAACATTGTTCAATATGCACTAGCTAAAACTATGTGAATGAGGCTTTCTATCTTGGCATTCAGTTCAATGGGTTGGATGTTATTTTTCCTTCAGTCCTCCTTCTGCTTTCTTACATGCCTTTTTCCAGCCTAACATCTCAACAGGACAATCTTTTCATTTATCTACATAGATAATGTTCTCATACAACTATTCATCAGCTTGCATTTTGATTCATGAAGCATTTTTCTGGTGTTAATCATATCACTCTTCTTGTTTGAATTGTGTATGTTTCCTGTCTTATAGGATGAATTTCTTAATAATGAAAAACCATGCCTGGAGTCTGTTCAGCACTGTAACCACCGGAGTCCTGATGAATAACTAGGGAACTTACTCTGGATTAATCTGACCAAATGTCTACATCTCCACTAATGATGTAGGCTGGAGAGGAATGGGCATATCCAGGGTGTGAGTCATCTCTTTCTGAAGTAGTCCTATCAAAGAGGTCAGATGAACTTCATTCCCAAAGCACTTAGTTGTTATTGTGGACTATAAAGAGAGGTAAGGATGACTGCCTTACAAACAACTAAAATTAGGTGATATAAATGCTGTTAGTATGTGCTGTGCATAAACTACATCAAGATTTGGAGAGAAATGAGGCTACCTGTGGGGAACACATTGAGAAAAAAAAAAATCTGAGTCTAAAAAACCAATGCAAGCTTCCACAGTTGATCTTAAAAAGCACACAGGTAAAGGTGGAATTGAAATAATTAATTGCTCAGAAGAAAAAAATTCCATCATATTTGCTGTTCATACTCAGTGCAGATGTAATGTCCCTGAGCTTGTGCTACAGCTTTCAGATCAGGATCAGCACTCACTGTCAAATGATGCTTCCCACCTAGGTATCCCAAATTACCTCCTGCGAGGGGTAGCACAAAAAAATAATTTCCAACTATAAACTGAAAGAAACAAAGGCCACAGGGCAATAGCATTTACTCTGCCAAAACTTTCCAATTTGAGCATATACCCCTAACTCATTGTTTATCGTGAGGCTATGACGGTTCAGATCAGCCATAATTCATGTATCTCTACACTTTGTTCAGTTTTTAAGGATAGGCTAGAGTGTTGACTGCATTACAGAAACACAGGACAAATGAAGGAATCACAGAATCATAGAATCATTAAGGTTGGAAAGGATCTCTAAAATCATGTAGTCCAACCACCAACTCATCCCCATCATGCTCGCTACATTTCTCAGTGTCACATCTACCATTTTCTTGAACATCTCCACCATCTGGGATGGTGACTCCACCACCTTCCTGGACAGCCTGTTCCAATGCCTCACCACTCTCTTAGAATAAATATTTCCTAATATGCAACATGAACCTTTCATGGCACAACTTAAAGCCTCTCATCCTGTGACTGTTACCAGCAGGGAGAGGGCATTTATGCTAAGACAAAAGAGAGGAATAGAAATACTTGTTATCACCTAAGTAATAATGAGGTTCTGATGTGCAGGAAAACTCAGTAACTTGCAAAATAGAAAACAAATTTCAAGTAAAATCAGGAAAATCGAAAAATTTTAGGTTAATCACAAATTCCCACTTCCTCTCTAACTCTAAATTGCTGGTTTTTGTATATCCCACAGTCATATGCTAGCAAAAAGAACGTTCCATGACGGGGAGGATGGTATAGAAAGTCTTTGCATCTATCTGGCCTTGTTAATGTATATTAATTGATGCAATCCAACAAATTGCTAGCTTGCTTCTTCCGAGCAGCAGGAAGTCTATCCTTACATTTAAGATACAAATAAATAAATAAAATAAAGCAATTACAAAGAGCCAAAAGATAAATGGTGCGCTGAACAATTTCAGCTGTTGTTGGATGGTGATGTCTGCTCTGGTCTGTTGGAAAGGCTCAAGAATCAGAAATAAAAAATGATTGCTGTGGTAACAGAGAGAAGCTTAAATAAATGTCGCCTACCCATGAAAAACTCATTTGAATATTAGCAAAGCTTTCAAAGGTTTTAAGGGAGAGAAAAGCACTTTTTATTGCTTTTTTATTTATTTATCTTTTGCTTTTACAGCTGAGAAGGGATTTTAATCTGCTGGTTTTATGGAAATTGACTTCACACAGCACTGTAAAACAGAAACCTTTTTTGGGAAACCTGCCAAAATGTCATCTGACTGCTGAGGCCAAGCTTAACTGGATGTCTTACAGATTGTTGAGGTTCCCTTAGTGCCTTCTGAAGCACGTAATCATAGAATCAAAGAATGACAGAATATTCTGAGTTGGAAGAGACCCACAAGATTATCCAGTCCAATTTCTGGCTCAGCACAGGACCACTCAAAAACCAAACTCTGTAACTAATAGCATTGTCCAAACACTCCTTGAACTCCATCAGCCCCACTGCCTGTTCTATGCCCAGCACCCTCGAATGAAGAACCTTTCCTTAATCCTACCAGATCCTCCCCTGACACAGCTCCATGTCATCATTTTGAGTCCTGTTGTCACTAGAGAGCAGAGCTCAGTGCTGTCCCTCTGCTCCCCTCCCTTCCATCTTACAGAGGAAGATGTAACTGACATTTTTGGTCATTTGGAGGTTTAAACTGGAAAAAAAAGAAAGGTTTTGCACCACCTAGAATGACATTTTGGGAAGAACTTTCTGACTTTGAGGTTATGTTTATGCAATTATTTCTGCAGTCATGGTTATTTTGTATGACTTTGAGTCCATGCCTTTCTGATTTATACTTTTAGCCTGTACAGAATCTTATGGAAATAACTGCATACTGTAGTATGTGCTAGACTTTCTGTTCATTTTCAACCTGCTGTTGCAGAATTGAATGTGGCACCTTCTAGTTCATGCACTGCACAACGTATTAAGTAGGCATTCCTTAGGTTTTATCTTTGGTGGACTATTATTTAATATATAAGTGAGATAACAGTTCCCTAGCACAAGAAATAGATTGTTATTGATAAATATGAATTCAGATGTGTTATTGAAGTAATTCATTATAAATGCTTGAGGATATTTTAATAAAATAAAATATTCCTTCCTCCATTAAATTGATGCAAAGTTAGGTGATATTTATAAATTTTTCATTCAGATTTTTCAAGATGAAAACTTTTTTTCTTTGGTAAGCAAAATGTAAGTTCTTCACAAATTGTAGCTTTCATTACAATTGGGGAAAAATGGAAGCAGATTGGACTCTGAATCTTATTTGCAAAAAATGATCATGCATTATATGAAAGGGTAAAACTACAAAAGTAGAAAGTAAAACAAAACAAATCAAACAACAACAACAAAAACCCTCACATTTCCAATTACAAGAAACGACAGTCTTGTGACTGTACCAGAATGAAAGTTCAGTAAGGGAGCTTGCTTATGTTTTTAAGAAAATTAGGTGGATATTTACAGGTTGTGTTCCCCTGGACTCCCTCTTACACAAGGATTTTCACTAAGGTTATAATGAGTGATTGTAAAATGCTTTGAGCTTCTTGAGTAAGACTCTTAAGAATTATTAAAATAGCATTTCTAACAGAAGAAAAAATTCTCCCTAGATCCCAAACAGAGTCAGGGTGGAATCCAGATTGCAATCTGTAGTGATTCTGATTGCTGGAAAATACTGGTTAAGTCACCCTGAACATAGGTTATCTTGCTATAAAATTTGAAATCAGACAAAGACAGATGGTAACAATTTTTAATGCTTGTTTGTTTGTTTTTAATTAGAGTTTGACTCATAAATAGTTTTTTCTTGTGTGATTTCTTGGTTTGTAGGTCAGGAGAACAGCATGTCAAAACAGAGGTTCACCATTGCAAATATAAAACAAATAGCAACAAATAAAAAGAAAATGCACAGAACAAGCCAGTAATTATTCAAGAATTCTTAGAGAAAAAAAATGGAACAGCATTTTTTAAATAAACATTTTATGGAAGTAATATTTCTTTCCCACATAAATACTCAATTTTCTTTCTGCAGATTACATTATTTGCAAATGAGGGACAGGAAAAGTAAGTCATAACCTTTGCTACCCAGGATTAATTCTGTGGCAGTTTCAGACATAAGCTGCCCATAAATAGGAGCCAGCTACACTCAGGATTGTAGGAAAATTGACCCAGCACCCAGATTCAAGGTGCACAGGAAGGTACAGATACAGTGTGTATTTCACACAGATATGTCACATGTGCTGGTTTTGAGGAACTGGAAATGTCTGGGCAAAAAAGGATTTAGGTAAGATAAAATTACTCGAGGATGGCCAGGGCTGTCCTGATTCCTCAGTGCAGTCGAGCTGAGATGAATTAGGTCAGGACTGAAACCTTTAAATACCAATGTTCCTTTGATTCTACTTCTTATTCCTACAGCAGCGAGCTAGGGGCACTAAAATATCAGTGTACAGATCTTGCTTACAGCACTTACAGAATGTTGGCACTTGTTTCAGAGATTATTCACAAGCTGTATTTTTTCTAACAAACAGCATAATATGCCAATTCCTCTTGAGAAGGAGTGGTCCAAAGGTCTTTGGAATTAACAAAGCATATAACCATGCTTCTTTCTGTTTGTGTCCTAAAAGAGTTCAACTTAAGAAAGAAACTGAGCATGAAGCATGCCTAAGACTTATTAAACTGCACAACATAGAAATGTATGTGCCCCATTGGGAAAAGAAGAAATATTTATTGAGGCCTGGGCTAAACTGGATCAGGGCACCTTATCTAACTACTGGTGCTGGGCTGCTAGCTTGCCTGTTCTGCTTATAAACTGGACGATTTGTGAAGCTAGTGAGAGGGAGATAAAGAAAAAGTCAACAATTGAGGCCAGAAATAAAACTGGTATGAATGAAAGACTAAGCAGAAAATTGGAGTTCAAAACTGGACTTGTTCATCTTTCATCTTCAGCTGCCTTCCTGTAGGGAAGTTGAGTAGCTTGGGATCTGCAGCAGCAGAAATCCAGCCCAATTGTTCCTAGCAGAAGAGTTTAAGTTTAGGGATGAAAAAGAGGAGGGAAGTAGTGTTTCAGATCAAGGCACCTCACATCTTTGTTCTTCTTTGTTACTGCATTTCTGCCTGGAAGTCCAAAATTTTGGACACAAGTCAAAGTGGTCCAGCTTCCCCAACCACTTCTGGGGTGCATTTTAGAAAAGTCAGAGGTGCCTGAAGTGGGAATTTTTAGTCAAGCTATGGCTCTGTGCTCTGTAAGGTCAAGTCAAAGTTTCCCTGCACCTTCCTGCTGCTCAGAACCCTCTCTGTAGCAGTGTTTTAGAGGGATTAGGCTGTCCAAGGAGACACAAGAGGAACTGATTCAAGAATACGAGCATCCCATGATGCTCCTGGTCATCCCATCCAGCCTGACCTTGAATGCCTCCAGGGATAGGGTATTCACCACATAGCTGGGCAATCTGAGTTGACTGGAAACCTTCCTCATCACCTGATCCAGACTCCCATCTCAATTAGTAAATGCATAATACCATCATCAGGTGCCAACACCCCATTACAAACCTGAAGGTTATGCCTATGGGAAAAGCTGGGTCACAAATCCAGTGTCCTGCAAAGAATCATTGAATCCAGAACTTCACTTATTCTCAGATCTATAAGAGATGAAGGCTTCGAAGTATCAAACCTAATAATAATATTTACTTGTATAAGAAATTATTAACCAGGATAAACATTGGTATAAAATTATTCATTTTCTAAAAATTAGATTTGATCTGCTTGAACTTTTTGTTGGTGAGCATTACTCAGCAGGGAAAGGCCAGAATCAATCCTACTGCTTTCTCTACTATTTAAATACAGGTACCTGGGAAGGATTTGGAGAAGAGTATCTAATTAGCCAACAGATCTAAGAAATATGAGAATCTGAGCCCATAGGGAGTATGTGAGTGGACAGCTATTTCAGGCAAAGTTGTTCTCCAGGATAACTTCAAAACAGAAGTAAATTTTAATTCCAAATAATACGTGAGGTTTTTTTTTCCAGGGTATGTCTAACAAGAATCCTTGTTGTCATAGATATAAGAGTACAAATATGTGTATAAATAAAGTATATATGTGTAAAATATTACGACAGAACAGTGTAAGGCAGTAAAATAAAACATAGTAAAATACAGCATTTATGTCTTTCCCAGGCAATATATCAATTTTATTTTTACTATAATGTGACAAAAAAGACTTTCCAATCATTCAAGTTCTTTCTGTTGTATTGGAAATAAAAATGTGAATTTAAAATTAAAGCTTTTGTTCCAAGGTCTCAATAACAAGTGCTAAGCAAGTAAGCTTTGAGCTGGGAGAAGAGAAAATAAGTTTTATTGGATTGGTTTTGTTTCAAAATATTTCACAGTGACATTTCTTTCATACTATTGACTTCACTCTGATTTATACGTAGAGAGTGCATGATATAAGAACTCTTTACACTTTGAATATTTATCAAGAATAAGACAAATCCTCAGTACCACACTTTAAAGCAATTTTACTGGCTTAAGCAAATGAAACTCTATATTGTGCTGTCAAAACTTTCATTCCATTACATTAAGTAAAAACATTGTATATTTCATAAATGTCCACAAAATTATATTCTAAAAGCTATAATAATCTGACTGTAGAACAGTTGCTTATTATGGGATTTATGCCTAATAGCTGTAACAACTCTCTGTAGTTCCATTCATTAGAGGATAACAAAGCACTGAAAACAGTAATTAAAGCCTGATAACTATGGCTCTTCCATTCTTTTGTATAGTAGAACAATGGATAAATTATCTGAACAAAATTATCCGGTTAGGAGTAGTCTGATACAATTGAATTCACTATTTTAAATATCTACATGTAACAGCTAGGAAATAACAGCAGTTACCTAAACCTCAGTGGAGGAAGAAAAGACAGATATGTTTGTCTGATGTGCTAATGCAACTCACAATGCTGTCACAGCTCAACCTTTTATAACCATAATTCATTGTATGCCACCAAGTACACATCACACATTTACACAAATGAAGAAACAAGAAAAGACATATCAAGTCAAAACAGGAAATCTGAGGGAAAAAAAAGAGTCTAGAGGAGCATCTTTTTCTTTCTGACACAGTGGTCACTGCACAGTTTTTGACAAACCCAATAGACATTTGGCACACAGCAAGGCTCTGCTAGAATAAAAAAGTTGAACGGTGCTGAACACTGCATTTAGTTCCAAAACCCAAAGAGCTCTCTTCCTCTCAGCACTCTTATTTCCTGTGATGACCAGACTGGACAGAAGGTAAATTGCCTTAAAGACATTAGCTTCTCCTCACTCGCACTAAAAGTAGAGGATATTGACCTCTAGTCCTATTTCATTTGAAGGAGTTCTGAACTATTTTCTTGTCATTATGAATCAGATAACACAAATCACACCGTGGCATCTAGTGTTACCCTGCTGCACAATCAAATCAGATGATGCTGCAAAATAAAACTTCAATAGAAGGCTTATCACGTACTAATTCGTACATACCTCCTTCCAGCCCTTTTATGAATTATGCTAATGCTCAGAGGCCAGAGATGAGATTAGAGACCTACTGTCCTAAAGTGAAAAAATGTTAATGTTCTCAGGTGCTTTTCAACTAAAGAGAAAAGACAGACAAGGAGAAGAGAAATTTCACTAGTGTTACAGGTGGAGAATAAAGAGATCAAGCGTCTGAAATTTCTGCAAACTCTGATAGTTTTTGGTCAGATCCTGAATGTCTTACCAAAGGAAGGAGCTTATGTCAGAGTCTAAAACTAATCCCCAATCTCTAGAAACCTAGCCCAGATCTAAAAAACTTGAAAATAAATTATAATCTCCACTCCTTCCATACAGTAAGGAAATGTATTCAGAAGAGAGATCTCTCCTGTCAGAGACATTTCTGAGTCCCTTACCTGATCAGAGGCTGGTGTAATGCTACCAGTGACGCATGCACTGTGACGGATATCACTGACAGGTGGAAATAGTCAAACATGACAGGAACATGGTGGTGCAGGCCTCTCTGGGGGTGGAAGTGAAGACATAGCGTACGGCTGCTGATCATGGGGATGGCTGGAACATCTCTCAGCCTAGAAAAGAAGGCAGTTTACAAGGATTAGTGAAAGCTTGAGTTGTCACAGCCTATAACATGCAACAAGTAGCAGACTGGGAGGTGGCCTGAGCTGAATATTTATTACTTCCTGGTAAAATTCACAGCTTCAACAGGATTTGCATAACTGATGAGTATCTTATATTATACTTCTACCTAGTATAATCACAAATGTAACAAATAGAAACATGATGTACTAAAAGAAATATATATGACGCAGATTCAATTTCTCTTTGTGATTATCCTTGCTGTCCACCCATATACCAGTTCTGGACTCATCAAGTGTTACTAAAAAGTAACAGGCAGGTAGAAAAGTGCTCAGCTTATTTGAGTGCCCAAAGCCAGGACAGATCACTAATTGTAATTTTTAATGTAACAATAATCTATTTTTCCTCAGGCAGTCTGTGAGAGGTAGAAGCAGTCCTATGTCAGAGAGCAGGACATAGCCACAGAATCACAGAATCATGGAATTATAAGGTTTGGAAGGGATCTCTGGAGACCATAATCCATCTCATCTGCTGAAGCAGATTTCCTATAGCAGGTTACATGGGAAAGTATCCAGATAGATTTTGAATATTTCCAGAGAAGGAGAGTCCACAGCCTCTCTGGGCAGCCTGTTCCAGTGTTCTGTCATCCTCAAAGTAAAAAAGCTTTGCTCATGTCCGTACGGAACTTTATGCGTTCCAGTTTGTGCCCAATGCTTTTTGTTCTGAAGCTGAGCACTACTGAAGAGTCTGTCCCCATCCCCTTCACTATAAGCATTGATAAGATCCTCCCCGAGACTTGGAGTATCTTTCTACATAGCTAATGTGAAAAATTTTTTGCAGGAGGTCAAACAAAGGAGTAAGCAAAGTAACCACAGAAAAACAATAGAGTTAGGATTGGGTTCTTCTATTTTCAGAAAATACAAGTTAAAATTTTCAAATAGATGTTGCTTATGACTATTCTAGAATAACTTTTCTGGTATGCAATCAACACAGTATCAAAATCACTTATACAGCAGTAGAATGAAACATACTGGGATCATGCTAGCCCCATTCTCCTAAACTGCAATTCATTCCTAAAAAAGTTTATTTTACAGCAGTAAATACACTTCTGATACAAGAAAATTGCTTTCCAGAATTACATAAATTTATAATGAGTTAGTTAAGTATAGAGCATGGCTAGTCCCAAGAAATTCCAGTAAGATTTGCAAAATATCTTTCTATAAATATCATAACTTTTGTTTAAAGTATACCGGTAATTCATTCAGATGATAGCAGATATTAAACATATGCATTAAGCCACAAATTCCTCAGAACCTGAAAGTTTCATTTTCTTTTTATTCCTGGCTTTCATTTATATTTGGTTTTCTTCCCTCCTAAACCCATCATCATTGCAGCTGATGATTGACGATCCCACCTGCCTGAGAGAATAAGGTCTCACTTCTTCTATCTTCAAGATAAAGGAAACATGTGACTTGAAACTTGTTAAGGTGTTTTATGGATATGAATGCAAACACATGAAACCCATTTGCTGCAGTAATCAGAAGCCCTTTCTGTCAATCAGCAAGGTTTAATAAGTTCTGGGATCACATCTACTGCTATGTCTCAGAAATGGATGCTATTTCCACTTCTTTAAGATTTTGGGAGGAAAACAAAGTCAAAACTCTCTCCTCCTAAAATATTGAGACCTCTTTGGCTTCTACACAATAAAAGCACTTAACATGTTCATACATCCATCTTCAGTCACTTGGATGACTCCTGAGATAAATGCATTCTTCAACCTTAGCCCCTAAATGATGATATTTTCCTTTGACTTTAATAGCAAGAAGAAATTGAGCAACATTTAACACACACTTAAAAATGAAAATGCTCTTCAGAAGAGGACTATGAGATACACTTTTCAAACACAGAGAGGAAAAATGGAAAGACTTCAACATTAAGGCAAATGAAAGACATATGCCCTTCTTTTCAATGGCCTTCATTCTAAAAGAACTCTCACTTCATTAAAGCCATTTTCCAAACCGAAGAAACTGTTGTATTACCAAGTAAGCTTTAAAACAGCACTTACTGTTGTTCACTATCAGTAAAATGCAGGTCCAACTTGAGCTGAAAATCTGCCTCACTCAATGCATCTTCCACCTGCAAAAGATAAAGGAAAGGCTACTTTCATAAATTGGGATCTACAACATTGAAGGCAAAAGTTTCCCTGACAAAATCGAAGGCAAAAATATTAAGCAACAGTAGCATCCCTTTGCCGTGGCAGAACAGAAAAAATATAATAGCAGTCACTACTGAAGGAGTCAGGGAACCAGAGCAGTTGAAGGTGCTTTTGCCTGCTCATGGCAGTTGTGCCATGTCAAAAATGGTTTTCTTCTTGGTTGAAAAATGGCCATGAAACCTTCTGGTTCTTTACTCTTTTGACTTAAATATTAATGGCTCAGACACTTATGACAATTTCTGGTCTCTTATAATTTGTCTTTTAGCTAATTTCTCATCAAGCTGATGCCATCCAGACTCCCAGCCCCTCTTCTCAGTGTTTGACAGATTGAGAAGGAAGTTTCTCACTGATTTGCACCTGAACCATATTCTCTGCAAAATACAAAGGAAAATACACTTCAGTTTAGATAGCTTACATTAGACAAGATGAATTCTACGTTTTCCATCAAGTTAGCACCTTAGCAGAATATACAAAAAATTCACCAAAGACAGTGTCAGAGGAATCTAACCCAATTTGACTAGTAGGATTTGTATAGGAAATAAGATAAGTTTAGATACATTTTCCAAAGCTCAAACTCCTCCTGCAGTGTGCCTTCTCCTGTGGAAGCAAGAACAGTTATAGTCAAGGATTGATTGTACTTCATGAAAATAATTAAAGATGTAAAATGTAGAGCCTTCTAATATGGTATTTCTCCTAGCATAATCACAGGCACTTAGATGTGAGAAGAAAATTCCAGCCTCTGTTCTCTAAAAATGTGCCTTCTCTTTTGTGTTTGTCTCAAAACATCTGGAAGTAAGTCTCCAGCAAAAAAAAAGGTTTTTTTCCTTTTTAATGAGTTGTTTTCACCAAAATCACAGTTGCTGGCAGTTGCAAAAGAAATAATTATTGAAGTTACACTCTGAATTTAAACTAGGAATTAAAATCAATTACAGAGCATCAGACAAAGCAAACCTCATCTGCCCACAGAAGGGTTGAAATTTTGGGTTTTTGCCCAAGAACTACTGAACTCCTTCAGCTGTCACTGAATCTGTTTGAGTTTAAGAAATTGAACAGCTTCAGATATAGCAGGCTAGAAACATTTGCCTAGAACACCTTCAGGCAATGAGTAGGTATCTGAGAGACTTAGAGATATTCATTTCTGCGCAGGATCATGCATTAAGGTGCAACTGAGCAACTTTATTTTTAGTTCCACAACTATATTGAAATCAGATTGCTCAGCACAGTGCAAAACCCACATATAATCATATCACAGTACTCACTACAGAGATAACACATTTTCCTTTGTATATTGGAGGTTTAAATTATAAAGCTAGTGAAAATTGGGCTACGGATTTAAAATAACAGAAATCTTCAGGAGAAAATAACATTAAAATGCTTATGTATAGGTTGAATGTCTAAATCTCTTTTCTTCATGTACACACATTATCTAGAAGCCAATCCAACTCTTAGACATGACAGTTACGTTTAAAAGTTATACGATGAAAGTTACTATATCACTTTAATTCTCCTGATTTTCTTGTGTTTTGCTTATTTCCATGTATTAGAACCATAGCAGCATTAGGTCCTTTACAAGAGAAAAATTGAAATGTCTTTCCCATACAGAAGAGACACTATCATTTGTCAGTATGTAATAATATTGTCTTCAAAGGAAATAATCATTGTTTTTCTTAGTACTACTGAGACTGTTATGGTTATTTCCACATTTATCATCTACAGAATGCATAGTTGTCCAAAAGTTTGACATACCATCAGTTTTGTTGTTGTCTTTTTGTTTTCGTTTTTCTCTGAAGTAAAGATTTAAGATTTTAAATAAGCCTACTTAACAAATTAGCCTGAAAAACTTCTCTGAAATATAATTCATGTTTGACTGTCTACGCCAAGGAGCGGTGCTCCTAGATACACTGTGAAGGGTCTTTTGGTGTTTTTTGAAAAGTTGTGTTAATGATTAAAATTACAACTGATGGAAGAGGAGATAGATAAATACCTTTGTGGAAATACAAAAATTTAAATTGTTCACATCAGTCTAATGTCACCCTGTAGTTCCTTGTAACGCTCACTTGTATCTCATAGAAAGTTCTTCATTACTGGACTGACTGAGTCAACAATTCCCCTGGTACTCCAACCTTGGCTCAGCTTGTGAAAAAAAACACAACATATTTGGCTGAGAGCACAAAATACTCCAGGAAACACTGTCCAGAATTCAGGCTCTTTTCTACCCTCTGACTCTCTCCTCACCAAAAGAATACATTCGTAAGGAAATGTATTTTATTAAATACTCTTTGGAATCTATTCAGTAAAAAGTTTTGTATATGAAAAACAGAAGCATTTCATGCAGTAAAGCGTATATGCAAACTAACATATTCATATTTCTCTTGAAGCAGTCTTGAATCAAATGCATCATTTCAAATTTGAATTTTATTTTTTTCAGGTTTATGGTTATTTCTTTGATTTATTTCCTAAGAGCAACTCTATAAATGAAGTTTCCACAACTGTTGTGATGTACTTCCATAATATTTAACAGTTTATCCAGGATGTCAGTCTGAATGATCTGGCTGTCTCATCTCACTTACATTTCTGGAAAGTACAAATTCTACAAGTACTGTTATGTTCCAGCATGCCTCATTCTATCTTCCAACAGCTACTAAATTGTTCTCCAACTGAGCCAGCAAGCAAGGAGGCAAGTTACTTGTTCTACAGCTTGATAAAAAAAGGCAGAGCTCCTTCTTCAGCAAGATTGAAAGAAAATTAGACTTCTCTGTAACAACAAAGTCTGCAAAATTGTTTCAAATTCAAAGAGTACTGCATTCTGGGATGACATAGAAAAAGGCATTTAATACAGTTTTAGAGCACCATTTAAATGGTGAAAGTACGTTTAAGTGTCAGTTCTAGATGGATAATTGAGGTTTCTTCCATATAACATCAGACAAAAATTTGAGTATTCGTCTGGGCTGTGCAGAAATAAAACAGTAGCAAATAATCTAATCTTACATGCACATGGCTATTTTCTATTTTCCTGTCTTTTTTTTTTTTTTGTCTTTTTTTTTTTTTTTTAGTTGAGCCTATCTCATCAACAGAATGATGACAACATCAACAGAATGATGATCAACAACTCTAGCACCATGAGAAGAAGGCATACTGCTTCCTTGATGTAATATTCGATAGCATCAGCTCTGTCAGCAGAAATGACTTGGAGCATATAAACTCAATACCTCCATTTTACAGCCTATCTTGTATATTTACTGTATCATTGACTTAGACAAAAAAGCAGCAAACAAATGCTTCACCCTCAATCAAAAATAAATACCACAGCAGTAAATAGATTTAAATACAACTGGCATCTATTGTGTATTAAATAAATTAAGTAATAAATAGAATGCACTGACCTATATGTAGTTCCACAAAGCTACATTGCAAGAATTGCATCAGACATATCAGATTGACAGACATGCAACACTATGCAATACTGTCTCTCAGCAGTAGTTGCAAATATAATAGAATCATAGAATCAAAGAATCACCAACAGGAGTCTTCTGAGCATGGTGCCCTGTTAAGCAGCACTCTTTGCTTCCTCCCGTATTTATACTGAATTTTTACAATCCTGGAGGATTAAATAACACAGCATAAATCCGAGGCCTAGGAACATTAAGAAGTGAATTTTGCTAACCACCTAAGGCAGAAAGTTTTACAAACCTTTACTTTTTTGCATTTGATTCTTTAGACTATCTTCAGCAGCTCATTTGGGGCCAAGAAACCTGTTAATCATCATATTCTACACACTCAAAAAGTCAAAACAGCCATCATACAGAGATAAGGAACTTTTCTCTTTATAAAATCTCTCTGTGCAAACACAGAATTGGGCAGTTATCTTTTTCCCAAGGGGCCTCCTCTATAAAGGTGAGCGTGATGAACATGGGACAGAAGATTCAGGATGAGTTTTAACTGTGAGGAATCTAGTGGGATTATTTCTTCAATTTTGTGAGGTGCACAGCTCTTCTGAATATTAATGCAAACATCATCAGAAATCATCGCTGCTTAACAGAGTGGAAACTGCTGTAATTTGAGGGGTGGGATGCTTAATCAGAGATGTTCCACTGTGGAAGTATAAAATTAACATTCATTTTAAAATGTTGGAACATTTTTTGAACAAATATTAATACATTTAATATTTTTTTCTTGCAAGCATTCAAACAACAATTCAAGGGGGCAATAAATTGATCACAACTTACAATGAAATAAAAAAAAAAGGGAGAAGGAAATGGAATATGAGAAATAAGTTTAAATTAGTTTCTTTACCCATTTTAATTTAGATCTCTATATAATCCAAGTACATATGGGTTGGAATGAGTGCAAATAGAAATTTTAAATATCTTTATGTTCAAAGTTATACAATAAAGGTCTGTTGAGCATCTCTGGCCCAATACACAGCACACGATTCATGCTGGCTGTTCAACTAATGGGACTGTTCAACTGTTTTTCACAGCAATCTGTTCTGACAAAAAATAACTGATGTAGTATGTCTCTCATTTCCACTGACAGAAGATCCTCATGCCATATACTCTGTACCAGTCGTGCAGGCAAAACACAGAAATGGCACATTGGCCACAATCAGTTGTCATGCTCGAATGAATCTTTCTCCTCCTTCTGTGTAAAATTCTGGAAAAATTGTACTCTAACATTATTCCTGTCTTGTAACTCTAAGATACAGGGAAAAACACTGGGAGACATTGGTTTCTGATCAATAAGAGGAAGTCAGATATCCCTCACAGGATGAGTGCTTCAGATCATGTACTTCATTTGTGTGGGTGCTTGGCTTGAGGGAGTTGTCACAACAGGAAGGCAATAGGGACAGTAAGCTGTAACAACATACATTCCTGCTGTCTGGAGCAGTGACAACAAAAGCTAAGAGAACTTTTATGGAAAGGGATTGGGCAACTAGGTCACAATATTGTGGCTGCTGGGCAAAAGAACAGTCACAAGGAAAGAGGAGAAGGTAATAGTAATATATGATAAGGGGAGAAGCAAGATGCAGAAGACTTTGTCAGGTGAGATTGATCTATGCAGATGTAGAATAGGTGATCTAGTGCACAAATGACAAATTATAGTAGACACACTTGAGTTTGAGTTTCTGATTCACTGACACACTGCAGGATATCAACACATTATTCCACCAGAAAGCCATGGTGTAGACTATATTTGATAATAGGCACAGAGCCCAGGTTCTAACTGTCCTAATATAGATGTTAACAGTGTAGGCACTTGCATCTAAACAAATTATTCCAAGCACCTTCATCAGCATATATATATATATGTATATATATGATGAGTACCGGATCTCCTAATGCAGATGCTGACACTAGGTCAGATAACTCATGTACTCACCTCTATTACTTATACTGATGAGACCTGTGACAGCATATAGATTAGTGGAGGCATTTATGTGATGCACACTTAAAGTCAGGTATGAGGAATCCCAACCCTCCTGTTTTTTAAGGACATCCCAAGACAACTCACCCTTTCGCCATCCAGAAGCAGATGTACTCTGAAGTTCATTGATTCATTAAGAATGATCTCTTCGTTCCTGTACAAAATCTGAAATATTCTGCTGTAAACGTTGTTTTCATGCACACAGGCAGAGCAAAGGCTGGAATCACCTGCACAAAACACAGACAGACTACTGGTATGATTTCTGTAGGGAGACTATTTTCTCTCTTATGCTTTCACTTCATGATTATTTAGGCCAGTTTTATTATAACTCATAATTAAACACTTGCATTTTCAATAATTAATGTTAACGGAGTAGGTTGTTGCAGGTTTCCAATCACAGTATTAAAAGAAACAAATGTTAAACACAACCAGGCAGGTTGGATTTCAAAGTGAGAACAGCTAAACCTGTGTCAGCATTTACCCCAACTTTATTTCTAATGAAACCTAAAGCATCTTATGTTTTCCAGGGAATCTTCAGAAGCATGAGCTATGGGTGCTCACCTGAAATACTTCAATTTTTGTCTACAGTGAGCATATTTCAGAAAAGGGAACTTCTTTGCTACCTCTGGTGCTTCTAGAAGTCACTACCCAGGAGGGAAAACAATAGCTAATAGCACATTTCAAATGAGGAAGCCCAAAGTGCAGAGGCATCTTGGTTGAAATTATAGAAAAAGAATAGAAGTACATTTCATTCAACTTGATGAAAGTCCTGTGAAATCCCACAGGCCATTGGCCCACGTGAGAGATTTCAAGTTGGCCCACACAAAACAGACTGAATGAAGGAATTCGAGAACCACAAGCCTAAGCTTCTTCCCATTGTTTTCAGACAGTCAAAGTTTTCATCTGTTTGTGCTGTTATGTCACATGAGAACAAATAAGTTTCACAGATACACAGGTAGAATTAGCCCTTCCTAACTTTGAATTCCTCCACTGTATGCAGTTTTTTCTGGCTACAGAAGAACCTGTGGGTTTTAAGATACTATGACTACACAGGAACCCATGGGTTTTCAGACGCTGGGCATATGACCAAAAAGGATGAAAGATTTTATAATGAAAAGAATTCTAATTTTCACCTGAATTCCACTGTTTCTTAACTCTTCTTTCACTGACAAGAACAGAGCATGACTTGCTTAGCTTTCAAAATTACACTGAAGGCAACAACGTTTGCCTTGATGAGTTCATCCACAGGAGTCTGTGATATTCGTGTGCATACCTAATGAGCAGCTTAGCACCAGAGTGAGGTTCTTTCCAATTCGGTCTTGGCAGTTAACTTGAATAACTTGTTAATGCTACTTCCATTGACACTGAGCAACAACTTGCAAAATTTACTTTCAGTCACTTCCATCGTTTTACAGCTTTCAGCTCAGGATGAGCCTGAAATTTAATTCTTTAGTGAGTGGTAATTTGTAACTCTCCTGATGAGATGTGTTTAAAAAAGGTGTACCACAATCAGTACCTCAGAGAGAGACAGATCTTGTCAGGAAGCCAGCAAGCACACGCTTCTTAAAAAGAATAACAGTATCTCAGAAAAGTAAGTTTTGGACATTTGGATCTGCAGAGCCTATTGTTTTGAGCCTATGATCTCGGGTAGGAAAAAAGTCCAGGTCAGAGTCTTAGGGACCGCTGGTTTGTCAGGAGTTTCAAATCAGGGCTGGTCAATTCTGCTTTGCTAAAGCTACTGCTTTGTTTCACGTGCATATTTGCAATCAGAAGATACATAATTTGCAATCAGAAGATACTGAGTTGATACTGACAAAAGACTAAAAATTTCCAAGGGTAAAGTATATTTAAGGTGAAAAAAATAGAAAAGAAGGGCTAAGAAAAAAAGAAAAGAAAAGAAAAGAAAAGAAAAGAAAAGAAAAGAAAAGAAAAGAAAAGAAAAGAAAAGAAAAGAAAAGAAAAGAAAAGAAAAGAAAAGAAAAGAAAAGAAAAGAAAAGAAAAGAAAAGAAAAGAAAAGAAAAGAAAAGAAAAGAAAAGAAAAGAAAAGAAAAGAAAAGAAAAGAAAAGAAAGGACAAACGAACTAACTAAATGTCACAATAGATAAGTGAACGGAGCCTTGACATTATAATCAATTGTAATCATTAGGTTTTGTGATGCTTGTCTGCTGGAACTGGAATACTGCAGACGAAGAAGTACCTTCTCTAAATAAATAAATAAATAAATAAATAAGTTAATGAAAAGGGTCAGTAGGAAAGAGTTCATTAAAAAGCAATAAGACTTCTGCTAATCAATTATCAGGACCACGGGGATGTCAACACAAACTACATTGAAATCATTTTCCTATTAACGACTTTCACCAAGAACACCCGTGTGACAAAGTGTTTCACCTTGCTATTGCCTTCCCATCACATAGCCTTCCAAGTACTTCTGATAAAGTCCAAGCAGCCTAGAGAAATACACATTTATTTCCTGATGTTACACCCATTAGGCTAGAACATTTCAGCCTGATTAGCCCTTCAAAGCATGCAGTCGTATTTATTTTAATTTAAACCTCCTCATATTAGAGACACTGCAAAAATCATATTAGGGTTATAATGCATTCTTATTCCTATCTGGCAGACAAAGGGAGCTTTATGTTATTTGATTTGGATATTGATATACCGCTACTCTTCTAAGATGGAAAGTTTAATGTCATTTACTTTTCAAATGCACTTCTGCACAGACCATTGCTAGTGTGTAACTGCTTTAGGAGCCAGATTTGCAAGGTGGCATAAAGAGACATTTCTCTTGCTGGAAAGGTCAAAATCAAAGACATGCAGATAAAATACAGTGCTAAAAGTTGCTTAGTTTAAGAACAGATCTATGTGGGTCACTCCAAAAGTAACGCCTTCAATTTATTTCCATGGAAACTCTTACATATAAAAAGAGAATTACACTGTTTGATAGAGGAAATTCTGCTACAAAACATGATTTTTTCATCAGTCGCCACCATTCTATCCAACTCTCTATTTTCACCAGCAATGAACGAGAGCCGACATGCTGTGCTTGCAAAAATCTGCATTTAGTGAAGGTGACCTATTGTCATCACTGCTGAAACACACTACCCACCACCTCACTGTGCTCACATGTAGCTTTTGGTCTTTAACATTCAGCAAGCATTAATGAATGGCACTGTATACCTGGCTGCATGACCATACTAAAGCTTTTTTCACTCAAAAGAAGTGGTTCCAAGCCAGACAGACGTATCCGTAGCCTATTCCACAAAAACATCACCATCATCCCACTAACTTTTGGAAAGTAAGTTTTGCAGATTTCTCCTTGTTCTTGGGAACAGTTATGCTGTCCTAAATGCACAAACTTGTCAGCTAACAGACACAGTAGCAAGAAGGCTGGCAATTACCATGGCTGACATCCATCAGAGACCTGATAGCACCTTTGTTGGACTAGATGACCCTTCAAACTCAAACTACTCTACTATAATCCTATGATGATGGTTGCTAGAAGAAGACATAGGAGAGGAGAGCCACGAAGATGATCAGGGGACTGGAGTACCTCCCCTATGAAGACAGGCTGAGGGAGCTGGGCTTGTTCAGCATGGAGAAAAGAAGGCAATGGGGTGACCTCATTGCAGCCTTTCAGTACCTAAAGGGAGCCTGCAAACAGGAGGGGAATCAACTCTTTGAAAGAGTTGATAACTGCAGGACAGGGGGAAATAGTTTTAAGTTGAGGGAGGGAAGATTTAGGTTGGATGTCAGGGGAAAATTCTTTGCTATGAGAGTGGTGAGGCGCTGGAACAGGCTGCCCTGAGAGGCTGTGGATGCCCCGTTCCTGGAGGTGTTCAAGGCCAGACTGGATGGGGCCCTGGGCAGCCTGGTCTAGTATTGAATATTGAGGTTGGTGGCCCTGCATGTGGCAGGGGGGTTGGAGATTCATGATCCTTGAAGTTCCTTCCAACCCTAGCCATTCTGTGATTCTGTGATTCTGTGATTCTGTGATTCTGTGACAGAGCAGATATACACCTGTGCACATACATTCCCCTCCATCCTCCAGGACAAAGCATGAGGTGGTGAGAGAGAAGCTTGAAACTCTCCCAAACCCCTTTCTAGCAAAACCTCACCTACCCATACAGCTTTGAGTTATGTCTGTACTGCTCACAGGCCACGTGCACTCCAAGAAAAACACATGTGGTATGTGGAAACTGCTGGAAGCTCTGAATCCCTGGTGAGAGCTTGAGTTAAGACTATACTGACCTTCGTTTAGCTCTTTATTCCACAATTTCAAATATCTAGGTTTTGGTAAATTCAACAAGGAAAGACTAATCTTGCAGTAATTACCTTTGCTCAGTAAATTTTCTTGTCAGGAGGTGTCACAAATACACCTCCTGACACAAAAATTCACTGAGCAAAAGCTAATTATGCTATGTCCCTTAAACCAACAGGAATCCTGTTTCCCATGTCCTTTTCCTAAATGGCTTTTTCTTTACTGCTTCTCTTCTTTGGATGAAATTAGCCTTCAAAATATCGCAAAGTGAAAGAGCTAAGTAACAAATTCAGGTTTTATCTTCAGCCAAACTTAGTGAGAATAGAAACTACACTGTTCTGGGGACCATCACTAGGAGCGAGGAATTTGAATAGGGAGCTGTCTGTGGCAGACATGAAAAAGTTCCTACAAAATAAGCTTTCCATAATATCTCAGAGTATATAGAGATGACTTGGATGGAAGAGTAGGATTTACTAAGTTAGTAAGTTAGCAATGGATAAGCAAATCTGTTTAACATCCTCAAGAAAGAGCACCAGGATCTGAAGAACATCTGAAGATAGTGTTGTTTAAATTGAACAGGTCTTTTGACCTTTCTAAGACCCTAGTACACAAAGCAGATAGAATATATCTCCTCTCAGATTTCACTGGCCAGTTATTCCTACTGTCCTCTCCAGCTTCATCAGTTTCTTCCTTTTCAACTTTGAGCATTTTTAACTCCCTACTTCTACTACTTTGGCTCTCATTATGCCTCAGTTATCTCCTTTCTTACCTTCAAATCTTCTGTACTCTAATCACTGTGTACTCACTCTTTTTTTTTTTTTTTTTTTTTTAATGTCTATGAAAATGGCTTGAGAAGGTTCAGTAATATTTCACCTTGGCAAATTCAATTGATAATGACACTCGCATATCTCAACCTCTGATTTCTGTCAAGGAGACTCTGAACTGGCAATATCTTGCTGTAGTGGAGACTTGATGATGAATGAACCCTCAGAGCCATTGAAATCATGGGGATCCTTGCTGTTTGCTAGCAATAGGATTGGATAGTTTCTAAGGTCTGTGCAATCTGCTTGGCATATAAGTCATTAGGATGCTCCAATCTCATCAGCTAAATTATTTCCATAATTGCATTTTCAATTTTGCTTCCTCCTGCTATCTGTAACTGCTGAAGGAAACTGGAATAAATGTTAAGCAACAGTCCTTTTCAAGGACAGTAGGCATCCCTGCCTGAGACCCAGACTTGCCTGGGAGCCTTAGTATAAGGAGACCTTTGAGAAATGATGGAGCTGTGTTTCTTTGTATTTTATCAAGACTTACAAACACACAACTATCTAACACAGTCCCTAACCCAAATTTTCACATTAGATGATAAAATAGCCATGGGTGAAAGGCAATATATTTTAGAGAATTTCTAAAGAAAAATCAACCGTTAGAAAGGAAGAGGTACTTGGCTGTAGAGCTACAGAGACCATGCACAAGTAGAATGGATATCACTACATCACTTTGCTTTACTTTCTGGTCCCGCTGGGGACCAGAGGAATGAAGAAAGCCTTGGTATTAGATCCTTTTCCCACATACAATTTTTCTATTAATCTTGTAGAACATGTCAGCTGTAGCTTTACTGAAAACTACAGAGGGAAAACACCATACATATAACTTCATATTACCTCCACTTTTAGTACATTTCATCCTGGGGTTTGAAGAAGAATGATCAGAAAGTGGACTCACCCTGACCTTTATTCTCACCTGTATTCACTAGCCCAGAGAAGCAAGACAAATCAGTAATTTTTCAAAATAAGGAAGTAGGAAATGTGATGACTAGGTCCCAGCACTCTGCTGCTGGAGAAATTACATCACTTTCTATCCCCTAAGCAGGACAGAAAACAAAGTCATATTTGTTATTCTAAATATAAAATCACAGCTCCAGGGAATATCAATATGACAGCCCTTTTGAAAGATGACTTCAGGTTTACATCCTGCCTTCACCAGAATTCTGCCTTTGCTCTTTATTGAGTTTTGTGTGTGAGGTCTAAAAAGGAACAGGAAGTGATTACAGCGTCAGAAAAAAATCCATATGGAAAAGTAATATAACTTCAAAACTATCCTCTTTAATGCCTTTACATCCATAGCAGTGGAAACAAGGTAATTACTAGAAAAATCCTGAATCTTTCTTGCCATCTGAGGAAAGTATTATTACACTACTGCTCAAATAAATGGAAATTTAGAGTTCTGCTAAGCTCTGATTTAATGAAAGATATACTCTTCAATAACACGGGTAAACCAAGCTGCTATAGTTGTAAACAGAGCTTTACCACAAACATTTCATTATGAATAACAGCACACACTGAAGCATTTATATCTCAGATTAATTCAGATTAATGCTCAGGGGGCTGGAGCACCTCCCCTATGAGGACAGGCTGAGGGAGTTGGGCTTGTTCAGCCTGGAGAAGAGAAGGCTGCGGGGTGACCTCATTGCAGCCTATCAATACCTGAAGGGAACCTACACCCAGGAGGGGAGTAAACTCTTCAAAAGGGCTGACAACAGCAGGACTAGGGGAAATGGTTTTAAGTTGAAGGAGGGAAGATTTAGGTTAGATGTTAGGGGGAAGTTCTTTACTAGGAGAGTGGTTAGGCCCTGGAACGGGCTGCCCAGGGAGGTTGTGGATGCCCCGTCCTTGGACGTGTTTAAGGCCAGGTTGGACGGGGTCCTGGGCAACCTGATCTGAATGTGTATGTTTGGTGGCCCTGCTAGGCAGGGGGGTTGGAACTACATGATCCTTGGGGTCCCTTCCAACCTGGGTGATTCTGTGATTCTGTGATTCTGTGATTCTGTAATTCAGACTCAAGAAACATATCATAGTCTATATGTTTGGGTTCCCACACAAGCAAATGTCACATTCCTTCAAACGCAGTTTCATTCTCCTGGTCACTCGTGCACAGATAGATGAAGGGCACTGCAACACACTCACTTGAGAAAGAGCTCTGAGCATTTCAATACCTTCCTACCCACAGGCCTTATGTTACTACCTACGCAGCCAAGCTGTGTCACTGGTTCCTGTGATCTTTCCTAATCTTCTTGAGTAGAAAGTCATCTGCTGGAGCATCACAGAAGAAGGCAGTGTAAAATTAGCTTGCTGCCCTTGCTCTGAAGCAAATTAGAAACAGTCATTGTCTTCTCCCACAGCTCAATGGTGAGGATGGGTCACTGAGTGGTACACATAGCAATGTCATTAAAATCTCAGCCTGGACTACCTGTATCCCACCTGTGTGTAATCTGAATCATTTCTATGGCATGTATCTTCCCAGTTAGTACTGTCATAAACATATATGTCTAGTGGTTGACTACATTTTCCTGTCCAGACACACTGTCCTTCTGATATTTGGCATACAAAATTCCCACTAATATCTCTAATATCAAAACAGAGATGTTTCTTGTTTAGAGTTCCTACAAAATACTTGTGTATTTACTAAGTTCCTGTGTCATCTAATTTCTTCTACTGTTGCCAAATTTCTTGAACACTTGTAGGCCATGTTAATTTTTGTATTTTTAGTGAAATTTAAGATGTGGACATTCCTTGAATGAACAGTATGCTATCTTGCCAGAGCCTATGCTCTTCACTGTAAAATAGAACCAAAGATCAGAAAGCCTCGTGCAAATAGCAGTGTTTATCTAACTTGCTTTTTTCCCTTTACCATCTGTTGGAACCATATGTCTTCTTAAATAAGAGATAATTATAGGTCTCTACCACAACTAATCAAACAGTGCAAACTGTGGTAAACTTCAGCTGGAAATTCCATTTATTCTATATGAAAATTCTTCCTAAAACAGACATTGAGGTAGTGATCTTACTCTGTTTCTTTACTCTTGGTATACTGTAGTTGTAGCTGAGACACAAGTTTGTGTTAAGGTATGGGATAAATTCAGAACAATAAGCATCAAAGAAGAGTTCACACAAAGTACATTAGCAAGAGAGACCTTGGGACTGAAAGTAACTGTCTAATGAATATCCATTGCTATGTACTCTACCTGAGCACTTAATGTTCTTAGTTTTCCTTCACTGTCCTTGTGCTGTTCCTCATAATCAAAGTAAGAAAAGAAACACCCTTGTCACAGACATATATGATTTTTAGAACTGAGTAACCTGAGAAAAGAAGGATCTGGTACTAAAATTAAATTTTGGAAGAGAGATTCCAGACTATTTAGAGAACAGCTTAAAAAAGACAAGACTTCATTTTAATGTCCAATGGGCATTAGCATAAATGTCTACTTGTATAAATGTGCATTAACACCATTCATTCAAATGTTTTATAACCCACCAGTGCTAGTGTCACTTTGCATTGCTTTGCAATGTGAAAGGACTGAAGGATAAAAATGAATTCAGTCCTAAATATGGAGAACGAATTGTTGAAGTGCCTTTCAAATAACCCAAACACTAGCTATGTGTTTCAGAATCACAGGAATACAGAAATTTCAGAATGTTATGCCAACCTTCCAGTCAATTTAGTACTATTCTGGCAGAAATTAAGATTTTCTGAAAAGAAAGGCAAATGGAAGAAGTATTATGTTTTGAGTTACTTAATTCCAATGGTCAGTTAGGTAGCTGCTTTCCATTAAAAATTTCACAAACTGTTTGTGTGCACTAGTGGTGTGCAAAAGAAGAATGCCATGACAAGAAGGCTAAAGCACATTGTTTGAGAGGGGAGCAAGAAAAAAGAGGGAGGGGAAGGAAAACATCTCAATTTTCCTCACTACAAATATTTACAGATTCAGATATGTCAGAGCTGAAATACAAAACGAAACAAAACAAAACAAAACAAAATAAAAATCAACTCTGACTGTATGTACTGTACAGACACAGCAAGCATAGGACTTTCTAATTACTGTTCCAGTGCTCACATAGCATAGCTGGCATCATCTTATCAACACCAGTTAACTGAATCAGAAAAATCCTGAACTAAAATTACAGCCTTTACATTAAAATAGAGATTGAAGGTTTCCCAGCTGAGGATATACGAGTTTCAAATTTTCTGATTAATGGTGTGGATTTGGAACTAAACACCCTCCTAATGTACTATTGCCACAGTACCATTTATGCTTATTGTGTTCAGGAAGGTGATGGATGGACGTCATATATTGACCAAACTTTTGTCTCCTGCACTATAGTTAGCTGCGCTGGACTCAGAGGATAAATTACTGTGAATTAAATAAGCAAAACTTTTTTCTGACAGTCAAAAATATTACAGTAAGTTTAATTATAAGATGTGAAAGGCAGCCCCTAAGATTCCACCATAAAACAAAAAGCCTGAGGATCCAGCAGAAAGGACTTCAGAATCTAAGTGGAAGGATTAAATTTTCTTCTGTATGTTTTATATCTTTTAGCAGATATTTTAATTTCTAATCAGCTGAGGCATAAGAATGCTCCTCTCCTAGGTCAGCCAGCTCTTGCATGATTAGTGATTTAATTGCTGAACTGTCTACGCAGCTCAGCACAAATATGCAATAAAATTATTTTTTCTTACTCACTTACTTCTCCAATTAGATTCCATCAACCTCTGCCATTCCATCAGTGAATTTTTTGCTTTATGCACATTATTTTCAATTAAAATCCTGCATCTTCATCTGGATCACACATGCAAATAAATCAGCAAGAGACCTATCATACTTTGTCAATGCATGTCAGGCACAAGCCATTTGGCTTTCTGTCTAGGATTTCATTAAACCGCATTAATGTTCTCTTTCTCAGTGATGTGCCAAGAGTATCATTAGTTTTTCTTCCTTGGATTGATGTCTGGTAAGGCTATTCATCGCCTTCAGTCTGAATTAAGGGTCATTCAAGAAAAGGAACCCTTACCCTTTTCTGAACAGGCTGTCTTTTTGTTTGACACAAACTGTGTACATCTCATGGTTCTGCACTAAGCTCTTAAGACAACTTAGCACTATAAGACTAGAGGATCACAAGTCTATTCCCCCTAGCCTTCCTCAACAAAACCCATTTAAGATACTGTGACTGAAATGGGCCGCATCTTGTCTGTCCAAAAAATCTCTGAGACAAAAGGGTTTAATTGCATTTAAAAATAAAGATTACCAAAATTTTACTTCCACCATCTTATAATTAGGGAACTTGCACAGAAATATGGTGAATCAAAAGATGATCCTGAGAATCAGTGGTAGAGCTGGAAATGAACTCTAGTTCACTGTAAAGAAAGGTCTCTATTTACCATCAAACAGAAACATGCTCTGAAATGGCAACACTAACACCATGCAGCATATGAGAGATCTGGATGCCCAGTGCTATCACTGTTCCCTTGAGAGACACTGGGCAAATCATGAAGCTTCTATGCGGCTCAGTTCCCACAGGTTAATTATTCCTTCACTTTGTATCTCACTTAAAGTCTGCAGCTGCTATTTTTAGCCCTGAGTTTTATTACAGTGCTTATCACAAACTATCAGTCACTGTGTCTACGTTAGCGAAGAAACACCTACTAAACCTATGATAGAAGCCTTTGATTATCTTCACAATAAGTAAATTGTGCAGATATTTCCCTTGGTATAATTTTGCAAGTGACAATCATTTATACTTTTTTGTATTAGCTTTATAACATCTCAAATCTCTTCCTTCATCATGTAAACTCATTCATCAACACTCCTAATCAAGTCTAGAGATCAATAATCCCAAGTGTAATCCATGGGACAAATACGCATCTCTGACTTAAGCTGAATTTCAGGCTCTTAGATCTCCAAATCTACGCAGTTGTCTGCTTAAAAAATTGTCACTCCTTGCAAAGATCAAAGAAGAAAACAGATCAGAAGTGTGCTGCTGCAGCTTACAGTTTCTTTCCTAGCTTTTAACCTCTTTCCTAAAGAATAATACAATAAGAAGTAAATATTCAATTGGTGCAACATTGGAAACAGCCTATCATTTCTGATGTTACATTGAATGAAGAGAATGAATACGTAATTATATTGTTCCTCTGGATTTCACTGGCAGGAAAGCCTAAGAGAAGAACAAATACTGGAGATCCCAAATGACAAATACTCTAGAGTAATCAGAAAAGCAAGCCAATGTATGAAGTAGTGTAAGAGGAAACAAGAGTCATAGAAACAAACTCCGTTCTCTTTTCAGTGCTTTTATAATTGCTTTAAGCGAACAGAAAGCTGGTTTCCATTACTCCAGGAATAGTAATTTAGGTTGAGATTGTTCAAAAAATGTGAAGAAAAAAAAAAATACTGTTCATTTTTCATTAAGTCTTTTACATATGTCCATGTACTTTTAAGGATGGTTACCATTGAAAAAGAAGGCTATGGGAAATAATATGAAAGCCTGTGGATATGAATCACAGCCAAAAAAAAAAAAAATTAACAAAACAAAACAAAACAAAAACCAGCCTAAGAGTTAACTTATTCTTATTTATAATTAATAGAGGAAATTTAAAGACTTGATGGGAACTTTTCACACAGGCAAGAAGAATGAAAAACCGAGGGGAAACTGGAAAACATCCAATGTAGGCTTGGCAAGAACCTTTGGCAGAAATGTTAAAAGCTTTCATAAATTAAAATGAAGGAAAAAAAAAAAAAAAAAGAAAAGAAAATGAAACGGAAGGAAGGAAGACTTGGAAATCTATAGGTTTTCTCATGACTAAATCATTACTGCGTAAGAAACACCTCAGTGCCTGAGTTTTCCTGGAAAATATGTGGAAAATTTAACAACTAATTGCTTCCTTACCATATATCTGAGAGATTCATACACACAACTTCACTTTATTTTTTACATCCCTATCAAGATATATGGTATTCATATGAAGCTTTATCAGCTAATACAGACTTCAACGGTGTTTGATGCCAGAGAATTTCAGTCTCGCTGTCTCAACAAAAAATTTCCTGTGATGACACTTAAGTTTGTGTTATTTCAGCATCTCCAGATACTTTTCTATTCTCTTTCTGTCTGAAATTCAGTAGTCAAGCTCAGAATTTGTTTACATGGTTTATAAGATAAGTTCCAGAATCATCAGCTGGAAGAGTTCAGCAATTGAAGATACTCAGAACTGCAGTTTATCCGTACAGCACAACAACCATTTCAGTGCATTGGTTAATATTTTGCTGTTACAGATTGTCTTGCCAAACCCTTCTGAACTACAACTGATATTCAGTGTTTTTTTGTTTGTTTGTTTTATTACACTGTTCTTTCTGTGTTAACTCTGCTATATTCTTCTGTGCACTGAAGACGGGTTCTTTTTTTCTACGCTGCCTACCACGTCCATGCTGTATTTCAGATCACACTTTTATATGGACAGATATCCTTCAGTATGTAAACAAGTAAAGAGGCTTGACATTTCCATCAGAAATTGTGGATGTAACTTTTTTCACAGAGCTCTTTCAAGACTTCCATCCTATTGCCAATCTATCAGTTTGTGAATCAATTACTCTTCTCACAGTTGTCAGGACTGATTAGCCTTTGGAAGAAGATGAAAGTAGGAGGTACTATGAAAGCTCTTACAAGCTAGTAGAAGACATGCACAGCTGACTGGTGTTTAACTAGTATTATTTGGGGAGATTGTGCTCCTCCTTTATTTATTACTATAAAAAAAAAGGTAAGAAGGAAAAAATAAAACCATAACACAGATATTAATTCAGTTCAAGGGACCTCAGCACTGAACTTGTGAACTTGAAACAAGAAACACCTGTTCTAGCTTAATCAGACTTTTTCTGGAGTACTGAGTAAATTACATGTGACTGGAATAAAATCTTGGCCACATATACAAAAGGCTGAATCATTAGTACAAATGCCACCACCACCCTTCTATTTCCAAAAGCAGAAAAATTTAAAGAAGCCTCATTCTCTGAAATACTTTTCAGAACTTTCTGAAGACAGAGATGTAAAAATTCAGAATTTGGGGAAAATGGTCAACTAATAAAGTAGCAATGATGGGCTCTGAATTTTTTTTCTTAGATACAACTGAAGTTCTGAAGAAAAAGTCAAGAAGGCGCTTTGCAAAGATGACTTCTGCAGAAATGCTAAATCAGCCAAAACTGGGGCTGTGCAGTTTATTGAATCTCTTTTTCGACAATCAAGTAAAGAACCTAAAGGACAATAATATCTACACCTAGTAAATATGTCTTTAGTAACATTTTGCCACTTTCTTAATTTCTACATTTTCCTTGCTGACACTACTCAAATTCAAAAAGCCCAAGGATGGCATTGAATGCTTTTTTCCAGAAATACTGCTTCAGTAAAAAAATATAGGTCTACAAGTTTCAAGCAGAATTTCTAAAGCTGGGTCAGCACCTCTGAAGACTGCTCATGTTAGGACAGCATCTCTTCGTTCAGCACAGCTGCACTATTCCTGTTTCAAGAACATTGTCATATCATATACTAGAGGGTCATTTCTGGAAACTCTTAAAATACATGAAGAAAAAAAAAAGATCACTTTCAACTCAAACCTGCAGGCTTTAAAGAGTAATCCCAACTGGAGAACAATTCTTTGCTACAATTTTCATACGTTTCATACAGCTCCCTGTACGACTGAACTCTTTCTTTCTTCAAGCTGTTTCCTTTTGGCAGTGGCCATATACTGAAGTCTGACTTGTACTCAGATTGTCATTAAACTTGTAACAACAAGAAGCCCCTGCTAAGCCTGAGTAAAAATGAAGATACTTTGCTTATTTTATCCAGTCATATCTGCTGCTGAGCTTTTAATTTTTCAGGTTCTTCTCTTATCCACTTCTCATTTTTTAATCTTTTAAATTAAGGATAATTACTCTGGTCCCCTTAGCCAATGTTGGACTATATTTGGAGAGATGGAAGTGATTAAAAACAAAGGCATCTGGGGCAAAAGAAAATAAGATTTTCAGTGGATTGTAAAATGTGTGGACCCTATGACTGATTCCCATAGAGACACTGGTCCTTCTTGAATTATTTGAAACATGGGACAGCATTTAATAATTTCTTGTTTTCACAAGTTCACCACTGAAACACTGCTAACCCTCTCCTCTAGTGATGGGTCAGAAAAGGGGTTCAAGAAAGGTAGGAGGTTCTTCAGATGCAGAGCAGAAGTTCCCTGTAGCCAGGAGAGGCCCAGGGGCACTACATGAAGCAGTTCTCCACATGCAGCAATGGAGGAGCCCATAGTGCAGCAACGGATGAGGCCTGGGGGAGCTGCAGTCAATGGACAGCCTCCACAGGAGCAGACCTGATTTGGAGTGGCAGCCATGGAGAGGAGCCCACGGTGAGGCAGAAAGGCTGGGGGAGCGGCTGTATCTGGGGACTGTATGGAGCAGCACCTGAAGGATGGGCCCTGCGGCACAGAGCTGCATTGGAGCAGTGCTTGGAGAGCTGTAGCCTTTGGGAAGATCACACAGTATCATTTAGGGAAGGATGGCATCCCATGAGGGAGACCCATGGATCGGGGCAGAGAATGACCATGAAGGAGCAAACACAAAGTATTATGGGCTGACCAGAATCCATTTTCTGTTCTCCTATACTGATTTGGGAGAGAAAGTAGAAGAGAGTGGATGGATGGAAGGTTTATTTAGTTTACCTTTAGTTTCTCCCTGCTCTAGTCTGTTAGTAGTTGGTAAAAATTATACTGATTTCCCTAAACTGAGGTTGTTTTGCCCAGGATGATGAGTATCTCCCTCACTTTATCTTGACCTTGAGCTCTTTCTTGTACTTTCTCCCTCAGTTCTTTTGAGGAGGGAGTGTGAAAGAGCAATGTGGTACAATTTAGCTGCCCATCAGGGTGAAACCACCACAAGTGTAAATGAATGCAGTAAAATCCTATGTGGAAAGCAGGCTCGCTACCTCAGAATATGCATTTATAGCTAGAGTCTTAAGGAATAGGGAGGATTCAGTACAATTTTTATACATATTCTACAGTACCAATCAGCCTATGAAGCGTTCAGCCTATGAGTATACTGTATGAAACAGCAGTAACTCTTCCCATGCTCACCTGAGTTTGTATTCACCATCTTACTTTGTTTTATGAGTATAGTTATCAGGCTTCTGCTTGCAATCACCAAACAAGCAGCCTCACAGACAAGGCAAGAACTAAATTCAGTTCACTTGAGCTTTTTGTTTCTCAGCTAGCTAATGTGAAATATATCCCCTAAGAACATCCTCCTCCTGCATGCAAACAACGTGTCAGTGAGTACTTTTACTTCTAAAGATGCTCTTCACAAGTTAGCCTCAGATTTCTTTCTCGCATAAGCCAATTTCCTGTTTCACGTAGCAATTATATAAATGGAGGTGAAGTTCCCAATCACTCCCATTGGCTTTTCACAGCTCACAAGTTAAAAGATGAACAACATTAAATAACTTTCACATCAGGATGGGAAAAGAGTTGACAACTTAAGCTTAAAAAAAATACAACAAAGATGTTCAGGTACGTTTTTTTTTTTTCCTTTTTATGCCCAAAGGGCTATAATAAATGGATGAAAACCCACTTGTAGATGATATCATTCAAATTCACTGTGTGCAGTCACTGAATTTCTTTTTATAACTAACTGCTACCTAAACCAGGCAGGCACTATGCAATGTAAAAGTGATCAACGCTATGAATAAAATCTATTTGATGATCAACACCATAAATTAAATCTATTTGATGAGACATGAAAGCTTTCAGTGTTGTTTGAATTGCTTGGCAACAATCCACCATATGAACACATGCCTGTCATCAGATCTTCACAATTTGAGTTCTTCTCTTTCTTCATTATCACTCATGCTGCTGACTGTGGTTGTTACTCATACCCACTTTACAGGTAGGAACCTAAGACAGAGAGTGACTTGGGTCTGTTTCCTCAATATTCAATATAAGCCAATGAAAGTCAGGCACTTGAGGGACTTTGAAGTTCTGGAGCAAAGTGCCTTGACTGGCATCGGAGAGGAAGTCTGTTGCAGAGCAGGAAATTGAAGCCAGATCTCACTGTCCAGCAACAGTCTAGACTCCCTGTCCTCTTCCTTTCTTCCTAATATTGTAGAAACTTCAATTACTGGAAATCAAAACACACATTAACTTGTAGTTTAATTTGGTTTCATTAAAATCTAAAATGCAATTCTGAAAAAACAGCCTATTACAATCCACAGACCAAAGAAATTCATGATAAAACTTTGCTTTGGTTTCCTGCTTGCCACACCATCATGACAACACAAATTAATTCCTTGAATCCCATCAGAGGTCCTGTGTTATTTCTTCTAATCTAAATTCTGAGATTCTGAGCTCTGGTGAGTGTATTTTTAATCAAATATTATTATGACTAGTACCACTAAGATACTTATTGTGTTATTTGTATAAGAAGAGATATTTCATCCCCCACGAATGTAATACCTACTTTATTAGTAGGTTAGTAGGTGTTTTGAGTTATTATGGTAATTCTCAATGCTTGCAGGAGAGGAAATTAAACCTTGATATTTCTGAGTAGGTCACATGGTGACAAGTCCTTACTTCCACACACTTAGAACAGAGTCTACTAGTAAAGCTCCTCAGATCTACATCAAACCAGTACCACCACATAGTCAAATGTTAACCTTAAATAAAATGTACAACCTGGGATCTGTTGTATCCTATTTTAGCTGCAGAAAAGGCAGGTAACAAATTTGATTATTTTTATAACCCATAGACAGAAAGAAACACCTAACAGGAGAAAGACATCATAAACCAAAATTCATCCTTCAGGTATGCAGAATCGAATCCTCCCAGTATAATCTATTGTTGCCAGAAAACTTACACTGTCATCCTGGGCTACTCAGTCTCTGTTTAAGACTATTCTAGTCTGTAACTATTGCTAAGATTATGTGAGGAAATCCGTTCCCTCTTCCTGAGATCACAAGCTTGATGTCAAGATCTATGAACAGTGATGCAAGAGCTGAACCCTGCCAAATGTATGACAGAAACTGTAGACATGATATTTCTACATGTATACAGAAACTGTAGACACATACTAAATATAAATCCAGAGTGAAGTGATATTTACTCTATAAATAAACATGTTCTGGTTGAATCGTAAGAAGAGTGACAAAAGAAGGACAGACATAGCTGGTAAATCCAGGAAATAACCATATTACTGTGACTAGAGTACACTCAACACAACAGTAGTCTTGCATGAGGCCTTAATCTTGACCAAAGACCATCACTGATGGAATATCTCATTCAGTAAGAAGAGGGGGCATTCAGGAGGAGTTGCATACAAAACTCACTCTGTACTTTTTGTTACTTTCATGTATAATATCTGCTCTGTTTTTAACTTCTAACAGACAAAATCTAATATTTTCATCATACATCTCTTTGGGTTTTTGGTCTTTCTTGGTGGAAATCGTGAAAAAAAACTTGGTATGAGATCAACATCTGCACAACAAAGCATGATGTTCATACCCTTAAAGTAAACTTCCGTCAGGACAAAGGAACACTGCAGCTGGTTTAAAGAAGTTCACAGAATCATAGAATCATAGAATCACAAGGTTGGAAACGACCTACAAGATCATCTAGTCCAACCGTCTTCTCATCACCATTGCCACCACTAGCACTAAACCATATCATGCAGCACGTCATCCAGACGCCTCTTGAACATTGCCAGGGACAGCGACTCCACCACTTCCCTGGGCAGCCATTCCAGTGCCTGACCACTCTGAGAGAAAAAGTTCTTCCTTATGTCTAAAATTGCACTCATTGCAGAAGTATATCAGGTCAAAGCTATATAGAGATTTTCAATGGTGTTTTTGGGCTTCACAGTACAAACGTAAGTTCCTTCTTCCTAAGAATTTGTCCTTAAGTCTGAGTTACCTCACAATAATAAGGCATGCTGATCAGTGCAGGTAGGAAGTATTACATAGAAGTGTCAAGATCTAGTAGTAAGTAATATGCAAATACAAAAAATCATTAATCAGTGTATTTGACCTGTATAAAATAAATTAGTTCTTTTCCCTCATGTTTTACTTGTCTTGCTCTGTATCTGCAGAGTACATAAATATGCATCTGCATGGATATCTATGTATATGACAGGCATTTAGCTTATGTTTCCCAGAAAGAACATTGCCCAGCAAACACAAGGATTTCATCCGTTTAAGGGTAGCCTTGAGTTGAAGAAGGTGTTAAAGATAAATTTTCTAGGAAGAAAGCATCTGACTGCATATATTATCATTCCCAGTCAATGTGCAGGAGGGACATAGCAAAGATAGGAAAAACAATACTTTCAGCTGGTTGCAGCTTAAATCTCCTTCTCTTTGAATAGCCCTTGATAGGGAACTACTCACATCTGGTCCCTGTTTCATACTCCTAAAGAATCTTCAGCATCCCCTCAGCCCCAAGCTTTGATGGGCACAGAGAGCCATAGAGCAGTGTGCTAAGACAGATCTAAACTCAGTCCATGATTCACCACCTGGATTTGGTTGCAGAGGTGTCCATCACACAACAACAAGGCACCAGGCACTGTGAGGAGCCTCTCATGTTGGAGTTCTGCTGTGGAAAGACCAATGCCTTCCATCAAATTAATCCTTTTTTTCTGGCCATGTGCCAGCAGTTGTATTCAGAATGTGAAACCTAAAATGGTGAACTGCTGCAGAAGACTTACCAAGCATGCATTTGTTATTTCTGCTAGGTTAATGTGTCGAGGTGGGGGATAAATATTTTTATGAACAGAATTACTCCCCTAATTTTGGATGGGGTGCAGCAGCGATGATGATGTTGAAGCCCTCTTCCATTTAGGACATGAAACATATTCAAAATACTCCCACCTAAAAAAATGTCAGTAGTTTTAACTACATTAACAGACTCCCAGATTACTGTTATCATGGCAAATCATTAAGCAATGTTAGTAGAAATCATAAGTCAGATATTTCCCTATTCAGATCCAATTGTATTACTTGCTAGAGGATGAACCAATCATAAAAATTTTCAAGACCATAAATGATCTTCTGCTCTCCTACAACGTCACATGTCCAAGAATTTCAAAGCACTTTATAACAAGTCATTAAGCTTCACAATACACTTATGAAAAGATACAATTAACCCCATTACACTTACAGTGGAAACTAAAACAGAGGCTAATTGCTCAAGAACAGCACTAGGAAAAAGGGCCCAGCAATCATAGAAATTAAGGAATAGTAAATCCTCCCGGGTCTTCAAATCCTCCAGTTATCATATGTCACACATAACATACATTATAAGTTCAAGCTAATCCACTGTTAAAAACACTCAGGGGCTTTTGCTTCCATTAAGCACCTACTTGAGATTTTGACTTCCAGTACTCACTGGCTTAAATTCGGATATACTAGTTGCCATCCACTTGTGCCATGTTTTTTGTTGTTTTTTTTTCTATTTGTTTAACCAAATGCAACATCAGTAACACAAAGATCATCTATACTATCACAGTCAGGCTTTTTTACAAAAGCAACAAATTCTAAAATAAATTTCTCTGACATAAACAACAACCTCAATTGTGCAATTTCATGACTGTTTATATTAATATAATGAGAAAGTTTTATCTTTATTCATAAGGGATACAGTGTTTGTTGCCTAGATTCTATTTTTTCTGCATCAGCTTTTGACTCTAACATTCAATGTCTATTAGGTAATGTGCAATGATGTGCGACATCTTTTCCTTCTTTATGAAGAAATAAGAAGTCACAGTGCCATCTTTCATCTACATGCTGGTTTTCATATGCTTTCCTTTGCCACTCAAATGTCATTCAGAGCACTTATATACTTTCACGAAACAGATCTTTCAAGGTTGTAGTCTGAAATACTAGATTAAAAAAAGTGTGGCCCACAGTGGCTGCAAGGTAACTTCACTTTCTCCCTTATAGAGAAAGACGCAGCAAGTCTACTACTCTACTGATCTAATCTTGATCTATTCTGGGGCACTGCTTGGAAGCACATCTAAATGGATGCAGAGCAATTTCAGGGAGTTTATGATCTTACGAGTGAGCAGTGTGGTGGTAGCACATTTTTAATGTGCACTATAACTTCACCCACATGATCAAGTTCCATGGTATCTGCAGTAGAAGGTGACCTTTTACTACCTGTTCATAAAAGCCAAGCATGCAATTTTGAGCCTTGTTGTTTTCTATAGAATGTAAGCAAATACACTGCATATTTTTATGCCACTAGGTATATAATTTAGAGTCGAGGTGAAATCAGAAGTTTTTGTAACACTGATCCTTAATTAGCAAAATTCTAAGTGCTTATCAAAAAAACCAAACCAAAACAAAACAAACAAAAAAAAAGAAAAAGAAAAAAACAGAATCCATTAAAAATAAACAAACAAACAAACAAAACAAGACTGTTTTCAAGCTTCAAGTCACAAACCAGCATTTTGCTATGCAGAATTTTACAACAGCCACGAGAGAAGGTGTCTTCTCTTACCAGATCAGCTCGCATTCAGAGAGACTTCATACAATGTGAAGCAAGATAAACAGTGATACTGTCAAAAAGCATGAGTAAGGACCCAAATTTACATGAATCACTATGTAGAAAAGAAGAAAATAAAAATTTGTAAATTTGTGGGAGTTTTTTATCTCCCAAATATCAGGCAGCTGTTCGAGCCATTAGGTTTAATGGCTTCATCCACTTTTTTTTAATCCACTTCATTTGCTTCCTAACTAATCGTGCCAGTGCAAAGACAATGCAGACTGCTTCATGTCCACGTAAAAGATGTGTTTTGCACAAAATCAAAGACAAAAAGAGAATCATAGAATCACAGAATATCCTGAGTTGGAAGGGACACACAAGGATCATCATGTCTAACTTCTCCACACAGTGCCACCCAAATATCAAACCCCACATGTGAGAGCACTGTTCAAATGCTCCTTGAACTCTGTCAAGCTTGTGGTCATGACCACTGTGCTGGGAAGTCTATTCCAGTGCCTGAACACACTCCTGATGAACTTTTTCTTGATATCCAATCTGAACCTCTTCTGTCATAGTTCATGCCACTCCTTTGTGTTCTACCACTGGGCACCAAAGAGAAGAGGAGTATTTGACTAAATCTATAAACATAATGTATACATTACATAAACATATAAACATAAACATATACATTACATTACTGCTTCGTGCAGAAATCTAAGGAAAGGGAGTGTTGGGTTCCAGCATTACCTAACTGTTGTCTCACATCATTAAGGAATATAAGTCGAAAGAAGGAAGAAGGTTGGGATCGTTCTTCTACTCTTCAGAATGTTATACAAACCTCAAGCCTTGTAGTTGAGCCTCCTCAAGCCTCCTCCTTGTAGAGGAGGGTTCTAGGCTGCTATTCAGAGCAGACTTGTTCTTCATGCAAACAGACTCTGTGGAGCAAAGGGCAAATCAAAACTGGGTATTTCCCATGAGAACCTGTAGTCCAGTGCCAGGACTGATTAGCATTGCTGTAGGAGGTTGCTAGGCACTGCTGGACAAGCTGCCTACAGGAAGTTTCAAAGGTCCTGCTACAGATGGCATACTGAGAGAGATGAGAGCACCCACACAAAAAGACCTTTCTTTAAGGGCAATGTAAGGATCATCAGTGAGAAAGTGATTTGACTCTAAACAGAGTTTTACACCATCACACACAGACCTTCTGTACAATTTAAGAATCAGAATGAAATCTAGGGACTTAAAAGGTAATCCTAGAACAGGAAAAGTGCTGGTGCTTAAATTAATCTATTTATTTACTGACTTATTTCTTCTCACACAGAATGGATAAATAAGGCAGCAGTAAAAACAAAATTGAAATAACTGCATTCAAATTCCTACTTTTTGTTTACGCTGGTCATAACAATTTCTACTTCTTTTTGCCTATGTTCAGCAAGAAGAAGAATATCAAGAAGGTGAAGACTATCTAAAAAAGAAGACAAAGACAAAAGAAGAAGACATCAAATCTCTTTGATTATAGCCACTAAAAAGGCAACGGGTGTTCCATTTCTGTTTATTATAAAAACCTTTTCATAGATAGCAGGCCAACCATTTATTTCAAGTGGAAAAAATTAGCCCTGAATAACTATCTATGTCATGGTTCAAACACTAGACCTGTGCTTTCTGCATGAAGCACTGGCTGAGGTTCTGGGGCTGAGGTTCAAAGAGCATCAGACCAGCTATAAAACTGGTTCTTTCTGGAAACAAAAGAAGTCATGAATGAGTGGGGTCTCTTCAGCCTGGAGAAAAGGAGGTTCTGGTGAGACCTGATAGAGACCTTTCTGTATTTAAAGGGGAAAGAAGGAGACAGATTCTTTAGTTGGGTCTGCTGTGATGGGACAAGGGGAAACAGTTTCAAAATAGAAGGGGAGATTTAGAATGGATATAAGGAAAAAGTGTTTTACAATAAGGGTAGTGAAGCTCTGGAACAGGTTTCCCAAAGATGTCGTGAATGCCCTACCCTTGGAGACATCCAAGCCCAGGCTGGATGGGGATCTGAAAAACCTAATCTAGCTGTAGAGATCCCTGTTCATTGCAGAGGATTTGGATGGACTAGGTGACCTTTAAGAGTCTGTTTCAACTTAAACGAGTCTATGATTCCATGGTTGTATGATCTCCCTCTCATCTTGACATCATTATCTTTACTGGAACATAAATTTTCTGCTGATGGAAGATTTTGAATTTCCTGCTAAAGGGAATAGCTTTTTAGTTATTTGGATCCTGTTGTTTATCTTACACATTTGTAAAGTTAATGCCATTCATATAATTGCAACTTTGAAGAAGTACCATCATTTTACAGATAAGACAGAGACAAGGACAAACCATTTGCCCTTCTGTCTATGTCTTCTGTTTCAGTCTGTAGGCTACAAGATTTTTCCGAGCTGCCCCTTCCAGTCCTGCCAACAGGAAATTAAACCAACCAGCACTCCTTGGCTGGAATATTAAATTAAGCAAATATTTGTGAAAAACCCCATGAGTACACTTGAATGCACAGAAAATTCTCTCATTTTTCCAACTTACAATCACATCTAATATATAATGCTAATCTTCAGGGCTATTAATCATAGATCAGTGTCCTACACAACTGTTAAGAGAGCAAAATACTTTGCTGAACTTTGAATTCAATTCCAGATTCATCAAAATTCAATTCTGACTGCGACTTCACTGTATATTTTCTGTCCATATACCAAATATATGGTGAAAATATAACTGTATTTTTACTCTTACAAAATATAAATAAACCACTACTTACACAATGTCCATCATTTTTTAATTAATAAATCAGTGTGAAATTCCAGAAGGAAAACATGAATTCATTGTTTAGATCACTACCCTTGTGTCCCTGCTCTCATATAGCTGCTGTTTGAGTACTGTCCAGCCATAACTTTTGTTGAAGAAACTGGAACCAGGTATGTAGAGAAGTTCAGATTTTTATTTTTTAATTTTTTTATTTTTTTATTTTTTTTATTTTTTTATTTTTGTTAGTGCTGGAATAAAATCTTAAGAAAAGAAAAGGCAAGTTGATGTTGATCTCACACTGTAGGTTTCTCCTGTTTCTTTCTTTTAGATTGAGAAATTATGCCAAAACATTATGTAAAATCCTGATCTAGCTGTAAATGTATCTGTTCATTGCAGAGGTTGGACTAGATGATCTTCAGTGGTCCCTGTTAATTCAAACAACTCTATGATTCTATGATCATTTCTTATTGTTTGCTGGGGCAGCCACAGGCACCACTTGCTCTCTCTGTTGCCTGATTCAACTTTGCTGCTTTTTATTATTACTTCCTAATTTGCACATAGACATGAAGCTCAAAGTGCAATCATAGCCTTTTTGTGCCAACCCTTTTACAAACAGAAAGGAATTGCCTCTCTGCAAAACTTCCTGCAACTTCTTTTATAGTAAACGGAAAGACATAGGAATGATTCAACTTATCTTAAAATAGACACATTAAATTACTCCCTCAAATTACCTATTTCTTTATTCTGACTATAAAGGTAGCCCAGCTGCTTTGCTTAGGAGGAGATGCTCACAGCGGAGACATCAGCAGTTAGATGATTCCTACACTTAGTCAGAGGTTCCCATGGCTTCTTCCACCTCACAGATATAATTCAGGTTGCAGATTATTTATTGCCTTCCCATAGAACACAAACTAACACATAAGACAAATATTTCCTGAAAGTATCAAAAATTTGTTAGAATAAGGTTTGTTCTGAAGCTTACACGTAAATAATGGAAAATATTATTTTCCACTGTGCAAAACACCCTCATTGAAGAACAACCAATATTAGCTGTACCTTAAGGTATGTACATATGTTTCAGATAATGAATATGAGGTTCTTGTATAAAAATGTAACCTATTTATCTAAGGATTCTTCACGGAGATCAACATTACCACCTCTGTTCAACTGATGGGGCACAGACATGAGAGAGGGCTTGCCAACAGTACTCCAGAATCCAAGTTTACTGCTTTATCCCTCAAATCCTCTCTCGTGCAATCACTAAGACATCCCAATACTCCCAGGAAGTCATCGCTCCCTGCAGCATTCCTATAATGGCTCACTCACCAGAACACTGAGATACAATAATGGAATCACAGAGGTTGGAAAAGACCTCTAAGATCATCTAGCTCAATTGTCCTCTTATCACCAATATTGCCCACTAAACTATGCCCCTCAGTGCTACATCTACACTTTTCTTGGACACCTCCAGGGATGATGACTCCACCTCCTACCTGGGCAGCGTGTTCCAGTGCCAAACTGCTCTTTCTAAGAATAAACTTTCCCCAGTATCCAACCTGAACCTCTTCTGGTGCAACTTGAGGCCATTACCTCTTGTCCTAAAAATTCACCATCCATAAATATTTTTAGAAAAAGTCTGAAGAAGTGCTCATGGTCCTCATACAAAAATAAAATTGCAGCTTCCTGAATTGTTTACATTTAGTTCTTATTATTTTAGACTCTAATTTTTTTTTTCTGCACAGATGTTTGGTGAAGTCTCCAGATTATCATAAAAATCATCAACCAGAAATACCTAAACCTGAAAGTAAAAAAAAAAATGAAGAGACTGAGGAGACTGTGATCATGATGGGTCAGCTCCTTATTGGGAAGGCCCTCCAACACATGGCTGCAGACACAACTCATCAATATGACCACTCACTCTTCAGCACTTCAGACACATGGAAGATCCTCCCTTTAACAGGTTACTAGCAGTCTTGAACAAAGTCATCTATGCCCTTTTATTTATAAGTTGAACAAGTGAAAATCTATAAAAACAAGGGGAAGATGTTATGGCTTTAAGTTGTGTCAGGGGAAGTTCAGGTTGAATATTAGGAAAAAATTCCTTCTCAGAAAGATTGGCGAGGTATAGGAACAGGCTGCCCAGGGAGGTGGTGGAGTTAATGTACCTGGAGGTGCAGATGTAGTGCTTAGAGTACTTAAAACAAGGTTTAGTGGATAATATAGTGGACAGTTGGACTAGAAGATCTATCTCACAGATCTTTTCCAACATTAATGATTCTAACATGATTCTGTGACGATTTTCTGAAGGTTTTAAAACACTGTTGCTGATGCTTGAGAATACACATTATTCAGCGGAGGAATGCTCACACAGATTCCTTATTAAGCTAAAATAAGCTGAATTTGAACGTGCCAAAGCAACATTTTTCAGGCTCAGACATTTTCACTGCATCATCATTTTCCTACTTAAACGTTTGAAGACTCTTGAAATACTAAATTTAGCATATTTATATTTAGAATAAATGCAGAAGTTATATTTGGATTAAATAATTTCTAAAGGAGACACAATTATTTTTAAATTCCTTGATCAAAAATTTCAGAATGTTTTCTCCCTTAGTAAAACTTTTAATTAAAGCTGCACATTTTTAAGATGAATCTTTTATCTTAACCTTGCCTTTTGACACTTCCAATTAGCCTCATGGAAAGAATTAAATAAAATGGCCTCTCTACCAATACATTGATTCAGGGAGGATAAAAAGCAAGATAACCTATTCATTTCCTTCTATGAATGATGCTAGTATAAATGCAGTCTCTTATCACCATACTGTTCTATAGCCAAGGTTTATTTCCCAGACATGCTGACATGTGGGACGATAGAATAGTTTAGTACTTATCAACAGCATAAAGTTTTGTCAGTGCATTCTTAGATTGTTTTGTTAAAAATTGCTTGTTAAAATGTTTCCTTAAAAATGTTTGCTTCTTTTTTCAAACTCACTGACAGTTCCCTAAGAGTTCAGTTACAGGATTCACTTCTAAAAATAACTTCAGAAACTTAGTTTAGCAAAAATTTGCTTGTTTTGTCACCTAATTGTGTAGCAGGTACTTTATATATTTATTTGAAATATTAATTCAGATGAGAAAGAAAGTAAAGGACATCACAATAAGATTTTTTTTGTTTGTTTTTTTTGTTTTTTTTTTTGCTTCAGTACAGAGCAGGAAGAAACAATTGTCTGGATGCAATTACTCACTGAATCAGTGAAAAGAACTATTCAAAGTTTAAGATGGTGGTGGTGGATACTGAAGGACTTGCACAGTTGGACTCTGCATCTGAAGAACAGATTTCTATTTTTACCAGACCTTCAAGTGGGTTCTGATGATGATTTTTTTTCCCTCAGACATACTGTCCAGGGAAAAGGACCCTGTGGCATGTATTGGTGCTTACAAACCCTTTCCAGTTATGGCATCCTTTTCTGATCATGGTCAGTTTTTGCTCAGTTCATCTCAATTTCAGATGCTGTTCAGCAGCTCCAATACAGTGGTCTATCACATTGCTTCTCTGCCATCCACTTTATATGTCCCAGCTTCTGGCAAGAAGGAAGGGAAGAATACACAGATATATTTCAGTCCGCAAGGCAAAACTTCCCAGTCACAAATGTTCCTTTCCAATTTGTATACTTTGAGCCATAACGTAAACCTTTGATTGGAAAAGCAACAAGACATACACTCAGAACTAGCATGTATGTCAAGGATATCTTTTGCTTCTTCCTCTTTTTCTTGTGTGCAGATAAACATTCTTCTCGTTTACTGTGTATCACTGAATTCTGTTTTGTTCATGTATCTCCCAATAGAGAAGGACTTAGGGGTCCTGGCAGATAAGAAGCTTGACACAAGAGTAAGGGAAATAATTGTCCATCTCTATCTTTACCCCTCTCTCTAGTTTTAAAAGAAGAAGTGAAGCTGTTGGAGTGTGTCTGGCAGAGGGCCACAAAGCTGTGAGTGTCCCATCCCTGAACTGAAGGCCAGGTTGAATAGGGCCCTGGATGGCGTGATCTGATGGGTGGTAACCCTGCTTATGGCAGGGGGTGTTTAACTAGATGATCTTTAATGACCCTTCCAAATCTTTTTATAATTCTCTGATACCAATTCTTAAAATTTTGGAGTGTCTTTTAATGTCTCAAAGGTAATAAGGGTTTGTAAAACAACCAATCCCCAAAGCAACTCTTCTAATAACAAGATCCTCTTTAGATAAAATCCATATTTGTCAGGTATGCTTTACTTTACATATAAAATATGTATTTATTTCAGATTAATTTGACAAGCCTTGAAAATAAAAACATATTTTTGCTAAAATTTGAATCTCTAGCCTCCTTTCTCATGTTTCAAAAGCAGTAAACTTATCTTCACTTAATGGAGGTAGAAATTGTCTTTCAAAAAATTATTGAAGCTAATGACTGCAATTTCACACTATTCCACAAGTCACGGTGCTGTTTCTTCATGCTCTAATGAGCAACAGAATACAAATGCCTGTTTCGAGTGTATTAAGAAACACTTTATAAGAGAAGGTTTTTTCTTTAAAAGTTAATGCAAAACTCCTTCAGTGGAAATTTCTTTGAAATGTCCAAACAGTAACAAAGAAATAAGGATCAGTAATTGTCTATTAAAAACAGACATGAATAGTTGGCCAAGGGACATATTATAAATATAGTTGGCCCTTGACATTAGGTCTGAGATAGTCACAGAATTAACATTTAATTTATAGAAAAAAGCAAAATTATCTTGCATGTATTCATAATAGTGGATCAGGAACTGGTCTAGAAAAATTCAGGCACAGGTTGCAGTAATGTCCTTCATTTTCTCATATTCTCTTCCAGTTTCCTTTCCTCATGTCCCATTTATATACTGTTAATTTTTCCTTGACACTTAATGTCAGTTATACCATTTTATAAGAAATCCTCAAACCAGATGTGCATGAAACATCTCTACAGCATCAAAAGATCTAATGTGTAATATCATATCTTGTCTCCACTGCCTTGTTGGAGATAACTAACAAAGAAATGCACATTCCTTGTCTCTCTTTGGCTTTCTGCACTTAGCAAATAGCCCAGTTTAACAGAGTAAAATTAGGTATAGTACTGCTACAGTCTACTAAAGATTAGACTGATAGGTAACAACTTATCTTAAACACTTTCTATTATTTTTCATATTTTCAGAACAAGTTGCCAAAAATATTTGTCTGCTTAGAAAGTCTTCTTGAAAACAGGTCATGTGGTGATTCTGCAGGGGAGAAGCAAAGGAAATCTGGACTCAAATCGAAGTCCTAAGTAATTTCTTTAGATGTAAACTATGCTAAGTAATTCTTTCCTAATGTTCACATAATATTTTACCCTTATCTGTAACATAAAAAGGTAAGCAGCTACTCATTGCTATAGTGTATGAGAATAAGATACAGGAGATCTAAAAACAGTTCATACAGCAAAATCTTGCTGCAAATTTCACTAATAAAGAATATGTCTCCTTCCAAAAAGTAATACCTCCAGGTGGCATGTATACTACTGCAAAACACTGCAGAGAAAACTCAAAAATAAGCATTTATTGAGATTTGTCTTCATTGGCTTCTTCAACAATGTAATTCAACTTCCTCTGTTTACCCCAACATATCACCTTCTTTAAGAAACCTCCACCTGTATTAATCCGGTCTCCACTGCTCTCCATTCTTCCATGGTACAGGAAATTAAGATAAAAACAGCTAATCTTAAATGCTTCAGACCATTATTATTTCTTCCATTCACCAATGATCTTGCGTGCTCATAGGCAAATTTTAAAATAAAAATGTTTTAAAAATATATTAAAGATAAGCTCCTTGTATTTTCTACCTATAGCATAGAAAACACTTAATGCATGTTCATATTTCTCCGAATTCCTGTGCTAAAATTTATACAATAGTTCAAACTCCTCTGGAAGACATTTAGCCTATCACAAAATAACTCAGCCAATGAGTGAATTATACCAATATGCTGCTATGAGATGCTGCTTTCACTTTCCCAGATCCTTTGTCTGCTTTTCACATTCAGCCTAATGTATGCTGCAGGTGAACATCATTGTACCACAATTATAATAAACCATTCTGATGAAAAAAAAAAAAAAATCCGCTCAAAAAGGCGCTTTTAGAGTTTGGCTTTAAGACACATCTACATCAGCTCAGCCCTTCAGAACTGACGCTGAAACTGATTTTCCATGCCAAGAAAAAGTAGTAAGCATAGCTTGCTCTTCATAAGCTAAAAGCAGGCTCCATCAGTCATGATGCCTATTCAGAGACATGAAGCTAAATCTCAAGGGATTTCAAAGCCAACATGAAAGAAACCAAAGGCTGTGCTCAGCCAGCCTTGTTCCCTTTCTCCTCTTCAGCACTGAGGAAGTCACTAGTCACCAGGCTACTTTTGTTTTTAAGGAAATGCACTGCACTCTTTTCTTGGTGGTGCACAGCAATAGGACAAGAATTGAAGGCCTAAAACTTGAACAAAGGAAGTACCATGCTAACATGCAGAAGAACTTATTTACAGTAAGGGTGATGGAGCACTGGAACAGGTTGCCCAGAGAGGTTGTGAAGTTTCCTTCTATGGAGATATTCAAGACCTGCCCAGACACCTATCTGTGCAACCTATTCTAGGGAACCTAATATGGCAGAGGGGTTGAACTCGATGATCTCTTGAGGTCCTTTCCAACCCCTGTAATTCTGTGATTCTGTGACTAACAATGGTGAGAGGTATTAAATAATTGTATATACTTTTTGTATTTATATTTACATGTATATATGTATATGCTACAGTCTGAGTCAACAGAAGATAATGTGCAGCCTTAATGATCTACAATGCCAAGATATAAGGGATACTGGTCCTCAGCACAATTTTCTATTGTTTTAGCTGGTGTACATAGCTCATTCTTTTCTTACAACATAGTCAGGATGCAGCAGACTTACGGACCATGTGGTAGCTCATTAGAACTCCTGTACGCGTTGCTAGTTCTGCCCTGGGCATGCTGGCAACTGCTACACAGTGGCTTCACTTCTGCTGAATTCTTGAGAATTATGTCTTTTCTGATCATGCATCTGAAAATACCTAGCAGGTTGCAAACTAAACATTGCTAATGCTGTCAGTTCTAATAGTTTTATTGCAAATCCCACAGAAGTTAATTAAAAATGTTGCATGCACTGGAAGAAAAATATTACTACTAATGATTTCTAGGAAGTTTTACTTCTCATGATGCTAAGAACCCGATAAGGAAAAGATCAAAAAGATTTTGTTTACACCAAACTCAACTACTTTTGCCTTCATTCTTTTTGGTGAATTAGGAGTTTATTCACTATGTAAATGTCCCATCCCTGGAAACGCTCAAGGCCAGGTTGGACAGGTTGCTGGGCAGCCTGATCTAGTGCCTGATTTACTGGTTTGGCAGCCCTGCCTATGCCAGGGGGGTTGGAACTGTGTAATCTTTGAGGTTTCTTCCAACCCAAATAATTCTATGACTCTGTGATTCTGTATAATGCCACCCTGTATTAGTATAGCACTGCTATGCTAGGAAATACTAGAAGAAATTTAATTACCTCCTATCCCAGCTATGCCCAAACTCAGAGAGTCTTCATTGGCATGAGAATTAGAAGAATATTACAGCTTCCTTGCCATTAAGTTCAGTCCCATTAAATAATGCTCTCTCACAGACCTATGAAATCAATTAAGTACTTGCATAGATAGCCAAGAAGAAAACATTTAAAGCTTTAACCCCCTGTCTTGATGTTAGCTCTATAAAGCTATTAAACTCCAGTCTGGATTTCATTAGCACTGTGCAAGTCAGCAGCTAATTCTGTAACCACACTGCCTGCCTCGCCTCTCTGCTATTCATGTCTAATATGAATTGTTTTGAGAAGTGAAAGGAAACAGAACACTGAGGTGTATCAGGCAAAAGAAAATACTGACATGACTAAAACAGAAAGGGAGAAAACGGTTCAGTTTTTTCTTTACATAAAATTGCCATTCTTAGTGCAATACAGAACAGGAGTGTGGGTTTTTCTGATTGTTTCTTTGTGTTGCTGGGTTTTTGTTTTTTGTTTTTTTTTTCTTCCATACAAAGAAAAGTTTTAGCTATATTTCATAGAATCATAGAATGGCTTGGATTGGAAGGGACCCCAAGGATCATCAGGTTCCAACCCCCCTGCCTCAGGCAGGGCCACCAGCCTCCAGAATTTTAGTTCTAGACTGCTTATGCCAGAATCTGCTGAAAATTTAGGATATTTACAGAGAATGAAGGAACACTAGAACAAAATGAAAAATCATTTTCTTACTTCCTTAAGGATTTTTCATACAAAAAGGTATATCAAACTGAGATAGATTTTTTTTTTCAGAAATAATTTCTTTACTCAGAGTTTGAGTTCTTGAATCTTTTTTTTTTTTTTTTCAGACAACTTTGGATTTTTAATAATTATTTGTATTTTATAAAAATACAGTTTCCATAATTATTTTATATTTCAGTATATTATTAAATCTTAGTTAATTGAACCAGACTTTCAAATTGGAAAAAAATATTAAAGGATGTGAATATTTAATCCACGAAAGAATGTTTAATTGGATCAGTTCAAATGTAAAAAGTAATAAAATAATTAAAAATGCGTTTTTATGTTTGGTGTAATATTCAAACTGAAGAACTCATCAAACTTGCATTCACAGTTTTTTGTCCTCTCAGAGCAATACTGAAAAGGAGTCTATTGGTTTTTCTGTACAATCTCATAGAATAGCAAAACAACTTCTTCCACTGTCAGCAAGGAAAATCATAGATAAAATAAGAGGGCATGAATTTCCACTGATTTTCTGACATGGAATCCCAGCAGAGAAAATTCAGTTTAAATTTTACAAGTACTTACAGAATCTATGCTGGTAATAAATTAATTGATGCTTTGGCAATTGTTGTGATGTGTGTCTGGAAATGTGAAAATTATAAGATATATATGGAGAACATCTATTGGAAAACTCTTCAATTGACCTACAGTAGGACATTGCTTTATCAGTGGATATCTTTACACTAAAGATCATAATCCAAGTCTGCATCAGTTTCCTTCAGTCTGAACTTGGCCATGGATTTGGTAAGGTTTCTGTCAGCACTCACTAGTGTTCATTAACTTAGATGTTCCCACTTCTATAGGGCATGAGGGAGACATTGCACAGTACTGTGTACATTTTTACAGCAAGAAGTGAAGAATTGTCTTTGAATGAACAATTTTCCCACAGTATACAATTTTGTTTTGTCAATGTTTCAGTCCCAGCCCAATTCATAAAGCTCCCCAGATCTTGCAACTCCAGGAAAAAAAATATATATACATATACATCTAAGTAATATCTGGATTGCACAGTACTTTCCTGGACCACTGCTGTACACCTGAAGTCTAACTCAGTAACATCCCACATCAGAATGAAGTCAAGAGCAGCCACAGATCATAAAGAAAATCCAGGTCAGACTCAGAAATTCATGGCCATTCTTCACCCATTCCCCACACACATCCTCCTTCTCTGTGCCACACCATCTGCAGTCATGTCAGAGTCCTCAGGGACCAGTTTACCTGTCTGTTCTGCAATTGTAGCAAACAGCCTGTGGGGAATCCTGGATGGAATCTTCAGTCCAGCTCTTATCTGGTAATACCTGAGAAGAAAGGATTAGAAATGGCATGCTGTTACACAGTTGGCTTGACCTGACTTAAAAAATCTTTGAGAAAACATCTTAGGTATCCATAGACAAACAAAAGCCCCTGTAAGAACTGAAATGCTCAGAAATACTGAACCTTTTCTTCTGCTGTGTAATTTTAGCTACAGTCATAATTTATACTGCTGCTAATCAGGATCATCCTATTTCACAGCAGTCTGAGTAGACATGGAGACCAAATGTGTGATTGATAAGGAAAAGTTGTAAAAAGATCTTGGCTTTCTGTACGGAAAAGAGGAGTTGAGAAAGATCTGTGGTAAAATGCAGTGAGATCAGACACTGATCAGAGAGACAAATAAAGAGAGACAAATACTTAATACAAAATAAGGGAAGAGGAAACTTCTGCAGAAAGAAAACAAATGTTCTCATCTCAGACCTGGAAAAACTCATTTCATACATAGGTATTATCATTATTCTGTTCCATACAGGAACACAACATATTGTCATTAGCTTTAATCATATCTAAAGAAGTTGTGTTCTAGTTATTTGCTATTCTGTAGGTGATTCCTACTTTAAGTGAAGGATGACAAAAGAGAAGAAAACACCAGCAGTTTCACCAGCTCATTACAGAAGATGCAGGACACTTCAGAAAGTTTGAAAACAGGAGCTCAGTCCAAACAGAGAAAGAAACTTACAGAATTTTCCCTTGTCAGCACTTTCGTAAGTAAGGAATAACAGGCAGTGCATATAAGCTCCTGTGTAGCACAGGACACCACTGTTTATTTGCAGCTCTCCCACTGAGATGCTGAAAAGCCATGCCAGCGCCAATGCCTCTTTCTTTGCATTTTCCTTCCTACAGTGTGTTTGGTCTGTTCATTTATAAATTCCTCACAACGGGGTTATCTCGCAAGTGGTTGGAGATATTTTCATCCTGATTTGTGTTCAGCCTCTAAACACAAAAATCAGAATTGTAAAGGTCTATCCTGAAGGCGTTAAGACAGCTGAATTACTTCTTCAGGAAAGTACGTACAACAGTACATGGAAATGAACTGTTAGAAAGCCCAGTGTTATTTGAATTGCTGAATAAACAACAGCTATAGAGGTTACAGTTACCAATAAAATCTTTACTTGCTATGTAGTAGTGAACAACCTAGATCTCTCTCTTTTGGATTAAAAGCTGAAGATAGGGGTTTGATGAGGAGAGAAAAAAATCTTCAGTGGAAACTTACAGTGGAAATCTCTCATTACCCTACATAATCAATCCTGTAGGTCCTTGTCCTCCTGGAAATAGTCCCAGCATGATCTCTGGCAATTTTTGGTATCCATTTTAGGCTTGGAAATGAAAACTCTGCATTTGTTCTTCAGTTTACAGAATTCTAAACACACAACAGCCACTTAAAAATGCTGTCAACCAAAGCATTTAACTGTGTGATCTTTCTATTTCTTACACTGTTCTTGCACAATGGTGGAAGGTGAATGAATTATATTGGTGTTAATGTCTTCCAAAACAAGTGCAAGAATTATGTTTTAAAACCTTCCATATTTTCATTATTTAACTGGAAAAAAAATAAATAAATACCCTTACTAATTTATCCACAGTTCCAGCATTTCAAAATCATACCAATATGGTATTAGTGGATTTCCACAGCAGTGAAGTAGGATAGTACTTGGTATGGAGGAATTAATATAATGTTACTTCATGTTACTTCCAGTATACTTATCTAAGAATGACCTCCTATAGCTGTCTGGAAATTCTTTTAGATTTTTGTCTCATGGAATTGTGATGGGTTATCCTTGGCTAAGGGTCAAAGTCCCAACCTTTCTCTCAACCACTCTCCTCAGCAAAACAACAGAAAAAAATATTGCAAAATGTCTTGCGGGTCAAAATAAATAGCAGGGGGTCAATTACCAGTTACAATCACTGGCAAAATAGAGTCACCTTGGGGAAAATTAATATGATTTCCTGCCAGTTTGGGTACTATAATACAAAACCAAACATTAAAACACCCCCTACATTCCATGCCATTTTTCCCAGTTTGAACACCACGCCATCACTCCTGACTTTTCTCCATCCCTTTGACCAGCAACAGGGGAAACAGAGTATCCCAAGTTGAAAAGGATTGATAAGGATCATCGAGTCCAACCACTGGCTCCACACAGAACCACCCAAAATCAAACGTTGTGTCTGAGAGCACTGTCAAAATGCTTCTTGAACTCCAGCAGTCTGGGGCCATGACCACTGCCCTGGGAGCCTGCTTCACCTTCTGGTAAGGAGCTTTTTCCTAGTATCCAATCTAACCCAATATCCAGTCCATTAGCTATACCTGGCATATGAGAAATAGGCTAGGTGGTACCCCTCTAAACAGATGGTAAAGAGATGATAGCATTGTTTGGTTTTTTTTGTTTTGTTTTGTTTTTTTTGTTGTTGTTGCTGTTGCTGTTATTATTGGATGTTATTTTTAAATAAGAACAGTGCAGAAAAGCTTATTTAGACTTTAGTAAAGTAGGAATACCATGGAAAATTGCTGGGTAATGAGGAACAGGTGCTACAAAGGAAAGATGAGGAAACAGCAAGCTGATTTCAAGAAAAGATCTAAAGGAACTTGGCACACAGCTCAGCAAAACACAGCAGTCAGATCCCCTCTGTATCTATTAATACACTGAAAGGAAAAACATCAGGAAGGAAGGAGAGTAAGGTACAAGAAAGTACAAAATTGGCACAAGAACAGCTACATATAACTGTCCATGAATAAATGCAATTTAGAAACAAGAAGATGTAGCTGGCAAATGAACAAGGCTGTGAAACTTTCCCCTAGTAGAAGCAGGGATGAAAAAGCCAATTTGTTTTTAGGAGAAACTCAGTAAATTTCTGAATGATTTATAGGACTTGGATCCTTCCCATCTGCAGGACCAGCATTATTTACGTAGGCAGTCTGTACCAGTCCAAATCTCATCTCCCCTGTGAGACTGTCTGCATAGGTCACCTCAGTAGCAATGAATTTGCCATCATCACTTTCACTGGCCATTTGTGAATTGTTCATCTTTAAGATGACTGATAATTTGAATGTTAACTTTGTTTTTCCATGCCAGGACACTCATTAATCCCTGATGACCTCTACTGACTCACCTGGGGCACTGACGTTAGAACCTGCCTTGGGAGCCTGGCTCTACTAATGGACGTGCTTGGTTATACAGCCACGCCTTGCTTCTCCCTTTCAGAAGTCAGAGCTACTGGCACTTTCCAGCTTCTCAGCACAGAGGTGGTCAGACTTCCTCTCAGGAGAACCATTGTCACTCTCAGATGTTAACTGCTCACTTAATGCTCAGGCGAGGTGCAGAGGTTTGTTTCACTGTCTGTTAATTGTTGCTGTCGTATTGAATTGCACAGAGGAAATATTTAGTTTTAAGTGAATCAAATGTTTTTGCTTCAGGGAGCTCATCATGTCATCTCTAGTGATTTACAAAAGGCAGTGCCTAATCCCAAAGGATTCACAACAAAAACAGAAGAAAAACACAACCAGGGAGAAGGCTGGTACCAGCCTTGCTTCTGACACTTGAACTCCATCCTGCCGTTGCTTACTCCTCTCTGACTAATGCCGGATCATCTCATCTCCCAAGGTGCTGCGTACTTGACTTCCATTGCCACTGACATCAGTGGTGGCATTATAGAGATTAGGCTAAGAAGGGTTGGTGAATCTGAGAGAAGAAATTTGGTGGATAATACTGATGTACCTTTCTACCAAACTGGATCACTCCCATCAGGAGCCCTGAGAAACTACACTTCCCCAGTTATTCTTTCAGCCTGGAAAAAAAAAAAAAGTTGCCCAGTAACAATGCCACAGGATAAACTACATAGCTTCTGCCTACTTTGAATTATACCTTACCAACTCTAAGGCTTAAAATTTCATCCTGACTTTGGCTGTATTTTAATAAATAAGCCCTAAGCTAGTAAATACTGCAAACAAACCGACTGCGTGCTGAGTCTTGTCATTCAACCTGGAGTTCCTGTTGCTTCTCAGACCAGATGCCCTGCAGCAGTCCCTGTCAGCAAAACTTCTGTTGAATTACTGCTGCTAGGGAGCTGCAGCAGCACACTGTTTTGGGAAACAATGAGGAAGAGAGACCACCAGAATAGCATGAGACCCTAAATCTCTACCCAAGAAGTAACATCATTGGCTATAAGGAGAGTTTAAACTTGTTATTTTTCTGCAGGAAAGAACATATATTCCATCTCTGGTAATGTTAGTAAGCCTTTTTGTCTTCTGATGATTGTTCCCATATGAGGACTTCTAAATATGTATCAGGTAGCTGCACTATATTCCAGAAGAATTTCAGGGTTTGATGAAACAACTGTAATTATCTAGGATGACTCCTAGAAAAATACAGCACCTAGGATTTTACTGAACAATCAGCCAGAAAATAACTACAAGCTATTATTTCCTATACAGATACTGGGGGCTGAAAAAATGGCAGACCTGCAAACTAGCTTCATGATGAAAACATGAAAATTAAAAAAAACAATACTTTTCTGTCTTTCAGGTGTAATTCTGTTTTCCCATCAGTAAGACAGATTGGAAGCATTGCCATGAAAGATTTTGTAACTCTGCATCAAACAAAAAAAGGATATTCCTCACTCATGGCAAACAAACAAACAAACAACAACAAAAAAACAGTTACGTATCTGACAAGTCAACAGTATTTCACTAAAGTGGTCTATAAAGTGCGTTAGTCAAATAGTGCAGTGTACCTTGTGGTCTATTTTGCATAGGATTTGGATAGCATATTGTTTTTGGTGGGTTCTGTATAGTATTCAAAGAAGAAAGAATAAGAGAAGGTAACCGTTTTCCGCCTAGGAGAGAGGAAAGAGATACAGAATCATGAAGGTTGGAAAAGGCCTCTATGATCATCTAGTCCAGCCATCAACTCATCCCCAGCATGCCCACTAAGCCATGTCCCTATGTGCTACATTTACCTTTTTCGTGAAAACCTCCAGGGACAGAAATTTCACCACCTCCCTGGGCAGACCATTACAAAATATCAACCACTTTTTCTGAGAAGAAATTTTTCCTCATATCCAACCTGAACATCCCCTGGAGCAGCTTGAGACCATTACAACTAGTTACCTAAGAGAAGAGGCCAATCTCCACCTTACTGCAACCTCCTTTCAGGGGACTGTAGAGAGTGATAAGGTCTCCCCCAAGCCTTCTTTTCGACAGACTGAACAATTCCAGTTCCCTCAGCCACTCCTCATAAGACTTGTGCTCCAGACCCCTCACCAGCTTTGCTGTACTTCTTTGGACATGCTCCAGGGCCTCAGTGTCTTTGTTGTTATGAGGGGCTCAAAGTTTAACACAGTATTCAAGGTGTGGCCTTGTAAAAGTGAAAGTAAAAGTGCCTTCAAAAGTAGACAACCACCTTCCTGCCCCTGCTGACTTCACTATTTGTGATACAAGCAAGTATGCCATTGGTCTTCTTGGCTGCCATGGGGAGACCCATGGGAGCAGGGTATTCCTGAAGGGAACAGAGCAAGGCAGGGCCATGTGTGAGGAGCAAGAAATGTGATTACATTAAATGCACTATTATTTAAAAAAAAAAAAGAAAAAAAGAAAATCATTCCCATTCTGTTGCATTTTGAAGTGATTAAAAAATGTGTAAAACACAGCTTATTTCAGAACATCTCATTTGTTGGATTTTTCTTTAGAATCTACACACGTCTGCAAACATCAGTCACAATACTTTTTCAATGGAATGATATTTAAAAGAAACCTTTGTGATCATCTCAACCACAGGATCCCAGTAGGGTGTTAAAGAACCCCAGAAAACAGGAGTGAGAAGATGTCGCACAGGAACTACTGTAGGCTGTCGGTGCTCCTTCCCAACCTTCATCAACATTCCCACTAGCAACATTTCCTTCCCACTCTTTTGGCAGCAGAAGGAACAACTTGGGCAGCTCATAAGTGAAGGTGGCAAGACAAAGGCTTTCCTCAGCCCTCAGTGCTTTGTCTTACAGAAACACTGAGTGAGCTGACAGGTCTAGTGGGGAGCCACTGCCATAATGTCTGCAGCTGTTGTGCCAGGGCACAACAGCAGTTTAGTCAGACACAACTATCACATTCCTATCCAGACTTCCTTTATCACATTAAGTTTCCACAATTCTCAGCACAGAATTATCCTCAGGCTCTTTAACTTTTGATGAAGGTAGATCTAAAATTAATAGAAAATGAGAAGAGCAATCCAAATCCTCCTTGCAGTATAATAATGTAGTCCTCATCTCTAGCTTGAGGGCACAGTTGATATACTGCAAGCTGCCCACCTACAGTGAGGCTGTAGAGACAAGTAGGCAAGTGAAAAAGGAAATTTTCCAGTTATAAATGTTTGGTGGTCCCCTTTCCCTTTCCCTTTCTCATCTTTTCTCATCTTTTCTTTTCTCACCTTTTCTCTTTTCTATTCTTTTCCCAGAAAATCCTGTTGTAACAATAAATTGTGTTAAGCTTTATAAACCTACAGAGTATATGTGTGATTCATTATCATCCAAGCAAACAGTATACAAAGGATCTCAATATCTTGCTGAAGATGCTTAGCATGTCCCAAGATCAAACACAAATACATGCGGAGCCCAAATAGAAATCTTGAGCCCAAGATGTAGGGCTGGAAACTCTCAAACTAAGTGGGCCTGAATAAAATGTGGAAGATATAATACCTTTTGGCATTCAAACCCTAAATTTAAGAAAAGAGCTTCCATACTTCAGCGTGTTACTGAATCAAAGCATATACTTGGCTCTTGATACCTTTGATGCAAGGCTTTCATTTGGATCCAGGTAAGCCACAACCTTGATCATTTTTATACTTCTATCTTCTTGTACCTTTTATTCAGATCACCTTTTTTCTGCAGAACCTTGTGCCTCTATAGGCCATAAAAGCTCCAGGCCCTGCATCCCTGCAGCTCTCTGACAATTACACCAACTAGCACTCTTTACATCTCCTTTTACACTCACCTCAGGGGTTCTTGCCCTTTCACGCTCACCAAGGTAGCAGTGCTGTCTTTAATTTGGTCCCATATCCATACTCTTAAAGCAATCAGCCATTTTCTTCCATTTCAGACAAGTTAGAGGTGAAGAAGAGCAGGTAGTGGGATGATGAACAGCAGAGTAAAATGAAAGTAGACATGCTTTATTGTTGTCGAAGAGAGGTTGGCAAAGGAAAGGGCAGAAAAATTAGGACCCTAATAAGGATATGAGCACTTATATTCTTTTCTCAAAGGCAATGAGAAACCTTGGAAACGTGGTTTAATTTAGTCTCAGAGTCAAGTAGTAACATTTTTCGATCTGTTTTTAAATTATATGAGCAGCTAGAGATGGAAAGATTTTCAGTTCTTCTAGCTGGAGCATCTGAAATATCTGACGCTGAAATAATCTCAGAGATACGTAGCCCTTAGCTGTTCTGGGTGTCAAGAAGAGGCACTCTATGGAAATTATTTAATAGATATAAAAGGAGATGAATGTTTCTGAAGGTCATTCTTTTCATTCTTAGTTCAAATGGTTACAATACAGTTTGTTTTTGTTTTTGTTTTTGTTTTTTTTTTTACAAGCATAAGATGCACAGCCAGACAAACATGGTGACTCTCATGACTTCTGAAGTTTTTCTGTAACATTTGTAAACTGAAATGTGTATGCAGGTGTTTAGATTTGGAAAAGACAACAGAAAACGATAACCAGAAAACAGCTTCTCAGAAGGCTGAGAAAGGCTGCACCTTTAAAAAGCATACAAACCTTTTCATAGTATGATTCTCACATCTTCCCAGCAGACTGAAAGCCAAAGTGATCTTGCAAACTCACTGGAGACATAATGGATATATCTAACCTAGCAGACCAGGAAGATATTTTTCAGTTCATGCACAACCTGGCAATTTTCCAATCCCAAATGAATACAAAACCTGGGTGTCTTCCAGCTATTGTCCCTTAGTTTGTTTCCAAAAGAAGGAAGCCTGGGAACATGACCAAGGTGAAGATGCAGCGTGATCTGACACACAGTGACTCATGACAGAGTGACATCAGTGGGCAAGGGTAGGCAATTGGTGTCCTCTACCTAGACTTCTATAAGGCCACTGACACACTCTCACAAAACATCCTTGTCACTAAATTGGGAAGATATGTATTTGAAGGGTGGACTAGTTAGCAGATAAGGAATTGGCCAAATGGCCATATTCTAAGAGGTGTTGTCAATGGCTCAATACCCTTGTGGAGGTCAGTGGTTTTTTTGAGGCATCTGTACTGGGACCTGTACTGCTTAATATCTTCATTAACAATGCAGACAGTGGGACTGAGTTTAAGGGAGATAGAAGGAGGAAAACAAAGGTTTTCCTCAAAAAGCAAACCAAACAACATAACACAAATGAAACACAAACTTTTGAAGAGGCAACATCTTCCCTTACATAACTACCTAAGATGTTTGAGGTGGTCCAAGAGAGAAATTTCCTCCTGTTCTCTTTCAAAGTTTAGTTCTCATAATTCACTACAACTTGACTTTGTCCTGTTAAAGAGAATGGAATTGCAGGGGTTCAGCTCTTTTGCAAATGTGGTTCTACATTCACAATGACAGCCTTATTGAGAAGCGCAACACAGATTGGGATGTGTCTACATCTTACATGGTACAACTAAAATAAAGGATAAAAAAGGCAGCATTTCCTATTCTAAAAGATTAAAGACATGATTACAGGATCAAAAATGAACATTCATGCAACTATGACATACAGAGACTTCATGGGATTTCATGAGTGAAAAAAAACAGCAGGTTTTGTACCACAGGTTTTTCCCACATCAAGATTGAAGATGACCAAATCATTGCTCTCTAAAGAAATTTTCCTCCTTCTCCTCCTCCTTCTCTTTACACCCTTCTCCTTATTTTTCTCATTTTTACTTCTTTCACTCTAGATTTTCTTCTCCATTGTTTCAGAAAATGGGCCATCCTTATTTCCTCCCACTCACTCCATACAAATAAAATTAGTAAGTGTGAGAACTTACCCAAATTTACCTATTTTTCTCGCTGAACTATTGGCAGTACTGAAGGAACTATTACCCCTCTTCCAAGAAAGTTGAATACTTTTTTTCTAAAAGTACACTCAGTGCTGGAATAAACCTTACAGCTCTGGAGATTGAATTATTTCTTTCTGTTGAACGGATGCATCATTAACAACTGCAACAAAAACTCTCTTCGGAATGTTTTTGCTGATACAAATTCTCTCTCCTTTACAGAAAGTCTGTACAGAATAATGAATAGAGTCTTGATTCCCAACTGCTTCATGAATCTGCCACCTCTGCTAAAGCTCTGACCTTCTTTTTGAGGTAGTCTTCAAAATGTTAATCATGTAAAAATTCAGAAAAAGGTGTTCCAGAAATATTTTCACAGTATGAATTTTTTTTTTTTAAAGAAGACAAAATAGAAGAAGAGCAGAAACAAATTATACAACCGCACCTGAGATACCACCAAATTGTGGAGGTGTCTGGAGTTCATAGCTCCTTAAGCTTACATGAGTAATATCTCCAAAATGGTTGCAAATATGCTCTTTCTGTGAGCAGAACATGGCATCACACCACATCCTTCTCTCTAAATTGGAAAGGTATGGATATGAAAGTTGGACAGTTCAATGCATTAAGATGTGGTTGGCTGAATGCAGCCAATGAGTTCTGATCACCAGTTCTATGTCTGGGTGAATGAAAAACTTAACATGAGCCAGCAGTGTGCTCATGCAGTTTGGAAAGCAAATGGCATACTGGGCTCCACCAGAAGAGGGGTGGCCAGCAGGAACAGGGAGGTGCTCTTGTGCAAGAGCTACTCTGCACTTGTGAGGCCCTATCTAGAATACTGTGTCCAGGTTTGGAGCCCTCAGTACAAGAAAGACAGACAGCTGTTGGAGAGGCTACAGAGGAGGGCCACAAAGATGATCAGAAAAGGCTGAGGGAGCTGGGCTTGTTCAGTCTGAGGAAGAGAAGACTGCAGGGTGGCATCATTGCAGTTTTCCAGTACCTAAAGGGAGCCTATAAACAGAAAGGGACTCAACTCTTTGAAAGGGTAGACAACTGCAGGACAGGGGGAAATGTTTTTAAGTTGAGGGAGGGAGAGAAGATTTAGGTTGGATGTCAGGGGAAATTCTTCACAGAGAGGGTGGTGAGGTGCTGGAACAGGCTGCCCAGAGAGGTTGTGGATGCCCCATCCCTGGAAATACTCAAGGCCAGGTTGGATTGGGCCCTGGGCAACCTAGTCTAACATTAAACGGGGAGGTTGGTGGCCCTGCCTGTGGCAGTGGGGTCAGAGATTCATGATCTTTGAAGTCCCTTCCAACTCAGGCAATTCTGTGGTTGGAGGCTAGTCACAAACAGTGTCCCCCAAGAGTCAGTCTTAGGACTGGTGCTCTTCAACATCTTTATCAATGACATAGATGATGGAATTGAGTGATGATGGAATCAGTTTGCAGATGACACCAAGCTGAGTAGTCCGATCAATACATATGAGGGAAGGGAAGCCATCCAGAGAACATGGACAGGCTGGAGAAGTGGGCCCATGTGAACCCAACGAGGTTCAACAAGGCCATGTGCAAGGTGTTGCACTTAGGTCAGGTCAATCCCAGGTATTTAGACAAACTGGGGAAAGATCTCCTGTGCAAGAAAATGTAACTGAGTCACCAAAGAGCTTATCAGACTATTAGATAGACTGTATCACTGTGAAACCTTGGGAGACTGGAGCGTAACACAGAAAACAAACAGTGAGTTGAGCCTAGGGATAAACAGTAGGTTCTTCTGTATGCATTGCTAATCTTGTCACTCTTGAGAAACCTTTCATCCTTCAGCACTGTTCTCTAGGAGAAGCTAGGGCCAATTAACTGATTAGAGGAACAGGAATTTCTTGTTTGTAAGTGAATGGTATATAAGATGTATGTTGAACACAACTATTCTGATGCTACAAGAAACTGAGAGAACTCTCTAACTGGACTGAGCGATGACAATCTCCTTGAGAGCAGCTCTATGGACCCTCTCTTCAGGGTCCTGGTGGATGAGAAGCTGGACATGAGCCAGCAGTGTGCGCCTGCACCCCGGAAGGACAACTGTGTTCAGGGCTGCATTAAAAAAGGGGTGGCTAGCAAGGAGAGGGAGGTGACTGTCCCCCTCTACTGGGCTATTGTGAGGCTCCATCTGTAGTACTGTGTCCAGGCCTGGGGTCCCCAGTACAGGAAGGACATGGAGCTCTTGGAGCGGGTCCAGAGGAGGGCACTGAGATGATCAGTGGGTTGGAGCACCTCTGCTATGAGGAAAGGTTGAGGGAACTGGGCTTATTTAGCTTGGAGAAGAGAAGGCTCTGGGGTGACCTCATTGTGGCCTTCCAGTACCTGAAGGGAGCGTATAAACAGGAGGGGAAACAGCTGTTTACATGAGGTGATAGTGCTAGGACAAGGGGGAATGGTTTTAAAATAAGATGGGAGATTTAGGTTAGATATTAGGAAGAAGTTGTTCACACAGAGGGTGGCGACAGAGGTTGCCCAGAGAGACTGTGGATGCCCCATCCCTGGAGGCATTCAAAGCCAGGCTGGATGTGGCTCTGGGCAGCCTGGTCTGGTGATTGGAAAATCTGCACATAGCAGGGGGGTTGAAACTAGATGATCATTGTGGTCCTTTTCAACCCAGACCATTCTATGATTCTGTGGTTTTCTATCTAAATAACGAAGAATAAAACCTATATTTTCTTCAATCAAAATGCAGAAATCAAGTACTCCTCAATAATCATACCGTTTCAGACCAAGTTTGTAAAGAGTCCTTTTAGAAATGAGAGGGCTGATACTTTTCTGCAGTTATTTTGTAACCTAAGTCTCAATACAGCTGGGTCCAATTCCCTCCTATGTCTGAGATCATCCGTGTCTTTTCTGTGCATTTCCATATGGTACTATTTTCATTCCTGCTGAGGCTCTTCCTGTTTTCATTGAATAAAAATATTAATTGGATCTCAGATCAGCATTGTAAAATAGACACATGCTTATACCTACAAATCTTCATCCTGCTTGAGAATATAATTATTCACCCAATTAGTTTCCTCCATTCACTACATATCAGATAAATGAACCTAAATTGAACTTGTAGATTCTATCCTGGAAAACAAAGTACCTAAATATCTGATAACAATAAAAACACCATCAGACATAAGACCCATCATAGGTCTGAATTTTCCACATCTTAAATGAAATGATCTGCACTAAATCTGAATGCATAACTATTATTCCCGCTGGCACAAGTAAGTCTTCTTTCCACATCCAGCAGCTGAGCAAGACAGAACTGCCCTTACCTGAGAATCATAGTCATTTGAGTTGGAAGGGACACTTAAAGGCCACATAGTCCAATTCTTCGGCAATTAAAGCTGGTGAGGGGTCTGGAACACAGGCCATATGAGGAGAGGCTGAAGGAGCTGGGAATGTTCAGCCTGGAGAAGAGGAGGCTCAGGGGAGACCTTATTGCTCTCTATAACTTCCTGAAGGGAGGTTGTAGTGAGCTGGGGGTCGGCCTCTTCTCTCGTGTCATTAGTGATAGGACCAGGGGGAATGGTTTCAAGCTACGGCAGGGGAGATTCAGGCTGGACATGAGGAAGTATTACTTTTCAGAAAGGGTGGTCAGGCACCGGAATGGACTGCCCAGGGAGGTGGTGGAGTCACCGAGCCTGGGGGTGTTCAAGGAAAGGCTGGATGTTGTGTTGAGGGACATGGTTTAGTAGGAGCTATTGGGAATAGGTGAACGGTTGGACTGGGTGATCTTTTAGGTCTTTTCCAACCTTAGTGATTCTATGATTCTATGATTCTATGACACCTACAACTAGACCAGACTGCTCAGAGCATGGTCCGATCTGACCTTGAATGTCTCCAAGAACAGGACAACCATCTGCCATCTCTGGGCAAACTGTTCCACTGCCTCATAACCTTTATGATAAAAAACAAACAAACAAACAAAAAAAACTTCCTATATCCAATCTAAATTTTCCCTTCTTTAGTTTGAAATTCCCCTTGTCCTATCACAACTGACCTTGCTAAAGAATCTGTCCACTAGCTCTCCTTTAGATATTAAAAGGCTGTTCTCAGACATCCACAGAGACTTCTCTTCTCCAGGCTGAACACCCCCAGCTCTCAGCCTGTCCTCCTAAGGGAGGTATTTCATTCCTTGGACCATTTTTGTGGCCTTCCTTTGGACACACTTCAATAGGACCATGTTTCTCCTGTACTGAGCACTCTGCATCTGAATACAGTACTCCATGTGAGGCCTCACCAGAGCAGAACAAAGGGGCAGGATCATCTCTCTCGATCTGTTAACCACTTTTCTTTAGAGGCAGCCCAGGTTATGGTTGGCTTTCTGGACTGCAAGGGCACATTGCTGGCTTATGTTCAGCTTGCCATTCACTGGTACCCTGATGCCCTTTCCCTTACATTCCCTAGCTTGTACTGATAGCAGCTGTTGCCATAATCCAAGTGCAAGCCATCGCATTTGGATTTTTTTTGAACCTTATGCGGTTCACCTGGGCCCACTCCTCAAGCTTGTCTAGATCTCTCTGAATGGCATCCCATCCCTCAGACGTGTTGACCACACCACATGGTATTAAATTGGTCAGCAAAAATTTCAGAAAATGAATTAAAAATCCACAGCATCCTCAGCAATTTTGCTGTTGACTGGCTGCAGACATCACACCAAACAGTCATATTATAAACTGACTTCTCATTTGTTGCAGGATACTGTTATAAAGATTTATCATGCATAACCACATGAGAACAAGAGATTACTAAAGAACAGTTCATTTTTTCGGATGCATTTTATTTGTAATACCTTTCATTGGCAGATGTTATCCCACAAATGAATGACTGCTCTGAAGTAACAGAGTGGACATAGATTGATGGGAGAAATTGATCTGCATTTGTTAATGCACTTTTGCTGCAACAAGTACATTAAGTAATTAAAGTGCTAAAACAGATCTTCCCATCCAGACACTCTATATAGTCAACTCCATTAAAGCAAGGACAAAGGCCAATTTTTTTTTTTTTTCCCCCTTCTTCTCGCTGCATCTCAAGTGCACCTTGTCTGCAGTACAGACTCTATATACTTTGATTTCATCCATAGAATTAAACTACCCAGTTACACAAGCAGTTATTAACATAAGGCATCTCTAAAGGATGAAGCATCAAAAAGAGTAATGATTTTGGGTTCCTCACCAAAGCCATCTTAAAGACATCTGATATGGAGATAGTGTACAAATTTCCTCTCTGAAAATTAGACTTTGGGATGATTTAAGCAGAATAAAAAAGATACCTGGAAAACAGAAGCCAAAGACAGTCTGGGACAAACTTCTCCCCTGGCCAATAATGTTTTCTATAACCTCATCATCTGAGCACTTGTGATTGTATTCTACTCTTGGGAACAATCTTCTGAAAAATTATTACTATTCCCATACTTGCAGATAAAAGCTGAAGAACTGAAAGGCCGTTCAGACCCACTTCAAGAAATTTCCTAGACTCATCACTTACTCCAGCACATAATAAAAGTCACAGATCACTTGGGTTTGGTGCACGTACAGTTGGAAGATTAGCGTGGTAAGGACGGTACTTCACAGGTATTATAGTAGGAAAGATTACCATGGTGAAAAAGAAACAATCAAGGAAGAAACCCTTACCCATGTCTGAGGATTTAGGCTAGCGGGGAAAAGTTCCCAAAAAGGAGGGATCTCCAAAAAGAGATCCTTCTCCAGTGCTAGTCAGCTCTTAAATGGGGTCTAGGAGGTCACACAGGTGAATTGACTTCACCTGAGCTCCCACAGCTGACCCAGTCCTTGCCTCAGGTGATGAATCAGTGATTCAGGCCGTGACTCAACAGTTCCCATACAGTATATTTGCATTAAAATTACAAGACTGAAAAAGTGTGTAGACAGTACTGTCAAGAGAACAGATTAGTTCAAACATAGGGCAAAGAAATAGACCTGAACTCTCATCTCCTAGCCTTTATTTAGTGCTTTCCCTCTTAAAAAGATGTGTAAAGGGAACTAAATCAGTGACATGATAATGAGAAAAATTACCATATTTTTGCTCAACCCTAGTTTGCATGGCAATAACAAATTTTACATACTCAGTTTCCAGCAGTCATTAAGAAAGTACTGAAGCCAAGCATATGCAATATCAGAGAGAAAATTCTGGACAGCATAGTTACTTAAAACAAATACATGTTGGAGAAGCCATAAATGTTATAATGATTTGAGAGCTTACGATAATTCCAAATTTCATCTTATCACTACTTATAGAATCATAGAATGGCTTGGATTGGAAGGGACCTCAAGGATCATCAGGTTCCAACCTCCCTGCCATAGACAGGGATGCCAACCACTAGATCAAGTACTAAATCAGGCTGCCTGTCATCCAACCTGACTTTGAACACCTCCAGGAATGGGGTATCCACAACCTCTCTGGGCAGCCTGTTCCAGCACCTCACCACTCTCTCAGTGAAAAACTTCCATGACATCAAATTTAAATCTTCCCTTCTTCCATTTAGTACCATTCCCCCTTGTCTATCACTATGTGTAAAAAGATGATTTTCCTCATGTTCCTCTGAATACTGGAAGGCCAAAATGAGGTCTACTTGCAGCCTTCCCTTCTCCAGACTGAACAAGCCCAGCTCCTTCAGCTTGTCTTTGTAGGAAAGCTGCCCTCTGATCATCTTTGTGGCCCTCTTCTGGACCCTCTCCAGAAGCTCAACATATTTCCTGTGCTGGGGATGTGACCTGCACACAATACTCCAGATGGGGCTTCATAAGGACAGAGCAGAGAGGGACAATCACCTCCCTTGTCCTGCTGGCCACCCCTCTTCTGATGAAGCCCGGGATACCATTGGCCTTCTGGACTGAAAGCACACACTTCTGGCTTATGTTAAGTTTTTTCATCTACCAGGACTCCTAATCCTTCTCAGCAGGGCTACTCTCAAGGAGTTCTCCCAGTCTGTATATATATCTGAGATTAATCTAACTTAAATGCAAAACCTCACACTTTTCTTTGTTGAACCTCATTAAGTTCACATGGGCCCACCTTTTGAGTTTATCAGGATTCCTTTGGATGGCATCCCTTTCTTCTGCAAATCCAACTTCACTTCAACCCATATGAGCCACATTCAACACTTGTCCTTCTCCAATAGTCAGAATCAGCTGAGTCATTTGGTGAGGAAGAGTGTGCTCACTTTACTTCGCTCACCTTTCCCATGTGGGAGTGCAGCTGATTTTTCTTGGTCATGAATGCTAGAATCATGATTAGTCATTAAAACAAATGATTTATAAGTACACATTGCACAACGTTCAGCAAATTGGCCTCTGTGGAGTTACAGTTTGAGAAAGAAAAAAAAGTACGATTTAGTGAATCAAAATATTCACTTTCTAGCTTTCTTTCTGAAAGTATTCTGTGTATCAGCTTTTTCTTATTTGTAAAATAAAAACAGCTTGAACTAAGGAAAGACATTTTGAAGGATAAGTGAAGGTTGTAAAGTGATTTGTGGTACAAGGATAAAAGGTGATGATACTTATGCAGAGCACAGTTTGGTATAAATATTCTGTCTACTTGGGTGGAAAGTTTCGCACACACCAGGAAAATTCAGGAGTCAAGAGGTAAGGATGCAGACAGAGAAGCTGTGGTGCTTTCTCTTGAAAGACAAACATTAAAATATATCATACAGACAGTGATAGCCAAGAGGAATGTCATGCAAACAGATGGAATTCATTCTTTTAGGAAATGAAATGCAAGGTGTGATGTTAGATGAAAATCTTAGGGGATAATACAGTTAAGAAGATAAGAAGAAAATAAAGTGAAAATCTGGGGGTTTAGACACCATTTAAAGCTAATCAGTCATCAACTTGCAAGACAGTTCATTCCATTGCCTATAACTTCAACAACTGGCTACCATAAATTTTTCTTCAAAGCTTTTGGAGTTTAACTGGGCAGTGCTTTGCTACTTTTTAATAAATATACTTCATAAAACAAAAACATAAAAAAATTCTTAGAATCAGAAGGCATTAAGCACAGCATTGAAAACCGGTTTTCTCTGGGACAGGGAAGGAACTAGACTTGCAAGATGACGAGGATCTGGACTCAGAAATACCAAGATTTAAGGGGTGGAGAACTGAATATCAGTGGAAAGCAGAATTTAGTCTTATTTGTGAGATGCATTTCTCAGCTAAAATAATGTTTGAATGTTAATAAAATCAACATGTTTCGAGCTACAATTTAGACAACTAGAAGAACTACCGGGAACCATGGTTCTGACAATAAACCACTAGAAACTACTAACTTACTACAAAGGCTGAAACTGAGTTACGCGAAGGGATGTTGCTCAAGGTAGATGTCTCTGTTTTTTGAGGAAAATTAAGATCACAGTCATCCTAGACTCAGGGATTAATTTAATCTGAAGGGGACATGGAACACCATCAGCTCAGCATCTATTCAAAGCAGGATCAACACTGAATTCAGACCAGATTGCCTCTGGCCATGTCCAGTCAGGTCTTGAACATCTCAAAGGACAGAGATTCTAGTCTCTCTAGACAAGTAATTCCAGTGCTTGACTACTCTCATAGGATTTTATGTTCCCTTCTAACCAGCAACTGTAGGAAAGAACCAGGTTTAGCTATTCTCTGAACAGCTTGTCCTATATTTAAACACTACATTTGCTAGTGACAATTATGCCACACTTTCTCTAGAGATATGCACAGAGTGTAACAATGTGATAACACATTCTGAACACAGACAACTTCATCTGCCTCAATTAGTTGCTGTTTGCAAAGTGCTTAAGTGAGGAAAAATGCCAAAAGGGCAAAAATGCACTCTCGCATGAAAAAATGGAGAATAACTTCCCATTACTTAGCATCTTATAGTTATTTTATTACTGGAGCTGTCCATTCAGTAATTTATGGCACTCTTCCTCTTGTTTAGAATAGTTGTATTGTCACTGTCTGTGCTGCTGTAATGTTTCCATTCTGTTCTTGTTCAGTTCAGTTCTTTCCTTTCCCTTATGCAAAAACGGAGGCACAGATGTGAGTGACTCCCACTGGTAGACACTGGTCCGTCTGTAGCTTTATGAATTAGGAGCCAAAGCCAAGATTTGAAGTGTATCTCTGTACAAATGTAAATTATGTTGGGTGAAGTCAAAGCTGTTTTCTGACATAATTCACTCAGAAAGTCGTCAAAGGAGCAATGTAAATGTCACTTGGTCTGTGGTGACATTTACTTTCCTTGGAGAAATAGTATCCAGTTGTTAAGGGAGCAAAGGTTTTTTCTTTGGTCAACGAATTACAACTGCTAGTCCACTCTTTCTTTCTTTCAAAATAGAAGGCTTGCAAGGATTCCCCTTGCTTTCTAGTATTCCAGAACTGATTACCAGCAAGGGTTGGTAAACACTTGAGATCCTAGAGTTAGTTTTAAAAATATAGATTTTTACATATAAATGAATATGAAACCATTTGGGGAAGATACTACCTTCTACGGTTTCCAGAGCATATATAAGCATTAGCAAGTTAGTATTAAACAATACAAGTTTCTTCTCTAATTGCCTGACTCCAGGAAACACATCTTCTAAAAAAGTGTAAGATCTGCATTGAATGCATAGGCATTGCCAAAGGCTCAGTTACAAATTGGCACAGAAATTTTATTTAGTCCTTACTTAATATTAGGTATCACAAAAAAGCTTCTTCGCAAGCAAGAGTTTCAGAGATACATTGCTTGCCAGCCGCTAAATCAGAGAAGACATACTGCAGCAAGCTGATGGAGACACCTATTAATGTCAATGGTTTTGAACAAGGCTATAGAAGCCTGAATAACTTAAAGTGCCATATAGTTTGAATTGATTTCCTGAGTACTTACCAGTCTTGAAAACTGAGACTGGAAGCACAGTGAAAACCATGTATTTTCTGAGATGCAGATGCTTGTATCATTTTATTCATCTGTTGTTCACAACCAATTGCTGACAAGATCATTACAAAGGATCCTTTCTGCTTTGTACTGGCTTTGTCTAAACATCCAAAATTTTAAATCCTTCTTTAGTTACTAACACATACATAAACACACCAGTTGACGACTTTTTTTTTTTTTCTTTTTTTTTTTTCTTTTTTTTTTTTTGGCTCATTAATAATGAAATTTTTATATTATACATGATAATCACTAACATCTGAGCAATCCTCAGCAGTGCTTCCAACAACACTGAGGTCTATCATATATTTTCTCTGTTATTCTCCCCCACAAGAGAGAATTTCAGCAGCAGAGGTTTTCCTATTTTGACTGTTGTAACTATACTCCGAGCACACACACTCTGTGTATTGTGTACTCTTGTCAGAGACGGCAGATCAGCTGTAACCGGCCTCACCCTTGGAAATAATCCCTTATCCTTTAAGGGTTCACTGCACCACTCAGTCAGGCTCAGAGAAGAGGTTGTCTTTCATGCAGATACATTTTCCATTTCTGATACAAAGTTCTACTCTGCTTAAACAAAAAACAAAAACAAAAACAAAAAAAAAAAAAAAAAAAATTGCTGATCATATTCAATCCTGAGGTAAAGAATCCACCTGTAACTGGATTCTGGTCACTGACTGCAAAGCATTATGAAAACAGTAAGTTATCCTCTGCTTCCTACACTGGCTTCTTGCATGATGGAGCACCCAAACTGATCACAATAACCTTTGTGGAGTGCTTTGTAGCAATGGTAATTCCCTAAAAAACATTCTGCTGCTCTGAATAATTGACACTAGAATATTTGTGAGAGGCTATCTCCTAAGCAAACAGAGATACCAATATCAGTAAGACATGTTATTGACCTGGGCTATTATCAGCAAGCTGCCTAGGGACAGTCCTAAGCTGCTGGTCAGACAGATCAGCTATGGATACATATATCTTTTACCAAAGGATAGAGAGCCCTACTCTACAAGAAATTATCCTCTAACTACTAGCTTGTGTCTTATTTAGGTTCATTTTTTCCTTTTTCAGCTACTTGCTGAACCACTATAGAGTGACACAGATATACAGCAGATGAATTTTCATATTCTCTGCAAAATGTTGCCTGATTTTATACCACCTGGCTAGTTGTACAATCTGCAAACATTTCACAAAAAAGGTGGAAAAGACACAAAGGGAAATGACCAAAGCAGAGCACAGAAGAAGGAGGTCCAGCAGACAGGGCATGGTTTTTATCACTGTACACTGCATTTCAGGAAGGACAGATGGAGGTTTTTCTCCATATCTAGCAGGTGAAAAATCTCAGAGTCCTGAGTACCATCTATTCTACCAGATACCATCAGATACTCCGAGTACTGAGTACCATCTTTTCCTATCAGACAGAACAAGAGGTAATGGCTTTAACTTGTGCCAGAGGAGGTTCAGGTTAGACATTAGGAAAAAAAACTTCTCTAAAAGATGGATCAAGCATTGGAACAAGCTGCCCAGGGAGATGACGGAGACACCACCTGGAGGTCTGCAAGAAAAGGGTAGACGTGGCACTGAGGGACATGGTTAGTGGGCATGGTGGTGATGGACTAGATAATCTTAGTGGTCTTTTTCAACCTTAGTGATTCCATCATTCCATTTCTATCCAGGCCCTTTATTTCTGAATTCAGATTGCTGATATTGCTGTGATTGATTGTGATATTGCTGTAGGTAGCTGACAAATTCAAATCCATTAGGTATTTAGATATCTCTGTAAACAAAGAAGTGACACAGAACAGCGACACGTAAGGTTAAATACATTAGATATTGTTTATTTGAAGGAGAAAGATAATTTCCAATGTTCAATACTGATAATACTGGTCATCATATAATGGAGTTTGCTGAGAAGATGTTCTGCACCTGCAGAACAGTCTTTTAAGTTATGTTTCATCCTGCTTCAATCTCTTCTCCCTTTCACTGGCAGTGGAAAGTCCACCTATCATCAGTAATCAGTAAGAAATTGAAGGTTGCAGCACTGACAGACAGATAAGAGATATCATGACTGTCTTGACCAACAGTCATGAAAATAAATTACTATATATTATTCTCCAAAAGCTGGGCATTTGCTGTCCTTTGGGATGTTGATATTTAGCTGTCTGAGCACCTGCACCCCAGTTGCTTTCATGAATACAGGTTGGTGATGCAGTTTTTAATCCTGTATGTTCAGTGCCTAAGGCTCAACAGCTATCACTACGACTGTCATTGACTTCTTATTTTTGAGCCCTTTACTTCAGAATCTGCTGCCTTACAGTGAAGGTCCAACAAAGAGTCACAGAAATATGTCTTTGTGACAAGAAAAAAAGTCATTTCTGTCAATATATCTGTTCCAAGGGACAGCAATCATTATTCTAGGAAAACATCATTCTGGCATGCCTGTTAGTTCTCTTCATTTTCTTTTTATCTCATTTATACTAAAAAAAATCCATGCATATTATATGCATCTTATATAAATTAAGTAAGTACATTCAAAATGAAATAGATTTATAATCTTAAAGTGATTTATATTTCATTACAGGTTAGAAGTTTTAGGAAATGAGTATCAGTGGGAAATAAAGTAACAAGATTTGCTTCTGTCCTAAACTTTTTATTTATTTACTTGTACATTCTGACACTGTACCTACAACTCTTCAAGTAATGAGGTCTAAATCTCTGATCATAATTTATATTTCCAAGGTATCCATTCTGGCAGAAAAAGCCATGGTTAATTGCAGAACCCCTGCATGCTGAGGAAAGGAGATACTGCACCGTGCCACTGAAGTGCACTATGTCATGACTGACTACATGAAACACTGGTGTCCATCCAATAGGCAAGAGTGATGTTTTATTAAGTAAAGACTTTGTCTGCTAAGATTTACCATTATATTTTTGACAGGTCTGGATCATAAGAGTTCTTTGATTCTTGCAAGGTACCAGAAACACTGAGACCACTTCTCTGGTCACTTGGGCAAATCTGCATCCAGTTTAGAAGAAGCTGGAATATTTTTTTTCCACCGATTTTTATCATAATCACTCTCTAAACACAAACACCAGTGTAAGTGTTAGACATTTATAAATTACAGACTGAATTTGAGGAATGAAAGGACCGATAAGCATTTGATTCCACCCTGTGGCTGGTAAGGACATACCTTGAATCCTTGTTTCTTAACATATAATTGCCAGAATCCCAAAGTTATGAAGACAGAGTATCACCCTCTTTGTGCCCTCTGTTCCCTCCCAGACTTCAAAAGTTACTTATCTTGTGAACTTACTAGCGTGTTTTCTGTTACTTTTAGTTTGGTTTTGTTATTAAGTAAGGAAATCCATCATACGTATTTTGAAATGCCTTAAGAAAAAGAGATGCAGAAGAATTTCTTCTGACAGAACCAGAAAAATCAATTAATTGATTTCTGGAAGTCATGGATAATTTTATTTCCTTCTCTATTAAGAAATATCAGAATCAGTCAGCTAATTTTACTTGAGAAAATATCTGTCACCAGTTATTAAGTGGAACGTGATGGAGAGAATTAGGACAGAAAACTTAAAAATACTTTTTCTTCCAGAAGTTGCATTACTTATTACTCTATTTTTCAAACTGCACAGCAAATCCTTGGGCTTGTCCAAAGAAAAGGTTCATTCTTCCTGTATGTCAGTACTTACAGCATTTAAGTATCTGATATTGGCAAATTCTGACATTGTTTAGTTTGTGCTTTAGAAAAAAATTTAACAGCAATAATTGACCAAACTACTTGTAACATATATTTTTCTGATAACTCTTTTTGTTACGTATGCAAGAAACATAAAATCACAATAAGCATTTACAAAAGCCCCTGACTGCTTTCTGTATCAGTCTATATTAACCATTTATACAGGCTAAGAAACATTAGTTTTAGACTGTAAGGCAATGATTAAAATATCACAATGTAGAATTCATGTAGATTAAGGAGTCTCCACTTCTCATGGGAAAGGAGAGATGGCAACAGCCTCTGTGTACTTACACAGTTCAAAATAGCTTCCAGAGAAACCACAAATAGAACCAGAACCATTACTGAAGGACTAACATTTTAAAGCACTTTGGCTGTGTGGCTTTAGGCCAGCAGACTATGTTCTTAATCAGTCTGATTACTAACCAACACCTAATGGCTCCAGAAGGACTGATTCTTCCAGGGTTCTCTAGCTAAACCTTGATGATTTATTCATGCCATTATTTGCACTGAGGACTCTTCTCTCACGGGCTTGCTGTTGGCTCAACTATGCTCTCCAGAGAGTAGAGCTCATCGCTGCCTCTCCACTCCCTGTGAGGAGCTGCAGCCGCCATCAGGCTTCCCCTCAGCTCCTCTGTTCTGGGCTGAGCAAATCCAGGGGCCTCAGCTGTTCTTCATATGCCTTGCCCTCTGGACCCTTCACCAATTTCATAGACCTCCTCTGGACACTCTTTAATAGTTGTATGTCCTTTTGTTGCTTTGCTCCCAGCACTGGAAGTGAACAGAGGGGACAACGCCTCCCCTTGCCCAGTGGCAGTGCTGGGCTTGGTGCACCTCAATGCTTACTTGATGATTGCGGCTGCCAGAGAACACTGCTGACTCACATTCAACTTGCCATCAGCCAGAACTTCCAGATCCCTCTCTAAGGTCCAGAAATACATTGTGAGATATAGTATTGAAATCTTAGCTTAAATCCGAAAGATTATATCTTTTGTCTTTCCTTGGGCAACTAAATGGGTAACCTCACCATAAAAGAAAATGTAGTTAATTCAACAGGAATTTCCTCTCGTAAACTATGACCAATGACTACACTGTCTTTCAGGTGATTTTCAGTAACTCCCAGAATAATCTCCATAATTTTACCAGGCACTGAAGTGAGACTGACAGACCTGCAGTTACTAGGAAAATTTTCTTGCCCTACTTGAAATCTGGGACAACATCCAGTCAAACAATCCAGATTCTCAAGAAGGACAGATAGCCCAGACTAAGTGCTTTGGAAATTTCATTCCTGCGCAGCTATGTTGAACCAACTCAGGAATTTCAACCATACAGCCCAATGTCAATTTGGCACACAAATCTAGTGGTGTTCCACAGAATTTGGTGACTGAAGCTCCAGTCTACTTCTATTGATTTTTTAGCAAGGCTGCTATGTATTTCTAAGGAAATGTAATCATGTCCTTGGTTTTGATTTTTCATTTTTCACTTACTAGCTTAATCATTAATAATGTTCTTCATTGTTGTTCTTGCTTTTGCTGTTAAAAACCACAGCAGTGTGCCTCCAGATAAATTAAGATTCATTTCTGGTCCACTGCTATCCTGATGGACAACCTTTCACAAATCGCCTTTTTGACCTTCAGTGAGACAGAACGATATTGACTCAATTTACAAGGTACTCAGAGAAGAAAAACACTAGTTAAATAGAAAATTCCTGTTATCATTACTTCTACCATCCTCTCATCCAGAGAGACTATATGTCAATCTAAGATATTCCAGATGTCCACTGTGAATATCAACAACAGTAGTAGGGGAAAAATAACTGCACCCAAGTTAAAATGAAATTTGGCAAAATCATTTACTCATTTTCTTCATATTCTCGTACTACAGCGATAAGAGCTACTGAGTAGATGAAGCCAGGCAGATAATGCTGATCAGCAAATGTGAGATGCAGTAAAGGATATTATTGGAAACGTAATTAGTAAAATTATGAAAGAAAAACAAATACATATAATACTGTGCAGGTTACAAAGAAAGAAAAAATTTAATAAACAAATTATTGCAATATAACCTATAGCCCTGCACGTGTTTGGAATATTAATCAGTAAAGCAGGGTAAGCACCAGTGGGAGAAAAAAGAAAGGGTAATTAGGAACTCATTAATGTGACAGCAGAATATATTATCTGTGTTAGTGCTAGGCCTACCCTCACACCAGAGATTTGATCTGACTGTCAAAGCCAAAGAAAACATTTCACAGATACAGATCTATATGATAACAACAAAAAAGGTAGCTCAGCAGTGTGAGATGTCTAAGCTTTGAGCATCCTACCACTGAAGTCCAAACAAATCACTGAGGCCACAGATGGGTGCACATTTTCAAATGTGAGGAGGATCAAGTGCATTATTACACTGACCATCAAATTAAGAATCTACAGCCAAGGACTGTCTTCTAAGATCATGAACACTAAGGTACATAAAAATCTTCACTTATAATGCAAATAAACCAAACACCTCAAACACTGAGGATTTTTTTCTGTTTAACATAAGCACTTGTTATAGTCAGAATGCTTTATAATGGAACTGTGACAGATATTCACTTGGAGGCATTAACAGAATGTCAGATGCCAGCTGTTAAAACAGAATACAGCTGTGCTTCCTTCATCCAAGTTCATGGCATCTTTAACACATAATTCATCACAGTAAAAGCAAATAACAAAAAAAGCCTACAACTAGATGGAAACAGTTCTAGCTAACTCATCCCAATACCTGAACCAACTCCATATTTTTGTCACCAGAAATGAAACTCAAGATGGATAAATCAGCTATTAACCATTCCTTTGCAAAACTAAGGCATTAAAGAGTATATGTAATGTGCTGTATACTTCAGTTGTCTTAGATGAAAGAAAATAATACTCCACAAGACCCACAGTTGTCCATGAAGTACATTCTTTTGACCCATCTGGTCAAGTATTTTAGTATATTTTTCCTCACTGAAAAAATGTGGGGTCCAATATGCAAGTAGAACAATTATTCATATTTGGTTAGGCTTCTCCATTCAACAGCTGCTGGGTTAGTATAAAGGCTATCAGGAAAAGTGGTGCAAAAGAATGGGGGCAAAATTTTGAGTAAAGCAGAAGTTGTACATGTTCTTCTAACTTAAAGGGACATGAAAATACAATATGGCTATCAGAACTAGAACTTCAAGTGAACAGGAATATTCACATTCCTCTCTGAAATGGTGGGGTTACATTAACATCCATTAAAATAATTAAAAGAATAGTCATAGGATTTACAACTCTACAGTGAATGCGTTTTCATTAAAGTTCAAAGCAGTTACCATTTAGCACAGAGGCTCAACACCAATCCAGAAGCATTTAAAGTGGCTATTGTGTTTATGTCTGAACAGATGCTTAAAATAATTTGGAGCATTACAATACTTTATTACAAAAATAAGTCTGTCAGTCTGAGTTTATAGTGAAAGCAATGTACATTGACCCTTCCTGACAGCAGAGAAAACCCAATGACATCTTTCCCTGCTCTGGAGATGGCATGAAATACAACTCTATTTGGCAGAAAATTATCTGTTTTGGTTTGTAACTGTTTTCTGAAAATAACTCTTCTATAATCAGCTGCAAATTAACAGAGACATCAACTCACCCTCTCTGGAAGAGGTCCACATTATGGAATTTGTGTAGCTCCACAGAAAACTCGACTGTACCCTGGACCTCAGACATGATTTTTTCAGGTCATCACCTAAACAACACATATAAAGAGGGATAATAAACATTTTAAGTATTTTTCTTAAAAAATCCTCAACTATCACATTTTGTTTGGCATCTTGGGGTTCATGCAAAGCTGATATCAACTGGAATCTTTCCAATTACTTCATTGAGCTCCATCTTCATGAAAACTTCTAAAAACAAGATCAAAGCAGTAATTAAGAGAGCTAAAATATCCAATTAGGCCTAAGGATAGAATGATAATATTATGGAAAGTACAAGAAGAGGCAAAAGAGTAAATAACATATTCTGCGCAAGAATTTCAAAACAAATTTTAATTAACTGTCTTGCTACTCTTATATGGGAAATTGATTTTTTTTTCATCCTATTTTATCAAATGGCAGACATGCAGGAACAAAACAGCCCATTTCCATAAAAGCAGAGGCCAAAAAGACATAACTTTGAGACAGATGAGAATAGAATTCAGGATTCTTGTGCTTTTGACTCCTTCTATGGCTTAACTAAAGATGTGGAAGAGAAGTTTCTAAGGGAATATAAATAATTTATAGAATAATAAATGGAAGAGATTCTTCTAAGGAAAATGTTAACAATCAAGCCACAACAGACAGATCAAGATTTTGAAGCATTACAGCCATTTACAGATAATATCTCATACGTCCATTTAACCATAGAATTATTCAGGCTGGAAGAAACATCTGGGGGTCATACCTTACTCAAATAAGATTTACCTACATAAGTTACTAATCTATCACTACTTAACATACCATTGTAAACCCTTGACATTCCCCTTATTGCAGCAGAGACAAGACGAGCTTTTACAGCTTTTAGACAGATTTTGAAATTTCCATTTACTCTTTCCTCCTTCTCTGAAAGTCTTCTTTTGGCAATCTGTAAGATGTTGCTGTCTGGAAATTGTCTATGACAACAGGGACAAGATAGCCATCTGATTTGTTTAATTAGCACAGTTCAGAAGCACTCATGGGTAGCTTTTTCACAGCAGCCACCTATGAGGGTGTCCCATGTGAGGGCTATTAATAATTCTCGTCTGAGACACACGAGGCTCTAAGGAAACATCAAACTCAGATTTCAAAGGGAAGAATATCCCCATACATGCTAACCTGTAATTTCCATGGCACTCAAAGATTTGACCACTGCCTCTAATGAAACAAGAAAGAAGAGTCTGATATATGAAGGTCTGAGATAAGACTGGCTTGTTACACTATTTTAAATTATGTTTTCTTTCTGGCTGCCCTCTCAAGCACTGGCATTTTCAAAACTAGATATTTCAGAGTTAAAATGTTGATTTTTCATCCACATTCCTCAAACAAAGAAACAAGTTAGACATGTTGACTCTGGAAGGACAAGAATGGGACATGCAATATTTGCAATATACGTCTAGAACTATGAGAAAGAAATACAATTGCTATGCTCCCTATCTCCTTATTTTATTTATGTATTTATCTTTACAATTTAAACAGAAACAAGATTAATTCTTTCTGACTTTGCCTTTCTGCACTGCCTGAGGGAATTGCATTCTGCTTATAGGGCATGCAAATACCACATCTTCCTGGTAATGTGTGTGATAGTCTTGGCCAAGCATACAGCATCAAAGCAAATCAGACTGTGTGGGGGAAGCCAAGAGAGAAATCACACAACACCAAGAAATACTTTTGCAAGGTATTCAGTCTTGAGGAGAGTTCCTCCTAAATGGAAGGATAACCTCTAGATGGATTTGTATACTGTTCTCAGGCATATTTCTCCAGACTAGAATATCATGATCAAAGGATATAATTGTACTTTTGAAGACAATGTTTTAAAGAGAGGAGGTGTGAATAGTTGGCCAGTTCATTTAGACAAGCAACAATGTTTTCAAAGACAGAAAAAATGGTGTAAGGCTAAGGTCAGCTAGGGTGAATGAAAAAGTAAAGATTAAATGCGTGGAAATACACAGGCAGGTCTTCAGTCTAATTACTTTTTCTTTCACTTGCTTTCTACATTTTCAAAGCAGATACAGGAGAACTGTCTTTGGGGGGGGAGAAAAAAACATCAAGCCACACCAAGCTGGACATCCATCCATTCCACAGGAAAAACAGAGGCTCAGAGCCTGTAAATCTACATGTGAAGGCTAGAGGGACTGAGCTGTCTCCAACAGGACCTAGTACCTTGGGTGCATCTGATAAAAGGAGCCACCGGCACACCTGCTCATCAGAGCACTTAGCAAGGTTCAAAGAAAAATTGCTCAGAGACATAGTTCACTGAAATAAAAGCTACAAAATTAGACAAAACAGCTGCAGGCAGCCAAGATGGGGAAAACACAAGTACTTAAAATGATTCACCAAGTTTTCACTGCTATACCACATTGCTCCTTAAAACCAGCTGATCACAGATCTTCAAAATGCAGGGCTTGTATAGGACTTCAGACTATCCCTTACTCACTGATTGCTATGGGGAGCAACCTTGGGCTATAAATAGAGGAACAGCTGGTAAAAATAACTCTGATGTTGTTACATCAGCATTGAAAAACAACAGAGACTGTTGCCATTACTAAAGAAGTATCATGAATTTATCTAATAAGCAGTTATAGAGAAACACAGAGGTGATTCTTGCTAAGGCTATAGTACATTGGTTCTTCCAAAATGTCCATATTTAAGTTATACTCTGAATTTTCCCAAAGAGCACTGAAGAATATGTAAACAAATTTTCATATAAAGCTAGAAAAAAACTGCTTGGGAAGTGTTTTGGCAATATGCTTGTGTAAAAGTAATGCCAACTATCAGTATCAACAGCTTCAAAGCAATGGATTGCTTCATAAGGTGCTGCCATCACCACAGGTTGTGCTGTGCTGTCCTAAGGGCACTAAAGATAACAGGTCGCTACTTTGACAGTTTGTCCTTCCAGCAAGAGCTCTGTCCTAGCAAAAGATAATTAATTTCATTTGTCATTTTCCTTGTAGCAAGGAGACACTAACTGAAAATGAGAATCTTTTATACAAAATTTTATATAAAATATATATATTGTAGGATTAGAGAGCATCTCACTTGTTCCTTTGAAGGAAGATTTGATTTTATACTCTCCACTGCTTTGTTTTCAATAGAAGTAACTTCTGGATTTTTCAATGTATGATGCTAGCTAAAATGCAATGGCTTTATTTACCTTTATCCTCCATTGCCATCAGCAATCTTTGTAACTCATAATGTTTGTGCTATGACATTTTAGATATAGAGTCAACTGGCCAAGCCCCCTGACAGCAGGTGGGTATTGGTTGCATACTACACATACACAATTAATTGTTAAACATCTTGAAGCTAAAAAAGTCTGACAATGCTCTGCTGAGATGGCAATCAGTATTGGCCCAAACCAAGGGAGGAGAAGCAGGGAAGATGGGGACAGCAAAGGGTGGAAATAAGGCCAGGGCACTGCACATTCTGTCAGGCTATGAACTTTCTAGCATTTATGCAATTACATCTGAGTGTAAAACAAACCAGACATCTCTTCAGTGCTTTCACCATCTCTGTCCATCTTTGTCACAGAAGCTGGAAAAAAAATGAAAGGGAAAAAAAAAAGGAAAATGCCCGAGGACAAAAGAACAAAGCACCATGTGATAAAGGGCAATGACTCATAAACCTCAAAACATTCATTTAGGAGAATAAAACTACCTCTCAGGAAACAGCACATACTATCTCCAGGATAGCATCACTTTTCTTACTGCTTTTAGAGCATGTTTTATTTTCTTGTGATTTTTTTTCAGAAGAGCAGCCTGGTCTAGAGGGAGATGTCCCTGCCTATAGCAAGGGGTTGGAACTAGATGATTTTAATGGTCCCTTCCAACCCAAACCATTCTATGATTCATTCTATGATTCTACAATTAACAGAGTTGGCAATCCTAAGATTCTGGGAGATAGAAATGAGGCAATTTAAATATAGTATGAAAAGATACAAGGAAACAACACAGCTTGTTTAGCTGTGCTAATAGCTAATAGTGCTAATAGTTAAAAATTATTAAATAAAATTTTACAATGTTTTGTATTTTACTCTTGTTCTTTTGAAGAATGAGAGTGTGAGAGCAATGTGTTAGAGCTCAATTTACCGCCAGTTTGAAATGATCACATGAAGTCCAAATTGTTGATTTAACAGTGATTAGAACCTGGAAATCCCAGACAAATAGTATATATTTTTAGACCAGTTAGGGCCTTCATTTTTATGTATAATGCCTCCTACTTTCCTTAAATATTTTGATTTGTGATGCTAAAGAATCACTGGAAGGTACAATTTTTACTGAAATTATCATAAAACTTTTTCCTTCCTGGTTTTTACTTTAGAGAATTGATTCAAGGATAAGTTTGACTTGTTGAATTAGGCAATCCATCTTACTATAGTGTAGTCAACAAGGGAGAGAATTTACCCTGAGTCAGGGCAAGGCCAATGAAGCATAACAGTCTTGCAGAGTCGCCTTTTGCACAGTTCCAACCATATCAAAACAGCTCTACCTGGTACCCAGGCTCCCATGTTCAGGCACAAATACTGCAATAGATTGATAAAATATCTACATGCAATGAAATGCAGAAGTGTTATGCAATGTACAGATTCGCTCAACAATTTGTTATTAAGTTGAAAATAAAGAATATATGCAATAAAATCTGCACAAATGATGCATATACCCAATTTAGAACTCAACCAGAATGCTCCTTTGTTTGTTCTCTAAGTGCACTTAGGAAAAAATCATAACTTTTGGGTCACTGCCTGGTTGTGATTTTTCTGCTTTAGAACGCATTACTGTTTAGAACTTTGTTTTCAAGTCTCCTTCAAAAAAACTTGTTATTCATAGTCATGAGAAACCTCATAATTCTCTGTTTAGGAGATATCAGGGGTTACTTTATAAAATCTCCAGTCTTTACAGTCATCTAACATTAACCAGAATAGCTTACAGAATGAGATAGCAACTGTGCAAAAGAGAGCAACGATCCCTTGCAGCTATTTTGCTAAGGATTTTCCAGTTTATTGTAAACCTTTGAAAATTTTCCTCAATCCGAAAGCCAAAATAAAGGCTTGTGACACAGGTAAAAAAATAAAAAATAAAAAAAATACAAGACTCTTATTCAAACATACCCATTAAATGTGTTTTTTTGTTTTTTTGTTTTTCGCCACCATGTAAGCATCTAGCCTAGTTCAAGATTTTAAAGACTGATCTGTTTTATACTCCACACACGTAACTCAGTTTGGATGTGAGCCCTGAAAAACATCTTTCAATGTTATTAAAAAAAAAAAAAAAAAAAAAAAAAAAAAAACATATGTAAAGTTTCCTGCTTAATATTCTTGGGAAAATCAATATCCACAATTTTGTCAGACTCAGTAGACATATGTTCATAAACAGCGCAATATTGTGAATCACTTTTCCCAAGGTTCATTGATTTCTACCAGCAAAATGTTATGAATTAGAGACACAGAAGACAGATAATAAATGAGCCTTAAAAAATGACTCATTACCCAAAGAGTATTCAAAATAGAGCAAATAAAAAAGGAGCTGCTTTATTTATGTTTGTGGGGTTTCTTTCACTTACAAGATTATACTTTCTCTTTGGCCTGCTTAAATTCACAAAGTAGCAGTGATACCTAGATCATCGGTTCACATTGAAGAGTGGTGTAAATACTCATTCACAGCAGCAACAAAATGAAATTGCCAGGATAGAAAAAACAGTTGCATGTCACAGTAGAGAACCTTCACATCATATCAACAGCCTCAAACATACAGTTCATATAGTCATGGGTGAGAACAGTGCAGCTCAGGAATCTGAACAAAGTGACTTAGTAAAACAAGCCAGAAACTTACTTCAATTCCACTCCCGTTTTGCCTGTGTGACCCATCCATACTGCAGAATTTGCTCAGGTCAGCAAAGCCAGGAAGGCTGAAAACCAACTGTCTAGATTATACCATTCAGAGACTGTTCATTTCAAGGGTATTTAGATGGAGGAATAAATCTACCAGGGAAAAAACAAAAATACCAGGTTGTGCCAGAGGATTTGTAGGGCAAAACGGAATCAGGGCCAGAATAAATGTTAGGTGCCAGTAGGCTGCTCTTACGAGATATAAAGCCTTTGAGCTATTAGATGGGATTAAATGTGAACACAGCTGTGCAAATTTAGGTCAAATCACTCGACAAAATGAATAAGATCAACCTCGATTTGTCCTCCGTGATCACGTGCCTGTCAGGACACCAGATCTGAGTTCAGCTCAGCACAAATTACTATCTGCTTACAAAGTTAATAATAACTTGCTTTTGACACCATGCACAAAATGAAATAGCAGGAAAAATTCAGACCACTGAGGGAGAGCAAAACAGAAGGAAAAGACTTTCACCTGAACTAGCTCCCCACTGCTGCATAATCCTCACCATACTCCTCACCACCTTACCTCTTCGTTCCCCACACTGTACCTCTGTCTTAAAACATCCAAAAGAAGAGGTTTTAAAGCTTTATGCATGACTAAGAACCAAAACTCAGACACCTATGAACATCATCATCTTCAATCTTCAACAGTTATTTCCCTTATTCCCACTGTTCACCTGAACCTTTTTTTTCTGGTATTCTCTTTATCAGTCTTAAAATCATAAAACACTAGAAAAAGCAGCAAGTTATTTGATGCCTACTTAGGAAACAGTCAGAATTACTCATCATTCTCACGCTTGAGTATGATCCTCTCAGTAATTAAAGGAGCTATATTCTTCTTGATCTGGGTTCTTTTATTAGCTTAAACAGGAAATGAGAGCTCTAAAACAGACCACATATTATTCTCTTGCAATTGTAAAACTGCCAAAAAAGACTTTTTTAAAAATTCTATTCAAGTTCATACATGACTGATTTCCAGACTCCATGGGCACAGGTCTATATTAAGTACTTGGGAGTATATCGGGATATTTGACCCCATTCAACTCCTTAGCAACACCTAACTGACAGTTCTATCTTCTGAAGGCCATATCTGGACATGATAAACAAGCATACTGAGATCCCCCTTGGAAAATTCTGTAATCAGATGCCGTAGGGGAGGAAAGGTGATGTTTGGAGCTCTTGTTGAGCCATGTGACTGACTGCCTGATTCATTTCTGGTTGGATATCAGAAAAGGTTCTTCACCTGGGAGTTGGCAGGCACTGGAACAGGCTCCCTAGGGCAGTGGTCATGGTACCAAGTGGCCAGAGTTCAAGAAGCATCTGAACAATGCTATCAGATATAGGAACTGATTTTTGGTGATATTGCATGGAGCCAGGACTTGGGCTCAATGACACTTATGGGTACCTTCCAATTCTGGATATTCTATGATTCCGTATCTCAAAGAGCTACCTGATTTTGAGGACAAACTATTATGTCAAAAGAGTTGTTACCAAAGAATCCAAATTTAGAGTAAGTGACTAGAGACAGTCTCATACAGAAAGGCTAATAAATAATATGTTCTTTGGCACTGTTCCGAATGCATTTCCATTTCTGGTCATAGAAAATTTCAATCAACTGTCTAACTCAGCTGTAAACTCAGCTGTCCTTGTCAATTTTTAAGTGCTTATCTTGCATTTTGTCTCATCAAATTCACTTCAAAATTTCACTTGGCAAGTTATTGTCTGCTTTATATGTTCTGAGGACATTTAACTAAGCATATAAGAGCAAGTAGTTTACTTTCATCGCACTGATTATCTTTATTTGTGACAGATGTAAAGCAAGGTCACTTGCCCATGAGATTAATGTCACTAACTAGACTTTCCTTCTTATGAACAAGGTGTTTAGAGTCCTGCTACAGTCAATAGAGATCTAGCAAATAGAGTCAACAAGATTCATGTGACCATCAATACCTACTTATTTTTCTTTAATTAACCTCTCTGAAATTAATAACAAAGTAAACACTGACAAAACCTGCCTTGAAGTTTCTCATGAAATCAGCGGAAATTGTGATTCTGTTAAGCAGTTCTGTTGAACCAAAAGATAACAGCACTGCAGGCAGTGCAATGCTCTCACACACTAAGCAAGACAAGAGTAGTAAAAGCTTGACAAGGAGTCATGGGTTGAAATGTTGTCACCAAAACTGCTTACAGGCTGGGAGAATGGAGGGAGAAGATAAGGATGGTGGTAAAAGAACTTGACAGAGAGAGATCTTCAGAAGAAACATCAGAACAAAGGTCCTGGGATCTCTGGAAGAGGATGTATTTTTATTACATAAATTAATACAACAACGGTATTTTGCTTTCAGGCCAATTTAAAAAACATTATTCTTTTTCTTTTATAGCCATCCTTAGATCTAAAATATTTAACAAATTTCATGAGAACTCTGAAAAAATTATACATTTCAAGGGACATTCACTGCTACAGAAACAACAATCTGTAGGCCAGTTTCCACCATGATGGTTCTTTGGACAAACACTGACTGTTAAACTGGAATGTGGTAAAGGAAGAACAGGTGCTGGTGTAGAGCAGCATGATATAAATATAGGCAATAAAATATTCAGAGCCATAATCAGAATGTTGACTTATTTTAACTGCTTGGGGCCATGTTGATATAAATAACTGCAACAGGTTTTGCTGTAGAGCAAAATCTAAATTAAGTAGTTTACAAACAGAGGAGAAGGATGATTTATTTGTCATGGCACTGCTTGATCTCTGAAAAAGAAAGAAGGGGCCAAGTGAGGCACTGCTAGACATGGGACCAACACAACAGAGCCTGAAATACAGCTGATAAATAAAATTATGTTAGCGGTCTATCAGAACAACAGAAAAATATTTATTTCTCAAGTTCAGGCCAGCATCTTAGTAAACTTCACCAGAATGATGGTCCTGCAAAGCCAGGTTGTAATTTTTCCTGGAGTCCTTGGTTCTTATATCCATTATTTCAGTACAGCTAACCCTCAAGCTTTGCCTGACAACCTTCTGCTACAGTGCAATCACATTGCTCTGTCATCTCACAGAGCTAATGACAGTTATGCAATGTGCAAGGGTTTGTAAGCTGAATGCAGAGCTCTTGCAGTTCAGATGGAGAAGGAGCTAGATTTCCCTTCAGAGAGCTGTTGGCACCAGCAACCCATCACATTCTGTGAATCATTAATTCTCCAAAGCACCTACATGTCATCTCCAGTGCTGTCCTTACTTGAGTAGCTCCACAGTGAACAGCACCTGAAAAGGAAGAAGATATGCTAACAAGAAAAAAACTAACCACCTCCAGGCTGTTTATTTCCCTGAAACTCTTTTTGCCTGTGCCCAATTAGATCAAGCCATGGAAAGTTAGGCAGCACAGACAGGGAGCTTTCTAGAAAGGCAGCCGCTGAACCATCAGTATAATAGTCCTGCCATGTCCCTTGCTGTACCTTGAAGATCTGCCTTCCTAGCACTATGAAGAGGAAATGCAAATTCTAACTGCTCACCAACTGTAACGTCTGTGAAGAGCAAGAACATCTAAATACAGAACATGTTAAACTGGCTGTGAGCAGGGATTGCAGAATCACACAGAAACAAATAATAGCTTAGGTTGGAAGGGACCTTAGAGATCATCTGTTTCCATGCCCCTGCTGTGGGAAAGGATGTCACACACAAGATGAGGATGCCCAGGGCCCCATCCTCACCACACTCTGAGTAAAGAATTTCTTCTGAACATTTAACATGAATTCTCCCTCTTTTAGTTTAAAGCCATTCCCCCTTGTCCTACACTATCAGACCATGTAAAAAGTCAGACACTCTCCTGCCTGTAGGCACCCTTCAAATACTGAAAGGATTCATTGAGATCTCCCCTGAGCTTTCTCTTCTCCAAGCTATGTAAACCCAACCTCCTCAACCTTTCTTCATATGACAGGTGCTCCAGACCTCTGATCATCTTCATGGCCCTCCTCTGGACTTGATCCAGGAGCTCCACATCCTTCCTGTGATGGTGGCCCAAGACCTGGACACACTACTCCAGATAGGGCCTAAGAAGGCCAGAGTAGAGGGGGAAAATCCCTCTCTCTCCCTGCTGGATACTCCTCTGTTGATGCAGGACACTGCTGGCCTTCTGTGCTGCAAGAGCACATTGCTGGCTATGTTCAGCTTTTTGTCTTTTTGTCTAATGTATTGTTCATTAAATCGTTTTATATTTAAGCACAACTGTGTGTTTAACTTGCCTCGAGGGGTGCAATAAAATTTCCCCAACAACTGAATAAATGTGAACAGACTCTGTGCCAACACAATGCTGCAAATGTGCATAACACAGCAATAAAGTGCACATTTCTGATGCAGATAGCAGTCTGGTGGTAGCAGCATGGTACACAGAACAAGAAGGTGCACCCTCTTTCTGAAGCGGTTTTTCAGCTTGCAATGATCATAGAATCATAGTATCATAGAATCACAAGGTTGGAAACAACCTATAAGATCATCTAGTCCAACAATCTCCTCATTACCACTGCTACCACAAGCTACTAAACCAGATCTCGCAGCTCCTCATCCAGACGCCCCTTGAACACTGCCAGAGACGACAACTCCAACACCTCCCTGGGCAGCCTTTCCAGTGCCTGACTACCCTCAGAGAAAAAGTTTTTCCTCATGTCTAACCTAAACCTCCTCTGGTACAACTTGCAGCCATTTCCCCGGTTTCTGTTCGTTGCCTGGGAGAAGAGGCCAAACCTCTCTTCACCACAACCTCTGTTCAGGAAGTTGTAGAGGGCAATGAGGTCTCCCCTGAGCCTCCTCTTCTCCAGACTAAACAATCTCAGCTCCCTCAGCCACTTCTCATAAGACTTGTGCTCCAGACCCCTCACCAGTTTCATTGCCCTTCTCTGGACATGCTCCAGAGCCTCAATGTCGTTCTTGTAGTGAGGGGCCCAAAACTGAGCACAATACTTGAGGTGCTGCCTCACCAGTGCTGAGTAGAGGGGATGATTACCTCCCTGCTCCTGCTGGCCACACTTTGGCTACTTCCCAAGGAGGTGGTGGAGTCAAGAAAAGGCTACATAGAATCATAGAATCAAAGAATCATAGAATCGCAAGGTTGGAAATGACCTATATCGCACTGCATGGGGTTGTTGTGCCCAAAGTGCAGGACCCAACACTTGGCCTTGTTGAACCTCATCCCATTCACCTCAGCCCAGTGATCCAGCTTGTCTAAATCCCTCTGAAGGGCATCCCTACCCTCAGGCAGATCGACACCACCTCCCAGCTTGGTGTCATCTGCAAACTTACTGAGGGTGCACTCAATCCCCTCATCTAGGTCATCAATAAAGATATTAAACAGGATGGGCCCCAGTACAGACCCCTGGGGGACACCACTTGAAATGGGTCGCCAGCTGAACTTAACTTCATTTACCACTACCCGTTGGGCACAGCCCTCTAGCCATTCCTTACCCAAAGAAGGGTAGACCTATCCAGACCATGGGCAGCCAGTTTCCCCAGAAGAAGCCTGTGAGAGACCATGTCAAAGGCTTTGGTGAAGTCTAGGTAGACTACATCAACAACCCTTCCCGCATCTACCAGACTGGTCACCCAGTCATAGAAGGAGATGAGGTTGGTCAGTCATGACCTGTCTTTCACGAACCCATGCTGGCTGGGCTTGATCCCCTGGATACCACACATGTGCTGTGCAATCGCACCCAAGATGATTTGCTCCATTACTTTCCCCGGTACTGAGGTCAGGCTGACAGGCCTATAGTTCCCCAGATCCTCCTTATGGCCCTTCTTGAAGATGGGAGTCACATCAGCAAGCCTCCAATCCTCTGGGACTTCTCCAGTTGACCAGGAGCACTGATAGATGACTGAGAGAGACTCAGCAATCACCCCCGCCAGCTCCCTCAGTACCCAAGGGTGCAGCCCATCCGGTTCCATAGACTTGTGACAGTCCAGATGGAGGAGGAGCTCTCTAACTGTCTCCACCTGAATCGCTGGGGATATATTCTGAGTAGCATCCCAGAGACTTCCAGATCAGGGTTGCTGTAGGCGACTGCAGGAGCCCCCCAAGAGATGTGACGCGATAGGCACTCTCCCAGCTCTATGATTGATGTGTGGCATGTGCCCTTAGGGGTGTAGACAAAGCACATAAGGTATATAAGCTAGAGTTCACGTGTAATAAACACCATTTTGCTATTCATCATATTGGTGTATATGTGCAGTTATTTGGTCCTGACCTGGTTAAGGTCAGTAGCATAGGAGGCAATACAACACAGGGTGTAGAATGCCCAGAGGATAGTTGGTCTGACTACTATACTATCTACACTGCCACTGGTGTCCAAATGACCTGGTTTAAAACAAGAAAGGTACACTGAAATCAAAAGGACAGCCATTTAAATGATAGCCTTCAGCTTGCAAGGGTCTAGGCAGATGGCAGCAGGAGATACTTCTTTGCAAAATCAGACAGAACTGCATTGCTAACAGCTGTATACCCAGAGGACAATATCATGCTAAGCTATAGGGTGGGGATAAACTTTTTTCTTTCAAATGGTGTTTTCAAGATCATGCTGTTTTCCAAAGCGGTTTGACTGTACTTGTGGCTGGCTCCTCAGACCAGTGTTCTTGTTCTGCTATTGTAACAGATGAGGACCCTACAGTCCTGCTTTGTCGGTTTAGTAAGGGTAGAACATTTACTGCCATTCTTACACAGAATTCTAGAATGGCTGAGGTTGTACAGGGCCTTTGGATCCATCTGGTCCAACCTCTGCTCCAAATGGGACATTCAGACAGAGCAGGTACCCAGGCCCATGTCCAGTCATTTTTTGAAGATCTCCAAGTAGGAGACTTCACAGCCTGTCTGGACAACCTGTGCCAGTGCTCAGTCACATTCATGACACAACAGTACTTTCAAATGGTCAGAGGTCAGAAGGAGCCTTCTGCATTCCATTTTCTGCTGATCACCACATTCTCATGTCTTTGTAACAATAGATATCTATTTAATAAAAACACAAAGATACTGGTATACATTTGTACATTGGTCCATCTAGATATATTCATCTATATAGATAGATTAGATTAGATAGATTCATCTATATAGATTATATAGATAAATCATCATATTTTTTTTTAAAAAAAAAAAAAAAAGGAAATTTCTCATCTTGGAGAAGGTACCGTCCTAGCCCTTTTCACTGTATGGGGTAATAGCAAAATTAAGTGAATCACCCAGCCAACACCATGTACACACTGTGACCAAACTGTAGCTAGAAAAGGTATTCTTTGTTCCCATTTCACTGATAAAATGCAATTCCAGGAATAAGCATATTTTGATGAAAATGTATAACAACACACATATCACACAACACTGTGGTTATGCAATCACAATCCAGTCTACTGGCTTGAAAAAAAAACAAGATAAAACAACTTTAGCAAACAAGGAGAAGCAGTTAAGTTTTTAGTTTTATGTCAGACTGAAAGATAAATCCATTCTTCTGGTACCCTGAAACTCATTAGGTCATTTGCTTACAGTGTCATTTCAAAATTATTTACATTACTTCCTAAGTATCTGAATTTGCTACAGTGGGCTAGTCTCCAAATACTGAGCCTGCTAAATTTTTGAGCTCTTTGTATTTACGTACCACAATGGAGAACATTCAAGGTCTCTTAAGAATGAAGATTCATCCAAGGAGAGCATCTTAAAAGCTTCTGGAGTAAAATGAGATACTAATGCAGGGCATAGATCAAGTATCTGTGCTAAAATGAGCAGAGGGCCTTTCCTCAGTCTCCAAATAAGAAGGTGAGGTATGCATGAAACTGAAGTCAAGATTATGCAGTTTGCCTGAAATCTATACACAAAAATAAAAAAGTCAATGTCTAAATAAAAGTCCCTGTCATTATAATATTCCTGTTCAGGCATACTTAGCACAAATTCTGTAGGTTTTTCATAGCCAGATTCTTGGTAACAGATGAATCATTTTGGGTGTCCCATAATCAAAACTTAATCCCCATTGGTTTTATATTAGAAATGCAGTCAATATATGGAAAGTGAAAAAAACTCATGGTGCACACAGAGCTATATACAGCTTAACAAAATGTAAAACAAACCAAGAGATTTATTGGATTTCCCATGACCTCATTTTAAATCTGTTGTACAGGATCTAGATGAAAAACTTAAATTTTTTTTCTGACATGTTATTTGGCTTGCAGAACACACAACCAAAGGGTTGAAGTGCTTGCAGGATGAAAATGATCTTCGTGTTTGAATCTCAGTTTGAATTTTAGACACCAGCTTGCTGTGCAAGGAAATAGTTCAAGTCTGATCTGAAAATCAACAAGATGCAATGAACAGAAAGCCTCCAAGTCCAGTAACTGCACTTAGTGGTTGCAGTGGAAGCATAAACACTTGGACCAACATGTATGATGTGTATAATAACACCTAAATGTAGGTGCCTCAATTTGGGAATGCATCCTATTCTTAAACTGAAATTCATCTTACCTATTTTAGGTATTTATATTGTTTATGTCTAATATAGGTTGCTTGTCTAGCAAAAAGGAAAAAAAAAAAAAAAAAAAAAAAAAAGCAGACATATTTAGAAAGACATTCCTCTAACCCATATTTCTACATCCATTTTACACTGAAATGAGTCACGTCCTTTATCTAGCAAGGAATCTCAGTGCTCATATCTGGTGTAGACTTTTTTAAAGATAGATAAGAAATTCCACTTCTGTAACAGTGGGTAGAGATGAAGGACTAGACACTTGCCTCTCAGAAACATCACCAGACATCTACACCCATCTCTACACCATCATCTTCAAGTCCCTAGAGATGGACTTGAAACTAAATTTTAATAGCTTCATCTCAATGGTGTCCAAAACAAAAGTCAAAATAATCCTCTAAGAAAAAAAACAGAATTTTCAATGATACACACAACAGGCAAAAACAAACAAACAAGCAAAAAATATTGCTAGTGGAACTTTCTCTATAGACAGTATGCCTAAAACAGAAGAGGAAATAATGGGATTTAAAAATGGATCCAAAACTTTGAATTAGGGGCATTGTATATGAACATCACATCCATCAGTTTTAGCAGTTTTAAATGGAATCCCGTTTGTTGGTCTTCTTTATATTTTACTATTTTCCTATGACGCTGCAGAAAGGAAAGTTAAGGTTAAACAACAGCAAAAAGTACCCTAAGTGCAACAGACACTGCATTATGAAAGTGAACTCTGTTCATTCACAAGAAGTAAAGATAGCGCCCTTCAGCTAACTCCCAATTTTGGGAAATATGTATACTGTACAATAAATTTTCCACTGCTGTATTGTCTCTTGCAAACTATTACTATTTTTGTTGCTACAAAATAGTTGCTTTCTTCAGCTCACAGACAGAAATGAAATACACGCATTCTGGAGAACATTTTGGTGCTCTCCTGGGGTAAGGAAATGTGAATTGTTGTTAGAACAAAGTAACAAAGCAGCAAGCCACTTCTTGCCCAGGAGTGATGGCCTATCATTCTGGGCAGGAAAACATAAAGGCTTATTTTCTTGAACTTTAGGAGTCATCATCAGTTTTCTGTAGCTTACCAGATTCCTCCCTCAGAAAGAGCTCTAAAACTGAAAACAGTTTGATATTAGGAGGCAAAGTCTCAGCAAAGCCTTCAGAGTTTTAATAATAATCTTGAAAATATATTGAGTAAATACTCATCACAGATTTCAAATTTCATCCTCCTATTAGCAACCACACATCCATGGAATTTAATTCTCATACAGCACTGAAAATCAGGAGAACACAACTACAGCACGCCATAAATAGCAAACTGGGAAATGTTCTGTTCTGTATTTGAGTAAATATCACAATGAAACAGATGAAGAAAGGCAACCCAAGCCATTCACATCCTTTGTCATCAGAAGAATGTAGTCCATTTCCACAACATCCCAACTGTAGATATAAAGAGAGTGTTTCCTGACTGTGTTTTATGCTTCAGAACAGCCAAGCAACATACAGGTCCCAGAGGAAGAAAATATATTGTTGGCCAGGATATGCATTTCACTGGTCTAGGATTATGCCCTGATCCAAAGGATGTAACACCTCTCCTCTATGAGGACAGAGAGAGCTGGGGCTGCCCATGGAGGTGGTGGATGCCCCAACCCTGGAGACATTCAAGATCAGGCTGGATAGGGCTCTGAGCAACCTGATCTAGTTGTAAGTGTTCTGGTTCATTGCAGGGGGTTTGGAGTAGGTGACCTTTAAAGGTCCCTTCCAACTCAGATAATTCTATGACTCTATGATTCCATCCTTCAAAAGAGAATTTATGTTGGCTGAGTTCTGTTTGCAGGATTTATTGCAAGATGAGCATGTTTCATGCTGCTCCAGCACTTTTTACTTTGTGTTTATGTGCAGAAACATGCCATCTGTGTGTCTTCTGAGATAAAATCTTGGCAGCAAAGACAACATCACACACTGAGTAATAGCCCAGTGATTCCTGGAATGTACTGATTGCAGTAAGAGTAACTATGTTGGATATAATTCTGGTCACACTGGCATTAAGAGAATAGGTTCTTACTCTGTTGTTGAGTATTAAACACCTACTCAGGGAGAACAGAAAAATGAGAAAACAGAAAGCACTATATCCATCTTCCTACTTCAAAATTGCACTTGAGGTCATGGTTAAGATGTTATCAATAGCAACACTGTGTGCACTGGAGAGTGCAAAAGACTCTTAATGATCTAGCTCCTCACGTAAATTTTATATTGAACATCTAAAATATCAAGTGAACTCTGACACCATCTCTGTTCAATTCAAAAGTGTTGTCGGTATTTTGGAAGCTGAATAATACATTTAATGTCATGCACTCCCTTCTGTCACAGTGTAGACTTTGGCCTCTCCAGATTTATTTCTTTTACATAGAATAACTTGCAAAATCATATGTTGGAATTGCTTTATTTGTTTGCTTTTCAGTATAGTGACAAACATTTCTTTCTACTAGCATAGGCAAAATGATACATTCAGCCATATGATGAGTTATGTTGAGCACTACTTATTGCATATAATCTTATTTCACTCACATGCTAAGCAAGAAAGAAACCCTCCATGTCTGTGTTATTAAAAAATTGCTTGAATTCTGTGGCTCCCTTGTGAAACATTTTTAATTTGGCCATCAATAAAATAGAAAAGGTCCCACCCCCACCCAAAGCAATAAAATGGCTATTTTGAAAAATTCTGCGTATGGCTACATGTCACTGTTAAGATCAGAAGGTACAAAAAGCTCTGAAAATTACAAAAAGTGTTCTCATGAATCTGTCAAGCTGAATGGGTTTGTGGGTTGCTACTGTACAAAAAGCACTAATTATCAAACAGCAGGTAATCTGCACAAAAATATACCTGGAATATTTCTCATGGCAGTCAGATGTTTATCCAGTGCATATCAGTACAGCTTCAGACCGAGGATTTTTTGCCTACTTATGCCATGGGAGGATATTTCCCACTATATCTTTAAAATAACTTCTATGTTTTCCTATAATAAGCCATTATTTCTGCAGCCGAGGCTCCTGAAAAACACGATTTCTGTGTCAGAGGGATAAAAATATCCCTGACACAACACTGGATTTCATTTAGAAAAGCATCAGAAGATTCACAGTTTGAGGTGGAATTTATTATTGATCCTTTCAGCTCAATGCAAATTTGAAATTTTGCTCTGAAACAAATAATACACTTTTCTCAGCCAAACCCGTACAGCAGCATTAAGAAAAGATCAAAACATTTCTAAAATTAACCACTGGATTTAAAAATATTTCATGGATCCATTATTAGACATAAAGAGAAGAAAAGGGGCAGGAATTTGTTTTGGATAAAAATTTGTAAAATTTGTACTTTTTGTCCATTTGGTTTGCATTTCTTCAATATGATTGCAATTTGTGCTCTGAGAATGTTCAGCTGAGGCAGAAGACCCATTTTAATAAGCCCCACAGACACAGAGTTACAATATGTAATTAACCCTTGGAACATAATAAAACACTGATTTAAATCTGAAACAACCCCTTCTGAAGCAAAATCAACCTTTTTGAATTAAAATTAGCTTCTGTTTTATCCCAATTGCTGTGCCTGTAAAATCATCTGCAAAGCAAATGAACTCCAAATTGTTTTTTATGGCGTTTTTTTGGCGTAATAAAAAGCTCAAAATTTTCCAACATTTAAAATCCAGACGCACAAAATGACTCATTTTAAATTTAGAGCTCTACATTGCCAAAGCTAAGATCAGGATCCAGTCTGCACTTCTTCCACCTCATCCAGTGTCTTCTCCAAGCTGTTACTGACAAAGCTCCCTTGACACCTGCAGTTCTGTACAAGACCTGACCAACATCAGTTTGGCAGAGCAGATCTGTTACCATTTCCCTGCTGAATGGGACAAGGCACCTTCAAAACCTGCATCTTTTCGGTGAACTCCTTTGAGCGAGCATCATCTGGGCATACCTAAAGGACTCAGACAAGAGCAAAGAACATCCCAGAGTGGCTAGGAAAATTTTCACTCCAACCTAAAATGCTGGTTGAAAACGCTGTTTGGGGAATCAAAAGAAGCACCCTAAAGATGAGAGGGGAGAGGCAGAGCTTAAGCATAGTCAGCAACGTTACTGCTATATCTCCCCACCTTATGCCTTGTCTGGTTAAACACTGCAACTCCTACATTTACATTCCTGGCTTTGACTTTGCCAGTTTTAGTCTTGATGCTCAAAGAGATCCCTGTCTGTCACTCTCAGCCTTCCACCGGAAGTTTCTGTTGGAGTACAAAGTGAAACATGGAATTACAGAATGGCTTGGGTTGGAAGGGACCATCTAGTTCCAACCTCCCTGCCACAAGCAGGGTTACCACCCACTAAATCAGGCACTAGAGCAGTCTGCCCAGAGCCCCATTCAACCTGTCTTTGAACACTTCCAGAACATACTGGGAGTCTTCAAAATCCTTCTTTAGCAAAAAGCCACTTTCATCAGGATTTCAGCCAATAAGCTGCACTATGAACTCCCAGTATCTCTCATACTACCTCTTCTTGACAAGGGGCTAAAGCTTCCAAAGCAGGACAGAGGGACACAAGTATGACAGCATTCTTAGTCTTCACAGAACTAACTACAGTCATTCATCTGCCAGGGACCTCATCACTGGAAATTATGAGCATTATATTAGAAACCAACAAAAATCCTCACTAAGGATTTCAAGCTCTCTACAGTTGGGGTATTTTAAAAGAAGGATCTATACGGGTAGAGTAGTACTTTCCTGGGAAGTATCACTTTTGGTAGCAGGCACAGTTAGTAAGCTGCAGCTGGAACTTTCAGTCTTTGAACACCTCATTTATGACACAGTCTTTCTCTGGAATAAGTCTTTTTGTGATGTTACAGCTGCTAAGGTTGTAATTCTACAGAACCAGCACATCACAGACTCCCTCTGAAATCACCAGCTATTTCAGAGGTATAAAAGAACACGTCAGATTTCAGTGGGAATTCAGCACGCCAGACAGCTTGTGAGGAACATGCTTTTAACAAACTGGTTTTGAAAGAGTCTGCTTTTACAAAAGCTGCCTGTGAGCTGCTGGCTAAGCATCCAGGTGCTGGAGCAGATTCCGGATATAGTAGGTGTTAAATATTGCAACAGTGCTATATAAGATGGGGGAAGTAATAACTCTGAAGAGCAGAAAAGTTTGATTCTGATTAAGCTTTTCTGATATGAACACTTAGATGCAAAGACTCCGGTATGAAACAGCGTACTCCATTAATATTCCTAATAGAAATGAAAATATATGAGTGGCAAAACTTAGTAGTTGTGCAAAACCTGGTCATATGGAAACTTTAGCAATACTTCTGCTCCATACTCACATACTCCCAGCACACAGCTGGGAATTTCAGATCAGGCAGAAGATAATATTAGAGTGATAACAGCAACAACAACCAAGCACAGTCATCTTTTTTGCATCTAAAGGTAAGTATCTTCCTAAGAGCCATTTAATAGATAATGCTGAAATCCTCAAAATCAAGATGCAGGTTTTATTAATCCAGAGCAGGAGGATTATTAATTTAAAAAAAAAAAAAAAAAAAAAAGGAAAAGAAGCACTGAAACAAACAAATGAACAAACAAATACAAATGACAACAAAAAACCCAACACCAAAATCATAATGCACAGACATATCTCTGAGTACATATGCACACACAAGGACATTCGTCTCCTCTCCACTCACAGAGCAAAACAACTTCACCTCTCACCCTATTTGAACCAACAAAGCAAATCTGATCTGAAAAGTGTTCAGCAGTAGGAGTATAAAAATTATAATTGAAAGTTTATTACTTAATGCTTGGCAAAGCTATTTCCCATGGCAATTTGATAAATACCTTGACTTTTCTGCTCATCATAACCTCAGACATTTATTGCCTCATTTACTTTAACAAACGTTCCAGCTATCTTCCAACTACCCAGCCTATATTTAACAGACTGTACAGCAGGAATGTCGCCATGGTAGAAAAAAGCCAAGGGATGAGACTGGAAGTTCAGGGGGTGGGAGGGACAACAGCTTTGCAGAGCACCACAGTCATTTTATGCAAGAAAAGCACATTCGTTTAAGCAGAAATAACACTTCAGCAGCCTTGGGGAAGCAGACTCACAGAACGGATTGGGTTGGAAGGGACCTGAAAGATCATTTCCAGCCCCCGCTGTCATTGACAGGGTTGCAAACCACTAAATCACTAAATCCAACCTGGCCTTGAACACCACCAGGGATGAGATATCCACAACTTCTCTGAGCAACTTGTTCCAGTGCTTCACTCACTGAGTGAAGAATTTCTTCCTAAAATCTAACCTGAATTTCCCCTCTTTTAAATTAAACCATTCCCCATATTGGGAAATCTCTCCTCTGCCTTTCCCAGCCTTTCCCAGCTATAGGGAGAACAAGGACCCACATCTTCAAAGAATACATAGAGCATCCACAGGAAGCCAAGACTGGGCAAGTAGCTTGGATTATTGAAAGTATTTATTGCTTTATTTACTGCAAACCAGTTCTTGCTTAGGCAAGCTCATCCTGGACAGCAGGACTTCACAATCAAAAGGAAATAGAGAAAAAAAATCCAGTTGGAGAGTGGATAGCAAACTTCCACAGAAGCAGGAATTTTATGGCTAAAAGGATAAATAGTTCTTGTAGCAACCCACTCACTACCTGTCCTTCTCTGGGTTAACGCAGTTTGACAAAGCTGCCAGTTTGTGCTCTCTCTGCTGCAATGAATTGCTCAGAGGCACACAGCTGTGGGAGCTTGTGGTGAAGGATGAGGCTCTGCTCCTGCTTTCTGGATGTTGGGGCAGCTACTGCATATTCTACATCCAGAGAGGTTTGGGTTTTCATGTAATTCATGTAAAGAAGGAAAATGAAACAAATTCCCAAAACAACTGAAAAGAACCTGGCATTTTTCAACAGAAAGCAGGTGATGCTCATGAAAATGGAAGAAAAAACGCACAGAAGAGGATGTCAGTGGAAAACATTACCAGTCATGGTATTTTCACTGTCTTCTTTGGTACTTAGATATCTCCAGCAGCTGAGAAAAGATCAAAGCACTCCAAATAGACCAATGGAATATAGTGTCTTATGGAGCCAGTATTAGAAGTTTGTTCTTTGGTCTGCATTTCTCTGATATGATTCTAATTAGCTGTATTATGATGGTAGCGCCTAGAGGCTCAATTATTTCATTTCACCGGGGATCATTGCTGTATTAATTTTTAATCAGTATGCTTTAAATATTTACCAAAGTTGTTAAGAACCTGCAATGAGATGCCAAGACCCTTGTTATCAATAGAGAGAATACAACTGTCTTAGGCAAAGTCCTGCTTGTTTTATCACTAAGCCAAAATTCAAAACGTAAAGGGAATTACTAACCTGTTATACTTTGTAAAGACTCTTCAGCTTGGAACTATTTGCAATGTGCTTTTTGTCTGATTTCTTTTATTTACAAATTTAACCTATAGACATTTTCTGCAAAAGACTTAATTGGCTCAGTCATAAATTCTACATCCTAGATAAATTAAGAGGAGGGGCAATGGAAAAGGGACATGGAAAAAAAAAAATGATTCATTTCAAAATATTTGTTTTGATTTTTTTTTTTTATAATTCCAGATTTCTCTCATGCAAAACAATGTAGAAATGTTCATCTTCTATTACAAATGTTCACCTGGATAAGGTCCTGAGCAGTCTCGCTTTGGCTCTGCTTTAAACAAGGATTTGAACAATCAGGGTTAGGAAGTCATCCTAGTCTGTGATTCCAGGTGTATTAATGATAAATTATTCTGGAGGACACACAATGGAATTATGAAGCACGGACTACAGCTCCAGGAAGGAGTCCCACATGGTCAGCCCTTGGAGGTTCAAGTTATTCCCTCTCTTTAGAGATGCAAGCTGAAAAAGTAACAGATGCAAGCGTTCTCTATGACTGGGGACCCTGATCAGTGCCTCTGGCCATACTGTCCATGGATAATACCTCAAATAAACTCAATGTTAAGTCATTCCTCAGAATTCAAGATTGGATTTTAAATCAGAATTGTTTTTGAATTTTGCCATTTCCCATGGCAGATTTACAGTAGAATAATCCTGGAAGGGTTGTATTTTTTTATTTTCCTTTTTCATTTTTACTTCTTACTCTCTCCTGCAGAAGCACATAGCCCATAGCTTGGGCAGGTACACTCTACATTGGGTTAAAAAAAAAAATCAGGATAAAAGAAGTGTCAGAGAGTGGTGATGAATGGAGTTAAATTCAGCTGATCTGGTCACTAGTGGCATTCATGGGGGGTCAGAGCTGGGGCTGGCCCTATCTCGTATTTCTACTGATGATCTGGGTGAAGGCACTGAGTCCATCTTCAGTAAGTCTGCAGATGACAACAAGCTGGGAGTGTTGAACTGCCCGAGGGTAAGAAGGCCCTACAGAGGGATCTGAACAGGTTTTATCGCTGGGCTGAGGCCAATGGAATGAAGTTCAAAACATCAAGTGTTGGGTCATGCACTTTGCTCACAACAAAACCCATACGTTACAGACTTGGGGCAGAGTGTCTGGAATGCTATACAAAAGGAAAGGATCTGGAGGTGTTAGCTAACAGCTGGCTGAACATGAGCCAGCAATGTGCCCAGGTGGCCAAGTAGGCCAGTGGCATCCTGATTTGTATTGGAAATAGTGTAGTCATAGAGACAAGGGAGATGACCGTACCTCTGTACTCAGCTCTTCTGAAGCCATACCTCAAGTACTATGTTCAGTTTTAAGCCCGTCACTATAAGAAAAACACTGAAGCTCTGGGATGTGTCCAAAGAAGGACAACAAATCTGTGACGGGTCTGGAGCGCAAGTCTATGGGGAGCAGCTGAGGAAACTAGAATTGTTCAGTCTCAGGGGAGACCTTATTTCTCTCTATGACTATTGGAAAGGAAGTAACTAGCGACAGGATGAATCAGGTTGGTTATTAAGAAAAATTTCTTCTCATAGAGTGATGAGGTAGTGAAACAGGCTGCCCAGGGAGGTGGTGGAGTCATGATCCCTGGAGGTTTTCAAGAAAAGGGTAGATGTGGCACTAAGAGACATGGTTAGTGGGCACAGTGGTGATGGGTTGATGGTTGGACTAGATGATCTCAGTTGTCTTTTCTAGCCTTCATGATTCTATGATTATCCCCTTCCCTCTGACAGCAAGAGAAGTGAAGAATGTGTTGTCTTTGTTTTGGAGTGAAAAGAAACTTCTTACACTCAATTTTTCAAAGCAGATGATTTTGTCATTGCTGATGTGTTTCAGTATGTTTCAGTTCCAGTCTACTTTTATCCTCACAGCAAAATTTCACCACAATCAACACCTTCTTGTACTATCACTACCTTTTTTGACAAAAACAACATTTTCTGATATGAAAATATTCCATCACAATTTCTTCCTCCAGCTTGAGCTGTAACATTTGTTCAGCACAGCCTATTCCCTGCACAGTATCTGTGATATCATTGTGCCACAGGCACTAAATGAATGTGAAAATAAACTCAGGACATCTAGCCTGAAGCAGTGGAGATGCAGACAAGGCAATGGAGCTGTTCTCAGTTAAATTTACAAAGGGCCAAACTTGCACTATGATGTAGAAGATCTATAGTGACATTTCAAAGCTACTTGCTTTTATGTATTAAAGCTCTCCTGTCTCGACCCTTTGCAGAAATGACTTCTCACCTTCTTACCAGCTCTGCCAACTCAAATATTTCACTCACTGCCTCCCTGGTTGCTTAAGTTCCTCTGAACATATGCTACTTTGATACTAACATCCTCAATCTAATTTATTAGGTTTGCTTGGTTCACAGATGAAGAATTAGCTGATTGTGATAGGACTAGGTATTCAGTTGACAAGTAATTTGTCATGCTGCTAACCTCTTTTTTATCCCACTTGATATGGGTAAAACCAAAAACCTACCCCTTCTGCTAGAAGTTATTGTTCTTGTGATCTAAAAGACATCACTCAGTGCACCAAAGATTCACAAAGAACACAGGTTAAATCCTTGCAGTCTAAGTGCTGCCCTTCTTTTCTGCAAAAAAGATCTTCAATACAACAAATAAATAACCAAAGGATCTTAAGAAACTTAATGTATGAGACAAGCAAAATATTTTGCTTAGATGACAATGGACATGAGTTGCAGCAAAGGGATTATGATCAGAGGTAAGGAAAATATCTTCACTACACAAGTGGTTGTACATTCAAAAGTTGCCCAGAGAGGTGGTGGGATCTCCATACACCACATTTACAGAATCACAGAATCACAGAATCGCAAGGTTGGAAACGACTCGTAAGATCATCTAGTCCAACCACCCTCCCATTCCTATTAGTACCACAAGCTACTAAACCATACCATTTAAAATTCATCAGGAAGTGACTTTGAACAACATGACAAACCTTCAAAAGCTTAGGGCAGGAGTGGGACCGGATTATTTCCAGAGGTCTCTTCCAACAAAAATTAGTCTGTTAAAGTATGACCATGTTTTGCAGTCCTGTGCAGTCATGTCATGCTGACAAGGAGTTTAATCTAATCATGTTGCCTGCTAAAACTGGCTGCAAACATGCAGCATAAAGATGATCCTCCCACGAGTTATAGCTAAATCAGGGTTTTTTAGACTGCACATCTGTGTTGTCACTACAAGAGGATAATCTGGAGAAGGACATCATAAAGAGCCATATTTGCTGGGCATCTGTAGAGAAAAACATCAAACATAAAGGAAACCATCAACACAGATTTTGTAGCCGTGTCTTCAGGAGCAAGAATATTTCAAAGCAAGTAGTCAACATGCAACTCAGCAGTCACAACTGTAAGAAAAAAACCTTAAAGTGCTACATAAGGGCTATCAGATCCACCTCCTTGGTGTCCTTTCCTCATAGCCCAGGACTCTGCAAAGCTGAGATCACAGCCTAAAAACAATTAGACAAACAAAATGGGCTGTAAGTAGGATCTCAAGAGGGAGGTAGGTGGAAACTCTGCAGCAATCTGAGCTTTCATAGCAGGCTCCTGGCAAACACCTACGCAGAGCTACTCACAACTGTGAGACTCACAGCTTGTACCGACCCACCCAAATCATTCCTTGCTTGGGTGCAGAAGGATAACTGAAGCAGTGCATACACAGAGCAGCAGGAGAAGAGGAGAGGAGCCCAGAGCAGGGATGAGCTGCAGCACTGGAGGCTTGTGGTATACCTCTCATTCCTTGTCTCAAGTTGCCCAGGTCAATGATAATTTGGTTGTGGTTGACAGTTTTGGTACAAGAGCAGGAGTGGGGAAGTGGGATTAAAAGACCCAGTGACACTGGTGTAAGGTAGACTAGAGAGAGGCTGTCATGATTGCAATCCTAAATGATTACCTCCGTAGCAATATGTGAATCAATGAATAGTCAGACAAGGTCATCCCTGTATTAAAATCTTCACAGTAAAATCACTTCCGCTATTTATATTTTTAACTTAAAGAATGCTGGGAGACAGTTAAAACTGAGTACACTGGCTAGAAGCTGCCATCTCCTTACCTGGTAGAACTTTGAAATCTATAGGACAAGATTTGTTAGTGACATTCTCAGGAACCAAAACAGAGAGCAAAAATGTTAAAAGTAAATCTACTGTTTTGTCTACTATTAATATCCATACACTATAATAATAGTCCTCTTTGCAACAGAGGGAACAACATTTTCCTGAGTAAGCTCTAATAACTGTGTTGTGAGATAGCTGAAAATTGAGAAATATCCTACAGGAGGATGAATGAGAAGACTTAGAATTTCACCAGTGGGGTAAATAGAGATCAACCTAAATGGAAATGTTGTTCCTCTCATCACCTTAATCTCCCCTACAAAAATATAAATAAATATCAAACATATACAATTATTAAAAAATAAATCCTAGGTGAAACATTTTTCATAATCTCCCAGGCACTTTTATTACAAGCAAGAGACTTTTTAAAAAGAGATCAGTGTTACTCCTCATCCTGGTGTCTAGGTCACCCAACATAGGCGAAGTGCTGAGTGTTACATCCTCCTTCTTTCCCAACTACAGCAGGAAGCCCAGTACTCACAGTTCTGTAATGAGAGGGAAGTTCTAGAATGCTTTATTCTGGCTTTTCCCCAGTGGAAACATTCCAATGTGTGTAAACAATAAAAAATAATAATAATAAAAAGATTAGATTAAATTTTTCTTCAAGTGGGGGTTAAAGAATTTGGAGGGCATGCAAGAGACATTGGCTGCAACCCTACTCTCATTAGTGTTCAATTTTTAAAGTACAAAATAGGATAATTAAAACGAATCAAGAAAGACAAATTTTAAAACAGACAACCCCTTGCATCACTGGCAGAGCTCTCTCCTGGGAAATGGGAGATACAGTTCTGCTTTGGGAAGTCTTCATTTCACCTGAAAAGAGGATTTTGAATTCCTAAAATCTTACGGATGGCACTTGAGCCTTGACGTTACCTGACTCCAGTGTGGGAGGAAGCAGGGGTTGCAGCTGCAACAGAACTACAGGAAAATCAGAAATTTCAGAAAATCTCTTTGTTCACCTCTTCTTTAAGAGCTTATGAACACCTGCAGCTCCCATTAACTGCAATTTGTGGAAGCCCAGCTCATCTGGAAATCAGCCCTTATACCCACACCACAAAGTGCATTAAAATAGAGTACACGGGTACTTTAACATCAGCAAGTCACTAATAATCTCAGTAACTAGTAATTACTGAAAACCACCTGTGTGCTGCCTGCCTGGAAGTTGTTAGCGAAGTATGCACGTGCCAACCTAAGCCTTTCAACACCTCATTTAGCCCATTACACTATCTGCACATCTGCTTTTTCAGATAGCTATTGAACAAATTATATTTCTGGTGCATCCTTTTCTTTAAACAACCCACCAATTCAGAACTTGCTCTCTACACACCGTATAATTTTTGTACCAGGAAAAAATTGAAATGCCAATATAGCTGCTTTAGGAGCCATACACTGTTGTTAAGAGGACATCAGTGTAACTGTTACCCAGCAGTGATCATCGTTGTAGATTAACATTTCAATGAATTTTTCATAGTTTAAATTGTGGGAATGATAGAAGCTATTTTCTTTTGTTGTAAAAATCTTCTATTAGTAATTCACTCTCATTTAGTTAGTTGAACTGGCATGTGTTCTAAACATATACACAAACGAGCTATTTCTATGCAGTGTATCACAATTTGTCTTGTTTAAGAAATAAAAGATTTTTGCAACAGAGCACGTGCAACTTGTTCGTTATAGCAGGTATGGAACCACCTATCAAATGTGTGGCCACATCAATTTGAACATACGCAAGACTACCTCATATGCAGAGAACCAGTCTGCTGTATAAGTTTCCATTTCAAATAGCATGTACCTGAATGTGACAAATTCTGATATTGCTTGAAGGAGAGCTCTGCAACTTCAGGTATACAATAAAACATTTCTTCTTCTGAGCTGAAACCACCTCTGATATGGTCAAGAGGAAATAACATTCCTCTCAGAGTTAAGTGTACTGGTGCTTTCCTATCAACAGTAATCACTGGACATTAAATTGATAAGACCCGTAGACTGTAGAAGAAAGAGTTGAATTTGTCTTTTCTCATGTAGAGAAAACATAATACAGCTCACTGATACATGAAAGCTTCTCAATATACTCATGATTTATGATATAAAACCTTCTTGCTCAGTAAATTACTTACACTGCATCCCAGTTGGAGAGCATTTATTTAAAAATATCTTTCCAGAGCAGAGAAAGGACGATGACTTTTAAAAGTGGAGAAGGATAAAGGAAAACTGAAAGTGCAGCAGGTGTCTGACATACGGCTGATTCGTCCACCCATGAATTTATATTTATAATCTGCAGTCAGCTATTGAATAATATTACCACAGATCAGATGGGAGCAGGATATGAATTTGACAACGTACACAGTCTCAAAATCCTCTGTTGATCAAAAATAACTGCATGAAGGATTATAAGAGAATCTTTTTGTTTCCTTCCTCTTAAGTTTTAAGTTTGCTTTTGTCACTGCTTCTTTATTTTACAGAGGTCATCTGAAAATTTAACTACCAGGAATCTGGTTCAATGGGGAAAAAAATAAAAAAAATAAAAAAAAAATTCCACGGTCAACATCTATCTAGGAAGAAAGATGTTAATTTTGGAGGATTTGCAATAAAGGCCTTCCAGCATTATCATAGAATCATAGAATCGCGAGGTTGGAAACGACCTGCAAGATCATCTAGTCCAACCACCCTCCCATTCCTATTAGTACCACAATCTACTAAACCATATCTCGTAGCTCCTCATCCAGGCGCCTCTTGAACACTACCAGGGACAGCCACTCCACCACCTCCCTGGGCAGCCATTCCAGTGCCTGACCACCCTTTGAGAGAAAAAGTTTCTCCTAATATCCAACCTAAACCTCCTCTGGTATAACTTCTGGCCATTTCCTCGGGTGCTACTATTTGACTGGGAGAAGAGGCCAGACCCTTTTTCATCACAACCTCCCTTCAGGAAGTTGTAAAGTGCAATGAGGATTGATGTTCTATTTCATTTTTTCTTATTGCTGCACTAAGAACTGAAATAAATAACCTCACCGAATATCAAGTCAAAATACTGTAAAGTTACATAGGAAAAAATACATTAGGTGATCTAAATAAGAAATTATTTTGCCCTCCCTTCTTCTTTTTCAGTTCTAAGAACTTTTATGATTTTGTTACCACCAGAAGTAGGAATATTCTCAGGAAGATACATGACTTCTTCAGAGGACAAGGACAGCTCTAGTACCAAAGAGACAGAAGGCTGCTAGAGAAACTGGAATCACACATTGAAGGTACAACTCCACAAGTGAAGATTATAGAGGAACTGACTGAGGTCATTTACATCTTTCCCTGACATCTGAAGATAATTTTTTATATGGCAATATTTGCTAGTCAACCACTTAAAACTCCCAAGACCAGCAGCCCAAAACATCAGACTTAATGAAAGGAAAATGTTGCCCAAGTTCCTGTGCAGCAGCAGGAAAATACAAAATCACAGCATCACAGAGTCACAGAATTGTAAGGGCTGGCAGGGACCTCCAGAGATCTAGTCCAGCCCCTCTGCAAAGCAGGCCCCCTACAGGAGGCACAGGTAGGCATCCAGGTGGGTCTTGAATATCTCCAGAGAAGGAGAATCCAGAACTTCCTATTGGCCTGGCCTAAACTCCAGTTTATGGCCATTTCCCCTTCTGTCCCCACAGACCGCTGAAAAGAGGTTGGCCGTGTCTCTTTGACTCCCACACTTAAGATATTTATAAGCATTAATAAGATCACCTCTGAATCTTTTCTCAAGGCTGAATAGACCCAGTTCACTCAGCCTTTCCTCATAAAAGCTATTATCTTCCTTCAAACCTTGGTACATACAAAAATTGACCTTAGGAGCCATACTTCCTGGCCTGTGCACACATATGGGACATTCCTGGGATAACGGGATTCATTACAGGATGAGGAAAATGTTGTTTCTCTCTTTTACCTATGCCAAAATTCTCTCTCTACCCCGAGGAAATTCTGCCTCCCTTTTTTGATAAGTTAAAACAACATCAGAAAACTTTAAGGTTAATTCTTCCTTTTTGCCTCTTATTTTGTACACAATAAACTAAAGCCACAGATTGCATCTGATCTAACAGTCTCTAAACCAATAATCCACTTCAATCAGGATTTCAGTAAAGAATGCTCAGTGTAGCCTGGACATCAGATAGAGGTGTCAATCTGGTATACAAACATAGTCAGATATGTCTAGGCATTTAACTAGCAAGATGAGATCTGAAATACCTGGAAGATGCCTTGAATTTGAAGAGCCCAATGTAACTGAGTTTGAGGTAAATTCATAATTAAATTCTCAGTCCTGCTGTACCCAGTCAACAACTGAAAGTAAAGAATCAGCTCCCACCTCTGCTTCCCAGAGATTTTCACACTAAAACATATGAACATTATATTTTGAAACGTAAAATTCCAGCTGAGCAAAGTGAGTGTATTATTACACTTTACTGCAGAAGGAAGTACAACGGGAGGTATCTACATGCTGTATTTTGTGAAGTCTGTCTTCATTCTTCTCCGCCTGTCAACAGCTCAGAGTTAGAAAAAAACATTAGAAAATGGTGGCTAAATGTTTCAGTAGAGATAGCATTTTCTTTCTCAGTCTTAAGCGGGGAGAAGGAATATAATTACGATCTTAAAGACTGAAAGCAGTTATGAAGATTTATCACCATTAAAAGATATCTTTAGTCAGCAGTCTAGTGGCCACAGCCACTAGAAGGAAAGAAACCCTGTGGCTGAAGCTGGTGCTTGATAAAAATAATTTTATTCTAGACAGGAAGAAGACATATGCTTACCAACATGTGTGCACGCACACACAGACACATGCACAGAATTATTTACACATGCTGAATTATATACTGCAAATACAGGACACTTCTATATTTAAATTCCCAGCTTGTTGCTTGGATTATTATATCTAATAGATAAATCTAAACTTCAAGAAGAACACACTTCTCTTGCTTAGGAACATGGCTAGCAATTCCTGCAACAGTCCTGATAACAGCAAGGCTTTGTTCCATATCTGAGCACATCCTCCACCACAGAGTGTCTGAAAATATCCTGAGCGCTCATTTGAAGCATAGAGTGGTGGTGAATGAAGACTTTCATAAACATGCCAAGGGCATGTCAACACTGAAGAGCAGACCCTGAAATTTTAAGAGTGTTTTTTTTTTTTTTTGTCATTTGTACTGGAAATGCTTCAAATTACAGCCAGTCAGTACGCTGTTGTCTCATGTCTCATCTCTTACTTCACTGAGCTTTAGAATTTGCTGCTGAGGGAGCACCCTGGCTCAAACTCAAAACCAAAAAAGGCAACCTCAAATTTAATGGTGCTGACAAAGACTAACAATGTTGAAACAAGTTACAAAAGCGAAAACAGTCAGACATCAAAGTACATTTATGCTACAGCCTGGGCTTCTGCAACAAGCTCCATAAGAACTGAATTTGCTGCCTTTCTCTTCCAAGAATGGCTAAAAACCAAAAGAAATCCCAATACAATTGTGATTCCTGCTACAGAATCACAGTTTTATGGATTCAGAAATTTTATTTTTTTTAACATTTCCCCTTTTGTTACTAGACAATCATTTCACTGTCAACAATAAAGAAAGAACACTCAAAGAAAATATTTCTTATAGACTATACTGAGTTTCAAGGCAGCTCTTTTCAGCTTCTAGAAGGTCACCTTCTGGTTTTCCACTGAAAAGTTCCACTCTTATATGCATAAGAGCTTTTATCGTATAGAGTTCAAATGAATCAGAAGAGCTGTCTAACAAATTACATTCTTCATCATCATTAGATGATCTCTGAGGTGTCGTGCAGTTGTCTGATGCTACCAAAAACTAAAATGTTTCAGTTCTTCTTGGACAGAAAATAAAATACATCTACATGGGGCTTGGTTGTCTGATCTCTGAAGAGACATGCTTGGGTATTCTGTATGAATTGGAGTTTCCAAGGTTTGCACAAAGAAATATCAAATTTTCATAATTCGGCTGAGAAGAAGTGAATTTAAGATCTATCCATGACGTGCCAGTCTCCTGTGGATTTTCATAGACAGTCAAGGGTGACCGCTGTCATTCTTGGATGGCTGTAAGAATGCAGAGGGAATTCAACAGACAATTTCCAATCAAAGGAAAATATATTAAGGAAGGAATCTCTTACGAACCCCCAAAATATTTTCCTCTGTCTATGAATTTTGACTCCGTTTTACTCATGTCACTTCAGCCAGTTTAACGGGTTAAAAGCCAGAAAGTTACTCTAACCATCATTTCTATTCAATCTCACCATTGTGTTGAACTTAGACTTGAGCTCATTACCACTTGGATTACTCCACCATTTGTAACTTGGCTAGATCCACAGCAAAATTGATCTGTTGTTTTTTTTTTTTGTTTTGTTTTTGTTTTATTTTTCCAGTTTGGGCTTCCTGCAGCCCCTGTATCCTTTTCAGAACTTAATTTCACATCCCTACGCTTGCATACATATTTATTCAATACAAAATAGCCTTGCACTATGCTCACATCTCAATGCGGAAGCATGACTGAAAGAACAGTATGCAATCTTGTGATACAAGAAATCCAATTTTTTTTTTTTGTGACATATTTTCTAGGTGACTTGAATGAGTCATTTAGCTTTTTCATGGTTCTACTCCCTTGAAAAAAAAAAAAAAGAAAGACAGGTTATGAATAGCACTCTTCACTCCACTCACTTAGCTCAAATGCTAAAATGAAATATTTAGGCATGAGAGCTATGAATCCCTGCAAAGTGCCTCATGTAGTATTGTTCTTGGGCTAGTTCAAATAGAATCAGTTAATTCCAGAATGGCTGAGGTTGGGCAGGGATCCCTGGGTCCATCTGGTTCAACATCTGCACAAAGAGGGACACCCAAAGAAGTATGCCAGGCTTCTTCTGTATATCATCAAGAAGATTCTACATCACCTCTGGGCAGCCTGTGGGCAGGGCTCAGTCACCACAGAGTACAGAAATGTTTGCACACATTCAGACAGAACATCCTGTGTTTCAGTTCTTGTTCAGACTTGCTAAGGAGACATTCTATCCCAAGTTCCTGATGAATAAGTTGAATTATACTGGATGAAATACTTCTTTCTTCTTCCATTGCACCAGGCAATCTGTGCTCCATCAGCTTGCTCACAGTACTGAACAGCCTTCCACAAGTTCCAACCATTCATTCTCACTTCAACCTGTGTTTCCTTTAACAAATATTTTACGCAATGGCAATTGCTGACAATCTGTGAATCTGGCAGATGTGCTTGGACAACAAATACCAGCCCACATTTTTCTTGACTGCAGTCTCATAATATTTTTTTCCTGGACCTGAACTCCCTCTTTAAACACTCCTGAACATGGCTGATAATAGGCAGATAAGGGTGTCTTTCAAAATATTTAATGCTTCAAGAAAGTATAGCATATAATATATACAGAGACAAATGTAGAATCATAGAATGGTTTGGATTAGAAGGGACCTTTAAGATCATCTAGTTCCAACTATAAGCAGAGACACCTCCCCCTAGACCAGGTTGCTCAAAGCCCCATCCAGCCTGACCTTGAATGCTTCCAGGGAGGGCACATTCACAGCCTCACTAGGCAACCTGTTTTAATGTCTCATCACCTTCACAGTAAAGAATTTCTTCCTAATATCTAGTCTAAATCTACTCTCTTCCAGTTTAAAACCATTTCCCCTCGTTCTGTCACTATCTGCCCTTATAAAAAGTCCCTCCCCAGCTTTCCTGTAAGTCTCCTTCAGGTACTGAAAGGAGCTATAAGGTCTCTTCAGAGCCTTCTTTTCTCCTGCCTGAAGAGTCCCAGCTCTCTCAGCCTGTCCTCATAGACTAATAGAGGTACATATTAAGCACTGCAGACAACACGATTGTCTGTGACCTGGTCAGAGTTTATCAATTCAGAGACAGATGGACACTGGGATCTTTATGCTATTCTATTCTCTGCTGCAGTTGTAGCTTTTAAATATTTTCCATCAGACGGCATAACCAAACAACAAGGAAATTGACCCCCCCAAAAAAAATAAATAAATAAAGACTATAACAGAATATAGATAAAACAGTGAAAGGCCATTTTAAAGATTAAATGTGTGGTTCTTCATTAGGGTACATCCAAGCTACATCTGAGGACTTCAAGAATTTGTTTTCTTTTTAACATCTGACTGAAATGAATAAGATCAAGATGGTTTTGGTAGACAAAATGTCATAGGAACATTACTGGAATTTGGAGCAAATTACGAAACTCATAGGTAACACAGTTACCACTGCTGGAAAACAATAACGCAACGGGACACAAGGAAATGTGGGATGAAGTAGTCTAGTATATCTATTGATAACACCATGTTATGAAGATTACATCAAATACTTGTGAACTGGTGTTCAAAGTCAATGTGGAAGACCAAAAACAATGAAACAAAGAGAAAGAGCTATCAGGAACATATTACCATACAACGACAAAATATTTAAAGAACCTCGCTATGTGGGGATTTGGTTCCATATCTGAGTTTAGGTGCCTGCATGTGCACCTAAGTAACCCATTGCTTTTAAAAGTTGTTGGAGCCTGGAGAGATTCTAAGGTACTCTATAACAGGAAAAACAGAAGCCAGTGAGCTGAACAGAAATTTATTATTATTATTATTATTATATTATTTCAGATTAATGGAATTAAACATCCAATTAAAAAGTTAGCAGGTAAGGTGCTGTTAAAGTTATATAAATCACAAACCATATTTGTTAACTGAGTCAACCCTAATATGGTAATTAACATAGAATTAGTCTCTCCTGAGGAGATACAAAACATACGAAATCAAGAAAATCTGGAATCTGGCCCAGAAAAAGGGTTGTATAAATACGACATACATAACTATTTATTCAACATGTCTGCATTAACCTTTGGAGGAAAAAAAAAAAAAAATTAAAAAAATAAAAATAAAAATCAAAAAGCTAAATTTAAAAGTTCTAGAATAAACTAAAAATTTGGGGATTTTATTCCTAGTCCCATGAAGCAGAATCTTAAATACATCTTCCGAATGAGATAATTTCATATGCATAAACAATGTCCACAGTACAACCATCCTTTTTACCAGAGGGTACCATGAGCTAGGAAGATCCATTCCTTTAAATGAAAAGCACAGAAACGTGCTGTCAGCTTTATTTCAGAAAGGAACAAACCTGGCCAAATCATTGACTCAGTGTCTCTAGCACAAACTCCAGCTGAAAGTCAGAGATGAGAAATACGGTATTGGAAAAACAGAAGCATAACCTACTGTAAGAAAAAAAAAAGTTCCAGGAAAGGACGAGAAGAAATCCATCAAGGAGAGAAATGAACAAAAGAAAAACTAAGCAGTGAATGAGTTCAGAACACACAATCTCAAACAAAGATCTCAACAGAAATTAAAACTAAGCAGGTGTTTGCTAGTCTACCCTATCCATAACTTCCAGGTACGGTACTGTCAGATAGGAGGAAATCTAATTCTTACAATAGATGTGTGGCTGTACCCTTCACAAGGCAGCTGGTGACTTCTAATTCCAATATTTTATTAAGTCAAATCAGCATGGAGTCCATTAGACAACCCAGGTAGGAAGTATGAGAAAGCTATTAGATGGAAAAGCTGCCATTTCATGCCAATAGCCTAAAAATCCCATTATCACTCTCAAATGTTAAATGCATACCTTCACCATAAAAACATCTATGCAAAACTATCAATTAGAAATCCTAAAGATTCCTAAGTATGATAAGTACATTTAAAGAGCCACATTTGCATTTTAAAACTTGTAGGCTTTGTAAAAGGAGTCACAGAAATTAGAGCTTTATTAGGCATGGAACAATTCCCCATGTCATTTAGATTTCCTCCTAGCCCCCAGCAAGCAACTCTTCCCCCTGCTTATTTGTACAGCCTTGGCACTAGGGGTCCATCATCCCCAGCATTTAGCTCTTGAGGCTCTGACAGCCTAACATATTTGGTCTTACAAATAGAAAAAAAAATTGTGTCAGGCACTACACTATGTTAATTTTCTAATTTGCCATAATTTCATTACTCGTTATAAAACATCCCTTTTCCCCCCTCACCAGGGAATCATCTCTTGTGTAAAGGAGATAAATGTGGTTAACAGTCTAATTAATCCTCACGTTAGATCATATTTTCTTAGAAGGAAATACTTAAATTTGTAGAAGGCAAAGAAAGAATACTAATTAAATGGAAGCTCCCCTTTTCCAAAAAGATAGATCAGATTTTCTGTCCACTCAAACCTTCCTCTTAATTGCATCACTTCAGATATTATTCCTTTCAACCACAGCATTTCCATTCCCATTTCTCTGGAGAAGACTGCAGAGCTGACAGTACTGTCTGTTAAGCCACTCCCAGCAAATGCATTCCCAAGTGAACAGAAGCTCCCATGACTGCTGCTATGACTGCAGAAACATCCCTTCACTCTTCCTGTTCTCTGTCATCTGTCACATTACAGGATTTATATGTAGCAAATAAACTTTGCAATGCAAGTCATCCTAGAATCACACAATTATCTGAGTTGGAAGCAGGTCATCTAGTCCAACTCACCTGCAATGAAAAGGGACATCTATAGCTAGATCAAATTGTTCAGATTCTGGTCCAGTACAGACAGGACAGGTGATGTCAGCCTTTAGTAAATATTTAGTTGAGTTTTCTACCATATGTGACCTATTCTTATAACCTGCATGGTTATTCTCATTCACTGGAGGACTGTCCAATAATCAGATAACTATCAGGGTATTTCACAGGGTAATGAAGCAGTAATTAATTTGCTAATAAATGTGCAGTGCTTTGAAGAGGTAAATAGCTGTAAGTGTTGGGTACTATAATTAAAAAAATTGCTGGATGCACAAAAACTGAAAAAGAATTTCATGTCTGAAATGGTTGCTGAGATATTCAGCCCCCCATCTGTGTCTCTTGCAGAAGTTACTGATTGTCCAACAGTAAGCACTAGAAGGCTCAATTCTGAAAAACTAGCAGGTGAAATCTTGGTCTAATTCAAGCCAATAAATACCTTGGCTTTATATCAGAGAATCCCTGTCTTCACAAAAGAAGTTTTGTAGCAGTATTTGTTTCATTTAGGCACCAGCAGATTGTTTTAGGTAAGCACGCCTCTCAAGAAGCATCATCCTCAGTGACTGACCGTAATTACTGACTGTGTCCATCTCAGGTACTTTAGCAATACTGCAGGTGAAAGGTTTGAAGAAATGTATATGGTTTCAATAACTTAAATATCAATAACTAGTTGAAACTCCTTATATTTTCACATGCTGATAGTTATCAGTGAGTATGCTTAGAATGCACATAAAATTTAATTCTTGCTTCAAAGTAGGCCCTTTACTTTGTCTCATATTCCACAATATTGGAATAATATCACCGACAATTAATTGGCCACAGATTGCTGCCACCTCTCTGCATTGATCTACAGAGTCCCTTGGGCACAAAGCAGTCTGCTTTATTCCAGACCCATTAACAATTCTAATCACTAGTAGAGGAAGAACAGTGTTATCGACCTCAGAAACTTATAAGGAAAGTTATAAGGAAAATGTCTACTATGGTGTACTGGATTGATGAAGTCATAAGAAATGCTTATTTTCTGTATGTCAAAGCAGTGAGCTCAACTAAAATGCTGTCTCACTAGACAAGGAATAAGTAAAATTATCCTACTAACGAAACACCAAATGAAAGTCTATATGACTTGCCTTATACATGCTCTTCCAGTGCAACGTGCAAAAGCTGTGCTGACCAGGTATGAGAAGTTTTATACATGGATATTGTTTGAAACATGTTGTTTTTTTCTGTTTTTTTCTTTTTTTTTTTTTTTCCCCAGACAAAGCCCTGTTGCAGCCTAACCTGACTTTGGAGGCACACTCCCAAAGCCGAGGCAGTTCCAGTTGAAAGTGCAAAAATAGTGCCTAAATTTGAGCAAGCAAATCTGCAGGCAGTGAGACTTAGCTATCCACAACATGTTCCAAGTCACTGTTCCATACTTCATGACATTACTTCATGCTGTCTGTCAGATACTGAGTTGGCACTACTGGACTGATTGCTCCCAAAATGTGTTGCCTCATGTTTCTAGTAAAATCAAATTTAAGCAACAGCTCCACTAGCTTTAAAAGCATGTAGAGATCTACTAGTTGATCAAAGATCTGCAGCCTCCCCTCAGTCCCTCACATAAATCAGTGGGCTAAAAAACACCCTTTTCACTGTAAGAAGGAGTCTTTTCTGGTGAGACAAGTATGTGTAATGTGGCTACACTGTTCAGGTGTGTGGAAGCCTCAAGGCTCTAATGTTCATCACAACAGTAGGGAGCTTGCAACAACTTCCAACTTGCACACAGCAAGATAGGCACAAAAAGAGAACCAGCTTGCTTACTAAAAGCTTTCTTAGAGTTGGGAGAAAGCCACTAACATCCAGGAAAATTAAATGGAACAAAAACATTCTTTGCATGGAGAGATTTAGCCTCAGGAGAATGAAGAAACTGAAATAAAAAAGGAAAAGTCAACATTCCTCATTCTCCTTGTCAGCTATCATACAACAAAATGAACTAGTCAAGTGAGACAGTGTCCCAAGAAAGCACAACTCAGATGTGCACCACAGGGTCTCTGGAGACACAGCATGAAAAGGCCCCTATTTTGCAAGAAACAACACTGCAGAAGCCCAAAATGAACAGAAGAAATGAAATTATGCAAGTTTCCCATAGCTTTGCAAAGACATCTGAAATACATAAACCAATCAGAAGGACTTTTTCAATTAGTTCTGTACTTTTGAATGCATCCTATTTCATTTATTTTTCAGTTTTGCATGGGAGGTTTCTCTCCTCAGCACAAAACAGCAATGAGATTTTTGGGCAACTAGCTTTCCAATTTAACGAGGAGGGAAATTTCCAGTTTAATCAGAGGGCTTTAAACTAGAGTTGCCAGGGAAAGGGATCCTCAAACCATCTCACTTTGAGGCTGATGATGGTAATGGATGGCCTGGGTCTAGAGCTAAATCACAGACCAGTAAGACAGCAAGACCTAAGGTGCCAGATAAGGGTATTCCAATTGGTAAATCAGCCTCAAGGGTAGCCCAATTCAAATGCTTGCACATTAATGCAAAGAACAAGGGGAACCAGCAAGCAGAGTTACCGGTAGGCTCATGCCTACAGGGCTATGATGGCATTGGCACCACTGAGATGTGGTGGGATGGCTTTCACGACTGAAATGTAGGAATAAACAGGTATAAACTCTTCAGGAAAGACAGGCAGGGAAGAAGGAAAGGGGTGTTGCTCTCTACATCAGTGACCAATTGGAGTACATAGATCTCCATCTGAGGATAGATGAAGAGCTGACAGAGAGCTTATGGGCTAGGGTTAAAGGAAAGGCAAGGGTACAGACTGCTGGACGAGGCCCTCGGTAAAAAAACAGGAGCAGCTTTGCATTCACAAAATATTATCCTCATGGGGGACTTCAACTACTCCAATATCTGTTGGAGGGACAAAACAGCAGGGAACCAGAAACTAAAGAGGTTCCTAGAATGTCCTGATAATTTCCTCTTCCAAGTGGTACAGAAATGCAAAAGAAGAGCTGCTGTGTTGGATCTTGTCCTCACCCACAAGGAGGGGCTGGTGAGTAATGTGAAGCAGTATTGGCTGCAGTGACCATGAAATGGTGGAATTCAAGATCCTTAGGGTACCAAAGAAGGTGTGCAGCAAGCTTTCCATTCTGGACCTCAGGAGAGCAGATTTCAAACTCCCCAGCGAACTGCTTGGCAGGGTGACATGGAATAAAGCCCTGGAGGGAAGGGGGGCCCAAGAAAGCTGGTCAGTCCTCAAGAGTCATCTCCTCCATGCATCCCAATAAAAGGAAGGCAGGCAAGAATGTCAAGAGGTATCTGTGGGTCAACAAGGAGCTTCTTTCTTAAGCACAAAGTCTATAGAGAGTGGAAGCAGGAATGGGTTACCTGGGAAGACAACAAAGAAGTTGTCTGAACAGCTAAGGAAAAGGTTAGGAAAGTCAAAACAGATAAAATTAAATCTAGACAGTGATATAAAGGGGAACAAGAAGAAATTCTACAGGTACATCAGTGATAAAAGGAAGGCCAGGGGAGACCTTATAGCAGCCTTCCAGTATCTGAAGGAAGCCTACAGAAAAAGCGGGGTCTGACATTTTATAAGGGCGGGTAGCAACAAGATGAAGGGAAATGGCGTTAAACTGGAAGAGAGTAGATTCAGATTAGATATTAGGAAGAAGTTCTTTACTGTAAGGGTGGTGAGACACTGGAACAGGTTGCCAAAGGGAGGTTGTGGATGCCCCTCCCTGGAAGCATCCAAAGTCAGGCTGGATGGGGCCTGATCTAGTGGGAGGTGTCCCTGCTCATAGCAGGGGGCTGGAAATAGATGCTCTTGAAGATCCTTTTCAATCCAAACCATTCTATAATTCTATAATTCTGCAGAAGACACAAGCTGTTTTAAAACAACGTATGTTTGTGTTCACATTATCTTTCCAAGAGAGAATTATCATCATCCACTTCAGTTTGCAAAGCTGGTTAACGTTTCTGTGTTTTAACCAATCTAATTAAGGATACTTTCTCATGTGTTAAAGGATCGCTGTTTAAAAATAAAAATAAAAATAAAAAATTGCAGTTACATCACCTCCCAGAATTTTGTGTAGTTCCAGGAAACATGAAATGTTGTACTCTCATTAATGAATTTGCACAACCTGGATTACAGGTGAGATATTGGCAGAATGACAGTCCAAGATAATAAATTATCCACTCTGAACCCTAGGTATTGCTACAGAAAAATAAATAAATCAAATAAAGTCAAGTAAATAAGATTAAAATTGAACGATATTTAAGGTGAATCTTCATGAGAGATTCATTCTGCAAAATACAAGATATTATGTCTATCTTGCTTGTTCAGAAACTCCTACCATACCTCAAAGGCATATAAATATAAACCTACTAATAGAGTAGTAGATAAATCTACTAATAATCAGATCCAAGACATTGAATAACTGTCTTCTCCATTTGACAATAATCTTAGAAATGTGACCTTCCTTGAAAAAATAAAGAAGACAAGCTACATAATTAGTCTGCTGTTGTGCATCTCTCTTATTCCTCATTTCAAGTAATATCAGTCACTCTCATTCCACATTATTTCCATTCCACTCTGGCAAAGCATCCTTCTTAGCAACATCACAGAGCATTAATTCTGCTAGAGATGCCAAATCACATAAACAAAGTGATACAGAATATTGTTTACAACAGTGTAAGGAATCCCATAATGTTTTATTTTTCCTGTCTAAATTATATATATGTTTCCACTTCAGATTTCAGCCTTGGCAGGCTTAGAACTAAGCTTATAGGCTCAGTTAAGAGATCAGTTCCCACTCTCAAGAGATACTCATATAACTCCAAATGCCACCAAACCAGTCAGGTGTTGCAAGATAGCTTCCAGATCACAACTACGTAGGTCAGGGAACATAGCATGCTGACTATTAAAGGATATCACAGAGGAAAGAAAGATGTAGTTTTGAACCTTTAAGGGAGTGCACACCACTTAGCTCTCACCGTCTCCTGGCTGGCTTGTTGACTGATGACAAGAGCTACAGATGGAAAAGGTGGGAGGGAGTAAAACAGAAAGCTGTCCAGCTCTTACACTTCCCAGACTGTCAACAGCTCTTCTCTGCTACTTTTTATGAAGCTTTTCCAGTTTCCCTAGGAAGGATTATTCATAGCTTTAATTACTCTCAATTTCTAAGAAACAACTTTGAAACAGAAAACAAAGACACGAGAGCTCATCTCTGCTCAGTGAGGACCAATGTCATTGATTCCCACCAGCTTCAAAGGGACCTTAAATGAACAATTTCAGAAACTTGGCACAATTTAGAGACAGCTTCTTTCAGGGTTGGCTGTCCAAAGCCCACACATGAGCCAGGTGGGGACACCTTTTTAAAAGACCCATATCCTTCCAAGGTAATGCATTTCTCTGATTTCCTCCAGTAACATTTCATCCCAGACTGAAATTCAGAAATTCATTTTGTGCACCCGGGGAAATCTCACTAGGCCTACATTTTAAATATGACATTGTTTTCCTGCCTTACCTCTTCCCCCTCTGATCTTCAAAAGCCAGCTATGTGCAAACTGAACTGAAAAGAAAGTAATAAAGTTTGACAGAGATCTGAAGCCTAAGATAACATCTCACCAAGGCGCTAAGTCTCCTGAGCCCATTGTAATAAATAAATGGCATACTGTAAAACACAAATGAGCATCTCTGTGGCTGTGATTTCATTGCCTCGATGGGGGACCTGTGCCTGGAACGAGGCCAGCTATGTAATTCAATACTCAGGAAGAGCGCACAAATGGACCTCAGGAGAAGGATCGATTTTAATGTAATCCTATCTACTAATCAAAAGCGACTGAAGAATTAACATTCACTAGGAAATGTCTCCTCAAAGTTGTCATAGCTTATTGATAAAGATAGCTCTGTTTTAATTAAGATACAAAATGCCAATTCCAAGTCTAATTTTAGCTGCAAATAATCAGTTATTGATGATGAATCTGCCTGAATTGTTTTGACCTGCTCCAGAATGCTGTGATTTTTATTCCAGATCAACCACTATGGACTGCTTTTCTGTGCTGCAAGAAGACTACATTCTCACACTACCTTCATCCCCCAGTCACGAGTCCTCCATAGCTTCTTATTTTCATAATATGAAATGCATTGCTGGCTCCATGCTAAACTTAACTCATGGCTCTCCATCCTCCACTGTCCATCCATCCCCAAGACCGTATTCTGCTTTACATATCATATGGCATGCTAAATGTAGCAAGCTAAGATGCACATCTCAAAAAGCCAAGTGATGCCTCAAAAACCCAAGTAAGGTGTGTCAAATATGGTAAGTGCATTATGTCCTCATATAGAGCAGAAAACACTATGTAGTCTAGGCTGGGTGAATTTTACAAGACATGCAAAACTAATTTGTTTAAGCCCACATTCAGTGAAGGTCTGTATCTTCTGAACCCTGTACATCACCCTCCATGTTACTGCCTAACACTATAATCTCTAAATGTAGCATATTGATGTTTGTGGTTACACTTATCATTAAAAAGCACAAATCATACAAAGAGCCGTTCACAGTGGAACACTGCAAACTAATAGGGCCCACAGGAAACATCATCCATCAATGGAGCAGCACTTGCAGAATCTCTTGTCCACATGGTGACATTTCTCCCTAAGCCTCAGGAACTAACTACAGGCCAAAGCTTAGCTTCACACAGCAGACAAATCTCTTCTGATCTAGTGCTGTAACACATTAACTGGATGGACCAGGCTCTGAGCAACCTGATCTAACTATAGATGTCCCTGTTCATTGCAGGGGAGTTGGACTAGATGGCCTTTAAAGGTCCTTTCCAACTCAAATAATTCTGTGATTCTATGAACCATAGTTGGGCTGAACATCAACATGTAGAAAGGAATTTTCTCAGCTTGCAATGTTGTGAGTTTTCCACAAAAAATGCTGCAATTTTATTGCAAAACAAATACAACACACTCCAGATTCTGCAAGATCATGGGGCAAGCAAGGAGTATTGGGCCACATATGTAGATAGTTTCACCCCAATCTTAAATGCTGGAACTTAAAGGCATTTACTAATTTGACTCAAATCAAAATGCATTCTAATTCCAAACATTTATATTGAAGAAGATTCAAACAGCAAGACCAATAAATCTTCCACTCCACGTGATAAACTGCATAGCTCCACAACCCAGCAGTTCTTCAACTGATCTCCCACTCTTGTTGTTGGGATGGGATGTTTCCAAGGTGTGAATTGACTCAAAAACTCATGCTTCATTTTTTTGACTCAGCTGCCTCCATCTCCCTGCTGCAGAGCTGTCAGTCTAAACTCACCCCTGCTCATTTCCAGGGCTTGCTGACAGCTCTTTTGTACCTTGCAGAACAAAGTACATGGCCTCTTCCCCTCCCACCCACTTCTTTGCAATCAGCTGGTGCAACTGTGACTCATCCGCTTCTAATACAGTCTTCAGAGACCTGTTCAAGGAGTTTATCATCTGCTTTCATGGTAGCTGTAGCTTTCATAATTAGTTGCAAATGCTTATAGAGGACAACGTTAAAGGCTGTCATTTTCTTTCTGTAATTTCCCTGGATTAGATGAGGATGGGGTCCTTCAGAAGGCTGATAGCAGAGGAGCTAATTCCTCTCAGGACTTGCCCTCTATCTAATATAGAGAGTGTAGATGGTAATAGAGATGTAGGAGAGGAGAGTGATGGGAAAGATGCTGAGATTTTGGTGAAGAAGAGACTGCTCATAGGTTAGAAGGAAAAGGAATGCAGGTACAGAAAAGGAAGCCAGCAAATTAAAGAAAGAATGCATATGATCATAGAATCATAAAATCGCAAAGGTTGGAAAAGGCCACTAAGACCATCTAGTCCAACCACAAACCCACCAAGACCATGCCCATTAAAATGCTACATAATCCATCTTCTTGTACTAGAAAACACAGCAATCCCAAGCCCACCTAAGATGAAGGGCCTGCAGATACAATTAAAAATAGCAGATTAAGTTTTCAGTGACTTGAGTTGATTGCAGGAACTTGTTAAATTCTTAAATCAGAACAAGATACTGAGGATGGAGTACCCACATTCTGCTTCCTAGTGAGACAAACGCCTAAATCAAATAAACTAAGGACTTCATTTTTACCATTTCTTATGTGATTAGGAAGCATAAGGACAAATCCCCTTTAATATCACTTATCCAAACTGGGCAGGGAATCAGGAAGCATGAAAAATGCTTGTTAGGCTGCACCTGGAGCACTGTCAAAGTCTGGTTCCCACAGTCCAGAAAAGACAGAGAAAGACTGGAGAGGATCTAAAAGAGGGCCACAGAGATCGTGGAATCATTAATGTTGGAAAAGTCAAAATCATTTAGTCTGGCCATCACTGCATCGCCATTGTGTCTACTACACCATGTCTCTAAGTGCTGCATCTGACCACAGGTTTGTAGAACTCACCCCATGAGGAAAAAAAAAAAAAAGCTGAAGAATTTAGGTCTTTTGGCCCTGGTGTATAGAATGCTTGGAGGAGAACTCATCACAGTATTCCAGTATTAAAGGGTGGCTACAAAGATAACATAGGCTCTCTTCATAAGGAGCCATATGGAGAAGACAAGGGGCAACTGTGTGCAAGCTGCACCAGAAAAGGTTTTGTCTTGATGTAAGAAAGAATTTTTTTACAGTGTGAACAATGAATTATTGGAACAACCTCCCAGTGGGCGTGGAAAACCTCTATCACTGGATGTTTTCAAGATGCAACTGGACAAGGTGTTGGATAACCTCATCTAGGCTCCCTTTTCTCACAGAAGTTTGGACATGATGATCTTTTAATGTCTCTTCTGCCTAGGCTATTCTACGGTTCTATGGCAAATACAATTTAATTTTGAAGATAAAGAAGAGTGGAAAGAAAAAAACTAACCTTCAAAAGCAGAGGAGACAAGCAAACACAGCTCTCTGTCTTAACTATTGGTTAGAGGAATAAGAGGAAGAATAAACTCAAACATGCTCGGCTTAATGCTGAAATGTAACTGAAATGCGGCATGTTTCCATGCAGAGGCAACAAAAACAAAGAGATTGGAGCTGAGGGCAAGTTAGTAAAAAGTATAAAGCAGAACATGTCTGTGAGGCTAAAGGTGAGGAAATCAATTGTGCTACCTGCTGAAACAACACTGATTTCAGGCCCTATTTTTCATGGGGCATTGTATCTGGACCGGTCTTCACGAAGCAGCAGTGTGACCTAAGGTAGATCACAGAATCATTAAGGTTGGAAAAGACCACTAAGATCATCAAGTCCAGCCATCAACCCATCTCCACCACTAAACCATGCCTCTCAGTGCCACATCTACCCTTTTCTTGAACACCTCCAAAGACAGTGACTCCACCACCTCACTAAGCGTCCTGTTCCAATATCTCAGCACTCTTTCTGAGTAAATTTTTATTTTTTTTTTAACTTTATTTTTATTTTTAACTTTATTTATTTATTAAATAAATTTTTCCTAGTATTCAATCTGAACTTCCCCTAGCCACTTTAGACCTCTGTCTCTCATCCTAAGACAGTGACAAAGATGAAAAATGGGGACAAGGTGTAGAGCTTTTTTCTAAGCTGGGAAGAAAAGAAAGAAAGAAGTTCGCCTGCTAGGGCTTTGCTGCCTTTAACCTTCATGTTTTAAACGTGCAATCATGAACACTGCAGTTTTAAGAACCAGAGAAAGTTAATTAATATATTTTAAAATACATACATTACTGCAGAAGAAACACAGCACCAAAACCAGGATATATGAATGCCTTTTAACAAGGAATGCACTGTGACATTTAACAAGTGAATAAAAATACAGATATAGTTGTCTATACAATAAAGCCTAATGTTATGCATTCTCTGGCCTACCAATATCAGTGCCAAATTAAAAAAAAAAAAAAAAACCTACAATGGCTTCTATGTATGGATAGGGACTTATGAACCAAGAAATAGGTCTCAGAGATCGCCCTTTGACTTCAGCGTATTGGAGACGAGTATTGAAAACATATATGCAACAGCAATACCAATGAAAGAGAATTCAATAAGAAGTAAAAATAACCCTGCAATGAACAGTTACAGACTGCATTTACCGATGAGCAAGTTTTGTCATAATTGCCCTCAGACATTACTTGATGCAAAAAAATGAATCTGATGGGAATATAGCCTCTTTTTCAACCTCTACACAGACACAGGATACTTTAATTTCATGCTGTAACTGTGGAAGTTTTCCGTGTCTGTAAAATTGAACAGTGTGTTTTTACTTCTTCTTTAAATTTTGCTAAGCCCTTCTTCCCTTCCCTTCCCTTCCCTTCCCTTCCCTTCCCTTCCCTTCCCTTCCCTTCCCTTCCCTTCCCTTCCCTTCCCTTCCCTTCCCTTCCCTTCCCTTCCCTTCCCTTCCCTTCCCTTCCCTTCCCTTCCCTTCCCTTCCCCTCTTTTTGGTAAGCTTCATGGCTTAAAAATATTTTTAACCAATACTCAGTGTATTGCTTTTCACTTTCACAGAATTTTATCCTCCTCCTCCATTATTAAAAATTATGTAAAAAGAAAATGTAAATAATTCATCTGATTATTATCTTAGATACTCAGTAGCAAGTTGCGCAGTGCACTCCTGAACATAGTCTGGCATGTCAGCTACCTTTCTGACCTTAAGAATAGGTGTAAAAACCCCTCTACATTCAATTAACTTCATTAATTTCTGTGATAGGAGCTTAAAATTCAATAACAGATTTTTCAATTATGGAATTCATAAAATCATAGAATCGTAGAATCACATCCTGCATGATCATCTAGTCCAACTCTCCTCCCATTACCCTTGCTACCACAAGCACTAATCCATATCTCGTAGCTCCCTATCCAGACACTTCTTGAACACTGCCAGGGACAGTGACTCGACCACCTCCCTGGGCAGGCCATTCCAGTGCCTGACCACTCTCTGAAAAAGTTTTTCCTCATGTCTAACCTAAACCTCCTCTGATACAACTTGTGGCCATTGCCCCGTGTCCTGTTCATTGCCTGGGAGAAGAGGCCAAATCCCTCTTCACCACAACCGCCCTTCAGGAAGTTGTAGAGTGCAGTGAGGTCTCCCCTGAGCCTCCTCTTCTCCAGACCGAACAATCCCAGGTCCCTCAGCCACTCCTCATAAGACTTGTGCTCCAGACCCCTCACCAGTTTCATTGCCCTTCTCTGCACACACTCCAGGACCTCAACATCTTTCCGGTAGTGAGGAGCCCAAAACTGAACACAGTACTTGAGGTGCAGCCTCACCAATGCTGAGTACAGGGGGATGATCACCTCCTTACCCCTGCTGGCCACACTATTTCTAATGCAGGCCAGGATGCCGTTGGCCCTCTTGGCCATCTGGGCACACTGTTGGCTCATGTTCAGCCGAGCATCAACCAACACCCCCAGGTCCCTTTCCTCTTCACACTCATCCAGCCACTCGTCCCCAGGCCTATAACACTGCATGGGGTTGTCGGGTCCTGCACTTTGGGCACAACACTTGGCCCTGTTGAACCTCATCCCATTCACCTCAGCCCAGTGATCCAGCTTGTCTAAATCCCTCTGAAGGGCCTCCCTACCCTCAGGCAGATCGACACCATCTCCCAGCTTGGTGTCATCTGCAAACTTACTGAGGGTGCACTCAATCTCCTCATCTAGGTCATCAATAAAGATATTAAACAAGATGGGCTCCAGTACCGAGCCCTGAGGGACACCACTTGAAACAGGTCACCAGCTGGACTTCACTCCATTCACCACTACCCGCTGGGCACGGCCCTCTAGCCAGTTCCTTACCCAAAGAAGGGTAGACCTGCCCAGACCGTGGGCAGCCAGTTTCCGCAGGAGAATACTGTGAGAGACCATGTCAAAGGCTTTGGTGAAGTCTAGGTAGACTACATCAACAGGCTTTCCCTTGTCTACCGGTCATAGAAGGAGATGAGGTCAGTCAAGCACAACTTTCCTTTCATGAACTCCTGTTGGCTGGGCCTGATCCCATAGACACCACACACAGGCCCTGTGATCTCACCCAAGATGATTTGCTCCATGACTTTCCCTGGTAAAAGTTAAAGTCAAAGTTACTCAGGGTAACTTTCCCTGAGTTTTCCATATTCACAACTGAAATAACATTTTAATTCTTTGCAAATCCAAAGCATGGAAGTCTTTCTGTCACTAATAGTTCTGGTCACCTGCTTCTGAAACTTTCTACTTAAAATACAGAATCCAAAGAAGACAACAACCAGATTAAAATGCACTATTTTAGAGGATTTCATACAGTGCAATGTTTTGGACAGCATGCTGTGGGACATATAGCAAGAAATTGTCTGACTGTGTGAGTAGGTGTGTGTTTATATGTGTTCAGACTCAAAATGAAAACCCCGTATTTCCCACAGAACTGCATTTTTTTAAATATCTTGATCTGAAAATTTGTGATTCAATGCATCAGCATGTTTCATTTGTGTTGTCTTTTTGTTTTTGGTTTGTTTGGAGAAGGTTTTTGTTTGTTTTTTTTCAATTCTATATGAATGGTTTTCCAAGACAAATGAAGGTTGAAATAAAGGTAGGCACTTCAAAATAAAACTGCCTGAGCTTTCCAAAAGGGTTAGAGTCCACTTAGTTTCCAGCTTATTCACACACTAAGTTTTAGAAGATCAATACTTTCCATAGAATTATGTCAGGGTTTTTTGTTTGTTTGTTTTTAATTGTCAAACATTTCTTTGAAGGAAAATAATCACGATTAATTCTTATTTTCACAAATAATTCTAATTCCAGCTCTTATGCACCAAGTATTCTACCTGCTTACAAAGGATTTTACACAGAGAAAAGTTTTCTTAAGGTTCTCTCCTCAAGCATTGAGAATTAGAACACAGCAAGGGGTATTGAGACATTCAAGTTATTTCCATTGTATATTACCTTGTATTCATCAACAGAGAATTTCTATTTCCTTCATATGATCTGTTGTTTCCGCATACTGAACTTGATAATTTTACATTTCCTACAACTTTATTGCTTTGCTGATCATTCTTTTTTTTATAGATCGTTGATTTAATACGTGCTCACAGTAGATTTGCTGAGACTTGTCAAGGATTCATAAACAAAATGAGATAAATAACGTTCCCAAAATTATAAGAAAGCCTTTTACATTCTCCCTCAGCAGTTTCATTGCTCCAGACTAGAAGACAGAAAAAAATAATACATGATTGGTTTAGATTTCTGCTGATAACCCACTCATCTGACCTGCAGACCCTGTGAGAGCAGCCACAGAATTCAATAGTTGTGTGTCATATTGCACAACAGCAGAGAGAGAACAACCATTTAAGTTTACTTCTCAACATATACTCAGCAATGTTTAAGCTGCCCTAAGAGAACACTAAACAGGAGTGAAAATTTTGGAATGAGCTTCCAAAATGCAGTATGCTCTAAAAAAATAAACAAAAAAAAAAAAAAAAAAAAAAAAAAAAAAAAAAAAAAAAAACAAAAAACAAAACCAAATAACATTAAAAAACCACCCTGGAAGATCAGTGCTCTTTGTCCCATCAGGTACCCTATTAGCATCATGCAGTGTAGTACTACAACAAGACTATCTACTCACTGGCTGGAGAAGGCCACAGCTTCCTCCAGCAGCTACAGCCCCTCACACTGGCATTTGCACCACCAGCTCATGCTGCACCACATGCCACAATCAGAGCCACAAATGGGACCAGAATGCCCCATCCACCTTCTGGAAAGGAGTTACTCATTGTCACTCTGTTGCAAGTACAAGACCTTAATGCACAATTCTTTTCACAAGGCTGTTGCTGATACATTAGATGGGGCTTTGAGCAACGTGGTCTAGTGGAAAGCATCCCTGCTCATGGCAGGGGGGTTGGAATAAGATGATTTTTAAAGTTCCTCCCAAGTCAAACTGTTCTATCACTATCTATACACAGATATAGATGTAGATAGAATATATTCTATTCTATCTATATACAGAATCACAGAATGGCCAGGGTTGGAAGGGACCTCAAGGATCATGAATCTCCAATCCCCCTGCCACATGCAGGGCCACCAAACTCCATATTTAATACTAGACCAGACTGCCCAGGGCCCCATCCACTCTGGCCTTGAACACTTCTAAGGACAGGGCATCCACAACCTCTCTGGGCAGCTTGTTCCAGTACCTCACAGAATCACAGAATGGCCGGGGTTATACCTCATCCTTTTGGCAATCAAATCCCCACCATCCTTCTCCCCCTGCTCAGAAAAAGCTATTAAGATATAAATAACATATTCACAATTAATAATGCTGCCTGCAAAGAACTGGTGAATAATGGAAATTTCCTCCACCAAAATATATATTTTTTTCCTTAATGTCCTACCATCACCTCTGCAACTGCCAGATACGTAAGTATCTCTTTAAGAGGAGCTGTGTGTTCCCATAAATGCACCCACACAATGAGCTAAATTACTCCTCTGAACAAAGGGTACTGCATATACGAACCACTGCAGAGGTGTGCATAAGCTGCCTCCAAACAGTTTCTACAGGGAGCAAGGGAAACATGGCAGAGATAGGGCAGTGCTGGAGGACCCCACCACATGGGGTAGATCGCAGTGATGTTCTGGTGCAGCTGTGCGCCAAGCTAAGGCAGTTATACTGCTTCAACTATCCAAGCTGACTCATTGCCTTTTCAATCTCAAAGTTCAAATTGATTTCTCCAAATAGGCCACATTGTTTTCCAAGTAAACCATTCACTCCCTAACTACGTCTTACCCCTACAGTGTGTAATGTGAAGCAGTGCTTAGGGTTGTTTCAGCATTCCTTTTCTTCTTGTAGCGCAGCAAGTAACTAGTCATGAGAAAAGGGGTGTATTGCCAGGCCATAAGCAGAATGGTTTGGAAACCTGAATGACAAAGGCAGGAGGCCTGCATGTGACCTCTTCAGCACCAAGAAGATCACTGTATCACATATTGCAGGAAACTTAAAAAGAAGTAGCAAAGGCACTTGGAGAATAGGCCTAAGGCCCAGGATGTCCATGGTATGTTCCATCTTTTGCAAGATGGATAACACTGGATATGCCTGGAGGAATGACAGACATATACAGTGGAAATAGTTCTTCCTCAACTATTTGTCCAGGTTCTCCCTAAGATGCAAAGTTTGAGCGTGAACTTTCCATCCTAAAGTAGGCGTTTAAAAGCCTATCTGTGTAATGGCTTAGAAATAGCTTCTCCTCTGCCCTGTCCATGAGGAGAAGGTTGGCAACTTTAGATGAAGTTGAAGCCACCACAGAAAACTGAAGCAAAGCAAATTCAATTCTACCCATGACCAGAATCTCATTTAGAAAGTGAACACTCATATGGCATTATCTTCCCATACATGAACTAGCAACAGTCTTTTTACATAGAGACCCTTAAGTAAGAAGGTAAGGGGAGAATGGGGCTCTGTGCAAGTTCCTCAGCAGGCGGGAAGAGCTGACCTCAGCTCAACAAGCAATCAGACTGCATGACCAGACCCCAAATGCAAGGGGGCATTCATCTCTAACCCAGTGGTCTTGGCTGCACAAACAGTGTCTCACAGGATAACCTGGAGTCAATAACCCTCTGGTTTTTCCAGCCCTGAACTCCTGGAGAAGATATTCTTGTCCAGTGCAAGTCAGAGCTCCACAGTGGGAGTAAATAGAGCTGCAGTACCTTCAGGTAGTTTAATGTCAAATGTGGGATGAAGACAGAAAAGAGAACTACTGATAATGAGATCATCATAACCTTTATCACAAGTACACCATGGCTGTATAACCATCTACATTTATAAAAAATAACTCAGTGGAACTGTTCATAACCAAGATTCACTCCACCACTCATACTTCAGCTGAGTAGATTGTGCGTCTGTCTTAAGATTAAGAAACACTGTTCCTTCTAGCCAGAATAGGCTATAGGGATTCTGTTGCCAACCATAACATATAAAAGTTTCTATAAAATTACAGTCACACATTAAGGCATATGTCTCACATTTAACAATGTTTTTCTTGTCAGCAAATCCAGCTAGACCATGCCAACATTTTGTTTCATTCATGCTGTCTTCAAACTCATCTGTTTGTGAGGGAGGAAAAAGGAAGAGGAGAGAAAAGAAAGTGCAAGAGAGTTAGCAAAATATAAAAACAGAACAAAATTGGAGTTAATTTCACAGATAAGCCTCAAAAATGAAGGAGCGCTGATAAAAAAATAATAAATTTGGGCAATAACAGCATTTCCTTTACTCCTCTCCCATGTTTTGAAGTTGTCATCCTTGATTTCTTCTGGAAAATGAACAATGATTCTAAAATCTACCCTCTTCACATCTACAATAAGTGGACTCCTTGACTTCTGCTAAGCCTCGTTCTGCTGAAAGGTCTCATCATTTTCACTGCTGAGAAGTCACCTTGACAAGCATCAGCCACTCCTGAAGAACACACTCATGACAAATAAAATCAATCACACTGCAGACAGAAGAAGAACAAAACGACAGCTACCCCTTCGGAAATTATCTAAAAATCTGCATTAAGAAAAGCATTTCCTTACATGAAACACAGCTTATCCAACTAAATAATTCATCATAATGAATTATTTAGAATGATGAGGACCGAGTATGTTTACAAGTCCCAAGCTGTTTTTACAAAAGGGAAACATTTATATAATTGGTCCTCAAATTCTTTCTAAAGTGTTCTTACAATGAGAGGCTTCAGATTATCAGTGACATTGCTCCTGAAAGCAAAAACTTTTTTAAACTGAGCTTTTGGTGGGAAAAAGAGATAAGAGGGAAATGAATAAGCGATTATTTTCTAAAATAATCTTTTCTTGGTGATTACTGACTCTGAGTGGATCATTCTTCCAAAAGTCATCCTTCAAGCCTTATCTCGATGAAGGTAAAAGGCCTCCAAACCAGCCATAACAGAATAACTGACATAAGGCATTATCTCCCAAAAGAGTTGTCTGCCCTGTACAGAAGCAGAGCAAGCATAGCTCATTTCACTATAAACACCAGCATTTTCCTCCTGGCAAAGCTTTCCAAAACCTCCCAGAGGGAGTCGCTTATGCCAAGGAATAAACCCACCCATGACAGCCCAAGGATGCATCTGAGAAGTTCATCTTCACCTCTATCACACTTTGCTTGTCTCAGTGTCTGAGCTTCTTCTGGGCACCTCCATGGTCTGAAATCCTCATGGAAATGCTCTTTGCATGTGCTCTCGGATCTCTTCCATCTGTGAATATGATACTTCCATGAAAGATGCTGCTGACCATCCTGACCAATCCAAAGCTTTTACAGGCCATCTGGTTTTCATTATAGATGGGTAAAAAGCTGTACTAGAAAAAGCCAGTATGCATGAACCCATACATAAATGAGTCTGAATCCATGATTTGAGCAGTCTGACCCTGATTTGAGCAGGAGCTTGGGATAGAGACTTCATGAGATTCCTTGCAACCTGAATTATCCTATGAACTTACCATATAAGTAAAAATGGCTTTTGCCATTCACTTCATTGAAGAATAAGTAGAATAGCACTCCCAGAAAGTAGTTTCTCATTTTTGATGTTCCTTTTATTCAGAATAACTTCAACCCAGAGAAGCCCAAGAGTAACTACAGCAGAATAAATAACCTCTGTGCTTTTCCTGGCCTGTCTACAGCAGATTTCCTGACACCAAGAAGCATTAGAAGAGACACAAGGAAAAATCATGTCCTTACATTTAGTGCTTGTAATAATACACCATGGAAGGAAAACAGGCAGAAGAAAAGCTTAGGTGCATCAAGGAAGGGGCTTACCTGTAGGTCGAATCTTTCAAACAATTCTGTTAGCTACAGTTCTCCAGTATACTGCCATTTTCTGCTCTGAGCAAAGCATCTTTTTTGTATAGTAACCAGACACCTGACTTACGGAAAGAAAGCAAGGCACGAATGAGAATACAGCCACCAGTCACTCCTCCCACCTGCAGGTGTGGTGAGCAAACCAGTCATCCTCTTCTGACCTTCATGTCTCTGTCTTCAAAATAGTGAAGTATTCCCACCAAAATTGGAATTTATTACTCATATTGCAGGAATTTCAATTTCTTGCCTTCATTCTTTCAGCCCTATGTTGCTTTTGTGTCTGTTCTCCAGGGAAGATGCCTCATCACTTGTGTCCAATACAGTTAATTATCTCTTTTCACAGAGCACCTTTCTTACTCTACAGTGTGTGCCCTGTCTTTGATCTAATATCTGACAATGTTCTGTGTTGCATGGCTGATGCTGGCATTAGATGTCTCCTAATTAAATCTAACGAACCTATTTCATGGTTCCCCCATCACCACTGCATGTATGCCACTCTGCATTTACTGGCACAGAGACTTCAAAGTTCATAGCAGAAAAACAAGCACATGGTAAATCAGATTTCACCCTTGTAATGCCCAAGTTGACAGGATGGGTATGTTCTGAGAGGCTGCAGAGAATAGCAGATAAATCACTTTGAGCACAAACAACCCTTGTGTAGAGAACACTCCAAGGCACACAATTCAGCAGGGATTGTAGCATCTGCTGTTTATCCCCACAGCACACACAGCAGGAGAATATGGTAGAAGAGAGGACCCCCTGTCCCTGCTGCAGGTCATTCCCACCTTGCTGGTCACTGCCCACGCTAGCACAAACTGGCTTCAGTAGTCACCTTGCATAGCTTGTTTATGGCTCTGGGTAATGGTTAACTTGCTGAGGATACTAATTAACTTGCTGCAGGAGGCTTAGCACACACCTGAGGCGGAGCTTGGCTGTGGCTCGTGTGGGTCACCAGCCAGCACTGATCAGCAGCTGCTGAAAACAAAGGAAAGCCATTTGTCCCCACTGCCAGAACGCGATGTGTGTTCAGCCTGTGCTGCTGTAGGCAAGAGTTATGCTGTTGTGTATTTTTAGTTCATCTGGCAGCAACTATTTTTGCATTCCAATTTCTGATGCTGAGTTATCCTACCTTCTGTTTCACAATTAGGGTATTATTATTAGCTACACAAAACCAATGAGCTGCTTGGCACAGAAAGTTTAATAAAGCACTTATGTCACCCACTACCAATGCAAGTCACCTAAAGAAAACAAGGTTTAATCTACAGTGCTGCTCAAAATTAGTTGGAGACTGCTGATCATTTCTCACTGTTTTTTACTACAACAGTGTTTCTTCCCTCCCTAGACAAAAGAACTGATGCAATTTAAATCTATTCCCAAACTCCCAACATCTTCCTCCCTTCCCCACCATCTTGGCACATTTGACATAACCCTGTGGAATTGTTGTTCCTTTTCCTTTTGGGATAATCTGCAGATATTTATTGTTGCAAAAAAGAGTAGCCTTCCTGACATAACTTCTCTGCACCTTGTCCCTCTTCTGCCTCCTGGTGCCCTGGGCTTTGCTGCTCAGTTCCCCACACAAAGATGAGAAGCATTGTGGTGGACATGGCATCCCAAGTTGAAACAGGAGCGTGACTTTGATCCACCCAGAACAGTCAACAAAAGCCCTTCCACTGACACGGTTCAGGCTTCCATGCCTTTCTCAATCAACAATCTCTGTACACCCTTGTGTATTATCTTTTCTTCTGAAAAGCCTTTTGTGCATGGGGATAAATCCTGCCATTTCTGAGGTCAGTGGCAAGCATCCCTTTGACTGCAGCAGTGAAAGGACTGGCTGGCTGTTGAGCAAGGCACTCTAGAACCTAACACAATGCAACTTTATATTCTGTAACATCTACCCTGAAAAACTGTACCCCCACACAGCTCAGCTTAAATGCAGCTGCAAAGGGAGAAGGAAAAAGAAAGAAAGCAATGAGAATACATGGACATAAAATAGATGTTTTCAGATGAGATTTTAAACCAAGACAGGAAAACAAAGAAAATAAATAAAGCTGCACTGCTGCATGGCGTAGAATAGATTTATGCAGTGTGGTGTAGCCTGTAAGCACCTGTAAGAAGTCCCCTGCAGCTGCAGACACTGCTCTGCTCTACTGAAATCCATCTGGTTTGTCTTACAGAGACCCTCGTGTCTTAAGGCATAGGAGAGTTGGGAACTATGCCAGTACCTGCTGAACTCAGGTGCTCAATCATACAGAGGGTGGGCAACTGCCACAGGTATCAGAAGATAGCAAACCTGTGCCTTGTGCTTAAAATGTATAGCTCAGAGGTTAATTCTCTGTAGAAGCCAAACAATCAGCCACAACACATATTTTGCTAGATCACACAAATCCAGAAGAGTGTTACTCAAAGAGACCTGCTTTTCCAAAATTTTCTCTTGCCCTATTCTTTTCCATCATCTCTAGAACAGAACAAAATTCTGTTTTTCCATACACAGACAAAATAATTTCACTGTGATTTCACGTAGACCCCCTCAAAGCTGGTGCTCAGAAGCCAAGAGCATTTTTAGTGAGATCATAAGGTTACGTAGACAAGAATCATCTGTTTGCAGTGAAGCCATGTCACAGCCACTGAGAAGCAACAAGAGGATAGGAGTGAACAGGAAAGGGAGATAATATAATAGGAATGAATATTTTCATACTGAAAAACCATGGTTGTAGGAGACTCCAGAAGGGGAATTACTGGTCCTCTTGCTCTCTTTCTGAAGTAATTTCAGGAAAAAAAGGCTTCCTTTTCCCACTGTTCCATCTTTGAAACAGTGCTTTTGGCACTAGGGGCTGATATACTGACTAAGATGCAAACAATATTTCGCTCAAGCCACATCCTCCAAGTAATGCTTATGTTCACCATAAGAAACTCATGGCATACTGCTTCTTAGCCTCAGAAATAAATGCAATGTTATCAACACATTAGGAGGCAAAATTGCGTGTTAAGAGATTCTGGCAGAGCCACATTCTTTCCTAGTCACCAGATCTGGATAGAAACACAACACGAGAGATTCATTTGCCCATCAGACTGGACAAAGAAAAAGCCTGCTGCTCACCATGCTGCTCAGTGATGGCAGCAAATGAGTTGTCTCTCCCAAGCCAAATTACATTAAGAAAGCCCCACTTGTAGTGCTGCATGCTATGAATCCTTAAGAGCCACACTGCTACCAGGAAGACAGAATTTGAAATTTCCATGCCAAAGAGACAGATGCTAACTTCTTGTAGCACCACTGCTATGCACTATCAGTACAGCTACGTAGTATAAAGACTGACATCTACAATTCTTCCTTTGAAGTCCAGTATTATGTGTAATATCTAGCCTAGGATTACTAGTGCAACAACACATCATCAGTAGGTTAAAACTAACCTGTTTTACCCTATCCATGAAAACACTACATAAGTAAAAACTTGAACAAATGTAGATAAATATGTCTAGTGAATACAAATCAGAGGGTACAAAAGAAGCAATTTTTTAAACATGTATACCAGCAGGTCTTATCCTAAGGATGAGAAAACACAACACACATCACATCAAGGATATGAAGGTATATCTCATGCTGCCTCAACTGCAGTAAGACAGTAAAATGGTGTGACTCTGTTTGTCCACTTAGGATTTTTGCATGGACTCCTGCAGAACTAGAATCACCTTTTTTCTGACACAACTATATAAACTTCAGTACTAATGTATAGCCATTTCTGAGGTATGGGTGCTCCAGTCACACGAAAACCACACCATGGCCTGTTTGATCTTGGGACAGACACGGGAATGCCATCAGATTTCTTGGAGCTCTGTAGAAGAACTGGAGAGAGCACTCCCTTCTACAAAGGATTCTCTGCTGATCTGCATTAACACATGGATGCCAGCAGCATCTTAGGAAAGGAAAGGAGTTCTTTTTTTTACACTTTGTTGGGATGCTCTATCTGCTGCAGACAGACAGAGGAAATGTAAAACTTCTGGATAGCTGCACAGAATCACAGAATCATAGCATGGCCCAGATTGAAAGGGACCTCAAGGATTATGAAGCTCCAGCACCCCTTTCACAGGCAAGGACACCAGTCTCCATATTTAATACTAGGCCAGGTTGCCCAGGGCCCCACCCAACCTGGCCTTGAACACCTCCAGGGATGGGGAATCCACCACCTCTCTGGGCAGCCTGTTCCAGCACCTCACCACTCTCTGTGAAGAACTTCCCCCTGACATCCAACCTAAATCTTCCTCCCTCAACTAAACCGTTTCCCACTGTCCTGCTATCATCTACCATTTCAAAGAGTTGGCTCCCCTCCTGTTTGTTGGCTCCCTTAAGGTACTGGAAGGCTGCAATGAGGTCACCTACCCCAACCTTCTTTTCTCCAGGCTGAACAAGCCCAGCTCCCTCAGCCTGGCTTCGCAGGGGAGATGCATTAACCCTCTAAACGTCTTTGTGGCCCTCCTCTGTACCCTCTCCAACAGCTCCTTGTCTTTTTTGTACTGGGGGCCACCGACCTGGATCCAGTTCTCCAGATGAGGCTTTACAAGGGCAGAGTAGAGGGACAATCACCTTCCTGTCCCTGCTGGCCACCCCTCTTCTGATGGATCCTTAACATTAATAATACGATTGGAGAAAATATATATATATATCTTTTCAGATTTTGATTTGGAAGGAGCCAACTTGTGACTCACTCACCTGACAAGTTGAGATTAGGTAAGTCATGGTATTGACCTTCCAAAGCCAGATCAGCCCAGCAGCCACAACTGCTATGGGCAGCTTCAGCCCACTACCTCCAGGAGCAGTGTTAGTAAGGGTCATGCTGTGTCACAGCCCCTGGTTTTCTTGCAGCATGTAGGGCACTGCCAGTGTGCAAAGATGGACTCATAGAATCATAGAATCATTAAGGTTGGATAAGATCATCTAATCCAACATCAACCTATTAACAACATGAGGGAGATGAGAGTAAGTGCACAGGGAGATACCTGCACTAATAATGCTCTTAGACACACTTCTGTCAAAGCCTTGTGGCTGTGCTGAAGGAAGCATGGACTCACAGCCCATCTCACCAACCTGGGAAAGGTTTTAACTAATGAGCAAGGAAATGCTGAGCAAAGTAGCCAAGAGGTTACTCTACTGAGTCGATAGACAAAAAAGGAGTCTTTCCAAGTGCTGAAGAGGGTATAGAATACAACAAAACAGAATAGCATAGTTCACTTGGAAGGGATCTACAAAGACCATGCCCAACTGTCCAACCTTTTCAGGGCAAACCAGAAGTTAAGTATCTGCTAAATGGACACGAATGCCCATATTGCATGAGCACAGGCATAGTTTGGACTTGAGGAGAACCTGCCAATACGAGACTAAACATCAGATGGGTATTGGGAAAAAAAGTTTATTTCCTTATCAGCCCCACAGCTCCTCCTAATTTCAAGGGGACCAAACTGATAGTGTCCAATCTTTGGTCTCACCCTCCCCTTGCTCTCAGGAAAAACTTTTATTTTCCATGGTTACGTGTCTGCCTCATTAAGCAGCAGATCTAGCCCAATCTCCATACAGTGTAAAGGCAGACGATTACAGAATTGCAACAAGGAAAATCACAGTGTATGATTACTGAATGGAGTAATAAAAGGCAGTTTATGCATAGCCTCAAAATAAAATGAATAGCATTGTTAAACTGAATGCCAGGTACAACACTGATCATCAGATCTTCTCTTGACTCAGGTTACTGTATGGTAGAATCTGGAAAACAGCAGCTTCCTTATTTAAAACAAAAAACAAAAAACAAAAACAAAACCACAGGCTGCTGCATTTCAGAAATGCCTGTTTCAACCTGTTGGCAAATGCTGACTTCTGACAACTATAGTACAAGTCTCCCTTTGTTCCGAGCTCTAAGATACACAGCGGGTGACTAATGAGAATAAGGAGTTGGATTTTAAAAGGTGCTTAATAATACCATTAGTTACATAAATAGCTTTTTCCTTAGAAATGTGCTAGCAAGCAACACTATGTGGTCATCAAGAGACCAGCTGTTAACAGCTGTGTACAAAACAATAGAAAGACAGTTACTCTACAAATCAGTGTAATTGAACAAGACAAAAGGTAAAATAGAAAAGCTTTCGCTTCTAAGCAAAGGGAGAAGGCGTTGGGATAGGGGACACCAAGCATTAAAAATTGGTTATTTGATATGGAAAAGAATCTTTATTGTTTACACTGATGTCAGATAGGATGCCCCAACTTTCCATAAGCAAAAAGTAGTTTACAGTGCTTCTTCCACAGAGTAGTTTTCTGACAAAGCACTGCTTTTAAAAAATGCACGTTTCCTGCCTTTCCCAGAGCTATTTCTAGAAGTTTTGCTTCCCTGTGGTAATCAGAAGTCCATGGATGAGTTCTGCCTTCCCCATAATCATCTCCCCAAAGCCAGCAAGCAGCAAAGTAAGACTACATCTGAATATTTGCAGGGTGTTAATATGTAATCCCCAAAGCCCTTTGACCTTCAGTCATTTGCTGTACTGATGAGAGGATCACTGCTCCATGCCGTACTGAGGTGCCCCTTGATTATGCACTTCAGATCTCTGCAACACATATAAACACAGTTTTAATCCTGCCTCTGATGTCCTGTGCCAGAAATATGATCTTTTCAGGGGCATTTTCATAGGTATTTTTGTTCTCTGCTATTGCCAAGGGGAAGTTGAAAAATTGGAATGATCTCTAGATTTCAGGCAGACACCAAACCTTATGCAGAAATACACTGTAATGTGGCTCTGCTGGTTCCACGTCCTGACGACTGTGCTCTTACAGTTCCTGTATTGAATTAACACAAGAATCCAAAATCATTCCCTTCTGATAAATCTCATGTCCATGAGCACTGTTCTTAACAAGGGTCAGACAGCCCCTTGTAGACCTGTAGTGATAATAAGGTCAGGCTTCTTAAGGAAATTATTTTGCTAATTGAAGCATCTGTTCCAAAGCCTTGCCTCTGTTTTCTTTTCCTATCCCTCATCCCACCAACTTTCCTTGCAATGGGATGTCATCCCTATATGATTTTTACAACACTTCTGCATAAGAACACAAGGTCCTGCCTATCCAAATTCTTTGCTTTGCTGTAGCTTGAAGGAGGAAGTTGTTTATGATCAGAGAGAAAAGGTGGGTCCAATTCTCTCTATACCTCTTTTGGAAATCACAGATTATCTTATAGCTCCAGGTAGTTGTAGAGGGATCTGCAAGCAAGTAGCAAAACACAGGGCTGTGACAAAAAAGCCCTGTGATTTTCAACTCAGGTTTCACACGAAAGATGCCCCTGTACTATAATACCTGGCATGCAATCATATCCGGAGTGTCCCTACATAGTAGAGGAGTAATGACTGTATCATCTTGTGGGACAAGCTCAAAAGCCTTCTGTTAGAATGCTTATCATCATTTAAGCCAGGGGCATGCAGCCATGCAGACAGGGATGATGTGGGAAGGACAGGGGAACGTAAGGACATCAGACAGAGAGCGGGGGGTTAGAGGAGACAGACAGCAACAGCAGCTCTCCTTACTGCTGTCCAAAAAAGTGAGAGGGAGAATAACAATAAAAATACTACTTACATGCAGGTGGAAAGAGCTCTCCCTCTGCAGTCATTACATAGCAAACACTTACTGCTGGGCTTAAACTTACTTCTCATTCTCTCCTCTTTCGCACTCCCCAAGCATGTACGCATTCATCCACAGACATTTTCCTTCACAAGGACACTCCAAAGCTTTGGATCCCTTCAGTTTTTAAAACAACAAGGATTGTCCCCACACACCTCTGGATTAGAGCTATTTTCCTGCCTTTTTGTTTGCATTCACGCTTTCTCATATGGAGATGAAGTGAGCATCTCACTGCCTGACCATCACACCCACATCTTTAAGAAGATTTATTTTTCTTCTTAGAAGGTATAAAGACATAAGAGCAGTGTTTTTACAAACACGTATGTGTGTATATATATGTGCAGATATAGTTATATTGTTATTACAATGATTCAGTCTGGCTTTAAAGCACTTAAGATGAACCTGCTGGACTACAGCAAGGCTGCTGGTCTTGGCTATCACACACCTCCCTGGCTTGCAGCTCTGCTGAACACGATGAGAGAGATTTATCTGTGGAGTGGGCAGAGACAGAAGTGTGTTGTCGCATGACATTTTTTTTAAAGGGTTATTAATTACCATGTCAACCTTAGCTGTGCGGCTGCTGCCCACTTTTATTTTGGAAGAACAGCCGTTCAGCACTCTTAATCACATCAGGTGCCCCAATCACTTCGTTTCCAAACAAGCTTTTAAAATATTATTCCTTATTCCTCATCTAATGTGATGCAGGAGAGGGAGAGGGTACAGTATGGCAGAGATGGGAAATAGGAGCTGGAAAACATGCTTGCCTTGAATTGTCATCACACTGCCGTTGGAAGCCGGAAAACTAGCAACAAACACTCGCACGCAAACACACAGCAGGCACACAGCACATCGATCGCGGGGAGTTTGCCAGCAGGCTCTTACCTGGGTTGTGCGGGATCCCTCCGCTCCCTCTCCCCTATTTCTGCCCCCCGTGGGGAGCGGCGGGGCCGGTGCTGTGGTGGGGTGACGGTGCAGGTAGGGGAAGGCAGGCGGCTGGCTGCAGCCTCGGCTGCCGGGCTCTGGCTCCTGCCAGGGCTGCTGCTGCTGCTCCTGATGATGCTGAGGAGGAGGAGAGCGGGTGAGGAGGAGGAGGATGCTGGCGATGATGCTGTTGCTATGGTTACCCAACTCCACGGCGGCAGCACCACTTGGCGCAACAGCTGCCCCAGCACCCTGAACTCCTTGTCACCCAAAGGGATAGAAGGACACGGGTGTGGAATATCACCCCACAGCCCCAGCAGAGGGACAGGGAGGGAGGGAAGCATGCAGGGCATTTGCTCTCTGGAGAAGTGTCGGGGCTCAGGGATGCCACGCTGTGTCCAAAATGGGTGCATGGAAATGAAGTCTATCTCTGTGAAGGTCGAACAGCATCTTCTGGGAGGCCAGGGGGTTATTTTGGAGGTGCTTTGCATTTTTGTAGGGAAGGGATCAAGTAGTAAAGTGGAAGAGGGAGTAATTTTCAAAGTTCCTGTTCTGATGCAAGTCGGAACTTTTTAATCATTTAAAATGAAGGTCAATCCTCTTTCTTTAAAACAAGAGTTAAAAATAGGACTTAAAAATAAGATTTTACCTCAGCACAAGCTGGAAAACAGGAAGTTCTGTATGAACATGAGAGAAAACTTATTTACTTTGCAGGTGACAAAGCACTGGAATAGGCTGCCCAGAGAGGTTGTGGAGTCTCCTTCTCTGCAGTGATTTAAACCCATCTGGACACTTTGCTGTGCAACCTACCATAGGGAACCTGCTGTAGCAGGGGGTTGGACTGACTGATCTCCAGAAGCCCCTTCCAAACCCTGTGATTGCACTCCTTTGCATAGGAAAATCTGCTTATGAGCCAACTCCTTGGGTGAGAAAGATCTACTTCTAACCACAAAACACAGAAAAAATATTTCAAAAAGGAGCGCTCTTACACAGCCCAGGACATTTATAATTCATGCCTAATTACATGGAGCAAACAAGCTGAACTTCGCTTATCTCTAGGGATCTGAAAATAAGATGGGAAAAATCCAAGGTAGATGGGCTGCCACATGATCAAAATGTGCAGTCCTAACTGAGAGAGACATGTGAAACTGAGGCATTCAGTTGCCATTTATCTATGAAATACACATGTCACGAGGCTCTGATTTTGCACTGGAACATCACAAGATGCATCAAGGTCACAACAATCAAATAAATGTCACTTCTGTCCAGACATGTCAGTACAATGCTGCATACTGCTTATAAGCCATGACAGTTCTTTCCTGAGCTGGTACTGTTTGCAGGACACTGTGATACCCTGTCTAAAAGCTACAAAAATAGAAAAATCACTGGTGGAACCTTTCTAAAGGGATATGCTACCTACTGCCAGAGCTCTCTTTACAGCCTGGATGCCACAGAGGGCATTAACCTTTGAGCCCGAGGCAGCAAGGAGATGGCTGGAAAGTTTTTTCTATTAAATTAGTGGCTGCAGGATGTGTGCTGGCAGCACCTCTGCCTGAAGTATTCTAGAACATGGTGTGTGCACATCATGTTCATTTGAAGAGTCATAATATTGTTCAAATAAAAGCATTTCCTATATATTTAATTGCTACAGGAATCACCCATCTGAGGAGCAAAATGCACCAGCTAGCATACATTAAATCCAACTTTCTTTGGGGTAACTTCTCATTTCTCAGTCTTTATATATCTTATAAGACTACTTACTATATAAATCACTGTCCCTATAAGGTTTTTAATTAATGCTTTAGGCAACAATTCTGATCCCCACTCAAAGACTATAAGAAACAGTAGTCTCAAAGGGCTTTTCTACCATTCAAAAGAGATGGAAGAAGAAATGTCATCTGTTTTAAGCCTTAGAAGAGGTGTTCATGAAAAATTAGATAGTATTGTGAAGCATTTCTCAAAAGCTGAGAAATAGTATTTGGGGTATGTATGGCCAAGGGGCTTCCCTGTTGTGATTTGGGATGCAAGGGGAGATGATCTCACTGCATAACTAATTGTAAGCAAATCCAAATAATCATCCCCTTAGCTGACAGCAAAATGCCCGTTTCTTATGAAAAGATCACTAAAACCTCAGACAGACTTTATTTCTGCTAAGTCAAGGAGTGCATTGCAAAATGTAACCACTGAGATATACATGTAATCATCTTGAAAGCAAGTATTTTACCTTTGCAATTACCTTTGCTCATAAGAGCTTTTTCTTGAAAGCCACATCTCTGAGTTATAAAAGAACATATGAGAAAAACTAGTCAGTCCCTTTGTCTTCAGATGCTTTAGATCAGTACGGCTGTGTTACACCACTGACAATCTGTCTACCTTAAATCTCTTGCTGGCTCTGGTCTGCAACAAGGAGGAAATATCCACCCCTAAGGACATGCAGAGCCCACTAAAACACATGGCTCCTTTACCTCACTGCCTGGTAACTGCAGAGTGCACACCTTCAGCTGTATCAAGGGAGTACAATATGGATGTAAAGCTTCAACATTAAATATATATATATATATATTGTTCTCAGTCATGCAAGAAAGTCTGGAATGGTGGGAGTAGTGACTTGCACTAGTTCAATAGGGAACTGAGTCATGTACAATATGTAAAGTGTTGATTTCAGAAGTAGCTATAGTTCTCTAAAGAAGGACCTATCCCCGCCATCTGTGACACAGCCTAGAGAAATGCCTGCATTTTCAGTCATAACTTTCATTTTTAAGGCTAGAGACTGTGGCACAGTTTCAAACCAGGAATTACAGACCTCTGAGGACACTGATGGTAATACACACCTATGTTCAGGCATCACAATTGTGTCTCCAGCCAAAAGAGGTAAAATTCTGTAACAAATCAGGTTAGATCATAAAATCATTAAGGTTGGAAATGACCACTAAATCATCTAGTCCAACAGACAACCCATCCCCATCATGCCCACTAACTTTGTCCCTTAGTGCCACACCAACCCTTTTCTCGAACACCTCCAGGGATGGTGACTCCATCATCTCCTCGGGCAGCCTGTTCCAATGCATTACTATTCTTTCAAAGAAAAAAAAAATCCTAACATCCAACCTGAATTTTCCTTTGTTACTTTTTCTCTCCTCTGACATTATGACAGATCCCCAAGGCTGACTAAATAAGCTGTAAATATCTCAACCGCTCTGAAATAAAGGCAGTCCCAACCCTAACTCTTATTTAGAAGAGTTGCCTCAGCAAAACCAACCACCTGAGGTCTGATGTCTGCCAATGAAGGACAAAATAAAAATGTTGGCACCAACACTTGATGTCACAGGGCCTGCACAGCAGCAAATGTCATATTCTAGATTCCTTGTGTAGATAACCTTAGATCTAAAAAAAAAAAAAACAGGAACTGATATTCCCATTAGGTGAAAATATACTTAACAGATGTTCAATGGAGTAGTCTATGATGCAAGGCCCAAGGTGAGTTGCAAAAAATTTCTATACACTTTAGACTCCCCTTTGCTCCACTATCTTCTACTACTTGAACTGTAACATAGTTAGTCTATCCATTCTGGTAAGAACAGGATAATATATGCATATTTATATATATATAAAAATAATTGAATTAGATCAATAACATCAACTTCTCCTAGCAACTAAATGTCAGTATATAAAACCTTACAAGATGAAACACAGGTGTGCAGGTTAAACAAATATAGAGTACAAGGAGGCAAGGGCATCTTGGGCAACTCACCCCACATGGCAGGGAAAGACTACAATATTAAGCTTCCACCTGAAGCACCCAGCTGGTTGCAGGCACAGGCTCCATACTGGTTGCAACACCTTTCCTCAAGTTTTGAGATATAGCACAGGAAAGCCTTTAATACCGCATTGTAGAAGTGCAACATCAATACCATGGATGGCAAGCAGATGATAGGCCCAAATGCATGCTTCAGGCAAGCAGCAGGATACTCAACAGCTCAGTAGTTAATGCACAGAAAAAGCTGTTCATGTAATTAATTGAGATGCTCAGTTTACCTCTTGGTTTTGATGCAGAGTTTCTATGGTGATGAAGCTTTCTACTTTTTACCATTTCAAGAAAAGATAAAGTCCAAGAAGAAGGTGCCTGGTCCAACAATAGACAGCACTTTCAAATCTCAGGGTTTTGATTTATTTTGGATCCTCTAGACCCCCTTGGAAAATCTGGATGACAAAGACCCTTTCAAGAAGGTTTGCTATAGCATTTTTTGAAACACTGACACAACAGGAAACACAGCCTCATATAATCTAGTTTCATGCTATGCAATAAAGAAGCAGTTACGCAAAGGGAGAAGGAGAAAAACAGGATAAGAGATCAGAGGAAATCTTTCATGCTGCTGTTCAATAAAATGTGTCCAGATTGGCTAACTAAGATGTATCTAAATTTGTTTTGTTGTAGTGGTGTAAGAGCCAATATAACTAATTCTAGAGGAGTATCAACGTGTAAACGTGTTTTTAAAATCATGCAGAATTTTTATATATCATACAGGAGAATTAAGGGCAAAGACTATAGCACTAGAAGAATAATAATCCCTTGCTCTATAAAGTATACTTCATCATGGAGGCATTCAAGGCCAGGCTGGATGTGGCTCTGGACAGCCTGGTCTAGTGGTTGGTGAGCCTGCACATAGCAGAGGGGTTGAAACTAGATGGTCATTACGGTCCTTTTCAACCCAGGCCATTCTGTGATTCTATGATTCTATGATTTTACTCAGTTCTGAGTTTACACAAAATCTGTACCATGCAATATATGCAATTGTTGTGAACACTTGGCTTGCTTATAGCTGCATCCCAGAAAATCTTCAAGGACATACTCTTATACTTTTCATTACAAGTCTTTACACTTATCTCGTTATCAATCCACCGAGTCCTCATTCAGTTGCCACCGATTCAATACTTTTTTTCACTCTGTCATTCAATTAGAGCCCATCATCTTATTTGCTGCAGCAACCTTGTTAAGTCAACAGCCTAGAAAAATTTCCATTTATCCAACAGTGCTTCTGTTACCTGGCAGACAATTGGAAAGTTTGGAATACAGTTATCTCATTCACAGCTCTTAAGTACTGCATAACAGATAGAAAACCCAGAGTAAATAAATTAATCACATTTAAAATGTTTAACATAATACAAAAAGCTGACAGGACTTGAACTACAGCAGCATTAGGAACACAAAAACAACTTCTGAATTGTGTTTATGTGCCTTAGAACAAAGTTCTGGAAAAATAACACATCTTCCCATGGTGTACCATAGGAATTAAAGATAAACACATTCTGTACATGCACACTGTTAAAGAGTGAACAGAATCAGCTATCTACTTAAGTATAGCTTTTTAGAGGCCTCTGCAAAATGAGGACATTAATGTGCAGGTATGTTTTTTAGCTGACTCATGGCACCTGAATATAGACATCAGCAAAAAAAATAAGCCCAAACATGGAAGTCCATTACCATTCAGCTTCATGCCCATGAGGAAATGTGTGTAATCCAGGGTGGAAAATCATGCAACAAACATTCTCACAGGTTGCAGTAGTACCTCACAGAATCACAGTCATCAAGTTTCTGAACACCTCTATGAGAAAGATGACTGCCATTACCACTTAGTTCATGCATGGGAAAGCACAACATGGGCTTTCTCAGAGCACCCACACACACAGCTGAGACTTTCTGAACGTCTGTACTGAAGTCTCCAAATACTGGAGTTAAACACTATTTATTTATTTATTTATTTATTTATTTATTAATATTTGCTCCCAAGCACATCAGTGCAAGTCTTCCAAAGAAAAGCCTATGAACCATTTCATTTTCTCCTTGATTCATTTATGAAAACATCTGAGGTATTTTAGCTACAGTTTTTCAAAATTAATTCCGTGCAAGGCAGATGCCCCTGCATAGAATTTCAGCCCAGGCAATTAAGACACAACAAAATTATACGATAAGAAATGCTGGACAACCCTAACACTCGTTGGTATCACTCCAGCCTAAAATACATGTTAATTTTCTAAAAAGCCAGATGAGCTTGTTTGTTTAAGGTTCTTCCTTGGTGGTTTTCAGCTTGCTTTATATATACAAATTTTAAATGCAAAATACCAGTTGGCAGGCAGTATGTTAGTACACTGATATCAATATTAATTCAATAAGCTTCACATTGCAGCCCACCAAGTAGAAGAAAAACATTATTCTCATTCATCTCTAGATAAACCACAGCACAGTTAAACTAATTGTGATAGAGGAAATTTCTGTTACAGGTAGAAAAAAGACCAGATAGCGAAGAGCTGAATCTAGTTATTCAGTCACAGGATGGCAAGCTGCTGTACAGAACCCAAGCGAGTGACAAACAAGCACTTTCAACAGTGGTGGAGTTCTGTACTTGAAATCTGAACAGTTAGTTTCAGTTGCTTTAAGCACTGGTCTCTAGCTTCCAAAAAATGTATTGCTTTCTAGGTCAACAACACTCCAAATTCCAATTAAACAGTGGTAAGATGGAAGTTCCTACTGTCGTTCTTGGATCAATGTAGAATAGCAATGTTATGAAGAAAGACCGAACTCTAAACAGTTCTAACAGGTCTGTGTACACCAACCTAAGATATTCTTATCCAGACTGATGACTTCAAATTTCAACCACACCTTTACAGTGACTATTATAAAAAAAATAGGAGAAGCCATTTTTCAGTGTTCCAGTCAGCTCTGTTAATGCTAGAATCTGCTAGTCCAAACTTCCTTACCTAGTATTCAAAACGGTTTTCATCATTCATAGCATCAAATGGTGGAAGGAGCTCAGTGTAGCAACTTTTGAGGTATATCTACTTTGCAGACTGTTTTGAAAAACTGGCACAGGTAGTGTAAATGTAATGTAAATGCAGCAGTACCTTGCTTAAGTGAATCTACTTCTATTTCTACAAGAAGAAAGAAGTACGTAACTACTGATTCTCTCTTTATCTTGTATTCATTTCTCCTCTCTTGAGTTATTAGGAGGAATGAAGCCTCAGGTTCTACCCTGCAAAGCAAGTTAGCAAGTTTTTAACTTCAATGGAGTACTCTAGGGAATAATAGAGAGGAGCAATGATCTCGTAACCAAAAAAGCATTAAGATGATGTATACCATAAAGCTGAGTTTAGATCAAACTGATCAAACTAAACCTTTCACTACTGTTAATGGTGGAGAGACTTCTTTCACTGAACAAATGACTCAAATTTCATGAGATCTTACTTCAAAAAATAAGAATAATAGAAAAATAATAGTGTTTCTGGTGTTAAATTGGATTATATTTCTGTTCTTCCTTGTCCCTGAATGAACCCAGGCAAATGTCTGGTCCATGCTTACACAGCCATAGCAAGTGCATGCGCCACATAGTCTAAAGAATTATCAGATGTTGGGAATAAGATTCCAGGAGAGTTCTGTGACAATTTTGTAGATGAACTAGTCTCTGATTCTTTTCAGGAGAGCTTTTCCTTTGATGTCTACTTTTGTCTTTGTTATATCCATTGTAAAAATTATCTGGAAAATCAAAGTAAATACTAGGATGTTTTGGATGGACAGAAAATAAACAGTTTGTGTAGAACAGTGGGATTTTAGTACCACTGGACTTCTTGAAATGCCTTACAGCTTTTGAACTTGATTATTTAAATTGAGAAATGGAGGCAGTAAATTGCCTTAAGTTCAGAGGACGTTTTCTGAGTCTCAGTCCTACTAACATCTGAAATCCCACAGACCATAGTACATAGTGCTAAAGGACTGATTCTCACCTGTATCCTGGGTGGTTGGAAAAATGGAACAAGATAAACCAAAATTACTTGTAACTTGTAGAACTTAACTTCTCTTTGCATCCAAGACCTAAAAGTTGTTATAAAAGCACTAAGGTTGCTTCACCTTAAAGACAATCTGAACATTAAGGGTTTACAGGGGAGTCTACACAAGCTATACGGGCCTCTTTAGTCCATGACAGTTTGAAGAAAGATGAAAGATACTACCTCATATAAGATCACAGAACCATATCTTAATATCTGTGTAGACATCTGCTGATATCATCTTATAGCTTGTTATTTATTGAAGAGAGAATGAGATCTACTCTAAGTACAGGATCAGAGAGCAACTAGAGGGCTTCATGGATTTGCTTCAAGAACAGGATTTATCTCCAAGTCCATGGGTACAGAATTAAAACACATTCAATACCCTTAAGTTGACAGTATTCCTCTGTAGATCATATCACAACATGAGTCAGTGATAATATATGCCTTCAACAGGTTTACCTCAGTGGGGAGGACAAAGGCTGAAGAGCTGAAGAGATGGAGGTAATCCAGGGTGATGGCACTGTAGCACGCTCTCACTGAATATCTTTAACATTGAGCCTGTACAGCCTGGACAATGATACCAATATGTTATTCTTGATGAACAGCTGTAGTGCACTTCATATAGCTTGACATGGTCAGAATCCAGGGGATTACTGCAGAGGCTGGACACGTGACAGGAGAGGAGCTTTGCCTTCTCTAATTCCCAGATTGGTGGCAGGAGGAGAAAGAAACGTGTTTTTGTGCCCACTGCCATATCCCACCCCAGCTAGAAAAAAAATTCAACCTTCACTAAGAATAACAGAGCTTTACTCAGACTCAAAGGTTCATCTTCAGAACATGCATCATGCTCTTCTCCATCAAAGAGGTTCAAGAAGGATGCTTTATACACACCATTGCAGAAAGCATAGGTGGGAGCATGAGACACCCAGCAGTACTCTGCTCCCAGCAACACAGATGTAGTTCAGTCCTGGAAACCATATCATAGCCCGAGGAGAAAGCATCTTGTTTACATATAGATCCAATGAATCAATGAAGAGAACTGCAAAACATGGCCAATGCAAACACTGCTGTATCCTTGGAGTTACTCATTTGCTACAGGAGACTGGGAAGGGAGAAACCCTGGAAACCACAGAGACCACAGCTTACAGTCTGAGGATCAGCTTTGCATAAGAGGCCCAGAGGGCTCTGGTGGACAGTAAAATAAATGTAAGGTTTGACAGCAAATAGCAAATACAATCAGCCTCCTGGATTGACACGACAAGAGCACTGCTTGCAGACCTAGGGAAAGGATTATCTGCCTCTTCTCAGCACTCTTCAAACTTAACCACCCTAGTTTTGGTCCCCACAGCACAATGAGAGCATGGGCAAATTGGAGCAAGTGTGATATAGGGCCACCAACACAGTGGGATCTGAAGCACTTGCCCAGTAAGGACAGAAAAAGGATAAGAACTTATTTAGCTTGGAGAAGAGATTGCTTTGGAAGCACTGCCAAGGGGCTCGTCACCTCCCCACTATTTACAAGGAAACCATATAGCAAGGATTGAACCACGTAACAAGAAATAACAGGTATAAGCTTAAATAAGAGAGATTCAAGCATTTTCTCCACAAGGGCAGTGAGACAGTGCAACTTGCTGTCCAGAGATATTGTGCATGTTTCATCCCTGGAGGTTTTCTAAACTGGGCCAAACAAACTTTAAGCAATCTTAGCTGACTTCACAGCTGACCACATTCAGCAGGGAGATGACCTCTTGTATTACGTTAGGTTACTTATTATTTGGATCACTGCAGAATTCTCTTTCCCTATTTTCCAAATCTTCTCAGTGACCTGTATTACAGTCACTGTGAAAGGGAAAAACAGAGAGACAACGTGCATGCATACTTCTCAATGACGACAGTCATTCTGGCTAACAGATTGGCACAGCAGGTATATGTCAAAGCAATATAAAGGAGAAGAACTACAGAACACTAAAGGTAATAATCACTGAATTTATCAGAGCATTACATCATGATCTTTTTTTTCTCTCCTTCTTTTTCCAGTCACAAACACAGCAATAGCATTGGCTTCATTACCCAGCTCTGAAATTAAATGGGGCAAGAGAGAGACTTCAATATAAAGGGAAAAGTAAACATTTCTTTCTACCTTGAAAGCCTACATGACCCAGTTCACTGCCAACACCCAGATATGAGAGCATGAAAGAAGATGAAGAAGGGAGAAATGAAGGTAGAAAGCAGATAAGGTGTTTGTGGTAGCTTGTCTCTTGAGAACTGATCTGTTGCTTTGTCCAGTTTCCATGAAAGAACACGAGGCATGTTTGCCCTGCTGCATGGGGCAAGGAATATTAATATCCGCTCTATACTTGAATGAGGAGTCAGCATTGTCTCCTGCTATCTACATAAACAGCCCAAACCAGCATATTCTGTCTGTGTTTTAGCACAGCAAAACAGAGGAGATCTTATGCTTGAGTGACCGCAACACAAATCCAGGACAAGCCCCGCTTTCTAACAAAAATTGCAACATATTCCATGTTGCACATCACTGGCCAATAAAGAGGCAAAAAACTTGTGAGAACTTACTCAAACCCTGATTATGTTGCACAGGCTCCTCCTTTCCTTTCCAGGCAGAAACAAACTCATTAATGTGGTCAGACATCTCACACACATGTATTTTTGCTTGAAACAAAATTGGGATCGTTTTTGGTGTACTGTGTTTTATAACCAAATAGTGCCATTATTCACTTCAGGGTGAACATCAATAAATTTGTTGCTGAGCTACGGCTGTAACATGAGGGACATACAGGGTCAGGGTGGATGCACAGTAATGATGTGCCACCCAAAAAGCAGTTGGAAGTGATTTACACCTTGAGCAAATAGAGTGAAATGGGAGACTGACAAATCTAGGACTATATGCATTAGAACTGCTGCAGGAACTTCCCTCTTAGTGCTGGGGCAGGAAAACCCCAGCACTAGTGGGGTGACTGGAGCCATTTAGACCATCTGCGTGAACACAACTAACCAGTTCAGGTAAGATACCCAATCCTTCAGAAGCTACAGAAACAGTTCCTTATGTTTTTAACATATTATACATAATATATTAAAAAACTGTATATTTTTATACATATTTCCATACACAGAAAATACAGTTCAGTCCATAATCATGTATTGATATACAGGTCTATGTGTGTGTGCCATTCTATACAAACAGACAAACACACATTTGGGTCAAATTAGTTCCATACTTAAACTAGTATGTAACATACTAGTTTTAATACACATTTAGTACACAGTGCCATGTCGTGCTTCCAGGACTAGGTAATACTTCTGCATTTGATATTTCTCTTCCAGTTGGATTTGGAGATCTAAAAAAATTTTGAGGAATAACACAATGTTGCTTGTAAATGATGAACTCTGCTGCACCTAAGACAGAATGGGTTTCTAAACTATTTTCAAATTTGTATTTTTGATGTTCTAAATGTAACAAATAAGTATTTTTAAGTTCCTATTTCAATCACAAGGAAATAGATATCTAAAAATGCCTTTTTCCCCTCATTATTTTGCACACATAAAATATTTTGTCAGCTTTATCTTTTAAAAGACTCAGAAATTTGAGATGTGATTGGAGTTGTTCATCAGTTTTCCTGCTTAACTTTTTCTCCTTTTCCTCTAATATGACTAATCCACCATTTCAACCTTTATTCTTTTTTTTTTTTTTCTTTCCTGTGCTTATAAAAGTCCTTGAACATGTGCAAGCACCAGAGGATACAGTGTCCTGAACACTAGAGGGCAGATTAGAAACAAACCATCAAGTTTACAGCTCATTCAGCGCCAACACCTGATTTGTACTCTCTCCCTCTGTAATTAATTGAGTGTATTCTAACTTTAAGTATCTACACCAATGGTCATAATTACATAGAATTTTGTTCTCTCTTAAGCATTCTTTGAGAACCAAAGTAGGAAAGTTAATGAAAAGAATCTGGATTTCCAGGCGGAAGGACAGTTATTATCCTTCCTACAGCTGATGGAAAACCATTCATGGCAATAACTCTATAGACATCAGGAGCTCTGTTGAAGAACAAACTGGAAGGATCCTTCATACCTTTGTACACATACTGATACTGCAAGCACATCTGAGTTACATCCATCAAAACATCCAGGGCTAAAGGTTGCATATTAAACATTAATCATAGAATCATTAAGATTGGAAAAGACCATTAAAGCCATCTAGTCCAACCATCAGCTCCTCACCAAGGAGACTCACTTGCTTGGCATCCATTTCACATTACACTTCCTTGCTCCAGCCAGAAACCACAGTCCTACACCCCTTGCAAACACAGATGTGTCCTACGACTTCATGCACTGAGTTTCTTACATTTGAGAGAGAAGATGAGATTTCTATTACCCCTACCTGTTAGCAGTTTTTGATATAGATGCAGAAGTCACATGCATATCAGAAACTAAGCACATTTATGCGCATTGGAAGGTTTATCTCCCTATTGCTAGCAGAAGCAGGCATCCCATAATAATCTGAGACAATTCAACTTCATTGCAGGACATCCTGGACAAATACTCTTTCTAAAAAGTCAACCAGAACCTCACAGAAAGCTCAGAATCACACCTGAGATAAAGCAGTCATGCTCTTTTGCACATCCTTAACACGTCTCTTCTCACCAGCAGAAGTCTAGCAGGCTGCTATAATTCAGGATGTCTCAGTGTGCACCTCCTTGTGCAGCACTGCTCTCTCAGCATAAATGCAAATACAGGCACTGCAGTGTCTCACACGCACACATTTGGTGCTATACAGAATGTACCTCAATGTCTGGGGAAGCTGTTTTCTTCTAAATGCTGAAAAAAATAGATCTGCTATTCTTCAATCCACAATTTTTTTCCGGTAAACCTCAGACCAGGATCTCCCAGAATACATTTTGTGGATTTATGCAGGCAGAGAAAACAAAAATAGCCGGTCACTGCTGGCTGATGGTATAGGCACAGACATACAGCTGCATTAGTGTGGCTCAGAGCCTGAACTAATAAATCTCAAGGGCTCTCTGGACTTAGTAACTTGGGTAAAGCCACATGTATCCATGTTATACAGACTTCAGCTCAGAGCTGGCTCTCATCAGCCGGCAAAAACACAGGCAACAATCTTAGTGCTTGCCTGCTGTTTTAGGCCTACTAGAAAAGCCAAAACTCTTCTCTTTGGCCCTTTAGCCATTGAGAAGAAACATATCATTAGCATGATAAATCTTCAGGCAGGCTGAAAAGGTCACATCAACTGCATCCACAACAGGTGCCATTTCCCCCTTGATAAAACATTAGTGGCACCTGCAGTCCTTCGGAAATCATTCAGAGGAGCCTTATAAGAACCAGATAATATGGTCATCTCTGTGGTGTGGTAAGCCTTGGTGGGAAAAATCCCTGTTGTGGGCCTGGAGGCCTCCTTGCTCTGTACCTGCTTTGCCCATGTTGAAATCTGTTTTCCCTATCCAACATACAGCACCTCATCTTTACCCATCTCCACAGAGCTTCCTTTGTGTTGATGTAAAAACTCAGAGCCAAGTGCTTCACCAAGGGCAAACCCTTCCCTCCAAATTGGAAAGATATGGATTTGATGGGTGGACTGTGATGGATTAGGTACTCACTGCAAGATTGTATGGAGTACGTGTACGGAGAATAGTGGTCAATGTCTCAATGTCTGGATGGCAATCGGAGATGAGTGGTGTCCCTCAGGGTTCAGTACTGACACCAATGCTCTTTAATATCTTCATCAGTGACATTATCAGTGGAATTGAGGGCACCTTCAGCAAGTTTACAGATTACATCAAGATGTGTGGAGCAGTCGACATGCCTGATGGAAGGGATGCCATCCAGAGAAACCTAGACAGGCTTGAACAGTGGGCCCAGGTGAACATCGTGAGGTTCAACAAAACCAAGTGAAAGATCTTGCACCTCAGTCAAGACAGCATCCACTATTAGTACAAGCTGGGGGACAGTCCTGCCAAAAAGGAACTGAGGTATTGGTGGATGGGAAGCTTGACATGAACCAGCAATGTGCCCTTGCAACTTAAAGGCAACCATATCCTGGGCAGCATTAAAAGAAGCATGGCCAGCATGTCAAGGGAGGTGAACCACCCCCTCTGCTCTGTGCTGGTGAGGCCTCACCTGGAGTACTGTGTCCAGATGTGGAGTCCTCAATACAGGAGAGACATAGACCTGTTGGAGGGTGTCCAGAGGAGGGCTACAGAAATGTTCCAAGGGATGAAACACCTCTCCTATGAGGACAGGCTGAAAGAGCTGGGGATGTTCAGCCTGGAGAAAAGGTGACCTCATAGCAGCCTTTCAGTGTCTAAAGGGGAGCTACAGGAAAGAAGGGGACAGACTCTTTAGCAGGGTCTGTTGTAATATGACAAGGGGAAATGGTTTCAAACTTAAGGAATGGAGAGTTAGATTGGATATAAGGAAGAAGTTTTTTACAATAAAGGCAGTGAGGCAATGATACAGGTTGCCCAGAGATGTGGTGGATGCCACATCCCTGGAGACCTTCAAAGCAAGGCTAGATGGGGCTCTGAGCAACCTGACCCAGCTGTAAGCATCCTTGTTCATTGCAGAGTTGAACTAGGTGGTTTTTAAGGGTCCCTTCCAGCTCAAACTATTCTATGCTTTTCAAAAGAAATGAACTTAAACAGAAACAGGTGCAAAAAATGTCAGCTGAGATCACTGAGGGACAAGAATTCACAAAAATCTTGATTTGGCATAGAAGTACAAAGGACAAGGAAGAATACAGTTTCTTAAGCTTGTAAAGGATAAAAGTCAAGATAGTCAAAGAGTTAGCTAACTTAAAGCATGATACTAGTACATGATCAATTGGATGTAAAATATTCAGAAATACATTTAGGTTGGAAATTACAAGATGATTTCCAGCAATAGAAGAACAGTGTTTTTTCCCAGGCAAGATTTATGTGAATTGTCATGGGTTGAAGAGAGGAAAAAAATTGCTTCTCTTAATTCCATTATACATTGTCATCTGATCTCAGAGAAGGTTGTTTGATTGAATTCTGCTGCTGCAGTAAAATAGGAAAGTGTTAACAGCCATCTCTCTTGTTGAGGAATCATATAGCAGCTCTGGGTTTTGCTGTGCTGGTCAAATGGTTAGTATTATTTTTTATAGCCACCAAAGGTTGTGCATCCCATAGTGATGTTGAAACTGACATTATCAAACTCAAGTGCAATTTTTGACTCCAGCCAAAAAATAAATTTTCAGGTGTCACCAATAGACAGTTTTGGCATCTCATTCACATTAATTTGAATGGGGTTGAAACAACAAGAAAACTTGAAAAAACGGGCCCCAGATTTTTTTGTCATACTTCAATCCCTACTCAGTGTATAACAGGAAAACTGTGCTGCTGTTCTCTGACATTTCTCTAGATTTAGACAGTTGTGAACTGCATGGTTCATTGAGGATACATTACTCTTAGTATGTACTTGCAAAACAGATCAGCCTTGTGTGGACTTCTGCTCTTGTGAGATAAATAACATTAGGATCTGAGAATACATAAGTAATTAATAGTAAACAATCCTAGCAAATATGAATCCTCCACCCTCATTTGTTAAAGACAGCTGTTCAAAAATGTCTCCAAATCTCAGTAAGAAATAATATGGAGGGAAAAAAAAAAGAAACAGCACATTAATTTGTCCTTGTTTTGTAATACTCAAGCAGATTTTGCCCATCTATTAATTTTGCATGCATTACACACTCAGGATAGGTACTAACTGCACATTAGTACTTATCTAGGAGAAAGGAGGTCAGTGCTAGAAGTGTCCTGGATGGGAAACTGCTTGACTTTCAATTTAATCAAATAATGAAAGAATTAAAAGAAATAATGAACCTACAATGAAGCAAGGAAATGTTATGTAATCAGGTCCATTTAGATAAATGGCTCTTAAATTCCTGCTTATTTAACATACTAAGCTTCTCCTACTGAATAATATATAATCTATTGAACATTTTAATACAGTGCTGAATGTTACATGTTAAACACTGAGCATATAGCAAGGAAAACAATTGTGCAGGCATACAGATTTGGGCTTCTAGCTTAGTTGTTCAGAGGGAAAAAGGGGGGCATGGTCCTGAGGCAGGGAACCCCAGTGGAAAACAAGAGGGAAACAAGAAAAAGGCAAGTGATCATGACTGGCTTTTTCTACAGATTTAGTGAATCTACATTGATGTATATCATAAAATTAAGACAAACATAAAAATCATCTTTTCCACTCCGCAGAATATTTTTCATGGAACAGTCGCGTTAGCAGCAAAAGGAGTTGTAAAAGACTGATAAATCACATCAGTCACACTGATTGCATAATGTTAGGATGTATTGCAGTATTGCTCATTCCTTTGATTATTTATTTAATCTTTTCAATGGAAAAAAATGGTCTTTTTTGCAGACTATTATCCATTGGAAGGCAGAACTTTAGCAAGTTGAAAGGATTATGATAAGACAAACTACATAGAATTGATCCAATTATTTTGTCACAATATTTTTATTTCATTAATGATCACCTCCGGTGACCCCGAAAGTAAGCAGGCATTCAGAAGGTATTCAAGAACACAGTAGTATACTACCAGCGTTTGACAGGATAAGAGGAAAAGGTGACAGGACAAGGGCAAATGGTTTCAAACTTAAAGAATGGAGAGTAAGATTGGATATAAGGAAGAAGCTTTTTACAGTAAGCGTGGTGAGGCACTGGCACAGACTGCCAAGAGACGTGGTGGATGCCCCAACCCTGAAAACTCTCAAGGTCAATCTGGACTGGATGCGGCTCTGAGCAACCTGTCTAGCTGTAGGTGTCCCTGATTGCTGCAGAGGTGTTGGACTAGGTGACATTTAAGGGTTCCTTCCAATTCGAAAGCTTCTATGATTCTCTCATAGCTTGTTAATTATAGAAAAAAGTCAAAGAAATCGGGCGGCATATGTGGTACAATAAACCAAGGAAATTTTTCTGAAATGCTTTCCATAGTCTCTACTGTTCCAAATAACTTCTGGTCTTAACTTTCTCAAGCTAGAATTGCAGTACTTGCTCAGTGAAGTGACCTGCAGTTGTGTTTGTTTGTGCTGTGATGCACCGTAACTGTGATTTTTACTGAATTATTAAGAAAGGTTTAGATGTTGGCTGTGAGATTTAGGTGTTAAAGGCTGAAATATCACTGTTACCATTCCCTTTATGAGTCTGTTAAAAAGGGAATATGCACCTTACTATTGAGAAAAGACATATTGAGGAAATTTTCTTCTCTGTTATATATAATGAAGTTTAAACTGAAAAATACACTACCTAAGAAATGCATTGTCCATCCAGAAACACAACATAATGCATCTTGTGTTTTCCTTCTTTATGCCTTCCTAGAAAAAAGGTTATCTGTGTACTTGGACATTGTTTAGCCTATAACTGTTAGTATTAAGTGTTGTGTGAAGGGGGAAAAAAATAAACCAAAAATCAAACCAAAACAAAAAAGGCATAGCCTAATCTCTCTGAAAATACATGCATCAACCAAGCTTAGGTCTGTTCTTTTACTGTCCCACAGAATGCAAACAATACCAAACATAAGGGGCCAGTTAGGTTAATTGGAAATCCGAGCTCTCAGAGTGATCATTGATATTTTCATAAAGACAACACACATAGAAGTAAAGGTGGGTCAGCAGGATTAATGACAGTAAATTAGATACACACACACACACAAAATTGCATTAGGTTGTCAGGATATGAGGTTTGTTGGTTTGTTTTGTTTTGTTTTTTGTTTTTTCCCAACTGAAAGAGACATAGATATCTGCAGGTCATTTGAATTTTTTTCCTTGATGTAGACAAATGCTTATGTTACACAAATCTGTTCAGAATGTAGTTCCTGAGTTTGCAGGCCATTAAAACAACAACAAAGACATCTAGGGATACAGACAAGAAGTTATGATGGAAAGACCACTACAGCACTGACAACATTTTTCTAAGTGGAAGAAACTTGAGAGAAGCTTGCATTGTTCTCTGAATGTATCAGGCCTGAATATGCACTGGAAAAAGCTTTAGAATGCCCACCAGAAGGAAAAAAAACCCCTTCAAATTCATGCTGCCTTCATTTTGTACAGTTTCTTCCCATGACATTTTATGAACAGGAACATTTTCTAGACAGCCAAAGCGTTCTTATAGAAGACATTTAGACAAGTGTTTAATTTGGGGTGCCTACTTAATTCACATTGTTTGCAGAACTGTATTTGAACTCTTAGCTGAAAGCCTAAAACACTTTTGCCTGGTTGCCCAAATTAACATCCTGGATCAGAGAAGACGTACATTTATCACAGTATGTTTTGCCTCCCTAGTATTTGATGTTCCAAAGAATGTCACACATAAAATCTACAGGGGAAAAGTTTGATCAATCTCACTTGATTTCTATCAGCTTTCCAGGTGCCAAAACACTGGATTTATGATTCACTTCAAAACATTTACCACCAATACCACCAAGTCCCTTGTTATCCATGTACAAACATCTAATCCCTTTCTAATTCTCTTTCACTGTTACTCTCAGGATTTTGTACAGCTTAATCATGAATTGTATGGAAAATAGCAGCTCCCTTGGTTGAATTTGAACTTCTTGCTAGTTTCATTGATTGCACATTGGTCCAAATGTTCAGGTGTGGGAAAAACACAGAAGGTCTGCATTTACTTCCTCTAGACTATTAAATACTTGTGTTGTTGTTTTATAGTATTAAACTTCATAGCCTTTCTTAAGTAGACATCTTCCAGCACTCTAACAGAATCACCATACATCTCTGCATTCATTTCATGTCTGAAATGCCCTTTCTAAGATAAGGCATCAATTCTGCACATGCTATCTCAAGATTGCACCATTTTCCTCGGTAGTCTCCAGTACAGTCCCTACAGATCACAATATGTTTTCTGCTATTCTCTCTAAAATTTTACATAACAAAAGCAGACTGGTTGGGACTGAGCCTGTTGGGTGATTTCGTCTTGCTTTTCTCATTTTAGGACGAAAGTAAGATTTTCTCAAGACAATAGCTTGTAGCATGATTTTTAAACAGTAGGTCAAGTTTCTGAAGTACACTTAAAAGGCAACTCTGTTTAAAATTCAGTTGTTTGTGGTTTTTTTTGTTTGTTTGTTTTTTTTAATTTAGCACACTGAGTTCTACTGCTTTTGCACATATGCACTGCCACTTTTTATGCTTTCAGGACCACATTGTGTTTTTTGAAACATGTTCCCTCTTCTATATGAAAGCCTGAACTTGGCAAAAGAAAGAATCAATAAATCTGTCAGTTATCAATGTACTCATGAATATGAATAATGGAAGCCAGTAGAAGAAAATGAGTGTTGGTGGATTGGTTTTTTTTTTGTTTGTTTGTTTTTTCCCCTCTCTTCTAATCTGTTTTACTTAGGATTGTATTTTGGAGAATGCCTTCAGGGCTTTGTACAGTTGAATATGACAACAGTTATTTGAAATTAAGGGAGATTGGTTTTCCCAGCAGGGCAGCTACACTTCTCCCACCAGCTTAAGATTAAAGATATGAGTGTGTGGCCCTCCAAAATCTGGCCATTAATGAGCATCCCTCAATGACTGGACAAAATGTAGAGTTTTGCTAGCTGCTTGGTGGTGTTGCTCCTGGGAATGAATGACAAATTTGAAGAGTTAGCCATACTTAAAGAGCTTGATAGGCCCTGTGAGAGGAATGCCCTGGGAAAATGCCCAAAGAGAGGAAGGTGCATAGCAAAGGCTGACTACCAGTGGCAGAGCATATGTTTGTCTTGACTTCCGTTTTTATTTCACTGTAATTTTAAACTAGATTTGATTTGTTCAAATGAAACAGCCAGAGGTGTTGGTGGTGTGAATAGTGTAGATAGGTTAGAGATCCTTCTGGAGATGTGAAAGGATTCATTTGTGGAAAAGAAAGAAATGAGGGTCTAGTCAAACATGAACCTCAAAATGTACCGAGTATTCAGAGCATCTGTATTGCAGTGCTGCAGTAACGTGGTGGTACCTTCTGCTAGGCTATATCAATATTGGGATATGGACTTTCCTCTGTGTCTCAAAACTAATTCCAGAAAAAAATTTGAAGAGATACCTAACACTCCACAGTAATTACAACAGTAACTGAAGTTCAGAGCTCAAGAATGGTCTGCTCCAGAGTGAGACAACAGATTGTTAACAACAAAATAAAGACTAATAGAGGAGTCTCAGATGAGCTAGGCTTGGGGTATGCCAAATCTCTGCAGCAGAGCATTTTGCAGTAATAAGTCTTACTGCATGCTCAGCAATTTATCCAACTGGGAAAAGATAAACCCTCCAACAGGTATGCAAGCTCACTAGAAGGGAATATTGAGAGATAGGAGAGGTAATGCTAATTCTTGATCTAAGCCAGCAGAGCTAAACTGTGATTACTGAAGTCCTGTCTTAAACTGGACAAAAGCATACAGAAGCAAGATGAATAAATCTTTATTGAAAAAATAAAATTAAAAAAGAAAAAATAAAAAGAAAATTTAATCCCTTTTCCTGGCTCTTTCATTTTTTTTTTCTTCCTTCAGCACAATCAAATAGCAAGTATATCTATTTGCTATACATTGCAAAATATAACCTGTGCATGAGACTGTTCCTGGAAAGCTACAAAGCACCACTGCTTTTCCAAGCCTACAGGCACCATAAAAGAACAAAACTGATAATCAGTATGCTCTTCCTTAAAAAACTATTTTTCAACTCCTTGTTAGAAAGAAAAGTACATAGATTTATGGAATCCTTAGAGTTGGAATTAGACCTTTAAAGGCAATCTCATCCAGCTCCCCTGCAATGAACAGGGACATGCACAGCTAGACCATGTTGCCCAGGGCCCGATCCAGCCTCACCTTGGAAGTCTCCAGGGACATGGCATCAACCACATCTCTGAGCAACCTGTTCCAGTGCCTCATCACCTTCACTGTGAGATTTTTTCCTTATATCCAACCTATATCTACCCTCTTTAAGCTTGAAGCAATTTTCCCTAGCTCTGTTACCACAGACTTTGCTAAACAGTCTGTCCCCTTCCTTCATATAGTCCCCCTCTAGATACTTATAGTCTGCTCTCAGGTCATCTCTCAGCCTTCTCTTCTCCAGGCTGAAGAGTCCCAGCTTTCTCAGCCTATCCTCATAGGAGAGGTGTGCCATCCCTAGGAGTATTTCTGTAGCCCTCCTCTGGATACACTCACAACAGGTTCTATGTCTCTCCTGTACTGAGGACTCCACATCTGGACACAGTACTCCAGGTGAGGTCTCACCAGCGCAGAGTAGAGAGGCAGGATCACCTCCCTCAACCTGCTGCCCACGCTTCTTTTGATGCAGCCATGGATACAATTGGCTTTCTGGGCTGCGAAGACACACTGCTGGCTCATGTCCAGCTTGCCATTCACCAGTATCCCCAGGTCTTTTTCAGCAGGGCTGTGCTTTCATACTCCAGTTTGCATTGGTAGTGGATGTTGTCTCAACCTAGGTGCAGGATCTTACATTTGAATTTGCTGAAGATCATGAGGTTCACCTGGGTCCACTGCTCAAGCCTGTCTATGTCTCTCTGGATGACATCCTTCTGGTGTGTCACCTGTACCCTACAGCTTGGTGTCATCAGCAAACTTGCTGAGGGCATACTTAACCCCGCTATCAGTGTCATTGATGAAGATATTAAATAGCTCACTGATCTCCATCCAAACATTGAAGCACTGACCACCACTCTCTGGACTCGATCCTGCAGCCAATTCTTCATCTATTGAACAGTCAACCCATCAAATTAATATCTTTCGAATTTGGAGAGAAGGATGCTGTGGAGTACCATGACAAAGGCCTCACTGAAGTCAAGACAGATTTCATCAGTGGCTCTTCCCTTGTCCATTGATGCAGTTACATCATAAAAAGCCACTAGTTTGGTCAAACAGGATTTGCTCTTGGTGAAGCCATGTTGGTTCTCCCATATCATCTCATGACTTCCACGTACTTTAACAATAATCCATCATAATTGAACAGTGACGCAGATGTGCAAATTCACATTGAAAGCCACAATCTCAATTAGTTGCTACCATGGCGTATGGCACTACTGAGATAATCAGGACTGAGAGACAATAAATTAACACAGACAACTGTAAGCCTTTGGGTTTCAGATCTCATTGGGAATATAAAACATCAGTAAAAACTGAAATGAAGTTGGGGGTGGGGGGAAGGCACAGAAAACTCCCTTAGGGACATTCAAAGACAACATATTTCATCAGCAGATATAAAGACAAAGACAAGGAGGTTTGCCTAGTGCAAGCTAGCCAAAGCCACAGGATATTGTCACAATCAAACCACAGCAACCACATACCATGAGAATTAAAACAATTAAATTAAACAAACTTCTATATGTATATAGTGCATTTATGAGAAGATGAAGAAAAGGAGTCAATATACCTTGAAATTAGTAAAAATGAGCTCAAGCTCATTTCTAGACACAAAAAAAGTAAACAGGAGATTTGTCTCCTTTTTGCCTATATCTAAAGGGGAAGGTTTTCTGCTTTGTCACAGTAGAATCCAAAGCAAAAAGCATCATTCCTCATGCTGAAATAAAGATTCCCACCCCTCCTTTGTTGTCTGGGCTGAATTAATGTTATTAGCTTCTTAGATTACTTGGGCTATTAATTTGCACCTTTAATTCAGTAAATATATTCATTTTCTATACCTGTTTTAGAAATTTGTCATAGAGAGATAATGCACAAATGTTTTTTGAGGCAAAACAAACCTGTAGCAATGGTATCAGAGAACTGTGGCAGAAAAGGCTTCCAGAAATTAGACAAAAGCAAAAGTTAAGAGATTTTGCATAAAAGTTTCAAAACTTGTAACTTCAGAGGAGCATGTCAATATAAACTGAATTTTTACATTCCCATTAGGAATCCTAGTTTTCACAATAACAAAAATTACAATTTACTCTTTTTACAAGAGCGTCACAATCAATATCTTCCCCTTCTGAGTTCAAAAATATTCATCAATATTTCTGCTTCCCAAACTGTTTTCATAAATATATATCTTATGAATATCTCAATGTGAACAAGTGTAACTTGCTTTTTTTTTTTTTTTAAATACTTTTAATAATACATTAAAAAAGAAGGCAACAAAAAACATAGTAAGACTAGTGAACTATTTGACTTGGTTTTTTGGGAAACTAATGCATCAATGTCTGGTTCTACAGGAGTAGGTTCAATTCCTAGAGATTTCTCAAGCTGTTAGTCAGAGATTTCTGACAAAATTTTACTCTTCCTGTGCTTCATCCTTGAAAACAGTTGTTAACAAATGTATGTGCTGCCAAAAGGCAATGACATGAATAAGGTGTGATGGCAAGGGATATTTTTCTCTGGTATGATAGATCTTACAAAAATCTAGTAAAGAGACACGACCAAAGTCTACTTTGAGTTGAATGTCTGACTCTGACTCCATACGTTCCATTGGAAAATTCACAATAATGTATTTATGTCAACTGAAAACAGTCACAAACATACAAAAAAAAAAAAAAAGAGTATGTGTTTCAGAAATCACGAGGCGTTTTCTCAAATTCCTTCATCAAAACTGAAAGCACAACTGCGTATTTTTTGCAGCTCACAGGACTGTGATTACTCAATGTATCAAAATGCATACAATTTTTTGCCATAACTTGAGTTGCCATAATTTGAATTTTATTTTTAACACTGTTATGAGTTGAAACACAGCACAGATAAGTTGATTTTCACCTTGAACATACATTTAACTCAGTCAAACCAAAGCATGATTTTTGATATCTTCAGAGCTACCAGTAGTATCTTTGCTTGGACTTATCTTTGCTGAGCTAACTTACAACAATCTTTCTGCATTCTTCACAAGTCAGTAGAGACTTTCCTCACATCACTATCAGTACAACACAATATTAACCGCAGATAAGAAAAACAGCATTTGTAAACACACTCTCATTACTAAAACATGATTGTCCTGACCATCTCTGAGACAAAAGCTTGCTCTTTCAGAGTAATGACTGAACCTGTAACACTGCCAACTGCAGAGGAAACCATTCAGTATAGACCAGTCTCTGGCCATAGTCAAATTGCGAAATGAGCTTTGCTTCAACGTGACTAAGCCCGTGGCATCTTTGATTATGATCCATGTAAAATAGTTTGTGCCAGCCAGTGTATATGGGCTATAAAAAGAAGAGTTATTAAGCTGTTCTTGAGTTGCAGTCTCAACACTTGGCTAAGTCTTCAGGGTCTTTAATACAGCAGTAATATTTTGTTTGCAGATGCATTCAAGGAATCAGTATGAGTCTTTAATGTAGGTTTCTCATCTAACAGAAGAATTTTGGGGGGGGATATCTTGGCTCTGAATGTAGATGAGTTCATTATCTGAAATCTTTTACAGCCCCATCATCATTACTTTAAACTTTAGTTTTCTTCTTTGACATGCAGTCTGGAAAGAAGTAGACACAGAAAGGTGTCTGTTTTCTTGAGATATAGGATGCTTACCTTCCAAGACTGATTAGAAAATCCTCACTCTGCACCTACTAATCTCCATAATCTCTAAACAATGTTTTGACTTGATCTGATCTGAAATATATATTGGAAAATTCCATGTTGATTATACTGGGATTTCTCTAGGAGTTTTTCATTTGTTTGTTTTAGTGTTTTTAACTATAAACATTGTTTCATAGCTTTTATTGAAATCTTGTCTTCAACCTCCTTTCCAAGCTTATTTTTGGGGAAAAAGGAAAATAATAAAATACACTTAGAAACAACGTTGGCTTTTTTTCCTCTGAATTTTTTTTTTCTTTTGGTACACACTACTCTATATTAAATTATTAGCAATGAATACACATATCATGGCCAGCTATAGAACTTCTGCCAAGTTATGACCAAGCTTCTCCTAAGTTGACCTCCAATTACTTCTTTTTTGATCACTAGGAATTTAATCATTATTCTGCCTGCAACAGGAGGTTTAATCTAGGAAGATCTTAAACCTAGATGAAAGCTTCTAGGTTGTTACATTTAGACTGTACTTTGGCAGTTTCATTTGACAAAACTTTGTTACCTCTGCTCATTGCTAAACCTCATCCCATGACTCCCCTTATCTCTCTCTCTTACTAGAAACAACCTTTTCCCTGCCTTAATGAATGCAGTCTTGCTTTGCTCATTGTCTTCTTGGAGTGGTGTTTCAAAGGACACTTTCCTAGTACACCACATGGATATTTTCTGCTTTAATAATCCTTTACTAAGACACATGGAAAACAAAGATGAGGTGATTGGTGGTAACCAACATAGCTTCATCAGGGTCAAGTCATGCGTGACAAAGTCGGTGGCCTTTTATGATGGGGTTACAGTGTCAGTGGAGAAAGGAGGAGCAGCTGACATCATCTACCTGGACTTGTGCAAAGCATTTGAACTGTCTCTCATGATACTCTAGTCACGAAGCTGGAGAAAAATGGATTTGATAGATGAACCACTGGATAAGGAATTGGCTGGATAGTCACACTGAGAGGTTGCACTCAACAGCTCAGTGTCCAAGTGGAGACCAGTGATAAGTGGATTGTTCCTGAGACCCTTTTTATTTAACATTTTTGTGGGCAATATGGACAGTGGGATTGAGTTCAACCTCAACAATCTGCTAGTGACACCAACCTGAGTGGTGCAGCTAACACACCAGAAGACTTAGTTTCCTTTTGACTCAAACCACTCTGTGACAACCAAACTTTTCCAGGCATGCTCATTCATATTTGGGCATGCTTCAGGAGACTGAAGTTTCCTTCTCACTAGGAAAAGCTAACCTTTTAAAAGCTAGATCTGTTGTTTCTGATGAGGTAATAAATCTCAGATACAGAATACCTCACTTTCTCTGCTACATTTATTTAGAGCATTGACTACAGAAGAATGTGAATAAGCACTCTTGTTTGTGTAAAAAAAGAAGGGAAGGGAAGGGAAGGGAAGGGAAGGGAAGGGAAGGGAAGGGAAGGGAAGGGAAGGGAAGGGAAGGGAAGGGAAGGGAAGGGAAGGGAAGGGAAGGGAAGGGAAGGGAAGGGAAGGGAAGGGAAGGGAAGGGAAGGGAAGGGAAGGGAAGGGAAGGGAAGGGAAGGGAAGGGAAGGGAAGGGAAGGGAAGGGAAGGGAAGGGAAGGGAAGGGAAGGGAAGGGAAGGGAAGGGAAGGGAAGGCAAGGCAAGGCAAGGCAAGGCAAGGCAAGGCAAGGCAAGGCAAGGCAAGGCAAGGCAAGGCAAGGCAAGGAAAGGAAAGGAAAGGAAGAAAAAAAGTGCACCAAAAATACTCTGTTATAATATAGCTCTTATGTCCAAGGGAACAAAGTAGAGCAAATGAAACGCAACATGTTCCCCACATTCTTTCCCCAACAAAGTTCTATAGTCAACACTTGCTACCATTTTATGCAAACACTGAATCAAACAAGGGTGGAATTAAATAATGCATTTTCACTTCTTTACCCACTAAAGATACTTTTGTAAACGGAATCCTTCCAAGTATATCACTGAAAGCCAGACAGCATCTACCCCATGCTGAGTCTATGTAATCAAGTCTCCATTGAAAACACAAATATAGAGCTGGCTGAGTAACTGATAGGGAAATTAGTTCCTGAGCTAAGCCCTGCTGGAAAGGATTGGCAATGTAAAAGACTATATGTTGTCTATAGGAAACTAAAGACAAGAAAAATAAAGAAAGCTCTCTGTTCAGAAATTACAGCTTCATTCTACTCTTTAGTAAATACAGATGCAAGCAATCGCAACTTGATTTTACTGTCTTTGCCAGGGAAGGCAAGAAGCCATATTTGGTATTTTGAAAGGCTACAACTTTTTATACAGAGGATTTTCATTTACAGAGCTGAGGCAGATTCTGAACCACTAGGCTGACTGAAAATATATCAGCCTTTAAAAAATCTTCAAGAACTGCATCTCCAAGAACTCCAGATCTTTAGATATGTGCTGTTCTCATCTTGCGAACTGTAGTGAACTCGTTCTCCAAGCTTTTGGCTCACTACTGCAGCTGCCAAAGTATTTCAGAGCATTTTGCTAAAAGCAGACTGGAAATTGAGCTATAATTCATAGTTGTATAGTTCGTAATACTGGTCCATAATCAAATAATTCCTCCACTTAATACTTCTTTTTTTCAAGCAGGTATGCCATCTTTATCAATTCTATCCTTAGAGAAGTAAAGTAGGTAGGAAAAAGAGCAATTCAGATTTATTGTGTGATTAGATAACTAGGTGGATAGCCATAGTTGATTTACTGGTTCATTCAGTAGAATAGACACCTCTATGGTCAGAAGAGAACATTTGGTTCACTTCTTTTTGTATATAGGAAGCATTATCAATCTTAGACACTTAACTACCAATATACTTTCTTCCACTAGATGTAGGTGAGGGGAAGAGAGGAAGAAAGTAAGTTCAGGTAAGGAAAGGAAATGCCTGTTTACGTACAAAAATATACTCCACAGAGTAAAACTGATGCAGCTATTTATTTATAAGGAAAAGTATTCCTTTCACTCACTTGATTACTCGATCCATTCCTTGACAGCTCAGCAAGTCAATAACCTATTCCACTGGAGTCAAATTTCTCAGTCAAAGAAGGGAATGAAGCTGAGATCTTAGTAATGCCTTCTTCTCATTCATATGTATATATATATATATATATATATATATATTTAAATGCTCTATGTGTATCAGAACAGTACATTTCCAGCTAAGTATATGTAGAAGGTTAACACAGACCTACACCTCTCCTCAGGAATTGTCATGGAATCACAGAATTGCAGAGACTGGATGGTATGTCATGAGATCATCGACTCCAACCCCTTTGCTAAAGCAGATTCACTAGAGTAGGTCACACAGGTAGGCATCCAGACCGGTCTTGGATATCTCCATATCTCCCTAGGAGACTCTGGGCAACCTGGTTCAATGCTCAGTCACCCTTACTATAAAAACGTTTTTCTACATGTTTGTATGGAACTTTCTATGTTCAAGTTTTAGCCCATTATTCATTGTTCTATTGTTATGCACTACCAAGAACAGCCTGGCCTCATCCCTTTGCCTCCCACCTCCCTTCAGATATTTAATCAGATCCCCTCTCAGTCTTCTTTTTCCCAGGCTGAAAAGAGCCATGTTACTCAGCCTTTCTTCGTATGAGAGATGCTCCAAGCCCTATATAATCTTTGTGGCCCTCTGCTGGACTCCTTCTAGGAGATCCTTGCCTTTTCTGAACTGGGGAGCCCAGAACTGGACACAGTACACTAAATGTCATCTCAGGGCTTCCCTCCAGCAGGTCATGCCCTAATCTGTACTAATGCTTGTGGTCATTCCTTCCCACATGCAAGACTACACTTGTTCTTGTTAAAACTCATCAGGTTCCTCCCTATCCAACTCTCCACTCTGTCCAGGCGTTGTTGAATGGGAGCACAGCCTTCAGGGGTGTCAGCCACTCCTCACAGCTTTGTATCATCAGTAAACTTGCTGAGGGTGGACTCTACCCCTTCATCCAGATAAGTAATGAAGATGTTGAACAAGACCAGATCCAACATTGACCCCTGGGAAACACAGCTAGTTACAGGCCTCCAACTAGAATGTGCTACTGATGACAACCCTCTGAGCTCTGTCAGTCAGCCCATTCTCCATCCACCTCACTATCCACTCATTTATCCCACACTTACTAAGTTTCATAACAAGTATGTTGTGAGAGACAATGTCAAATGCTGCACTGAAGTCAATATACACAACATCCCCTCTTCTTCCCCCATCAACCCAGCCTGTAATGACATCATTGAAGGCTATCAGGTTGCTCCAGCATGACTTTTCAAATTTTAAAATTTGTAAACCTTGGTGGGAGGTACTTCTCTGTTCCCCGAAAAGTATTTCTGTATTTCTGCAGTTAACTAATGAAGAATTTTTTTTTATCCCCTCTTCCCTTGGTGGTTTTGACCATGTAGGACACTAAAATGGATGGAAAAGTGCAAAACTTCACCAATGCTCGCTCTCATAGCATGTATTTGAATGGTACTGGAGGCCCTTTAGTGCTCTCTCTGTTTCCCACTAGTTTCAAAAGCAGCCTAGTGGGATGAGCTAAATGAGCTGCTTTCCTTTATCCCCATCTCCTTGGCCATCATCTGGCCGTTGATACAAAGAAATTAATGGAGAATGTAAGGAGAGAACAGAACACCATCAGTACACATTTTCTGTCTTATAATATATCTCTTCCTACCCTGTAAAAATATAACTCCTGAAAGGTGCTAAGATGCTGATTTAAAACACCTACAGCTCAAAATATTTTTCCTCCCATGAAATAACCCTCTTGGGTATTAAAACAAAGGCTTTTTTATATTTACCATACCCAAATGAAGGGCATCAAGAATTCAGTTAGGAAAAATACTGCTTTTCTTGCACAAATAATGTATTTGTTTACAGGTGTGTTCGGTTTTTTTTCTTTTCTGTTTGGTTGGTTGTTGTTACATATTTTTTGTTTGTTTGGAACCAGGACTGGACAGAGGCATTAGACACCAAAGAGACAGGCTGGGCAGAATAATTTGGAGCACATAAGTTTGCGTGATGCCAAAGCAAGATTAGACAAGTTCAATGAAGAGAAATCCACTGAGGGTTTCCAAAGGCACGGTAACTAGTTGCAGCTCAAGAAGTCACTGAATGCGAAAAAAAAAAAAAAAAAAAAAAAAAAAAAAAGTAGAAGGCTGCAAGAGACCAAGAGACACAAGAGGAAAACATCATGAGGGTTCTCACCTCTTTTTTTTCACTCCCCCTGTAACATCCACTTCAGTTCCTCAGCCAGCAAGACCTGTGGTCTTACACAGTCTGACTGTGAGAGTCAAGTGATTGGCAGGTACTTCAAACATGTGGCACGAAAAAATAGGGTTGACAAATGCCATCTGGAACCCACTGAATAAAAACAGTTCTGAATGAGTCATTCGTGAAAGAGAGTTGAACACTGAAGGTGTATCTATAATATCCTCTGAACTTTCTCTTGAGCAAGCTGATGGTGTAAGAATCCCTCATGGTAAAAAGGGATTCTTCTCATTTCCCTCTGTGACAGTTATTCACTCCCAGCATACAAGGATTTGATCCTTTAGGAGTTACAGCACTTTTACAAGTAAGATGCAAAACCATCTTTGCATCAGGGGGAAATTCCCCTCATTATCAAAGGTAAGCAGTTATGAAGTGCTGGGTCAGTGCCAGAGCACACACTTTGGCAAGGCAAAGATGCCTCTTAGGAAACATTCTTTATAGGAGCTCCAAAATAAACCTGTGCAGAGGGAAAACACAAGTCCTAGCATCTTCCACCAGCTGCTGTTAACAATTCTCTGCATTTTGCAAACAATTAAGCAAAGCTTTTTGTTTCAGGATGAGCTTCCTGCATGAGCGGAATGTAAATTAGAGAAATTCAAGCTGAACATAAACTATATTTTCTGTATTAGAAAAAGGTAAGCATTGAAGCCATTAGTATGGGTATATTCATCACTGAATGCACAAATTGTATCAGTCATTGCATCTCTTTCCCTAAGCCAGCAGATTTTACTGGCCACAACTTGGAAGTCCTTTGGCCTCCTTCAAACTGGTGATCAGACAGGAATATATTATTTCCATCCTACCTCAAAGCAAATGTGTCTGGGGAAATTCTTTGGTTATATATCAATCTCTTCATTGTAAATAGTATTTGTAAATTGTAAATTGTTAAATTCATTTAACAAAAACACTGTTTATATCAAGAAGAATTCATTATATAAAACAGAGCAGGAAAGTCTTGAATTTTTCCAACTAGCACAAAATGGCTCTTGGTTTTCTACTACAAGCCTGTGAATACATCAGGGTTTTTTTTTTCTGGTTTGCTTTTGAATGACTTCCGAAAATTCAGAAGGCCCAACATCCATTAAAACAGAGATCCACAGCCAACAATATTGTAAACAAGAACACTTGACTGTTTCATTTACACAGAAAGGATCTCTAACAAACAGGCTCAGAACATTGTGATGAGTATGATGCATAGCAGATGCAAATCATTTCCTTGATGAAAAGTTAAGGCCAATCCACATGAGACATGATGGTTAGCAAAGGGGTGGTAAAGATTTTGCCTTCACTCACTAGGAATAGTACTGTAACAGTTTCTACCAGGATGCTTTTTGCTAGAAAAGTAACTAGAAAAAAAATATACCCTTATACCTACTTACACAAATGTGCACAGGGGAAGAGGGGCCTAGAGTGCATCTTCTCCAGGGCCATGAAATCAGAGAAGGTTTATGAAAAGCCAGCTGAGTGAGAATAAGCCATTAAAATTATCTGAGGTAGGCTTGATTTCTGCTGCCTTCTGCCAAGCAGGAAATCCTATGTAAATGTAAATTAACGTCAAGCTGTTAGCTTATACTTGAAGGAATTAAATCTTGAAGTTTAACAAGTGTTTGGATGGAAAAACAAGATGTTAAAACTTTGGGGAAAAAAAAGACTGAGAGGAACTGTAAGCCCATGGAGACCATCAAATTGCACATAGTTTAACTATGTGGCTGTCAGCCCCATACACTAATTATCACGTGCCTGGAAGCCAAAGCTGGAAAGTCAGCTGGAGAAAGGCAAAAAACCCCTATTAATGTATAGACAGCAATGAACTAAAAATGGGACAGTGAGAAAAAATAAATAAAAAAATGAATGAAAAAGAGGATAATTATTGGAAAAAATATTCCAGAAGGATGACGGGTGTCAGACTGACCAAGACAAAACAAAGTCCAAATCCTGGTCATTAACAGTGAACATCTCACATTCACATCTTGCAAAAAGGAGTATCTGTTCCAAATGGAGAACAGAACTTAAGAAAAGATTTTCAAGAGACAGGCCAGACACTAATACAAAGAGAATCACAGAATCATAGGGGTTGGAAAGACCCTCTAGAGATTGTCCAGTCCAACTCCCTGCTAAAGTGGGTTCTCTGCAGTAGGAAAGCACCCAGATGGGTTTTTAATATCTCCAGTGGAGGAAACTCCACAACTTTTCTGGGCAGCCTGTTCCAGTGCTCTCTCATCCTCAGACAAAACAGAATTATGGGAATAAGATTTCTTTTTCATGGAATAGAATGAATATGGAAAAGATAGGACACTATGAGGTCTTCTCAAGACAATTTGATCCTAAAAGTCTAGTCTGAAAGTCAGTATGGATGATCAGAGAGCATGAGCTCCTTTAGTGTTAATAACAGAGCCTTACCTGCTTATACAGCAGAAGCAGCTGAATTGGCCCCAGATGAATACAGTTCCCAGTTTCCTGCATGCCTTATTTTTTTCTTAAACACTTACTAGTGGAACTTTCACTGCCAGCTCCTTCACAGGAGGCTAAAGCCTAGACTGACATGAGATAAAGTGGGAGCACTGGGAGCATAATAAACAAGTGCTGGAAGGCAGAAGAAGAGGAATGTAATGAAGTTCAACATAGCAAAGTGCAAGGTTTTGTACTTGGGTCAGAGTAATTCCAGATATGTATATAGACTCAGAGAAGAACTCCTTGGGAGTAGCCCTGCGGAGAAGAACCTGGGGGTCCTGGTGGGTGAAAATCTGAACATGAGCCAAGATTTCTGAGTCAATAAGATTGTCTATATTAGCCTACTAAGACACTCTGCCCCTCCTTACAGACCTTGCTTTATATGATATTGTTTAAGTTTGCAGCAGTAATACTAATTCATATATTTGCCTTTGTATTAAATGTTTTTCAGTCCTCGAGAGGAATTTCCAAAGAAGTACCGTAACGCAATCACATAATCTCATAAAAATATGGTCTTGCTATGCAGAAATAAGGACTAGCAAGACTGTCACTGTTCTGACAATGGCATTAGCAAGTTTGGGCTTCATTTATATTGTTGCAGATTCACTTTCTGGATGGGGACACAACCACCATTGCAAATGAAACTTCCAAAGTCTGAACAAGCCCTTGGCAATGGTTTTAGCTCTACGTATTTTATTTCAACATGAACACTTTAATATAATCTCCTTCTGTTCTTTTTACCTGGCTGGACTTCAAGAGGAGTGGGGCAGCCACTTAGCAAATGAAATATTTCCAAATGGAAAGAGAGAGGGAACAAGAAATCTGTTATCAGAGACAGCTCTGCATTGCCTTAGTGATTAAAAAACTAATGACCCCATAGCTGGCGCCAAAAGACTTTATTGTTCTCTTCTACTATAAATCAGCCCAGCCAAATTCAGTCCCACTGATTATTATGCCTACAACATAAAGCAGTGAGTGCCTTATGAAATTACTGGCCATAGAAGTTAATCAGTCTCTCTTTCAAGTTTCACAATGATGGACCTTGTAAAGCTTCCTTTCAGCTATAGCATATTATGAGCTTATAGATTTGGGTTAGCAGGCAGGTCCTGAACGAAGCGTGGCATCATCGTGGCAGGATTGGAAAGCAGGAATAGGTTCAACAGGCGGTATGAGCTGCAAAGTGGTGTTAGTAATGCTGACAGTAACAGGTAGAGAAATCTTTGCTGAATCTCTGTCTACTGTCATTTAAACTTTCATTTTGAATTGTTTACTCTGCCAGCATTTCCAACTATTGGTACTATCCAATCTCAGCCACCTCGTCAGCGATTCTGCAGTGCTTCTATCATTTTTCCGCTCAGTGGTATGTGCCAAGTGAAATTGCCCTCCAGCAATCTTGTGCTAGCCAAAATCACATTTGCCAGGTTCACCCCCTTCCTCGAAGCCCAGCTAGCTCTGCTGCAGCCTTTCTGATGTGGAGTAGCCTGCAGTTTCCCTGTTGTGAACATCAGACATTGATACTATATGAATGGCTTCCAAGTAGAAATATACTTTCAGTCTTACTGTGCCCTGCAACTCTTTGCTATGAAGTGAAATCTTCCACTAAGATGTTCTGTCTTCATTTAGTAGCCATATATTAAAGTATCTTCATATCTTTATGAATATCTACCCCTTATTCCCAAAAATAAAGCACCAGAAAACACAGACCTTGTATTTTCCCTAGGAACATTTATTTTCTTCTAATAAGTATCATTTAAGAAGAAAAAAGTGTCATTGTCAAAATGTCTGCAAGAGGAAAGAAGGAGAGGTGCAGAGAAAAAAAGTGGAACATATTTATCAACACCATCCCTTCAATCTACTCCTTTATGATATTTTTGCTATCACAGACCACTCTTCAAGGAAACACTTCCTAAAAAGAAGTGTTTCATTGGGTTCTCAGGAAAGGGCAACTGAGCAAAAAACAAATTTCACATTGACCTACACAGCCATGCCAAAGTCTGGAGCTTAATGAGCTGCTGTAAAATTTCCCTGAAGACTGTATTGGTCACAGTGCCCAGAACTCCAATTTCAGAAATAACAGCCATGTCTCATGCCCTTGACCTCAAATTCAGTCTAGAGATGAGGGTGAGGGACAATGATCACTCCTTCCCTCACACCGTGGCTTCCAGGAGCAACCCTACTGTCACCTCTTACCCCACATGAACTTGCAAGTAGCTCACTGCATGCACTTTTGCCCTCCATTTGAGGTTTCAGAGTGACCCGGATAAAGAAATAAGCTGCACATTAATTAAATCCTCATCAGCTACAGCAAATACTGCTGCTGCCAGCACTGCAGAGAGCTGATATAAAAAGACCCCAGACCATTAGAGAGAAATTCACTTGGTTTTCTTCCAGTGCTGCTGACTCGAGCTTTCTCCTCTATTCTTGATCTCTATCTATCTCATGACCCTACGGCTCCAGGATTTCCAATTCATTTTCAGCCTAGTTCTCTCCTTTTTATCCAATGCCTACCATATTTATGCCTGCCTCCCAAGTACAGATAGAAAACATTCTCATCCCCCCATTTTGCATTCATGAGCCCCTCTCTGTGCATTCAAACTTGGTTGGCAAAGTCTGTTGTATTGTATGCCATCCCATTTACTTGGGTAAGAGCTGTATTAGTACTTAAAAACAGGACCATAGCACAGGCTCAAAAGTTATCAGCAGTCTTTCATACCTTTTAATTATTATGCTCTGGCGTAATTAGAGTATCAATTAGCAGCCTTTCAAACAGGTTTAGGAAGAGCAGAAACGATTTCCCAAAGGCAATGTGGGCTGAAGGAAAGGGAGGACAGGGAGTTCAGTTGCGTGGAAACAAGCAATGCCTCATCATTTGACTATGGAACCAGAGAACAGTGCCTGGACTGTTTTATTTATCAGCACAGCAGCATCTTTGCAGTCTAATTTCTTCTATTCCCATTGCAAAACACCCTGATGACTTTACAATGGGTCCATTGGCTGCTAGGTACGGTTTTATTCTTCTGTTGCGACACAGTCTCTTTTCCCTTGGCTATTGCACTGATTCTTCACTGAATCACAGAATCACACAGAATCACAGAATGGCCCAGGTTGAAATGGACCGCAAGAATCTCCAACTACCCCTGCCACAGACAGGGCCACCAACCTCCACATTTAATACTAGACCAGGCTGCCCAGGGCCCCATCCAACTTGGCCTTGAACACCTCCAGGGACAGGGCATCAAAACCTCTCTGGGCAGCCTGTTCCAGCACCTCACCACTCTCACAGTAAAGAACTTCCCCTGACATCCAACCTAAATCTTCCCTCCTCAACTTAAAACTATTTCTAGTTATCTACTAGGGCAGTTATAGGGCAGTTATCTACCCTTTCAATGAGTTGACAGCCCTCCTGTTCATAGGCTCCTTTTAGGTACTGAAAGGCTGCAATGAAGTCACCCCACAGCCTTCTTTTCTCCATGCTGAACAAGCCCAGTTCCCTCAGCATGTCTTCGGAACGGAGGTGCTCCAGTCCCCTGATCATCTTCGTGACTCTCCTCTGGACCCTCTCCAACAGCTCTCCGTCTTTCTTGTACTGGGGGTTCCAGACCTGGACACAGTACTCCAGATGGGGCCTCACAAGGGCAGAGTAGAGAGGAACAATCACCTCCCTGTCCCTGCTGACCACCCCTCTTCTGATGGAACCCAGGATACCATTTGCTCCTTCATCTTGAATGCTTCACCACTGGTCCTGCCTTCCAGGACCTATCTTCACCCATTTAATATCTGTGGGGCTTCTTTTGATGAGAAATGCTCAGCATCTGTCTGCCTGCCAAACCCATCAGCTCTCAAAAGTTGGGCTGGCCTCTGCCCAGTTCTGTGTTCACATCTCTATGCAGGTTAGGTTCACCTGTCCATCATGTCTGGCAGAACAATTTCCAAATACATGAAGCAAGATCACTGCCGTACTATTTGAGTAGTGTTTTTCTACAAAATCATAAATAATTATGGAAAAAAAAAAAACCAAAAAAAAAACAACCAAACAACAAAAAACTGTTTTCTCCATCTTTCCTTCATTAGTTGGCATCATCATCTAAAATGTGTACTGTAGATGCTGGTTTAGGATGTTATGCATGAAATTAACACTGGTACTGTAAGAACCCATAATAATGTTTATTAATCAATTGTGCTTCTTCTCTCCCAGCCACAGTGGAATGTTTTCCTTTCTTACTTTCAAAATATTAGGCATATCCAAGTTTTTCTATTTCCTCTTTTTGCAACATCCAGCAAGGGCCCACCTCAAGCATTTGGCAGCTTGTCTCTATCTCTACAGCTACTACATCCTTTGCTTCTTTCAGAGGTCTTTGTTCTTGTGTCATTACACTTGGAATAACCATTTAAGAAAGAAACATCTCTCATATCCTGATGTCAGTATTTGGCATCTAAGCTCTTTAATGCCTTTTATTGTCTTTCTTCTGCCTGCATCACACTTTTTATCTTCTCCTTCATGGACCTGCACAGATCTGTTGTCCGCAGCCCTGAGCCAGCCTTTCTTCACTGCTCTTTCCTGAATCATCCTCATTAAATCTTCCTCTTTTCTTTATCACAGTGAATTTCTGGCAGCATGTGCCTATTTATCCTCTTCATTAAAAATATAGGAAATCTCACAAAAACACACATGCTATCTTATAGCCTGAAATTGAAATTTGAAAGTCAAATCCAGACATATAACAGACTTGATGACTTTGTGTCCAAAGAGGCCATGTTTTATTTTAAAATAAATATATGCTTATGCTTCTAAATAAACATCCTGAAGTATTTTGACCTTCAGAAAGGCGTCTTAGCTGCCTTAGGAACAAATTCACATATGTTCATTTTCTAGGCTCCTTTGTAATGACAACACAGGCTTAGTTTCTTTTCCTTTATAACACATAAAACAGCATTTCAAACTTTTCATGTTGTTTATCTGTTTGCTTTCATTTCACATTAGACTGGAAATTTATATGATACTGTAAGGATTGTTTATGAAGACATGCAGTGACGAAGATAAAGCTACTTTCTAATAAATTACATCACAGTATTTAATGATGCTAAATATATGGTTGGTTTTTTTTTTTTCAGAGACAAAGGGATATGGGGAACATGCAGTTTGATACAATCATCTGATACACTCACATTTTATGATAAGAATGGTGAACAAGTTGTCCAGAGAAGTGCCACCAAATCTACACACCTGTAGCACTTGACATCATCTGATCAGAGCAGTCCTCTCTTAGAACTTAAGAAATTCTGTTCATCCCTTAAAAAATGTAGTTATTCTGAAGGTTTTCTACCTATTTTCAGTCTTTGTGGATGACAGTGGTTCAGTAACATCCTTAGCAAGGACAACCTGTCAGGCACACTCCCACAGCCATTCTAATTCGGGTGTCATGAGGAGCTACATCAAATGCTGTGCCTATTTTAGGGATGTACAGTCCCTCCACCACTCTACCCTCTTAGACTCATCTGCTCACCGTGCCAAAGCTCCTGCTCTGATTCAGGCTTTTAATAGCTATATAGCACAACCCAATGAAAGCTGCTTGACGACATATTGCTTCTCTCTTCTTAATCAGTGCTTCTCTAATTTAAAGACTGCTCAAAACTGAAACATAAATAAATAAATATTAACAGGTCTCCCTGCTCTCCAACAAGTAAGCTAACTCATCACACAATGGCTTAGGAATTACCTGTGGACAAGAACAGCTAGCACTGCAAAGATTCTGACAGTAATGGAGTTGGACATTCCCTCTGAACAAAACTTGGCTGTTGGCATGCAATCTGTTTTGAGAGAGTACCAAGAGGACAGCTCTGACAAAAGCCTTGAAATTCAGTGCCCATGGCCCTGCCCTTGCCACGCTGCCATGTGTAGCACAGAATGGTGACAGTTCAAATGGCTGGCTGGCAGATACATTCACAATACATTAACATTTTGCTAGGATCCTGCCAAGAGTATATCTTGTCTCAGCGGGAAACAACCAACTGCTTGAGCTACATTTGGATGGGGCAGCTGCTTCATCAAAATATCCCATCTGTGGATGCTTCTGCAGGGTGTACAATGCAGTAAAAACCTCCTTTGACCCTTTCCAAATGTTTCTTTAGTGTTATAAAAGTCTAGCTTAATCCACATTTTTTCGGTTCATGAGCATCTTGTTAACAGAAACCAATGATTCTCTTTTTCCCAGCTACAACAGAGTGAACAGATTCTGTTTATTAGTCTTGGGGCAGCACCACCAAGAAATAACTAATTCATTTTGGCCTCAGAAGCGTTTAGGGATCTCATTATAGGAAGGTCAAATTACCTTGACACATCCAAAGGTACCAGCCCAACCATCACTGTGCATTCTAGGAGAACCTGAATGGTAAACCCTAACTTACCCAAAGATTGAATTATCTTGCCTTTGTCAAAAACACAATTCTTTAGCTGTTGAAAAACTCCTGCATTCCTCATAGAGCTACTGACGTGTCATCAGATGAGGTCAGACAAGGGCAGAAGCAGGACAGACAATATGATTTTCAATGAGGAAGTGCTTCCCCAGGTTCCCTCATAAAAAATAAAAATAAATGCATCCAGGGTATTTATTAACTCATCAGTTCTCTGCTCATCCACAGACATTCTATTTCCCATTCCACAGATCAGTGACCTCTAGTCCTGTTAATCCCTTGTTGATTCAGGACAGCAATTAAAAAGACTTGCATTTTACCCCAGCATAGTAGTACAAAGCTTCTTGACAACTAACTAGGCTGATGTAAATCCACAAAATTTGGTGTCTGAATCTGAAATTCAAAAATAGAACTGTAGGTAATGAAGCATCTGTTTTCCCCTGAGCAAATGCTGTTCCTTTGCTTACCATTGACTGCCTTGGATTTGATGTAATCTGTGTATTAATTAGAGGTTGGTGATGCGTGAGAATGTATAGGAAAATGTGGGATCTCAGCATGATACAAAAGGTAGAGAATAAGGAGTGGATGCTGTCATGGTTTTGCCTGGGATAGAGTTAATTTTCTTTGCAGAGATTTGTATGATTAACTGTTTGGTATCACAATTTTGATGAAAACAGTGCTAATAACACATTGAGGTTTTAGTAGTTGCTGAGCAGTGCTTACAATTAGTCAATATCATTTCAGCTCCTCACACCACCTTGACAGCGTGGAGATAGGGATACACAAGGAGCTGAGCCAGGACAGAACCAGGACAACTTACCTAAACTTGCCAAGGGGATGTCCTATGCTTATGGTGTCATGCTCAGCAATAAAAGCTGGGGGAAAGAAGAAGGAAGGGGGGACATTTGGAGTTGAGCTGTTTGTCTTCCCAAAAAAACATTGTGTGTGGAGAACTCTGCTCTCCTGCAAGTGGCTGAACATCTGCCAGCTGGTGGAAAGGAGTGAACAAGTTCCTTGTTTTGCATTCTTTGTAGCTTTTTCTAGATTGAAATAGCTATAGGAACAATCAAAAATAGGATTGTAAGTTGCTGTACACCTCAGGGTTCAGAGATCACAGATAAAGAACAGAGGAGTTAATGGCCTTAAGTTGTGCCAGGCGATGTTCAAGTTGGATATTAAGAAAAAATTATTCTCAGAAAAGGGTGGTGAGGTATTGCAACAGACTGCCCAGGAAGGTGTTGGACGTTTTCAAGAAACATAGATGCAGCACTGAGAGACATGGTTTAGTGGGTGATGGTTGGACTAGATGATCTTAGTTGTCTTTCCCAACTGTAATGATTCTATGATTAAGGTTGTGAAGAAAAGGAAACAAAGCAAAGTAAAAAAGCATCACTGTGAAACTGGATTGCTGCTGTACCAGGCAGGCAGCATGTGCGAGTTGCTGCTTAACGTGATGCTGCATGAGCTGCCTCCTACCTTATGCCTGTTAAACCAAGAATACTGAGAAGAAGAGGGAGGGACACACTCAGAGATCGGTCCTCAGTTGGAGACAAATTGCTTTTGGGGTTTGTACAGTATAATTTCAGGGAACAAATCAGATGTCTTCTTAGACAATCAATACAGTAACTCCTACCATAAATCCAGGTCAGCAGAACAATAACAATTTACGCAAACAGCTATTAGATCTATAGTATTTACTCCAAGTATAGCAGAAAGAACATTTTGGCTTGCAGCCAACAAAACAGACTGCACAGGGGGAAAGGAGCAAGTTGAATGCAACTTTTTCAACTGGAAACTAATCCTGAGCACTCGAAGGCTCTCTTGATTTTAGGGTGTACTGAAATGAACAGAAAAAACTCAACATGTTACAGAATCACTTCTGAATCAATCTGCTGGTGAATCAGCAAACTGATAACAGAATGGACCATAAAGCAGGTGCACATGCACAAGAGAGGGCAAACTAGTCTTCACTGACCAGATATTGTTCATCTCACATGTAATAGTAAGTCAACTTGAAATCTATTCTAAAACACTTCACTATATAACCTGCTACAGCCTGGTGACAGATCTAGTAGAGGCATTCACATTATAATTTGTAAGAGACCAGTTTTCCTGTTTGCTAATGGCCCTGAAATCCTTGGTTAAAGGATTCAGCAGCTTCTGAGCCAAGACCAACCATGGTGCAGAACAGCTATGTGACCCTGGTTCTTTTTCCATAAGAAAATCATTGTTGGGAGGTGTTGGTGAGCATATCTATCCCTATGGTGAGGACACTCACGAGTTAAAGCCATACAGGACCAGAAAAATGAAAACAAAGAGAAAAGGAGTGGCAGAGATACATTAGCTAACAGCTTCAGCATTCAAAAGGGAAAAGTGTTGACACACAAAAAAGGTATAAGACTCTAATTAAAAAAGCAGAAAATCGGAAGATAGCAGCTCAGCAGTATCACGGATCAGCCTATTCCAGGGAGCAATGGAGTTGAGCCCTTCCCAGTCTGATTGATGACTGTGGTGAGCATATTAATACCTGATGTGCTAGGTCATTAAACCTGGCTATCTACTGTGTGCATCAGTCAGCAAAGAACTGCTGCATGCTCTTAAGATGCATAAATACTGCTTGGAGTGTTTCAACACTAAAGATGCCTGGATCAAGCAAGCTGGAACAATAGAGTTTTTTGTCCACCCAGAAAACTTCATACAGACAAGTCTGTGTGAGGAACAGCTGAGGTCAATTGGCTTGTTCAGCACAGTCTGACAGAGTTCAAGGAGCATTTGGACAATGCTCTCAGCCATATAATCTGATTTTTGTGTGGTCCTGTGTTGCCCAGATTTGGACTATGATTCCTATGGGTTCCTTTGAACTGCATATATTCTAATATTCTATGGTAAGCCAATTGCAACCACTCATTTCTATGTTCTGACCAAGAGGTAGGCTGACTTAAGTCTTAACTGAAGTAAATCCAAAAGAGGTGAAAGCATCGAAGTTCTGTATCACTACTGCTATTTTCCTCCTGCTATCACATCTCTCTTGCTGCTGCTGCTCAGGTATAGTCTAAGAAGCATGTATTGCATTAGTTTGAAAGATCACTGAGAAGTAAATAATATTCCTTGGTTCCAACACAGATAGACAGCCTCATTTGCAATTTGCAGGATAATTTCATTTTACTGTTGGGGTCAAATCTAACCATTTGTAATTGCAACCCAAAAATTTGAGAAAACACAGATCATGATGTTTTGCAATAGTAACTGTTATGATAACATTTGAAGAAATACATGGCAACACCTAGGAATCTCAGAGTGAGCACTGAAATCTAAAAAGCACATAATATAAACACTGAGATTTAAGTGGTTAAAACTGCACTGAAGCATCGGTATGAAATGTGCAGCAAAAATTATACAAAAACCAACTCATATTTCTTTTTATTTCACACTAGAATAAAAGTGCCAGTGACTGATACAAAGAAAAATCGTCTTTTTCAGTCAAGATTTATAGATTGCCACCTGGCTTTTAATTTATCTCCTTTCTCCAATTAACAGGCTGTGTCAGTGGAAGAGAGGAACATTAATGACACAAGACAACAGTGTCATCTCCTGCTACAGAATAAATCTTGAAGAAAGAAAAATATCAAAGAGGTTGTTCAAAATAAATCAAAAGCCTTGGCCAAGTTGGCTGGCTGCGTGGCAGATATTTATTGCCTCACACAATACTTACAGAGGGAAAACAACTGGCACCAATTGGTTAGAAATAAATTAAGAAAGGTAATTCCAGCAAAAGAAACAAATAACAGTTCAATATTTTTTGCTGGTTAAGGTAGAAACAGACTCTAGAGCAGAGGGAACACAAAACAGGGATGTGTTTAAATCACAATGTTCAGCTCTGAATTCTACCCTCAGTCCATACTAGTGTCAATTAAATATATATGTATATAGAGCTATTTCATTTTTATTGCATTTCATATTTTACCTTATTCGGGAAATGCACTTTATCATTTTTAAGGGCCAGTTCTGTTTGGAAGCATCTGTTCTCAGGTTCAGATTGTTCAGCAATTTTTGGGCTGCAGCTGAAGCCACATTAGACATGAACCCCCCAATCATTACCACCACTGTAAAGCATAAGGTAGTGCATATTTCCATGCAGAGCAAAGTTCTTCTGATCCGAGGCCCAGGCAGGGGAGGCTAAGTAGCACTTTCGGGTAACTCCTAGCTCCTCTTCTTAACTAGGGGTCATGAACTCACAACATTCTGACTTAGGTAGAGATGCCTCCTATTGCAGGTACAATCATCTCCAGCTAATGCCTTTTGCCAAGTACATGTTCTCAGTGCTCAGCAGAGCCAAATATCACCCAAGCATTCACATGCTTTTAAAGTTTAGTGCATTTGGATTAGCAAAGGCTGTGGTTTTAACCTTTACATCAGTAATTAGCGGGATTCTGCAATCTGCTCTGCTAAAAATGTAATTCATAGCAAAACAAACTTTTTTATTTTTTGAGGGGAAACTAAGTGCAAGAGTAACAAATATGGCCATGTAGCTACTCTCAAGCAACAGCTAAGAAAGATTTACAAAGTTTAGCAAAGGTCATAGATCTCCCACAGCATACATTTATTGTTTCCAAGGTAAGGCCAGAGGGAACAACACAAGACAATCTTCTATTCTGAGCTAATCCATGAAAATTTCAGACCCTTTCACTCAGTGCAACAAGGAAGATTCTTCTTCCTTAGTATGTTCCTATATTTAAGTTATTTAAACTGCCATTGAACGAGGTCAAATAGGTTAGTAAGACGTATGGTGGTCACCATATTTAAGATTGCATCTGGGCCAGCTGAGACATGTTATGTGCCTGCTGTTTTATACAAAAGGCTTTATAAAATGGATGATTGTGATCCTTTCCTCTCAGTTTATGTGATGGTTTTCAGGAACAATGAAGGTAAAATAGTATCTTCAAGCAGTGGTACAGGAGTTCAGCTTCATTTTCACAAGACAATGAAAACACCATCTGCTTTGATAGAACAGTGATGCTTCTGATCTTTCCACTCTCAGCACCCAGTATCTCACAACTGCAAGAGCAATCCTTACTGCTTCTGATATCTGTCTGCCTGCTGCGCAGTCTCAAACTAAAGGTGATGCTTTCAGAAATCAGATCAGATCTCACGGAAGAGAAGCATATATTTATGCTATTATTACTTTCCTATATATTCTCAGGGTAGGCTTGATATATGCAATTATCATAAGATCATCTTTAAAAAAATAATAATAAACTCTTGTAGTAAATGTTTATTCTTAAAGGGAAAAAAGTGCATTTTAATAGCATTTTTTTTACCTTAATTCCACCTACATCAGGAAGGGGTTTCAAGGCATTCAGCTCAAAGAAAAATGAGAAAACCAAAAGCAATGAATATGGAAATAAATGATATAACGTACAGGGACATGGTTAAATGCAAATAATGGGAACCTGTACTACACCCCTTACACGCCAGCTGCTGGGCATCTGCATCTCACAGTGTTTAGCTAACCACGGCTGCCTGGGCTTGCTATTTGCAGCATAGAGAAGCATGTGAGACAAGCTATGGTCAGAGGTAATGAAACACACAGAGAGAAATGCAAAGGAGTCAGTACTGATACAGGCCAAGTCCTGACCAGATGGCACTATGAGGGCTGCTCCAGAAGTAATGCCTCCTATCTGATTATGTTAGCCTACAATATCAAAGGCGGATGATGGCGGTATGGCAGTAGTGGTTGAGCCTTCCCACCAGTATGCCATTACATGTTGTTTCTATGACAGTGACAGTGGGTCACCTCTGCTGGTGCAGATTTTATGAGTCTGGCATTGTGGCATGCAGGCTCCTGTTCATTACTGGCAAAAATACACAGCTAATGTTGACACAGGTAATATGTTGGGGGGAAAAAGAAAAAATGTTTCGTAGCTGAGAATCTTCTTTATCAAATAGTGTTGTTCTGCTCTTTGTATCTGCTGTAGTTTCCATGGAAATAAATAGAAGGCATTACTTTTGGAACAACATACATGAAAGAAGCTACAAAGAAATAGTTTCACTTTAGAATTATTCATCTGAAATATTAAAAATACATGGAGTTAAATTATTCCAGAATCTTTTCCTATCTCTATTCATCTTTTAGGGATTATATTTAAAAGATTTTCTGCAGTGATAAGGATTAAATATGCTATATCAAAAACAGGTATTGTCTTCATACCTCTGTTTCTGCAGTCTTGTAACTTAAGAAAAATAATGAATGTTGTGAAATAAAAAAAAAAAAAAAAGAAAATGGCAAGTAGGTAATGGCATTACAGTGAAATGTCTTCGAATTTCAGTACAACAACTGTTAAATGAAGCTAAACTATGCATTTCAATGGTGCCAACATTCAGTGATTTGAAAAGATGTGAAAATTAAAAAAAAAAAACGAATGTAACAGTGTATAAAACTGTGAAGCTTAAGAATGAAATGCATTTTGCATGTAAGTGTATCAGGTGTCCATCAAAGTAAGTTCTAGGCTGTCTACCTTTGGAGCTTGGCAAATCTAATCTGTGGAACTGGGACAGAACAGTAAGCTCAATCATTACCCACCAGTGATCTACATAGATCTACATAATCACAGCAATGTGACAGTTGAGTACAGACAGGATTTGCCACATACTAGAAATATTCTGAAAGCATAAAGCAGGGGAATGGCTCTCAAAGTGAGTACATGCATCTATAGCCACCTGACCTGGGGTCAACTGAGATGGAAGTTCTCAACAACTTCATAATAATGATCACCACACTTATTGAGGCTGTACTATGCAGAAGGCACCTCAAATTTCATTTAAAAAGCAATGAATTACTGTTGATTTATAATGGGAAAAAAAAAAAAAAAAAGCAAGGAAAAGCTAAAACCTTTCATTTGCATACGGTTATATGAATAAATTACCATAAGGTAATCAGTCTGTGTGAAACTCATCACTGTGGTAAAGGCGCCAGTACAAGCTTTACTTCTATTTAAAGGGAGGTGGGGTGGGAAGACTTTTATTTTAATTTTATTAAAGAAAATATGACTTAATAGTGCTTTTAAGTAGCTTGACCTTAATAGTACTTCCACACAGCTATCTAATCTGTTCCAGACTGTGTTTTATAGGAAATATCTCAATAATGGAAAACAGTACCCACAGTTCCATTAGTGCTCTGAAGATCTAATGCATAATCAATATGATGTACAGTAAAAGAAAAGCCAATAATTAACTAATACGTTAATGAAACAAATTAGCTAAAAAGATGGAGATTGCACTTGGTCATTTATTATGTCTGATTAAATTCCCGTGAATCACATGGGGCATGCTTCAGAGTGGCTTTAAAAAAAAAAAAAAAAAATTAAAGAAAAAAAAAAAAGAAACCAGAAGGGCTAGGAAGACATAATAGCCCTTTGTCAGTCATTCAGGACTCAAATCCAGATTTATGTGGGAAGAGGAAAGCTTTGGGTTGTTTGTTTGTTTGTTTCCCTTTGTCTGAGGAAGAAAAACCTTCATTGGCTGATGGAGGAAGTTGTGGTTAATGGTTTAGATCCAGACCACAACAGAAGGAAGATAGCTGGGAGATCCTTGTGTTGCAGCAACTGCACTTAGGATACAACTTAGAAGGACACAATACTCATTACACTGTATCTGAAAGTAGGAAAAAAAAAAAAACAAAAAAAAAAACAAAAAAAAAAAACTTATTTTTCTCTGCCTTTAAGAAAACTGAAAATGGTTTTTCATTTGTGGGACCCCTTTGATGTAATTCAGCTGTAGTTATTTGTCTCTAGATAAATAGTAGGGATTTTTACTTTATCCACACCAAAAGCTTGAATGCGATATAGCTTATATTGCCAAAGAAGAATCTTCGCAGGGGAAAATCATGTAAATACAAAATAATAATAATATGCGTTGTTCTTTTCTATCTCTTTTATTGCAACATCCTCTGATTTGTCTAGAGATAAGAACTTGTGAAATGTAGTCTTGGCTGTGCAGCATACAGTACCTTAATAATTGATTAGTTATTAATTAATAATAAGTTAGAACCTCCAATTCAGAAATGGATTATGCACCAGCCTAGCATACCCCAATATCATAAGACCTCCCAGTCTGTGTGGGATACAGAGCATCTCCAACATGGGGTTGTGTCATTATGTGTTCATGTTGAGAGAATAATAATCTACGTGGCTCATCACAAAGAAATAGTTTTTTTGACAGCTTTAGTTTAAAAAAAAAAAAAAAAAAAAAAAGCTGTAGCAAAGTTGCAGAGCATATTAGTCACCTTGATGTAGAGCCTATTCATCTTTTCTGTTGTAATTATAAAATCTGTTCCTTTCTTGAACCAAAGCAAAAATCCTTCTCACAGGTAAAAAAAAAACACAGGCTTTAACAATATGAGAAAATTCATTTCTCATTGCCATCTGTCTCTGGGATGCGAATAGGATGGGGACTGACACTGTATATACTCTGCCTTGGTAATTTAGATAATCCTGCTGTGATCTAGTCCCACATCTGAAGCAGTGACTGTCAGCATTTCCTTTGCAATAATGCACATAAAAAGAGGGTGAACAAAAGAAATACAAAGCCAAGAGGAAAAAGACAACACAGGAATTTCAGTTGTAAGACTGCACACCAGCTTAATGATCACATTGAATCTTTTCTGTTTTTATGTTCATGGTGGTTTTCTACCTTCAAAGGTTAGGGATGGAATGATGGTCCAGTGCTGTGCGCAAAAGCCAGTGCACTTAGAAAATGAGTCTTTGACTCTTCTCTGTGGTAGGCTTCCTTTATGCCCTCTGGCATGTCACTCTCTGCCTCTGGATGCAATTTCACATAATAAAAATGGAAAACCTGACCACAGAGGGACAGTGATTCCATAGCACTAGAAATGGTGGGATGCTCATATAGCTGAGCCTTTCAACTGCAGTGATTGCTGCTGTGAGAAAATACTGACATGATACTATCCTTGCTGCTTTCTACATCTAACCTTCCCTCTGTCCATTTCTGGACCTGAAAGAACCCTGGCATTATTTTGACTATTCTACATAGATTGTTCCAAAAATAACAACTCCTATTTATTTCCATGGAAATTACAAAGAGCATAACTACTTCAACAATTTGTTAGAACAAATTCTCAGCTACAAAACACTATTTTTCAGTAGAGGCACCACCATTAGCAGTGCACTTATGCTAGCGATGAGCAAAAGCCTGAATGCTGCTCTCACAAAAATCTGCACCAGCAAAGGTGGACTCACTGCCACTGTCGCCACTGAGACACGCCTCTCTGTGCTCTCATCCTCTGTTTGGTCTCCATAAATGTTCACTGGTGAATACCAACATGTGTCATTTTTTTTCCACATGGAGGAACTCATTTCCACACCTCTGCTTCATACACACTTCCATGTCAAATGCCATTCTGTCAGCTGCCCCTCTGCTACCATCTCTCACAGAAACAACATGTAATGGCATATTGGTGGGAAAGTTCAACCTCTACTGCCATACCACCGTCATCCACCTTTGATGTTCTGGGCAAACAATCAAATAGGAGGCATTTCTTTCAGAGCAACTCTTGCAAAAAATGACTTCCACAAATAGACACAATTGTCCATCCCAATTCCTATCTTTTGCACAGCGGGTTTCACTCCAGACCGGTTCTACACTCTCTAAACACGACAATTAAAGCTCCTCTTTCCCCTGAAGCAGGACTGTGAGACCAAAAATCAGCAGGGAACAAGGGAGAGGCATGGGAAGGACTTACTTTTGTGCACCAACAATTCACTTAAGTAACTTCACTGTGCACGACTTAAAGAGGTTTGGGTTGATCTTAATTGTGGAGTGCCTGGCTGAGCCAAGGAGGTGAGAGGTTCTCTGAGGATACACAGCATAGCTGTCATTTCATCATCAACAGATGCAGTAAGACAGGAAGAGAAAGTCAGCAAGGAGGAAGCTATCTACAAGTTTTCTTACCTTGGTGATTGGTACACTGGATTAGTGAAGAAAGAGGGAAATTGAGACCAGGTTGGAAGGGCAAATCACCGTGACTATAAATGCTTCAAAAAACTTAAATAATTTTAACACATACTCTGAGGAATCAGAATATTTTTCTTCGAATGACAAAGAGCAGTTCTTTAAGTGCTATTTAAGATAATTTAACTGTGCTGAAAATATTTACAGCTCCTATATTACTGCATATATTAATTGCTCTTGTAGCTTTACTGTCCAATAAAAATGTTTAATACTGATGGAGCCAAGGAGAGCAGATAGTTTTGAAGTTCTAATTAAATATAATCAAAATTAATCTAACCGACTCAGTTTTCAGAAAACTTCAGGAAGCTTCCCCATTAAAACAAAGTCTCCCTCACGCAGGTTGTGCTGGACAACAGGAACTGCAACATCACTGATCACTGCCTGCACTTCAGATGTTAACGCTTTGCTGTCTTTGCCAATTGGCGCACATCCACTTCCTTCCAACAGACACCAACATCTGGGCACTTTGTTTCCCTCTTCCCACCACTGTTCCAACCACTCTATTCTTGCCACACCACTGTCACTTTCTCCACTGCTGGCATTTGTTTGCTGGAGATGAAAATGAAAGTATTTTATTCACTGATGTTTCGGTTAATTCCTTCCAAGTAATATAAGTTGGCTTCTATACCATGAAAATTTTGAAGACTAAAACAAATTTTGAGTCCCAATCAAAAGACATATTCTTGAGTGACTCTTGGTTTATCTGCATTGATGCTGCATTATGTTTTTCTAAACTGTACTTAAATAGCAACAAGGTAAATACTGCATATGGCACTAATTTCAGACTGGTGCTAATAAAAACAGGAGTCACAGTAATATCTAGAGCTTTTTCATTGGCTGTAATTCTGCTTTAGTTAAAAGAAAAAAAAAAAATGCCCACAGGTGTTACAGAAGGAGATAGGAATTTAATTTTCTCCTTTTATGATTCATATTATCTTCTTTTGCCACTCCCCTCCAGTGACACTAGGGACAAGCTTAACAGATTTTCTTTATGTCTACCACTTAGTGATATGTAAGCACCATTTTCTTCACCCATCAAAAGATATCAAATGCAAAACAAGTAACAACATGAAACGTGAATGAATGAGCAGAACTGTAAGCCTCACTATTATCAAACTGAACAAATTTGCTGACAAGATATACACTGGATGTCTCCCAGCTCCAGTAAAAGCATGGTCTGAGCATCATACTAACCTCCCACTCCATGACCTGAGGGACAATTTCTGTGAAAGCCACTTTCAGACTTATAGGTAAAATCAGGCTAGTTTCAGGGTCTCAGCATGCATTGGATTTCAATGTAATTCCAGACATTTATATAGACTGGAAGGAGCGGACCTTGAGAGCAGCCCTGCAGAGAAGGACCTTGGGGTCCTGATGGATGAAAAGTTTAACATGAGCCAGTTGTGTGCTCTTGCAGCTTGAAAAGCCAATGGTATCCTGGGCTCCATCAGAAAAGGGGTGGCCAGCAGGGAGGGAGGTGATTGTCCCTCTCTACTCTGCCCTCATGAGGCCCCATATGGAGAACTGTGTCCAGGCCCCCAGTACAAGACAGAGAGCTTTGGAGAGGGTCCAGAGGAGAGCCACGAAGATGATCAGGGGACTGGAGCACCTCCCCTATGAAGACAGGCTGAGGGAACTGGGCTTGTTCAGCCTGGAGAAAAGAAGGCTGCAGGGTGACCTCACTGAAGCCTTTCAGTACCTAAAGGGAGCCTACAAACAGGAGGGGAATCAACTCTTTGAAAGGGTTGATAACAGCAGCGCAAGGGGAAATGGTTTTAAGTTGAGGAAGGGAAGATTTAGGTTGGATGTCAGGGGAAGTTCTTTACTATGAGAGTGGTGAGGTGCTGGAACAGGCTGCCCAGAGAGGTTTTGATGCCCTGTCCCTGGAGGTGTTCAAGGCCAAGTTGGATGGGGCCCTGGGCAGCCTGGTCTAGTATTAAATCGGGAGGTTGGTGGCCCTGCATGTGACAGGAGGGTTGGAGATTCATGATCCTTGAGGTCCCTTCCAACCTGGGCCATTCTGTGATTCTGTGTGATTCTGATTAATTGGATTATTTGGAGATATTAATTGGAGATATTTTGCAACGTACTGTAGGGAACCTGCCGGAAGGTTGGACTTGATCCCTCAAGGTCTCTTCCAGTCTCTACAGTTCTTTGATATTTTAGATTTATTGTAGAATTTCTGACACTTGAGAATCATTGGATATCCTGAGCTGGAAAAGACTCAGGAGGATCATAGAGTCTAACATTACAGAATCATAGACCCATCATAAACATATACAGGATTTCCTCATGACAATCGGAGTTATGTGCATTCCCCAAATCCTTCTATAGCCCCATGAATGACAAGATCCACATTTCCTAGACTATACAGCTGCATACAGTGTAGATATACAAATACAAGAAAAAACCCTAACTTCTCTCCTAGTTACACTCTAGGCCACCATTTACATTGCTCCAAAGAGCCTATACCAGATTTGGGGATTACAACTAAAGAGCTCGTTTCTCTCCTCGATTTAAGAGTGGGGTTAAGTGGCTTACGGAGATGTTGATCTCAACAAGGCAAGCATTCCAGGGAAAGAAGAGAGGGAAGAAAGGAAATCAACCTGAATTAATTCTATCTTCTATCTGTATGTTTGTCTTACATTCACAATTTACAGCTTTGCACGAAACAGCTTCTTGTAACAACCAAGAGCATGCCTTTAGATAGGAACTGTTAGATTTACACTGTTGCAAACTACAACAGAAAGTGACAAAACTAAGTGCTTTTTTTACAGACTTTTTTCCTAGATTTTGATAGACTTGGTATTTGTAATAATATTTTGCTGTCTGCACCATCTTGCATCTCAGCAGGGCAGAACACTTTGCAAACATTTAATTAAGATTTATGAATTCTCTCCAAGGTTGGCAGGTAAGTGCTTTTAATGACATCAGATATTTAAAGTGACTTGCAGGCACAGACACACAGAAATTGATCATTAGGTTAGGGGAAGAAGGGCGACCACAATTTGGAAGTGTCATTGCCACTTCTACCTGGGGACTCTCTGACTTTGGAGAGCCATGGAGAGACAGCATTATGCTGGGCAGCAATAGAGCTGACAGCTAGAAAGGAAGGTGAAACCATGTTATGGCAATTTTCCCAGGACTTCAGGTGACAGAATTTGGAGAATGTAGCCATTGGCTTCATTCAGAGGTGGTCAGAAAGGCATAAGATTATTCTTAATCTCTTTGAAGAGGCTACTGACAATTAAAGTTTGTTCTGTTCTTGTATTCAGAATGGTGTCCTGAAACAGAGCAGCAAGGTCAAAACTTTACCCAAATAAGCCAGCAAAGCTGGCCATATAGCTGGCAGCTGACATACTATTTGCAATTCTGTGACTTCCCCTGGGCTGCCATAATCTCCTGGTCCAGCAACTGTCTCACTATATTACAGAGATACACACATCCTTGGACAGGTGGATGGAGGAAATAAAAGCAAGGAAGTTCGCACTAAGACTGTATGTATGTTTTATAGGGAGGTTTCAGTCAACTAGATAATGAAATCAAAACTCATCTGAGGATTTAGCTATAGGCTGCATTCAGCCTAAAGATAGCTGCTAAAATCCTACCTGAACTTATTGCTTTTCTTCTGATTCAAAGATTTCTGGTAGCCCACTCTCTCCCTGAGGTGGTCTTGTGGAAACCCAGGACTTGGCTGCTCAAAGAGATTTTCTAAACATCTTTGGTTGATATTTTTAGGTTTGTTTGCTGTATTCCATTGACACGATGTGAGAGCTGGAAGTTTGGTAGATGTCAAAGCATCTCCTACCTAGAGCTCAACAAACTTCTCTTCAAGTCTGAGCTTAGGCCAGACTGCTTTAATCATACTCTACAGGATATCTCTCCATCACATGCTATGTTATCCAACCTTTCAACATTTGGCATTATTTTCCCTGCCACGTATGCATGCTGCTACAATGTAGGACATACATAATAGTAGTAAGATCTGTACAGATACTGATAAGTTCAATATTATTTGAATGCTAGATTAAAAAAAAAAAAAAGCAAAAAAAAAAAAAGCACTCCTCCTATGATGCAATCCCTTAATTGCAGTGGTCTTGATTCCTCTGTCTCAGCTTTTCTACCTAACCAGCCATGCAGTAGTGTATGATGGTCAGGTGTTCAGGAATATTAAGGTGCCTTCCACACTGCTACCCTGATACAGACTGCTTAAGTATCTTACTTCTTTTTCTAATTTATCCTTTTTTCTCTCTTTAAGTCTTGCCTGGATTAAGAGCAGAGGGAACAATAAAAAACAAAAGACAGATAGGAAAGATGAGCCAGATAAATATAGCTGACATATATCTACCCATTTGAGGCAAGGGAAAGGAATTCACTAAACCACTTAATCCATCTCTTCAAGTATTCTGTTTGCATATGTAATTGAGATATTTTGATCAATCACTATTCAAAAGATTTCTTAAAGAATTACTGCAGAATTTGATGCATATTTAGGACTGTTTTTTCTGTGGTTATAGAGAAATGCTGAAGCTGTAAAATATCTCTACTTCTGTAACTACCAAGTCTTACGTTAGTAGGGTGCACTTAAGCAATTTGGCTAACATACTGCATTTAGAGAAGACCAAAAAGAGACAGGTAAAGAGCCCCAAGAACTGGATTTTCTGTCATTTCTTTGGAGTCTGCTTCATCACATCTATATTTTGCAAATGTCTATGCTGGCATTTCTAAATAAGATTCATGGTGACATACTGAACATAAGAGAAGATTGCTTAAAATAACCATCAAGTATTTATCACTGCTTAGCTTTTCAGAGACCAAGAGGCTTCTTTTTGAGACTAAGCACCTAAAACACCATTGAAATTCAAAGTATTCAAAGTGAAATATCTTTTTCAACAGTATCATGTCTGAAGGACTCAAATATATTGTGTAGGATCCTACACTGAGAATGCAACTATAGCTAGCTCTCTTGTGTCACCGTGTACCTGATTCTAATTATTACAATGGTTTGGGAAAAACATTGCCTTAGTAAATATGTCAACACCCAGCACTGCAGCAACTGCAATGCTTTCCACTGGAGACATTTATATACACAGGAGCAAACACACATTAAAAAAACTACAAAGAATAAATGTCCACTTCTGAAAATATTTCACATGGTACTACTGAGAGAAGACAGTTACTTTCTCTTTGTTTACTGTTGAGAAGCAATACAAGAATTCTGTGCTGCAGAGTACAACCCACTCGCTTGTGAGAATGAGCACCAGCTAGCTCCATTCCTACTTCATTGCACTTGAAGCTAATTGTTGGTGTAAAGATGAGTAGTATGAGCTGTTCAGCAGGACACAGCATTCTCTGGGAGTAATTTTCAGGAAATATATATTGTCTGGTATCCACTAACTTAGGTTGGGACCAGAAGAAATGTCAAGATGCTCTATAGAAGCAATTATTATAACAGTTTAGATCTCTGTTTCTGTGTATACAAATATTGGAGTACATTTCAGACACAGGGAACTGTGTGTGGGATTATCTATACCGGGTCGTGGAAGACTTGAAAGCAATCTGTCAAAATCTTGCAAGATTATCAACTAACTTCTGCAGATGTGAATGATTCAGGATGGGTAGGGGCTTCCAAGGCCCATATCTTATGGATGATGTTTCTCTCTGCATTTGCAAGGGATCCAGCACCCTGATGAAACTGGGAGAAGGAACCACAGGGACAACTGACAAAAACATCATCCTATCAGCAAAGCTGCCCTTATCTCCATCAGAAGCTCTGTCTAGCAAAGCTTTGGGTGTTACTCTAAAAGCAGTAATCACCAGCTACTCAAATTAACTCAGTGCCCAGCCTTTCATTTAAGCCTGTGACACCTCACATATTTGAGCATGGTCTACATATGTTGCAGAGATATTATATATCTCTGCATATAAGATATTATATATCTTATATCTATATATAAGATATTATATATCTTATATATCTCTCATCATACTCAGTGCAGTGTCTTCATGAATGGAGACTCAGTGTCATGACAGTACTAAGCACTACCACATAATTTACTCTGGAACAACAGGGAGTGTCCCATCCTGCTACTGTGCCAATGATGTCCTTCCCATTGCCACCTACTGGGCAAGACACTAGGTCTGGGGTCATCAAATGGAGAACTGAAGCATTTGGGGAGATGTTTGGATAGGAAGTCTAGGAGGTAAGAATGGAAAGGGAGAGCCCTGTGTGTTGTGAACCTTTTCTCTGTGCAATCAGTTAGAGTTTTGCTGGCATCCCCTCTACCTAATCCATTACCATGGATGAAAATACCATACAAAAGGAGAAAGCAGAAAGATTTTTCACCAAGCAGTTAAACCCAAAGTTTAACCCTGTCCTCCTGGAAACATTAATAGACCTGGAAAGATAAAAGAATTTGCAGTGACAAATTACAATCACTCAAAGACATTTTAATTTGCCTATATCTGACGAGGGTAAGAAAGAAATAAGGCAGACACAGGGACAATCAGTCCTTTCTGGACATCAGCCTGAAAAAGGTTTCTTATAATCTCTGTATCCTGAAGAAATGAAATAAATCTGAGGGAGAGCAGACTGGACACAACAACCTAGCCTACCATAGGTTCATTTTCTTTCTGCATCATCTGTTTGAAACAGCATTATGAAGGCTTGATGTCACCTATCAGCTCCTCCTACACACAATTCCTGGAAAAGTGCCCAAACAAAAATCTGCATCCCTGTAAGTTTTATCCAACTTGTCTGATGCCAGCAGCATCAGATAGTTATCTTGCTTTCAAGCAAAAGGGAAATGGAAAGGCAGTACTGATGGAAGCAAGAGCATCATCCTTTCAGTTCCTAAAGTGATACTGTAAGAAAGAAGGGACAGACATTTCACAGGATCTGTTGTGATCAAACAAGGGGAAATGGATTCAAACTAAAGGAGTGAAGCTTTAGATTGGATATAAGGAAAATGTTTCTTACAGTAAGGGTGGTGAGGGACTCAGACAGTTTGTCCAACCTGATCTAGCTGTGCACATCCCTGTTCATTGCAGGGCATGTCCCTGTGCATTGCAGGACTAGACAGTCTTTAACGGTCCCTTTCAACTCAAATGATGTTATGATTCTGTGATCATGGAGGTTTCAGTATGCTTGAGAGTGTGGCAGGATGAAGTAAGTGAGGATTCACAAAAACCTAAAGAAAAATCCTGGAATCTTAGAATCCATAGAATTCAAATTTAGTGTTTCTCATGTCAGTTGGGGCTCCAGTTCTCTCAGTACATGGTAATAATCGTAGAACGGCTTGGGTTGGATGAGATCTCAAAGATCATTGAATTCCAACTCCCCTGCCGTGGGCATGGCTGCCAACCACTGAATCAGTCTCTATATCAGTCTGCCCAGGGCCCTGTCCAACCTGGCCTTGAACAGCTCCAGGGATGAAGCGTCCATAACCTCTGTGCAGCATGTGCCACCACCTTATCACTATCTCCGTGAAAAATTTCCCCATACCAAAATTGGAGTAATCCCAGGGAGTTATTCGAGTTTTCTCTCAGATGTCCATACACAGAAACTGGATTTATTTCCTTCAGGCACCTTGTGCTCACTGCCACACCACCTAGCAAATGGTAAACCAGACATCTGGTGATGGCAACACAAATTTCTTTCTTCATAAAACTGAAGACTTTCTGCACGCTTTTCTCAGTCATGCCATAAATCCCTCTTCACACTAATTTATTCCAATGTGCCCTGTCAATAGACATGAAGACAGCTTCACAAAAGAACGTGCAACCACTCTTATGCTCTGAAATGGCATAAAAAAGATTTAGTGTAAACAGAAATGAGGTCTGAGGGGATAGGACCAGTGGGAAGTCTGGTTCTGTGACTAAATTAATATGACAGCCACTCCGAAACTTGTCCTTTCTTTCAAGATGATGAGGTACCCTGAAAGTCTCCATGACAACACAGCCTGGCCTTGTGTTACAAGATGCTTATGCAAGAAAGCGTCTGAAAGTGCAGTGCCTGGGGAAGGCAGGGAACAGAATTTCAGCTGCTTCCCTCACCTTTGTTACGTATTTTTTTCAGCAATATCAGATATTCAAGACAAGAGGATTTTTTACACGATCTTCCCTATTTATATCATTGCTTGTAATTTTGATTAGAAAGACATGCACAGAAATATTAAATAACAAAAATCCGACACATTTTCCTTCGGTCGAAGTGCTAAAAGCAATCAGTTCAATAAACTCTGTCATTTCTGGTAGAATTGTTCCTGTTGGTAATCAACACAATAGTGCACAGCCACAGTAAACTTCAAAACCATCTTGCTCCCAGTGCTATCCAAAACTCAAGCTATCAAATTCACATACAACATTCTTTATCCCGCCTGGAATTAAATTTGGCAAAGGGGATAAAGGATAATAAAAAAGGTTTCTTCAATTACTTTAACAGTAAAAGGAAGACTAGGGAGAATGTGGCTCCCCTGCTAAGTGACGGGGGTGTTCTGGTAACGGGGGATGCTGAGAAGGCGGAGATACTGAATGCCTTCTTTGCTTCTGTCTTCAGTGGAAAAGCTCCCCCTCGGGAATCTGAGACCCTGGAGATTAGTGAGAGGATCTGGGGAATGGAAGACCCCCCTTCTGTCAGGGAAGAGGTGGTCCGGGAGCGCCTAGGCAACATCAATGTTCAGAAATCCATGGGACCCGATGGGATTCATCCACGGGTGCTGAAGGAGCTGGCAGAGGTGATTGCTGAACCGCTTTCTGTCATCTTTGAGAAGTCTTGGAAGACGGGGAAGGTGCCTGAAGACTGGAAGATAGCCAACGTCACCCCGGTCTTCATAAAAGGCAAGAAGGAAGACCCAGGCAATTATAGGCCAGTCAGCCTCACCTCTGTCCCTGGAAAGGTGATGGAACAGCTTGTACTGGATGTCATCTCCAGACAACTGGAAGAGGAGGAGGTTATCAGGAGTAGTCAGCACGGGTTCACAAGGGGGAGGTCGTGCTTGACCAACCTGGTAGCCTTCTATGATGTTGTCTCTGGCTGGGTGGATAGGGGGAGAGCAGTGGATGTAGTCTACCTTGATTTCAGCAAGGCATTTGATACTGTCCCCCATGATGTCCTTATAACAAAGCTGAGGAAGTGTGGGATAGATGAGTGGACAGTGAGGTGGGTTGAGAACTGGCTGACTGGCAGAGCACAGAGGGTCGTTGTTGGTGGTGCAGAGTCCGGTTGGAGGCCTATAACTAGCGGTGTTCCTCAGGGGTCTGTGCTGGGTCCGGTCTTGTTCAACATCTTCATCAATGACCTTGATGACGGGATAATGGCCACCCTCAGCAAGTTTGCCGATGATACGAAGTTGGGAGGATTGGCTGACACGCCTGAAGGCTGTGTTGCCATTCAGCAAGACCTGGATAGGCTGGAGAGCTGGGCAGAAAGAAACCGGATGAGGTTTAACAAAAGCAAGTGTAGAGTCTTGCATCTGGGGAGGAATAATTGCATGCACCAGTACAGGTTGGGGGATGACCTGCTGGAGGGGAGCTCTGCGGAAAGGGACCTGGGTGTCCTGGTGGACGACAGGTTGGCCATGAGCCAGCAGTGTGCCCTTGTGGCCAAAAAGGCCAATGGCTTACTGGGGTGCATTAAAAAGAGCGTGGCCAGCAGGCCAAAGGAGGTGATCCTCCCCCTCTACTCTGCCCTGGTAAGACCTCATCTGGAGTACTGCGTCCAGTTCTGGGCTCCCCAGTACAAAAAAGACAGGGATCTCTTGGAAACAGTCCAGCGGAGGGCCACGAAGATGGTGAAGGGCCTGGAGCATCTCCCCTATGAGGAAAGGCTGAGTGAACTGGGTCTGTTCAGCCTTGAGAAAAGGAGACTGAGAGGGGACCTGATCCAGGTCTATAAATATCTAAGGTGTGGGGGGCAGAATGGCGAGGCTGGACTCTTTTCATTGGTGAGTGGAGACAGGACAAGGGGAAACAGCTGGAAACTGGAGCATAGGAAGTTCCGCACAAATGTGTGCAAGAACTTCTTTACAGTGAGGGTGACGGAGCACTGGAACAGGCTGCCCAGGGAGGTGGTGGAGTCTCCTTCTCTGGAGACGTTCAAGACCTGCCTGGATGCCTACCTGTGCTACCTGCTGTAGGGAACCTGCTTTGGCAGGGGGGTTGGACTCGATGATCTCTGGAGGTCCCTTCCAACCCCTACAATTCTGTGATTATTAGAAAATTTTCCTGTGGAAAAAGGAGAACATAATTTTACATCATACAGGCTGTCACCGATCTTGGCATTCAGTCATCTAAATGGAGATGCAAGATGCCATCTCAGATGCTCCAGTCTTTCGCACTCCAGCAGAGATCAGGACTCCTGCAAGTCCTGTGTCACATCTATCAGCTCCACGTGAACAACTCAGAAACCAGAGCATAATCACAGAATCACAGAATCATAGGGGTTGGAAGGGAACCTCCAGTGATCACCGACTCCAACCCCCCTGCCAAAGCAGGTTCCCTACACCAGGTTGCATAAGTAGCTGTCCAGGCAGGTCTTGAATATCTCCAGAGAAGGAGACTCCACCACCTCCCTGGGCAGCCTGTTCCAGTGCTCTGTCACCCTCACTGTAAAGAAGTTCTTGTGCACATTTGTGCAGAACTTCCTATGCTGCAGCTTATGTCCGTTTCCCCTTGTTCTGTCTCCACGCACTGCTGAAAAGAGTCTGGCCTCACCACCCTGCCCCCAACACCTTAGATATTTATAGACCTGGATCAGATCCCCTCTGAGTCTTCTTTTCTCGAGGCAAAACAGACCCAGTTCACTTAGCCTTTCTTCATAGGGGAGATACTCCAGGCCCTTCACCATCTTCGTGGCCCTCCGCTGGACTGTTTCCAAGAGATCCTTGTGTTTTTTGTACTGGGGAGCCCAGAACTGGACGCAGTACTCCAGATGAGGTCTTACCAGGGCAGAGTAGAGGGAAAGGATCACCTCCCTTCACCTGCTGGCCACACTCCTTTTAATGCACCTCAGAATACCATTAGCCTTCTTGGCTATGAGGGCACCCTGCTGGCTCACAGCCTACCTGTTGTCTACCAAGATTCCCAGATGCTTCTCCACAGAGCTCCCCTCCAGCAGGTCATACTCTAATCTGTACTAATGCTTGTGGTCATTCCTTCCCACATGCAAGACTACACTTGTTCTTGTTAAAACTCATCAGGTTCCTCCCTATCCAACTCTCCACTCTGTCCAGGTGTTGTTGAATGGGAGACTTCAGGGGCGTCAGCCACTCCTCACAGCTTTGTATCATCAGTAAACTTGCTGAGGGTGGACTCTACCCCTTCATCCAGATAACTGATGAAGATGTTGAACAAGACCAGACCCAACACTGACCCCTGGGAAACACAGCTAGTTACAGGCCTCCAACTAGAATGTGCTACTGATGACAACCTGTGAGTCCTGTGAGTCAGACAGTTCTCCATCCACCTCACCATTCACTCATCTCTCCCACACTTTCTACATTTCAAAACAATGATGTTGTGGGTGATGCTATCAAACACCTTGCTAAAGTCAAGATACACAACATCCACTGCTCTCCCCTCATCTACCCAGCCTGTGATGACATCATAGAAGGCCATCAAGTTGGTCAAGCATGATCTTCCCCCTGATGAATTCAAGTTGCCTACTTCTGATAACTTTCTTCTCTTCCAGTTGTTTGTAGGTAGGTTTTCTAACTTCAAGGTCCTTTCCACTGATTTCAGAGTTACCATAAAGTTGCACAAGGTCTGAATTAAGCCCACCAGTGAAAAAAAGCAGGGCCTTGATGCATCTCTCTGGCATGAAGACCGTTCACAGCAAAGATTTAGTTTCCACTAGCATCAGAGAAAAACAGGTGAAGCAAAGTATTAAAAGATTTTTCATCATGCTAACATGGCTGGAGAATTAGGCTACAAACAAATAAACCAAGCAGGGATTATATAAGACTTAATATAATCTTTTATCAGAGCTGAGAAGTCCCTAATTAAACTATGGAAAATACTACTTAATGAGCCTGTAAATAAATATCAGCAGGAGAGACAGCAGAGCACCTTCTAGGGAAGGCCTGAACTCCATAGGAGAGTTAAGAAGAGCAAAGCAAAGATCAGAATTACTGGAGCACCCTAGCCTACCTCAGTAATGAACATACCAAAGGAAAACACCTACAGCCTTCTACCTTTCTTCACTAGCACTTTAATCTTTTTGTTAATTTCAGGGGAACTTAACATTAGTAAACATTCAAAACACGCAACAGTGCAAATTTCCTTTGAAGTTTCTCCTTTCACACACTATATTTTCCTATGTTTGAACCACAGTGAGTTTTGTCTGGCATTGCCACTGATAAGAGGTGCATGCAATATCCTGCCAAGTCAGGGCAACTGCATATTTAAGAGACTATGGAAAAAGTTATCTGAGTTCATGTTAGAAAGGAGGTCATCCAGAATGACTGAACCACTCCAGTCAAGCCAGACAAATAGCATGCAAAATCTCTGGCCAAGACTTCACGAGTCAAACAGGATGTGAAGTTTAGTCATTCTGCTCCAGGGAAGGTAGGCATCTGCTTTCCCTGGGACCAGAGCCAGTCTCTTGCTTGTGGAACAGCCCTCTACAATAAAATATGGTATTTCAATGTTCTGTTGTGGATGCCACCCACGGCTGTGCCCACATCCTTTTACTTTGTAAGCTCTGCCAAGACTACTGTCCTGTGCAATAAACAAAGTACCTGTATGCAATGTTTGTCCCTTCTGGATTTTTTTCAAGAGGAGGGTAGATGTGTGGCACTGAGGGATGTGGTTTGTGGCAGTGATTGGTTGACAGTTGGACTAGATGGTCTTAATGGTCTTTTTCAAACTTAGTGATTCTAAGAATATGCTTCTGCCTTTATTTCAAGGTATGCCTCATGGTTTTCCAAACATCATTCCAGCAAATTCAAATAAGCTACATGTTAAGAAACCAGTACACCCACAGCTTAATGCTTAGAGCTCCCTTGTGCCTTTATTACTTACCTCCCCTTCAGCATGTTGACACCCAGTCCTCTGCTTGAAGGACTTCCTCTCTTTCAACACCCTTTGGTGGTACTCAGTAAACACACTGAGGCTGTGAATAACTCACTTAGTTCCATTTTACCTGGTCTGAATGGTGTTCCCTTAAATTTTTTGCAGTGTGACTTAATCGTACACTGTAGATACATTTTGAAGGTACAAAATCCCCTGTGACCTACAGGTTCCTAAATAGATCTCCCCTCCTGTTCTGACCATCTTAGATCTTCTACTTTCAGCTTGCTCTCAACCCTTTTTTTTTCCCCATTTTTTTCCCTCGTTTTTATATGCCTAACAGTCAAATTCATCTGTACAGCTAAATCTGTTAACTGATCCAAACCAGCAAATCCTGAGTACAAAAGACACACCTCTTAAAATCAATACCACTACGAAAATTGCTGCTGCTCTTGAAGCTGTTGCTATAGAGTGGTGGGATTTCTGTTTCCTTTTTGTTTTAACCCAGGAAGAAAATAACAAAATAGAATAGTCTGTTAGAAAGCTTAACATCATTTCTACAATTAGCTTAATACATCTGTGTACAATCTCATAACTTACAGGAAAACTTTGCACAAGCCACTGAGCTGAAAAGCCAAGCTGGGGATCAGCAAATAAACAAACAGATTACTCTTTTAATTTTGTTTGGATAATTAGTTTCAATGCAGCTTTTACTATATCATCCATCATTATAGGTACTAATATACCAAGATTCTCAAGGAAAGCTTTGAAGCTAGCATCCAAATTTCCACACGCGTCGCAGCAGAAATAATTTTTTGAAACTCCATGCAACTTGGATTTGCTCTATTTTATCACTAAATAACAACTAAATAAATAAAATATATTAAAAATATACATAAATAAATACAACTACACTTTTGCCTCAACCTGATAACTAAAACAATACGATAGCGAGAAGAGAATGTAATCACCACAGGGAAGACAAAACTACTAATGAAGTTCTGGTATCTCACTTTCTTTACAGTTGGTCTTTGACAGATTATCTTGACACTTCCTTCAAAAAGGAGTACTCAATGCATCTCAATCACAGGAAGAAAACAACCGAATTCTCACACAATTATGAACTAACCTCAAGACTGACTGACAGCCAGGAGGTTTCAAGTCTCTCTTTGTAAAGAGAATAACATTTATCTGTAACATTTGTTTCCAATGTTTACTGCACATCATTATCCTATTTCAATGCAAAATAACATTCTCTTTCTTACCAAGTCTGCTTTTTTTCATCTTTATTCTTTCTTAGCGCAAATAACTTACCCGCTTCAGCAAGCTCTCTCCTCTGAACTGTAGCTTCTTAAAGATCTACACCTTAATAGGGAGGGTGTTTATAGGAGAAGCTCTACCACAGTTTAAATTATGTTAAGTGGTGGGAAGGACTGAGATCCCAAACATATGAACACACATTCATCTACACCCACAGCATCACTGACAGCATTACATGAGCTTTCTGCAAGTGACAGCTGATGCTAAAGCGTAGAGTTTGTATGTATAGTATTAAAGGTTAGTTTTGTTTCTTCTTCTGAATGCAAACGTGTTCTCATGAGCAGAAATTCCTTAGAGATATAGACATTTAACGTGGCAGTGTTTGCAACAGCAGAGTGATTGGGATAATAGCCGAATAAAATTTTATTCAAGGATGCAGAGAACAACATACTGCAATAATGAGGTTTTGCTATAACATACATCTGACCACAGTGGCTGTCAGCCTGAGTTAAAGCAGGAAAAATAGTATTCAATTACTATGTTCATTCCACGTTTTTCTTACATGTTTTTGTTTGTTTGTTTTTTCCCCTGGAACAGAGCTATTTTGTTTTCTGTTGGTATTTCAGGCCTCATGTCTGAGAAACTGAGTCTAAAAACCAAAGGCAGCTGGAGTAGAAGTAATTAAGTCCTCTGGAATAAAATAAATAATAAAAATCAGGGCTTTTCCTTGCAATCATATTTTGTACATTTTCACTTGTACCACATAACCATACTGAGAATAAAATAAGCATGAGGCTTGCTTGTTGCACCTGTAAACAGAATAGAGAGCAACCTGCTGCCTCTCCTAAAAGCAAAGTGCTGCTTTTTGCCAGATGAAGTCATTTCTAACTCAGAAATCGTCTATTTATGGACAAAAATAGCACCATGGTGGCAGGACTGCATCTCCAGCCCTGAAACAAGGCAGCACTTGACGTGCTGGTGTTAATGAGGTGATGTGCAAACACCAGTTGTATCAGCTACTTGGTGCTGTGCAGTGAAACTTTTCCTGATGCACCCTCTTGCCCTCTATGCATATAATTCTATGGCAACCACAGATAAGGACTTGCCATTGGCTGTGTTTCTCCTGCCTATTTGATCTCAGGTGCTGAGCTTTTCAGCTCCTGGCTGTGAGAACAGATCATGTTTCCGAAAGATCACATTTCATACTTTTTTTTTTTTTTAACCTTTACCTCTTGTTTCTGTTTTCACTTGTGGAAAAATTTCCAAATGTTTGCATACCATCCCTTTTATGCCTGCCCTACCTTTACAGCTTTAATCACATAGAAGCAGATTTGTTTGGGTTTATTTATTTTTTTCTCTTTCCAGATGCAGAAGGACAGACTTCCAAGATGAACCCATTCTTTTATACCTTCCTGCAGGTTTTCATTTCTTCCTTGTTGTTCTCCTCCTCGCTCACGTCAGAGAGCTTTATCAATGAGGCCTTTTACTGGTTAAAAGGCAACAACAGCAAATCCTCCTAACCTCCAGCATTTCTTTGCCAAAGAGCATTGTCATTTAGGTTGTACATCTTACTTCCCTCTGAGATGCCACCGTTCTTCCAAGTGTGTTCATATAGGCAGTTATTTATGTCTTCAAAGGTAGAAACTCCATATCCTTTTAATAAGGCCCAAAAGTAAACACAATATTCAAGATGTGATCCCACAAGTGCCACATGCAAGGAGAAAATACCTCCGCAGATTTGCTGCCACACTATTTCTTATGGAGGCCACTGTGCTCTCAGCCTTCTTGGCTAGTTGGGCACACTGCTGGCTGGTGTTCACGGCTTTTATCTAGTTAAGATTTTGTTTTGTTTTCTGAAAGCTAGGTACACTGATATGAAATGGAGGTCTGTGTCAGTTGCGGCCACACTTGAGAAATCTGAAGCAGAACAAATAGGGAGCAGATTAGGTAAGATGAATGGAGCAGTGAGAGTTGACATCTGACCCGGTGGAGAATCTCAGTGTTGATGTTACTCTCTCAGAAATGATATACAAGATAATGCTGAGGAGCCAGAAATACAAGGTAAAGTAGCATTAAAATATCAGTAGTATCTCATTATTGAACGTAGCATATCACGAACTGATGTTCATGGAGCAGAGAGTGGAAGATCTAAGTGTGAATGATCCCTTTTATAAAGCACTTGGTAAACTATTCCAAATTCTAACCTAGCGAAGGCTGCAATTATGTGTTTTAGAAAGCAGATGGCTAGGAGGGGATGTGGTAAAGAATATAAGATAATGAATGCTCCGGAGAAGATTCTGTCTCATGAGTCCAAATAGATGTTCAAGGAAATTAAGAGGTGAGGAATGAAAGGCAGATCAAAGGATGTCATTTCTAACTCACCATGTGATTAAACTGGAATTAATTGCCAAAGGATGGGGCTGAGGCCAAGAAAAATAGCAGGATTCTAAATGTGATAAAGCATCTACATAAATACCAGGAATACTTGCAGTTATTTTTACTGATGATTAAATTTTTTAATTAAAATAATTCACCCTCACAAAACATTGAGAAAGGATGTTAAATCTCAATCTGTAAGACTTCAGAGAATCTCCAAATATTAAGGGCTCTGGATGAGTTCCAGCTTAAGAGAAGATTACTCACATCTTCCAATTGTTAATTCCAACCCATTGATCTTACCCTATGGATTCAAATGAGTGAGGTTAGACCTCTGCTGCTTTAGGGCCAATTGACATTTCTGAATCCTATACCATGGTGACATTCTGCCCAGAAATAGTCTTCCTCCCCTGTTGTGGTGGGAAGCATTAGTTCTGGAAGATACATTAACACATATTACCTAAAAACATCTTCCTGAGCAATTCTATACAACCATTGATAGGCCAAGGTACAGGGTGGAAAATAAATTATATCCAATTATCTCCCATTGCTCTCTCTGATACCGCTACTGACTTGATATTAAAAAAATAAAAAATGAAAAAAAAAAAAAAAAAGAGTAGCCTACAACAGGGAGATAACTGTATATGGAAATAAAACGTGACACGTAAGAACCAGGGAGTTCAGGTAGATATATTGTCTCTTACTGGATCCGCTTGCAGGAACTCCAAAAATTATTTCCATCTCACATGTGCTTTTGACCTGGAGATGCTAACCTAAATGAAGTTACTCCTATCCTCAGTTAAGTGCCAAGGCTAATGACTTTAGCATTCAGATCAATAATCCTTTGAAACAAATTGAAGTGAATTTAGGGCAGAGGAAAAAGTAATACACAAGGTGCTTCCCCCAGGGTTTCAGTATCTTTTCCAAACAATTACAGCACAGGTATTGCAAAGCTTACCTTGATCATGTTGCTCTGCCAGCATGATTCAGGCAAGAAGAAAAATGCTTCTAGGTATGACAAAATGAGCCTTCTCCCTTTTCATTTGACTGCTTAGGATGATAATTAGCTCAGGTAACCCCAGTATGATGACAAATCAATTGCACACCTAAAGATAGAGAAGCCTTTTTTGCTCTTTTTAGGAGAACAAATTTATATAGCTAGGTTATTGCAACAATTAGGAAATCATGCAACATGCACAAATACATATAGAGCAAACTTCAGTTTTTACATTTAAAATTGACTGATATTCTAATAACTATTAAAGACCAAGCTGTTTTCAAGTTGCATGTTTTGTTGGCAGCTCTGGTTGGTTAGTTTTGTTGCATTTTGGCCAGGCCTTCTGCATGTCAGGGGGGTTGCATTCGTGACAGAAACAAGCAACAGAGAGAGAAAAGCATATGTCAGTCTCTCCAAAAGTAATGCTTCCTATTTCTTTCCATGGAAACTGTACAACCAATACTAAGAACACATCAACACTATTTGATAGAGAAAATTCTCAGCTAAAAAACACTATTTTTCAAAATAGACACCATGTATGGGAAGTGCTGAATCATGGCCTGAACCCGATTGACCACCTGAGGCAAGCAGTGAGTCAGCCACAGAAGCACAGGTGAAGGTAATTCACCTGTGCTACTGGAAGGAGTGGAGCCTGCCTCCACCTCTCCTAGAGGTGGAGAACATTGTGAGCCTACAACATTGGTAAGTGTTTTCCATTTATTATCTTCCTGTTGCAATAATCTTACTTAGCCTAGCTTTCCTGTATATTTCTTAATTATAATATCTGTGTATTCATAGGTTATACACACCACCATTAAGCTATGTATTTTTGTCAGTGATGAATAAGAGCCTGCATGCAGAAGTCTGCACCAGTGGAGCTGCTCCAGTCACTGTCACCGCTGCTGAAACACACCACCACCACCTCACATCCAATCTTCAGTCTCTATAAACATTCAGCAATCACTGATGAGTATCAATAGGTGACGTTGTTTCCGCATGGAGGAGTTCAGTAACACACCTTTGCTTCATGTGCACTCCCATGTCAGACACCATTCTGTCAGACTGCCCCTCTGCTGCCATCTGTCACATAGCAATAATGTGTAACAGAACAATGGTGAGAAGTTCAGCCTCTGCTGCCATTCCACCAACATTGGTCTCTGATATCATGGACCAGCACAGAAAGATATGAGGCATTACTTTCAGAACAGCCCTTGTATATTAATGCCATAGCAACACAGGAGAGTGCAGCGTGTCACACTGCAGCAGTTGAAATGGCAGACTCCTCACACACACACCTAAGAATAACTTTCAAACAATACATGACTTTATCTCACTGATTGATTTACTTTAAAATGTTCAGTTGATTAACCCATTTAAATCAGTATCTAACTTGCAAGTAATTTGCAGAGATAGCTCAGATATTTTCGATGCTTTGGTTTTAGAGGAAATAAATACTTCAAATCTGAAGTATATCAGCATGCCCCCACCTATTGCCAAACTGTGCCCTCTGACCCACAGAGAAAAGTAGACCTTTTACATCCATTGACTGCTTTGTGGGTCTGTGCTAGGGACCTCAGTGTAGATCAGAGATGTGATTCATGATCATCTGCCTGATGCCTAATCACATCTGTAATTATACAGGAACTCTTTTTAAGCTCATTCACCCACATTTTCCAGAAATCTCTTTTATTGCAAGAGTTCATCCTGGTTCACTTTTTTGCCAGTCTTCAGGCGTTGGCACTTCTCCCTTCGGTATTCCCAAAGGGATTTGATCCTTTAAGTACTAATAGCTATTCCCTTAGAGCTACCCAGGGAAGAGGTGAAGCTGCCATTCCTGGAGGTTTTTGTGAAAAAGGTAGATGTGTCACTGAGAAAACATGGGCTGATGGTTGAACTAGATGATCTTTGTGATCTTCTGCAACATTAGTGATTATGTGACAAAGTAACACACTTCACTTTGAGATCTGACTAGTTAAGGGTTCAGAATCCACAAGAGATTCTGTGGATCTAGTGATGATATCAAACTCATTTCCTTCCCCTCCTGCATTTCATTATTTTTTTGTTTCCTCTTTTAGGTATTCAGAGAACCAAAGACTGAAACAAAATCTTTCCTTTCTTACTTAGAATATGAGATTTGCCAGTAATCCAAACAATTACACTCTCTCATTTTTGACCTGAAAACATATCATTACTTAAAGCAAAATGGAACCACTTCAATAACTCAATAACTTAGTAAAAGGACGCTTTTGCGAACATCCTCAAATCCAGTTTTTAAGGTTTTTTACTTAAATTGGGAGCACAATTCTGTATTTCCTTTGGCAAATGATATAGTTATGCCTCCCATATATCCACAATTGCCTTAACTACTGATCCACTGGATGAAAAGTTCCCAGAATTGCTCCTTCTGTGCCCTTCTCAAGGACAGCTCTTGAAAGAGGTGCTTGAAACCTTTCAATCGCTAACAGAAAAAAAATAACAACCCACCACCACTAGAGATTTTTGCCTGGATAGAGACATGAGCTAATCAGGACTTTCAAGACAGGTGTTTCTATTCTTGAATAATTTGAGAGAGATGAAAGTCTGAGGAAACTGCCCCTAAAATTTCAGTGCCTCCACAATAATACAGTCAAGGAGATACTTAATGGGCACCCCATACAAAAATAAGCACTTGGTAATGCTTACTTCCCAAGGTCCTTGTATCTCTTTGTCCCCCTGCTCATCACTGGGCTTTCAGAGATGGTTTCTGTACCTATGTAATTAATTTCAAGCCATGCAGTTTTAACAAAAATTGGTTGCTGTACTAACTGACTTGCAACTGAGAAGAATGAGATCATTCTGTCATTCCTAGTCACTCTAATTAAGAGCAGCTTGTGCTGCTTTCTATTTGTTATGGTCTTTACTGGCTAGCTAATTATTCCATGCGATTGTCCTGTGAAAATGAGAATGAAGGTAACTTCTCAGCTATGCACCAGGAATGGATATGGTGTTAGAGGTTATGCTCTGTCAAGATTTTTTCTTGCAAGCCTGTTTAATACATATTTGTCAGAGTTATTCTAGCTGGACTCATGATATTATGTTTCCCCAATGATTATTTCCATCCCACCTCTGTCCCAGAACTGCACTGATTTATCAGCTGACTGATACTTTACCTACCTAGCTTTCTAATTTTAACCAGGTTAGGAATTTCTTCCTTCTGTATAAGTTCTTCATGAAAATAAAAAAAACAACAGCAGAAAAACCCTCTCCCAAGCGGCATTTCCTCTATTTTGGAAGATTTCAGTCACTGAACTCAAATACTGAAGAAATACTGCTGTCTTCTTGTGAGAAGGTTCTGGCCCTGATTTTTTTTTTTTTCCCTCCCCTTTTTCTTTTCCCTGCAATAATGTTTGTCTGCAAATCCTGGGAAAATTCACTTGGGTGATTCATGCTTACTAGTTATTCCTAGCCAAAATTTTCCCTGACATTTCCTATACTTCGGGGTACAAAAATAGTCATGGCTTAGTCTCTGCAGACAGTGAAAACCCTCTCCTTAGCTCACCTCCTTTCTACTCATTGGTTACTGATCTTTTTTCTCTGGTTATTCTTCTGATTACCAGGCTGCTGCTAACCTGGCCATATTGCTCCCAGTTTACTCCCTTTGATGCTTTCATCTTTATGCGTTAGAAAGAAGACATAAGCACCTTGATAAGCTATTCCCAATCCATTTAGAACCTGAAAACAGTACCAATTTCCGCTGTCCTTCCACCAGTCTTATCACTAAGGAATTCAGTGAGACTCAGTATTGCTCCCAGGTTCCTCCCAGTGGTGATTTGCTTCAATAAATGCTGCCAGAGTAGGGACCACACTTTACAAAATACCCACTGGGAGCACACTGGGACCCTTCTGCTCCACACTGGTGCTGTGCCCAGCTGCACTCAACCTGGGTCAGGCATGGGTGAACTCAACCCATTCAAAATCTCCCATTATGCTGCTGGCTCCTAACCTCTGCAGTCCTCTTCAGAGTTGTAATAACGCAGAAGTTCATAACTTCTACTCACTTTTTATTAGCATGCATCAAGACCAGTAGATAAACTAAAATGTATTATTTAAAAGATAGGCAATCTTATTACCAAAATAGTTGTTTTTCCTTTATAGGTTGTTTGACTTGTTCTAGGAAACACATTTTAAGATTCTAACGATATATATGCATGTTACATGAGCTGTCTGTATCTCAAAGCTTGAAATGAAGAAACTTGCCTTATCAAAGACGTATTTTCTGTTCACAGCAAATATCCTTATCTCAAATCACTTTATGAACATTGAGAAGCCAATATTCAGAGTAACACAGGGCCAGACTCAATCCACCAGTGCAATAGTTCATCCATCCTCTCTCTAAGGAATCTGTGTAGAGCCAGAGTTCTCCAGACAGGCACTCGGATCACAGAATGGGACAGCATATTCTGAAGAAGCTTCTCTCTTTCTATACAAGAAACATTTGCTGAATGGATATAGGCAGTGCCTTCAGTCTGGTCTCCAAAGTCTACCAGTAAGAATCTTTTAGAAAGCCATTAATAGTTATGGACACAAAGAGATTTAGGCATATAGTTCTGACAAATGCAGGACAAAGGCATTTTGTTGTTTGTTGTTTTTGGGTTGGGATACATATATATATATAATTAGGTTTTTTTTTTGTGGTTATAACTATTTTTGATTGTTTCCCTTACTCTATAGCAATACACACTCACATTGTAATTGGGGGTTGGACTCGATCTCTGGAGGTCCCTTCCAACCCCTACAATTCTGTGATCCCTATATAACCATTTCCTTTCTCTCTTTTTGTCCTTGGTGCATTCTGTTTTGGATTTCATGAGCAAGTTCTGAATTGATATGCTTTTCCCTATTTTTAATTTAAAATTAATTTACTATTCAGTAGTTGAAAATACACTTAGGGGACAGCTTGGCTTTTTCACTATGCCTTTATGACGTTATATAAATCAGTAAGTATTTTCTGATTTTGTTTGTCATATTAAACTTGCTACATGATCACAAATAAAAGGGAAAGAAATGCTCCTAGAGGAAATTACATGCTCTGGATCCATAAGACTTGGATTTACAGTTGAGCTTTCTTTCTAGGTCTAGTGATTTTTGTATGAAGGTTGATACTTTTGACTGTAAAACATTACCGATGTAAACAAATTATATGAAGGAACAGCACGCAGATGAGTTTTCTCATTCCAGTGCATCCTACTGTGATCAAAATTAATGAATGAGTGAGATCATGGTTTAAATATGGTTCAGATTAGTCATGAGCTAAATCGGTTTCTAATAAATACTTCCCAGTAGCCTGTGTGAAAGGTACATAATGCTCATCCAGACCTCCTAATAGGCCTAATTATCACTTTTTTTTTTCCTCAGAAATAATAGGTAGGAGAAGAAACTCTTGCTTGCACAAAGTCCCTCAAAGTCTCTGTACGTGTGTCATGATGTGTAGTGACAGCTGATATGCTGCAACTGCCCTATAACAGAGTGGCACTGCATTTAGTCTTGTCATCACTTGTCAGGAACATGAACTCATTAAAAAATAATAATACAATAGGCCACGATATGTAGCTGTTAACTTTGACTGAAATAGAAACAACATTGTCTTTTTTTATCACCGACATTCTTGAAAGATTTCCATCAGAGCAAGGCAAAAGCCAAAAAAAAAAAAAAAAAGCTCCACCAGCTCCCTAGGCAGCCTGTTCCAATGCCTTGTCACTCTTTCTGAAAAGAATTTTTTCCTAATATCCAGCCTGAACCTCTCCTGGTGCAACTTCAAGCCATTCCCTCTTATTCTATCACTGCTACCTGGGAGAAGAGGCCAATGCCCCACCTCATTACAACGTGCATTCAGAGGGTTTTAGAAAGGTCTCCAGAGCCTCCTCCAGACTAAACAATCCCAGTTCCCTCAGCTGTTCGCCATAAGACTTGTGTTCCAGACCTTTCAATGCTTCTTTACCCATCTTCAGGACAAACTCCAGGGCCTCAGTGTCTGTCTTGCAGTGAGCAGCCCAAAGCTGAACATAGAACTTGAGGTGCAGCCTTACTGGTGTTGAGTACAGTGGAACAGTTACCAACTTGGTCCTGCTGGTTATGCTATTTCTTTAGCCATACAAGCTAAAGTGATCTAATATGTGATACTGCTTCACAAGAGCAAAGGATGCAGAAACCAAAAGCCCATAAAAAGTAGTATGTGACACTACACAGGCTGTCATCTTTTCTGATCTCATCTTCTGATGGCCAAGCACAGTCAGCCCTAAAGTAAGCAGCTCTGTGCAGTAGGGAAACATCACAAGTTAATAGAACTGTGGGGACAATGGCACGAGGGACATGTGGAGAGTGCAGGATTAATTGCATTTTAATCCAATAGTTACTTTTGTGTGCTTTTAAATTTTGTTACAGTTGTACTGGCAACACCACACTCAGATTTCAGTAAATCATTTGAATGCAAGTGGTTATACCATGAATGTGCTCCTATCTCAGCTATTCCATTTTCAGCTTTGAGGTCTCCACTGAATTCAGTAGAGCTATTTCATATGTCCTGTTCAGTACAGTTCACCAATAGTCAGTGAGGAGAACCCAAACTGTTGCTCTGCTATTGAGTTCTGATGTTGAAGCATAATCCATCTTCTCCATAATTCTGCCCATGACTGTCATTAGCAGCCCCACAATTACTCATAGAAAACCTATAGCCATAGGTTCTACTTGTGAAACTGCTGATATGTTAATCAATACTGTTCTTTGCAGCCACATTGTTCAGAATGCCTGGTAGGGCATAAATAAAATAAAGTTATTTAATACAGATTCCTCTCATGGTGTTCAAGTAGTACCTATTTTGAAGAATGTCAGGAGCTGGAATTTCTGACTACAGTGTCCCATTATGCACAGTTTTGATCTAATCTTGCTAATAATACTTGCGATGCCAGTACCTTGCCCAGTCTCACAGAAACTGGAGCAAGTGAGGTTTTAAAGTAACCTGAAACAAAGCTGCATAGTACAAATGTTGAAAGACTTGCAAGGAATGAAATGGAAAAGGAGCTTAATGAGACTTCGCTTATCCAGCCTGAACAAAGTGGAGAGGTGAAGGGAAAATGAAAACCTGCGACTACTTTTCCAATTAAATAAAGACAAGAACAATCTATAACAGGCTTCCCTGAAATGTATTCAAAAAGGTTAGGACCTTGCATTTAATATGAGAAAAAATAGAAAGGATGATTTTCCTCTGAAAGCCATTTAACCCCCAATAAAATATCCAAAGTAGTTCTCAAGCTACTCTTTCTACTGAGCATTCAAAATGGAACAGTGTAGGATTAAAAATACCCTGAAGGAGGTCAGTCTCATAGCATGGAAGAAAACACAGGGTGATTCTTCCTTTTGGCCACTACACAAAGGATTTAATTCTGGTCTTCCATAGCTGACAGTATGGAAAATTTATCAGCTCAAAATAAAAGTCTGAGATTATTAATAGACTCATGTCCTTTACAATAAAAAAAAAAGGAATGTACAAAACATACGGGGAAAAATCTTCATACATGATGACTCAGGTAAGAAGAGCAGTGCAAACAGCTACCTACCTTCAGAGACAGAAAATTAAGTAGTTTTAGAATCACAGAATTGTTAAGATTGAAAAAGACCACTACAATCATCTAGTCTAACCATTAACCCATCTCCAAGAAGAAACTATACTGGGGAGATGGAAGAAGTCCTCCAGTCCTAGCTATTAACAGTACTGATCAGGGTTTCCCTTACAAATTCTCCTAAATAATTAGTCAGAACCAGAAAAGGAACAACAGTGTGATGCCTGGCTTCTGGGCTGATGGCTGCAGCTGAGCTATTGAATGGAAAGGAGAGATCTCTGTGTTCCCAGGTGAGGAAGAATACATGCTTTCTCTGTAAATTGCTCAAATTATGCCTTAATTGCCATACCTGAAAGAAGGCTTCTGATATTCTGTTCTCACCTGTGAATTCTGACAAACAGCTGCAAATTACTGTCATTAAGCTCCTGCTGAAAAGGTCACCAGCTACCTTGGTACTGTAATATCCCCCATTTCCTTCATTCACTTTTCTTTGTTCTGAAGCTTACATAAAACATACAATATAACACTGTATTCCTATTTAATTCAGAGAGGTTATTTTTGCTGACCAACACCTTCTCTGAATCAGACTTAAAGCCTCAAGTCATGGTCCTACATCAGCTTCATGTTTTATGAATCTTTGAAGATGGTGAAGTGGAGCTCTTGACTGTTATAGTTCATATACTGGAGAATAAAGTCAAATGGATGACAGTTTAATTTAATAGACTTGGCTAGGACATTGCCTTCTCTGTCACCTTCTCCACAGAGGTGGTCATTTGGGTTAAGATGCAGAATAGACAAGTGTAAAATGTAATGTGAAACTGCCCAACATATATCCTGACCCTACTAGAGCTCTGCAATATGAGAGTTGCCATTTCATTCTTTCTCACATTAACCTGACTATGCCACACATTGCACATGGGAATCATGTTCCAGTTCTAGCTAAGCCATTCTTTTGGGAAGTGTATAATCAATGGATATCAAGATGTTATAATCACAATACAATCAAGAGAGTTAGGCAAAATAGACAATGATAGCAAAAGAGAATAAAATGGAAAGCTTACCCTTCAGCTGGGCTCACCACAAAACACCAATAGAGGCAACCACCAGAAGAGATCCTTCCCCACTGGTAGCCAGCTCTTAAATAGGTCTAGGAGGGGTGGAGCCTGGCTCCACCTCTTCCGGCAGCACAGGTGAATTGCCTTCACCTGTGCTCCTGTGGCTGGCTCATGGCTTGCCTCAGGTGATCAATCAGAGGTTCAGGCCGTGACTCAGCAGTTCCCATACAGGAAGCCTTAATGATTGACAAGACCCAAATTGGGCACTGGCTTACCCATTCAGCTGCCATCTGTATCAAAGCCACACAGTCATAGAATCACAGAATCAGTAAGGTTGGAAAAGTCCACTAAGGTCATCAAGACAACCCAGCACCACCATGCCCATTAAACTATGTCCCTCAGTACCACATCTACCCTTTGCAGTAAAAGCAAGGGTTACTGAATCAGTGCAGTACTTGTTACTCTTCTACTTTAATTTAGAAAGAAGAGTGGTGAGAATGAAGATATATCTTCAGGTTGCTATTTGCACAGAAAAGAGACATAGCACATCTGTAGGTGGAATATTCATCCATGTTTTGTTTTGTTTTGTTTTGTTTTGCAGGGGGAGTATTTTGCTTCTCTTTCTAGAAGGCCTGGTGTGGTTCAAGTTAAGTTAAATAGATTCATCGGTGCTAAAACACTGCATTCATAGAATCATAGAATAGAATCACTTGAGAGAATAGAATGATTTGAGTTGGAAGAGACATTTAAAGGCCGGCTATTTCAATTCCCCCACATTGTACAGAGACAAATACAGCTAGATCAGATTGCTCAGAGCCTTGTCCAGCCTGAACTTGAATGTATTCAAGAACAGGGCGTCTACAAGATCTCTGGACAACCTGTTCCAGTGTTTCATACAGATGCATTCAACCTTGCCATGGAAGAGCTAGAAGACTGATACAACGGAGAGCTGGAAGAGTGACTCTCCTGCTCTTCCCAGCCAAATGCACCCACAAACACAATTGGATCTGTTTGCTGAAAGCCTTTTGGCATCAAACCGGTGGATCACTGATAAAGGCATTGATACATTGTAGATCAGCAATAGATTGTATGATTGGATGTTTATTGAACAAATGCATCAAAGTGATGAAGATGTAGTGAAATTCACATTTTTATATGAACTGGATATGTAAAACCCATTACAAATATATTCATCCATCCAGTAGAAGAAAAGCACAATACTGGGGCCTTTATTGTTCTTTCATTTTTAAAAGAAACAGGATCCCAGTGCCATGTGGTAGATGATAACATATAAGGCAGATATTTTTTCAGGCTTCACAATGCCTATGCAAACTTTGGTTTTGTTTCACTATTAATATTAAGGCAGCTATAAAAGATGACATACAAGACCATGCATTAAATAATTCAACCACAACATGTTTTTTTGCATTTCTTTCTTAGTACAGAGAGACATCTGATCATAATCTTAAGACAAGTTTTTATCATGAGAATTCTTTATTTGGTGAACTATTTTGGAATTCTAATAATCTGGCTATATTAAAGAACAAAACTAACTCTCTGAATAAACTTAATGGCTTTGGTTGGATCTGATATTCTGTGTATTAAAAACAAAAACAACAACATCAGCAACTCTGTAATGGAGATCAGTTACACCACAGCAGAAAAAGAATGTAATAGATGCAATAACAGGAGTCAAAAGAATCATACAAGACCAACAACAAAGATGAAAAATAATTATTTCTATTGATTTGCTGCCTGACTTGTGTACATTATTCTCCAAAACAGATCAGACAATGACTGCATTAAAAATAAAATAAAGTAATAAATCAAAACAAACAAACAAAATAAAAATGTCCAAAAGCATGGGTTGGTGTCTTGGCAAAGGGCAGGTATCCTTCTGTGACACAACCTGTATTATAGTTTTCTGTGATCTCTCTGGAGGTCTTTCAGCCCAGCAGGGTATGTCAAGGGAAACAGAAAGGTTCTATTCACAGTAGTAACACAGGTACCTGGGGGGAAAAAAAGAAAAAAAAAAAAAGATCAAAAGCCATTTGGATATGAATTTATCCAGTATAAGTAGAAGATTTATCCAGGATTTACCACTTCCTAGAAGGCTGAGATCAGCTTGATCAGCTTTTTATAAGACACACGGCCACAGATGTGCAAAACACTAGTGTGCCCAACACAGCCATTTGAACACTTTTTGTGGAGAAGTATGTTAATCAGCCAGGAACTTGTTAGAGTAGCCCCATGGTGATTCAGTCCAAATCATTCTGCTGTGTGTGGAGTCCTTGTACCATGAATACCTCAGATCTTTGCTCAGATGTAAATAGAGGAAATACCCAAACTAGTGTCCTGAAAACAAATTTTCTGCCCATTGAAGATCTACAGTGAAGAGAAACAAAGGCAGAGGTGGTGAAGATATAGACTCACAGAATCATAGAATCATTAAGGCTGGAAAATACCACTACGATCATCTAGCCCAATCATCAACCCATCACAGCCATGCCCATTAACCATGATCCTCTGGGCCACATCTGCCCTTTTCTTGAACTCCTCCAGGGTCAGTGACTCCACCACCTCCTTGGGCAGCCTGTTCCAATGCCACCACTCTTTCGGAGGAAATCTTTCCTAATACCTAATCTGAACCTCCCCTAGTCCAACTTCAGGCCATTCCCTCTTATTCTATCACCATTACTTGGGAGACCACTCACAGCTTCATTGTCCTTCTCTGGAAAAACTTCAGGGCCTCAATATCTTTCTTGTAGTGACGGCAATGTATCTAGTGTTGTGCACATATAATGATAAACTTCATCTCTCACTCCAAGAGAAACAGCCCTTTTCTAGAACACGGGTGGAAAGGAAACCTGCAACTCTCACAGAAAAGAGCCTTGTCTTTGATGTTCATGCACCCAATCAGGAGTACCACCATCCTCCCAGATGTTCAAAGCACACCAGGACCTCTGTCTGATCAGCCTGCTCAACACTAGCAGCTATGTGCAGAGACTCACACTGTGCCCATCTTCTACACAAAGATAACACCACTCTATCAATCCTATAAAATCACAGGAGCTTCACTGGGAATTGTACAGAGAAAGAGCGAGGACGTCAGGGGATTGCAGAAAGAGCGAGAACTGTAATAATTGGTTTAATCTACCCAAGCAACAGGCTGCCAGCTGGCACTTCTAGCATTAAGTTTATTAACTGTCAGCATCTGACGGATTAAGCAGCACAGGTCAGTGATAGGTTTCTGCTGTATGAGGCTGTTCCACACTGGTGAAGGGCATTCAGTCCATAAGCAAAAACCCTTCTCTGTACTCTGATCTCTGTTTGCACTGAAATAACAACAAAGTGGTTTTCGATATACACCAGGGTAACTGACAACAGAATTTGACCTGACTTCAGCAGGAAGGGATGCAATCCACAAGGATGGAGGGCTCATTCTGTCATTTTGTACAGCTGCTAATGCAGGAAGGTTCTTGATCTATGACCAGGGTTCCTACTAGGGTTATGATGGTGATGAAATACTAATTATAAAACCCATCTATATGAAAATACAAGCCTAAAAACACAAGCTGAAGCACTTGTCAGTGACTTTCTTATATTTAGGATGAGTTTCTAACAGTCTGAAACACTAAAATGTAAGTGTTCTGCACAGAATCCCAAAATTAAAGTTCACCTGTTACAGAACTTCCAGAAATGCTAGATCTGATAACTAACTAGCTGTAATTAAGGACCATACTTAAACACATATACCCTGCAGTGTTGGAACAGTTAGCTAGTGGTCTGATTACCAGCTAATAAAATTGGTTTGTTTCTCTTCAAAAAGATTAGAAATAAATGTAGCTGAATTAAAGATTTAGTCTGCATATGGACATAATGGAGTGACAGGTAGATGAGTTGCCCAGTGCTTTGTTTTTTCCTATTCTTTAACTCAAACTTCAGCCATATTCTTGAGCAAACACAGACTGATTCAGTAGAACAATTCCTGTGCAAGGTCATTGCAAGTTGAGTGCTCCAGGAGGCACAAGTGATGTGTGGTTATGGAGAGTGTGCAACGGACTTTATGAAGACCTATTAAAGTTTTCTAATTGTTGTTGATTACTTCTTTTTGTATATTGAAAACCACAACAGTTCTAGGAGTTATTTTCTACCCCATCTGTCTGATGTTTACTGAAAAAAATGAGGTTATGACACAGATATTTTCAAGCCTGGGAATTTTATTATGAGACTTGTTAAACAAGGGCAGGCTTTGAGCCTTATGTTACATTTCTAATAGAAAAAATTAACTCACATACTCCAATCCAGGAAATAATCTCATGCAGACAAGAGAAAATCACCTTCTACTGTTTCTATTTAAATTTGCTTTGTCCCATTCTGTCTGACTTTCCCCTTCAGCTGTCTTCAGCAGTCTTTCTCCAGGTCCCTCTGTGTAGTTCAGTCTCATGACTCCTTGTATCTGGGCTCTTTGGGCTTTCCTCCCAGGCTTGTTGGCCTTGCAACCCCACACTGTCAGTTTTAGCCAGAATCTCTTCTCCTCCATCATGGTGCCTGCAGAAGAAATAACCATGAGCACAAATGATAGGTTTTCTGCTGTCAACACTCATTCTCTGTCAACTCCCTCTGCTGTCAACGCTCTTTATCTCCTGCTTGCTAGAGATGAGAGGGATGGGATCAGCTCCAAATTCAAGTACTTGCATCTAGACGTAGGTGTTAAAGCTCCCATTAAGTCAACAGGGAACCTAGAGAGCAGTTCAGCTCTCCTCACCATTTGGTAGCTTTGCTCTCCTCCGGGTTTGTTTGGAGCCTAAAGGGCATGTGAACATTCATATACTTCACGTACATATTGACTTAGTTTGCATTGTTTCAGGTCCTTGGAAAGCATGGATTTTATGTAGGAAAAATTCTGTCTGCTTTGTGTAAGGTGCATATGCCACCACTGCATACTGGGAGGTTAGGAGTTGATGGACCATACTCAATGGAGCACCCTGAGAGATTTTTCTTCTCTGTTTTCCATAAGATTTACACACTTTGACATTCACAAGCCAGCAGCAGAAGAAACATCTCTGTTATTAACAGCTGGACTTTCAGCTACTCTGCACATTAGAGCTGCTTGAAGAAAAAGGTTACTGTATTTTCCTTCACCTGGCTAAAACACTGTTTCTTCAGTTCTCAGTTTTCAGGATGACTGAAATTGGATAACACACAGGGAAACATACACACACCCTTCAGTCTTAGGCCCACATCTCGCAAGAAAAGTTTCAGCCAGGATAATTAAAGTTTGGCAAAGTTACAAGTAAGAAATGAGGGCAAATCTTGCATAAGCTTAACCATATCTGGTTTTCCTAGCTCAGCTCATGATAGCAGTACCTGTTTCTCAACTAGCACTGAACAGTTTCCTCCTCTTAGTTTTCCGAAGCTTCCCTAGAACAGAGTCCTATTGTATGCTCTTATAGTCCATGGATAAAGCACAAATTAGTTTTTCTTGCCCAAATTAATGACTCCAGAGTCTTTTATCAGTTAACCCATGTGCTTCCATTCTTCTGACCTCCTCCCATTACAACCTTGTGTGACTTAAAGAACTGTTTTCCCAAATCCTTGCCTCTTTCAGATCATTTCATGCAATCTGCACTGTCTTGTTTTCCCCTTCTGCTTCCCCACCATGAGTACACACCTACATTTTTTTTTTGTACTCTACAGTGATAACGTATTTTTAGGCCAGAGTCTACTGCATTCTTCTGTTATTTCCACAGCTTTCTGGTGCAACCATGGCACAGGACTCATCTTCTTAATACTTATTCAACAATACTTAATAAGGACAGATCCAAGAAAAAGACATGAAATACTTGCACAGAAAATGACTATGAGCAGATCTAAGCAAATGTTTCAGCTAAGACCTTCCACTCAACAAAAAATCTGTTATTTTCCTTGTTATCTGCTAGGTCAAAATATAGTTTTCTAATCCTTTCAATTAAAATGCAGCAAGACCTGATAATGAATCACTGAGTCTCTCCACAGAAACTAATCACCTTTCACAGTGCATCTCTTCTTATTGACATTCACCTTGGCTCTGGAGTGACTCACCAGCTGCTGAGCTATGAACTTTGAAATGTTTACTTTCACACTACACAGTTCAGCCTCCATTGCTAATGAAGAATGAGGACAAGTCCAGGAGAAGAACTGCTCCATGCCAGATATACCTCACCCTCAATCATCACAACAATCTGTTAGGAAATTCTACAGTTTTACACGATACATTGAATAGCACTATGAATTAATCGTTTTCAAGACTGCCATAGATGAGATAACAAATGAAAAGTATGCCATGCTGCACTGCCCACTGAAGCCTATAGTCGAAGAAAAAACTGGCAGATATCTGCTTTAGTCTCAGTTTCATAGGACAAGAGGTAATTGCCTTAAGTTGTAACAGAGGGATTACGGTTAGGAGAAATTTCTTCTCAGAAAGAGTGGTGAGGTATTGGAACAGGCAGCCCATGAAGGTGGTGGAGTCACTGTCCCTGGAGGTGTTCAAGAAAAGGGCAGATGTGGTACTGAGGGACATGATTCAGTGGACATGGTGGTGATGAGTTGATGGTTGGATGAGATTATATTAACTGTATTTTCCATCCTTAATGATTCTATGACTCTGATTCTCTGCTCTTTGAGAGCACATGCAACCTCCTCTAGACCCAATCTAGACCCAAGCAAGTAGTGCTTTGTGGTTAAAGACCACAATCCTATTGCTTGCAACTTCACCAATTCTGCGCAAAACAGCAGACTTCATAATTTGACTTTCCAACTAAACAAGAAAAAAATAAGAACAGCTAAAACAAGAAGAAAAAAAATGGGGAAGAGATTCTACAGGTAAGAAGAGTAGCAGCCATTTACTTTTCAATGACCTCTGGTAAACTTATGAAACTATCAAATTTAAGCAGCTTTTTAGTTGAAAAAGAAATGATAGAATTAAAATTACTTAATTATTAGAACATAGGCAGAAATTTTAAAAATCATATTGTTTGACTACAGTGATGCCTTCAGGAGACAATCGTTTAAGATTGCTTAAATACCCTGAATGACAACACTTCTCATCTAGTGATCCATACATTTTTTTCAAATTATAACCCTGTCATAGGCAAAAAATCGCTTGAATTGTGAAAACTGACAGACAGCAGATAATTGGGTGTATACATGTTTGTGAGAAATGTCTGAAATTGAACTTTTGAACTCTCAAGTAGCAGCTTGATATTTGCTAGCTGCAACCAGCAAAGGCTGGCTGTAAATTTTGAAGACTTCTGGTCTAAACAGAAATGACACATCCTGAATCCTCCTGTTAATAAAGAGACATGAAACAGGACCATCAGATAGGAGGCTGATCACATGCTGTGCTGCTACACATAGACTGTTCAGATGGGAAAACTGTAGGCTTGCAGTCTGGCGAGAAAAGAAGACATACTTGAAAGGAAGTGATCTTAGGAAGAAAAAGGAGAAACAGAAAGGAAAAAGATTCTGCATGGAAGAAACATCCTGGGAGTGGGGAGAAGGTATGGGAGATGGAGAAGAAGCACAAAGATAAATCCTGGGGATACACAGGGACCTCAACCTGTAGCCCCAAGTCTTGTAATCAAGAGTAGCTTTACAGCAAGGACCTGCACAACTCTATTCCAAGTATCCCAGACCAGCAGCAACCTTCCAGCAGGAATAAGAAATCACGTCCTGGTGAACATGAATGAGGGGGTTGAAACTAGATGATCGTTATGGTCCTTTTCAACCCAGACCACTATATGATTCCATGATAATCAGGAGGGTACAATCTCCTACCTCCTTGGCTGTTAAATGTGAATAAATGCTGGACTGGTACCTGAGTATTGCACTGTTCTGCATCCAAGGAAGTAAACAATACTGTAATGCTGTTGTTCATAAAATGTACTCAGAATCTGAGGTGCAGTCTGCATACCTTCTGCTAGGAACCTGTTTCCTTATAATAATCATTCAATATAGTGAAGAAATGAGACTCTTTCAGGTACCTTACCTCTGTTTTTTTTTGTTGTTTTTGTTAGTTTGCTTGTTTTTTGTTTTGTAATTTATTGGGGGGGAAAAAAATATATATTATTCTTGAATTTTAGGGGCCTGCACAATTTTTTCTTCACTTATTGGAACTTGTTTCCAGCAGCTCTGGTCTTGAGATGAATGGTACTGGTGGATCATCTACTGCTGTTCCCAGCAGAAAAGGCTTACATACAACCTGTCCATGGTTATAACTGGCTTAAGCTTGAGCCACAGTAGCAAAGCATACAAAGGCCTTGTAAACTTCAACCATGGTAATATTTGCCAACTACAAATAGAAGATTGCCAAACAGATAAAAGCAATCTTTTCTCAAAATGCTTGGTGGTGTTCTTACACAACTTCTACAGCTGTTGCACAAAAAAATGGACAGAAACTTTTGCTGCTAACCCTCCAGGCTGAAGGTTCTTTAGTAACTCACACACAGTCTTATTGACTTTGCTCTTATTTCTCAGTTTTGTTCCAGAGCTGTTGATAAAAACAGCAACCAGAAAAATCTATACAGTGAGATGAGTGGGACAGCACAGTGAATCTGGTCTAGTCTGAGATATCTTTAATAGATGAATGAGCAGCAGCCAAATAAAAAAGCCTATGTAATATCATACAAGAAGGCCTCACCTTCCTCCGTCTCTAATTCGGCATGTCTCTCACTCAGCATGCCCTCCCTTACAAATGACAAGCTGGTGATAACTGCTCTCTTGAACTTGTTCTTCACCATATTACTTGATGACATCCCAAGTCCAGCAAGCAGAGACAGAACAGCAACCCCATCTGCACAATATGACATTTCTTCTCCACTTAATGATTTTCTTGGATCTCTTAGAACTGTCCCAAGAAGACAAATGTGCGCATGAATGCCCATTGACTACAGTCTTGTAGTAAGACAAGGAACTGTGCCTCCCTTCAGCTATTGAACCAGATACATAATGTCCCAGAATGCTTACTGCTGTGGTAACTCCAGCCTGGTTCTTAATACCTTCACCATAAAAACAGCAAAATGTAGTTTGTTCAGCAACTTGTTTTCCATGTGTGAATGAATGAAGTCTGGGAAAAAAAGAGTTTATCAGGCTTTGCTGTTTTTATGTCTTTCTTCTGTTCTGTTAGTATGGTATGGAGGGTGTGACTAAATTAATTACATTTACTGAGCCCTCAGACAGTTCTGAAAGCTGAGAATGCCACGCTGTGTCCATACAGTGCATTTTTACGACATTTTTCATTTGTGAGGTTTCTCCGCATTAAAATGTCACAGCTCCAGATCCCCGAAGCTATCTCCAGCACTGTGTTCTCTGTAGCTAGCTTATTCATCACAAATACACTCTACTGAACACAGCACAAAATTTACTTGCGTCATAAAAAAGGAAAATAACACGAGAAGACAAGAAATAGCAGTACAATGGGACAAGCACAATTTTATCTAAATCTCATTTTCATTCTGGATATTAGCTTGGAAAAGCTATACGTGTGCAAAAGTCTGAAGTCCCGCTGCCACGGTTCCATACCGGTTTTGCTTTCCTTCATGAACTAACTAGGCAAGGAATCACAGTTCAAGAAGTAATTATGAAAACAAAATGATATTTTGATTATATTAATTAATTATATTTGAGTAACATCGTTAGAGGGCATGGTGGTGATGAGTTGTTGGTTAGATCTTAGTGGTCTTTTCCAACCTTAATATTTCTATGATTGTATGATTTTATTAATTTGTCATGTTTTCAGTAAATATCAAACAGGAAACCATTGGGGAGATTAAAGAGCAAGCCTGTTTCTTCATCAATACTGAGAGACATGGCTCTGTAGGGAAGATTAGTGTTTGTCATACAACATGGCCAGTGTAACACACCAACTTCTGGAATTAGGTATTTAATTGCATGAATGCAACTCAATTTCTTAAACACCTAGCTGATAATATTGACAGACACCATCCTGAAAATTGGTCGTTTCTCCTTCGGTGCTCATTATCATACCCAAACATGTCTGAAGGCATTGTGTGTGCAGCTTTGCAGCACTCTGCTAGCACACTTTGCAGTACGTGAGATTCATCTGACAGTGAGCTATAAACTGGAGAGATTGCCTTGTATAAGTACTTCGTAGTGCTTTAGTACATTGACTGTCCTGCATTGCTGTTAGAGTTCTGAAAGCTTTCAGAAATAAAATTCCCATTTTGTTTTAGCAAGACAGAAGACAGAAAGCTATATGCAGGTGTCTGCATATGTACATTAAAGTTCTATAGTAAAATGAAGATGACAAAAAAAAAATCACTGCTCTTCTCATCCATTATTTAAAGGATTCTGAGTTCCAGAATAATCAGTGCTCCATAATGACTTCACATATAGCCAGCACCACTTTCCAGTGAACAGTTTAGAAAAAAAAAACAGTTCTTTGCTACAGATTACACAATGAATGTATGATGGGATTCCTGCAGAGGCAATTTCATGTGAAATTTAGGACTAATTTCCAAATCATACAAATTGCTGGAACAAACAAAGCCAGAACACTCACCTCCGGGACAGAAAGATGCCCACCTGTTTTAACACACTTTATAGATTTTTTTCCCTAAAGAAAAGATTTGTGCTGCTTCTCAGCGTAATTCTTGAAGGACTTTAAGGAAAATTTTGAAAACAGGAGAGTTTGGGTTCATGATGTTAAGTACATTCAATGGCCATCTCTCTCTTCCTAAGAGACCTCTGAGCAAGAAATCAAGGTTTCTGAATTCTAACAGTGTATCAAAGCTATTCAGGGAACAATCTGGAAAAGAAGGCAGTATTACTTATTTGCCTCACAGGCTTCTTGCAAACAGAGCAGAATGTCAAACATTTCCTTTCTAAATCTCATGCTAAAGGTCAAGTGCAGTAAATTGCTGCAGTTGCTCAGAAGTGCGTGGAACTAAAGCAGTTTTAACTACAGATCTAACTTGCACTTATTTAGTAGATGACTGAATTGTTGCTTTTTAATATTACTGAGATGTTCTTTATCCCACAGAGGCCTTGCAGTTCAGACCAAATATGTTTAGTTTAAATTTACATATTTGCTCTAAAAGGGTCCTTGTTCTTTTAATTGCAAAAGAAATGTCATTTTTTGAATAACAAAAATTGCCAAGGGAAGAGAGGAAGGGAAGACTGGAGAGGAGAGATTATTTAAAACAAAATAAAAGCAACAAGAAATCTCAGAATCATGGAATAATAAGATAGCCTCAGTTGGAAGGGACTCACAAGGATCTCAGAGTCCAACTCCTGGCTCCATAAAAGATCACCCCACATCCAAACCCTATGTCATAGCACCGCCCAAACACTCCTTGAACTCCAGCAGCTCGGGGCCGTGCCCACTGCCCTGGGCAGCCCATTCCATGCCCACTGCCCTCTGGTGCAGACCCTTTCCCTAACCCCCAGCTTCCCCTCCCCTGACGCAGCTCCATGCCGTTCCCTCAGCCCTGTCGCTGTCACACAGAGCAGAGCTCAGCGCTGCCCTCCGCTCCCTGTGAGGAGCTGCAGCCGCCATCGGGCCTCCCCTCAGCTCCTCTGCTCTGGGCTGAAAAAGCCACAGGACCTCAGCTGCTCTTCATACATCTTCCCCTCTATACCCTTTACCATCTCTGTAGTGCTCCTTTGTACCCTAATAATTTTATGCCTTTTTTTTTTTTTTTTTTTTTTTTTTTTTTTTTTTTGTACTGCAGTGCTGAAATGCCGAAAACAGTGCATGGGGACTGACTTCAGAGCTGTTCTAAGGTCGCAAGGAGTGGTGGCCTGTGGAGGTCATCATCAAAGAAATGGGCTGCAGCTCTGGAAAATATCTTGCCAAAAATGTGGACAAAAGTAGTTTGCACAAGTCTGCCTCTTGGAAGACTTGGAAAGGAAATTGGTTAAGATTATCTGTTAAGCAGACATGCTGAAACAGACCAAGGTCTCCCCAAATTAAAAATGCTCAGAAACTGAGAACACTTCAATGTGTAATATTCCTTTTTTTTCTTTTTCTTTATTTTTTTTTTTCTCTGCCTTCTTTTTTTCCGGGCTTCTTTTTTTATGGCTGTAATTGGAGAGACAGTACTGCACAGATGGTGCAAGATAACCCTCAGTCTCATCTATTATGGCCGTGCTGGGGCCGGGGAGGCAGGGCTAATAAGGAATGAAAAGAAACTACTTCAGAGGGTACATGTGTAGTGTGCTGTGATCCCAGAAGCTACTGAAAGATTACTGGAAATACAACAAATCTTAAATAAGGAACTCCACTGCCAGTACAGAAGCTATGTTCAAAAACCAATTTTCATTCTCTCTGTCTCACTCTGAGTTTTCTCGAGTTTAAAATTTTTATTGCCCTCATTCTGTTGTTTTAATACAATCTTGCTTTTGAGACTCTAATCACTGTTGAAAATTTTGTGTGGGGGAGTGTTGTACCTCCAGGGAAACTTAGAGGAAAATCCATCTGTGAGTTCTGCCCTTCGTGCTCAGTGTGCAAACAACAGGCAGTTGCTTCCAGGCTCTGCTTCCAGCAGGTTGAACTCACCAGATTGTTTTCCAGATGTGTAGATAGGAGAAGCCAAAAATTTCAGCCATATTCACTCACCAGAGGAGCAGAGGCATAGATTTGCATGTATAGCTCTGAGTAACTAACACCTTTCTATAACCTCCAAAACTTTTTTGGCCCCCATTTTTGAAAGCTCATTTTGGACATCTCTGGCTGCAGTTAAAGTGAGGGGCATAGTTCCATCAGCTGAGATTGCTTATTTTTATACAGTGTTTATTAAATCTGATAGCTGACTGCATCTTATAATGAACAGGTTACAGCTGTAAGTTTAAGCCAGGATCTATTCATTAATAGGTGACTGCAGAAGAGCAGCCTTACTTCGGGAGCAGTTCGTACCACAGAGCATCCTGTCCAAGGAAACCATTTTGGAGAACAGTGAGCATCTTTGCTCTGGGGATCCCATTGTCCCCATTTTTCCTCCAAGAAGCACCAGCAAGGCTGCCCATACATGGCACTGGTGCCATATGAAAAGGTCCCTAGTGGGAATTGCTTTGAGACTGTTTGCCCAGTTAGCACTAGAAGCTAATGACTGCAATCAGTTCTGGTGATAAAGGAATCAGGATGCCCAGTTCCTGGAGGATCCTCCAGTTCAGCAGCTCTGGCTGTGAAAATATGAATTTAACTTGATGAATCTCACTTTAGCATAGAGATAAGACCAAAACATTCTTAGGTTTGTCTGCAGCAGCAATGTCTATATTTTCCGGGCATATAACACATATAATACTTGCAGACTTGTTACTATAGTCTGCAATGAGAAAAGTTAAAGGCAAACTTGCGAGGATTTTGAAATCATAGAATCATAGAATGGCCTGGGTTGAAAAGGACCACAATGATCATCTGATTTCAACCCCCCTGCTATGTACAAGGTTGCCAACCACCAGACCAGGCTGCCCAGAGCCACATCCAGCCTGGCCTTGAATGCCTCCAGGGATGGGGCATCCACAGCCTCCTTTAGCAACGTGTTCCAGTGCCTCACCACTCTCTGTGTAAAAAACTTCCTCCTAATATCTAACCTAATGTGGGGAAAGATGTAACTGTGAGCGAGTTACCAAAGAGTTTATCAGACTCCTTGATAGACCCTATCTCTGTGAAACCTTGGGAGTCTGGAGTGTAAGACAGAGAGCAAACAGCAGCTGTCTGCATCTAAGGGTAAACAGAGGCTCTTTTTGTATGCATTGTTAATCTTATTACACTTAAGATCCTTTCTCACTGTTGTTTGGGGGAAGATAGGGCCAATTAACTGATTAGAGGGACAGGAATTTCTGGCTTGTAAGTGAATGGTATATAAGATGTATGTTGAACACAATAAAGCAGAGCTATTCTGAGAAGGATTCGGAGAACTATTCTGATGCTACAAGAAACTCTGAGAGCTCTCTAACTCGACTGAGCCGACAATCTAAATCTCCCATCCTATTTTAAAACCATTCTCCCTTGTCCTATCACTATCCACCCTCATAAACAGCTGTTCCTCCTCCTGTTTATATGCTCCTTTCAAGTACTGGAAGGATGCAATGAGGTCTCCCTGAAGCCTTCTCTTCTCCAAGCTAAATAATCCCAGTTCCCTCCACCTTTCCTGAGTGGGCAGGGTATTACTTGTAACTTGTGTGACTAAAAAACACATTTCATTTTGAAAAATACTTGGAGAATATTCTTTATGCTATCCTCCTGAAAGGAGGATCATTTTGGCATAAGATCTTTCCAATCATCAGATATGTGAGCTCTTTGTAGTGAGAATGTTACTAGTTCAAGTAGCACTAATGTTTGTTTATCAGTTCATTATCAGCCTTTCTTTCTAAAGAAACATCTGAAGGTCTGGCATGAACACAGTGACACCCAGAAGAGACTGTAATGTGCTTAGCATATTACAGCAGGGCAAGGAACTGGAATCTCTATAGGACATCTGCTTTCTGGCGCCTCTAAATGAGCATGCAGAATCCACATGCATACATACTCTCAGCATCATATAATTTCATTCATTTTCTTTTCTAGTTTCAGTCAGATCAACAAAAGTTTTCCAGGAAATAAATAAAAAAAAAAAAAAACCAAACCAAAACAAAACAAAAAACAACCCAGCAAATGAGATTTTTTAGTAATCTCATCAGATGTGCAAAACTGGTGTTAAATTGCAATGTAGTTTCTCAGATACTGTAACAAAACAAACAAACAAAACCCTTAAATTCCAAACAATAACAAAATCAACAGAACTGGAAGGAACAAGCAGAGTCACCAAGTCTTACTCCTTGGATGGGAGATAGGTAGCCTTTGGATAGATGTTAGCTACAAAGGAATCTACAGAGCCATGAAATTCTTCCTAGTTGGATTTCCCTAGAAGGGGAAATTGGGAGCATGATTTTGATCCTCAGAGTTGAAAAGTATTAGAAATAGAAGGAATAATTTACAACAAACCACAAACAAACCACAGTTATTCAGTCTGGATAAAACCTGTCATATCTGAAAATGAAACTTTGCAAGTATTTTCCAGAACCATGCTGTTGTTGCTATGTAGACATTTAAAAATTGCTCAAATCTAGCAGTATTTGATGTGGGAAAGCCATACAGAAGCAACAGGTCTTTGAATGGCAGGTACTATGCCTGTGTGAGCTAACATTTTTCTTCTATTCTTTCTATGAGCATACAGACCTAATGCAAAGGGTGATCTTCCCAACAGCCAGTAGTAGTGCTGAGTACAAAAAGGAATCTTCTTTTTATGTAGATGAAAAGAAGGTGTCTGGCTGATCTGAAAGAGCCTTTTTACAATGGCAGGTATGGTGCAGAGATTCTCCAGGTGATGTAGCTGCCAAAGGAACACACACAGATACACATTGTGAGCAATGCAGAAGCTGATTATTCAGGACCAAAACTATCAGTTTACTGCTGCCCTTTTAGCAATAGCATGCTACTCTTTTTGTTTTGAGTCTAAGCAACGATTAAGGACATCAGTTTGAAAACAGGATTATTTAGTTCTGCTATGCAGCAAGAAGAGCCAGGAGAGCTCCCAGCTGAGAACACGGGATCAGAACAAGTTGGATATCTCAAGACTTGTGTCATTTCCACTCTCTGGGTGACTGCATTTTCCCTGAAACACGAGCAGGACAATACACCCTTCACAGAAACCACCAAAGGAAATGCATTGAATGAAGAATTGAATGAGTAAATACTCAAACTGCAAGAGCTGCAGCCCCCCACTATCACCATGAGGCCACCCAAAGCATATCTGGCATAACACAGCATAGAGTAAACCAAACTCTTCCAATATGTGTGTGCTTGTGCTCTGATGAGCTCAACTGGAGCCCCAATCTTTAACCAGCCCTAAGCCTTTCTGCAGAGGGTAAAGCAGCAAGTAGCTGTTGCAGTGAAGGTAACTGTTTCACAAGGCACCTGTGTAGGGCCACAAAGTCATGGTAGCATGTCACATATAAAGTCTAAGCTAAATGGTAATTCCTTTGTCTTTTTCTTTTGGTTGTGAGCTTTTTTTAGGTGGGATGGAGGGAGCACAGTGGAAGAGGAGGTGTGCAGGAAATGATTCTAACCTGTCTTCAGGCTTCCAGAACTTCTGGAACAAATGCATGTTTCATAAGCACCTACAAGTTTATAAGTAGCACCAGCATCTGCTTCACGTGGCAGCAAGGACAAGTAGCCCATGCAGATTTGACAACCATGAATTGTGTTGAACTAATCTAATTTTCTACATTTAGCAAGGTAACAAGCTTTAAGAATAAAGGAAATGTAGCAGTCACAAATCTCACCATTGCTAAGGTTTCCAAAATGTCCACATGTGCCATTTTCAGAAACAGGCTACAGCAGTAAATGGTCAAGATGAAACAGTGATAGACTGGGTGCAAAGCTGGTTTGATAATGTGTTAGAGAGGTTATAGGCAGAGCTTTGTCAGAGTGGAAGGATGTAGAAAATGGAATTCAGCCAGATCTGTTTTGGAACCAGTTCTGGTATGTGTTTTCATTATCAAATTAGATGGTGAGAGCGTGGTTATTAAATTTTCAGATGGCATAAAGCTCAGAGGCAATGTAAGTATGGGAAGACAGGATTTGAATTCAGAATGATTTCCAAAAACTGTATAACCTGATCAGGAATTAGAAATCTGCATTTCAGCAGGAATGAGTGCAAGGTTAGAAAGTTAAAATTATGTGCATGCACCAACATCAAAATTTGCCAATATCACAACCATAGTGAATCATGTTGTCAAAGTGGGCTGCAAGCCAAATTGTATCATGATTATGTGAAAAAACACAAATCACCACCAAAGCAGCATGAACAGAGTATAGCTTTCAAGACATGCATTAGTCCTTCGGCTTGCCACTGGAACAACTTCAGACTGGAACAACCTCATTCTATTCAGTTTTGAAAGTGACATCTTCGTAAAGGTAGGCAGCAATTATGCAGAGAACAGTGGTATCAGAGATGAAGAAAATGTGGCTTGAAAACAGAAAAAGTGACAGATTTGATGGTTGCTTAATTTTAGCAAGCCCTATAAGAAGCTCTTCAACAAGCTTCAGGTGCATAGAAGAGTTAATGCAAATAGGAATAAAAAACAACCTGTTTTCTAGGTCTCTGGGGAATGGAACAGAAGCATGCTTAAATTGCAGGAAGATGTTTCAATTTAAACTTCAACAGTGACACTTGCAAAGTAATGGAACAATTCCTCTTTAAGACATAACTTGGTGCTAACAGTCTAACTGCAACTGTACTAGTACCTTTGATGTGAGAGTCATCACAACATTCGGAATACAAGCCCTCCTAAAGCTCATGCATCAGATGAGAGAGTGTAGGATCACTTTGGGAGTCAGCTGCAGTGAGCTCCATGCTGGCTCTATCAGTCTGACAAAAACAAAAAAACAGTGAGTTTCAAGACAAGGACTCAGTGTGGGCTGTTCCATCTGGACTTTGCTTGCCGCATCACTCTTTTCCACACCTGCTATTTTCTTCTTTCCTGAACTGCTCAAGGAAAGTTTGTTTGCATGCAATGAGAATGACAACACATTTTACAGTTTCCCTAGGGTGGTAGAAAAATAAAAAGCTTCTTGACAGCCGCTGAGATCTTTAACAAACAGACACATGAGAACTCCATGGATCACACATGGTATTTATTTAAGCACGTTTACTACCTGTCTCTTGGCTCATGGGCAGAACACTCTGAGAAGTCTAGTATCTTTCTTTGCACTGTTTAGAGTGATCTTCATTAGATATGTTATTTAGACTTGTTTTGTAATTTGGTGTGCTGAAAGACACGGCATGACAGATTGCTTATGACAGCATGCTTTCATCTCCTGTGGTACCATTTCCCAAATGCAGGGAACCCTGAATCTGATGCCTTTAGCAGGGACTGATTATATGCAATCAGTAATTAAGCCAATTGATCCTTGCCAGACCTGAACCTCTTTGACTCACTGCCAAATAATCAGAAAAAAAAATTGTAATTTTTGATCACAGAATCACAGAATTGTGGGGATTGGAAGGAAGTTCTAGAGATCATCCAGTCTAACCTGCTGCTAGAACAGGTTCCCTACTTCAGGTTGCACAGAAGAGTGTCCAGGTGGGCTTTGAATATCTCCAAAGAAGGAGGCTCCACAACCTCTCTGGACAGCCTGTTCCAGTGCTCTGTCACCCTCTCAAAGAAGTTTTTTCTCAAGTATGTAAGGAACTTCCCGTGTTCCAGTTTCTGCCCATTGCCCCTTGTTCTGTCACTGGGCACCACTGAAGAGCCTGGCCTTATCCACTTCACATCCGATATTTATAAGCACTGATAAGATGCCTCTCAGTCTCCTCTTCTTCAGACTGAAAAGTGCCAGGTGTCTCAGACTTCCCTCATAAAGGAGATGTTTCAGGCTCCTCATCATCTTTGTGACCCTCTGTCTCCAGCAGTTCCTTGTCTTTCTTGAACTGGGAAGCCCAGAATTGGACACAGTGTTCCAGAACAGAGTAGACAGGAATGATTACCACCCTCAACCTCCTGGCCACTTTCTTTTTAATACACCCCAGGATACCATTGGCCTTCTTGGGCACAAGGGCACACTGCTGGCTCACAGCTAACCTGTTGTCCAAGAGGACACCCAGATCCTTCTCTGCGGGGCTCCTTTCCAGCAGGTCATCCCCTAACCAGCTCTGATGCATGCAGCTATTTCTCCCCAGGTTTAGGACTCTATACTTGCTCTTTTTGAAACTATTTGGTCATTGATGAAGATGCTGAACAAGACCACGCCTAGCACCTATCCCCTAGAGAAAACTGCTAGTTACAGGCCTCCAGATAGCTCTGCATCACTGATCACGACCCTCTGAGCTCTGCCAGTCAGACACTGTTCTGTCCACATCACTATCCACTCATCTATCCCACACTTCCTAAGCTTCATTACAGGGTTTTTGTGGGAGACAGTTAGACTGCTCACTTCTGAGACAAGACAACTGACCATAGAGGTAGGCAGGAAGTACATTGGAGTAGGTCCACCTAAGAGAAACAGTGGTCAGTGATGGTGGCCTCTTTGATGGATACCCTCCCAGACTAGGGAACTCATAGAAAACATCTGAGGACAGACCCCTTAACAACTACACCTTCAGAAACTAGCATCCTTCTTTAAGATGTCAAATGCATTTGCACTGTGTGTAGGACATGATTTGAAGTGTATTTTGTTTTCTGGGATCTGCCAAGGGGCATTTCTTTTTCTGTCTGTTAATGTGAAATATAACTGACTGATCAACCACAAGACTTTTCAAAGACTTGGAAAACTGGAGGGTGCTATACTCCACTTGAAAGGAATTCAGAGACAGTTTTCTTTTTGTGCTTCTGGAAGTCTTTTGCTGACTCTAAAAAAGAATGAGAATAGTAACTACCGCTTTTGTTGGTTTTTATTACCACCACAACACCAGCACCAAATATAAGAGCCCTTTGTTCAGTTCTCCTGGCTTAGTGACCTTCAGTTTTTCCAGCATTTCTCTTATCCCTTGAAAACCGAGAAGTTCATGCTGAGGTACAAGACTTATTATTTTAGATTTGCAGCAGCTATAGATTGTAGCCATGTAATTTTAAAGGGAGAAAAAGTCCTTGTAAGCTTCATTTTGCATAAAACAAGGTTGGGTGTTACCACCAAACCTTTGGATGAGCTAGACTGGGGATTTTACAGACTTCAGTTGGTGGAAAATCTGTCATATTCTCAGGTGAACTCTTCAGCATTAAAAATATGCAGTTTATCTGTAGTCTGAAGTAGTCTGTGACCATCATACATTTGTATGTTAAAGAGCTCTCTGCCCTTACATATATTATTATTCCGAAATTATATTTGGGGCCTTTTTCACTCACTGCTTTTATATGTCATTACTGTTCTGTTGCAAAGAAAAGTCTATGCAGTTCCAGGGTACAATGCTCTCCAATGCTGGTCTGTTTGCAGTATGGTATGGAGTGAAGGGAAGTAAATGAACAACTCCCTCAGTACTGAATGTCAGCTTCAACAAATGCTCCTCCACGAAGTATGGGGGGTCCAGGCATACATCTAAGCCTTTCCACTGGGGCTCATATCCAAGCAGTTTGCTCTTCGCTGATATTAACACTTGAGGTTTTAATGAGCAGATGAAAATGAGAGTGCTTAGCAACAATACAGATAGTACAACAAATAAAGAATAAGCAGTTTGAGATTAGATTTTAATACCATCTTAATGACAACACCAAGATCTAGTTATTGCTCTGTGTAACTAAGCCACTAAAACAGATGCTGGAATACTACAACACTCACACACTACCGGGGTTTCCATTTTGGGAAATTAGATTTTGAAAGCCACCAGGACACAAAGAGAGGTGAAGAGGCATCAGACAGCATGATACAGAGGGAGAATTTCTTCTTGCTGCATGACATTCAGTCTATACAAGCAACTCACTTGCATTGATCTCATGAAGTTTCTCTTGATCCTTACAGACTGAAGAACTATAGCAAAGGTACTGACACTATCTGTTAAAGATTTCATGTTCTTGTAGGCCTTAACCCCCTTTTTGTCTCAATTTATTACCAGGAGGAACAGCTCAATGGTTAATGGACGTAATCATGCTTTAGAATTCACAGTGTTTTTTGAGGAAAAGGACTAGATAAAGTAAACTCTGACTGGCTTTGGAATGAGCTCGACTCCTCAGTGTGAAACTTCTGACATTGGTTGGACTGATTGGATGATCTTGGAGGTCTTTCACAGACTTGGTGATTCTACGATTCTGTGACTCTATTTGAAATGTTGTTGGCCAAAAACAAAAATTAAAGTTGTGAGATGCTGCAAATTTCCCAAGTAAGCTTCCATTTGGGAATGGGTGAACAGGAAGCAGAAGTGAAAGGAAATAGATCTTCAAAACCAAATCCTGTGCAGTGCAGAAGAGAGACAGCAAGATAGGATCTAAATGGTTTGAAAGAGGATATGAGAAAGTGTCCCTCTTACCACACGGCTAAAGATGCTGCCCTGGCAAGATTCATTGTGTAAGATTTAAGTCTCTAGAAAAGATCACACTTACAGAATTTCAGTCTCACACTTGTCCTAGAACAGGCAAATACAACAGAAGACCTTGAGAATACCTGCTCAACTCCATGTAATGAATCAATGATAGAAACAGAAACAAAACTCAAGTCCTTCAGTGCCTTTAGTGTTGCCACCTTGATTCACCCTCCATCTTACCTAAGACCAGCTTTAGGAGCTACTTCACGTACAGTCTCCTATCATGCTGCAAATCTCCTTTGAAAAGTAAACAGGTTTCTGATTCTTCATGCTGCCACAGAAGACCCAAACAAGCAAGGCAATATAATCCCTTTAATCTTTTGTTTCCTGTGCCACATAATTCGCCTCCAAGCCTTTAAAAATAATTGCCTGCAGGAAAACAAAGAAAGAAGCTGCTGAGGCATTATTGCATGCCCATCATTAGCATGCATTAATTTACAGCAATGTGATATACTACACCTATACCAAATCTGGTTACTAAATCATGAAAAGGTGATACTGGCTTGAAAGCTTCACAGCACATAGGTCAGGGCCAGACCCAATGTCAGAGCACTGTACAAATCAGTCCATGCCAAGAATATCTGCCATTGTGTTTTGTTACTTGGTACAATTTCAGCATCTGTTCTGGTCCCACATTCTCTTGCTGACCAAGGAGAAGACAATGCCTGAACAACACACTTAATGATCCATATATCTGTGTCTCACACACCAACAGTCCCTCTCCACAAAACCTGGAAGCCCATGCTCAGATCCCAGCAAGCCCAATTCCACCCTTCCTTCCTGGAAAGACACGAAGTTGCAGCTTTTTTGCACACTGGCCAAATGAAAAATAAAAGACAAAAGACAAAAAAGGGCAAATAATGGCATTTATTAGGGAATGAGATGCTTTTGAGGAGGCAATAATGAAAAAGGAAGATAAGGACAGAGGCAACAGCCTGACAGAAAACACCCAACAAGAGCAAAGGGTAGGTGGGAAGAAAATACTGATGAGAAATTAAGGGGAGAGAAAATAAAATGAAAGGAAGGGAGTCTCAGCAAATTTCCATAATACAGCACTGATGAAGCCTTTTTTTGACTGCAAACAAGAATGCTCAGAAATATTCCCTTGCAGAAAGTTTGCATACTCATATTTTAATATCTCTGAACACTTTTCCAGACGTGGTAGAGGTGGAAACCTTCTGCTGGGGCTGCATGCAATAAAGGAGGGCTACCCGCATTCCATTATTGCTCTGTGTAACTCCACAGGGATTGACAAACCAGCCCCAGCTATGTGCTATTTCACAGGAGAGCCACAGTTCCGTACCAGTGCTGCTGCTCAAGAGAAGCATGATAAGATACACATTATGTTCTGCCAAAGCAATGGAGACATCATTTGCATATTACCTTCTGCAACCTGGATATAGGTTGCTTCTATCCAGAACCCTGAGGTGATTCTGCAAGTGCAAAACAGTGAAATACCATGAAAAGTAAAGAAATTCTGATCCATGTGAAGCAAATCTAAATCCCCAAGTCTGAATGGCATTAAACACTGAGATAAATCTCAGCCTGCACTTGTTCAAGCCCAGACTCAAGCATTGACTCGGTGTGCAAACTTGCTACTTCTATTTACAGACCACAAAGTGTTTACCTGACTCTATCCTCCCATACTCGATACTGTTCATTTTCTCTGACTGAAGGTTTGGCTGCAACATTTCATGAGATAGATTTATACAGCCATAAATAATGAAATGATTATAGCTGTCCTTAAAACAACTGATGAAAGATATACGCCATCACTCAATACTAGTGTCAAAAAAAGACTGTCAGAAAAATCACCTTACAGCAGAGAGGAAGCTTTTGAGCTTCACAGAGTGATTTCACCACATTTTTCCATCTGAAACACATTTTCCTTGTGCAGATGATTTGCACAGCATAAACCCATGTCAGTCAGCTGAAGGGCTGACCCCAGTCATCTATTCTGCCAGTACTCTATGAAACGACAAGAAATAGTTTCTGATCTCCTTGGAACCTCTGCTACAGACTTCAGGGGGAGGATTTTCTAGTGGATTCCCTTCAAAATTGCAGGAACAGTAGTTGTACCCCCAGTCCAGGTTGACCAGCTCCCCAAATCGTGGTGGAAGGGATCGCAGATGGTTGTTTCCCAGCCAAAGTGTGTGCAGATTCCTTAAAAGACAGACATCCTCGGGCAGGTTTTCCAGTGAGTTGAAGAGCAGCAGCAACGTTTCCAGTTTCTTCAGCTGCCGGATGCTGGAGGGGATGGTGCGTATTTTGTTGTCGCTCAGGTCCAGGAAGGTGAGGCTGCTCAGCTGGCAGAGGGCTGCGGGCAGGTGGGTGAAGCTGTTGTTGGCCAGGTGGAGGCTGTGCAGCCGCTGCAGGGTCCCCATCTCTGGGGGCAGGGAGCTCAGGTGGTTGTTGCTCAGCGTCAGCCTCTCCAAGTTCCTCAAGGTACCGATTTCAGCAGGGATTTTCTTCAGGTTATTGGAGTCCATATAGAGGAGGGTTAGGTTCTTCAAGCGGCTGATCTCGCGGGGCAGCAGCTCCATGCGGTACCTCAGGCAGCTCTCTCGTTCTGGACTCATCTCCAGGGCCTGCAGCTGGTCCAGCCCAAAGACCTGTGTAGGGACTGATGCCAGATCTCTGCCTGAAATCTTCAGTTTCTTCTTTCCTTTGCACTTTGGATCATGTTCTGTGAGATATCTCCAGTGTAAATCAGGACCCGTAGAGGTGCATCTGAAGGACATGGCTGCATTCATTCTCCCACCAGAAACTGCTTGAATCCAGAGCACAGTGGTGACTGATCATTTGTTGCTTGCACCACGGGCAACCACTGAGTTTCTTGGTTGACTGAAGCTCTCTGTCAGCTTTCCTCTCTGCCAGGCACATTAACAATACACATGCAGAGTGTTTGGGTTGCTCAGATACGTCCCACCGAGTAAACATTTGCCCTTCTCACATGGCCAGGTTCTTCCTTTCCAGCACTGCAGTGCACACAAAACCCACCTAATGGATGTTTTCTCTTGTTTCAGGCAGTCAGCTGGTGGCAGTGATCTGCTGGTATTCAGGAAGCGAAGGTGTATAGAAAGTGAAACAGCGGGTGGGAAAACATAAAGTGGTTTTGTTTGTGGAATTCATGTTGGTCAGTCCCAGGGGACTGCAACTGAAGATAAAGCATGTGGTAAATTAAGCAAGAAGACAGACTCGGTGCTGGTGCCTAGGAGCTGGCAGCCAAGAAGAGGGCCTGCCCTCAGGGCAGTTGTGCCTTTAACATTAAGCAAACACAATAAAGCATAGGTTTTGAAATCTGAAAGTCCTCCTCTCTCCTGCTGAGTGTATGACCCTCAGTACCACAGAGATAGGATCTTGTGCTGAACTTGCTCTGGCATATTTAAAAAGAATTTTTTATTCCTCACAACATAGCTTTTGTAGGAGATGAGAAATACCAGGTTTATCCTAAGCCACTCAGCACAGCATGCTGTGTACAGAGAAGGGCATTTTCCCAGAAGGAGACAATTGTGGGTTTGAAGCCTCAGGCTGAGAAAGCCACCTCTTTTATTTCATCCTCTAATTCATATGTCTCTCAGATAAAAAATGCTTAGAATGACAATTTAAAATGCTTTTCATGAAGAAATTTCTTCATGAAAGGCTATTAAAGGCAGAACAAAATACCTTATAAGCATGGCCTGAAAAGATCAACCAGGTCAGGTCTGGGGAAGAGTGATGCTCCAGTTTTCCATCCAACATCAATTCCCCATCCATCAGATCTCCTCAGCCCTGTGTGGTGCTGAGCTTGCAGGGGCCTTGTATCCAGCACTGGGGAACTGTATGGCAGCACAGATGGGTGGGCAGAGTTGAAAGCCCTCTAGCCAGAAAATGCTGACCAGAGGATTTCAGGATCATAATTCAAGCTCCGAACTTACAATTTAGGTTATTCTGTTTTTTAATGGATTTGCCCTGAGATACAGATTTTCGGTGCTGTTACAAACCAACCCTTGGCTTGGATTCAGCATGCAAATGCCTTAATCCTGTTGAAATCAAGCTCTGGATTTCTTTCAGATTCATCTTCAGCATCTATAAGATAAAACCATGTCACTAATCTGGTATCTGTCAGTGCTTAGAGGTTGTTATATGTTACGTATGTCCAGGTGAAGGTCGGTAACAAGCAGCGTCCCCCAGGGGTCTGTCTTGGGACCAGTGCTCTTTGACATCTTTATCAATGACATTGATGGCGGAATCGAGTGCACCCACAGCAAGTTTGCTGACAACACCAAGCTGAGTGGTGCGGTTGACACGGTGGAAGGAAAGGATGCCATTCAGAGGGACCTCAACAGGCTTGAAAGGTGGGCCTGGTTGAACCTGAAGGGGTTCAACACAGCAAAGTGCAAGGTTCTGCACTTGGGCTAGAGGAATCCCAGGCATCCATACAGACTGAAAGGAGCGGACCCTAAGAGCAGCCCTGCGGAGAAGGACCTGGGGGTCTTGATGGGTGAAAAGCTTAACATGAGCCAGCAGTGTGCTCTTGCAGCTCAGAAAGCAAACGGTGTCCTGGGCTCCATCAGAAGAGGGATGGCCAACAGAGACAGGGAGGTGATTGTCCCTCTTTATTCTGCCCTCATGAGGCCCCATCTGGAGTACTGTGTCCAGGCCCCCAGTACAAGAAAGACAGAGAGCTGTTGGAGAGGGTCCAGAGGAGAGACACAAAGATGATCAGGGGTCTGGAGCACCTCCCCTATGAAGACAGGCTGAGGGAGCTGGGCTTGTTCAGCCTGGAGAAAAGAAGGCTGCAGGGTGACCTCACTGAAGCCTTTCAGTACCTAAAGGGAGCCTACAAACAGGAGGGGAATCAACTCTTTGAAAGGGTTGATAACAGCAGCGCAAGGGGAAATGGTTTTAAGTTGAGGAAGGGAAGATTTAGGTTGGATGTCAGGGGAAGTTCTTTACTATGAGAGTGGTGAGGTGCTGGAACAGGCTGCCCAGAGAGGTTGTGGATGCCCCGTCCCTGGAGGTTTTCAAGGCCAGGTTGGATGGGGGCCTGGGCAATCTGGCCTAGTACTAAATGTGGTTGTTGGTGGCCCTGCATGTGGCAGGGGTGTTGGAGATTCATGATCCTTGAGGTCCCTTCCAACCCTGGCCATTCTGTGATTCTGTGATTCTGTTTTTGATGCCAGTAGTTTCTTGATGGAGACTACAAGCTATTGAGCTGGGAATATTACAGCTGAATGGATAACAATGTGAGCAAATCCTGTGGACACAAAGTGGTTACTCCTGTTCTTTAGGATCACCATTAATGTCAATGAGATCTGAAAGCTACGTTACCTTCATTAAGAAGTGGTGTACATTTTACATTAAAAAAGGGTAAACAGAGGAAATCTAATACCTTTTCACAAGTAAGAATGGGTACAGTAGCCTGGAAATATATGTATATATCAAAGATGATTATAATAACAAAGGACAAGTGAGATTTTTTCACTTGCAAAGGAAGGCTTCTGACCAGAAATAACAGACCTCATAATTAGCCATGAAAATAACATTGAAATACAATTCCCACCAAGAGTGCTGAAAAAGTTCCTGCAATGAGCTGCATTTCAGACTTGAACAAAAGCCATCCCAATGTGTTTCTAAATATACATTGTCAGCTATGTCTGCCCTGTGAAACACAATGAACTGCTGTGTGTGCTGCTTTCTGCTCAAACACTCTTCTCTCTCCGCATCAAAATCCAAGCCTTTCAGACAGCACATCATGCTGACCAAAGCTGTGCTTAGAGCGAAAGGCTTTTCTGATGCTGGGCACTGCTCTCCCTATTGAACTGTTTCTCCCTAAAAGTATGACTCTGGGCTTTTCTTTAAAAGGCAGCAAGTTCTATTCTGCTCCATCTTTCAGGACATCCTTCTTCCTAATGCTGATCACTGTCTCATCAGGAACGTCAGTGTATGATTAATGCCTCTCTGTCACATTGTTCCCTTGTCCTTCCTACATGCAGTTCACGGTCCAATGAATAAAATTGCAAGGAGCCCATACTTTCAACACGTGATCCATTTAGAGACCCAGAAGGATATTCTCACTCTCAGTTCACACAACTCCAATAAGAATATGCCAGAGTCAATAGTTTTAAATCAAGGTGCATGATGAATTCATAATTTAGCCTGAAAATCTGTTTGGAAACCAACCTGGATAATGAAAAGTTCATCATCTCTTTAGGCTTTTCTAATCAGTTGTGCACATTTCACAAGTCAAGACACAAAAATCCATTTGTGATTTCTAGGTTTGAACTAGATGGATGAGGGCAAGCATTCTTCCATTTCTTAACACAGCTTCACCAGTACAAGGTGATGAAATGAAAGCCCAGGCTCTGACGGACTCTTGTTAACCTACAAGAAGAGCCAAACTTAGATTAAGGAAGCAACTAGATGGCTGATGCAACGATTCTCCCCATAAGCAGAGATGGCTTTGCAGGGTCATCAAGGAGGACTCCTCATGTTAGGATGCTCACCTTGTGCAGGGTTGCCACAAAGCAGCATCCTTTACCCAGTCTGACAGACTGAAAGAGCTGGTAGCGGATTTTTTTAGTAACTCAGTGTTTTATTTTCTGTTATTTCCTGGCAAAAGGACAGTACACATTGGTGCCATAACATTGTCCATCTCCCTGTGCCATTCCCATAGTACCGAACACCTCATTGTCTGTAACACATCCATCCCCATATCAACCCAGTAGCAACATGAGCAACCCAGTAGCAACCCAGTAATGGTGAAAGACACACACTTATCAGAAGCTCTTCTGACAACACCAGGCCAATTCAAGTAATGCAGCCCAGTGTGCTTCAGCTGATTACTTTAGGATGCTCATCCAAGGTCCAAACCTCACACTGAAATCACCTAAAAGCAGGTGTCACAGCCTAGCTCTGAGCATGAGATTCAGGAACCGAGACATAAGCATCTCACATCATTTGAGATATACATAATCTCCCTCATAGACTCACTGAAGATCTAGGATACTCCCAGGTCTTACATTGTACCTCGAAGTCTTTTAGACCAAGGAAGTAGAAGGAAGAAGTTTTTTACTATAAGAGTACTGAGGCACACTGGCACACATTGCCCACAGATGTGGTGGATGCCCCATTCTTGAAGACATTCAATGTCAGACTGGGACAGGGCTCTGAGCACCCTGACCTAGCTGTAGGTGTCCCTGTTCATTGCAGGGGAGTTGGAGTAGATGCCCTTTTGGGGTTCCTTCCAACTCGAATCCATGAAGTACTCTCTCGGTGTCTCTGGTTCCCAACACATTCTCAGATGATGATACCCAGACATGCATCAGCATCACATCCTGTTCAGAAGCTGCCAAAAAGCAGCCTGTAGCAGGTTAAGGCTTGGATAGTTTTCACATTAAAAGATCAAAATTTCTCCATATTTTTCTTTTTATTTTCTTTTAATTTTAATTGTATTTTTTCTTAATAGTCCAGAAAGTAAAAGATGTGCTCATCTCCCTGACAGTTCTATGCTCAGAGCACAGATCCGAGGCTTAGCTGCTGCTGCATTTTTATTGCAGCTCTGGAAAAACACACACATTTGTTTCAGTCCTGAGCAGTACCATTTTGCTTTGATTACACATTTCTGGATAAACATGTGGAAATGAGTTCAACCTTAGACAGTTTAATTATCCCATATTAACGAGAGGTGTGAAAAGGACAGCTCAGAAAAACAACATCACAAGATTATAATGAGATGAGCCTCTCAAAAGCAGCAAAGAAGGAGAATAATTCATTCCTTGCTACAGCTCCAAAAAAAGCTAATTTAGAGCAGCTCAGAATACAAGTGTAAATTGTTAAATAATGTAACACAAAAACTATTTTACCCAAATTAATCTCTTTAAAATTTTAAATTATTTATTTGACAGGAGAAATGTATAATGGAATAATAGTTTGTTTGCTATAGCTGTAATAATTTACACAATTGATTAAAAAAAACCAACACTCTAGCAATATAGTAAGATGTGTGTATCATTAGCACCATTGTAACATATAGACAATGCATTCTCTGCCTCTCTAATGCCATCTTATCAGTCTGTTCCCTCTTATCACATGGCTGGCCAAAAAAAAATCATACAAAAATAACAGTGGATTTCTGGGATTAAATCTCAGACACTGAATAAACTTCACTGTGATGTACCAAATGCTTTGTTTCTGAGCCAGGAACATTGAGATGCAAAAGCCAGATCCTCATCTTGTTCAAGAGTGGTCAGTAGAGCAGCCACACATATTACCTCTGCCCTATCTTTCACCTCCTGCATCCATTGCTGCCTTGGAAGCTGTTTAGCAGACAGTATTGGGTGGCTATAAGCACCCCTGCAGAGTCTGCAGCAACTGTCTCGTACTCCTCACTACTGACAGATTGTGCTTTGTAAATGTCATGTAACTGGCTGAAGAGAAAACGAGGTTTAAGAAAAAGCAGGGAAATGGTATCCACTGAACTCAGAACACAAAGGCAGGAATGGACTGAACAGGCAACAATAAAATAGATATTTGTATTAAATAGTCTAATATTTCTATTGAAGATGTCAATGTGTCTCATTTTCCTAACACCGACTGCTGCTGGCAATGGCTTTGAGAGACTTGCAGATGAAATGAGTTATCAAAGAAAATTAAAATTAAAATTAAAAAAGGTCAGAACAACAAAAACTCCAGAATCTCCTATCTCCTTTATCTAGATTCCAATGCACCATTTTGGAGAGATGAAAGGCCCTGGAATTTGTTCAATAGAGCATCATTATATATTTACCTGTCACATGGTATACTTGAGTGTATTAAAGTCTGAGCCATTCATGGTGTATGCAAATATGCACAATGCAGAATTTGGGGAGTTTCACATCATAGAATCATAGAATCATAGAATCACAGAATCATTAAGGTTGAAAAAGATCATCTAGTCCAATCATCAGCTTATTACTCATCAAACCATGTCACATTAATATGGGACAACTAGCATGCCTGACCTCCATAAAACCTGCTCATTGCCATATTTACTCAAAATGATGGCTCATACCATGTTGAGAGGTCTCTCCTGAGTAAGAAGCTTATTCTGCATCACCACTAGAGGAATAAAATCTCATTCATCCTGGACTAGAAAAAATGATGATGTTAAATACTATGTGATCAAGATGCTTGCATAAAACTGAACTATAGAAAGCACTACAGTAATATATACTATTGAGAGTTACTAAAAAGCAGTATGCTCTTCACTTCATGATATTTTCACTTTGCTTGGTCTTTCCACAGACAGAATCACAGTAAAATCCAATAAAATAATTTACTTGCATAGGAAATAGCAAAAATGTCACCACTGAGATCTACATTAAAAAGTCTGTTTAATCTTCTGGGTAAGAAAAAGACTCCAAGGTTTGCAAATAGTCAGCTTTGGGCTTATAGCTACAGTGTCTGATTTTGGGATGGTTATAGACAGCTGTGCCTCCTGCTTGGCTTAGCCACTTAGCCACTTTGGAAGCACCATGCCACAGGGTGAACATGCCAGCAGGGCAGGGGGCCACATTTATCTCTCCAAAAGATCAGATGGGATTTCAAAACAGATTCAGCACTTAGTGTCTGTATCACGTTCGTTACTCTGATCACTCAATACAAACTGCTTATTCAGAAGAGTTTTGGAAATCTGGCTCTTCCATGTGTCTCTGTCAGAAAGTTAGATTGAATGCTGTGAATATCTTCTCAGACTCTGTCCCCTGTTTATTTTTTCAGTGAATTCCCAACTTGATTTTGGCAATGAGTTGATAGGCAAAACGGCCTGTGGCTGAGTTTTGTCTTTCACTTTCAAACACAATTTCTGAACACCTCTTTGTTCTGAACTTTTCATCAGAAATGAAAACCAGCCACTAATTTCTCACCTCCCTCTAAAACACAACTTTTCCAAGTTATTGTCATGGTGTATCATTCAAAACAGTGAAGTCAGGTGACACTTTGCTTCCTGAGATTTTTAACAGTAGAAGACATTGGTCTGGCAGAATTCTTGGGTGAAGAAGTGATAGAGCTGTGTGTGCACTGACAATGAAAAGTGGAATTGACAGCCCTGAGCTGATGGAGGATAATATTGTGGCTTTTTCAGAGGCATCTCCCTGACAGAAGGAAGACAAGCTCCATCTGATATGAACATACTCTTCATCTACTGAAGTTATTGCATGAGGAACAGTGATCCAGGCCTCAATGTGAGATTTCACATGGTCCCAAAAAATTGGCTTCTATAGAATTCCAATTCTTTTGTGGACAGAATAATAAATGTAAAAGAGATCTTCCAAGGAACACCTTGCCTGTCCATTGTGAACAGAGTGCATTAGAGACCTCTTCCCGAGCTTTGGCATGACCTTATCTTCCTGTCCTCTGTGTGGATGGCAGCTAGCACCACAGTCCTGTGACTACACAGTTAATGCCCCATGCTGCGCAGTGCAGGATTTAATTTCAGTTTCAAGGCTAAAGCTTTGGAAAGAATTAACCACAAAAAGGAAAAAAAAAAATTGGTATCAGATTGGTTTTGCATAAACTGCTACACAACGCATCAATGTTGTATGCTCTTCAAAAGAAAAAAAACACATTTTTAATGTTTTAATATGCCCTGGTGTTAGAGAAACAAGATCAAATTCATATGTCACATCAAAGATAATAATAATAATTATTATAATTCATAAAAATAATCTGACCGACCGGCAGCATTTGTTGGCTTTAGAAGGCCTCCCGTGAAAGAAACAAAGTTGAAGACATCTGAGAGCTCTTGGCAGGCTGGATGAATTCAAGTTTTAAAAACAAGTCTGGGGATACTCCCTGTATCCTAGGGCCCTTTGACATTGGCAGGCCTGGCAGCCAGGCTTGCATAGTAAGCACATTGAGCAGGGTCACACTGTCCATTGGCTCCTGGAGGTCCCTGTGGGCCCATGAGACCAGGTACCCCAGCTTCACCTTGAGGGCCAGGTGGTCCTGGTATCCCATCTTTGGCATAGCCAGGCTCTCCTGGGAGGCCTAAAATAAAAACAAAATGCCCTTGGTGAGTGGCACTTCAGAGTGCAGTACTTAGTAGTACAGCATCACAGGAGATGGCTTTACTGCCTATACTGGGATGTAGGCATCACCTTCCACAGATTTGGGTCTGGCTGACATATTTCTATGAGAATGTGGCAAACATGACTCCTCTGAATGTGAGAAATATAGGATATTTCCATCCTATATGTGTAATTGGATTACACAACTGTACTATGCTCTTAACACACTATGTTGTTGAAGTTGTGCAGCTGCACAGGCAATGACATCTAGTCCTCCCAGGGAGGCAGAGAGAATGGAAAAACTTGAGGCAAGAGTCATTTGTGGGAGATAACTCGTTGTGTGAAGTATAGTGAATTCATTGTTATTTTAAAGCGACGCAGGACCAGCATGCCTGATGCAGCCTATGGAGTAATGAATTTTTTTTCCATAATTTCCTCTCCCACCAAAGCAGAGTGAAGGTAAAGCTGATCAATGGCTCCTAATTACAAATTAGAAACAAAATTTATTTGCTTCTTGTTTATCAGCAAAGATAAAGCTTGAGCTATATGCCTGAAACAGAGGTGTTAGATACAATCTTTTATAGCAGGCTGAAGCTGCCTGGATCTCTGCGTTCATCTTGGTCACAAGAAGATTCTGGCGAGTGCAGATAAGGCATTGCACTGTGTACCTAGCAAATAAAGCCTCACTTTGGACTTGTCCCAGAGGTCAGTTAACCTAACTCTTACTGACATGGGTCATTGTGTTTGCCAATCAAGCTGAAGAAACAAAGATGGCCACATATGATGCTAGTGTTTTATTTCTTCCCTTTGGGCCACTGGCTAGGGACATAGCATAATGCCATTATTTATGTCAACTTGATTACTTACCTAACATAGAACAGACCTTTGTCTTTGTAAATGTTCTGAGTTTTATATATATATATATCTATATATATATACACTTCTGTGGGTGTGTGTGTAGCTTTCTGAAAAAAACATACCTGGAATTCCTGGAGGACCTATTTCACCTCTCTGGCCAATGCCAGCATCTCCTTTCTCACCCTTTGCTCCTCTTTCTCCTGTAGAGAGGGGAAAAAGACAACAATTAATTAATAAGCCTTATCTATGGAACAAACTACCACAGGTCTTTTATCCACACTTAAACCAACATATTTGCTAAAAAAAATAGTTCCTAATTGTTGTCACTCCTCTGAGAAAGGGAATAAGTGGGAATGAAGACCTAACCCACTTCAATTCTGACTGAAGGTAAAACACACTCTGCAGTTGCTGGTCACATCCACAAAATCTGCTTTAAAAGACTGAGGCAGCTTCTATCAAGAGTTTTGAGTACTACTTTGATGCTATTAAGAGAAGAGGTGAATACCAAGATCGTTAAGCAATTTCAGCTTATTGCTTATATAACTGCAATATCTCAATAAAATCTGCCCTAGGTGAGTAAGACTATGATGCAAATTCAGGTCCTAGGTATTCCCAGGTCGCTTGGATATCTGGCAAGCTATGGGATGGTTGTGTTGAGATGATCGAGGCTTTCAGAAATTACAATTCTTAGGGAGAAAAAAAGCAGATAAATAGCTTAATCAATTTAAAGTATTAATTTTTCCTTTAAAAATTAATAGAGCAAAATCCTTTTCAGTTTGCTTCATTTCCTAGCTTTTCACCAGAACTGCTTCTCACGCCACTCCTCGGGATATTCTTTCTGGTATTCAATGGCTGCGCTAAAGAACATAGAATTGTAGAATAGCTTGGGTTGGAAGGGACCTCAAGGATCATCAAGCTCCAGTCCCCTGCCATGCTGGACATATCTCTTTATTGGATTTTCTAAACACACCAAGATTTGCTCACCCTTGGGTCCAATGGGTCCAGGTGGTCCTTCAGATCCAGTCTGCCCAGGTCGTCCAGGCTCTCCTGGAGGGCCAGTTCTTCCTGGTAGTCCTTCTTTCCCAGGGGGACCAGGAGGTCCTGGTCTGCCATGGGATGCTTTCACATGTGCAGGCGGTATCTGAGCCAAGAGGTAGGCTAACTTTGCTGTGAACAGAGGGGAACGGAGTTTATTAGACAAGAATATCGGTGCTCCAAATGATGGAGAGCTGGAAACATTGATCCAGTAAAGTTCAAATAGGGAACTGATGAAATTTTCAGGACCATTCATTTGTTGTTGCCACATAACCCTTTCCCAAACACCATGATAGTACCATACGTTCTGGAAATGATTTCAGCTTAATTTCTCCATAGTTTCATACTGCTCTTGAATATCATGGACAATCCTAAACACTTATCTCTGTTCCTTGTTCAAGGAGGATCTGAACGTCCTTTTATTTAACAATACAGCTGGTGGATTTCTGTAAAACTCAGATCATAGCTGATCTGAAAAGAAGAATGTTTCCACTGCTTCTGCTATGCAGTGGGATGCTATGTGGCAGCTCTTTAGGGAAAAAACTTTCTTTTCTTGTTCTGGGCTGTTACACAAATGGACTGAAAGCCAATGTACTTATCAGCCAATGTACCCTGCCTGGGAAATCAGAAATCGTAACTAAGGCAGATCCCTGTGTCAACATATCATCTGAATTCCATGCAGTCACATTGCTCACAGCTCTCAAATTCAAAATCTTAGCAGCCTTGAGGGCTCTTTAGACACACTTAGCATCACAAAAACATCCAACAGAATGAAAGGAAAAGGGTTTTCTATGTTCTCTTCAGTGATGGAAACTCTTGACTGCTATTAGGCTGGGATGGAAATCAAATTCTGAGAACATGTAAATAAACTCCTTCAAACAAATCACCTAATTTCACCATGATCTCTAGAATGGAGGAAAATGTGCTTGGATATGTTTCAGCCACTTCAAGAGCTGTGTGTAGAGAAGCACAACAACTCTGCAATTCACTGTAGATATTCACTGGCAATATTGGCCTGGAATTCAAATACTTTGAGAAAAACAGCAGCCTACATCCACTCTACATGCTCTCCTTTTACTGATGGGCATCAAATGTCATTTTACACAAATGTGTCTTCCAGGAGACTTGTTGCAACAATGCCTACCATAAGCAGAAGAGTTTCAGGTGTTAGCTGTAACACCACAGCTTTGGAAAGTTATCTTTCATGCTCTCAGATCTATCTGCTGGCTTCTCAGAGCTAATTACTTACCATCTAGCTGCTTAGCTAACTCCTCTTGGATGAGTCTTCTCAGAGTCTCTAGAGACGGAGGTTCCCCCTAGGGAGTAATAATTGTAGTAGTAACACAATATAATAATCACAGCCTAGGGATGGGAAAATGAAACTTTACATGAAGTGACTAGAGGATTGCATTTCTTCACCCAGTGCACACACAAGGCTGCAGAGACTTGGAAGAAGAAGAATACAAAGGAATTCAAATCATCCATAATTTCCATGCTGTTGGCAAGCCGTGGACTCAATAGTGTAAGGAGGGAGCCTGGTTGGAGGCTAAATCATAAAGTCATAGAATCATAGAACAGCTTAGATTGGAAGGGATCGTAAAGATCATTGAGCTCCAACACCTTGCCATGTGCAGGGTTGCCACAAGCTGCCCAGGGCTCCCACCCAATCTGGCCTTCATAAAATCTCTCTATACACTATTAGGATGAGTAATAGAAATTGGATCAGGAGACTTCTGCTCCACATGGCCACTGTGGAAAGCCTGTCTCTTTCTTCAGCACTGCAAGTTTCCTCCAGGATAGTTAAGGTAAATACCCAAAGTAGGTACAGGCACCGATACTGGATGTACGGCACGCTGACAGGCCTTATCTCAGCAGAACAACAGCCAATCTACACATTTACCCATTCTTCCAAGCACACACAAGGTTCAGCCTGGCTGCAAGCTGTTGAAAGGAGGCAGGGAGACAGGGCTGCCCGGTCCTGGTCCATCCTCCATGGATTAGTGCCCTTTGTCACCTCTCTCAACTCCTTCGTGTAACAGTGCTCTTAAACAGATGTAATACCCATTAAAACTTAAAGATACGTAATAACACTGTGTGTCCACTTGAAAAACTGATGAAAGCATTTTTGGTGGACTAGAAGGAGAATATTTTTGGCCGAGGCCTTCCAAGAACAGAAAAAATGGTTTTAGGGAAATTAGACACATGTCTTTGCATATTTCTCTTTGTCTTTGTCTATTTCTATTTGTCTTTGCATATAGTAGGAGCTATTGGGAATAGGTGAACGGTTGGACTGGGTGATCTTTTAGGTCTTTTCCAACCTTAGTGATTCTATGATTCTATGATTCTATGATTTCGCAAACACTAAAGAATTATTTTAGCTCTGTTTCAAAAATAATCTTGAACCAACAAGATCAAATATTTTCCTTTGCACAGTGATATGTTTCACTTGAAAAATCCTTTTTTTTTTTAAATGAAAATTGTTCTTTCCATCTGTTAGAAAATATTTCTCATCAGCTTGCTTTCTTCTGTAAATTTATATGAAAGTGGTTTTTGTCCCTCAGACTTAATACTTCTAACATATAACAATGCATACAGTCTCCTCTGTTTACAAAACCTTAATAAAGTCTTCAGAATCAGAAATTGTTCTCCAGTAAGAAATTTAGATTTTTATTAAATAGCCAAGAGACATTTCAATTTTAACCAGTAAATTGCTAATAAGGATGGAGTTGATCCATTTGCTGCCTTCTTCCCACAGCAATTCTGTGTAAGGAAAATATGTGTTTGATGGTGACAAAAGCAGCAATTTTGTCCTTACTACTAACCACTTGTAATGGCTCTCAGTGAATATCCCAATAAGCAAACATCATTGTGGAACATAATTTGAAGGCTTACATATTATCTTTTGACATTTTAACTCTATTAGTTGCAAGTCTCCATAATCATCACTGGATAGCATCAAATCTCTGTGTTGCTGAGATGCAAAAAAAAATGTTTTGTCTAAAGTTTACCCAGCATTCACATTACTGGAGATTACTTTACTAGTTATTATCCCCCCTGAGGTAATCTCAAATTCAGTCTCAGGATGGACATATCAGCTTCACTAATGTCAGGTCAGTCGTCGTTCTCATTCTTGTACATACATTACCCTCAGGCATTTTCAGTAGCCAGATTGTTTCCCATTAGAAAAAAGAAAAGAATATTAAATGAAAGTAGGATTTCATGAATTCTGATGAGCTGACTCCAAAATTTCCAGGAATAGAGCAGTGACCTTTCCATGGCTCAGCACTTTGTCTCTCATAGCAACCGGCAGCACAGGAAGACATAAGACCTCTGTATGAAACACTAAGCATTAACACCCATATAGCAAGAAGCTTTTTTGGACTCGCATGGGCATAGTTGCAAGACCTGATTTAGGCTGTTATGGTTATAAGGAGTCAGAGTGGCCTCCTTGGCTGTCGGTCTGAATTGTTCAGTTCTTTAATCCAGTTTAATCCAGTACCCCCAGAAAACATAGGTCTGCTTTTTATGTATCAAGAGATGAGAGAGAAAAATGCTGTCTCCCTGTTACAGCACATACTTGCTCTGGTTTCTCCCAGCCCTACCGCAACCTTAGAAGCTTTTCTGATTTCCCACCATAGCACAAAGCCCTTATCTGGCAGCCTTACCCGTGGTCCTGGAAATCCTGGCTGTCCTGGGGGACCAGGAGGTCCAACTTGCCCACTGTCTCCTGGTGGTCCGTGGGGTCCCATCAGACCTGGATGGCCTTTATGACCAGGTATCCCAGGCTCACCTGGAGGGCCCTTTTCTCCTGGAGGACCTTTTTCACCTTTGATGCCAGGCTCTCCCTAAGCAAAAAAAAAACAAATAATCTGATCTTACCACCACAAAATAAAAGGCAAACTTCTGATTTCCACTGCACTGCAAAACACAAACAGCTGAGCTGGCAGTTCCTGAATACAACATCTGGTGAATTACAAATGATCCACAAATTATTACTGACACTGAATGATTAAAGAGAGGGCTGGGAGGAAAGGGGGAGGGTATAAGATCTCTACAGTCCATATCTCACTCTTAAATGATCTCTTCCCCAGCCCGTACTCAAAACAGCTCTCAATTTCAATGTAATGAGCCATAGAATCATAGAATGGCTTGGTTTGGAAGGGACCTCAAAGATCTAGTTCCAACTCCCCTGCCCCAGTCAGGGCTGCCAAGCACTAAACCATACAATAGACCAGGTTGCCTAGAGCCCCATCCAGCCTGGCTTTGAACACATGCAGGGATGTGGCATCCATAAAGAAACGATTAATACACTCCAACCTACCCTCTCTCCTTTGGATCCAGGGTCACCTGGTTTCCCTGGTGCACCCTGCAGCAAAATAAGGGTTATCATGAAAGAATCATAATAAGTAATAAAGCACATGTATTCATAATGATTACTGAGACCTGGAGAAAATATATTTCCCTGTTGGTCCCATAGATCTCTGAGATCACTGTTTGTTTTCAAATATAAAGAAAATCAAGCAAAAAGAAATCCAAGCATTTTGATGTAACCCAGGTGGCATCCCTGTTTGTTTTTTTTTTTTCCTGAGACATCAGCACTGTTCTGAAACAACTGGGAATCCAACTTACCTCCTTTCCTGGAGGGCCTTTTTCTCCTGGATCACCCTGAGAGTACAGAGAGTAAATTTAGCACCATATTGCAGACTTGGAAGACAGAGCCTACCTTTTATCCACGAGTTTCGCTTTGTGTCTAGAGCACAAGTTTTCTGCCACACAGAAGTGAGTTTGGAATATTTAACATTAGTCTACTGCTATAGGTCATTCCTGGAAAGGCACGTCCTGATTTGTAATTTTTTAGAAGTCTGTACACAGTGTAAATGTTTATAAATAGAAGGAAAACCTAGAAGGAAAGTGTGTTCCTGCTTTCAAAAATTGTATTCCTTTTTCTTACAGATATTTCACAAAGCATCATAAGCTTCACTTTGACTGGTTTAATCATGGAGTCATAGAATTATAGAATCATTACAGTTGGAAAAAAACACTGAGACCATCTATTCCAGCCCATTTAGCTTGGCAAGTGCCAATGGTATAGCCATAATAGTCTAAAGATGTAAAAGAAGCATGTTTGTTAAGGAGAGGTGTTATCCTGTACAACAGTAGCTGGATACGAGATATTGAGCCATGGATAAAGAAACTCTTGAGTCTGAAAACTTGCCCATATTTTAGAGCTACATAAAATAATCACAACTTAAATAAGCACTCCATCAGGATTTTTTTCTATACCCTGCATTTATGATATGCCAATAAGGCAGAACAATCTTTGCATTTTAGCATTTCAGCCGGAAAAAAAAAAAAAGTCACTGCAGTCCTGAAGCACACTGCTAAAATTCTATCCGCTTTCCTATACTATGAATGCAAGGATGCATTTACAATTCACAGATGTGATCATACCTCTAATGCATGTATGCATTAGAGTGTTTTTTCCATAACCTGAGAATCCACAGAATCGCTTCCCCTGCACTAGAACACATCTGTGTCTGCATGAGCAGTGTAACTAATCACAGATGTGTGATCACATCAGCTCCAATTAGGCAGCATCAGACCCTCTTGAATGTTCCTTAGGGCCACTTCAGCTTTAAATGGCCACTGCATTTGCTGCCTTAAATTAATTTTCCAGAGAAATATGCCTTTCTCCTCATCACAAGACTCCCTTTTCAATCCTTAAATTAAAAAAAAAAAAAAGAAGAAAAAAAAAATGATTCATCCTGTGAAAGACTCATTTCTGCTAGATTGACATGAAAACAATTAAAATCTAATTTTGTCGCACCAGAGTTAGAAATGAAAATGAAAACATTTACCTAACATTCAATCTTTTCCATACTTCAAGTAGAATGTAACATATTTTTCTTGCCTTGGTAGGGCTAAAGATATTGAATTTCAAAGATGTGATACTTTCCCATGAATAGGTTTTATTTTAGATCACTCTGGGAGCTATCTGAATATTTTAACTGTGATGTACCTCCGTTGAAGGTAACAGAAGAATTTTCCTGGGAACAGGGAATATCAAGAATAACTTTAATACTATCATCACTTAAAAATTCCCTATTTAGCCATTCTGGGATTCATGCAGAGACAAAGTCTGAGTAACCCCATGCCCATGTAAAGAGCAGTGATGAACCAGCCCAATTAATGCACATAATACCAGTGCTGACTGACAAGAACCACTTCCTCAAACGGGGTCACAGGTGTTTTCCCATAAGAGTAATGCCAGTCTCTGCAGTCCAGTTTTCTTCTGAAGTGACGCATATGGCTTCTGGATCTGTGATATCTCCTGCCTATGTTTTCTACCTAATTGAAGATAACTGTCCTATCTTCACTGTCCAACACATAAAAGCAGGCAATTAGCAGCTCTAATCCATCCCCAACCATACTTACAGGTGGTCCTCGGGGTCCTATGAAGCCAGGGAGTCCTGGGCTGCCATTTTCTCCTTTATTTCCTTTAGGACCCTTTGGACAGAAAGTAGGGAGACACTAGCAGTCCTTTTTCCAACATCTCTTCTCCAGAGCATGCATTTGCAGATACATTGGAATGGGGAAATCTCTCACTGTAGCAGCAAGACTCCCAAAACCGACAAGAAAAGGCAAAACAAAGAAAAGCAGATTGCAGATAGCAGGTCTGCATTATTAACAAGCTGTGTGGGGTCCCTGTGAAAGGTTGATAAGGAAGTGACAGTTGTGGAAGTGACAGGAGGTGTGTTCACCAGCTACTTCTGCTGCAGTATGGCTTATAATGTGTTGGTGTGGCTGTGGAAATGCTGTGATGCACAACAGCAGGAAAGCAGTGCAGATGGTCATATCGTTCAAATCCGAGAATACATTTAGCAGACAACAGTTACTGAGCTGCTCCTTTGCTCTTCTTTTCAGCTTCAATTCAAGAAACGTCTGCCTTTTACTTATCTCTTGTGATATTCTGCCAAACTGTCCCTTCTTCTTACAGATCAGGGCAGCTTAAATGTCAATTCGAGAAACAGATCCATTTCACATATACTTCTGATTTTTTGTAAGGGATTTTTTTTTGTAACCTTTTCTTTCACAACTTTGTTTGACACCTAATTCATAACGCAACTTTTCTTCTTAGAATAAAACTTGCCTTTGTTTTAGGTTTGTCTTGTGCTAACAAGGAACCAAGCACATGGCTTTCAAGTAGGCAGTGACTCAAAGTATATGATGCAACCATGAGAAAAATCTGGAGATTACAGGGGGTTTGTTGTATTGCTGTACACCGGCTTAAGCGTGAGCACTGTTGAGCAGTATGGGCACTGTCAAATAAAAGGAGCAGGTTCCTGGCAAGTGTTGTGATTACAAGTCAGCGGTGATACAGCAACTCATGTGGTGGAAAAGAAACCCTCGTTGTCACAATCATCTTTCTCACTTCTCATTTTCTTCAAACAGAAATATAATATGTTGGCTTGTCATACTACATTGCAAAGGAAATCATTGCATTTCCAGACAAGGCTGGAAATAAATGGACTAGTGTTCTGTACATGGAAGCACTTCTCATAATAACCTTTATGAAGGAGAGAGGATTCATTTTAATGACAGAGAAGGATTCTGATGAGAAGACTGTCTGTTCTGCTGACCAATACTGTCATTGTTTCCCCTTTCTCATCCATCTGACTTTATCCTTTTTCAGTCTCTTATGTTATTTTTGGAGTATAAATCCTCTGAAGCAGAGAGTGCTTTAGTTCTGTGTTTGTGCAGGAAGGTGCCTGAAAAAACTGTGGGTCACTATCTGACTCTCTAAGTAGGTAATGGAATTACATGAGGATGACCAAAAACTAGCCCCTGTTTGGCACTCACAGAGCATTCCAGAACCCTAGCAACCTTGGAAAAAACATTGAGTAGCAACCCACACAGTCAAAAAGCAGTAAAAGGCAAAAGACATAGCGAGGGTAGGTAGGCATGATGAGAAGAAATGAAGATTGAATGGGCAACAGAGGCAATCCGTATGGTAAGAAGCAATGGCAATGGTTTAGGCAAGGTAATGAGTTGCAGCAAGGACAAAAAAAAAAGCAGTAGCAATGATTTTTGGCTGCAAAAAGGCTGGTAGACTGCATTACTTCTATCCCACCTGTAATCTGCCTGCTATCACCAACCCATGCATTAAAGGTGTTATTTACTTCTCTGTGAAATTTTAGGAGAAGACATCTTGGCAGCAAAGAATCATATGATCATAGAATGGTTTGGGTTAGAAGGGACCTTTAAGATCATCCAGTTCCAACTTCTCTGCTGCAGGCAGGGACACCTCCCACTAGACCAGGTTGCTCACAGCCCCATCCAGCCTGGCCTTCAATAGCTTCCAGGGAGGGGGCATCCACAACCTCACTGGGCAACCTGTTCCAGTGTCTCACAACCCTCACAGTAAAGAATGCCTTCCAATAATCTAAATCTAAGTTCTTTCAATTTAAAACCATTTCCCCTCATCCTGTCACTACCTACGCTTACAAAAAGTCCCTTCCCAGTTTTCCTGTAGGCCCCCTGCAGGTACTGGAAAGCTGCTATAAGATCTCCTCAGAGCCTTCTCTTCTCCAGGCAAGATCTCCAGCTCTGTCAGCCTGTCCCCGTAGGGGAGGTGCTCCAGCCCTCTGATGTTCTTCACAGAAACATCCTCAGGGCAAATGTCAGCAACAATGCTGAGGTTACTTTCTGGTACTGCAAGGGCAGAGTATTACAAAGATGAGTGGAATCCCACTGCAATATTTTTCAGATTGCTTGTGTTATGTCTTTGTTCCTTTTAGAATTTACCAGACCAACAAGATGTAATGTCTAGGTGGGCAAAGGGAAAGAAAAGCCCAGAACTGCAAAAGGTGCTGCTGGACAGAAAGGTTCACTTGCATGGATCTGCTGAATACTGAACAATTTTCAGTAGCATTACAGAGAAAAACTCTTCTTTCTGTGCTCCTTACAGCACTTCATTACCATTCTGTTCTTCCACACGGGATGGCCCCGGGGGATTCATTCTGCTCCATGATCTTGGTTTACTGCCCACTACCTGCTCTTCCCCTATGTGCCTGGGGAGAATTTCTCTCTGCTGCTGTTCCTCCATGGCAGCCTGCCAACTCCCTGAAGCCCTCTCCTTTCTTGTGACAGCTCTCCACTGGCTGCAGAGTCTCTGCTTGACAAAATTAAATCAACTGGTAAAGATGAGGCATGCCAATCTTTTCTCCATGCCAGCTAATCAATCATTTCCTTTTTTTCTTTTTTTTCTTTTTTTTTTTCCTTTTTTTTTTTTTAAATGACCCAGCTAGCAGCTCAATTCCAGGAATGTAGCCAAAACCCCTCTGATATTATGGCTAGTCAATGATTTTCAGGTCACTGACCTCTACCTTCAGACATGGCAACTTGACAGACTTCAAGTAGCTACACATAAACCACCCCATCTATACTTCATCAGTCACCTCTCCCTGACATAACTGCTAGCTGGATGAATTTTCCTTTGTGGTACTTACTGGGTTACCTGCTGGGCCAGGTTCTCCTGCAGATCCAGGCAATCCATTCTTGCCCTAAGGTGAAAAGAAAAAAGGTTAGTGAAACAAAATATACTATGATCAATAGAAGTATCCACCTGCTGCTATACCAGCAAGGATTTCTTTAACATTTTCCAGCCTTCCCTCTTGGCAGATTACAGAGTGAAGATGTCCTATTTTTTATTAACCCCACAACTTCTGCATCTATGACTGCATGGCTGACCACATCTTTAGATAAAAAGTCAGAGATGAGGACCCAGACCCCCTAATGTGAACAGGAGCAAACTAGCACTCCTTCTCTGTCTCTTCACCCTTATTCTTTTCACATGAATCCTGTACAGATGGAGCTACCTACTATGGCAGCTCCATTAGTCAGTGTTTGACAAACTCCTGGCAACTCCATGATCAACATGAAAACAATCTGCACTGGCCAACAGATACCTCCAGATCACCCCAAACCTACTTATGTTCAAAGAATTCCTGTTTCCAATGACTAAGATAGGTTCTGCAAACCACTTTTCAGATGTGCTCACCATTGCACTGGATTGATGGTATAGACCAGCCTTTTTACTGTTGATATTCAAAATCATACCTTATGTTCTTTAATAAAGAAACAAAGCAGATGAACAACAAAAGAAACTGATACTTTGCCCTTGGCCATACAAAAATCCATGTAGCTCTCCTCTAAAGAAGAATATGTTTTGGAATGGTGATAACTTCCATTTTCTCAAACATGTTTATGCATTTGTGGTGTTGTGAAGGGGCATGACCCATTAGTGAATGATGCTAGCAGTGCAGAAATAACGAGATAAATTATCAGGTAGACAGAGGAGCTTTCCATATGTTCCTACAGTGTAATATATCTCCCTACCCTCCCAGCTACAAGAGATCTGCCATTCCAGCTCCTGGAATTGCTGGCTGAATCAGCACTTTGCCCTGATTACAGAACATGTTGTAGAATGTTTCACTAGCAGATCACTAGCAGAAGGCAAAGAAATCACCCTTATTATAACACATTAAAGATGTGCTCATGTTCAGCACTGAGATATGCATTCAAATTTGGAAAGAATTGAATTTTAAAAGAGAATTGAAAAGCCTATTAAATTAATACAAGTAATTTTTCAGCCATTCCAGGTGATGCTTTCAGAAATGTTAACTAAATTGCCATTTCTCTACTGAAGATTTAATCAAGCTCTACAAGTGTTCAATTAAACAAATGTTTTTTCTCAAAACGATGCTTTTCTTTTTTCTTTTTTTCTTTTTTTTTTTTTTTTTTTTGAATCAGGATAAATTATAGAAGGTATGACAAAAATGAAAAGTATCACAACAGGATCCCAGATATCCCAATATGGTTACCTGCAACTACTATCTGCCTTTGAAAACCACGTGCAGAGGCCATGCGATAAGGAGTGATATTCCAGTGGCAAGTCTGGAATACAAGCACTTCTGGCATTGCAATCTTGGTAGAAATCATTAAACTATCTTTCCCACACAAGTCAGAAACTAGCATTACTTTGTGCTCCATATTAGTCCCCATCAGTTTCCATCAATCTAGTTCTTTGTTTTTCCCAAATTTAGGTAGGATTTCACCAAACAACACTTGGATCTTGCATAGCATTCTTCTTCCATTCTTCTTCTTTCACAGGTCTGGACTGCAGAACATCCCCACTAAATGCAGTGTACCTCCAGAAACTGCTTATCAGGAGAAAAACTCACCGGCTGCCCTCTGAGCCCTCGAGGGCCCTGTGGTCCTATGGGGCCAGTATCACCCTAAAATGAAGAAAAGTAGGAAGTAAAAGTAGTGAGTAGGAAAGATCTGATAGGGAGACAAACAAGCCATCATTTTTAACTTCTCCTATTAAATTAAACTGTTCGTGTATTAAGGAAAAACGAGAAAAGCTTCACTGGCCCCTTCCATTTATGTATGACTAGCTTCTTGAATTTCAAACATTTATCACCCAGTGCAGTCTGATCACAAGCAGAATCATAGAATCATAGAATCATAGAATCACCCGGGTTGGAAGGGACCCCAAGGATCATGTAGTTCCAACCCCCCTGCCTAGCAGGGCCACCAAACATACACATTCAGATCAGGTTGCCCAGGACCCCATCCAACCTGGCCTTAAACACGTCCAAGGACGGGGCATCCACAACCTCCCTGGGCAGCCCGTTCCAGGGCCTAACCACTCTCCTAGTAAAGAACTTCCCCCTAACATCTAACCTAAATCTTCCCTCCTTCAACTTAAAACCATTTCCCCTAGTCCTGCTGTTGTCAGCCCTTTTGAAGAGTTTACTCCCCTCCTGGGTGTAGGTTCCCTTCAGGTACTGATAGGCTGCAGAACCCATTGGCATCATCTGATATTAAAGATGGATTCCTCAGGGACTGGAAGTCCTTCGCTCTCCCTTAAGCAAGCCTTAAGCTGTTCCTACATTCTCTGAGGGGTTCCCCTGGACCTATCTTCCATTTTACTTTGTTGAGTACTATTGACAACACAACAGCTTTTCAGTGATATTAGGGGTGCAAGGGAGAAACCACTTCCCCAGATCCCATGACACTGGCATATCAGCCACTCAGTACATTGCTGAGCAGCTGCTGCAGGATGCTGCTTCAGTTGTGCTCTCCAGAGACTTTGCTGTGTGACTGCATTTGACGCTAATAAGGATCTGTCTGTACCATCTCTCTTTGCTCTGAGCAGCAGCATCTTATTCCACAAGTATGTCATAGATTGTGCTTCAGCTATGCATGCAGTAAGGTTCCACCTTTTGCAGAGCAAGTGGAACGAACCCTGGCCCAGTGGGATCTTCAGAATGAAACACAGTTTGGAGAGCAGTGGCAGAAAACAGGTCTATGGCTGCACAGCACAGCCTGTGATTCAGACAGTATAGCTCTCCCTCCTTTTCCAAAGATATCCCTGATATTTATGTGTCAGAAGCTGAGTGGTGAGGAAAGCCCTCAAATTTGTCGGTACTCTAATGAGCTTCATACAAATCATTTCCTATGCACTGCTGCAATAATTTACCCTTTATTTCAGTTTCTGCAGTTGTTTTTAGGGAGGGGTCATCGTGAATGATTTTTTTTCATTTGTCAGCGAGAAGATGAATGTCTGCCCAAAATAGTACACTTACGTCCTTCCCTGGTGGCCCCTCACGCCCAGCAGGACCTGTCGCACCTGGTTCCCCCTGCAATTCAGCAAAAAAAAAAGAGATATCAGCTCAAGGTCAATGGCAGAACAGTAACACCACTGCAAGTGGTGTGGGGTTTATACTGAGCTCAGTGAGGAATTTCCAAAGACAATAAAACCTTGTGTATCATATGCGACACACAGCTTTTAAAAAGAATTCAAAAGCATCTTCTGATAGTGATGCACAGGGCAGTACAGTGCTTTCCAGCAGGATATTTATTGCTGCTAGTGTAGTAACTAAAACCCACCAACATACACATAGTATAGAAAGTACTGTAATGAAGAAAAGATGAGCAGCTCCAGCACTGGATTGCTCAACTAAGGTACTCCAAGCAAAGTATTTTCCTTCCCCATGGAGAATCAGCATTAAATAAGAAGAGAGAAATTCAGTTTTGTATTCCACTGTCTACATTAAGGAACATTTTGTACTGCATTGCTCAGAAATGAGAACAACTTAGCATGCAGGACTTGAGTTTTGAGCTTCGTTATGAATAGGCAAGTAAGCCAAATGGCTAAAGCCATTTCTGCACTCATTTCTTTATGTTTTGCTCTGAACATATTCTGCACGTCTTAGGCATTTCTGCTGAATTCATTGAATTCACATTCAATAGCTGAAGTAAGGTTCCTCACCCTCTATATCAGTAATTTTACAAGTAGAATGTTGTGTGGAGGCCTCCCGTGAAAATTTCTCATGCAGGTCTTTCTCAAAGGCAGTTTCAGACAACTCAGATCTACCAGTTGCCTCACCTTAATTAGGAGCAGAACTTCAATTCACACCACATTTCTATAAAGGACCATCATGCAGGCAGTGCATGTTGCTTACCCGTGGACCTGGGGGACCTGTATCTCCCCTCTGTCCTTTGAAACCCTGAAAAAGAGAATTAAATAATTGCCCATTACACTAACACTTGAAGCAGTGAGAATGTTCTATCTTGAACATGAACTTAATAACCTTCCCAGAAGTCCTCCTCCTCAGGGTCACTCTCTATCCACTCATTGCCCAGCCTACATTTGTGCTTGGGATTGCCCCAGCCCAGCTGCAGGACCTTGCCCTCGGCATTGCTGAACTTGAGATTCTCATGGGCACCTCTCAAACCTATCAAGGTGCCTCTGAATGGCAACCCATCTCTTCAGCAAGTGCAGGACACCACACAGCTTGGTGTCATCCACAAGCTTACTGGAGGTGTACTCAGTCTTACTGTCTATGTCACCAACAATAGATGTTCACATCATTAAGAGTTATCATCCTCCATCAAAAGCTTCCTAGCTACAGTACAGAAGAGTTACGGGACAGAACCTACCGGTAAGCCTCTGGCACCCTCCTGACCTGGGAGGCCTGGTTCTCCAGGTTTTCCCTGTTGGAAACAAGGCAGAGACATTTCTACATCTGCACCGTCATGAACATACACTTCGAACTTCAAAGATATATACACCTTTGGATTGATGCACCTTCACAATGTTTTTATTTCAGAGGAATAATGCACACAACTACAGCAATACCTGGTCAGCATGTACAAAATTAGTATGTGCACACGGAAACCAGCTGTTTTGTTGGAAGCAGTTGGAAGCATGTTTGTTGCAGCTGTTGTCACAAGCATTTCTCCATTCCCCTAAATGACTGGGGACTTGGCTTTTTACAGAAGGACTAAGTCCCATTTGACAAGGCACAGAAAGAGGCTGGCAATGCCAGACACTGAAAGCACATTCTTTTTCTAAGAAACACAGTGGTAAGGAATTACATTCACTGCCCAATTTATTAACATTTCCTTTTGGCTGACAACTTCATGGCTCAGCTTTTTTTGTTTTTGCCTTCAATAAATGCAAGCATAGACCAAGTGGAGAACATCAAATATAAACCTCTCTAATCCTGGACAACAGAACCATTACAGAGTAACTCAGAAAAGGCTTTCTTTTAAGACACCTCCTCTAAACTTTTTATGCTCCATAATCTTCTACCTTAAAATGCAATCCTTAGATTAAATGTTACAAGAGAATCTTCTTTCTCTGTAATATTTGCAGTACTTGTAAAGATGGAATCACAACGTTTTGGAGTATTTATAGTAGTTGTAAAAGAACCCAGTTTCTTTTCAAGAATTCCAGAGTGAATCTTACAAATTGCTCGAGACAATACAGCCCCTCTGGTGTTAGAAAAAAATATGCCAACAGATTTCCTGCCCCCACTGAGCCCATAGATAAGCAGCTACAAAAGTAATAACTGGATGTGGTCTGTGATTGCCTGTGTGAAGTGCCTTTAAATTACATTACCGGCTCTCCAAGAGATCCTGGCTTGCCATCTTTGCCATCATTCCCAGCAATGCCCTGTTAATGAAACACATAACGAGGTATAACAAGGAGTTTATAGGAGAGATTGGTATACTTGTGTCAATATGAAAACTCAAAATAGCACCTCTGCTTCATTGTGACTGTATTTAATTTTGTCCAATGCTCCAGAAATTCTGCTATTACTATAGTTCAGACATAAACTTTTTCTGTCACATTTCCATAGGGAAACACTTTGTGCTTTTTCCCTATTCAATATGGCAATTCTAAGGGCTTCTTTCTTCTCAGCAAGGTGAGCATGTTAACAGTGTTAAAAGAGGTTTCTAAAGACAACTCTTATAAATCATTATAATACCATTATAATGACATTCACCTAAGCTACTTTACACTGCAAATAACTCTAGCCCTACACCAATAAGGAAAAAAGAAAACAAAACTAAATTTTGTATCAATGCCTCTTCCAGAAGAAAAGTGTTTATGCCCCAGATGCACTTGAGTCAGTGCAAAGGAATCATTTCAGCTATGGATTGAGAGGAAGCTGGTATTCCAGACTATGAATTCTTATTCCCTTACACTGGTGTTATTACATTAGTTCTGTGCTCTGTATGAGAGTATTTATGCAAAAAATAAAAATAATTTAAAAAAATAAAAAGAATTTTAAAAAATGAACAGGCAGATGAGGAACAAGCCTGTTTCAGATAGTTTAACGCTTAGATCTGAAGTGATAAATACAGCACTCATCATGTCCTGGGCCAGGGACATAGCACCAACATTACAGGTATCCCTTTAAAGATCATGCACAGCTTTCAGAGCACTTCAGGAATCTGTTTGGTTCATGTCCACACATGCTTATAAACAGTTCTATGTATTGAAAGAGAAGGAGCTGAACTGCGCTCACGGGAAGTCCAGGAACGCCTGGTGGGCCTTGTGGACCTGGAGGGCCATCTTTACCCTGGAAAGAAAGTAGAAACACCAAGGTTTAGATGAGCTTCTCAGATGCTTCTCATATAAAGATTGAATGCAATGTTTGACATGGCACCACTGTGAGAATCTGGTCTTGCAGCTCATATCATACTGTGTTCAGGTTTTCTTGACTTCATTTCTGCTTAAACTTGAAGGTTTTTACAAAAAAAAAAAAACATACAGTATTATTTATAAGTTGTTACAATTAAAGAATCCACTAAAATCACCAGTATTTTCTTCCTCAGTTTAGTTATATTTAGCACTGAGTGCTTAGCTTCTGTGATGAAGTGTCCATCCAGAAAACAGAAAGTCTGTATTTTATATCTCTTGAATCAGCAGATATGAGAAGTGCCTTGTTGACTGCCCCAAGAGAGAAATATCCTCTTATTCATAGAATCATATAATTGTTTGGAAAGGAACCCTTAAAGGACATCTATTCCAACTCCTCTGCAATGAATAGGGACACCTACAGCTAGATCCCCATCCAGCCTGACCTTGAATGTCTCCAGGGATAGGAGACAGGTCTCACGAAAGCATATGAGGTCCTTCAAATTATTTCAGCCTTAATCATCCGTTTGCAAGGGAAGTTCAGCCAGCTTGTCCATGCAATCTGTGTCCTCTCTGATGGTAGTGCTGACTGATTTCACAGCAGCCACCAGAAAGACAGTTGTTGAGTCCCTTATGATTGAAACAGATGTGCAAAAGGTGTCTTGCTCACCCTGCTCCAGAAATTAATCACAGAATTACAGTCCTAAATCATGATTTTTTTTCCTTTTCACACTTAGGTAAGCATCAATCAGATTCCAATCAGATTATCCTTCTCTCCTACAGATTTCTGATGCATTACCTTAAAATAGAATCTGAATGACCTTGAAACGAAACAGAAGTAGGAAAATTCTTCATCCATTTCTTGAAGTTTGCCCCCATGCAAGTGTTTGCAGTGGTGCCAAGAAGTGGTCCAAAAGTGCGGGACCCAAGCAGTCTGTGCTGTGGCATTCTTCAAAATGTTGCTGGTTTTGTTTTGACAGTCCTCAGGCACAATTCAAGTGTTACCCTGGGTCATGCACCAGCCTAACAAGCCATTATGCCACAGAGGCTAAAAGATGTTAATAGCAAAGATGGACACATGAGACGTATAACTACCTCCTTAGACGGTAAGCAAGGATGCACTGAAGAAGTTCCATGTACTGGATATTTCATTCTGGCTAGTTTGGAGCAACAGGAACAGAGTAATCTGTTGTTATTTGTGTGGGTCCTACTTGCAGGTATAGAGTTGTTTCAGAATGGACAATGTGGGAAGCTTTCAAAAGACATTATTTCAGTTCCAGCTCAGCTTTATTCATAGAGAAAAAGCTAGGTTAAGCTAGTGTTGAAACACATAGCCGAGAGCTTACCATGTCTCCTGGATTTCCTGCTGGTCCTATTGGTCCTGGTGCCCCATCCGGTCCCTAAACAAAACAAAGCAGAAATAACATGGATAATTAACACATTTTGTACATTTGTCAGTGTTCCCTACCACCCTAGAACCACAGGTCCATGCAGACAGAGGAAAAAGGCACATCAGGAAAAAGAATCTACTGGAACACTGCAACTTGCTCTCCTTTGACAAGATCAGTTTTATTTTTCACATTTCAGTTGACTCCATTCACACTCTCTTCGTGACTCCCATGAGGATGTCATGGGACAGCTTTAAGAATTTTATTCTTACCAAAATAGACCTACGGCTGTGGCAGTAAATGTTCCCATATTATCAGTTTCTCCTAAAAATATGCTTCTTAAAATGAACTTGCAGAAGTGCAAACGACCCACAAAAAGGTCCTCATGTGTTATCCTGGTGGCTAAGCATTCAGCGGCCTCTTGGCATCACTACTATCTGAAAGCAGAATCTTAACATGGTCTTTAATTTTAACATGGTCTTTTTTTTTTCCAGTACCTCCTGTCCTTCAGGAGTTACAATGTAAACTCAGCTTTAAAGGGACTATGCTGATTCCCATAAGAGACAAATGCTGAAAACCCTTATCACAGCAGTCAGATTGCTCTGCAAGCAGCAGTGTAAGTAGTAATGACTATAGGCAAAGACAGAAGGTTTGGAAAGAAAAGCACTTTGCTCAGGAAAAGTCCCTGCTCCTGGAGACTGCAAGTGGTGATATCACAAGCAGGAGAGCCAAGTTATTTCAGCCTTGCTTCTGCAATGTCACTCCAGTATTATGACTTTATATATGCAAAGAAGCATAACTGTATTTGTGCAGAGTGCAGAACAAGAAATAAGAATTGTGACACAGCAGGACACGAGTAAAAGGTCTCTTAATCCAAAAGCAATCTGGAGGATACAAAAATTGGAGAAAAATTCACTATCATATTACTGTGTAAAACTGAAAACCAAAATCACTTATAGATCTGCCGGTTCCAGGCCGAGAGCTTATTCTGCCTATAAGTAAACACCTATACATGAACTCCTAAGTAGTCTCTGTGGAAGAGTTTTCATGATCATTGCCTTGTATAAAGAGAGGGACTGAAGCTTAGCATCAATTTACAGAGTGAGATGAAGCAATCAGTGAAAAGTGGCTGATGTATTAAATAGCAATTATAATGAGCAGAGAAATCTATGACACTCAAGGGACCATTAGGAACCCACTGGAAAAGGAAAATGCAGTGTGCAGGCAGGTGAGAATGGCCCTTTCTGTGGATACTGTTATTAGTAAGGAAAATATAAGACCATCTGCTTTGCAACAGAGGAACTTACAGGTGGGCCAGGGTTTCCAGGAGCCCCTGCAAAGCCAGGCATTCCAGGGTGTCCCTGCGAAACAAAACGAGAGACTTCTTACATTATTCATATTTCTACTTGTATGTAGGTTAATTGATCATTGGGTACTGTGAGGTAACATCAAAATACGACAATACACAGAGTGCTGGTTATAAGGAAATAATGGACTGCAGCTTTTTAAATCAAAGTGTTGGTTTTCAAAGTATGCACTTCAGTAATGAATACAGTTAGATTTAGGGTGTACTTTCTGTAATATGTATTTCACGGAATGTTAATAGGAGCTGAGAACAAATATTGTGGAAGAAGACCAGGCTGGAAATGAATGTCGTTTAAAATATCCTATAATTTACTTTGAAGACTGAATTTGCACCTTAAACTACTGACTCAGCCCTTGTCAAAAATAAGTGCAAACACTTTCTACAATTTAGACTATTTTCTTTCCTGTGGCACATCCTATAAAAGTCCATCACTTCTAGGATTAATAGCAAAACTGGCCTTTTCAGTCCAGAGGTGTTTAGTCTCCTGGACCTCATGTAGATATTAGCTGAGGAAGTGAACAGAAGTTGGGTACTGCAGAGAACTGAATGTATTGAATGAAGATGTGAGGAAAAAATCATCTTAGAATCCAGCAACACAACACAGGGAAGATTTGAGTTGGAGACTGGAATGGAATCCTGAGGAGGACTTCTATGGTCCCACTCTTAATAAAGTAAAGGTTTAGCAGTGATGGACAAATTTCATCTTTCTTGTCTTTTTTTCAAGTAGTTGTATTTTTCAGCATTAGAGCAACTGTTGAAGAAGGAATCACAAACAAAGCACTATTGGAAAGCATAGTTAATTTTTACCTGTTCGCCTTTTTCTCCTGCATCCCCAGTTATTCCACGGTCTCCTTTAGCACCCTTGATAATGAGAAAAAAAAAGTCACTGAAAGTCACTTAGATTCAGTATTTTATTAGCTTTTTGACTTATTTCATAAAGCACTTGGTCATCTGAGCATAAAATAAAGAAATAAGAACTGAACCCTGCTTCTGCTCCTATTAAATTCTGCCTGTGATTTTCCCTGTCAATGCAGGAGCTAGCAATATATGGGAAAATGGTCTTTGAACAGACTCAGGATGGCCTTTTACTTATATATATATATATATATATAATTTCATTTTCTTGGCTTAGGGACACAAAGAGGACATAAACATCCTTAAAAATAAAAAGGCTGCTAGGCAATGTACTAAATGGGATTCTGGTAAGGAATCATTCGGCCCACTAAAGGCATCTACAGCATCAGGTACTAATCTTTTTTGCCTTCAGGGCCAACAATGTCAAAACCAGCATTTCTAAGGTGCAGTCAGAAAATTAATGCCCAGAATGTGCCCTCCAATTTCCCTGTGTCTCTGACAACAGAGCAGAAGCAACTAACTCAGAAGTAGATGTCTGTATTATCAGTGCTTGCAGTTGCTTACAGGCAAGATGAATTTCACACAGCAAAAAAACCTGAGATGCTGGGTATACGAATTATGACATGAATGACACAGAGGACACTAATGAATTGCAGGCCATTGAAATGATTCTCTGGTTCATTACATGAGAGCAAGGAGCCAAGTAGGGAAGGGAGAGTTATACACATTCGCATGGTGCTGGTAGAGACAACATACTGCACTTTCAAAACTGCAGAGCTCTCTAGATTTTTCATCATGAGGAGCCTCCTCAAATATCTGGAAAGGAGTCACAGTGACAGCCTTTGTCTTTGTTTCTTCTTTCACAATATTTGCTCTTAACAATTGCAAACGCTATGAGTTTGCCAGTTCACGGAGTGCAAGCCAGATTATTTATCAATTATTTGATTTTATATTATGCACATGTACAGTCTAAGTCTTGTTGTTTGATAGATCATCATCATAGAATCATAGAATGGCCTGGGTTAAAAAGGACCGCAATGATCATCTAGTTTCAACCCCCTGCTATGTGCAGGGTTGCGAACCACCAGACCAGGCTGCCCAGAGCCACATCCGGCCTGGCCTTGAATGCCCCCAGGGATGGGCACCTACAACCTCCTTGGACAGGTTTCAACTAAACAGGTTTAGAAGTTGTTGTGAAGAGCCTTTGCAGTGAGAGTTGGGGTTGCTCAGCCTGGAGAAGGCTACAGAGAGACCTTATAGCAGCCTTCCAGCAGCTGAAGGGGGCCTACAGTAAAGTTGGAGAGGGATTCCTTATCAAGGTGTATACTGTATACTGATAAGAGAAAGAGTAGTGGCCTTAAACTAAAAGAGATTAGATTTAGATTAGCTATAAGGAAGAAATTACTCACTATGAGGATGGTGAGGCTCTAGAAGAGGTTGTCCAGAGAAGCTGTGGTTACCCCATCCCTCGAGGTATCCAAGGCCAGGCTGGATGGGGTCCTGGGCAACCTAACCCAGTGGAAGGTGTCCTTGCCCACAGTAAGATGTTGGAACTAGATAATCTTGGGGTCCCTTCCAATGCAAACCATTCTATTCAGTCTTGCTACCCAGATCTCCACTTTTGCATAGCATTAAAAAAAGCAGCATATGAGAGTCCCAGACTACCTGGGTTTTCCACTGCTTATTGTCTTTATGGATGCTAATTCCTCTGAAAATTTAATCTTGGGAGGCACTCTCATTTTGATTGGCCTTAATACTTGCTTTTGAGACTCTGCTGCTCACCTTCAGCACACTTTAATTTGCAAGATTTAAAATTAATTTATGAATCAGTATTAGTTTGTCCTACACTAATAAGTGCAAATACAAAGATGTTAAAATAGTAGAAGTTGTTTTAGACAGTAGGTCAGGATGCAGGTAAGTATGTAGAAAACCTGTGGCCTTCATTTCTTCTCTCTCTTCCTTCATTGATTTGTTTTGATTTATTTCACATTAGGTAGTTTTAAAAGTTTTGACTGACCAGGCACTGGCACTGTGAACAGAATGCTGACAGAGATATTTGTGGGAAATGCTCAAAATGTGATATTATTGGAATCCTTCAGACATCGTGCTTGATATTGGCCTACATCCCTAAATCATGATACAGAAAGATGCATCTGAACCAAGTCGTTCTTTTTACAGTGTATTTCAGGGAGCATTCAGGATCTATGGATCTGCAAATATTGCAAATGGTGCATTTGAAGGCCACACTTTAATTTAAAGGGATTCCAACATGTGGGATATAGAAAGGAGAGAATCAATGCAGGAAGAGGGTTACTTGCTGAAGCTTTAATTGCTTCCTCACCTGATTTGGACTGACAGTTGATTCTAATTTCCATGTCTCTCCTCAAAATATTAGTGAAATGAAATTCTTTATCAAGAATCAAACACTTTACATTTTGTTTTGTTTCATTTCTGTTTGTTTTTGTGAACAGAGGAATGATAGAAGACTGTATTTAAATGGAACACTGTTCACATAGCTGTGCAGTTCTGTGCACCGTGGTACTCCACTGAAATGCCAGCGCAGGGCCCACCAATAAGTCAGTTCTGCTCCTTAATATAGAGATGGGTCCTATCAAGAGCTTGTGTCAACAGTGCTCGAACTAATCACAGATAATTTCTGCTTAGAACACTAAAGATCAACAAACCTTTTGTCCATCCAGTCCAGGTGGGCCTGCAGGACCTCTGGGACCAGCATTTCCCTGCAATTCAGAAGAGGTAGAGGTAAATACTAGTTTCTTACATTTCAAGAAGGCAGAGCCTGTCATCCTCAGTGCTGGAGCCAAGGTGGTCAGGCCACTTTTATGCTCAGCACTGCAGATTGAACTGTTCTCCAGCACCTACTGTACTATACAGATCTTTTTGCATATGGCATTGAAAAGTTCATCAGCACATTATGTATGCCACTTGGTTAACCTACAATAATGCCTAACACTGTAGTTGGCTCTTTTACAAACAAGCTAACCCTCAGGAAATCTTTGTGGTTATACATATCAGCCTTGGCCACTGCTGGAAACACATAATCTCAAGGGGAAGCCACAACCAGAGTGCCAACAAGGATTAATTACAAAGGAATTTCCCATGTGAAAAACTCTGAAAACCATCATGCCAAAACCTATATGGTACAATGTGGTCAAGATCTTGATTAATTAGAATAACATTCTCTGTGCGACTTTTTACAGGAGTGGCTGGTTTCCTGAAGAAGTAAAGTTTTGATTTTCTTCTTCCGAATTCCTCTTTGCAGCTCAAATGAGATGCATCAAAGCTCACTATAGACAGATGGGTCAAATTCACAGTTACACCATACATCTTTTCACTCACTTATTTCCACTTAGTAGAAATGTAGAGATCTACTAGCATGACTGATGGAGGAAAACTGAAACAGGGAACATTAAATAAGATTTTCTAGGGTTGTGAAATAATACAGGATCTCTGGATGGTAGAGGGCCATCACTTTTATTCTCACTCTTTCCTGACAGATAATTGAAAAGGTTAAGGGATTAATTTCAGCACATGTCATTTATTAAAACCCCTTAACCTCCATTCTTTATTTCAAGTCCTCTGCAAAATCTGTGTCTCTTAAACAATAGCTACTCCTAAAACTTCCCTTAGGCATCCTTGTAGTCAGCAAAAAATCCACGTAATGATCATGTCTCAATCAGCAATGTACTCCACTCACTCCTCAGTCACTGTTCTCTACTTTCCTTTCACATACCACTGCTATTTCTCCTTCTGAACAATGAACATGACTGAAAAACAGCTTCTGGGTTATTTGGTTTCTCCTACAGAGTAGATGATGGACAAGAACGGGTGGATAGGTTCTGTTTTTTTCTATCCCTTCAGTGGCAGTAAGGGCTATTGAGAAGTCCAGGAAAACCCATCTCATAAATACGTGGCTGATAGGCTGGTGCAATCACATGAGTTTTTGGGTTTTTTGACCATGGAGTGGCTTACCAGGTCCCTGTCCTGATGGCTACAGATGGGTCTCACCAGTCTTAAAGGGAGAAACAGATACTAGGCCAGGAGATGGCAGAGCTCATTGAGATGGTTTTAAACTAGATGTGAAATAGGAAGGGAATAAAATAAGGCTCACTAAAGATGAGTCTAGGGGAATGACAGGATGACAGGATTGGGAGTGAGGCAAATGTCTCAGCTGAAGTGCATCAACACCAATGGACACACCATGGACAACAAACAGGAGGAGCTCTCAGCTGCTGCATGGCAGGCAAACTATGACTTAGTTGTCATTACTGAAACATGGTGGGATTGGTCCCACAACTGGAATGTCTCAATGGAGGGCTATAAGCTCTTCAGAATGAAAAGGCAAGAAAGGAGATTTGGTGGCATGGCTTCCTATGTTAGAGACTGCTTTGATTTGTTGAGCTTGTGGCTCACTATGATAAGGTTAAGTCTATGTGGATAGGGATTAGGAGGAAGGGTCAGTAGGGCTGACATCCTGGTGGAGGGTCTGTTATAGACTGCCTAGCTAAGATGAAGAGATGGATGAGTTATTCTACGAGCAGCTGGCAGAAGCTGTGTGATCACCAGCCCTTGTTCTCATGGGGGACTTCAACTTCCCTGAAATATGCTGGAAATTTAATACAGAGCAGAAAAAGCAGTAGGAGGTTTCTAGAATGTGTGGGAGATAACTTCCTGATGCAAATGGGAAGAGAGCCTACCAGGGGAAGTGCCCTGCTAGACCTGCTGTTCAGAAACAGAGAACTGCTTGGACTTCTGGAGAGGAGACTTTGAACTATTCAGGACACTGGTACAGAGGGTCCCTTGGGAGTCTGTCCTGAAAGGTAAAGGGCTCCAGGAAAGCTGGTCACTGTATTCAACTCTGGTGAGGCCACACCTTGTGTACTGTGTTCAGTTTTTGGCTGCTCACTACAAGGAAGACATTAAGGCTTTGGGCATGCCCAGTGAAGAGCAGTGAAGTTTGCAAGGGGTCTGGAGCACAAGTCTTATGAGAGTGGCTGAGGGAACTGGGATTGTTAAGTCTGGAGAAAAGAAGGCTCAGAAGAGACCTTATGGCTCTCTGAAGCAGCTGAGGTCCAGTCCATTGATTTCAAAGACAGCTATAAAAGATTCAGTTCATTGTAACTGAAAAAAAATAAAAATCAACCATGCAAAAATATTGTTAGGGGAAAAAAAAATGGGTAAAGCATATCCAAGGGATATAGTTAAAGCAAACCCAAGGGATGACCACTTCCTTAGCTCTCTTACCATTTTCCCATCCTGACCGTCTCTACCTGGTGGTCCTCGGAGACCTTTGTCACCTTTGAAACCTGGGATGCCTGGCAGTCCTGGTGGGCCAGGCGGGCATTCAGTGCACACATCCTAGGAGAGAACATTAAGAAGTAAGTTAGCAACAGACTGAAGGTATCTAGTAGAGCTTGCAGATGCTGAGTATGAATGCAGCAGTGGGGAGCTAGCATAACCTGTAGGCCATTGCACTTTGACCACATCAAGGAGGAGCTGGGTTATGCTGACGTACAGTGAAGTGAGGTTAGTGTAAAGGAGAGAGAGGACCAGTTGCTGAGCTTCCATAGGATCCCTTGGAGTGTTTTGGACAGCTCTTAACTGATCTTAACAATCAAGAAACTGAGGAAACAAGATCAAATAGCCACAAAGCAACATTATCAAGAAAAGCTTTGTTTGTAATCTACAAGACTACTTGAAGAATACTCCATCTGTATCAGTCAAAAAGTTGCTGAGTTACTGCTAAGAGGGCATACTGATATGGAAAACTGCATTGCTGCAGCACAGAACCAGAAAGGCTGAAAGACAACATAGGCCAAACAATGGGACACCAGGTCAGCTTGGTACAACTCCCAGCTCAGCCAATGATCCATTGTGAAATTGCAGGGTAAAATGTCTTTCTGAACCTCAGTTCCTCCATTTATATTTTCCTACTGAAAATGTAAAAGCTTGAGAGATATACAGAACAACCGAGCCTTAGTTGCATCTGGAGTCTGAAGGTGATGCTATATGTAAAGCTGGGCCAGGTACAGAGTGAAAAACATAAAGAATATGCTGTGTGTGTGCAACTGTAACATAATAGAAGTTTAAAAAAAAAAAAAAAAAAAAAAAGAACATCAAAATGACATTCCATACCCAAGAAACAGAGAACAGAGAAACAGTCTGTTGCTACTCTCCTGATCAGAAATACCAAACAATGCAATATAGTGAATTCTCTGGAAAAAAATACTGTGTTGCCTGAGAAAAACAGCTCTTCAATGAAGTCATTTCAAAGCAGCAATCTTGAAAGGGTCATTTTGTTAACGTGGTTAGTAAAAAAAGTAATTTTTTAGTTTCTTCTAATCAATAAGGAAGGATTTCATTCCATGTCTCAAACCTGCTAAAAAATCTCCCAACTCAGCCCACGTAAATCTTTAAAGATTTTGCAATCAGCACCTCTCAAACAGAGACTCGTTTTCCAGACAACTGTCTACATGGAGAGTAAAAGCAGACAGACAGATCACCATGTTTGAAACATGGGTGCACATGGGCTTAATTACCTGCATCCTTTTAGATGCATTATGCAAACTGAATTTGCACCCACAGTAAGAAGTGTGGTCACTTGCAGGTATGTGTGAAAGATCAGCCATTTGATTAAAGTGGTTTCCATTTTCTGCTTTAGGTAATACAACTTCACAATAGTTATTCCTGCTTGGAAATGAAAGCCTCCCAAAGGGATAAAAAGAAGTCTCAGAGTTTTTACAACTTAACCCACGTTACAAAGATCTTTGTAGACCATATCATTAGTGTGGGCTGCTGGAGAGCACTGAGTTTTGATCTCCAGCACATCCTTGTGTGTCCCAACAGCTGTGTCAGTAGGAGACCTGCAAATTCCAAGTTCTGCTGGAGTAATTTAAGGCATCTTTTGCACTTCCAGCTCTGACACTTTCCCATCGCATGGTGTTAGTTAGGTTTCAATCAAACATTCAGATAAACTCCCACCGTCCTCAGAAGCTGATTACCTTCACTAAGAGATTTATGTCCTCTGGAGAGAGCAGGGGTGAGGTACCCTGTGGAGTGAAAAATTCAGGCAACGTTAAAAGGTGTAAATGTAAGAAATCTTCCTGAACATATCTGTGGCCTGGTATAAGTTTCTCTTTGGGCTAAAAACATTCCAGTTCTCTTACATTACCAATGAACATCATATCTGAGACCTCTGTGTATTTTTGATCATGGACTTGCTCATAGCACACTATAGTATATATATATAATTTGCCTTTACAGTTTTGGCTTTTTTTTTTTGCGTGCAGAACATTCAGTTATTTTCATACTGTTCCAAACCATCGTAGGTGTTTTTATTGCATTTTTTTAATAGTTCCTAGGTTTTGTTTGTTTGTTTGTTTTTGTTTTTTCCTGGGAAGAGCAGCAGAGAAAAAACTCTGAACCGTCCTCGAGACAACTTGTACTGGAGGAAAATAAATGAGATAGAAGGGAACAGAACAGCAGGACAAAAACTTCTGTGGGATGCAGCATGGAAGAAAAGTTACATACTGGTTTTCCAGGAGGTCCTCTTTCCCCTGGATTTCCAGGTAGACCCTATAAATATAGAAAAGGAAAATTCTATGAGATTATGATATGCTAACCCTCTGGTTGCTCCCACATTCTGCTGATTGCTTTGGACTGACAAATGTTTCTGCTGAGCACTACTGCTCTCTGCATGTGGCACACAGTCAACTCCTCCATGTACAAATTTAGAAGTTGTACTTCTCTGTTTTTTTGCTGTTTCTTAATCACTTCTTCTCATTCCTTCCTAAATCTCTCTTATCTACATTATGACCCAGTGAAATTCGTCTGAGTCACACAACTGAAATTGCTCTGGCATGTCTCCTGGTCCCAGGAAACAGTATGACTGCGGAAGTGTGAAGGATGAAGCTTTAAATTCCTGAAGACACCTGTAAAATGAAAAATCATGGCCTCTCTTTGCATTAGTATTGCAAACAAATTCTTGCACCAGAAATAGCAAGTAAACTTTTTTCTTTTTTTTTCTTTTTTGATGTGAAAAAAAGTATTTGTGTCACCTTTCATGAGATGATAATAAGGAAATGAGAAGCATTCTTGGAATTTAAGTTGCAGGAAACTATGGCTGGGAAAAGGGAACCCTAATGGGCATCTCTTGCCTGTTATTAGCAAGTTATTAATCTGTTAACAAACAAACAATTTGTTTTGAATCTTCGCATTAAGTAATGCTTACATGGGGAACTGAGTTTCTTAAGCAGAACAGATGGTCATCACTCAGACAGTGAGGGAAATCTTCAGTGGCATTTTCAGTTGGACTGAGATTTCCAAAACCCCTCTCTAATTTCTCTATCAAGCTAGCCTGTTGCCCTATGTAATTAGGCCTGCATATGTGTGATCCATTGTTATTGATCGTCTTAAACTGCATACAAAAGACTGACCTACACAACCACATTTGCACATGCAGAACAGTTTCTACTTATTATTTAGAAGTATCTTGTGCTCAGTTCGGCTGCTTCTGCAAGGACCCACCTGAGGAGGTCTCTATGATTCCCTGGTGCCAGATTCCCCACCCAGGACATTAATCAACAAAAGTAATGTCTGTAAATTGGCCTAGGCTCAGCACACCCAAGGAACACCTAGGGCTACACAAATTAGAACATGGAAAACAGCTTTAATTAACCAAAGGCTTTGTTAGGAAGGGGCTTAGGAATTATGTCAATCACCTGAATTCAAGTTGGTCCATCATTTCCAGTAAGTCCATTGTACTATTTATGAAGCCAACTAGACAGGGAGTTCCTTGGCTGACCGGGGAACTCATGATCTATGTGCACGGGGTGTGCACAGAGGCACAGTTGTGATAACCTACTATACCACAGTTACAGCTATAGGGCAAAATAGGATTTCATCCTTGCATCTCGCTTATAATTTAAATTCTATAGTCCATGTCAGAGCAAAGAAAAAATAAAAAATATTTGGTAGCTCTTTTTCTATGTCCATATTAAACACTTCTGAGTGAATGACAACCCAACAGTTACCTTGGCTTCCTAAGAGATGAATATTAAATATGAACTAAGTGACGTAAGCAGAACTGAACTAGTACTGAATTCCATGGATGAAAAGCTTGTTTTTAGAGGAAGCTAAACCTTCCACAGGTGAGACTCAAGAGAAGGCAAAGTGTGAAGGAGATATTCACATATTGGCTATGTTAAGGAAGATTCACACAGGATTTGTTTTAAGGAGTTCAATAGAAAGCAAAGACTTGAGCCACGAGAATCAACCTTGATCATAAAGTAACTAGAACTGAAATTCTCTTCAACATGGCTATGATATCTACCTTGCATCAGATTGCTTTGAGACAAAGAGATAGACCTATCTTCTTGAAAGCTGTATGATGTGGAGCCAGTGACGTCTTTTAATAGAATGTAAATAAATCAGGATGAAAAAAGCCATGGTTGGTGAACTTGAAAACAACAGCAACCCCAGGAAAAGCCAAAAAGTTGAAATACAAGACAGCAATAGAGTCTCATTTGATGAATGACTGTATGAGTTGAAATATAGGACAATGGCACTTCAGCATGTTGCATTATTGCAGAATACGCAATGGGCTGAGTCCAAAACAAAGAAAACACTGCTGAGCTATGGAGACCTGGAGTTAGAAAACATAACCAGCTACAAGATGTGAACTACTCTAAGTTGACTGAAAATGACAGAAGGTACAGAGTGTAACTGCAATTGATATTAGAATATCAATTAATAGTGTCATTGAATATCAGGGAGGACAAAGCAGGCAGCAACAGGGAGGTGTGATGCACAGGATCCAGAGTACTTGATTGACCTGCAAAGGGTGACACACACAAACGGTCCCAAAGTGGGAATGGATAGAAGTTGTGTAAATGACATGTTGAAAAATGAAAGAAAGAAAATTTATAAGGAAGCCAGCCACATGCAACAGCAAAATCACAAGCATATGGTTGGGAAGTAGTACTATAGAAAACTAGACATAAAATCACTAGCATAGACGTGTTCTGATTTCCAGGAATAACAAGAAAAAAAAGGAAACAATGACTATCCTTTGATTCGGGGTGCATGAATTCTAAAGCAAAGATAAAAACTCCTTGGAAATGGCCTTATTACTGCATGGAAAAACCAACCCCAGGAAAGAAAAGTCTGTTCTTCAGATCCAGTGGCAGTAATGTATGCACACATTAAGTTTTTGCAATTACAAAAATAAATAGATGGAAAGATTAACTTCCCAGTAAAATTGGAATGTAGTTATCAGTAATAATTAGCACATTTAAGAATGATTAATGTTTATGTTAATTAAAATTATCATATTCAAAATACAGAAAGACCAAATCAAATGGGTGCCCTCAGTGCTATCTGTAGGACAAGAGAATTTGTCATTCAGGTTGTATTTTAATTTAAGGTATGCTGAAAGGAAACTTTTTCTCTCCCAGGAGACAAGCAGAGCAGAATGGATGCTTCCAGAGAAAAGCATAGAATCATTTTCTGCAGCTTTCAGAGCATGACACAGATTTGGCCAATTTCTCTGGATAAATTACTTAAGGCTATGCTTTTTTTAATAGTTGATACAGGAATACTGCCAGCTTTAAATGTGCTTGGATTTTTCTTTTTTCCAAAAGTAAGTAAAATTAATATTTGAAGCAATGTTATTGAAGGAATTAAATTAGGCATGCAACGGTCCTATTATGGAGAAAAGTAGTCCAGCTAGAGGGAAATACAAATTACTGAATAATATTATGGAATGGCTTGAGTTAGAGGGGTCCGTAAAGCCCACCTACTTCCAACTCCCCACCATGGACAGGGTTGCCACCCATCAGATCAGTCTGCCCAGGATTTGATCCAACCTCCAGGGATGGGACAATCACAGTTTTTCTGGGCAACTTGTTCCAGTGCCTCACCATTCTCTGAGTAAAGAATTATCTCCTATAATCTAATCTAAATCTCTTAGTTTAAAATCATTCTGCTTTACAACTTTATTAGGCTCACATGCACACAGTTTTCAAGTCTGTCCAGGTCCCTCTGGATGGTGTCCCTTCATTCTGCCGTATCAACTGCACACTCAGCTTAGTATCATCAGCAAAATTCCTGAGGGTGCACTCAATCCCACTGTCTAGGTTGTTGATAAAGATATTAAAGAGCATCAGTCACAGTGCAGACTCCTGAGCGATTCATCACCAGCCTCCACCTGGACACAGAGCCATTGAAAGCAACTCTCTGGCTCTGGTTATGCAGCCAATTCCTTATCCATGAAATAGAAGACCCAACAAATCCACATTCTGCAATTTACAGATTAGGATTGTTGTTGTGTGGCACTGTGTCAAAGACCTTACAGAAGTCCATCGGTTGGTCTTCCTTTGTTGGCTGATACTGTTGCTCCATTCTAGCAAGCCACCAGAGGCCAGGCATAATTTGCTCCTGGTGAAGCCATGCTGGCTATCTCAGATTACCTCTTCACCCTGCATGTGTCTTAAAATAATTTAAAGGAGGATCTGTTCCATGATCTTTCCTGGCACAGAGGGGAGGCTTACCAGCCTGTAGATGCCCAGGTACTCCTTTTTACCCTTCTTAAAAATGGGAGTGATGTTTCCTTTATTCCAGACAATGGGAATTGGCCCAACAGACAAGACTTTTCAAATATGATGGAGAGGGACTTGGCAGCCACCTCAGCCAGTTTCTTCAGGACACTTAGATGCAAGATATCTGGCCCTTTGCTTGCATATATTTAATCTCATCAAGTGTTCTCAAACTCTCTGCTTACAGTGGGAGGGATTTTGCTCCCCCAACCTCTAACTGGAGGTGCAGGGACATGAAAGATTTGGAAAGCCTGGTTGCCAGTAAAGACCAAGGCAAAGAACATGTTGAGTATCTCAGCCTTCTCTTTGTCCACTACATCCACTTCTCCCTTCTCACTTATCAGAGGGGATACACTCTTTTTGGGGGTACGCTCTTCTTTTCTAACCAATGAACCCACAGAATCTCTTGTTATTCTTTGCATCCTTTGCCAAGTTCAGTTCCATCTGTTCCTTGGCTTTTCTGTTCCCATCCCCAAACATAAGAAGAAAAAAAAAAAACAACAAAGCAAAAGAAACAAACAAAAAGAAGAATATAAAAAAGTTTGCTTTAAGTTCAGGCTTCAAGAATCGGGGCTTTAATTAATTTAAAAAACAAAAAACAAAAAACAAAACAAAACAAAAAAAAAAACCACACAGATTTAGAGAGAATAACACAGGTAGACCAGAGATGATAAAGAGAAAAGAAAAAAAAAAAAAAAGCAGTAGATTCAGCTGTTCACTGCTTTGTCCAGAAGAAGAGGTTCTGCAGAGATTTATGGACAGATTTTTTGAGCACAGAACCACGGAATCATTGAAGTTGGAATGGACATACGGAAATCATCCAGTTGAACCCTCCATTGAAGCAGGTTCCCTTCAGAAGGCTGCACAGAAAAGAGTCTGGGTAAATTCTGAATATTTCCAGAAAAGGAGACTCCACAACCTCTACAGACAGCCTGTTCCAGTGCTCTGTCACCCTCGAAGTAACAAAGTTCTCCCTCACGTTCAGATGGAACTGCCCGTGTTCCAATTTGTGATCACTTGACTCCCAACCATTAGATATTTATATGCATTGATAACATCCCCCCTCAGCCTTCCCCAGGCTGAGCAGTCCCAGGTCTCTCTGCCTTTCCTCATAGGGGAGATGTTCCATGTTCCTCATCTTTGTGGCCCTCTGCTGGACTCTCTCTAGAAGTTCCACATTGAACTCTCCAGCCCTGAGGTCTCACTGAACTGCAGTACAGCCTAATGGTGTGTCAGACACTCCTTCCAGGATGCAGTCATGCAAAACCAAAAAACAACAACAAAAAAAAGTGCTCCTCTGAGAGATAATTCTGGTCAAAGCTACTGCAAAGGGAGTATTTATTCTTTCACCTCCTGAAATATAACTCTAAATATGATACTACAGTATCAGGGAATATAATAACCCATAAGACATTTCCAAGGGCATCTGATGAGTCAGCAGTTGGAAAAACAAGGCAGAGAATAGACTACTGTATGTAAATGTGATTTAGAAGAATTAATCAGTCTCGGGGAAAAAAAAAAAAAAAAAAAAAAAAAAACCACAAAAAAAAAACACCATGAAATACATTTGCAGAGGCCACAGCAAAAGACAAGACATTGAGGCAAGTCATTAAGGCTGTTGCTACTGAATAGCTTCGGAATTATGTGGCAAGCTCCTATCAGCAATTCAAATCAGAGTGTTTCTAACTGATGACATACTGCATAAACACAAGAGAATACAAAAATGGGCAAGCTTCAAAGAACACAGAAATGCTACACTGATACAGAAATGTGCAAAAAGCAGAATCAGAAATCCTTTGTACTATGCATAAATGAAAGTGGAGATCAAGAAACTGGGAAACGCAGGATCTTGTCAAACAAAGTATCCCTGCTGTTATACCAAGAAATGCTGGAATGTGCTCTGTAGTTACATTTACACATCCTGAAATACAGGTAGAATTGCTTAATAGGTGATCAACCAGAAAACATAGTTTTCGAAAGGCATGCTGACTGCAATTAAATCAGTTTGTGTAATAGAAGATGTGCTTTCTAAGTACCATAAGCGATGGTTTTGCTTGGGTAATTTCCTGCAGGGAGTAGGAGAGATAGAAAGACTGCAGTGCTGCTTCTCCAAGAGCTGACCAGTCAACGCTGATCTGAGCAGAGCCAGAAAGAGACTTAGAAAAGCTGGCTCTGCACTCTCCTCATATGCACTTGCAATAAGCTCATCTGTTTTATCTCCTGTATAAAAGCTCTGTTAAAGAACCTCTTGGTTAAAGAACTCAAACATTTGCAATGGTTGCTCAGGGACACAAAGTGATAGACCGTTTCTGCCACAATAGGCTTTTGAGGAACGCCACTGTCACAATCATTTGTCTTACGATGGAGCGGGTGAACAAAAATCCCAAGACCCTCTTTTCCAAATGTTTCAGGAGGAAAGGAAAGCTATTTTATAGAAAAGAGCATCCTTTCTGATAATTGGTGTATGTCAATGCATGAAGGATAACATGCTCACAAGTACTTAATGAAAATTGGTACCCCTTTCAGATAAGACAGCATAAGAAAGCTTGATGAGGAAGAGAGTTACAGAAGGCCACTGTCCCGTTTCCACAGCATTCCTCCATCAGGCACAAATGCAAAGATTACATCTCTCAAAATCTTCACAGCCCCCTTGCTGATTTTCCTCCAAGGCAGGTTTCCATGTCACAGAACTGGCTTACCAGCAGAGAAAAAAAACTCTTCCCTTTCTGATTCAACACTGTGACAAAACTGGGCAGTGAGAGGGCTCAGCTATCAAGCTGGGAGTCTGCCTTGCTTCCCTCTATCCCTTAGCTCCATGACTCAACTGCAGAGAGTTGAGTGAGGAAAATGCACAGAGAAGAGGTTAAAATGTCATCTCTCAAGCACAGCAGCAGCAGTAAAATGAACTCATAAACAGCTTTTTAGTGGGGGTGGCCTTATTTTTATAGAAATATTATGGGTTACTTATCTTAGAGACTTCTATGAATTTCCTAGAGAGCTTAACTATCATCCTTTTCTACTATAGGATCATTCCCCAGTGTATGCTGCCACATAAGTTGTCCATCGCTTTCCTCCAAAAGTTACTCTGCGGCCTAAATTTCTTTTTCCCCGAAATCCTGAAATATAAGAGTTCAATTTTTGCAAATCATCTCCATTGCGTGTTACTATCCTAGTAACACTCAACAACCAAGGTTGAGTACGCACACAATTTTTAGGGAAATTAGTCTTAAGCATCAGCAAATTTTGTAAGCACTTACACTTTCGTTTTACTTACATCCTGGCCAGGAGGCCCCTGTGGTCCAGGGATACCAGGTACACCACGAGGACCCTGGCAGGGAGAGAACAGACAAATGCAGAAACATGAGCTGTACTGGCCAGATTATCCTTAGCTGAAGAGAAAAAAATACTGAACTCAATGATTATTTGGAAAAAAAACCCCACCACCACCAACCCACCATGCTAACAGTTAAACACACTTTCAAAAGAGATTAGAATAAAATAATTCCACATTGAACCATCACAGCATCAGTTGTTTCTGTGCCTCCAGGAACTGTAAGTGTATCACTCCAGTCAAATCTCCCATACCTCAACTGGAAAGGTAATAATGACTCTTTATAAGAAGGCAAGTATACGAACAGGGAGAAAATACAACTGATCAAGGGACTGTGGAAAGGAAAAGGCAATTCAATTTCTTGGTGTCAAACTAGTGCACACCATGACTGGGCTATACCACTGGAAATGCATGCCAGCATATAGTAAAACTACAATAAACAGCTATTTGCTTCACACCTATTGACTGCATCCTAGTAAATGATTAAAGGAAATACTTAAATGCAGTGTTTTCTGTAAGCCTTAAGCAAGAAAAATGCTTAAAAGTATTTATATTATATATATTATAAAGCATAACAACATGCCTTGAATTGTCTGCCATGACATACTTCTTTCCATCTGTGGGAACTATTCTGAGGGGTGAGGAAAAGTTGTCACCAGAACAAGAGTCTGGATAACTCTTTTTCTCATAACCCACTACAGCAAACATGTAGTGGTAGTGCATATCTGAAGTCTCATTTGGCTAATCAGCCAACATATGACTCTCCCAACATGTGACTAAACCAAAAAATTAATCATGATTTTATGAAATTGCTGATAGTAACAAAATTCATTTGTTTGCCCCCTCCCCATAAAATTTGGGTGTAGTGAGAAAGACATACTGTACCAATGATCCTTTGTCTCCTGGAGGTCCAACAGGGCCCTGCAAATAGAGAAGACTGAGCAATCAAAATACTAGCAGAGCTTAAAATTAGCATTCCATTTGATTGAACAGGTGGGTCCCTGAAGAATAGAGATAAGAAAAAAGAGAAAAGAAAGGGAAAGGAAAAGGAGCAAATCTGACAGGCTGCCCAGACAAAAATATGCAATACTCACAGTGGGATGTTCAGAGGGAAAATCAAAGGGAGAAACTGAGATGAATCATGGAGAAAAAGTGTGAGAAAAAAGGAGAAAAAGAGACTAAAGAGGACAGCTGTATGTTGACATGTTGCTTGTCAGACTGAGCCCTCCACATCATCATCACATTCTGCCCTATCTTATCATTAAATCCAATTTGTTACCCTCTTCCAAGTGGGTGAGCTGATGAATTTGAGCCTGTAGGCTCTTGGTGAGCGTCAAGTCAGACTAGCTGAATAGGAAAAGTGTGAGTGCCAACAACAGGGCTGAGTGGCTGTGAACATGTGCTTTTTCGTGATTACGTGAGTGTTGTTCAGATGTACATGGGTGTTGATCAAGGCATGCGTTTCTGAATTGACTTGTGTGGCAGCATGTCTATTTGTGTACACTGTACATGCCCACTGGCAATATGGGCTCAGCCTCGCTACTGGCTGAACCCAGGGATGCGGAACTGCAGCAGCCTTTCATGTTTTGGACTGGGACAGGAGAACCTCCCCATGGTCCTGAAAGACACTGTGTTCAACTTCCTCTAGAAGTAGGAAAAGCATCTCATGGGATCTGCGTGCTCTTTAAATGAGGTTAAAGGAAAGGATCCAGTGGACTTGCATACGCTATTTCTTTGGGAATGCAGCTTACACAGGAGCATAGTGGAGTGAACAGACTAGAAGATATCCACTCCGAAAGGCACACTAAAGAAGTAATGCAGTACCCATATCCAGCAGGGATGGATCAATCTGACATTCCAAACACATCCCAGACATGGTTTGACCTCACATCCCTAGGACTGTATTTGAATAAATTGTTTCACACTATGGCTCCTCTCCCTTTGCTTTCTATTTCAGGCATATTAACTCACTAATCCTCACAAAGTTCTCCATGCAAGATGCCTTAATGCTTTGCTAAAGCAAGGGCTAAATGCATCATGTTAAACTCATTGCAATATGAAGAAGGAAAGACAGATCACAAGTAATTCCCATCAAATTAGTGCATCACATATTTCTATCAGGGAACTTGAACACAAGCATGTGGATTCACCCCACTTCTCCATGCAGTCACTTCTGCTTTTAGTTCAGTTGGGAAAATCACACACTGCTAAAACTCACTTTATGGCTCAGTAGTAATACAATACTTTAGCAACAAAGCAAAAGCAAACAACAACAACAAAACTCACCCTAATCTATCTAAACCTTTCACACAGGGAGCAAAACTCAAGAGAGATTAAGGGCAGGAGGAAACAAGGTGAGGACTCCAATTAAAACAAATTGCTGACTCTTACCTCTGAAACTGAAAACATTATATACCCAATTTTGTCATATTACTAGAAAGGGTACAGGCTGACACATTTATTCAGTGTATAATATGCACTGAAGCATCTCCTCTGAGGATATTCTATTTTTTAGTGGGACTCAAGATGTGTGAAAGCCTGATGGATTAAATGTTATATAGTATTTCTCAAATTGTTCAAATTCTGAGTCTTTGAACTGGAGCGAGGTTAAAAAAAATAAAATCAATTGGGAGTATTATGGTATGTGGCACCATCTACTCATCTTGATAGTGGTCAAACAGCAAAGACATAACACAAAGTAATCCTCTGGTGTGTGTCAGGTGATGGCTACAAGTGATATAGTGAAGTTCTTAGTCATTGCATGAATATATGTGAAGAATAACTTTGGCTTCCTCTGTACATAAGAGTGCAGAAGAGAACTCAGGTAACCCTGTAATGGATCTACAACTCATTAATTAAATACTAGCCACATAAATACACGTTAAATACTAGTGTCTTTCAAAGAAGTCATTCATTTCTAATTCAACTTTAGTATTAATGACCAAACCTTAAGAAGTGCAACCAACATCACTGTTCCTTATCTAAATCATAGCAAAGTAACACTCAGTGAATCTTCTATCACTGATACCATTGTTAAGCACCACGATAGCCATGATATGGTCATGGTGTGCTATGAAACCAACCCTGTCTGCTTTACTATACAGAGTATTCAGCAGGGTAAAACCAAATATTAAATGGAAGTACACCCCAGAAGGCTAGATTTATTAGCCAGTATCATGCAATATCAATTATCATTTCAAAATAATTTCATGTACTGAGAAACTCCTAAGCAGATAATCAGAGCATGAAAATGTTGGCTTTGGCTGGTACAGTATCATGGCATGTATAAGGGGATATGAAAGGATGCAAGGACTCTGATGTTCTCTAGCAATTTTAACTAGGTATGAAGTTTGATTCCTTCTAGACTTATTTCATTTGTGCATTTAGTGGAACAGGAGGGCTACAAAGTCAGAGCACTCTCAAATCCCCTTGATCTCAAGAGCATATTAAGTATTGGGATGATCAAATCCCAACAATATCATACTTTCTGGAACAAATCCCACAAACATCTCATGCCCACTAATAATTGTAGAACTTCAACAACAGCAGGAGATGATGGCAGAGCTGGATCAGATGTAACTTAATCTCTGAGGGAAATTATGAAGGCAATGGCTCTCTTGGAAGGCAGTGATTTAACTAATCTGATTTTATATTTCCCTATCAGAGTACTGTGTACTGATGTGGACATGCGTGTCACCGTCATTCCTCCTAATAAGGTGACAGCAGGGTTACATCTCCCTGTTAAACTAACTCTGGTAACTCAGCACAGACCTCAGCTCCCATCCAGAGCCACTGTGTCAAGATGTTGCGGAAAAACCACAAGTAACAGACAGCTGCATCAATCACTTTGATAGCACTTTTCTGCCTTTCTCTTTCAACTAAAATCAAATGCATCAAGAGCCCTCACAACAAACTTGTGGGCATCTGAGCCATGAATGGCAGCTTCCGGGCTAGCATTGTGCGTCTTCAGAGAGTGAAATGCTGTAGGCTCTTGGCACAGGTGGGTACAGGTGGGCACAGGTGAGCACAGGGAGCCCGCTCTCCAGATGGCGACGGTTTAAAGATTAATTTTTTGTCTCATCACAGTTTGCAACAGCTCCTGCTACTTACAGGTGGTCCAGCCAGTCCAACTCCTGGCACACCTCTGTCTCCTGGCTGTCCAGGGAGGCCAGGAGCTCCCCTCTCACCCTGAAATAAAGGGAGAACTTAAAAGCTTTGTCCACTGCAGAGAAAATGTGCTGAAATACAACACAGTTTTCCAACAGAACATTGATACAACCTTGATCCTGCCCAGTATGACATGGGATCAGGTTATGGCAACACAGTTTCTGTCGTGTCCTTCAAAGAGAAGTGCCTCCCTACTTCAGAGGGGTACACCTTTGTGAGCACTGACACCACGTCAGCATGTGCCACATCACATAACTGAAAAGGAACACAGCTTCCACAAGTATTTTAATTCATTTTAGCACACAGCATCCAATTTCCAACAGTAGTTCCATACGCTACAATGTCTGATACATACTACAGTAATTTGAGAACATCAGATTTTAGAAGAACAGTGCACCTGCTTTCATGGAATTTCACACTTGCATTTGCAATTGCCAGCAGGGTACTATGAGGCATTTCCCGTAGCTTGGGCAAACACTAAGCACAGTAAAGTGTTCTCCTTTCTTCACATTCTTTTGTGAAGAAATGCTTGCTAACCTGCAAGCATTGATAAATACATATTATTTATATAGGGAAGACAGAATTAGGAAGTTGGGATGCATCTTAATATTCTCCTTTACCAACACAAGCTTGTTCATAGCAGTGCATTAACAATTTTTAAAAATCCATTCTACCACTCTCCCTAGGGGACTATACTACAAATAGAGAGATCTCCCTTCCAAAAAAATGAATTTTCAACATTAAAATTTGCAGATCACAGACAGTTACTTGGTGCTATTTAATGGGCACTGTAGATAGAGGGTTAAGAAAAAAATTGGTTACAGTACTTAAATTTAATGTCCTTTCTCTTTCCCTGCTATAGAGAGGAATATCAAATATGATTTTTTTATGGATTATATTGCAGTTGTGAGAGTCAGTCTCACTCTGTCAGTAGACATATAACAATGAGCCTTATTTATGTTTTTTATTATTACACTATTTCCAACTGTACAGAAGCTTGATAGAAAAATGGTTACCCATGGATTCTACCTGGCCCAAGTTCATTCTGCAATATCTCCTACTTTATTTCCTTTCTTTTTCTTAAACTAATCTTCTATTTCAAAGAAACAATACTACAGGGACAGTGAGAGAAAATGTATTCTCATTAGTTCAGACACTCCTGCAGATCCCTTATCTGTTACTTTGTTCAAGAACATAATTTCAGTACAAAAATTTCAACAGTATTTTTCCATGCACAATTAAGATTCCTAACGTCTTGTGTTGATATTGAACAACGTATTTCATTAGATTTCCTTCAGTGTTTTTTTTTTTATTCTGAATTTTATATTACTTTCACTCTATTGTTGTGTCTACCTTCTGAACTGTCAATATATATATGCAACAGAGTACAGTGTATTTATGCAGGATGCAGCAAAAACAAAAGAAAATGTTTCATAGCAGTTAGGTTATTTCAAAAATATGGGACTTTGATCATATTGCTGTATTCATACCAATCATTTACAAAACCTGTTTCAATACCCTATTTTTCTAACATTCCAAATCAAGACACAGTCATTATTTCAAAGAGGAGAATTTCTGATATATCTGACTGAAGACTCAAGCACAATCCAAATGCTTCCAGAAGCAAATGCTATTGCTGTTCTATTCCTTTCTTTACTTGCTATCTACTCGCAAAGGAATAAACTTCATTTTCAGTTGAAGACATTAATGTTGTTAACTTAATCAACAAACTAGTCTTTGTCTTAGCTGCACTATAGGAGGGCAAACCAGAACTACCCAGTCCCACTGGAAAATATTTTATTTCCTCTTGAGAGAGGTGAAATAAAAAAGCAGACCATATTTTCACCATAACTTTAACTTCAGTTCTAGCAGTGGAAAGAAGCAGTCTGTAATAAAGTCCTTACTCACCTTATGTCCAAAAGGTCCTGGCAAGCCTGGTGGGCCTCTTTCTCCCTAAAGTGACATAACCAAAACCAGGGAAGAGTCATTGCACAGCCAGAATGGAGCCTGGCCTTTGAGGGAGGCGAGGTAGCACAAGTTCCCAGCACTCACCCCCCTTCCTTGTTCTAAACCATCCTGGTAAAAATATTTTACTGACAACTTGTAAGCAGATTACAGTCTAACTTGGCTAGAAGTAAATGTTTTTAGGGAATTTTCATCAAGCTAATGATGGTCACAACAATCGTTCAATGGTTATTCGTTGTGGAGGCCATTCTGGATGGCCAAGATGGCACATTAATATTCAGAAACTTCAGTCCTCTCTGCCTTTTTGGATACAGCACTGTGATTTGCAACATCCTACACAACAAAGGCTTTTGTGCCCTCATATGTCTTGCAGACACCCGTGAGATCTCAACCTAACGCTCTACCTGAAGTCCACCATTCCCTCAGAAGCTGCATTTGTCAAGCTCATACTGAGCTACTCGAGCACAGTGCTTGCCAGCAGTACTTACCTGTTCTCCATCTTTACCTTTGCCAGGCAAACCCGGCTGTCCAGGAGGCCCTGGCACCCCAGCTGGCCCAGGTAAACCCACTTTTCCTTCTTTTCCTGGGTCACCCTGCAGAAGATAATCCAATAAAGCTGTCAACCATACATTAAAGACCATTCCTGTCCGAGGTCTTTCACTGGGACTAAAAGATCTACCTTTTCTTCTAGCTTTCTCATCTGAACATAGGGAACCCTCTTTTAAAGGAAGCCTTTTCCTTCAGAAATCTCAGGGCATTTTATTTTCCTTAAAAAAGCAAAACATTTCAAAATGTTTTGGGTACTGATTAGATGAGAGAGTCATTGATCCACACATGGCACTAAGATGAATGTCAGTAATCTAAAACACTTTGAGACTGAGGAGGCTGGGATTTGTTTCTTTATAAATCCTATATCCTACATACCTGGGTCCCTGTTTGTGATTAATTATTCCTACTCTGGCAAAGAAAAAGAAAAAAAAAAGATGAGGACTTTGGCATGCTGGCTGCTTGTAATGTACTGGTAAACTACAAGTCCCTGGCATGAAAAAGTATATTGCCTAGATATGAAATAAAACACAATAGTTGGGCAAAGCAGACATAGGTGGGAAAGAGTGTACTGGATGGCTGAGCTTATGGTCATATTATGGTAGTTTACCAGAAAAGCAGAAATCTGTTTCCAAAACAACAAAAGCAAGCTTTTCTTCCAGTTTTGGGTTTGAAGTGGTAAGCAAGCATCTCACAAAGTACTGAAGGGTGAGGACAAAAGATCATCATTGTATAAATATGTAGCAGTGACTTTGGCATATTCAGTTGTACCTCAGTAGTTTTATTAGGTAAATTATAACGCTGCAACAGGGTGAAATCCTTGTAGCATGTGTAATAGAATAGGTCAGATGAGATAATCTAATGAGTCCATGTGTCCTAGCAGTGTATGAACCTATGAAATCATTTGCCAGTTCAAGCTGTTTCTGTCCTAAGTTACATAAAATGCCCCAAGGAAAAGGAACAAAGCCAGGTAAGAACAAACTCACCTTTTCCCCTCTTTCTCCCTCCTTCCCTGGTAGTCCAGGGTTTCCAGGTACTCCCTGAAGAGAAAAGAACTTTAAAGACTAAAATCTTTTTAGGCAGCATTTGATCCTAAAAAAGATGCATAGACCAGCATCAGCATGTTCAATATGGTCTGTCTCAAGGATTATGAGACATGAGGAGTATGAGTTTTACGCTTTCCTCTGCAGACAAGTAGAGAGTTCAGGGAATCCGACAATCCAGAGAACATCACAGAAGAGCTGCGTACCAAGTGCTTACATGAGGTTTGAGTTTGTTTGGTGTTTTTTTTTTTCGATATAAAAAAGAGCTGAACAGCAAAAGCTGGAATGGAGCTAATTCCAGATTTGTGCATTCTCATACCGATAACATTTTTGTTCTGTGAAATCCTCAGCAGTTCTTAATCCATTACCAACAAATTCCAACTCCTCTCTATCAGAGAAGCCAAAAGTCTCACAGTATTCCATATTTTACAGCTAACAGTCTCCAAAACCATCCCCTGGAATACTTAGCTATGTTTGTTTTACCCTTTATTTCAATTTTTTGTTCCTCTTCAGGTCTTGGCAGATTCCAAAGCATTCCTTGTCAAAATATAGATGAAATCAAACCCTGTGGCTTCCTAACACACCAAAATGTGTAAATGTTGTAGAGTTGCACTCCATTTTAAGATATTAAATGATGTTTTGGCACCATAAGATTGGACTGACTTCTCTGCGTGGACATGATGATTATTTTCTTTTATGTATCAGTAAAAAATATTTACTTATATTACTTATAAAAGCTGATATATTGGCATTAGTGGTAAAGAAATTTGCTTAAAGGATTGTAAAATTGAACAAATTCTTCATTTTAGATATCATCTTCCAATCTGAAATGAAATCATTGTGCTAATACAATTAAATGAAATGTAGATTAACAATTAGGAGAAAGGCAATTTGATATTATTTGGACTGCCTAGTTGACAAACTGCCTTCAAGAGCCTTTGTGCTAAACCATTGTTCCTGAACATATTTCAACCTGAGGTCTAAGTGTTGTTTTTCACTTACTCTACTGTAATTCTAAAGAAATCCCAAGCACTAAATAGAGAGTTATAATGGTGGAGCAGGGAGTAGAGTTACTCTAAAGGTTTCTGTGCAGACATGAAAAGCTCTGTCAGGCACAATATAACGATGGTGATGAATACCTACTGAGGTAAGAGGATGTTGTACATCTTCAAGGCACTGATTGTAGGATCTAATATTTACATATTTTCATAACAAATATAGGAGCTTACTATGCAATCTTGATATCAAGTAGTCATGTTTTCAAAAGGAAAGGACAAATGGAAATGAGGTGAAGGAAACAAAACCAAAGAGACAATAAACACTGTAATTTTTCTCTTGAGGAGCTGGCAGAAAAAAATGTTTTTTTACAATTTGAAGAGGAGTGAAGCTTTTCCATGCCTCCCTGTTGTTACAAATGAATATGAAAATATGTTTCATAGAAACACCATTCCCAGGTGCCTCCACATCTTTTGATTCAAAAAAGAAAAGAAGTGTAATGAAACACAGCCTTTTGAATCTGATAGTAAACCCCCACGGGAGAAAAATCAAAACATTAAATAAAGAGACCAGGGCACAGATGAGAAAACAAATACACTGGTGCTTACATACCACATTTCCCGGCAATCCTCTTGGTCCAGGAGGCCCCACTGGTCCAACTGCACCCTTTTTAAAGAAAGTGAAATTTATGTACATATGTAATTCACAACTTGTACCACCATAGGAACAAGATGTTCTAAGTGGAACTGAGGTTTATGTCATACAAGATGTTGTACAAGCACAAAGCAAAAGAACAGCATTTTTTTGAAACACTTTGAAGTGTAAAGAAGGATGAAACAATTAAAAAAAAAAAAAAAAAAAAGATTCTCAGAAGCTTAAATTACCCACATCAAACTAAAATCCTAAGTCCAGCTCAGATTCAGGAAGAAAGGTCTGAGCCCAAAACATCAAAAGAACAGAGAAAAGTAAGTTGACTTAAGATGAAAATGAAAATCTTGGCCAACAAAATGCGCTCTGTCGAAAACAAAAACCTGAAAAATACTCATTTGTGTTAGATAGAAAAGCATCACAAATCATTCAGAGTGTTTTTGTTCTGAAGTACAGGTCTTTTCGTCTGCAATCCTATTCAGTATGTATGCCTCCAAACATGCACGAGGGACATGGGAAGAAATATTTTCAGATTATGTCCCCAGAGAGACATATGCTTGGGGTTACAGGCTATAGCTAGACATTTTCTTCTAGGCCTGACAGTATCAAGTCTAAGTCATTATCTCTGGAGTTACTCATCACTCTACACAGGCCAGGGTTCACTTGCTGTCACAGCTTCACAAGGAAAAGTGTTTCTATCAGCATTCCTAAGCCATTCAGGATGAAAACAGGCAGACTATCTAAAAACATCTGCACTGGCAAAGTGAAATGATGTACCTGACTTGGAATACAGAAACCCCTCCTATGGGAAGATCTGGGTAGCAATTTCTTGCAGAGAGACAACATAAACAGCTGGGAGATTGTGAAAATCTTCCACAGCACAACTATGAAGAGTATTCACAGCAAATGGATGACTTTCCATCAAGCTCACTGTAAGAGAATTAAAGGCTTCCTCATTACTGTGTTATTTGCAGTTACTGGTATGTGAGTCAAAAGAAATGTGGAGCAGTGGCAGTCTGTGATGGGATGGCAAACAAAAGGCATACGTGTGCATTTCCATATCATTAATGCTTTCCAAGCCACGTTATGCTAATCAGTGAATAGGTTTAGAGGGAGTGGGGCACCCTTAGCTGCTTTTCTCCACACAGACTAAGGAATCCTTCAACAGAAGACAATGGAGACTTGAGGAAAGGCAGTTGAGAGTCTAGGGTCAATGCACTGCTAAATACAATGTCTGAGCACAAATCCAAGCAGGAAAATCATAAACACAAAGACACAAGGAGAAACTCAGTGCTCTAGGATTCTTTGCTTGGATTTCCTATGGCTTTCTTCTCCCATATACAAACATATAATCACAGAATCATAACGTCTTTTGGGTTGGAAGGGACCCTTAAAGGCCATGTAGCCCAACTCCCCTGCAATGAAAAGGGACACCCACAGCTCAGTCAGGTTGCTCAGAGCCCTGTCCACTCTGACCTTGAATGTCTTCATCATCATTTGGAGGGTTGGACTCGATGATCACTGGAGGCCCCTTCCAACCCCTACAATTCTGTGATTCTGTGATTTAGTAATTCAAACTCCAAAATTATCATCTCTCCCAGTTCTTCATGAGTTCTTCATGAGAATGAGTTCTTCAGTTTTCCTTCTCTGCTTACAAAGAAAGTATGTGGCCTTTTATTCAGACACAAAAGTAGTATACAACTGCTATAGTAATAAAACAGGGCTTGAATCTTCAGCTGTTCTTTAGCATGTAGTCAGACAATAGTAGCACTCTGTGGAATACAGGCCTCAAAAAGTGGTACATAATGATTCCTCTGGTGATGAGGCTTTATTAAAGAAAGCAAAATTGACTATGAAACCTAAAACCAACTGTTATCAAAAACTAATTCTGGCTGCTGCTGGGAAGCTACTCCATGCATCAGCTGACTGCCTGGGCTGGGCTGATAGCACGATGCAGCAGCAAGCTCTGCCTCACTTCACTCAGAAAAGTTGGCTTTTGTTAGAGAAGGAGACTTATCCAAAAAAGGACAAACAATTTAGAGCTGGCTGATTGGGGCATTGATTGGTTTTGTGCTGCTGCATCTGTTTGCCCACCAGCAGTGACTCTTCTTTCAGCTGTATTAGGACATGCCCTGCTCCCAAGCAGCCTGGGACCATGAATCAGCAAGGCAGGGAGGGACTTCCAAGTCCCTTTAGGTGTGTTATTGCCAAGGAAAAATGCTGCAAGGGAACAGCTACTCACAGCCTCTCCAGGGGCTCCAACTTCTCCTCGGGCTCCTTTCTGCCCCTTTGTCCCCTGTGCAGTAAGAAAAGAAGTACCAGCTGATTAGAGATGGGATGGGAATGCCTGCCAGACAAATAGACTTCAGGATGCCTGAACATGTACTCAGCTAATCAATTCGCAGAGGAGTTCAACAGCTGAGGAAATGGCTCCCAGTTCTCTATGCAGCAAGAAAATGAAATATAAAAATAAAACCCTGAGACATAAGAAGAATTACTAATGACTGATCAGCTCAGAGGCTATTTCACTGTACTGCATGTTGGAACTTGCAGACATTCATCTAGGGGAAGCTGCTTCCTATCCTCAGGCCAACCTGATGCTTCCATCCTAGCTGAACTCTGATGGTCTCCTTGCAAAGGGGAAGTTTTGCCTGCAGTTCTCAAATACTAATAATCATTTAGAAATGGTCAAAATAGATTACAGTGCAGTGAGTTTGCTGTGGTCCTACATAATACTTAGTTCTTTCATTAGGATTTTGGCATGACAGAGTGGAGTCTATCCATTGATCTGGTCCCCCTTTCAGCAAATGTTACTTGAAAGTTATACGGTATTACGTTTGTTCTTGTTTTTTTGTGTGACTGTTTTCATGATGCTAAGACTGCTATTAAGCAGTATTTGCTGATTATCCCCAACTAATAGATGTGACTTGAATGCAACACAAATGAAGACAGAATAAATACCCTTCTATGTTTATATGGAGACATACCTCAGTGGTACATGGAAATAATGTGCATGAGCCAGAAATTTTTCAGAAGATAATTAAAATTATAAATCCATTTAACATGAGCAATAATGCTGTCAGGGTTAAGTGAGCTGGGGTTGAGTCTGAATGCTCTGCAACATTTTGTTAATGTATTGCAGTAACTTATCTGTGAGACCTGTGCTTTGGTGGCACAAATACCAGGTGCCCTTGTGAAGGAGCCTAAAGTTGGAAGAAGACCCTCAGATGACACTGGTCTTTCCTCAGATATCACATATTTCTGCTTTGAATCTCCTCATATTGTCCAACATGAGCAAATACCTGTACAGTAGTCCCTGTACTTAGAACGATGTAGGAGAAATGGGATGGTGGTGTACAGGGAAGGAATTATTCACAGTGAGATGCACCATGAAGTCAACCCTCTCTGATCATACCAAAGATTTGCTTTAAGTTATGCTCTTCTTACCTGGAGTCCTACAGCTCCTGGGACACCCTGTTCACCTGGGATCCCTGGTAATCCCTGCAAAAACAGAGGCACAGGCAGAGGAGCTGAAGGAAACAGTTCAACTCTTCCCTTCATCAAAAGATGTTATTCCTCCCTCACACTGAGAGAAGAGAGAGTGTTTTTTATGCAGGCTGGGACTGCACAGCTCTCTACCTCTCCTGAGAGCCCCTTCCAGAACAGAAGCAGAGCCAAATATAAATGGAGTAGCCAACTGCACTATTTAGACTCTTCTTCCATACTCTTCTTCTTCTAGCCATAGGGTACAGAGCTAAAAAATTAGGTGCTTAATTTCATGTAATCTGTCTTCCTGTGTAGCCAACACCAAACAACCCTGTGGCTATTTTTGATAAGAGAAGATTCTGACTATGGAAAGAGCATGTCCCACACTCTCTCTCCAAAAGAGGCAGCTCTCATGTCTTCTTACTAGAATTTAAAACTAACTTAAGAAACGCTTAGCTGTACTTACAGGTTCTCCACTTGTTCCCCGATCTCCTTTCTCCCCTTTTGGTCCTGGTTCACCCTGATAAAAAACAAGACAAATAAAATCAGAAGACACCCTAGTCTTGTTTTGTAAGAGACTCATTTGATCAGATTTGATTTGATCTATTTCTGGCATTGAGCATCTTCCTCAAAGGACTTTGGAGATTTTGTCTAGACTTCTAGGATTAGTATAATACTAATTGCAAAAATATTCAGTTTTAAAAGAGAAGAGTTTTCCTTCATTGAGAAAAGTAGTTAAAGAATTTGCTGTCCTCAAATTTGATCAGTACTTCTCCACTTTATTAATAGGCCAGGTGACACATCCAACAGCAAAAGCACCAGGGCCACTGCATTGCATTGTCTCTCTGTGAGACCAAAAGCCTAAAGCTATCCTACAGCATGGAAAGCATCTTACATACAAACAGATTGTTATTTCACCTTTAAGACTGAAGGAATTTTGAGCACTTCCTGAGATGTGTATTACACAGCTTTTCCAAATCTCTAGTTCTGCCAATAATTCCACACATTTGTGCAACTGACCCTCGCTCCTGCAATGCCAATTCACTATATCATGCGCTACCATTAATAACTAGTAGGTGTAATTTATCCTTGTTCTTCCTCATTGAAGATGCTTTCAGACAGGTGTTCATCAGCTCTCTGTTGAGTTCTATAATAATCATAATCAGTAAGCCCAGATTTCTGCTTTCTATAAGTTGAATGGAACAGCACAATAATGAAACTAGCCAGAGAAAACCTGATGCTACTTGCATACCCACATTTGCTTACTTATAAGATCATATGTGTTCAGGCAAAAGCAATCATCATTTATTTATTAATTATCATATGAGGTGTTTCAATTATGCAATCAAAAAACAGGAAGAACAGCAGCAAATTAAGCTCCCCCAGCAGACACACGAGGAATAATGATCAGTAGAAATGCAGAACCCACAAGCAAATCAGTCTGTGTTTTATTCACATCTGCTATTTGCCGATCATTTCTGCAACACCTGGGAATCCAAAGTCTGTTTGCAAATGGTTCTCTATCAGACAAAATAAAAGTAGTAGCATAAATACTGCTTATGTCTGTTTTTATTATGCATTATGAATAAATATTATGCTTTGTAAGAAATAATTTGAAGAATTTCACTTTACAATCAGCACCCGGTGAGACCAACTTCCAATCAGGCAGTCCCTGATGCCACCTACTGGCCCCCTGAAGGATAGTGCAATCGCATGAAGCACTTAAGAGATCCTTTATCACAAACCTGCTCAGTTGTGCCTGGAATTTGTTTTGTGCAAGAGGGAAGAGCAAAAAGGCACAGGCAAATGGTAATAAATCTGTAGATAAGGATGGTATATAAATGGAAATAAGGACATGTGTTATTAGGGAGAACAAGACTGCAAAAGAGAAGAAGCAACTCAAGAGGTAAAAAGAGGATTTTTTAAAATACTTTTAAAATACTTTTTCTACATTTCCCCCAATATTTGACTTGTCATTGACATGTCAATGCAAAATTGGCAAAATTCCAGACTGATGTCTTTGCACAGCCACAATCCTTTGATTTCCTATCCTACCTGTAAGTCCTTCCCAAATTTGCCGAATCCATAACTGCCCACAGAGACCATTAAGTCTTCCCACCAGTGCTGCACACTGCAGACACCTCTGCCCCTGGCAGCTGGACTTAATCAGCTGCCACCTACTTCTTTCCTATAGCTCAATGAACAGAAATGCAATGGTGACAACTAACAGCTGCTACCAAGCTGGGCAAGATCTGTGCTCACAGCCTTCCTGACCTCCTCTCTTGGCAGTGTCCTCCTGTAGTTTCAATTAACGCATTCATCATTTTTGTGCCATTTAGAGGAAAGGAAACAGTGGGGGCTCAGCAGTAACCAGCTGCAGTGGGAGGTGGAAGGCAAGGTGAGGAGCCATCTCCTGTTTTGCTCCTTTCTAACCATAATACCTGACCTTCACTGCGATTCTCACACACCTCATCTCCAAGAAGTACTCAACACTCTGAATTCGCTGGTCTGAATATACATGGCAGAAACCTTTCTACTGCTCTGCTGGGTCATCAAATTTCTGCAGAGCCCACAGCACAAGCTGCACCAAAAGCACACAACTGAGCTGTGGTGATTGACAAAGAAGAGCTCAGAGTCACTTGGTTAGAGGTTTCCCATTTCTGACAATTACTGTGGTGTGTTTTAAGTAAAATTGATTTAAGCTAATAAAACAGAGTAATGGAGGTGCTGTCTTTTATTCACAATGTTTTTCTCTTCTCTGTCTATGTAAGTCACTGTCTGTTCTTATACACCACATAATCAGTGGAAAGCAGCAGCAAGAATTTGGAGATTGCATTACAATTTTCAGCACCCTGCTAGTGCTGCAGTCTCTAGAACATAATCAATGACAATCTCCTAAGGCATATCACCACCTTCTGGCACCTTGATTTCTAAAGCTGCAAATTAAAGGTAACATCCCTTTCTCCTCCCAAAATTTGCAATGCTATATGCAGTTCTGTGCAATGGTGAATACCATTACCATTAACTTGCACATGGAGAAATCCCACTGATCTGACCTGCTGACACACTTCAGGCCTTTTAGTCTTCACAGTCTTGCAGCTCATTTACAAGAGCAGTGCACTCAAAACTAAAGAGAAAACTCCTGTGACTGCAGCACTACAAAGACCATGTAAGTTGTCATTATTCTGCATATTTCACAGAATCATTAAAGTTGGAAAGAACCACTAAGATCATTCGGTCCAACTGTCCACTTATCACCACAATGCTCATTAACCATGTCCCTCAGTGCCGTGCTTTTTGAACACCTCCAGGGATTGTGACTCCATCAACTTCCCTGGGCAACCTGTTCCAATACCTCACCACTCTTTCAGAGAATAAATTTTTCCTCATACCCAATCTGAACTTCCTCTGGTGCAACTTAAGGCTATTATCTCTCATCCTGTCACTAGTTACCTAGGAGAAGAGGCCAACCCCCACCTTGCTACATCCTCCTTTCAGAGAGTTGTAGAAAGTGGTAAGGTCTCCCCTGCAGCCTTATTTCCTTTGTATATATAGCAGCAATCTATGAGCTAAGGTGAAGAAAGAACCAAAGAAATTGTCACCAATTCCAGCACTACCTCACGTTCCCATTTCCTCCATCTCTGAAAAACTTGTCATGCACTTTCTTTTTTTAATGCCACATTTGCAGCCTACTTCTGCCATTTACATGCCCTAAAGCCTCCTGATCCTTAACAAGCTTATCTGCATACCAAAGGTATGATCTTAAGTAATGCCTGTTAATTCCCATTATGTACTCTACAGTGTATTCCTCATTTAAACAGTGGACAGAAGAAGCTAGTTTGGATGCTGGTGTAATCAGGGCAGCTGTGGGCTTCTCATCACTGCTGGTTAACAGGGTGATGTTGCACAGAACCACACCCAAACTGACCTCCTAATAAAAGCATTTAAATAACATTGGAATTACCAAGGTACTCTAACAGACCTTGGAGACTTAGAGAGAACAAGGTAGAGACCATTTTTATTAGAGACATTACTTACAGGAATCCTAGGGTGTGGGGTGAAGAAGGCTGTCTGGAAAAGAAACAAAAGCATTAAAAGAAACACTGTCTATTTTCCTGGAAACGCAAAAACTTTTGTATTCTCCTTGTCATTATAGATAATTCATTCCATGTAACCATTAGAGGGTTTATAAATGAGCAACTCACTGTAACATCTTCAGTATCATTAAACTTTTTAACTCCAAGGCTGAGCTCTCTGTTTTGTACCACTTATAAGATACCCCAGCATAACTGGTTGTCTTATGACATTAGTCATCCTGAAGGAATGGTCAAATATAAAAGGATTGCAATCAATAGAGAGAAGCAGCATCTATTATCAAAATTGACAAAATCTGGGAAAAAAAAAGAAGTCCTTAAAGAAATGAGAATGTGCTGAAATTGTTAGCTATCCTTACAGATGAAATGAAAACTAATTTTCCCTACAAACACTGAAAGGTTGAGCTGTCAGGCATATTTTTCACACCTATCCTTAGGATATTGTATTTATAAGCTTTATTTTCCAAGCTTTCCATCAAGAGAGGTTTATTCTCAGTCACAATCTTCTCCCATGATCGTATTAAGTACCCCTGGTCACAGACTAACGAGGCCCAGCTGAACGCAAGGAAGAAATCATAATACCTCCTCCACTGCTGTATGAAACTTTACAGCTGCTGGATTCTCTCCAACAGATTCTGATTAAAGTTCTCCTTATGATCTGTGAATGAGGCAGCTGCAACCAGCTGTGGTGAGTAAAGCTGAAAAGTGGGTATTTGACACTTTCCAAAGGATCTGTAACAGGGATTAGCCTTTCTGTTGCAGTGAGAAGCCTGTTCCTAGTGCTTGCTCCAAACTGCTTACTCAGATTTTGCTGGAGGGAACTGTGAGGCTCTCTGAGTGCCTGGAGTTAATTCCATAGTAATTACACTTGTACATCTGAAAGGAATTGTTCAGGCTCATTTAAGAAACAATAAGTTGATGTTTTCACGTGGTTTGTTTGTTTCTGTTCTAGATCCAGTTCTGAACCCAAATACCTATCAATTTCTGTTAGGAGAGTCTTTCTGAGCTTTCAGCATAGCATGGCACTGTGTACAGCAAAGGCTACAGCACTGCTCTTCCAACCCGTAAGTTACTGTCAGCGAGAAGTGAAGCCCACTGCTCTTCTTGGAAGAAGAGGAATTGCTCACCACAAGAGTAAAGCTGTTGTTCATAGATATCTTCTCTTAGTGAACCAGTTTTACCACGAGGTCTCAGGTGGGAAAAGCTAAATCACCTAGAAAATCAGTACAAATATACTCTTCATCTTCACCCTGATGATATTCATCATCAGTTCCTACAGCTGCTAAACATATCAGAAGTTCAATTTAAGTGCTACCATGAAACAAGTGCACAGAAAAGAGCTGTTTGTGAAGAAATAGAAAAGTGCTTAACCTCTAAAAATTGTACAAAAGACCAATGCAACTTCATAGAGCTTCTTTCAAACCAAAAGAGATGGTCTAAGAGTAAGTCCTAATGTTTCAGCAGAGAGGCACAGATCTTGTAAAGTTTTGTTTCTGAGGCACTTATGTGGCAGAAGTATGACGATGCCTAGACTGTTTTTGCAGCACATCTTACTTACTGTTCCAGGTGTGCCTGGTGGGCCAGGGGAACCTGTGTCACCCTAGAGAGAGAAGAATAAAATAAGGTGAGAAAATAACAGTCAACATTTATCATTCAGAAAATACAACATTGTCCGATGAAATGTAATCCTAGGGCAACTGTAGAATTGGCATAGAGCTTAATTTGCATTTTGGCTGAAGCCTGTCAGAGTTCTTGATAGGAAAGCATGTTTTTGCTAAAACTGTTAAAAGGGTAAAAGTAAAGCCACCACCTTTGGGTCTTTCCTAAGTGGCTGTTAGGGCCCACCTCAGCGCCTGTGGACCCAGTCTGGAGGACATGGCCTCCGTTTTCCCCTTTCCATGCGCACCACATTTACAAGTCTCCTGAGTGGACCAATATGGACTCACCACTTGCCTGATATGCTGGCCAAGGCCCAAGGTTTCCATCACTTGCCAATTGGTCCACCTTGGTTTGCTAACAAATGCACATGCACACCCCATGCACACTAGCTTTGAGGAAGATACAGACATGGTCAACCAGTAGCCAGCACCAGGCATATGGGCTGTAACATGTGGTTCTGCTCTACCCAGTGGTGCAAAGCCTCATCCGTACCTCACTCACACCAGTCTCATCCTAGTAGACGGTGGGAGAACACAACATTCCCATACCAATGGCAGAGAACATCATAGAATTATTAAGGTTGGAAAAGACAACCATGAAAATTTAGCTCAGCCTAGCCCAACCATCATGTCCATTAAACTATGTCCATAAGTGTCACATCTACAAGTTTCCTGAAAACCCTCAGGGATGGTGACTCAACCACCTCCCTGGGCAGCCTGGTCCAATACCTTACTACTCTCTGAGAAGACATTTTCCTGATATCCAGCCTGAAAGTAATAGAAGATTTCAGCATCACAGACTGGAGGTGTCCACTTCCCCAGCCTGACTCCCATAGCTGGCACCCACTCCACTCATAGTGATCCACTTCTACCTTTTGGTTCCTCCTATTCCCCCTTTCCCCTGTATCGGTTTGAGACCATATGGGGTTGAACTCTGTAGCTCCCTCCCCACAGCCCTGTTAATCTTCTCAGTTGGAAAGTTCAGTTAATTTTTCTGTAAGTGGCACATGCAGTTAGTAAGAATGGGAGATGCTTCTGGTCAAGCTTCAAAATCATCAGTCACATAACCCTGCTGGAACAGACACTGCTACATTTTTATAAGTTCTTCTCCATTAGTGTGACTGAAGTGTCTTGGTTCCCAACCCTGCCTCCCTTATTACCTCTGGTTGCACTGAAGAAGTTCCTTGACTGGGTACCCTTAAAGGAGCAGACACTCTCCTACAACATACACTTAAAAAATCTTCTTTTGCATATTGAAAAAATCCTGTGTTTTTCATCAAAAATATAACTTCCTCATTCCAATTCTCCCCGTAATTTTTGAGTCAAAATCTATAGGGTTGCTGGAGTATCTCATGAGAATCGTAGTCCAAGTATCTTAGCTGTCACTGGTCTTTCTTCTGGCTGTGCTCCATGGACAGCTTTAGTCCCCCTGACAATTGAAAGCCAACAGCTATGAAAAACACTAGTTAACCTCCCAGAGACAGGAACTTCATGCGCTTTATTGGAAATGTCATTTGACCGCCCATAATAGAAGTGCCACTGCCACAGATGGTCAAATTTGCTATTAAATTGAAGGCTGCTGTATCCTAGAAGAAAAATAAGGAGGCACATATTTCCCTATGGCTGAGACAACTATGCCAAGTCATAGTTATCTGCAGGGTCAATGCTTCAGTTTCACTTTAGCAAAGATTTGGTAAACATCGTCTCTTTCTAGTCCTCCTATTTTAACTATAGCAATGTTATGATGACAGAAGCATAAACCATTCCTTACTGTCCTATCACACTGTTGGCAGGCACAGAAATGTTCTTTTATTTCAGGCTTGTTTCTATCAGCCACTGCTAGAACAAAGAAAAATCTTCTCTCAATTAAATAAACTGATCTTAGATTCCATCAACAGCTTACTATTTCTTGTGTTATTCAATACATGTATCTCCCACACACACAGTTTCTTCTGCTGCATCTTTGTAAGGATTATCTCAGAGACTCCAAATCTGTAATCCACACAAGATTATCTTCTCTATCTCTTGTCTCTAAGCCCTTTTCTCTTTTCTTATGTAATGGCAGGTATTAACAGGACAAGGGGAAATAGTTTTAAGCTGGAAGAGGGTAGAATTAGACTAGATACCAGGAAGAAATTCTTTACTGTGATGGTGGTGAGACACTGGAACATGTTGCCCAGTGAGGCTGTGAATGTGCCCTCCTTGGAAGCATTCAAGGCCAGTCTGGATGGGGCTTTGAGCAACCTGGTCTAGAGGGAGGTGTCCCTGCTTATAGCAGGGGGTTGGAACTAGATAATCTTAAAGGTCCCATCCAACCCAAACCATTCTGTGATTCTGTGATTCTATAAAGAGGAGCATGCTTATTTAATGACTCACCTTTTCTCCCCTTTCCCCTTTCAGTCCTGGGAGACCATCTTTTCCCTTTCCTCCCTAAAAACAGGAAAAGGAAAGTAGGAAGTATGCACAATTTGATTTGATTTAATCAGTTTCATTTAACACTTGCAGTTGACCTTATCTGTCCTTCAGGATGAAGTGTAAGCAATTAAAAGGGTAAATAATATATTTGAAATGGCTTCACAAAATTCACAGTCTTTTCAAAAGCCAAATAATAGTAACCAATTTCATGGAAAGGAAAGCACCAATCCTGAATCAATTTGCACATACGTCTTGTTGACTGATGCAGTAACAAAGCTCAGAATGTTCCAGCTGAACAAGAGAAGCAAAACACACTTAAGACTTATAGGGGACACTCATTCTACCAATTTGTTTATGCTGAAAGATTTCTGAGTCATCCACTCACTGGTGCCTACCTTCTTAATCACCTAGGAAACCTGGTGGCCTGAATAGGAGATGCTTAATAAGGATGATCTGAATATTCCTCGAAGTGCATACGCAAATGTATATATTCAGTATTAAAATAGGAGATAGCTGACCTACATTTATATGATTTCATACACAGAGAGAATATATTATCTCTCTCTCTATATATATATAGACTACACTTTGATGTAAATGTAATACAGCAAATTAAACAGGAAAACTTCAGTTGATTGTAAATTTTTCTTGCTCACATTCAAGCACATAGTTAGCTATCAGAACTAATGGCCTCACTGACCACAGCCAAATTTACTGCCATGTCCAACTATTTTCCAGTGTGTAGGTGCCTGTGAAGGTCTGCAGTTGGCCAGGACCTGGGTGGAAATTAAGTCATTAGATAAAAATTCAACCATCTGTAATGTTCTCCAGCACTTGTCGCTTAGTGACAAGAGAAATTTGGGATTTTAGTAGTTTTTATTTTTTTAATGTTCTTAAGTCATGTAGATACATTTGAAAGTGAGGCTTAAAGGGTCCTGTGCTTCTTCTACTGCCTAACTAGGAGTATGACACCAGTCAAAATCTTCTGTGTTCAAGATAGATATAGTTTATTAACATCTCCGCTGCAGTTAGCTATGGTCACGAGGCAATGAAGTACCTCTTGGAAGGGCTACTTGGTGGTCTTCCTAGATGTCGATCAACTGTTCATCACAACAAGATCACCATGAGAAAATATTATCTAGGGACACTTGAGATAAGTCCTCCTGGCACCAAATGGACAAATAAAATCAAGTTATGGCTCAAAGATTCACCTGGTCTCCTTTTTCTCCTCTCAGTCCAGGTAAACCTTGAAGACCAGGAAGACCCGCTTCACCCTGAAAGTGAGAGAAAATCATGTGTGAAATCCAGGAACTTTCATCAAGCATGGCTTCTATTAAAGAACTTCACTAGTTTCAAATGCAATTAAGAATGAAAGAGAAGACTGGTGGGTCAACTCTTCACTCTTTCATGTCAGATTAAAAGCACATCAAGTCTGACTCGCAGGGTAGATTAATCTAGCCAGGGTCCTTGTGCTAGGAAGGATGAATCCTTGATTTAGCTGTCTAATGGCTGATACTAGATGGTGAATTGTTAAGCATTCATAATGTCTGCAGATGTTTTCTTCCTGATACCTACTTACACCATGATATATGTAGGCTATACTGTAGGCCAGAACCTGCCCTATTTTTCGCGTGTGATTGATTCTACATGCAGCTTGCTGAGAGAGAGAACAGGATCTTGTTTAATTATCAGATAATTTCTTTTTCTAGGGAAATCATTACTTAAAACAGCAGCTAAAACCTCTTTTCTTTACTTTTTTTTTTTTTCTTTTCTCTTTGTATTGATAAGTGATATCATAAAATTTAGGACATATTTTCTTTGTACTGTTCCATAATAGCACCAAGCAAGCAAACAAAAAAGAGCACCTAAAAAAATAAATCTGTTATTTTCATCATTGAGGATCTGGTATACTCTAGCAATGCAAACACAATACTATTAATCTGAATAGAAAAGATGTTACCTGATAAGCAAGTCTAGAATTTTCTCAATACATCTCATGTTTCCATTTGTTTCTGTTTCACACTCACTTTTCAGTTTCTGCTCTCTGGAGTAATTGTAATCTCTGTGTTATGTGGTTTGTTATAAATATAACTAAAATTCTCAAATTTAGCTCCAGACTGAACCAGATTGTCACCTGAAAATAATCATATGGTGCATCATATATCGTTACCCTGCTACCCACATTTGCAGTGCAATATCTCAAATGATCTCAGTCATGGACAGGACCCAACTGCAATATGTGGTGTATGAATATGAACTAAGAATTGCTAATCCTGAATTTAAAAAGATTAATCCTTTATGGCAAGAGTCTAAGCATTATTATGGTGTAGATGCAATGAATGCAAAGAAATCAGGTCAGGAAAAAGATATTTTGCTAACCAAGAATAGCTGGAAACATCAGGATGATGTTTAATGAAGTTTGAAAGATGGTGATGTTTGGCGACAAGACAGAGTGATGATTTTGAGAGCCAATGCAGTATCCTCAGTGATGATGAAATCCCAGAGATTGTAAGAAAGATGAACATAGGGCATAAAGCTAAAAGAGGGAAAAAAGAAGGATTTGGAGGGGTGATTTACTCGGCACCTGGCATGATGGCTGCAGATGGAAGTAGCCTGTCTCTGAGGGGGAAGAAGATCTTAGACAAGGATCTTAGCCGAGAAACTGGTGGGACTCACTGAAAGTTTTTGAACTATGTATGAAGGGGGAAGGGAACACAACAAGGGCCGCTGGGTTGAGAAGGTTTTTCGAGGGCTTGTACCAAAATTAATGGGCAAAGACAGTGGAGTAGAAAGGGATGGACTAGGGCACGGAGATGCTGGGGATGCTGCCATTCTAGGGAATCCTAGATCCTATATAAAGGCGGTGAGATGGAAAGCCCAGCTGAAGTGCCTTTATACCAATGCACACAGCCTGGGAAATAAGCAGGATGAGTTGGTGACGAGTGGTGTCCCCCAGGGCTCAGTACTGGGACTGACACTCTTTAATGACATTGACAGTGGGGTTGAGTGCATCCTCAGCAAGTTTGCTGATGACACCAAGCTGTGGGGTGCAGGTGATACACCAGAGGCACAGGATGTCATCCAAAGGGACCTAGACAGACTTGAACAGTGAGCCCAGGTGAACCTCATGAAATTCAACAAATCCAAGTGCAAGATGTTGTACGTAGGTTGAGGCAACCCTCATAACCAATAAAAGCTGGAGGATGAAAGGATTGGGTGCAGTCCTGCTGAAAAAGTCCTGGGGGTACTGGTGGATGCAGAGCTGGATATGAGCAAGCAATGTGCCCTTGCAGCCTAGAAGGCCAACCGTGTCCTGGGCTTTATCAAAAGAAACATGGCCAGCAGGTTGAGGGATATGATCCTGCCCCTCTACTCTGCGCTGGTGAGACCTCACCTGCATCCTAATGTGGAGTCCTCAATACAGGAGTGACGTGGAACTGTTGGAGTGTGTTCAGATGAAGGCCACAAAAATTATCCAAGGGATGGAACATCTATCCTACGAGGACAGGCTGAGAGAGCTGGGGCTGTTCAGCCTGGAGAAGAGGTGACCTGATAGCAGCCTTTCAGTATCTAAAGAGGAGCTACAGGAAAGAAGGGGACAGACTCTTTATCAAAGTCTGTGCTGATAGAACAAAGGGAAATGTCTTCAAGTGTAAAGAGGGTACATTTAGATTGGATTTAAGGAAAAAGTCTTTTACAGTGAGGTTGGTGAGGCACTGGCACAGGTTGCCAAAAGATATCGCTGATGCCCCATCCCTGGAGACCTTCAAGGCAAGCTTGATAAGGCCCTGGGCAACCCGATCTAGCTGTGCATGTCCATGTTCATTGCAGGGGAGTTGGACTACATGGCCTTTAAAGGCCCCTTCCAACTCTAAGGATTCTATGATTCTATGAGCTCAAAGACAGGAAGGTAAGATAAAGCTGCCAATACGGATCTGTTAAAAACTCATCACATCAAATTCACCCAATTTCTTCTAACTAAGCAGACAAGAAGACTAAGCAGACATCACATTTTTGTGATGTATCTTGACACTAGTAAGATGTCTGACACAAGACAACATGATGCGCTCATTAGCAAAGTACAGAAACACAGTGTACAAGAAGGCTCTCTGGAGGGTGGTGCAGAACTGATTAAAAACAAAAAACAACAAAAACCTACATTCACACATCTAGCCGTTACCTTTCAGATTCAGAAAGAGATGAAGCCTTCTAATGGTCTATACTTGCTGTTCAATATTTTAATTTATAAGTGAGATGGCAGAAAAGAGAACACTGATATAATGTGTGGAGAATATCACCCTATAGAGAGAGAGGTGTTTTAGAAAGTGGGATTGAAACTCTAAAAAGCTCTATTCAATATGGAAAAATTATGAGCAGTTCCTAAAATTGTTTTGGCAAGGAGAAACTAGCAAAATTCATAAAAGTCTGTGTGAAACTTCTCTTTCTTCCTGTGCTCCTACTCCAGCTGGTGGCATAGATAGTGTGTGTTCAGTTTCATTACAAACAACAACATTGGAGCACGGGACCATTCTCTTCCTTCATCTTTATAGAAGTCTGCATTTAGAATGGTAGAAGTGAGAGATGACTGAGGCTCTGAGACTCTTCCATTGCTGACTTAAACTCTGTAACCCAGTATCCAAAGATGTATGCCAAAGATATAAGACTATCTTACATAGATATCTCTTTCTACAGATTTTATTACTGAGTTGAAAAGTTGGTGTGCGGACGACAACATGAAAATAGCTGGTTAGTGCTCCACACTGGACTCCAGACAGCTGTGTGCTTTAGGAAATCCCAGGATGTTTCCCTGCTTCCTTGCTGTTATTTGCTGAAACTTAAATCTTACTACATAATTATTAAGATAACTGTGTAATTTCTGAAGTTACGTAGGTTTATTTCCTAGCATGCATTTATGATCCAGAAATGACTGCATTGCCCTTTGCATCACATAAAAAAGTTCATCATCATCCAGAACCACCACCAGCACACTGGTTTAGTGTGAAGTGAAGGAAAAACAATCACTTTTATGCAACTCTGCCTTCCTTTTCTTCCTTATCTATCAGAAACAAGATGACTGAATTTTCTGAGATATAAACAAAATATTTGCATATTTGATCTGGAATCTTACTTTGTGCAACCATGAGCTTTATCTGCTGACTTGCACTTTCCTTGGCAAAGGAAGTTATTGGCAAATGGCTTTGTTACTGCATGGGATCACTTTGCATTGCTCTGACAGGCAGGTGTTGTTGCTAGCACCCTTTTTTCTGCTCACCTGTTCACCAGGTTGGCCACGGCTTCCTGGTTCACCCTAGAAAAGCAAAAGCACAACGTTAGCACTGCAAGGACCCAACTTTTTTTGCAAGAATGCTTCCTCTTTAGTAAATTGTGTCTTCTACTGCCCTAGCTCATGTTATTCTACCCATTTTCTGTAAGGCACTGAAATTGTCTTCTTTGATGGCTTGGGACCCCTGGCCACAGAGACCCAATGCAAGGTCCAGGTCACATCTTCCTATGCATATAGACAAGAGAAAGGAGCATCAAACAGGGTTTTGTATCTTGGAATGCAATGAACAGTGAAGGCACTGAGTCACATCTGCCCATCCTCTTATATTTCCAGCCTTAGAGGATCCTTACTCTCCTGACTTCAGTGCAAGGCCTTCTAAAATCACACCTTGAATGATTCAGTGGCTGCAGCAAACTTAGAAACAAAATTCTTTACCTTAGGGCCAGCTTTTCCAGGAAAGCCTTCCTCACCCTTTTCCCCTTGTTCTCCCTGCAGGGAACATGAGAAATTAATATATACCTTGCAGTGAAACAATGATGAGGAATATTTTGACTCAGATCCCCAGCATCAGACTGAGGATGTAAATGGAGCCACATGAGAGTATCTTTCCTGTAAAGTTTTAACCACTTCAGTACTATTTGTGGACACATCTCCAACAATAATCACCCAACTAGAATGTCTCTAGAATAACACAAAGTTAACCACTGTTACTTTAAAGATATCCATACCAAATTACTTGAAAAACAAAATATCTATTCAGTTTCTTCAAACTGTATGTGGTGAGAAGGTCTGCATTTTCCATTAAGAATAGAAATAGATAACTGTGGAATTGGAGCTTTGGCCATTGGGACTTTTTGAATCTGATCTGCCATTGTGGATAGTGTCAGGACAGAGAGCAGAAACTGGTGGATTAAGAACAGAAATATGCTGTGTGTATATTTCAGACTGCACTCAGAAGTGCAGTCAGTACTTCACAGAGATCGGTAATTTGTTATATTATCCAAATTCCTCACTTCATCAGTACACTCAGGCTGAGGAATTGGGTTTCAAGTATAAATATGGTGGGTTCCTGGAAAAATTAGGAGTAATGATAGCCAAGCACCAGAGCTGAGAAGACCATTGCTGATGCAGTGCTGCTGCCTTGGACTTGAGGCAGGTTATAGTTAAGTACATATTCCAATCTAGTGCAATTGTTTGGAGCTGTTGGAGTGGGTCCAGAGGAGGGCCACAAAGATGATCAGAGGGCTGGAGCACCTCTCCTACAAAGAAAGGCTGAGGCAGGTAAGGCTCGGGCAACACCACACTGCAGCCTTCTTGTACTTAAAGGGAAATTATAATCAGGTTAGATTAGATGTTAGGGTGGAAATTTTAACTCAGACAGTGATGACACACTGGCCCAGACTGGCCAACAAAGCTGCAGATGCCCCACCCCTTGCTGTGTTCAAGGGCAGGTTGGATGGGGCCCTGCACAACCTCATCTGATGAGCGGCAGCTCGACCCACAGCTGGGGGTTGGAACTGGATGAGCTTCAAGGTCCCTTCCAACCCAAGCCATTCTGTGATTCTATGATTTCCTAGATTGACTTTTATAGACAAAATATAGTTCATTCCTTTGTCACTTATTTGCGTGACTATAGGAACTCAGCAAGTTTCTCCTGCTCAAAATCTCCATTTTCCAACTGCAGAGACAACAGATCAACAGAATAAATTGACCTTCCTAAATCTATCATTCATATGAACTTACAAACAGGGCACAAGAGGTAGGAAGGAACCAAGAGACACCTCTCTTCCACATGGCCCCACAGAAGACCTAGGTGGGATGGTGTATTTTCTTTCCAGCTCTTCAAAGAGGAAAAACAAATGTATTTGGGGCCCGATACACTCCATTGTTCTTTGTGCCTTGGACATGTGCCCTGACTTGCTAGCCTCCTTGGCTTCCCAGTGTGACAGTAGAAGCTTCTCTGTCTGCTATACTCAACTGTGTCTGCTGAATAAAACACAGCAGCTGAAGACTGGAAGAGGTCTCTGCTGTATTTTAATCCAGCTCAGTCTTCACAGGGACTCAGTACAGAACAATGACATCAGCTGGCTTGACCCTGGAGCTCAGGGCTGGAAACAGGTGAGGTATATCTGACCCTGGAGATTTGCTTCCCTTTAAGGTTACATTTTCTAGCTCACCCAGAAAAGCTTGCCTAGGCAAACTGGTTGTGCTGGTGTATGTGGTGACACTTACCTTTTGACCTGGAAGCCCAGGAAGACCATTTAATCCATCTTTGCCAGGTGAGCCCTAAACAAGAGAAAATTATCAGCTCTTAGAGCCTGCTCCTTAAATTCCTAACAGCAAGATCAGAAAAAGCATGCTGAGTTCATCCCTCTTACCACTAACCTAAGTTTAAGATTTGTTAAAACACCTCATGTACCTTCTGCTTTTTTCACTGCTGTAACTCTAATTACCCACAGTTTCTGGCAATGCATGTATCTGCTTGGCTGTATTCAGTATGACAGTTTTAGTGACTGACCACATGATGTCAGTGTTGTTACACACAAACAACAAAGTAGAAGTTTTATGAAGAGTGGAGTCTTAACTTCAGAAATAGCGTTCTCTGTAAATCTCTATTACCTGTAGCTGTAACTTTAAAAACATCTTTCACTTTTTAAATATCAGTAATTATATATATATACATATACAGGCTGGCATTACACAGCACAGAGAGATAGAAAGATTCAGCAAAATAAGAATTAAAATGACTTCTTGCAATACATTTAAATGGTGAGAAAAAGTTTTGTCCTCTTTTCAGGCATCAGTTAGTCTCTAAACACTGCAGGCATAAAGTGGCACTTCTCAATACTAAATATTTCATAATGCACCTTTCTTGACTTAAGAGCCAATAGAAATTGCAATGCTCTCCTATAATTACAATTATAAGTATTATAATTGTAATTTTAAGGCCTGATTTAAGAAATTTCAGTTTGGATGAGTCATATTTTACCAAATGCAAACCAAGTTTTGAAAGGTACTGTATAAATCATCATAGTCCCAGTGTGCAGGAATAGTTCGGCTACCTCTGGTATGCCAAAAGGCATCAGTCTAATGCCTGTACTAAAGGAAACAGTATTGGAGCCAGTACTAAAACTACGTGTGCAGACAAGCTGCAGGAAAAGAAGTAAAGAGTTTAGGAGTAAAACATGTAAGGTCACAGAGAGAAGGGAGGCAATGCAAGCTGTCTCTCAAAACTTACAGCTGGTCCTGGCAGTCCACTTTTACCAGCAACACCAATTTCTCCTGGCAGTCCCTGAAAAAAGAATCCAGCAGATACAAAAAAGCATTAATATTTCTGCCCTTTACAGGCTGCTTTCAATTCTAATACAATTTTCCCTCCCAAAGTAGTCAGGTCTCTGCCATGAGGCATCCTGCAGATATTGACTCATTTGCTGGTAGAGCTGACATGGCTCCAGTACCCGGTGCAGTTGTCCTGCAGGGCCAGATGGGGCTTTTCATGGTGAAAATACAACAGAAAGCATACATTGCCAGAGGCACTGACTCAGTTCCCACTGAAATTCAAAGTCTAAATCTAACATTCTCCTGAAGTGTTTGTTTATTTATTTATTTATTTATTTATATTTTATTTTCTCTCTTTGATGTAAACTAAACAACAACAAAACCAAGCCTATTTCCTTACTGGTGCTCCAGGTGGTCCAGGGGGTCCAGCAATGCCTGGGGGCCCTGGAGGTCCCTGTAAGAGAAGCAAAAAACAGTTCATTAATAACCATGATAGTGGTAGAAAGCCTCAGGCCATTCCTGTGCACATCTGGGGCTCTGTTCCAAACAGCGTCAGCTTCATTTCATTAACTTCTCTCCTCCTAAACCTGCAAGATGCCAAACTGAGCTCCCAGGGAACCGTGCTCAAGAGCAGAACAGGATCTCCTGCTTAAACCAGTAGTTACTGTTGCTACAAGTTGAGCTCCATCCTGGGCTACACTACAAGAGATGGAAGCCATTCAAGACAGAGCATCCAGCCTACTTTAATCTTAATTAATGGTACAGAGGATATAGTAGATCAGGTATTTTAAAAGAAATACCCCACCATTTTAGTGCTCTGTCTTAACTCTGTTGAGAGTGAAATGTCCTCACAAGCTCATACTTCAATGTATACATTCAGCTTCAAATACTCTACAAGTCTTACTCATGCCCTTGCAACAACTATTTCTCTTGGGAAAATATCATCTGAATAGATATCCAGTTTTCAGAGGGATTTATTTCTGTGGTAAATTGTTAAAAGTGAGTTCCTGGCTGAAGAGATTTTTTTCCATACTTGATACATCGCTGCTTGAGATATAGAGGTATTTGTTACCTTCAGTTTTGCTGACAAGAAAGATTTCCTCCTTTACTTAAAATGAATCATTTGTTCATGTGTTTTTTTGAATCAGGACCTAAACATATAGCATAAGGATGAAAGAGAAATGGATACACAACTGAATTGAAACTTTAACCTCATCTGTCTCCTTCAGAATTTCTAATACAATGGTTTAAGTTATTTTCAGTTTCCAGAATAGAAGGAGTTCTGATGTTTGCACTCCAAAAACACAGAAACAAACAAACAAACAAACAAACAAAAAGAACAATAAATCCAAAACCTACCAAAGAAAAACATATCACGAGGACATTTTTCACTCAGAGGGCAGTGAGGCCCTGGCACAGGCTACCCAGAGAAGCTGTGGATGCCCCATCCCTGGAGGTGTTCAAGGCCAGGTTGGATGGGGTCCTGGGCAGCCTGAAATGGTGCTAAGCAACCCTGTCCAAGGCAAGTGAGTTGGAACTAGACTATTTTTAAGGTCCCTTTTAACCTAAGCCATTCTGTGATTCTATTACATACCTATGCAAAAAATTGAAGGTGAGCAATCAGTACAAGATAGAAAAAGGTCAGTCAGCTTCTTCTTTGCTAGAGCTGTGTTACAATCCAATAACAAAAATTACATCTTTCTGTGGTTATCAGTTATGGACCAATATTAACATTTAACATTTAAGAAAAAATGTAGCTGGAGAATAAAGTGGCGTAAACAAGAATGAACAAGAAAATTTTGGTGTCAAAATTTGATAGAGGAGATAGTGGATAAGCTGTCATTTTAAAATATGCTTGTAAAAATCAGCCAGAACAAGTAGTACCATCTCACCAATAGATGGTGCAAAACAACTACAAAGTGAACTAGCAGATGCACTTGGCTTATATATCACCCATAATCCGCTTCCATTGCAACCCAGTCCAGAACAGACATGGAATCATTCCACAAATAATGTTAGTATTTGTAGAGCATCTCAAGTGCAAACACAGTTCAAACATCTGCAGGAAGATATGCCTTGGTATCTACTGACACTGCTGACATAACTTCCAGGGAACCTAGTTTCTGGTTTAGAGGATGGGGTTTCAGATGTCATTCCAATCCTGTCAGAGGCAACTGGATGACCCCATCCATCATTTAGAAGAGGCTTCACCATTCAAAACAAGAATCACCATCCAGTACAAGAAAAAATGTCACACTGTGCATACAGTCAGAGGGCAGATGGATGGAGTGGCCTCAGATGTTAGGGCCTGCTTGGCCTCACTCTAACCCTACAAGGGTGGTAGGTGTAGTTGGTATGGGAACCAAGAAAGGGTTGCAATGAAGAGTGGGTGCAGCACTGGGAAAGAATTCAAAGATAGCTTTAGATAAACAACAAGAAACTGATTCAGCAGGAAAGTGGACTATATGTAAGTAAAGGAAAGATAAAGTGTAAAATATTTAATAGTAATTCTTTTGACTTCTTTGTGAGCTTTATGAATTAACAGCTTTCTCATTCGTGCAACAGTGGAATCTAACCAGAAATTAACCAGCCACTGTCATCCCACAGTAAACTTCAGCTAGGACCCAGTTTCAGCCTAAGCATCCCCCAGGTAGGATAACCGGCCTAGACAGGGTAAATCTACTCCAAAAGAGAAATCTTGCACAAGTATCTATCAACAAGCGTAACCTACACCAAGTGACTACGACACAAGGAAATGGAAAATCATGGTCATGAAAAAGCTGCAGGAATACATTCTATCACATAATCATCCTTTTCAAAGCTCTCCTTTTTGCCACACTTGTTCAGAGCAAGATTTGTATGCAAAACCCTTTCTGTCCTCCTTCTGACTTCTGAGTATACTTCAGAGCAAGAACTACTCTCCCAAGTATTTGAGAGGTTCAAACTAACTGACAGTATTTATTTGTTATAAAGAAAAAAAAATAACAGCAAAAAAACAAACACAACCAAACAGCAGTAGGATAGTCTGTAATGTTTAACCCCCAAATCTCACACCATCTGTAGTCTTCCTTTCTGACGCTGAATCCAGATAAAAGCACCTGATTCTGTCACATTTTTCACTGATCATTTGATGAATTACACTGATCCAATCTCCAGAGTTGTCCTTCTAAAACTCCAACTCAGAAGAAAAGAAGTCATAGAGGGCTTTGTTTGTGGCTTGTAAGAGCTCTGATGTGTGTGCATCCTACACACTGGAACAAAACCTGGTACATAAAACCTTTGATCTCTAAAACAGGACTGCACAAACTCAGTTTGGAAGACAAAGCACAGATCTTTTGTCAACATGTTTAAGTGAAGCTATTTTCAAATAAATATTTCAAACTTCTTTAAAATCCAGATATCCATGGGAAAGTGTGTAGAGGTATGTGTTCAGGGAAGGACACCTAACAGACATTTAGGATTATATTTCGTCCAACTTCATTCCTAAGAGAAAGCAACACAGTTCTCAGGAAAGAAATCTGACACAGTACAGAAGGAGCAGCTGTGTCGGTCCTCCAGGAACCACTTGAAGATACTCTCGTCTTCCAGCATGTACCATGCAGAAAGACAGGCTGGGAAAGGCAGGACTGTTAGGATGTGGGCTCTGTACTCCCAAAGGAACTTCTGTAAATGAACAAAAACCTTTTCGTGTGAATACATCAGTAGGTTGTGTGGCTCAAATCTATTTTCCATAAGAAAAGGGATGGCTATGTTTTAAAAGGTGAACAAATGTCATTACAGGATGGAAACAGGAGTCTGATGGCTTTTCCAGATATCTGTCTCTGGAGGAAAAGCTTGTAGAGACGTATTTTCTGTATACTATTTCATGCCAGTGCCTGGATCCTCTTGCATTGTGAAAAAGGCTTAGATAAGCCTTAAATCCATGAAAAAACAGACTGTGGTCTGGGTTTTATAGGCAGCATGCCAGCTTTATGAATGAGAAAAACCTCCGGGACATCTAGAAGCATCTTGTCTCCTGCCACAGCTGCTAGCTTTGAGGAACAGTCCACGTGACTCACTATGTCCCCTGCTACCTGAACTCTCCATTTTTCCTCTACTAAACCTAAGTAGTCTCTGCAATCAGATCCTCAAATCTGTTCTTCATTTGTCACTCCTGGCACTACCTATGTATACCAGCACAGCTCCTGTGAGTTATCTTCAGAAGTACTGCAACAGAGCACCATATTGCTCTCCTTCCTTACAAACCAAGACAAAGATGAGAGGATATAGGAAACCAGTGTTGCTGATAATGCTGAAAACCAATCAGCCTGAGGAGCCAACAGATCTGCTTATGATGCATGACATATAGAAAACTTCAGTGCTAGTGTCATAATTTATAAATGAATGAGGTCTTCAGTTGTGTCACCAGGTGACATGATATGTGGAATATTAGCATTATTTTAAAAAATGAAGTGCACTGAACACTGGGCAATTCTGTGAATTGTCTTTCCAGCACTATAAGAGTACTGAATAAAGTTGGCTCTGTACACAGCAGTCTCTGTAGGAGAATTCCTGCTTTCAGAGCAAGACAGTATTTATTTAATTGCACCATTTATTGTAAGATATGGACATAATGTCTTTCGTCTACAGATTAAGATTTATTGCCATATTTGTTTACTTTTAGTTCTTTCACTGTGACAGGGTGGCAAATGAGAAAACAATAAAAAAAATTCCCTTATGGTCTTTTGTTTCAGAACTATTAGTGGCCAGCACTGGCAAAGTCTTTTTTCTCTCTTTGTTTTGTAAAAGGCACATATCTTGTTAAAGATAGCTCTGAGCAGTATCTTCTACAATTTTGAGCAGCACTGACAAAGTCTGAATTCAATCTAAGCTTTGCAGCTGGGGCCAGTATTTTTTTCTTATGTTTCACAGTGTTAGCTTGCATTATAAAAAGAGACATTCGGAACACCATGCATTTCAAAGGATATAATTTATTTCCTCTGATTTACTTAAGAAAAGCTGGGCTGAGCTCACACCCTACAGATGAGCCTATACTAATTAATTCACTGCCAGCCACAACCAAAAAATCATAGAATCATAGAATCACAGAATGACCTGTGTTGAAAAAGAACACAATGATCATCTGGCTTCAATCTCCCTGCTATGTGCAGTGCTGCCAACCACCAGACCAGACCGCCCAGAGCCACATCCAGCCTGGCCTTGAATGCCTCCAGGGATGGAGCATCCACAACCTCCTTGGGCAACCTGTTCCAGTGCCTCACCACCCTCCATGAGAAAAAAAAAACTTGTGCTGGTTTCCCTCACAGGTCTTAGGTCTATCACCAGGTTATCTACCATAAAGCAAACCTCAGTAATGGCCCAGATATGTTGTAATTGTGAGGTATATCATTTTTACTTAAATTTCCAATAGTTTTAAGTCATTTTGTTTTCCCGCTAGTGGACAGCATGCACCTGCTCGGCTCATGGAGGCCTAGTGGAACCTGATTTAGAAAAGTTGAATGACTCTGCCAACAGTCTGTTAGTACAACTGAATCTTAGTCAATTGTAATAGGAGATTGGGTGTATGCACCTCCATCATCAATTACTTCCTGTCAAGAAATGTGTAGATTTGTTGCTTAGGGACACGGTTTAGAGAGCAATTCTGGGGGTAACTGAGCAGTTGGACTAGATGATCTTAAATGTCTTTTCCAACCATGATTCTATGATTTTACAATTCAGTGAAGTCCTGCCATAGTAATTCAGTGTCTAAGCCCTCAGTGAGTACTGAGGTATCAACCCCCTTCTTTACTGAGCCAGCAAATGCAGCCCTCATGGCACACCTATATATAGCACATAGTGCCTAAATCTTCAGTCTCCACAGGACACCCATCATGCCTAGAAAAGCAGCTGTCTTCAGCCTCTTCTCTGAAATCTTCCTCTCAACAGACAATGGGATAAATGAGGTACATCAAGATCTCAGGTGGCCACACAGAAAAACATAGCCTCAGTGTTGTACATGCGTAGTACTCTTCTATCTATTTCAATTGAAAGTACTTTACAGAAGCATTCATTTTTCAGTCTGCATTTGAACAGCCTACTGTAATAGAAGTTTGACCCATGATTAAGTTTCCTACAAACAAAAATAGTGCGAATAAATAATAACAACACAATTATGTGATGTGCTCAGATGTTTGTGCCCTTGCTGCAGGAAAATCATTCATATATAGAGAGGAAAATAAGACCCAAAGTGTCTACTTCAAGGCTTAATGATGCTGCAAGATGCATTGTTTCTGAAGGTCAGCACAAAACAAATGTTCATTTCTGGGGGTGCTAATATGGGCAATATGCAACAAACAAAATCATGGACAGGCCCACCACCACAGCAGATCTACAAGGAAAAAAAGTCATAAAAATCTTAAAATTTAGTTTGAGTAGAACATGTAAGGAAGGAAAAAGGCAAAACTAAGGCTACACAATTGTCACAGCACATACCCAGACTAGCTAAGAGGTTGCTTTCTAACTGCTGCTTCAGGATTTGCTACTTACTCTGTAATATAAAGACACCCAGTCCTTAAGAGTCAGACTGGCATCACTTCTGCAGTGGGTTGTCACTGTATGTGCTGGCCCTGATCCAGAGTATCCTAAGGCTGGCTGCCCTGCAGTGCTGTCTGTGCCTTCTATGGCTTCTTGCTGGGACTGGAATGATGGGAATCATTTATCCTGACAAAATCCAGCAGTAACTGCAGACATTAAGAAAAACTTCTCCAAAGGAGTGTTTAGGCGCTGGAACAGGACAACAATGGAGGTGGTAGAGTCACCGTCCCTGGAGGTGTTCAAGAAATGTTTAGTTGTTGTACTGAGGGATGTGGTTTATTGGGAAATCTTGGTGATAGGTAGACAGTTGGACTGGATGACCTTAGAGGTTTTTTCCAACCTTGGTGGTTGTACGATGATGATTCTATCACTATGCTTGACTAGACCCCTGTATAGGAGGAAGGATTTTCTACCAAATGTCAGTAGAAAATGCAGTATGTCTCTGGAGGTGTTGAGAAATCAGCATCTGTCTCACAGTAATGAAGTGGCTGGCCCACCCTTCCCTGAGACTTCAATGGATATTTAGAATAGGGTTCAGGATTAACTGGCATCCTTTTGTGGCTCTTTTCTGCGCTTTTCAGTAACATGGCTTCTAAAGCTCCTATCTCCATTCCATTCTTCTGCCAATTGAGCTTTCAGTGGGAGCAGAATGGTCAAAAAAAACAAAAACAAAAACAAAAACAAAATTATATTTAAATTTAAAATAGCAGAAGAAAATGAGGTTATTATAGTGTCTTAACCAAGTTTATGTATGGGTAAATCAAGTTTGGTGGCCCTCAACACCATGGAGACAGCATAGGAAGAGGTGACACAAGACATCCATAAATCATTTTTAAGAATATATGTGTAACTGCAATCTAAGGAAACCTGGTTATTCTTGGAACATAGTATGATATTAAGATAAAATAAAAGAAAGAGAAATGCTGATAAAGTGCTTACAAACTTCATGTCACAAAAAATGCTGGTAAGCTGAAAAGTAGTTTTGTCACAAGTTAAACGTAAGCACTTTCTCCAAACAAAAATATGGAAGACTGCAGTAATACATCCAGGACAATGTGCCACTTCAGGAAAAGGAGAAAATTCTTCCATTTTTACAGTTAGCTGGGAGGAAGAGTCAGTTTACGTATCCCTTGATGGGGCTAGCACTCTATGCAGTTTTAATTAACTTCAAATTTGAAAACTTTATTTAGCCTATGCTGAAAGGAAAACTGCTTGATGTTGTGTCAGCAATTCTTCCATACAAGTTTCTGAAGTTGCTAACACATGCATATATAAACTTTGTAAAGTTACAGAGAACTTGAGCTGAGCAAGATGTTGTTTAAGTGGATAGTCAGGTGTATCAGACTTAATGAAGGGAGACAAATCTTCCCCAAAAGTAAGGAAAATCTTCTCCTATTTGCTACACACACAGTTCAGATGGCTTCAGGGGATCTTTTAATGTTATCCTGCAGGGGAAATAAAAATAAGAAATGAATCCGTTGGAAATACTGTCTTCATTCTTCTTGGAGGCTGCTGCTGAAATACTTGCAAACCAAATGCAGTACCAAAGGAAGAAGTCTTAAAAGTATGTAGACCATTATCAAGCGGTGTGGCAGGGCAAGGTTCCCAGCTGGATACAAGGATCCTCACCTTCACAGGATCAGAAAGCCCCAGATTGTATTGCTGGTAGCTTCAGCAAACATGGCTTGTTACAAAATGTCTGCTACAGAATTCAATGTCTAGGTTACGTTCATGGTTACAAGGGCATAGCTTGGCAGAGGAAATAAATTAGTACCTGCTATCGACTAGAGTGCCATTTATTGCAATATCCTACCAACAGCTGTAGCAGCAGAGAAGGTTTTTTATTTTTGCTCCAAACTTAACTGATTATTGTAACAAAATCCCAAAGCCAAAGAACTAGTTCGTTAGCTTATTATTGAAAAAGGAAAGAATGAGATACTCAGTTTTCACCTCAGTGGTAGGTGCATCTTCCCTGCTTGAGGACATCCCCAAAGATATTTCTCTTATTACAGGGAATGACCCTACACTGTGAGTTGGGTCAACTGAATTTGGCTACAAAGTTAGCAAGAACACAAGCCAGAGGCAAGTCAGTGCTATTACAGTACATAACAGCACAAGTTTTTCCAAAGTGGAGGCAAATCCACTTTGACTGTATGTAACGTACACAGTACATAGCACTGTTCTGTGCTTGTGAAACTACAAATGCTGCAACTTGGAGCATTACCATGCCAAAAGAGAGCTAATGGGTCATGAACTTCAGACATCGCTCACAACCTTACTCATCAGGAGAATAAGCAATGGTTTTAAACTGCTGTGTCTACCCTTCCTAGTAAGCCACTGCCTGACCTCCTCTAAGAAGCAGAAATATGACTTTCAAAGCAATGAAAAGGAAGTTGTGCACAAATAAGTGTGCTTTCTGAACAGCAAACACCTTTAAAACTGTTTCTTCCCTTAAGACTGCAGTACAGGAGGCATATATGTAGTTACCAGTTCACACTGCCAATAGCTCAAGCACTGTCCTAAATATCACAAAACACAAATCTTGCTTGCCCTCTGGAATTACACTGCTCTGTGCAAAAGCAATGGGAAAGTCACATGTAAAACAGATCCTTATGTCTTCACACAAAGATGCTGAAAAACTCTGGAAGCTAAATTGACACCAGACTTTTCTCTCTCGCTCACATCAGGGCAAATCAGTTTGGATCTTAAAGGAGAAAAGCCAGCTTCAAAGACTGTACAGATGAGAAGAGAACAAGGTCATGGCATGGTGCAAGTTCCAAGTCACCTTTTGCCATAAAATACATCTTTGCTAAATATTACTTGAAAATGAAGAAATTGTCACTTACCTGAGGGCCAATCAGACCATTAATTCCTGGGAATCCAGGTTCTCCCTTCTTACCCTGTGTGTTGAACAGAAAAACAAATCTTAGACACTAAGGAAAAAATGACTTGCTGAGACTTTCCAAAATCTTTTACCCCCAGACTGATATATCATCAGCATGGAAAACACAAGGGCTAGATATAAGGCATCAGTTACTGGATGTGCAATTCTAGTGGTCTCTGATAAGTGTAATGTCTGTCCAGTTTGTACATACTGCACTTTCCAGTCCAGATTTTGCTCTTGAAAAAAAAAAAAAAAACCAAAAAAAAAAACACAACAGTTTGGAAAACTGTGACTGGTTATCCAAGCAGACTCATCTCTGGAGGTACATGAAAAATCATGAAGAACAATTCCTAGCCCTAACATAGCAAGAAGGAAATGATGTTTAATGTTCAACATTTCTCCCACTTCTAACATAAATTTATTATTTTCAAGCAAAGAAGATTGCATTGCTTTGAAATCACACCAAAATCAATCTGAATACTTGACAATTAATTGAGAAGTTTCTATGGTTTGTAAAATAAAACTTGATAAATATAGTGAGCTGAATATAAGCTGAATGGAACCCAGCCTCTTAAGTATGTACAACAATGGGCAGAATGCCTTTCTAAGCAGTGACCACACTCCCCAGTATTGCAGAAAATTCAAATTCTCTCAATTATTTCCTTGCATATTCAGATCTACCAAGCCTCGTAGTCTGTATGTAGCCTTCCCTCCATAGAGGAGGATTGGTTTCAGGCATCTTTTGGCCTCTATTCCACTCTGCAGTCACATCTGGGTGCTTCCCAAAGAGCATCAGAGAATTGACAGTACTGATATTCAGCCAAGGGTGTTACCACATACAGTACAAAGCTTCACCCCTCCCCAACCAAGCCAAGATGTGTCCTTTGTGCTTCCTGCACTGTCTTATGCATAAAGAAAGAAAATAATTAAGAACCCTGGTACATGGATGAATATAAAAGATTCACTGTCTCTAAGCCAGAAAAGAAGAACACACAAGGCATTTCTAATTGAGGTTGGCATTATCACCAAAGGACAGAGCTCACCTACTTCTCTGCAATAAAAAAATTCCCTCCAGATGAACAGGAGAATTTTACTGGTGCAAGGAAAGGATAAGCCAAGTCTTGGAGCATATCCATGGGGGTAGGATCATAGAATCATTAAAGCTGGAAAAGATAACTTAGATCATCTAGTCCAATCATGCCCACTAAACCATGTCCCCCAGTCACATGGATGCAGCAGATGTGTCTCCCTTTGGGGTTGACCTCAAGTAGTGGTAAAATAGGGAAAATGTCCTAAGTGAGAAAAAAGAGGAAGAAAAGGCAGAGAAAGGATGACTGAAGAACTAGAGTTAAAGCAGAAGTTTGGTTGTTTCTCATCTAAAAAGTTTACTTGCTGTGTTACTTTGGGTAAGTCATATATTCTGTGACTCAGCCTCCTTGTAAAAATAATCTATCCTTCCCTGACATGTAATAGATACTGAATCATTAATACTTCTGAGGTTGTTAGTAATACACTAGGAGGTTACAAGATAAATCATGTAAATATCTGAAAGTCAGAGAAGTGATTTTTCTCCTCATTTCTACTTCTCATCAAAAATGATTTTCTTTTTTAGAAGGATATTATAATTAAGTAAGTTTTATGTGACTGATGATGTGATTTGTCATGCAGATGTGCAAGTCTGATATATAATTTTTTCTTTATTTTTTTTACTGAAATATGTCCAGAAAAAATTTATGTAATTCCTGTTGACTTAAATGAGTGAAACAAGTAAAATATCACAAGCAAATCAAGTTTACATCATATTTTATCTGATTTTGACTAGGTTCAGTTAGCTGAGATGTCAGAATCTGATCTTTTCCATAATTTTTTCCACAACAAAAGTATCATCTCTCATACACAGAAAAGTTTAAAAGGAAAATTAAATGAATTATTATGAAGTGCTTGGGTACCAGGAAGAGTTTGCATTCATTACCAAGCTCCTGATATCAACAGGAATCTACCTAACATGCTCAAATACATGCACTATTCATGAGCAGTCCTTCCACTTACTCAACATCTGTCAATTCATTCTTTGTCAAACCCCATTTTCACCTCAGGATCTCACGTCACCGCATGAATCAACACGTTTTCTAGGTAAATACTCAGGATGAATTTTGTCAACTGCCAAAGTGACCACAGAAGACACCCCCTTAAAAAATCTTGTATAAAATATTAAAATTAAAATATCTGCACCTCATCTTACAATGCATGTGCAACTTTGGTTCCATTTAGAAACATGAATTCAGAGAGCACAACTGAATGCAGAGCAGAAACTTGATATATAATTGATACATTGTGAAGGAGAATAATGGTATTAGCTCCCAAAGTAATCACCTTAAATCACAGAATCAGAATTATTTGTATTGGAAGGGTCTTTTATAGGGTCATCCAGTTCAACCTCAAATCAGATATTGAAAGCTGGAGAGCATGAATACACCCCATTGTGTACTTAATACGACACCATAATGACTGATTGTCATGATGTTGGCTGGAATAGAGGTCTGAATGATGCCATATTTTAGATTCTTGAGGTGATAACACAGGGATTAGTTGTTGCAGAGTATACCCATGAACTTTTCAGCTCCTCACACTGCTCTGAAAGCAAGGAGCAGGGGGCACAAGGTGGTGGGAGAGGACAGAAGCAGGACAGGTGGCCCAAACTGACCAAAGAAATATAATATACCAGCAATAAAAGCTGGAGAAAAGAAAGAAAAAGCAGGGAGCACTCAGAGTTGATAGCATTTGTCTTCCCAATAAGTGGTTTCATGTGATGAGTCCTGCTTTCCTCAAAGTGCTGAACATCTGTCTGCTAATGGGAAGGAGTGAATGATTTTCTGGTTTTGCTTTCCTTGAGCACGTATCTTCTGCTTTACTTAGAATACTCTCTTAATTACCACCCATGAGTTCTTGCACTTTTACCTTTCCAATGCTCCTCCCCTTCCCACTTGGGGAGAATAGGCAAGCAGCCATGCACAACACTGATGCATGACTGATGCACAGGACAGCAAAATCCCAATGAGACTCTTAGTGTTGCCACTGAAAAGATGTGAGTAGTGCACAAGGATCTTATATTAGTGGTCCACTGTTGTATGACTTCAATGACTTTATAACTTAAGAGCATTGTCTAGTTGTGCTTTGTCTAGTTATGCCGCATTTCAAAAACCTGGTCCCATATGATAAAATTATTTGGGGAAGCTGAGGAACGAGTAGAAGCTACAGCTTCTTCCTGAGGTGTTCTTAAAAGCTGAGAAAGGGAGGAAGGACAAATTTTGCCTCCTGGGATAAGTATATACTAGCTGCTCTGTTTCCACACATTGGCCAGGCACACTAATCTGCAGCAGCAATAACAGATGTGAAAGGAGCCTATCCTTTTCTTGAGTATAACACTGAAAAACTTTGCTACTTTTCAAAACACCAAGAAATCCCTTTCAGCAGCATATAATTATATTGACACAGAGACTGAGAGTGTAATTTCCCATTGTGAAGAGAACATTTTGGCTGCTCAGAGGTTAGCCAAAATCAAACTACAACAGAGTTACTCCATAGTATTACAGCCTGTCTGGAAAGTACAAAAATACTTGCTGGGCGAAATTATACCTATGAGAGCAATGCTCAGTGAAATGTCACATCACCTAATAATATGACAGAGAAAACTAGCAATTATGCTCTGTTACTTACGGCAAGAATCAGCTAAGTGTGTAAGAACATCTACCTTCTACTATATGAAATATGTTATTTGTCTTCATCAGCAATTTGAATAATAGCACAGTTAAAAATGTGCTTTATTGGAAATGTGTTTACCTCAATGACAGTTGCAGTTTATTTTTGGATTTAATCTACACCATCAATCCTTTCTTCCTTCTTACTATTCATTTACCTAATTTTTACTTCTGTGCTGCTGAACTTCACATGGGGAAGGCAAAATCACCTGAACAGTTCAAGCACCCCCAAATACATATAAACACAACTAAGCTTTGGAAACTGTCATACAGAAGACATAGAAACAAGGGGAATTGTTAGCTTCACACTGCTAGGAGGGAAACTGGGAAAGGCTCTAGCCTGTTTCTTCTCTTGCTATGCAATACCCTAAACAGCTGTATATTCTCATAGCATGGTTATCACTGAGATTTGGCCCCAACCTTTTGGTACCAAATACATAGAAGGAACCTTAACTGTGAATTAATATAACTGCTAGCATAAATGCTAGGTTAGATGATAGGATTATGCTTTCAGTCATGTTCCTTTACCTGTATATAAACAGCAGTGGTAACCAATAGTTGAACTCCCCAAAGACACCTTTTACAGGTTCCATATGCACTGAACATAGGCAATAAATTAAGAATCAAGAGCATCTTCATGGCTTGAGAATGCAAATACCATTGGGGATAGCCAGCATGTGGGTGATTACATGGAACTGCTATAATAAAGAGAAATAAAAACCATTAGGACTACTGGACATTAAGAGAAGTCACACCTTTGAACTGCCTCTTTCCAAAAAGTCTGCCTTGTTTGCTGGGCAAACTGTTTTTCTTCTGGATTATCTCCCTAATGTTGGTATCTCCAGGGGGAGATGCGCTATCAGCACTTTCTTTCTCAATTCATATTATGAGAAGCCAGAACAGGAATATCATAGGCAACAACTCACCTAAAGAAGAGAAAGGGAGGTCAAGAAGGGGAAAGTCTAATACCTGTTTTTCCGTCCTGCTATCAAAACATAAAGAAGAGTTCAGTAGCCCCCAGAGATCTAGGAAATTTATCTCCTACATTACAGCTAACAGTGATAAAACTTTCAACCTCTCTTCTGGGCAGAGGGTATGCCCTGAACCCAGTAATCCCCAGTTTTAACAGAACCCTTCAGACTAAACTGTAAAACAAATATGTAGCGCTTACTGAGACTCAGCCTTGTTAATCTGGTTGTAAAGAGTCAAGAAGGCTGATAAGCTCTTTGTGCTGCTCTGATTTCAGGGATAAACATTCAGGGGATGTGGACCCCGGCACAAGAAAACATGCTGAAACATGACAGTTGAATTAAAGACACAGAAGACCCCCTTAGGTAATTCACCCTTGGAGCTGCACTAGTTTCTATTGCCTCCAGCCTGACAAAATACGATCCTGAACTTCAAAATTCACTCATGAAAGAAGGATCTGGCAGTATATTTTTTACGTTATCTCTGTTTTGACATCCAACCAACTCCCATTCTATGCTTGACTCTGCACAAATTATCTTGTGCACCAAGTCGAAAAAGGTGGAATTACTTATCAGTCTGATTCAGGTACAGTGAAGTCTTAATCATAGATAAGGAAATTCATTAAAGAGTACAATTTTTAAAACATATTTTCCATCAAGAATTTTTTTTTTTTTTCCCACAAGACCATCCTTACTATTCTATGAGACTTGTATTTTTTAGTGTTTTTCACCATTCTTTGAGCATGGGAAAATTCTGACAATACAAATTCAGAAAACTAGGTGCAATGCATCACATCCAAAGTCGGTCTAGGTAGCTGCTACCTCACACTTAAATGGAAAGTACTCTTCTAGGATAAGTAAGTGTTTTCTCTTGGTTTGTTTATCAACATTTCAATCTCTTGAATGAATTTGCACCATTTCAGTGGGCTGAACTTTTTTCTCTACATTTATTTGGAGCACACTTCAGAAGAACCCTGTGTTTAGTCTAGATTACACTAAGGTCTGTGTGCTTTCCACGAGCCTATCAGATAAGCACCTTTTGTGTCTGTCATGCAAGAAAGGTTAGGATTATTTCCATTATTTCTAACAATAAGATGTGTGAAAAGACTTTGAAGCAGAATCAGAGTACTTCAAACTCTCTTCCATTTCTCAGGAAGAAGAAAGAAAGAGAGGAGAAAAAAAGAAGAAGAACTAAAATGAATCCAGACTCTCAGTGTTCTGCCTCCCTTTTTTTTCAGACAATTTTAGTAAAATCAGGGAAAGAGTACTGTCACTGAATGATCTTAGGGATGGATGAGAAGAGCGATGCTTTGTTCTTTGCACTGCGTGCAACCAATATGAGGGTATTGTTGTCAAAATATAGACCTCAGGTGCCAGGCACTTGGAAGCAGCTGTCCAATAAAAAGAACAAAATTCAGTTGTGTGGTTTAGGTTGGAATTGTTGTCTCTTCCTCTCAGGACAAGATTGGAAGATAAAAGTGAATTATCAGATTAGCAGTTCAGCAGTGATACCGAGGGGATTACACAGAATTCTTTTGTATCCATAAAAGACTTCAAGACCTGCAACTAAACCAGACTAGTGGAGAAGTGCTTTTAAATGTACAAATGGTGATTTGTCTTTCCAACCTATGCAACCTTCTTAGCATGTTGCCACTGTGTGTAGCCCTCCTACTATCTTCTGCGTTGAAGATCTATGTCTGGAAGCGTGCATTATTACAGGCTCCTAGGAATGAGCTGCAGGCGGAAGAGGTTCATATACAGCAAGGTGAGCTTCTGATAAATTTGGCAATCAGATTGCTGCAATAACATAAGCTTTTTTTTTAGACCATAACACCTCCTGCACTTCCTGCTTAATTTTTCTAAATAAAGCAATATGAAGATAATCAATCATACCTATAGGTCAGCTTGGGAACAACTTCTCTCTAAAGTCCAGTAGAATCTACTTCAGAGACAGCCCCCACTGTCTCAGACTGCATCTTCCTGCAGAACAGTGATTCCAGCCTTCAGGAACACTTTCTAGGACTCACTAGTTACCTCTGTGCTTTCAAGAGCAGCTGTGAGCATCCTGATTAGATGTCCACAGCTTCTGAAAGAGCACAGTGTTGCTCTATGTTGCATGGAGGAGCCAATGTAAAGTTCTTGGAGTCCATAGGCTGCAATCCTTATTTGGCGGTGAGGCACCAAATGCAAAAGATAAGCATTACCCTGGTCAGAAGCCCTGGGCCAACAGAGGCCCTGATGACCAGTGTTCAACCCCTCCCCTCCCCCCCCCAGTTATTCAGTCACGTTCATGTGAAATGTAAGCAGAACATTCTGCAGATGCTCTAAGAATTGTACAGTCTAAGCAGGGGTGATTGGAAAAGTCTTATTTTGGACAAAATGCACAATAAGTGCCTTTATATGAAAGACTAAGTTTGCAATAATCATTTTAAGAAATTAATCCCCCACTTCCTTTCCTATAAAACAAATGGTGTCTCTGTAAATAATGTGCCTTGTTTACTGCCAACTATGCTAACCCACATATTCTTTTATTTCTTCAGCAGTAACTGGAACCAAAGTTCATGCCAAAAGAATATCATGCTTCCTTTTTTCTTAGAAATCTTTCTGAAAATTATGACTCTGCTCTTGTTGGCCAGACTATCATTAGGATATTTGGAACAGTATGTCATCTACTGTGAAATTTCATTTACGCTGTGTAGGTAGCCCCAGCATCATATTTCTGACATCAACCAACAATGGCTTTGTCTCCACAGACCTCAAAAACTTCCACTTCCAGTGGACTGTCTTATGAGGCACACACTCCCCTATAAAATTGTTCCAAACATTTTTAGTCCATAAGTAGCCGATGTCAGTTGCACTGCAGCTAACTGAAATGTTGCAGCCTTCTAAGAACTCCAACAGAAGTTTGTATGTACAATACGTATCAGGACAGAAGACCTGTGTGTGTGCGCATCATTTTTATCTAAATCTCAACTGTGGACCATATGGCCAAGCTGAAGTTGAACCATACTGCAAAACAGTAACTGTTCTACATTAGCTGCTCTTTGCAGCATGTTACTTGATAGGGTCCTGAAGTCAAGCAGATCAGAAGCTGGAATTTACCTTTGCACTGTAATCTGTCTATTATGTTACAAGATAATAATGCAGAACAGTTATATAGTCCCTCAAGAATGAAATTTTCAAGATATATAAACTGGTGTAACATCAAATCCTGAAACCCCACCTGTATAAAATTCCACCCACATGAAGCAGCAGAAGGATCAGCCAAGTAGATAGTGAGTTTCATCTGTTCAACACAAGATCTACTAACAACACTGGAAAGGAGACCCAAATCTGCCATTGGATGTTTCTGACTTTCTGTCCTCACCAGAACATGAAAGGCTACACTACATTAGCAAATACAATGGGCCAGGACAAGTGCAAAGATCACAGATATTTATGTTTGTACAGACAAACTTTCCCTTTCACAAAGAAGGATGTCACTTTATCACATAGAGACATTTGGGGGAGATTGCTTCTTGGCATGACTCAAAACTGTGCTGTGAAACACGGTTAGAATTAAACTCATACTGTCACTACTGCTTTAGTTCTGTTTGGTGTGCTCATTGTGCTCACACTGTTATCTAACCATACACACCTGCCACTATTTACAGCAGACACAGAGATGGAGAGATGTGACTAATGTCTTGCAACAGGGCTGGACTCACAACCAAACTGCAGCGTTGTGACCACATCCTCATGGCGCTGTGGCTTCAGAGCCAGCCTTTACCTCACACCCAGTCATTTAAAAACAGACTTGAATAGATACTTGCTAATATTTCTGTTCATGGCATTTTAAGTACTACAGTTTTTTTAGAGAAATACTTGTTCTTGCAGCCAAATTTAAGAGAGATGGTAATCAATGCCTGGATCCATGCTTAAGCAAGAGCTATGTTAATGATGACTCAGCAGCATCTGCTAATCAGGTCTCTTTCCCACATCTGTAGGTTACCCATGTAGCTCTACCAACCTCAAGGTTTTGATTCAGCTCAGATATTTAATCATTGAATAGTGGTTTTTAATTAAAAATAATATCTATCACCTAAGATGGTTGGTGAATAATAAGGACCCTCAGGAAAAGTAACCAGCTAGACACAACACAGTCAGGGAAACATTCAAACTCAGTGTGTATCAAATGACATCTCTAATCAAATGATCATTAGCAGGAGCATTTTGTATTGTGTGGCAGACCCTGACAGATCACTGTCCTTTACTCAGCTAATGTGTTCTATTAATCTTATTTGAAAAGCAGTGTTTCACAGCAGGCTTTAAAACCACGCCAAATCAGAGCTTGTCAACTCATAAGTAAAGCACAGCAAAGTTATTTGCAAAAGGCATAAGCTGATATTTTCTAAACACTGGAAAACTACAAAAAAGCAAGTAAATGACCTTTTCCACTGTAGCATTAACATGAAGACTGCAAGCATCATCTTCTCCAGCAAAAGATTCTCAAAAAGCCTAGCGTACAGTTCAATTCAATATCAAGCAACTCAACTGGAAGTCTGCAGAAAACCATCTACTAAAAAATGTATGCCAAAGTTGTATTGTCCTCTGCCTTCCCATACTCACATTAGTGTTTTCAAGGTGAAACAAAAACAGAATGGCTTCACTTTGTAATATGCATTCTAAGCATCTTTGGAGTTCATTTCCAAGACAACAGCATTTCTCTGAAATTTCAACTTGTCCATCTTCTTAGTGGTTCCACATTCAGATTCATATCTTAATAGGGGTGATACTACTCCAAGTTTCACTTGCAGCAGGACTCTATTTCAACATTTTTAGGAATTAAAGCTTTTTTAAGACTCTTCCAATCCATTTTCCACCTAAAATGAGGTGATTTTGTAGGTCATTTTCCCAGGCTTGGCAAGTTGAAAAATAGCTTCTATGAGACTTCCACAGGAAATTCTGTCAGATTTTACATTCAATAAGCATGGCACAAAGTGATATTTGTCAGTGCTCAAAATATATTTCCAGCAGATTTTTATTTTTTCTAATTAGTCACTGCTTTTTCTATAGAAAATATTTTGCTTTGTTTTTTAAAGACTAACCATGTGGCTGAGTGTGGCTTAGGAATATTCCTTTAGAAAATAAAGTTTCCATTAATTCTACCTCTGATAAACATCAATATAATTAACATAGGATCCCATGGGAAAGAGGAGTAAGAATCATCTTGACAGCACGGAGCAGAGACAAAGACAGGAGAGCAAAGGACAAGGAAGAAAATTTCCCAGGGCAACAGGGCATTGCAATACAGTTTGTAGAATCCAAGAGGTACTGAATGTTGCTGGACCATAAAGAAGAAATAGGAAAAAGGATCCAGGCTTCAAGGATCCTTAAATAAATGGAAAAGTATACATAAAATGAGTCAAAATACCAATTCTTACTGAATGCTGCTGTCCCTGGCCTACTGAGACTTAACATTAAATTAAAAGAGCAACTCACCCTTTGACCTGGTAAACCTGGGACTCCAGGCTTGCCCTCTAGACCAGCCTCTCCCTTTAAAAGTAAAAGTATTTTTAGAAGGTTAAGCAAGTAAGAAAAACTAACGAACTTTTAAACTGTTTCCTAATAATGCTGGGCTACAGTTACTGCATGACACTTAGACAACACTTATCTGATAGTTATGTTGTCCTGTGAGAGGAAGAGAATAAGAAAATGGGATACAGAAAAATGACAATTCCTTGATTAAATACAAAGTACACAACAATGTTTAAATCACATAATCAAAATCAGATTTACCTAAGTAAACCTTCACAACACCATCAATTTTATAAAACCAATCAACAGTGTAACACAAGGAAAAATTAAAAAGTGAGGAAATGCAGAGTGTGTGCAAATCAGGCAGCAGTATAATGTGAATTTTACCACATAGCTGTGTTATAAAACGTACCCGGAAGACATAAATAAGTAAAAAGAATGCAGGTGTGCCTAAATTATTGCAAATACTGTGTTGTATTCCTTGCTGAGATACAAACACACATACCCACCTCTTATTATAGCTGGGACATTGTGGCATAAAGCCAACCACTTTGCAGCAACCATTCTTTGATCATTAGTCTATGACAGCTTACAGGTTTTTCTGGTGAAGAAAACTGTGGGCAATGTGTAAGACCTTAGTAATGGGTAATGTATAATGTTGTGCATATATGCCTCACATCAGTCTGAGTTTCAGATTCTGAGGACTGTAAGCAGTAAGAGAAATTCCTTACTGGGAGTCCAGGAAGTCCAGGTTGGCCTTGAGGTCCTCGTGGGCCAGGCTCTCCCTGCAGAAAGAAGTTAAGAAAATAAAGTATTAAAATACTGGCAGAAAAAATCATGTGGGCATAGTTCTCATACAGGTAAGCTGTACAGGACCTACACCACCCCTTTCCTCATTGTTCCCAAAGCAGCAGTACAGGGACCAGCTGATAGCTGATTTAATTCTTAGCTACTTGAATTACCAGCACTGATTGCAGTGCATGCAGAATGATCCATCGATGCCTAGTCATCATTTAACCATGACTCTCTCTTCCTTAAAGGTTGTAAGTTAACAAAGACACTGGGCTTCCCTGGATATTCCAAATGCAGTTTAACTTTTATATTAACACTGTCCAAATTTTAAAGAATTGCATGGCTCAATCTTTCCAACTTACACTTGTCACTCATGTTAGATTCACTGCACTTCAAAAGGACATTACCCTTTTCCCTCTCGTTTAAGTTTATAGTCCCCACTATATGTTAACTTGTTTCTTGATTCTCTGACAATGCTTCTATCCACCTTAATTTTGAAATGCCATTTTAAAGCAAAATCTAATCTAACAGGTAGTTGAAGCACATAAAACACCTTTGCAATGGATGCACAGATATCAAATCTCTCTTACTTGCTCTCCTTTCAGGCCTTCAGAAGGTACCTGTAATAAAAATGTAGAGTCATCAAAAGGAAAACTGAAAAAGACAACAAAGAAGGTTGGAGTATGACTGTCCCACACAGTGTATTATTCTCCTCTCATCATTCCCCAGTGTTCATGCTGGAGGGATATATTCTATTCAAGCAAATCAGGGTTTGCTCGCTCAGCTGTCTGTGACAGGATTTGTGTGGCTGTATAAGCAGTAAGATAGTTCATTATCTCATCAACATAAACTAGTTAGTAAGCACACCTCAATGCAACCAAAGTGGCTGTGACAGACAGCTGTCAGTCATCTCAGTTCTTCATTGGCACAATTTTATATTCAGTGTTACTGGTCTCAGTGGCTGTTTTAATGTTTTCCACCAATAGACCTGAAGGACTATTTCCTAACTTTTAATCCATTTTTTGGAAAGCAAAATGGATGTACCCCAAAAGCTTTGTTACCATTCCCTGCAGAAATCAGTCTTAAACCTCTCCTCTGCATACTTTTCTGTGTATTTTCTTTCTCCATGCACTTGGAAATTAACTCTAGACATCTTGTGCCCCTGCTAACGATACTTTTGGTTTCACTGAAGGCATCACTGAAGAGAAAGGGATGCTTAAAAGCACGTTAAGCTTGTGCCACAGCAAAGATCAGCCTCTCCTTATGTTCTCAGTTTGCTCTCTTTTCCACTTTTGTCGGCAGTGGCTCTGTGACCATCATGGAAAACTCACAGTCATGTCACAGCATTGCTTTATCAGATGTACCTGAGGTGATGCTTTCTTTTCAAGTCCTCATCTTCACACTTCAAAATCTCCCAAAATTATTGGCAGCACATCTCCTTATTTAACTTATCTTCATAAATCTTAACTGGCATAAATTTCACTTTTTTAAATCCATTTAAGAATATTGCATTTAAGAGAGCCTTCAAATTCCCATCTCCCATCTTCTATTTTCACACAATAAAGCTTACAATATTTGATTAAGATAACAAAAACAAAAATCTTACTGAAGACCCTGGCAATCCGGGGAGCCCTGGTTCACCCTGCAGGAAAAAAAACAAAAATGAAAAAGAAAAGAAAAAAAAAAAGTAAGGTAAGACAAAGCACAACATAACACAAAACATAACATAGAGCAAAAGCAGACCTCTCAGCTTTTTCCAATTTCTGTACCATCCCAGAGTTGATAGATACGAATATGCAACCCCATTTAACTTTTCTCCACTCTGCATATGAATACAAGCAGGAACTGATTGTCTTCTGTTACTATAATCATTGACATACATCAGTTTCAGTAATACTGCCTTAAAATGGTGCCTTTTTCCTCAAGTCATTTTTACAGTGCAGAATGACGTTATAAGAATTTGCTTTAGCACTGAGATGCTACATCCACTCTGCATGATTTACTGCCACCCAGGCTAACAATTTGTTCCAGCAGTTCGTCTCCAGCAGAGCCCACTATTTATCATGCTTTAAGACTAAGACTCCAGAAAGTATCTCCTCTACTTTAGGTACAGTCCAATGCAAAAATGATCACTTAGCTTCCTTTCACACTCTATTTCTTCATTATTTATGTAAGTCTCTGCTTGACCCAACATACCATTCATTTTCTTTTCTCTTTTCTTAAGACAAGTTTAATTACTATTGGTTATTTATTCTAAAGAAGGTCCACAGCATGAAGAGGCATACATAATCTACAATGAAAATGGAGCAAGGAGCTAAACATTTTCTGGAAGAGCCAGATGCAGCCACAAAAGAGATAAGGACAAAGACTTATGAATCAAGATTGTTCTTTGCTTCACTCATGCTGAAGCACAAATATCTTCCTATCTCTTGTTAACTCCACAGAATAAGAAAATCAGAGAATCACTTGGTTGAGGAGACCTTCAAGATCATCAAGACCAACCCATGGATAAGCTCTCCTTCTGAAACCTCACTTAGACCTTCTGAATATGAATCAGAAAGTAATTGGATTCATTTTGATGTCTGTATTCTTGGGTAAGGCTCACTACTTGGATGAGAAAAGGAGAAATAAAACCCAGAGCTAGGCATATCTTCTTATTTATGCTAAAGAAATAGGGAATATCAAAAACATGCCAGCATGAGCAAGAAGGAAAAGATAAGGTTGTCCTGGAAACTTTAGTAACCCTGCAAAATAATGAAGTTATTTTACTTCCACAAAGAAGGTTAAGCCTTGAGCAGCAGAGCTATAACCAGATCTGTTTTACCCCTCACTTACGCCTATGTCTGACTGACGCAATATCAGAAAAGTTACACAATTATTTCTATACAAGTTTCACTTACACACAAATGAAAGAAGAAGCTGACAGCCCTGATATTTCCAGCACTGGGGCTCATGGAGGAAGTAATAAATGTGTCTTCAAACCTCTTCCATGCATGCCACCCCAACTCACCTTTTCTCCTTTGGGCCCACTGCCACCTGGAGGGCCTGGGCTGCCAGCAGGACCCTAGGAAAAAAAAAAGAAAAAAAAACTTTGTTTTACATGCACCATACATCAATTGCAGTTTCCCTTAAAGTACTGGGGAAACAGAAGGTTGCAGGTTTGGATGTTAACACTACAATCAGCTATGTCCAACTGCACAGCAGTATAAGCTAATGCACACAAGACTGCTTTGTCTCTACTACATAGACAAGAAGGGGAATAAGGATGGAGATGCCATGGCAAGCATGATAACAGCCCTCCAATTCCAGCTGGTTGAAGAGGATTGCACATCAAGGAGTATATCAGTGTCAAAAATTTAGGATAAAGTGCAGGCTTGAAGATTTGCCCACTGCTAAGTGTCAAGACATGAAAAAGGCAGAAAAGCTTCAGAATAACGCAACTTCTGTAATAGGCTGTCAGCTGGAGAAATTGTTCCTGAGAAGCAGTAAACATCAGCATCCACCTTTACATCCTTCTGCAATTTCTTGCTTCATCCACATTTGTTGCAAGTGCAGTTTTGTGAACAACGCAATGGGCACAGTGAACATAGTTCATTGAGATTGCAGTGCCACATCTCACAACAGGAAACATTTCCATCTTATAAGGATAGTGATAAACACTAATGTGAGAAATACTTCATAGTATAGGATAAAACATGGCTGAGGAACAGAGCAGAGAGAAAGTGATGATTAATGATCAAACCTCCCACAGAGAAACAGAAAAAAAAAAAAAAGAAAAAAAAAAAAAAGTAGCATGATAATCTCTATGGCCTCGCAGAAAGGAAGGTGTAGTTTAGAGGCTAGGATTGTTTACGACACTATAGCTTGCCATCTTAATAATCTGAACAGGAAGCAAAATGACTTCCTAACCAAATCAAATCGATCCTCTGATTTCCAAAGGAGCAAAAGCAAAGTAGTTAGGCAGCTTCTCAACTTCTGCAAATGAGAAAACATGCATTCAAATGACCCTTTACACAGAGGGAGCAGTGACGGATAGTGACTAGAATGCAGATGTACTAGGCTCAAGGGTGACAACAATAGCTGCATGACTTTTGCCAAATCACAACCCATTTTAGTCTTTTCTTCCTACTCCATCCTCTGCTTTTTAGATCAGAAGTTCCATAAGAATGTCTATCATTAGGTATAGTACTCTGAGTAATGAAAACATCTTGTGGGATGTATGGATAGTAGTTTTAGATACAGACAGAGCATTATCTCTCTAATCAGTGGAAGTGTACTGACTTTATAGAATATCTTTCCAGTTTTATCTTGTTTCAAAAATGCAAATAGTTCCAAGATTTTATACTGAAAAGAAATCAAACACATTAAATCCAGTTCTCCTCCTTTTGAGTTGTGGGTGGAAAAAATCCACAACTTTATAAAAGTCATTTTTATGTATGCTTCCATAAGTCTTTAATGAAAATTCAGACAGACTTCTACCCTGTTGTGTTCCAAGCACAGGCACTTTTAAATGCATATTGTGTTATAAATTAATTCTTAAAGAGAAGGAAATAAATAAATAAATAAATGAAAAAATAAAAATGGAAAGAGAAAAGGAAAAGAGAAAATAGAAGAAGAAAAAAAAACAGGAAAAAAGAAAAACAGAAAAAGAAGAAAAGGTGTAAAAAAGTAAAATAAGGGAAAAAGAGAAAAAGAAAAAGGGAGGAAAAAATAATAAGGAACATCAAAGTGTGCCAACACAGAGCCTTAGGATAAGGATTCTAAAAACTGCAGATGCAAGAGTCCTGCCATAACTCACCAGTTGTCCAGTACAGCTCACAGATTTAAAGCAACTTGTGCTCACTCCAAAGAAAAGCCTCCAGTTGAGGATTTACCTGTTTTCCTTCCACACCTGGCTTTCCTGGGAACCCATCTAAACCTCGTTCTCCCTGGAGGAGGATGAGAAAGAACCATTATAACAAATCTATGATGTTTGGACCAGTGTTCTACAAGAGCCATCTACGTTATTCCTTTCAAGCATAAAGATACAAGAAGAGCAATTCATAGAATCCCAATAGAGAAAATGCCTGAAGAATTGTACTCCACAAAATTGCTGGGAGCATCCAGAAATGAGGTGAGCCAAGTGTAGTGATTAATAAACTTTTATCCCTTATAACTTTGCTAAGTGTTGCTACTTGTCTGTCTAGAAAACTCAGCATCGGGTATCTGAGATGTGAATTTTGAGATGAGAAGTGGTTGTATGCCAGATCTCCACCTGGGCATCCGTCCTCTGCCTGCTGAGCCAAGTTCATGTAAACCAGATAAATTGTACCAGGAGAATATCAATCTGGAACATCTCTAACAAAAATAATGAAGCCACAATGCAGCAACAGGTCACTTTTAGACAGATAAATGCTTTATTTTTCGCCTTTGTTTTCCTTAACCTGAGGAATTAATTAATCTGTTCTAACATGCTTTCTGAGATGTACAGTCCCCTAAAGTCCACAGGCAATTTATTCCACTACTTTACTTTCAATACCCGTAGATATATTTTTTACCCTACATCTAAACTTGAGTTTTCTTGCTACTGTTTCAAACAAGTACTTCTTTCCTAAGCCCCCTGGAGAGAAGGAACAGGCTGTTCCCTTCATCTTTACAATGGCCTTTTATGTATCTGCAGACTTAGAAAACTTCCCCTTAGAACTTCAAACCCCAGACTAAACAACCTCAATACTTTCAACTTTTCTTAAAGGGCATATTTTTCAGACCTCTTATCATTTTTGCTTCTCTTATTTGGGCATTATTCAATTTTCCCATGCCTGCACTGTAACTGGATGCCTGAAGCTGAGCTCAGCTGAGGCTACCTCTGAGAAGAAAGATTATTTCACAATTTGTAGACTACTCTTCTGTTTTACTCTTCTGTCAACTTCAGCTCTGCTGTATTACATCTTAGGGACCATTTTGAATTCTAATCCTGACCTCTACTGTACCCCCATAGTCAAACTTAATACACACATTTCATATTTTATAAAGCAGGTTCTCAAGATAAATGATGACAAGATCCCATGCTCTCATTAAACTTATTTTTCCTTAGAGATTGTGCCCCTTTCCCATGGAGCCACTTCAGTTTAAAACTCTTTGAATAGGGTCTTTCTCTTACTGCGTAATTGCTCAAATCTCTGTAAACATAACACTTTTTGCTTCAATCCTGCACGTGCTGCTGAATTCAAATGATCAAATGATGCACACACAGCTAGTGCTAACATAAAAGTACATGTAAAAACAAACTGTAAACAAGGAGTAACAGCAGAGAGCAGAGTATTAACTTCGCTTTTTTTTGTGTTTGTTTTTTGTTTTTTGTTTTACTTTCTGAAATATTTAATTCTTATCAATATCCCACAGTAAGTCTATCAGACCTTTGTTATTATTTGCATTGGATTTAATTTGAAGTCTGCCTTAATTCAGCATTCAGAAATGGATTTGCAAATCAATTGATTCATTTTCTCCCTTTAGACAATCAACCAGCCTCGTAACAAAAGGTTATTTCAAAAAGATGCACTCAGGGAGTTAAATTGCAGAGAAACCCTACAAAAAGCAGCTGAAAAACCACTGTAAGATATCCAGACCTACTTGATACTGGGGCAGTAGTTTCCAAGTTCACAAAAACATTTGCAATGCCTAACTGAACTGTGAGCATCCTGAATCTGAGACTTGCAGGAAATGACAATCTGGTGGGTTGCTGACAAAATGAGCACTCTATCCTCAAGAGAATGTCTTAGCATCAATACACTGCAGCAGTGAGTACTTCACACATGCTCATTCATCTGCCAAAACAGAAAAGAGTCAATATTCCTACTGCTAGTAACTGGGAAAGGCAAATGTATTATTTATACAAATGCAAACACTAGAGGTGTTTGTAACTGTTCCAAAGAACTGTGCGTTCCAATGTTTCTTCAGAAAAAAAAAATTGTTACTGTATATTACTTTTTTCTTTCTTTGAAAAAGGCCATTTAGATAAAGTATATTTTTCCTGAAAAGAAAAAAAAAATCTCCAAAAGATTTATTCTCAAATTTTCACTTTGGCACTCACTTTCCTTCCCTTGCTGAAAGAAACTGATGCAACAGTGTGCACTGATATATTGAAAACAGAATTCTATGGAAGTCCACAGTGAGCCCACTGGACACAAAAAGATGTGAGCTGTCACTTCCTTTATGCAGCGGGTCTCCTGAAGTGCAGATGTAACCAACAGTTCTGGGTTTGGGAGCCTCACTATAAAACCTCAGTATTTTCATTAGGGGTCATAGGATATAAGAACACAATGGCAAGTTGGGATACTACTATGGGATGTTAGGTCTTTTGTCATATTAGACATACTAAGGTAGCTGTGGCACTGAGGGACATGAGTTAGAGGGCATGATGGGGATGGGTTGATGGTTAGACTAGATGATTTTAGTGGTCTTTTTCAATCTTAATGATTCTGTGAGATTCTATGAATAGACCAATACTCAGTGCATGGGTTAGCACTTTTGTGTGATGCAATAAACACTCTTCTTCTCAGGCAGAGAAGAAACACAGGTTGCGTAGGTGTCAGTCTTCAAATTACAGACTGAAGAGCAGACAGGGAAATATTTGGCCCGCCACATCAACGCCCACTGTTTTCTGCAGCAATAGCAGTTGGTGAAAGTTAAAGTAATGGCAGTGGGTGCTCTGAGAAGAGCATTAGAGTCAAGAAAAAAATCAAAGCACAATTGCTGTAGCAGAGATCTGTCTGCTTCAGGAAAAAGAATAGAAAAAAATACAGGAAAAGGAGAGTAAAAAAACAATCACTGTTTGTTCATATCTTTGTAATGAAACAAAACCTAATTCATCTCTTTTGCACTTCAATCTTTCTTTAGTTTAATCAGTCATCAGCCCACACACAGCTCCAGCTTCCTCTCCCATCATAGTGATGTCAGAAAGATGGATTTCCTTCTGGGAACCAAATATTCCAGCAGATTAGACAACTTCACCTCCAGAAAAGCAGCAGAGGAAACTATACACAACATACCAAGCCAGTCCTGCCTGGAGGAAAAGATGGACAACTTTGGCTGGGCTGAGAGCATGGTTGTGCCATATGTCCCATCGTTTTTCAGAGCAGGATCTGCCCAGCACCCATTTCTCCTGGCAGTGTTATATCTAAGAAACTTTGAGCAGTAGCTGGCAGATCTGCAGCAAAATGTGGGCATATCTGAGATCTCTCCAAACATGATGAGCAAACTGAAATAATGAAAAACTCTGTGTCTGCCTGGCTCTCCTTCTAAATGCACACTGTGGGTATAATAGGTGCTTCATTTCTTTCCTTAAACCACTGTAGTTCAAATCCCAGAGAATCCTATGCTGTGTAAAACCACTAATTCCAGACAGAAGAGGGCAGGAAATTGGAAGCAGCACTTGTTGGACTAAGCTCTTAATAGAGAAACTACCTTGTACTCATAAAAAACTGAGCTTATAGTGATGAGAGAATACAGAAATGTAGACGTTGTATAATTTCAGAAACTACAGTGAGACAGAGAAATGCTGGATGAAGACTTACTTTAGAGATCACACTGTGCACAGTGTGGACACCCCACTAACTCCTATCATCCGAATCTTCCTCTCTTTTCCTCTCTCCCCAGCTACACACAGATCTAAATGTAAGCTTAGTAGACAGCAAAGATCTGCAAACTCCTCCTGCACTCTCATGGGAGGCTGTTTGTGGACAGTATTAGAAGGTGCAGAGCAGTTAAGAAACTCTCCATCATTACCCTTCAGATCTGCTGGCCTAAAGGACAAAGGTAAAGAATAGTGTGGCTTTTTGAAGTATGCAGAAGGAATACCTTGTCTCCTCGTGTTCCCTTTTCTCCTCTTTCTCCTTGTAAACCCTAGAAATAAGAGGAAAAAGAGATTATATGCAAGAAGACACATAATTCCTCCAGTTAGTCACCAAATCAATGGATGTCTGCACAATCTATTCAAGTAACCCTCAAGGACATTTACTGTGTTACCAGTCCTTAGAGTTGGCCACAAGCATGGTCTAAGAAGATTCACAGAGCGAGGATGACCTGTGGTCCCAAGACCATGTGTAATAATATGTTGCTGCAACTCTGCAATTGTTCCCAGACACCTAATCCTCCTGCCAGCAGCAATGTGGAGGGACAGGGAACACATCACAGCTGCAGATGATCTGGAAACCATCCAGCGCTGAGCATTTTTCATATTGCTCGCAAACAATGAGAACTTAGGTAAAAGACAGTACTGCTGGAAAAACCTATTGCATAAACAAGGAAGAATGCCCATTCCTGGTGGTTTTGGATGCAGTAGCTAGACAGACAGCAGGTACCTCTGAGAATCAACAACTGCTAAATAATCCCTGTCCTGGAGAACAAAGTGTATTTGTGCACTGTGAAAAACCAGTGCTGGAGTTCAACTGGATGGTATAATTCATCTCCTCCCTGGTACATCAGAATAATTTGCTGGAGATTGGTTTGATGAATGACAGCAATGCGAACACTGGAGATCAACTCAATGGGCAGGAATGGATTTCACTCTCTCTTGGCACAGGAAGCACCATCTATTTTGTAGCAACTGTGCAATCAGCTAATGGCAGACAACACAGGCAGACAAATACGCTCAGTCAGTAGTGACCTTTCTAAAACTGCTGAAGCTTAAATCACTTATTATAATATATTTATTTTTAAACTTTACACTACACTGAAGACTGAACTCCAAGCTAATGAGAACTATCTGTCTGGAATTATTTGTTCCATAGGATAACTTATCTAACTATTATGATATTCAGATTTCATGCTATGCCTGACTGTGAGCTAACTGCACAGTCCTGTCTATCTCTAATGACCTGAAATGAGCATGCACTGCTTCCATACTGCAAAGCAATAACCACACTATTTCCAAAAAACAGATGAGGTGAGGTTTTAAACATGGCTCTTTTAATGCAGCAATAACCATGGGACCCTCATATACACTGTGTGGATGATTGCAGCCTTGTTGCTCCCCAACTCAAGCCAAATGTCAGTCTGATGATGGAGATGAACACAGCCTCTAGTGACAGTGTACTACATGCAGATGCTTTGCTTCTCATACATAAAGGAAAGTCAAGGAGCAGGTGAATATTCTCAGATCTTTGTCCATTTATCTCATTCATGTTTCAAGAATGTGCAGCATGGGCAGGTAATGAGGTAATGCCTGAACTGTATTCATGTCATTTTCTTCAGGCTAAACTGAGTTCAGCTCTACAGCGAAGCTGCATGCACCTGTGCAAAGACAAAAGTGCCCACGCTATTCTGAACATGTTGGGCCTCTTTGTAGTGAGTTTTAAAGAAAGACCTTGGCTGGTACAGGGAAATCTTCCAGTATGTGAACATGTCTGGTATGCCATTAAAGCGCATTGATGTATAGCCAGGTTATTAAAAACCAAAAACTCCTATCAGTCTTTGCAACACCTGCTTTAAGACTGCTTGTGTAATTAGAAAGGTGAGACCACAAGACAGGGACAACATGATTTATTTTGGTATTGCTGTCCACTCATTCAAGGCAAGTTTGTCCCATGAGCCTGAAGTGTTGCTTACTGACAGTTTTGAAAATATGATTGGAAATTTGCTGACAATTGGTGTTTCTGTTTGGTGTTATGATGAAGTTTTCAAGCACCATATAAATGGTGCATCAACACAGACCAAAGCAATTGCATTACAGTGGGAGTATCACAAAATTCCCAGCTGTTATCTTGGTAATCAAGTCATTATTACTGACAATTCTCTAGGTACAGATCTCATTTAAAGAAGTCAGAAGAAACTCAATAAAGTCAAGAAAGTGTTACAATTTGGGCACAGTACAGGTAAGAGGTCAGATACACAATATGCAGGTTAATTAAAAAAAAAAAAAATAGTGGGCAGAACATACTGAAAAACTGGATAAAGTTTCTAGAGTATCAAAAACTTAATAATAATTATAACTTACCGGTGCTCCTACGTAGCCTTTAATACCCGGGGGACCCTGTTTTCCCTCAGATCCCTGGCAAAGAATTGAGATAAAGTAAAATAACAAACATCTTCACATAGAAGACTAAGGAAAAAAAACACTTATTCAGAAATGTAACATACTTCTTGATTTATAGAAATCTGTTGAGACTTCCTGACTGTCTCAGCACTAATATACAGAGTAGCACTTGACTTTTCATCTACTTACCCAAAGTGGCACCCTACTGTTTTTTGCTGTCCCTACTGCAATACAAACAGGCAATAGCAAGTTTTACTCTTCTGCTTTCAGTATTGCCCTACAAAGGCAAACTATCACATGAAGCTTCCTCTCGAGGTCATTTCAGAGGTAAAACACTTACTAAACTGGGTGGTGAGGTGGTCCCATTAAAAGGGAAAGACATTTTATGGAAAGACCTGGCAGGCAGAAAGAGCAGGCAAGAAACAACTACATGACTACACTAACAAGAGAAAAGTCCTGCACCTGCAATGGCACAACAGAACCCTGTACAGGCTAGGATCTTTGTTACTGAAAGGGACCATGGTGCCCTGGTAGACAACAAACTGAACATGAGTCAGCTGCATCACTGAAGGCAAATCATATCCTGTTCGACAAAACCTGCAGTACTGTGTCCAGTTCTGGTCCCAGCAATTCATAAAAGATGCACAAATGGTTCAAAGGAAGAGAACCACAGACTTGATCAAAGGTCTGGAGAACGTGAACCATGAGGAAAGACTGAAGCAGTCTTGTAACCATGGAGTAGAGAAGGCTCAGAGGTACCTCATCACACTATTCCAGTATTTAAAGGGTGGCTACAAAGAATACCAAGGCTCTCTTTTCAGAAAGAGACATATGGAGAAGACGAAAAGGGGAAACTGTGTACTAGCTACAAAAAAAAAAAGGTTTTACTTTGATGTAAGAGAGAATTTTTTTTTGCAGTGAGAACAATGAATCACTAGAGCAATCTCCCGAGGAATATGGTAGGATCACCATCATGGAGGTTTTCAATCATGACTGGACAGGGCGCTAGATAGAATCATAGAATCATAGAATCATAGAATCATAGAATCACCAAGGTTGGAAAAGACCTAAAAGATCATCCAGTCCAACCGTTCACCTATTACCAATAGCTCCCACTAAACCATGTCCCTCAACACAACATCCAGTCAGATAGCATCATCTAGGTTCCTTCTTCACACAAAAGTTTGGATCTTATGATCAAGGTCCATTCCATTCTAGGCTGTACCATGATTCTATATTCCCAAAGGCAAAATAGACTACATCTTCACTGTAGATAAGAGAAACGCAAGAGTATCAGAGGTGTTTCAAAAGTTCTTCAGCTGGTTGTGCACTGATTTTCTTCCTTGAGATGGTAAAATTAAATAGAAAGCACTCTTACTCATTGCTTTGATGTGCCCTTCAACACCTGTTAATGGTCTGGATCCCCAGATGAATAGGATCGGCCCTCTGAACAAACTTGTGGTGACAGCCTTGGCCTGACAAGGTAGCCAAGGCTTTCTTGGTTGGCTTCTTACATCATATTCCTGGCCAATTATCTTGCTTCTTATCTGACTTTCCTTCTTTTTACATCACCCATCTGGTTAATTTCAGCTCTGGATTGCTGCATTGGATAGGGCTTTGAAACAGATCGGGATTGCATTTTAAAATTATTTCTGCATTTCTTATTGGTGGATGTTTCTTATTAAAATATATATATTTAAATTAAAAAAAAAAAAAAAAAAGATTTAAAAACACAGTCCTTGTCTTCAATGAACTGTTAGCAGAAATGGGGCTTTTTTGTCCCAACACAAGTGTTCTGGAGGCTGTTCATGCTGCACCACTGTTTACAATTTGCCTTAGTCCAAATGACAATCTCATTTGCAACAGTTGTTAAGCACAAACCTGGCAGGCTGGCTGAACTGTAGTTGGCAAGCTTCTCACAACTGTTTTAAGCAAAGCATTGCCAAAACTGTCCCCTCCTTTTGCCACAGAGGACTTTGTTCTTTAAAACAGAGGAAACCGTGCCCTGAAGCTTGTGAGCAGTTCATCAGCCCAGTTTTAAAAGAATTGAACGCGTGTTCATGGAAACCAACCATGCCACAGAGTCCTGGGGAGATTCACAAACAAGTTAACAAGAGCTGAGTATACGCACAATCAAAGTTGGCTCTGAGACCTCTACATCATCCGGCACCTGAGGACCTCTGCAGTGTCAGCTGTGGAAGTTCTCTAAGAGCAGAGAAAGAGCAGGCACATGCTTAATCTGTCCTCAGAATGCAGAAAAATAATACTATCAAATTTCAGGTAAAACCTCTCGGGAAACAAAAGCCTGCTATTAGTTGTCCACATTATCAACATCCAACTCAGACTGTTACATAAATCATGGTTATAACAGTCAGCAAAAGTTATAGATAGAGAAAGTGGATTTGTCTGGGAAGACTTGCTGATCCCACTCAAGGCCTGTGCTGAGATCATGTCTGGTAAACCAGAGAAGTGTGAGACCTTCGACAGCTGAAGTGAACAAGAATGAGGAAATTTGTCAAAATTAAAACCTTACTTAATACTTAAAACTTCAAATACTTATTTTTTCTTCTCCATCTGTTTTTCTATTAAGTGCAGATATCTGTCAGTTCAGATAGCAATGCTAGGTCTATGTCAGTTCTGCAGCAATGACAGCCATGAGAAAATCTCTTTAACCTTTTATTAAAGATGTAGGGGAAAAAAAAAGAGGGAAAATTGGGTATTTGCCACAGGATTGGAAAAGCTAAAGGGTCGTCTCAACAATTCAAGCTTTGTTTAACTGCTACAATGCCATATCATGAAGGGGTTGTACTGTACTCTTTTTACTTTGAACCCACTTATTCCATTTCAGTATCTTTCTGGCTCCCATGTATTTACGTGAGAGGCTTCTCCACTGAACAATGGATATTTCTTTCCATCCCAGTCTACCACAGCATCTTCTATAACCACATTCTGACCCTGATCAGCACAAGGCAAGTGCTGAGAGCTCTTCTTTGCTTCCACCCAATTGCAGCCAGCAAGATCAAATATCCATTTTGGTGAGCACTGAAGTTTACCCACATAGCTTGGAGAGTGAAGAAAATAATTTTCATGATGAAGACACTGAGCCAGAAACAATCTACCTTGAAGACTTCATTGAGCAGCAAAAGCTGTAAAAGCCAGAGATGACTTATCAAGGGCATTTCATTCCTGTAATCCATATGTGTACCCTAATCATCCATTTAGGGTACCTCTGGGGATTGAAGTCCTATTACCAGAAGTCTGCAGGATTCCTTTCTGTGCTATTGGAAATTTCATCACATAATTAATGAGGTCTGTAAAACCTGCACCTCCTTAGAAGAAATTGCTGGCAATTGCTATTGAGGCAAAAGACTGGAAATCATTCAGCCAAGCAGATAAACAGGGTGCTCAACCTCCTAGGGTGCATGTACAGTTTCTGAGCACTGCTGCACTTGACCGCCTTAATGGAAATGAACATGACTGACTTGGAAGGAGCACATCCCAAATCACCAGAGAAAACTGCAAGGTAGCCCTCCATGGAGCTTGGGGGAGAGCATGAACCCACTGTATTGATGCTGATGATTTAAAATGAAAATAAGTGATCAGGCAAAATGTAATCATTACAACAGCAATTGGAGATATGACCTTTCTAATACTAACTCTACCCATCTCTATACAATCCATTCCGCAGGAGCAAGGAAGCTGGGCTTTACAAAGGAATGTTGATTCATATTTTTAATTTTAAAGTCCTGTCAACAAAACGTGCATTACTGCTTAAAATAGTTCAGGCCAGGATCCAGCTCAAGGACATCACATGTAGTCAGTGCATCCGTTAAAATAAGTAAAAGTCACTATGAAAGCACACAGTCATTTTATATTTAGCTACTGTAGCTTAGAGGCTGGGGATAGCCAAGCTCACCTCTTCCCTGGAAGCACTTGGCAGTGTCTAAATCAAACAGGATAGATGTTGATAGGTCAACACCTATCAACATCTATCCTGCCCAGCTCATAATGCTGAACTTACTCTCAGATTGTCTCATTATTTCACCTTGTGGGAAATATGGAGTTTTTTCCAGAATCAAGCCCTTCTGGAGCTATAGATAATAGACTCAATTTAGCTTGATTTTAAAAGCTTTGTAAAGCAAGAGTGAGGGACTTCACAACACAAGGAAACAGGGCACTGTACAGCCTACTGGCTTTTAATTCCACTATGGGAAAATATGCAGGGCATAGAGAAAACACATATTTGTTTATTATATAATAGATGATATGCAGCTGATAGTCATTTCTGAGTGATGAATCCCATCATTTCATCTACTTCCTAATTCCACTGAAGGGCAAAACAACATCCAGAGTTCCTTCACACTCAGCCCAGCCTTGCTTTACAGATGTCATCTATCCCCTGCTGAACATGCTGCCATGCCACTTCCACAATCAAACCCTTCATGTTGCTGATAGCAATACAATTCCTGCAGAGAACCATGGGATGGCTGCCAAGTATTTCCACTAGTCCACAAATACACCATTATTTCTGATACCCTCCTAATGAGACTTAAGGAAATGATGAACATTTCCCTCAATGAAAACTAGACATTTTGGAGAAGGAGCCTCTGTACATGAGACACCCAGAAGGATCTATGTGAATAAACTGCTTCATGGAGTCCTCTCAGACAGAGCCAGATGACCATCAGGATGACATCTAGAATGGTGTTCAGGCATTTAACTCCTACTTGAGAACAATGCTATAAGTGAAATCAACAGGAGGTTTAGTTAGCCAGATAGCTCTTCCAGAAAGATGTGACACTCAAACACCTTTGCAGGTATGGGAGCAGAACTGGATCAAGGAAGTCTGAGCAACCAATCTATTATCCTTGCCTCACCTTTCATAGGCTGAACTGAGCTTGCTGTGCATAACGTCCCTAAGAAAAACACTCATCAGTGTAATGAGCCATCTTCTTTTTGTTTTATGAAGACAGATGAAAGTAGCTGCTGGTTAGTTATCCTCTCACTAACCAGGGAGGCAAGGAGAGCTGAGATTTTGGAAAGAGGACAAAGCATTGCTCATGTGAAGGGCTTCAAAGCTTAGGCACTTTTCTGATGGCAAGCCAAGCCTCACCGAATGCTCATTCAGAAGCACATTGTTTGATGCAGTAATATAATGGATGGCTCAAGTTCTGTGACATTTTGCCACTGTCTACTGGTGCATAGTGAAACTCCCATAATGGATAGAAATGTAATTATCCAGGCTAGGATCTACCATGATTTTATTTTTCCAGTTGCAGAGCAGTGACAATAATTCTCACCTGAATCTTTGCCAAAGTTGAGAACATTTATTGGAAACATGAAACAAAATGTGCTCTCTTCAACTTCTCCAGCTATACTGTTGATCAAATAAGAGGTATTCTCTTTATATGCCATACCTAGTGTCTGGTATGCTATCATATGTCTTGATAGAAACGAGCATTTTGAGCTTGTACATTCACCAATGAAAACAAAGGAGTCACAAAGAAAAAGACAATTACCCAAGCAATCCACATATATAAAAAGTCAGTGTAAAAGATACACTTACCCATGTAAAGAAGAAATGGCAAGCCTACCTTTGGACCTGCTGGCCCAGGCAATCCAAATGCTCCTGGTTGTCCTGGTTCGCCCTGTAAATAACAGCAATATTCTGGGACTAGAACAGTCGTTATTTACAGCTTTAGGAATGGAAACTCCATCCACAGTCCTGAGTACCATTATGCAGAGATTTGAAAATCTACTTTGTGCTTTCTTTGGAAAAAAAAAAAAAAAAAGCTAGAAGAAACAAGTTGAAAACTGAAGTGGCTATTCATGCATTTTTCAAACCCAGCCTCTTAAATAGCAAGAAATGGGTTCTGTAAGTAGTAAACAGCTCACACCAACTACAATCTGCAATTGCTGAGTCCCTGGAGATAACATAGTACATTTGATGGATGCAATAAATAGATCCTATAAGAAATTCTTTAAATCCACATAAGTTGCTGTCTGAATACAGATTGTGCCAGGCAGGAAGTTTGCATCCATTCAGGAAGCAATACAAGAAAATTATCACACACCTGTCCAAGTGAGACAAGTTCCCAGTGTTGCACAAAGCAGAAACAGGATGTAAATGACAGAAAAACAAGAGCTTTTCTGATATGTATCATTACTTTTGTGCATTCCTGCCCTTCCAATGAGTTCTTTCCCCAAGTTCATCCAATCACCACCAAATGGCTGCCAAAAGAGGACAGCAAATAAGATTTTAAAGGCTCTTCCCCAATGATATCTATAGTAAAAAGTTGCCACCCTCCTCAACCAGCTTAACGAACAGCAACAGAGCTGACCCTGGGCTCTCTCAGGATGGCTAATCCACATGACACTCTCCATTCCTACTAGTGACTGGTGAGGCTATTAACTTCCTGCCATTTGTTTCTGCTGCTCCTAAAATTGTCATACAAATCCCCAAGACATGTTCCACTCAATACAGATTGATTTCCACTGCCTGGCTTTCACTGAAAGGCAAGGATTACACAGGAGGAATGAAAAGGCTTACGGCTTCTCCTTTTGCTCCATCCTTCCCCGGGGTGCCAGGCAAGCCAAGGGACCCCTGTAACAACAACAGAGCTGTCATCAGCATGGTATTAACAACAGTTGCAAGTGCAAGGACACAAGCAAAACAAGAATAACGAATGAGAAGAATCATTTCAATGCAAACATTTATTATTTACAGTCTCTGGAGGAGCTACTGCTAACATTAACACACTATGACCAATTGATGAGCTGTTAATGAGGAACCAGACACTCTTGGCCTTGACTTATCTCACTTTAGAATAAATTAATATAAAGGCTATGCAACTGATGAGATACCGAAGTATTGAATCATTTTAATATCATCTCCTCTCAGCCTCTCCAGTCTTCCATTGTCACAAAAATCTGCTGCTTTTGTAACTAACTTTTTATTGTTATTATTATTATTATTATTACTATTACTTATTGTTGACTCTGTGCTTGTACAGCATCCACCTCAAAGCTCAGAAGCCTCTAGGCATAGCTGTAATGCAGATGTAAAGAGCCTAAAAGCAAAAAAAGAAGCCTTGAAAAACTCAAGAGTCCTTAGGAACTACTTAACCTCCAGGGAAGTGAGTCTCAGAGCCGGTAACATGCAAAGCTGGAGGGCAAAAAATAATGATAGCAGAAGAAACAGGCATTGCTTCTTAGATCTGTCTGCCCACCAGGCTCAATGGGACTAAGTATGTTGAGGCTGGCAGTAAACACAGGGGAAAGCCATGTTTTGCTATGTGCAGCTGGCAATTTAAGGAATAAATGGGAAGAGAATAGACACAGAACAGGCAAGCTCACGTACGTGGTAAGGAACGGACCAAGTGTTTTTACTTCTGGGATCTTCAGCAGGTTTGTCTTTTTTAAAGTGGATTATGTTAAAAAAAAAAGGATCAAATGACAAACAGGCTCTGCAATTGGCAAGCACAGGGGCACTGATTAAACAGAACGAGTATATTGTGCATTAATTAGAGTGAGCTCTTGACTTACAGTCCTGAACATTTGCTGTTTTATAACAGGTGGAAAATGTCTAAATTTTTATAATCCTTCCTGCAAATGGCATTTAAGATATTTCTGACAAAAGTATCCAAAGTAAATATTAGCTGATAGAGCAAGTTCAGTCCTGGATAACATTGGGATTTTGGAGGGAGTTTTGGTGGGGGGTTATTTGTGGGGTTTTTTTTGTTTGTTTGTTTGTTTTTTTTATGAGGCTGCTAAGCAGCAAAAGGCCATCTCAACCAAAAGGTTATTTGTGTTCAGAGCAAAAAAAGACACGATAATCTTTTGCCTACTATGTCCCATATTGAAGAAACTGGTATTTCAGTATGAGAAAGCATTTAGCTCCGAGCCGTCTTCTATTCTGTTCAGTGTTTTAAAGACTTCAGACAAAGTTCCTGCCCTTGCGGTCTCCGCACATTTTTCAGATGTGGCTGAGCATGGTTACTCATCAGGTTTAGAAGTGAAAGGATATTTTGCGGATAAACAGCACAGCAACAAATTCTTCTCTTTACAGAACTTTGCTAATATAACAAGAAAACACAGAGGTAAAAGAAAAAGACTTCCAAGAGGGGAAGCTTTCCTCAATAGCTTTATAAAGTTCTAAACTTTACACAGTGTAATAAATAAAGGCTTAGATTTACTTTTTCTCCTTTATCACCCTTCAGTCCAGGAAATCCAGGGGATCCTTCTTCACCCTAAAACACCAACACAAAAGTTACTTTGTGTGAAATTACATATATATGTGTATTTACACAGCACAGTTACCTTCTGGGAGTTGATGCCAACCTTTTCTTGCTGTACTGCTGCTATTCAGTCACCTGCAACTTGGCCATATACGAATGATTTCAATTCCAGTTTTCCATCCAACTGTCCACCTCTGGCTGTTTTTTCTTTCCTCTATTTGTAAATATCAGCCAAGAGGAATCTTTTTTCCAAGGACAAAATAAGAGGCATATCCTTATGAAATAAAACTATTTCAAGCAGAAAAACATTTCACTGAGAAACTCTCCTATTGCCACATTTCAGACTACTTGAAATTTTCCATGGCCAACCTACTGCTAGAGATACCTTATTTTTTCCACTTTTACCTGCTCAATGTAGGCTGAAATGTATGCTTTGGAAATCACTCCATTTAGATCTTTATCAATAGCTACTCCTCAAACTCATCAGCTAATGTCTTCAAAGACTCAGAACACGTTTCAGCGCTCAGTGGATGGAGCAGGATTATGCCTTCTGCTGTGGGTTATTTGGTTGTGATCCAGCAGCCTGCCTATACTTGTTCTGCACGTTCATGCTCCAGTCAATGGCACCTAGGATCCAGCATTGCTGGATTTTACGAGACACTGTCATGTGTCCTTCAATGGATATTTACCAGCATCTCCACTGTCTGAAATGGTAGATATCTGTGCATGAGACATTAAAGAAGCTAGCACTACTGGCAAATGGCATGGCACAAAGCAGAGCTAATCCACTGAGAGCTTCTCCCAAACTACTTATGTACCTAAGAAATGGCAGGACAAATCCCTTCGAAGTACATTAAAACCATGCACATGTATAAATGCAGCAAAACTAACATTTTCCATGTTGCCTTTAAACACATATGGACTACCGACACGTGCAGATAAACAAGCCAAATTCTGCCATTCTCAGCCTTATTTGTGATGTGTGTTTTTTTTCCTGCATGAGTAATTCAGCAGACTTAGATGGATGTATTCCTAAGGCAAGGTTCCAGCCAATGTCAGACTAAATGATAAAATCTGACCTTATTTATTTATAGGTATATTTGGCAGTTAGAGGTTAATAAAAGAAAGTATCTGGAAATTATCTATACTATATATGCAAATTAAAGTCATTAAATACTCTTATAATCACATTACTCACTAAATGTGAATGTTCATGGAGCACTCAGTCTAGAATTTCCAGTGCAACTGGGGGTAAAAATCAAATTTGCTATATTTGAATAGGTCTCTCATGAGAAAGAAAGAAAACCCATAAAATAGCAAATGTGATTTTTAAAGAAATCACTTGTTCTATGAGGTCAATATAACTTGAAGGAACTGCTGTTCCATGGCAAAGTGTGCAGCACAGGTGGAATGATTTTTGTCTTTTCTTTGCGAATTACAGGAAGAGGGCTAATAACTTCTTTTGCCCTTTTTTTTTTGTTTGTTTGTTCTGTGAAGTAGCATCTTTTTTTAGAATAACCTTGAAATCAGCCAATAAGTTGCAAGCACTGTACTCATTAAGCCATCCATACTGGACAGAACCCCGTAAGGTTTCTTCTCCAGCCTCACACTCAAAGCAACAGTGAACTCACACCAAGTTGTTCACAGTTCATCCATTTTGGCACTGAAGACCTCTGAAAACAAGGCTGCTCCTCTTCCCAAACACAATTGGTAATTTGCATCCTAAATTAATTGGATCTCAGCAGAGGAGAAAGACCTTTATTTATTATTACCTGAAATAGCATGATTTTTCCCATTTGATTTTTCACACATCCCAAGAAGCTGCCTGCAGAGATGTGAAGCCAAGAGTCTTCACAGCCAAGGGTGTGCAAGGGCATCTGCAGGGTAGAACTGCAGACTCTCTCCCTCTTGGTGACCATGCATGCAGAGGCAGCTGGTCAGCCCACAGACCAGATCGAGGGTCAGCAAGAAGGGGAGAGGGCTTTCAAGGCTGCATTAGGCTCAAACAATATGTGATCCAGCAAAGCCTAGCACTCCAAGGAGCTCTATTAATAAAGTAATTTCCTCCACCCGTATATATTGCCACAGCCTCTCCCCTGCTGTATAAATTGAAGCGCTGTGAGGCACACACCAAGAAGCCCATTTCAGAACTAACCCTTCACTAGAAATAAAGCTGGAATGTTTAATTAGCTTGCATGGCCAATCTTCAGGTATCCACCGGCCTTACTAGGAAACTATTCAGAAACAACCTAGACTGCGGAGACAAATTTATCATCCACAGGGGAATTACCACTAAACCCCACCACCTGAGAGAGTGGAAAGGCCTCCTGCTTCTGCTACTTCAGTTGAAAAGCATTGACATTGCTTTGCTCTCATATGGTGCCAAAGGAACTGTGACAGAAGGGATGGAAAGCTACAAACAGCTTGTACCCTTAGCTTGCAACCAGCTGCTGAAACTCCCACTGAGGCTGTAGCTAACTGGAGCAGAGTTCTGATGCCAGGGCAATTTACTTCACTAAGCTACTTATTCTATTTTTATTTTTTAACTAGCCAATCTCCTGAATGGTATCACAGAACAATCACGTGTTCTTTTCAATAGTCCACAGGAATTCTTTAATTAGGTAAGATCCCAACTATCATGCTCACCATACCGTCGAGACCTTGGGAAGTAATGGTGTACCCAAAAGGTGTCAGTGCCCTCTCTCTCTATTACAGTAGAGGTCAATTAGGTTAGCAAAAGAGCCAGAGCATCTCTCCTGGAAACCATTTAGTAAGGCCCAATAAAGTTGCAATTAGAGAATTACAACATTGACCAAGAAGAAATCACAAGGGCCTGGAATGATTTTGTTCAAGAGTAGTTCGTGCTGAGGAGGTTACAACTCCAGCAATTAGGCTCAAAAGGAAAGCAGGAGATTTTCCTGAGTACTTTTGTCCTTTTCAGACTCCTGAGCATGCTGTCCTTTTCTCACTGAAAATCCAGCCACGTATGTTTAGTTTCATCCTCTTTGTTGCACAGCCAGCAGCCTTTAATCAAACCTTCCCACAAATGTTAACAAGAGAATAAATCCGTTCATTAGCTTACAGTTGGTAAAACACTTGTCAAAAGGGTCTATACCTGGCAAACTGCCACCTGATCCAATGTGACCAGAGGAATTTTCATGTAGTATAGCCCTGGAGTGCTATCAGCTATACAGAAGCAGATAATGCTGAGTAAGAGAGGGCTGGTAGGTTCTGCAATTACTGATGGTATACACTGGCACAGACTATGAGCATAGAGAGTTTATATGTCAAATTTGTAGAGACTTGACATATCTCCACAAATGCCACTTCATGTTTTTTTTTCAAAATTCATTCTGTGATTATTTACTTGAATTACAGCAATGGCTCATTTGCTTCCTTAGTCACTCTGCTGTGGACGCTGTATGAATAAATATTAAATGACAGTGACTACACTTGAAAGCTTAGTTCAAAACTGCAAGGAATGAGTAAATATAACAAAGAAATATCAGAGATAAAGGGCACAGGCTAGTAAAATAGCTGCCAAGCAAACACGGATGCAAGTGCACTGGGCTGAAGGATCTAGGCATCATGCTGTGAGAAACGGGTCAGCTTCAGCAGCTGGCATTAAGCCCTGGGGAAGAAAAGCTCATTGCATTTCTTGCACCAAGGCCAAATGTAGTTGTGCACACTGAGAAAGTAATAGCGTGTATTCACAAGTTGGCTGTGCTCCCAGCTTCAACACAATGAGATTCTTCTGCTAGTGACTTGTGAACTATATGTACTTGTTTATCCCATGAATTTCTACTGCTACCTCTCTACTTCATGGATGTCTGAATTTCAATTTCTTGCCTTTTCTGAAGAAACATCTGGACTAGACTGGAAAGTCAGAAGTACCAGGCCTCCAAGGAATTGGGAAGGATAGACTACTACTAAGAAGAGGAACAGGGTGGAGCTTCTAAAGCAACTTCTCTTTGGCTTAGCCAACACCTGGTTTTAGTGAAGTACCTTTGTGCTTTAAGTGGAGCAATCTATTGTTTATTTCATCAACAGTTTTGTGGAAAAAAGCTTGAGTGTGCGTGTAGTTGTACCTGTAGGTGTATTAAAAAATACAGCAGTTTGGCTTAGGAATTTCCAAAAATACTGAACACTACAAACTCTGAGGATGCAGAACTAGATGAATAACTGAAAACTCTTTCATGAAGGAATCAATAGAAATTCTGTGAGCAAATTATGAATATTTTCTGAGCCATACTAAAAGAAAAAGATCCATTGGGCAAAAGGAAATATCACATCATGAGGGAATCCAGAACCCAGGCAACTTTCAGCTGCTGCAGTGTATTAGAGAGACTACAAATAAGAATATATCCATCAACTATGGTTTAGTACAGCTACTGAAAATATATAGGTGAGCTGTGGATGCATAAACATGCACTGACAGGTTTTTTTTGTTAGCTTGTCTGCAATAGCAGAGTTATCTCATTTCTAGATTTGAGTGAGGATGTCTTCCTGGTATACCACTGCCATATGTCATGCCAGCTGTAGGTTAGGGTGTCTTTCTGTGGTCATAAAGGTCTTAAGGTCTTTTTTTTTTAATTCTTTTTATCCTCTTAAAACTTTCATTCCATGCTCACCATATGCCCACATAGCTTTATTTGTTTTGTTTTATCCAAAGTTTTACCTCTCAGGTTATTCTCATACAACTATAAATTCATTAAGGTTGGAAAAGACCACCTAGATTATCTAGCCCAACCTTCAACCAATAACTACCATACCCACTAAAACATGTCCATCAGTACCACATGCCATGGTAAAAAAAGAACCAAGGAGAATTTTCATCCTATACTTGATGCAGCAGGGAAAGTGGTCACTGAGGATAAGGAGAAGGCTGAGGTCCTCAACTCCTTTACACCTGCCTTTAATAGCCAGACCAGTTATCCTCTGGGCTTTTTATGCCCCAGTCTGGAAGTCTGGGATTCTACTCAGAATATACCCCCAGCAATTCAGATGGAGACAGTCAGAGAGCTCCTCCTCCATCTGGACTGTCACAAGTCCATGGGACCAGATGGGCTGCACCCTCAGGTGCTAAGGGAGCTGGCAGGGATGATTGCGAGCCGCTCTCAGACATCTATCAGCACTCCTGGTCAACTGGGGAGGTCCCAGAGGATTGGAGGCTTGCTGATGTGACTCCCATCTTCAAGAAGGGCCATAAGGAGGATTCAGGAAACTACAGGCCTGTCAGCCTGATCTTGGTACTGGGAAAAGTCATGGAGCAAATCATCTTGGGTGAGATCACACGGCCTATGTGTGGTGCCCAGGGGATCAGGGACCATCCAGCCAGCAAGCATGAAAGGCAAGTCATGCTTGACCAACCTCATCTCCTTTTATGATTGGGTGACCAGATTGGCAGACGAGGGAAGGACAGTTGATGTAGTCTTCCCTGACTTCAGCAAAGCCTTTGACATGGTCTCTCACAGTATTCTCCTGCAGAAATCGGCTACCTGTGGTCTGAACAGGTACACACTTCTTTGGGTAAGGAATGGCTAGAGGGCTGTGCCCAGCGGGTAGTGGTAAATGGAGTTAAGTCCAGCTGGCGACCCATTTCAAGTGGTGTCCCCCAGGGCTTGGTACTGGGGCCCATGTTATTTAATATCTTTATTGATGACCTAGATGAGGGGATTGAGTGCACCCTCAGTAAGTTTGCAGATGACACCAAGCTGGGAGGTGGTGTCAATCTGTCTGAGGGTAGGGAGGCCCTTCAGAGGGATTTAGATAAGCTGGATCACTGGGCTGAGGTGAATGGGATGAGGTTCAACAAGGCCAAGTGTCGGGTCCTGCACTTTGGGCACAACAACCCCATGCAGTGTGATATAGGTCATTTCCAACCTTGCGATTCTATGATTCTTTGATTCTATGATTCTATGTTTCTATGTAGCCTTTTCTTGACTCCACCACCTCCTTGGGAAGTAGCCTCTTCCAGCACCTCACGACTCATCTGAAGAAGAAATTTTTCCTAATATCCAGCCTAAACATCCTCTGGTGAAACTTAAGGCTATTACCTCCCGTCTTATCACTTTACCTGGGAATAGAGGCTGACACCTCACTACAACCTCCTTTCAGAGAGCTGTAGAGAGCAGTAAGGTCTCTTGAGTCTCCTCCAGTCTGAGTAATCCGAGTTCATTCAACCACTCCCCATAAGACTTGTGCGCCACACCACTCACCAGCTTCATTGCCTTTCTCTGAACATGCTTGTAGCAAGAGGCCCAAAACCGAACACAGTACTTGAGGTAAGGCCTCACCAGTGCTGAGTACAAAGGGATATTGAGCTTACTACCCCATATAATTGCTGAACACTATGTATATGGCCTTTGACCAGGTTATATTCACACCCCATGTAGATCCTCAGCTGGCCAAATGGAAATAATTATAAAATTACAAAGTAGATAGCCTAATTATCAGATAATATGTTTCCTCAGAGCAGGAACAACTGAAACATAGGTTTTGCCATATCCAGCCTCACAGCATATTTTTTATGAAAAGGGACCTAAAATGGAGGCGGAAGCAGTCTGCAGATACTTGAAAACCTATGGAGATAGAACAATCCTTTACTGCCCGGTTTAGAAAGACATCAAAAGCACACAATGGAATAACCCATCAGTGATGATTTTTAAGCAATCTGCTCAAGTTTAACTGCTTTCCTTTCCTCCACTTGCAGCTCCTTAAGCAGCTGCCAAGTTTACAAATATTTCTTCCAACTTGAGAACAGCTGCAGACTATAATCACATATTTTATTTCAAACTCTGGGTTGTGGCCTTCGTTAATAGAAATGAAAGGAAACTAAATGAGAAAATAATGGGAAAAAAAATCAGTCCAAAAACACATCATTAGATTCTTATTTTCCTGTCAAATTCAAGTAAATCACTGGATATTTCCTTCACCTTACAAAGCAGTGCACAGAAGATATACCGCACTGAGGTCAATTCTATACACCTTCTTTTTTCTCTACCAAACTGGTCTACACCTACCACAAAAGCATCACTTTTCTAATCCCAGAATGAGATGAAATTTTCTAACCCTGTCACAAAACATCAATAGAGGTATCACTGGGTGACCTTCAAAACTCTGCTAAGCAGAACTCCATGAATCAGACACCTAGCATATTGACAGCTCTGCAAACCAGGGGATCTATATCCTAGGTAGGCAACAAAAGCTGAATAAAAACAGAGCAAGAAGGGCAAAATGAGATGGAAACAAAAGCAAGACTGAACTGAGCTCTATTAATATACCCCTCTCTCCTTTGTTAATTAAATTCACAGTATCTCTGTGAAATGAGAATTTACAGCAACTGTATTATTGTTTCCACTCCAGGAGGGTGATGAGTCAGAGGTGCAACTGAATAGGAGACATATGGAAGGTCACAGGGTCTGGGACAAATAGAAACTGACAGCAGATTTCCCACGTCCTAGGTCAGAGCTCTAATGATAACTTTATTTTTTCTCTCTTCTTGTTCTTTCACCTGTGTTCAATTTGCAACCTGATAATCACAAAGTATAAACCAGAAGACTAAGCAGCTTTCTCCATTGGATGAGAAGAAGGATGCAAGAAATGTTGCAAGCTTACTATGATCTTCAGCTCCAAATTCTTGAGAGCACTTCCAAAAGACAGCATGAGTTGGGAAAGAAGTAATACCTTTTTTCCCATTCTCTAGGTTTTTTCTTCAGAAATATTGTCAATTCTGAGTTTGGTGGGGATTTTTTGTTTGTTTGGGATTTCTATTTCCAGTGAAGGTCAGGAGTGATCTTCAGACCAACTGAGATGCAGAACTGTAGTGTATGTAAGTCACTTAGCTCCATTTTCAAAAGCTGCTGACCAGACAGGCAGCACAAATGACTGCCATTTTCTAAGGCACAGATGCAGGATTCTATTAGCTTAATGATGCTAAAATCCTATTAATATCTTGGAAAATTTGACATCAAAACTGGCATTATCTTCTCTTCTAAAAGAAATAAGACATTCATCTTATCTGGGAGTTCAGTTCCTTCTAAGAAAAGAAGAAAATCATCCTCCTTGTTCACTGCATTATATTCTGATTTAATAAACAGAAAGGCTACATGGACATGATACACAGAAATCTGTAGGGGTGCCTAATCTATCAGAAAACCCATTATTCAGTGAGCTGATTAAATGATAGTTTTGAACTTTTTTTTTTCCAATTGCATAGATGTCACTTGGTCACAAAAGGTACTCTACCAAGAGAAATTCAGGAGATCTTGTATTTCAAGGATGTCTGAACCTTTTAATCTTATCATGAACATCATGGACCCTATCATGAGATCAACAATGGGTCTTCTGAGCCTTCATCACATGATCCCAGTCACTGAATGTTATTTTTCCTAGGTTAAGGGCGCCTTTTTTCAGGGGTCCCAATAGATACCTTTCTCTAAAGAAACCTGATACTCCACCTTTCATCAAAATAGTTACAACAGAAGGTGTGTTGTAGGTGAATTTGACACAATTTCACTCATAAACTTGGTACTGCAGGTAAGGTTCAGCAGAAATTAGTTATTTGGTAACTAGCTATGCCTCAGTGAAGGTCACTGTAGAGCTCATAATAGCCTGAGAACCCCCAAAGACTTCAAAGCGCCCAATATCCTGTTCTTTAGCTTCATACTACCCACACCTTACTGTGACACTCTGTCATAAACTACGTATGGGGTTTCTGAAAGAGGAGGATGGTCAGATATCTTTGGCAGCTCCTGAACTATCAATTTTTTCCTGTATCAAGGCTGCCCCAAGTGGAGGATTTACTTGAAGTATACATCTACCTCTGCAACAGAGAGAGGGAGATAACAATGTACTAAATGTTTTATTTGGAGCTCTTCTGTTTAACAGCTATGTAAGTTGTTCAATCAACTGACAAAAAAAAAGCTTCACAAGTTAAAAAAAAAACACAATTGTTTGCAGACCTAGTTTTGACTGAACATACTGAACATGAGGCAGTAGGTAACTGGAGTTGATTGGTGCCACAACCCCTCTAAAAAGAGGAACTGCCAGAGGAAAAAATTGGATTCAAGGGGTTGGACTACGAGAAGCAAAATCATTATTTTCTGTGAGGTGAATTTCCATGTGGAAAGAAACACAATGCAAAGGCAAGAAACAACTCAGCTGGCTATGCTTGCAAGCATAAGTGATAGCAAAAATGTCTTTGTGTTGTTGAACAACTTGTATCAAGATGAGGATTGACTGGCAGATCATTTATATCCTGCCTTAACACAGTGAATGCTAAGATCCCCTGCTTGTGAAAGATAGCGAAGGGTTACAAATTTGCTTTATGTAATCAGATCAAGTAGTAAGATTTCATGTCTTTTTCCAGTGGCAATACATGCCCCGAACATTAAAAAATATTTATATATTGGGACTTATGGATGATGTGGGCAGATATTTTGTTTTGCTAGAAAAATATGTTCATTTATTTTGCTCTTCTTCTGGGAAGCCTTGAATGCTTAAGACCTCCACATACCTATCAAACATTCCAGTATCATTTTGTACATCCAAGAAGAGTATATTGGGACAGAGAAGCGGGACTGTAGTACTCCAAACTCCAGTGTCAATCTGCTCCTAAATGTTTAATGCTTTTGCTATTCCATATTCATCACTTACAGTCTACTTTTTCTGAGAAGAATTTTTTCCAGTATTCCACTCAAGACTTTTCTAAGACTGTAGGTAGTGCTAAAGACAAAGGATGAGAGATCCAAAAGGGGCAACTTACAGATGGATTGTATCAAGGACAGCATAAAACAGCTTGACACACAGTTTGGCTGTCGTATCAGCTGCACAGTCAGAGTGCCACAGTGCCCAGCCATGGCCAAGGAAGATCAGCCAGGTTTTGATCGATGGAAGCGGATCACAGCACTGGAAGGAGAAATTTGGGATCTTCAATTCCAGCAGGGGACCAGAGCTTGTGACGCTGGCCCTGCTCTAAACTCAGAGACTCTAAGAGGAAAAGCTTCATGGCCATAATGTACTGAAGGAGCAGTAGTAAAAATGTGAGAGGGGCAGAAAAAACTTAAAATGTTTCCGATAGGTCATAGCAACCTGTTTTGTGTAATGCTTCAGCCATCTGTAATTCAATAGGCTACAAGATTCATTTGAATCTTCTGGAAGAGCTTTTCCCTTTTGCACCTAGCAGCCAACTAATCCATACCTACCAACCGCAATACTGCTCTCAGGACCATCTTTAATTTGAACAAAAGTAATCAATGACAGAATCAAGAGAATAAATTGGTTTTCTCTTTTTTTTTTTTTCCCTCTCCCCTTCAACTCTTCTATCAGAAGAAGCACAAAGATGGGAAATTTTCTCATCTTTCTTCCTTTCTACACTGCCAGTGTAGATCTTGGCTGAGAACTCTAAGAAGCACTGGAAATTTCACAAAGTCTGCTTGCCAGTAGATGTCATTATATACCAGCAATGCACCTGAAAGTCAGAATCTAACAATGAAAAAAATAACAACTGTTTTCTTAGTTTACATAAGGAAAAACAAGTTACTAGTACTCTTGCACTGCTGAGAATTAAGCTGTCATGATGCACAATTAGTACGTGATCTGGCTTTGAGTTGTTTATTACAATCTGCAGCTGTTATTCTGGGTCACAGAAAACCACAAAACCCTCTAATTACTGTTAAGAAAAAGAACTCCATAAAACCACAGTAATTTAGCTGTGCAGAACATACTTTAAGAGGACTCAAAAATATTCAAGGTGCAGTCCGAAATCGCCTGCACACACAAGAGGATTCAGTATGTACTCAGGGCACTAAGGCAGATACTAACTTTAATACACCTTACTCATTAATGGAAAAGTTCAGGAAAGGAATGACACAAACAATTCCAGTGAGCTGCATTAAAGCTTTAGGAAGTGGATGTGGTTATATTATACAGATGTGTAAGATTATACAGATATGTAAATACTGAACTGGGAAGTTAACCACTGAGTGACTTTAACCAGATGAAGTCAGTAGCTAAAAATGGACTCTGAGAGAGACGATTCCTAGCAGCAGTAAAGAAAAAAAGGTAAAAAATCTGCAGCTATTGCACTTTCAGTTTTCATTACCAAGTCAATCTGAGGTATGCTCACATTATTTTTTTATTTGGCAATAAACTAACAAGGTCTGAGTGCTACAAACCAAATGCTGAGGTGGCAGACGTCGTCTCCAATGAATGCCAATTACTGTGTGACTGGGTTTTTCCTCTGCTTTCCAATTTCAAAGTCAATAGTATCACTGAACTTTGAGCCATTCTCCCATCTTGTTACTCTCAAGATATGTTGGTTCATAGAGCACTGCTCGCTGTCCTGGATGCTGGTGCTTCCCAAAGCTCTCAGAGTGTCTTCTCACTCTGCCAGTCCCAGGAGAATTGAATTATATTTAAGAGGTTTTGGATTTATTAACTATCTGAACATCACAGCAGCCCAAACAAGGCCTATAACTTCTCAGCAGCACCTTCCAAACCCCAAGGTTTCAGTGGTGAAAGGACACACATCAGCTCCTGCAGAGATCATTAGTCTTACTTAGAAGCTCCAGGAATAAAGACCAATTCAACATCCTTTCAGTCATAAATTCCATATTTATGGAGTGTAAGAGCTCAGGGCACATGACCTGCTTCTAGGAGCTCAGCTGGCTATTCCCCTTCCTTTATTTTCAAGCTGTTTTTAAGTTGAGACTCTCACATTTGGGGTTTGCTTGAAATACACTGAAGCAGCCTGACCGTGTCTCTGATCCTGACTTGCAGACCCAGCTTTCTAGCTTGGACTTGAATCAGTTATATCACTGGGGACCAGTCTGGTCATATGGGCTTTTGATAGTAATTACCAACTCTGCTCCATAGCAGGGATGTCATAGGACATGCCTGTGAGATCCCTATGCTGCCAGCCATGGTATCTCAGCTCCCCCTCCATTCCTCTTGGTTTGTAACTAGTCCTTGCTGCACCTGGACTCTCATGGACCTAACTCCCAAATACTATTATTGCTCTGCAGGTCTAAAATGCCACTTCCAGCAACTGAGTCACATGCACAGCCCTTCTGGTCCCCAAATACATTCTTTATATTCATCCAAGCAAAAGCATTCCTTGCCCTCAAACCACCATACCATGCTAGACTCCAGATACATTTGAAGCGCAGACCTGCACTCCTTTTGTTTGAGCCTCAAGTTCTTCTATGCCAGCCAGCCTTGATCAATAGCTGCTGCTTTCATGGAATCATAGAATCATTGAAGTTGGAAAAGATAACTAAGTTAATCCAGTCCAACCATCAACCCCTCACCACCATGACCACTAAACCTTTTCCTTCAGTGCCACATCTAACCTTTCCTTGTACATCTCCAGGGATGGTGAATCTGCCACCTCAGCTGGGCAGCCTGTTCCAATATCTCACTACTGTTTCTGAGAAGAAATTTTTCTTAATATCCAATCTGAACCTCCCCTGGTGCAACTTTAGGCCATTGCCTCTTGTCCCAACACTTGTTACCTGGGAGAAGAGGCCAATCCCATCTCACAACAGCCTCCTTTCAGGGAACCATAGGAAGCAGAAATGCCTCTCCTGAGCCTCCTCTTCTTCAGACTCAAGAATTCCTGTTCCCTCAGCTGCTGCCCATAAGACTTGTGCTCCAGGTCCTTCACAGCTTCATCACCCTTCATCACTGAAAACATACTCCTCTGCCTTATTCTTATAGAGAGCAGCCTAAAACTGAATTCTTTCATCACTGAAACCTTCAGGTTTGGATGGTGCTCCTTGAGGTTATAGACCTTGTCTGGGCTGATGTACTGTTCAGATAACTATCAAGTCCAAATCCTCTTAAACATAGCTCTATTTCACCAGGGCTGGCTGGCTGAAAAGGGACTCAGAGAGCTTTGGAAAGCACCAGCATCCATTCATGATAATTCGTTAGGCCATGCTGATGACACAGTGCTGAGCTAAAGAAGTGACATGGATTTCAGGTGACAACCTTCCTACATTAGCTTTTCCTAAAGTTTTTCCAGAATCTCTAAAAATGGGAATTTATCCAGTTTGGATGACATGTCAGAGAGGGAGAAGCAAAGATATTCAAAGTCTGAAGAGAAAGTAGTTCTCCAGCTTCATATTACAGGAACAAAGACTTCTTGGGCAAAGTCAGGAAATCTATAGGAGTCAAGTTTTCTGCCTAGGTCTCCTGCAGCATAGTCCAGAGCCTTAGCTATCTGCCTGCTTTTCTATGCTTGGTCCTGCAGTAACTACATCTCTAATAAGCAAGCCACTTCAGAGGTATTATACTCATTAGAAATCCTATAATCCTTCCCATGAATTTTTATCAGGGCAAGTCATTACCATTAAAAAAAAAAAAAAAATGAAAACAACATTGTTAGAAGAATATAGACTTAATTTCTGAAGTTGTTTCTCATTGCTGAATGTGTGATTATTTAGCATGAAGGAGAATAGATAAAGCACAAAGGGAAAACTCAGATACTCCTGGAAATATATTATCAGTAGAACTCCCGTAGGGCACAGTAATCCATAATGAACCCTCCATCCAAATCTCCACAGATGAAGATGGGTTCTCCTGGTTATTTTTCTCCTCTACAAAGTGCTAGAGTGGCTTCCTGTGGAAAAAAATAATTAAAACTCACAGGAGCAATCACCTGATTCAACTCTTCCATTAAAACCCCTTTTTTTCTCTTCTTTGCTTTTCCTTCGGGAAAATGTATTAATAACCATCTACTCTATACCTTTCCTCTGCACACCAGGAGCCAGAGACTCTTATTCAATAGCTAAAGACAGCGTTAGACAAGCCTTCAGTGGACTGTGGAAAAATCTGTCCCCTCCTGGGCAATGATGCTGTTAGGGATATTCATCAAGAGTTGAACACAAAACCATAAGAATAGATAACCCATATCTCATCTGCAGCAGTGCCCTCACTGGATACTTCACCAGCTTACCATCCTGCTATTGCAGATCACAGTTAAAAATGACTTGCAGACATCCTGAAGCAGAGACAATGACTTTGTATAGAATAGATCTTGGCAGATGTCTTTCTTCAATGAATTTGTAAGCATTCTTTTTTTAAACACACAAATTTTATCCTCCAGAGCAGACTGCAAAGAATAGCTCCAGTGCATACTGCATTAAAAACAACTTCATTTGGCTCCTTTTGAACTAGATGATGGTTTTTTTTCCCTTAGCATTACCAACAGAAATGAAAAAAATATTTCCTAGTGAAGTGCCCATACCACTCAAAGTGGCTTATTTTCACCATCTACCCTACAAACTTACCACTTCCCCACGCACCTTCTCACCTATGGACCCTCCTCAGCACATTTGGCTTTGGGGATATAAGAAAGCTCAGCACTGCTGGACAATATTCTGTGCTGTGCAAGACAAGGTGTAAGTTGCTAGCCTCTAAGCTAAACTTGTTACAGAAGTATTAAAAGGACAAAATCTCTTGCGATGTGGATGGCTGTGCCCCAGGAATGCAAGTCTCATACTGGACAGAACCTCCGTTGTCAAATGCGATTTACCTGACTTTAATCAAGAGTCACTGAAACTCCATCTTGCTTGAATTATCCTTTAAAATGCTCTACAGTTGTTCTTTCTGTCCTCACTCTTCTCCTGCACCTATTCCTTTTGGACGAGAGCTCTGCAAGACCAGGCTATCTGATCTAACAAATATCTATTTGAATAACACCTATGAAATAAAGGCAAAATGTTACCTTCATAGTGACCCATGTTATAGAGATCACGTTATAGATTTGGGTATTTCTCCGTGTGAAAATTAGAACTATCAGAATTAGAATTATTGGTCAGAGAAGCTTGTTTAAAGCAAGTCAATGAAGACACAGCATGAATTCATGAGCAGAAACACAACAGACTACATGTAATCTAAACACTTCAAGGGCTGAAAGATGATGGTGAACAGCAGAAATTTAAGGTCCAACACAGAGCAGAAGCAACACAATCACACTTGAATAGGAAAGCTCGCCCAAGAGCATGCATTATCATCAGCAGGGTCATTATGTTACTGTCTGTTTTTATATCTGTGTGCAATTCTTTCGTCATCCTCTATCAAGCAGAGTTATTTAGGCCTGGCAGAACATGCTAGGCTGTCACTTGAGACATCACAGCAAATTTCTTGGTTTTCAAAGTCATACTAGGCCTCATGTCAATACGAATTAGGTTTTTAACCACAGCTTCTATTATCTTATGGTTTACCACTAATGATGTGGTTGGCCTGTCATATGTTCTAATACAAGCATCATTCTGGCTTGAACTTAGTGCTGTAACTAGGGAAATAGTCTGGAGAAGCAAGGCCAATATCTCTGCAGTTGTCCTGGAAAAGCTCAGGATTTGCCCTCTAACAAACACCTCAGACTCCACATAATTGCCCTACACATAATACTTGGCAAAAGCACAGTCTGGCAGGTGTTTGACTTTGGCACAGTAGAGAGCAATACTCCAAGGGGATGATTTCAAACTCCTCATCTCAATCCTCTCAAAGGTGAGAACCTTCATCTATCAACACTTAGGATTGTAGCCTTGTCCTTACAAAGGACGTGAATAGCAAAGATTGCTTAGACTGCAACTCTTTGAAGTCCAGTGTCTAATCTGTTTTCCCAGCACTGGCTCATACGCACAAAAAAATCAAGGAAACAAATCTGTCACAGCCAGTGAAAAACAAGAATTCATGCTCATGCATCCATTACAGCACAGCAGGAAAATGAAAAAGAGTCACATGAACCCTTTCCTTTCAGGTGTCACATTCTTCTGTCTGGAAAGGGTCTCATTTCCTACACTGCCCTCCTCCTTTTTTCACAAGTATGGATGTCAATTAGCATCGCAGACACTTGCATCCCATCTCTCCACAATTCTTGTTACCTCCCTCTCATGGAGACTTCTTCTGGCACAAAGAAAAAGTCATGGTCTACATCCACTGAATGGAAACCTTTTGCATGGGTGATTCCCCCCAGCCAGCATAAAATCCTAACTGCTTTCTCCTGGAGGCTCAACTTCACACCTGAAGGCTGACCTTGAAGATGATCTTTTACATTCAAGAACAATTATATTCACATAGAATTACAGAATCATTAAGGTTGGAAAAGACCACTAAGCTCATCTAGTCCAACCATCACCCTATAACCACCATGCCCACTAACTATGTCCCTCCCTCTGTGCCAGATCCCCAGATCTTCTTTTTATTCAAGCCAGTGAGTCACAGTAGATAGACCTGGGCTCTCCAACAGCAACAGCAGTGACTCTAAACCATTGGGCACACATGCATGGGGCACACACATATTGGCTACCACAGCTGAGCACACACTGCTTGAGCTGGCAGGAGTACCAAATAAACAAAAACTGGCCATTAACTCATGGATCTCTGTGCCCACATCGTCATTCAGGGCAGTCTATTTTGTTTGGCTATCCCAATCAGAATAGTTCTGTATAAGCACATCACGTCTGTTGGACCTTCTTATTTTTACCTCCTGCCCTCCAGACATGCAGACCTTTTTTTTCAGGTATGGGACTAATAGAGATGAAGTAATGTTTTCTACCACTTTTTGCAGAGATCGGAACATAAGAAAACAAGAACTTGCCTCAACTGCAGCACAACTTGCATTACAAACATCATGTTTCCCATCAGATTGCTGATTCTCACTACCTGCCAAGCACAAGCTGGTTTCCAAAGGCTGAGTTCCGAGTCTCAGAGGCTAAATACTGGCTGTCAGTGGGAGGACTACAGGAAGATGGATGCTGAAATGTGTGCTTTACAACCCCCATGTCTCTAGCCCAGCTCAATAATATTTCCTGCCATGAACAACCCTCATTTAGTTTGTAATTTCACATGACGCATTGCCACTATTAACAATCAATAAATCAGTCACAGAAAGAACAAATGAGAAGATGCAATGGTCATAAATGCCATGTTCATGCTACTGCACCATGCTCCCTTTCAGACCACAAACCAATATTATTTTAAATTCCCTGAGCAATTAGTTAACTATGGAACTCGTGGAAACCAGCTCTATTGACTCAATCCCATTTTCAGCAGGCAGCATGACTTCTTCCTTATTTTATCCATTTGTCTCCTATACCCTCCTGTCAATGTTTTCCCATTCCACAACATAAAATTCCATTTTAGTGATAAAGAAAACATCCATATCTAGGTGTAATATGGAACTGCACGCAGAAACTTGTCCTCTGCAGTCTCATTTTGTTGAGGGAAAAGGGGAATGGGCTAAAATTGTCTGGAAACTCAGATCCTTTTAAAGGTAGGTTAGTCCAGTTATGTTTTTTTCCTCATTGTTAACTGCAACTGAACACATTTTTCAAGACAGGTGACCCAGCAATTTGCAGTGGTTTTTCTCTGTACCTGTAATTTGAAACCTCGAAGTCTTATTTCTCTGTCTCAGCTCATATTTGCAGTAGGAAAATACTCTGGCTTTCATCCTACAGGTTACTAATGAAAAAGATCCAATGGAGCAAAAGAGTTACAGCAGTATCCTCACGACCCAAATTTAATCCCATTGAAAATTCAATAAACTTGAACTTATACATTCTGTTTACTTTCCATCCTTGCAGCCAGTTGCTTTACAGTGTTATCTTCCATGAACTCACAGCTGCTTACATAAAGCAAAGATTATGATTTCAATTTAATAGTTTTACATTTCCAGTGCACAAAGGAAAGTCAAAGAACACGAAGGGGAAAAGCAGTGAACAATTGAAAGATTTTCTTTAGAGGGAAGTTTAACCCAGTAAAAAACTTTCCCATAAAGATCCAAATGTATCACATTTACTGCATCTTGTGCACTTCAAATATACTTTCTGAGCTAAGGTAAAGCAACAGCTAGCATCTCTCATTTAACTAGTCCAACGAAGGTTTATATACTACATTACCTTTTCTCCTTTTTCTCCTCTGCCATAGGCTCTGCCCTAGAAATACAAAAAGAGAAGAAAGTACATATGCTAGCAAGGATGTCAAACTGTGCAATAAATATGTATTTCATCCCTTCTTTGATATCTACATACGACAAATATATACATACACACATATTCATAGGACAGATAACATGGGGAAAGACATTTTTGACAAAATTCCTTGATAATAATTCAACAACAAATTAAAACAGAAAACCCATCACCAATTCTCCTTCAGCACTAGAAAGACATCTTCTTTGATAGTTATGTTGGAGTCTAAAACTATGTTACCAAAATCAAAAATGGCAACAAGCATTAATTGAATGAGTTTTACTTAGGGATAAAGATTTTCTTTTGTAGAAACTCAGCCTGGCATTTGTATTAACTGAAGCTGGAGGAAGCTGGATCTTGGTCAGCTGGACGTATGTTTTTAGGAGTGATTTCCATCTTCTGAGTGCAATTGCCTCTTATTGTCCCCTGCTGGATGTGCAGCTGTGCTAAAACCAAGTACATCCAAGTCAAATACTGATTTAAAGGCTAATACTAAGTTAGTTATCAACTGAAGTCAGGGATGATTCATTTCCCTCAGATATACCAACAAATGCTAGAAACACCAGCTTCTCCCTGATACAAAGGCCCAGCAAGAAAAACATTCAGAGTACAACAGCATCACCAGCAAAAGTTCACAGTAGAGGAGAGAACAACTACTTGCATTCTATTTCCCTTTCTTGAAATTGTTCTTGTACTTACGGACTCTCCTTTTTCTCCTCTGGGTCCAGGAAGCCCTTGGCTGCCACTTTCTCCCTTGGAAAAGAAGAAAGGTCATTGGTAACACAGAGATAATTCACCTCCTTCCTGACAGGCACAGGAATAACAGATGAGATGTCCTCTTACACCTCCCTGCTGGCCTCACTTGTAAGTTGCACCACATTGGTGCTTACATTTTGTGGGTAGCTTGTTTGCTTTGGGGTTTTTTTTGGAAGGCAGTGCAATGAAAATTTGGCTGAGATTGTAGACACTTCTGTTTCCACCTCTCTCCAGTGACAAGATTTCACTCCTGCCAAGAAGTCCAGAAGGATGGGGTGGACTTCATTGCATTTATAATGACTTGCATGAATTACATACTTTTTCTTTTTTTTTTTTTTTTTCGTATGAAAACATTGCTAGAAGTATTCCAGGTGCACTGGCAAGGCACAGAGGTACTTCAAAAGTCATTATTTTCTGGTAAGCCAGGAAGGACTTAGAAAGTTGGTTTTCGTAAGACCAAGAAGGTGCACACCTAAGATGTGGAAAAAAATAAACCTGTGAATATTGTTAAGATTTTAGAGTTATTTTTATACTTCCAATTTTTTTAAAAAAGCGTTGTTTTGACTCACACCAGATTTTCAAGATCTGCTGGCAGAAAGGTACAACACACACAAGCACACTCACTGCTTCCTCAAATGGAAACGAAAGAAAGGAAACATACAAAAAGCTGGCTAAAGAGATTTTACTTCCCCCTCCTACGAAAAAAAAAAAAAAAGCCCACAAAAAAAAACACAAAGAAACAAGTAGCCATTACTCTTTCTTCAAACAGGGACTGAATAAGCCAGCAGCTATTGCTGGTCTAGTTAAAAAAGAAGCAACCAACAACAATGACAAAAACCAACACCAAAACCCAAACCAAAGCAACAACTAAGAAATCTGTCTTAGCCTAGGAAAAGTTTTACAGTTGCCTTCCCTTTCTTACCATTATCAGCCTCTCCACAGATCCCCATTTTGGGACAAGCAGGTTTTGAACACTGACCTAAAAGTACTCCCTGGTGGGACTAACTTCTCAGGTTACTCCCATAAACTGAATGATGAATCAGCTTCTTTCCTGGGTTCTTATATGGCCACAGAGTCCCTTCTAGGGTATTTCTCAGTATTGGTCTTTAAATTGTTGTTTGATAATGCCCAAGCGTCTACAGTCCCCCTAAATACTCCTTGAGTTCAAGTCATTTAGGATTGGATTTCAGCCATGCAAATCACTCCTAATTAGAGATGCTCCATACTAATAATGTCTGTATAGAAAATCGTGACTTCTGACTCAGAGCCCTGACATCACTGTTTCCACCTTCTTGTGATAACTCCTTTCCTTCTTAATTAGTTTACTTTAAATAGAGACATTTAAGTAATTACTGCTTAATCTTTTCTCATGCTGTACTTGCTTGACAGCACATTTTAAACAACTATATTCTTAGGTTTGATCTTTATTTATTTAATTTACTTAGTCTTTCTTGAATACACAGCTCTTTCATTTATGTCACACAAGAGCAACACAGCTTTCAAACATAACTCATCTCAGAAATGAGGAGACGAGCTGAATGATCCTAAAACATATTATGGACATTTCAAAGCCATAATACAGAAGCCATTGATTTCTATGTGACCTGGTATACAACATGTTAATACTGGGTTGCTGCAGATAGCATCCACTTTCTACCACTTGTCAGCATTTTAGTCTGGGTACCTCAGTAATACAGTGAGGAAGAGAGAGGCATTAGTTCCTGCACATAGAGCACAGACTGTGACAAGCCATAGTCTTTAGCTGATCTCTGCAAGAACTGCTATTGATAACATTAATAATTTAATTTTTGCTGGTAAGGAATCATAGAATCGTAGAATTGTAGAATTATTATGGTTGGAAAAGACCTCTAAGTTCATCAACTCCAACCATCAATCCACCACCACTAAACCATGTCTCTAGGTGCCACATCTATTTATCAGTTTATCCTGAACAGGCAGTTCTGTCTTATTCTCTGTCATACTACTTGAGCCATTCCCTTTGACTACCCTCTAGAAGGTTGCCTTTTACCTATTTTAGAAGAGTTTTTCATGTCTAAATATGAATTACAACCATTGAAGGAAGGTGAGCCATACTAGCCATAGAGCTGGCAGCCATGATCCATCAATGCTGAGAGCTGGCAACCATCCCCAGAGACCAAAGGCATGTCCTGGGGATGAACCAAATCTGTGCTTTGCTAGCAGATAAAGAAGCTAAATTGTCTGTATTCAACCATCAGTTACATTCTCATCCCCAGTTCTCAGAGCTTGTCACACAGTCCTGCCTTGGTAGTATGCAAGTCATGGACCACTAAACTGAAGGAGAAATGACACATAGCTGCAGAGCCACTGAGTCACTCACTTTGGGGGAGTGGGACACCCACTTAGCGGATCTGTTAATGAAAGCCTTCTGATGCAATGCTTGGACATGCCCGTCAGGTAATCACCTAATATCTCCCACACGGTGCTGTCTTATACAGTACCAACATCCTCACCAGTGCAAAGACCTTTTCAAAGCAGAGAAAGACAACAGGACGTTGCTGCAGGGTGGTTTTATCATAATCATAATCGACCTTCTGCAGCCTCCTCATGACAATACTGACTGCCATTCTTCAAAACAGACCCTCATTATTTAAGCTGTCACATATTAAAATAGAAAGTTACTATTTATATTCACATAAGGAAATAATTTCTGCAGTTTCGGGTGTGCACATCAGAGCATTAATGCAACTATGTTCTTTATTGTCATCAGAAACATACCCCAAAACACTTATCCTCATCATTCAAAGCTTCTCTCTGCAGAGAGAAGACAAGCTCACCCATAAAACAACTAACAGAAAGAAACCACCAACAAAAAACAGTGCTGAGGATATCTGGCCTTCCAAAACCCTCAGATTTTTCCTCTTCCCTCCAACTGGGAGTTGTTTCAGGACAGCTGAATACCTTTTCCTGGGTTGCAGTTAGTTTTTTCACCACTTTCAGAGGGATTGAATTTTCAAAAGTAATTCAGATGGACACAGTTTTGAATACAGATTGTACCCCCAAAGGCTTTTTAATCACACAGATGGTGAAAATAGGAATCACCATCATGACCAACTTTCATCTCCAAAGCAATGCGAATCTCTGTTTTCTTCCACTACAACTGCTCCCCTCTCAGTCTGCTGTTTCACATCTGTAACTGGAGCCAAGCAAGAAGGGGAATGTCTGTGTTGAAGGTATACATACACACATCAAAGAAGGCTGCAGAATATGCAGGATAATATGGAGTGAACCGTGCACTGTGAAGTTTAAAGCAGCCATCACAACCATTCTCCTACCCTATCATGTAGGAATAAGCATAGTAAGGAGAGTGGTGTTTATTTAATAAAAGCTCATGACTCAAACACACTTGATAATAACAGACCGTGGGTAGTTCATTGCCCCAGTCTCAAGTGATTTTTAGAGTGATTGGGAGGCTCCTGCCTAACCTACAGCTCTCTATTGGTGCTGAGCTAGGCTCAGCACAGAAGGGTTTCCAGGTGACTCATCATGAAAGTTGTGCATGTCATAGTCAATTACAGTGGTTTGCAACAATGCCAGTTTAGAAGCAACAGGAAAAGCTTTTTGAATACATTTATTCTAAAGTAACATAGAGTAGAAACAGAGACTCAAATGCAAAAACCTAGAGAAAAGATACAAGTCAGGCAGAATCCCCAGCACTCCAAGCATCATTGAAATGCATCTAAACTAAGTGATATGCTAAATTAATTCTTATTTCTTAAAATATTCAACTCCTCAGCATACTCTGACACTTTTTGCAGTTGTTTTTATTAAACAGATGAATAAGAACATCCTACTGACCTTTTGACCTTTAGGACCTTCAGGGCCAATTGAGCCTCTCTCCCCCTAAAGAAAATACATGATCAGTCAGACTTCATTGTATAATGCAGTGAGAGGCTCAGCCTCACAGTCACTGAGGACTACAAAAGAATGCTCTTGTTTTAGGGGATAGCAGACTGAAAATGACGTCTTCTAGAGTGTGAAGCTGGCTGCTCAAAGGTTCCAGTCACAACCAATAGAAGCAACCACTTGATCATTAAAAGGTATGAGATTTTTTTCAGCATGGCTATATTTACCTCCATTTACCACTCATTTGAAGAAGGATACACACATCTGAAGTAGATAAAAATAATCCATTTATTTTCAAAGCTATTGTCAAGACCATCAGCGTAGTCAAAACTCACTTTATTAGATTAAGAGAAAACATCTGGAAAGATTGCCATCACCTCTACAGAGATCTCATCTGTGAATAACACGTCTAGATATTTCTATCAAATACTTACCACCACTAGATTTAAAGCACCTCACAAATAAATGCAGTCCTTCTTAGAACTCACTTGCATGGTGTTACACCTCTATTTCCAAACCCATATAACACACCAAAAAGAAAACGCGCTCAGCACTCACCTTTTGTCCAGCAGGACAGGAGCAATTGAAAGTCTTGAGGTGGGCAACTTGCTCACTGCCAACAGTAGGCCTCACTTCCACGGGAGGTGCTTCTGTCAGGACTGTGACCTGGCACTACATCCAAACACCCAAAGTCATGATGAAGCCTTGATGATAGAAAGCTTTCTCTTCCACCCACTTTAGAGAAACTGGATAGGCATTACTGGATAATGCATGGTTAATTATGTTAGGAATTAAATCTCATAGAAGCAATTCATTCAAACAATAGAGGAAAATGTGGCAAAATGAACAATGAGACTCTTTAGCCAAGATCGAGGGGAGAAGAGGGAGAGTGGAAGTGTCTACTGAGAGCTGGGCACAGGAAACTAAGCAGCTATTGGCACTGTGTTAGCTTTTCCCAAATAAAACCAGTGGGATTCATGCTGAATATTTCATGCTGAAGTTCTTTTGTTCCATCATCACTTCAGACTTTTGTTTGCCATGACAGCTTGACAGGGCAAAAGTGACTTGGAAACTTCAAACTCCTCATACTCATCTCTTTACGGTGGTTCTCTTTAGGCACTGCTAAATTACCAGTTATATAGCTAGGTCTGATTCACCATCCTTATAAAAATGATAATACCACACTGTCATATATCTCCTGGTTTGTGTAATAGATTTCAACAAAGAGTGTTCATATGAAAATAAATTAATGACAAAAAGAAGCTTACTGGTCCTGAAGGAATGTCACAGCAGGTCTCCAGCTCAGCATGCCGAGAATCACAGTAAATAACCATCCGCTGAAGATCAAACTGGAAGGCAAAGTGAGGCAAGTCTCAGAGACATTGAATTATTAAAGAATGCATGTCCTTTTGTTTGGATATGTACAATGCAGAGGAATACAAATAAAATCCAGATAGAGCTAAATTCATAAAGATTCTGTGGCTCTGTAGCCTATCTCCCTCCATCAATAATGGACCAGTATCTCAGCATTCTCCAAGAATGCTGTGTTAATGAGCTTGATATGCCTATTAAAACTTTAAGCAGTTTTTAATACAAATAAGAAGGTCTGCTAATTTCTTTGCCTGAAGAAAACATATTCTTGTCTGAGAAAACATATTCTGCCCACCTACTTCCTAAAATGTCATCTAGACATAAGTTTTGTTCTTCTCCTGTTGCGCCTTGTGCCTTCTGACCATTTACCCCAGCATGAGAAATGTTATTAGCACATTTAATAAGCACATTCCATCCTTCTTGTGCAGCTTAGAAAGATTACCTAAGTCTCAAACCACCAAACAATCATGTTTAAGTTACACCAGGTTAACACAGCTACCCAGCAGTCAGATCCAATGTGCAGGTCTCAAGTTCAATTGGAGAAAGAGACATTAATATCAGGTTTATTTTCCAAGAAACTGAGACTATATTGTGACTCAACTGAGTTAACAGGCTTCCTTTTTTCACCCCTCTCTTGCTGTCACAGGTGGAAATTTTCATAATGCCAGACTGGACAAAAAAACACCCTCATATGGGTAGCTCAGTATTCATTTTGATAGTATTTGTGGATGATTTTGTCTCTGATCTTCAGTATATTGCTTTCTGAGACTGGTCAGAAATATGAAATGGGTTTCTCATTTTTAATCCCTTTTACAGAGATAATGGCAGTCTCACATAAGCAGGCAGTAAGTCCTGTACACAACGAGATGCCTACCTGTTTTATCTACGTAACACAGGTCACATTTTAGCAATGCTGCTTCAAGAAAAGAGCCAATTATAATATAAGCACCCCAAAACACAGACACATGCTGAATGCTCAGTGCTGAATGCTACACTAGTTCTAATCAGCACACTCAATACTTACATCAATGGGGACACTATCATACAAGCGTTTGCCAATCACAGTCTTTCCTTGAATGTCGATATTTTCCCTATCTTCAATAGGCAGCATCTGCACAAGCTTGCAGTCTATGTACAGCGAGACAGCTGTTGACTGAATGCTGAGGGCAATTTTGTGCCAGCTGCGATCAAAAAGATCACTGACTCGTGCACTTCGAAAGACCACTCTCACAGCATCCTTGGTAAGCCCCACAGCATTGTACTCCACAGCTTTGTTCTCTCCATCCAGTCGGATTGAAACCTGAAAACAAACAAAAGTAATGTAAGTACTATTGCTAATGAGACATACAGCCTCCTCTTTCTTACTTTCTACTTGCCAACTAACACTCCAAAGCCAGAGATGATACAGGATGAGGTTAGAAGCCCAAGAAAGGAGCAGAGAACATTATTTGGGTATGACATAAAACTGGATGGGTTCTAAAACCTGTTCTAAAAAACAAGACTGGGCAGGAGACAGGTTTGAGCACAACCCTATGATCATCTATAGCCTTCACTCGTGAGCAGATTCCTTGGCATGTTTTCATTCCATACCACTGTGATGCCTCCCAGGCAATGTTTGGGCATGCCTGAGTAGTAGCACATGTCCAGAATGTCTCTCTAAAGTTTTACAGACAAAGCTGAGCCTGTTCTGGATCCTGTACAATCCTCCACTACTTCCCATCAGAATAGACTCTGCTATTCAGACACCATCACATGCTTTCAACCATCCCATTAGGCATGGACAAATCCCTCATTTCCTGATAAGAAAACAGCCTGCTGAGCTGTACTGCCTACATGTTATTTCAAACACTTTCAAATGAAAACCAAAACAAACAATAATGATTATGTCTTAGGCTCGGAGGAGACCTAGGATCAGGTTTTGCACAGTGTGGATACAGCCAAACCGTGCAATTTAAAGACAGTGTTGGAGACTGGTTCCTGGTCTAATTCAGTTAATTAGAGGTGGAAGAGACAATGCTTAGGGATGCAGGAAACCTAGAAGGGATAAAAGACAGATGGCCTCAATAGTCTTCTTTTCAGTGTAAATCAAAGAAGTATAGCACACAAGAAACAAAGTCCTAAGTGAGCCCTCTTGGGCAAAGCACTTTCAATGAATGAAAACAAAAGTCCCATTTCATGTTGTACTGAATAATGCCACTCCATTTAAAACACTGCAGAATAAATATCTCACCACTGCTTCTCTCCATCTTTCTTTTATCTCTGCCTTTCTCCCCCCACAACCTATTCTACGCGTACTCCATGTTGCAACTTATGGAGTGGGCAAAAATAGGCTTCTGAGACATACCTTTAGATCATTTACAAATTGATTTTCTCTTTTACAAAGTTAAGCATTTAGTAGCTGTAGCAGGGGATTGAGCAGAGCACAGATCCTGGGGAAGCAGCAGTGCACTAACGAGTTGCAGAGCTGGAAGCAGTTTGGCAACATTGGCACTAAACTGTATCTGATGGAAGTCACATAGGCTATGTCCAAACTTCACCCAAAATATGCATGCAGCAAGCACCATGCTGGCCAGAAATGGCCCCTCAGATGAGTGCTAGCTCAGAAGTGCCTGCAGTCCATAAGCTAAGCAGGTCAGCAGACTTACAGTGGCCCAAACACTACTGGACGCATGAAACAAGGCTCTTGAGGCTCTAGGACAATTCTAGCACTACAGTTTCAGGAACTTTTGAAAACATCACTGAGAATCTAGAGTTCTTTTTCCCTCCACATCCAAGCAGTTCAAATTTCAGCCATCTCTAGCAAAACATATGAAATTGAAAAACAAACAACTCGACCAAACCACCTCCTTCCAAAGCACAACTGAACCTCTACACTACATCATGCTGTTAAGAATGCTACATAGGATCATGTGAACCTTTATTCCACTGTTACAGTATTTTTCTTCCAAGTTCCTGAGAGTACCTGCAAAATACTACTGGATCAAATTCTACAGCAGCCAAGACTCATAGCACAGTGTTACGTCTATTTCCTAAGTAAAGAGTCCATAATGCCTTCAGATGATATCTAGAATGTACGTACTCAAACCTGTTATAGCACACTGCGCTCTTGTTCTGCTGTATATCTGTGTGGCTATCCTTTCCTAAAGAAGCAAACATCCAGCTTTTCATTTACCTCCACATCCTTCTCCACAGAGCTGTTCTCCTAGTCTGTACACATACCCAAAAGCAGTTTCAAGAGCTGTATTTCCCCTACTCTTTCCAACTAACACATATACTTGCATGCTAATAACAATCAAGGTCTGTGCAATACTTCCTCCAGGGTTCAAATTAAAAGTAAAGATTTTTCAGCAAGAAAAACAGAAAATTAAGGAGTGGGAGGTTAAGGCAAGAAGGCTGATTCATGCAGTCAGAAGGAAACAAGGCTGCTCTTTCTGGCAGCAAAGGGCCTCATACCTGTGGTATGCCATACTTGTCAATAATCTGCCAAATATACCAGTCTTCTTTTCTGGAAGCCTTTCGGAATTTGAAGGTAGTTACAAAGGCATATTCATCAGGCAGACCTTGTGGGAATACATCCCTGGCATGGGGAGGGAAAAAGACAGAAATGTATGAGGCATAGCAATGTAGAGCACAATTTCTAAAACTCTGCTTATCCCAGCAATGCTTCCCAAAAATATCACGTAGCTCCCACAAAATCTGCTGTATTTGGCAGCCTGAAAAGCAATGAACATGAGCTTGTTCCCTCCATGTGGTTCTGTCCTTGAAGAGCCCTTCTCTATTCCAATACAGAAGCTCTCAACTTAAATAAAGAGCAGTGAAAACTTCACAATGGGATCCATCAGGTCAAAGCAGCTGAGTTGCACCTGATGCTTTAGCTCACACATTCAGTAAATCATATTCTTCTTCAGGTGCATAGGAGATCTGAGACATCCAGCAGTGGGCAGGCACATCTGAAATCCTCTATAAATGTACCAAGTTACAGCAACAAATATTGTAATATTTCCCCAAAACAGGCACAACACCTCATGTCTGCCCCAGATTTTCCTTAGCTGGTGGCCTGGGAGAACAGTACCTTCTTGAATAAAGCCTTATAATCATTTTAGGCAGCAATTTACTCATTTTGACTCCATCATCCATGCATAAATCTGAATTTACAAAAAGCAGAAGTGTTTGACTCAGCCCCAACATAAGAACATACCATAAGCGAGAGGACAGGACTAGACAGAAGGCATAATTTACCCAGTATCACCATTTTTTGTCATTAGCTGTAAATGGACATCTACAAATGAGAACAAACAGAACAAGTGTGTTCTCCCTCCCTCCAACTCTATGTGATTCAGGGGTCAATTTCAGAGACATCTACAATTACTATTCCTATAGCTTCCTATGTATGGTCTTTTCCAGTCTCCCCTTGAAGCCTAGTAAACTTCACAACATCCATTGGCTAGTAATCACACTACTCTGCTACTACTGTATAATGAGCCTCTTTTTGTTCATTTAGGGCTTAGTTCTTGCAAGGGGCAACATAATGAACTAATTAGTTTTCTTTTTCTTTTTCTTTTTTTTTGTAAACGCATTCATGATTCTATAAAATTTGTTTATATTGCCTCTAAGCCATCTCTTTTTCCCAGTTGAATACTCCCAGTTAACTTCATTGTTTGTAATGCCCAAGCCAGCCTGCTCCTCTGATTAGTCCTAAATAGGTCCTTCCTAAATATCATATCTTTGCTTCTGGACATCTGAGCAGACAGGTATGAGCACTCATTAGAAAATAAAGGCAACAGCAGCAATTAATAAAGAGGAAAACACTGAAAAGTGATTCTCTTAAGGAATACTTCACAGTTAATCCGAAGGCATGCTCAACTAGAAGCTGTTACCGAAGTTGAAAGCAAAAATCTCATACTCAAAATTTCCAAAATGTTGTGTTTTACAATTACAGCAAATGATGAAAGCCACAATGTTCAATCATCTTTTAATCTGTGCTTTGAATTTCCTACATTTTAGCCAAGTTAAAAATTCGGAACAAGTATTACTGTGGCTTCTTCCAGTACTGTAATTTTTGCTGTTTAAAAAGCCCATGGAGACTGGACACCACTATAAGCTGGTCTTCCCACTGAGGACATAGAAACTGTCTGAGGCTTTCCATCACAAGAGAAAACTGAGCCAGGCTCCCACCAGCTCGTTTACCACCAGCTCATTTTTACCACCAGCTCCTTCCCTTTGGAGAGTTGACAAGGCTGTCTCAGTACTCAGTAGCAGCTATTCACAAGCCATGCCTCCCTGATACATCAACATGCCAGCATCCACCTCCCTGAAGGCACGCAAGATAACTTGAGATCTCCTCTCTTTGGGCTGAAAAAAGAAGCCAGTCAGACGTCACTCTGTTGGCAGAGATGCTATGGTGAATAACACTGGTGTGACTGGGGCACTGAGAGCCACCAAGAAGGACTAGGGAATTCTTGGCAGGAGGGAATCACGTTGGTCACATCAGCCTTCTCAAAAGGGCACCCATCCAGATCTCTTTCACTGCTGACCTGTCTTAGTACAAGTTTCTTGTCAAATGGCTTTGTATACTTTCTGTCTCTACGCTTGTCAGAGAAGAGGAGGCATGTCTTGGCTTTTACTACAACTGACAGATTGGGCTGTTTTCCTTCCCCCCCTTCAAGAAACTTCACAAGGCAGCAATGCTGATAGTTGAAAAAGCATTTTTTATCAATGCATCCTCTTGAACATTTCTAAGTAAGAGTGCTGTTAGTGGGGAGACTTCCCTGTGGCTCAACTCCTAAAATTCTATTTCAAAATTTGTGTCTAATGCACTTTCCTCACTCCTTTCACCTACCTTCACCATCATAACTGGATTTAGTGAGCCAACCCAGCCCCTTAGGAACCTGATTTGCATTTTGGGCACAGGTCGTCCTATTGACTTACTCATCTGTAGTGACTCTAACTGTGGCATTACTACTTTGCTAAGGGAGTAGTTATACAAACATATGGTTGGGTTTAATCCCTTGTACTGATAACGTAGTGAGCCTGGCAGTCTGCAAGCAAATCTGGTGGCTGGCCTCTGTGCTCAGTCTCTCTGGATACCTCTGAGCTAGGAACATGAATATCACGATGAAAGCTAGATTCAGAAAAAGTTTTCAGATGCTTAATGCCCGCAGAAAAACTAGGAGTTAGGCACCTAAACATCCTCATAAGTCCAGCCACACTTCATCACACTGTGGCTGACAAATAGTCCATTGAGTAGATTTAAAGTGATAGAAGACTATAATGAGTTTTTCGCAGTCACCCTCAGCTGATTTTTAAAGGTGTTGAAGAACTGAGTGCAAGCAGAAGCCAGAGAAGGGATTCCTGCCAAAAGCAAACCTGAAAACACTCTCATTGCTCTGAAGATATGATAAAAACTGTTCTGAAGTCCTCGGTCCCTGCATCTTTTACAGAGATGCATTACTGCATAAATATCAACATCTCTTTTCATTTCTTTCCTCACTAAAAAGTCATCTCCATCTAGAAGCTCAAATTTACGTAGGAACTGCTGTCCTCAGAAATGTTTTATTTCCTTCTTTTATTCAGGCTGAACTGAGCTGATGATCCATATTATGGAGCTTTGCTGGATGTCTGGTACCTACAAGGGAGCTCTCTGCCAGTTCCTTGGTCTATAACTCTGACAACAAGATGGATTGCAGAATAACTTATTATAAAACTCTAAGACATAAGAATCCCCAGGTGCTGCAGGTTAGTCTAGGAGTTAATTAACTCATCTCCAAGGTCAGGTGAATCACAACTTCTACAAAGGAAAAATGGTAATGGCCAAGGAGGAGGCTCTCTTAGCCATTACCCACTTACACAACATGGTCTCCTTCTTACATATATTTTTTTAGCATAAAAATCTGCATCTGTAACAATCAGCATGAGATCCTACAACTATAAAAATAATACAAAGGAGAAAATAAGATTATCAGTTGTCATTTTAGACATTGAATGTAATGGTTACTAATAGGGTGCATGCAGTTGATAAGAAAAAGACACAGCTGAAAATTCGACCCTTTTCACAGCAGCTAAAAATCACTAACAGTCAATTTCCCTAGAGCCTGTGAAATAAGGCTCCAGAAAACCATTTCATTTCCACACACATCAGACAACTTAAGGTTGTTAGGATGGCAGAAGTGGAAGATGAAGAAAGAAAAAAAGAAAATAAGCAGAGGTTTCCAGATCACAAGAAATTTTGTGATAGGTCACAGACCAAGCCTGCCAGCTGTCTCTGGTCTTTGGAAGAGAAGGTGAAAGAGAAAAACATGGCTGTAGAGAGGAGTAGAGAGGATGCAGTATTGAACCATACATCACAGAATCATGGAACAGACCTATTGAAATCAAGTCCAACCCCTCTGCTCAAGCAGGGTCTGCTAGAACCAACTGTCCAGAACTACATCCTGTAAGGTTTTGAATATCTCCATGGATAGACACTCCCCAATTTGTTACATTGTTTGACTACACTTTCATTAAAGAAGGTTTTTCTTGTGTTTAGATCAAGTTTCATGTTTTCAATTTGTTCCCATTGCTTTTTGTCCTGTCAGTGGATACCACTCAGAATTCTGTCTCTATCTTCTTTGCTTCATATCCTATCAGGTATATATACACATGGATGAAACTGCTCCAGAGCCTTCTCTTCTACAAAACAGAAGAATCTGATCTCTCTCAGCCTTTCTTAATATAATATATTTATGCTTGAAAATAAGTGAAGAGCAAAGAAACATTCAACAGGATTCATGTTAAGTGCAGGAAGTTTTGGCAGCTGTTGGTAGAATGTTCCTCTCTGTCATACAGAACTGACGATGATACCAAGGCAAGAGCTCATGAAGAAACCTAAGACAACTAAGACAAAGTTGAAGTAAGGATGCAGGATGCCCCTACCCACATCCAACAACATATGCATGCTGAAGAAGAAAATAATATTTCCAAATTGGAAAGAGCAAACAGATCATAAACAAATGCCAGGACAAGCAGAATCAGATCAGGCAAGAGAAGAGTGAGGTATATACAGGGCAGGAGGAAGGATTAGAAGAAATAATTGGAGGACAGAATGGGAAAAAAGTTTGTAGGTATAGGCTCAAGAAGATAAATAAGTACATTTTACATGCAACTAAACTGGCACTTTGTAGAAGTACTAGGCTTATATAAAATAATACAGATCCTTTAAGAAGATAATAAAGTGAATTAAATATAATACTCAGTTAATGATTTTGTATCTAATTATGAGATGTTGCTATCAGTTGCTAAATACTGCTTGAGGTTATCTGCAAGACAGGACAGATGTTTTTGTTTTGCTTATTATCAGTTATCAGCTCTGTAAGCTTTATGAGATTTCATTTTCTGTGAGCAATGATCCTATGCGTAGCATCTCAGAATCCTGATGTCCAACAAGTAAAATGGACTGAACATGCAGATGCTTTCTGCAGTTACATATCCATTTGGTTTAATTCCCAAACCACAGGTGTATGAAAGTTAAAATACGAGAGGCTGAAAACATAAAAATTCTTTAATTCTGTGTTCCAGTTAACCATTTAACAGGAATCTTTGTCATTTTGATTAACTAATTTAGGATATTTTATTTATAATTGTCCTGGACAAAAAATATTCTACTTATTTTAGAAGGAACATCAACAGATAAACGGATGAAATCTGAGCAGGCAGAAAGTCATCATAGTTGGTTGGCCTGTCTCTGCTTCTTCAGTCTTTCTGGGAGAATATCAGCAACAACAAAAAACAACAAAGTATTTTAAATATTAATTTCTAAAAGGAATGCAGATGGACACCTCTCTATAAACCATAGTAACTTGTTCCAGAATTTAAATACATTCATTAAGAGTGTGTATTTCTTCCACATTGATTTTTGGTGCTGCTAACAGGTAGACATTGACTTTTAGCCTAGCATTATTCATTGCTCTGAAGACCCTTCACTAAAATTTGATTCCCCAAAGGTTCTTACAGATGGTGATCACTTCAGTTATTAACATCTTAATTTTATCTTACTACACTGTGCTTCTTCAATTTCTCACTATTAGACTTGTTTCCTCTTTAACATTCCATTCACTCCATTCTTATCTACTGAACTGTGGACACAAAGACTGAACACGGCATCCTCACAGTAGTGATGGAGTTCCCCGTGCTGGAGACAGTTAACTGTTAAGTGTTTGATCATTTCTGCTTATACCCCCAAGGACTGTATAATTTCTGTTTCCCAGAGCCTCATAACAGTGGATCATCACTACCAGAATTTCTTAATCAGAATCTGGACTGCCCTACTTCATGAGCTTCTTTCTGCGTGGTCCTGGCGATAACTCCCTCTTGTGATAGCAAACATGCTATCACTTGCTGTTAGAAGCCACAGCAAGAAAGGATGCTACCCAGAAACTTCAATGAGCTTACAAATTGATTTATTCCCCTTTCTACACACATGTAATGTTTATACTCCCTGTCAAGACCAAGGTGTCTGAGTTTACCAGCCTTCTCCCAGATGATGAATTTGAATTTACTTACCCTGAGACTTGATATCATTTAAGGACTTCAGAGTAAAGAGTTTGCCTTTCAATACAGTATATTTGTACTTTAATTTTTTTCAAGACTCTATGTTTAAATGGAGAAAGAAAGAGAGGAGTTAAAGGAGAGAAGGGAAAATCAATCTAGGTGGGCTACAGGATGAAAAAATGTTGTGAAACGAAACAAATGCAAGTCACAGGACAATCTGAAGATGCAATGAACTGAGTAAAAGAGCCAAGACCGGAAAAAGAAAAAAGAAAAAATCAATAGCTTTTCTCCATAAAAAGGAAAATAATTCCCATTGATTTTTTAAGCTGAAGTTCAAACTAGCTCAGTGAAATTTATTGCAAGGATGTTAATGATGACAATTCAATTCGATCTACGTCTTGTGGTTACTCGGTGAAATTAGGCACTCACTCTTCCCAAGGCTACTGCTAGCAGGACTGAGATGACAACCTGAAAAGAAACCATCCTGATAGCCTATGACAAAGCTGACAGCCTCAGATTATAAAAGGCTCTAAGGACGGAATTGACGGTGACAGAGGATTAAAAATTGCTTATTCTTTTAGAAGATCCAAAACGTTATTAGCTAACTGAAAACATCTACCATAAACTGGTCTCTTGCTATTAACAAACATATTAATGTATTCTGAACTATAGCTTTCAGTAGAATACACACTTGCACCAACAGACTCACCAGTGTTATAGAATTTTCAGTGAAGGGAGTTACTTTAGTAGCTTGTAGAAGACAATTTTTAGAAGAGACACTACAGCTACATAAATGACATTCAGATTATGAAGTAAATTATTTGCTAACATTTGAAGTACTGAGGCACAAGTGAGCTTAGAGAGTATTATACATTGTCTCAACAGGACTCAGATACCAAAAATAAAAATAAAAACCAAAAATAAGCTATAGACATGTTCAATAATGTTCAAGGATGCCTGAACTGCAGTTCTCTATGGTCAGAACTGCTAGACACTGTATTACTTTGGCATTATCTTAACTTTGGAGTTAATTTTCACCTTACATGTATAGTTCATTGACAGATGAGCAACTGATAGGAGGAGTTTCTTCCAAATGCATAGAGTTTGTTCAAACAGCTTGGTACATCCTAGATACTACCAAACTCTAAGATTTTTTTCTTAAAACTTGTTTTTACTTTTCCTACTTAAAACAATATGTTCAAAATAAGCCTTACATCAAAGATAATAAACTCTCAGTAGGCTCCTCCCCTATCCCAAGGCAGAGCCCCATGCATTTCTGTTACCCTCACACACAGTGAAACTCCCCTTCTTCACTGTCCCAGCCTGGCCCTCCCGAAGAACCCATGTCCAGCCATGGTGGGTGGGGTATGCTACCTCATCTCTGTGATCCCAATGAGATCGATGCCCTCTCCATATTATGTGGCAGATCTCTACCTTGTGAAGATTCAGATCAGGAGCTGAAACTCCAGCTGAGCCCAGAGTGTAGAAGATACGAGAACCCCTGGGAGGCAGAGTCCCAGGTCATGACTCGCATCTCCTACTCTGTTCTTGATGCCAACAGTGAAAAAACCTTAGACCAACATGCAGACAAGACTCCCATCACCAACTGTATCCATGAAGTAGAAAACACAGGTCTTTGGAGAAGCACAAGCTGCAAATCCAGCTTAAGATAGTTTGAGTTGATAATCTTGAAGATCTTTTCCAGCCTGGATGAGTTTATGATCCCCTATCTCAGTGGGAAAGCTACCGAACATTTCCTTTAGATTCACTTTACTAAGCTTTAAGTTCTTTTGTGAATTTCTTAATGTTGCTCCTAACAACCATTCCCAATACCCAGAAAGTAGTTCATTCTCTATAAGGGTAGAGCCTCATGTGGCTATAGAGGATCTCAAGCATCTGTCACAAATTCTGTGCCAGCAGCACTGAAAAGCGTATAGGTACCAGATATTTGCCTCATGATTCAACTAGAGGAACCAAACAATGGAAATCAGAGACTCAGATGAAAATAAAGTGAAAGACCAAGGTACTCACTCAGTTTTCTGAACAACAGGGAAACTTCCAAGTCGTACATAAGAGCTTTGAATTCCATTTTCTTTCATTCCAAAGATCTGTTTCACACTGAACGAATCCATCAGGTCAAACCCTGAACATAACATAAGTGTAAATACAGGATATTGATCAGGCTGCTATTTAAAAAAGAGAGCAGTGGGGTTTGTCTTTAATTGCATTTTAGTTATGATAGCCCAGAATCACAACACGTGAGAGATTAAAATTTTTCTTATAAGGGAAATTCAGGGAATTTCAATTTTTTTTGGACAAACTTTTAATAAATAAATGAATAAGAGCTTTTTTTTACAAAATTTAAAGTGCCATGTAGTTTCATGGAAAAGTCCCTACATGTGTCAGAGAGCACGCAAAACCAGCAAATGCTCGTCTTTATCACGCCATGACTGCTGTGTGTTCAATTCAGATATTATCTCTACTTTCCTTAGAGAGAAATATGATACAAGCCCATGATCACAGAGCACTTCACATATAATTTATCTAGATAAAATTCAGCTCTCTAGACAGTGCAATAACACAGATTCTCATCCAGTTAGGCAAAGAGTTGAATAGAGGTGTTCCTAGGGAAAGATTCATCTCATAATAAAACAGATACTAACAGTGCTTGTTTCTTTCCATTGACATAAAGAGAGTTTAGGATGCACAGTCTGCATGCTAAACCTCAGCTGGTAAAGGTCTATAGCTAGTGAGATGAGACTCGCTCTCTTCATTGTCAACCAAAGCTCACAAAGTAATAAACACTTCAAACATCCATTATCTCAAGGATTTCAATAGCATTACAGAATATGTGACCATACACTAAAGGAAGAAGTGTCTATTGAGGGTAAGATACACCTCATCTAATTTCAGCTGTCTGGAAATGAGACATGATGTATGCAGGTTGCTTCAATACCCTTATGAGTCAGCAGAGAAATCTAAAAGTTTCTACGAAGATGACTCACCAGTCCTGTCTTAGACCTATCTAAAGACAAGTTCAATGTCTATTTGGTAGTCCCTACCTTCTTACATTCACCATAGAGGAGACCTACACTATCATTTTAAGACTACTGAAATGAGGTATGATATATCCCACTCATAGGCTATCCATTTTTACAATGAATGAGGCAGAAGTCGAGAGGAAAAAATGTTAAATGATTACACACAACTTACATTAATATTGTCTGATTTGCATTCAGGATTGAATAAATGTTTCAGATTTTTAAATTCAGAATAATATAATTATAAGCTTGCTATCCTGACCATTTACAGTATCTCCTTAAAGAGGTACCATCCTATTTCTAAGTGGAAGAAGAAAGAAATAAACCCTGAATATCGCCAATTGAGTTGAGAAATTAGTCAGGATAGATTGCCCAATTAAGACCAGAAGAAAGATAGTCCCTAGAGATGTTCAAGAAACATTTAGATGTTGGTTTAGTGGGAAATATTGGTGACAGGTGGACTGTTGGACTGGATGATCTTAGACATCTTTTCCAACCTTGGTGATTCTATGATTCTATGAAGGAGAGTTCCAAATAAGTATGTGCTTGAAAGTTATCTCTAAGATTATTCTAGCAGAAAAAGAAAATATATATAGCATTTATATTAATTTCATTTGTTATTTATTTCAAATGTCTAGAAGCACTTGGGATTAAATCATTCCCTTGTTGACTTTAGGACTGGGACTAAGATTGTGAAGGAAAGAGTGTGATCTTTTCAATTTAGTACTGAATACCAATGTTAAGATAAGAAATAAGTGATGATGTAACCACTTCTCCAATACCTGAACAGGAGTTTACATCTGGCATTACCTGGCTGAGCATTAAAAAGAGTGCACTTAAACTTTCCCCAGTCACTGCCTGTTTAGTTTGTTGTACTGTAATTCTGCACTGGAGTGACAGTAGAAATTTGGGCTGTACCTCACTTTTCTACCATCAAGGAGGGAGCACATTGTCAGTGCCAGTAAGTGGCATTGAATGGAGTCACTCCTGGATTTAAATAAAAAAGCATAGAATCATAGGATCATAGAATGGCTTGGGTTGGAAGAAACCTCAAAGATCATCTAATTCCAACCCTCTGACATGGGACAGTTGCCAGACACCAGATCAGGCTGCCCAGGGCCTCAACCAACCTGGTTTTGAATCCCTCCAGGGATGAGGCATCCACAACTTCTCTGGGTAACGTGTTCCAGTGCCCCACTACCTTGTAAGTAAAAAAAATTCCATCTAAAATCTAATCTAAATCTCCCCTCTTTTAGTTTAAAACATACCCCCTTGTCTTTTCACTATCAGACCATGTAAAATGTCAGTCTCCCTTCCATTTATAAGCTCCCTTCAAGTACTGGCTTTCACACGTCCTCAACTCTCTTTAGCCAAATCTGGGAAGACAGGACTTCAAGGGCTGGGCTATGGTTAGAAGACACAAACTAAATGCTGACTGAGGGCTACAGGTAAAATTAGATGCAATACATTGCTTTCCAGTCCCCTCCAAAAGTGAAATGGAAGGAACACAGCTACTTAGCAAGAACAAAGCTACTGTAACCCAGTCAGTGCACCATGTACAGGATGAAAGGGTGGGACTTTCCTGTTCTCAGGTGCTTTGATTTAAAAGGTACTTTTTGTACAAAAGAACAGGTGTAATTTCCCAGTTGCTTTATGAACAATTTAATCAGTAATGCCATAAATATGACACTTAGTAAGATGAATAACACTCTTTGATCACAAGCCTCCTACTTCATTCTAGCTACTAAAACAATATGAAATGAAAACTTCTAACCTGATTATCTCTCCCTAAAAGCAGTATACCCTACTCCATTAATGTTAAAACAGTGACCTGGAAGAGAAGCTCAAATTCCTAACATCATACTTTGCTTGAAAAGCAATTTCTTATGCACTGCTCTACTGATCAAATCAGAGGAATGTTTCTTTACTTGCAAGTAGTAACTCCTTACAGGAAGAAGTGAGTTTTTCCAAAATCAGAAAGTAGGCTACCTGTTGCAGGGTAATATTGGTAAAACTTGGCATTGGACATGGTTTAATCATAACATTCAGCAGATTCTTTTTGGCAGGAAGGATGCTCACACTGCATTCTGCCATACTCTAAGGCATGATCAGAGGATGATCAAACAGCTCTGTCTAGAGGTTCCACAATATCTTTTTTCAAGATAATTATTTCAAGATCAGACTAAAGGGAACATGGTCTGTTGCCTTAAGAATGAGTTTGATTTCTGTCTCACTCCACTACAGATCTGATATTGATAATACAGTGGAAACTAGTGTGAGTGCTGAGGTTTTCTCATCTTCAGGGGAAAACCAAAATTATATATATATAAATATATATTTATATATATTTTATATATATATATTTTTTTTCTGATATATATATATATATCAGAAAAAACAATATCCAAATCCAGAAAATCAGAGGAACAAGAAGTTTTAATGGCCAGAAACACAGCAGTGTGCACACTTGGAAAGCTTTCTTAAAGTAGGACTTCTGTCCAAAGAAGCTTTCAAAGAAAAGTCTTGTTTCTCCCAAGGAACTCAAGATAACACTCACAGGGAAAGCCAGGGGGTTGACTGTCATTTCTTTGTCTAATTGGTGAGACACCCCAGAGGAATAAGTTGAAAGCAGATGAAAAAGGAATACACCAGTCTTGATTAAACTCTCAGCAGAATTTTCAGCTTTGTCAGCGTACTAGTAGTGTATCAACAATTGCCAAGGTCAAGAGAGATTGTCATCAGCTACTGTTTCTCTGAGACTTCTGAAAATGGCAATCTGTATTGCTTGTGATAAAATAGCACATTACTTTTAATAGCTGGAGGTCAATGGCGGTAAACTTTATGGTAGATTAGAGAAGCGTATAAATTCTTAGAAAAAAGAGTGTCACTTGGGAGCCTTTCATCAAATACAAGATCTTATCAGTTTTCTTCCCTAACATTTCTGCATTCTTGAAAGTTAAGCTTCCATGGTTTGCTTATGCTCACAAGGAAGAACTTGCATGCTCGCTACACCCTGAACACATACCATTCAATTTCTCCAGTATGGTCTGAAAGACTATTACCACAATCAGTGCCCCTGTTTTTGTTAGCACAAAACAGAAAAGGAAAATGGAAAAGGAAAAAGGGAGAGGGTGAGGGAGAAGGAGAGGGAGAGAGGAAAAAAGAAGGAAAAAAAAGAAGAAAAAAAAGAAGAAAATATTCTCATACTCTGAAGTTCAGTAGTTCACTTAGCCAGCTATGTCTTGCAATTATCTACTTGAAATCAGAGTGCAATTGAGAGGTATGATTTCTCTTCTACTACGTCTAAACCCTTGGCATGCTTACCTTCCAGAATGTCCTAGGCTGAGAACAGTTCTTTCTGGACAGACAAGATGTGTCTGAGTTTTTGGCTGGGACAGAAGTAAGTTTCAAAACACTGCAGGGGAAACCTACTACTTTACTGTACATGTGTTGCTACTGTTATAATAGCAGCCTTTATCTGCTACAGCTTTTTTTTTTTTTTCTATTCTGACATTCTTTCCTTCACAGGAAAGTAAATTCTGTCAAGAGCTAAAAAAATCTCAGGTAATTAGGGATATTTTTAGGAGCTGACAGAATTCTCTGTCTCCAAGGCTCTTCTACTGTGGTGAAATTATCCATATCCATTAGGGCAGTATGTCACTGCCCTAATCACATTGCAACAAGAGGTGACGTTGTGCACTGATGTTACCACAGAATCACAGAATGCTTTGAGTTGGAACAAACCTTAATGATCGTCTAGTTCCAACCTCCTTGCCATGGGCAGGAACAACGTCCAATAGACAAAGTTGCCCATAGCCCTATCCAACCTTGTACTTGGCCTTGTTGAATTTCACAAAGTTTACTTCGGCACCCTTCAAGGTGCTGGTCTTTATGACATGCTGGCAAGGATGTACTCAGAAGGGCCTTTTCCTCTTCTTCAATGACCAGTTATTTCTGTTGATTGGCACTACAAGGGTCAACATTGGAGCAAGCAGATGCTAGATTTTCACATTATCCCAGCATCCCTGTGGGGCAAACAGGACTCAACTGCTTTCTTGTGGTATTATAGACTGAAGAGGATGTTCAGGTGCTGTTATGACCTTACTCATTATAAATGATTGTGAAAAGGGGGTGGAGAGCAAGTCTTCTCCTGGACAGCTTTTCTGGCTCTCTCCCTCCAAAGATTTTCAATGGTTAAGAATTAGTTTTGCGCTGTTTTATTACCACATAGCTCACCATAGTTCTAGCAAAGACAGAGAAAGCAGAACCTTATATTCTGCATAGATATTTCATCTCACATCCAGCACTCAAGAGTTTAATTCAGCATCAAGATACAGCAGCTGTTATCTGACTTATTTCCAAAATATCAAGGTCTGCATCTCTGGAGGAACAAACCAAAGAGATTTACTTGCTTTCCATAAGGCTTACATCAGGTAGTGCGGTGAGCAAATGTGTTGCGTAAGTCATTAAAAATTAATTTACTATAAATTACTAGCAGATTGTAGGGGAATTTTGGAATGATAACATTCTCCAAAACCTATAGATTAAAGGGCCTCAGGAGTGTTCTAAAGAAGTTCTTGATATTAACCATTTGCTCTTTGTTTCCACAGATGTTACAGTTGAAATTCAAGCAGCACTTCATGATGGCCTGACTTTCCTCCCACAAGATTCACTGGACTTGCTCTATGGTTTCACTGAGGAGAGAAGGTAAGAGTGTAAGCTAATAACAAGTCTATGCTGAAGAACAAGGAACAGCTCTTACAGCATGAAGAAACTATCTTCCAGTAATCTTTGTATCTTCTACATGTTTACTCCATAAGGTGGCCAAGAGGACGTTCTAGATGGTCTCTGTTTTATAACCATAATAAGTACCACGATACATGTTGCCACCATTCAGGCTGTTAATCTAGTGATCCTGATTTATTTTCTTGGCCCCAGCAAAGCCGCTGCAAGCCACAACAGTCTCATGCAGGTGCCAAAATGAAACTGACCTCAGCTCGAGCATCAGTCCATGTCTGGATTAACAGAAGCAGGATCATTGCATGAGGGATATCACATAGTTATACTCCAAAATGTAGCAAGCATGGGGAGACAGAGAGGCAGGTAAGCTGGAGGTCACCAGGTTGAACTACAGAGCTACTCTGTACTGCAAACATCACCCTATAGAAATAATCACTTCATACTTTCACACAGGAAAAGAAAGATAACACTTCAGGAAAGATAAGATGAAAAATGAATAAGAAAATGAGACCAAAGAGAACACGAGAGAGAACACGAGAGAGAGAAAGTGGTCAAAGCCAATAGGCAAGTATGTGAATAAACAATCACAGACACACACGGTGAGAGAAAAGGGATGCTGTAATCTAACCTGCAGCCCGTTGTAAAAACAGGAAATAAATACACATCTACAGCAGCAGCCTCTAGAACAGCACATTTCTACACCAGATCTCATGTTAATATCGTGCCACTTTATCTGATGCACTGTTGTGTTTATCTACATCAGTTCACTCTTTCTTCCTAATCAGTTTGCCTCTCAGTTTTCAGACAGTTGCAAGTGGCATATTGAACGACACTGAAAGCTGGTTTTGACACTGAACTCTTTGCTTCACTACTGCAGGCTTTTCTGTGTTGAAGTCATTCCCCATTTTCCCATTGATGGACATCTGGCTTACTGCCACAGGGTCTCTTTGAGCTCCTTTCCTGCTCCAGTGATTTACAAGATTAAACGGGTTCATTACTCCTTTGATGTCCTTGTATATGCCTGATAGGCTTGCACCAGCTGAACCTACCAAGACTATTTGTAGTAGGTTCTGATTTTAGTTAGTTCCTCTATTTTGAAGCCCTCCTTTGAGTTTCTTGGGAGCTAAGGTGCCATGTTTTCCTCTGGAAAGCCACAAAATAGACTAACTACCATCACCCCTTGAGGAGTGGTGGGTTCCACACTTCTTTGAATAAAGATTTTGCTGACAGCACAATGGTCTCAAGAGGATTCTTCAACTCTACAACTGTATGAGACAGTAGATAAATATTTATGAGAGTGGCAGACTGGCATAAGCAGATAAATTATTCTGTTTCTCATTCAATTCCTACTGTTTCCTTGAACAAAAAGCTAGAATTTTTTGTCAGGGTGAGAAAAGATACCAAAGCAAAAACACTTTACTAGAACATAACTTGCTAAATTCTCCTTGCAGTTCTTCTATCTGAGCTAAAGGTAAATCCCACTAGCAGGTTATTCATGGAATTAAAGTACTCCCACTAATTTTAGGTGCTATGATCAAAGCCTAACACAACTGCAGGCAGGTGGTGGTTACTTTATGCCAGTTAATCAGTACAAAACAGATCAGACCTATAGTAATCCAAAAACTAACCACAGAGGTCATTGGAAAACATTCACATCAGACAGGCTGATTTATCTCCAAGTATGGGAGGAGTTTCTGGAAAGTTTATATACACCTTCTTCCCATCATGTGTGCACAATGGACAGAAACCCTGCGCTGATGAATCCATGAGACATTATTTCCAGTCACTTCTTTTGCAACAATCTCTTTCTGAAGTAGAATAATTAAAACTATCTGGACCAAGAACTATCTGGAAGATATTTCACAATTCACTACACTACTAATCTACACATAGTCTTTCTATAGCCAAAAGAATATGAGGAATAAGAAAATGTCCTTCTTTTCATTTCTGGGAGAAAGCAAATGCTACTTGTTTAAAACAAAACACAGAAACCTTTCAGGATAGCTATTTTCTTAAATATCGAGATATCTGAATACTTTATGTGCACATTTCTTTGCTTGATTAGCCCATGTAAGTCTTTTATGTAAATGCAGAAGCCAAAATTTGTTAATGTTGAGACTCAGAGCAGAAAAAAGCATTCAGGGGAACCACTCAGCTTTCACCAGATATCCCAGTTTTCTCACTTCAGTAGCGAATCCTAAGGTAATTTCACCATTTATACTCCATGTTTCCTGCTGTCACTGAGCAGATCATCAGTGCTGCCTGCTCCAGCATGGATCTGATGCCTAGCATTGGTCAAGTCATTCACATGACTGAATCCACTGAGATCCATGATGTTGGGTAATAGCTACAACTGTGAATATATGAAGGAAAAAAACCACCCTAAAATCTGGGTGTTTAATTCAGAGAATTCCTGACCCTAGCTCTACTGGTGTCAGTGTGGGTAGGCAAGATTTTCTTAGAGTTACTGCATACTAGAATGTCCTTGAACTCAAGTATTCAGTGACTTCTGCAATACTAAAAGTCCCCTGAAGTGTGATTTCCCAATTATAATGTTGAGATTGGTTCTTGAACAGTCCATAGACTCCTGGAATGCCATACTGAAAGGAACTTCCTGGAATTACCTCCACTTTTATTCCAACAAGCTGCTCAGAGAATGAATGCAGCCCACAGCAAAGTCCATCAAGTTTCTCCAGCTCACAGGCACTGGCTCTAGGTCAGTGTCAGTGTCAGACTAGGTCAGACTCTGATCAGGTACTGATCAGCTCTTATTTTCCCTACTTACTTCTCATGGAGACACAGAAGTTATAGACAGATGTATTTTTTTTCAGGAAACAGATTTCAAATCACTTTCCAGATCCCTAGAGAATGGAGATCATTACCACTTAAGGAAGTTCTGATTACTCTTCTCCAAATTATATACAGACGACTTCCTAGGAAAAGTGGGAAGGAGGGAAGAAGACAACATCGATTCTCTTTTTATTATTGCCTTGTGAGTGGTGAATGTGACAGCAAAGTGAATCACAGAATCTCTATCTTATGAAGGATGCTCCAAAAGTAATGCCTCCTATTTTACTATGTTAGCCCACAACATCAGAGGCGGATGTTGGCAGTATGGAAGTAGAGTTTGAACCTTCCCACCAATATTCCATTACATTTTGTTATTCTGTGACAGATGACAGCAGAGGGATGATCTGACAACATGCTGTTTGGCATGGAAGTGTGTGTGAAGCAAAGCTATGTGACTGAATTCCTCCATGCAGAAAAAGCAGCACCCACTGACATTCATCAGTGTTTATGAATGTTTCTGGAGACCAATCAGTGGATTACAGCACAGTGAGGCAGTGGGTGGTGCACTTCAGCAGTGGTAACAGCTACGGTGGTTCACTTCTGTCGGTGAACATTTTTCATCACTGACAAAAATACATTGCTAATGGTGGTGCCTACGTTGAAAGATAGTGTTCTGTAGCTGAGAGTCTGCTCTACCAAATGGAGTTACTTTGCTGAATGCATCTGCTGTAATTTCCGTAGAAATAAATAGGAGGCATTACTTTTGGAGGGGCCTACATATATGCAGCCCAAGACAATTTGGCTTCACATAGAATCATGGAATCATAGAATCACTCAGGTTGGAAAAGACCTTAAAGATCGAGTCCAACCACAACCTAACCAAACTACCTTAACTAACAACCCTCCACTAAATCAGGTCCCTGAGCACCACATTCAAATGGTTTTTAAACACACCCAGGGATGGTGACAAAACCACCTCCCTGGGGAGCCTATTCCAGAGCTTAACAACCCTTACTGTAAAGAAGTGTTTCCTGACATCTGACCTAAACTTACCCTGGTGCAACTTGGGGCCATTTCCCCTCGTCCTGTCACCTGTCACCAGTGAGAACAGACCAGCCCCACTCTCTCTGTAAGCACCTTTCAGATATTGGCAGAGAGCAGTAAGGTCTCCCCTCAGCCTCCTTTTTCACAGACTGAAAAGCCCCAGTTCCTTCCTCATAGGCCATATTCTCCAAGCCCTTCACAAGCCTTGTTGCCCTTCTTTGGATCTGCTCCAGCACCTCCGTGTCCTTTCTGTACTGAGGCCCAGGCAAGCAAAAAGGTTGGACAAACATGATATCATCTAACCATTGATGCAACACCACTATGCTCACCAAACCATGTCACTCAGTGCCACATTTACCCTTTTCTTGAATACCTCCAAAGGCACTGAAATTTGTGACTCCACCACTTCCTTGGGCAGCCTGTTTCAATGCCTTACCACACATTCTAATAAGAAATTTTTCTTAATATTCAACCTGGCTGCAGTGTGGCAGAGAAAAGCTCCATCTCTCTTCCCCATCTCTCATCGAAGTCACAGCTACAATCCTATCCTGCATATTTGATTGTATCATTGTGGATGTAGCACTACTAGTGTTTACATGAACAGCCAGCTTTAAGTTCGCTGCTCATACACACCCTTTGCTGAATACTGTATCTGTTTATCTACTGTCTGAAGTCAGTGATCCACTACAGAGCCCTGCAGCTATTCATGGATTCACCACTTACCTCTCAGAGGGATTCCCAAGGAGACTATGAGATGGACAATACAGAGTGCCAAATACTAAGGGAGTGTGAAATGCCCATCACATTGTCACAACAAGAGCACTTCTGTCCCCTGAGGGACATTGGTTAATGTGTTCCTTCTGTATGTTCAACTGTCTGGACACTCTACTTTCCTCCCGCTACCACATGGCTTAGTGGGCAAACATAAATAGCCCTATGAATATTATAATTAGCTGGTGACTCACTGGCATCTCTGGAATGCAAACCCTGTCTGGCAAACCACAGGATACTGGAGACACGCTGACAGTTAAACAAAGCCATTGCAGTCTATAATTGCAAGCTACTAGTTTTACAACCAGTGTCTCCATAGTAAAATGCCCAAATGTCCTTTATAAAGCTATATCAAAACACAGAGATCGTACATAACTTTGGCATTTTGCTTGTTTGTGCACAACGGTTTCAGAGATGGGGATGAGAGTCAGACAGCTGAGGTCAATGTGTGGTACAACCTATAATGCAATTTCTGCTGTTCATCATACACTCTTGTGATTGCCTTTTTGACACAGGAGTTAAGAGTCAGGGCTTTGATGTTTCCTTCTTGGCCCATTAACACCATCCAGCGTGGCTTGTATGTGATGCATAATGTCATGTAGTAGTTGGAAGTATCTCTCCCTAGAGTTAATCTTTCTCAGCGTTTTATGTGAATTATTGCAAGTCATTCTTTACTTCTGTGGCAGATTCACTCTGAAAAGAGGAGCCAGTATCTGCTGAGGAGTGCTGTCTCATCTGGTGGAATATGTTGAAGAGCAGAGCTCAGCTCATTTGTAATTATTGAGATCATCTAGATTATTGCAATCAAACCTCACATTCTGCAGGTCTAAAATAATTCAAATAGTTCAAATGTGAAGTTTTAAAACCCCATGAAGTATAATTCATTTGCAATAGCTTGGTATTTTATTTACTGTTTCAATGCAATATAGTTGTTCATAAAAAATACACAAGGAATACATCTTCAGGGTGCAAAATGATGTGTTTTCCTGCCTCATCATGATTAGCAGTAGGCTATGATCCTTCGCTAAAAGCTGACGGAAACAAAAAACCAATATAGCAATATAGGAGAGATTAAGTCTAACAACTGCAGTTTCATTTTGCATATTTCAGGGTAGATGAGTCAAACCCTCTTTTGTTTACATTTCCCTTCTTGATTAAAAAAAAAAAAAAACAACAACTATGCATGGTACCCAGTAGGATACTGTAAGAACTTCATTTTAAATATCAGTAAGCATTGTTTTAATATATCAGGCTTTCTGGAAGAGAAGAAGTGTTTATCTTGGTATCCTAACCAGATTTCTCTTTCTCTTTCAAAATTCCCAGTGTTATTTCTAATTTCACATTTATATTCAGAACTTACACCTTGTGAACTGTTCAGCAGACGCTTCTTCACTTTACTGCCAAAATTTACATCAGTAGTACAGTAAAGCTGCCTATATATTCCCACCTCATGCCATCCTATTTCACTGTGTCAGTTCTCAATGGATGCTATAGATGTGTCTTCTCATTTAAATGCTGTGATACCAGAGGGTCACAGAGTTTAGCCCTCTGCTATGAGAAGTAGCCCTGTTCATTGCTCTTTATTTGTCTCCTTTACCACTATTTTGCTGCTTGTTCCAGGCTTTCATATCTCTGACAGTTTCAAACCTTCCTCTAATGTCTTACCTGAATGTATTTCTTAAATTGCTGATATCTGTTTTTTAATGATACTCTTTGTCCTTTAGCTTGAGTGATTCCCCTAATCTCCGTCCGGCTACTCCCCTGATCTATTTGTGGAAAGCAATCATATCTCCCTCTTCCACCTGCACACGGTAAGAGTAACCAAACTCAGTTTTGTAATCTATTGAAAATAGTCTGTCTGGCTTCTGAACACAGTATTAACTCCTCAAGACCAAATCCGTATTTCCTGAGCAAAGGAAATATGATCACACTTTTCTAGATAAGCTGAAGCCAAAGCCCTGTCCATTCTCATAATTTCCTCCCTATCTCTATAAGACCTACTCTACCTTATCCTGCTTTACCTTATCCAGTAATGACCTTTGCCTTTTTCTTTAACTGTATAACACTGTGGCTTACAAGAGTCTACAAACCAAGACACCACCAGTTTTGAGAGAATGGATTTGTAGCACAAATTCCTATTCCTGATCTTTAATTCCCCTAACAGGTAATTTCAACAAATATTCCCAAATCAAATAGAAAAATTCCCAAGCTTTTGTGGCAAACCAGTTCTCTCCAGATCATTTCTCTGTACTCAGCCATGGTGAGTACTGATGCATCTTGAGTACTGTGTTCAGTTTTGGGCCCCTCACTACAAGAATGATATTGAGGCCAGGCAGAGAGTCTGGAGACGGGCAACGAAGCCGTGAAGAGTCTGAAGCACAAGTGTTATGTGGAGTGCCTGAGGGAACTAGGATTTTTCATTCTGGAGGAGTCTTGAGGGAGACACTGCTCTCTGCAACTACCTGAAAGGAGGTTGTGGCAAGGTGGGAGTCAGCCTCTTCTCCCAGATAACAGTGATAGGATTGAGAGATAGCGGCCTCAAGTTGTTCCAGAGGAAGTTCAGATTGGATATTAGGAAAAATTCCTTCTCAGAAACTATGGTAATGCATTGAAACAGACTGCCCAGGCAGCTGGTGGAGCCACTGTCCCTGGAGGTGTTCAAGAAACGTTTTAGATGTTGTACTGAGGGTATGGTTTAGTGGGCACAGTGGGGATGGGTCGATGGTTGTACTAAATGATCTTAGTGATGATCTTTTCCAAACTTAATGATTCTATGATTCTATTCCTGCATGACAGCCTGATCCCAATTCATATTGTGGATATTAGAATCATAGAATCATAGAATGGCCTGCATTGAAATGAACAACAATGATCATCTAGTTTCAACCCCCGGCTATGTGCAGGGTCGCCAACCACCAGACCAGGCTGCCCAGAGCCACATCCAGCCTGGCCTTGAATGCCTCCAGGGATGGGGCATCCACAACCTCCTTGGGCAACCTGTTCCAGTGCATCACCACCCTCTGAGTGAAAAACTTCCTCCTAATATCTAACCTAAATCTCCCATCTCAGTTTAAAATCATTCCCCCTTGTCACATATTCACAGAGAAAATAAGACTTCTGGCTTGTTACTCCCTTTCCTAGAACTCCATCATTATTATATCCCTGCTAGCCAGCTTCTTACTTACTTTACAATGTTTATTTATCTCTACCATTTTTAATTTTAGCAATGATTTTCAATAAAGTACAAATTGATAAATTGATAAATGCTCGCTGGACTCCAGATAGATTAAATCAACTTATTTCTGTTTATCTACAGAAAAAAATCAACTGTATTTTGAAGAGAAAATACAAGTTCAGTGTTTGGTTCTCTTCCAGCTCGCAGAATGCTTTTAAATGCAATTAGTCTTCTGATTGTGAATGTACTTCTCAAGCTGTATCCCTGTGCTCACCCTCAGCATTAACAATATCTCATGCATCTGTCACTGCTCAGTCACACACCTGACTCCCTTCATATTGCAAAATTTGTCCCTTATAGCCCATGTTATGATCTAGCCCTTGTTCTTTTGCTAATCTACAATGATTCAATTCACATTCACTTAACTGCAGACACACATCAAGCTGTTGGTTGTGCTGCAATTTATATGTTGGTATGGTATACAAGAAAGGGCTGGCACTGGTGATGTTCTGTGTGAAATAACTGTCTGTGACATCAGCTGCTGCATTACTTTCAATAAAAAGACAGTAAAAGAAAATCCCCAGGAAGTCTTTTCTTCCTTTTAGTTCTGTAATCTCCTCCCTGTCTGAGAAGGGTAATAGGTGTGTGCTGCAAGAAGTCTTTTAACACAGTTTACCCCGCCCTCAAAAAGAGATTTACTGCAACTTCCATCTTATTGGGCTCCACTCTGTGTCAACTTAGAAGCAAGCTTGGACAGCATGCAGCTGTGAAGTGCAGTGCTAAGAGCCTGTTGGGCAAGGCTCAATTTTAGCGATCCAAGTGGAGTGCAAGACAGGCATTAACTGCACAGCTTTGAATGTATGAGAATGGGTTAACAAAGGAACTGCTTTCCACTCTGTACTGTCAGCAGTAAATCCATAGAAATCCATGCAACTCTCACAATGCTCTCACAAAATGCTCTCACAGGTGTGAGGCTGCTCCCCGAAACTAAAATGCAGCATACAAAAGCCCTTCAGCAACAACTAGCAGCAAAATACATTCCTTTGGAAAAGTATATACTGCACCGTAAACCAATGGAATTTTTCCAATTAACTTTAGAGAATGCGATGATATTATGTTGGAATTGGACCCAAGAGCCTAGTCTTCCAAAACCATTACAGTGAACATAAGGAATACATAAATAGTGAGAAAGCATTTTGTTCCTTTGCCGATACATCTCCAGCAACACAATGACCCTAAGCAGACCCAGAACTTCAGTTCAGCATTGTCCAGGTAAAAGGCAAACATTCCCTAAACATAAGGTGCAGGAACAAAATGAAAACACTGTTGCACCATGTAAGAGCAATCAGGAGCCTTACACAAAATGGATGGAGAGTGGACAGAGATGTTTTTAGTCAAATATTGCAATAACCTTTTATTATTGTTCATTATATGATGAGCCTTTATGCTGAAAAGACATCATTAAAGTTAAAATACTGAACATTGACAGTGCAGTCTAGGATGGAAGTGAGATTCAAAAATAAAGGAAAAGTAAGTCAGAAACTTCACATAAGAGCATACTTACATATGTAGATATACATGCATATATGTATATACTGTAGTAAAAAAATCATGCATCAGATCTGCAGTGGAATGTTTGTTCTTTACATTTCTCAATGAAAGATATGTTTTTGAAAACAAATAAAAGGATATAGTGTATCAATTAGCACATGAACTAAAATTCTACTCTGATTAACACAGAGTAGATGCTGACAACCATTTGCAATATCAGTTTTCTGGAAATCATCATGTAGAAGATGGCCATGTGGGAGGGATACAGTTCTCCTGCTCTTTTTGAGCAGCAACTTCCATGACAGACTCAATCAGAATCAGTAGGGCTAACTGTTGAATAGCTCTACTGTTTGCACGGCCATGTGACTGGAGGACTATCAGAACAGGTTGATACAATACCTACAGATGGACAGCTGTTGAGATTGTGTATCTGGGGGCTATAATTTTGGATCTAGCAACCAGAAAAAGTGTTACCACTCAGCATTATCACAGGCACCAGTAAAGCCAGACTGCAGCCAAAATAAGCTGCCTACAGACAGTAGAGTTGAACTGGTATTTTGTGCAGGCGGTGCAAATCCCCCCCAATGAAAAAAACTGCTGAAGTGTAGCAGAGCTGTCAGACCTTTACCATTTTTATTCATAATCAAGTTGCAGAAGAGCCTCCTGCTACTCACTGCAATTTTTGGGTCAGGCAGAGATATTCAAAGCACATCCCTGATGGAAAGATTTTCTCTGCCAACAGCTCAAACTGTATTTGGGGGTTAGAAAAGAGGCACAGCCTTTGCATACGTCTGACATGTTAATTCCTTTGGCTGCCTGGAAGAATGTATCTGAACTCAAGGGAAAGCAGAGATCCCAACAAACCTGCTTTCCTTCAGCTTTCTCACTAGTATTTCAGATGAACTCGTTCTTTTGGGGATTTCTTATTTCTTTCTCTGTGTTTTCTTGTACACGCACACACATATATATAAGCTGTACTTCAGTAATAATTGCCATTGGAGTTTGACATCCCACAGCAGAGATTAAATAAATGGACATTAAATCTCACAAAAACTTGAGTGGTCAAAAAAACACCCAAAGAAAAAGAAACATCTCAAAGGCTTATTGATTTCCTCTATCCTCTAAGTTCCACTAGATTTTTAATTTGCTGTCATATGAAAGAAAAAAGCTCATGATTATTTTTCTGTTCATGGTCAACAGATGGTCAACTCTTCGTTGTCAACTCTTTTCCTGCCTAACAGTCCTACTTCTTCATCACTGAAAATGTTCTGGATTAAGAAAATGCCAGTTAAAAGAGATAACATATAAGAATATCACACATGAAACATACAATTACACTATTTCAGCTCTCAGCTGTGCAGTAGAAAAGTATGTCTCTTTACCTGGAATCTCATCTGTATCCCCATTAGTGTGCTTGAATCGATCTCCTTCCACTTGAACATTTGGACACAGAACATCTGAAAAACAAGAGAACCAGTACAAAATTATCACAGGCTAATGAAATATTTTATAAGTTACAGAACTAACAAAATCTGATTTACTGGGTTTTGTCCAACACTTCCACATGGTCCCACAGCAACAATTCTGTTTCCTGTCTCTACATGCCCTAAATTCCTTTCCCTTATTCTATCCAATAACTGCAAGCTGAGGAAGAGATCCAACATGCTACGTCTCGTTTTAAGCCACCTTTTTATTGACTGGCCAGACAAGAAGCCAAACATAACAAATGACCAGAGTCTTCCTCTAAGCTAGGACATTACACTGGGTTTCTCTCTTTCAATGCTCCATAAATCTTTGTGGAGGTCACTGCAAAAGTTTAAAATACAGTTCCACTGTCAGATTTGGTGAAAGTTAATTTCTCAGTGCCCAGCTCTCACTGCAGTGCTGTTCAAACGTATCAGATAGGACAGATCCTAGTTGAAAAACTCCCAACCCTAACGAGACAAAACAGAGGCAAGATGGGAAATGGAATCAGGAGCACAGATTCTGTGGTTTCAGTCACACAATGGTTCCATAGCTAACGAGAATCAGAGAGAAAGTGAAGCCTAGCCTCTTATATCTTACTGAACTGTGTTTGGTTCCCCTGTCCTCTTCTAGGGCCATGACTGTTTACGTGTGTGTGTTCCTTGAGTTTGTTCAAGCATTAAGTATGAGCAAAACTTTGAAGAATATTTAGCTCAACAGAAGGGTTTCAAAGAAGACTGTGAAAATAAGAAGTCATTTCTCATGCTTCCAATCAGCATCAACACCATATGCTTTTCTAAAGAGATCTGTCTACCTATTCACCACTTTCCTGCCATACCACTGAAGTAGCATTTATTTATGCTTTGCTTTACCAGATGAACAGATAATTGCACACTTGTAATCAGTGAGGTCAGTTAGCTCAAGGAATCAGTTTAATGAGATAATAGAAATGAACCCCTAACTTAGGGGCTCTCTGAAGACTTTCTACAGCAGGACCACTTCAATCTGTGTTTGAAGCTACATCTGAAATTGTGCTGTAAGAATGACTTTTCTGAGGATGCTGCCAGCAGGCCGTATTTCTCCTTCCACCTCCTGACTCTCAACAAAAAAAAATAATGATATTCTACCATTCCAATGGTTGGTTAGGTCTAGCAATGAAATAAGATAATTTTCCTGTTCCATTGCACTGATGAATTTACAGACCAGATTATCAGCTGCAGCTGAGGTACTCAAAGCTCAAAGGAAAGGTCACTGTAAAAGCCATTGCCAAAAGCCTCAAAAGCCATGCGGAAATCAGAAGCAGTTGAATACAACCACCTACCCCTCTGCTGCAGCAGAAAGTGAGGCCACAGAGCAGTTAGTCCTGCTAGTATATGTTAATCAGGGCATTCAGAACTGGGCAATTTTGTATCCACACAGCAGGACCAAAGTGCCTTCACCCAAATAAAGGTCTCATGCTGAATAGTTCACATAGACAAGGAGTTTGTCAATACGTTTAGAATACCTCAGCCAAATTCCTATCGGAGTTTTGAGATAATCACAAGCATGCTTACATATCTTTGCCAATCACGCAATCAGATTTTTATTGGTCTATCTTCAGGGCTGCTGCTTCTACAGATATAATGCAGAGGAGTTACCTTTTTCACCACACAGAATCATAGAATGGCTTGTGTTGGAAAGGACCTTAAAGATCCTTCCCACTGGTGGGCAGGGATGTCAACCATTAAATTAGGTAGTCCAGGACCCTAACTAACCCAGCCTTGAACATCTGCAGAGATGAAACTTCCACAAGTTCTCTAGGCAGCCTGTTCCAGTTCCTCACCACCATCATAGTGAAGAATGTATTCCTTACATGTAATCCAAACCTATCTTTTTCTTCTCATTTATAACTGTTACATCTTATCCTATCCAGGCTATACAGTCTGGTGAAGAGTGTCTCCTCATCTTTCTTGTAGGCCTCTTTTATGTATTGGAAAGCCACAGTAAGGTGTACCCAGAGTCTTCTCCAGGCTGAACTGAACAAGCCCAGTAGCCTCAGCCTTTCTTCATAGTAGAAATGCTCCAGCCCTCTGATCATATTCACAGCCATTGTCTGGACCTGTTATAACAAATCTATGTCCTTCTAGGTCTGGAGGCCCAACAGGTAGATGCAGTATCACATTAGGAATTACAGAATTATAGAATCATTAATCTTGGAAAAGACACTAAGATCATCTAGTCCAGCCATCAACCTATCCCCACTGTGCCTACTCAGTCATGTCCCTCAGTGCTGTATCTACCCTCTCTTTGAACACCTCCAGTGATGGTGACTCCACCACTTTCCTGGGCAGCCTCTTCCAATACCTCACCACTCTTTTTGAAAATTTTTCCCAATATCCAACCTGAACCTCCCCTGGCACAACTGGGTAAAGCCATTACCTCTTCTCTTACCAAACCAATATGGGTTGATGCACAGAATCATTTCATGTACATTCTAACTATTGGTCTCTAGTGCTCCCAGTGCCTGGTGGTTTGAAAACCAAAATATTTCGTTCAAGCCTATTTACATCTTCACATTATCAGGTGAAACCATCTGGTTCTTCCTCCTTCTAAGAGGTCTGTACAACTTCTCAACATAACAGGGGAGCTCTACTCTGATAGGAACACTTTAAAAATTGAAGACTTGCAAGAGCCAAAGTTAAACTTATTCCCTTTCATAACCAAGATGTACTGATAAAAGATTTGCTTAGAAGTATCAAAAGTCCTACACTGTATTGATGTTTTGGATTTATTTATTTATTATTATTTTTCTAAGAAATGCACTTTTGGCTGTAAGTACTGAGTCAATTACTATAAGTAGCACTTTTGAGACTCAGTCTGAAAATGAAATGGAAAGAGGTACGTCTATCCAGTAAAATAAGCAGAGAAAGAAATCAATCTGAGCAAAATTCTCCTAAACAAAGAATAAATAAATAGAAAGCATGAGTAAAGTCACTAAAATGTCTTTCACGCACACTGTCAAGGACTCCTGAGAGATATAAAGAGAAGAATAAAACAAGCTCAAACACAGATGGGTACCTCTTAATGAAAGCAGGAACTAATGCTGATCAATTGTAGTCATATAAATTATCATTCCAATCTTAATGACATTACAAGTCCCTCAACAGGTCTATGGCTTCCTAGCAGAGAAATAAGTTTGGACTAGCAAAATCTTCCTGGCATTAGCTGATATGTTTGAACCAGGATTATAAAGCAAATCCATATGCTTGGCCTTGATATAGAACTGTCTTGAACAAAAAAGGAAATACCCATGACAATAAAATAATCTCTTCTTGTAACTTTGTTCTTAATATCTCTTATTACCTCTTAAAGAACTGTAGCCTCACTTTGGCCTTCATTTACAAGTGTCTTGTGCTCCTTTCCTGTCTGTTCCTAATGTATAAGAAGAAACAGCCCGCAAGGGAAAGAAAATGACTGCAATGCCTGCTTTAATTCACACAAGCATATGAAAGATCAGTGCTTTATTATCTAACTTAGCAGACCCTTGCATCCAAAGTAAGAGTGTGCCAGACTGAAAGTACATCAATTGGTCACAAATAACACCATGTCCTGGCACTATATCCAAGGATGCAAAGAGAGAAAAGAGAGGACAAAAGCCATTCCCCTGAAGTCTTTCAACGAGATCCCTGATAAAGGTTTTAACACCAAGTGTGCTTATACCCATTCTTTCTGCTATTGCCAGGCCAAACTTTGAGCTAACCCTTGTGGTGCTTTGAGAATTCCTCAGAAGGTTTGCAGCAATTAGATCCAGCACCAATGGCAGAATGAATAATGAAGTATGCTCTGCAACTATGTTGTTACTTATGTATTTTGTTCAAAATTACTTCCATATCCTCTATCTTATGCATTATTCCACCAATCCTTTGTTCTATCTGCAAATCCTATCATCAAATATTTTACACTTATGACCATGCAGCTCATGGAAATTTGGGAGAATGTCAAGATATTGATATATTCCAGATATATTTACAGTTTATCTAGAAATGATTACTTTCTGCTGATACCTGCTACATGAAATCAGTCAGTTCTTAATCCACCATCACTTTTTAAAGCAAGTGTCATTCAGTAGTAAAAATACCTGTAACAATACCTAGAAAGAAATGCATTGTAGTTACTATATGAACCAAACTGTAACTTCTCACATAAAGGAATAAATTGTGCTAGAGATGACCTCTTTCCCATAAAACAATAATCCCTGTTTAGGTACATAATATTTCCCATTCTTTAATATTTTCTTCACTGGCTTCTGTATCAGTGCTTCTGGTTGTTTTTTTTTTTATTTGTTTGTTTGTGCTTTTTTTTTTTTTTTTTAATAAGGAGATCAAGCAAACCATTTGTGCATATGCGTATACTTAAATATAACTTCATTTTTAGTAGAAATTCATTATCATCATTTCAAAGGCCTATACTTAGTGCTACACTTGGCAGCTAAATGTTTTCCTAGGTATCTTTCTTCTCTCACAATATTGCTATGCTCTAGTAGCTCACACTTGCCAGTGAGGACGCTATGTTTTGTTGGGATAACTGTAGATCATTTCCTTCCACCACAGACAGATTCCTCAACAGCTAACTTTCTGAATGTAGGATAAACACCTGATTTTCTCTAGCTTCTTTTTTCACAATCTTTTTTTCAGAACTCTTTGTGGATCCCTGATCACCCCTTCAAAAAACTGCTCAGTCATCTCTTTTCAAAAGGTGCTTATACATCTTATAGTAACAGCACACCTGATAGAGTACTATCATTTTTCATGAAATAGAATTGGGACAGGTATTCACAAAGTTTAGCTCTAGGGTAGAAAGACTACTCTCCCTAGATTTCCTCTACACTAAAAAAGAGAGAGAACTTCTGAGTTGTGTATTTGAGACGGAACCTAATGAAAAACGTTAAAATTGCTCCTAGAAGCTTTGTTCCTCTACCAAGAATGCTCTCCCAGGAGATGCTTTCATCCCAGACCTTTACAGTGCTTCATTTCAAAGCAGAAGCACCAAGAAATGGTTCAATACATTGGGCACTGAAAAGTTCTTACCTAAACTGAAGTGTCTTAGCACCCGTACTGAAAATCAGATTTAAGATGAGATGCACCACTTTTTGGAGATATCCTTCTCTGCACTGAATATAGGCAGATTACACATCTCTTTTGCACTGGATGCTTTATTTTAAGTCATTTAAATTTAGGTGAAGCACTCCATCATAACATCCTGAAGAACCTTAAGAAAATGAGGCTCTCTGACCCACTTATTGTGATGGTGATGCCTTCCTCTGAATCCTGCTAATCACTGGACATTGTTGACCACTGTTGACTTGGTATGTCTGAGCTTCTTGGTTCAGGGAAGCACAGTATAGCTTTCTGTAAGTGAAGCTAACACTTTTTATTTAAGAAAATCATACTGAGATTTTTTATGATAATGAGTGATTTAAGCCTCAGTTTTACATTTCATCCTTCAGCCTACTCTCTATGAAAAAATCCCAAAGCTGTTAAACATTTTAAAATTAAAAGAGGCAGTACATCTTACAGAATATACTCACTGTAAGACACTTGTCAAATCAGGAACTTTCACTAGTACTAAATTAGCATTAATAACATATTGATGCAAAACTGTAATAATAGAGCTAAACTTACGGAAAGGAATAATGTGAATGATATGATAGTTCTGCTCTCTTTGCCTCCTAGAGTTTTTAAAGCAAAATGAAGTAAAAGGGGAAGAAGAAGGGAAAAGCGGAAGGAAGGAAGGAAGGAAGGAAGGAAGGAAGGAAGGAAGGAAGGAAGGAAGGAAGGAAGGAAGGAAGGAAGGAAGGAAGGAAGGAAGGAAGGAAGGAAGGAAGGAAGGAAGGAAGGAAGGAAGGAAGGAAGGAAGGAAGGAAGGAAGGAAGGAAGGAAGGAAGGAAGGAAGGAAGGAAGGAAGGAAGGAAGGAAGGGGAAAAGAGAATTTGTTCTACACAAAGACTCAGTTAGAGTCTATAAAATAGAAATGGAGAAATTATTTTGCACTCTATTGAGTAGTTACATCTATCAAACTCTCCCTTTAAAGCTGAATCAAGACAGATCTAAACTAGAAAACCATTTTTCCTTTCTGACATTACCATTTTCTACCACTAGACTAGGCCATGAGGCCTCTTCTCCCTCTGCTGAAAAATCCACAACTCCATCCCTTCAAAAGCTTAGGTAAAGACACATGACCATGTCTGTTATCAATGATCCCCAGCTAAGAGTGGTGCAGTCCTACCACTCCTCAGGGTTCTCTATGGAGAAGCCTTCCATACAAAGTACTAAACACAGTCCTTAGTTGCCAGCGCTCCATCCCTTTATCCTTAGGACTCTTGTTAAACAGTTTCTTCAATTTCAGTTTTATTCTTTCAAGAATAAGTCCTCAGCTGCCAGGGGCTTCTCCAGGGACTCATGTATAGTGAATGCTGAACACATGTAGCTGTCAAGTTACACAAGAATAAAGCAGAGGTGAGAAGAGAAACAGCAGGTTAAAGCAAGCATTATTTATTACCATGTTTTGCTTTTTTTTCCAACCAAGAACTTCCAGAATTTCAGAGGAATCCAGTGCACTATCAGACTTTCAGCTATTCTCTGTATCTCTAGTATTATTTTCTTCATTTTCGGCAACAGAAAGTTCCCTTTTTCTCTCAAAAAGCATATTCCTGACTTAAACATTTGAACTGTCCTATCCTCTGACACAGATCTTTATCCTATTACAAATTCTACCTATGGCTAAGGAAACTGTCTGGCAAAGCACACCTCATTAAAAGCTGTCTCCCAAAAATTTAGATCCAAATTCAAAATAGTTGTAAGGAATAACTGTTCTTTGGCTATTGTCCAAAGATGAATTCTGGACCTGATGTGCTTTTCAGAGCTACACAATAAGCACGCAAGAAAGCTTTGAAGGATTTAGTGGGGAAGAGGTTGGCTGTATAGAACAAGCTTCATTTATTTTTCTATTTTTTATTGGGTTTTTTTTAGTAGTTAATATTGTTACTTTTTTCCACAGTGAAATATTTTTTCCCATCAAAGATTAAAATTAAAGGAGAAGGGACTGGTGAGAAAATTCCTTTTAAAGTTAAGAAGATTTCATGAAACCAGTTTTCAGTGGAGCTTTCCCAGACCCCATTAGCTCTGCTCTCCAGCTACTCAGATGGTTTGCTGTGCAGCAGTTCCTCTGGAACACTTAACTCCCTGCAGGCACTTGATAATGAAAATGGCTCCTATATATAGCATTCCTTTTATTTGTTCTTCTTTTTCTGCTATCAAACATTCGGCATGGACTGTTATGAAGCCTCAAAATTCAGGCTTTATCTTTTTTTGTACTCTTTTAAAAATACATTTTCTTTTAAAAGTATGCCTCCACACTCAGCACAGATGCATTAAATACTTTTTGAAAATATTCACTGTCAGATGCTCTTTCTCAGCAAATGAAGTGATCCTTAAAGCACCACCCACCCTTGAAAACAAGTTCATCAGGAAAAAGCCTGGCACATCCTTCGATTACTGTGGCTGCACTGACAGTGTAATGATACTGCAATTGCATCTAGGCTAACATTATAATTTGTAGCAGTGCGTAGGTAAAACAGAGCATAACAGCAATTTTATGATTCCACCTTGCAGTTTAATTCCTAATACAATTTTCACTTTTTTTCCTGAAATCATGCTTTATTTAGTACACTGTGAGGTCTGACATCCATAAATGCCAAGAAAATCATTCCTATAGCCAAGGTGGATTTTACCTTTTCCCATCTGAATTGTGCCTACATTGATTCAGGCTGAGGTTTCCATACTTGCACACAAAAGACCCACCACAATGATGGGGGCCATGATGAAATGGAAAGAGGACAGTAGCTCACAGATTGAGCAGACAGCCCACCCTGTTCCTTGTAACATCACAAAGCAGTGGCACTGCTACATTTCTCCATACAGTGGTTGTGATGTATTGGTGGTTGGATTAGATGATCTGAATAATCTCTTACAACCTTAATTATTCTATGAGTCTACTCTATTCTAAACAGCACCCATCTGGATCATTCTTCACAGTTCCCTGGCTGCTGACTGGGTCCCAAGTGAGTGCAGTGAGAATGCAAATGTCTGCAATTCACAGGGTCATCACTCCCCCTCTTTCTGTCAGCCCTGTGGTCAGAAAATGGGTTCCATGAACAACCACACATTCAGTACCCTGCACTATTCAGTAGGTGTCATAACTCACAGAGGGAAAACAAAGCTATTACTAGGTATTAGAACCTTAGAACTAGGTATACACACCACATACATTCAAGGTCCCAGGCAAGAGGATGCTCTTGTTTTGTTTGTTTCTATAGGTACTGAGAAGCACAGTTCCTTCAGAGGGCAACTCAGAAGGAACTCAATGCAGATGAATTGATTAACCCCTGAAAAAGCTGGTCTCTTCCTACTATTAGAGGGGAAAGCTAAGGATAAGCTAGATACGTATCAAAGACAAAGACACCACAGTTACATTCCCCCAGTGTTTGCATGGTTGGGTGCACTCCCTGGATCTGACACATATTCAGGTTTGCATCTAGGTGAATAAAGGGTATTTGCCTCCAAACTCAGGCCTCTGATGACCACGAACATCCCTTATGAACACCCATCTGGGCCATACAGATGTCCATACAGAGCATTAACAAGCCTGGGCCAAAATGTGCCAGAAACCATTCTCGAAGTTCACCATCACAGATGAGTACATAACATTGCCCAGGAATGCCTCCAGCCACATTTATGGTTTCTAGCTCAGATACAGCCTCTAAATATCGTCCTTTGCTAAGAGCTCTGTAATAAAGATCAAAAGGTGTCACTTGTGAAAAAAAAAAAAAAAAAGAAAAGAAAATGCTGTATTGATTTTATCGTCACAGGTCACCAACTTTACATGCATTTATTTCACAAAAGAAAGTAGGAAGGGACTGATTGCAGAGCCAAAAAACACAATATCCTATTTGAGTCAGGACAAAGGAAGTGGGGGGAATTTTGAAATTTGTAAATGCTTGAAGTACTTTCAAACCTGGTGAAAAAAAGGAAAAAAAACTTGAATAGTGCTGTCACAATTTACCTTCCATCTTGCACCACTTACACCTGCATCATGCCTACAAAAGTGAAAAATATTGTTTTTCCATCAGTGTGGCAGGCCATGCTGTGTACCTACATCCCTAACAGCTTGCATATAAGAGTCTCACTTTTCTCTTTTTGACGCAGTCCACTACATCTCTTTATTTCCAATTTTTATCTGTCCAGTGCTCATGATCTTGATTCAAAGAAGGACCATGTTGCAACTGGTACTCATACCTAAACAACCATGGAGTGACAACTGCACAACGACAACACAGTGTACACTAAACAACCCTATAGCCCATTTCCAGGTTCTCCTATTCTAATCATTAACCTATTAGTAAATCTCCACCAAAAGTTCCTAGTGGAGCTTTTGAACCTTGGTAAGCACTTGTCTTTCCAAGAGATATCTACATGTAGGATTCTCTGATAGCCTTTCCCTCTCTAAGATGCCCACACAAATTCAAGAAAGTTGTTGGATGGCTGACAGCAGACACATATTGTCAAGAGGACTGATGTAATTAGTACCATTTAAACGAGCAGCCTCCAGAATTAATTTGCACATGCTCCCACAGGAATAAGTGGCGCTATGGGAGCTATGAACATAGCATCAGGCCTCAGCACTTTCAGGCTCATTTGCTTGTGTCTGCCCCTAAACAAACAAACAGACTGTGTGCCAAGGAACTTGTCGGCAAACAGCACAAGGTTTTGAGGAATGTAATTAGCAGCAGCAGCACTTTCCACCCAGACTGTGAGCTGATTGCTGCTCTGGGGCATAAGCCCACCCCTTTCTGGTTCACAAAAGGTTTGCAAAAGGCAAAGCTTCACCTTGCAAAATCCTTGGAGGTGTTCAAAGCCAGGTGGGACGGGGTCCTAGGCAACACGATCTAATGCCTGATTTAATGGTTGCAACCTCATTTGTTGTAAGAGGGTTTGGAACTAGATGATCTTTGAGGTTAGCTTCCAACCCAAGCCATTCTATGGCTATGAATTCTATGATTCTATGAAAATCCACTAGAACTCAAAGAAAACAGATTCCTCTGAGTGGTTGATCATCACCTTAGCAAATATATTGATGATGACCTATAAAGCAGCACACAGTGGAATGACATTACAATGTTGAGTTGGAGTTCATCCCCGTTCCTACTCTGAGCACAGATGGATCATGTCACAGATGTCATGTCATTAACAACTGTTTACATGGGTGGAGAGTGACAGGACAAGGGGGAATGGTTAAACTAAGACAGGAAGGTCTTAGGTTAGAAAATTTTTTCACACAGAGGGTGGTGACACACTGGAACATGTTGCCCAAGGAGGATGTGGATTGCATGAAAGGCCAGGATGAATGTGGGTCTGAGCAGCCTGATCTAGTGACTGGCAATCCTGCACATAGCAGGGGGTTGAAACCAGATGATCTTTGAGTTCCTTTTCAACCCATGCCATTCTATGATTCTATTATAATAATTCTATATATTACATATATTTGTATTGAATTACAAGATAAAATTAAAATGCAGATTAATTTATGCAAGTTTTCACCATGGAATCTATTACCACTATAATATGCTTCTAATTCAAACACAATAAACAAAACTACAAAGGAGTCTGTAGACAGTGTCTGTGGAGTCTATGAATGGTAGCGAGAGGAGGCTTAAATATGTTCTACCACACACCATAGCTCTGCCACAGCAACGTTTTGGGACCGCACAGCAGAAGAGCTTGACCACTATTGATGCATCCTCATCTTTTTCTTAAATGCCTTGCACTTTAATACAGGTTAATTATACCTATCAAGGTAATGAACAAATATGACTTACGTGGTCCTTCAGAAGAGCTGAGCTGAAACATCTGCGCTTTGTATTTTTAATACTTATGAGAATCAATACTACATGTGCAAGTATCGATTGTAGAAACAGGAGAAGAATCTTTGCTAACATGGATGGATCTCTCTTATCTTTTTTTCCTGCACTATTAAACAAGTAATATGGAAACATCAGCAGATCTCACAACAGGGAGACGGCAACAAAAGTAGAAAAAAAGAAGAAAAAAAAGCTAAATCTTCTATTGCGGTGGCTGCTTTTAGGATGGGCTCAAATGCTGTAAAATGCTTCTGACAGGACACAGAAGATGTTTTCATTTCACTTGTTTTTCAAAGCACACAGCAATTCTGTTTGTCCTGTAATTGAAACAACTGAGATTAAAAATAAACTCAGTGCAAAACTTGGATACACTGTCTCTCCTAGAACAGGAACATTACAATATTTCTGCTATAAAATCTTATCAATCTCACTTACACTCAGCACTCATGAAAGGCACATTCCCTAAATGAACCCAATGGAGAAGTAAATCTATAGATCTGCTGAAGCAGTCAGTTCCTGCAGCCAGCTAGAGATACAAACCCATCCATCCACTATCCTAATATGTGCAATTACAAAGAGACAAGAGTACAGAGGTTCCTAGGACAAGCACCGACTAAACAGTGATGCACCAAAAAAAAGCAAATGTAAAAAGCAAATTGCAAGAAAACCAAAAACTTTACTTGTGAAACTTCTACGAAAACTTCTCCAGAATAATAATGAGAAATCCAAGTGTGACATTCTAATACCTCAGAATGTTTCCAAGACCGAGTTAATTAGAAGCAACTTGGTTCAAAGCTGGTGCCTTTGGAGTTGATCAATAAATGCACACTGGTTTGTATTCAAATATCTTTCAAGAGAGATATATAGCTTAAGGATGTGTTTAAAAGGGACTCTGACTAGTGTTACTTTTCTTGTGTAATTATACAACTGCAGATTGAACAGTATCATCTTCCATGTGGGTATTTTTTGGTATACTGTAACAGTGGCTCAGTACTCAAATCTTCAGCAGTGTAATTATATCACAAGAGCAAAGCCAGGAAATTTCCATAAAAATACAAGGCTTCACTCCGGTTAAGAGTTTCTGTTTTGTAAGGAATTGTACCATCTTTGTGAAATAAAGGGTTTTTGAAGACAATAAGTGACTTTAGTTCCCTCTTAGAAGAAGGAGCATAAATTAGTATCCTGGCATGAGGGATGGGTGCACCTGGTGGATGCCATGGCTTCAACCACAAGAAAACACAGGCAACCTCCATCCTCCCCAGCAATACATGTAACATGCCTGGCTCCAGAGTGTTGTTCACATGCATTTCAGCCCAAGCTATAGTTTTCAGGCCTCACTTGCCCCATTTCTCCAGGGCTCTACCGTAGCCCAGCTTTCAGCTTTCTTTAGAAAAAGGGGAAATAGCTACATGGGCCACACATGGACTCACCTGAGTGCTTTTCAGTATGCCATTTTGAATCAAAAGCCACAAATTCCATTTGATTTTTTCCCTTCTGGGGAGCTGTTGTTATGCCAAAGCAGCTTCTAGCTGTGGCACTTTGTGCAATAAAGTCAACAGTTGACATTTCTCCTCTTTCCCCTTAAAACTCAGTGGTTTTCTAGCCTGCAGCCCATGTCCTTCCACTAAGTGAACTGGGCCTGTGGGGAGCAAGACCCTGATCAGGCCACCCAAAGGCAGAGTACAGCAGAAGGCAGCTGAAAGGCTCTTGGCCAGCTTCATTAACAAAAGTGCCACTTCTTCAGTGACAAAGCTCTTCAGAAAACATCCATTGATGAAGAAACAAGGCCTTACACTACACCAGGTACCACTGCAAGCTGCTGGCCTTCAGAGCTCAGCAAAATCCCTGGATATGCTTCCTTCTATGCTACAGAGATATTATTAAAACTGACTGAAGAATGCCCAGTGGCTGCTTTCTTACATGCTTCCTTGACTTGAAAAGGGTGATTGGTATCAATGGTCGACATCTTTACTGATTTGAAGACCTTCAGATCTGCATTTCACAGCTTTGAAACACATCAGCCTGAAATTTCTGACTCATATTTTGAAAGGTAACTTCAGACCAATATTCTCCTTATCTAAACAGCCTTGTCCACCTCCAGCTCATACATGCCACCACATCCATACTTTCTAAGATGGCTTGCATGAGACCTGGGCACTTCACTTCCACAGACACTTGCAGGAATCTCTCTTCTCAAGCCTAAAAGCAGCTGAAAGGAAAACAAATTGGAAGTGGTTTTGATTATATCTGCCCCCTCTCTTCCTAGCTACACAGAGGGTGTTGCTTCTGGAGCCTAGATGGCAAGCTTTTGGAGGCCATAAATCAAAGCAGGTACAAGCTGAACTCTGTTCCTTGAGCCAGGTGCACACACTGGTCAATAACTATCTTCCCCCCTTTTCCTATTACAAAGTTTTCCCTGTTCAGAAATAGCAATTGCTAATTTTGTTAAGGAGATATAAGAGGTCTGAAATTAAGCTTCTTCAAATAAGACAACTGAATAAAGCAAGGAGGGGAAAGATTCAACTCAGAACAAAATGGAAACAATTTAAGAGACAAAAAGCACACGAATATCCACCAGCAGCTGCAGCCCTACCAGTTCTCCATACTAAGTTCCCCACTCCCCACTAAGAGCCTGTCTCTTGTAGGAAAGCTCCTATTTATCATGCCCTGTGCCATAACACATGAACTGATGCACTGTGCAATACCCGTGTGTTATCTTATCTGTGTGTATGGAATCAAACTGTGCTGTTTTTCTACTAGCTGACCAGCAGAAATACAACTTAGGCCCCCACAAAGATATGCCAGGAAAATAAACCCATGCTACAAAAGTTGCAGATACATAGCCACAAAAAGAACACCACTGCATGGGCGAATGGGTGATTCCCAAGGATCTACTACCCCAGTGTGACAGTACTCATCTTGAACTTCCTCTCCAAAGAGCTGAACATGCTATCAGTCTGAACAGGAACTTTTTTTTACTGCTGTTTTCATGTTTTAAATAACTGACTTTTTGAACCAAAAATGGAGCTTATTCATTTTGAAAAAGAAAGTCAAAACAAAACATTTTAATAACTTCAAAACTTTTTTTTTCCAATTCCTCTTCATCAACAAAAACATATATAATATGTCTTTTCTCAGAAGGTTTCTGTTTTGATGAATTAGCATTCTCTCTGTGACAGGTATTTAATTAAAAGGTCCCCAAACAGTTCTGAATGATTTCCTTTCCCACACAATGCAGTGTCCACAAGCTCATGCACGTAGAGCTATATGGTGTGGGAGGCAGATAATTTTATCTGCTGCCCATTAGGAAAGAAAGAATTGAAATTGATGTTTCAATAAGAAATATAATACAAATTGCAGGCAGAAGTACAGCATTTCAGCTCAAGAGCCTCAGATTAGTCCTGAAGGACAACTTCCAGCTGTTGCTCCTACTGCATACTCCTCTCCAGCACCAGATGGAAAGTAGATTTAGCAAGGGTTCTGAGATAGAACTCCTTCCTCTGCAGTAAGATAGAGACAAATTAGCACTAGTGAAGTCATTACCTAAAAAAGTAATTTTTTGATGTCTTGGTAACAATTTAGCAGTTATTTCCTATGCTTTATACAGAGTGTATTGGGCACATGGCAAAGCAAAAAGAGGGAGGAGCAAGGACGGAGCTTGGCTGGGTTGTTCGCTTGTCTCTGGACACAAATAGGGCACAATTACAATTCCTTGGAACCGCTAGAGATGAATGGGGCAATCAGCCATTAATTTTATCAGGGAGCACAAGAGGAAAGCAACTCTACAGATAGCTCCCCATGGTTCATTCCCAGTCCCTCATGAGAGCCAGAAGCAATGGGGAAGGTGTGTGTGTGTGTACGTGTGCGTGATGCAGAGGACTGAACCACAGCATCTGTCCCAGACGAGCTATGCAAAAATACTACTGCATGTTTAATTACTAGGGAAGTTTTCTGTTCAGTGAGGTTTGGCTTGCAGTTATGTGTTACTGATGTAGACGGGAAACTGGAAGAGAAGTAATGCTGTTGTAGGAGCTACAGTGCATAAGAAAACACCAGCTACTTTTTGGAGGCTAGTGCTTCCCCTTTTAAAGCGAGAGTTGAGCCTTAGCTGAATATGGTGAATGTTTTTTCATGTTTACCTGACTTCCCTTACAGAGGCATAGCCTTGGGGATCAGATTTTTTATGCTGGCCTAAAGAAAAAATTGTTTCTGGACAAGGATCACAGGAGGATGAGATTGTATTTGCACGAGTGTAGCAGGGCACTGGGATTTTGTGTCTGAATAGACATGGAATTAACAGTGGTAGAGACTGCTATGGGATTATGACCAGACATATTAAAGCTTTCAATTCATCACTTTCTCATAAGATTATAACTATTCTGTATAATTGCTATTAGCTGGAGCAGTCTAAAACATGAAGTGGCAGAAAGTATAAGTTCATTATAAAAATTACACAAGATACATAAAAGAGAAGTGCAGGAGATGGAAAAAGAGAGCTAAGGAAGTTAATCCAGGTTTTACAAAACTTCTAATAACTCCAAAACACATCCTGCAAGTTCCAGTGTGGGGCATCTGGCCCTTTGCCACCTCCTATATCAGAGTGCTGGATACAGGAGCCATCAGTTCAGTAAACACCATGAGTGAACAAAGACCTCACTGCCAGAGCTTGTTGGCACCGGTGCCATTCCCACGCACTGCCCCACATCTCCTCTGGAGAGCAGGACTGCCTTCAACATGTGGAGTCTAAAGTGTCCCTGCCTGGCGATGGCACCCAGAGCTTTGTCCTCTTCCCCCTCCCTGCTTCCGCCTGGGTCTTTTGGAAGCTTCAGCTGTCTGAAGTAGCCAGGGGTTCCCTCTCATGCTGAGCAGACATCATTGTGCTCTGCCCCAGTGAGCACAACTAATAACCACAACTCCCCCTCCTTTAATTGCGGCTCTGAATAACAGAAAGCAAGCACTAACCCCTGCAACAAAGGCAAGGCTACCCTGACCGCACAACACAGCTGCCACTCACACAGGTTCACACTGGTATTTCACAAAAACCAGTCTGTTTGCATGGAAACGAGCTATCACAAAAAGAGACACAAGAAGCATCAGCCAGCACAAATTCCAGGAAGTCCCCATGGCAGACAGCATGTGTAACTTTCCCTGCGCTGCACTTCCTTACCACCAGCAGCCTGGCTACATTAGTTTGTCCCTAAATAGGATTTTCTAAGCAGCTGTGAAAGCCCAGAGGAATGACATACATGCTGGTGATGAAAATTACTGCAAATCGGAGGGTGTTTTTTTCAGCTCGGAATACAAAACAGATTGGCTTTTCTGCAGGCAGTGGTAAGAAAAATACTAATTAGTGCTAAGTGTGGTGATAGGCCAACTCTTTTGTTTAGTTGCTCATTCATTAAAGTGAAATTAATCTGGATTTAGATCAATGTAAATGAGCACAGAATGTAGCTAGCTGTCTTGTTCTGTGACCACCCTCCTGCTGCTTTTGCTGATAGCAGTGAAACAAAGCTAAATGTGCATCATAGGACACCACAAACTAAGCCATATCCCTAATGACCAAGGCACAATGAAACAGCAATGTCTCCTGTTACCTCTGCCAGCCTCCAAAACTCAATTTGATGTTACACAGACATTCAGATGAACTGAGGTTAATCTTGACAAGGCTCACAGAGAATAACTGGAGAGAAAGAAAAGGAGACAGGAAAGACAGCTTGCCTCAGCTTGCCTTTTCTGGAGAGGTCAAAGATAGCTTTGGCTTAATAAGAAGTGATGAGCCTTTATATATAATATGTCACAGTCTTGGCTTTGGCTGTGAGGTGCCCTAAATTTCTGTATTTCACTTGACTTCTCATCCTAGCAACATTTCAGATTAGACTTCACAGTTCACTGAAAATTCACTCAGAAGACACCATTAAGGATGTGATATACGTAAGTTATATGATGGCTATGCTGCTAAAGGCAACAGAAATCAACCACTCAAAATGAGCTGAGGAAAACTCCATCCACCTTCCAAAACAGAAGACCAATGCTTCCATACTCGAACATTTGGTATACTAAGGGGACAGACTCCTTAGCAGAATCTTCTGTGATAGTACAAGAGGAAATGGTTTCAAAATAAAGAGGAGATTTAGACTGGATGTAAGGCACAAGTTTTTTTTCAGTAAGGGTGGTGAGGCACTGGAACAGGCTGCTCAGAGAGGTGGTGGATGCCCTATCCCTGGAGACTTCCTGGGACAGGGCTCTGAGCAACCTGATCTAGCTATAGGTGTCCCTGTTGGAACAGAGGGGTTGGACCAGATGACTTTTAATGGTCCCTTCCAAGTCAATTTGATGATTCTATGATTCTGTAAGAAGTAAGACAATGCAGGACTGAGTCCTTTTCATAGAATCATAGTGTCATAGGGTGATTTGGATTCCTCTCAAATTGCTCCAGTGCTACCTCTGCAAGAAGCAGGCAAGTCAGAAGATACAGACCCAGAAATGTTGGTGAGAAAGTGTGAACTGTCTTCAGTGATCACCAGCGTGAGCACATGGCCTTTTTCCCTGTGAAGTGTTGGATATGTGGCACTGTTTTCTGTGCCCCTAACTGATTCAGGATTAGATACTGATAAACACTGTGGCAGCCCTCCAGGCCAAAACACAAGAAAACCACTCTATTGCCTTATGTACAAACAAAGTCTTCAATTTGTCTCTAATCATCTCCATTAGAGCACAGTTTGCCTTCTAATCAGGGATGTGTTTGCCATTTTTCCTTCTTCCCATCTTCCATTCATGTGAGGATACTCAATACACAGGCATAGAATTAAACACCCCTTCAAGCAGAATCTGAAAGCTCAGACCTGCTGTGGTAGCTTTTTGTTCAGATGAAACCATGAAGTTAATTTATTGGCAATCTCTCAACAAAGAGCTTTTCTCAACTCTTGCTATCAAATTATTGGAATTTACAGATATAGGAAACCCTGACCAGCATCAAGGCTTCACAAGCAAGAAGAATTACAGGCATGCACACGTGGGCTATGATGTCATGGCATCACTGAGACATGGTGGGATGGCTCTCATGACTGGAATGTAGGAATAGATGGGTATAAATTCTTCAGGAAAAACAGGCAGGGGAGAAGGGGAGGAAGTGTTGCCCAACCGTTCAAGGCCAGGCTGGATGGGGCATTGAGCAACCTGGTCTAGTGGGAGCAGTCCCTGCCTATAACAGAGGATTGGAATGAGATGATCTTAAAGGTCCCTTCCAACCTAAACCATTCTAGGATTCTACAATTCTATGATTCTTGCACATGACATCAGACTTCACACGTCCCACCTACTAATTCCCAACAGGGAATTAAAATCCTCTTCATGAGAAGAAAATTCTGCTAAATCCAGGAGTTTGAGACCAAGCTGGGCAAGACCATACCTCTTAGAAGGGCATCAGCCTGCAGTTAAATGACGCTTAAGTGACAAAAGGGACTCTACTTTTGCTCTTGGTGATGCTGTCCCTCAGAGATTAAAAAAAAAGAAAAGAATCTCATGTGTCTCTTGAGAAACCTTCAGTTTCCACTTCAGTACTGCTGAAGGAATTCAGCTTGTCATGGTGTTTTCCAGAGTGGTTATGGTCTGGTATGTCATGCAGAGGTTGTGGTTGACTCCACAATCTCCATAAGTGCAGCAAATTTTAACATAGCTGACCAGACCTTTGTTTTCATGGTTCTGTACTTCTTCAAAGGCTTAGATGGTCATATTTCCTAATATACTATTCTACAGGTGGTTTGAGAAATTTGATCATTAGCAAGACTGGTGTTTAATGTGGCATGAACTGGGTGCAAGGTCATTTCTAACTCCAAATAAAACAGTAACATGAAGATAAGATTCAGATTCAGCCCAAAACAAAGAATGATACAAGAGATTAGCAGTCTTGTTCTAAAGGATCTAAAGGAGAGCTTTAAGAAAAAAGGGGACAGACTCTAGGAGAATTTGTTGTGGTAGGGCAGGAGGAAATGATTTCAAACTAAAATAGGGGAAATTTAGACTGGATATAAGAAGTTTTTTTACAATAAGAATGGTGAGGCACTGGAACAGATTGCCCAGAGAGGTGGTGGATGCCCCATCCTTGGAGACATTCAAGGACAGGCTGGACCAGGCTCTGAGCAACCTAATTGGACTGTAGGGATTCATTGTGGGAGAGTTGGACTAGATGGTCTTTAAGAATCCCTTCCAACTCCAATGATTCTATGATTCAGTATTTTCAACCATTTCCTTAGACCAGGAAAATAAAATAAAATAAAATAAAATAAAATAAAATAAAATAAAATAAAATAAAAACAGAACACACAATCTATTAACTTAATAAGAATATGTTACTGGCATTGTGTTTGACCAAATCTAATGAAGCTCAGAAACTCCAGAGAGACTCCAGAAGCCTTTTAACAAACATGGAAAGATTAAAGAGAGAATGGCAATATTATCTCTGGCTGGTAAAGTTCTTTTGATGAAAGGACAAATTTTATCCCTGGTCAGAAGCAGGCCTTGAATTGTGAAGCACATTCACACCACTGTAATTACTGAGTGGGAATGAATTTGGACCTATATATTTATAACAGCGACACAAGTCTAGACTATAGGCATGTTTCTCTGCTGATCTTAAAGGAGGGCTGGGCAAACAAAGAAGGACAAAGAATCAGTGGGCCTATTTTAGAGGTAGGAACAGTGCCATGTCTGCAGGACCAGGACTCTCACATTAAGATATTTCATACAGTTATTAAATAAACACAAGTTTTCATCATAAAGTATCTGTCCAGGAAAACATAAAGCTCTGCATGGGGATCCAATCTATTATTTGCATTAGCTACACATACATTAACTGCTAAGTGTAATTGCTTTTTAATTAACATTGCCATGGTGTACATTATTAGCTGGATCATACACCACTTGCAGTTGGATTTCATCTCTTTATGCTTCACTTTCACTGAAAAGAGCTGCCATAGAAGAAACAATGCATCCAGTATGGAAGGTTAAATGCTTGTAGGAGGATTCTTAGGGGAGTAAACACAGTGTTTTATTTTTCTAGGTGGAATATAACATTTGACACCTCTTCAAGCATCACCCCAGCACAGTTCCTCCTCAGCTACAAACCCAAAAGTGTAGCAAGACTCAAACCTGGCATCCAGCCTTGATGCTTCAGACTTGGAGTGAGATGAAAAGCTTCACGTACAAGCAGGAATAAACTGACACCCAGAGACTGGTTTATCTTTACTGACGCCAGCTGCTTTTAATATATTGGATGTATATGACTGTATTCTCCACTGTCCCCTTCAAAACTGTATAATTAAACTTCCACTGATTCAATGAAAACTCTGTGCTATTCTGAAATGAGGATGTTCTGCTCCCCCTGTGGGAGAACAGACCCACCCAGCATGAATAGCACATTTGGCCACCCATGTGGTTTACATTCCCTAGTCTTTATTTGCATTTACTGAAAAAAACCTCTTGATTCACTTCCAGTTAGATACGTACATATTCACACATACATACATTTAAAAACAAATCCTTTAGCAGATGCCATAAAAAGAAGCGAGTGCAGAAGAGGATGAAGCACGTTTCACAGAGGAGCTTAATTTCAAGCTAGGGTTGTGAAACATGCTTGAGTTCCTTATCAATGGTAAGCCTGGAAGGGCCTATATCCACAACACAGGCATCTTCCACTTTCCCACTTTCTGTGGGAAACCACCCAGCCACAGGCAGAAGCTCTGGGGGATGAACAGATAAAGTGGGGAGCAGGCTTGGTGCACACAGCCCCGTGGCCCTCTGGTGACATCAGGTAACTTGGAAGCTTATGCCAAAAAAAGGGTGGACGAGGAGAGAAAAGCCACAAACTAACCAAATCTCTTTGTGGCTATGAATGTTTTGGCATAAATTTATCTGCTCTTGTTGGTGCTGTTCCCTCTCCTCCCACCACAGCACAGATTTACGGGTAGAAAACGCTTTTCCTGAAAAGCTGTTTTTCTCCTGTACATTTTGTGGTGAAGGGAAGGCAGTTACTGGGAAGGAAAAGAACAGAAGATGAAAGGGCCAGCCCTGCACGATTACAGCCTCATGAGTTCCTGCACTGCTCCTGAACTGCACCAGCACCAAAATCACCCTGGTGTGGCACTGAACATTTCTGTTTATCAGAGAAAGGACAGATTAGCAGTTAGCAGAAATATAATCTGGAAACCTATAGAAACAGTCAGTGTCCACACAGTACTGGACTGTGCTGAGCATGATAGCAAAGTGTAGGAACATCACCCCCATACCCAATACAACCACATATATTCAAGGGTGAGGAATGAATTCCTAAAAATAATTTCTAAATTGGCTGCTCGTATCTTTTTTGGTAGTAGGAAAAGCCATAGTTTAAGCCTGAAACGGTTGGATCTTACACCAGGCCTGTGCGTCTTCTTCATGCATAGGAGCACCAAGCTTCCTGCATAAAGTTTTTCCCATAGTGGAGGGAGCTGCACCACATCTAAAAGCATATTTGTGCTTTAACAACCCAATAAAATGGCCAGTGTGGTGAGAATATTACACAAACCCAGCCCAACAGCTTGCATAGATGGGATGAGGAACGTGGGTGGCTCTTTCAGCAGCAGAGATGTTCCTTCAAGATGAGGTTCAGAACCTGCTGAGAAATACCAGGAGACCTGTGCTGCTGGTGCAGTGTTTGAATAGCATAATCCCAGCATGACATGCATGTCAATCCTGTCACTTCAGTTTTTCTCTGCAATCTTTTAGTGCCTGTTGCATGACCTTAAGAAAACTGTTGGATATGCTAGAACTACGTCAGGTCCAAAATAAATAGCTGCACAATGCTGCAGAAAATCAGTCTAATACTTTCTCTGAGGTTTTGCCCAATTAAAAAAATTATTATCTTACTGCATTACTAGTGCATGGAAAATGATTTACAGTGAGATATTACTGAGGATAAACATAAATGAGTGTAACTACTCCATGCCCTAGATGAGAGCCACAGAATCAATCTTCCTGCTTTAGCAATAATCTAAACTGAGAGCAGTTATCTTAAAATAAGAAGTTAAAAAAAAAAAGGAAACAACTTATTGTAGGACCCGAACAAGGAATAACTTCCTTGTTTTCATATGATCAAGACAAAGGTTTGGAAATTTCAACCGGGTGCGTAACATTTTATGACCTTGGAATGAGCCCATGAAAATCAAATTAAAAAGCTGAAACTTTATTACAGCAAGTAAATATATGTACTTCCAAAGCCAAGTTACTTGAGATGTGTAACCATCTCAAAATAATTGGTAGAGCTGAATGTGGTCTGGGGGAGTAGCAATCTACTAACTCCATTTGTTTAGTAGTCCTGTGCTTTATTCCCACACTCTCAGCAAGTACCCTGGATAGTATTTTTAGCTAAATAATAATATGCAAAAGAATTTACAGTAAAATAAAAAAAAAATGCCCTCCCACTAAGACAAACTGCTAATTTATGAATGATAAAAATCCTTGATTCTGAACCTGCCATAAATTAAAAGAGACCTCATACCATACAAAGCTGTGAGCAGGAAAAAATTGAGAAACACATTATAAATGCAGTATTAGTCCCAGGAAATTAATTCTTCAGGATATTATCAAGGCCAAGAACAGCTGATCAGATAGGTAAAAAAGCCAAGCATTAGCTGCTATGCTTAATAAAAGAAGTAGGAAAAAAAACAAGGGAAACAAGATAGAATTTTCAAAAAATTTGTAGCTTGGCAGATTTTACTCTCATCTTTAAACTACTCTGTTAAGAATCAAAATGCACATTTCATTATTCCATTCCAGTTCTCTTTGATAGCCTGGAGGAACAGTTAGCAGATACCTCCCTAAGTATATTGATTTGTAACTAACACAGTAAATTTTCTGGGACGCTTTGCCTTTTTTTCACAAGATGTTATATACTCACAGTTTAGGAAATCTCATAACATATGAGATACAGCTGAGATAATGATGACTTTCTTCTGGCTTCATGCTCTGTTAACCTTTTCATTAATGCAATGAGGTTGGCACTAACAGGACATGAGTCTAGAATGAGGCTGTGTCTCTGGAAGGGGAGTGTGAATGCAGGTTCTCCATAAACTACACTGACAAAATATACAGGAAAATGAAGTGTCAAAAATGAGGAAAAAAAAAATATTTAATCATGTAAGTGATTTTCCCTCCCAAAGTGCCCAGGCCCATGTCCAAGTGACTTTAGAAGATTCCCAGGGATGGAGGCTACACAGCCTCTCTGGACAACCTCTGCCAGAGCTCAGCCACCCACACAACACAGTACAGAAGTGGCTTTTCATGTTTGGGGAGAACCTCTTCTCTTACAATTTGCACTCAGTGACTCTTGTACTGGCACCGGGCACCACCGAAAAGAGTCTGGATCCATCTTCATTGCATTCTTCCTTTAGGTATTTGAATAAAAAAAAAAAGATCGTTGATGGGAATTTGAGTAAAGAATTTAAATTACCTAACTACATACTTGGGCTCAGTGATGATTCAAAGCCATTTTTCAGAGTTCAAAGTTGAAAAAGCCCACAAGATATACTCACAGTTCTTCTACCAGGCTTTTTCACTAGCTCTTACATGTGAAGTCTTAGCTTGCTTGTATAGGAAGATGTTTGGAATGGACCAGTAACACGGACTTGCCAACATGTGAACTGGTCTGATCTTTCTCATTTTGATTCCAGCAGAGAGATCCATTTATGTTTGGGTCTGGCTTTATTACAGTGAAAGCCTGAAAGGTCATTGAAGAGGAACAGATTTCTGGGCCTGTCTTAGGCTGCAACCTTCCTGCTAAAATTAAGATGTAAAAAAGGTGATCCTTAGTGAAGGTTTCTTTCAATAACTTTAATTAAAATACCTGTCTCCTTCTCTGCTACTCTTAAATGTATTTTAGCCATTTGTTGCTTTTTAAAGCATTATTTCCTTGCTATAATGAGTCAACTTATTGGAGCAAGTAGTATCACAGTACACTCCAAATCAAGAGCCAAATTACCTCAATGCTTAGGAAGAAACACAAGATAAGGGAGAGGAGAACATTCTTTTCACAAATGTAATCACTTCTGCACATGGTTTAGGGATGAAGTACAATTCAATAGAACAATCATTGAATGATTAAGGTTGCAAAAGACCAGTGAGATCATCTAAACCAACCATCAACCCATCCCCACTATGTCCACTAGACCATGTCCCTTGGTGTCATATCTACCCTTTATTACCCTTTACATATAGCAATACTTGAAAATAGTTTTCCGACCTGGTATATTGTCTCCTGCAACTGCACTGATATCATGGCCTCAGATAGCTAGACATTGGCTGTCAATATGAGGAATACGAGCAAGTTATCTAAACTCTCTTGAAAGTTAATGAAAAGAGATAGGCACTCAGAAACTGAATCATGCCACTTGTCTTGGTCAGTCTTCTTAGAAAGGATGAATAACTCTCTGGATGTGTCTATTCCTTTCTGCTGACTATCAAAAGAGTCTAGACAAATAACTTTAAAGCCACTGAAGTTAGATATGAATCCCACAGAAGCTACTTGAAGGTAAAGCTACAATACTTGAAGGTAACGCTATTGTTTAATTCAATTTGCGAATCTCAGTTCTGATCCAACATCTGTTTTAAACTCAGTAACACCCACAAGATTTAGAGTGGTTTGTGAAAAAGTATTAGTACGAGCAACTAAAATTCTGCAGCACCTTCCTACTTCTGTCATAGTAGCATTGCAGTCAGAGATATGTTTTTACTGCCAAAAGTAAGAGGCTTTTATAGCAAATAACTAATATATGTTATCCATCTTGATATAAAAACCTAGGGGAAAAAGCACAGGGATTTTGACTGCAGTGTAGCTAGACGAAGTCTTGCCCAACAGTGGTGGATTGGTTGATCTTGCGTAGTTACACTGCAGTAAAAATGTTCTGTATTTCATCTTCACTAGGGCTTTAACATGTTATGGTTTTCTGTCTGCAGCACTGTAAAAAAAAATAAAAAGAGAACTGATGCTTCGGGCTGAAAGGACATAGCTTTATTGTTCAGAGTGTATATAAACACATATGCGTATATATGTTTGTTTGTAAGTATTTTTCAGTTTCCTGGAGTTTGGATCAAGTTATAGTCAAACTAACAATTTTTACTATTAAGATGTAATGAAATGAACTGAGTTTTGAAACCCGGTAACACAGAAGGCTACTGTTTGACAGTTTAGGAACATCAAGGTAAAAAAATCACTGTATTCAATTGATCCAGCCATTTTTCCTGAAAGAAACCTCTTCTATTTCTAGTCAGCATTAGCATTATTAGTACTTGCAGTTCCCAAAACGGGAAGCATATTGAAGGGTTTTTTATGCAGAATTCCAGTACACTTTCCATGATTTGCAATAACATTAATATCACAGGACTCATTTCAATTTCTTATTTGCATTTTAAAGAAACTGTTTACTACCTTACCAAAAAGCTAGGTGTTCAAAATCACCTCAATGCTTTTTGTTTTACATTATAAACAGATTAGCAATTTAAAAAAGAATATGGCTTCTGGGTGTAACTTGTAGGGACCTTGATGGGATTTAAACACCCTACAATTTACTAACAAAAATAGTCTACCAACTTAACCACAGTGTGGCTCTACCACTGGGGAAGAAATATTCTCAGCAGGTCAGTACATAGCAATTGAATTTTGTCTGTTGGCCCAGCTCATTTAAAATAAAATTAGGAATTAGGTTCAATGACCAAAAGGATTGATAAACTTCAGAAACTTTCCAAAGAAGAAAGTATGAATCACTTCATGTTATCAAAGAATCAAAACCGTTTGAGTTGGAAGGGACCTTTAAAAGTCATCTAGTCCAAACCTCCTGCAGTAAATAGGGATGCCCACAGCTTGATCAGTTTGCTTAGAGCCCTGTCCATTCTGCACTTGAATGTCTCCTGAGACAGGACACACACCTGTGCCTCCCTACCTTTACTGAGGCACTGCTGAGTGCTGGATGAAAAAGGAAATAATTACTTCATATGAGTTTGAATTCAAGTAACAACCCCTGGGTGAAGATCTCTGTAGCAGAGAATCTTACATGTATCAGAGATCTACCTAGAAAACTACAAAATAAATCCTTAGAAATTTAAATGACAAGCTTTGCTTTAGTCCTGGGCACAGACATCCTGGTCCTCTAAACACAGATCAGAAAGACACAGAAGTGGAAGAAGAGGCATCATAGAATCATAAAGGTTGGGAAGGACTACCAAAACAATCTATACCAATCATTAACCCATCATCAACATGCCCACTAAACCATGTCCCTAAATGCCACATCTCCCTTTTCTTGAATACTTCCAGTGATGGCGACTCCACCACTTCCCTGAGCACCCTGTTTCAATGCACTGTGACTCTTTCAGTGAAGGTCAGATTAAGGGTCTTTAAATTAAGCGGGGAAAAAGCTTTGGCTGCACAAGAGAGCTATTAGCTTTGCAAAGGACACCTGGCAAGGGTTTTCTCTTCATCTATACATTTAGCATGTTAAGAAAAACTTGTAATTAAAACTGAAGCCTCAGAGGTTTTTGTGTTCCCTGCCCTAGCCTCCTGCTGAGAGTCTGAATACAGAGGTCCCTGTCAGAGTTTATTTGTTCTGCTGAGGGTTCCTCGCTGGTCTGTTAGAAAGGGAACACAAGACAGATAGGGCTGTCCCAAGGACAAGCCCTTTTTTTCACCCCATCATTTGGAGCCCATTGTAGCTGACAGAAAGCCTCCCTCTGATTGCATTTGGTATGTATTGGGCTCCATGGCCTCATTTTTGAAAGTGCTGAGCGCTCTGTGCTCCTGCAAAATCAATGAGGGCTGCAGGCAACGCTGAGAAACAAGGTGCTAATAACTTTGAGCACATGAGAATATGTGACAGCTTTTTGTCTATTCCTATTTCTGCATTTCTCTTTCATTCCTACACTGTTTAGGAATGGCTCCCATAGTTACCATATTTTTCCTCTTTTTGTTCACTAAATAGCACATTATTTTTTCATAAGATGTAATTTCTCCTGCCACTGAGACTCGTACTTTTCCTGATTGTCTCAATGTTTCTTTCTAATGTCTGGGACTTGCTTTTACTTGTCATAAGCCTAATCTTCTCTCTGCCTTTACAATTAGTTTTACTGTACATTAAACATTGTTCAGAGAGATTTCTTTTCTGAAAAGCAAGAAAGACTATTTCAAGCTAATATAGATGTTTCATTCGACTAGATTCTATGATTTTGGATAAGGTATTGTTGGCAGTTCAGAGATTCGTTGTTTCATGTAAAAGTTTGTCTATGTTTCAAGATACTATTATTATTTCAATGTAACTGATAAAGAAAGAAACTGGAGATTAAAAAAAAAAAAAAAAGGCAAGTGCAAAAGATTTAATTTATGTCATTTTATTCTATCTCTACTTTCAGAATCTCTTGATAAGGTTTCCAGTGGTTCTGTTGGAAGATAAATTTTGGAGCAGGTTACTTTTCTCAGCTGTGTCAAAGAACAGAAGTAACTCCATTTTCTGCCCTGGAGTTGCTTCTAAAACTATGTTGCATCACTGACTGTTGCATCCATACTTTTGTTCCCTAAGTAAAAGGCAGGAACAAGATCACATCTGCTACAAGGCAGCACTGGAAGACAATGCGTGCATTTTCCAGCACACAAAGAAAGAAAAGCAAATTGATAAATCACTTTCCAAAGCTGTAGCAGAGTTGGGGGAGAGAAGGTACAGCTGTAGGATCACAGAAATATCGATGTGCTGCCTGGAGGGACTGACAGCCACTTTGTGTCCAGCTGGGAGCAGTGGCCAGCTCCCCCATCTCACCTATTAGTAATAACTATGGAAAGTGAAAAGTCTATTTAATGTAAAATAGAATCATGAAGAGTTAGTCTGCAGTGGACTATTTTTATTAAACAGGCAGTGTACTCAAGGCAAAGCATGCTCTGCTGAAGCCTAGAAGCTGAGTTTGGGTGGGAAGAACCTGTCTAGCAATCCACTTTGTAGCAGAGTACCAGCTCTCATTATAGTGAGGATTCTGCTCAGCTTTCTGAAGTCTTTAGCTAATGTTGTATAGTCCATCAAGCTAGTACGAATTAGCAACGTACCAAAAGACACAGCACAGCTCTTCTTCCCATCTTCAGTTACTTACTCTCACTTCGTGCCAGTTTCTCCTCTGAGACAACAAACAGCCATGTGGCTTCACAGTGAACTAAATCTGAGAGAAAACTAATCCAGGAAAGAAAGAACATTCACTGGCTCCCTGCTGTTGTTCATAGCAGGGCCACTTAAAAGCCTGTGCTGACAGATGGGAGAAACAAGCAAGGAGGAGTAAGACATTTTTAGCAGCAGGGCCGGGTTTAACTGGTCGTAAAAGAGCACTGTTGCTAATCTCAGAATAAACCTATTCATTTCAGAGTCACAAGCAAAATAGGAAGTTATTTAAGTGAATTGGAGATGGTACAGTAGAAGAACAGGTCTGCAGTCGCAATCTGGGAAAAGAGTTTCTTCTAAATAGTCTGTGGAGGAACTGAATCAACCAAAAGTCAATGCTCAGCTCCTGAGCTCTGGTATTTCACCAGTTCTGGAGTTATTTTTCACTAATTCAATAATTTTAGACAAGTGTTTGGTGTTAATCAAAAAAGAATGCTGGAACAGAATAAAAGAATATCCTTGCTGTGTCTGCTAGAGCTACAAACCAAGACAGCAAACTGTCCTTCAACCAATGGCAGAAGGTAGATCTCCACTAGACCTATCAGTCATTTTATATCCTGCCAGGCCATCACCCATGAGAAGTGAAAGTTTTGCTCCTTTTTCAAGCAAAATATAAATTGATAGCCACATTGCTTGAACGTACTGTTTAAGCAGACAAATGTACAACAACCCACTAGGAGTGCAATCTGTGGCATGTGTGATGTATACAGGAGTTGGAGGCACAACAGTGAGATTGACCTCATGGGACATCCGGTGCTAATGAGACTTTAGCCAGTCTGCTAGACAGCTCAGATTACTCTAAAACACCCTAAAACATTTCAACCTTCTCTGCACCCAACATGGATGAAGGTGTCACAATTTTTTACAAGTAAATGTATAGCATGCCCTAAGTTCTGCCCACATGACAAATGTTCACATTTGTGGAAGGTCTCTACAAGTGATTACAACAATAAAAAACAGCTTCTAAACCACCCTGCAGTAAATCCAAGGCTTGGAACTACCACGAAGCCAAACTTCTGGAGAACACACAGACTATGAAAGGAAGAGTAGACTGCAGATTCCCAAGTCTACAAATTCTGTCTCCTTCCCTATTCCATGATGTCTAATGCAAAGCTATTTATAAATACTTGTTTTTTTTTTCAGTGAAACCTCAGAGGACAACAAGGAGTAAAAAATGCTCATGTCATCAGTTAGGTAAGTACTGCTAAGTGCTGGTGTGCTCAGATATTTCAGTACTCATGTATGATTCCATCATACTGATAAGTTTCTTAGAGACTGTCCTATCCTCTATCCTCTATCCTCTAGCATGTTCTCTATATATGAGATATTTTTTAATATTAAAGTTCACCAAGAAACAGACTGCTTTTTTAATGCAAATTCCTCTGCAAATATGTCATGAACTTGAGGAAGTTGACTTAAACAACTCAAGAGTTTAAGTATTTTGAATGGTGTTCAAGCTTCTGCATGGAAGGTTGGAAGCATTTTTGCATTTAGAAAAAGAGCTATGGTACTATTGGACTTACATTTTATGAACTGCACACACAACCCAAAATCAAAAGAGACAAGTACAAAATAGAATACACTTTATGAATCATCTGAACATGTGATTGCTTTTGAGACTTGATTGCAGGAGTTGGTATCTGCACTGAAATTAATGATGAAGTATTGGTACCTATCAGATACTGAAATATTTCAGCTCTAGCTCATTACGCTTGCTAAGATTTGAGACTGATTTAATGACATAGTCCTTTAGTCTTCCACATACTTATAGAAGAGCTCATAGTGAAAGATAAAACAAGCTCACAGGCTACTGAAAGCTGATTGTAGAAAGAGCTGCATTACAAATACAACTTACTAATGGTCATGGACCAACGCTGAGCGCAGTACTTCCTTAGAAAACATCTGCTTGTGGTTCTCCTATTACTAGGTGTAGAAAAAAATAATTTTTAGCAGAGACTATAGCTCTCATGCCAAATTTCCTTTCAAACTGTGAAATTTGAACTTTGCAGTAGATTAGAGCTCAGAAATCAGCCTGAAGTTGCCAAGTCACAGGCTTCTCCTTTATGGAGTCAGAATGAGATCAAGAATGTTTTAGGAGAACATTTTTGCTCAGTTTTGCAAACAGCATCTTATCACCTGTCTTGGTTAACAGCAACAGAAAAACGGATCCAGAACACTGTAATCAATTTTGTTTAAGAAACAATTATCCCTAACCACATGTGGGTGTTCTAGGGCACCACTGCAATGTCTTTCTTATTGAAGTTAACATCCAGAGCTACCAGATCTATGTCAGGTCAACAGCTTTATATATGCACTAACATATCAAGTTCAGAATCAGATGAAACCTGTATTGAATCTGAAACAGTTGGCTGTGTTTGACAAGCGTAAACCTTCTATTTACCTACCAGAAGCAGGTGCCAGTATATTTTTAAATATTCCATAGCTGCCTGTTGTTACCTAAACAACATATAAGCAGAAACTCTATTTAGAACGCATATCTGGAATTTTTAACAGAATACATCTCTCCTGCTGTCCTGTGAAAGAATCACCCATTTTTGCCCTCTAAATATAGTCCACAACATAGTGGAGACTTTTGTCAAAAATATCTCCCACTGCCACAACATCTCACTGAGCAGACATGTTATTTTTTGATTCTGTCTTGCTCATTTCCACAAGATCAAATAGCAGCTAAGAAGTTAAAAATGAACATAATGGCATGCTCTTAGCAATAAATTCAGTCAGATATAGCAAGATGGGATGACAGTGTCTAAGACAGACATCCAGTGAGACCAGAGACAAGTGATTATGAACAGCTGTTGGCATGAAATCCTCTATTGGCAACTCTGCACAAGTCTTCCCATTTCGTAATATAGTAGTAAAAGACTGGAAAACTCATCACTGGTCAGTACAACAAAATAATTTCCCCTCTATCATTTCCACTCATTGATTCATGTCTCCCAGGAGCTCACAGAGGATTGCATCTATTAAAAGTCTAGGCTGGCTCTGATGATACACACTTTTATCTCAGCACAGACTAAATAGCATCTTGGCATATGCCCTCATCATGTTCTCCACCTACCAGTGGTTTGTATGTTCCTGTTTTATTCAGAGTTGTCACATTGAAATTACAGATTGTTAACCACAACATCTATTATAAGTCTTACCTTCTAAATACGTGTAAGATATAGCCCTTACAGTGAACTCTTCTGTTCCCAACATATTAAAACAGCATTTAAAAGTGACACAGGCACCAGAAGAGACTGGATTCTGCACCAGCTCCCTCTCATCCTCCAGAACAGTTCCACTTCACTATTTAGAGAATAAAAAAAGGTTATCCAGTGTCTATGCTAATATAGGACAGGTTCAGGCTCCAAGTATAGTGAGAAGGATTGAGGCCAGATATTGAGTAGAAGTGTCTTCTACCAAGGCTGGAATGAAGGATCTAGAGATGTTGCAGCATCTCACTGGGATCTCTGAATCAGAAAAACACCCACTAGGAACACCTTTTGCAGACCTATTTCTTGTAACTGCTGTGGATGTGGTAATCATGCCACTGTAAAGACTGATACACTTTAAGGCAGCTGTGTTTACTGCCCTAGTTGTTAACTCCCCTTTCTATACTGGATCCACTCCTCTCAAATTCCTCATGCACTCAGATGGTTATTTCCCCTGTGTCACTGCCAACTGTCTTACACTTCATTATTCTGCCTGAATGTCCCTCAAAACGTACACATTATCCACTCCGTGTTTGTTCGCCTAACTCCCTTTCTCTCTGCTCCCTCTTTAATTAATAATGTTCATTGACGGCTGTCCGATTCCCTTTGTTCTTACATAGAAACCAATCCATACAGCAGTCAGCTTTCTCCTTAAATTTCCCTGTTTCTAATACAACTAAACTTTTTCCTTTCATTTACCCTTTCAGAGGCTTTATTTCTCCACACCAAACCTACTGGTGAAGGTGGAAACAAACATCTTGGAGAGTGACAATTATCACATATGGATGAAATATGCTCCTAGTAATCCTTTGGGATCTATTGAGGAGTGACATGAACATGTTTGTGAATGTAGCATGGACTCAGAAAGCCACAAACAAATGGCACTGTACTTTGTCAAATGGGCAAATGTTTTCTTGAGAAAGCAACAAACAGGTAAGAAGTACTAAAAGCAGTTTTCCTGGAAAAGAAATGTGACAGATTTTCAAAGGAAAATTAGAATTTGGTTGTTCAGCAGTTTCAGTAAGAGGTTGTTTGAGTTGTCTGAGTATATCCACCAAGAAGGGCTTACCCTGCCTTATTCTACTGTGGTCATAAGTGTATAATTACATACATTTTCAAGAAGAAACATTCAGCTCCTTCAATCTGCAACATGTAGTGAATACCCAGCATGATTTTCACTTGTATCTCACACCATCTACAAGCATTTTTATTCAAGCAGCAAAAAAGCAGTCATATCATGATGTTGTGGGGCAGCATCACCAGGCCTAGGTCTACAAGTGCAACTCTTTATTTAAGAAGCACTCATAAGTCCAGAGCATTACATTAACACATTTTTCTTGCAAAGAAATGTTATGGAGAGCAAAAATAGAGCTTCACAACATCAAACTGGAAGACCTGCTTCTTCCCAGAAACATTTCTACCAGCAGACAGTAAGACAACTTCCTAGCCTGTAGACCAGGTCACTGACACTACAACATTACAGCAACCCACAGAGATTCATCTGTTGTCTTTCAAGTTCAGACCTATGATCCAGAACAGTATCTAATTAATTTGACCTAAAGAACTGAAAGTGACCACAATACACACTGAAAAGCAGCAAAACCAAGAACAAGAGAACACTGTTCTCTACTAAACACCACTCAAAACATCACCAAGATTTATGGAGTTGCTAGGCAGAGCACTAGTCGTTAGTAGAGTTAGGATGTTTAAAGACAGAAACAAATAAGTTTCCTTTTGTTTCCTATTCTCAGTAGATTATACAGGGCATTTTTTTTTTAATCTAATAAAGACAGAAGAAAAACAAAACAAAATAAAAAACTTCCCTACTTCAATTAAAAAAACAAAACAAAAACACAAAGATTCCCATGCAAACTTAACTAAATTTGGGCTATAAATAAGATTATCAACCTTCTCACCAATGTCAGAATAAATCAGATGAAATCCATTTAGTCCAAAAATACAGGCAGTTGAACTATTTAAGAATGAAAAGGGAATTCACGATCTGTTTTCTAGCTGACCACTAGAAGCTGATCTATACTTTAAGCTAACTTGGGCAGAAGAACCTAGAATGGGAGCAGTTCAACGCAAGCCAGGTAGTAAAATGATTTCTTACAGAGTGGAAGAAAGTAGAAGACAATAAAATAAAGAGCTATCAGCATAGAATTATAATCAGGTAAGTATGAAAGGAAAAAATCAGAGCTTTTCACACCTACATGTTAATTGAACCTATTAATTCTCTTCATGTAAAAGAACTGTGAGGTCTACTTACTTTCACAGAGACGTCTTCTCAGCTTCCCCCGAATTTTATCAATGGCATTGTAATCAGAGACATGAAACACATGAGCAGACTTTGGTTCTGAAGCAATCTCATCCAATTCTTCTTTTAAGGCTTCACCGACACCCACAGCAAAGATCCTGATTCCAGCCTGACGAGCTGCATTGGCAGGATCCAAGACATAATCTTGGCTCCTTCCGTCAGTCAGAAGGATAGCCACTTTTTTAACAGTTCGATCACTAAGTCTCCCACCTGCCTCTTTGGAAAAACTGTAAGTATTGATGTACCTGAGAGCATCTCCAGTGTTTGTATTACCCCCGTAATACCTAATTTTTCGGGCGGCCTCTTTGATTTCCTCACGGGTTTTGTACTTTCCCAGGTCAAACTCAGTGGTTGGCCTGTCACTGTATCGCACCACACCGACACGGGTTTTGTCAGGACCAATCTCAAAAGTTTCCACCAAGTTAGACACCCACTGTCGAACCTTCTCAAAATCTTCTTTTCCGACACTGGAGGAGGCGTCCAAGATGAAAACAAGGTCATAATGAACATTCTTGCAACCTGCAAAAGTGGCAGAATACATTGCTGAGGAAATTTGAAATACAACTATCAGACAAAACAAATATTCCACAGGCATGGTTCCTCAGTGAGCAATGCTGAGGAGACAAGAAACTCTCTCCCTCTTCTGCAGAGAAAGTGCAGATTCTCAGCCGTTCTGCCTTGTGATTCACTTCTTCTGTTTCAGATCTACAGTGGATCAGCACGCACTTCTCATTGAAATGCATACCCTTCCTCTTCCTGCACTACTAACTTCCTCTGCTCAATCTTTCACCTACACCATCTGCATGTATATGAAGCTATTTTTTCTCTTTTAAAAACTTCATTGCAGTTGCTTTGCTCAGGCAATGCTCTGAAATGACCTTCAGCTCAAGAGACCAGTTCTGACCTTCCCTATGCCAATCTTGACCTTGAGTAGTGAAGCTTTCATGTTCCCTCCTGCGTTAACATTAAGATTTATGTATTCTTAGCTAGAAGCAGTTCTTCTGCTCAGCATGATAGCTTGGTGAAGCAACTTTATAACATGATTATTTCGATTTTGAGGCTCTCTGCCATTGACTATTGACTAAAGGATGACTCACTGAATACTGGGATGGCTTCCCTGACAACAAAGGGCAGTTTCTTTATACTGAAAAAGTTCACTCATCTCTACAAACACCCTTTTGGCTCCAGCCATGATATTTGTAATCTGTGGCCTGTGTAATCTGAAAGGCAAATGTATTTTAATTGCAGATTTTTTGCCCTATGAAACCAGACTGATCACATATTTGTCAGCTGATTGCCAAGAAAATAAATCTCCCAGGAGATGTTTTCTAGCTCTCTCTGACTATATGCAAACCAGCAGGCAAAATATACATAAAAATTCCCAGAGATGACCAAGATATATTAACATTATGCCACCTGGAAAAACATATACATGCATATATTTAATCCACCATTATAAACCGTAGTGCCTAACAAACCACACAGCTTCAAGACTGAAGGCTCTACAGAGTCGATTTATATAGGGTCACAACCACCTGTCATCATTTCTGCATTAGTTCTTGTCCTACACCGTCTCACAAGCACAACTGCTTGTTTGAATCAATCCTAAAAGGCTAATTTGACAAAACATGTGAAAAACCAAGCACCTATAGCGCTTAATGACAGAGAACTGGTCCATAAAAGTGCCCGCACCACTTAATTATTAATATCAAAACCATGACATTAACTTCCTCCATGCTCTGGACTGATCCACACACTTCCATTGATCAGAAAATCTGGGAGTAGTCAAGGAAAGTTGTGACTCTACAGTATGCTCACTGAGAACAGTTTTGCTCTCTATACATCAGTGGCATCCTCACTATATGATTTCTGTGTTTTTATACCCAGATTAGTTCCAGCCAGGCTCCAGCAACTGAACCTCTACATACCAGTGATCAAGATACATTAACTCATAGAATCACAGTGTCCAGTCCAGCCTGATCCTGAACTTCTGCAGGGATGGGGCATCCACCACCTCTCTGGGCAACCAGCTTTGGTGCCTCACCACACTTTCTATTAAAAAACCTGATTTCTTATGCGTAAATATCTTCTCTTTTAATTTGGAACCACTTCCCCTTGTCTTATCACCTCAGACATGCCTCTCTTCTGCAGATCTGCCCAGTAGATGGCTGATCCCAACTGCTGTCTTTAGACCACATTTGCACTATGCCTTGCTGAGTCATGTTCCTGGATTGATCTCGGACCTGTTTCATCACTATGAGTTTCTCTGATGACCTGGATTCTTGGTTGAACATCCTCAGTCCTGCCATCTCACTTATGGCTCCCCAGGCCTTAGGAAACACTCACTCCTTTCTGCACTCTTTAACAGATCTAAAATGCTAATGTAAAAGCATCCATTCCAGCTGTTAGTTGAAGACTGGACATTTTTCCCTACAGGCCAAAGAATATGGAGGTATCCAAGTACTTGCATGACAGCCACCTCAGTGAATAGAAGTATGAAACACACTATCCAAAGGTGGATGGGTATGATACTGTTAGCATGTCTTCACAGAATTCTGATATCGGAGCCTAAGGTCACAAAGTCTTCTCCCACATTTGAGCTTACATTTCAAATATTAGTTTTGATGCTATTGATCATTTTAATGTTGTGCATCTGCCCTACAAAGGACAGGAGTCTTACAACAGCTCCTGCACTGGAAAGGAGTGTGTGGATGGCTCAGTAACATGAATAGAACTTGCCTTCAAATAAGAGAAGCAGCATTACAGTCAGACATTACAACACTGTAGAGCAACGCTCACAATACTACATGATAGCTTTGAGAGAGGCTGAACATACACTTGGTACGTTATGGATGATGAAAAATGAGCATCATCTGTTGCTGTGTTTACTTCTGATACAGGGGACATGCCAGAAACCTGAGCCAGGTGTTGCTGTTCTTTCTGTGACAAAGGGAACAACCTGCCCATATGGGATTGAAGTCATGTTAAAAACAACTTGTCCATATGGGATCATGTTTTGTGATGGAATTTTATAAAAGAGGAAATCCTTGATTGTAACCACAAAGCAAGAAGGATCTGTCTGGATATATCAGCAGCATGAGCAGCTACCTGGAAGCTGCTGCACAGAGACTGCAGTAATTCTCTTCAGCAAAGAGAGTGTGAAGATGATGGAAAATATGGTTTTGTATTATGAAATGCCAATTACATTGCACCCATGTATATTGGCTAGATTGCCAAGTATAGTTCTGTTTGCTTTTTGCAGAATATAAAGGATGTAACAGAAAAAGTTAAGCAAGAAATCTCTGATTTCCATAATGAAAGAAAAAATCACTGTTAATCTCTGCTTTCTGAAAGAATATTAACTGAGACTAACCACAAAATATAAAGGTTTAACTATAAAACCCACAAAGTAAAGAGCTTCCCGTTGTTCATTTTAATGACTTTCAGCAGATGAGATGACTGTACTTTAAAAACAAACAGAACAGAAAGAATCCATCCTATCTGTGTTCAAGGGCAATGAGCCTTAAAACGAGGTGTTTTTGAAGTCTAAAATGTGATGCCTATTCAGGCAGCATTGCAGAGCAGAAAAATATGGTCTTTCAGGATTCTTTTCTTAAAGTCAGTCATTCTTTGCTGATGGCAGTGAGATTAAATGCTGCAGAAAAGCTTTTAGTAAGTATGAATCTGCATTTTTATTACTGCATTGTCCACTGCTAGGTAAAATTGATTGTTTTCCAAGAATGTTGTTTACTGGCAGAAACAGTTCACTTTAAGGGAATATGGAACATAATTCATAGAAAGTGAACTTTCAGTTTTTTAATTACAGGAATGCTCTCCGGAACCACAATTCCAAGAGTTGTAGTCATCTGTTCAGACACTGGCTCAACCATTTTGCTACACTGCCATTATAAATAGCTCACAAACAAGCCATAAGACCAAAATTATTTAACATAATTATATAATGAAATTATAAGCAGTACTTCCTTTCTGTAACTGATCCACTAGAACTAGAAAAGATGACATTTCACTTTTTATTTGTTAATAAGTAGTCATTCCTTTGAAACTTGATACTAAAAGACTTACAAAAATCGTAGAATCATAAAAACAAAGAATCACAGAATGTCTTGGGTTGGTAGGAACTGCAAAGATTGTGTAGTTCCAACACCTCTGCCATGACCATGGTTGCCAACCATTAAATCAGGCACTAGATCAGGTTGGACAGGGCCCCATCCAATCTGGCACCTTGAGCACTTCCAAGAATGGGGCATCCACAGCTTCTCTGTGCCAGTAACTCACTGCCCTTTGAGAAAAAATGTGTGCCTAAAGCCTCATCTAAACCTCCCCTCTTTTAGTTCAAAATTGTTCCTTCTTGTCCTGTCACTACCAGACCATGAAAAGAGTCAGTCTCCCTCCTGCTTATAACCTGTTTTTAAATACTGCAAGGCTACAGTGAGATCTCCCAAGAGCCTTTTCTTCTCCAGCCTGAGCAGATCACATAACATCTCTTTTAAGCAGCAATTCCTCAGACTAAAAGAACGTCTAAAAACTCCTTTTTTTTTTCTCCTTTTTTTTTCTTCTCATCCCATTCACCTCAGCCCTGTGATCCAGCTTATCTAGATCCCTCTGAAGGGCCTCCCTACCCTCAGGCAGATCGACACCACCTCCCAGCTTGGTGTCATCTACAAACGTACTGACGGTGCACTCAATCCCCTCATCTAGGTCATCAATAAAGATATTAAACAGGATGGTCCCCAGTACCGACCCCCAGGGGACAACACTTGTAACGGGTCGCCAGCTGGACTCAACTCCATTCACCACAACCTGCTGGGCACGGCCTTCTAGCCAGTTCCTTACCCAAAGAAGGGTAGACCTGTCCAGACCACGGGCAGCCAGTTTCTGCAGGAGAATACTATGAGAGACCGTGTCAAAGGCTTTGCTGAAGTCTAGGTAGACTACATCAACAGCCCTTCCCTCATCTACCAGACTGGTCACCCAGTCGTAGAAGGAGACAAGGCTGGTCAAGCACAACCTGCTTTTCATGAACCCATGCTGGCTGGGCCTGATCCCCTGGACACCAGGGGATCTTGCTTGCTTTTTTATTGCTTTCTTCCTACAATGATAACAGTGATAGCATCTCAGTCTTGCAAAAGCCCCAGCCACTATTTAACAGGAGTGGAATGGTGCATACCTGCTCTCTGTGCCTCAGTTCTCTCCTCACTGAACACAAGTGCGAAAAGAAGGAGACAGAGTAAATGGCATCTTCCCATAACAGACATATCTCCTTTCTCACATCAGCTTGTCTTTTCACCGTGGTGGGAAGCTCTCTAGAAATCCAATCTGTGGCCTATCAAGGAAAATAAAGAGCAAGTGTTATCTCACAGAAAAGCAAACAAAAGTAATGATGCAAGGCATGGGAGCATGGTTTTGGGGAGTTGTCTCTTCCGCTTCTCATTTTGTTGACGAGACACAAACCACTCAGACAAAGAGGCAAGAAGTTCACCTACTTTTCAAATGTTATAGCCTTTCACTGCCTCTATTCAGTGTGCAGCAGCCTGAGTGGAAAAGGAGAAAGATTACCAGATTATTATACTTTAATTGAGCTCACTGCCAACTGCACAATCAATGCACTGGAGTGGAAACTATTCTTGACATGGTCCTCCCACATATTTATCATTAGGAGATACAAGACGAGGAGCTGGGATACAGCCCACTGCAAATCACACACATTGCCACTTCGCCCATGGCTGCTTTCAGTTCCCAAGCCTCAGAAATGCTGAACACTAAAAACACATGGATGTTTTCCTATACGTGCTTGCTGCTGTCCATGTCCATAGTCATAAACTCAGCAGGTTCAAAATATATCTTTCAACTATTTAGGTAAGAAATGTAAAAGCTCAAGTGGAATACCTTCAGTATAAGGTTACTGTCTCAAATATACCTTGTCTGAAGCCACAGAATTCAGATAGTGCTGTAACAAGCCATGTCAAGTACAGCTACATTTTCTAACACCAATCTAAATCCTTTCTTACTGTTTAATCATTTATTTACTATTAAAAATTAATTTTTACTATGAGAATCATGAAATCATTGCACTTTAATGTACTAAACTCCACATTTGCAAGGGAAAATAGTTTCCACTTTGCAGCTCTTAATGCCTGAGGAATCATTTTGGAAAAGTTTTTCTCAGCTTCTGCTTCCATTTTTCACTCTTTAGTGTACAGATTTCTTGGTTCATTTTCTTAAAGAATTTCAGCTTTCTCTCTCTTTTAACATGCACATCAGTTTCTTCCCCTTGATGTGTAAAGAAGGCATAAAGGGAACACAGTACACTATAGATCATTGCTGTAGGGCTGATTATGCATTCTAGGAAATTTCTCTGCAAAGCAATACGGTTCTGAGGAATCACGAACAAAAAGCATAGAGGTGTCAGCATTTGTTCACGTACAGTCTTGATCAGTCAAAAAATGGGTCAATCTCTACTACGTCTCTCAGAAATAAATTGTAAATCATTCTGGTTTAGGAAATATGAAAGGGAAATCCTCCTGTACCTATAAATCTTTATTCTCAGTACAAAATGCAGGCTCCTGTATTTTCAAAGGTCTTTATCATATGCAGACACAAATAAGGTACTGAATACACTGCGTGCTCTACAAATAAGAAGTTGGAAGCATCTGCCAGAAGTGGAATATAAAAGCTAGATAAGATCCAAAAAGCAAAGTGCTTTATTTAAGCACCATCCCTAAGTCCAAAGAGCACAGGCAGGTGCTGTAGTTTACACCTCAACCAGACAGTGTCTCTGTGAGACAGTAAGGTTCTCACAGAGCTTGCTAGAAAAGGTTGCAAGGTAAAAAGGGCATTAAAATATCACCATTCCCCTACAGTAGTAGTTAGAATTTCCTTCTAAATAAACACATTACAGAAATACCGATCAGGCAGCCGCCTGTGGAGGGATCGGGCAGGCAACTTTAAATAGCTATGGGAGCCTGCAGCCCAAGGTTTTTTTTCCTAGGAAATGTTGGTTTCTGGCATTTAGGGAGAGATGGGAAACCAGATCTGCCATGGGGCATTCTGCACTTTCAGCGCTGAGAGCTCAAACGTCATTTCTGTGTCTGGGCTTGCATGGCAGCAAAGTTTTATAAATACATTATTAAAAACAGCCTTTGCCAGCTGCTAACTCATACAAGGCTAGAATAAATGGAAAAGACCACACCAGCTGGTGTCACTCAGTAGAACAGCAGCAGGATGGATGCATGCCAGCTTGAAAGGCAAAGATGTGGAGTTTGGTGGGCAGGCTTCACTTCATCCACTTCTGCTGGGGCAGAAGGGCTACATATATGACCAGACATGAGAAATGTGTTTTTAAGGAGTCACTCATCCCCACTCTAGCTAAAACACTTCAGTAGCTCATTGCTGTCTTATGCATGCTGAAAAGTATTTCAGAACAGTCATTTAGCCTAAAAATAGGGGAGGAGAAATGCAAATTAAACCAGAACATCTGCTTAAAATCTAGAATCATAAACTGTGGTGGCTTTAATATACATTTGTGGTTCAGTGTTATTATTGCACTCAGGCCAAAATACATTATTTTATCCATTTTTATACCATGCAGAATTGAACCAAGTCTCTTAACTTTAAACCAATTTATGAATGGATGTTTCAGGAAGATAAAATTGCCCCATCCACATCAACAGTTTTCAGAGGTGTTAGAAGAAAGGTTGGAGAAAAGGCATTTCTCATGAGAGGTTCTGTGCAGTATTTCTCCTCCATTTCAGTTCACCACTGTGAGACTGAGCCCAGTCTGTGATTCCAGAAGCTGACCAACATCTATGTCCCATTTCAGGAGAAACTGTTCAAAAAGTGCCCAGAATGGGACAGTTCGTGGGACAGACAATGTGGCATAAGTCAGTGTGCATCCGTTAAAAACACCTCTTTTTTTTCTGATTATTTTTCAGACTTCACTGTCAGATTACTTTGTGACATGTTTACATGTATTAGGTGATACTGCAAAGAGAAATGACAAACCCTATTATGACTGAGTTGGTAGACTCCAAGCCCAAGGTCCCATTTTTAATAGTTTAATGGGAAATAAAGGAATGAATAATTCTGACTGCATGCAAAAATGATGTGGAAATGGTATCCAGGCTGAAAAGAAGGCTGGTAAATGTTAAAGTGAGCTCTTCATGCTTAAAATATAGGCATAGGACCAAACTATTTGTACAGTCTCACAGCTGAACAAACAATATGCAGAAGATGGACACAAGCTCTATACAACATTTAACTTTGCTACTGCTTTTTTGGAGGAGTGGTATAGAGTTCTAGGTCAGTGAGCATCCGTGGTAAGGCCTGTCTGTTCTTGAACAATAAATAAACTCATTTTGGCAAATATTTGCAAAATTAAAAATATATATAAGTATATAAAAAAGAAAAAATGATGAAGGAGAATTCAGTATTCTCATCTCAAAATTACTTTACTTTTTTGCTCACTGTCAGGCTTCTCTTGCACTACTGCATTTTAAGAGATGCTGTTTTGTCTTCTTGATCCTTAAGGAGGCTGGAAGCAGAACCCTTGTCCAAAGCATCACATACACATCCTGAACCAAAATGAACAGCTGAGCTGAATATTATTGTGATCGAATTTTTTTGTTCTGTTCGTTTTTCCTGATTGAATAAAAATGAAAGAATATCCTCACATCAGTTTATTTGTAAAATAAAGCCCCTCTTCCTTTGTGAATAATATGATGCATTTTTCTGTCCTGCTCTCTCTGTCTTTGTCCTATCTGAGTGTGATGCTGAAGGGACATACAGGGATTTGTTTGAGCCTGATTCTCAGATAATACCTTCACATCATCATAATTCAGGGATGAGGAGGGCAAATTGTATGAAAGCAGCAAAAGCGTGTGCTTAGAAATGGTATTCTGAAAAAATGAAGGGAAAAGAAGAGACATTTGTAAGGAACGTGGCAGAGCAGAAAACTTAACAGTATTTCTAGAGTGAGTGATTTAAGCACAAGTACCAGATATTCCCTCCCTCAGCCCACCCAGCCACTGTTGTCCTGGTTTGAGAAATGTCATCTGTACTAAAACCCTCGTGAATTAAAGATAGGAAAAAAAAAAAGGTCAATTTCTGTGATTTCTTTCATCCTTTAGAGGAGTGAGTCAGTCACAAAATTGTATTAATAAACAAACAAAAAAAACCAGCCCACAAAATAATGTCAGCCTTAACATGAGAATTTCAGCAGTGTGATTTAACAACACTCCTACCTGATGAGAGCAAAAGTTCAAAGACCCTATGGGGTGGTGTAAGGAACAGTGATTAAGGTCTGAATGTAAAAAGCACAACCAGTTTTGGACTTCGGTGTGCTCTTTAGCATATCTGAGCTTATGCTGTAGGATATGTCTTACTAAACCCCAAAACTGACCTGTGCATCCTACTGTTAAAGTCAAAGGGGACTGCTAATACTTTTTACTTAATTTTACCCATTTGTCTGCTGCCACTGAACCTTCACTGTATGCCATATAAATTTACCATGCTGGCATTCAGAGTGTGATTTCAAATGCCTTTAGTATGCTCCTCTGAAGAAGCAGCTAGCCTAGGGTGAAAAAGGCAGTATCCAATTATAAAGCTTTACACATACACGCAAAAAGGAAAAAAACAAAACCAAACAAAAAAACACAGAACACTGATGCATCTGATGTCTTAGCAGAGTCAGCTTGCTGATCATGTCTGCTCCAACTACTGAACTAAGCAATTTAATTATCTAAATTATTGCTGATATGAGCAGGAAGGAGACGATATAAAAGAGAAATGGACTTTCTCTCCCTCGATCTGCCCATGCCATCATATATCTTAGTTCAATGCTTTTTAAAGAAATCATCCAGCGGCATTTCTGGTAGATGTGAACCTTCTCAGTCCTGATCCAAAGCCAACTGCAGTTAATGAAAAAAGGGCCACTGATTTCAGCAAGCATTATTTCAAAACCTATATGAACAAAGCAGAAAACCTTCTGCTAACACCAGCATTGCTCCTGAGGTACTTTGTTGATAGAATCACAGAATCGTTAAAGTTGGAAAAGACCATTAAGATCATCTAGTCCAACGGGCAACCCATCATCACGAGGCCCACTAAAGCCTGTCCCTACCAGCTGTGTTTAACAACAACTGAAACTGATAAAAGTCTGCTGAAACCAGAGAGGAGACTGTCCGCATCTCTGCAGCTTGTTGGATGGGGACATCCACATACCCTGAGAGCCAACAGATCCCCAGTCTTTAAGTATTGCCAATGCTGCAGGAACTGAAGAGTTTCTTCCCTCCTTTTTCACTATCACATCTCAAGAGCAACTTCTACACTGATCCCCAAAAAACGTATCAGTCGTATAGAGATGATTACTACGACTGCTAGCCAAAGAGATCTGTCATTTTGATGGCAGATTAAATGGAGTGCTGAGGAAACATCAGTAGAGCACTCAAACTCCTCAATTTGTTTGCCTCAGCTGAACTCTTACTCCTCTGAAGTACTTGGTGCTGGAACTACAGGTCCCGGTGAATGATTAATATCAATGCATTTGGAAAGGAGTTTGATTGTACAACAAATAAATTCTATATAAAACAATAAGGAGGAGAAATTTAATAAATAATTACTTGGTATGTGATCAGTGCCTGTCCGGGAGACTCAACAAGACAGAAATTGAATGGGAAAAAATACACAGAGAAGGGTAAGAAAGTGTCTAAAAGAGTCATATAGCATACTCCAAAAGGGACTGGATTAACTCGGCATGAGCATTTTCTAATTTCTACATGTTCCACTTTGCAAACTTAGAAATGTTATTTTAACCTCCATAAGACTGCATATGCACTTCTGGGGAAACCTGAGAGAAGGTCACAACTGGAATTCAACGGTTTCTGACTCCTTAACCTATGCTTAGATCATGCATCCTTCAAACTGATTCCTTTGTAAAAGCACCTACCACAGACTATTTAAAACAAGCTATTACTGGTTGCCTGCCAAATTGCTGCTATTCTAAAATGCCATAAGTACTAGGTGAGCACTTTGCAATGTATTTTTGCCTGCTGCAGCTATGCAGTATCTGCAGGCTAAAGCCTTGGTGCAATTACTCCATGTATAACTTTATAGTGATTTGTTCAGAGACAGTAACTCCAAATCTGAATTACACCTTTGCATATCAACGTTAGGAGTCTTTCTATTGACTGGCTTAGAAAACCAAAAACTAACCTGACACAAAAAGTTTCTGTGACATAATCTCTGAAATCCTGAAGCCTGTGCCTAGGTACCTCCAAATCCATATCACCATTTCCAAATTTACCTTGTTATTTCTCCTACAAACAAGCTGCACTCACACAATTGAACCAGTAGTCCAAACTAGGTCACTCAATAAGGGAGCTCATCCATCCCAATTATGACTCCATGGCACCCTGGCTGTTAGAAAGCCTTCTCCATATTTCCTCACCTATATTTTATTAACTTAACACATGAAATGTGTCTTGTGCTGCCACTTGGTCAGGGTTTGCAGTACACACACACCCTACAATTGGAAGTCTGACATCTGCATGTAATTCAGAGTGCCAGCAAATCAGGATTACAGATAACACTGTAATCCTCATGAGAAGCCCAATTCAGATATCTAATTTTACAGTCATTGGTGTAATGGATATCCAACTTAAAGAGAACTGACGTAAGCAAGGCAAAGACCAAACTGATGCCCACAGAGGAAGCAAATATTTCAAACTGTAAAAATGCTTTTTTCAAAATCCTGAGCTTGTCCCCAGTACAACCTCACTGCCATATATGTGGAGCACAATGATTTTTTTACAGGGTCACAGAACTCCAGTCCTTTGTCCTAAGCCCTGTAACCTACATGGGCAAAGACCCACAAATCCCATTTCCTCTCAAGCGCAGACAGAGAGGTTCCAGCCCATATTAACTACTAGGAAGAAGCCTTTAACACTGAGCTCCTTGAGGCTATTCAATATGAGGAGTGCTCTACTCATAGAGGGGCCCATTTCCTGCTTTTTATATCCTCATGGAAGTTCTTCCAACTCCTGAAGTGAAATCTAATATTTTTTTTTTTAGCACAGTACAGGATTATGTTAGTAAAAAGACCCATATGTCATGGCTTTATATAGTCAGCTAACAGAGCTGGAGCCAGGAACTGGGATGGTGGTAATAGCCTAAATCTGGAAAATAAGCAACATATATTCTAACAGGGAGGAGCATGATGAATGTATCTCCCAGAAATCCTACTGAGGCCAATGAAGAATGCTTCTTACTTCTTGCCCTATGCATTATGTTAACGGCATGGATAAAGATTACTAGAATCCGTAAAAGCTTCAGAAATGAGCTGATGTCAACTGTTTCACACTCCTTGGGTTAATAAAAGAGCTACACTAATTTGTAGTATACCACACTCTCACCCACCAATTCCCCAATGCTTCTGCTGAAATGTCCACATGACAGAAAATTTCCCAAATACAAGAATACATTTGCCTCCTACTCATACTATGTGGATGAATCCCTCCTCCACTTGTTCCGACAATTTAATAGCCATCTAATTTCCTGAAAGTTTGTGCAAAAAATAATGGCTACATTTGACTAAGAGATATTGTACTACAGTCTTTTCATTATGCAGTTTTCACGATCTTGGCCTTTTAAATGGAACTCAGACTCTCCTGAAGACACAAACACCCTAGCAAAAGTGAAAGATCAGTGACAAGGGGCAATAACACCAGGAGACACCTGTCACTACATGGGAAGGTGCAGATAGCAGGGTTGCAATCTCATATTTTCCCCTGATGCTTTCACTCTTCACTCGACATTTGCAATGCCTTATTCCCTTTGAAGGATCCACTACCAGAAATCCATCCGTCTGAGTAACTCCATGCTCTTTGAGGACATGCATTGTCACCTCTCTATTAAAACACAAGAAAGGAGAAGTGCAGCTGAAGAGACAAAGATTGCAGCTTGCACGCAATGCTGGACATAATCTTAATGGATATAGGGATTATTTTTTTTACATTAAGGGTAGTGAAGCACTATAACAGGTTGCCCAGAAATGTGGTAGATGATTCATCCCTGGAAACATTCGTGGTTAGGCTGGAGGGGACTCTAAGCAACCTGATCTATCTGTAGACGTTCCTGTTCAGTGTAGGAGATTGAACTAGAAGACCTTTAAAAGTCCCTTTTGATTCAAATTATTCTATGATTCTATGATTCAATGACTTTATAACTCTCTCCCTCTACAAATTTTAGAGAAGGTCATTCTTTGCTTCCCTGTTGCAGAGGGGCCTAGGGGTAGAAAGCAATTCACAGATAATTTTCATGGTAGCAAAGCACTTGGGATACTAGCCTGAAACACAAAACAGGACTGGAACCCACTTAGGATTGCTACTGTTTATTTCTCATAATGTGTAGCTAAAATCCCTCAAGGCACTCAGCTCTGGTGAAGTCCAACAACAGAACTCAAACTTAATCACAGAATCATAGAATATCTCAATTGGAAGGAGCCTACAAGGATCGAGACCAACTCCTAGCTTCACACAGGAGCACCCAGAAACAGACTCTACATCTGAGAGCGTTGTCCAAGTGCTCCTTGAACTCCAGCAATTTGGGGCCGTGACCACTGCTGGGGAGCCTGTTCCATGCCCACCATTCTCTGTAGGCTGCCATGAGGCCTCCCCTCAGCCTCCTCTGCTCTACTGTTCAAACTGAGTGACTTCAGCTGCTCCTCATCCATCTTGCCCTCTAGACCCTTCACCATTTTCATTTCCTTGCTTGCTCTCTAATAGTTTTATGTTCTTCTCATACTGTTGCACCCGAATCTGCAAATCTGTGCTAAAGGTGAGGCTGTACCAGTGCGGAGCAGAGCAGGAAGGTAACATGAAATCAGTTTAGGTGTCTGAAGAAGTAGGAGGTTTTATGGAGAATTGAAGGCTGCCTAAATGTTCCCCAAGAATGTTCTGGCTCTAATCTCAAATACTTCTCTCAGCCATGTAAGGTGCTGGGGCTAGGAATGAAAGACACAACTTCTCTGACCATATTGGTCTGAAACGTAGTTGTCTTCACCATCACAGTACACTTCTTTAAATTAAGAGAAATAAGAGGCATAGCGTTAAGATAGCATCAACTTTGAGTCAAGGCAAGTTGAACAGCATATCCTTGACATTTCAGGAATTTCTGTCCAGCACTGTGGCCATCATTAACAGAGGACAAATAGGCAATACAAGAATCAAGTAAAAGCAGAATTACAAGGATCATAAGTCTGAGATTGAGATAAGACACACTTCAGTCCTCCCTCCCCAAGTTTCCGAATGCAATAGGAAAAAAGCTACTGTCCATGAATCCTGACAGGATCCTGCCGGAAGAGCTACAGCAAAGCTTCATGTTTGCTCCCTTTCTTGGCTTTCATGTTTCCAAGGCTGTGAATAAGAACAACAGGCAAGTACTGATGGAGACAAAAAAAATTAGCAAATTAAGATTCAGAAGCTGTCAATGAAACAGAAAAGAACTTTAGCCAGACCATGCATTACTCTCATTTTCTTCCATGAAGGGCCGTCACCATCACTGCCACTCCCACAGAAAGGAAAAGAGACAAAAATTTGTGTTCTACAGCCCACACACAGCTCTCCCACCAGGGAATGATGGACGCTGAAGAATTATCACTTAACTGGTTTACAAGAAAGGCCAATACCTTCCAGTCTTGCACAACAGCTCAGTCTGCCTTTCTGTGCTTCAGGCAAGAGCTAGCACAGGGTCAGGTCAATAATTCTGACACTGACTGGAATAATCACCTCAAGTCTCACTGTATCCAATTTATCTAATCAAAATTCAGACTGTAGATGCCTAACACTGTATGTGTTTTCATACTTCAGCTACTAAGGATGAGTTCCCCTTCTAGTTCACAAGAAACCAAAAAATCCATAGCCAGATTGATTTTACATCTTCTTAAAGAGGATGAGTAAAATAAATGAACTACGTACAAGAAGTGCTTATTTTTCCCAAAGGCAATAAAGGCAGCTAGACAAACAGTAAAGATTTAGGTGCTGTTATTTCAACAGATGTCTGTCTGGTCAAGGTGACATAAGAAAGCCAGCCAAAAGCATCAACTACAAACACATGAATACCAATAATAGGAAATTTTAGCAAGTTCAGATGCAGAGGGTGTAAACTGTTGAAGTAGAAAGTCTGTCTAATGGGGAACTGAAGAAGCACATCTCAGTTCCGAAGTATCTCTTCCAAAATGATAAAACTGTGTTAAAAAGGCAGGTTTGAGTAGAAGGACAAAATTGAGGTTACCTGAGGGCAGACCACCAAAAAACAAAGGTAAAAAATAAAGCAAAGTTCCTTGACCTTTTACAGGATTTTTTTTGTTACTGGATCTCTTTCCCCACCAAGTAGCAAGCATTTTCCTTTGCTCTTCTCACACAGAGGAATGTGCAAAAGTACAAATGTACCATAGTGATAGGAAGAGATGCACATGAATTCACCCCATATACAGATAAGCAAAATTTCCAGTGTGGTAGTTTTCTGAAGAGTAACAGTTTTAATAAAGATGTTTCCTCTTTTCAAGTATTTTGAGAATATCTTCTTATTTCAATTATTTAAAAAGATGAAAAAATATTGTGAGATTGTGCTTGTTTTGCTCTTTTGTTTATGTGTTAGTATGGCTGACAGTCTGCTTCTTACTGGATAAAAAAAGGAGTTACAGCTCCTGCGTTCCATGGGTATGCAGAAGGCCAAATTTAATGAATGAAAGATTGTGATAGTCATGTTGATGTATTCAAAGAAAAATTTTTATTTAGAGTTTATTACAGATGAGGGAGAATTATGTGCAGTCTGACCTCCTGCAAAACATAAGTCCAAAAATGTACTTAAAAACCAGTATGTTATCTACATCTTGTACAAAAGATGCAGTACATTGGCTGCTCTATTAACTGCTCTAGAAAGCCTTCAGTCTTGATTTATGAGACAAAAGTGAGTCCTGCACCACAACTAGACAGTTGTTCAGATACCATCGTCCAACATACTGAAACTCTAGAATGAATTTATTAATTTTCTCTTTTTAGCATCCTCAAATGGTCATACTTTAAACTAAAACTCTTCCTTGTTTTTGGGGTCCAGAGTGAGTTGTTACGTTCAAGTAATACATTAAAAAAAACAAAATTTTTGCTATAAAGGCAAACATGAAACTCCACAATGCCAAGTCATTCCCTAACCCAAAAAGAGCCCCAAGTAAGAAGCAAATAAGAAATTAAACATCAGTGTTTCATTTGTGCAATAAAAGAAAAAATAAATAAATTCACAGGATCATAGCACATCACTTATTATATGCCATCCAGAAACTCTAGACACTGTGGCTGCTTGCTAGTGGCAGCTTAAATTCTATAGGAGAGAAACCAAACACAAGGTGATGCTGAATCCTCAGAGTGAGAAGAACTATGCATTTGTCTACAACTAAACAGTAAGCATCTCAAAAAGTTCTCCATCAAAGCCCCCCATGTAGCTATAGCAACTGCATTCACCGTATTTTTTATTAGGAAACATTTTTTAAAGCTATCTAAGAAAGTTCATGTTTCGGCTATTGTTAAGGTATTTAACTTTCAGGTCTCCCAATGCAATCCTCTCAATTCAGCTTCTACCCTTCCTCATCCACTTGGCATGCATGGCATGCGAGTTGCTGGGGCGACTCCCAAATTCTGGGAAGGAATTTTCTCTCCAAAATTCAATGTGCTTAAATCTAAATTGTTGGACTGTGGCTTTCGTTTGCAGTGAAACAACATGCCAGCTCAAAGACTTACATCTCTCAGGCAAGTCTAACATCCGAAGAGTTTTACGCTAAAGCAACAACTGATATAAAAAATCCCAAAATGCTCTGAAGGGGATGGGAAAAGAAATAACCTTTGTTCAAGATGGCTAAATAGTTAGATTTTGAGAAATATTTGCTGTGTCAGAATTCTGCTTTATTTTTACTTACACTACCAAGTTCAGTGAAGTGAAAAATCTTCAACACTACTTGGGATATGAAAACTTTGGAAAGCCATTATACTCAGCTTGCCTTACATAAGCTTTCCACATCATGATCTTCTTTATATGACTGGCATCATACCGTGCAATGGTCATGTTTGACATTTATCTGTTGAAAGGGATTTCTTTTTTCTTTTCAAGTAGCAATGTATGACCAGAAGAGAGTGCTGGGTTTCTCTTGTTCTTTGAAAAAACCATCTGACCAGAAGACTGATGTAGGATTAACTCATCTCTCATGCTCCCAACTGTATGAACACCAGCTCTGTGTCCCAAGTCAGTTGGAGAGAAGTACCCCAGCACTTCGCATTTGCTATCCTTTTTGAACAGAGAGAATTTTACTTCCTTCTAAGGTATGAGAAACATAGAAAAGATCAAATGCATAGTACAGTTCTTCATACCTGACACCAACTTACTACTTCTGACACATGTGGAAAAATATTTGGCAGACAAAATTGCAAGGTACATCCACTTGGGAGTGTGTACTCCGAAGTTTCTTCACTGACATTGGACACCTTATTCCCTTTCCATAGAGTGATATCAATTTGGCATTTACCCACTTGCAGCAGCTCATCTAGGTTGCCTCTGGCTTAGCTAATTATGAAGAGTCCACCATAAAATATGACACATACCGGAACAAAACAAAACAAAAAAACAACCAACAACACAACATCCTTCATAGCTTACTATCAGATTTCATGCAAAAGCTTTGTTTCGGTACATTTTCTTATAAAATTTAGTCCATTGCTTTCATAAAGCATTCGGTTATAACCACGCTGATGTCACCAAATACCTACTAGACCAGTGCTTCCCCTTCTTTTATGTGCTTTTCACTTGGAGACCCTGTAAGCATCAAAATCAAAGACCAATGTTAGAAGCTAGAATATGAGCCTCAATTAAGATTTTGTATTGCTCTCTTCCAGTACCTGAAAGGTGTTTACAGCAAGAGCAGGGTTGGTCTCTTCTCACTGGTCATAGGTGACAGTTTGAGGGGAAATGGCCTCAAGTTGCTCCAGGGTAAGTTTAGGTTGGATATCAGGAAACACTTCTTTACAGTAAGGGTTGTTAAGCACTGGAATAGGCTCCCCAGGGAGGTGGTTGAGTCACCATCCCTGGAGGTGTTTAAAAACCATTTGGATGTGGTGCTCAGGGACATGACTTAGCAGAGGGTTGTTAGAGTTAGGGTAGTATGGTTAGGTTGTGGTTTAACTCATTTTTCTTTAAGGTCTTTTCCATCCTGAGTTATTCTATGATTCTAGGAAAGCTAGCTGCAACTGAATGCAACAGAAACACTAGCTCTTCTGTCACAAGTAACTACATTGCTATCACCAACGTTATTCAACATTCCAGTGCACAAAAGCGTTATGACACCTGGAAAATATTCATAAGTTGTCATCTTGTTCCTAATAACATCCTGGAGGCAAAAAAGATTTCTTTCCCAGTGCATACCAGCGTACAAGAGTGTCAGCTTTATGATTCCAGCCTATGAATTACACCAGGAAGACTCAGTTTCACTGGCAACAATTCAAGAACAGGAAAGTCAAGACAGTGACATGACTTCAAAGGAACATGAGTTTTTGGAAAGATCATGGAAGTGCAGACTACGTATCTATGCTCAACACACTTCAGTTTCATCAGATTCCAAGTGGCAGGAATCAATTATGTTTTTTTAACAGCAAATCTTTGGTATCTCACTCTAAATCCCTCCTGATGGGCAGCTGCAACTCTATGTATTAGTGTAAATCAAAGGAAACACCAAAAATGCTAGCAAATAATAATAATGAAAATAAAAAACCAACCTCAGTGGAATTCCACAAGTATGAAGCACAAATAAAGCTTCACCGCCCTCAGTGCTGAACCTTAGCCACCTTTCTTCAGGGGATAAGCTCCTAAATTATATTACCAAAGCATTTAAGCCCATTCAGCAGTTACTCAGAAATGACTCTTCTACTTGATGGGAAACTGCTCTTCAACTACAACTGCCTTTGCACAATGTGTGTCTCACAGCAAAGGGAATATTTATAGGGGAAAAGCAAAGATTTCAATTAGGACCGTACTATGTTCTCTCATTTCTCAACATGGGAGTAGAATGAGAGGAGGGACAAGTATTTTGTCTACTACGTATAAGACCTACCTTGTTTCTGATCTCTGCCTTGTGACAAAGGAATGCCTTTCTCGCAGTCTGGAACCCTGCAAGTAAACAGGCAGGGACAGGCAGGATGTGGGCAGAGCTCAGCACTGACAGTACCCTCCCAGGGATCAAAGTAGCCTCACCATCACCACAAAAACAGAAAAAGAACAACAGCGAAGGGCTGTCCTCACTTCAATGCTTCCCATGATTACTGTGTGGGTAACACCATTTCCTCATAATTAATGGGAAACACCAAGATTTGCAGACACTCATTTAATTCAGATTGCTGAACAGCGGAATTTTGACAATTACTGAAAACATTCTAACAATTCAGTATTTTCGTTAGTTCAACTGATCCTACAAAACTTTTCACATAAACAGAAGCCAAGTAAGACAATTTTTCTTTTTCTTTTTCTTTTTTAAATACCACACCCTGAATTATGTGATTCAGAAATGACTACAGTGTACTCGCCAGCCCTGCTGATTTAGCAACACAGCTTGCAAAAAAGATCGATGTTCAGACAGTCCCACTGGTATCTCAGCATACCTCTTAGCAGATTAAAATTCTCCATAATTTACTTATCAGGATGACAGAATCTACCCCTAAATAAAGAAACCAGAGCAGAAGCCACAATAAATTGGGATTCATTTTCCACTTAAGTCCATACGACACTAAATACACTGCTGAAACATTAAATCACAGGAAACTGTTGCTAGTGACAGAGCCCTTCCTAGACTTCATGGATTTATTCCCAGAAAGCATTAAACCTAAAGGCAAGATTGCATTAATTTTCCTACCTATATTTTCCATTCAGCCATGAGTTTAAACTATATTCCAAGAACCACTTCTTACCGTCTGAGAAAGCACTGATGAGCAAAAAGTTAGAGGTATCTCTCTGAATTCAGAGGATACAAGGAAACACTCCAGGAAAGTTTACTTCTGTTCTTCAGGCATGGAGCTGGATATAAAGTAATCCCTAAGTCCCCATCCATCCAGACTTCTCCTGCAATCTTCCAAATCTACTCATTTTCATCACCAGCTTTTCTCATGAGCACATCAGGGATATTAAAATCAATGGCACATAAGCAGGTGCTGAAAAGGGGATGCACGCTATTATTTTTATACACAGTGACCAAAGGAAACAGCTTGTATTTTCAAATGCATCTTAAAGCTTTCACTTCAGTAGAACAATTTGAGAAAAATTTAAGTGTTTCTTCTTCTTCACATGTTGGGTATTTCATTTATTTAATAAGAGATGGGAGCCCTATTTCTCCTATAAAATAGCAACACAACTTTTTGAAAATTTTCCTCCAGTATCTAGAACTTCTAACTCCATTCTTTTCAGCTTTTGTGTGACATATCAGAGTGATTTCATAACTCAGAGACTGACATGCATAGAATATTTTTGTTATTTATTTTGACTTCCTCAAGACAACCACAAGCTTTTCTTTTGTGATAAATTTGAGGACTTGAGGATCAAAAGGGCTCATCTCCAGTAAAACACAAGACTGAGTAACTCCTAGAATCAAACAACTGGTCTGCTTCAATGTGCACCTGATCTTCCTATAAAAGGACAAAACAAGCCCAGTTGCCTTTCAGATGCACAAAAAGAAAACTGCTCTTGGCAGCAGGCAACACACTTTAAACAGCAGTGATTCCAGAACCACAAGTTGGTGATATTTGACTCCTTCTAAATCTCAGTAAAACATCAGGAAATCATAGAAACATATAATAACTAAGGTTGGACAAGATCATCTAGCCCAACTGTCAACCATCACCACCATGTCAACTATACCATGTCCCTCTGTGCCACATCTACACACTTCATGAACACCTCCAGGGACGGTGACTCTACCACTTTACCAGGTTGTAAGACCCAATGTAAAACTTAGCAGTCTCACACTTCATATTGCTGAGGGCTCTAGGTAATGCACTTTGCACTGTCTGCTCCCAAGCAGTATAAGAAGTTAGAGAGCTAGAGGAAGGGGAGTTAGCTGATGAATAAACAACATAAGCAGATGGTGGGAAAAATAAGGGTAGGTAGGAGAAGATCATTCAGAAATCCTCTCATAACCTGCCTAAGTCTTCTGAAGCAAAATTGTGTATCTTCACCCCAGATCTTGTTTATGTGACATTCCTTCTCAGTGCACCTTAAGGGATTTTGGCAGGGGAACAGTTCAAAGTCAGTCTCTACCCTAAAGAATTACATATGATTTTCCCATCCAAATTTCTCCATGTTTCTCTCTCCTGAGCATTTTAAAGGCTTCAAATAAATGTTCCCTGATCTGATCTTCCAGATGTTGCCATGCCTCAAGTCTTCCATTAGCATACATCCCCCAGCAAGTCTCTGCTCTGAACTGAAATAGGAGCAGATCCTGAAGAGATGAAAAAGGGTTATGATCGATCTCTTTACATGTTAGCTAGTCTGTAAAATGCCACTTTTTTCTACATGGGGAACTTGGACACCGAAGGATTTGTTTTGCCTAAGGTTACTGTGACATTACGGAGAATTAAGTGTAGTTCAGCAGAGCAAGTCTTGCACCAGAAGGAAAGCCTCCTTCTGCCACATTGTCTGTGCTGGGACAGGAGAAAAAGGAGTCCTATTTACCAGACATGATCCCTGTGCTTAATGAGTTTACAATCCAATAGATAGGATTTCACAAATCCTATGAGTACACAGCTATAGAAGACTCAAAGAGGATTAATAACCTTCTCACCCTTCCCATTCTTATGCAGAGTGTTTAAGGAGAGAAACTTTCCTATACAGCATCATGTAAAGGAACAGAGAGTGGATTAGCACTTATCTGATCAGACAAGCAAGCTAGAACAAGTTAGGCAAACAAGAAAAGCTGGTAATGAAGCAGAAAAGCCACAGTAGCATGGATCCCATCACCTAAGCATGGGTCAAGAGCATTCATAACACTGTCTTTTCATTAAGGGATTTCGTAGATAACAGCCAATATTTGCAGATGGAGTAGGACTGACAACGGAAAAAAATCATTTCTCAATGGGAAATGAAAAATAGTGAACATTAACCCATTTATAACAATAAGCAAAAAGATCATTCACACAAGTGTCTGCTTCACACAGAAATGTCACAACAGCCTAAAACTTCCTATACCATCTGCACTTGACCAAGCACTTAGCTCACTGGCATTACAAACACAACATGCATCTCATGAAGGATCCTAAATCTGGGATATAATTGCCACATAACCCTGGTTGCAACTTATCCAGACCCTCCCGCTCCCCTAAACTGCTCTGATAGTATTAATCTATACAAAGCTCTTATGCAGTGTTAATTCATTGAGATGCTACTGCTTGTTGGTCAACAGCCACAACTCTCCCAGCTTGTCTGTGGGGAATGCCGCCCTGATGGCTAACTTTGCTGATGGATGTGCTGAAGTTCTACAGATATTACAGGGATTAATCTGTCCAAGTAAAGAGATTTACAGTGTTACTGTCCATATCAGAGTAAACCACTACTGTTCTTTATAATCCAGAGAGAGAGGAACAAACACTTCTAGAGAATAATAGATTTCAAACAGGTCAGATGAACTGTGCTGTAAAACTTTATATTTTTCTTCACCAGTTCCAAAGGGAGCAAAGGGATGCCAGCTAAGCTGGAAGACTGTAACAAACATCTAAAACTAGATAAAGTGATCCACCATGACTGCTTGGGCTGAATGAGCCTGCCTCCAGACATGGCAGCCGACAGTGTCCACACGAGAGGAGAGGAGGAGCAGGCCTCAGAAAACTCTTCATCTAGGGGAACAATTTTCTCCATCCTGAATACTCAGCGTGCCTGCAGGTTCCTTCTGTGGCTTCCTGGTGACACATCTTGAATACTGTGCTCAGTCTTGGGCCCCTCGCTACAAGGAAGAGAAGAGGTCCTGAAGCATGCCCAAAGAATGGCAACAAAGCTGTGAAGGGTCTGGAACACAACTCTTACAGGGAGAGACTGAGGGAATTGGGATTGTTTAGTCTGGAGAAGTCTCAGAGGAGACCTCATCACTCTCTACAACTCCCTGAAAGGTGAAGTGGTTGGCCTCTTTTCCCAAGGAACTAGTGATAGGATGAGAGGTAATGGTATTAAGCTGCACCAGAGGAGATTCAGTTTTATTGCCCACTCAGAACATCCACTGCTTTCTTGGGGTCATGGCCTGTATTCATGGAACAGCTGCTAGGGAAAGTGAAAAGGACATTAGGGAAAGAAAACACGATAATAAAGACATCTACTGATAAGAAAAAAAAAATCAAAGTTGGAAATAAAAAAGTGAATTAAGTAGAGAATACAAAAGTACTTAGAAATGCACAAATGACTGAAAAAAAATTAAAGGAACAGAAAATGCACTCAGTAATAAACCCAAGGGATGACAAAGAAAGAAGATAAAATAAGCCCACATAGTAAACTGCTTAAATTTCAGGAATGAATCATAAAAGTACTTACCCGTGTAATTAAGAAAAGCCTGCACAAAACATAAAAACAACTCTTAGAAGTACACTGCAGGTGGTAACATAATTAAACAGCAAAGCAAGACAGGGGCAAATTGGTTTGAAATACATCAAGCACAAGATGTCTTATGAAAAGTCAAGATTCAAACAAAAGTTGTCAACCCATTTGCTAGGAAAGAGTAGATCATTACTGCTCCAGCATCCCAGAGCAGCTGACCACTTTCATATCTATACTAAAACACTGTGCTTTACAAAAGAATTGATTTTTTTTTTTACTTCCCTGCTGGTGGACTCTGAAGTCATTGCCTATTGCTGAACTGGATGTATTTAGGCTGAGGTTATCCTGGGCTGTGATACTGCAGAGCTTATAAATGAGCTTGGTCTGGGCCTCACCAACACCAGCATGGGACCTGCTTATCCTCAGGTTCCAGACAGGGGTTGTGCCCAGTCTCTCTTATCAGGAACTGAATTAATTTGAGCAAATGGATACAAACTGAAACTCAAGAGGTTCCATCTGAACAAGATGTGTTCAGTGCTTGTAGGTGGTCCTATCTGAGTAGGGAGCTGGATCAGATGATATTCAGAGGTCCTTTCAAATCTCAAGCATTCTGAGAGTCCATGATTTTCCAGTCAGTTATTTGCAACCACTATGCCTTTGACAATCCTGACTAGACTTAATCAATAGGCTTTGTTGAAGATCTTCTGGCTATTATCTACTATGGATAAAGGATTGCAGGGATGGCATTAGAAGACATGCTTTGAAATGGATACCAGCTGTTGTTTTACTCGAAAAATGGTAGCAATAATCAAGACAGTCTATATACATTATTTGTAGCCTTTACCTACTGATAAAATTGGAATTACTGACACGCTCTTCTACAAGTGGCAATTAGTTTTACAGTAAATGTGGAGCCAGTAGTAATTCCCCTGCTTCCCCTCATCTCTAAACTTTCCATCTCAAAGAAAGAAATTGTGACTGATACACAGAATAACAACTTCTTATGAAAATCAATATAAAACTGCTTGCATTTGAAAGAAATACCAGCCTGCTGCCAACAAGCACATAATTCAACATGTTTAAGCAAACAGCGCTGCAAAAATTGCACTTCGGTAATAAGCAGTCAAACCACAATCAAGTGCTGGCTAAGCTCAGATCAAAGAAAATGACTCCAAAAATATTTAAAGCTGTCAATAATTTAAGCTTTCCCTCAAATATTGTGTGAAATATTGTAGTTTTGACATCTCTTATTAAAATTACTTAAGAATCAATATTCAGGACACAACAATAATCAAAATGAGTTGCTTAAACAAAACTCAAGGGATCCTTCTATTTTGCAAAGAATTAAAGATTCATTTCTAAGGAACTGAATCAATGTAAAGTAAATAGATTCCTATAAGCTGCAAAAGGATAGCTTGCATCTACTGCATAGTAGATAAGCTCTGTGACAGCAGTACTCCCTAAGCAAAGGAAATCTAGATGACTGCATAATCAGGACTGACAGCACGCACAATACGTGACCCATAATTCAATTTCATTCATTCCTAATGAACTGTCAGTGCTAACATAGCTTGGAGAAGCTTTGTGATATGTAATCAGATCAGCTCTGGGTTCTGCCCTTTTTGGCCACTCTGCAGCCACATCCGCCCTGGTGTGGGATTTGTGGCTCTTCAGAGGATGCTCAGGATGGTCTGAATCATTATTTCTGTAGTGCAAGCATTCCCAAGCAGGTGTCAGTGTTCACAGACACCTGACCTCTTCTTATTGCTAGCTTTCCTACCCCTCAGGGAAAAAAAAAAAAATGGAAGTTATTAAAAAATATTCATACCACATTACAGCAAGCAGCCTTTAAAATTCAAAATATGTCCGCAAGTCTGAGGGTCTGAGATTCTTGTTCATCACTGTCTGCAAAAATACCAGCTGTTTGCCATGAAAAACTCAATATCATAAACAGAATGAATGGCAACCCAGCCCAACTTTCAATCTCCCAAGAGTAAACTCCGTTTTTAAAGTTGTTTCTGGCAAAACAAGGAAACAAAAACTACCTCGCTACTTTTTATCACCTAGTGAAATTAGAAGGATGAACACCTGTTGTATATCAATAATGTTTATTAAAGAGGTGGGTTGTTTCTTTTTTTCTCTACTCCAGATTCAATTCCTGATGTAGATGCCAGGTCTGTAGCATAACATATACTCACCATCTACCCACCTACTGCCAATTCTGAAATAGTTTTCCCATGGCAATAGTAATGTATCCACACCTTTTTTTTCCTCACTAGGTAAAGCATCAGCTATTTAATCTTCATAGACCTGTTACTGATGTTGGAAAATAAGTATTATCAGCCCTCTCCACCCCCACGTTCAGACTAAGAATAGAGGCAAAGAGAGAACAGCAACTCTTTCATCAACCAGAACTATCAGTCCTGTTTTGCAAACCATGTATAAATGCTACAATATTTAAGGCTGGTTACTGGAGTCAGACATCAGGAGCAGACTTGGGAGAACAATTTGGTGCACGTTTTTCCCAAAAGCCACCACAGCTCCTTTGCTGGGGGTGTCAGTCTAAGGATTGCAGTTGCAGCTCACTACTCCCATGTCAGCCAGCACCAACAAGTGTGAAGGAGAGCATGTAAAGGAGAGGAAGAGTCCTAACGTGGGGAAAAAAAAAAGATTGCTCTCAATGTTGCATTTTTTAACTCTCCACATGCTTGTTTGCCAAGAAGACAATAAGCACAAGCACGGTTTAAGCAGAAAATTTTAAGCCTTAAGAGGTGTAAATCTCCCACAATGGGAGACTTTCTCATAAGTCTTTCTCTCAGCAAAATAAGAGCCCCCTGCTTGGCTTCCCTAACCGAGCTGGGGCAGCATCATCCCAGATGGCGTTTGCCTGTGACAGTTTCAGAAACCTGATCCAATGAACAGAACTTTTAGCAGCAATAGGAACAAGCCATTAGGAAAACACAAAGTATAGTCAAGTAGAATGAAGATCAAATTGATAGACAATGGGAGAGTTTGCCTGGACTACAAGTAGATAGTTTCTAATGTCTTCATTTTGGTGTTCTTTTCCTGTTCTACGTATGTTTGCTACAGATATTTCAAAATATTCCCAATTCCTCAGCTACACCGATTTACAGATTGCAGAATTATTAATTTCTATACATGCTGTTTTCTCCTTTCCTTTTTAACACCTGGTAGTGCCTAATACAAAGTGTTGGTAAGAAAGGACTTAATATTGATATCCTGAGACTCGTTTAGTCAAAGAACTCCAGGAATGATTCTTCTCTATAGAGCTGATAGAAGAAATGAAGAAATGCACTGGCTCATCCTCCTCACTTGGAAAAACAGAATGGGAAAAGCTGAGAAGGGTATCTCAGTACTGTGGGAGACAATATACATTTACAATTTGCCTCTGAAAGCATGAGGAATTTGATTCTGCTCAAACAGTTGAGATAGCCCAGTATCTTCTGCACTATTTAGGTATGATGGTACGGAGGAGACATGGATCTAATGCAGGATTTTGTGTTTAGGTTTCTCTCCTCATTATGAGAAAGGGGAACAGTTTAAGAATGGTGTTTAAAGGGAAGGAATTGCAATCACCCAGCAGTGATTAATCAAAACAAGCTTTCGGAGAAAGTGTTACAGTGTGACAAATTGAAATATCCTTTGAAGCCACAATAATTACCGAGCAAATCTCAGAAATATATTTTAGTAAGAAAATTATCACACATTGGAAAAAAAAAGCCTTCTTTTATTCCTATTATTTTCAGTATCATAATCTTCAGAATCAAAAGATAGCTCTGGCATGTAGCAAATACTTGTGCCCTAACATTGTATGAACCATCAGTAGAAGTAAAAAAAAAAAAAAAAAAAAAAACTTAATTGTATGTATAGGTGCCACAGATTCATTCACCCACACATTGTCTAGGTACTGAGCTCAGAAAAATCTGCCCAGAAAACACAGGATCAAACTAATTCTTCCTCTTAATTCTTTCTCCATTAGGTGCCCACCATGGGACTCCTTCTTTCCTAATGCTAATATGACTCATCCTCATGAATCATACTGATACTTCCTCCAGTAAGTCTTCCATTACATGGCTGTTGCAACTCTAAACCTCTTTTTCCTCTACCCTATGGTAGAGGTTTCATACAAGTTGGAGACGATTGATCAAATTAGAGAGAATACAGTTTGTACTGACAAAAGAAACAAGTCAGACTGGCCTCTGGAGAGAGCAGTGCCATTACTGCTGCTTCAGAAGACCAATGTGTTGAGATCTGCCCTGCAGCAAGTTACTTTGAATCATTCTACTCAAAATCAGATGACATTCATTTGTCGTCAGGCTGCCCATCGCTGAGTTCAGAATGAGATTTCAACTCTTCCAAGCCTCAGTTTTCATCTGGAAAGGTGACCATTCCATCTCAAACCATTCTATGAAAACATCACACTGCATCTTGTTAGGAGCCACAGCAACACAACACACTAAAGGTACACGGAAACTCTGCAATATACAGTTAGAATTTTCTTTAGCCATAATATTCCATCAACACTTAATTGATGTAATTTCTGATAGACATTTTTACACACTTGATACATCTATGATTCTTGATACAATCTATGATTCTATGATTCTATGATCTGAAGTGCTTACTTCAGAGCATCTGTTCAACCACAGACAAGGAGCATATCCATACTGTACTCCCAGTAAAATCTGCTGTCAGAAATGCTTACACTTAAAAAAAAGTCATGGAGTTTTTGAAGTGGACAAAACCTTTTGATTGCCTGCCTGGCCTCCTAAAGAAACTGCCTTTCTTCTTTTATAAGAGAGTATATATTCCTTAGTATTTACACAAACATCCCCTCAGTCAGATGTCTAAACAGGTATTTGTGAAAGAAAAAGGGGACATTCAGACATGCATCTAGAGTACTTCTCGGTGCAAATTAAGCGTAGAGTTACATGTGTAGGGTTTGCAGGTGCATTTTCACAGAATCACAGAATCCTGAGAATGATTACATTAGTGTCCACACTGAGCAGATGGGCTGTGTTATTTTAAGGTCTTAATCAAATACACGAAAACACACACAGTGCTGTGTGCATATTAATGCCTGGGAAGTGTCACCATTGAGGCAAGCAGTACAGTTTTTTGTTTTCTTTTTTAAAAACATTGGGTATATAAAAATACAGAAGTGAAATAACTGCTGAATAAGGCAGCATAGAGGACGACATATAGGACATAGAAATAAAATGAGGCAAAGCACATTCATAATAAATACAAACTGAAAACCAAATATCTTGTTAACACATCAGGGTATTCCCATAGACCAATAGAAACTGAAGTGCCACACAAAGAGAATACAAGATGTTAGGCCACCAAAATCCCAAGGTATATGTGCTTAGGAGAACCAACACTGAACAGAGTAATCATTATGCATTATTGACAGCTATAAGCATCTGTCAGCTCTGAACTCTGATGGCTTTCCTCCATAAGGGCATTTCCCCAGTCTCTGCTGATAGACCACGGTGAAGACTCTGCACTGCTGATCACAAATTAAGGGCTGGCAGACTGAGATCCACCTAGCGGAATCTGTGGTCCACAAACTTTGTTGAGTAAGGAAAAAAGTAAATCCCAATTAATCATAGAATCATAGAATCATTAAGCTTGGGAAAGAACACTAAGATCATCTAGTCCAACCATCAGCCCATCCCCACCATGCCCACTAAATCATATCCTCAGTGCCACATCTACCCTTTTCTTAGACAACTCCAGGGATGACGACTGCACCATCCCTCTACTCCAAAACCTCACCACTCCTTCTGAGAGGAAATTTTTTTCCAATTAAGATCAATTTAACACAGTTCCTCCCCAGTTTTCTTTATAAAGCACAGATCCTGTTTCTGCATGTCTGCATACTCAACAAAAATTCTTCTGAACTCGAGCTGCCTGGCTATACAAGGGAAAAATTAAAAGGAACAGCCAAAACAAGGGTTGTGTGCAGAGCCACAGTGTCCTGGGTGTCAGGATGTCCTCTTACCTGTGCAAGCACAACAGCACCAGGAGGGAGCCTGGTGCCTGCACTCAGCCTCAGCCCTGCTGCACTCTGCAGCTGTCGGCTTGGATGGGATGCGTAGTGGGTGGGTGTGCAGGGGACACACAGACATGCAGACAGACAAACACACAGGCACTCACACAGAGGTGCTGGTGACAGAGTGAGGATGGGAAAAATGCTGCATCCTCTGCTCCCCCCAGGGAGGGGAGGGGGAGGAAAAGGGGAGAGGAGAAGGTGAAAAAAATGCAGGGGAAAATAAAGAGAGAGAAAGAAGGGAAGAGTGAAAAAAAAAAGAGAAGAAACAAAATCAACAAGAGAAGAAATGAGTAAATGGAGAAGAAGAAAAAAAGTACAGAAAAGAAGAAAATAAAAACGGGGCAAAAAAAGAGGAGAGTAAAGGAGTAGAAAGTGAGATAGAAAAAAAAGAGAAATGAAGAAATGAGAGAATGAGGAGCAATGAAAGAGAGAGAGAAGAAATGAGAGAAGAGAAAGAGAGAAGAGCAAAACAGAGAAAGAGTGAGAAAGAGTGAGAAAGAGTGAGAAAGAGTGAGAAAGAGTGAGAAAGAGTGAGAAAGAGTGAGAAAGAGTGAGAAAGAGTGAGAAAGAGTGAGAAAGAGTGAGAAAGAGTGAGAAAGAGTGAGAAAACCAAGCAAATAAAGAAAAGCAAAGAAAAAGGAAAGAAAAAAAAAGCAAAGAAAAAAAAAAAGAAGCAAAGAAAGAAAGGGAAGCGGGGAAAAAAAAAAAAAAAAAAAAAAAAACAACTAAAGGGAAAGCAAAGAGAGAGAGGGAGAGAAGAGCAAATAAATGAGAGCAAAGCAAAAAGGGGAGGCGAACGAAGAGCACAAGGACGGAGCCGAGGCGCAGCGCGGGCAGGGCCGGGCGGCAGCGGGACCCGGCGGGAGGGAGGGAGCGAGCCGGGTCGGGCCGGGCGCTGAGGCAGGAGAGGGACGGGGCGGGCAGGAGCGGGGTTTAAGCAGCGAGGGGTGGGGAAGGCGTGGGGCGGGGAGGGCTGTGGGCCCCGCCGCCGGCCGGGAGTGGTTGGGGGGTGGGGTGGCCTGAGAACGGGGGTGAGGCTTGGGGAGGGGGAGTGGAGGCTGAGAGAGTCGAGGGGACTTGCGGATGGGGTTGAGGGTTTTTGGGGATGAGAGGGACGTCAGAGGAACGGGCACTGGGGGTATATGACCAAGGGGTGTGTGGGGCATGCTGAGCTCCTATCCTCAAGGAGGAGAAGAGAAAAGTCTCCAGGGAAGGCATCTCCTGGCTGAGAGATGTGTCCCCAGAGAGTCTGCTAAGAGAAGGAAATGCCCTTTCTGGATCGGTGAACAGGTGGCTTCTGCTTTTACCCCTCCGTAATCTCAGTATCTATATAAAAAGCCCTCTGCTGGAATATTTCTGATTGAATTGCAGACTTGGTTACTGGAGCCAACAGTCCTTCATCCTTTCTCCAGACGTGTTTATTCATCCCTCCTCCAGCAGCATCAGAGCAGCAGGCATCAGAACACAGATTTTTTTTGCCTTAAGGATAACCACTGGGAACGTTTAGCAGAAGCAGCAACAACTCTGTAGTACTGAAATCATAGGATCTTTTAAGTTGGAAGGGACCCGTGAAGGTCTTCTAGTCCAACTCCCCTGCAGGGAACAGGGACACCCACAGCTACATCAGGGTGCTCAGAGTCCCATCCTGCCTGACCTTGAATGTCCCCATGGATGGGGTATCCACTACATCTCTGGGCAACCTGTGCCAGTGCCTCAGTACACTTACTGTAAAAAACTTTTTCATTATATCCAATCTAAATCTTCCCTCTTAGTTTGAAAACATTTTCCTGTGTCCCATTACCGCAGACGCTATTAAAAGAGTCTGTTCCCTTCTTTCCTTTAGCTCCCTTTTAGATACTAAAATGCCATTCTCAGGTTTCCCTGGAACCTTCTCTTCTCCAGGCTGAACAGCCCCAGCTCTCTCAGTCTGTCCTCACAGGAGACGTGTTCCATCCCTTGGGTCATTTTTGTGGCCCTCCTCCATATGTGCTCCAACAGGACCGCGTTTCTCCTGTACTGAGGACCCCACATCAGGATGCAGTACTCCAGGTGAGGCCTCAGCAGAGTAGAGGGGCAGAATCACCTCCCTTGCCCTGCTGGCCACACTCCTTTTGATGCAGCTCAGGATACAGTTAACTTTCTAGGCTGCAGTGGCACATTGCTGGCTCATGTCCAGCTTTCCATCCATCAGTACCCCCAGGTCCTTTATTATCAGGGCTGTGCTCAATCTTTTATCCCCCAGTTTGTACTGATAGCTGGGGTTGCCTTGACCCAGGTGCAAGCCCTTGCACTTGGCTTTGTTGAACCCCATGAAGTTCATCTGGGCCCATCTCAGTCGACACACAGATCTATATCATTAGCTCACAGAGCTGCTCAAAATACAACTGCTAATATTTCCCACTGTGGGACTGAGGTCTTGAGTATAAAGTTGGTTGAGACAGCTCAGCTCGACCATGAGTTGGTGACACTTCTCTTGGCAGACCACAGTCTTATTTTATTTACTCTGCCTTCTAGATTGTAGAAGCACATGTGGAAGCGTTGATGATTTCTGTTACGTTACTGCTCACTCTGAAGCAGAAGGAACACCACAGGAACCCCTCCACAAAGTTTTCAACTTTACAAAGAAAAATCTTTGACCAAATTCAGTTTATCCCACCACATCATATTTCAATATTCATTGAAATATTTATGTATACATTATATACATATATATTCACTTAGCAAATGTATGTATGTGTCTATGTAATTTCAATTTATTAAAAGAAACACATGTATTTCCAAGGGTTTCAAGAAAAAAAAAGGCCCAAATTTAGCATCAAGCTGTCCCACTATGATAAATTATTTTAGCACTACCATAGCAGTTGCTGGTAAGTGGTAAGCTGAACTGAATTAGATGCTATTTTTTGTTTAGATTCTCACACTTTTATGTCAATGTCTCATAGGGCTCACACTAGTAATTGCCATGAGTTATAAGCTAACACAATTGAGGAAGATTGAGATCTCTAAGGCTTTGTGACCAATTGCTGTAGTAAAGAATCAGAGTTTCACATGGCAGAATATATTACAGAATACCAGAATAGTTGAGGTTGTATGGGAGCTCTGTTTTTATCTGCTACAACCTCAAGCGGGACACTCAGAGCAGGATGCCCAGACCCAAGTCCAGGCCACCTTTGAAGGTGTCCAAGGAGAAGACTCTACCATCTCTGGGCAACCTTAGCCAGTGCTCCATCACCCACACAGCACAGAAATGCTTCCTGATGATTATATGGAACTTCCTGTGTTCCTCTTTGGGCACGCTGCCTCTTGTTCTGGCCCTGGACATCACTGAGGAAAGCATGGCTCCAACTTCTTTGTGACCTCCCTTCAGGTATTTGTACATACTGAAGAGATCTCCCTGAGCCTCCTCCTCTCTGGGCTAAACAGTTCCAGCTCTCTCAGAGGAAAGGTGCTCCAATCTTGTTATTATCTTGGTGGTCCTACATTAGACTCTTTCTAGTATGTCCACATCTCTCTGGTACTAGGGAGCCCAGAATTGGACACACTGCTCCAGGTGCAGCCTCACCAATACTGAGCAGAGGGGAAGGATCACCTCTCTTGAACTGCTGGCAGTACTTTGCCTAATGCATCCAAGAACATTATTAACTTTTCTCCAAGGGTACTTTGCTGGCTCATGTTCAACTTGGTGTCCACCAGCACTTGGTGCCTGTGGTTGTTCCCTCCCAGGTGCAACACTCTGTACTTCTTGCTGAACTCCATGAGGTTCTAGTCAGCCCACCTCTCCAGCATGTTGAGGTCTTTCTGGATGGCTGTGCAGCCCTGATGAGTCAGCCACTCCCCTCAGTTTTGTATATGGTATGTGTTATTGTGCCCACTTGCTATGACACAGTGGTGTACTGTGTATCTCTGAAGGCTTCTCTTGGTGTAATGCCTCCAGGAAAACAAAGCTCCCCTTTGCACATTGCACCTTCACTCCAATGCCTGTACAGCCAAAAAATCTTTTGACAGACATAGATTATTTGAAGTCACTTTGGTTTTCTGTCTCATGCCTACTGTGGCAGATCCCTGGTGTTTCTGTAAGCCCTTTTGCCAGTGACAGACATTATTTTCACTCACCTCAACACCATCGCTGCTACTGCCAATGACACAAGGCACAGGAATGTTATCCTTTGAACATTATTAAGACCAGTTCACGGTCATCCTGTCTGACCAATTGCATCTGGAAGAGAGGCATTTCATCTGTCATTTGCTTCCACTTTTGTGCAGAAGATAAGGATATGTGGGGATGGAAAGACTTTGCTAATGAAGAAAGATCATCGCCATTACTGTTCCCTACAGGTTTCCTGCAAGGATCATTACCTTAATAGAATTGAAAGTCTGATTCAGCAAAACACTTAGGTACATATTTCCCGAAATAGGATGTGATGTTAGTGTTCCTGGTGTGGCTGTTTCAAAAGTTTAGGATTGCATTTCAGGCATAGCTTGCTATAAAAACCTTTTCAGAGGTAAGAAAGAAAATACCTGCATGTGAATGCAGAAAGTGAAACCCACAACGTGCTTGACTTCTACATGGCTTCTGGAGTGGTTGTGCAGTTTATTCACTGCTCTACCACTATTTCTTTTTTCATTATTTCACAAACACAGAAAATAATACATACAATAGCTAATTCTGCGTGTGTATCTGTAAGCCTGGGAAGGAAACATCTGTCTCAGACTGTTCCCATTCCAGAATTCAAATACAACATGAGAAAAAAGCAGAATGATAAGGAGTTGCTCACTTCTAGGATGAAGTGAAAAAAAAAAAACCTGAAAACTTTTCCCATGACAGTGATAAAATATCTATGCCAACAGTCTGCATTCCTTTTTCTTCAGGCTACTTCATCTTTCAACCTAATGTTTCATTGAACATTATCTTCATCTTATGTGAAAAGTACTGGGGTACTGGTGGCTTTCTGCACAAATCTGGAGATTCCCAAGAATTTGGTGGCACTTACAGCAAAGGAAGATTAGCACGAGCACAGTAGTTCAATCAGCTCTAAGAGACTGAATCGAAGGACACATCAAAATGAGTTTTGCATATGGTGAAGAAAACCTAAGATCCTCACTTTGTCTTTGACAATGTCACAGTATGTATATAAATATGTTTTCCAACACTTAGCTTTTCAGCTACTGCATATAATAATTGTGAAAACATACCTCAAGAAAAATCAGTTGTTAAAGCTTTTGCTTCTCCTTACATTGTATTAAGATAATTAACAGAAGATAAAACATTTCCTGTGAAAAGTATCTTTGCAGGTATTTTTTCTCCAGTGATTGTGGGAGAAACATGCAGTCTTTCAATAATACATGGATGGTAATTCAGGATGCACTCTTATTTTGTACTTTACTATTGCTGTATTATTTTCTGTTGGAAGCAACACCATACCAGCAGCTCAGAGAACTGTGATAAATGTTGCATGGATTTATGCTTTGATTTATCTAAATTTTGCAATTCTTTCTGTTCTGATCATGAGCCTTTGATTTCCTTTTTCACCCTGGGGTTAGGAACACGGCTGGAGCAGGTCAGGAAGGTCTGCAAAGCTGATATCTTATCCTCAGGAATGGATGCCTCAGCAGGTGGCTAAGAAAACAGTAATCATTTCATGGTGCTCCCCCAGAATAACTTCTCAGTCAGTGACCGTGGTAGAAGGATTTCACAAAGATGTGGTGCATGACTCCAGCAGCGCAGTGCTTTCTTCAGTAAATCAGACCAGCCGCATTTGTATCCATATAAATACTGCTTCCAAACTTGTGGCAATGCGTCCCACAATAGTTCACTCCCAGGAGATGCACAGGCCTCAAATCACAGGGCCTTAACTGCCTGAAACTACTACTTTGTCTAATCATAGATAAAACTGTCCTTCTTTTACAAATTTCCTGAGAATTGTGGTGATGGCAAGGCTCAGATTAGTAGCTGCGTGTTGGTGATTCCTAAGTCCCTAGGAAAGAAGGATTTATATCTCTGGAGAACACTCTTGTGCCTTTTATACTTCTATATACATTATCCTGCACTCGTTATGTGTTATAGTCCCAAATGGTTTACATTTCAAGGCATGAAATGGATTCAAATGATCTCAGTTAAAAATACAAGAAAAGTAGATTTTTTTTGCTTTCCTGCAGTATAGATTTTTTTACACCAAAAGCTATTTAAGACAATGAAAGAAAAATATTAAATTCTGCAGTAGAGTTTATGTGCCATCTCATGTTGTGCATTGTGTGCTCTGTCATGCTGTTGTGCTAATGTCACAATTTAGTTTGAGTTTTATATGGTACGTGTATCAAGACATCATGATATTTCAAATATCAGCAAAATAGCAAATTGCTATTTTTAATGACAGAAATAGCAGCAAAATAAGAAAAAAATGAACCATCACTAGCTAAGACTTTCAGAATTTATTGCCTTGTCTTTAGAGAAATCATTCTTTAGTTGAGCTATATACTATTAATTTCCATATTGATAAATCCTGATACATCTACATCCTATTTAATATAAAGCAGCTGTAAGAAAAATGATAAGCCACAAAAATCATTATTCCTGCTGTATTCTGCATAAGTATTTCTTGTTTTCTGCTTCACCTAATGATCGACAAATACTGCACCATCTCTCCAGTAACTCTGCATTCACAAAACATCTTTATAAACATACAGCTCTTAATTTGATACATTAAGATAACCTGTACCTAGATCAAGTCCTAGATGCAATATTTAGTAAGACCCATCATACATCTGTATTTTCTATGTAATTTGGGAATGAAAATTCAATTCTAGATAATCCAAACTCTTAGAATTCATTTTAGTAAAACATCGCTATTCGAAGCAGCTCACTAGGCTGACACATAAACAGAATGCATAGTGGAATAAAGTTCAACATATATAATATATGTGGTTAAACTTACAGCTCCTTCCACAATAGTCTGAAAAAGCCATGTAAAAAAAGAAACAAAAATTGGTTCCAGTTAGCTATATGAATATCAAAGATAACCAAATATAATTTGGTGACTTAATTACTGGTACTGGTAAATACTGGTAATTTAATAACTTCATATTGGTCTCTAAAACTCCCCAAAAGAAGGATATGGCGAGGTGGAAGTCAGCCTCTTCCCCCACATAATTGGCACTAGGACAACAGGGAATGGCCTTGAGTTGCTCCAAAAAAGGTTCAGATTAAATGTTAGGAAAAATTCCTTACCCAAGAGTGGTCAGGCACTTGAACAGACAGCCCAGGGAGGCAGTTGAGTCACCATCTCTGGAGGTGTTCAAGAAACATTTAGATGTTGTACTGGGGGACATGGTTTAGTACGGAAATATTGGTGGTTGCTGGACAGTTGGACCAGATGATCTTGGAGGTCTTTTCCAACCTTAATGATTCTACGACTCTCTAAATCATATCATTGATCGTAGAGGACAGTACAGTTCTAAAATTATATGCTGTATTTCTGCTTTCCATCAGTGGGTCATAATCTTCTGTGATGTTAAGTTCTAGAACAAGGAGATATCAAACTTAAAATGGGACACATTTAATTATACTGATACAGTTGATCACTGCTTCTGAAAATGCCTGTGATGACCTGCAGAAATAGCCAGTGAACTGAAAATGGATCTTGCCCGATGGAGCAGCATTGACCAATTTTTCTTCCTTTTTACTGAACAACTGTTCAAGGATTCGTCTGGAGTACACTTCGTATTTCCTTGTAGTATGGTAAATCGACATCAGTGCCTCTTGGGATTTGGTGGAGCCAGGCTGAATCACATCAAACAACACAGCATTCTCTTATTGGTTGCTGAAAGTAAAACTTTCAGCAGTACAGTACAGTACAGTATCTCTGTCTCTATTAAGATAGTGAGATCTGTTCCTCTCTTCCACCTACATCTCAGAAGCCACAAAACAAGCAAAGAATCTGGAATTTCAAAGTCCTAATTCATTTTAAAAAGGAAGTGCTTAGTGGCATTGCATACACCCAGAGCAGGACTGTACGTTGAATACATTCACTAAAACATTAGGGTTTTAGTTCATCTTTAAATATGAGGAATTTTTTCATCCTCTTCTTGAGAATTAATGCAGACTGAGAGAGCAGGTTAATTCTATCAAAAAGGTTTAGAAGATTTTGACACTAGAGTTAAGGGCAGTGATGTAGATGCAAGATGTCCTGACCCACAGTTTGAATAAAGCAAGAAAGCAGCTTCATGCCCTTGTAGTCACTCATGAACCTGAAACAGTACCTATAAGAAAATAGGTTTATTCTGATATCTTACTCAGCACCATGCCCTTTATTATACTGAAATATCCTCTACAAAGGATTGATCTGAAATGGTTTCCTCTCCAGCTTTTTCTGGTTGTTGTATCTTGCAACAGCTCCTTATCAGTAGAATTTGTTCATGTACTGAGCATCCTAGCTTAATTCTGGAACCACATTAGAGAATATGTAAGTGAACTTATGGGAGTATGAAAGCAGTAAATCAGATGTAAGAGACTGTGTGTATCATACACAAAAGAAATACAAGGCTATTATTAAAATTCAAAGGAGCTGGAAATCCTAATTATGTCCTAATCATACCCCTGTTTTTGCACTATATTAGCCTGTCATTTAGTATGCTTAAGGATTGGAAGTTGATGTTGCATATCCTATCAGCCATAGATTCAACCCACATCAATGTCTTTTGAAGCCATTTTAAAAGACCAAAAATATTTCTAAAGCACTTTTTCCATATAATTTCAGTACAAAATTCTCCATGCAGAAATAACTTTCGAATGTGAATTATTTCATATTTTGCTACTTTTTCAGGTCTGTAAGTCACTTTTTATATCCCACTGGGAGACAAAAATCTCATTTTATCCAAAGATAAACTCAAATTTCTTATTCCATGATTTCCAGAAAGCAAAGTTCTGTAGATTTTTATATACAGAAGATAAAAATAATGACCCAGATGGAATCTGGCTTATTTATGGCCTCAAGCCAAAGCAAACACAGAAGGAAATTTTTAAGGAATAAGGCTGAGAGATGAAGTTGATATTCTCAGACAAGATAACTTATTTTAAATGATAACTGCCTGAAGTTTTGTCAAGGTTTAAAATATTACAATTAGTCTGGGAAGATATGTTAGAGGGTGCAGAGCTGGTGAAGAGTTCAAAGGCAAATAATTTACGAATTTATTACATAGACATTTTTATATTTCATTTATAGTGTATTTATTAGATGGAGATTTTTTTCCTTTCCAGTGGATTTCAACATATAAAGAAAAATCAGTGTCAGCAATGACAACAAAAAATAAATGCAACCAGAACAAAGTGGTGAAAAAATATAGGAATATAAAATCCTTTTTTTTTTTTATTAAAGAGTTGATTGTATTTCTTTTGATCCTGTTAAAAAATATTTACACACAAACTCACAGATCGTTTGAAGAGAGGCATGAGAAAAAAAAAAAAAAAAAAAAAAAGCAGAGGTTTTTGAGAAGAGAAAACTGAAGACAAGGTTTGTCCAATCAGCAAAAATGGGATGATGTGAAACTGGGGAGGAAAGTAACTTTGAAGATTATTCTTTGCATGTAATACAACACACAGCTGATCCAGATTCTGTTGTGAGATGCAAGGGACTGCAAGTTTGGCCTTCAGACATAATGTAAAATATGAACAGATGGAAAAATTCAGAAGAGAAAAAGTTGTGAGGGCTCTGCAGGAATACTAAAGACGATTGAATTTCACAAAGTGCCTATTAGGCTGCCTAGGGCAGGATGGTCTTGTCACTTGCCGGAGTGGCTAACCAGGAGGATGATTTTACTGGATGCATTATGAAGATTGTGGGATAATGCACACATTTTAGAAATTAAACAGAAGAGCTATACTGAGTCAGACCAAAGTTGCACCGTTATCTTGTCTCCACTATTAATCAGTGAGACAAACATAGAGGAAAAACTGGGCAAATAGACAATGAAGCTCACCTAGAATAATCTCCCTTGCTCCAGTAATTTGTAGTTTAGTGGGTTTCCAGATGAAAAGTTGGTATCTGTCAACTTTTCTTTCAGTGGATTTCTTGTTTATGAAATACACAGTCCTGTTTGGAACCCATGCAAACTCTTCCTGAAGGAAGTTTCAGATCTAAACCATACTGTTCAAAGAACCAATTTATCATTTTGTTGGATGGCCCTTTGTACATTCACTAGACAAGAGTACAACCATTCCTTGATCAACACCTCCATATCATTCAAACCTCTGTCATGGTCCTCTTAAGTCTTCTTTTCTTGAATGCTGAAGAATTCTACTTCATTTGCTTGCCCTTCATATTATGAACTTCTCAAACATTTAACTATTCCTGACAGTTTTCAACATAAATCTTAAATTTCCAGTTTATCCATATTAATATAAGGATTTCTTTGAGAAGCAATAAGAATGAGACTCAATACTCAACATTTGGTCATACCAGGATACATCAGGTGGCTTATTGCTTATTGTTTTGCTCTCTGTGCTTCTCCTGATAATTGTGACACACTTTTCCCTTTGACTGCTATTAAATATTGCATAGATCTAACTAACATAATTCCATGACCTTTTTCTAATAACTGGTTCAAATTTCATTGCTGTGTGTATATATTTAGGAATGGTTTCTCTTGTGTCCTTCTATATCTAGCTATAAAAAATTTCACTTGCTCTTTTAGTCCTTTAATGTCATTAAGTCTTTTTGTCACTGTGTGCATTTGGCTTCTGTCTTTACTAACATGAATGATTTAATACTATTAGAGGGCTTTGTCTTCTTGTTACTCAGCTCTTTTTCTAGGACAAGATCTCACACTCCATTGGTGACCTCTGTCCACTGTGAAGCCGTGCACTGTGCAGCACTCTGCAGGAAGCTGTAACAAAAACAAAAGACTATCACTTGCAGTAGAAGGGGACACCGAAAGACTGGCAACAGCTTCCAGTTTTTATTGACCAAGTACATTTGTGTTCTGGGACAATTACATTCATTTAAAATAGAATTTGTTTGTCAAATTTCACATATAATTCTGCTCTTAAGGGAAAGCTTTGCATCCTGCCAAAATCACTGAAGATCTTTTCCTAGAAATGCAGGTTCAAAAAAGCAGATGTGATATTCAAAGCAAAAGGACAAAGGTCTGTATGTTTAGCTAGTGAATTATGAAGTCATGCTCTTTTGGTTAGTGTGATAATTTGTACTACATTAAGCTCGACTTCTCCCTCCATAACAGAGAGGCATCAAGACTGAGGCTGCAATGGAGTGTAAAGTGCTCTCTTTTCAACCTGCATTGAGGCAGGATGTAGTTTACCCAGGTCGTTTTCTGACAAGTGTTTATTTACATTGTTCATGAGCTCTTCTCATGGAGGAATTCCCATAATATTCCTTGCAGATTTTTCTAAATTTCCATGCTCATTGAAATTATGAAGTTTGCTTTTTTCACATTACTCAGTGATGACAAAAGAAAATATGCACTACCTCCATTACAGCAGCTTTTGCACCCTGAAATACTTCTCTGCTTTACAAGGTTCATGCAAGAGCATGCTTTTGCATATTGAGGCGGTTGCACTTTCCTCACACTGCTGGCTTTAGTCCTCTCATTGGCTGCTCATAACTTGGAATATATTGCCCGCATTCTGCTCAGGAAGACCCAGGCTCAAGCATGCAAAATATTTTGTAGTTCTTTCATAGAATCATCGCAGAATTATTAAGGTTGGAAAAGACCTCTATGATCTAGTCCAAGCATCATCCCATTCCCACTATGCCATGTCCCTCAGTGCCACATCTGCCCTTTTCTTGAACAACTCCAGAGACGGTGGCTCTACCACTTCCCTGGACAGCCTGTTCCAATGTCTTATCACTCCTTTTGAGAAGAAATATCTCTTAACATCTAGCCTGAACCTTCCCTGGTACAACTTAAGGCCATTACATTCATCCTACCACCAGTTACCTGGGATAAGCAGCCAACCCGCACTTTGATACAACCTCCTTTCAAGTAGCTGTAGAAAGCAGTAAGGTACTCCCTGACATTCCCCTTCTCCAGATTGAACAATTCCAATTTGTTCAGCCACTCCTCCTAAGACTTATGCTCCAGATCCTTCACCAGCTTTCATGCCTTCTTTGGACAATTCTTTGCTATGTTCTCCATGAAATCTCTCAAGCAGTGATTGTTAGGTCTCCTGAAATGTTTACTGAAGGACTTGTCCTGAGCATCTTCACATATATCTCAGCTTTTTCTGCACTGTGTAAGGTAACAACAGACGTTGACTTTGTCCTAGCAGCCTGAAGATGCAGATGTCAGCTCTGGGACTCATGCTGATCAATCTTCTTTCAAAGTTCAAGTCACAATACACAATGTAAAAAATAGGTAAGGATAACCTGAGTGCAAACATAGACCCACCCTTAATTGGCAGTCGTGCACATCACATCTCTTGTAAGCTTTTGCTTTCAAACCAATCATTCCAACCAATTACAGAGCCCTGTCAGTCTCACTTCAGTGCCTGGTGAAATTACAGAGAATATTATTCTGGGAGTTACTGAAAAACACCAGAAAGACAATTCAGTCAGTGGCCACAGCCAACATGAGTTCATGAGGGGAAAGTTCTATTTAACTGCCTTTATTTCCTTTTATGACAAGATTAACCAATTCAGTGACCAAGGGAAGCTAGTTGATGTCACAGGGAAATAAAGCATATAGTGAAACAAATCCAGTAAATCCTGGAGGATGATAAATAGACAACAGGAAAAGACAACAGGAATGGTTTTCTGGATTAGTCTTTCACATTTTGTCCCACAGACAGGAATGTGATTCAATCCCTTAAGAAATAAAGATGTAGAAATAATAAATCCAGGAAGGAAAACCTCAGCTGAAATGTAAGGTAAAGAGATTTACTAAAAATATTTTCCATTGAAAATTATATATTTTTTCTTCTAAAATTCCCTAAAATTTGAATGTGATAAATCTAACTTGCAGGTGCTTTGCTAAAAGCTGATTTGTGATGAAAATTTTGAGAATCAATCTGATCTTTGTTTCAGACTCCACAATAAATAAATAAATACAATACAATACAATACAATAAAATTACATCAAGTTCACTTAACTACACTTTGCATATAAAAAATATCTGATCTTCAGGTATGGGTTTCATGAGTAAATACACCCCTGAATGCTCTGTTAAATGCATGAAGGAAAGCACTTTTCTCAATCTCTAGATTGGACAGGTCTGGACCCTTTTCTGGTAGCAACAATTGTGGTTTATATCATATACAACAATCAGTCCTGATCAGTGAACACAGCTAAGAAATTGGAAGACATACATGACCTTATTTTTGCTCATACCTATCTAATTATTCTAATTAAAGTGTGATGTCAGCAACTGCACATATTCTTCTATTCATAAACAAACATGAATAATGATAAATAATATAACCTCAGCTTTTTTTCCATTATCATGGTGTTAACTGTACGTTTTACTGCTGCCTCTTTTCCAACACACAAGGCTTTGCTGAAGATAACTCAGTAATTGTGGATTTGGTAGAGACTCTGGTAGGAGTCTAATCATTTCCACTCAATCTGAGTACATTTAGGAGTTTCCAATGTCATTCACATGTCATCTTTTGCTCACTGTCTATATCTGAGAATATCACACTGTGCCTTACCAAAAGCCAGCGGTAGTCAGAAGGTACCATTACATCACTTTCCCTCTAACTGCTAATTCACTACTTTCTCATGAAGGTTAACACATTCATTTAAGATGCTGTGATAGATTGGTATACCCAAGAATTTAGCAGTCTGAGAACTGGGACAAGCTTCATGAGTGAGGATTATATCATACTTTTAAAAGAATGCACAAACTATCAATCTGGCACTAGCCAGTCTTTTTGTCATTGGAATGAAGCACTTTCCCACAGCCACAGTATCCCACAATGATCTCCTGTGAGGTTAATGGTACCCTCTTTAAATATCAATGATGACAACTGTCAGACAGAAAATACTGTCCTGGATGACCTATGGCTGTTTGTTCCCTTGGCACAGATGGGATGTGAAAGAGGACCTTTGAAATGCACTTTTATGGACTGGTTCACATTCCAAGTATAAATTCCAATATAGTTATTTAGAATACAGGCAAATATGTTTAATCCCTTCACCTCTTCACCTGGAGAGGGCATTACACTAACAAAAAAAGACAGGCACATGCAGAACTGACAACAGCCATATGGCAGAACAGGTGCATTCATTTGCAGATCTAAAAATGCTCATCCAATAGTCTTAAATACTAGTTATTTGGAACTCTGTTCAGGCCCCACATTACAGGAATGAAATGGCCAAACTGGACAGTATGCAGAGAGTTTTATGAGTGCACAGAAGTCAAGAAAATATGACCTAAGACAAACAGATTGAAAGGAGTGGATAGTTTAGCCTAGTAAAGAGGAAATTGAGGGTGAAGATGGCAGAAGCCCTGAAATATGCAGAAGGTTGCTGGAATGAGAAGGGTAGTAGATATTTCTGCATAGCCATCTGGGTTAGGTCAACAAACAATAGACTCCAGTTGCATTTAGGGAGATCAGTTGCCAGAGGAAAGATGAATGCTCACAAAGCTATAGAAATAATGGAATAGGTATGGAATCTCTATTCTTGGAATGTTTGCAGTGAATTTTTCTTGTTTGTTCATCTGAGATTAAAAAAATAACTAACAAACCAAATGCATTTAGGATAGTTTTGTGCGTGCCGGGAACATAAATGAGGTGACAGACCATGAAAGTCCCTTTAGCCTTGTTTCCTGTGATTCACTATGTCATAATATTCACCCTGCAGTTGTGGCTCCCTGGCAATAATTTCATCCCTCTAGTGAATACAGTGGCAAAACTCATTATTTCTGTCAACTTAGCTATTGCACAGATGGCAGTGACAATACCAGTGCATCAGTACTGGGTAAATTTCCATGTCTGTTGTTTGTAACACTTGAACTACAGACAGATTTTCCCCCATTGGAAAGTTGGAAGAACTAGGATTTAAATACTTTTGCATGTAATGAGACTGGAAACTGGAAGATTTCAGACCATGTTTCTGCATGAAACAATGTGAGTCCAACAGTTTCCAATAATGAAGATTTCCTTCTTTCCTCCTGGGCGTGCTCTGATTGACAGTTTTGAAGACTCAAGCACCACCAGATCCCTTCATCTGCCTTCTTTTGTTTCATCTTTCATACTCCCACCAAGACAGATCAGATCTATTTGCTTAAATGCATGCAGGTTTCCCTTAGGTTCTAGGGAAGGAAATTGACAGTTTAACATGACCCAAAGAGAATCTATCCAGAATAAAAGCATTAAATACTAAATGCTAAAGCATTGTCAATTTTTGTTGTTGTTGTTGTTGTTGTTTGGTTGGGGTTTTTTTTGTTTTTGTTTTTGTTTTTAAACGAGAGTTAAACCAGAAATGGATTTCAGTGATTTTGGGGGGGGGACATTATTACTCTTTTTATGTCAGCATTTTACTTTGCTATGTCATATTTGTCTTCCTTGAACTGCACAGAGCTGTTTTTATTTTTAGCATCATTACCAAGTCCAAAGTGGAAAAAGATCAGCTGTATTAATCAACAGCCAAAGGAAATAAATCTCTGCTCTTTCTGCAAACATGCTGCTGCATGATACGTTTTCCTTGGGCAAATTTTATTCATGACAGAAGTCAGCCATCTGCTGGAGTGCTGCTGCAATAACCCTTTCCAGGACAGCAGGACAGAGACGCTTGCTGATGTTTGAAAAATGCATCATTTTCTTCAAACTTAATGTTTGAGGAAGGGGAGATTGAGACTGGATGTTAGGGAGAGAGGTCAAACGCTGGAACTGGCTTCCTAGAGAAGTGATTGATGTCCTATGCCTGTCAGTGTTCAAGAGACATTTGGATAACACCATCATTAATATACTTTAACAAAGATTTCACAGTTGTGGGAGCAAGAAACACAGTATTCACAATTCTTAACACTGCCTGAGGATAATCAGAGGATCAGTGCATACCTTGAAATATTTGAAATATTCTTGTCGATAAATTTCCCAAGGGATTGTAAAATAAATTAATCAAGGGTATTTATTTTTGAGGTTAGGTCCATATTAGTAAACACATTCCCGAGAACGGAGACTCTGTTTTCTGCCCTGTTATGTGGTCTTCCAAGTAGTGCCTGGTCCTATGGGAATCAGCATGGGCCAAGAATCTTTCCTAATACATACCCTAGGTTGCAGTCGCCTTCTTTCCATATGTAACAGAGCAAAAAAGAATAGATGAATATTGCACGTGTCACCAAGCCTTCATAATCAGATATTTAACTTACTTCTACACATAGGGATATACTGTCTATGTATCAGACTTCTCTTGCAAACCAGTCTCTGCAGCTGTTTCCTATTGGCTGATAGTCCCTGTATAATTTAATTGCCTGACTCAGATTCACAGTCAAAAGAAGAAAATGAACTGAAATCTCAGGCTGTGTCAGGTCTCAGATAATCTACTCAAATCTCATGCAGCCCATTCATGACTAGAAGTAAGAATGCCTTTCTTTAGCTTTGTGAATCTGCTGATGGATGCTTATTTAGTCATACCAGAAAGAAGCTGTAGTTCTGGTCACAAGTTTGTCTTCATTACTTGCCACCACGGCCTAGTGAAGAAAGGATCAAGTTATCTTGCCCTTTGATAAGTGTAATGCTCTGCTCTTTGCTCTACAGTTTGAATTGATATTTAGTAATGATCCAGGAAGCCACATCAGAAACAACAGGATGAATTTTCTGTTTCAAGGTGAAGCTGATTAGCATCTTTGCTTGGGCAAAGAGGTGTATTCCGTAAGCTAATGGGGCTGAAATAATAATGGCTTGTGTAATAGTCCCTGGCAGGGACCTGGTGCAGCACTGCTCAGAAATGACAGTTTGATGATAGGACAAATTGGTTGATTTACCAAATGAATTACCTCTGGAAGTGCACCCAGACCTCAAGCTGTGATTTTTAACTTAATAACAAAGTTTATTTCCCACCCACACACCCCTGGATTACTTACATTTTCATTACCTTCTACTGACAGATCTCTGAAATCAGAAAATGTTGTACAGTGAAAACCTGGAGATGGGAAAATATTAATTGAATTAAAGGCATGAAAAATGATGTTCATTTTCAAGAGGAAAAACAAAAATCTTCCATGCCTCTGTTCTTAAGCAGTCATGATTGTTGTAAGAGATTATGAAGATGGTAATAATCACCTACTGCCTGTGGATATGGAGATTCCTCGAATGGATGCGTGACTCAGACTCAGCCCATCACTCAGTTTCCAACATAAGGAATGCAATCTGAGCCACCTCTCACTGTGCATTTGATTCATCTCTAGCACAGTGTACTACTATCAAAACAAATCCCTGTTTAGGCATGTCAGGATGTTGAAGAGTTATATTTGCAGAGACCTAAAAAACATTATTGCCTCAGAAACAAGTACTTCTAATTGATTCCCAACAAATACAAAACAAAATAAAAAGGCTTGGCCACACAGAGGCCCCGTGATCTATATACATCTCAATCTGATTAGTCTTTTTGGTTCTTTCTTGAACTGAAAACCTGTCTGAAACTCTCACATGGTGCTTACATTCTGCTTTCTCTCTCTTATTGGGCCAGAAACGTAAAAAGGCCTTTCAGAGCTTCTGCTCTTACTTCCATCAGTAACTTGAAAGAAAATAAGTATGAGAAAGAAAAACACATAATGTTTTGTATCTCTAAGAGACCATGACTTGGATTTGCTTCTGGATTTGGCTGGAGACTCCATGCATTCTTTGTTTTAATGGGAACATTTTTCAGGTTCATCTACTATGATGAATTTCTGGAGACAGACGAACTCTTTGCAGTCTGCCCAGGGTAGAAGCCCACGTACTCAAGGAACAAAGTTAAAAGTACATTCTGCTAATGATTATCCAGCACTGCCCCTTTTATTGACATTTCTGCTATAATTGTCTGAAAGCATGTCACCCCAGGGCCTCAGTGAATATTCAGAGGAAACGATTATGTTTAAAATCATGTCTCTAACAAACTGAAAATTAAGGCAACCTGTTGGTACGAATGGCCTGAGAGCATTAGCACATTGATCCCAACAGCAATCTCAGTGCCAGCTCATTTCTGAAGTTGCAAAGCTGTTTTCCACGAGTTTAATGTGCCCAGGTTACATGATCAGAAAAATCAGAGCCAGTAATTGCTCTCTCCCAGACTCACCTTAGCAGATAGAAATGCTGGTTTACAATAACACAATTTTCCCTGCTACTGCTAATTGCTCTTCTGGAAAAGACTCTACTCTTCATTAAACTACAAATCACACAGTACTACCAGGATCATGGCCTCTACTGTGAAAACCTCTTCCCCATGTTACAACTGAGAGAAGTGCACAGAGTCTAGTGCAGAATCTTTAATGCATTATTACTGGCTCCAGAGTTGTACGTAATGCTAGACGCCGTCTTGCACTGTGATTCTTAGAAATCACAGATACCACAGAAATCACAGAAAGGCACGAGTGAGGGACCTCAGAGATCATCCAGTCTAACCTATCATCATAAAAACAGGACCTGGACAAAATTATTTAACACCTCGTCCAGACAAACCTTATAGGTCTTCAAGAGAATCCATTACATCCTCCTCATCTTCACAATTTGAGAAGTTGTGAGACATAAAGAAGCAGAGAAAAGTTTGCAGCTAATGGAAATTGAAGTCAGATTGAGGACAGTCTTTGGAAGGTTTCTTAGTTTCCTCACTCCTGGCTCTTACCTTTACCTTCCTCTGCCTGCTGATGACTAAATTGTTGTTTCCCCCCAAAAAATAGTACACACAATACATTTCGGGATCAATGCCAACTTAAGGACAATTGCAAAGAGAATTTAATCATTAGCAATAATGAAACCAAAAAATCTTACCCTGTTGTTCCACATCTTCATGTCTAAAAGCTTTTCAGAATGTTTTTTCTGTGTCTTGCCTTTGATTGTTGAGTTTTCCTGCTACAAGCCGAAGGGAAGAAGAACAGCAAGCAAATAACTAGACTGTCTCCAGTAACGCTTCTGCACAATTTGGGGGACATCCATGACAAGTGGCTATTTCATAGCATTTCAAACTCTTACAAATTGTGACTGGGATCCAGTTACCTCCAGGATTTCCACCATACATCCCTGTGGAGATTCTTGATACGAATTCTTTATAAACTTTCTTTACAGAAGAATTGATTCCTCTTTTTATTTGTTTGCTAGAATTTTTGTTCATATTCTAAATATTTGAAACTATTTTTATGAGCTGATTAAGTCTCGGGTGCAGATTGTCATCCTCACTGATTGGGCCCTTCACTACAAGAAGGATAATGAATTTCTTGAATGTATTCTGAAAAGAACAACAAAATTTGTAAAGTGACTGGAAAGCAAGACATATGAGGAGCAGCTGAGGGAATTGAGTTGTTTAGTAGTTGTAGAGAGTGATGAGGTATCCCCTATGTCTTCTCCAGACTGAAAAATCCCAGCTCCCTCAGCCTCTCCCCATAAGACTTGTGCTTCAGAACCCTCACAACTTTCTTGACCTTCTCTGAACATGCTCCAGTGCTTCAACGTCTTTCTTGTAGTGAGAGGCCCCAGACTGAACACAGTACTTGAGGTGTGGCCTCAACAGTACTGAATAAGGAGGGATGATCATTTCTTCACTCCTGCTGGCAGCACTATTTCTGATACAAGCCAGGATGCCATTGCCTTCTTGGCCAACTGGGCACACTGCTGGCTCATCTTCAACTGGGTGTTGACCGACAGACAGAGCGTTTCTTCCACACTTTGCCCCAAGCCTTTAGCATTGCCTATGATTGTCCTGGCCAAAGTGCAGGATTCAGTACTTAGTTTTGTTGAACTTCATCCCATTGGCCCAGCAATTCAGCCTGTCAAGATCCCTTTGCAGAGCCTTCCTACCCCCAGGCAGATTGACACTTCCTCCTAAGTTGGTGTCATAATTCTTTCTCATATAGCAATTCACTTTTTCATTATGGAAAATGTGTGACTATCATCTTATTTCAGTCTGAATATTTTTAAAAAATCTAGAAGAACAGAAAGATTTGAAAAGGAAAGTGAAGCATTATATTCCCTAAACTGCTTTTCTAGCAAATACTAGCTGGGCATTTCTAAACCAAAGATGCAATTACTCTTCAGTATACAGAAGTTTAAGGATAGAGCCCAGATTTTTCAAGACTTAATTTCATGTCACTCTGTTTCTTTGTACTTTGATACAGTAGTTTATTGCCCTCTGAGTATAGTTTAGATACACTTTAACATGACAAAAGTACAGTCAGTCACCAAAATGAATGTGTTCGTCCCTGTCCTTGCCTTCTTCATGCTGACATAAGCACTGCTTGCATAAGGACAGATCCCAGTTGAAAACTCATCATTTTGAGGAATTTGCTACGTGAAATTCCCTGTTCCAGGTCACTGCACCTCTATCTAAGAAGCAGTGCCAGCAAAAAGCAGTGAGGGGAAGGCCTAACCATCACCAATAGCCAGGGCAGCATGCATTTATGGGGATGAAAGAGACTGCAGCTTCGGGTGAAATGCTGCATCCAATTCCTGTTTGAATTTCCCAGGCTTCAGCTTCCACTATTTTTTTTAAATCTTGTTTTTATCCTATAATTAAAATTATCCTTCTCATGCATTCAAAACACAGCTTGCCGCTGTAGCCGCAGGCAAAAAAACTGGGCCCTCCTGGTCCTTTTCAGTCTCACCATTTTATGTGTTTAAAGCAATACTGTGTCACTTGTTCCTGGACATAATTTTGCATATATTTTGGATTAAAAGAGTCATGTAAAGGAAAAAGCAAGTCATTCTCTTGTATGCAATGGTCTTCCCACAATTCCAGCTTATTTCGTGTTATTCATCCTAATTGAGTGTTAGTGTATTTCCAAGACAGGAGTCCCATTTGGATGGCCTCAAATATGCACTTGAGGAACCTTCTCACATTACCTCTTCATGAGTGAAGGGGAGCAGCTTCTCAAGTGAGCCAGGCAAACTCAAGAACCCAGCTGTTCCATCATGCTGCTCTTTTCCCTCTTTTGTCAAACACAAATTTTAATAGCAATGATCTTCTTTGGAGATCACGTTCAACATTTGGAACACCACTTTGCTGGGAACTGATGGGATGCAACCAGAACACATTGAGATTGCAGTTTCATATTCACAGTTAAGTAGGTGCAGTGAGTCAGAGGTACAGTTGCATTTATGAGCTAAGTGACTATTTCTCCCTCTGGCCCAGACATCATGAGGAACACATATTCCTGCATTTCTTTTTCCTGGCTTAGCATCTGATTTTAATTCCTCACCTTCTGTTAACAGGTCAGATGGCTTCCTTGTGTATTTTCTGCCATACCTCTACTTCTGTTCCCCTACTTGCTTTTTCACTCATTCTTGTATTAACTCTCACTGCATTAGAGAAGCTTTCTGTGGTTTCTCTGATGCCCTATTCTTAATACTGTGCCTATTTTACACAGCATAAATTCTTAGAGCATTTGCAACTGTCAATTTGCCAAGCAACTTTTTCTCTTTGCCTTAAGATATCTCCTTTTCTTATAAGACACTTTGCCTCTAGGTCTACCTCTAATCAATTAATTCCTATTGCCTGAATTCAAGTTCTTGCTGCCTGTGGAGCCCTGTGGAAAGGTCTGGGCACTAGAGAAGAGCAAAATTATTCCATTTGATTTGTAAATGCATCATATAATAAAGAACTGAAATCTATCTGTGGGGTAACAGTTAGACTTCATGAAATATTTGGAAGAACCTGCCACCAGACAATTGATAATTTAAAATGAATTGAACCATAGCAGTCCCAAAACAAAGACCAAAAAGGTGAGCATAAAATGCAAGCAAGCCAAGACGAGGGCAAAGCAGGGAGGTAAGAGCAGCAAAAAGGCACAAGGTAAAATCTTCATTTTCCTCCAGAAGGAAATTCTCAAGAATCATAGAAACCTAGAACATCCTCAGTTGGAAGTTACCCATAACGTTCAACTCTTGGCTTCCCATGGGAACCACACAAAAATTAAACCACATATCTAAAAATTAATTCCTGAAGCACCTCTAGGTGCTGCGTTTTCTCTTAACGAAGAAAACAGGGCACCTATCAATAATAAAAAAAAAAAGGAAAATATTTTGCAATTTCTGGCATGGCTGTGGCTGGAATGTAGAAAATTACTTGACCGATAGTCTCTTTTGCTCTAACTTTTACTGTCTTTGTTATCTACACATTAGAAGGAAAAAAAAAGACAACAGAAGGCTCACCTCTTTTGTCCAATTATGATTCTTTGTTCTTCTGTTCTTCCACCAATTCTAGCATGTTTAAAGCCTTAGTTCTGTTTTTTCTAGCCATCATATACAACTGTTGATTTAAAAAAAAATCCATGCATTTTTCTAACTTCCGAAAGTTTATGACAGATGTTGCCATTTGGCTTTTTTGAAATATCAGTTTCTAAGATAATTTAATATCCAAACAAGATCACCTTTGCTAAAAAACAAACCAGGCAATCAAACAAGCAAACTACCAGAAGGAAGTGAACATCCAAATTTTTGCTGAAAATGTCATTTACAAGACTATCTCATCCAGGTTCCAGGAAATCCAGAAGGATCATCCCTTTCCTATCCCAGAAGATAGAGCACGTCACTTTACCCTCTGAGGGCTGCATTTAGAACTTTTTGTTTGATGGGGAATTCATATGTCACCACTTCGTGTACGGCCATTTTGACTCCAGATCATAGTGGTGACACCATATCTCATGACCAGTAAAGATGCTATCCAGAAAACTGTTACCTCAAATCTCTTGTTTGTTCCATAGGTCCTGAAAAATTTGCACATGATATTCTTTCTGTTCCTGTGTATTTGTGGGACTCACCTGGTGCAAACTGCATGATAGTCCAACATCACCACCATCATTTCCAATGCACTGAAGCTGATATGCATGTCCACACAGAGTTCTCCTGTTGCAATTTGCCAATTACATAGATGGTCAGCATGGATGAACTGCTCAAGATACTGGTTATTTCCTGGTGTGACAGCTGTGCATGGCATTTTTGAATGTGGCTTACCTTTCACATTGCTGTTGCCAATGCTGAAAGCCAGCTCACTGCACTCACATCCACTGTTTGGTCTCCACAAACGTTCAGTAAGTGTCAGCGAACGTCAATGGATTCCATTTTTTCTGCATGGAGGAGTTTAATGACACACCATTGCTTCATATGCACTTCCATGTCAGATGCCATTTTGTCAACCTGCTACTCCACTGCAGTCTTCACACTGCAATAAAATTTACTGGAATATTGGTGGCAAGGTTCAACTTCTGCTGTTACACCACCAACATCTGCCTTTGACAATGTGGGCCATTAATAAAATAGGAGGAATTTCTTGTAAGAATAATACTCAGTCTTCAGAATCACAGAATCACAGAATCACTGAGAATGGAAAAGACCTATAAGATCATCCAGTCCAACCATCCACCTATCACCAATAGTTCTCACTAAAAAAAAAAAAAAAAAAGACAGCGGTGATCTGCTGATCTGAAAAGATGACCAAAGATGAAAATGTAAAAAATGCAAGACAGCTGTTTAACAAAGACTGTTAAAATATAAGGATTTCATATTCCTTTTTTTACCAGAAAAATGGGAAATAACAAGCAGAGGTGTGTCTGAAGAAATCAAGGAGACTCAGACATTTATTAGATAAGATTTTTTTATATTCATCAAATATTTTGACACCAGCTATAAGACAATGAAGAAGAATCAGTGCAAAGTGAAAAATTACTTTTATTGCATATTTTTCTACTGAATAGTGATTACATGATTAGTAGTCCTATAACAGCGTAGCTGAGAGATGCACTGTAAAATATAAGAAAATACGTAAGAAAATACAGGTGGAATGACATTACAGATCGTCTACCTTTTATTGTATCTGAGTGAAGGATTAGCTCTTCTGAAATCATTCTTGGCAGCTGTTTGTCTAATGCATTATTTAAATTTTCAGTGACAAAGATTCCTATCTCTGTAAACAGCATAGTTTTCTGTTTACTGTCCTTAAATCATTTCTCCTTTTGTAACTTGTCTCTTTCTAAACTTTAAACAATTTACTTTTTGTCCTGCCCACAATGGATAGGAAGAACATTTTCAGTCTTTCCTTTCTTCAGCAGACTTGTCACAGCTCAAGAAGATAGGGCTGTATTCTCAAGAGAAAATAGTTCTATTTCTTTCAGTCTTATACCAGACAGAATATTTTCGAAGATCCTGCTTTTCTCTGGGTACTTCCACCCAATCCACAACTAAATTTTCCCTGCATAGTCCACATCTGATTTGCAGTCCACGCTGACCTCAGGAATTTAGCTGGCGCATTTCTAATACTGATCAGAATAGGAGGATATTTACTAATTTGGGCATCTCAGAAATTAGGGAGATGTTCAACAGCGTTAACTTCTTTTCACATTGTGCTCCACTAATGTCTGTAGATACTCTTTTGAAGACTTCTACCTAGAAAGTCAGTCTAGAGCACTTTACTGAATAGCGGTTGTGTCTAAATCTCCTGTGCATGATCTGGAGCATGATATTCAGTCTTCATCCACCTGGATGATGTCTCCTAAGGCCATCCTTCGAGTAGACTGTCTCTTTACAATGGAAGCTTCGTCTGTTTCCTCTTTCTGTGCTCCTCTTTCCTTCTGCCTTTTGGCCACATTCTCAATGAGCTTGCTTGCGTCACTGAGGGTTTTTTGTGTTCGCTGACCTGCAGATTTCTTCTTCCCTTCTCCCACACTGGAATCTGTGACCTTTAAGGGTTTGGCTTTCCCCTGGTCTTCCTGCTGCTCTTTCATGTGCCTTACTCTGAATCGGCGGCGACAATTGTTCTGGTAAGGATCAGAGATGCTGTCAGGGCTGCTAGACTCTTCATGTACATCCACCTGGAGAGTGGGAATTGATGCCTTATGAAGTGTCCTGGGAGTCTCTTCAACACCTGGTTGCTTAGTCGATTTTGAGCCTGTGTCTGGAGGCAAAATAATTTGTATTTCTCCCAAGGGCTTGCTGCTTTTAGGGGAAAGGGGATCATCCTTATTTTCCGTAGCAGCCTTCTCACTCAGCTTTATCTTATGAAGGTTTTCCAGCTCCCCCTGGGCCAGATTCTTCACTCTTTTTACATGGGGTTCATTGCTGATGGAGCTAATAGCTGTCAACTTCTGAGCAGCCATTTGAGCTTCTCTCTGGATGCTCATAATCTTTTGAAGCTGGGCTTCTTTCACTTCTACTGGGATCTCCAGAGGAGCCAACTTCACTGGCCTCTTCAGGGTAACATTCTCTGTGCTATATGACTCATTTGCACGGTGCAGGCTGGGAGACAAAGACCCCTCTCTCTTTACCTTCTCTGGCCACAACTTTTTATCTCCCTGGGCTATCTTCTTCTCTGACATCCTGGGTGAAGGAGGATGGACACCAGGGTTTCTGTGTTCGCTTCCTGGCTTCTCTTTTGGCAGGATAATTGTAGGGTTCACAATGGTAACTTCACTAACATTGCAGTTATATCTGGGCATCAGCTTTTTCTCATCCATTGGTGCACCCTTAAAAAAAGCAAACAGATACATTGTTCACTATCATACATCACATTAATGGTCTATTAGCTTTTTATATAACATTTGAGATTCTGGAAAGAGTGCAATCTTGATGTCCCTTGAAGTATACTCATATTTACAAGCACTGAGCTCTGTGCTCAGTTTGACATAACCATGGCTAATCTATAAAGGGGGTTCCATGTGCGGAGACTTGACAAGCTATTGTTGTCCCATATATAGAGTGTCCTTTCTAAGCAGTTGGCAGCACCAGTCTGTACGCTGTCATCGCCAACTTAAGGGAAGACGAAGACCTCCAAGACACATGTAAAGTAACATTTTAACCAGAGCATTAGTGTTAGGTTGGAGGAGCTCCCAGTTGAGGATCAGGTGTGCATCTCTGACATGCTGAGAGATGGGCATTTTTAAGAAGTGTGATCACCCATCTCATTCCTGCGCCTACAGAGACGTGCCTTACAAGGGCCTTACCTCAGGAAAGTGCCTTTGTTTCCCCTCAAACTCTCCCTAGTTTCACAAAGTGCTTTTCTTGAAAGAACAGACACTTAAGCCAGTGGTGATTTTGCTAGTGTCAGTAGAAGAAAAACTGAAATGGGTCTTGAAAGTTCTCTTCATACCTTGGTCTTGTTCAGTTTCAAGTGCACAAGTGACGTGCTAACTAAAAGAATTAGTAAATGGGAAACGTGAGGAACCTGAAGTTCATTTCTTGCATTTGTTCAGAGGAACTTTATTTCATGGTTAGGAAAAGGTCCTGATTATCATCAATAATATAAGCATCTCACTGGAAAAAGAGTTTTGCCATTGAATTTTCTAGCACTATGTAAACAATGAAGGGCTCATAGGTGGCATAAGGAGATGAGCTTTGTTCCCATTTCTGCTCAGATGAGTAAGTCCTCCTCCCTTAGACCCTTTCTCCATTACTGCTCTCTGTGTTTTGAACAGACTACATATTTTTTGGACAGTCATGAGCAATATTCTTGGCTGTAGCTGGGACCTGCAGACTCAATTATCATAAAGATAACTTACTAAATGATAGCATAAACTTATTCTTCCTCTGGTGAACCCTCTGTTCACCAGAGTACATGAGCTATTTCACTTCACAACTCCTATCATTTCTCAAATCAATTTCTGCATTGGTAATTTTTGTTCACTGATATTGGGATTTTTTTTAAGTACCTGGGCTTAGTATCATTATACATAAAACAATACATTTCTTGGTCTTCCTGTATCTTGCTGTGTTCCAAGAAAGCAGTTAAGGCTGCCTACAGCTCTGTAAAAGTAAAGTGAAATACAATAAACCTAAATAAAATCTTGCCTTAAAATTCAGGCACATAAACCACTGAGACAGAATGAAAGTTCCAATGCACAGTGAAGTATGGGAATGGAAAGGAAGAGAAAGTAAACAATGTAGCACCTCCAAATGATTATTCTTTAACAGTTCTGGGTTGAAAAGCCTTTAACCTGCCTTTCAAAAGGGTCAGCTAAAACTCAGCTAGCTATTTAAGTCTACAGAATGACCTACCTAGTCGGTGCCTCTTTCTGGCTAAGACCATTCTTTGTTTTTAAGATATTGTCTTGGTTTTGTCTGAGATAATTTTCTTCCTGGTAGCTGGTGTGGTGCTCTGTAGTGGTTATAGGATGAGAATAATGTTGATAACACACTGATACTTTAGATGCTGGTGAGCCGTTCTCACACAAAGGCAAGGACTTTTGCTTCTCATACTGCCCTGCCAGTGGGGGCTGGGAGCCTGGAGGGAAGATAATCAAAATGGCTGACCCAAACTGTTCAACAGGATGTCCCGTACCATACAACACTGTGCTGAGCAATGGAACCATGGGAGTTGGTCAAGGGGCTGTTTCTGTTTGGGGACTGGCTGGGCATTGGTCAGCAGGTGATGAGCATTTGCATTGTGCATTACTTGTTTTGTATCTTATTTTATTATTATTATTATTATTTTCCATTCTATTTCTGTCACACTAAACTGCCTTTATCTCATCCTATGAGTTTTACCCATTTTCATGTTCTCTCATCCTCTGGACAAGGAATTGAGCATGTGGGTGTATGGTGCTGAGCTGCCTATCAAGTTAAACCACAGCAGATAGTTTCAGAAGTGGAAAATTCAGCCATGCTAAGAAGGCTGGGGGAAATTTTGCACACCGTCTAAATCCTATTGGACTCTTAATGTTAAGAGCACTTAAAATCTGTCCAAGGCTAATGTACAAGATAAACTGCATCTTCTGTTACCATGCACACATTATTCAATACCTTCTCAAAATGTCCATCTGCTATGTGTATGCTCCTACATAAATTTTAATTAAGTAATTGGCCCAGTCTTGTGTAGGTAATTGCTATGTGCCCAAAATTCCCTTTGCAGTCAGTGAGAGACCCATGCAAAGAATGACGGCTTCAAGCTCTCAGGATCAAAGTATTATGATAGTGGTATTATCAAAGGGATCACCAGTCTTTATTTAGCAACCACAACCTTTATGTAATTTAAGGACTTTCCTCCCTACTCTTGGCTTTCTGATCCTTCTGAAATAAACTGCACAGTGGTGCAGAAAGGCAGAGACAGAAGAGCCACAGAAATTGGCCAATTAGCATGGAGTGGCTTCAGTTATAAGAAACTTGGTGTCCCCCCATAAATAGGAATCTGATGATCCTCTGCTTAAAGCTAGCTTGACTTAGTGCCGAGACTGGATGGTCCTCACAGAAAGGTACTTCTACTATTTTTACTTCAGATTGATTTCAAGAGTCTGTTCATTGCAGGGCAATAAACACTTGATTTATATGCAGAAAGTGAGATTTGAAAATGAATCTTCAAGAAATCTGATGCTGTTTTGAAACCTCGCTCACCATCTTGACTGCTAGGTTAAGAGATAGAACTGAGGAACCCTACTATTGATTCTGTGATTCTACAGTACTCAATCTCTATCATTCTATAACTGGTGAAAACAGACAGGTTTAGAATAGACTCAGGTGCCCTGAGATTTTCTGTTTGTAGGTACATGGAAAAAATGGGGAACAGAAAAATGGCATATTTAAGATGAAATGCAGATAGATGCCCTGCACCTACATACCTACATACTTCCAGAACCAACTGAACATTAGCCTGGCTATCCATCAGCAGAAAAAGCAGCAGCCTGTTGTGGTATCACAAAGCTCAGCAGGGCTCAAGATCCAAACCACTGCTTTATGCAAATCTCTTTTATGTTGACTCCAAGATGCTCCCCCATTTCAGATCCATTGTGAATATAATCAAAAGGAGGCAATACTGGGATTGTACTATACGTCATTAGGTACATCATGATTGATGGGTATCCTTTAAAAATCCCTTTTTCTTTAGTCACAATTTTGAAGTTTTCTCTTTGCTCAATGAAACTGTATTCATAGCAAATTACATTAAAACAAACAGCAACAACAACAACAACAAAAAGCAAAAAACAACAAACAAACAAAACTAAATCCCAAGCTCTTCCTACATAAGGAAAAGCTTTAATCTCATTGCTACAGCATAATCTGTATAAACAGATGTTACACAACTCAGATACTTTTCCTTCCTATCATTACATGTATCAGCTGATGGCTGCAGTTCAAAGGTGAGGACAAAAATACCTAAGGAAGGAAGTTCACAGATCAAATCCTTCAGCTTATCTAGCTGAAAGCTTGTCCCCAGAGTGGAGATTTCTGAGTTCAATTCCAAAATAAACATCAGGCCTTCAGCATGCCTTAATTCTCCATGTGATGCCTGAATCTCTGCTATTCAAAAGCCTTCTGACACGTGGATATCCATTAAAAATGCTGTCATTCAACAGAAGAAAGAAAGGATTCAGTTTAAACATCTAGGAATTAACGTCTTTGCTTCCACTGCAAATTCTGCATATTACAGTCAGTGGTTCAGGTCATTATGAATAAAACACATCACAGGAACAGTCAGAAGTCAAGTAATTCCCAGAAAATCTCTAAATATCCAGTCTCTTGATACTCCAGCTAGTTTTGGAAGCTGGCATAAGGATCACACGTGCAGTATCAAGAGCATGCACTGCAACATCGTCATTTGCTGCTCTGGGAAAAATTAATAAGACAATGATGTCTGTGAGCCAGGGGGTTCTAGGGCATCAGATGGTTCATCAGTCTGGTGATACTGAAGTATAACAGTATTTGTAATTAGCAGTACTGAAGACAGTGTTAATACCACACCTAGATGCAATGTTAATATCACACCTAGTCTAGAGTGAGGTGTCCCTGCCTATAGTAGGGGGTTTGGAACTTGATGATCTTAAAAGGTCTCTTCCAACACAAACCATTCTACAATTCTATGATTCTATGACTTTAACCTCAATGTAAGCAAATACCAAGGTGGAGTATGTTGTTTTGTTACAATTCGCCTTCCATTGTACTTCTTACTATCTTAATATGATGATAGCAAGAAAAGTTTCAAAACAAAACAAAGAAAAGACATTGAGTAGTCTAAGCTCAAGCTCAGCATCAGGAGACCTACCTCAAACCCTGTTTCACCACAAATTGCTTGTGGAATGGTAAAGAAGATGCTTCATCTTTCTGAGTCTGTTTTCCATCCGTAAAATTGATTTGATCCCCTCCCGTAGTTCATAGAATCATTATAGAGTTTTGGACATGACTTAGTATTTGCAGTCATTAACTTCATGATTTCATAAAACCATATTTAATATTTGCTCAAAAACTGAGGGAGATCCTAGGAGTAATTAAATCATTTCATATAATTCACCATTGTCTCATTCCTTCTGTTATCACTGCTTCTGTAGTTTCTTCCTGAATACAAGAAGAGTCCCATTTCAGTTTTAGAAAACCTACTAAACCTACAAAATCTACCCTGCAAGATAGATTCAGGGTAGATTTACCCTTGCAGATACAAACAGTTCAATTGTGGACCCTCCAAGACTTCCCAATGCATAACCTAGCTTTGCTGAAGAAGGTAGCTCTTCAAAATATTCCTGTAGGGAAGAAGTGGAGCTACAGGACTCCAGTCCTGGACTTCTTATTGACACTCTTTGACCAGAGTTATGCCACTTAAACTAACTTCTACATCTAACTTCTACATCTAAATTAGTATATAGTTCCTTATTTAGATTTATAAAAAATGAACAACTAATACTAGATTTCTAAATACAGACATAAGACAAAAATAAATGACCTGTTTTTCTATTGCAGTACTGGCTTCATACTTCTTAAATTTGTAACTGAAGATGCAAGTTTCAGCTTCACAAATCTTAGACTTAGCTGTCAAAATAAGGAGATTGATATCCCAAAGACCTGAGCACCTGCAGTTCCCAGCCCCTTCAACAAGACTATGAGAAGTGAAGGTTTGCACATGCAGTTGAACCCAAGATAGAGATCCCAGACCTATAAGGCTGTGGGCTGCGTTGTGTTCCTGTGTGACATTACAGCACTAACACAAATCTCACTGCTGCCACTGGCGTGGAGCAAATCACAGCAGTATCACAGAATCACAGAATCCCAAGTGTTGGAAGGCACTTCTGGAGATTATCCGGTCCAAACCGCCTGCTATAGCAGGTTCCCTAGAGTACGTTGCACAGGAAATTGTCCAGGTGTGTTTTGAATATCTTCAGAGAGGTAGACTCCCCGTCCTCTTGGGACAACCTGTTCCTGTGCTCTGTCACCCTCAGAGTAAAGAAGTTTTTGCTCATGTTTGTCTGGAGCTTCCCATGTTTAAATCTGTGCCTGCTGCTTCTTGTCCTATTACAGGGTACCACTGAAAGAGGCTAGTCCCATCCTTTTGACTCCCATGCTTTAGATATTTGTAAGTGTTGATAAGATCCCACTCAGTCATCTCTTCTTCAGGCTGAGCAATTCCAGTTCTCTTAGCCTTTCCTCATAAGGGAGATGCTCCAGGACTCTCATCATCTTTGTGGCCCTCCACTGTACTCTTTCTAGCAGTTTCTCATCTTTCTTGAACTGGAGAGCCTAAAACTGGACCCAGTACTCCAGGTATGACCTGATCTTGACCTGCTGGCCATGCTCTTTTTAACACAAGGTCTTCTGACCTTCTTGGCCACAAGGGCACAAGATCTGGCTCATGGCAAACCTGTTGTCCACCAGCAGCTCCTGCTTGCCTTACATGTCCACAAAGATAGCAGCATGAGCAGAACTAGAGAGACAAAGAGACTGAGTTCTTTCCTGCCAGTTTTTCTTGATTTTGAGTTTGGCACTGTAAAAACTGGAGAAGTAAAGCTATCTGCTACAGTAGAAACTCCTGTCTGGGAATAAATTTGATATCTTGCCCTTTCCTACTGATAACAGAGGCCATCACCTTGGAGGCAGTGAAAACAGCTCTGTAATCATTCAATCTGCCTCTTCTCTGTATGCCACTCATCCATTGCACTCAGAAATGCTCTGGGAGACAAGCGTCTATTTCTCAGCTCTCTCTTGTAATGTTACTTTCCAAATAGAACAGGACAGGACAGAACAGGCTAGAATAGAATAGAACAGGCTAGAACAGAACAGAACAGGGTAAAGTAGAGTACAGTAGGATAGAGTGGAGTGGAGTGGAGTGAAGTGGAATGGAATGGAATGGAATGGAATGGAATGGAATGGAATATCACTGTCTTCTGAAAAGGAGATATCAACAGTGTCATTATCATTTTTCAAATACAGTAGGATAGTAAATTAACTTCTTATAAGACAGACCATATCCCATGGCTTCATATCATTGAGAGGGCATTATTTCTGCCAGATATATTTCTTTTTTACTTTCTTAAACCAATTAAGCAAAAGTGAAAATTTGTCATGATTATACAGGCTGGTAATAAGGGTCTTTGTCTTGGAGATGCCTTTTGACAAGGACAATTTAATATAAAGAGATCCCAAACCAAAATCTTCCTGTTGCAAATCTCAAAGCATTTCCTCATCCATTACTACTACATTAGCACTTCCACAGGTTCAACAAAGGAGGCTAAGATTACTTCCAGCCCATGCTGACCTCACATAGTAGTTAGGGTGTGCTCCCAGTTGGAACTTTTAGGTCCATTCTCACCAAACCAGAGGATTCCTTGAAGTAGAAAAGGCTTTGGGCAGGCAGTTGTGCATCATTTATCTAAGGCTACCTCAATAGGAATGACAGATGAACAGTTTGCACCACCTGAAAACAAATATCTCAGACATTACTTCAGATAGTGGGTGACTCATCTGTCAGCAGATCCTGTCCTACTTCAGTGAGTTTGTGGCTTCAGTAAGCACAAGGAAACTGCAAAGGTAAAGGAGAGGAAATAGAGACCGGGGAGCTTGCAGCAGAGCCTGTGAAGTAGCTCTCATCTCTTTAATGGACAGGACATGCCCTGAATATTTTTTCTACCCAGTGGGATGATTTTCATACCCACATTCTGTATCTATTACTCGTTTAATACTGTCACTTCAGAAATACATTTGTCAAATGTTCCTATTAAGCTATTGGCAGCATTTAGTGTTCTACCAGTAGCAATGCTGCAGCAGAATTACCTGCTACTCCCGTTAATCCACTGATGCTTTAACAGCGGGCGTATTACAAATAGAGCTTCTTTTTACAAAATGATTAAGCATGACCTGAAAGTCCACAGCTTTCCAATTCCCTGAAAACTTACAGTTTCCTTTCTGAATGCTGCAGCGTTTAAGGCCAGAAGAGTCAACGACAGTCCATCCTCTCATCCATTAATGGCATAGATGTTAAAAGATTTTGATGTCATTTCTTTTATCCTCAAGCTTATTATCTGACTCTTCTCCTTTTCTCTCTTCAAACAGGGGATGCTTTGTAGAGCAGTGCAGTGGGCAGGCAGGGGACATAGGAACTGTTACTGCTTTTTCTATGAACTTGCTCCACAACAGTAGTCAAGTCACTGAACATCTCTGTGCCTTGCAATCAGGGGATGCCCTTTAGACATTTTGCAATTGGAAGTTTGTTAAATGTGCTGAGCTGCTCAAGAAAATCACTGTAACCTCTTCCATCTTAAATTTACCTCTAGCTTCAACAAGACACTCTTTGCTTCATTCCATATTACCCAGTGCTCCAAAACTTGGGCACTGCTATTTAGCTACTATGCTGCGCTCTGGGAAGAGCTTCATTTCAATGACACGCAGATCCCTGCACCATTTGGAGACTGCTGTAGGACCTTCCAGATGGTAGGCAGAATGCATTAATCTATGTCATGAAAATTTAATTCATATGAAGGTAATAAATTGTTTATGTATAAAATAGGCAGGGCTAATACATTAGCATGCAGGATTGAATCGCACCAGGATGCAGGCACACACAGCTCACAGTGAACTCAGTTTTTTGGCTGCTAGAACAAAAGCAATTGAGCAGAATTATTAAGTGCAGATATGCTATTTGGATAGAATATGCCAACACATTAGCTACTATACTGCTAAAACAACCCGCCCCTCTCCATAGTAAATCTAGTTCAATCACAAGAAAACAGCCATGATTTAAGAGAGAGAGAAAAAAAAAACACCATGTAACAGCATGGTCTTGCTGCTACATTTGCATTGACGTCAGAGCAAACAAGATTAAATGAAAGCAAGCACTGCTACAGAAATGTGACCTTAAACACAGTCCCAGAGTTGTAGATATTGCCAAAATCTAAGCTGTAACCCCACCTGCTCTGCTGATGTAGCCGCAGACATAATGTCTTCAAGAAGCAACTGAAGATCCCTGCAGCAGATTGGCACGGTGGGAACTTCACTTGCCTTCAAAGTAAGGGCATATTGCTGTGGAAGGGAGTCAGAATGTGGCAGAAAGGGTCACAGTTCTGTTGGACAGGCCTTACACAGGAAATCACTGAGGCTGGCACAATCTGCAGTGACATCTTAGGTGCCATTAGCTCTGCTGAGGCTGCTTTGGCCACCACCTCATCCAGGGTTACAAAAAAGACCAAAAAAAAAAAAGGCTCATTTTCTCTGTTACTCACTTTTGTTAACTTTGCTTATTGAAGCCCTGACCCTTTTGAGATCCAGTCTCAGAAAGCCCAGGCCGCATAGATAACCAGGCCATTGGAAACAAAATTAATGGCACCTTCAAATAGCTAAGAACAATTGCAGCTAAAAATCTGTTACCATAGGAGCAAAGCCCATTCAAGTCTTTCCATTCATGTCTACCCATTCAAATGCAGCATGATTACACATGGTGACACTGCCAAAATCTGTACCAGTGCTCACTGAACAGAAAACAAAGGAAAATAACCACAAGCAAGAAAAAACTTTCTCTGTCAAGAGAACATCACTGAAAAAAAAAAAAAAAAAAAAAAAGCAGATCAAATAGAATTATGGAATCATGAAATCATCTGAGTTGGAAGGAACCTTTAAAGATCATCTAGTCTAACACCCCTGCAAGGAACAGGGGCACCTAGAGCTAGATTAGATTGCTCAGATAGATTCCAAACTTACCAGAAATGGTGACTTAAACTGAATGACTTGACTTAAAGGACAGAATTAGCTGCCAGGCATCATTTAAACCTCTCAAAAACAGGCTGGACTAGGGTGGAAAGGATATAAGGACTTCACAATGTCTCAATGTAGGGACTCCTTTCTCTTTATATACATGGTAAAACAGATTCCATCTTGGATCTAGCAACGTTTGTAAATGCCCATCTGTTCAAGTGGAATCAATCAGAATAGCAATTTCAGACTACGTTTGGAAAAAATAATCCAAACACAAAGATGCCTCTTCAGTCATGTCTGCATATAGAGATGTTCTGTAATGGTTAAAGCATGTGGGGAGAGCTATGGCAGACAAGTCATGCTATAATACCTTTGCTAACCAATTTGTCTCAGCTAAAGAAATCTTGAAGAAGTTTCATTGTGAATTACTGAGAATTAAATTCTTATCCAAGTGGCACACTTGGGATTCCAACCAGATGCTCCTGTTATACAGTCACAGTATGAAGACAAGCACTGTGCTATGAGATGCTAAAATCCCCTTCAGAATTTTTGTGGCATACAAAGCTCATGGGATCTTATGTCCTTCTCCTCTTGTTTCAGGCTCAGGGTTCAGCCAATATTTCTGGGAAGGGCAGGAGCGCTTAGGAGCCTTTGGGTCCGGATTTCAAGATCCTCTATCAGTTTCTGATCCTTTTATGTAGAAAGGTGTTTTTGTTTACCCATGCAGCTTTTTGGGTGCAAAATTCTCTGAAGAGATATGTTGCTCTGGTAGCGGTTGGTTCAAAAAACAAGAACACATCTCTAGTAAAACTGTACAAAGCAATTTTCCCCAATCCTTAACAGCTCAAGAAGCTAAGCAGTATTATGTTACTGAGCTTATTACTAAAAGGTCAGTTAAGGGTTGGTGAGTTCTGCACTGCTTTTCTTCTGTCCTCTCTTTGACATATAGGACAGTAATGTTGCAGCAGGCCCTGTTGTAAGGATTTGGTGTAACTCTCTGAAGCAGAACTTGCTTTTCCTGTCCATACGTGTCACTGGTGGTACCATATAGACTCTCAGTGTAATTTGTACCACTGAACGGTAGAAGCAATTTTTCTTTCTTCTCACCTGTGAGGTACAAGATCTTAGCACTTCATGGAGCCTTGTGCTTTTTAGTATGTTCCAGTCTGACAGTCAAGAGTCACTTTTTTTTTCAACGATTAGCAGATGATTTCATATAATCTGGATAGATAAACAGACCCCTTTGCTTTACTCTGACTCTGTGTTCATCTCTTGGATGAGAGACAACCACTTTAAAAACAGACGAAAGCCCCATTGCAGCTGTAGCTCTTGTTCCATCCCCTATATCTTGAAGTAGGAGCAAAGTACAGTCAATGGGAGAAGGAACACCTGTTTTGCCAATCGTGGGAGCATCAGAATTCTTTATGGTTCAATGACTCTGCCCTTACTTGTCAATGAGCACTCTAATTCAAAGGGAGCTCTCTTCATTTCAGTGTGGACTTTTGGCATTTGCTCCTGACTGCCAGCTTCCTGGGAACTCCAAAGCCTTTACTCACCTCCATACTTTATCTTTTTCTTTTATTTTCTTTTTTCTTTTTTCTTCTTTCTTTTTTTAACTTATGGGAATAGCTTTGCACTCAGGAGTTAAGATGGAAAAGAAAATAGGTTTTCTCCTGAGAGTTAAACACATTTCACTGCAAGTAACTGAGGCCTGTCTGAATAGCAGCTTTCCAGCATCATGACAGGAACAAGGCAGCCCTGTGCTTCTTCAGGAAATCACAGAGTCACAGAATCAAGGAATCATAAGGACTCGATTGGACATCCAGGGATCAACCAATCCAACCTTCCTGGTAAAGCAGGTTCTCTTTGCACAGGAAAATGTCCAGGTGGTTTTTGAATATCTCCAGAGAAGAAGACACCAAAACCTCTTAGGGCAGCCTGTTCCAGTACTCTGTCACTTCCATAGAATAGAAGATTTTTCTCGTGTCAATGTGGAACTTCCTATCTTCCAGTTTGTTCCCATTTCCCCAGTTGTTCTGTCACTGAGCACCACTGAAAAGAGTCTGCCCCCATCCATCCACTTGACTCCCACCCTTTATACATATTTCACTGATGAGATCCCCCCTTTTTTTTTTTTCTCTTCTACAAACTGAATAGTCCCAGATCTCTCAGCCTTTCCTCATAAGGGAGATGCTCCAGACCCCTCATCATCTTTACGGCCTTCCACTGGACTCTCTCAAGAATTTCCCTTTTTTTCTTGAATGGAGGAGCCCAGAACTGGACACAATATTCCAGATGTGGAGTCACCAGGGCAGGTTAGAGTGGGAGGATCACCAACCTCAACCTGCTGGCCATGCTCTTTTTAATGCATCCCAGGGTACTGTTGGCCTTCTTGGCCACAATTGCATACTGCTGGCTCATGGTCAGATGTTGCTCCTTGGTGAATTCACAAGCCCTTCTCCTGCTACATGACTGGCTGGGCATGGACATAACTCCAGTTCTTCTGTAGAGGATGGTTTGCAGCTAAAGAGTAAGTGTCACAAGCTTCTCCAGTGTGCTCTATGCCACTAGTCAAGTTCATTATATTATCAGAGACCTTCCTAGTATGTAATTGTTCTGCGCTGAGGTGTGCAGCACAGCACTCAGAAATTGCTGTGCTCGGTGGGAATCTTTCCATTAACTTTGGTGGGTGCTAGAACTGATTCAACAAGGTCCTTAGTGTCACCAGAAGGCAATATGTATGTGGCAATACACAGACAGGCCCTGGGAAATCCCTACAGGTCCTAAAAGAGCTTGATCATAAACCATTTGCAATGAGTGAAGACACTCCCCTTGATTTCAACAGAATGGAAGGGGATGTTTTCCAAATTCCTGCACACACTTTTACAAATTGCATGTGTTCATCAGCCAAACTAATATGAGGCTGAATAATAATGAAGGCAGTCTCTTGATAACAACTCCATTAAATACTATTCAGAACTTTCAAGACTCTTCTCTATGAGGCTCTTCAGATCTGTACATTCACCTTGTGGCCGGAATTTAGATCAAACTTTTTAAAAGCTTCTACCTATCAGCAGTATTCACTATTTCCACACCCAGAGGGAAAAGTTGCAAAGTCTGGACTTCCCCAGACTGCTGACTGTTGGTGCTACAAGTACCTTGATCTGACAAAAATACTTATATTTCTGGCAATTCTGCAAAACATATTTTATATTCATCCTCAGCTTACTGAGTGATCCAGTTCAGGCAAACACAATAAATTGTCTTTCTCTTCTTCTCCATTTATTTGTAAATCCAACACAATTTCTACTTGTCCTGCTCATCATATATGTGCAGCCTCCCACTGATATCCCTCCTGGCCAAAGGGCAAGCCTTGTGGCTAAGGATCCAGAGCTAGATAATGACACATGGAGGTCACTGCATACATGAAAACAGTTCCATCAAATTTCCCTTAGCAGAAAAGGGTGAACACAGAATCTACTCTTTTCTGAAATTCAGGGAGGGCTGCAAAATAAGTTGCTAGTAGAGTTTTGCATCCTCCCGAGCTTCTGAAAAACTGATGTATTTTCCACATTAAGTAAAATTGCACACTTAGTATCAGTAGAATTGGGTTCTGGGCTCTGTCAAAAGCACCTTTGACAACTTTATGTCTGGCATAAAGAAATCCCACCACTAATTCTATCCCCCGAAGACGCCAGACCACCCAGATTCTTCCTCCTAGCATGCCATAACCATCTTCTAGTCTTCTGAAAACCTTGCTCTGTCTCACCAGAATTTCCTGATCCCTGCAATTCACTCATGGAGTAGATAGTTTCTCTCCCCACATCAGATCTGGGAAGACAAGGGATGCAGTTTGCTGCCTTAGCCATCAGATGGATGTATCTTTGGACTTCCAAACCTCTGTGTCCATGTTACTTATTCCAATTTACCAGACTACTGCCTCACCTTGTCAGAGTGCTTTGAAAGGCAAATCCTATCAGAGCATAATAGGAAGGGAAGTTAAAACTATTAGTACATAGCACTTTCTTAACAGGTCAGAGGTCATAGGGGGTGCTGTCTAATCAGCTTCAGCTCCATTTGCTTTATTTTCTCAACATCTGGATTAATAACTAAATATCAGCTCCTCTATAGCGTTTTAGGTGTTAATGAGGTATCCAATAAGTAATGCATAAAGGCACAAGTATGTGTGAACAGGCATTGCAGGGCCTTGACTATGGAGGAGCAGTGGATGCTGGTTCCCCATCTCTAGGAACATCTTTAGGGGAAGTGTTCCACATTAAATAGAGTTATCCACCGTCTGTCCTTTCCATCAGTTTTGCTTCCAACAGAAAAAAATACAGAGGCATAGAGAAACCTAGCATGACTCATGAAGGCACATCACACCTACTAAAAAGAAGCTTCACTGAAGCAAGTGATGGAGACACCATCCCTAGAAGTTTTCCAGAAACATGCAGATGTGGCAGTGAGGGACATGGTTTAGAGGGCTTGGTGGTGATGGGTCAACAGTTGGACTTAGATCCTAGTGGTCTTTTCCAACCTTAATGATTCTATGCTTCTGTAAAATGGTTTACTTCAGGACTGAATTATTACTCATTTTCAATCCTTTTCAAGTCACCATACTGTCTATATTTGGAAACTGGATGTTGTGCACATTTTTTCTTGGATAGGACAATTGGTAGCATGAGTATATTATCATCCTCCATAAACCTCCTGCTCAGGGCTGTTTGTAAGCATTTCCTTCCAGAAAGGGTGAAGGAATTATAGAGGATACGAAGAGGCTATCGGCATCATTTGAGACAATGTTTAGCCATATCAGAGCAATGAATAGCACTTCGTGTACTGGAGATGTGTGTAAGATGTATGGTGAACATGCAGGGATTTTATTTTCTATTGCCCTTTTAGATCAAAATTGGGATTAAGCTGCACATATGAGTTTTAAATAATGACAAATCAAGTCCTCCTGATGTGCTGCAAGTCATCTGTTCCACTCTCTCATTGCAATTTCTCATCGCAGTTTCCAGAAAATTGTAGGGAATCAACAGAAACTCAGCTCAACCAAGTGCTCTGCCTCAGGAGAAAAGTAAAATAAAACCAACTACTCTTAGTGTGGTTCCTGCATGGAAAGAGGACTAAATAAACATCACCATAGCCTGAAGAGTAGCATCAAATCATCCTGTCATAAAACCAAGGTACTGATTGGAAAGTGTGTGCTGCTCTTGTTTAATGTTCTCTTGCTTCTGTCAGAGACTTGTAGGAAATGTTCCTAGAACTCTGTTGTCATTTCTATGCTGTGACAGCAGCAGCAAAGCTGGCCTCACAGTGTGATGGAGGCACAAACTGTCTGCTCTGGTCTCATCCAAGAAGCTACAGAGTACCACACACCTGCAAAGTCACCAATAGGCACAGTATGTCTTGCAGCATGGCCCTGAAGATTTCTTCGTCCTAATGAGCTATAAAAGATTTGCATTGTTCAGGAAGAGAATGTGCCCTGCACTCTGTGCTACACAGTTTCACTCTCAGCATCATACCTCTTGCCTTTCCATATTTTTGTGTGCTGTTCCAGAATTTTATAGCACCAACGTGCTAGGAAGGCAGCATGAATAGCATCTCTAATAGCAGAACAGAAATGTCAGCTTTCTCCCCATTTCTCCAACAGGCATCTGAAGTGCTTTCCTCATTTGAAAATCTACCCGCTAAGAACCAAGCTTACAAATTCCCTGAGCCTACTATTCTTCCTTTGGGCTTTTCCCCATTTAGATGCCTTCACATATAGGAATAAGACCAGCAGTTTCATCTGTTTCCCATTAATCGCCTTGTTCAATCCTTGGATCTTCTAGATCTCCTTAAGGAAATTAGGCAAATCAGGCTTAAAATTCTCCTGGAACCTTTCCCCAGCAGTGAAAAGCTGATGGTGGCTGTTACTTTGTATATTGGCTTCAGAGCTCCTTATGTGACTGGATAAATGAGTCTATTTTAGTAGTAGTGATTTTCTAATCTATCAGAAAACACTAGGGATTTCACCAGAGAAGGAACATTTTTCAGGAAAAGCTATAAACATGCTTTATGTATAGACAGAATTCTAAGAAATGTAATAAGAAGGAATGTAAAAAGGTTTTACTGCTATCAGTTAAAAATTACATCTAGTTTTGTACAGGTCTCCAGAGTTGGGCACCCATCCTAGAAGACTGAGTAGGAAGAATAGACATTGTCAGAGATGCAGCAGCGCTGGAGGGAAATGCTTCATTTTCATTCACATCTACAGGTTTTTTCCTTTAAAATTGACAGTAAGCAGTTCTTCAGAGAAAGACACCAAACACCGAATGGGAATGTTGCATAACTGAAAATGGTCCCTGCAGATGAAAGTATCTGTAGAGCCCTGACATTCCATTTCAAACTGTGTGAAATTGTCACCCTGCTAGCAATGGCTAGAAGAACTGAGACTGCAAGCTTATTTGGCATCTTTTGCCAGACTTAGTTTCAATTTTTACATGCTCCGAAGATCACTGATTCTGGTTTACAGCCTCTGTTAAATATCTTGCAACACATCTCTTCTAGAAATTGTTCAGTTTCAGCCATTCTTTTAAATAGATGCTTCCATGAGGAAAGATTTCAAGTCAGTTCTTGCTGAACAGTTCATTGTTTCTAATCTCTCCATTGCCATTACTATGACAATCAAGAGCCTGTGCAAAGCCTCAACTAGAAAATATCTTTTTTTCATTTGATTTGCTCTCAAGTTTGGTCTTATTAATAGTCTCATTCCACCTGTGCTCTGCACTGATTCCCCTGTTTAGCATTAGCTCATGGCTTGTTCTCAGCTTCCTCAGAGTAACATTTTACAACATAAAAATTTCTACCCATTTCCCTAAGCAGACCACTGTACAATCAATTAGAACAGCTCCCACACTTACCAGCTGGCCTTGCAGTTCTTGCTTTGCTCGTTGTTTTATCATTCCTGAGAAGTGTCTCCTCCTATCAGTGATATCTGGTTACTCTGTGGTGTTCAAGCTGCTCTGGCGGTGTGTGTGGAGAAGAGGCACCTTGCTCACTCAGGAGGACTGAAAGGCTTAAAAACCCTACAAAGAGATAAGAAGTGGGAGATTAGTGTCAACGTTTCTGTGCTCACGTAGGGAGATGGGTCCTGAGCAGATTCTGTGTGCTAAAAAATAACCAACCCAATCCAATCCAATTGTGTTATATTCTTCTTGCTCCATTACAGAGCAATATTCTTACTTCAGTTTAAGCATTCATCTTAAAGTGAGTTCTCTTTCTCTTATTATGTGCTTTTTCATCCTTTCATTCTTTTTTCATTTTCTTATGTTCCATGCTTGTCCTTTACATTCTCTTTACTCTTTGCACTACTGCTTACAGCCCTAAAATCCTCAAATCATGCCTGTCCCTAAATTAAGGTGTTTTTTCCTAAAACAGTGCCCTGAAATCTGTGTTTCAGCATGTAAGTAGAAATTATCTGATTGCAATCAGGATCACTGATGAGCTTTCTGGGTATGCTGAATTTCTGAAAGCCCTGTCAGTTATGTTACATCCAAATCATAGTGTATGGTAGACTGCATAAGATCAGTCTAGTAGCTTACAGTGAGATATGTGAAGCAAGAGGCATTTCAAGCCATGTCAACCCACTTGGATGCACCGAATCTGCACATTCACTACACAGAGCAGAAGATTCTTGTTAAGAAATTTCAGTCACATTGGACATCTTAACAACAGCCCTAAGCCTGGTCCTTTGAGACCAATTTCAGGTATGTGCCCAAAAGGAAAAAGAAGAAATTGAGGAATTGAAGGCAAGAGACAGCCAGCCTACCAGATTTAGAAGATGGTGACAATAGAGGTATGGCTAAATTAGCTCAGTTAGCAGATTCTGTGAGAGTGGGCTCTGACCAACCACTGAACAACAGTAGTGTTGGATATCTTGAAATTGCAAAGTGAAAGGTGGGAACAGACCAGATCTATGCTATGTCTCCACTGTGACACCAAAGCTGCTGTCTTAAGCTAAAGTTAGCAAATTCTTAGGATCTGGCTTCCTCTAATTGCATCCTATGAACAGTTTGTCCCTGTCAGCAGCCCTTTTGGAGGCACTGGATGAAGCCATAGTCAGTGAGTCCTCATTGTTAGCTGGTGGCATTCTGCATGGCAAAATGAGCATCCGAGTTCAGGCTTGTTCCTTCCAGCAAGTTCTTAAATCAGCAACAACATGATGTAATTTTTGACTGTTAATTTGGAGCTGCTTAGATGCCATGCAGTCTCACTTATCCCTAGCCCTACTTCAGTGTTTTCTTCCTGTGTCCCACCATCTGCAATTTTTGCTATTCTATAATATAGCCCCATAGTGAGGCCATCAGAATTACCTGACACTCTGAACTGTGCAATGTAGCACTCACAAGTCTTTTTGTTCTTGTTTTTTTTTTCCAAGAGAAAATCCTAATTCCCACAATTTTTCATCTATTTTACAGATTCTTGATTGGAGAAGATGCAGATGTTTCCCATTTGTCCATTGCCAACACATCCACTGACAGATGCTTGGCAGCATCAGTGCTTATTTTCAGCCTCTCATCAGATGTACTGATGAATGTCATGTTCACAGCACTGTTGTCTTTGATGTTTTTCTAAGCTGTTCTATTGTGGAAAGCAAAGCTATTCACAATTTTGGTCGTTGTGCAGTAACCACAGAGTGGTTCCTGAGCCTATTTATATTTCTTTTCTATCTTGAACAAGAGGACTGGGGCTTTTATCAGAACCAGCAGGAACTGATCAATTCAGTTCCAGGCATCCAGGGAAGAAAGAGGAGAACTTCAGAAAGACACTGGAATTTAATCAGGTTAAACCTATACTTAAAAAAATGAAACATGCTTGGATATGTGCTTGTATACTGAAGCCAATGTACCTGTTGCACACCGTATCTATGATAATACAGTGTATAGCCTGCAAAAGAGAGTGACTGCATGCAAACTGCCTCCTTTCCATGGTTCCTGGAAGTTCCTAAGTGCCAGTCTGTTCCCAGGAACTATGAACTGAAAGCATGTCAGGGAACAATCCAGCATTTCAGTAGCACAGACATCCTACTGCCAGTGTCCCAAAATATTCCCTGATGCTCTTGGATTAACTAGAGCAAGATATATATCAGAGGGTCTGGGTGTAGAAGATAATCTGTTAGCAGGGTTGGAGGTTACAGCATAAAGATAAGGATTTGAGCACTGCATCTACCCACCCCAAATTGATGGTCACTATCAGATTGTACAATGAGAGAATTCAATTTTGCAACAAAGGGTGATTACCAATGTTACTGGTATCATTGGTGACACCAGCAACTCTCTTCTGCTTTCAAGAGTCCATGACCTCAATCTGCAGTGACTTTATTGTTTTTGTGGGGGAATATTTTCAAGGTCAGAAATGAATATCTGATGTTTTCTCACTATGCTGTTTATTCTTGGAGGGCAACCATCTCCCCTGTGAATATAGTGAGTGTATCATCATCCCTGCTGTGTTATGCATGTTTCCCATCTAGCACTGGGTAGCAGGACTGTCACAGGGAAGGAACCTGGGGGAGCTGTATATGAGCATCAGCTTTCAGCAGTAACCATGATAAACTACATCCAAACAGTGTGGGACAGTGGAGATAGTACATGGACCCTTAATATCATTCAGATTATACCTGTGAACATGATTTCATGTAACTGCATGAGAAAACTCTATGGGAAAATCCAGAGCAGTGATACTGTTGTGTTTGTTGTCCATGCGGAAGACAAAATGGGAATGAAAAATTCACATTGACCAGTTCTCATCATACAGGGAAGCACCTCACATATAAGGCAATGCTAATACTGCTCAGGATAGGTCCTTGCAGACTGTGATGGGTAATGCCTGGAAAGATTCAGCAGTCCCACTGTCTCTTAAAAAATTGCAAACCAAAACATAATAAAAAGAGGAAATAAAACTTTTCTAGAAAATAAAACAATAAACTCTTCATTTGGCTGTAAACACAAATATATGAGCTAAGCACAGCACTGTAGGAATTAGTTGTTTAAATTAGTTATCACTCTACTTCAGGACTTTCCATTGACTGTGCCAGGATCCACTCCACAGATAACATGGTCCATAGGACAAGTCTTTCGACCCCCATGAAAATGGGCTATTGATTTTTTTTTTTTCATTTAAAATACTTTTCTATCTCTGATGTATTTTGCTGCTGTTTGTCTGAAGTCCGCTGAGTTGCACTGAAATGAACAGAGAAGAGATATGTGCTTACAGTTTGCCATAGAATTGCTTGGGCTGGGAGATTTCAATACTAAAAACAAGCAAGGAATGCCTAAGCACATTTTTTTTAATCACTTGCTCAGTGTAATGCAGCTCATGGGAGTAAAGCAGCTTGTGAGCCAACATTATGTTTAAAATCTTCCTAAATCAGAGCTTGGAATGGACTTTCTGGCTTAGGAGTCAAATAAAAAGTATTGGTATGCACCAATAGATTATCAAGACCTTTGGGGAACCCCTGCTTGTGTAAACTGACATGAATCTTTTTAAAAGTATAAACTTAAAAGATCCAAAAAGTATTCAAAAATGGCATCCAACATCATCAAAGCGGCGCGGAGGTTTCCTGAAGGATCTACCTAACTTGACTGTTTCAAAAATATCAGTTGCAGCCCACTTCCCCATGAACCATCAACTCATGAGCTCTCTCTTAAATGCTTTCGTGTGCACATACAGCAACAATAGTACAGTCATGCTTAAGCTCCTTATGCCAGTGCCCTGTTCTGACTTTTCACCTGACTTCAAAAAAAATCAGAAATTGCCTCAAGCACAGTTCTCAAAAATTGTGTGTGGGGGGGAAAGAAGGTGTCTATTGAGGAAAGATACAAAGAAAAAAAAGAGGATTTGTTTTTTCAAAAGAAATAATATACAAAATCTTTAGTATGGATGAAGAATAAAGGAAAAGCAAAAGAGAAATGACAGTGCAGTCTGAAATACAATGGAGATGAAGGATAATCAGCTTATGGGTTGCTTTCATACAATAAATAAAATCATGCACAATTTTCAGACACCCTCAGATCTCACTGTCTTCGAACAACATCCCTTTTGTAAGCAGATGCTCACCCAAGCAGACGTGTATTGTTTTCTGCCTTCCATTATGCATCACTGTAGACATCAGGGACAAATCCAGTCAGAGTGGATTGTCTTATGAAGATGATAAATAATTTTAACTGCATCCATTGTATGCAATGTGCTGAATTACAGAGTAGTTACAGTCTGTACACAAGAAGGCTAGGTGACCTCTTACACCTAGAGGTGTTCAACTATGAAAATATGCACACATAGCCTAAATTAATACATGAAAGTTTCACTTTAAAAAAAAATCTTAATTTTCCTCCTTTTTCCTTTGGTACTACTCATTCTTCCAGCATCTGGCTGTATCCTGCAGCTGATCCATTCCTCAAGAAGAATTGAGGCTGGGATTTTATGACTTGTCCAAATCCTGAGATATCTGCCGTGTGCAGTGTGATATTTGTGATGAGGGTTTCTTCATCCTCTCTTCTCAAACAGATGTAGGCCAGTTATATGACTGCTAGATAGTTGCAGTCATAACAAGAGTTAAAATCAGCTCAATGTAGGTAAGTAGAGGCAAATCCTCAGTTTGGTCTGACTCAACCTTGACTGTCAGATCAAGGCAAATATTATGACCTTTAAGTAGTAATAGCAGAGATCATAGCTACTGGGCTACATAGCTTTACTGTGATACATATGGCAAGAGTTCAATTCCAAAACTTTCTCAGCTGGCTCTAGAAGGAGATACTTGGGTTGTTGCCACAGGCAGCTCCTAACCATCTGATTAGAGCTGACGTTTCCCACCTCATGTATCATCCTGGCTGTTTTTCCAAACCTCCCTGGGGTTCACATCACAGCTGGCTGCTCCTTGGCTGCTCTTTTGCTGCTTGAGCCTGGTTCTTTACTCTGCATCTTTCCCAGCCATTGGATCAGCATGAAGTTTTTATCATCTCCACGCTTTCCAAGTGTCTGACTGTAGTCTTCAATCACTGCTAAAGACCAGCTCCAGCATTCTAATTATGAGGTTTGCAGTGCTTAAAAAATGTTGCTAGAATTTTATTCTACACTGTTGTGCTTTCTACTACTTTTAGCACTAATTTCAGCTTCTTCTGTAATAAACTTGCGCACACTGTAACAAAATCCCATGGTTCATCTTACATTTCTTTGTATCAAAAAGTAGTAACTTCCTGTGAATTTCAAACCCAATAAAGTATTTGGATGTGGTGCTCAGAGACATGATTTACAGAGGTTTGTTAGAGTTAGGGCAGTAAGGTTAGGTTGTGACTGGACTTGATGATCTTGAAGGTCTTTTCCAATCTGAGAGATTCTATGATTGTATGGTTCTATCAAACTCTTTTTAACTAACTTCAGTCTTTATGTGATCACAGACTGCAATAAATCAGACACTGCATTTTTTGGAGGTTTATTTCAAGTGTGCTTAAAAACCTGGAGTTCTTACACAGAATAGCTCCCAAAGCCTTTGACCAAGAAAGCTCTCACTGAATGGAAAGGCTAATTGCATACCACATACTTTGGCTCACTAAGTGCACATGAATTAAGCAGACCAAAAATCAACTTTGTTATCCTCAGCCTATTAATTTACTGGTGTTTTGTCTTTACAAACAATGGAATCGCAGAATATCCCGAATTGGAAGGGACCCACAAAAATCACTAAGTCCTGGCTCCATGCAGGACCAGCCAAAATCCAAACCCTATGTCTGAGAATGGCGCCCAAAAGCTCCTTGAACTTCATCAGCTTGAGGCTGTGCCCACTGCCCTGGGCAGCCTGTTCCATGCCCACCACCCTCTGGTGAAAAACTTTTCCTAACCCCCCAGCATGGCCCTCCTCTGACACAGCTCCATCCATTTCTCTCTGAGTAACGACTGATGGAGACTCTGACACAACATCACTGTCTCTTACAGAAGAGACAGGCCAAAACGGGCGTACCTACTTTGGTAAATTTAAAAGGAGAACTGGCTTCAACAGATGAAGAGAAAGCCGAGGTGCTGAATGAGTTCTTCACCTCGGTCTTCACTGGTGGCCAGGATTCTAGTCTTTTTCACGTCCCTGAACCCTGCATCCCCAAACCTCTATGTGGGGACCAAGGAGGTAAATCCCTCCCCACTGTAAGGGCAGAGCAAGTCCGAGAGTGCCTCCTTAGACTGAATGAATACAAGTCTATGGGGCCGGATGGCGTGCATCCCAGGGTCCTGAAGGAGCTGGCTGAGGTGGTTGCCGAGCCGCTCTCCATCATATTTGAGAAGTCGTGGCTGTCAGGTGAGGTCCCGGACGACTGGAGGAAGGGTCACGTCACTCCCATATACAAGAAGGGGAGTAGGGAGGACCCGGGGAACTACAGGCCGGTGAGTCTCACCTCTGTGCCTGGGAAGATCATGGAACAGATCCTCCTGGACAACATGCTCGATCACATAAAGAATGAGCATGTGATCCGAGACAGCCAGCACGGCTTCACCAAAGGAAGGTCATGCCTAACTAATCTTGTGGCCTTCTATGATGGAGTGACGGCATTGGTGGACGAAGGGAAGGCGACTGATGTCATTTACCTGGACCTGAGCAAGGCCTTTGACATGGTCCCCCACCACATCCTCATCTCCAAATTGGAGGGAAGTGGATTTGATGGGTGGACGACCCGATGGATAAGCAATTGGTTGAAAGGCCGTAGACAGAGGGTGGTGGTCAATGGCTCTATGTCCAGGTGGAGGCCGGTAACAAGTGGTGTCCCCCAAGGGTCTGTCTTGGGACCGGTGCTCTTTAACATCTTTATTAATGACATCGATGAGGGAATCGAGTGCACCCTCAGCAAGTTTGCTGACGACACCAAGCTGAGTGGTGCGGTTGATACGGTGGAAGGAAGGGATGCCATTCAGAGGGACCTCGACAGGCTGGAGGGCTGGGCTCGGGTGAACCTGATGAGGTTCAACACGGCAAAGTGCAGGGTTTTGCATTTGGGCCGGAAGAACCCCAGGCACCTGTACAGGCTGGGAGGAGTGGTCCTTGAGAGCAGCTCGGCAGAGAAGGACCTGGGGGTCCTGATGGATGAGAGACTGAATATGAGCCAGCAGTGTGCTCTGGCAGCTCGAAAGGCAAATGGGATCCTGGGCTCCATCAGGAGAGGGGTGGCCAGCAGGGACAGGGAGGTGATTGTCCCTCTCTACTCGGCTCTTGTGAGGCCCCACCTGGAGTACTGTGTCCAGGTGTGGAGCCCTCAGTACAAGAAAGACATAGAGATTTTGGAAAGGGTCCAGAGGAGGGCGACTAAGATGATCAAGGGGCTGGAGCACCTCCCCTATGAGGACAGGCTGAGGGAGTTGGGCTTGTTCAGCCTGGAGAAGAGAAGGCTGCGGGGTGACCTCATTGCAGCCTATCAATACCTGAAGGGAACCTACACCCAGGAGGGGAGTAAACTCTTCAAAAGGGCTGACAACAGCAGGACTAGGGGAAATGGTTTTAAGTTGAAGGAGGGAAGATTTAGGTTGGATGTTAGGGGGAAGTTCTTTACTAGGAGAGTGGTTAGGCCCTGGAACGGGCTGCCCAGGGAGGCTGTGGATGCCCCGTCCTTGGACGTGTTTAAGGCCAGGTTGGACGGGGTCCTGGGCAACCTGATCTGAATGTGTATGTTTGGTGGCCCTGCCAGGCAGGGGGGTTGGAGCTACATGATCCTTGGGGTCCCTTCCAACCCGGGTGATTCTGTGATTCTGTGATTCTGTGATTCTGTGTTTCTCCTCTGTTGAGCTGTAACTTCTGTCAGTCTAGTATTTCAGTCTCATAACACAGCTCTAGATATCTTCCTCCTTGCCCTTGAGGAAGATTGCTGTCTTTTGCAGTCTTAATGCCTGCAGGACTCTCTGATGCCTCATGCAGCTTCTATGAAATACTCAGGAGATGAACTTATCTCCCTAGACTGTACACCATGTTCAGCACTACTTATAACTGATGTCTCATTTAGGTTTGACAGTTTCTTCTCCAGTGGCCTCACTGGGCCACTTCAGAGGCTGTGTTTAGATAAAGCAGAAGGCTGTAAAAATGACCATTCCTCTGTTTAAAGTTTCTGTTACTGTGTTATCTTTTGAAAATATTAGTTGATGCTGGTGATTTGTAACGTGGATACTTTTGCTATTATACTCAAGCTAAACAATTGCAAGGGGAAGAACATCTATGTTCTTATTAACTAAAACTGCTAGCAAACTTAAATATATGTTCAGTTACTCAAACTTTTTCCTTTTTTCTGGAATTCATCAATTGCAGCTGGCCACTGTGCTGCTCAGTGTCCATACAAGGCACACAGAATGAGACTGTATTCTTATTCTTTTTTTTTCATTTTTTTGGTGCTGTCTTAGGCACATCTTCCATGACAGTAGTAACTAGCTGGAGTCATTATCCCTTAGCTTATGTTTAGGGTTGGAATAGCTGGGCATCTACAAGATGCATCCACATTACATCTGTCTGATTTTTGGTCAGATCAAGCTGTTAATGAACAGGCATAATCAATATATTGCATGTTCAGCAAGCAAAATGTGTTTGTTCAGATTAACTGTATCTTGGTCCTGACTGCCAAACATCCATGTTCTTGATCAGTATCCCTTTATTTCACTAGAAGGGCTTGGTTTACATCTGGGTGAACAGGAGATAGCTTCTCAGCATGAGCCCCAAAGGCCTTTGAAAATGCATGTTGCAGCTTTTTATGTCTCGCCATCTCATGAAGGGCTGCTTTATGCTTCTAAAACTTCACATGATGTGTTTGTTTTTCACATCTTTTCACCTTAGCCTCAGTGTAGTTTAATTAATTAATTAATTAATTAATTAATTTTTTTGCCTATCTCTTCTCATGATGATTACCTTCTTGGCCAGTCTACTTCTTCCTGTCTTTCGTTTCCTTTAAGCTGAGTCCCTGCATTTTTCATCACTTTGCTGGTTTTTTATATTGCTTAGACAAAAAGTCTGAGGTCTGATCACTGACCAACTCAATGCTGTTATTACAAAATTAGTAAAAGACTTCTCTATAGGATTCCAGGGTGTTCTGGTCAACTACCAAAGGATCCAGGCATGGACAACCAAGGAGTTCTTGGCATCACCTGTCTCTTCTGTTCTCTTCTCCTCTCATTCCCCTCAAATCTCTGCTGTCTAAGGAGTTATGTAGGTTGCTCTGAAAGTAATCTCTCCTATATATTTCCAGGGAAACACTTCTGAAACCCACCACCCAGTGCCTCACTGTGCTGACATCCACAGTTTGGTCTTCAGAAATATTCACTAAATTCTGATTAATGTCAGTGGGTGTTATTTCACTGGCAGGAGGAATTCAGTGACATCCCTTTGCTTCATACACACTTCCATGACAGATGCCATTTTGTCAGACTGCCCTTTGCTGCCATCTGTCACATGGCAACAAAATGTAATGGAATATTGGAAGGAAGGTTCAACTCCAAATGCCACACCACCAACATCCACTTCTGATGCTATGGGCCCACATAATAAAATAGGAGACATCACCTTCAGGGCAGCCTTCATATATAAAACTTTCCAAACTTATGCACTTTCTGTACAAGGTAATACACTCTGTTTGAAATTGAAATTACAGATGGAAATCATTGCCCATTCCCACTGGACTAATGCAGGATTGATTGTTCCACACCGAATATTATCCGATTTGATCATGAAGAACACAAATAATAGCTCTCTTACTGCTTTTCCTGGGAGACTTTGCCACATCCTGATCAATGGCTCTGTAAGGAGTTTGAGCTGATAATCAGATTCTTTTTTTTATCTCAGCTTTAAATTCAGCCTACTACTCTGAGTTACTTTTCATTGTATGGGCCTTAATCAATTCATCATTATTATTGTTGCTGTTTACATTAATGAAGTAAGCAGTGGAATTGCTTGGCTCCAGTGCAATTATTGCCATTTATATGAGTATAATAAAAATCTCCCTTGCAATGAGGAGTTTATAATCTCTTTATAACTCAAGATAAGAGGCTGATGCAAACACTGAGGACTTACAAGACAAGGTGATGACACAACAAATCAGTGTAACAAACCAGCCTCCAAAATAAGCAGTCTGCCTTTCTGAAACCTGTTGTCCATTATTTCATTATGTAAATACTTAAAAGCCATTCAGGGTCATGACTGCTGTCCTTTTGTATTTATATACCTACAGCCTCTGCCCCAAGAAGTTCACAGTAACAGGATTATCAAAGATATATATAGGCATGTACGTCCTTGCCTCCTGCACTACATTACCAGGTGATATCCATGCATCTTTCTGAATCTCAGCAAATGAATTGATCTCCAATGAGGAATTCAATCTGGACTCCATCAGGTTAATCCTCACTGAAGTAAAACATAACTGTTGACTTCGAGTTAAAAATATGAAAGTTTGGAGAACCACGGAATCATAGAATTGTTTGATTTTGATGGGACTTTTAAAGGTCATCTAGTCCAACACCCCTGCAGTGAACATAGACATCTACAGCTACAAAAAGAGTCATATATGATCATTGTTCTGTCTACAGGTCTTTCTGGCATAAATGGAGTGTATTATGTGTAAAGCCACCAACTTCTGTCCTTTTATCACTCTCAGGTTTTATTTGAGCTGTCCTTGAATTTCTATGTCATAGTAAGAGAACAAAGAATCCCCTACAGTGGGGGAGTATCCTTCCTGAGTATCCTTTTCTGAGTATCCTTCAGTATCCCAAAAGCTACCTTTGCACCTACAAGGTCCCATCTTCTCTGCTTGAATAGATTCGTCAGGCACCTGGACCCTGCAAAATTCCCTTTCAGCTGCCTGTAGCTGCATATATCTGCAATGACAAATGCAACTGCCTTCTGCAGACAGCATTATTTTCTTATTGTAAGGTACAAAGCTTCCAGAGCAATGTCTAACAACCACTCTCGAGTTAAATGCATGAGTATTAAGTGTATCTTCATAAATTTGCATCCTTTCATCCTTTAGAGTTAGAAACATCTCAGTCTGTCACCATATCTTTGTCTCCTGCCTTCCTGTGAGACAAGCAGGCTGTCAGCCTTTCACTATCTCACATTAGCCTCACTTACTGAAACCCCTCCTTTCCTTTCAAGCACAGTTAAAATTTAGGCCCCCTTTGATTTTTTGTCATTTTTAGCTTCAGAGGAGTACCACTTTCTAGCTGAATGGAGCAATCTCAATTCTGGATAATTCCTCCCTGTAATTCATGGCCAGCTGTTGCTATGTAACTCCTAAGCTACGTACCTGGAATGCTTTATCTGTGTGATGGCTTTGTCTTTCTTGCTTGCTACAGTGCCTTTTTGCTTCAGCCTGACTGAAGAAAAAGAAAAAAAAAAAGGAAAAAAACAAGGACTTCAACCAGGTTATCAATTTAATTGTAACTAATGGTGCATAGAGAAGAGAGCAGGTCAGCATGATTTAAATAATATTTGAATAAGTTAGGTGTGGGAATAAAAGAAAAAAACTGTTCAGAGCAGAAGCTGTGGAGCAAGATAAACAGCAGTTAGGTGCAAGTCTCCAGAGACTGATGAAATATGCCGTAAGATACAACAGGAACAACCACTAGTAACTGTTTTACTGTTGGAAGATAGTACCAGAAGAGCAAAGAAGAGCAAACATCATAGAGAGAAAAACAAATTACTTATGAGCCAGCCTAACTTTGTTTCTTGGAAAGAAAATAGAACAATTAAAACAGTTGCTACGTAAACATCTAAAGGAGAAGATGACAAGAAACAACCAACACTGGTTGGTCAAAAAACAGATTACCTCCATCTAGCCAAAGACAATTTACCTGGTGAATATGAGGAAGCATAAACCATTGCATTTTCCAAGTTGAAACAGAGGATTTTTTCTTCATAGTGTCACTTCTGATGCATTGTTTTGGTTTTAGGAGAAAAACAATGTTGATAACACACTGATGTTTTTAGTTCTTTGTAAGCAGTGTTGTACAGAGCCAAGGACATTCCTGTTTCTCAGTTCCTATTAAGGAAGAGCTGTGGTGTAGGGGTGGAGGGGATAAGTTGCTTGGAGAAGACAGAAGAAAGACATGACTTTAACTGGCCAAAGGAATATTCCAGGCCATATGATACCATATGGAATGAGTGTTTTGAAGGGAGGTGGGAGTCCATCTCTCTCTCTTCTGCTCTTCAGAGTGCTAGAATATATATATATATATGTCATAATTGTAATTATTTTCCTTTTATCTATCTTAGTAAATAGTTTTATCTCAACCCACGAGTTCTGTCTTGTTTTTTTTTTCTTTCAATTCTCTCCTCTATCCCTCTGGGAAGAGACAAAGTAATCAAATGTCCGTGTGGTGCCACCTGATGCACTGAAGTCTGACACATTGCTAGCTCTACTATTATGCTCCATTGCCACTGTGAAGTTTGCAACTTCAACTTCTCCAGTTGTGGAAATATATTTCTATAGACATTCAACAACCTCTTACCGGTAGATCATGAATTTTTCATTTCATTTAAATTGTAATGATTTAACTTCAAAAAAAAAATAAAATAAAATTAACTTCATAGCCTAAGTTGACAGCTTATTGCACTTCTGAGTTAGTGTAATAGTGATGAAAGTACCATTGCTGCTTCTTTGAGATCTACCTGCTTACCCAGTCAGTTGTGCCAAGGGAATGAACACAGCTTCAGCATCATAAACAGCTCTCTGGAACTGACATACTTCTTGGAAGGAGAATATTATCTTTCTGTGCAAGCAAAAAGAATGCACTTTTTCCTGGATGGAAGAACATCCAGAGGAATATGAAACCATGCTCAACACTTGAGTGTGAATAACTGAGCTGAGCCTTGGATGCTCAGTGGAGAAACAATCAATGTATTTAATAGAGCAGAAAGAGAGCAGCAGGTAGGGGATGAGAGTGACAAAAAGACCTCCATGGACTCTTAGTCAATGTAGTCAGTGGCTTTTGGTGAGTAATTTAGCTCATCCTATACCAGGTACCAGGTCTCAACTCTGTTCGCTATAGGTAAGTGCCTAATAATGTCTCAGATTGTTTAGAAGTCTTCCAGGTTGGGCTGGCAGACAAAACACAGAGTGTGAGGAAAGATCCTGCCCTCTGGAATGAGCCTCCAGAGGTGAGTTGGGGTTCCCTTGGGAGCTTCAGCTTCAAGGAAACTTACAAGAAGAAGGAGAACAGACTTTTTATATGATTTGACAGTGGTAGGACAAGAGGGAATGGTTTCAAACTAAAAGATAGGAGGCTTATGTTAGATATGATGAAGAAATTTTTTACTCATAGGATGGTGATGTGCTGGAAAATGTTGTCCAGAGAGGATGTGGATATCCCATCCCTGAAGGCATTCAAGGCCAGGTTGGATGAGATCCTGGGCAGCCTGATCCAGTGGCTGGCAACTGCCCATGGCAGGAGGTTAGAACAAGATTATCTTCAAGGTCCCCTCCAATCTAAGCCATTCTATGATTCTATGATTCAGTACTTATAGACAGCTTTCTTTAGTTGCTTTTGTCTAGAGTGGCTAAGTTAAGATATCCTGCTGACAGGTAGAAGCCTACCTGTAAGCACAAAAAGGTAGGACTTTGTTTTAGCATCATACCTTGTTAGCTCACAGTTTTACTCTTGAAGCAAGGCACTTGCACTTAATGTCAGCCTACAGAGTCCCTACAGGGAATTCATGTGGAGAAAGAGATTTTACAGTCACTTTATTCTGCAGGTAAACCTTGTGACGCTGCTGCAAACAATGTACATGGTTTTCCGGGGCTTCTTCAACACCATAATTTCCACAAGGCCCTGGAGGAAATTAGAACCACATAGGGAGGACACTCCAGCAACAGAACCATGTCTGGCACTGCTGCTTAGCAGGGAGGCAGACAACAATGAGACAGCAAAGAGCAAAGAAAGGAGCTGAAAAATCATAGTTGATAAAAGGAACAGTGAAATAATTGGGACCTATGTCAGTGTGTTGTAGTCACCTTCAATGTCTGTGAGGTTGAAATGTAGAGAATGTTTATCCATTGCTCTTTGTGTGCCTGGCAGGCAAAGAAAAGGTAAGAGTCTTACTTTTCAGCAAGGGAGAAATATGTTAGCTACTAGGAAAGGACAAGCAAACATAGCTTTCAATAGGATGTATAGGACAGCTCACATGCAGATTGCTTTCAAGGGCAGAGGATTACATGCTAAGAAGCTTCTGAGATGTTACACAAACTTGTAGTAGTAGCAGCCAAGATTTATTTAATCCTGTTTCAGCATGGAAGGATGACCTCTTATCAACCCTCCCAGTCCTATAGTTTGTTGGGTTTTTTTAAATCTAATTCATACCTAGCACTGAATTTGGTTGATTTAGACAGATGGAACATAAAATTGAACAAGGAAATAGAGATGCTCATGTTCTTCATCCAGAGTAAGAAAATCACATTTCCAATCTAATGATCTTTCAGATCTATCATTCCTACCACTCTTTAATGAATCCTGAAGGCATTGATGGAACCATCATCTCTTCAGATCGTGCCTATAAATCCTTCCTGCAGAGATGCCTTTTATTCTGCTACCTCTAGAGCAGAGAGGATCACCATGAGAAGACAAAATGTAGGGAAAGAAGTAAAGGCTTTAAGCTGCCCCAGGTGAGGTTCAGGTTGGATCTTAGGAAAAATTTCTTCACAGAAAGAGTGGTGAGGTATTGGAACAGGCTGCCCATGGAGGTGGTGGAGTCACCATCCCTGGAGGTGTCCAAGAAAAGGATATATGTGGCACTGAGGGACATGGTTTAGTGGCATGGTGGGGGTGGGCTGGGGTTGGACTAGATCTCAGAAGTCTTTTCCAACCTTAACGATTGTATGATTCTAAGACATCAGGAAAATGCAGAAGAAATACTGGAATGTGGAGCTGGATTAAAAAGAGGAGGAAATGGTGGAAGGAGAGGAAATGTGGAGATGCAGAATAAACAGTGCAAGGCAAAAGTAATGACAAGAAGAACTCTCTAAGGTGAGAAAGCAGGGAGAGTATAAGCAAAACTGTGTAACAACAAGGTTAATAATTCTGCATAAACACAATTCAGTGTATTTCACTTGGTAGTGAGAGAAATGAGTAGAAAAGCATTCTTTCCTTTCAAGAAGACCAAGGAAGAGTGAATATAATGTAGATGAAATTTTGTTATTATCATATACAAGAGTGAAGGTGGGTGAAGAGTGATCTTGCCCTGATTTTGGAGGCTTGTGTGGGTCTCACTATAGCCCACAAGTAGTCTGCAGTGTGCGGTGCAGTGGAGGTGTGATGCTGAACTCATACACTTCTAACAGCAGAGATTTTTTGTCCCCATGTAAATGATGAGAAGAAAGACTTCTGTCTGCAAGGGTGAAATGATTTGTCTCAATTCAGCAAAGCACAGCCTTTGGGGCTTAAACTGCATAGCGTGATTGCAGGGTGTATGCTTTCCAAAAGAGTATCCACTTCCCCAGGAAAACACAGTGCCTGAAAATACAACCAGTGTTTCTGACTTGTGCCAAGCAGAGGCAAAAATGCAGATTTAATAGGTGACTGTCAGAGAATGGCCTTTTTGAATGGACAACAGCACACCAGGCATTGGGCTACTACTTTCAGTACATTAAGGTGGCATCCACACAACAGCACAGTTATCAATCCTACACATGCACCAGTTTTTAGAGAGAAAAAACATACTTCAACAAAATAGTTACAATCTGATATGCAGAGATGGTGCAGCAATTAGCAGGTAGAGTATCATGGTCAGCCTTGTTAGCAAAGCAATCTTTAAATCAGAAGATTCAAAATTCCATATGTTTATTTGCAAATAGCCATGGTCTTCTAGGAGGCCATCACAGACTGGGTAGATGGGAGGAGAGCAGTGGATGTTGTATACCTTGGCTTCTGCAAGGTGTTAGGCACTATCTCCCAGAAAATCCTCTTTACAAAACTTAGAAAATGTGGGATAGATGAGTGGATGGTGAGGTGGGTTGAGAACTGGCTGACTGGAAATGCTCAGAGGGTGGTCATCAGTCATCAGTGATGCAGAGTCTGATTGGCAGCGTGTAACTAGAGGTGTTCCCCAGGGTCAGTGTTGGGCCCAGTCTTGTTCAACACCTCTGTTGATGAGCTGGATGAACAAACCCTCAGCAAGTTTGCTGATGATACAAAGCTGGGAGGATTGGCTAGCACACCAGAAGTGCTACCATTCAACATTCTCTGTGGAGGAGGACCTGGGGATCCTGATGAACAACAAGATGGCCATGAGCCAGCAATATGCAATTGTTGCCAAGAAAGCCAGTGGTATCCTGGGGTGCATTAAAAAGACAGCATGTCAAGGGAAGTGATCCTCCTCCTCTACTCTTCTCTTGTGAGGTCACATTTAGAATTCTGTGTCCAGTTATGGGCTCTCCAATTCAAAAAACACAAGGATCTCTTAGAAGGAGTCCAGTGGAGGGCCACAGGGATGGTGAAGGACCTGGAGCATCTCCCTTATGAGAAAGACTGAGAAATCTGGGTCTGTTCAGCCTGGGGAAAAGAAGACTGAGAGGTGATCTAATTAATGTTTATAAATATCTAAAGGGAGGTGGGAGGCAAATGGATGAGGCTCTTCTCAGTGTTTTGTAGCTATAAGACAAGGAATAATGGTCTAAAACATGAATATAGGAAGTTCCATACTAATGTGTGGAAAAACTTTATGATAAGGATGATGGAGCACTGGACCAGGTTACCCATAGAGGTGGTGGAGTCTCTTTCTCTGGAGATACTAAAGACCCATCTGGATGCCTACCTGTGCCACCTATTGCAGGGTACCTGCTTTAGAAAGGTGATTGGACTCAATGATCTCTTGAGGTCCCTTCCAACTCCTGCTGTTCTGTGACTGTGATTCTGTGAAATTTGCACAAACACAAGGTTTTCATTCTCAAAGATAATCTTGTCATGTGTGTATACTGATCTCCCACTCATTGCAGTATTTCTGTATCAGGCATATGGATAGTACCAGATCATCCTCAATGACTCATTATTTATGTGCAAAATGTCATGAACATCTGAGAGTGTTTTACACCTGGACTGCTATATTTGGCAGCATCAAGTGACTCAGTTTTGCTAGAAATGTTAACAACAGTGAGAAAAATAAATGGTGATTTTAATTACATTTTGTAGATATTTTACTGCAAGAATTTTTATTTTGGCAAATAAAGACATCTGGAGTCTAAATATTTTACCTCCTCTGTTCCCACTGCATTAGAATGACAGGAAAGGGATGCTATATGTTGATATTTCTGTATGTATGCGCTGTGCTGATCACAGCTGATCAGGCACCATGGAGCAGGATAACAGACAGCACTGCACAGTAGTAACAGGCACAGTCATCTTCTGCAGAGACAGCTGATATTGCAGAGATTGTAGAGTGAGACTGAGTGTACAAAGGACAGAGACTATGCACTAACTGCACATGTTAATTTCTGTCTTCCACAGTATCTGTAGCCTGGACACAGGTCCTTCCAGGCTCTGTACCACAGCTCCTTCTGCACACCCTAGCTGTGCCTATACAGCACACTTGAAAGGAAGCTGAAGGTAGGCAGCACACAAAGCTCATAGTTTTGCTCTCCTTCATTGCTAAATATAATGTATTACTCTAAAGTTAGCATATATGCTGGAGACAATCCATAAGGGGCACTACTTTAAGTGTTCTCTATTGTCGAAAAAAAGAAGTTGTTATGCCCTATTGCAGAGTATTGAGGAATACCCATTACTCTCTTAAATTTGTGATATGTGGTGTTATTTCTAACCTGTAGCAGGGAGGTTGGAACTAGATGATCTTTGAGGTCCCTTCTAACCCAAGACATTCTATGTTCCTATAATTCTAACTTAACCATCTAGTAACTAATGAAAAAAAACAAAGGCTGTAGCCAAGCATTAGGAAGTTCATCAGTACATGTTTTCTCATGGCACACTAGGGATTTTTCTTCTAAAAATGTAAGCTGTGAGATTTGAAGTCATGAAGCAGATGTTCTGATCCTATTTACTCTGAATACTTCTTGCCACATAGCATCCTGCATTCTCTAGGAACCACAACTTCTATCTTGAAGTCTGAACCTAGATTAGGTATTCCGTAGTTCTCCTAAAGCTCCTCCTTCAGTTTCAGTGAAACTTTGCTTTAAGATTTCTGATAGCAGATATCTCATGGAAAAACAATCTTACATGTGAAAATGTAGTTGCATACATTCATTTGCTTTTTTAACTATGGATATGGGAACAAGTAGAACTAGTTACTCAAAGTACGTGTTTGCAGCTATCTGTAAAATGAGAGACAGCTCTTCTTAAAAATATTCAACAAACATTGTGTTAAAGGACAACATTTTTTTTTTTTAATAGCAAATTTGCTGCATTTAATTAGCTGACATGGAGGGGAAGAGACAGACATGAATGACAAAGCAACAAATTTATTCCTATTTGGCTGAGTCATAGCCCTAGCAGTACTCTGTGTGCCATTTACCTGACAGTGCTGCCAGAAGGCCTTTTGCTAATTCTAGATTTTGGCTGAATGTCTTCATGAAAAGGACATAAAGTCATATGATAGATTGTATTTTCCTTGAGCTGGTTTAAGTCCTTAGCTTGTTAAACTCCATGGTTAAACTTTCCCTTAAACAGTAACAGTGCAATCAAAACAAGAATATGTGAACTAGGAGTTACACATCTGAAAATAGCATAGAGATAGGATAACTCCCTGTACTCCCAAGATTCTCCATGTCCAGCCTCAAGGTGAGTGCTCAAATCATTGTAGGCTACTCATTACCACGCATCTTATATTCATATCTCTTTGCATCGGGAGGTTTGGTATTTTTCCCTCAAAATCTACTGAAAGCTGAAGAAGAAGCTTCTTCTACAAGCTAAGGTTGGGGCGGACACCTGTAACTGTTGGGCTTTTAAGTTAGAATGTCATCAACAACCTCCTCTGCAAATGTGAATACCTTTGGATGAGTCTCATACAGAGGAGGTTAAAGAGAAATGAACTGTCTAACATTTGCAGTGCTAAAATCATCACGGCTTTAGCACAGACTTGAATGTTATTCATCACTGCTTTCCTGTTACCATGCTGTTCATCACAGTTTTGGCACAAGCCAAACAGCATTGTACCAGGCAGTCTATGCTGACTTTGGAGTTAGCATGAGGTAAGGATTCTTCCCAGTAAGCAGTTTCGACACAGCCACCCTATTCAGCATCATAAGCTGAGCTTGGTCACTTGCCAGAAGGCCACAAAATAGTTTTTGGCCCATTTTGTTTGCTGACACAGACTTAAGGAAGTTGACTTGTCAGACCACGTAATTAGAGTAGTATCTTATTCATTCTTCCATTTAGTAAATAGAACAGTAACCTGTGTCTCTCCCCAAGACAGAGCCATAAGATATAGCCAGGAGGGTTCTTGTTTTCCTTATTCCAAATAATCTTGTGCCTCAGCCAGAAAATTTCCTTTCACCACTCTCCATCTTCCAGAGTCTTTTCCACTGTATGAAGAGAAGTAGAGTGAAATTAGAGATGAAACTTGCTGTTCTCTGAAAGTCTGTTAAACTCACAGCTACTCCAAGGATTTGGTGCTACTTTTTAATCCATTTGATACCTAAGGAATGAAATGGATTTTATCATTTTGCCAAAGTCAAATATAGGCATAATAGAGTTCCCAAACCAGTGCTTGTGGAGGAAGGCTGATGTAGTGCAGCATTCCAGTCCCAGACACAGCAGAAAATGAGACATTCTGTATCAGGGATTTCTAAACCTAGGGAAGAGTAAGGAGAGGAAACTATTCTCAAAGTTTGCCTTCTCCTAAACACCAGACACACTTGGAAGGGATATGGTACCTGCTTTGTGTGTGCATGGCATCACAAGCTATGGAAACAAGGAGTAAACTTCCATACTTAAGCCCAAAATGACTTTTGGGAGCACAGTTTTCTAGCCCTGTGTGAGAAACAGCTACAATATCCAACACACAACAGGACACAGCAGACAAGCTCAGAAGAACCAACTTCTTGACTTGGGCCCTTTTGGTCCTGGGGCACAGTGCCTCATTTCTCCCCATTAATGTGGATGAATGGAACAGATGAGCTTCATTGAACATGTGAGCCTGGCATATATGGTGACATCAGAATGCTATGTCTGACATACAACTTATGGATCTCATTTTGCCCCTCAGTAGAATTAATATGCACAGCAAAACCTTACTCTTTTGGGCAGATACCCTTTCAAAACACCAAATTAGCCAAAAATTAGGGAAATGCAACCACCTTTGCTAAAGTCCTCCCTTTTCTTCCACTACATTTACAATGGGCACAGTATTGATTTAAGCCCATTATTTTCAACCATCATTAAGGGTAGAATGGAGAGAGATTAATTATTATTGTAATGTGAATATAATGACATGAAGACACTTTTAAAGTAGTTAGATCCTCAGCCTTGAGAGCATGGAGTGTCTTTTTCACATAAAGTACATTTGACGCTGACAGTTGTGAGGTTTGAGATTTACTGCTGCACAAAGAAACATCTATGGAGGACAGGTGCTTCTCTCAAACAGGACATAGCTGTTTTCAAATTTTCTGCTCAGCCACTACACAAAAGCAGCCTGGGATAGCCCAGAGGTGAGAAGGACAGGCAGCATTTTGATTACAGTACACACAACAGACTGACCCTAAAAGAGTCCCCTGAATTTACGCAGCTCCCTTCCTCCCTTCTGGCACAATCAACTTGGGACTGTGTTTTAGCAGAGAGGTTTCTCAAGGCTTTAAACTCCATTCTCTTCCTGACACGAAGCTAATTATTGCAGCCTGATGACCACTTATTTAATATAGGAACAGTGCTCTTGTGAGCTTCCATTTCATAGAATCATAGAATCATAGAATCAGTAAGGTTGGAAAAGACCTTCAAGATCACCCAGTCCAACCGTTCACCTATTCCCAGTAGCTCCCACTAAACCATGTCCCTCAACACAACATCCAGTCTTTCCTTGAACACCCCCAGGGTCGGTGATTCCACCACCTCCCTGGGCAGTCCATTCCAGTGCCTGACCAACCCTTTCTGAAAAGTAATACTTCCTCATGTCCAGCCTGAATCTCCCCTGCCGTAGCTTGAAACCATTCCCCCTGGTCCTATCACTAATGACACGAGAGAAGAGGCCGACCCCCAGCTCACTACAACCTCCCTTCAGGAAGTTATAGAGAGCAATAAGGTCTCCCCTGAGCCTCCTCTTCTCCAGGCTGAACATTCCCAGCTCCTTCAGCCTCTCCTCATATGGCCTGTGTTCCAGACCCCTCACCAGCTTTGTTGCCCTCCTTTGAACACGTTCCAGGGCCTCAATATCTTTCTTGCAGTGAGGGGCCCAAAACTGGACACAGTACTCGAGGTGCGGCCTCACGAGTGCTGAATATAGGGGAACAATCACCTCTCTGCTCCTGCTTGCAACACTGTTTCTGATGCAAGCCAGGATGCCATTGGCCTTCTTGGCCACCTGGGCACACTGTCGGCTCATGTTCAGCCGAGCATCAATCAATACCCCCAGGTCCATTTCCTCTACGCAGTCCTCCAGCCACACCGCCCCAAGCCTGTAGCGTCGCCTGGGGTTGTTGTAGCCGAAGTGCAGGACCCGGCATTTGGCCTTGTTGAAACTCATCCCATTGGCTCCAGCCCAGCTCTCCAGCCTGTCCAGATCCCTCTGTAGGGCTTTGCTACCCCCAGGCAGATCCACACTTCCAGCCAATTTGGTGTCATCTGCGAATTTACTGAGGGTGCACTCGATGCCCTCATCGAGGTCATCAATAAAGATATTGAAGAGGACAGGCCCCAGCACTGACCCCTGGGGAACACCACTCACGACCGGTCGCCAGCTGGATTTAACTCCATTCACCACCACTCTCTGAGCCCGGCCCTCCAGCCAGCTCCTCACCCAGCCAAGAGTGTGTATTTAATAAAAGTAATTTGGTCATTGGGATATTCTAAAATCCTTGCATATGGCACTCCCCTTCTCTATCACATTGAGCCTAGTGCATTCACTTTTGCCCATGGCCAGAAATTCCAGTATTAGCACAACTCTGGACTCTGTCAATCTCTGCAGAAGGAGGTGAGAGCATAGGGAAGAACCTTCTAACCCAAGGCATTCTATGATTCTCTGAAAAGCCAGAAAGCTCCTCACCATTACCTTTGAGTTACTTGGTGCTATACAGGGGAAGATGTTATGCCAAGATAGCCAGATGCAAAGCAGCTTCACCTTCAGCATAAATCAGTGTGACAAATAACCTCATGGCAATGAGGTTCCAAGTTCAGGCTGCTGGTGCCACCAGTCACTCCAACTGAAGAACCCCTCCTTTTCCATATTCCCATATAAGAGAAGGGAATCATTCAAGTCAAAGAAAGTAAAACATAAAACCTATAGTTCTGAATTATTCCAGAACAGAACAGCCCTTGCAAAGCTTGGAGATATTCCAGTAAAAGATACTGCTATATAAATGTAAGGTATTATCAGGAATATCTAGTAGTTTAGGCTTGAAAATTCAGGCCACTGAATTGTAATCCTCTGTTCTCTAGCCAAATCATAAGCACCTCTGGATTTGACCATGAATGGCTTACAGGTTATAAATCTTCTAAAAAATTAATCGCTGCTCTTGTTACAGAGCGATTTATACAAGGGTTAGCACTTCTCATTGGTCAATCATAATGATTAAAGACTGAAGTAATGACCAGTAGCTCTGGGATTAAGGCTTAAATGTCACTGCCTGGAAACTGAAGAAGCATAAGGGAGCTGAGTGTATCTGCATGAATATTGAAGGCTCTTCTCATTATGATGAGCCAGTAACAGCTACTTAGGAAAAAGATTGTATGATTGCAACATAACATGGGGAAGGATCAGAACGGAAAACACAGGGCAATTAGCTTAAAATGAGATCCAAGATGGCTTGAGCTGCATCCTCGATTTCTGTAAGTACAGGGATTGGTTTGCTAAGAAACAGGCATTACATATAGGATGTTTTCTTACAGAGAGCCACTCAATTCTTGCTAAAGCAGTCCACCTGTAGTGAGTCACAGTTTAATCAGCAGCAAAAATTTTGGGGAGAAGTACAGCTATCTTGCAGTCTTGCAGGCATGGATTACAAGATCCATGAGAAGGAGAAGTCTTCTCTTCTCCAGGCTGAACAGCCCCAGCTCTCTCAGCCTGTCCTTGTAAAGGAGGTGCTCCAGCCTTCTGATAATCTTTGTGGCCTTCCTCCAACAGCTCCATGTCCTTCTTGTGTTGGGGGCCCCAGAACTGGACACAGTACTTCAATTATGGTCTCAAGAGAGCAGAGTAGAGTGGCAGTACCCTCTGGTCACGCTTCTCTTGATGCAACCCAAAATGCAATCGGGCTTCTGGGCTATAAGTACACATTGCCTGCTCACGTAGAATCTTTCATCATTTGACACTCCCACATTCTCCTTTTCAGAGCTGCTCTCAAGCCGTTCTATAACCAACCTATATCTGTGCTTGGGTTTTCCCTGATCCAGGTGCAGGACCTTACACTTGGCTTTGTTGAACTGCTTGAAGTTGGCATGGGCCCACCTTTCAAGCCTCTCCAGGCCTCTCTGGGTGGGTTTTCTTCCCTCCTGCATGTCAGCCACACCACCCAGCTTGGTGTCATCTGCAATCTTGCTGAGGACACACCTGATCCCACTGTCCATGTCACCTACAAAGATGTTAACATCAGTCCCAGCACTGATCCCTGAGGAACGCCACTTGTCAACAGTCTCCACTTGGACACTGAGTCATTGACCCCAACTCTCTGAGTGGCAAGTGGTCCATCCATCAAATCCATTTTTCTCTAATTTGGTGACCAAGATGTCACGCAGGACAGCGTCAAACATTTTGCACAAGTCCAAGTAGACGTCAGTTGCTCTTCTTTTATCCACTGACACTGTAATTTTATCATAAAAGGCCACCAAGCCTGTCAGATATGACTTGCCATTGGTGTAGCTATGTTGATTACAAGCAATCATGTCATCTTTATTTTCCATGCATCTTAGTAGTGCTTTTAGGAAGATCTGCTTCAAGATCTTTCCAGGAACAGAGGTGAGACTGACTGGCCTGTAGTTCCCTGGACCTTCTTTTACTTCCTTCTTGAAAATGGGAGTTATGTTTCCCCTTTTCTAGTCCATGAGAATTTCACCAGACTACCATGACTTTTCAAATATGATGGATAGCAGCTTGGCAACTTCATCTGCAGGTTCTCTCAGAATCCATGGATACACATCTCATTGGATCCCATGCACCTGTTCACCTTGAAGTTCTTTAGATGGTCTCTGCTCTCCAGAAGTCCAGATTAGCAAGCTTGATGCACACCCTCTTTGATGCCCTAAGGATTTTGTACTACATCATTCTGCAGCCAAGGCTTTCCTTGGCCTTCACATTAGTCACCAGCCCCTCCTCTTTGGTGAAGACAGAGTCCAGCATAGTACCTCTTCTCGTGAGTTCCTGTGCCACTTGGAAGAGGAAGTTAACATCAACACATTCCAAGAACTTCTTTGATTTCTGATGCCCTTCTGAGTTCTTCCTCCAGCAGATATCAGGGTGGTTGAAGTCCCTTATGAGGACCATGTTTTGTGAATGTGAAGCTGCTCCTATCCATTTATAGAGGGCTTCATCCACTCAGTCTTGGTCAAGTGGCCAAGAGCAGACCCCCACTATGATGTCTCCTTCCTCTGCCTTCCTTTTAACCCTAACCCATAAGCTTACTGGCAGCTCCTCACCACTCTGGTAGAGTTCCATGGACTACTGCTGGTTATTGATGTAGAGGGCAACATCACTCCTCTTCTTCCCTAAAGAGTTTATACCTGTGTATTTCTACATTCCAGTCATGAGAGCCATCCCACCACATCTCAGTGGTGCCAATGCCATCATAGCTCTGTAGGCACGTGCATGCCTGTAACTCTTCTTGCTTTTTCCCCGTGCTCTGTGCATTAGTGTGCAGGCAATTGAGTTGGGCTCCCATTGAGACTGATTTCATAATTGGAGTTCCCTTATCCTGTACATTAGTTGCTGTCATACTGGTCTGTGATCCAGCTGCATGCCCAGGGTATCCATTACCACCATCAGCCTCAAAGTGGGATGGTTTGAGGATCCCCTCAACTCTAGTTTAAATCCCTCTTGATTAAACTGGAAAGCTTGTTGCCAAAGATGGTCTTCCCCTTCTCTGAGAGATCAACCCCATCCTCCCCAGCAGACCAGATTCCTCAAAACTAGTTCCAGTACATAAGCAGTTGAAGCTCTATTTATGACACCACTCCCTGAACCATTTATTAATTTCCTTAACTCTATCAGCACTTTCCCTCCCAGTGCTCTTACCTGGGAGGATTGATGAGAAGACTACCTATGCTCCTGAATTTATCACTGCTGCTCCCAGCTCCCTGTAGTCCCTCCTGGTATTCTTCATGTTGCTAACAGCTGGTGTCACTGATGTCTACATGAAACAGCAGAAGTGGGTAGCAGTCTGCAGGATATGCAAGGTCTGGCAGCCGGTCTGTCACATCTTTGATACAGGCCCCTGGAAAGCAACATCCTACAAAGAGGATCAGGATGGCAAATGGGTGCCTCTGTACCCACCACTATCACCCATCACTTTTTCTTAGTTGTGGTAGTTGTTATGCAACAGGGAGCAAGTCTGGCTTTTCCTTCTAACATCTAATCTAAATCTCCCTTCTTTTAGTGATTATAGTATGTAGGCTATCTGGAAGAGACATGACGATGAGTAGCTCTTAAGTGACATTTTCTCCACTGGTAAACAACCTTTACAAGGGACCTTCTCAGTCTTGCTGCTGGAGATGCCATTTCATGATGAGAAGATGACTGCTAATGGATTGTGATACAGTTTTCCACTAACTAAAACATCTCTTCCTGGGAACCTGACCTTTGGGGAGCACTTATTTGTCAAACATCAATAATAATAGCACAGTTCTGTAATTTTGTGCTTTCAAAAAAACTCAAATATTGCTTCCTCAGAGATATCTTTATTAGCCAGGGACAAAATGTCTTCTTTAGCAAAGAGTAATAACAGATTAATTGTATAATGTTTTAAAAGTGCCTAGAGGATTTAAAAAGCTTTATTTGGTCAAATTAATTAATATTTATTATAATCTAGAGTAAGAGACAAATGCTAGCACAGGGCAGGTTATTTTGCACTCCCTTATTCACCACTAAACTTGATCTTCAGTTGAGCAGTGAATGCCAACTGGATGAGTCCAGTTTGCTGGACAATCTACCTTTTGTACTTAAAGGATTCTTATGCAGAGGACAGTTGCTGAGGACAAATATATTTCTTGTATTGTTCAGTTTCATTTTGTTTCAATATATAGAATGCAGGAAGCAAATGTGAATATTCCAAGGAGATCATACAGTCATAGAATCATAGAATCGTTATGGTTGGATGGTCCAAACATCCATCTACCTCCAATATTGCCTGCTAAAGTATGTCCCTAAGTACATCTACCCCTTCTTTAAACACCTCTAGGGGTGGTGACTCCACAACCTCCCTGGGCAATTTGTCCCAATACCTATCCACTCCTTCTGAGAATAAATATTTCCTAATATTCAGCCTGAACCTTCCCTGGTACAGCTTGAGGCCATTCCCTCTTATCCTTCTGCTGTTACCTGGGAGAAAAGGCTGATCCCTGCCTCACCACAACCTCCTTTCAGGGGCTTGTAGGGAGTGATACGGTCTCCCCTGAACAGGCCTTTTTCCAGACTAAACAATCCTAGGATGTAGCAGATAACCACAGGGCAGTGCAAGAGAGAGTGCAGATCCTAGGAAGAACAGGTAGCTGCAGATACACACAGACCAAGGCAAACAAGGTTTAGTTTAGATGCTAGCTCACTGCAAAGCTCATGGCAGGAAGAAGACATGCTATCGGCCTTCCCTTTCACCTCTGCAAACAGTTTTTTTTCCATCTGCAATACAACAGAAATTAATATTTGCCAGCAGCTGGGGATGTGAGATTTTGATTGCTGAATGATGAATGCTAGATGGGTTGCTATGAACAAAGTGTGAGCATTGAGCTTGCTGCTGACATAGTTTCCCTGTTCAAGACAGAGGAAAAAGATCTGGCTGAGATATAGGACTGAGTACAGCAGACCCATTTTTGTACCAAATGGCTGTGTCAGATGCCCAGGGACTTCCCTTGCTCTTCCCCATGACTGCCAGCTTTCAGTAACCCTGCACTGCCCAGGAATCTTCCACCCACTCTGGGTACTGCTGGAGGAGTCAGAGAGCTTGGAGAGAGACAAAATGGAGAATTAATGAATTGGAGCAAGAAGAAAATTTCATAGAATCACAGAATCATTTGAGTTGGAAAAAACCTTTAAAGTTCATCTAGTACAACTCCCCTGCAAAGTAAAGGGACATCTGCAGCTACATCAGGTTGCTTAGATCCCCCCTAACCTGATCTCAGATGACTCCAAGGATGGGGTATCCATTACCAATTTGTCTTCTTTGCTAAGAAATCTTTTCACTGACTGCATAAAGATTTCCCTGAGGCAATGCAGTTTTAAGAGCCATAAAGAATTCCATAGTTCTACATACAAAGGTGGCATCACGGGGATTAGTTCATCAGATACTTCTTTTGGCTTACTGTAGTATATCTCTGTGGTTTGATATCCAATGAGAATGTACTAACCAATAACAGATTTTGCACTGTTTGAGTTTCAAAGAGGCTAAAATAGATCATGGACAAACTGCACCTACTGGAAGAGCTCCTCAAAGGACTTCAAAATACCAGTGCCTCCTCTTTCTGAAGGCCAAGCACCTCACCTCTTTGGCTATGTTATTTCAAGAGTTTTCTGAGCACAGTATTTTTGCCTGGAGAAATTGTATGGCTTCATGAGTTTTTCCTTATCCTCCTCCCATGTGTACATGGGGTGTCTCATCACCAGACCAAGACATTATAGGGAGCACACAGAAACCTCTGCCCAGTGCCCAGCCTCCTGGTTTCCCCAATTGCTTTTTGGCACTTATTTAGATTTACACAGCATTAAGGAGACCTTTGGGAATCTTTTCTTACTATTAAAAACATGAATTGGATGGAGTGGAAAACTTCTGTGGCAGGGAAGGGGTAGCAACCTGGGGCTGCAGGGGGATGGAGATGGAGGACAAGGAAGCACATGAACACTCATCTTACAGAAAGGTGAACATCTAAATCAATAACCTTCTCTCCCTATCCCCAATCAATACTCCCCCCAAAGACATCACCTACCATTATACACCTGCTTTTTCAAGTTCTTCAGTGAATCCCCATCTTCTGCCCTATTCTTAACAGGAATCTTGGTGGTTTTCAGACAAAAGGGACTTCATTTTATGGCAGAGGATTGGCTCAGGAAAGTGAACTCATTCCCAGCAGTACAAGCTGAAAGAGCGTGTCAGCAGCCATTATGTTCTTTTTCTGCAAGCAATTGGGCTGTGCTTTAGCTCCTTCCAAAAGGCTACACTCTCTGCTGTGTAGAGATTTATATCAGGGTTCAGATAAGTGGCAATGAGTGCTTTAATCATCTATCTGAAGCAATGCAAATACAGAGTATGTGTTATGAGGTGAGAACGAAAGACCTCAATCAGCATGACAGAAGAACCAGTTTGGGAAGTAAGTAAAAAGTTGACACTTTCCCCTGTAGATACAGTGAGGGAGGGAGAGGACTGCTTCCACCTGCAAATTGTGTCTCTGAAACTGATGGTAAAACACTGCAGGGAACTGTAATTACAGTAAGAAGAGTACTTATTGAGCAGAAGTCTTGGTAGAAAAAAAAAGTCTTTGAATAAAAGGCTATGAGAAATGGCAGAGCACAATTTTGCCCTCCAAGCCCCTCTGATTGCAATTGAAAGGGTCTGTTGATGTTAATGGTCAGTCTTACATCAAAAGAAACAGCTATACTCAGAGGAACAGGTATTTCTGCAAATTCTCTGCAGAAATTACAGATCAAGATGTGGTTGCTTTCTGAAACATGAATTCAGTTTGCCCACACAAGGACTGGGAACTGAATGGACCCACGATGTTGGACAGCTTGTCCAACGTAAACAAGATTCCCAGAAACTCGTGGATGTCGAATGCTGTCAGGATGACCCATGCTTCCTTTGAAGCTCAAATGTAGGTTCCTCTACAGCTGTAGATTGGAGAGCCAAGAACGGGATTACTTTTTGCAATCAAGCTTGGGTGGGGTGGAATGAACCGAAAGCCTGCTCCTATAAGCAAGTCTTTTAAAAATCACCCAATGGTCACATAAGTCATCAGTACTAATATTCATGGGTGTAAGCCCCTGGTTGTATAAAATTGTATAGCATTGATTAGAGTGAAGAAACTAAGGTTAGCTTAATCTAAATTAATTCTGTATTTGGTTAAAGGGCAAGAATACATATCCTCTGGCAATTTTCCAAAATCATCAGCAGCAAGACAGTAGTTTTAGAGATCTTATGATAATATCTTAAGACATAAATATGATGTTTAAAGACTTTAATAGAAATTTAACATGGCCAGGGACATGAATGTAGACTCTTGACTCCTATTGACTTCAGTGAGTTGCTAATGCTCAGCAGCCAGACTTTGTTGTGTGATGGGATCAGACCCTCCAAAGGCAGAAGCCAATAAATAAATTGCTAGCTGAGTAGACACACTGATGATTAGCTTGTATTAATGCAGTTAATAGCAAAGCTATTTGCAAAACTGCTCAGGATCTATTTGTCTGGAACTTTTGAGGGGAATTCTTGAAAACAGGCACCCAATTTCTTTGAAAATTAGGAGGATTAGGCTCACAGAAAATAAAAACATATATAATACATCCAGTCTCCTTAAGACAGAAAAGGAAAACTTTAGCTATTATCACTCAGTATTTGTCCACTTTGCTTTTAAAATCCTGTTGAAAAAGACCCACCTTTTTCCCAGTTTTTACAGTTACAATACTTTTTCTGATCTGAATCTTCTTTGTAATGATTTGAATGCTGTACTTCTTGCCCTATATACCCTGGGGATTGAGAATAGTATATTCCTTTAACTCCTGCATTAAGGTGATACCTTTTTTCAGACTAATTTCTTCCAGATTAAGTAACCCAATTCCTTGCATCATTTCTTTGCTGCTGCCCCAGAAGGAGTAAATGTCACTTAATGAGTCTGATTAAGTCTTTTTATACAATATTTCTATACACTTTTTATTTTCCAAAGGCAATAGTAAATGAGGAGTAGTAGGAGTAGATTGGACAATGCTGCTATGAACTGATTCAAATCTCTGTCAGCCCCTGGAGAGTTTAACGACAAAATATTGTGCTGTCCTGATGTCCTTTCCTCCTCCTGCACCAGTGCAAACATGTATGTATACTCAGATGCCAGGAGCTTCCAGCACTGCAGATCTGCTGCCTCCCTTGTTTGCTGCCATTGTGTCTCTCCTGGCTCAAACCTTATAGCAGATTTCAACAATATGGTTGGAGATTTGGGCTTGGTTCAGGACTTGTCTGCTGAGTGCTATCTCTGATGTTTGGTTGCTTAGTACACAAAGCAAACAGGTATTACTGGTGCATGATCAGATTGGCTTTAAGTGTTCACAATTAATTGTTAGCAAAAGTGATTTGCTGACTAAGAATGAGAATCCTATGCTCATCATTAATTACATTTCTTACTGCATTCACTAATGAAGAAATTTTTACTTCATTCAAACTTTTCGTTTATAATGTGTTATTTGGCCTATTTTCTGATTCTTTTTCCATCCCTTCCCATGTTTTCAGTAGATTTTAATCTATGTATGCAAGACTCAGAATCTTCAGCTGCAAAAAAAAAGACTTATATAAAAAGAGAATTCTTTATATTTATGAAAAGCGACCAGTGCTCTGAAATACTGCAAAGCATTAGAGCTCATAGTCTATATTTTACAAGCTAACCATGTCTCAGTAAGGAAATTTACAACCATACTTGCCTGCCTGATTTGGCACTAAATGAAGTTAATAAAAAATCCCAACAAAGTAGAGTGGAAATTCTAGCAAGAGAAGATATCATACCCTCTATATTGCTCTGTGTGGGCCTACCAAAGCGCAGATATTGTTAATTACTTTTGCCTTGGGTAATCTGATTCATTATCATTAGCTCAGAAAAGGATGTGAGCTCACTGGCAATTCCTTAGGAGCAAGAGAATACAGACCTTTATTAACACATGCAATTCTTACTGTCTCTGAGGACTCAATTCTAATAGTCTGTTTCAATGTTGACACTTCTAGGCTAATCACAGTCTCCCTTCTGCTTCAGTATGTGCACAAATAACTGAGATTGCCTCATGCTGTTGTGCCAGAAGGTGCTTTCAGCTATGGCATGGGACAGGCAGGTTTACTGTCACTTTGAGCTGTTGGACAATGTCCATTCAAAGAGCCTGGGGACATGCGCTCACACATGTTGTTGGGTTTCCTTCTTGCTACAGCGACATCTGAAGATCCTAAATGAGAACTAAGATCCTTTGAGACATATACTTTATGGACACACAGGAAGAATGATGTCTACCCCAGAGAGACAGGAAAAAGGGAGAATTAAGGTCTTTTTTCATGACAGGGAACTGATGTATAACCCAGAACAGTATGGAGATCATGGAATACATGCTGATTGCACCACACAGTTTGATGCCATCCACAAACTTGTGAGAGTGTACTTGATCCCACCATTTATGTAATGAAGATATTAAAGAACACTGAACTCCTGAGGGACACCACTCATCACAAGTCTCAATCCCAACCAACACTGAGCCATTGACCACTTCTCTCTGGGTATGAGCTCGCAATGAGTTTATTGTCCAACAAATTAGTCCACCATCTTTCCAACTTGTCAAAGGCTTTACTGAAATCCAGATACATGGCATCAGTAGTTCTTCTCTTGTCCCAGTTATGCCACCATAGAAGGCCATTAGCTTGGTCAGGAAGGAATTGCCCTTGGTGAAGACATGCTGGTTATCTCATATCACCTCCCTTTCTTTCATGTGTCTTAGCATAGCGTCCAGGAGGATCTGTTCCATGAACCCTCCCAGGTTATGCTGACAGGTTGGCAGATCCCTGTATCATCCTTTGAATCCTTCCTAAAAATGGGTGTGACGTTGCTTTTTTGCAGTCACCAGTGACTTCACAAATACTGCCATGATTTTTCAAATAAAATTGAGAGCAGATCAACAAATCAAGCTTTTGGCTCCACGAAGGACCACCCAAAATTATCTGAGAGTGTTATCCAAATGCTTCTTGAACTTTGGCAGCTTGGAACCAAGTCCATTACCCTGGGGAGCCTGTTCCATGCGCACCACCTTCTGATGCGTAACTTTTTCATAACAGCCAGCTTGACCCTCCCCTGACACATCTCCATGCCATTCCCTCAGGCCCTGTTGCTGTCACCAGAGAGCAGAGCTCAGCGCTGCCTCTCTTCTCCCTATGAGGAGCTGCAGCCACCATCAGGCCTCCCCTCAGCCTGCTCTGCTCTGGGCTAAAAAAAAACCAAGGGACCTCTGTCACTCCTCACACACTTTTCCTTCTAGACCATTCAACGTCTTCGTATCCCTTTGGATGTTCTAGTGTTTTCATGGCCTTCTTATACTGTGATGCCCAAATGTGCACATAGCACTAGAGGTGAGGCCACACCAGCTGCAAAAGGACTTGCTCCCCTGTAGAGAGTGCAGTGGAGCAATTGTTCTTCACTTTGTCCTGAACTTTTCTTTGATGAGACTCTGACAACTACAGGTGTGAGAAAGAACCCAAGCAATGTCAGGCTATTGGTGACTGCACAACCTCATCTCACCACGCTCGTCTACCTGCCAAGAACTTCTAATGAACTCCAGAAATTGTCATCCAGTGCAATGTATTGCCATGGGGTTACTGCTGTTGAAGCCAGCCTCCTCAGCAGGGCTAATGGCTATGCAAATGATATAGTGACACTGAGGAATTAAATGTCTCATGGAAGTTTTTGTTATAAAGTGTCTCCTACACTTATGAGAACCTGAGATGAAGACCAGAAAAGCAATGACAGCTCCTCTCTTGCTTCCCAAGGGTGCTGTGTCTGCATGCCCAGCACTCACGCTGCTGTTTCTGCACTGAAAGCACAACCCTGGATTATCATTTGCCAGCAGCTGTCTTATATGGGTATGCTTGGCTTGATCACTTGTACAGTCAGCCTAAGAATAGCTTCCTCTTTAACATCTGATTTCTCTTAAAGGATAAAAATAAAACAATCAGAGCCTGGATATAAAAGAGCAAACTGCTGAATACTGCACCGCATGCATCTATGTTTAATGAGGGAAAATTTTACTTTATGAGAGGCCCAAGTTATTTGTATCTACCATATTTGGCCTCTAGAATCTAGGCTACCACTTCTTGGTCTGACAGCTATAAATGACTTTTCATTTTAGAGAGATGATGATCCTAGATGATTCAACTTTTATCATCACCCTGGCGTGCTTTCAGCTCATGACTACTTTAATTCTGCAAGTCAATGCCCAGGGATGATCACAGCCAGGATTGTGCCTGAGTGGATCTATAGAGATTCTCGGTATGTACTGAGCCACTCATTTTTCCTCAAGGGCCAACTAGTCCCAAGTCCTTATCAGGCAGCCTAAGGGAGATGCTTTGATTAGGCATGCAAAAGTGATGACATTTCTGACCAAGAGCAGTGTGGCCAGCCCAGTTCAGGCTTCCCAGACTGACTCCCTTCACTGCCAATAGAGGAGAGGAGTAGTTTCAATATAGAGTAGAGAGTTACAATGGAGTAGAGAGTAGATACAATACTTAGTCCAGGTGCCTAAAATACAGACGATAACCAGCATTTAGTCTCTTTCCTTCTCCTCTGTCTGTTTGATGAGTTCAAGTGCGTTTCTTTCATACTGATTCCTCCCAGGGCATCTGCAATGTATGGTGCCATTTATGAAACAGTATTTTTTTTTGTTTCTTTTTAGAAGCAAACAAACAAAAAATACTGAACACTCTAACTAATAGGAAATCAAATGTGATCATCATTTTGCTCGTGATAATCAAAGTGAAGGAATCACCAACTGAGAAATCAATGATGAAATCAGGATAATGCCTTTTTTTGACAGGACAAGGGGAAACGGCTGGAAACTGCAGCATAGGAAGTTCCGCACAAACATGCGCAAGAACTTCTTTACAGTGAGGTGACGGAGCACTGGAACAGGCTGCCCAGGGAGGTGGTGGAGTCTCCTTCTCTGGAGATGTTCAAGACCTGCCTGGATGCCTACCTGTGCGACCTGCTGTAGGGAACCTGCTTTGGCAGGGGGGTTGGACTCGATGATCTCTGGAGGTCCCTTCCAACCCCTACAATTCTGTGATTCTGTGATTTTTTTTATTATTTTTCACTCAACAGGCCTACAAGACCACCTGAATAACATTTTTCCTGATTCAAAAATAGCATAGAATGTGCTGGAACCAGACGTGAATCAGCATGTATGCTAAACAACACAATTAAAGCCAAACCTTCAAATATTTGCTGGGAATTGCAACACAAAAAATCTGAGTGTTTAGGGGACATCAGTGCCAGACTCCTGACAAAACCTAGCCCTGCAACGTTCCCTGTGACAGGAATGATGACACAAGTAAATGAGAGCACTGAAAATTCATCAGCAATGTAAATCTGCGATGTAAAGAAGCCCAAAATCAGTTCAAGTCATAATGCTATGAGATGGGTGGGTAGATATACTCTGCCTCACAAGCTAGGAGTGATGCTTTGAGATCTGATGCTCATGACTATGTACTTGATGCCAACAGGAGGAGGTCATAACACCTCCAATATCTTTCAATCAAGTCACATCTTGCCCCATCTCACCACAAGAAAGATACAATTAATTTTATCATCTTCACGGTCTTACTCTACACATTCATCACAAACGCTCGATCAAAATTAACAAGACTGTCCAAGAGTAGGAGAAGGGAGTTGTCATAATCTTTGCTGCATGCCCAGGGCACCAAGACATGGATGAGCACTTTGCCAGATGTCACACAAAGTGTTTGTGAACACTGGAACCTGAGTGCCCTGCTCATGAGTCCCAGTCTGATGCCCCCTACAAGGGTCTGACTGTTCCTCTCAAAGTGCATTATTTGGCAGCTTAGTCTAAGTTAGCTTGATTTGGTCTAGTAATTCTTCCCCTATTCTTTCTCTCTCTCTTTTCTTAATTACATTTGATTTTTCTTCAGAAGAGAATTCTTTTCTACAGTCATATTTTTATGGAATTTTTAACGAGTTGCTTGGCATGACATTAATCACTGAAGATTTAAAGTGTCTTCAAATTGTATTTTCCTTCCTCTTGAATGCCAGCCACACATTTTTGTTTACAGTGAAATTCTAGGGAAAAAATCCTTCAGCCTATTTTCCTCAGCGCTAATTGGGGATTTATTACTGCTTCATTTGCTTACAATTGAGTCAAACAAAAACCTCCATCCCTTTATTATGGTGGTGCTAATTGGATTGAGTGGGTTATAATGATATTACTGTATATACATAAATGAACATTTAAAAAATAAATAAATGAATATTAAAAATACGCCTCTAGGACTGAGACTAAGTAGTTGACTTCATACTTTTCTGAAGCAGATTTTATAACTATTCTTACACAAATGTGCACTGCTCATTTCTGCACTCTGATTAACACAGGAACCAGCAGCCAAAGACAGTACTGCTGGAAAGGTCCAAGGAAAGGATTTGCCAGAGCCAAGGAGACTGAAGTATCTATTCACAAGAGGATTCTCTCAGAAATTCAGCATATAATTTCCATGAATCCCAGGGAATGCTGCGGGTCTGGGTGCCTGTTGGATACGATGCTGCAGCTGGCATTATAGCTCACTGCTTTGAGTGATTGCAGAAGGGAGAACAGTCTTCAGCTGACCAGACCAACGCTTCTCATTAGTTATTAACTCAGTGTTTGTTTTGTGAAAATTGCTGTTTAAAACAGCTAAGAGATGCCAAAAAAATGTTTGTCATACTTGGTGGCCATTTGTGGAAAGCATTTGATATGATTCTTGTCAGTATAGCCAACCAAAAAGTATCTTGCTTACATCAAGATTAACCATGAGTGCTGATCTCCCAGTTTTCCCTCTAGAATGCTTTTTTTTTTTTCCTTTTGATTTCTTTTGATAGGTAGAGTTTTTCTTTCAGCAAATGTATTTTCAAGAACAAATTTTCTATGTTCATGGTGATTATTTTAGTCTCATTTAATTTCTACATAATCCTAGTGTTGACCTGGTTATACAGAAGCTTTAGAGCAAACACCTGATAAAGATACTGGACCTTTATGAGTAGAAAACTGCCCACGATCAGCTTTCTGTTTTGTATAGCCCTTCTTGTAGCAACTGTAACTGCACTGCAGCTATTTTACAGACAGCATCAAAATCTGGACACAGAACCATTGACCACAACTCTTTGGCTGCAACCATCCAACCAATTCCCTATCCACTGCAATATTTACCCTTCAAATCCATAGCTCTTCAATATAGAGATTAGGATGTGGTATGGGACTATGTCAAAGACCTCACAGCAGTCCAAGTAAATTACATTGGTTGGTCTTCCCTTGTCTACTGATGCCAGCAACCTATTGTAGAAAGCCGCCAGATTGGTCAGGCACAAGTTGCCCTTGGTGAAGACATGCCATCTATCTTGGATCATCTCCTTGTCTAAGGCATGTACCTTCTCATTGCCTCCAGGGTAACCTGTTCCATGATCTCCTCAGGCACACAAGTGAGGCTTGCTGGCCTGTAGATCCCTCTTATGCTGGAGAGACAAGAACTGGACACACTACTACAGATGCAACCTTACCAACGCCAAGCAGATGGCAAGGATCACCTCTCGTGATCATTTAGTGATTCTTTGCCCAATGCAGCCAGGATATCATTAGCTTTCCCGGCACCAAAGGCACATTGTTAGCTCATTTTCAGTTTGACATCTGCAAAGACCCCCACATTCTTTTCTACAGAACTACTTTCCAACTCAGTGTAATTCAGCGTGTACTGGTGCCAGGGATTGCTCCTCCCTAGGACAGGAACATTTCATTTCTCCATATTGAATTTCATGAAATTCTTACAGGCCCATTTCACTAGCCTGTCAAATTCACTCTAGAAAGCAGCATGACGCTTTGGTGTATCAGCCATTTCCCCAGCTTTGTGTTATCTGCAGGCTTTATGAAAATACATCCTACCCCACTGACTAGATCATCAATCATTCAAACAAGATTGAGCCCAATATTGACCCTTGGAGTACACTACACCGCTACAGCTGAACACCAATTGGGCTTTGCATCACTGAGCACCGACGTCTGAAACTAGGTGTTCAATAACTTTTCAGCCCACTTCATTGTCTGCCGATCCAGTCTATGCATCAACAGTTTGTCTATAAGAATCTTAAGTGGGATAATGTAAGAGGTCTTACTAAAGGCGTTCTTCTAAATCCCAGGTACTCTGGGGGTAGCAAGGAAGGTACTTAATCTTTATATAGATTTAATAGAAGAAGAATCTAACACCTGAAGAAGAAAGAAGTCAAAGGAGGAAGGTAGAGAATATTAATAGAAAATGGTTATTTCCTATTTCTATCAGACAGAGATTAAAACCACCAGCTGGCATGTTCAGACAGTAGATTTAAAGCAAACAAGTGAAACTATTTTTTTAGAAAGATCGTAACAAAACTTCCAACTTACTGCTGCAGGACATAACTGTACATAACAGTGGAAAATTGTCCAAGTGGGGTTTCCACACAGTTACAGAAGATATGGGAATCTGATAAGAACAATGATCCTGATGAATACTTTGGCCCAGACAGTCAGATTATTGCCTGCTCGACACTAGGAGGAAAATACTCCCTTGGCACTCTCAACGTGTGAAATAACCTTTCTCTACACTTCCCCTGTGTCAGAGACAGGGTTGAAATCAGTCAGGTCTTTGCAATCACTGTTCTTGTGTGCATTCTCATGTAGTTTTTATAGTTTTTATCATTAAACACAGTAGATGAAGGACACTCTGTTGAAGTTTGTTTAAATCTAAAGGTCTATGTGAGAAGCTATTCAATTCTGGTCTTGTGAGACAAGTACTTTTTTCACTGTTGTTTGACCTGATTATTATTATTATTATTATTATTATTTTTGAATGATGTAGTATGTTTGTCAAAATGCATCTTGAATATAAATGGAGAAATAATGTTGAATAAATTACAAGAGGATTAGCTTCATTGACTTTGTTTGTAATTTACTATGGAATTTCTAGTAGAGAAAATCTATTAGTGACACTTCATATTTCACTGGAACAGTGATCTAAATAAGATGTAATACAGTACATTGAACTTTTATGTACTTACCTGCAGTTACATAATAAAACATGAGTTATGACACAAGTGTGCTTATGTACAGTAGTTAATAGTCACTCATGTCAGTTTTAATAACACGCTGTGTAGGAAGACGCTGCCTGAGTGTTTTTAAACATAAAATATATTTAACGCGATGATCACATATTAATCCCCTAGCTTGACACTAACTTATTACTAGGCCCTTTTGCCTTGGATACATACACAAATTGTTGTTTGGTTATTGTAGGACTGCTTATTGTAAATGCACTGAATTTTTTTCCATCCATGCTGAAGCATTTTTATGAAAGCAATTACATGCATCCATATTTCAGAACAGTTCTGAGAAACAAAGCTGTTGTACTACACCATGAAGACTGGCATGCCCCTTGGCCCTGGCTTCATCCTCTCTGACTGTAGGTGTCTGAATGCTTTTGTATAGGGAGCAACTCTGCAGAGAAACTTCTCTTGTCACTGAGTGACAAGAGCTGAAGGCAACTGCTGTTCACACTTCAGCCAGACTAAATTGCCTGCAAAAGCTGTCTTGTTGGCCCTACGAGCTCAGAACTGAAGACAGCAAATGGGGAGGAGTAAACTTGGGATCACTACATTTTCAAGGCTTTGCCTCTGACTATATGCACCATCTTGATGAACCTAATGCTAGGAGAGATTGGTAAAGATCAGTCCACACATGGAACAGCAAGCTTGTCTGGACATCAGCTCTGTTTCAGAGTTTAGTTGTGGCACTGAGTAGTTATCAATGTATAGAGTCCTGCTTAAAGGCATCACTAACTGGTCTTGCAATTGATAATGGGTGAACCTAATGGGATATAGGCTCTCTGCTCTCCACTGGGCCATACCTTTAGTTGCCTATGTGGATGGTTAAGGACATCCAGGACAGATTCCCACTTTTTCCACAGTCTAGATCGTTTCTGCAGTGCAAAGCAACAGGATCATCTGCATGAGCAGGTATTCCTGAAAAAAAAAAAACAAACATGGGCACCAGCTTTGTTCTGCATGACTTTTTCAAAAGGCTGTCTTTAAAAGTGGAGTCAAACCATTTAAATCCTCTGTACTTCAAAAGAAATAAACTTTGTACAGGTGGAGAAAGCAACCTGAGAAGGCCATAAAAATAACCAGTGTGGTTCTACTGACTGGGATTCAAGTCAATGAAGTTCAAGCTGGAAATGCAATGCAAGTTCCAACGGTTCTGTTAAATATTTCAAGTAGTTAACTAGCATACTGCTTGACAGTAAAAAGCAACATGACTTTTTGACATTATACATTGAGTTCAGCCATATGTTATGAGGATGAGATGAGGGAACCACCGAGTAAGGGTCTGCATGATTATAATGGTTCATCTTCTTGCCTTGAGTGCAATTCATTCAGTATGACAACATTCATAGTGACTTCAGCAGGGCTAAGATTTCACTCTGTAAATTTATTTCTCTGACCAGCTACAAGCCTTGACCAAAGCATGATTTGATTCCTGAGCCAATCCAAACTGAGCATAGCTATGAATAAGTGCTTGAGGGCAAAAATTTAACATGTGATTGAACAGCTAACACTTACAGCTAGGATGAGTCCACTCTAGCTGCTGAGATCACTACTGTCATGTGTTTCTGTTCACCAAAATATTGTGTTTATTCCTAAGCCTGATGGATTAATTACATTGATGATACATATAATGCAACGCATGTGTGATGATGCCTTTACACTGCTCCTGCGTACTCTCATGGTAATAGTTTCACCCAGCATACACACTGTGTGCACAAAAAGCTTTTTTTTTTTTTTTTTTGCATGTTTCATCAAATGATATTAAATTGAATTTGCACAAAGCCAAGGCACAGAGATGGTGGCACAGGTGCTGCTGGCAGGAAGTCTCCAACACCAGCTGAGCAACACTTGTGGTGTTGTTTTGAAGAAAAGATGTTCTCTCCTTTATTTTCACCTCCCTTCACTGAAGCTAAGTGGCTTGATTTTCAGAGATACTGAGCCTCCCTGGCTCCCACTGACTTTAGCTGGAATGAAAACTTTGTCCCATCCCTGGCACCAGTAGGTTGACAAGACACGAAACTGTTTTCAGGCACCTGATTACATACTCTTTACTTCGTCTTTCTCCTGCTGAAAATAGAGGCTTTAACTCCTTAGTGAGCTAATGCAGAGTTATCTTGGGTGTTAATCACCCCAAATTCACCATGAGAGAGACCATCATAAGCCCCCAGTGAATATTTGTTCCTTAGAGTCTGCAGCAGCTTGATGACAGCAAGTTGGCCTTGTGCTAAAAAGTTCAAGTGCCAAGTGAGGGGACCTGAGGACATCTGGCCCACTTATAGATTTTTGTCATGACCTGGAGTAAATCATGGGGACTAGACACGTCTTGCTAGCTAACTTTATTTTTACTTGAAAATGGCAGTGTAAAAAGGCATTGTTTATTCAGATATCAGATTCTGCTCAGAGCTGTCACAGGTTGGATGTATAGGCTGCCAGAACCACTGGGCAACTCCTTTTTATATATGTCATTGCAAAAATCCACAGTCTTGCATGTTCCCAGGTATCATACACCTGCACACAGTACATCTGTCTTCATCTCTTTAATCCAGTAGTCAGAGAACAGTTCCTCCCATACTGCACTGTGAACACCTTATCAGGATCAGTGTAATCTCACCAAGCTCCTTTGCTAAACGCTACCTGCAGAAAAACAATCTTCCCCCAGGACCAAGCTGAAGATGCCATTAATGTAATAAATGCTGCAACCACAGGCTCAACGTGTCCTATGGCCTTATCACATTAAGCAGTGCAAATGCAGATAGATTAGGTACATCGTATTTCAAAGTATACGCAGGAACACAAGCAACCAATATTAAACCTAAGAATGCATGGACACCCACCTTGCTCATGCCAAGGGCCAACCAGTGGTGGTAGGACCTGACACACAGGGTAGGGCAGTGACCTGTTTCCCACACACTACTGTACTGGCTTTCACCAGTTCTTAGAAGTGGGGAGTTCATCTGCACAGAAAACTGTTTGCTGTTTCCCTTTCCCTTCCATTTCCTTTCTTGCCTCTCCTCTTCTCCCCTTTCCTCCTCTTTCCTCCTCTTTCCTCCTCTTTCCTCCCTTTTCCTCTTATCCCTTCCCTTCCCTTCCCTTCCCTTCATTTCCCTTCCCCCTAGCCTTGGAGCTACTGTCAAACTTGTGGTTTATCACGGAGTCCTATTGGGCTCCTAAGTCTCTTTGGTTTGAGCAGAAATACCTCCCAAAGGTTCTGCGCTAGGGTCGTAACTGTATATGGTATTAGAACAAGTGCTTATATCTCTGTTTCTTTTGTGCCTGTCACACATGCATCCAAGCAAAAAAATTGCACAAGTATTAAATAGGAAGAAGCCCTCACAGACTGTTCTTCAATTCTGTTGGAGGTCACTTACCCCAGCTTTCCCCTCCCCAAGAAGACTGAAAGCTCTGCTGTTGCTCAAGTCAGTGATCTGATATGAAACATTCATTAAATATGTGAGTGTTTGAAGTGTTCTTTTTTTTTCTTTTCCACCTGTCTTAAAATGTCCGATTTCAGACTGAGACACAGCTATAGCTAGGAGCACAAGGCTTCCTTGAAAGCAAAAATAACAGAGGGAAATTCAACCCTGTGTTTTCAACCATTACAAGGGGTTCAATTCTTCTGTGAAAAAAGGAAGCTTCAGATAGTGAAGTCATATTGCATACTCCTTACAACTTATAAGAAAGATAAAATTGCTCTATCAGTTACTATTGTCCAGAGACTCATCTGATCTTTTCAGACTGGTACCTCAGCTTTCACTGATAAGCTTCTGCCTCCCTATATAGCATTTACTTTTATTCTTCCACAAACCTCTCTGCTTTTGGCTTTCTCCTTCACTACTCTTACCATCTCTCTCACTGAAAAGCAGCCCTCAATGCCTCCTGCTCCTGCAGCTCTGCCTTCTGCTGCCAGCCCTTCCACACCACATGGGAAAGGTGAGCAGGAGCAGGAAGACTTTCAGGGAAAGGCAAGTGGTGAGCATCCCATTGAGGGGCTGGAAACATGTCTTTGGAGGTTGGACTAGCTTAGTTTGGAAGGGACCTTAAAGATGATTTAGTTCCAACCCCCTTGCCATTGGCAGGATTGCCACTCAAAAATCAGGTTGCCCAGGGCCCAATCCAACCTGGCCTTGAGCACCTACAGAAATGGAGCATCCATTCACATCTTCTCCAGGCAGTCTGTTCCAATGCCTCACCACTCTGAGTAAAAAATTCTTCCTAATATCTAACCTAATTCTTCCCTCTTTTAGTTTAAAGCCATTCGTCCTTGTCCTGTCATTATTAGACCATGTAAAAAGTCAGTTCTGCTGTTTATATCTCTCATCAGGTACTGGAAGGACGCAATGAGGTCTCCCCAGAGCCTTCTCTTTTCTAAACTAAACAAGCCCAACTCCCTCAGCCTTTCTTCATAAGAGAGGTGCTCCAGCTGTTTGATCATCTTTGAGGATATCCTCTGGATCCACTACAATATTCCAGATGGGGCCTCATAAGGGAAGAGTAAAGGAGGACAATCCTCTCCCTTTCCCCGCTGACCACCCCTCTTTAATAGCAGCCCAGGATACTGTTGGCTTCCCACGGACCATGCAAACTGCTGGCCAGTAGCCCAGTCTTGCTAGCCCAAGCTTTTCTTTCATCTGGAAAGAACATGCAACCTTACTGACCCATTTTTCCATTTCTTGCTTCTACCTCTCACTTTTTCTCCTTTAAATTTATACACTCCCTATAAAATGCAACTCCAAAGGTGAATGTGTAGAAAACAGTCTTCACTCAGAGCGATTGCATTTCTATATTTAGCAGTGCACGCTTCAGTTGTGTTTCCACAGAGTCTTTTTTAAGAGGTGCACCTTCAGAGAGGTCTTCATGGAGCTGCTGAACTAGAAAGCACTGAAGGAGAGTTGCCTACAATTCAATGTTGTTAAGCTTATAACTTAAGCTTCTAGCTGGAGGCAGAGCAGAGGGACATCAGCTCCATTTCTTTTCTTCCTAGAAACTGGAAAGAAAGAACACAGGGTGAAAAACTAATGTCAGAGCTAAAAAAAAAATCACTGCCTGCCTGTAGCTCTCTGTATTTCTCATATAATCTGAGCACCGAGGCACATTTCATGTCCATTGCAATGACTGAGAGCTTAGCAAATCTGAGTTTTTTTACAGAATAGACATGAATACCTGCATCCACCCTACTTTTACCAATACGGCTGTGTTCAATTGCATTCTGTTTACTTAAAATTGCCTATGACACTTCTACTGGCAAGGCTGGTCTTCACAGCACTTCCTGGTTGATCAAATTGGTTGTGCTAAATGAGCCCAGCTAAAACATCTCAGGAGAATTCATGTATGTTGGAAGAAGTCTTCTTCATGCACCAGATATTTTGTGTACAACTAGGGGTCTAAACCTGTCCTTCATATTATTTGGAATCATGGAATTATACAGTTGTTTGAGTTGGAAGGGATCCTTAAAGGCCATCTAGTCCAAACCCCCTGCAGTGAGCAGGGACATCTACAGCTAGATCAGGTTGCTCAGAGCCCAGTCTAGCCTGGCCTGATTTATTAATTTCAATATGGTTTATTAATTTTATATGTGTCTGTGGGCTGGGCTCTGTGAAGATATCTTATCTGAGCCCAAGGAAATGCAGTTTCAATGTTCTGCAGAATGTTTGCTAGACCCTTCTGAAATGATATGAAAAATATATGACCACCACTGCACTCTGCTCATTGTATAAGACAGAGGAAGAAAGTGAGAATTATGAATATTGTTAGTTCTAGAGAAAAGGAGCACATGGAAGTTTTCATTCTTCTGGTGACTTTAATAAGGATAAATATCTGTATGTTCTCAATTTTTTGCACAAAGAGCAAAAACCCACTGCCTAGACACTCTTTAGCTTAAATCATTCTATATTTACTGGTTAGCCGTTAGTTGAATAAGAAAAAAACAAACAAACAAAAAACACATCACCAACCCCCCCCCCCCAAAAAAAAAAACCCAAAAAAACCACAGACTTTCCCAAGCAAACATTCCTTTAGATTTCTCTTAAACACAAACACTTGTTTTTCAAGTATCAGATAGATTTTCTTTTTGTCTAATTTCATTCCACTATTTTATACCTGCATAGTTTTTATTCTTCAGTCCCTTGTCACCCCAAACAAGGCTGTGTTTGAACAGACTAAAGGTATTTGTATATTGCTTATAATCTAGTGAAACATGTCTTTGACTAAGTGGCCATTGGCATCAGTGAAACCTTTGCTTTGGCATGGTTTTTACCGGGATCCCAGGGCTTGGTTCATAGCTGGCAAGTCCCACAGAGCTTTGCAGAAAAGCAGTATTACAGCTACAAAGCCAGAGTTATGACTCAGATACACCTTTCCTAAGGAAAATAAAGTTTCCTTGAGTGCAAGAACTTGTGGGAGATTTCAGGATTTTCCATCTATGTTGTTTTTTTTTTTATCAAGGTAAGGAAATTCCCACTGATAATTGTAGAGAGGTCAGCACTGAAATGACAAGACCTTGGAACTTAAGGTGAATAGTGAGAATTAAGCTGTCAAGAGCTGACTTCTTTCAGCAGGAGAACAGAGTATTTGAGGGGCAGATACCAGCAAACCAGCCCAGCCACATCTATACTCCAGCCCCTTTTCCAGTTGCCTGTCAGGGGTGATGGATCATAGCAGTGGTGATAGTCATGAGTCCTTTAAGTAAGTCCTATTAAAACCCAGGTATTCTTTTTTGTCTCCTGTTTTGAGGTGTGAGGCAATGGGCAGAGAAGGCAGGAAGGAGTTTCTCTGCTATAATGTGAATTTGTGTCTCTTTTCCTCTTAAAATCTAGACTTAGCAATTGAAAAAGAGAGAATATTGATCCGATGGGCAAACTCTTCAAGCTATCGTGTTGTGTTCAAAGATGGGAATTTGCTAGTACTCTAAGCACAGAAACATCTGCAGAAGTGGGTGGAAGGGAAGTGCTTTGGGAGCACAGATAATTATTGGGATTGTTACATGATAGATGGGGCTATTTTCTCCAATATGTGCAGGCAGTTCATAATGACTGCATCCCCACAAAGGGATCCAACACACAGTAACTGTAAGGAAAAGGAAAGATCATTGCCATCCAAGTTTCAGCCAGAAAGTTCAACGTCCTTTTCACTTCAGAAAGAAATACAAAGTAAATCTTTATTCAAGATTAATTCTTTTGTCCATGACCAATAAGTCATAATGAGGAACACCTACAATTCCCAATTATAAGATAGTGTTAATCGTGGCCGGGACTGAGGAGTTCACTCAACTCTGTGAATCCTTTGTCAATGGCTCTAAACATCAGTCCACGCACATTATAATTAGAAGGAGGATATTTTCTTATTCAAGATATTTTTTTATTTGTATATTTAATCCTAAATATTCGGAAAAAGAGATTTCACTGGAATGTGAACTATTTGAAATGACTTGGTGCTAAATAGAAGCACACTCATCTACAGTGTATATCAAGGAAGAGAAAAACTGGGAGAACATTTTCTCCATTATATATCAAAATTTTGAGTTCATTGTCCTTGACTTCATTAGAAGTTTTTATCTCTGTTACTTTACTTTCATGCTTGGAAGGAGGCCACATTTCTGAAATTCATGCAGATAAAGTTATTGAGTATACTCAGTGTGAGTGGAGAGCATAATAGCAAACTATAAAAGTAGAAAGTCTGTTTGTATGAGTTATGTCTATGTATCTATTCTGGAGGATAGTACCAGATCTAGAATATATTACACTGCTGAATGTGCTTGGGCCCACTCAAGGTTATAGTGTTCTTGTTCTCCTCCATACAGCATTATTATTCTGTTCAGTTGTGTAATGGTTGCTCTGCTCTAAGAGAAAGGGTTTAACACAGAAATAGATGCCAGCATACGAGCATGTAAAAGAAAAAAAAAAAGAAAAAAAGAAAAAAAAAAGCATATAGATGAGTACAGATTTAACAGAATAGAGTTTAGTATGTTAGTAACAGCAGATACGTTTGTCAGTTTCAGAGAAAAATAAAAAAAAATAAAAAAAATACTACAGTAACATCCCTTGCATCAAATTTCAAAAATTTCAGCTCTTCTACAGTGGTTTTCAACTCTAGGTCACTAAAGCTCTCAGAAACTGCTTGAGAGCACACAGGAGCCAGACCAAACAATTCTTGTTTGCAGTAAGACTCCCATATGTTCTTGACTAAGAATCAACACTCTCACTTGCCTTTTTCCACTTAAGTTACATCATTTTGAGTAGGACATAATATTTAAGGATATAATGTTGCCAAGAAATTGGGCTGTTGGCAATGCAATCAAAGAAATCATAGACTTCTTGTGGAACTTTAAGTAAATCACTTTCCCCCTGTTTTTCTACTAAGTACAGCAGACCTTTCTTGATTATCCATATTGTAGTAGCATCCACTTCTACCTTCAACCACAGTTTCCAGGTGCCTTTCTAACACAAGATTTTGTACCATTATAACACTTGAACACCTTTCAAGTATTCCAAACAATTCTGAATACTTTCCCAGTTTGCACAAAACATCTCTTGCCCTTACGCAGTACAGAGTTGATTCAGTATCTAGCAGAGGGCATTCACCCATTAGGCATGATAAGGTTGCCTTGGCATAATCAGTGGTGTAATAAGTACTAACATAAACATTATCTTTTATTATCCTACTTAAGACATATTACTGGGTGATGGTCATTGGAAGATGTTGCCTCTTAAGATGTAGAAGAAACAGATTTTTATGTTAGTTTTCTAATTGGAAGAGGTCAAGAACAACTCCATAAAGGTTAAAATCACTACACGTTCAATTTGGATATCCCCAGATGGACACCTCTCAACCTATTCCACGTTAAGCTCCTGCTAGGGTACCTATAAATGCAAGATAGCCTTCTTTGCATTGGAAATTGAGTTCTTGGAATTACCTAAATGACAAATATAAGAAATTTAGCTAAGAATATTCATATAATTTAAATTCCTGTCCTATTTGTATTCAGATATGACTAAATCATAAGTTTCTTAACAAAATAAGTCCTAAATGGAAGCACTATCTGCCTCTTTAAATCCAGGGGCACGCTTACAGATCAGAGGAAAACCTGCCTGCAGAAAAGTTTGCTTGAAAACTGCATGGCTCAAAAGCTGTTACTTGCTATGCACCTCATGCACAGAATTGCCTTCTGCTGAGGAGTACAACAAGCACAGGCTGTATGTGTTTTAAGGTTGTTTGATATCACTTGCATAGTTCAAATAGATTTTATGACATATCCTTTTGCTCGAGTAATGATTTGTTGTTCTATTTTGTTTCATTAAGCCATTATTTGTAAAGTGTTTTGTGCTGCATTGCACGAAAGCTGCTATATAAGCAATTTTATGGGCAGGAATGACAACTCATGTATACACAGGCAAAGATGAATGATGCCAAATATTCAACACAGTTTTTCCTTTCCCTAAATCATTTGTTTTGAGGAGGGGTAAAGTAAAATAAGGAAGTAGGTGTTGTATGTAATAGGTGTAACTGTTACTGCTGGTAGACGACTTAAGAAAAAAATCAAAGAACATGAAAAATATCTCCAAATAATATCTATTTGAATGTGGCCACAGTATAAATTACTCAATAAAACAGACCGTATAAATTACTCAATAAAACAGAACCATGCAAACCACAGAGCAAAAATAATAACATCAAATAATTCATTTCCCAAATATCGAAAAAGAAAAGGTAAAAGAAATGAATCCTTTATCATCGTCAGAGCTGACTCTAAACTACAGAAGTTTAAGTGGACTGAACTATTCTAAAATTTTCAGTAGGAAGCACATGTCTATTGAACATGTCTGTTCAGAGCAATCTCCTGGAAGAGCCGTTACCTGGGTGAAGGAAATTTGACTATTGGATGAAAATTCTCAACAGTTTCCTGCCTCAGGGACAAGGACCTTCTCTCCAGGATCATTTAATGAATAATCCTATACAGCTGATGTAGTTCATGCTTCTCAGGCTTGATCATCTTCACTTGGCTTCAGCTCCATCTCTAAACTAGCACCAGGTTTAGTCCATTTTCTAGGAGCTTTTGTTAATCCTGAGCAAATGATCATTCTTAGCAGCATGGGATTTCCCCATGTCAGTTAATTTCTACAACAATGCATTCACAAACAAGCTTTACTCATACATATTTTCTGAAGCATGTTTTTAGACTTCTGCTCTATTTTGGGGTAAAATTTGCTCCAATCCTTATGTGATGTTGTTAACCATTGATGGAAGAAGATTAAACGTCTATTAAATCATCTCTTCTTGAAGAAGATGAATTTTTGATATTTATTAAGAACAGATGTATTTGTTTGTTTAGCTGGCTTTCTAAGTGAGATCATTCTTGACTATTCAGCTCCTGATCTTCTTGTTCTGTACAAAGAGTGCCCTTCTAGTTACAAGCACCCAATGGAGTAAATGACCTCCTCTTATCACATAAGAAACAATTTACAAGCATACTACCAAAATAAGCAGCCTTCCAGCAGTGCTGGAATACCCTTTTACTGATCTTCATGCTTTTTGCTCTGCAATTCGCTCTAACAAAATAAGTCTTCACCAACCAGTCAGAGGATATCATACACATTTCCGTACAGAAAGTAAGTAAACAAGAAAAAAGTTTGGGTTTTTTTCTGTAAGGACAATCAAATATCTGAGAATTTTGCTCATACAGTTAGTGGAGTCTTCATCTGCAGAGATACACAAAACCCAATCAAGCACTACACGTTTCCACAGGGAGATTGGTCTAGAAGACTTTAAGAGGTCCCTTCCATCTTCAACCATTCTGCGATTCTATTAAATACTGCTTGAAGAATTGTCACCTTTTGCAACTTGGGCTAAAAAAAACCTTTCCAGGATCATCCCACAGGAAATACCAGTTTTCCCTATAAAATAAAATGTTTCCAACAGTGTCATATGTTTCCATTAAGCTTGACTTCCAGCTTTGCCTGTTGGTTACCCAATTTTATGAATACAAGTGTGTATATTTCAGTGCTGCAGTGAGAATGATATACTCACATTACTGCACTGACTAAATCCTAGACAACACAGAACATCTAGAGCTGACAAAGAGACAAAGAAATCGGGGTAAAAAACTTTTTCTCCCATTTTGTAGAATTCAGATGGGACGAATCAGAAGTGGCTGGCTCATGAGTTAAGCAGTCATAGAAACACGGAAGTCATAGAATCATAGATTCATAGAATCAGAGATTCATAAATTCATAGGGTGGCTTGGATTAGAAGAGACCTCCAAGATCATCAGCGAAGTTGTGATCCCTGAGTTCCAAATGTTTCTTGTCTCCTACCAGGGAAGAGACAACAAAACCTGAGCCAAGGGACATACATAGGTCCGGCACTAATGGTTAATTGCCAGCTCTGCTCTCCCTAGCAGCTACGTGCTTGACTAGACTTGGATATCTCTGAAGCATCACTGCTTTTGGGAGACTGAGGCAATTCATACCTTTTGGTAGTGGGGCCTTGGACCAAAGCATGGCCTGGTTACTAATACAACCAGAAGTTTATTCCCAGATAGTTGAGGTGCATTCATTATAATGTGTATCTAACGCAAATTATTCATTTTAATTTTGTTCTGTCCTCCCTACGCACACTTAACTTGCATTGACAGGAGATCAGAACAGACTCCCTCTGCTTTTACTTATTAGCAAGTGTTACGAGGATTATTTTGGTCGGGGATGGTTTTGGGTGCGCTGCAGTGATGTGTCTGACTCATCCCCTATTGTAGCAAGTAGGGAGGGTTAATTTCACAGTGTTAATATGAAAAAGCATGTGGAAAATGTAATGCTTCAAAGAGCTGCCTTCTGTGGAAAGTCATTGCTAATTAGATAGTACGTGGGTGTCTTCTGGGTCTCTGTAAACTATAGGTCATGCCAATATTTGAATCCTCTGAAGATTTTAACGTAATGAGGGGGAAATAATTAGCATTTCACCTTTCATGGAGAAATTGTGATTAACTACAAACTAAATCCTGTTAACGATTCTAAGGTTTTCTGGAATTGTGAAGTTCCTTGCTGTTTTCAAAGCTGTGTGCTTAATGACAACCAGAGGGCACAAGGGAGCCTTACTGACTATCACAAAGGGTCTCCATCTCTCTCATACAGACAATTATTGTCATCACCTCTTTATGCTAAAACACTGCCTTTATCCAACTGAATCTTGAATGGTATTGTGCTAAGTTCTGCCTCTCAGTACAGAAAGACACAGTCTCCCATTTGACTTAAAAACTGATAAAGAAATCAGAAGAGTTAATTATTTTCTATGAAGTCAGTTCACATAATAAATCAAACTCAGGATGACAGAACTGAAGCTCTCAGGCTCATATATTGCTTCTCATGGCCAGAAATGTTGAGAGTATGTTATCCTCTTCGCAGAGGATTATAGGGAGTTGAATGCCAGGATGTCACACCATTTTTTTCCAATGGGAATATCCAGTCCACAAAAAAAATGGTGAGTACAGCGGGACACAGGTACATAAGTGAACTCTAAGTCAGATAACTTATGTAGTAAGTACAATATTATCATAACCTAAACCCCCATGTAGCTCTCAAGACACTCTGTGTTAAGCTCCTGTTGTTAGTTAATTAGAAACTGTTTCAGGCATGTGTGTAACAGCTGCAGCCACAATTCTGATTGACATAAAGTCTTAACCATATTATGCAATATTTCTGCTCTTGCCATTAATTACCTGCAGTATGATCCAGCCTCAGCAGAAATGCTCTCCAGGTTTGTTACTACCTTACATTAGTATTTATAGTTATGTTTGTTTCACAGCCCTTGCCTTGTGACTGGGGATGGAACTTAAGTCTGGAAATTCCCTCAGTTTGTCAGGTTTCCTTTGTCTGCAGAAAGAGTATAGAGTCATATTATTTTGCCAGAAGAACAAAGTCTTCAGTTTTCTCTTGCATCCAAATATACAGAACTTTAACCTCCAAGAGCACCCATCAAAACTTGCAAGAAGGTCCATCCAAGATCCAGCCACAAAGCTGGTTTTAGGACTCTCTGCTCTTTCTTATATAACCTAAAATAGCAATTCCTTTGGAGTCACATGACCAAATCATACTACATCTTAGATGTGATTCCTATAACATAAATCATAAAATCATAGAATGGCTTGGGTTGGAAGGAAACTTAAAGATCATCCAGTCTCAAATCCATGCTGTGGACAGGGCTGCCATGCACCAGATTAGGCTGGTTTGGGCCCCATCCAAGCTGGCCTTGATTGCTTCTAGGGATGGGGCATCCACAACTTCTCTGGGCAACTTGTTCTATTGCCACCTCACACTGAGTAAAGAATTTTTTCCTAACATCAAATCTAAATTTCCCCTCTTTTGGTTTAAAGACATTCCCACTCACCTGCTTTTGTGCTTGCCCTGTGTACATTCCACTCCTTAATACATTCCAGTGTAAGCATCTCCCCCTGGACCTTCAAAGCATTGCTGATGAACATGTGTTTTGTATCCATGAACTCTATCCCTTGAATCTTAAGGAAATACTAAATTTTGTGGTCTGATTTTGTGTGCAAAGCCAGCAGAGCCCAGTGAGGTATGCTCATCCAAAAGTAGGATGCAAACTGTTAGTGTAGATCATTCTGTGAGCAAATGACAATGCTGTATCCATGCTGTGCCATGGCTTCACTCTTTTCATGTAAAGATAGAGCAAGTATATCATTTTAAAGTGTCATTTTCATTAGAAATGTGTGGAACCTGGTTTCCAAAAACCTTCGGCAGAGTGATGTCACATAGAACCAAGCATAGCCTCAGTACTTTCAGTTCCCCGATGCCTTCAGCAATTTTCTGACTGATTGTGGGGTGCCCTCTCAGGAATGCTCCAAGATACTTTGCCATGTGGCATTTCAGCTGGCACCAGCCAGCAGAATCAGGCCTGCCCTGAATCACAGTGGGAGACCCACAGCCATCTCCAATCCAGCTCTCTCTGTAGGTAGTGTGGACCATATGTGTTCCCTGGCAGGTTGCAGCTAGCAATGCTGAACATAAGAGCTGGCAGTTCTCTGGCCATTTTCCCTGAGAAACCCCAGATATCAGAGTTGTCAGCCACTGACAGGCAGGAGATTCGGCCAAGAGCCATCTGTTCGTGCTTACTTTTTGCCACTGCCATTGCTGATGTCCAGCAAACTCCCACAAGCCTGCGCAATGAAATGCCTTTGGCCCCATATAAAAACTGGTGCTGAGAGGAAGTAATCACGGGGAGCCAGCAACTTCTGCCTTTAAAATCACTATGCATGTGAGAGGAAATTAGTGAGAAGAGGAAGAACAACATGACCACCTACCTTTCTGGAACAAAGTAGTGTGTCACCATATGTGTATGCTTTGGGGCCCCAGGGGTGCCATACTTGGAAGAGAGGCACCATCTTCATCCAACAAATTAATAATAGAATTGTAAATTAAGGCTATAGTTTAATTTAACAATTGCTGTAGAGTGAGTTAGAGAAGGGCCATGTAGCTGATTGGAGGTCTGGAGCACCTCTCCTATGAAAACAGGCTGAGAAAGTTGGGATTGTTCAGACCGGAGAAGAGAAGGTTTGGGGGAGTCCTCACTGAAGCCTTGTGCATACACAGGGGCTACAGGAAAGACTGGGAAGTATTCTTTACCAGGGATTTAGTGGTAGTACAAGAGTTAATGGTTTTAGACTAAAAAAGGGTAAGTTTAGATCAGATATGAAGAAGAAATTCTTTAGTATGATGCTCTTATAGCACTCAACAGTTTACCCAGTGAGGCTGTGGGGATCCCATTCCCAGAAATGTTCAAGGCCAAGTCGAATGGTTAGATGGGAGCATGGTTAGATGGGAGCATGGAAATCCTGATCTTGTCATTGGCAACCCTGCTCACAATACGGAAGTTGGAACTGAATGATCTTTAGGTTACCTTGCAACTCAAACCTTTCTGTGATTTTATGGTTCTATGATATTCACACTAAAAACTCAGGGGGAAATGCAAATAGTGAAGGTGATATGACAGATTTTGATAGCCTACCTAGTTTAGACATGATATTGCCTAAAACAAACACATCATTAGACTTCACAGCTATGTGAACTACACTCATTTATATGGCTCAAGCTGGGATAATGCTGTGAGAAGTTTTCAGGTTATATTTTGAAGCAGGAAGCAATTCCCATACTAAATTCCCCTTGAAGATAAATACATGCAGACACTACGGTCCCAGCAACCTGAAATCTTGCCTTCCATATCAGCTTAATGAAAGAATCCTGAAGAATGGACTTAAGGCAAAAATATCATTTAATGGATGTGAACGTCATTCAAGAAGAAGTGGAAAAACCTGTTCTGTGGTGTCAGGACAACAGGATTACTCCCAAATGTCAGAGAAACAGCTGGTGACTGGAGGCACCCATGAAAGGTGGTTGTAGATCCATGGAACATCCTTCCAGAAATCCCCTTAATTTATCCTTCCTAAATCCTTTGCGGTTCCGGAGGAAACCTCCGAGCCTTCTGGGAGAAAAAGTGGGATGTTAGGACCGAGCTGGCTGCAATTATTGCCTGGGGACACTAGATGGAGATGCCGCTAGGGATAGAGAACAGGTGAGGGGCTCTGTCACCAGCCTTACAGGAAAAACAGAGGGGGTAAGTGCCTTCATCTCACTGTTATTGACTCTGTTGGCTTTAAGTTTGGCTTAAAAGCTTTCTGTTTTCAGATCCCATTACAGCTCTATACAGCCATTAGTTAATTAAGTTATGTCACCGGAGTCTGTTTAAGGTTGGAGATGCTGTTATTCACTGCCAGCTCTCTCAGGCTTCCCCTCTCCCTCTCCACTTCACCCCTTGCCACGGACAAATTTGGAAAATACAGTAAAAATCCAGCTTTGAGTGGATCAAAAAAAGTTATTTTATCATTGATGAGGCTCATCCAACACAGTATCCCTGCACCAAGATCATCAAATCACTATTTCTACACAACTATGGCACCTACAGCTTCCAAATCCCAAAGCCATAACTAGAAGCTATTAATTTCTTTTTCCCCCTTCACGAATGCCTCTGACTCCCCCACAATACACTACCTAGAATCTGGAGTTTGCCTGTAAATAGAGGAAACCCTCAATGCACGCTAGACCGAGTGCTTCACAGAGGAAGGCATTGTATGTCCTCCACAACACACAGGGGAGGAAGCAAATTGGCAAAGTAAAAGAATGGCTGTCCCCACTTCTATTTACCCCAACTCATGTGCCAACACCATCAGTTTTGTCTGGAAAACAACCTCTTATGATTTCTGTTACCACCATTTCTTGTTTGAACTATGGGCCACCTCATGTGATGTAAGCTAGCAGAGCTCATAGTGAGTCCAAAAATCCAACCAATCGCTCTGTACTGACAGTCTGTGCAGTTGATGGACAGAGCATTTATAGCATACTGCCATAATAACATGACTCCCAAGACCTTGCAACATACTTGTTTTCAACAGTACACTGTGTGACTGCACTTCCTTGGCTCTACATTTGATTTCTGTACATCACACCACACAGCCCAGTATCAGTTTTAAGGTCCTAACCTGCTTATCTCTCATGTGATAGTCCATATTATCTTACCATTTCTCCCAGTGAGAGTTTGTTAATTATAATTAAAATGTGAAAGAGAATCCATGTGAATAAGTATGTGGAGCACATGCAGGTGGTAGTGCAGCCATTTTGGAACTCTCTGAATCCTTGAAAGAAAGGATTCAAAGTGCTGTGCTGCATTTGTGTGGGAAAATGTGATGCATTGGCAGCTCAAGACTCAGACAATTTAGAACTGATTATCACCATGAGCCACACCTCTGCCAGTATCAGCTATTTTTCTAGGAAGTCATCTGCAGAGGGCTGTGAAGATTAAACCAAACTAAATAAGACCGAAGTATTAATTATTGCTACAGAGAAAATATGAATCAATATGAATGATGAAGCATGTATTTGGCCATGTGGCATAGGCATTTGACTTCTGTCTTAAGGGCTAGAGATAACTTCAACATCCTTTCAAGTATTAAAAAAGTTGAGTTGGACTTGATGATCCTTATGAGATCCTTCTAATTCAGGATATTCTATGATTCTGTGTTCTATGATTCGCTTCTGCCAAGAGCTCCACCTAAGGATGCGTGCAGTCAAGTAATGCTAAAGCATGGAGTCTGATGCAAAGCAAAGAGCAAATTCGTCTAGGCCCTGCAGAAGCTCAGCAAACCTGGTATAACCTCTGCTGCTTTTGGAAGATGAGATTTTTAATGGAAACAAAATTAAAAAAAAAAATTAGAATAAATTAATGCATTCCATTGATTGAGAGCAAAGTACAGAGTGAAGCCTTGCAGATATTTACCTTGCTTTCAGAGGCTGGAGATTTTACAAGCCTGGAGTGCAACAGACAAAACTGGTAGAGCTGAAGCTGCAGTATTTTTCTTTTAGCAGGGAGAAGTTTCATTCTTCAGAAGAAGAGAAGTGATACAGTCATCACCAGATGATCTGGCTGCATTTTAGTCTGTGCAGAAACTGAACCCAAAGGCTACTCAAGCAAAGGAAAGAAGAAAACTGCTTCTGACAAGTGACAACATGTTGTACTCAGAATGCTTCTTATCGGAACATGTAACAATTTAGGAATTTGCTTCTTACATTTTCTAAAAGCATATTTTTAGCATCACTGACTAAATTAACTACCTTTTCTCCTTTCTCAGTGTCTTTATTGAATGCCACTGACAGTAAGAAAGCAGAAAAATCCAGTGCTTTTTCCTTATGGGACACAGCCCAGGGTCTTCATAGTCAAACACGATGCAAAGTCAGTTGTCTTTCTCAGGCAACAGACCTTATGAAGTCATGAGGTCACAGCAATTATGTGATGGGTCTGAAATGAGGGGAAGAAGGTGTAAATATTCCACCACTGGTTCAGGAGTGTGAGTTCAGGACTTCACCAAATAGCAAAAGCTAACAAAATACAGTATCTTTAATCCAACCTTAAATTAATTTGCAGAAAGCACTGGGTCCAACTGGAAACTGAACGCAGTAGTGGAAAGTGGAGTGAGTGCTTATCTTTAGACACATCTCGGTCCTCAATCAATAAACAGCTTCCAGACTGTCCAATCATTATTACTGGATGCACAAGGAGATGTCAGCTCAATTTCCATCAAGGTGATGAAATTTCAAATCCAGACATTCTTGTGAATTCTGGACCAGGTACCTACTGATTTCCCAAAGTGAGTTCAGGATCCTACAGGACCTGAGATGGCGATGAAGCTGAGAATCATAAACAGTTCAGTGTAACTAGTGCTACCCTCTGTTTAAAAACTTAGGTAAAACTGTGTCAGTGACTCTTAAGCAAAGACCTAGCACCTGCAGAGCTTTAGGCAGATTCTTCTAGTAGAACAAAACTACTGAGCCTTACCATATTCTTCCTAGCTAGAGTCAAAATGCAGAAGGCTATGTAGTCTACCTCCCTGCGTTAATAAAATATAAGCCAAAAGCTCTGAAACCCAAAGGCTTAAAAGTTAGGCACTGCAATCAGTGTTCTATCTTAGACCTGCCATTGAGTTCAGAAACATGCAATGACTAGGTGAAAAGACCCATGCTTCCGTATGAACCTAAGAACTGTCTGTGTGGACATGAAGTGTTTGGATGAAATAGCCCCTGGCATGGACTCCATCCTCAGTTCCTCAGTGGTTGAAGCTCTAACATTAGGTCTTCATTCTTGAGGGCAGGGGTTAACAGCTGAAATGGCAGCAGGAAAAGATTAAACACTAGGAAGGAGTACTTTGTCAAGACACTACCTGACAGTTTTCAGTGAAAACATACCCAGAAAGGATCAATTAGGTAAATTAAGACTAAGGCTCTTGTTGCAAGAGAGTGCCCATGTCCCAGCACCATGAACAGAGAGCAGCTTTCTCCTGACAGATTTAGATTAGGTGTCAAGGAATAAAAATTCACTCAGAATGTGGTGAGGCACTGGAACAGGTTGCCCGGAGACATTGTGGATGCCCCATCTCCGAAAGTGTTAAGGGCAGGTTGGATGTCCTGGGCAGCCTGATCTGGTGGCTGGCAACCCTGCCCACAGCAGGGGGTTCGAATCTTTAAGGTCCCTTCCAATCTAAGCTATTCAATGATTCTATGCTTCACTGAGTTTGGGAGCTCTTCCAGACCATGAATGAATATGCACCCTGAGCATTTCAAGTGTAATCCAAGAGCGATCATCTCTGTGGCTCCAGCATAGCAACACAATGAGACCCATCCACTATAACCACAGCAGGATGAATGATGCTGTGGTCAGACATTCTGAGATATTGTTTACTGCAGTCACTGTGGGTCAGTGTGAGATTGTTTCTTTTGCCCCCTTCACACGTAAGAGAAGTGTATTTCTGATCTCACAGTCTGCTAAGTCAGTCCAGCAAAGTGGGGATGGGGGAGATGGGCTATGTCAGAACACCTCCTCCCATTTCCATTTTGTGGTTGCATAGGTTTTGATACCCTTTCAGTGTGCAACCCTGAAACAGCTGTAGGAACGGGGCATTGGTGGCTCAGACGTGCAGACTTAGGATGGGTAGAAGGAAGAGAGGTAGCTGGGAGGCTTTGCTGCATTATAGTTATCATGTTCATAGTGCCTGGTCCCAGAGCCAGACTACAGTCTGAGCTGGGACTTCAGTTAATTACTACCTTGAAGAGATGAGCTATGACAGATAATATCAAGCCCACAAGCACCTTGATGTTCAGCATGCAAAATCTCTCATGAGCTGGGTTTTCTCAGGCCACTGTGCAAAGACTGATCTCAGAGTGAGTGCTTTGCTGTCTCCGCAGCCAATCTGACCCCAAATGCTCGCTAAACACAGCACCAAGCGCCCTATTTTGCATTGCCTGTAACATCCCAAAACAGTGTCTGACTTCTCAATTAGTCTGAGAGAGGACTGTAAACTTGAAATCCAAACTGATGGACTGTGAAATCCATATCACGTTGTCACCCACAGCACACTCTCCCTGCTCTGCACCGATCTATAAATAGACTTTCATTATTAGCAAGCAGACAAAGGCAGCTTGGAAGATGTTCCACTCTGGCACTACTCCTGGCTTACTGATTTCTCGTTTTCACCTTGATAGAGGAGTGAAGATGGGGACAAGCAGGGAGGGGCGACTTAGCAGAAACTGAGCTGAAATCATTTTTTCCCCTAGCCAGTATTATGTCTGCGGTTTGGGTTTTGTGGTTTTAGTTCTTCTTTTTTTTTTTTTTTCTTTTTTTTTACCTTCTTTTTTCCTTTCTGTTTTCTCGCCTGGAGCCAAGAGAATCAGAATACATTACCTCATGCAACAGAATACATTACACCCACCTCCTGTGGTAGGTCATCTGTTTAAGCTCCTGGAGTTTGATTACTAGCTCCCAACAATGTAGGAAGATATTCTTTGTTGCAGTAATTTGAATGGCTTAAGGGATAAAACAACTTGGGAAATACGGAAGGACTTGAATTTTCAGGCAGGAGGCAAATTCCAACCTGTCAGCCTCGATTCCAAGTTCTAGTCTTTGGAAAGACTGAGACAATGAGCGCTTTTTTGAAAATCCTGAATTCACAACAGAGTGGCTGATGCTACCCAACAGCAAAGAGCACTTCCACAGTGATAAGAGATACAGACGCTGTGACCCTGAGGCATAAACCAGGGAAGTTCAGAAGATTTGTGCTCCTCAGCCACAAGATACATAAAACAAAACCTTTGTGCATCTTTTCTTTTCAACAGTCTAGTCATCCTTCAACAGAAAAGAAACTCACAACAGGAGCTGAAAGGAGCAGAATAGTTAACTTTTCTTGTTCATTCATACTTCAGGTCTAAATGCCAGCTCTGTTCTACCTACTGGTCCCTTATGGCATGCAGCAATATTTCTTCCTGTGGCTTTTACATCAAGGTCAATTAAACAAGGCACTGTCTGACCACTATTTGTAAAATACGAATTTCTCAGTGAAATTGCTGGATGTAAAATCCAGGAGGATTTACATCTGGATCAAATAGGATTATGTGAAGTTCTGAGATAGCTGGTAGTGTTCATTTGCTCTGCAGACTGCTCTTTTTTATCTCAGTTTTCCTTGAAAAATGAAGCAAACTGGTAAATACTCATACTTCATAGAATCATAGATGATAGAAAAATTACTGTTGGAAAAGACCTCTAATATCATCCAGTCCAACTATCAATCCAGCATTTTGTGTGTGCTACCTGTGAAGATCTTATCCACGGAGCTATTTTTGAGGGTGTTGCCCCATTGATATATTTTTGCCGCAGCATATAAATTCACAACTTTCCACCCTCTATTGAGCCCTGTCAGACATTTCTTCCTCATGACAAATTTCAGTTCCACAGCTTCTCTTAAATGCGACTAAAATAGTCCATAAGGCTTTTCTGGAATTTACATCTATGGGCAAGAGATAGAGTGGAGAATGTTGTACACAAACCACTGTAAGCTGCATCTATTATATTTTCAAAGCTTTGCTCTTTGTGCTTCGGTCTAATATATACTCCATAAATGGTCACATATGTAAATCAAGAAGATGGTACGTTTCAGCTTAAGAGCGCAGAGTATTTGAGGCATTGAAACTGTTGGAAAGAGAATGTTAAGTATTGTCACATCTGCAGCCTTGCAGAGGCTTGGGATAGCAGTTTTTAGAAAGGAAACCTAACAATCCATCTTCTTGGGGTGGTACATGGGTACTAAGTGATCACAGAGTCAAGCTGATTCTGATTCTTCCTGCCAGAAATGAGATAGAAGGTCACATATCTGTGGGTGACAACTGTAGCATGTCTCACTGAATAATGTTGGGGAATTATTCCATGAAGTAATACACTGATTCAAATGTTTCTCCCAAAAGTCTAAGTTCAAGAACTGTAACAAAACCCAGAAGAATGTAATCTAAACTTGCATTGTAAGTAGGTGACTCCAAAAGTAATGTCTTTTGTTTGTTTTCACATAAATAACAAGAGATACGAAGAGTACACAAACACTGTTTGATAGAACAAATTCTCAGCTACAAAACAATTTCTCAACATAGTCATCACCATTAGGTATGCAATTTTTGCTAGCAAAATGAATGACATGCTTGTAAAAAACTGAATTGGCAGAGGTGATCCATTATTTCACAGCTGCTATGATGGTGTTGTTGCCAGGAAAATGTTGCCCATAAAGTCCATCTTTAATCGGCCCAAAAACATGGAAATCAGAAGATGCCAATTCCAGACCATATGGTGAGTGTGGTAGGGCAGTCCAGATAAGACTTGCAATGTGCTCCATGGTCATCATACTGGTATGGGGACTGAAGTTATTGTGTTGTAGGAGAAAAGTTGTCTTCTCTGTCCTGACTTTGGAAGTTTGAGTCCTCATCTTAGTCATAATCGCAATGTAGATGTTAGAGTTGATGGTTTACCAAGGTTCCGGGAAATCCAGCAGGATCATCCAATTCCTGACCCAAAGTGCAGTGCATATCATTTTACCCTCATCTTAAACTTCTTGTTCATTGGAGAATTCATATCACCACTCCATGGACTGTCATTTTGACTCCAGGTCATAGTGGTGACCCCACATCTTGTCACTGGTAATGAAGCATTTCAGGAAACTGTAACCTTCAGCCTTGTATTGGTTCCATAGGTCCTGACAATTTTGTATAAGGTGCTCTTTCTGTTCCTATGTGTGTATTCACGCTGCAAACTTTGCAGCATTCCAGCATTGCTACCATCTTGTCCAGTTTAGCCAATATTCAGCTCTGTACACAATTCTCTGGTTGTAATTTGCGGGTTCACACAAATTACCTGATCAAGTTACTCTTCATTTCATGTGATACAGCTGTGCACAGCTATCCAGAGCACAGCTTGCCTTTCACATCTCTGTCACAACTGCTGAAATTCACCACCCACTGCCTCACTGTGCTCAGATCCATTGTTTAGTCTCCACAAATGTTCAGCAAGTATCAATGAATGTCAATGGGTGCCGACTTTACCATGTGGAGAAATTCAGTTCCACACCTTTGCTTCATAGACATTTACATGTCAGACATCATTTTGTTGGACTGCCCCTCTGCTGCCATCTGTTACATGGCAGAAAAATGTAATGTAAAAATGTAATGTAAAAATGTAATCTCCTTCTCTGGAGATGTTCAAGACCTGCCTGGATGCCTACTTGTGCGACCTGGTGTAGGGAACCTGCTTTGGCGGGGAGGCTGGATTCGATGATCTTTGGAGGTCCCTTCCAACCCCTTCAATTCTGTGAATATTGGAAAGAAGGTTCAACCTCTACTGCCATATCACCAACTTCCAACTCTGACATCATGTGTCAACATAATAAAATACAAGGCATTACTTTTGGAGCGTATGTCATACTTTCACAGATTTCATGGTTGGAATGGGGGTTGTAGATGGAGTTTTACTATGTTCACATGTCTACTTTCCCATAGACACTGAAAATGATTTTCTGAAGTTGAACGGTATGCAAAGCTACAATAATCTATGATAGTTTCATGCACCTCCTCCGTTTTAGAAAACCTCAAGACTAATTAAAGTTCATGGAAAGACACTTTGGAAATCTATGATCCAAATTCACTGATTAATGAAATTAATATTAGGACAATAAGGAATACTGCCAGAATAACATATGCTCATGAGTCTTAACAACAACTGGGAAAAAAAAAAAGAGATACTAGATATTTTAAATCTATTAAGCACTTCTATTTTGTGTATTGACACAGGTAATGAGTTCTACAGAAGGAATGCTACACTTGAAAGTCTTTAACACTAAAAGCTTAATTTAGTGTACAATGAATAATACAGGGAGCCCATTCATGGGTCGATCAGAATGGAACAAGAGAGCACCAAAGGAGCAGACAGATCATGTTAATAGGAAGCTTGAGGCTTATTTAAAAATCTATACTGTAGTTAAAATTAGAACACAAATTGGAACTTGGCATTCTGTTGATCAGGAAATTGGTAATGGGATACTAAAACCTTGCACTTCTCTCTGTCTGGTCCTAGTTAGAAGAGGACAAAGGCGATGACAGTCACAGTGTCATATACCACAGGGAGCCATTAAAAAAAGTGATAAAATAAAAAAAAAATCAGCATTTTTCAGCTATTCACACAGCATGGTGTCTGCTGTATTCCTTTATTATTCCAAGTACAGAGATATATGGGTCAAAACACACAAGCAAGTGCTATTATTGTTATCTTCTCCATGACTGTTCCAAGAATAAATAATCATTTTGATTTTTGTTCTATAGGTATGAAGTCACATATATCAGTTAGTTCTCTGTGGCCAGTGGTATCATCTGGATGAGACAAACTGTTGAGTCTTCTGGATTAAACTGTTTTTACCTGGTAACGCAAATGTCTTTCCATCCAGCGGCTCTGCTGATGAGAGAAAAATCACAGAATCATAGAAATATTAAGTTTGAAAAAGACCACTAAGATAATGTAGTACAACCATCATGCCCACAATGTCCCTCAGTGTCGCATCTACATGTTTTGCTGAAAATGTGTAGATGTGACTACAACAAAACTGTGAAGTGCAGAACCGGACACAATATTCTAAATGGGGCCTCATGAGGGTAGAGTAGATGGGGAGGGTCACCTCCCTTGACATACTGACCATGGCCTTTTTAATGCAACCCAGGATACCACTGGCCTTCTTGGCCACAAGAGCACACAGCTGGCTCAAGGCCTACCTTTTGTTCACCAGAACAATCAGGTCCTTCTCCACACAGGTCGTCTCCAGCAGGTTATCCTCTAACATGTACTGATCCACGTTATTCCTCCCCAGATATAAGACTCTACACTTGCTCTTGTGAAACCTCATCAGGTTCCTTCCTGCCCAGTCTGTCTGGGTCTTGTTCAATGGTAGCACAGCCTTCCTGCATGTCAGTCACTCCTTCCAGCTTTGTATCATCAGCAAATCTGCTGAGGATGCATTCTATCCCTTAACCCAAATCACTAATGTAGATGTTGAACAAGACCAGTCCCAGCATCGACACATTTTTCCTAATATCCAACCTGAAAAAGTCACAGTGGGTTTTGAGTCTTTCTCAGGAAAAAAAATACAGCTGCCTCAAAGCTCGGATAGCAGTCATTTAGCACAACTGATCCTAACAGTAAAGGCAGAAGAGCAATATTGTTTTGAGGGTCAATACCTCTGCACCAGGACAGAGCCCCCCGACAGGGACAAACACATCACTTAATTAATTTAATTAATTTTTCATGGTCTTCCAATCAGTCTCTGTGGCCCCAGTTCAACATCACCCATTTCACAATAGAGAACTATGTATCTGAACCACAAGCTGGAAAACAGAAAATAGAAAAACATCATGGAAAATCCAAGTTTAGAACAAAAGTTAGGGGACCATCATCCATGTTCCTCCACAGATGGAACAGAGCTTCTGGGTGACTTCTCCTTCTAATAGACTTCCAGTGATATGACATTGAGGAGAAAGAGTCAATAGGGAAAGCTCAGAAGAAACAGACTATCAGGTGGGTTTACATCTTCAAGGAAAGGTTCCCTGAAGATTTTATAAACACCCCTGCAGCTCATTTTGGAATTAAGCTTCTTAAAAAGGATTACCTATGATTCTTTAGGATAATGGTTTCCTGGAGTCAAAGGAACAATGGAGAGTGGTTAAATAATTTCTTGTTATTTTAAAACATGAAAACTATTAAAAAACATTCTAAAATGCATGTTCTAAGGAATGCCTCATGCAAACATAATGATTAAGATTAAAAAAATTATAGGCTTAACTGGAGGAACAGGCAGAATTTTTTTTATGACTTTTTGATTCCAGTGTGTTGTTTTTTTCTTATTAAAGCCTGACATCCCTGGCTGACAGTTTAATTATTAGGGTTATGTGATGGATAAAAGGACTTGCTCTGTAGTGCCTCCCACTTGCTAAACAATTGCTCGGAACTGCAGCTGCAAAAGATGCCACAGTTCCTCAAAGCAAAGATAATAATTTCCTTGTTGTCAGTGTCCTTAATGCTTATTATATGAACTCTTAAAGGAAAACCACCTTTTTAATAACTGTAGAGAACTTTCTAAAGTTAGAACCAGGGGAGGCTCCAGATTACTGAGCATCTGTAAATTACCAGTCAGTGGGATTATGAGAGGGCATCAAAAAAGGCACTTTAAGAATTTCCAGTGTAAATCTAGAGAGCCTACAAAAATGCTCTGATCTCAATCAATTTTTTAGACTGTATGATTTTAAATAAATAGAAAGATGATAGGTAGATAGATAGAAAGATAGACTGATAGATGTGAGCCAAGAATAAACACATAGTCAACAGAAACAATACTCAAGCAGAGGCAGACAGTCTTAAATAATAAGACAAAAATCGTTTGCAGCAAAATTGATACTACACACTGTCATAAAAATAGCAAAATTTATAGAATGGTCTTCTGATGCTAGAATTGAAAATAGTAATGTGGTCCAATATTAGGAAAAAAAGATCATTTCAGAAAGAGTAGTATGGCATTGGAACAGGCTGTCCAGGAAGGTGGTAGAGTCACCATCCCTGAAGGTGTTCATGAAATGGATAGATCTGCCACTAAGGGACATGGTTTGGTGGTCAAATTGGTGTTGGGTTGTGCTTGGACTAGATGATCTTAGAGGTCTTTTCCAACATTAATAATTCTATGATTCTGTGAAATGAAACTGTGCTTCAATAAATACAAAGCAAAGCAAGGAAAAATAAAAGCAAGAAACGTCGAACAATAAAAAAGAATCCCCAACTCTTAGCTGTAGTGGGTAGTAAAATTCTATGTATACTTACAAAAAGAGATGTTGGAAATGTCTGCACAATGTCAGCAAAAGATCAGTAATCAAACAAAGTGTTAGGGAATATTAGAAAAAGAGTAAAGAACAAACCAGAACATTTTGTTCCAGTCAACTGTACATTCTGTTGTTCCAAAGCTGTTTGTGTATTTTTGGTTTTCCCAGCTCATGAAGGTGCAGAAGAACTTGAAAGGCTACTGAGAAGGACAATAAAGGGGATCAAAGGTAAAGATGAGCTCTGAACAAGGAGAATTTCAGGTGAAAAGGAGGAGATATGGAGAGTCTATGGCAGAATATTACACAGCAAGGAGTCACAACACAAGAACTCGTGAGTATCAGATGAAATTATCATCCAGAAGGTTTACACAAAGAACTGCCTGTTCACGCAGTGCATAATTAAATCATGGAATTAATTGTAATAAGACGCTGTGAAAGTTATAAATAGGTTCAAAAAGCAATTAGGCACTGCATGGAAGAAAAGACTACCAGGGCCTCTTAAATTCAAAGCAGAGATACAACCTGCAGCTCATGAGATCCCTAGGCTAGAGGCTGCTGGAATATAGGACTGTATATCACAGAAGTGGAACAGTATTGGTATATGAATGCTCTGTTTTGATATCCTTTCCTTGGGTATCTGCTATGACCATAGAGTGATATGGGTTGAACAAGAAGGAATGTCTTCAGATCTGTTATGACGCTGGTATAACTCCAATTCTGGAGCCTCAACTGTATCTGCAGATAAAGTGTTTTCTCTAGAAACACCTCTTTAGTAACTCCTAAAATGATTGGGTCAATCGTGAGCTACTGGTCATGATCTTGGTGATCTTTAAAGTCCTTTCCAACTTAAGCCATTTTATGATTCTGTGATTCTGTGAGTGAGGGATCTTGTTCTGTAAGATTGGAAAGGAAAAAGTTTGTTGTACTGTATATCAAGAACATGTGCATTTCTCACTGAAGTTCAGAAATGATGCAGGAATTCTGCTGTTTGTGCATAAATATAAGGAAGAGTAATGGGAGGAGATGGGTTTTCTGTAGACTGTGGACATCCAAATGACAAGATGTGGTGACAACAAGGAAAATTAGATACCAAAATATTTGTTAGGAAAACATGTTAGGATTCAATCCATCTATAAAATCCTTGACATGAACCAGGGACATATAAAACATTAAAGGATATTATGAGGAGACGGAGAGATCTGGAATTGGTTCTGTGCAGTGGAGAGGAACTGGCAGAGAATCGAAAAGGAGAAGGAGACTTAGGAGGAAGAACTGTGAATAACTATTCAAAGAAAAAGTAGGGAATCAGAAAAAAAAGTAAGGATAAAGGACTTCCAAAAAAAAAACCAACACACCATAGTAGACTTCAACAAAACCAGGAAACTCATCTGCAGGGTCTCTTGGGAAGGTAATTTGAGGGATAAAGGAGTGCAGAAGAGCTGGCAGTTGCAACAAGAGAGTGTATTAAGGCACAATAGCAGCCTATCTTGATACAGTAAAAGGACAAAGAGCACAGTGAGAAGCCATTATGGCTGCATCAGGAGATCTTTAAGGGCCCAAAAATAAACTAAGCAAAAAAAAATGTGCAAAAATGACAAAAAATAATGCATGATGAGCAAGGAAAAATCAGAGAGCGTTTGGGACAAAATGAGTGACAAAGTGAAAAAACAAAGAATATAAGTAGTGATAGAAAAAGATTTTTTAAAGCATTAGAAGTAGCAAAAAGAAAAAAAAAATGGAAAGTCCTGGTTTGTTACTTAACACGGAAGGAGAAAAAATAGTACATACTGCAGACTACGCAAAAAATTATGAACAGCAACTAATTTTAACAAGAGAACAAAAGAACAAGCTCAAATGAAGCATGAATAGGTTAAAGGACACGTAGATTAGATAGAGGAATAACAGAATTAACAACAGGATTGTGTAGGTATTCGCCTAAGTGATCTCTGAACCATTTGCAATTACTTCTGAGGACTTGCAGAAAACAGGAGAGATCCCAGAAGACTCAAGCGAAGGAAGGAGAGTACTTGGTGAGAGGGGAAAATGAACCCCTAACCACAAGGCCAGTTCACCTCGTGGTTTATATATAGACTGATTCTGGAAGAAATGAATGGACAGTCTGTAGTCGCCATGGTGAAAATCACGTGATAGGAAACAGCCAACGGGGATTTGTGAAGTATTTATCATGTCAGTTTGATCAAGTTTTCTCTTTGAAAAAGTGGCTAAATTGTTGGATGAAGAGGCAGTGGTGGATGTAATTTAGTTGAACTTGGTGAGGCTTTTCAAATTTCACATAATATCTTATAAGCAGCCAAGAAGAAGATGATTTAGATGAAATTTCTAAAATATGGATTGATCATTGCAACATATATGTCCCCACTCAAGATACTTTTTTTTTTTGTGGCCCTACAGAACATTCAAATTAATATTAGTTTGTCAATAATGAACGAACTCATCTCATCTGTCTTGGGAAAGACAGTCAGCAGAGCAAGAAGTTGTCCAACACTAACTGCTTCGTAAAAACAGCTGTATGCTGTCCTTTTCCTGTTGGTAAATATGAGATAACCTCTACAAAGGAAGAGTAAATTACACTGCCTTGGATGGGAGCCTATGACTTGATGACAGTCCAGGAGAAGCAAAAAAAATAACAATAGCCTCCTATGTCTGCCTCTCTGTATACATGTGATCAATGCTCTGGTGAATTTTATGAAAGTTGTCCATGCATTAAAACCCTTCTCTGTAATGGACTCTGTAAGTGTAGACGTGGCTTCAGATAAATGCAGCATTTCAATAGTTAACTGAAACTTGCTATCAAACTCAGAGGGCATTGGAAGGGGTCCTGTGAGGGTCTTTCATGGATGTGGTTCATTCAATATTTTTATTACTTCAGATGATGGTGAAGAAAAGGCTCATAAGATTTGCTGATGAAGTCAGACTGAAAGGTGTTGCAGGCACCCTAGAGGACAGGATCACAAACCAAAACGATCTTGACATATTGAAGAGTTGCTCTGATAAAATCAAAATCAATATGTGCTCTGCTTAGAAAGGAGAATTCAGATTCAAAATGGGAAATAACTAGCTAAGCAGTTATACTACAGAAGTTTGGGTGAGAGCTGACCAGTAGGCTGCTGTTGCAGAAAAAAAGTACATCTAATTCCTGACTGAATTAACATACAGAACACACAGAGGGTAACTAGTATTACACTCCTTTATCTTGGTCATGAAACCTCAGCTGCAATACTGTGCCCAGTATTGGGCATCGCTCCAGGAAGCAGAACAACTGGGAGGAGTGAAGAGGATAAGAGAAAGGATAGCAGATTTAAAAATAGCTTATAGGGAACTTGTTTAGGAAAGGATGGCATGAGGGGGGTAATATCAGTGGTCATCCAGCTTATAAAAGGTCTGTTATGTAAAAGGCCTATGGGGAAAGAGGAAAAAGAAAAAGGGAAAAAGGAAAAGAAGAAGAAAAAAAAAAAAACTAAGCAATTTACATTCGAGTGTTAAAAGCTGATCACAAAGAAGGGCATCATAATGCTCTCAAATAATTTGGGAACCTCCAACTGCAGACATGTTTAATCCTGATCCGTAGAGAAATAATTTTTTCAGTCCTCCACCCTGGGTAGAGGAAAGTTCTTTCCCTTCCTTCTCCTGCATCTCTGAAAACTGTATTTCTACAGTTGTAAGGCAGTTCTATGATAACAGAAGATGTCACAGATTTGGAGAAAAATGTGGAGACAAGAAGGAGCTCTCACACATTCTAGGTCTGGCCAAAGGCTGGATTCAGAGAAAAAGGAGGCACTCTCTGCAGCTGTGAATCAAGTAGCAGATAGCCAAGATTTATTCATCCCTGACATCAGCGTCTTCCAATGGCCTTACTCTGGTCAGCTGTGTGCTGGGCACAGGGATGATGGGCACTTGTTCACTGTGCACACTGCATGTTTGGGGTATTTCTCTAATCTTCTGGATCATTTATTTATATGGCCTTGAGAAGCTTGATGGAGGGAAAGCAGTCAATTGCTAGGCCAGAATGGGTAGTTTCTGCACCAAAAACATCCTTTATTCCTTGAATTCAAGTCTTGGCACTCCTTTCATATCCTGTGGACAAAAGGATTAGAAGGATAGATGAGAATGTAAGGAAGTTTTCAATCGTAAAATCCTCAGAAAAATATAATAAAATAAGCATTCAGTGAATACCATCTAGAAATGTTACTTTTACCCAGAAAGTAGAGAATTGCTTACTTCTGCATGTCTAGTGAATATTTTTTGGATAAAATTTTTCTGTTTTTGTCATCATCACAACTGCTACTCCTGTCAGATTCCCTCCTTCACTTTCATCTCCCTAGAATTATCCAGTTTAGGAGCAAATATAATCCATTTCCCAATAGGTTTCACGTTGTCAGCAGAATGGCATGATAGAAATCTTGTGTACGAATAGTTCTTTACTATAAAACTGCCCCAGTTACTTTCTCCCAAGAAAAATAGAGCCAGCTTCCTACTTCATATGTCTGCATTCATATCTTATCCCAGACAAAAGCCATTACATGAAAATCTATTAGTTCATACATTTAGAGAATCAAATTTAAGGAAAAGGTGAAAACTGTTGTATTGCCTAAGGTGTGTCATGATCATTAAGGCCCCTAAGTCTCAACTTCCAAATCCATATGGTCCAAAATAATGCAAAGCACATAGCTGCCATGGCTTCTTCTCAGCTTCACTCCAAAGGGAAAGTCCAGGGAATGTCAGAAGGATCAGGGTTTGGATGTAGAGTGGGGGTGGTTCATTGCACACTGCTCTGTGAGCATTCAGGCTTTGCCCTGGTATGACTGAATCTGTCTTGATCAACTCATAGTGGCGAAGGGCATCATCTGATCACAGGTTTACAAAAAAAACCCAAGAGATGAAATAACAGACGCATGCAGTACACGTAAGAGCTGCTCTGGAGCAAAACGGAAGGCTTGGGCAGGGTGATGAACTTTTTAGAAAACAATGCACAGTTCAAAACTGTGGATGGCAAGAGTCACAGTCAACGTGGAAAAAATAGTTGCATTTCCCAGTCAACAAATAAATCTCTTTGGTATACACAGGAAAGCATTTCATTTACTCAGAAAGAGCAACCAGACTCCAAAGAAGATCTTTCTGAGATAGAAACAGACTTCTGGGGACACAACACACAGGAAGCTCAAATAAATCAGAGTGGAGCTGCTTCACCCCTTATATGCCACAGCTGTGCCACAACAATGCAAAAATTTTCTTAGTGTATGGAAATGGGGAAATGGACACATAAGGCTTGTGAGAAAAAAATAGTCATAGAACTGTAGAATCATAGAATGTCCTAGAGTTGGAAGGGACCCATAAGGATCATTGAGTCCCTCTGCTAGCTCCACACAAGACCACTCAATATCAGACCCTATGTCTGATAGTGTTTTCCAAATGCTCTGGATTCTTTCTTAAGACAGTCTGCTCCATAGCCTTCCCTGGCACCGAGGTCAGGCTAACAAGCCTGTAGTTTTCCACATCCTCCTTACAACCCCTCTTGTAGATGGAGGTCATGTTAGCAAGACTCCAATCCTCTGGGACCTCTTTAGTTGGCCAGGAATGCTGATAGATGGTGAAAAGTGGCTTGGCGATAATCTCTGCTGACTCTCTCTGTGCTTTCAAGTGGATCTCAACTTAAACTTTAAGGACAACATCACAATATATTCTATTGGAGACCAGAGCATAAAAAGAGAGGAACAGCGACAGGCATTTGCTGAAGACAGAAAAATCTCTTGCTAGTGGGGTACTGGCTTGAACTAAGGTAGCAGACGGATCTTTAGAGCATCTCCAATTTGCTTTCATTCAAATGTTCTGCATGGGTGTGTTAAGCAATGCTGCTTGCTGCTTGGATGAATGCACCACATTATGTCGAAGATAAATATGCATATATTTCTAACACAACTTGACAACTTTCACAGCACATGAAGCAGTGATGAAGAAACTTCAATTAACATTTAATATGGAATAAATCAGATCAATATCTGTGTGAAGTTTTGCTGGTGCATTTACTACTCACTGGATTAAATTTACATGGAAACCATATTATAGTACTTATCCTTCACCAAATGAAGTATACAAAAACTTATATCCCCTGATGTGATATTTTGAACTGCTCAAGTAATACTGATGACTTTACTGAGTAGAGATGAAGGCCAAAAAGTTTCAGAGCTGACCAGCATTTTCTGGTGCACCAATTCCGACACCAAGTTCAATATGTCTTAAAAAGGGCTTGAGCCCATGCAGTGTACTGAGCCTGCTCATGTCCAAGAACAAATCAGGCTCCCCCATTCAAGACAAGGTCTCACCTCATAAACGAAGGCACCAGATTCATCAGCAATTTCAAAAATCATCTGGACCTAAAGTAAATAGGCTTTAAAATAAGAAGATGAGTCTGAAACAAAAACAACTATAAAAAGCCTGGCAAAAAAATATGCACTCAAGTATTGTCTTCCTTCCAAGTGTGTGTCTGCATGGATGTTTTTCTTTGGAGATGAGCTTTTTTTTTTTTTTCTCTGATCTGATTCTCAGCACTTAGGAAAGCTGCCAGCAGACAAGGAGCATCCTCGTTTCACATGCTTACCTTGAATTTTATTTGATAGTGCCTAAACTATTACATAATTTGATTGGATTAGGAAGAGTGCACTGCAGCATTGCATCATTACCTGAATTTAGTTGACCTCTAGGGAAAATGCACTTCTGACATCGCGATCAATCCAGCCTTGTAATTTTAGCTCTGGCATGACAGACGCCAAGGGAAGCTCCAATACCACAGCACAGGCTGAGCTCTCGTGCAGAATCTGTCCCCTGAGAGAAGATGGATGGATGATGACCTGCTTGCGTGACTTCTGCAGCAGCCTTGTTTTCCACAAGGTGACCAGTCCCAGCATGGGAGAGAGATGCAAATGCAGCAGTCAAGCAGCATGAGGAGAGGCACAGGAAGAAAACGGAAGAGGAAGGAGGCTGCTGGTATATGAAGTCATTTTCTAACAGGTGAGAAGCTTTTTCTATTTATATATATATATATATATATATATATATATATATATATATATATTTCCCTTCAGACTCTGAAACTGCTTTCATTTATCAATATATAAAAGACATACATTAGAAGGTAAATATTTATTCATATGATAATGAGACTGAGGCAGGCTCTTAACACATGCAAGGACAGCTTGTTATTCCATGCCACAGTGTCATAGTTAAGGCCTTCAGAAATATGCACTGATGTTGACCCCTTCTCAACCATACTAGCTAGGAGTCCCTTAGCATAAGGGAAACACCTCTTGGTGTATGGATGGGGAGAGATAAAACAATCACTGACAAAAATAACTGTCATTTTCCCATGTGTGTGCATGTGTTGAAGTCCCTCTCTGAATCTGAGGGATGGGCTTAGCATTGGTGCTTAAGCCTTGTGAACAAAAGCTGCCTTCACAAACTGCTAGTGAAGGAGGATTCTCGAGACAGACCTGTGCTGGGTTTGCTTTGGTTTGCTCTTTCACAATGGGTTTCTTTTTCTCTCCTACAATCTAATTCTTCACACCTGTTTTCTTGCAACAAGGTGTTTATTTATTTAGGACAAGATCTTATATTTATTAGGACAAGACTTCACAGAGAAGTGTGATTCAGTGGAGCGGGCTAAAATGAGCGGAGCACAGAGAACGGTAAAGGATCATTTATGTTTCTCCTTTTATGAATGGGGAGATTTTATGGGAACATCACGGCCATTCATGTCTTTCCAGAGCAAGACTTCTGCTGTGTCACCTGCAGAGCCTCCATGGGATGCAAGAGCTGTGACATGAAGATTCATGGCATCCTGAACTCACTGTGGGTCAGAGCTCACGTAACAAGCTTTGCTATGCTACTGTCTCCATATGAACCCTTGTTGGAATGGGCTGGATGGAGAAAGAACCTAGAGGCATTGCCCAAGAACTCTGCAATGATAGTTTTGAAAATAAATGTGGCAAAATATTCCTTGAAAATTGCCTGTTGGAGGTTTAAGTTCTAACTGATAATTTAAAAAATATTTTGAAATCAGTTTTTACAAAGCCCAGTAGCCCAGTAGCACACACCACAGTGTTTTATAATTAAAAATGCTACTTATCCAGGTGCACGTGTCTGTAAGATGCTTATAGAAGCAATTAATTATTTACTAAACCTGTAGCTGAAATATAATGAAAAATTCATAGAAAGCGTGACCATAAACAGGCTAAGCTATGAAGCACTTCAGGAGATGAATTAAAAAGAAAACTAAAAGCACTTCATTTCAGGCTGTGTAAGCACCTTTTCACCTACCAGCTCATGCTGAAGAAAGGAAAAGGTCTTTTATTCTATCAGTTAGGATAAAAGTTTACAGTTTGCCATCAAAGAGAGAAGAACCCCATCCCTTTGGAAGCATTTTCTTGATGGCATTAGATAACTTTGCAAAGAGTAATCAACTTAGAGAACCTTTAAAATCATTTACAGATCCTACTGCATAGCCAGGAACATTCCAGTACTGTGTCGTAAAATAACTTTCTCTAATAAAGTGTCTTGTTTTCACACAGCACTCTCAGGTATCCCCACGTTATGGTATGTAAAGTTACTTCACTGATTCTCTATGGCACCATTAAACTATCTGAGTTCCCATCTAATGGCTTAAAGGGATTGTTTCGTTGTATATAATCTAATTCCGTTTCAATAGCAGGTATAAATTGTGTAAGTCTCTGGATTTACTATCCAAAAGTAGGTGAAAGCCCTGCCCATAGCAGAGGGATTGGAATTAGATGAACTTTATTGTCCCTTCCAGCCCAATCTGTTCTATGATTCTGAAGAAAAAGGCTCTTTTTTTTCTTAAGAAGTGGTGTGCTATCAATTCCTCTTTACAACAACCCAGAAGTAACAAGCTACTGCTAAATACTTGCTTGACTGTCTTCACCATCAAATCCAATTTTTGTCACTGGCACTCTGAAAAAAAATCTACACCAAGTGGAGCAGTCTTAGGTGAATAAAGCAATGGAAGGCTGATGAAAGCATTGTAAGGTTGTTAGGAGAAACAGGAAAAAAAAAATGTAGATATATTTGCGATAGCAAATACATTCCAAAGGTAAGGGTTACTTCTTCAAAACGCTTCTTTTCTACATCAGGTGAGAGCAGTACAAGTTCCAATAAGACTTTTTTCAATGGCTTTGATAGGAAACACAGATGATACTCTGCCTCAGGATCCTCAAGGCTAGAAAAACATGTAGGCTGCCTTGACCACAAAAATTTAGTGTCTCCTTATTTAGTGTCTCCTTATTTCTCCTTATATTCCAGGCAACTACAGAAGACAAAGCAAGGCAACCTGGCAAATCTTGAGATACGAAGGATCTATGGCCAATATTTTCCATTCCTCCTGCTCTTGCCCAGGGATATGGTGGATGCCCTGTACTTAATGACTGTCAAAGTCAGGCTGGATGGGACTCTGAGCACCCTGATCTTGCTGTAGGTGACCCTGTTTATAGGAGGGTATTGGACCAGATGACCTTTTGAGGATCTCTTCCAATTCAAATAATTCTATGATTCTGTGATTCTAAGTGCTAAAGTGAAGGAGCTGGTTTTCACAGCAACAGTGATATTATCAGGCTTATGCACAACTTTTCTCAAAAAAGCTTCTCAAATGCTGCATATTGGTACATATTTAGTACATCTATATTTCACTAACTAGCATTCATATGAAAATTACTTAATTTCATCTACCCATTGGTATCTTCTAACAAAGAGGTTGTATAGTCTTGAAGTAGTGTACTAAGACACTAGGAGATACAGGAGGAATATGAAATAACCATATTTAAGACAGTATCACGTGACTCACTCATGCCCCACTATTTTGTTTCTCTTCTCAACCTGCAATACTCACTTGTAAAAAAAAAAATCAATAGGCAGAGGTTGGTGATATCCCTGGAGGCAGGAGCAAATCTGTGTGTATTATTTTTTCCCTCTCACTTTCTTCGAAATCCTTCTATAGTAAATAAAGATATCAGTTCTGTGATAAAAGAGTCTTTCACACAGACATTTTTTTTTCAATAAATCTGTAATTTAAACTATTTATTCCCTTGGACTAAATAAGAGACCTTCGCTCAAGGAGACTATACTCATGTACTCATGTATCTACATCTTCCTGAGTGTTCAAAGCACAGTTTTAAATGAAAAGACAGGAAGCTTGAAACCAGGCTTTCCACATTCTTTGGAGGTGTCTTCCTCAGTGCATTCTATAGCTATTTGGGATAGAGCCATTTCATTTACTTCTGTTGACCCTAGTCTGCTTTATGGAGCTGAAATAAGACCTAGTGATCCAGGGAAAGGAAGAATTTCTCCATAATACGGTAGTTCAGGAATGCATTTGGGATGCAGGACACTTTCTCCTAGTTCCTTCTTCAATGAATAATTAATTATTTATGCAACACAGAGCAGCTTCAATATGTGTAAATGAAAGACACGCATCTTCATTACAGGAGAGGCTGGAATAGCTGCTACTGAGCACTGTCATAAAATGCAAGTGAGGCACATTCACAGCAGCGTGCCAGGAAACAGTAATCATCTTCCAGCTGCAGTTTGGCTGGATGTCGTAATATTGCTTTTTTTTTTTTCTTGGACTTCAGTCCAAGAACTGTAGCAAGTATAGGCAAGAGGACAATGTCCTATCTCTAGAAAAATCTCTAATTTCTTTCTTTAATAAATATTCTTTCCATGCTTAATTCTTTTTCATTTTTAGTGCTTTAAAGGGAGTTGGCTTTACTGTGTTTCTTGTAAGATTGTTGTACAACAACAGCATTAAAGTCTGTTTCATTTTTGTATGTCTGATTGTCAGCTTACATCAGCCACTTCTGGTTTCTTTTTTTTCACTATTCTCCCCCTGGAAGGCTTTTCAGATAACTTACCTGTTTCAGAGTCCTATCACCACCACCAGTGACTTCTCTTCCATAGCCCTTGATTACTGTCCTATGAGGCTTTATTTTCCTTCTTGGTGATGTGATGGAAACCCTGGCTCAAAGCTCACGTTGTCTTACATCACATCTTCTATAATAACACTAAATCACTCTGGTTATAATTGGTTAAAAGTTCAGTGTAACATCAAAATTCTCCTTAGGAATTTCTTTGTATGCCTACCTCCCTTTGAAGATGAATTCTAGAAAACGTTGTTCTTTCTATCTTTTCCGCCTAAACTCCTCCCAGATTGTGAAGAGATAGCACTATTCTTCCAAACTGTTGGGCTGAAGTAAGCATCTTCACTAGAACAAGTTCTGTATACTTCTCTCCACAAAATTCCTGTCCACTGACAAGATATAGTTTGAGCTTTCTTTTCAGACTCCTTCCTCATTTGACTCCAAAGCCTTCAAAGCTGTCCAAATACTCAAATATTTCCTCCTTTCTTGAAAGCTTTCTGTACCATTCTTTTCACTACTTTGCTGTTTTCTCTCCACCTATTCCTTCAGAGTGATGATAAAACCAAATGAGAACTCACATCTCAGTTGGTTTTTGACAGTCAAATGTTTGCAGAAGACTAGATGAGGCCCCATTCAAATTCAGGATCATCTCTCCTTCTGGTTCTGAGTTAGTAAGATGATGATGCATTTTATTTCTTACTTCCTTTCTTGATTTTAGCACTTAAATCTCCATTTGGTACACATTCATGCAGAACTCTCATTTCTGAGATCTAGGAATTATATTTATTCCATTTGCCCAAACATTTCTTGCTTTCTTTCCTCTCTCCCTCAGTTAAAAAAAAATCTTGCTAAATACCTCTTAAATGTGTAAATATACATATTCATTCAGCAAGTCTCAGTAAGGAAGATCGTAGTTCAGAAGTAATAAAAATATGAAGATATTTCAAAAAGAAAAACAATGATAGTACTAGCCATAAGCAGTCTATCTGTGATTGGAACATAAATCAGAAAAAGCCAACAAGAAACCTCTTTTCCTTTTGAGGTTGGATTAAATGATCATTAAAAGTCCCTTCCAACTCAAACCATCTATGTTCCTATAATCCTTTATCTTCTCGAATGTTATGGATACATTTGACTACTTCCAGGAACTGTTCTCACCCCTTTCTCTTCTAATATCATAAAGAATAGATGTAGTCTGAACTGCAGCCCTGCAGCCAATGTGCTGTGATATTCCACCATCATGAGAGAAAGGTGAGTAGGAATGATAGACAAGAGAGAGCAGCAATTTATGTCTGGAGAGACATAGACTCCATTCAAACAGAGCTGATCACCCATTCATTTTCACCTGAAGTGAAGACAATTTGATCAGTGCTGACGCAGTCTAGATTTGAGCAAGTATTTTAGAAAAGAAAATGTTCTGGTGTTTATGAGCTGTACCCTCAGACATCCGTCTTTGAAACTGAAAGTTACTGGTGTGCTCCCTTTTGAGTTTGCTGGTTTTTTAATTCCATGTTGTTCTTATTGAGGAAGGTGCACGCAATGACAGACTAGAGCAATGCAAGCACTTTATCCAAAGGAATATGGAGCTTTGCTCACCTCTTTGCTTCATTTCTTCCCTCATGACATTTGTTAAAAACCTACCATTCTTCAGATATATCCTGACACAGAGAATAGACCAATGTGACTTTCATTTCCAGAGTGGTCTTTTGTTTATCACTGAGCAAAAGTGCATTTCTCATCCGGGTCAATGTCAGGCATGTCTGGCTTCTCCCAATATGATGCTTCTTCTAATGAGATCTTACTCTATACATACATTTTCAGAGGTAGTTAACTCACAATCTTTATCAATAGACACTATGAACTCAGAAGTTATTTGCAGAAGTTTTGCTGCAAGTCAGAAAGCAGAAGTGGTTTTCTTCATTCTTAAGCAGTGCTTGCCTCATTGCCTGTCCTGAGGGAAACAATTAACCTTTATAGGGCTGGCAACTTGTATGTCACATTCTACAGGGGTGTCAGAAGCTAACAGTAATTTTTTTATATATGTGTATTCATATCTACCATTCCCATTTCTACACGTGTACATATACACCTTACTTTTAAGGACATTTTGCAACCACCAGACTGTTACAACATCAAGTGCTGCTTAAATATGGAAAAACATCTGAAATGAGGGTTTCTACGCAACCATCATAGAAGAAAATCACAAAGAATAAGTGGAGTTGGAAGTTGGAAGAAATCTCTGCGGGTCATCTAGTTGAAACCCTCTGCTCAGAACGGAGTAAGCTAATTGAAGGTTGCTCAGAGACATGTTCAATAGAGGTTTGATCAGCAAGGACTAAGGCTCCACAACCTCTGGGCAATCTGCTCTACTGTTCATCCTCTCTCACAGTAAAAAAAACTTTTTTTTTTCCTCATCTCATCCTCATCTGGCTGCTTTGAAATAGTTTCACACTGGTGATCTTATTAATTTATACTGTACCAGGTTATTTCTCTCCACATGCTCTTCCAAGTTTCACAACATACGTGCAGATATTTCACCATTGTCACTAACAACACGAGCAGACTCGCCTGAAACATATGCAGACGGTAGGGAAGATTAATACTGCTATCAAAACATTTTTGTTAAATCTATGAACTGTGTGAAAAAAAAATAATTAATTTACCTTAATTCACTAAAACTTAATTAAAAACTTGGGTGCTCATTGCCCAGAGCAAGTTAGCATAAAATTCAATTTGTACTCATCTGCTGAATACTGTCAGAGTGTAAGACAGTCCCTGAAACTTCTCACTCTTCTGGAGTCTACTGGTGCATGCCATCATTGTTGTGTAGTTTGCTCCAAAAGTAATGCCTCCTACATATTTCCATGGAAAACTGCAACAGATACAAAGAGCACAATAACACTATTTGATAGATCAAATGCTTGGCTATGAAACACTATTTTTCAGCATAATCACAACCATAAGCTATGCATTTTCACCAGCGATAAAGGAGAGCCTGTATGCTGCAGTTGTGATAATCTGCACCAGCAGAGGTGACCCACTGTTCCTGTCAACACTGATGAAAAACACCACCCACTGCCTCACTGAGCTCATAACCACTGTTTGTCTCCAGATTCACAGGCTTCCTCAAGAAGGATACACACATCACATAATATATTCTGTGTACAAATGAAACTTCCTTTTGGAACAACTTAGATGTCTTTTTTGCACAATCTCCACCAATCCACAGTTTAGTTCCTGGTATGCTTTAAGATACATGTTTTAATTCCTAGTCTCTGGCATCACTAAAGAAGTATCACACTGCATCAATTTAATTCATTATGTGTTTAATTCATTGGGTGTTCAAGAAACATGTAGATGATGTGATACTCAGGGACATGGGTTAGTGGGTAATGTTGGTAGTAGATGGACACTTGGACTTGATGATCTTAGGGGTCTTTTCCAATCTTAATAATTCTATGATTCTATGAGTTCAATATCCAGAAGAAAGAAACAAAATGCATTTCTCTTATCAAAAAATGTAACTGAACAGATCTGGAATGATCTAGGAGTTGGTAAAGCCACTTGGCAATCATATTTTTCACCAATAAACTTGTCCAATTTTTTTTCCCTTTGAATTTTAAAATATGATCAATCAGGTAAGTAGTTGTTCTTCTGTTAGCACTTTCATATTTCATTCACTACAAAGTACAAGCACATGTAATGTTGAAAAGTGATAGAAATAAAAGAAAACACAGATTTCAACATCAAGAAGCAGATGCTTAGTGATGCTGGGAACAGAAATGATGAATGAAAAGACTAAATGAATGAGTAAATGACTTCATAAGATGCTCAGGTAAAGTGGTGAGAGAAATGACAACTTTAAATTAATTCTCTTCCTAATCAGTTCTTTCTCTACAGACTAACCAATTACATTTACTCAGCTCTTAATAGATGATTAATTACATTTTAGCCTGCCTATGAAGATATTATACTATCATAGATTCCTTTGGTGTATCACAGGCATGCTCTTTAGCTGTTAAGTGCTACCTCCGGCTACAGTCTCTATTTGTGTTAAGATTGTTACATCTAAAATGTTAATGAAAAATAAAGTCACAGAGTAAACAACACTCTGAGCAGCTCAGGACACCGTAACACTTTCTGTCATTTCCCTTCTTATAGCTCTATCCCAGCAATTCTCAAGCATGGCAAATGATTCGTATAGGCGCGTTAAATTCTTCCACAGAGACTTACACATTACCCTTTTAACTTTCATTATTCAAAACGATTCTTTTTATGAAACTTTGCAGACCTCGTGTGGCAAAGAGTCCCATCAAGCATTGCTAGGGCCAGCTGGGACCTGCTGCAGTTAGTCATTCACAAAATGTGTTAAGAACAAAAACACGACAGCTCTAATTATTATAAATGGGTCATTAAATCTCTTTCGATTGTAATGTAAAACACAATCTCTGAATAGCAAGCACGTCCTGGAAAAAAAAATTATTCTCCAAAGTTGGAAGAGATCCTTTCTGATCTGAATGTGATAGAAGGTGAAATGCATTTTTCTAATGGATGCTAGTGTTATTAAGACAGTAATAGCTGTTACTGTGGTGAGGTTTGAGATGAGACAGGTAATACTTAGAGAAAAGGTTATCTGCAAAAAGGAAAGGCAGCCTTGAGCTGACACATTTCAGACCTAGATTTTGCAGCATTAAAACTCTTGAGGGGAAGGATGAATAAGGTGACCTTAGAGAAATCTCCAGTAACTTTCTGAAAGACACTCCTTGGAGAGAAGGAGTGCTATTATACATTATCAAGGGAGCTGGTTAAAGTCCCTTTCCTAGGAACACTTGAAGAGACATGACATTGTATGCGCACATCAGCTCTTTCAAAACAACTAAGGAAAAAAGTGCAAAAGTAAAACAGCCCAAAGGGAAGAGCTGAAGATACAGCAAGCAGCAACGATTCCCAAAATGCAAGAATAGACCTTTTCTGTCAATAATTCTACTCCAAACTTCAAGCACTAGACTACTGTAGCTACTATATGTATGTCTATGCCCATGGTGAGTGCTGTTCAAAGAAAGCAGAAGCCTTGCAACATACGTTTGAAAGGGTCAGTTAAAGAGTGATGTGTGACATGCAGAGCCCACACTCAGCTTTCACTTCTTGAGAAAAATCAAAGGCTTTCACCATCATCCTTGTGCTGATTCCATCAGTATCTGAAGAAAGATTACGTGAATTAGCGGAGCTGACCAAACCATGTAGCAAAACCAGTAGCTTATCTTCTATCAGAGGTAATCATAAGTATGAACCCACAAGCAAGTTCAAGGCCATTCACCAGCACGTTTGAAAGTGCAAAGGAAGAAATTAAATGGTCCAGACACTAATAAATGATTTCACGAGAACTTCCATTCCAGCCAATCAACTGGCATGACTGAAGCATAATATCCAATTAAACATCAACATGAAGCAGTCTTCTATGTTTTTGGAATAAAAAAAAGATGTTTTATGTCAGCAGGTCCAGTTCCCTTGTATTTGGAGCTACAATGTACCATGTGTTCATTAAACAAATCCGACAGATCTTTCCCTATACCTCCTTTTGAGAATTTCTTATACCTCTAAAAGTAGCTTTCTTCCAATTTCCAATCTAAGTGCATTTCTGATTATTTTATAGAAATTTGCTCTCTCTCCAATATTGTTGCCTATGAATAATCCTGGAGAAGAAACACCTGGGTGGTTAAAAAGTTATTCAAGCTAAAAGAAAATCTCACCATCATCCAGGCTGGGTTTTATACATCTGAGCAAGCCAAACTCTTTCAGTCCTTCCACTCCCATGAGTCTTCAAATAATACCTCTTGCTGCAAATTCCAGTTTGCTTTCACTTGCATTCAGCACAAAGATAGCAGTGCTCTCAAATAATTCTCTGTGTCTACTAGACGGTCTCAACAGATATATCCTGGGACATATTTACCCTTTAGTACCCTTTTCACAGAATCACTGAATCACAGAATCACAGAATCACAGAATTGTAGGGGTTGGAAGGGACCTCCAGAGATCATCGAGTCCAACCCCCCTGCCAAAGCAGGTTCCCTACAGCAGGTCGCACAGGTAGGCATCCAGGCAGGTCTTGAACATCTCCAGAGAAGGAGACCACCACCTCCCTGGGCAGCCTGTTCCAGTGCTCCATCACCCTCACTGTAAAGAAGTTCTTGCGCATGTTTGTGCGGAACTTCCTATGCTGCAGTTTCCAGCCGTTTCCCCTTGTCCTGTCTCCACTCATTGCTAAAAAGAGTCTGACCTCGCCTCTCTGCCCCCCACACCTTAGATACTTATAGACCTGGATCAGGTCCCCTCTCAGTCTTCTTTTCGCAAGGCTGAACAGACCCAGTTCACTCAGCCTTTTCTCATAGGGGAGATGCTCCAGGCCCTTCACCATCTTTGTGGCCCTCTGCTGGACTCTTTCCAAGAGATCCCTGTCTTTTTTGTACTGGGGAGCCCAGAACTGGACGCAGTACTCCAGATGAGGCCTTACCAGGGCAGAGTAGAGTTTCTCACTTTCACCTTCATCTTTCATCGTTAACCTGCGAACAACCGTGTTGTACTCCCCTGTCATTTCCAGCTGACGAACTCTATGCTGCCCCACATTTTTCTTATTTATGATAGACCCATCTTCTTTTTCACATAGAATGCATTTTTTCTTGTCACTTACCTTAATGTTATTCTCATACTCTCCATTTTATCCCAAGCTATTAACGAAAATATAAATGTGATCTTCTTAAAGCTCATCTTTGAGAAACTGTTAGTTAAACCTATTGGTGCTGATATTACATTGTCATCACAAACAGTTAGTCACTTCTCTATAAGCCTTTCAAGTACTGCATCCATCTCCATTTCTCCAGTCATACTAGTACTTTCAATTGAAGGGCAGAAAATAGCATTGACAACAGCTAATGCTTCCCAAAATAAAGGCACTGAATAAACTTACACAATCCTAACATCAAGTCCAGCTTATGTTCTACCCCATTTCTCACTCGAATCGTAAGATTTTCAAATTTAACTTAGAATTTTCCATTCCATGAGATTAGAATATGCTTCTCTTGTTTTTTTCTTCTTTATTGCTGATATTCAGATATACAAAATGACATAGGAACAAATCTTGTGAAGAAATAGATGTATGGAAATTGTGAGTGAGAAAAATGAAGTCTATGCTTCTTACTGTGAGAGAACTTAAACTAGAGAATTCAGTCATTCGAATGACTAATAGGTACAATGCACAGAAGATTTGTGGGGTCTGGAAAGAATAAATATTTTATGATTATTTGTTTTTGTTTGGTTTTGTCATTTTCATTTTGATTTTTCAAGAAAATAAGACTGAATCCAGGGTAATGTTTGAATAACTGTCAATCTCTACCTGTCTATCCAGAAACTATTTGGATGTAGAAGATCCTACGAGTCACTGCAACTTGGCCTCACTGTTACTAAATGTTAGAAAATACACACTCCTTCTCATGAATTTGCAGGAAAACTGGTTTTACTCTTCCTAAATCTAGTTATTCTGAGAAGGGATTAAGCCACACTGTCATCACATTTCTATGAGTGAAATCATGCTGAAAGATGTGCTGAAATACATAATTTTAGTGGAGAACATTATTATTCAGCTAAATCTAAATTTACTCTTGATTGTCTTTGAGCTGTGAGCTCATACCTTAGTGCTGTGAAGGACATCAGAAAAAAAGTCAGGCTGGCAATTAATTCCATGTGAATAATTTATTTAACAAACCTAGATACTTCCCCTTTGTGAATTGTGCTCTGTGAGTACAGAAGAATACTGTTTTCTTTAATTTGCTGCATTAAAAATTCAGTTGAGTATTTTCTGCAAATAATTTCTGAGTTGAAAAATAAGGACATTATTTCAACAGTCCACTGATTACAGTAACAACAATTATCTCATGATCAGTGGGTAACATTCCTTCTCTCTTTGTTATATCCTTTGCTTGTTTTATTCCAAGCCTACGAAGAGCAGAGATCTTCTCTTGTTTTATCTTCATGCACGGTTTAACACAATGGAACTAAGCACTCTACCTCTCACCATAATATGAATAATAATTCAGGCTATGATCAGTGTTGTCAACACACATCAATCTCAGCTATTAGAGTTCCTGTAAGACAGGCAGCAATGCACCTTACCATATCCTAATAACACCTCCATTAGACACAAGAATTCTAAAATCCCCACTTACAGAAGAAAGGGCCATATATACAGATGCTTACACGGTACATCTGTTGTAGTGCTCAATGAAAACAGCATGCTTCCTGCAATCCAACATAGGTAACCCAACTAGTGTGTGTTGATAGGAAAGATTAAATATCTAAGAAATGTGGTTTGGAGTCAGCTACATCACTCATGCCCACCACTGAGACTTTCAGAATGCTGTGCATTATCATCTAATGCTCCCAACTGTTATCTCAGATGCTATGGGACAAGGATACAGGACTGATCATTCACAGAATCACAGAATCACAGAATGGCCAGGGTTGGAAGGATCCTCAAGGATCATGAATTTCCAATCCCTCTGCTACATGCAGGGCCACCAACCTCCCCATTTAATACCAGACCAGGCTGCCCAGGGCCCCATACAATCTGGCCTTGAACGCCTCCAGGAATGGGGCATCCACACCCTCTCTGGGCAGCCTGTTCCAGCACCTCACCACTCTCATAGTAAAGAGCTTCCCCCTCACATCCAACCTAAATCCTCCCTCCCTCAAAACCATTTCCCCTTGTCCTGCTACTGTCTGAGTTTCCTTCCTTCCCAAACTGCTCCAAGCATTTTTAGTACAGGTGAGATAGGAGAGCTCAAATAAACTGAATTGTCACAGGAAACATGTAGGAGAGCAGAATCATGGAAGAAATCTGTAAAGAAGCTTCATTTTCTTGCACCCTTTGTTGCACATTTCATCTAGTGTGCATGCTGCAGTGGAGATCGTACTTGTAATTTGATCACAGAGCACTGAAATTATGAGAAAAATGCTTCTGGAGGCATACTCTCAGATTTTGACAAGAATTGTAGACAGGCACTCCACAGAAACATCCTTTAAAATATTTCAAGTCAGTCCCAATCCTGGCTGCAAGCAGATTCCCAGTGCCTGGATGAAAAGAGCTGTGGAAAGAAAGGTAGAAATTTGTTAGTATCTGTAGGCAAAACTGGAAAGGTTGGAGTAATCAGCACTATATAGAAATCTTAATCTAGGGATGCATCAAAGCAAGACACAGACAAAAAAATGCAGCTGGAAATCAGTGAAATATTCTCTAGGAAGAGCAAATGCTCCACATGAAGCAGATCTCCAAGTGCAGCCATGGTAGAGCAGTGAATAAGGCTCAGAGGAGCCACAGCCCACAGAGAGCTCCCGCAGAAGCAGCCCTGAGTCAGAACTGCAGCCATGAACAGGAGCCCATGGTGAGGCAGGAGGGCTCAGTGAGAAGTTACTCATGGGAATCCTTGCTGGAGCTGTTCCTGAAGGATGGACCCCATAGTACAGAGCTGTGTTGGAGCAGTGCTTGGGGAGATGCAGCCTCACACTGGATCAGTCCAGGAAGAATGGCATATTACAGAAGGGACTCACGTGGAGCAGGGGAAGAGAGTGATCATGCAGGAGTGACAGAGACAAAGTGTTATGGACTGGCTGTAGCCCTCAATCCCCTGCACTGCCCAGGGGGAGAAGGTAGCAGAAGGTGGATAGAGGAAAGGTGTTGGTATTTTGCTTTATGATGCCAATTGGTGATTGACCTCCTTGTTCTTTACCTCAGCCCTCAACTTTCTTTTTTCATTGCATTTTCTGCTTCTGTCCTTTTGAGGAAGAGGAGTGAGAGAGCAGTTTGGCAGTACTTAGCTGCCCATCAGTGTTGAATCAACACAGCTCGGTGAATACAGAACCACACAATCATAGAATCCTTTGAGTTGGAAGGGACCTTTACAGGTCCTCCAGTCCAACTCCCCTGCAATGAAGAAGGAAACCTACATCTAGATGAGGATGTTCAAAGCCTCATCCAACCTGACCTTGAATGTCTGCAAAGACATGGTATCCACCACATCTCTGGAATACAGACTCCTTTAAGGACCAAGAATAAAGGCTGACAATCAGATCTGGGGTTAAACACATACATGTTTTTTGTGTAAATGCTATAAATTGAACAGTTTAGTAGAACTACACTGCCTCATTTAAATGCAGATTTTGAATTAAACTTGGGGGAGAAATGTCATCCATGTACCAACGTACCAATATGCTCATCTACTAGAAGGTCTGTAAAAGCAAATACAAAAGTGGAATCACTGCTGTGGAAGATAATACAGGATTTTTATCAAGCAAATTTGTTGAACTCATCTCCTGCAAGTAGTTAATGATATTAATCCTTCTGAAGCTCCGACAGTGCATCTGCTAATGAAACACATTCCCTGGTTTTTCTGCTGCAAAATCAATGGGATCTATACCATAGGTCCAAAGCATGGCTGCTTTTTCCAGGTATTCCCAAATCTGGTCCTCTTTCAACTACTTGTAAACATCAGAGTGATAGAACAATATTATTTCTTGCTAACCAGAGCGTGTATAATTCTGCTTTCATTAAAATATACAAATGAAGGCTCCAAAAAGTACAAGCTGGTATCCTTTCATTGCTTTTCAGTGTGGAATAAAACACTCTTTCCTTTTTTTCCTGAAGAAACAGTCATTATGTTAGTTGGTCCTGGCAGCTCCAGTCAGAGCCACCTACATGGCTCTGTTCTATTCCACATAGTTTCATGAGCCATCAACAAAGTATTCCTTTTCACTTTGTATCAGCAAAACGACATCGCTAATTGCAGCCAGGCAGCCCAAACATTCTGCCACCCGGTGTGGAGAAGAATACACAGAGATTTGAGGACTGACTCACAGGAGAGGCAACAGAGGCATTTCCACGTTCTCCGCAGGCGGATCATTGTTGCAATCATTTTCAGCCAATAAAGAGATTTTCCCATACTTCACACAAGCCAAAAGTGAGCCAAAAGCTTTGGCTCTGCAAGAAGTTGCATAAAATGCTAATGGCTAAATGAAGCACATCAGAGAGCCTAAAGACATGGCTGTACCTACACGAGTCCAAAGAGCACATCATGACCACCTCCTCCTCACACAATGAAAAGCAATTCTGGAGTGGTTTTGGCAACCTCAACTCACTCTCTTCCAAGCTTCTTCTAATTTTGGGTCAGTACCCAAACTCCCCTTGAGCTGTGCACACCAGTTTGGAAACTCACCCACAGTCTAGTTATTTTCTGTGTGAACAAGAGGTTGGTAAAAGAAAATACACAAGCTCTACCTCTAGGTACAACTGTACTAGGGGTGAACTCTACATGAGACATCTTCATCCTTTTATATGCGATAAATATTCAAGCCACATGTCTTTGATGCACTTGGTTAAGGTACTTAACATTTGAGCACATACACTGAAAAATCAGGTACTTTAGTACTAACTCATCTCTATTTTTAGTCTTAACACAACTATATAACATCCCCAGAAGCCTGACCACCCTGCTGTGATTAAATGCCATACTTCTACAGTGAACTGCCTCCTAGATTTTACGGCAGGTACATTTATTTTAAATCTCTGATCACCATAATAAATTCTTATTTTCAGTCTAGGCTATTAAAACAGAAGAGCCATTCTTCTTTTTTCTTATTTAACCATGAAAAGAAATTGTTAATGGTGATTTACATTTTTATTGGAATTAGAGGAAAGACTTATATAAAGGTAATTGGAAGTTTTTATGCCTGTCACATCAATGGAAGTTGCTGGGACAGTGAGGAAAAGTAATTCTGAGGTGCTAAAATATTGTGACTTGTCAATGAGAAATCTTGTAAAAATGTAAGGTCTGAAATAGCCAGGCACAATGGACAGGTGATGAGTGCTGAAGTGGAAAAGAAACCACAAAAGCGTGCTCATGGCAAATACAGTATTTTTATTTCTGAATTTCTATAGAAATATTTTAAGTATTTAAATATTTATTGTTTTCATTATAGTAATTCACAAAAATCTCTGCACAGTGGGAGGTGGGCAACTCAGAAAGAACAGAATCCAAATAGGCAGAACAGAGCATTCTGAGAGAAAGCATTATTAGATATTTATTGCTGGTTGAGACTCTTAAACTGAGGTGTTACAACATAAATAACTAAGTGTCAGAAAAGTACTCGAGCTCCCATTCCAGCTGATGAACATCTAGACTACAAGCTGATGGTGACTTGGTTTCACCAAGAATTGTTCTATGTCCTGGGTTTTGCTCAAAGTAATGCTGGCCAAAACTCACACTATTGTGTTGCCTAGGCATAGTAATATACCTCAAATGCTCCCAGGCATCTTGTCTTTTCTTCACCTTCCTCTTGAGATGCTGAATATACTCCTCTAGACCCTCTGTTATACCAGATAGCTACACACAAGTGTCTGAGATATATCTCAGGGCTGTCTCTACTCCACCGAGTAAACCGAGTAGACAATCAAGTAGACAGTTGATTTGACAAGTGAATTCTATTTCTCCAGTGACTGTCATGGAGGTTTCAACAGACGCATCGTCCATGTACAGATGCCTTAATTTGGAGCAAAATTCTTCTATTAAGGTTCCATTTGTGGTTTTATGTTTTGAAGCTTGGTGTTTCTCACATGAAGTATCAGAACGATCTACAGAACATCTCCAGAGTCACATGCTCCACCACATTCTGGTTGTCCTGTAGCAATCACAAGTCATCCATTGATTCTCTGCCATACCAAATAGCCCAGCACAGCACTCTTGATGCTGTCAGCTGATTCAAGCAGGCAAGCAGATCATGCCCCAAGTGGCTCATTTATTTTGTGAATAAGGTTCAGCTGCCAAAACACAGCCTTTGGGGTCACTTTGGTGCTGTGGGCTATCCTGCTGTTACTCCAGAATTGTGCAGGTTTCAAGGCAGAACTACATGCTCCTTGTCCATAGTAACAGTCTGCCCAAACTCTTACTCCACCAAACCAAACATGCTATGAAGGAATCTACCAGGCCAAACATAATTAATTAAGAGGATTTTCATAGACAGCAACTGTGGCCCAGTGACTTGTAGTATTCACTTATGCAGGGCTAAGTACAAGTTCTGCATTTCACTTTCCATCTCTGAAGTGATGAAATTGCCCAGTCCAAAAGGACAGATCTTTTCAGCTTGTACACTGAGTCTGACCCCATAAGATCACCAATTTGGCAGAAATTTGACCAAATGACAGGCTGTGATAAAAAGCTGTATGTGGGAGAAAATTCGTAGCACAGCCCACAGCATCAGAGACTAACTACGCAGTATGCTGGGACTCGTGTGCTTTTTGCTACTGATGGACTGAAAACTGAGCACACAGCTGGTGTGTGTTATTATAGCTTATTATTATAGCCCAAAGCCTTTCCTCTTCTCTTCCATCTAGTCCTCTTGTTTGTGTCATCCACCTTTTATGTTTCATCCATCTCAAAAAAGGCATCTCATGGTAGGCACTGCCATTTACTCCATATTTGTACAATTGCCATGAGCACAGCTGAGATGTCTGAACACCAACTCTCTTTATATATCAGTTATTACTGGTGGCTCCTCTAGGCACTGTCCTACCACAAACATCTATATATTAATGCATCCCAAGCAAAGTTTTAGGGCAGGAAAAAGGAATTTAATCATCAGTTCTTCTGTTTTGTAATTACCCTGCCTAATCTGCTTTCCTCTGCTCTAAAACTTATGAAATACGGGATAGTTCCAATGCTGAAAGGATTATCATCTACACAAAGTGAACACTCTGTATTCTTTGTTCTACTGCAGATGTTAAGGTCAAGTATGATCCAGAAATGTTAGGGGGAGTTGGAAGGCCAAAAACAATCTAAGAAGTAATAAAATCTTTTTTTTTTTTTTTTTTTCTGTTGGAAAATAACAATCTGAAAAATACTGTCCAGGACATTTTTGCTTTGCAGGTTTTTTTCCCAAGAGTGTCTGCATTACAGGCAAATGGTTGGTAATGATTTGTGTGCCTGCAACACTTCTAAGTAATTAAAACAAACCTCTGTCTGCTGCGGAATGTGAATGTGCCAATAAACTAACCCAACCAGGCCAACTTTGCTTAGGCTCAGTAAATTTGCTGCAGATTAATATTCCCTTGGAATGGCCAATTGAAAGGCAAGAGTTCTAGGAAGCCAGCTGGCCACCCACTTGAGGATGGAAGAGTAACTCTCCTGCTGATACAGCACTGTGCATTGCCTACCCCACTCTGAGCGCTTGAAGCATGTGGCGTACTATCAAGTTTTATATGAATTTTATACATCAATTATTGTTTGCAGGGGAAATGGGAATAGTGGCATGAGTTGATGCGGCACTGCAGCTTCCTACATCGCTATTCAACTCTTTGCCTCTAAAAGGAGAAAATCTCAAAGTCTTCCCCACTGACATAGCTGAGAGATGACTCAAATTGATCAGATCACAAAACTTTGGATCTTTTCTTGGTGAAAGGTGATCACTTCTACCCAAGAGATTGTATCACTTCATCTTGAACTACATAGAGATCATAGCATGATGAAGGCAACACTGAAAGGCAATGGCAAAATTTTTCTTTGCTGGGTGCTGCCTCTTGACACAAAAGATAAACCACTACTATCAACACGTGCCCTGGGAAAGGGTACAGCTGATCCTGTAACAGATGTTTTCAATGTTTCAGCCATAGCCTGGAGATGTCAGGAGGAATACTTATATTAAAGTAGTTTGGATAAAGTCAATGTGGAAGATAGGAGGATGTAATATTTCCTGGGTAAAGTGTATGAGCACAAAAAGAAGTGAAAGGACAAATAGTGTGAATGTGTGTGCTTGTGTGACAACTGTTTTCCAAATAACATTGAACTGGCTTTTTGGTCACTGTTATGAATAGAACTGTCACAGACAAACAACTCTCTACAGAAATTAAATGGAAAGCTTTCATCTGCATGACATAGCAGGAACAATGCAATGTTTAATGATCTTTGCAAAGTATTATGGTTTCTTTACATAGGAAAGAAAGGCTTTCCTCTCCCCGGGTATTTGCTATTGATCTTGCCCCTTGTCTTTTTGCCCAATTTGACATGCATTTGAAATTGCTCATTCATGTGTCTCACAAGCTTTGATGTCTGTATGGTTTTGAGGAAACTGCAAATTGCTGTTGTAAGTGCATTTTCTGTATTCTGGTAATTGCCTGTATTATACCAAAGGACAGTATTAAAGGAAAATGTCCTGTGCACAGTTATGGAATTGCACAGAACTCAGCACTCAGATTAGCATAAGAAAATAAGTGCTGTGTTCTTTTAATAGCAATGTGACAGAGGACAGTTACTCGGTCAAAAAATAATTACTTAAAATATGTGTATAAACTTTTAAAGATCAAATACAATGAAAAATTAAGGAGCAACAAATTTGTAACTTTAAGAAACACTGACATAAAATTTGAAGAGATTGATTTTCTTAACCTCAGAGGAAATGTTCATATTTCAGCTCTTTCAACACACATCTCTAGCAGGCATCTCTGATAAACATGCTGTCATTGCCAACTTACATCTATTGCCTAGGAAATCTCTTGCAGAAGTTATTTAAATGCCAAATAATAGTTACCAAGGTTATTATAAAAATACAGGTCCTAAGTTAAATTGCTGTCCCTATTTTCTTCTCTGCAGTAGAATTTCTCACTTCTCCCTCTATAGTTCCCTATTTATTCACACTTCTCCCTTAGATGTTGTAAGGTCTATTTCAACTAATTAGAGCCACTAAAAGTTAGGCATAGCTATCTATGTAAGGCATTTAAGCTCCTGCTGTTTTCAACAGAGGACTGATTTATAGAAAGATAACTGGCCTCCCAAATATAATTTACCCAATGATTTAAAATGATGCTGTTCTGATAGGATAAACTGCCCTCCAAAATTTCCAGATTCTCTGTGTTGTCAACAGGACAAACACAGAAGACACTCTTATGTCTAGCTTCTAAATGGTTAAATTGATTCTCATCTCTGATTTTCTCTCTATTTAGGTCCCAAACTACATGCTGCTTGCCTTATTCCCTCATCTCTCCACTAATTATGTATCCACTTAGGAGCTGATCTCCTGGTTAATCAATTCCAGTCCTCCGTCATCATAGGAAGTCATGTAACATCACCCCAGTCATGCATTTATCAAGCTTCCTTTTATAAGTAGTTATGTCATCTGTACCTACTACTCTGAGCAAACAGCTGATCTGCATGAATCTTCTTCCAGTAAGGCTTCTTCTAATTCTATGCCTAACAGTATTCATTATCAGTTTATACTACATTTGTTCTGTAGGTTGGATAGTTCCTATTTCTTCCTGGAATTTACCTTCTTGTAGATATTAATAAACAACAATTACATCCTCGACTAACTTTTATTTTGCTAGTTTGAACAAAGCAAACTTGGTGCTGTTGTTGTTTTTTTTTTTTTCATGTACTTTCTCTTTTCTTCCATTCTTATAATCCTGCTCTAACTTCAACACCTCTCTCCTGAATACTTTTGATGAGAGAGGTATACTGCATTCCACGTCTGTTACAATAACATTAAAATTTCACTCTGTATACAGAGAAATATAACCTACAATACCTCACTGCACTTTCTGCTGAGGGACTTGCTCCAGTGGATCACAGCCATTGTGAGCTTGCTAATAGGACTGTCTTCCTTTGTTTTCTGCTAAGAGCTTCGTATTACGACAGACCTCCAGAACTGCTAAACCTTTCTCCAAATTTCATCTATTTCATCTATTTCTCCAGTCTTTGTGGCCATTAATTCCTGTTTTATGCTAATTTAGTACTCCTCTATCTTGGTAATGTATCCCCAATTTTTTTGTCATCAGTGGCTTCTGCTAGCACTGTCCTATTTTTGTGCCAGTATCCTTACAGAAAATAATACAAGTCACAAAACTGAGCTTTGAATACAGAAATAATCTTTCTCATGTAACGATTCTCTTTTTAGCTCTCAAATTCCATTGTAATAATTTCCTAGACTTCTCAGTTCCTTCACACATATTTATCTTCCATCTTCATAATTTTCTATGCAGATCTTAAGCCTTATTTAGGGCTGGAGAGTTTCAGCTCTGGAAAGAATGTGGGCTTTAAGAGCATCAAACAATGTATCCTTTATAGAGAAATATTACATAAATATTTTTACAAAACATTAAAAAAAGAGGTTGCTTGCTTATTGAACACATACTGTGTAGAGCCTATAGCCATTTAGAAAGATTTTCTGTTTTTCAGATGACATACTAGAGGAAGGAATTCACATATACTACATAGGAACTTTGATTTTCCAGTGTGAGACAAATCTCAATTCATCTATTAGAGGATATTTTTTATTCCTGTGTTCAGGTGCCTAGAACAAGACAGAACCTGTAAATGCTTCACCAGTCAGAATAAAAAAATTATGGAAAAAAAGGTTGGAAAAGACCTTTGAAATCATTAACTACCACCATCAACCTGACCCACCAAATTTCATCACTAAGTCATGTCTCTTAATGCTACCTCCATACCTCTCTTAAATATCTCCAGGGACGATGACTTCACCACTTCCCTGGCTGACCAGTTTCAGTGCTTGACCGCCTGCACCATGAAGAAATTCTTCCTAACATAAAATCTAAACTTTCTCTGGTGCAACTTGAGGTCATTTCCTTGTGTTACCTGAGAAAAGAGACCAACTCCCATTTCACAGAATCACAGAATCACCAAGGTTGGAAAAGACCTTCAAGATCATCCAGTCCAACCATCCACCTATCACCAACAGTACTCACTAAACCATGTCCCTCAACACAAAATCCAATTCAGTTCAACCTCCTTTCAATTAGGTGTCCCCTCAACTTCCTCTTCTCCAGAGTAAACAGTCCCTCAGCCACTCATCTTAAGTATTGTTTTCCAGTCTTTTCAGCAACCTCATTGCTCTCCTCTGCACACACTCAAGCAATTCAATTACCATCTCATCATGAGGGACCCAAAAGTGAACATAATATTCAAGGAGCAGTGTCATCAATTCTGCATAGAAGAGGACAAGGAGTTCCCTAGCCCTTCTGAAGTGCTAATTCTGATATTGAATCATCTGCATCAGTCACTTGAAAGATGATTAATTATATACCTTCTGCAAACAAATACCATAGTCTGTTGGTTTAGATTGCACTTGTGTTAAATTTACCAAAAGAATTCCGGAACAAAAGGAAATACCTTCACTTTATTTATTTACTGTCCTACAATAGTGTCCTTTTACCACCAATCAGTTTTCTCAGAATTGCACTCATTTTAGTATCTTAACCAACTTCAAATGCATAATTCTCATTAATTTTAAATTGCACAAACTGAGCCCAATCCTTTCATATCAACTGTGTAGAACATCTTACTGTCTTCATTTTCATGTTGGATGTATGTTGCAACTTCTTTCCTCTTGAAGTAGGGCACATAAGAAATCTACCTTACTCTTTTTAACAGCTTTATGCTAGGACTATACTAGGACTAAGTGTCAGTTATCCTAAAAAATTATCATCAAATTTTGAGATAATTTGGGTTTGTAAGGATCTCTGGAGGTACCAGTACAACCACCTGCTGAAAGGTTGTAAAAGCAGACCAGTCTGCTCACAGTGTTCTCCGGTTAAGTTTTAAAAGACTCCAGCGATCTATTAACTATTTGGCTATGGGATATGTGAGCTACTTTAATCACTGAATCTCAAATAATAGTTTTCAAATAATACCTAAAGAAAAAGAAATCACATTTGTAGAAATGTCTTCCTCAGACTTTTCCATGGTGGCCTACAGCCCCTCACAGGGAGCAAACAGGCATCATTGAGCTCTGCTTTCTTGACAGAAGCAGAGCACCAGGGAATGGCACGGAGCTATGTTAGGGGAGGCACAGCTGGAGGCTAGGAAAAAGTTCTTCAACAGAAGGCAGCAGGCATGGAACAGTCTCCCCAGTACAGTGGTCACAGCCCCAAGCTGCTGGTCTTCGAGAAGCATTTGGACAGTGCTCTCAGAAATGGTTTGAATTTTTCCCTATCCACTCACTGGATAAGGAACTGGCTGGATGGCCGCAAGAGAGTTGCAGTCAATTGCTCAGTGTCCAAGTGGAGATCAGTGATGAGTGGTGTTTCTCGGGGATCGGTGCTGGGAGCGTTGTTAACATCTTTGTAAGTGGGATCACAAAACAGTGGGATCAAATGCCCTGTCAGTAAATTTGCAAATGACACCAAGCTGAGTGGTACAGCTGACATGCAAGAGATGCCATCAAGAATGACCTGGACGTGGTTGAGAGGTGGGCCCATGCCAACCTCATTAAGTTCAACAAGGCCAAGTGCAAAGTCTTGCACCAGGGTCGGGGCAATTCCAAACACAAATACAGTCTGGCTGGAGAGTGGTTTGAGAGGAGCCCCAACGAAAAGGATTTGGGGTCCCTGGATTTGGGGGTGTTGCTTGATGAAAGAGTCAATAAGAGGAGGCAATTTGTGCTTGCAGCCCAGAAGGCCAACTGTATTCTGAGTAGCATCAAGAGAACTGCAACCAGTTCAAGGGAGGTGATTCTGCCCCTGTATTCTGCTCTCGTGATACCCCACCTGTAGTACTACATCCAGTTCTGGGGCCCCCAACACAAAAAGGACATGGAGCTATCGGAGAGGATCCAGAGGAGGGCCATGAAGATAATCAGAGGACTGGAGAACCTCCCCTATTGGCTGAGAGCCAGGGCACTTCAGCCTAAGGAAGAGAAGACTCTGGAGGAACCATATAGAAGTCTTCAAATATCTGAAGGAGGCCTACAGGAAAGCTGGAGAGGGACTTTTTATGAGGGCATTTAGTGACAAGACAAATGGAAATGGTTTCAAACTGAAGTAGGATAGATTTAGACTGGAAATTAGGAAAACACTCTGAGGGTGGCGAGGCACTGGAATAGGTCAACCAGAGAGACTTTGAATGCCCCATTCCTGGAAGTACTCAAGGCCAAGCTGGATGGAGCTTTGAGCAATGTGGTCTAGAGGGAGGTGTCCCTGCCTGTATTAGGGGGATTGCAACTAGATGATTATGGAGTCATAGAGTCATAGAATAGCCTGGGTTGAAAAGGACCACAATGATCATCTAGTTTCAACCTACCAGACCAGGCTGCCCACAGAATCACAGAATCACAGAATCACAGAATCACAGAATCACAGAATCACCCGGGTTGGAAGGGACCTCGAGAGCCACATCCAGCCTGGCCTCAAATGCCTCCAGGGATGGGGCATCCACAGCCTCCTTGGGCAACCTGTTCCAGTGTGTCACCACCCTCTGGGTGAAAAACCTCTTCCTAATATCTAACCTAAATTCTATTGTCTCAGTTTAAAACCATTCCCCATTGTCCCATCTCTGACCACTCTGTAAACAGCTGTTCCCCCTCCTTTTTATATGCTCCCTTCAAGTACTGGAAGGCCACAATGAGGAGCCTTGTCTTCTCAAAGCTAAACAAGCCCAGTTCCCTCAGTCTTTCTTCATAGGAGAGGTGCTCCAGCCCTCTGATCATCTTACTGTCCTCCTCTGGACCCGCTCCAAGATCTCCACATCCTTCCTGTACTGGGGGCTCAGGCCTGGACGCAGTGCTGCAGATGGGGCCTCACAAGAGCTGAGTAGAGGGGGACAAACACCTCCTTCTCCATGCTGGCCACCCCTTTTTTAATGCAGCCCAGAACACAGTTGGCCTTCCGGGCTGCAATGGCACATTGCTGGCTCGTGTCCAGCTTCTCGTCCACCTGGACCCCCAAGTCCTTCTCTGCAGGGCTGCTCTCAAAGGGTTCTTCTCTCAGTCTGTTTAAACACTTTGGTTTGCCTCAACCCAAGTGTGACACCCTGCCCTTGGCCTTGTGATCTTAACTGGTCCTTACAGATCCATTCCAACTCAGAATACTGTATAATTCTGTTTTTAATTCTGATTCTATACATACACACAACACAAACATGTCATTTATATAAGTGTATATCAAATTAAGAAAAGGAGAAAATTCAGAACTAGACTTGAGGTATAAAAATGGAATCAGTGCTCTATCTAAAATATACTTTGCAAAACGAACTAGGTAGACATCACACAGAAATTTTCTCATAACTGTCTATGCACCAGAAACACGAATCTCACTCCCTTGTGCTGCATTAAGTACAGGCTTTTTTATCCCCTTGCATTTTTTATGTCTTCATTTTACCTTTCCATTATACATTACAAAATGTGTCTCATCAGAAAGTATTGTTTATTATGGCAACATTTCAAGCCCAGGAATTGAGGAGACTTTATTCTGTGTATTAGTATGGTCTCTTTTTTCTTTTAATCAACTGCTCTTATAGTGCAATTCCATAAAAAATAGGAAAGTGAGTGGGCAAAGATACTTAAGGTGCTTTCATATAAACAAGCTTAATTAATATCCAGCTTCCAAGAGGAGCAATTTGGAATGTGTGTAACTGATTTATTTGCAAACATTAAAAAGAATCTATAGGGCAATTAGCAAGACCTTCTTTTGGATAGCTGGTTTAAAACCTTTTCCATCAGTTTGAAATTAAGTCTTCCATAAAATACTTGTTCAAGGAAAGCTCATCAAAGTTCTTGCAAGAAGAGAAACCTGACAATAAAATTCAAGTCAGAAAATAAATTACTAAAGAGTTTCATCAGATCCTTGGGGGTTACTGAACTACTGTAATACTGAGTGTGGTACATAGGACTTGAGTCTTAATGTTACTTAGGTTCATCAAAAAATTGCCAAGTTTTGTGAAGTCAAGAACAATAAGATAAAAATAATAATAAGCAAAAAATTATAGCTGCAAGATCTGTTTATCTTTAAGCTGGCCATTCCACATATGCATGCTGCATTTATGCGTAATGTCTTTTAAGCAAGTGTCTCACCTTTCTTATGTTAGAAGACAGGGTAGCAAGGAAACAGTTTTCAGATTCAACTGCCATTATTATCTTTACTGAAATGATCTGAGACTGGCTGTGGTAAACAAAACCTGCTGTGTATTTCTCCTACAGATTCCAACCTGATTGTAGGTTAATAATCCTACTGCACACATTTATCTCCTATGTAACTTCTAGTCCAAAGAAACTAATTGAAAAACCATAGAATAATGGAGTCATTGAGGTTGGAAAAGACTACTAAGGTCATCTAGTCCAGCCACGGACCCATCACCACCATGATCACTAAACAATGTCCCTCAGTGCTGTACCTACATTTTCTTAAACACCTCCAGGAATGGTGACTCCAGAATGTACCTGGGCAACCTGTTCCAAGACTGCATCACTCTTTTTTCTAATATTTAACCTGAACCTCCTCTGGCACAACTTGATTGGCCATTACTTCTCATCCTATTGCTGTTACCTGGGAAAAGAGGCTGACACACACCTTGCTAGAATCTTCCTTCAGGCAGTCGTACTGAGTGATGCCTCCCCTGAGATTCTTCTTCTCCAGACTAAACCTCAGCTGCTCTTTATAAGCTATTCCTGGTTAAGTGGTTGGCAATCCCACCTTTGAAAAGAGGGTAGGAACTAGTCAATCTTTGAGGTCCCTTCCAACTCAAACCATTCTGTGTGGTTCTGTGACCACTAAAAACAGTCTTCGACTGAACTACATATTTGCTGTAGTTGTACATAAGCTACTTCTATTTGGCATCAGAATATCTGAATAATTAACTGATCGGATGAAAATGCTGAGATACTTCAATTATTTGAAAAGAATAGTCAAATATTCAAGTAACATCTGATCATTCCAATCAAATCACGGTGCATGATGACTTCAAAGATATGAACGCATTAGCTTACATAAGAAGAAAGTATTTTCAAGCTTAATTACCAATACTTTTTAAGAAACTTGGCAGTCAATTCCATTTTAACAATAACTAACTGCACAGTCATTAATCTTGGAACTTAAGCCAAATGTAGTCTTCCGTACTGAGGACATCTGTGATTGTCTCCTTTGGAATTTGTTCTCTGTGCATCCTATATAAGTGTAGCAGAAATCTTCCAAGTCTTTTGTCTTATTTACAGCACATGAGAAAGCAGGCTTGGAAACCTGTCAACAGATATTTAGAGGGAAAAAAGAAGGGGAAAATGAATTCTAAATATATTTTTAATCTCTTTTTTCAGTGGGGAAAAAAAAAGTAAGAGAAATAAAAGAATAATCATTGTAGTCTTAATTCATGCATGTATAAAGAAGAGAAGACAGAAACACACAGAATGTAGCCAGAATAAAAAAAATACATCTAGAAAAGATTTGGTAATACTTAGATAATGAAATGTGCTCAGTGCAAGTGAAAGTGAAAATCACCATCCTCTGCTCCTTGCAGCTAAACTCCAAAAATTCTGCCTCTTTACAAAACTTTCCCACTTCCCAGGAAATCATCACCAGCTCATGGCTCCCTTAAACACAACACAGGACTTTAGTTAGATATGTCAGCATAAACGGATCTTTATGGATATTTTCGTTCTGAAAAGGAAGCGCATCTTCTGATTTCACGCTGGCTCACCCTGCCCTCATCACGCTTGGCTTAACAATGAAGTAAAGGAGTATTTTTAGGTACTGAGGAAATGAATAGTGAAAGAATATGCAAGATTTCCGAGCTATTCTTTCCTGAGTTAATGTCTAACTGCTTCTCAGGAGCTTTCATAGATCAAGATTTCCCACTTACACTTTGGCTTTTTATATCTTCTATTTGCTGCAGTATATATATTAACTGCCACTGAAAAAACTACAAGGCATCTAACCTCAAATAGTGCCTGTAAATGGTGCTGACAGTGTACTTTACTTGCAAAAACCACAAAGCGGAACAAATAAAAAGAGCTGTTGTAAGACTAGCTAAAAAGATTCGGGTATTTGCCACAATCATTTTGCAGCTGGAGATAAGTCTTCAAGAACATTAAAATTTCACAACAGAGAAATAGTGCGTAGTTCATCATGTCAGAAAGTCAAAAACATTGTTTTGCTCATGTTTCTGGAGAGTGGATTGTAAGATATGTATAAATCAGATACATACAATCAAAATAGAGCTCTGATTCTCTTATTGAGACGTTCAGTATGCCAAAGTACACTTTCTGTGTGGCTTCCATTCTTTAGCTTTCCATCCTCTTTCCTCTGTTTCATCCTCTTCAGTATGATCTCTACATCCTTCTTGAAAACTCAGCACTTTGCCATTCTAATTTTCTGGCACTATCATTTCTTTCTTCTTTTCAAATAATTGGCAAAACATCTCTCTTCAGTACTGGTAACCTTTCCCTTTTTTATTGCAAAAATTATACACAAGCTCTTTTTTTATAAAATAATGCAAAGCCCTGCATAAAACAGATACCTTTAAAAATTTATTGCTTTTAACATTCTTCAAGAAAATGTAGAACTGGTGCTGCAGATTATTGCTGCTATGAAAATATAATATCAATTGCATTCATGTAATTTATCAGTGAAAATCCCTGAAATGAAATAATACCATGGTAATCATTAAAAATCAATAATTCAGGAAATTAGAAAAACCTGTTTTAGACTGAGTTAGGTTATGATTTAATGATCCTCAGAAGGTATTGACCATTTGAACAAATTCAGACCTTGATGTTGGAAAATCAGGAACATGGTCCTCATTACAATATTGTGAGAAACAGTTATTGAGAAAAGCTGTTTCTGGTCAGGCCTATCCTAATGTTATGTTAAGCCTTACTTAAGTCATCTTAGTAAAGATGCTCAGATGTTTTATTACTGCTGGGCCTCGGCTCTCCAAGTACATTCACTTGTAATGATGACACATTTCAGTGGTGTCAAGAGTTACAGTAATGAATAATGTTAGTATTGTACGTGGCCATAATAGGAATGCAGATAAAAAATTTTATTGTATGAAGTGTCTGTCATTATTCATACAGAACACTGAAGACATTTCTAGCACAGGTCAGATCTACCTTTTTAAATATTTTACTGCATAAGTTTGACTAAGTAAAATATTCATGAACATATTTGAGAATAGCTGAATCTAATTTGGATTCCAATTTAGAACTCTTCTATTCAACAGGTCTTACTCTTCCTATTCTGTGTACTTGTCAATAGGAGAACTGCTTCCTGCCCCAGAAAACAGTTCCAAATGTTAAAGAGATTGTACTGAAGAATTACTACTCATTATTTTCCTATGAATGTATCTCAGGCATGCAAGTAAGATGCAAAAGCCAGACCATGTGGGCTAATGCATACAGTCAATAGTGTTGATTTGAAGAGAACAGTTTGCAAACAGGGTAAAGACTGAAAAGTTTTCATCAGTGGTACTTAGCAAAATCTTATACGTAACAGATATTCGTGAAAGCCAGGAAACATTCCTGAATTAAAATGAGACTTAAATACATCAAGGTTTGGAGCTGGTGTTTCCTCTGTAATCAGCTGTATATCTAACCATTGAATTTCTCTTCCTCTAGATGGTGATTGGAGTGGAAACTGAATGTAAAAAAATCATGACAAATGTTGGATTTATTTCTGTGCATAATATGCGAAAGCGAGACCAATTGTGCAATGCAGATATCTCCACAGCCCACTCACAGTGATGACCTGGAATACAATACTACTTTTCTCATAATGGCAAGAACACGATAAGAGTCTTTCTAGACTCGAACAAAAAGAAACAAATTGGAGGAACCAGTATGCACTGCAGGATTGTCATTTCTCAGACTACCTGCACTTAAAGGAAATGTAGGGTGCCAACCACATTTAATACTACTACAAACAGCAATTCCATGTGTACACAGAGCTCTTCTACTTTAGAACTTATGATAAAAGCCACAGAAATCTGGGATTGGCTGGATTATACTGAGGCCTTTCTGTGGCATTTTTTGCCCATGAATAAGTCATTTGCATAATTTAAAGTTTATTTTTATAGTTTGCTATTGATTAAAGCAGACCACTGAGACTGAAAAATAAATGAAAGAATGCAATTAGCATCTTGAAAGATCATCAGATCCCTCATGTTTAATTCTGCTCCATCCCCATCCAGACTCAGCATCGAGGAGGCAGGATCAGGACAACATGTTGACTCCATCTTCATGGACGTGCAGGGAAGCAATGCGGAACCATCTGGAAATTGTAGCAAACAACTAATTTCAGCAGTCTTGCTAGCTTGACTTTCATTTCAAGGTGAAAGCAGTCAACTGAGTTGTGTCAGAACAGACTTCACTGTCTTGGGGAGATGTGGGTACTGATGTGGTAATGGGAATGCTAGCAGCAGGACTGGATAAGCATTCATGACCTTCAAACATCATTGAAGTTTGCATTTGGAGCCCTTATTATGTCTGACTCCAAAGTTGATCACAATATCTGCCAGTTTTTAAACAAATTTGAACGAAACCATAAATTCTAAATGTGTAGTCATGGACTCGCCAATGGGAATTCATTCTCAACCAACTTGGTAGCTTTTTATGATGTCATCACTAGCTCAGTAGAGGAGGGGAGGGCAGAGAATATTGTATACTTTGACTTCAGCAATGTGTTTGACACAATCTTCCACAACATCTTTGTTATGAAATTTGGAAAGTGTGGGATAGAGAATTGGATGGTGAGGTGGATTGGGAACTGGCTGACAGCTCAGAATTTGGTTGGAGGTCTGTAACTAGCAGTGTTCCCAAGAGGCTTGTGCCAGGTCCTGTCTTGTTCAATATCTACATCAGTAATGTGAATGAAGGGTTAGAGTCCACCTACAGCAAGTTTGCTGATGGTACAAAGCTGGGAGGAGTGGCTGACACATCTGAAATCGGTGCTTCCATTCTGCCTGGATGAACTGGAGGGTTGGACAGGGAGGAACCTGATGAGGTTTAACAAGAGCAAGTGAAGTTTTACATCTGGGGAGGAATAACCACATGCATCAGTAAAGGATAGGAGATGATCTGCTGGAGAGGACCTCTATGGAGAAGAACCTGAGTGTTCTGGTGAACAACAGGTTGTCCATGAACCAGCAGTGTGTTCCCTTGTGTCCATAAGGGCCACTGATATACTGGGTTGCATTAAAAAGAGAACAAGCAGCATATCAAGGGAGTTGATCCTCCATCTCTTCTCTGCCCTCATTAGGCCACATTTAGAATACTGTGTCCAGTTCTGGACTCCCCAGTTCAAAGAAGACAGGGATCTGCTAGAAGGAGTCCAGCAGACAGACACAAAGATGATAAATGGCCTGGAGCAACTCCCCTATGAGGAAAGGCTTAGTCACCTGGGTCTGTTCAGCCTGGGGAAAAGACGACTAAAGTAGGATCTGAATAATGCTTATAAATGTCTGAAGGGAGGTGGGAGGCAAATGAATGAGGCAAGGCTGTTCTTGGTGATGCATAGCGATAGGACAAAGATTAACAGCCTAAAACTTGAACATAGGAAGTTCTATACAATCATGCAGAAGAACTTATTTATGGTAAGAGTGACGGAGCACTGGAACAGGTTGCCCAGAGAGGATGTGGAGTTTCCTTTCGTAAAGATATTCAAGACCCATATGGATATGGATGTGCCCAACTTACTGTAGGGAACAAGCTTTAGCAGAGTGGTTGGAGTTGATGATCTTTTGAGTTCCCTTCCGGCTCCTGCAATTTTGTGATATTGTGATTCTCTAATAGTGCATACCTGAGCATTATTTCTGGATTTATTAATTTGTTTTCTTTCAGTCTTATTCATCTGAGAGGCTAACACAGTATTTGATTTTGATGAAATGAAGGCATTTCCAATGAAGATATGAATAACTCTACTGTTTTCTCTCATTGTCTGAAATCAGCAATTTCTGCTGTTCATCAATCAAGATGATGCCAAGAAATGACAACTTAACCTCTCTCCTCTGCATTGGGTATTTTTTAAAAATAGAAAAAGAGACTGTATTCCAATGTTAAAGAAAAAAATTGCATTCATTATGCATGTATGATCTGTGAAAACATAGACAATCCCAGTGAATCAGAAATGTTCAATGTTTTATCCATCCTAATCTACCTCTCTAAATTTCTGTTACATTTTCATGTGGATAAAGTACTTGCTTACAACCTGTGCCATGTTACAAGGAGACAAGAGCAAAGTTCCATCTCCAGGTTATTTCTCAAATCCAACCAGCAGGAAAAGGTTTGGCCTTCTACTTGATTAACACAACCTTGTCACTCATGAATTTCTTCACAAAGGCAGCCAACTAACTCTAGAAAAGATCAAAGTTTTAATCAATGTACATGATTTGCCTAAGGCAGAATCAAGAGTCAGATGGGATAAGAACAAGGAGGCACACCTGTGAAGAACTGTCTAGATTTTTGTAACACGGATTTGCCATAAAAATTAACCCAACACTCCACAGGAAACTGAATGGATTAATTTCTACGTAGTTTGGAGCACAAAGAGTATGAGATTGCCATAGAATTGTCTCAAGGCTTTTTATATACTTCGTTGTGCTCCATTCTCTCTGAACATGAGTGCTTGCCTCAGGGCTTTTTCCTATTGCTATTCACTTAATACTCTCAAGGCTCCAAACCAAATCATTATTTATGAGATGTTCCTCAATTTAAAGTGAAAATTTACAGAGCAAATCATTCACATAGATGTATACTTCTTACTTTCATAAACATCTTCAAATTGTATGTAACATATACAAAAATTTCCAGGCAGAGAGAATTATCCCGGCCTCCCATAAACTTGTTAAATTAAAATGCATGAGACATCAAGGAGAGAGCAAGCTAATGAAAGTGTTGTTATGTGCTCAGTTTCATTCTTCATTGATATTTATTTACTTTTTATACTTTTTATAACCCCCCTTCCATGACTAGAAGACTTCATTTCAAAGTCTTCATTTCAAAGAAGACTGAACCAAACTCCCACTCCAAGTGAAAGTCTACACCTCTGTTCCCTCTGTCCCAAGTTAGCAACCTCCAAAGTTCAAAAGGTGTGTGCACCACTGCCCTTTCTAGCATAGAAACAACTCTGTGAAATGCCTGTTAGAGACCTTCTAATAATACTGATTTATCTGGTACAAAGTGGCCGGGACAAATCAAATCTTCATTTATGGTGTCAAAGGATCCACTAGGAACAGTTTCTTTAATTTTGTTACTAGGCAATAACTTAACTTCTGCCCCTAAACAAACAGACTTCATACTGCAGTCATTTGTTGTGTAAATGGTGGCTGAAGATCTGTACCTCAGCAAAGTCATCTACATGGACCTCTTCCTCTTCTTGCCTTACTGAGGCACAAACATTTTTTTCTTTTAGAACAAGGCATCCTTCAGCCTAAGAAAGATGAATGATAGGATTGCAATCAGGTGTTGAGATTGCTGTAGCTCTTTCAGGCATGCTTAAACTTTATTATGAGGAGCAGGTGAGGGAATTGGGATTACTTAATAAAGTAAGGATTCAAGGGAGATTTATTCCCCTGTGAAGGAAATTCTCTGATCTTGAAGGGAGTTTGTAGCAACGTGTGTGTCAGCTTCTTTTTCCAGGTAACAATAATAGGATGAGAGATGATGACCTCAAGTTAAGCTAGGGGAGGTTCAGGTTTAATATTAGGAAAGATTTCTTCTTAGGAAGAGTTGTGAGCTATTGGAACAGGCTGCCTAGGGTTGTGGTTGACTCGCTGTCCCTGGAGGTTTTCAAGAAATGTGTAGGTGTAGTACTGAGGAGTATGGTTTAGTGGGCATACTGCTTATGGGTTAATGGCTGGACTAGATGATCTTAGTGGTCCTTTCCAACCTTACTGATTCTATGATTCTCATTTTCCACTTGTATTACTGCAAGCGCTTTAGTTCTTTATGTGAAAAGTATCCATGCCTTTATGATGACAATAGGTTTTGTGAAGCCTGAATGGCAAGTTGTGGTTCAATGACTGGCTTGCTTCTTATGTTAATGCCTCAGTTTTTTGTGGTCCTGGATAAGAAGCCTTCTGTGAGAGTTTCCCTTCAAGACAACACAACTTAGAAAGTTCCTATGTGCTTGTGCTATATGAATTGTGGCATTCGCTGGACTGATGATTCAGTTTCTTTCCTCACAGAGTTAGATTCATGTGTCTAAATCCTACCTATGGTCTTGGGCTTAATACTTTCCACAGGCTGAATCCAGGCTTTCAGGTACATCCAGCTGGTAGAAAACATTAAGCACAAGGGACTAAGTGGAACTGAGACCTTCTGAATTATATTAGCGCCTTTCAGACAGATATCAAAGGACCAATGTCTCTTGTTTTCCAAACCAGTGCGCAGGGGAGAACCTGCACTCCTAGTCTCCCTTTTCTTCTGGGTATACACAAGAAACTTCCTAAGCTGAGAAACTTGCAGCTTAAGTCGTGCTCCAAGCAGGGTACCTGCTCAAAAAGATAGGGGCGCTGCCAAGAAGTAATTAAATTACCACTTCAGTCCATAGAAAGTCATTTCCCTTCTATTTTGCTTGTATTACATTGCAGTTATCTGGTGCTTGCAGTTTCAGAGTAGTAAAAACAGTATTGCCTTGGAAGAGACTTTCCCTGTAGAGTGAAATCTTAAACTCTGAAAACAATTTGCAGATCTTTCCCCACGTTAATGTGGAATATTACAGTTTGCTACCATTATCTGAAGACTCACTTATTGACTTTTCTGACAAGGTTACCTAGTGGTTACAGCCACCTTGTAATTAAGGTGTCAGTTCTTACACCATGGAGAGTAATGATAGACCTTTCTGAATGTATGTTTCTAAATGGAGAAGGACAGTTTGACAGGCCTTCACTCCAAGCAGCTTTGGCTCTATGAAAGGAGAGGTCATCCAGAATCTGTGAAGGAACCAGCTGAACTTAAAGTCCTGGGACGCTCTCACTGTAAGTTAACCAAGTTGTTTCAGTGTAAGTTAAGCAAGTTCAAGCGAAATCACACCATTTCCAGTGATATCTATAATGGAGAAGAAAATAGAGACATTCCAGACCTGAAATAAACTGTAAAGCTTTCTCTTGCTTCAAGGGTAAGCTGAATGGTTCTGTGTTTTTCATCTTCTGTCCATCAGTAGAGGCAACTTAACAAAAAAGGTTTCTTCTCATTAAAAGATGTTATTTCCATTTTTAAAATATTAGGTATTTAACTGATGATTGAAAAAAGACTACTTTCTGCCATAGCCACTGCTACACAACAATTCCTTTAAACCATTTGAAATACATCGAGGAGAAAAAAAAAAGGGGGGAAATTTTAAAATACTTTGAGTGAAAAAAGTCAAATTACTTCTTTTCTAGGAAAATTGCATTATTGCCCTTACATTCACAGAGGTACTTCAGAGGGAGCATTTCTGCTTAGAGTCACTTGCTAGCACCAGCAAGCTCTCAGGACAAGAAAAATTAATTTCACTCTGGGATTTTGGGTCAAGATACACTTATTATTTAATAAAATATATATTCCTAGGAGTATGAAGAGAGAGGATTTTGAGGAAAAAATGTAAAAGAGAAGCTCTGCAAATTTCAGTCTGATCCTCAGTTGTGTTTCTGTGCTTCAGCTTAGCCTGGCATCTGAGAGCCATGCCTTGATGCTATCACCATTTCTGGCACAGATTGTTTGAGTCTGAGAAAATTCCTGAACAAAACAATGGATTTGTCCTTGTTTTAGGTTACTTGCAAAGCCACGAGGCAGAATCTGAACACTGTAGGACGGCTGTGAGATGGAGCTGTTTTTCATGGATTCTCTTTCTAGATCATAGAATTGTAGAAAGGCTTGAGTTGGAACGAACTTAGAGTTTCAACCCTCTGCTACTGCCAGGGTTGCCACCTGCCACATCAGGCTGCCCAGAGCCCCATCCAACCTGGCCTTCGACACTTGCAAGGATGGGTATCCTAAGACTGGTGACAGCTGCATTAACTCCCTTTCTCTAGATCATTTCTTGACTAGATCCAAAGAACCTGTGTGATGCTTTGTCACTCAAGGAGAAGGAAAAGACTTCTTTTCTCCCAGCTAGGTCTCGTGAAACTTTGGGCAATATTTAAAAGCAGAAGAATGACCTCTTGGGCTGAATTTCTCACAAGCCTTTTGAAAGTCAAATAGCACTTTGCTGTATCCACAGTGTTTCCAAGATTTCCACAGAATACAGCTGTGTCAGCTATTCTCATTAGTGAGATTTTACAGGAGCAGAAGTCCTCAGGAGGGACTGAAATATCTCCTGCTACTGTCAATGTAATGCTGCAGCTACAGGAAGAAGTCAAAAAAACCTTTCCCAGTTTAAGCTGTTATTGCAGATTGATGTCACGGTGACCTGAGAGACATGATTTAGTGGGCATGGTGGTGATGGGTTGATGACTGAACTAGATGATCTTAGTGATCCCTTTCAGCCCCAATGATTCTATGATTCTGTGATTCATCCTAAGAGAGCTTCCCAATCTACAGCGTGTTTATCTCACAGAGATCCCTATGGTGTATGTAAGGGCTCTCACCATCACTTTACAGGAGGAGAGAAGAGACCAGTTGAGTTGAGTGAGATAGGGAAGGAGAGGCACCTTTCTTCCATTGTGTCAGCTGCATCAAGTGCACAGTATCCTTTACCTTTTATACTTAAAATTTCATCTCTATAGCCTGCTTTGTAACACTTTTTTCTAGGAAAATATTACTGATCATATTCCTAGACAAGGCATTTCCTTGGGCTTGAACTAGCCCAAGATGTCATTTTTATGATACTGAAGCAGTGTAATGGAGGAAGAACAATTTTCTTCAAGTCTTGTGAGCATTTCTGCAGTTACTAGTTGGAGAGCTTTTCCTCCAGTTTTATGAAGCAGAGATCAATAGTGAAGTTTGCATCTTCCTTTACTCCACTTTACATTTGCCTTCCAGCCCTGTAAAATGATCCATTTATTCTCCAAGAGCATCAAATATTATTTCTTTAATAATCAAATTACCAGCAAAATTAAATGTGACAGGTCCATTTTGAGCCCTTTTAAGAATCATCCCATCTTACCATTCACAGTTGCCTTCTTTTATCACTTTCTCCCTTGTGCCTTGGCTCTGATACCTATGAGCCCCAAGGGTTATATTTATGTTAATTAACCAGGAAGTCTTCTTCCAAGTGAATAGCCAGATAATCTGACTCTTGATTTAATGGCAGAATCAGCTTTATATGCTGTGATTTACTGTTCATAAATATGAACCAACAGAAGACTGGCTTTTTGAAGTGCTCAGGCATACAGCAGAACCACTCTAGGCTGGGGTATTTCAGCTCTGGCCGATATCCCAAACTTGAAGCAGATACTGCAGTTTTGTTGCTGCCCATTTATTTTTTTCCATTCATTTACTGATTTATTCTGCAGCTCCAAATTCCTACACATGTCAGGAATTACAATTTCTCATTTTGTGACATTATTCAGTCTTTATCTCTGGGCAGAAATGTAAGGATGTAGCTTGCCCTAGAGACACTATGCAAAATGAAGTTGTGCTGAATGGTGTTGTGGTGTGTTTGGAATATAGGCAGAATGAGAAGAGAACTTGACAAAGATACTTACACTGGATTTTATAGAAGCAGATTTTACAGATTTAGCAGAACTTACCTCTCCTGTGGCCAAGAGTATTTGATGGAGAATTGTGCTATCTGCATAAAAGCTCCAGAGGACCAGAGATGCGGGAAGGATCTGAACAGTCAAATGGGAGTCTCAGAGGTAGACTGAAAGCTGAAGATAGAAATTTAAAATCTCTATGAAGGCTCGGTGTGCATAGACCTGTGGACTGCAATTCAATCAGCATGCACAGTTACTCATCCATTAGCTACTTCCTGCCTTCTCCAAATATCATGGTTGGAAGTCTCTCCATTTCCCATTCCTAGGAAACTGTATGTTATGACTCCCTGTGGATGATATTTCTGTTGCTTTCTACAGTTCACAGATATTAAGCAACTACACTGTCACCCTATTCATTAGGTGGGCCAATTAAGGTAAAGGTCTTTATTTGGTTGGACCCATTTTTAGGACTTAAACTCCTTTTTATTTATTCTCTGACATATTTGTATCTCTGACGTTTCCTTCTAAATTCTCCACGTTCCCAGCATAATCTCTTGCTAGTCCTGTACAACTCACTGAATCATTTCTAGAAACTTCATCAGTTAACACATACAATTGGAAGTAAAGGTCTAGCAGTTGGGTAGCAACATAATGAACTCTAGTATACATGACAACATGCATGTCAATTACCTCATCTTCCACCTGAGGATCATAGCTATTTTGATGAACTTTCAGCACATCATGAGAACTTGGTAGCAGGGTCCTCCAATAATGAACGCTGGTCAAAGATCTGGCATATTCACAACTGCTTTTCATTATACTATCCTGTACATGTTGTGTCACTACTCCATTTTCCCTTGTTCCTTTTGCATTCCCTCATAAATATGTGAGAAGCTTTTTAAGGGACAGGTTTTCTGATCTACAAAAGCTATTATTAGTGGTGGGAAACAAAGATCATACAGTAAGTACTCACTAGAGAAGGAAGGCTGCAAGAACACATTATGCAACTAGGAGATTCCAGCTTGCACATCTGCAGTGTGAATCTCAAATGGCTGGAAAAGATCAAATATCAGGGATACGGTGGTTCTGAACTTTGCTTGCTTAACTGACAGCTAACATCTTCATCCATAACATCTGCCTAGCAACAATAGAGCTTCCATCTTCTCCTAGTGACATATCAGTGCAAGCTGTGCTTCTGTGGGTATCTCACAGGAAGGTTATCGCCAGTAGACACATAAAGGGCATTAAAGATTCTGAGCATTTTATCTGCCTCTCTTAGATGCACTGCATAAGTCAAACAATGACCTGTTTTGCTGTGCTGTGCCCCTGAATGAGAGGAGCATCAACACGCTGGAGCATCAGTGCCTGGAATAACAGAATACCTTTTTAATGATTTATGATTCCAGCTAGCAAACTCGCTAGCCAGATGGGTCTGCAACTGAACAAACCACGGCCGACCTGAGGCTACAGAATATATGTCAGCACACTGCAGAAGTTTTACCTGAGATGAATTATGTCATCTCATTGCCGCATCATCAGCTGCTTAATTTCAAGAGTTTTTATTTAAAAAAAAAATATATATATAACATTTAATTTGAATACTCTTCACTTTCTCCCGTGGTGCTGATATATCAGCTTTCAGTATTCAAACTTTATAATAAATTGCAGCAAGATGTTAAACTTCATTACATATTTTTGTTCTGAGAACAGTGGCTAAGATTTGCAAACTCATGAGAGAGCATATAGCAGATTGAAAGGACAAGGGAAAGGCCATCTGTCTCTAATCACTCACAACTGCACCCAGAGTCCAAAGTTGCTGTAACAAAAACTAATGGAGGAAGATCAATTTGTGTTTATTTCTTCAGTATAGTTATCTTGTAGTGGACTATTTATTGGATTCTTTCTTGCATATCTGTATATCCTGCATATCTGCATTATTTTTGCCTAAGAAGAAAGAATCAAATCTTTAACATCTGCAGCTTTATTTGAAGACCCTTGTAAAAAAAAATTCTCTATATAAAGTTGCATATGTGCATTAGAGGGCTCATATCTTTCTTCATCTCTGTGTTACCTGACAGATATGATGCTTCTTCTGCTCATGACATTCTCCAAATAAATGGTTTTATTCCAACATTACCCCGTTTACTGTTATTCTGCTTATAAATGATACATTTTCATATCTACACAATGAAAATCTCAAATGAGCAGGTATCAAATGACTAATGTAATACATTTGCCTGACTTTCTGGACAAACAACCTGCTTTATTCACGAATTCTATTTCTATTTAACAAATATGATCATCAAAATGGAGACTTTCTTACTCATTACTCTGAAGTCATTTGTATTATTAGACTACTTTCAAGTAAAGTGAGATTAACTGAAAAATTTACAGTGAGTTCTGCTACACATTTCAGGATGCAGGATCATAGATAGTCCTTCCATCCGAATCACTGGACCACAAGATATCACACCCTCTTGACAAAACAAAGGCTAAGTTGTTTTCATTATGGTGAATTATGTCACATTACAAATTTTTCAGCAAATTAAGCACTTCAGGCATGCAATTTTCATTTACTAAAACCCTCTCCAACTCAGAAATCCTCACAAAGGATTTTCTCCTACTTGATTTCTGTTCCCTAGTGCCTGTCTAAGCTGTCCCTACCAAAGTCAGATTTAATTAGTGAATCGAAGATTGAACACTTTTGTTAACAATGTAGTAGAGGAAGAAAACATCATGATAATGCAATGGATTGATGATAATAGAATGGAAGAGGAAACACCCAGGGGGGAATGAGAATTCAATGTCAACAAAAACAAAGACATTTTTCTTCATCAAAATTATCCATTTTTTCTTTTCCTTAACCCCTTGTCGTGTTCTCTATCTCTGAGTCTGATTTTCTAATTTTGTAGCTCCTACTATATATTCTGGTATTATTAATCATACTTCTCACTTCACGTTTTATCTCAAAATTTACTGTTTACAATCCTAAACTCTAAACTTGGATTCAACATAAGTTTCATTGTGCACAGCAATGTCAAAGGAATGTCCACGTAACCAACTAACTTCTCCAATAGGAATGTTAAAGTGCATATTGCTACAATATGGTAAGGCCTCTTGTCTTATTTTACTTAGTCTTTTATCCAAGGACAAGAAGAATATGGCATTTTTAATAAAAACAGTCCTATCTCATGTTGCAAGATGAGTTCAAACCAAATTTTTTGTGCTAATCTTTGCATTCCATACCATGAATTCATTCATACAAGTTTGAACCTGGTGGAATATTATGTTTGCTTTTAGCTTTTCACATGGACTCTGCATGAGGAGGATTGTACCACAGATAGAAGAACAATGAAGAATGAAATCCAATATATTATGTGTATCACAAAAAGATACAACCAAACTTCCTCAGCCACACAGTCTTAGAATGAAAAATAAATACATGTAAAATGCTGTTTCTCCTACATAAATTTGTGCTTGTACTGCTGTTACAACACAAAAATGTCTATCACAGTTGCTTCTTTTCTATTAAATCAAAGAGAATAAAATAAATTAACTCCTTGCTCTACAAGAAAGGGCATCTTTGAATACCTCTACACAACTGAGTACAGGAAAGGAGAATAAAACAAATTGAGATATAAATGGATGTATAAGATTTGATAAAATTTTCTTAGTGATAGCTTTGCTCTGTCAATATTCAAAAGTTTTCAAGTCTCAGCTGTGAGTCAGTGAGTAAACACAGACACATCATATCAGAGTACAAGTGAGACAGGTTTATTCAGTTGCCCCCAGGCAACATGCAAGCCATTCCATTGGTGGCTGTGGTGTTACACCAGTTACCTCTTGCGCAGACAAATGAGAATCTACCTCCTCTCAATGAGTTAAAGGTGATGAATCAGGAAAACACAAATTAGAAACACACAAGGATTGAAAAAAACATTTGCAGAGGGATTTTGTTTTCCTTATCCAAGTATTCATGGCCAAGCTCTGCGGAATTCTCATTGTTAACTGCCTTTCAATCAAACTTACATTCATATGGAATTTTGCAGGGGTCAATAAATCTTGAGGAGTCTCAAACTAATAGAGCACACACACCATTGTCATGGTGTTGAGCAAGGATAAGCAAGGAGCATCTGAGATCTGTGAAAGGATCTTTCAATCTATCAAGTTAGGCAACAACTTTTCATGAAGAAAGAAACATGGTTATATTACCGTGAGGAGCTGCTGAGGAGTACAGGCTGATCACGAACGTAAGATCTCTGGAGATCTTGAGAAAGTGCTGGGCTTTTCTGGAATATTCAGTGCCACTGCAGATAACAACTTCAGATAGCTAAGTAGGGAGAGACAGGCATAAGAAGTGGCACAGCATCACTCATCAGTGATAAGGTTGTCGTGGTTGGTTGTTGGATTTGTGAAATAGCAGTGTAGTAGTTGAATTATTGGATAATGAGCTTTTCAATTGCATAGAAAAAAATTATAGACAAATGTCCACAATTAGGCAAACATGCTGGACTTGGACTCACAACTTTAGCACAGAATGACTGGAATAGTAATTTTAGACAATTCTGCAGCCAAATGACAGTAAGATGGAAGTAGTAGGAGGATTGGAACTAGATGATGTTTGAGTTGCCTTCCAACCTAAGCCATTCTATGATTCTATGACTCTGTCCTTCTGTTCTACCACAAATAAAACTAGAGAAGTCCCAAAGGCCATGCTACTAAACAGATCAGATGCTACTGGTCCCTTAGGATGTTTTACTCCTGAATTTCATGTTCCTATAATTGATGCTTTATCTCCAACTGTATATTTGGCTCTTTGCACAACTCCAGTGCACAATTAAATCAGAAATTCCAGTTATAATGTGTGTAGTTGGGGTACTGTAAGAGAAAACTCAGCCTGAGATTAGGAGCATTGTACAAGAAAGATTAGATGTTCTCATGTACCAGGAATAACAGTAACTGGAATTTACTCTGAATCTCCTTTGTCAATTATTTTGCAACTTGAATCACTTTTTCCAAGAATACAAATGAAAATGGGAAAAAATTAAGTTAGGACTCCTCTAGAAGAAGCATGTTGTCCTGTTCTTTTTCCTTCATGAAATGATCTGACTCCAATTTGCAGTTGCAATTTGATGTCCCTTTTTGTCCTGGAAGATAAAGCCAACCTGAATTATTGTTTTAGAAAACTTCTACAACAGTGATGTGAATTTGTACTCCACTGAATATGAGGGGAAAAAAGTGAGCTGCCATTTACAGGAAAGATGTTCCTGGATCTTAAATACAAGCAATTATAATTGGTTACATTACAATGTTATTATATCCTCTGAAGTATTAGAATTTCTTTTTTTTTCATCCAGTATTCTTAATCTTCTGGAATAGAAGCTTCTAGGGCACAGACTCACAGCAGCAATAATGTTGATGTGTCATGTTTAGAGGAACGTTTTCTTGAGTTTTGCTTTTCACAAAGCATTTATTGATATTGTTTGCTAGTATAAAGGAAACATTACTTCAAGTTGTATGAAACCTCATCTGCAACCCAGGTACTCAGTCCCTCCAAATAAAAATAATTTAATTAAATAATTGTCAAAGTGGCCTCCACAACTATATAAAAAAATCCCTTCAGATAGGAGAAACAAATCGCTACTCTAAAAAACAGTTCAAAACTGTCACAGATTACATTTCTCAAAGCAGTGTATACTCATGTTCTCCCTGACACTGAGAATAGGCTGATCACCAAACAACATCTAGACACACTGTACACTCTGCCTGACAGCTTTTGAGGTGCTGCAGAGCCAATGTATCATTAAAAGCTCTGCTTACTGGTTCTCTTAAGCTCTGATTTTCATTCCGTGCAAAGTGCTTTTGACAGAGGAGGAATTTTCTGACATATTTTTGACAGGATAACCAAACAAAGCAAGGCAAGTGGCCTTTGACTTTTGGCCTTCTTATAAATGTAGGTACTTCAAAGAACTTGCAACTACTTTAAAAACATTTCTAAACAAACTACTACTCAAAAGCCTATCTCTTCAGTCTTTGACTCCAAAGTTATCTTTATCCTGATTTCAGTGTCGTTATTGTTGAAGCCACTGTGATATTATGAAATAAAGACAGTTGTCAGTTTTGGAGAATTTCCAGATGACAGTCTCCAGTGAGTAAGGGATATCAAAAAACCCTTCTCCAAATGACACATTTTATATTCTTTGTTGTCTGAATAGTTATGAAACAGGAAGGAATTTTGTATAATAAGAGGTCTCTATAAAATTCTACTGGGTAGCTGATGTGCAAATTGTTAATATAAAAGATTACCGTTATAGCAATGTAAAGCCTTTCAACAGGGATATGAATAATTGAGTGATGCAGCTGACACAATAGAAGGGAGGGATACCACCCAGAGGGGCTTGAGAAGTGGGCACATGAGAATGTAATGAGGTTCAACAAGGCAACATGCCACACCTTGCACTTGGGTTGGGGCAAACCCACATGTGAGTAGACTGGGGGAAGAACTCATTGAGAGCGGCCCTGCAGAGAATAACTTGGGGGTTCTGATGGAGGAAAAGTTGACATGAGCCAGCAGTGCGCTGTTGCAGCTGGGAAAGCCAACAGTATTCTGGGCTGCATCTACAGAGGGATGGCAGCAGGGGCAGGGAGGGGATTGTCCTCCTCTACTCCTCCCTTCTGAGGCCTCATCTGGAGTTCTGTGGCCAGGCCTGAGGCCCTCAGCACAGGAAGGATGTGGAGCTGTTGGAGTGGGTCCAGAGGAGGGCCACAGAGACTATCAGAGGGCTGGAGCACCTCTGCTATGAAGTGGCCCTTTTTGGCCAGGCTGTGTTCAATCATCAGGGCTGTGCTCAGGCTGTTTAGATTAGAGAAGAGAAGGTTCCAAGAAGACAGCATTACAGCCTTCCATTACCTGAAGGAAGATTATAAACAGGAGGGGAACTGACATTTTACACGGACTAACAGTGATAGGACAAGGGAGAATGTCTTTACACTAAAAGAGGGGAAAATTAGGCTATATGTTAGAAAGAATATTTTTTACTCAGAGTGGTGAGACACTGGCACAGGCTGCCCAGAGAAGCTGTGGATGCCTCATCCCTGAAGATGCTCAAGGCCAGGTTGGATGGGGCCCTGAGCAGCCTGATCTCATGAGAGGCATCCCTGTCCACAGTATGGGGTTGGAACCTGATGACCTTCAAGGTCTCTTCCAACCTAAGCCATTCTATGTTTCTATGATTCCACGATTCTATTATAATTGTCAGAGAGTAGGATTGAGTTACAGAAAATTTTGCATCACCAAAGAGAGGCTATTATAGGTGAAATGATACAGAATATGGGCTGGAATTACATTAAATTATACTGAAACCTTTAAATTACTTTTCTTTTCCAATCACTTTATCTATTCTACTTTCAAATATGTAATTTTTGAAAGTACAGCTTTTTGTAAAAGAATAGACTGCAAACTGAGAAGGACTTAATTTTAAAAATCATTATATGTGAAAATATTTCATTTTAACCGGTGGCTGCTGTTTAAGGTACAGGAGGCTTATCAGCTCTGTAATGGAAATAAAGCAGTCATTGAATGCATCTCAGCAGTGTGGCAGGAGGAGGAACAAAGCAAAGTATCTAAGGCCAAGGTGCTTGAGGTTGTCCCTTCTGGAAATGTAGAGGTAACCAAGATGTAGCAGGCAGCTATCTGCTCAAGTAATAGGAAGGCTTAAGGAGGCCATACATGTTTTTATGTTTACAGAGCTTTTCTCCTCCTGTAGGAATGATTTTTGAGGGATCCTGTTGAAAGGTCCTATGTTTGATCACTCCACTTGTTATTAGCACATTAACCTGCTGTTTCCACTGTATATGTGTACAACCTACTTCAGGGATCTGAAGGAACCTTGTATGGGTAAACCTTGGAAGTGCTTGTCTTCACACCAAGAGGGAATTCCTGAAATGTAACGTAGAACCATCTTCCTTTAGCCTCCTTTAACATAGATACACAGAACATAGGTAGTGAACCTTCAGGCTAGACTCCGCTGGGGAGTTTTCCGGCATAAAAGTTAAGGTATGAACCAGAATTAAACACACTGTTAGATTTTGTGTGGACCTGAACTGACTTTAGGTTAGGTTCTTACTGAAATTTGAAATACTTAATCACAGTTCATTAAATGCTTTGAACTGATATGTGTGAGAAATTTCTGAATTTTCCACATGTCATACCTTAAAAATCCTCATTTCTTTTTTGCCTAGTTGCCAAAGAGAAAGATAATAAATGACTATCCCTGGAGCAGGATCCCATAGTACACTGCATACTGAGACTTTCACTATGACTTTCTGCTCCAGGGATCATGGCAGACACCCTGAGCTGCAGATCTTATTGATGACATGTCACTACCTTCCCTCACATTTTCCCTGTACAGAACTAGCAACAAACATTTGGCACCCTTTGTATTTCCCCCTCCACAATTACACTGTATTAATAAATGGGGCTTTCCATCTTCTCAAAAATGCTTGCTATGCTTGGCACCTTCTCCATACTGCCGTGCACCAACCTCATTTACTCATTTTGGGATCTAATTAATTCCTTTCTTACCTTTACTGAATGAATCATTTCAAAAATTACTTGAACTGGTAGGAAAGCTCAGTCTGATTTTTCACGGTTTTGGACTGATCTCAAAGGTGGCATGGAAAGGCTAGATGAAGATCAACCATGAAAAAAAAGCCCAAAGATCTGAGTATCGTAGAGTCACCATATGGCGTGGGTTGGAAGAAACATCAGAGATCATCTAGTTCCAACCTCTCTGCCGTAGTCAGGGTTGTCAGGCACTAAATCAGGCACTAGTTCGTGTTGTCCATGGGAGCATCCAACCTAGGCTTGAATGTCTCTAGGAATGAGGCATCAGCCATAAGGGTGGAAAGCAGCTCCAGTACGACTTTCAGTGAAGTCTTGGATCAGTGGTGCTCTGAGAGGAGACAGCTTCTCCTTATAACTGCCACCTAGGTGATATTTTGGCAATGGTCAGTTTTGCTAACTTGGTTTGAATCAAGTGAACAAATAGTCTGTAGAAAGAGTGATTTTATATCACTCTGATTTACTGTGGTGTTTGTAGGGTCCACTCACATCCTGTAATCATAGAATCATAGAATCATAGAATGGTTTGGGTTGGAAGGGGCTCTAAGATCATCTAGTTCTAAACCCCCTCATAGGCTTGGACACCTCCCACCAGACCAGGTTGCTCAAAGCCACATCCAGCTTGTCCTTGAAGGCCTCCATTTTCATAATATCTAATCTAAATCAACCCTTCTCTAGTTTAAAGCCATTTCCCCTCATCTTGGCTATACCATGCCGTTATAAGAAGTCCCTCTACAGCTTTCCCATGGATCCCCTTCAGGTACTGGAAGGCCACTATAAGGTCTGCTTTCTCTTCTCCAGGCTGAAAAGTCCCAACTCTCTCAGGCGAAGATGCTCCAGCTCTCTGATCATCTTTGTGGCTCTCCTCTGCACCCACTCCAACAGCTCCACATCCTTCTTGTGCTGAGGGCTCTGGTCCTGAGTACTGGACACAGTATTCCAGGTAGTGTATCACAGGAGGAGAGTAGAAGGGCAGAATCACCTCCCTTGACCTGCTGGTCATGCTTCTCTTGATGTACTCAGAATACAGTTGGCCTTCTGGGCTGCAAGCACACATTGCTGGCTCACGCTGAGTCTTTCACCATCCTACATTCCTACATCCTTTTCCTTGGGGCTGCTCTCAAACCATTTTCCAGACAGACTGTATTTGTGTTTGGGATTGTCCTGACCCTGGTGCAGGACTTTGCACTTGGCCTTGTTGAATTCCACAAGGCTGGCATGGGCCCACCTCTCAAGCTTGTCCAGTTCCTAATGGATAGTAACCCTTCCCTCTAGAGTGTCAACAGTACTATTCAGCTTGGTGTTGTCTGCAAATTTTCTAAAAGTTTACTTGATCTCACAGTTCATGTCACCTGCAAAGATGTTAAATAGCACTGATCTTGAAGAATGCTACTTATCCCTGGTCTCCACTTGGAAACTAAGCTGTTAACTGGAACCCTCTGAGTGCAACCATCCAGGCAGTTCCTTATCCAGTGAGTGGTCCATCCATCAAATCCATTTTTTACCAATTTGGCAACCAAAATGTCATGCTAGACAGCATCAAATACTTGCACAAGTCTAGGTAAATTACATCAGTTTTCTTCCTTTATCCACTGATGATGTAATATTTAATCCTGTTTCTGTTCCATTTTTCAGGTCTAGAAGTCCACCATCAACTTCTATGCATTTTTCTCAATATATACAAACTTTTTTGAATTTTCTTTCTTGGTTTTAATTTCACAGTACCTCTCTGTATTTTACTATAAGGCCATCACTGACTATCTCTCTAGTAGAAAGTTTCTTTAGTGCATTTCTAACTGCCTCACAGTAGCTCTTCCAGTAATTGGGAATTTCCATCTCAATCAATTCTTTATGGATCTTAGAATTATTAATCCACTTTCCCTAGCAATTCTTTCACTCAGAGTATTTCCTCCTCACTGCATTTCACAACTTCTGGGATAAAATAGCTCTTTTTATTACAGCAACCTGAGTTCCCATTCCATATAGACCTCTTCCATGTATCCCATGTGAGCTCTCCTTTCAAAACTGATCTTCAAAACAGTCTTTACCTATATGCCAAATAACATTATCTTTTCCTCTTTTTAATAGCAATTACTCAGTTACTTTCCCTTATACCACCAAAACATTACAGTGTATAATCTATATAAAAGACAATTGTTTCTTTAAGTCATGAACAGTCTCTGCTCTGTTCAGGATGGGGGAATATTATTCACAAGAGCTAATGATCTGAAGATGTATGGAACTCAAAGAAGAGAAAAAAAATCAGGCATACAGTCAGTTTTAGCTTAATTCTGAGACCTGGCAGGCATACTTTCTGACAAGATTTTGGGCTACCCCCTTATCAAATATATACTGGATTGAACTTCTCACTCTCATAAATTTTAATGAGGAATACATACTACCAAATAGTAAATCCTTACTGTATCTAATATGTCAGCTAAAAAAAAATCATTTCTTTCTTCAGTCCTTGAAGCCTCTGCCTGGGAAGAGTATATCCAATGCAGTTCATTGCAAGTAATACAGCACAAAGGAGTTTGAAGATGTAGGCAGATGCTGGACCATCTATACAGAGAGTTACATGTGATGGGTCTTATGGGCAACAGTAGGAGCCTTGTGATTAACCACCTAACAAAGATGGCATCTTTGTCAACAAAAACAGCCAGGGGAGAGCAGAGGACTCAGAGTGAAAAAAAGGAAGAAGCAGGGAAGGGAAGAGTTATGCAGAGCACTGAGGACAGTAATAGGAAGTTTTAATTTGATGCGCTGTTGAATAGGGAGCCAACTGCCATCTTCTATTGAACGGGATCATATTGTACTTTCTCTCCATTTTCAGCGATGGTTGTCATACTTTATCCCTGCTACTGCAGTGCTATAAAAAGTTTTGTTATCTAAACACAGAGAGAGGGAGGGCAGTTAGAAATATTTGGGAGTCTAACGTTATAAAACCAGCAGAAAACTTGCTGGAAAGAAAGCCTAGGGGGGAGTTTGTCCCCAGCCCCTGAAATCCTCCACCTGTCCCACTTTGCCACTTCATCCCAGCTTAAATGGAGCCATTGCAGGGCTGTATATCATCCCACTGCATGCATCAAAGAGTTCATTTTGCTAGCACTGCATCGTCATCACCATCAATCTCATGTCAGCTGTTCAGCAGTGCAGTGTATCAGTCAGATACATCACTGGAAGGGAGACAATTTGAGGATAATGTATGTAACAGATAATACAATTGCAAAGCTTTTGGGGCTTAATTATGGGATGCAAGCAACCGCTGCATCTGCATCACGACCACCTGGGAACACAGAGAAATGAATTATTTTCCATATGCACGTCATATTGATGACTCTTTTCTGTTGACACTGTTGATACTAACAGTAAATTAGATTAGGCAGAAGGGAATTTTTCCCATTTCAATCCATGCTAACAGAGAGCTACCCTTAAGTCTGTGCATATTTACTGAGTAAACTTCAATCTGGCAGCTTTGAACAAAAGAGTGATAGGAGAAGAACGAAGGGTTGTTTTTTTTTTTAAATGCCACTGGCTTCCATGTGTAACAGACTGTTAAATCCTATTAGCAAATTTTCCCCAGGAGTATCTACAATAAGTGAGGGATGTGGTACTTTCCAGAGCTGTGATGCTTAAATATCCATACATTTTTTGGAGGACAATGTTATAATTTTTTCAAATAGTATCATTGGGAAGACAAACTGTACTGTCCTTGAGCCTCAGAATCCAGCAGCTCAGCTGAAACCCTTCAGAAGGGTTTGGATGCTCTTGTGGTCTCAGAGCCTGATCCAAACATCATAGATGTCAATGAGAAGTGTCACTTGAGCAAACTTTCAACAAGGCTCTTCATGCCTGAGTTGCCTCATTATTTAATTTGCAGAGAGGTGGTAAGTTGCTGACAAAGGGACACCTGGTAAAGTGAGACTCTTCCCAAAGAACTCGTGCTTCTAGTGATGGTACACGAGCAGAGAACATCTCATCTCAATTCTGACTGCTTCTGCAGAGCTGGCATACACCTTTATTTTTCAGAACTTAGAATTTTAGAGGTCTTTCTGCTTGTAAAAGAAGTTGTCACATGAGGAAAAATTTTTACTCAACTCTTGTTTCAAGTGTGCCTTGAGCTGCTACAGTTTTGAACGTATTTAAACCCAACATTTTTTCAAAGGAGGAGTTTGGCTTTAGTTCCATCTTAAGGGGAAAAAAAAAAAAGTAAAAAGAAATTCAGTTTCATAAAATATTTGACCCCTGGTCACCCCTTCCCTCCCTTTATGGGTAGGACATGACCTACACTGATGAACTGAGTTCATATTTAACTCACAAAAAAATCACAGAATCACAGAATCACAGAATTGCAGGGGTTGGAAGGGACCTCCAGAGATCATCGAGTCCAACCCCCCTGCCAAAGCAGGTTCCCTACAGCAGGTCTCACAGGTAGGCATCCAGGCAGGTCTTGAACATCTCCAGAGAAGGAGACTCCACCACCTCCCTGGGCAGCCTGTTCCAGTGCTCCGTCACCCTCAAACCAGATTTTGGATTCAGTTCAAGATGAAGTCTAGTCTCAGCTTATAAATTTCATTTATCTTAGGAGGGATGCATTCATAAGCAGTAAATAAGGGATGATGCATAAAGCAGCTCTATACATAAAACTCCAGCATCATAGGGATGGCAACATCTAACACTTATAAAATTTGAGTGTAGTGAAGCAGTTCTTAACTTTCCTGAAACAAAAAGTGAGCTCAAGAAAGACAACTAGGAATTGAGCATGATTACTTTCCTATAGCTGTTCACTCAGAAATTTATAATATTTAATGAGATTGTTTTGGAAGGGCTGTACTAAATTGCTTGAAAGGATGAAGTGCTGCTTATGGAGCTGTGTTTTCTTTGGTGATCTCACTGTACTCGACCTCACTTAGTTTGGAAGAGCTGCCAAAACCCCCAGCTTCACATTACTGCAAGTGTTTGAAAAGTTCTGCTTCTTTTACCTAAGGCCTTCTGATTTCCCATAGATGATTGATCATTTCTAGTAATGTGGCTAGCTTAAAGATTAAGCATTCTCCAGTAACAGATATGAAGAGAAAAAAAAATCAAATAGAGATTACCTGCAAATACAAAAATAGCAGTATTCAGAGAAGGACCTGGGGGAGAGCAGAGAGCAATTGCTCTGCTGTGCTAGAAGAAACCTGCATAATTTACCCAAATTGTATCTGAGTTCTACCTGCTTGGTTTCCCACATCACCAATTCTTCCACTCCTGTTTGATTTCTGGCTCCCAGGCTTGCAAATGACACACAACAGCTGTGTTCTTCCCAAACTGCTTAAGTTTCCTACTCACTGCCTATTCCATTCAGTCTCTGCATGTAATGCAACAGGTATCAACATACATTTTGATGTTGTGATTTCCTTGTGTCTTTACCTCTCAGTGATTTGTCATGGCTGAAAACTCCAGACTGCATCAGGCCATCAGAAATAAAACTGGTGATATTTCAGTGTTCTGGTTGTTCTGAGAAATCATAGATCAAGCGTCAGCTTTTATCCTAACTTATCCACAGAGCCTATGCACCACGTCCACTGTCAAATACTAACTAACTGTTGTGCTAGTTGTCTCAAGCCTACCATGAATTAAATGACACTTAGATCCTTCAGTATCTAGTCACGAGTGCAGACATTTGCAGGCACTGTCCTCCTATGTGTCCTTTTGGAAGTTTATTTCTCAGCTGATGCTTCCATATATAATACTATTCAATATTTTACAGAACTAGTGTGGTGTTCAAAACACCGTATTCATTCAGGAAAGCTTTCCTTAGCTGACTACACTATTTTTAACTTCAATTAGCAAATTTTATTTATTGCCTGACAAGTTTCTGAGCACTTAGCCATGAGTGCTCAAAAGGCTACAGCATCTCTGAAGACAGGCATGGCAAAATAAAAAAATAAAAAATTCTTCAGAAGAAAAGTGGATGTGCTGTATCTTGGTTATGTATCAATTTTATCAGCAACAAACTCTCAAGGAACAAGATCTGAACTTGAGCAGAATCCCAAGCATAAAATGAGTCTCTGGGGAAATGTTTGTCTCAAGACTGACAGCAATTCCAAATATGAGAGCTGTGGAGGATATGCTGGAGGATAGCTGGAGGATAGCAGCACAGCTGAGAGAGCTGAGCAAGTGGGCTCAAAGAAAGCAAATCTCCTCAAGGTGAGTAAGTACATACAAGTCATAGAAGGGCATCTTTGTTTCTTCACGTTAGGTCATACATCTCTTCTTCTACCATAAGTACTGTCTGATTTTGATTGCTTGCAAGAACTAAGCCAGAGCATTCCCAGGAGAGATCCAGAAGTAGAAAGGGGCAAATCATTCAATGTCTACAAGACTGGAGAAAATCCAAAAGTCTAGGGTTATGCCCTCCACCAGACTGCATAGGCTGAGTACCAATTTGGCTGAAGTGCTGGAGCAGATTGCCCAGAGAAGATCCTTCCATCCCTGGCTTCAAGGCCAGGTTGGATGGGGTGCTGGTCAGCCTGAGCAGGTGGGTGGCAACCCTGCCCATAGCAGGGGATTGAAACTAGATGATCTTTGAGATCCTTTCCAACACAAGCCATTCTATGATTCTATGATACTCTGATCTCTGGGCTTTTCTTCATGGTTGATCTTCACCTAGCCTTTCCATGCTGCTTTTGGGACCAACCCAAAGCCATGAAAAATCAGACTGAGCCTTCCTACCAAACAACATTATCAAGAGTGTGGCGTGGGACAACCACTGCCAGAACTCTTACGAAAGTTGTGGCAGTCCCTGCGTTTTAAACTGGCATGACTGTCTTTGTAATGTCTTCAGTGCAGCATGGTGATGCTGCTTATTTCATTATGTATGCCTCAGCTGAATTATCATCCTAGAAGAAAGCAACAGTGAGAAAGCGAAACGTCTGTACCGTAAGCTGGCTGGCAGCCCTCTGCCTTGTTACAGCCCCCAGGAGTTTCTGAGCAGTGGTAAATCATCATCTTCTGGTGACTTTGTTACACTGGTAAATGACCGTCAGGAACATGCTTCAGACAGTGAAGGCCTAGTAAATTAGAGCAGATTTGAAACCTGCTCTAGAGAGCTTATAGGTTAGTTTTCTACTTTAAAAAAAAAAAAAAAAAAAAAAAAAAAAAAAGAGATGCTGCAATACTGTCCTTCAATAATATAAAAAATAATAATTCAGACAAATCAATACCTAATATGCTGGAATCATGCCAGTAATTAGTCTGCTGAACTACTGGGACAGAAAGAACAGATGGGAAAATACATTCCTTTTCATCTGAAATAGCAGTGTCGTACCTTCAGTTCACAAAGCTCTAATGAATCTAATATTATTTTATAATTTAATCATGACAGCTGTAACTCCAGTCAGTGTAACTGACCACTTCCACAACTTGTATGATTCATTGTGTTTAAGTCCTTCCGGTATCTGCTGGGACTGCTGGGACAATTTAGCTTAGATAAGATGAAGTTTGGGGAGATCTCATAAATGTTGTTAAGTACCTGAATGAAGAGAGAAAGAGGGAGGGAGGGAGGGAGGGAGGGAGGGAGGGAGGGAGGGAGGGAGGGAGGGAGGGAGGGAGGGAGGGAGGGAGGGAGGGAGGGAGGGAGGGAGGGAGGAAGGAAGGAAGGAAGGAAGGAAGGAAGGAAGGAAGGAAGGAAGGAAGGAAGGAAGGAAGGAAGGAAGGAAGGAAGGAAGGAAGGAAGGAAGGAAGGAAGGAAGGAAGGAAGGAAGGAAGGAAGGAAGGAAGGAAGGAAGGAAGGAAGGAAGGAAGGAAGGAAGGAAGGAAGGAAGGAAGGAAGGAAGGAAGGAAGGAAGGAAGGAAGGAAGGAAGGAAGGAAGGAAGGAAGGAAGGAAGGAAGGAAGGAAGGAAGGAAGGAAGGAAGGAAGGAAGGAAGGAAGGAAGGAAGGAAGGAAGGAAGGAAGGAAGGAAGGAAGGAAGGAAGGAAGGAAGGAAGGAAGGAAGGAAGGAAGGAAGGAAGGGGTTTAAATCAGCCGGAGGAACATGTCTAACAGTGCCTATTTATTGTCTTTTCAGCAAACACATTCCTCTCATGTCATGGTGGAAGCTCCCACACAGTTTTGCATTTTGATCAAAGATGCCTTTGCTTATACTGGATGATGGCTGTCCTCAAGGCACTAAGCAACTGGAAAGATAACAAATGATTGAATGTGCCTGCTAAGACAAAACCCAAATATTACAGTTTGGAACATCTGTTTCAAACCTTATATCGGAAACTGCATATAAACTGGCAAAAAAAGTGCACTAGGACCTAGATAAGCTGACTTCTCTTTCCCTTGTTCTCTTGGCAGTAAAAGCTTAGACTATGCAAGCTGGACACTCGTTATCTACCATTTAAAACCTTATTACTTTACTCTGATTCATACTTGATAATAAAAGAAGTACATTCACAATGAAAAAAAAAAAAGAACAGGTATTATCTATTAACTTCCTATTGAACTCAGTTCTTTTTTTACTATCATCACTGTATGAAGACAGATTGAAATGCAGCTTTCTCCTGATGAACAAAACCTTAGAAACACAAGAGAAATATAACAGAGAACTTGATCATTAAACCATGATCATTAAGAAATATTAATGCCATAATGAACCATCATTCTTGGCATTAAAGAATAATATGCATTTTAATTCAACTATCTGAAGTTACTGTTGCTCGGCCTCTAACTCTGCCTTGCAGCTCTGTTCAACTTCTGCAACAGTTATCATGCTAAAAAAGCTATGCATGATTGAGTTCTTATATAAGTAATAAGAAAAAATATTGGATTTGGTGGATTTTGGAACTGTAACTACTCAGGGCATTTTTAATCCAACAATTGTTAAGTCTAAATTTTTATCTGAAATCTATCCTAGGCAAACTAATAGTCTGCCTAAAAGGAAAATCAGTTAATAAGGAGCTATAGATGACAACAAGTAAAAAAGAATTCAAGTGGAAGAACAGCTCTTCTTAATGTAATATGTATTTTTTACTGAGAATGCAAATTTGGATGAAAAAGTCAATGTCAAAACTGTAGATATCAGAACGTTATTTGACTTCACACCAGAAACAAACTGTACAAGAACTAGGTGAATAGAAAAAATACATAGATGCTGAACTTTTTACAATTGCTTGACTGATACTCTTCGACATGTATTTGCAAACAGAGTATTTAACTGAGTTTCTAAACAGTGAATACTGAAAAGAGAGGATACTGAGTTGCCTAATCAAGTAGGCACACATGAAGCATGCTTTTATCAGATATTAAGGTGTTAATGAAGGGGTGAACAAAAAAAGACTGAGCACATTCCATCTTGGAAATTGGTTACTTAAGAAAAGATCATGAATTCCAAAAGCAGTAATGCAGTCAGAAGGAACAATATGATTCCTGGATAAACAAATTTGAAGATTTCTGAGTGCATGAAGTGATATTATGCAGCTTCTTACTTTGGTAAGGTGTCATCATTTTATGATGACTGATTGTATTTCTGGACTTGATGTTTCAGGATAAGTATGAAAACACCAGGAAGGTCATGTGGTTAACTCAAACTACCCACCAGTTATCACAGAACTGAAAAGTGGATTAAACCTCAGTCTTAGGCAATCACACAGAAAGAGCTAGCCTAGTCTAGACAAGATTAGACAATAAAGAAGTCATGAGCTTTTAACAGGCAAAGTAATAAACAGTCAAAACAACTTACCTACAATGGATTTTCTATCACTGGAAAATTTTAAAGCAATATTGGATGTTTTTAAGAAAGTTAGATTGCAAATCAAGTAGGATATATAAGAGTCTTGAAACAGGCATCAGTTAAAGCATGTCCTATGGTATGGTCTAGCATCTCAAACTGGGTAGTTACTGTAGTTCATTCTGGCTTTAAAAGTCACTACATGAGGGAGAACAGCAACATACAATACATTTGAGAGTCATAACTGGGATCTGAGGGCTAGCACAAAGCATGTCCTTGCTTAAAATTAAGCAGATGACTTGCATGCCTTTCTTGTGGTCACAAGCAAAATAGATTAAGCACAGGGATATTAATATAATTCAATTAATTAATTGAATTATTCAATTAATTCAATTATTCAGATAATTAATTGAATTAATTATTCAGCACAGGGGAATGAGGAATGGGCGCTGCAGTTCATAACCTTTTTCTATGTATACACTTAGATTATATTTTTGGTCATATGGAACAGCATGGAATCAGTGATGGAAATCTGTCCATAACACGTTAATGGCTTTTCAAATGCATTGAAAACTCAAACTCCTTCCTCAAGTTTATGATTCCTCCACGCTTAGGTCTTTGTAGAATTGTCCTTCCCCCAGGCAATTTGTTGATGATAAGTCAGGCTTAGTCATACTTTAATGTACGTTTTCCCTACAGAGCTTACAATATTCTAAAAAACCAGGAATATAACAAACAAGAATTATTGAACACCAGCCCAGGTACAAAAATAGCTATATACAGATTAATAAAACTACAAGGGTAATAAAGCAAGACCTTTCATAATCCCTTTTATAAGTTTTCTGATATTTAGGGTTATTGATTTCCAATTCTACAGGATTACTGCTCTTTGAACATTGCGGCGTCATATTGTGCTTTGCTGCAGACTCTAAACCGCCAAGCAGAGATTGCTCAGAGATATGGTAAATGCCCCATCCCTGGAGACTTTCAAGGCCATGCTGGACCAGGCCCTGTAGAACCTGGTTTAGCTGTGGATGTTCCTGCTCAATGCAGGGGAGTTGGACTAGATGACCTTCAGGGGTCCCTTCCGACACCAAGGATTCTATGATTCTAAGAAGAAAGAAAGGCCACTTGAGTCCCAAAGCCAAGAAATGCTAATTTAGGTGTTCTGTTTATTTCTGACACATCAAACTTCTGCTTACTCTTCCTTTGGCCAAAGTAAAATTACCTCTGATCTACCTACCTTCCCCCTCCTAAAATCTGGTTTAAGGGACTATTTTTTCATGAGTTAAATATCAACTCAGTTGGTCAATATATGTCATGTCCCACCTTCCCCCTTCCAGCTTGTTAATCAGTGATTAGCAGCAGTCTTTGTTAAAAATTATGTCTTCATTTGTATAAAACCATAGAAGCACAGTGACTCACTGTGACATTAAAGTTCCGATAGGTCATCTGTCCTTACCTACATGGGATATAAGTTGATGCCTGGCACATTCAGTGCTCAAATATCTCTGCCTAGTCATTTTTCAGCCTGATATAAGGGAAGCTTCTCTTTAACTAAGGATATGATTAGTCTGAATTAATTTCACTACAGAAGTACGTAGATGAAGAAAGAATCTACCCAACAAGCATTTCAGGGAACTGAAAACCAGTAGATTAAAACTACATTGTTGAAAGACTTTTTTACACTACCAGTTATCTAAAGAAGGCTTTGATCTGTCCCCTTGATATAATGAGAGTCAGGCTCAGAAATAACATTTTAAAAAATTATGTCCATTAGCTCTCCCTACTTGAAGAGACAGAGGCTCTGTGTTGTCGAAACATCTGACACACTGAGGAAACCATCCAGAGTGAGTGACAAGTACAAACTATCACAAGTCACTTGTTTTTGCATAGGAAACAACAATTTGCCATTTCCAAGACAAGGCTGCATGAGTTTCCAGCTGCACTGCGCTCTGCACATCAACCCCACTCTCACCCTACTCAGTATAGAAGAAAGGAGATTTCTATTTGCTCTCTTGCCTAAACAGCTCCTACATCCTTCTCTGAATGAGGCTGCACTTTGGCAGCCAGCAAAAAATGATTGATTTTACAAGACTGCCTGTGGAAGAGGAACCCTTCGGCCATAAGGGGCATGGGAAGTGTGTAATGATTACTAAACTCTCTTCAGTGGTCATTATGCAGAACCAGGAAGAGGGGAAGCTGTGTGGGATATCTAATGTGGTAGAAAAAAAAAGCCTAGGGCATTACTGATATCTTAATATCTGTGCAGTATTTAGCGGAAGAGTTTTACCATGCTTCACCCTCTCAGTCTGGAGAAATTACAATACCATATGAATAATAGATGAAGTGCTATTTTGATGATGCAAATTAGTATTAATGCAGAAGATTATTTTAATAGTGTGCATAAATGGAATTTTCAGTGCTGAAATGAACCCTAATTAAATCTCGTTCTTTTAACCATTCACTGCAATGCCATTCAGCATTTTGGCAGGGGGGAGGCTGTTTGTTTTCTCTAACATTTATTTCTGTCTCCTCTTTAAATCATGTATTGTTATATTTAGTCACTATAATCAAAAGTAAAATAAAAACATAATGATGAGGTCAAACAAGAAGCCTTTTATTAATGCAGAGCACACTGCACCAGAAGGAAAACATGCCAGCACCTAGAGAGAGGCATGATGAGGACAGGCATTCTCTAATGCTAGGAAGTAGGAGAAACCACTTTCCATTCCTCTTGTTTGTTTTCCTGTAGCAAGACACTGGAATTTCATCAGCAAAGAATAACCAACACCACTATTCCTGCAGAACACATAAACATTTTTTGCTGCCTTGACCTTAGTTTTACCTGTTGCCTACAGCAGGGCTACATTTGTCCAGTGATACAGTTACCTTTATCACATAATTGCAGCATATGTTAGATCTGACCAAGGAAAAAGAGCATTCATCACAGAATCACAGAATCACAGAACTATAGGGGTTGGAAGGGACCTCTAGAGATCATTGAGACCAACCCCCGTGCCAAAGCAGGTTCCCTAAACCAGGTCGCACAGGTCCAGGTGAGATGGACTTTCATATGACATCTTGGACATGATGTCTATGGACATCCTGCCCAGAGAGGCTGTGGATACCCCGTCCCTGGAGGTGTCCTGGATTGGATGTGGCTCTGAGCAGCCTGATCTAGTATTAAATGGGGAGGTTGGTGGTCCTGCATGTGGCAGAGGGTTTGGAGATTCATGATTCTGTGATCTTTCAAGGGTCTTTATCCCACAGCACTTTCCCATTCATCATGCATCTACATGAATTCTTTTTCACTAAAGACAGAGCAGCCTACTCCAACTGTTGTTCTGCAAGTTTAAGTGCTTCTGAATAACAGATTCTAATCTATATGCAGGAAAAGAACTACGTTATACCAATCACACAAGAGTGCTCAGGACTGCGATCAGCATGATTGGCCTGTTTGTGTCACAGAAAGTAGAAAGCCAGTATGATGCTGTGATAATCTCAGGACTCTTCAAGCTCCACTCTTGCTTGGCAAGGCGTATGGGATCAGGATGAATCAATAAAAGGCATTTATTTATGACACCAAGCTGAGTGTTGCAGTTGATACGGTGGACGGAAGGGATGCCTTTCAGAGGGACCTCAACAGGCTTGAAAGGTGGGCCTGGGTAAACCTAATGAGGTTCAACACATCAAAGTGCAAGGTTTTGCACTTGGGCCAGAAGAATCCCAGGCATCCATACAGACTGGAAGGAGGGGTCCTTGAGAGCAGCCCTGCGGAGAAGGACCTGGGGGTCTTGATGGATGAAAAGCTTAACATAAGCCAGCAGTGTGCTCTTGCAGCTCAGAGAGCAAATGGTGTCCAGGGCTCCATCAGAAGGGGGATGGCCAGCAGGGACAGGGAGGAGATTGTCCCTCTCTACTCTGCCCTCATGAGGCCCCATCTGCAGTACTGCGTCCAGGTCTGGAGTCCCCAATACAAGAAAGAAAGCGAGCTTTTGGAGAGGGTCCAGAGGAGAGCCTCAAAGATATTCAGGGGACTGGAGCACCTCCCCTACGAAAACAGGCTGAGGGAGCTGGGCTTGTTCAGCCTGGAGAAAAGAAGGCTGCAGGGTGACCTCATTGCAGCCTTTCAGTACCTAAAGGGAGCCTACAAACAGGAGGGGAATCAACTCTTTGAAAGGGTTGGTAACTGCAGGACAGGGGGAAATGGTTTTAAGTTGAGGGAGGGAAGATTTAGATTGGATGTCAGGGGAAGTTCTTTACAGAGAGAGTGGTGAGGTGCTGGAACAGGCTGCCCAGAGAGGTTGTGGATGCCCCATCCTTGGAGGTGTTCATGGGCAGACTGGATGGGGCCCTGGGCAGCCTGGTCTAGTATTGAATGTTGAGGTTGGTGTCCCTGCATGAGGCAGGGGGTTGGAGCTTCATGATCCTTGAGGTCCTTTCCAATCAAGGCCATTCTGTGATTCTGTGATTTAGCTTAGCAGCAATTGTTTGCTCCTAGAATAAATGAGTGTGTGTCCAATACTTCAGCAACTTCCAGGACAAGGCCAGGCAGACCTACCTGCACTCCTTCCCAGCTGAAGCTGGTCCCTGTTATGACGCCCCATCAGTTACTGGTAATAATAACAGAAATAATTCTGTGTGTAGACTATTTTCACTGCAATTCTTTTGGGGCAGAGGCTATATTGTAGCGTGTTCTTTCTGAATTAGCTAATATATTTCCAAGTACTATAGAGTACTAGATTACAACAATTTCTGCTCAGTCTTCCTTGGGGAGAAAATATTCAAACAAAAAAGTAATCTCTAAAAGTAATCTCCCAGGTAATGTGCCCAGTGCTCAACTTTTCCAGACACTGTACACTAATAAAATATCCACCAATATATATACACCCTCTAGGATGTGCCTTCCAACTATACTGTAAAGAAAATGCACTTGACTGATCCTGACCAAAAGTGGACGCCTGACTTCACTCTGCTGGAAGATTAGGCTTATGGTCAGTTCTTCTACTCTCCTTCCTTGAGAAACATCACCAGATATGTTTTACCAAAAATTAATATTTTGGCTCCTCTGGTGAGATCCTGACATCCTCATGGCCAAGAGTAGTTACACAAAATTCAATGAAAGAGAAGGGAAGGGAAGGGAAGGGAAGGGAAGGGAAGGGAAGGGAAGGGAAGGGAAGGGAAGGGAAGGGAAGGGAAGGGAAGGGAAGGGAAGGGAAGGGAAGGGAAGGGAAGGGAAGGGAAGGGAAGGGAAGGGAAGGGAAGGGAAGGGAAGGGAAGGGAAGGGAAGGGAAGGGAAGGGAAGGGAAGGGAAGGGAAGGGAAGGGAAGGGAAGGGAAGGGAAGGGAAGGGAAGGGAAGGGAAGGGAAAGGAAAGCTGTGATTGTTCTACATCTGCACAGAACTAAAGAGCACTATTGCTGTACATCCTGCCCTGTGATAGTCATCTGAGTAATATTTATGGCCATGATTTGCACTATGAAGCATAATAAACAAATGACAAAATATTCATGTCATATTCAACTGAAGAATCACCATTTCTGTGTTTTATGATGGGGATATTTTATAACATATTACTAAGCTGCCTTATTCTGTAAGATACATTATCCAATAGTTTCTAATGTATAGATGTAATACATTATCACAGCACTGAACTCAGGTGCCTATTATTGGGCATTTTTCAAGTTGGGACAGCTCATACAGGAGGAACAAAGAGTGATCAGCCCAATTTGGTAGAAATTTGAGAAAATGGAATACTTAAGTGAGAAAATAGATGCTGCTGAACTGGACAAGCCGTTAACAGCGCAATGTGGATCTTTTGCATTCAGGAGAGAATATGTGGCTAACTTCCAGCTGCTTTCCTTTTGTTCACAGATATACAGATACAAATGTCTGTTCAAATGTCTGGAAAAGCTGAGATTTTAGTGACACTGAAAACAGAAGATCAGGAGTCCAGGTATTTCTGTTTTCCTAAAGCCTTGAGTAACATTGTTTTTCAGTTACAGAATCACAGAATCATAGAAACAGAATGGTTTGGATTGGAAGGGACCTTTAAGATCATCTAGTTCCAACCCCAGTGCTATAGGCAGGGACACCTCCCGTTAGACCAGGTTGCTCAAAGCTCCATCCAGCCCACCCTTCAATGCTTCCCAGGAAGGGGCATCAACAACCTCACTAGGTGACCTGTTTCAGTGTCTCAGAACCCTCACAGAAAAGAATTTCTTCCTAATTTCTAGTCTAAATCTACCCTCTTCCAGTTTAAAACCATTCCCCTTGATTTTATCACTACATCCTCTTATAAAAGTCCCTCCCCAACTTTCCTAGGCTCCTTTCAGGTACTGGAAGGCCATTATGAGGAATAATTCCACTTGTCACTGGTCTCCACTTGGACCGTGAGCCATTGACTGCAACTCTCTGAATGCGACCTTCCAGCCAATTCTTTATCCAGCCAGTGGTCCATTCAGCAAATCAATTTTTCTCCAATTTGGCAACCAGGATGTCATGAAGTGAACATAGAGATTATTGCTCCTGCACACCCAGGCTCCCCAGTAGATGTCACTGGTTTCTCAGACCCATCAGAAGAGTAAATGGTGTCAGTGCACCCCATCCCACTTATTCAAAAACAATCTGGTTTAGCTAAGAGTTACTGTGGAGGAGAAGAGTTAAGGGAATGTGCTGTGCACAATAATGCACATCACATTATGTGCTCTGCACAATAATGTCACATCTGCTTCTACACCTACATTATGTTTTGCTAGTGAAAAAAACATGTGCAGTCACCATGTCTGTCACCACACTCTCTTCAAGACACCTTTTTCAGTACATGCACAAAATGCACCACAGTTCACACAGCTTGTTACTATGATCCAACATTGCCTATCTGATAAATGCATTATTCACTCTGCATACCACCATTTTCCTCATCTTTTTCCACTGACTGTATACAGCCATTGAATTAGACCTGAAGTATAAACATTCCTCAACCAAGTGCTTCCAACATATACCAGAACTGCATGGAACTGCAGTGCACAATGAAGTGCTGAAGAAGGATCAGAGTCATAGAACTGTTAAGGTTGGAAAAGACCACTAAGATCATCTAGTCCAACTGTCAAACCATCACCACCATGCCCACTAAACCATGCCTCTCAGTGTCACATCTTTCCTTTTGCTGAACACCAGCAAGATGGTGATTTCACCATTTCTCTGAGCAGTGCCTCACTATTCTTTCTGAGAAGAAATTTCTAATATCCAACCTGAACCTCTCCTGGCACAATTTGAGGCTGTTCCCTCTCATCCTATCACCAGTCACTAGGGAAAAGAGGTCAGCCCCCACCTCACTGCTGTCTCCTTTCAGGTAATTTAGATCCTCAAACAAGCCAGTAATTTCATAAAACCCAGTACAGCTTTATGACAATGCCAGGTCAGATCCAGCAACAATAAATATATCTCAACATGATAACCATGGTTATCTCTAAATTTATTCTATTGTTTGCTTTATGAGGCTGTGGTGTACCTACCAAATGCTTGCCTTCAAGTCCAATGCCAGGGTGAGAATTTTTAGTAAGGCCTGCACTTTGCACAAAAATGGGAGGTTAAAATAATATGTAGCTTATAATTAACTCATTTTTACATTATTTTAAATTTCTCATAATAACTATATTTAAAAAAGCAGTGCAGTCACAGACTTAAATGTATATTATTGCCATTACAGTCATAAAAAATGCCCTTAGAGAAGCAATAATGAGAATTCCAATACTGCATATTCTCAGCCAACTTTCAGGATATTTAATGTGTCACTGCTACTTGTCTGCAGTCATTAAGTAAGTCATCAGACAGGACTGACGTGAACTTGGACTCCAGTATTTTCAACATGGACATTTCAGCTTTACTCAGACATGTTGACCTGAGACATGCACTTAATCAAAAGAGGACTCACTTAGAAATAGAAAGCTGATTTTTTTCCACTAATGGCTAAAAATATGGTTAACATAACTGTGCACTTAATTGCACATCTGTTTGCAAGGTTATCATTTCCATTCCAGGTCAGTTACATTTACTTTCAAGATACTTTCCATCTGATTTTAAATTCTGCTTGTAATTCTAGCAACTAAGACACGTGCAAACAGATGAGTATGTTGTAGCTGAATGTGGAAAGTTACATTTCAAAATCCTCTCTAACGTCTTCAAAACACTCGGACTACATCATCTTAGGAAACCGCATTTCATCTTTGACTTTTCTTTGAAATACAGAAAAAAGAAATCTGTGTTAAACTAAGTCACTTAGACTTGAATTTCACCCTGAAGGCACCTACTGATGAAATAATTAGCCTCAGTTTTTCCTTCACCTTGAACTTCGAGATTAAAGACTTGAAGTGTGGATGTCAGTTCAGTAGTGAAAGCCAAACCAGACAGCTGTGGAGGACCACTGAGTTCTTCATACCATTTACTTCTATCATCCAAGAAGTGGCACATTTCTGGAAGATGTTGATTTTTTTTTCAGTGTTTTTTACTTTTCTTTTGAACTGTTGTATAGAGAAGGTATGTAGCTGTAATGTGAATTTATAAAATATTGTTTTAAAAAATTAAGTAATGGAATCTGTCAAGGATGAAAACTGCTGTCTTCAAGATGGTCTGTGCTATCGAAGGCCTGCATAGAGCCTGTGCAGGGACCTACTGGGTTTGAAAAAACAACACTTTCCTGTGCAGAAGAGCACTGAAGCAAGGGAAAAGCACCAGCTGGTGTTATTGAAACTAGCTCTGGAATAAGCATATCCATATCTTCCATCCATCTTCTAAATAGCCAGGAAATGCTTCTTCCCAGTATTTTCTTTTGTTAGAGATCTAAACAGTTCTTTGAAACTATGATCTGTGGATATCATTCAAACAACTATTGGGCTGTATCAACAGCAGCTGCTGACTTTTTTGAGAGGAAGCTGGTGAGCATTCATGCTTCCAACTTTTTTCAATTTCCCCTCAGATTTTTTTCTGCTACAGCTACAGTTTTTCTTGGTGCCACACAACTAGATATCTGCATAACATACTTAACATCCAGAAAATAGAAGCATAGAATTGTTAGAGTTGGAAGGGACACTTAAAGGCCATCTAGTCCAACTCCTCTGCACTGAACAGGGTCGACTGCACCTCAACCAGGTTGCTCAGAGTCTCCAGGGAAGGGGTCCTGCCACGCCTCTGGGCAACCTGTTCCAGTGTTCCCCCACCCTTACTATAAGAAACCTTTTCCTTATATCCAACCTAAATCTCCTCTCTTTAAGTTTAAAATCATTTCCTCTCATCCTATCACAACAGACTCTGCAAAAAGACTATATCCCTTTCTTTCCTATACGATCCTCATGCAGATACTGAAAAGCTGCTCTTAGGTCCCCCTGAAGACTTTTCTTCATGCAGGTTGGAAGGAGAGGTGCACATGTATCTAGATTTTCACCTGCCCATACTTGACTTGGAAGCGCCTATGCTGTAATTCCAGATCTTGTAATTTGGTTTAATTATTCACCTATTATCAGCAAGCCTCTGGAAAACCAAAAGTTAAGTTTCCTGAACCAGATGTCTTAATGGATACTTCAGAGATTACTTGGACGTAGCTTTCTGCACTTCTAAAATTCAAATAATGATTGTTATTTATCTTGAGGGCATACTGGAAAGCTTAATTCATTAACAGTGTTCATAAAAGTGGAGCGGTGTCTTTTGGCTCTTAATTTAAATTCAGTAGCCGATGTTAACTTCCTAAATCAATATGTAGAGATGTGAACAAAAGAATTTTCTTTGAAAAGAGATTGGGTCCATTCATCTCTCAGTAAAAGCTCTCCTACTCTCTACTTTTAATTGACTCAGCTGAGAATTGGGAACCAAACATTTGACCATTATGATTTAAATTTCTGTTTGTCAGAGCAAAAATTCAGAGCAAATAATGTGCCTATTATAATTTCCAGAAGAGCAGCTATCTATGATTAAAGTGTTATTCTCATTAACTTCATCAGAAGCATTTGCAATCAGAAGATTCTTAACTGATGGGAAAATTCTGAGTCTGCTTCTCCCCTAAATAAATTTCTTTGGTGCATATTTGAATCATAGAATCACAGAAGGGCTTAGGTTGGACAGGACCTTGAAAATCACCTGGTTCTAGAACCCTGCCATGGGACAGGATTGCCACCCACCAAATCAGACTGCCAGAGACCCATCCAACCTGGCCTTGAGCACCTCCAGGGACGGAGCATCTGCAGCTTCACTGGGCAACCTGTTCCAGTGCCACCTTCTGAGTAAAAAATTTCTTCCTAACTTCTAACTTAAACCACCCCTCTTCTAGTTCAAAGCCATTCCCTGTTGTCCTATCATTATCAAACTAAGTAAAAAGTTGGCCCCAGTCCTGTTTGTAAGAACCCTTCAAGTACTAGAAAGTCATAACAAGGACTCTGGAGCCTTCTCTAAGCTAAATAAGCCCAACTTCATCATTCCATCACAGGAGAGGTGTTCCAGCTCTTCGACTATCTTCATAGCCCTCCTCTGGACCCACTTCAACAGCTCCACATCCTTCCTGTACTGAGGGCCCCAGGCCTGGCCACAGAACTCCAGATGAGGCCTCAGAAAGGAGGGGTAGAGGAGGACAATCCCCTCCCTGCCCCTGCTGCCACCCCTCTGTAGATGCAGTCCAGAATGCTGGTGGCCTTCCCAGCTGCAACAGCGCACTGCTGGCTCATGTCAACTTTTCCTCCATCAGAACCCCCAAGTTATTCTCTGCAGGGCCGCTCTCAATGAGTTCTTCCCCCAGTCTGTACTCACATCTGGGTTTGCCCCAACCCAAGTGCAAGGTGTTGCACATTGCCTTGTTGAACCTCATTACATTCTCATGTGCCCACTTTTTAAGCCTGTCCAGGCCCTTCTGGGTGGTGTCCCTCCCATCTATTGTGTCACCTGCAACACTCAGCTTGGTGTCATCAGCAAACTCGCTGAGACACAATCCCACTGCCTATATCATTGATAAAGATGTTGAAGAGCACCAGTCCCAAGACTGAACTCTGTGGGGACCAGCTTCCACCTGGGCATAAGCCATTGACAACAAGACTCTGGCTATGACCATTCAACCAATTCTCTATTCACCTAATAGTCCAGCCTTCAAATCTGTTCTCTCTCCTATTTAGAGATAAGAATATGATTCAGGAACTTTTCAAAGGCCTCACATAAGTCCAGATAAATGACATCAATTGTCATCTCTTTGTCCAGCAATGCTGTCACTGGCTGTCTCAGGTTGCTTTCTCAATATTTCTTCTGCCTTAACATCTCTTCCAGGAAGATCTTCTCCATGATCTTCCCAGGCACAGACACTGGGTTCATTGTCCTATAGTTTCCCGGGTCTTCCTTTCTACCTTTTTAGAATGTGGGAGTGATGTTTCTCTTTTTCCAAGAGACTTAACCTGACAGTTATAATTTTTCAGATACGATGGAGAGCATCTTGGCAACCACATCAGCCAGTTCCTTCAGAACCCTGTCATGTGTTTCATCCAGCCCCATAGACTGTGAGCCCTGTCAGTCAGCCAGCTCTCAATCTACCTCGCCATCCACTCATCTATCCCATATTTTCTAAGTTTCATAAGAAGGATGTTGTGGGAGATGGGATCAAACACCTTGCTGAAGTCAAGAAACACAACATTCACTGCTCTTCCCTCATCTACCCAGCCAGTGATGACATTATAGAATGCTATGGCTATTTCTTAATAAAGATATGGAATTTTGCATATAGTGAATCTTCTGCTTTAAAGACCACTTCGCTAAGGAGGTTGATTATGACCCTCCACTTCTAATTACTGCTTCATCTCTGAATATCAGATTGGAACTATTTTGTTGAAGTATGTTTCCTTCTCTATCTAAAAGATAGTCTGCATCTGTGTCGCTAACTGTGCTGCTGTATGAATGACATCTGAACATACTGAAGATAACAACCCAACACCTGGTATGCTGTTGTTCACTCAAAATGACCATTCCTTGACAGTCACCTATTGAATCTGCATTTCTACTGCTGCTTGGCATAAATCAGAAACATAGGCTGTATTTCCAGGCATTACGTATTCCAGGGGAAGCCATTTTTTAGCAGAGCATCTGTTCATATAATAGTTGTAGTATCGGAACTCTGAAAATGATCTGAATTTATATCTCAAATGTAGCCTCCACCCACCTCCATTCTCTCATTGCTTTTTAGATGCTTCCTTTTTTTTTTTTTAACTTCTTTTGAAGCAGACAGTGGCTTCAGATGATGCCATTGGTTTGATGAGGAAGCCTAAATCAATGAATATGATATCACTGCCCGTCTTCAAGTTTTCTGCTAGATGTCTCGAAGGATGATGGTGAAGTATTTCCTTCTTAGGTACAATATGTCTCCTGTAGTGCTTTAGAGGAAAATTTTGCCTTCCTCAGAATCACTGGAGATTGCTACAGAGAGGCATAAGTAATAAGTTGTCTCTTCACTGATGAGTCTTACTGACACTCACATACTTTGAGGGCATTTGCTCATCTGATCAGAGTGATGGAAGCAGCTGGGGCTGGATTTTTTGCCTTCATTTGTAGCATGGAGCTCTCTCTGCCTATTATGAACACTAGAGGATTTCTTAGCAGATCCTCTGGTATTCTCTGCATGGCATTTTATAGTAGTGGCATTTTGCCTGTGAGTGCAAGTCTGATCACAGGCTGGTTTATTGACTTGTGAAGGCAGGTGAAATAGATGTTCTGTGGATCTTCCTATACTACACAGTCATTACACACTTGTTTATAATTGGAAGAAACTGAACTTGTTGAACTGAGTAGTGCAGTGCAGTCCAATGTTTGCATGTTCAATGTGGTGCGACCAGTAATTCAATCAGCCAAAGTCTTTCCATAGATTTTTTCAAATCCTTTATGCAATCAATTTCTAATTAATGTCACACTCTTTTATGCATAAAGACTACAACAACCTAGATTAGTCCAAGTTTTAACTACTTGTTGAAGTGATGAATTTGCAGGATAATCCAGATTTAGACAAGTCACATAAGCCCAATAGAAGAAAAGTTGCATATGGGATGCATTTGAATATGTCTTCCAAAGCAACTGCTTGCACTGACAGGGTTATGAGGTTGGATTTGCAAGGATTCACAAGTCTCACAGAACACTGGCTAGTGCAGTAAGGGCTTCCCCATGTTTACCATTAACAGAGAATCAGGGAATCATGCGGCTGGCACTGTGCTCAGATACATCAAAATGTAGGAAAGGATTATTATATAATTGGACTCAGATTTACCAGCTGGGAATGGGAAACCGCTGCCTTAGAAAGTATTCTTATTTCTACCTGTGGTGCAGTTCCAGCTGTTCATCTGCTGACTGATACTGCAGCGCAGCTGAATCTGACTTGGCCTAGTCATCACTTCCAGCTGCTTTGATGTTTCAGACTGATTCTGAAATGAGATCTCTAAATTTCTGTAGGCTCCCTAATGCTAAAGGTCCATCATTTTGGAGAATTGCCTTATTTTTCCTCCATACACGATACCAAGACAAGTCTCTCAGTTCTTACTAATTTTTTCCATTATGAAATAGCCCGGAACTCTACCTACCACCAACAACCTATGATAAACATGAACCAGATTGTAGGAGTAAAAGGTACTTCTGTTTCTAAAAACTCCTGCTTTTTCTAGACTTTGGAGGACAAAGTTAATAAATACGCCAGGACTTCTTTATGTTTAGGGACTTTTAAATTTGTTTTGATCCCTTATGTTGGGATATTGGGTTAATGCCTGGCAGTGCCTGGGCTCTCCATTGTGAGGTCTGACTCCACAGTATTATTAAACTTTACTAGAAAGCAGAAATTATTAAGGAGCAGAAAACAACCACATTACTGTAAGAGACAGGATGCAGGCTTATATGAGCTAGCACGACATACTGACATGTTATAAAACATTATGAGGAACATGGTTTAGTTAGTATGTTGGTGACGGGTTGACGGTTGGACTGGATGATCATAGTGGTTTTTTCAACCTTAATGATTCAATGATTCTATGACTCATATGATTCTCATGTTCATGAAATACCAAGACATTTTTCTTTGGTACTTCTTCCTCTTAGGGGATCAACAGCAGAAGACCAGAGTGCAAGTGAGATGGTATGAAGATTTCTTAGGATTGGAAGTCAGTGAAGATCCAAAACTTTCGAAGCCAAAGCTGTGAAGGACTACCAAATCTGCTCCTAGCCTAGTGCTGCTGGAGGGAATCACCACCTATACTCCCATGCTGCTTTCCATCTTGCTTTCTTTTGTTTCCTCAGGGGGGAAAGGGAAAAAATGGGAAAGGGGAAAGGGAAAAAGAAAAGGTTATCTATCGACAGCCGTGTAAGTAAGATGTCAGTGACACATTAAGCATTATACTGTATTAAGAACTCCACACACTCTTCCACAGACATGTTGAGGGAAAAGATCTGTAAAAGGCTTGATATTAAACAAGTTAATACAAGAGGAACAACACACTAGAGACAGATAAACAAACAAATGTCTCATCCAAATACATGTCCATAACCAAACTCAAATGATTAAAGGATCTCAACTTTTTCACTTCGGAGGAAAGGAGAAACAAGTGGTATTTAAATCTTAGGAAAGTAACACCTGCAGTCTCACCCTTTATTGATTCAGGTACTATTTATCTCCTTGCACATTTCCCCACCAACTAAACAAAATTAGTTTCTATTATATTCTATTTCTTTTAGGAAAAAAAAAAAATCAAACGTACCCTGCCTGGGAGGAAAGCCAAATTGTTGAAAAGATGTGATGAACAACAGGAGACATTCACTGAAGCAGAAGCACTGAACAAAAAAGTAAGGCAGGAGCATGGTAATGCTTTTATTGTCATTAGCAAATCTGAAGTCTGCCATTTATTAAAATAAAATCCCTTTTTTTTTTTTTTTTTTTTTTTTTCAGTTTAGTAGTTAACTCCACATAAACTGAATGGCAGAGATTTTTAATTAAATGTCCTCTGCTGCCACAACCTGTGACAAAATGAATAAGCTAGCAAATACAAGAGACATCCGCAGATATATTTGGTTGACTCCACTGTGAAATGCCTTAACGTGTCCTGGACATTCAGAGATATGACATGGATCTACTGGAAGATTCATGATTTTAGGGATACCAAGTGGGAGATGCCAAAACTTATAAGACTATACTTATGTTTATGTGGTGGGTACTAAGTGAATGATAAGCAAATTCTTGTCACCATCCTGAGTGGTACAGCTGATACATTAGAGGGAAAGGATGCCATCAAGAGTGACCTGAACAGTCTTGAGAGGTGGGCCCATGTCAACTTCATTAAGTTCAACAAGGCCAAGTACAAGGACCTGCAACTAGATCAGGACAATCCTAAGCACAGATAAAGGTTGGGTGGAGAATGGTTTGAGAGCAGCCCTGAGGACAAGGTTATGGGAATGTAGGATGATGAAAGACTCAGCGTGAGCCAGAAATGTGTGCTTGCAGCCCAGGAGGCCAACTGTATCCTGGGTAGCATCAAGAGAAGCGTGACCAGCAGGCCAAAGGAGGTGATTCTGCCCCTGTATCCTGCTCTTGTGATACTTGAATACTGCATCCACTTGAACACTGCATCCAGATCTGAAGACCCAACACAAGAAGGGCATAGAGCTGTTGGAACGGATCCGGAGATGATCAGAGGGCTGGAGCACCTCTCCTATAAGGCTGAGAGATCTGGGGCTCTTCAGTCTGGAGAGGAGAAGAGAAGGCTCTGGGGGGAACATACAGTGGCTTTCAGTATCTGAAGGGAGCCTACAGAAAAGCTAGGGAGGATTTTGTATTACGGCATGTAGAGCCAGGACAAGATTTAGACTAGATATTAGGAAGAAATTCTTTACTGCAAGGTTGTGAGACACTGGAACAGGTCACCCAGTGAGATTGTGGACGCCCTCTCTCTGGAAGCATTCAAGACCAGGCTGGATGGGGCTCTAAGCAATGTCGTCTAGCAGAAGATGTTCCTGCCTATAGCACGAGGGTTGAAACTAGATGATCTTAAAGGCCCTTCCAACCCAAACCATTCTATGATTCTACAATCCCCTTATCTGCTGTGATTTGACTGGGTTTGCTGGTGAAGTATTCAGTCACTTTCAGCATGCACCACTAAACAGAATTTGTTCTGTCCTTCTCTCAGTTAGCTTGGAGTGATTCTGTTTCCATGAGAGACTGTGTAGCTGTGCAGCTGCCACATCCAGCCGAGCAAACCTGGTCTCCCAAGAATCCCATCAGCAGGATCACAGATCCTACATCTGGCATATGACCAGCCTCATGGACTGGCAATGGAGCTTGCACATTAGTCTCTGATGTTAATCACAAAATCATTAAGTTTGGAAAAGACTTCTAAAGTCATCTATTTCAACTATCAGTCCATCACCATCATGCAAGTTAAACCATGTCCCTTTGTGTAACATCTATCCTTTTCTTGAAAACCTCTAAGGACAGGGACTCCTTCACCTCCCTGGGCAGCCTGTTCCAGTGCATTACCATCCTTTCTGAGAAGAAAATGTTCCTAATATCCAACTTGAAAGGCTAACATCAGCCATTTCTTTCAGGAGTTGTACATCTGGACTGGGGATTAAACTGCTTCTCACCTTTAATATCATGCCTTCAAGTCCGAGCTTGGGTAACACCTGTTAACATCAAGACCTCTGGAAGGACTCCTGTGGGGTCTGTAGATGCCCACATCTCTCTAGCTCCACTCAAGTACAATTCTGCTGGCAGCAGCCAGGTTACTCTTCACCACTCTTGCTTTCTGCATTTTTCCACCTTCTGTGGAGGTGTTCTAGGGTGCTGGGATGATGCAGTGCTTCCCCTTTTTGAGGGTTACCTTAGCAGTACTCTGCTCAGGCAGGTTTCTGCATGCAGAACGTTCCCTCTGAGGCAGTGGGTGAACTCTCTGTAAGAACACTGAGAAATGGAAAAAGCGATGAAAATAATCCAATGTGTTGTTGGGTTTTTTTAAGCCTTTGCTCAGAATTAGAGCTTTATATAGATTATAGCTATACAAAAATCTCTTCCTGAGCTTTTCTACGGTTCACGGCAGCTCTGTCTCCTTCCCTCAAAAGGAAGGTATCAGATCTAGCTACCCAAAGTACCTTGCTCAGCCAGGAAGCGAGTAAATCCCAGAATCAAGTGGGTAAATTAATCCTCTAAAATGCTATAGTCTGTTTTCTCAGCACTGCATAAAAAGCAAGTAAGTAAATAAATAAATAAATAAATAAATAAATAACCACATACCTGCTGCAGAACTTCTCTTAACAACCTAAATTAGCAATTGTGTGGAGCTCAACACAAGCCAGCTCTTTACTCTTACAAAAAGCCTTTAACTCCCACGGTTTTGCTGAAAGCTCAGGAGTTGTTCCTCCACACCTGTGTGGGTTTATTAACGAGGAAAGCATTTGTGAGAGCTACTCTGGCTGATGTGTGAGCTGCAGAAACCCTGCCTGTCAGATCTGTGGCCAGCGTGACCTGCAACAGCAAGCTCAGCCTGCATGCACTTAGCTCACTGTCTGGGACTCATTTAAAGCTCTTTGTTTTCATTATGAGATGAAGATTTGCCAAACCTAGTACTTCTATGTACTGACATCTTAACTGCTGATGTCAGATTTTGTTGAAAAATGAGTTAATTTACGATTGCATAAAATGTTTGTCAAAAAGACAAAACACTTGGATCTGTTGGCAGTATATAAGACTATAAATACTGGAGAACACAGTGACAGGAGCCAACATTTATTAAAATTATGGCCTGTAATGTTTTCAATAACCTCTTTCATTTGTTTATTATTAGTTTGCATCAGGAGTTTTCTAAAAACATATGATCCAGGCAACCAGAGCACTTTTAGGATACAAGGGGACAGCATGAAGGACTTGGGAAAGTGTGAAGGTAGAGATGGGAGAGAAGTCTGTCATCACATTCAGTCATTTTTGAACACCTCCAGACTTAGGTCCCACCACTTCTTCTGCCAGAGGCGCTGCTCCTTGTCTTGAGACTTTACAGTGTCTTCACTACTGTTGCTGGGTTAGCAATCATGGACAAGTCATAGGATCATTAAGGTTGGAAGGATCATTAAGGTTGGAAAGATCATTAAGATCACCTACCAGCCTTACACCTAAAGGCTGATAGATAAACCACAGAAGAGGAATTACATGGGCAGAGAAAGCAAACAAACTATTCACCTAAGGGCAAATCATGACTGAACCAGTGGGAAACCTTAGGTTTCTTGATTCAAAAAACTTAGCTCCATGCTCACTAATTCTTCTTCAGTGGCTTTCACCCTGCCCATACCTGCCTCCTGTGCATTCTTATCCTATTCTAATGTACACTAATCTACTTTCATTTATACTTTTTTCTTACTCAGAGAAATTTCCTGGACTCTTTGTTCTTCTATCTTGTTTTCTCCTTCACTAATTTTATTTCCTGTCAGTGGCCTTCAGTGAGAATTCCATTTGTGGTTTTCATTTCATAGAATCATAGAATCACTAAGGTTGGAAAAGGCCTCTAAGATTATCTAGTCCAACCATCCACCTACCACCACTTAACCATGTCCCGGAGTAACACATCTACATGTTTCTTGAATACAGAAATACTTCCCGTTTCATAGAATCTTGGGAGTTGGAAGGGACCAACCTCCCCTACTAAAACAGATTCCCTGCAGTGGGTTTTCTTTACCATTTCCATGTCTCAAGCTGCTCTGCACTATAATGGTCTAGAAAGTTACCAAGGGAAGATTGTCCATCATGAAATCAGAAGAATTCCAGACAAACAGCATGGCAGAGCAACTTCACTGTCAGTGCATGGGACTTTCCACTGCACTTGTTCCAATTTTCCATTTGTCTTGGTTTAAAGTACATTATCCGCTCACTCCTTTAGGGGACTTCGACATCTTGCTCAATAGTCATTTATGGGCATTCTTGCTCAATTGTCATTTATGGGCATTCCTATTCCAAAGACACAGCCTCCTTTCTGCAGAGTGTGTAACCCTGATCAGATCCTCTTGGATCAGACACAAGTCAGTGTCATGCAGGTACTTCCACTGATTATTTGACTGAATATAAGGAAAAAAAATATATAGTAAGGTTGGTGAGGCATTGGAGCAGGTTGCCCAGTGAGGTGGTGAATGCCCTGTACTTGGAGACATTCAAAGTCAGGTTGCATGTGGCTCTGAGCAGCCTGATCTAGATGTAGGTTCATTGCAGGGGAGTTGGGCTAGGTGACCTTTGAGGTTCTCTTCCAAATCAGAACAATTCTTTGATTCTACTGAGATTACTATGTATTTAGTAAAACTCCTCTGTTGATTTGAATTTTAAAAAAAGTCAAGGCTATTATTTCTCTTTTGTGCATTCCATACTAAAATATCAAGGTCAAAGCATGAGTTTTAAGGAAAGACTGAATAGGAGATATACTCTTCTTTGCCATTTTGAGTCCTTGGGCTCAATTCAGTTTCCCAAAAATAGGTAGGAAGTAGCATTTGAAATGCCTGTGGTATTTGAGGCAGCTGCCTGGGTAAGACACAGGAAAGGCATCTTCAGGCAAGATCTTTAGACACTCTGAAGTGATCCTAAATGCCTTTATTCTAGAAACTAGGTGCTGTCTGTTTTTCTGCTAGGACCAAAACAGGAGTATAGGATCACAAGCAGTTATCTCCTGATAGCTAGAAAGGAACAAACTGACATGACTAAAACTTCTGATTCTAAGTTACCCACTTGCCTCCACCTTCTGTTGCTCAAGAGAGTAACAACTCAGTCTCTCAAAGACTTCTCCTACTCCATGTAACCAGCTCAAGTAGAGAGCTGAGCAAGAAAAAGAACAGATTCTGCATGTTTTCCAGGATTTTGAGGAGAAATGTTGGCCATCGCAAATACTTTTCTGGGGGACTGGAGAGAAAATCTATCTAGATGAACAGGCAGTATAAGGATGTGGTCCACTGATCTTGAAAGTGTGAGCAGTGAGGCAAAGAAACTGTGCTAGCAGAACCTATTCCTGTACTTGGAGGGTCACAATAACACTAAATACAATTTCTCATTGGGACTACTGCCATGAAAATGCACTTTGAAGCTACCATATAGACTGCATAACTTTTCCCAGAGTCAGTAAACTCAGGCCCTATTTGAGGATGTGGTATTCAGTTAACGCTGCCCTTAGAAGTCCTCAGTGATGTGTCAGTCACATTTTTGAAAAATATTTGTGATCCTAAATGTTTTGCATGAAGTCTGAACATCTGTCTTCACAAGTTGCTTTACCAGCAAACTTCCAAGGTCACCCCTACACTCCTGACCCCTCTCCCATGAGCCATGCAGGAGATGTCATAGTCACCCAGTTACCAAGGAAGGAACTTCATTCTGCTCTTAAAATCTTCAGATTTTAAAATCTGTCTCTGCATTTTTCTTAGTCATTTTGGCTGATGCTGCTTGTAAACTCAGGACTCTGGAAGCTGGATCACCAAAGACAGCCAGCTATTGTCTGTGCATTGCTATCATAGGGTTTTACACCGTTATTAAAAGGATGGAGTTGAAGTTGAAAAACATGTTCTTTTCTCCCGCTAGATGCAGTGTATGGTAGTGCATCCATTGTGATTTGATGATTCAATGTACTTTTTTGACATCTCAGTGCTTAAATACCAGCGTTGTTCTTGCTGTGTGCCTGGGAGCACCTGAGTATGGACGTCGATTACACAGAAAGGAAAAGTCTTGAACTAACAGTAACTCACCATATCAGTTTAAGGAACATTATAAATCCATTTTAGCTTAAAATTCAATTATAATTATATATTGTCATCCAAACAAATTTGAGGAAAATTTTACGATTAGAGTTGTTTTGCATTGCACGTATCTTACAGGAGAGTCATAACTTGGGATATTTCATGGCATGACTGTGGAGCATTAGAAAGGTTTAGTTTCATTTCTTCAAACTGTGGGTATACAGATAAATTCTGGAAGTTGCTTATCAAGTAGGTAGATCAGAGTCCCAGATCTTTTACATTCTTAGTAATTAGAAGTTCAGCCTCAAGAGCCTAGAGCAAACATGAATAGCTACAGGTTGGCTTCCTAGCTCGTAGATGAGTCTGCTGCTTTCCTCTACACTCCTGATACCAGCCTCGTGGATATGACAATGAAATAAGGAGGGCAGCAGCTGCATATCAAATCCTTCCTCTGAACCAGGACCGATTGAGCTAAGCAATGAGAATAAACTACAACAGCTTAGCTTGCTCCCCAGAGCCGCTGTGAATTTGGATTACCTCTGGTTCCTGCTCTGCTGCTGGGTTTCAGTTGAGTCACATGCATATCAAGTTACCAAAGTAGTTCTCAAATGGAGAAAAAGCAAGATTAACTGATTTTTTATCCTCCTTTTATCTGGCAACCTAATTTGAAGTGAGGTAGTAGGTTGGCAGGCCGCTTTAAAAATCACAGTTAGATAAGTCATAGAATCATGGTATCATAAGGGTTGGAAGGGATGTCTGGAGATCAAGCTCTACTCTCCTGTGGACACCACCAAGAAAGATCACTCATGCTGAAGTCATGAGAGAAAGAAAGATAGCAATGAGCTAAATAAGCCACTAATGTCTCTTTCCTCACTCACAATTCTCCCAACAAGGAAATTATTTTTTCATGGTTTTCAATAGCACAACACAGCTGAAACTCAAAGGAGAGAGCTCTCTTTCTCGGAAATTCATTACAGTGAGAGCAATGCATTGTGCAAATTCCCTATCCTGGAAAGGGCAGGCTTCATCTGGCCTCCTTTATATATCTCCTGTGCAGATGTAAATGTAAATTCTGCTTATTAAAAAAAAAAAAGTTTGAGATCTTGTACCTCAGCCAAGATCCGATGTACTTTTCATTGTCAGCAAATTGGAAAATCTCAGCGTAAGTTGCAAGTTGAAATAAATGAGCTCTGAGCTCTCTTCCTTAGTGGGAGGATTTATTTTGTCTTTTCTTCTTGGCTGCTTGTGATTTTTTTTTTTTTTCCTGAGCTTTCTTGCCTGTATCTTCACCCTGTCACAAGCTGATAAAATAAGCTTTTGATGGTGCAGGTTGTTAGGGAACACGGAGAGCTGGGCAAGCTGATTGCCCAGCTGAATGTAGCATAAGCAAATACCTTCTAGTGAAAAAGGTGGGAGAGATCCAGCTGCATCTGCACATGCCAGTGCCAAAGATCCATTTCTAGGCACAGGAGACTGGACTGCTCTCCTACTAACAGCTGCGCTGTGATGTGAAGAACTGGCAATAAATTACATGAGACAGAGCAAAGGAAGAAGAAACGATTCCCCCTATCATCCTCACTAACCCCCTTTCCCAAGGCTTCAATCAGCTGCTGCAAGGCTCAGGATAGCAAATCCTAATTTGGGTGTGTGGCTTTACAGCAGAAGCCTTGCACCTGGGGTAAGTGCTCAGGGCTCCTGCAGGGGAGAAGGGGATTTAGATTTCTCTGGAAAGGATCTAACAAAACCGCACATGAAAGCTGAGAGCACCCATGCTAGGAAATAGGGAACAGTAAGCACAGATTAATCCCCCTATTCTTCAGGATCTAAGTGTTTTAGCACAACATTCAGTGAAGCTTTCTCCTTCAAAGAAAGTTTGCTATCACAAAGGCTGCTGGAATTGCAGGGCTCTCCCTAGAAAGGAAAAGATCTAGAGAGAGAAAAGTGTACAAAACCTCTGGGACTACAAGCAAGGTCAGAGAAGTTGTTAAAACCCCAATCCTGGAGGCATTCAAGACCAGATTAGATGGAGCCATGCACAACATGATCTAGTGCCTGATTTAGTGGCTGGCAACTGCTCCTGAGGTGGAGTTGGAACTAGATGATCTTTGAGGTCCCTTCCAACTCAAGCCATTCCATGATTCTCTGCATTTCCCCATCAGCTAGTTTTCCTGAGTAAGATTTTCTCCCATAACTGTCCCCAGAGGAAAAACCAGTAGTATGGAGTTAACAACAAGCAGGGCAATGTCAAAATCAAAATCTTATCAACAGTCTTAGCACTAAGGGGATGCTATTTTGAAACTATATGGAAAAACATACATGAAAAACAGGCTATGGTAATGAATTTTAAGATGTAATTTAATGCTACACATAGCTGGGGAGCATAATCTCTCAGCCTGATGAACAGTCTAATTAAGACTAATTTATGAATAATAATTCAATCTAAGTAGCATGTGTGTGTATGTGTGTTTGTGCAAATAGTGACTCTGTCTCAGCACTTGGTAATCCTGTGGGTGTTTTGGAAAGGGTGTTAATGAACCATAAAGCACAGAGATCTATTTGTCTGACAGTGCTTCATAATAAGAAAAGTAAATGAAGTGTAAAAAAAGGGACTGAATATGAATGTGTTAAGTTAGCATTGCTAGTCCTTTACACTCATGTGAAAAGAGTGCACTCATATGAAAGGAGGGCAGGTACTTGGTCTGGAAATGGCTTTGTTTTAAGAATCACACACCAAATTCTTTCTGCAGTTATTAAAAATATTTTTATTTGTCATATTGCAAAAGGTATGAATTCCCAAGGGGGGAAACAAGAAAAAAGAAATCTTACCTATCATTTGTTGTGAAGCAATTGTTGCAGATCCGGCATCAAGGCTTTGTATATTTTCTTTCTGTGGTTCTTATCTCTTAAACAAGTGTTTCTAAGCAGGATTAGATTTATATCACTGATAATGTTTAGAGCAATATTTCTGGACATACTGCAGGAGAAACCAAAAGAAGAAAACAAAATGTTTCTCTTTCTTTCTTTCTTTGCAAGGAGCATTTTCTAAGAACTTTGTTGAGAAACTGCATTGGTGTGATTGGTGTCTCCTTTTTTCACTCAGACAAGATGTACAAGTAGAAGAACACAAATAGCAGTAGAAGAATTATCACATCATACATAGGATATTGGAAAAGCTGCTGCTGCAGTGCTCTATGCAGTTTTCATGTCTGTGCTTTAAAATTAAGAAGAAAAAAAAAGAGAGAGGAAAGAAAAGAAGTTGAGAAAAAGGATGATTCTTAGTTGAGAGCTAAAATATTTGCTTGGGGTCTGGCATGCCTTCCTAAAAGATGCTACTTCAATGAGCAGGTGACGAGACAGAAATTATTCTCTTTGGGTACACTTAACATGACTTAGGGTGTACAGATCCCCACATTCACAAAGACTATCATTTAAAGCTGTGGCCTCCATAGCTTTCTTTAAGGAACATTTAAGTGAAGGATTTCCTGTAGAGAAAGAGTGGGAACCGTGACTTCAGTACAGGAACAGAGAATGCTGGTTGTTGGTTTAATGCAGCTTTGGGAAAGGCACTCCAGTGGAAATCCAAATCCAAAGTAATGGTACAACACTGGGAAGTACCAGCACTAGGATCCTTATTTTGCATGACTTTTCATCTGACAGTTCAGGTAGAATCAAACCCCAGTTGAGAAAATTGTGTCTGTGGCCAAAAATCTCATTATGATCCAGTTCAAACTAGTCTGTACAGAGAATGTACTCTAAAGTGCAATTTAACTAACCAGTCAGTGTCTTTTTTAGAATGAACTGAATCACTCTTTTTGACTAAGCAAGAAATTCATTTTCCATAAAGAAGATGTGTAGAGCCCCTTGAAATATCCTAGGATACACAAAAGAAAGAATTTATGTCCTCCTCGATTGGCATGAGAAGACCTGATAGGTTAAACTGACTTCTCTGAGATGACACTCAACACACAATGTTTAGACAACTGAATGAAGTCTTAAATCTCTGATCATAACAGAGTCTTAGCTAACACACATATGTGTTGGGCAGTAGGAAAATTCAGACATTTTCTGTTTTTCTTGTTCAGGCCAACAGATCATGATGAACAGGTATAGTGGGTGGAGAAGTCAAGAGGCACATCAGAAAACCCTTATTTAAGTTTGGAAAGAGAGCTGTAAGAGGCTCTCTAGGGTAACAGTGTGAATCAGGAGAGGCTTCTGTGCAGATTACATCACTCATCATCCTTCCTTTCTTCAGATCAAATCTCCCACATTGTTTTTCATACTAACTTGGAATCATTCAGTCACTCTTTCTTCTGCACAAATAACTTGCACTCTCATCTCTCCAGACTTCATGTTGTTCAACCTTCTATCTTCTCTGGAAATGTGCAATTATCTTTTTCCTTCCCTAAAAACACTTTCATCCCAACTTCTTGCAGGGTAGCTTCTGGTTCTGCCCATTACATCTGCATTTGAATTGCAGGCCAGCATTCAGCAGGGATTCCCTTGACCCTCCACTACCTCAACACATGGCCTTCCTCTCATCACTTCACAACCCTTTTGTCATTGCATCACTTCTGCAAGTTAGGCTTACTCATAACCACATGCGGATAAAAGCATGTGGAAATAAAGCATGGATTAAGAGGTTTTCAGCCTATCTCCTCGAAGAAACATCACAGACATTTCATTGACGGGGAAGAATCATAGTCATACAATCACTGCATTTAAAAAACACCACTATGGTCATTTAGTCAAACTATCAACTTATTACCACCATGCCCACTAAACCATGTCCCTCAGTGACACATCTACCCTCTTCTTGAACACCTCCTAGGACAGTGACTCCACCACCTCCCTGGGCAGCCCGTTCAAATGTCTCACCAGATGCTTTGAGGAAGCCATACAGGAAAAAAGTTGAGTAAAAGAAGTTAAAAAAAAATGATGTGCAGTTCCATCAAGGAGGCCTACTGCTAGAGGCCTCTACACATTTCATAGAGCATGAGAGTGAACAGCACCTATTCCTGTAATTAATGAATTCTGGTTTTGTTGACATTTCGGAAACTCAGGCAGTACCATATAGAGATTCAGAGAAATACTCAAGGACAATACTCTTCTAAAGCTGCTTCACTCTATTTAGTCTTCTTGATAGTTATTTTTAATACAAAGTCAATTAATTAAAAAAAACCTCCTTGATCTTTCAAGCAATCATAAACTGAGTTTCTCATATTCATTTCAAGCCATATTCTTCACCACATATGCAGTAGAAGGTAAGAATCAAGGCAAAGATTATATATATCGACCTGTAGTGCATTGTTCACATGAGGTATTTCATGGTACTCAGCAGTAGCATCTAAAAATAGACATCAAAATGGGGCATATATAAATATATATATATATATATATATACACATACACATAAACTTTCAGGAAAGGTAGCTATTTCAAACAACGAATGTTGGGTAAGTGAGAGCAAACTTATATTGTGCTGGCTCCAGTACAGTACAAATATGGGGAATGCTCAGTATATGCAATGCCCTGCTTCTCTGCTTTTCTTAGAGGGATACTGTTATTACTGGGAGGACAAAGCAGTTTATAGAAAGGAAATTATTCTGGGCAAATGCTGCGTGAAAGCATCAACTGTTCTCTTAGGGTATTGCTGCAAATAACTGCCTGCTTTACAACCAAGCAAATGAATTTGGTGAATACAGGATTATATAAGGCTTACAAAGGCATATTAAGATGTGAGATAGCAACTCAATATGATCTACAAAAGAACCAAAGAAAAAAAATCATAGAGGATTATGCACCCACCCTGCTTGTCTCCTTTTGCAAGTGCATCAAGGCACCCTTATCCATCTCTGTATGCAGAAATCCCTTCAGAACCTCCCCAAGGCTTTAATCATCACCCTCTAAATGAAGATTGAGCCTTGACTTCAGGTTCCAAGTGAAGAAATGAATCATGAGTGGAATTTTTCCTCCGATTTTCAGCCACCCTCTAAGACCCCCCCCCTTCTCCCTCTCAGCATCTTCTGAGAGGCGCAGGCTGTACTCACAAAAAAAGACACTTTTTTTTTTTAACTTTTTTTTTTTTTTTTTTTTCTGGAGGAAAACAAGCACAACTGAGCCATCAAGACAGGGTTGTACGTGTTCACTGATCTGACACATTTTGACTGATCTCTCCTTTTTGTCTCTTGTGTTCCTGTCTCAGCTTTCCTTCTTTGTCCTCGACTTCCATTGAAATCTACAGAAAGTCATTTATCATGTCCTGGATGTTATTTACAAACAGCAAACTTGGGTTTGGAAGGCTTAAATGCTTTTCCTTAAAAGTGTGCTTTGATTGTGGAAAAAGAAGGGATCTTAGAAAATTTCAGAAAATATCTTCTTTCTTTTGCAGAAATGAGGCAAATGATAGAAATAGATTTATAGTAATTTATAGCCACTGTGGGGAAACAATTCTTTCAGTTTTTATGAGGATTGGCATGGAAGGACATGGTTTAGTGGACATGGTGGTAATGAGTTGGGGTTGGACTGGGTGATTTTAGTGGTATTTTCCAACCTTAACAACTCTGTCATTCTCTGACACCTTCGTGCTCACCTCCATGCCTCACTTATCAGCAGTGTCCTCTGCTCTTCCCCCATGCCTGAGGAGCTGCAGTGTCACTTGGATTACTTGCATAGAGCCTCTTGGTCTTTCTCATCTAGTAAGCATGCTCCATCCCAGAGTTTGGAAAGATAACTTTTTCCTTTGGTTGCTTCTTTTGAGCAATAGGGAGAGTTATGGGAGTGAAAGTGAGAAGGCTGATCCACAAGCAGCCAGGAGGAGCAGAAGAACCTGGCTGTGACTGGAAATGCAATGAGGAGCCTGAGAAATGTGGAGCCACAGGGAAAGAATCTGGGCTGGGAGAGCCGTGAACAAAGTTGAGGCAGAATCACAGTCTGCAGAAACAGCAAAGATAATTCCCTGATTTGTACCACTGTTCCAGGTTTCTGCAGCTTGTTGGCTTCATCCCATCAAATGAGCGACAAGGGAAAGCGCACAGCCCACCTACCACAGCATCATCCTCAGAACCTGCACAGGGGGTCTTTTGTGCCAGCCCTCTGCCATCCCATGTTCCTAAGGGGGATTCAGTCTCCTACTGCACCCTTTTCTAGAGGTATTCAACACCTGCCTGACTGCCTACCTGTGCATCCTGCAGGGAGCCTGCTTTATCACAGGGGCTGCACTTGATGATCTGCAGAGGTCCCTTCAAACCCCCGTTGTTCTGTGATTCTGAGACACAGTTTCTGTGCAACAGAAGCCTACTGCAATAAATACAGCCTGAGGGCAAGTTACAGAATAAGTTCTCAGATTGCCAAGTTTAACTAAGTCTATAAGAGACCCAGACACAATCTTGTGTTGGAAAAGAATGGCAATAAAAAGCAATCTTGCTTTTATATTGCTGAGCATACGCAGTAAGCATTTAAAGAAATGCTCAGCCAGCAAAATGAAACAGCAACAGCAAAACACTGTATTTTTGTCAAGATTCAAACCACCTCAATGAGTAAACTAACACTAACCAGTTCTGAGCTCCTCACCCCATTAGAAATGTTGGTGTTGCCATATTTATTGTTTCAGTAAGCTTCAGTTGCTGAAACAATCAGCCCTTAAAAGAAGCAAGGCAATTTCAAGACATGGTAGTTATAGGTGCTTTAGCTGTGCAGATGGGCAGTGCTTTGCCTGAGCTGTTTTTAAAGACCATAACAATTACATATCTATACTTAACACTGCTAGAAAAAAATATATATCTGTCCAGTATATTTCAGGCATTAAGCCAGAGAAGGAAACTGAAGGCTGTGAAATAAGTACTGGAGACTATTTGATGCTCAGCTCTGTATTGCAATCTAATGTTTGGTTTTACCTAGTTCAGTGATTAGTGAAAATAAATAATTCTAATAGTTAAACTTTGAAAGCAACTTTTCTGTTATAATCTCTTCAATGTCTCAATAATTAGAGAGATGTGATCATGTTCATGATGGAGAAGGGTAAAAAGAGTAAGATTTGAAGTCCAAATCCTCTGTTGGTGAATGAACCTTGAAAATTCTGCCTTCACCCCACACTGTTGCCAAGAGAGCTGTTTTGGTCTTATTATTCCAAGAAGCAGATTTCATGACAGAAGACCATCATATTATGTGAAAGCTATTTCTGGCTTTCTTAAGTAACTACTACCAGCCATACTGAGTTACTGGTGAAAGAGCAAGTGCCTACCTGGGTCCATCTCTCACCTTTACCTAAATGGAGGATCCTGCTCCCTTCCAAGAAACACATCAACTTAGCACATCAACTTAGCACATCTCCATGAAGATGTGGGGCTTCTTTTTTCTGACCATAATATGTGATATTTGAGTGTACTGCTTTTGGCTGGGATTGTGTTGATTTTCTCATTAGCTCTAGAGTGCTACATTTTGGATTTGTGACCAAAATATTGCTGATAATATGCTGATGTTTTAGCTATTGCTGAACCGTGCTTATACAGTGTCAAAGCTTTTCACATTTCACTGCCACACCTATTGCTAGGTGCACAAGAAGGTGGAATGTGACACAGTCAGGACAGCTGTCCCCAAGTGACTGAAAGGGCATTCCATACTGTATAATGTCTTGCTCATCAATAAATCTGAGAGAAAGAAGGACGGGAGGGCATTTGGAGCTAGGCATTTGTCTTCCCAAGTTATATGTGATGAAGCCCTGCTTTCCTGGAGATAGCTAAACCTACAGGTAGGAAGCAGTAAATAAATTCCATATTTTGTTTTGCTTGCACACACAGCTTTTGTTTTACCTATAAAGCTGTCTTTATCTCAACTTGTGAGCTTTCTCATTTTAGCCCTTCTGATTCTTTTCCCCAAACGCAGGGAAGCTGCCTGCTGGGGTTAAACCTCAAGGGTGAATCAAGAAATTTTGCAGAATGTTGGTAGGGTGACAAGTCCAAAAATTATGCAAACCTCAGTGATATGCAAAACACCAGCTAGAACTTCAACTAAGTGGCTGAATGTTTCATACCTTTGACATGAAATAGTCTATTTTCTGTCTACTGTCTACTTCCGTGAACATTAACAAGATACATTTTCATAGATTCATGGAATCATAGAATCACAGAACATCCCAAGTTGGAAGAGATCTATGAGGATCATTGAGTCCAATTCATTTGAAATATCCCAGCTCACTCCTTCCCATTCCCACCCCCCCAGAAAGCAGCATTTTTTTCTACTGATTCCTAATGTATGTATTTGTTTCTGGGATCCCACCTTTTGGTACTTTACTCAGAAGCTCCTTGAGTCTTTGGGTTTAGGGATAATTGAATAGGAAGCAAATTGGCCTCAGTCCCATGTCCTAAATTTGTATTCCTGCAAGAATTCTTTTACATGTAGTAGGCGCTACCATACCCATGATCTTTCTTTTAGAAAAAGCATTACTAACATCTTTTATTCTAAATATGTAGATAGTTCCTATTTCTGAGATCTCAAATTTAAAAGGAATTAGGAGATACTAAAAGACAAAGAGACAGAATGTCCGCATGTCCACACAACCTTTTGTTTCAGTAGGAAGTCAGGCTACATTTAAGGAAATGTACCATGATTTCTACCCATTTTCCGCATTCCAATTTAGAGAAACTATTTCTGTAAGGACACAATTAAGAGCTATCGTTATGAATATAAATTATCACAAGGGAATCGCTTCAAGAAAAGTGACTGCAAACATCTGTATTCTGTTTCCCTGTAGGCTAAGACTCCCATGGAATTCAATTTACATCTCTCAACTTATACGGCCATATTATTAAGAAGCAGTTAAACAAAAAGCCAATCCAGGAGCATAATGAGCCACAACTACTGTGCCAGATTGTGTGAACAGACATGGAATAGCATCTCTCTTTTCGCTTCCAAGTTTTTCAAGTTTAGGTGCATTTTGCCTCACCAAAAAAGGGAAAAAAAGAAGAAAAAAAAAAGCCAATTCAGTTTACTATGGATGCACTGGGCAGCAGATACAGAAAACAAAAGGAGCCAAAGGAATCCAACTTGCTAGTGGTACTGCTCTTCCCACAAAGAAATGAGAAATCTTCTGAGAAGATTATGATCTTAGCTTAAAATAACAGCTTTTATAAATTCTGGCCTGTCTGCCCACAGGGGACTTCCATTCATGCAAACTTTCCTTCATGACAGTGTACACTTGAATTATTTGATTTTGTCTTCTTTTTCTTTGTCTTTTCAAATGAAGGCTGCGAATATCAAGTCTTTACAGTTGATTCTGGCAGCGGGGACTTGTTCTAAGGAAAACATCAGCCATTATGTGACTTACAGCTGTGTCACAAAACTTCACAAGAATACCAGTACCACCCTCCCAGACTGCTTTGTTCAAGTATCTATACCATTTTTAAGGTGCTCAGAAGGCTCTCTTTTCTGCCTATGCCTTCATTTGCATTAAATCAGATAAGCTTGTCATAAATATTTAATTGCCAGCAAAGCCTACAGCGTGGTCTTAGTTCATATTAACATGCCCTTTCCTGGTCCCATTAAATGTGTGGGAAAATGATTTAACCATATGGATTTAAGTTGTTTACCATCCTGTCAAAGAGCTGTCATTCTGAACCTTTGCTTTTATAGTCCTCTTGCCTTATTTAGGTCTTAAAAGATTTCTGTAGTATCACAACATTGCGATTCAAAGGATCTTTTCAGCTTTTAAAAATGCATCAGTACTACTATCTCCCTTTTCCTCTAATTCTCTCCCTCTCTTCACCTGTGCAGTTAGCCAGATGGTAACTAAGGCAACCTGGGTTTATAGAGGATGCACAGACCATACAGTGTGTTACAATTCTCTAACTCACATTTCTGTAAGAACCTGTGGCATAAACAAAACAGAAATATGAGAGCTAGTCATGAATAATACAGCTTTCCCAATCTTCATTCTGAAACCTGCAGTGGGTTAAATAGATCCTCTAAATCCCTCTTCAGATACAGACTTGGCATCAACCATCTCCAGAGGCTGCCTATAGCATATTTTTGGAAATGGCACTGCTTTTTGTCCTCAAACCACTACTTAATTTCCAGTTTGGTTGTTTAAATAAATAAATAAATAAATAAACAAGAAAAAAGAGAATTTAATTTAACTAGATGATCTTAGAAGTCTTTTCCAACTCTAATGATTCTACGATGCCTTGAAAGAGTAAAATCTGCTTGCCTCAAAAATGAAACCCCTTAGGTTGGGATTTAATCCTGCTCTTATCTGGTCATTGGATAAACCTTACCCAACAGCTAGTGTGAAAGCTGATGTTTTGTGTTGCTGCAGCACTAGGAAATAGAAGTGAGACTTGCAAGAAGTAAGGAGCCATCTCTCCAGGGATTCATATGGTGGTGGAAAATCTGGACTAAATGGGTCTCACAAGCAGAATATATCACTCCTGTGTCTTAAGGCAGTGGAATATATACTCTGTTAATATCATCGGTGTAGTGTCCAAAGTAAAGGAAGGTAAATTCATGTCAGAAGCCATTTGAGGTAAAAAACTCATTTTGTTCCTCTTCTCCTCAGTGCAGCTTTTTGGAGACCTGTTTCAATACACCTCACGTTCCACAACCAGAGGACCAGAAACAAAGCACATTGTTTTCATTTTGTGTCTGGACAGCATCATCCTAGAACTAGAAACACTTGTCCTCTTTTCAGATTGCTGAAGAAAAGACTTGAAAGAGCTGCTTGGGAAAGGTTATTCAAGGTTGGCCAGATTTGGAAAAGGATGTAGGAAAACATTACAGTGTACTCAAATCTAAGCCAGTATCTGGCCTTAGCCAAGGCACTCACTGAGATAAACTCAGGGAGTATCTCAGGTGCCTATGCACAGTGATGTCCAGGAGCAGGACTCTTTGAGCCTTATAAGTCCCTTCCAACTCCGGATTTTCTCTGGTTCTCTGATTCTATAGGACCCACGTTGTCCCAGAGAATGGGGTTCTTGCTCAGTGCAAGGCTCCCTGGACACAACAGGTCACAATTTTACCTCAGATCCACCTCAATCATTCTTCATCTGTCTTCTCCTCTTTCATATTATTCTTTCTCTGCTTTATACTTGCAGGATCTTTGTTGTCTAACAAATTTGGTTCTGCTTTTCCATGCTAAACATTGCTTCCCCAATAGAGTTTTGCATCTCCTTGCCCTGGACCAAATATGCAATCTGTACAGCATTAGGGCAATGCTATGTAGAACTGGTGCAGAGCATCAGGTTAGAATCATAGAACCATAAAATCATTAAGGTTGGAAAAAGTCTCCAAGGTCATCAAGTCCAACCATCACTACCACACTCATGAAACCACATCCCCACATTACACATCTCCTGTCTTCCAAACACCTCCAGGGCAGACAATCCTACCACCAGCACAGTGGGGTCTTCCTCCAAATGGCTTTTCCCTATACTAGCAACAGTGCATGTTTGGAGATCTGCATCACTCCCATTCATGGATGACAATATCATTTTACAAAATAATAATAATAAATATATAAATAACAGTAAAAAAAAAAAAAACAACACAAAAATGCAATAGAGAAGCCTCCTGTTTCAATGAATGTGACAATATCCTTTCTACTCTTTGGCTGATGTTTTCTTGCAGAGATACTCAAGCTGGATAAAGCTTTGAACTCTGCAACATCAATGTCACCAGTGGTTTGATGATGAAAGCTATAGCTGTGATACTTTGCAAACCTGGGAAATAAAAGTACTGCGATCAAGCACAGAAGATGAAGCTGCAGAAAGCTAGGGGATCATGCAAGCTATGATGTCTGTACTACACACAAGAAATTCAATCCTTTCACCCAAATAAGAGCCCTACACACTACATTCTGGATGAGTGATATTATGTATCTGATGCCTAGACATTTATCGAAGCCCAGGATTACAAACTGTAAATCATTTAGCCCGCTTCAGATAAATATCACTTCCAAATCGGATTATAATTTGCAAAGGCACAACATGTTCAGGGCAAAACCATGTCAGGTACTGAGATAAGGATTCCAGGAGGCTCCTCCACATGTTCACTTTGTAGATGATGAACCCGAGTGTGGGAAACATTTTAGTAACACATGCACTGAAAAAAAAAAGCAAAAAAAAAGCATTTTTTAATTCACCTGGAGACAAATGTGATTTATCAGATATCCCAAGAAAACTGCCAGAGGAACCTGGGGAAGACTGTGCAACAAGCAGCTGTTTATAGTGCTTTGGTACACAACTATGCTAATACCTCTGTTGTTAAGTCTTGTCTTCCCTTGTGTTGTGGGAAAAGCTACGGCATTCACTGCTCTGCCAGTGACCATCCTTTGAATGTATTTTCATTTCCCCATTTCCCCTGTGATGCATTTGTCTATGTCCAGTGAAACAATCAGTTCTCACTCAGAAGGATGCTGGGTGCAAACAGCATCTTCCCAGAGGAAGCAAGAGCAAAGTTTTCTCTAGCACGAGACGCAGATGGTCTCAGGCAGTCTGTGCCAGCTTCACAGAAAATCTGGAATATAAATGAAGGAAACACAGGTCTCCCTCCTGCCCCTGCTTCTCTAGACGACATCAATGGAGTGAGTCAGTGCTGAGCTGCTGTTGCTGTGTCATCACTTCACCAGGGAAAAGCCCGAGTCACAAGGAGAAGCTTAAGCCATCTTGTTAGTCCTCAGCAGAGTGCTGAGGTGGGCAGGGGAGGATGACACTCAGCAGTGGGCTCCGCTTCAACTCACTTAGAAGATTAAGCTGTTTTGATGAAGAGGCCTCATCTTCTCCTGAGTCTCTTCACTGCCAAACTTTGCATCAACCTGCAAGACATTAATGCCATCCACAGCTAGATAAAAAAAAAAGTTTTGGCTGTTTAATTCCAGCTCTTGATGACATGAATACAAGAACTGGAAGTGCACAGACACAATTGTGGTTCGGTTTTATGTTGAGCTCAGTGTACAGATATGGGAGGTTATGGAAGATCTGGTTCTTGGCTCTGCTACAAGCTTGAGTGAACTGGGTTAGCCACTGACATTCAGTTTTTGTCTTGACCACAGAGGCACTTCAAGCCATTGCTTGAGCATCAATGTACTGAAAATTACTGATTGGGCTTCCCTTAATCTACATACTGGGACACTTAACCTACATTTCTGGGATTGTTTAGTCTGGAGAAAAGAAGGCTCAGGAAAAACTTTATTGCTTCCTACAAGCACCTGAAAGGAGGTTGTAGTGAGGTGGGAGTTGCCTTCTTCTCCAATGTAACGGTGATAGGACAAGAGGGAATAGCTTCAAGTTGCACCAGGAGAGGTTTGGGTTGGATTTTAGGAAAAACTTCTCTGAAAGAATAGTCAGGCACTGCAACAGACTGCCCAGGGACGTGGTGGAGTCACCTTCCCTGGAAGTGTTCAAGTAAAAGTAGATGTGGTTCTTAGGGACATAGTTTAGTGGCCAATATTAGCAATAGATGGATAGCTGGACTAGGTACTCTTAGAGATCCTTTCCAACCTTGATGATTTCATGATTCAGTGATTCTATGATGCCTTGGGAGCTCCAGCTAATGAGCCATTCAGAGCAGCTCTACAGAGCAGATGTCTCAGATCAGGCCAGACAGGCTTGTCCTGCCCATCTTACCAGTAGGATTGAATTTTGGATACAGCATTTGAACGTCTCATAGTACAGGAACACTTGTGAACAATTAGGGACTTGTGATGCGTGAGAGCATCATCAACATTTCCAAATTCCACATGGTTATTTAATACAGCAAGAGACTCCAGGTGGGCCTCATATTCTTAAGAGATTCAACAGATTATCATTTGACTGAGATTTTTTCCTTTATATGAACCTGGATTTTCTCTCCTTGACTTCATTTCTATCTTCTATTATTACCCTGGCACCTGCACTTTACTACTGAACTTTTCAAGGATGCATTACTTCTCTTGATTTATGAGGTGAGAGAGAGTGACAAGCCTCACAAATCACTCTGTATGTCAGACCTCAACATCAAATTTTCAGAAAGATCAAGGAGAATCTGCCATGAGAGTCACAGTCTCTTAAGAATAACTGATGCTGAAGCGGGATTTATAATAGCCAACCCCACTCATGGCAGCATGAATTTCTGCCTATATCTGGGAAGTATGGGAGTCACGTCCTGCTCCGTGAAGAAGATCAGGGCCCAGAAGGACAGATCTATTTCACTTAGTGATTCTTCTTCCTACTATCTCTGAACAACAATTTCTCCTGTTTCAGTTGGCTATCTCAGGCTTTCCTGTATGAAGGCATCATGGTCATGTAGTTTCCTAGGCCAGTGTAACTACAGAAGACTCAACAGGTATTGCTATGGCTCAGAGCTGTCTCACATAAGGGAAGCACAAGGCCTTAGCCTTAGGGCAGTATGAGGATTCATTAACTCATGTTTACTTAGTGCTAAGTATTAATTATTAAGCCAAGCTGCCAGTGAAGGGAATGAAAGACCTTGGCTTTCTGAATGGTAGGGCAAGCACTTCTTAGAAACTCCCACAGCCTCTTTGACAGATACGTGGTGTGACATGGCATCAAGAAAACTGCAGCTGTGTTTTTTCCTGAGTCATATAGCTAATTAAACTCATGAGTTGTCTCGAGCCTCACCAAATAGTGTGGTGCTTTGAATAGCTGAAGCTCCGTAACAAGGCTTAATGATGACAACTGCAAAGACAACATCTAATAATCGGTGCATATTTTTTTAGCATTTGTGTGTGTGTGCGTGTGCATGTGTATAAAAGGAGAGAGAGATGCATAAAGAAATGAGTATTTCTATTTTACAAACAGTTATTACATCAACAGAATAGCAGCAAAGCCTAATAAAGATAGGACTCTACTGAACAAAATAGTAAAGAGACTGCTTGATGTCTTCTATTCTGCAGCTGAAGGGAGTGGGGAATGCCGGGCATGGTGGCGGGTTTTCCATTTGCTCCACAAGTGCTTGGTAACTTCACTGGTGGATACAAGTCTGCCATTCAACAAAAAGAGCATCCTAAAAAACAGAAACAACAAGGACTGTGTCAGTCTGGTACCCCTTTCTGCCCAGTTCTGGACTTATCTCCTTTAGACTGGAAACAATGGGTGTCAGGGGCCAGACAAGCTCTTCACTGGGCTATTTTGTGTATTCAAAGTGCCCCAGCACAATGGTAGATTCAGAACACTATAAAGGTCAATGTTTTATAAAATGAGTGTACTTCAACTTGTAAACACAGAGAGCAGCCAGACATCTGGCTGTATGGACATCCTTTCTGCTTTGAAAATTGTCACTGAGGTTCAGAGCACATTGATGTGAATGAGGCTTTAGTCAGAATTTTATCATTATGCACCCTAATAACATGTTTATTATTACTTATAACTCCAGGTCATCCTCTCCCACTGATGAATTCATCTTCATTCACACCCTCCTCCCCTCAACTCTAAGCATGTGGGTGTGAACAAATAAAAATAGTCTAAAATACTGCTCTTCTCTCACACCACTGACCTCTCACATGGATAAACTACAGCTATCCAAAATCAGTTGGAGCTCAGGAGTCAGAATTAACTTTTTTATTCTTGCCAGGGAACTTTTAGTGTTCAGGAAGAGTGAGATGGAATTATTTTTATTATTTTTCCTTCTTGTTTTCTCATTAGCACTGCTAGGTATGCTGTACTGTTTATTAGTAATAGCAGTAGTAGCCTGGCAATAATGATAGTAACAAGGGCATTATTCTTAGACGCTGTAGTCACGAGTTCACCTTTACTCTTATCTGAAAAATAAATCTCTCAAAGCACCTCAGCTTAGTCACACTGGGGAAACCAGATCAGATTCGGGAGGGGGATTTGCTGCTGATGCATGTCTCACTTGAAACTAGCATGGCATCTCTAGCACATTTCCCCAAGGTATAAGACACTATCAGATGACAGTGGCATTTAGTGTGAGCCAACTCAATCAACACTAGAGATAGAAAAACAAAATACAACCAAATGAGTAAGGAAGAAGCAAAAGGAGATCCTCATTTGTAGCATACAGACTCTGTTCAGATTTACTGTCAGTAGTTAACTGGTTCTGTAAGGCAACCACTTATGTGTAACTGATAGGTAGTAAAAAGAATTATTTGATGATTATCCCATTGCCTTTCCATTACTGGCCTGACCTGATAAGAAGCAGCTCCTCTATCCATCACAGCTTTGACCGTTCTAACTGAACTCATTTTTCAGACCACTATCAGCCAGCCTTGGCTATTTTTACTCCTAGATTTATGGGGCAAATTCATCCCCCAAACTCAATTTCTTTGATGAAAGCTTTTCAGAGATTTTTTTTCCTCCTTTCTCCACTGTCTGTGAGTTATACTTTGCCTTCTCTGTCCCAGGTGTGAGTCCCAGAAGGTTATCTGCACCTGCAGGGAGATTGCATTGCCTTCCTATATTTCTTTCTAACTACTGAAGTTATTTTCAGAAATAATGTTTTTCATTCAAATTTCACTATAAATTTCAGGAAGACTTAAAATAAGGTAAGATCTGTATTTGTCTATGTGGGCTGCTGTTTTCCTTCTTCCTACTAGACCTTGGATCTGCTTGTGATACATGAGCTTGTACAGAACAGAGGATATCTGTGAACAACATGGTGGAGGATGTTCACCACTGACTTGCGTTGTTACTTCTATTACTTCTGTTGAGCAGACTCAGGTACTGATATTTGTGTTAGGCACTTTGCAAACAGCTTATGCATCAGTTTGAACAACAGAGTGTGACTGATAAAATAACTTCAACAGAACAGAAGAAAATGTGGGTGCCCCATACCCATAGGTCTCCAAGGCCATTTGGATGGGAATGCAAGCAACCTTGTGTGGTGGATGGTAACCTTGCTCACGGTGAAGGGATTGGAACTGGATGATCTTTAGGTTCTCTTCAAACCCAAATCACTTTATGATTCTGTGATCCTACAACCTATAAAAAAATCATGTCAGACCTAGAATTGATGAAATTACAAGCTTCTTGACATTGAGGTATGGTGCCTTCTGCTGAATTTGCGGCTAGTGTTTAGCACTTTGGCCTTAGCTGTCTTCAGATGTTATGCCAGGAATAAAACAAGCTCGGAATTACAGTGCTTGTTCCTATACTACCATTCCAAAGGGCAGAGCTGGAGTTTTGGCCTAACACAGGTCTCATCCATATCAAGCTTCTCTACCATATTCGAATATCTCAACAACTCACTGCTGCACTGTCTCCACAGAGGCAGTCAGCTCAACCATGGCCATACCACTCTCTATATTGTATACCCCATGTGGAGCCTGTGGAGATAAGAGGAGGCAGGAGCCCATCTCACATTACCCCTGTGCTGGCACTTATGTATATGGGAGACAGGCTGGTATGGTTGGAGGCCCTTTATTTAGTCAGATTAGGTATGAAGGAACACAAGACTGCTCATGCCCCAGGAGATCTGATTTTATCTTTTGCCTTTGGCAGAGTACAGAAATTTAAAACCAAAAGCCCAGGTTCCCAGGTGGTTATATGGGATGCCTGCAATCAGTTCTAAGTTTTGAGTAATTTTTTTTCTAGCCTTTTTCCACTTAAGCAATATTTTGCACCTTGATTTGAAATATCATGGCTTGTTTTAAGAGAACGAAGCTCCAAAATCCAAAAAGTGATCATTCTCTGTAGTAATCCGATCACTCATAGTTTCGTAGCAGTTCTCAATTCCTGCTTATAAACCTCATGCTGAGGCCCTGAGTAATCATTGTCCATCAGGAGAGAGCATCAGTGCACTCACCCATCACCCCAAGAAGTGACTGCACACTTGCACTGTGGCACTATAACTCACTGCTGGGCTGACTCATCATAATTTTTTGCCCCCAAAAGCCTGAGATGAGGCCACCATTTTTATTGAAGGCATCTACAATGCTTATATGTGAGATACGGATTTCTCTCCTTCACTCACCAGCAACCTGGGGAAAGCAGTGACTTTGAAAGTGGCTGATGGGAGTGGGCAGAAGAGCAGGCACCATCTTGCTGCAGGGCACAGGTAAGTGTTAATTGATAAGCGTTAAAAAAGGCTTGAGATAAAATCTGCAAGGTAATAAATGTTTCCTGTTCCCTCACAAGGCATCCCCAGCTCCCTATCTGATGACAGTCCCTCTTGGTTGTCCAGCTTTCTCTTCTCACCAAGCTTCTTCCCATTGCTCCCTCTGGCTTTCCTACTTCCACCATTCTATGCTGCACACTTTTCTATGCATCTGCCTGTAATTAGGCTCTATCTGTCTGGATGCCTACCTGTGCGACCTGGTGTAGGGAACCTGCTTTGGCAGTGGGGTTGGACTCGATGATCTCTGGAGGTCCCTTCCAACCCCTACAATTCTGTGATTCTGTGATTCTGTGAAAATCCCTGCTTAACCCCACTCCTTCTTTTTTATCCCTGCTTATCCCTTTACACATTGAGTCAAATCTACCAGTCTTTGTATAATGAGAGATGGAGGTGTTATCCCATTCAGACCTCAACATTTCAGGTGCTTTGTTTCAGCAGTGAATCAAGTGGATCAATCTCTTTGCCAAGAGATCTAGATTTCTACAGGGACAGTTAGCTGAACATCCACTGAGGACTACAAGAGATGGTTTTAGAATTCTGCAGTGGTGTGGCCCTTTGTTAGGATGAAACTTCTGCTTTACACTCATCTACTTCTTATTGAATAGGATTTGATTGATTAAGGATGTATCTATCCCCGATACCACCACTAATTCTCTACATCAACAGAATCATAGAATCGTATGCACAGCTTCTGCCTTCAATAGGTACAGGCAGTAAAGTGCCTCACAGCTCTGTGCTTCACTGGGAAACACATTCTCCTGCCTATGACCTACTGGAATAGAAAACATACAAGACAAGTCAGCTTTCAGTATGTTTTGTGCCTAAAATGAGACGTTCTATGGAAGACCTGGGCTCTGTGTACCCATGGTGGGTGGGATGGGTGCTCACTCTTCCCCTCCTCCCAAACATTCACAGCTAAACACTCTAGGAATTACATTCTTAGAGACAAATTTTAAAGCATGTGCTTGTTCTGGTTCAGTGAAGGAACGACTGTGCTGCCAGAAGCATGTTGATTTCTGCCTGATAGTAACACCAGCCTTAGCAGGGCTTTGCTAGGACTGCCATACCCCTGTGGGTTCAAGGAAGGAAAGCTTTATGACCTCAATTATTTTGTTTACCACATCATTACAATGAAAGGAAAGACTAAACTTTTTCAACCTAACTAACTTTAACACTTTTCTTTTCCAGTTGTGACCATTAGAAAGCATTGATTAGTTTAAAAACACAGTCCAAATAGTCAGCCTAGTTGAGCTCAGAGCTACATAAAAAGGAAACAGGATTCTGGCAACAGACCTTGCCCTGTGCAAAAGGAAGGACCAACACACACAAGGAAAGATCCAAAAACCTGTCAGCACATGCATTTACAATCAGGCCTAATACTCTGCACTACTTTTATTTTACTGGTGACACTATCTGCTACCAAGCTGCTTAATTAAAAGAACAGGACCCTTTCTACAGCTGCACATGCTGATGTTGGTTCTCAGGCACATTGAAATGCCTCAGTGTATTTTTGTGCCAGTAACCCATACAGTTCAGCTCTGGGTTTGTTCTTCCAAGGAGAGCACCATCTTCTCAGGACTCGGGGTCCCCATCCCCTATCATCTGTTGCCTACATCTCTGCAAAGTTACCATATAGTCCTTGCAAAATCAGTGATCTCAGCACAGGGCTCCCAGGGTGCTGCACACCAAAGAGCTTTATCTTAACAGTGGCCATGAGAAACTTCTCCTTGCCCCAAGTACAATGCAGCCTGGCATCCAGTAGGCTCTGTGGAGATGCACATCATAGAATCACAGAGTGACTAGGGTTGGAAGGGGCCTCAAAGATCATCTAGTTCCAAATCCCCTGGCATGGGAGTGGAACTAGATGATCTTCAAGGTTTCCGATATTACCATTCTTAATGATACCTGTGAGTCTCCTCCTCAGGATATAATATCTCAGGATATTCTGTGATTCCCATGGGATTTCCTGGGAATTCAGTACTATTGGATCATCTCAGTAACTTCATTTTCAGGACTGGAAAGCATTGTTATTAGCCAACCATATCACTTTATCTCAAGCTGGTCTAAGGTAAGAGCAAACACTCATAATGTGAGATAGAGCACACACTGTAGGAATAGATAATACAGTTTAGTGAGACATTTCTATAAATATACTACTTTCTAGTCTAGCAGATTTTGAAGTTTCTTTCACACTCTGTGGTTCAGCTAATAAGCTGAGAGATGCTCCTCAGCCTTCCTATTCAAGGACTCACACAACTCATTCACCATCTGGCTGCCTTACAAAAGGCAACCTGTGCATACAGCCCTGTGCTTTTATAATTTAAGTTCTTTCTTGCAGTTTTCTTCAGATCTAAATATTTCCCACCCAATCAAGAAGTTTGTTGCAGCATCCTATCCCCACACCATGGCATGACCCTGATAGCATTCAAAGGAGTAATGCCTTCTGGACAAAGCCTGGTGCAATTTCTGTTTGTCCACATGGTCAATAATGATATTTAATAAATATCCCTGTGGTCAGGGGCTATCAGTAAAGGTGTTATTAAGAATATCATTGCGATTAATGAATATTCCTGTGGTCAGATGATAAATTATTAAGTCACTGTAAAAGAAAATATTCTTCCCTGCACCATCTCTAGTCATGTGCCAAAGAGAAGCCTTGTTATTCGTCTTCAGAGTCATATACATTGACAATACCTTTTTATCCAATTAAATAAATGGTTCTGATGTGTGTGGCCTATTGCTGCATTTTGATCAAGTCCATAATGACCTGTCAAGCAATCTGAGGTAAAATGACCCACAAATTCTGGTGTTGATGGAAACAGCAACGGAACAATGCTAGACTTACCCTACCTACCATTAACCAGACTGCATCCCAGCTGGCAAGCTTCTTTATGAGAAATATAAGAATGCCAAAAGAAAATTTGGATCTAATGAGAGTCTTACCCCTGGCATCTAACTAGACAGAGACATTCTCAGGGACATGATTTACTGGAGGGTTGTTAGTTAGGTCATGGTTGGACTCGATGATCTTTAAGGTCTTTTCCAACCTGAATGATTCCGTGATTCTATGATTCAACAATGAGCACAGAGCAGGCCATTACCATCTCTGTGCCTATTAGTCCTTCTTTGGCACATGATTTGCTGCCTGTTGAAGACCCTCTGAATGGCAGCAAAGCCCTCTGGTCTCTGAAACTGATCTCCCAGTTTTGTATTTTGTAGGACATTTTAAATTCTCCTTCAGGACATCTCATTTCCATACTTTCAGATAGAAGAGTAGAAATTAGATAACACAGAAAGTAATTTTCAAGGGTCAAATTTCCTTATTTGTTCTGGATCGGAGAACAGCTTTCCCTCTCATATTTTGCTATCCTTCATTGCTCACTGAAAAGATCATATTAAAATACCACAGCCCTGGTGCACGCACTTTGTTTTAGCCTCTCTGCATGTTAATAATATTAGTATTGATTTTCTGAGATTCTGCAGCAGAGATGACAAAGGGGTCTCTCTGTCTCATGCTGTCTCCACAGCACTCCACTCACACGTCATTGCTTTCGCAGATACAAAAGCTCCATCTCAATTCTCCACACGCCACAGAAATTTACTAGCAATGAACCTTGAAAACAAGCCACCTTACAGCTCAAATCTTTTTTTAAAAAAATTATTCACTTTGCATTGACTTGACTTTTTTGGCTGAGCTCTCTGCAGGGAAGCAGTGAGACTCTGCCCCTTCCCTTATATCTGAGACACAGAACAGCTCCAGTGAGGATGAACACTTTTGTGAATATAGGGCACGTTTCTCTCCCTCCTCTGCCTCTTGCAGGAGCTACACTAGAAGGACTTTGTTAAGAATTCTGACTTGCAGCAGCTTCAAGCCATCTGTTGGTACAAAAGAAAGTGCTTATTGAAAACATTTTTTTCCTAAATAGTTACTGAACAGTTGGTGCTGTCTGGTGTTCGGGGTACTCCTGGAGGATGGTCAGTGTTCAGACGAGACCTGCTTGGCCAAACATTTATTATCATGCTTTTTGCTAAAACATACCAGCCTGAAGATGGTGGATGTCAGCTCAACCTACTAAATGTATTTCCTGCAGTTTGAACAACATTCCTGCTTTTTCTCAGTGTGTTTTCAACTACTTAAATAGTTTCAGGTTGGATATTGGGAAAAGCTTCTTCAAAATAGTAGTTGAGCAATGGAACAGGCTACCCAGGGAGGTGTTGGAGTCTCCATACCTGGAGATATTCAAGAAATTGGCAGGTGTGGCACTGAGGGACATGATCAGTAAGCAATATTGGTGGTAGGTGTGTGGTTGGACAAGATGATCTTAGAAGCTTTTTCCAACCTTGGTAAGTCTATGATTCTATGATTCTATGCAATGATCTCAACTGAACAATTTGCAGAACTAAGACAATCCCAATGTCATGAATCATTGCTCACCTCTGAAGCTGTCAGTTCTCTTACATTACAGAAGACAATGTTGTTCCCATTATAAGAGATTGGGCTCTACCAAGATTTCTGTCTCACTTTTTTGACTGCTCTTTTATTTTTTTCTGCAGACCAAGAATCTGAGCTCCATGAAAACTAGGATGTCCACTTTGATCCTTCTTTTGATGGAGTAAGAGGTCACTAGGACCTGAGTTCAAGCAATGCCTCACTCTCTGGGAAGGCAGACTTAGATTTGTACTTACACTATCCACTAAAATTGAGCTGTTGCCTGTTTCAGGGTCCCATTACAGGGAAAGCATCCACAGCCCTTTCCGTCAACCCTAGAAAAGGCAGGAAGGTGGTAAGCATCACATACAGTTTCCTTCTGGGATTAACTAAAGAAGCAGACAAGCTTGGTGATCAGAATCACTTTTTTAGACACAAATCAGTGTATGTTTCATGATGTACCTGACAGGTACTCCATAATAGGATTTCTGTTAAGAGAAGCATTCACAGCAGGGCAGATGGAAAGAATGGCCTCAAGTTGCATTAGGGGAGGAGCAGATTGAATATTGGGAAAAAATTCTCTGGAAAAGTAATCACACACTGGAAAAGGCTGCCTGGGGAAGTAGTAGAATCACCATCCCTGGAGATGTTAAAGAAATGTGGACATTTGATTCTTAAGGACATGGTTTAGTGTGCAATATTGCTGGTAGGTGTACGGTTGGATTAGATGATCTTAAAGGTCTTTTCCAGCCTTAATGATTCAATGATAGGGAACAGAGGGGAAGAGCAAGAGAAGCACAGTGTGACCTTGAGAGAGACCAGGAGAGCTGCAGGTTATGAACCGAGCACCAACTAATATCTGCTGCATTTGGAGAAGTGGCCTATTGTGCATTCATTAGAATTTGTTAGAGAGGCTATTTAGCCCATACTCAATCAGTAATAAATATATTAATTCATTTTAATTCATTCTATTGCCTCCATATTAATAATTGAGACAATGTTACTAAAAACCTTGACAGCTGATGGCAATGGAAAAAACCATGTTCATGGGTATGTCCCATTGAAAGAATAAGCTTCAGGTTTACTACATGGTGAAAGAGATCTCAGTTTCTTTCCTAAGTTCCAGATAAAATCCTCTTCTTATCCTCTCCCTTGGTGAAGGATTCTAAGATTTTGCAACGGTGACACATCTCCAATTTTCTTGAACACCTCCAGGTATGGTGACTCCACCACCTCCCTGGGCAGCCTGTTCCAATGTCTCACCACTTTCTCATAGAATAAATTTTTCCTCATATCCAACCTGAACCTTCCCTGGCACAACTTAAGGCCATCACCTCTCATCCTATCATTACCCGGGAAAAGAGGCCAACCACCTCCTCACCACAACCTCTTTTCAGGTAGTCATAGAGAGTGATGAAGTCTCTCTTCAGCCTCATTTTCTCCAGACTAAACAATCCCAGTTCCCGCAGCCACTCCCCATAAGTGCTCCAGACCCACTCCAAGGTCTCAATGGAATCACTGTAATGAGGGGCCCAAAACTGAACACAGTACTCAAGGTGTGGCCTCACCAGTGTCAAGTACCAGTGTCAGAATTGTCATTTAATTTGTCAGTTTGTAAAATAATGAATGTAATATGCTTATTTTCTTCAACATTTTATCTTTCTTCCCCACCTAGACTTTATATCCTTTTGTTTAAAGAGCTGAGACTTCAGTTCATAATAATAGTAATTAAAATAACTGCAAAAATAATAAATTACTAAGAATACTTTCATTGTTACTAGAGAAGACAAATAAATGCCTGCTAACTTTCATAGAACCATAGAATGGCTTGGATTGGAAGGAACCTTGAAGATCATCTATTTCCAGCTCCCTGCCATGAGACAGGGCTGCCAGCCACCAATTCAGGCTGCCCAGGGCCCCATCCAATCTGACCTTGAATACCTCTGGGAATGGGGCATCCACAGCTTCTCTGGAGAGTCTGTGTCAGTGCCACACTGCTCTCTGGGTAATAATTTTTTTCCTAACATCTAATCTTAATCTCCCTTCTTTTGGGCTAAAGCCATTCATCCTTGTTCTACCACTGTTAAATTTCAGGTACTCTGACTCTTCTGAGATACTTCCACACTGTTCCATGAATCTCTGTGCAAATCAGTTTCCCTTGTATTCTTCAACTAGATGATCTCCTGTGGATCCTTTCCAAACCGTATTATCCTCTGACTGTGGTATACTAATGCAATTGGCTAATGATGCTCGAGTTGGACACTTTATCTAAAAAGTTATCTCCTTGTCTGGCTGTCATGATATCAAAGGTTTCCAGTCACTGAAGTAAATAGGAAATACAGAGCTCAGTTGAGTGTACTTAACTCTGAGGTGACCTGACAGTGGCCTTTCAGTATCTAAAGGTGGCCACAAGAAAGAAGATGTCAGACTCTTTAGGAGGGTCTGTGGTGATAGACAAGAGGAAATGATTTCAAACTTAAAGAGGGTAGATTTAGGTTGGATATAAAGAAAAAGTCTTTTACAGTGAAGGAGGGGTGAGGCACTGAAACAGGGTGCCCAGAGATGTGGACGCCCCATCTGTGGAGACATTCAAGGCAAAGCTGAACCAGGCTCTGGGCTACCAGATCTAGCTGTGGATATCCCTGTTCACTGCAGAGAATTTGGACTAGATGACATTTAGAGGTCTCTTCCAACTCTAAGGATTCTATGATTCTGTGGTTCTATACGCAGTAGAGAAAAGGAGCTTCTTGATCTGCTTGTGACAGGGAATCATAGAATAACAAAATAATTCAGGTTTAAAGGGGAACTGATCATGTGGGAATCGTTCCATCCTTCCAATTCTGAGACAGCTCTACTGAAAATCAATTGATCTGCACTAGTCTAAAACGAAGGGATGAATTTATCACATCCTTCTGTGCATTCACATGATGTTGTATTTTCTCAGCAATAATCCTCAGTGTAATAAGTCTTCAACAGCCCTGCACCATTTCCTGACTTGCTTTTCTTTACATGTATGCATCAGCAATGCCTTACAAGAGGCAGAGAAAAAATACCCCATATCCCAGCATCTACTCTTGATACCTCACTGATATATTGCCATGGAAACAAGGAAAGTTTGAAATAAAGGCAAATGTGCTCACTTTTCTTATTTTTCAGTAGGGACTTCAAAATTTACAGTGATATTAAACAAGCTGTGTACCATCTGCTTATTGAAAATTGAATGCAAACGTTTCTTTTCTGACTTCTGGAGCTGTAAATCACAGCCATGGCATATACCTCCAGGAGTATCCTTAGAGGTGGTATGTGAGTTCATGCAGCTTTCTGTCCAGAAGCTTAATATATGAAAAATAGTTTCATCCTTCGGCAGTGGATGACATAGAACAGACTGAACCTAAATGGAAGGAGACATGTACTGGAGATAAGCAGAGCCAAGAAATCAGCTGCTGGCAGAGAATCTAGAATGTGTAAGTCACGTGGCCTCCTGGTTATGTTTCGGGAAGGGGAATTTTTTCAGATGGATGAAGTGTGTAGAAGAGTCTTCACAAACATACAGGCATCATTTTTCTCTTCTAAGGTCACTGTCTCTGTGAATAAGTTGAGTCAAGCTCTTCTGAACCACAAAGTTGAGTCCTCTGCTTTCAGAGAGAGCACTATGAGTCTCCCAGCTAATGTGGAAGATTTATTCAGATTTCTTCCTAATAAGAGACACCAGAGCATGGTTTCTGATTAAGTCAATGGGAATAAGTCAGCTAATTGGAGGATGCCAATTTCCATGTACAGCATCATTTCTGCCAACTCCCACTGAAGTCTAGAATGGATTTTGGTCTCTCTTGAAGTCATATGCCACAGACCTAATCCTGTCTTTGAAGGAATGCTGTTACTTTTCAGATCCCTAATCTCTCTCACTCCATTGAGAATTCCACTAAAGGAAACTTTTGGCATCACTTTGAACACTGTCTTTATGACCCTGACACTTGCCTGTCTCTGCAAGGTGGGGTATTGCTCCCTGCTCAGAAACCACTGTTATGGAGCACAAATATATTCCTGAGATGAGACAGTTCATATTCAATACTGGGCCTCCAGCAGCTTCCCAGGGGACAGGAAGATGTGTCAATGATGATGATTGCAGTTGCTTCTCTGCCTCGAATTTCCCAAGCCCTTTCCCGAGTTATTGATCAAAGAGTATACGGCTCTCCCAGTTTCCATGCAGTCAGGAGTGGGGGTGGCATGGAAAGGCTGACTTTCAGCTGTCCTTATGTACAGAGTCACTTTCTTCTCCTAAAACAAGAGGACACAGCCCATTCCTTTTTTTTTTTTTTGCTCCCCACTCAGCATGCAGCTCTGCTTTGCAGGCAGCAACCATTGCAGGGCCATTTATCTCCTGCATGACTTCGCCTTTCCCCAGCGAGAGGCATTCGGGTAGCACTTGCAAACAGATTGTGTTTTGTTGCTGTTTCTCTGGTAATCAGACAGTTACACTAATAATCATGTCCTTAACAACCTTGGCTCCTGTTTATCACAGTCTTCTTTGAGAATGAGAGCACCCTGTTCATTCAGCCATCCGTCACTTCATCACCCTGAATGATTAATGTCTGCCTACACAGCCTTCACACAGCTCTCCCAGAGAGGCCATGAAGCCACATGTGCAAGGTCTCGTGTCCAGCAGAAAATAGGCGTAAATATGGTGATAATTACCAGTGCCCCTGCAGCCCAGAAAGCCAACTGTATCCTGCTTTGCATCAAAAGACATGTGGCCATCAGGGCAAGGATGATGATCTTGTCCCTCTACTCTGCTCTGGTGAGGACTCACCCGAAGTACTGTGTCCAGATGAGGAGTCCTCAGTACAGGAGAGACATGGACCTGTGTCCTGAGGAGGGCCACAAAAATGAACCACGGGATGAAGCACCTCTCCTGAAAGGACAGAATGAAAGAGCTGGGGCTGTTCAACCTGAAGAATAGACGATGATCTTTGAGGTCCTTTCCAACCCAAGCTATTCAATGATTCTATGATTATATCTATCAAACTAGTCTTAATTGCAGGCGACTCTTTTCTGTTTTGTGCTGAGGTGGGTTAGTCCGGCCAAAGGCCAAACTCCTACCCAGCTGCTCTCTCTGTGTCCCTCCTCAATAGGACATGAAAAGGAATTAGGATGAGAAAGCTGTGGGTTAAGATAAGGACAGGGAGATCGGTTGCAAACTGCTGTCATAGGCAAAACAGATTTTAGCTCAGGAAAATTAATTTAATTTATTGTCAGTTAAAATAAACAGTGATGAGGCCCCCTCTCGGTCTTCTCTTCTCCAGGCTGAACATTTCCAGGTCTCTCAGACTTTCCTCATAAAATGCTCCAGGCCACTCATAATCTTCGTGATCATCTTCTGAACTCTCTCTAGAATCAATCTGTCTTTTTGAAGTGGAGAGGCCAGAACTGGACATGGTATTCCAGATACGACTTCACCAGGGTGGAGTTAGACAGCCCTCCCTCAACCTCTTTGCAGTGCACCCCATGGTCCCATTGACCTTGTTGGCCACAAAGGTACACTGCTGGCTCATGGCAAACCCATTATCCAGATAGATTTAGATCGTGAGAAGAACAACAACAAAAAAATTAAGCAATACTTCTCCCCCCTTCCCAGGCTCAATTTTGCTCCATATCCCCAGGACACTGAGCAGTGCAGGGAATGGGAAGGGGATTGCACTCAGACCATCCCCATCCCTCTGGGCAGTTCCTTCCTCCTCACACGCTTCTCTGCTTGAGTGGGAACCTGTAACAACCAACAGCCTTTCAGGAGCACCCTGCTCCCATGGGGTTCCCCTCCACCACAGTTCCCTCAGGAAACGTCCCCCTGCAGTGGTGTGAGCAAGAGAAAAGTTACTTGCTTATGACTACATGGGTGGTTTTGTTGTGGGTTTGTTAGTATTTTTCTATTAATTCATAGGAAGACTCTCAGGAGAGTGGTACATATTAACATATTAGATTATAAACACTTCAAGGAAGCAATTTGCCTCAGTGCTGTCCGCCGAGCTGAATGGCCTCATTTTTGCATGGCATTAAGCACAACTACGGTCAAAATAACATAGAATTATGAATAGAAGACTGAAGTAAGAGTAGGGGGCACTTTCTGCACTTGCTTTTTTCTCTTCCTTGAAACAACCTCAGTTCTACTGGTGTATTTGGAACAACCTCAATTCTGCTGATTTCCAGGTGGGTCCATTAGCTGTCTCAACTCACATGTGCTTTGTTAGAAGGTAGCAGCAGTTGAAATGGGAAGAGTGCTTCTGTTCCTGCTCTTTGAAAAAACAATGGATGTGAGCTGGCTTTTCCACATTGCAATTTTTGACTGGATATAGGAGAAGACCAGTTTTCTACAGAGACTTGAGTGAAATGACACCAAGCTGAGTGTTGACACTATAGAAGGTAGGGATGCCATCCAGAGGGACCTAGACAGGCTCAAAAAGTGGCACATGAGAACCTAACGAGGTTTAACAAGGCCAAGTGCAAGGTGTTGCACTCAGGTCAAGGCAAACCCAGATGTGAGTACAGACTGCTCTTGTGAGACCCTAGCTGGAGTACTGTGTCCAGGCCGTGGGCCCCCAGCAAGGGAGGATACGGAGCTGTAGGAATAAGACGAGAGGAGGACCAGGAAGATGATCCAAGGGCTGGAACACCTATGGAGAAAGGTTGAGGAAGATGGATTTGTTTAGCTTGGAGAAGACAGGGTTCCAAGAAGACCTTATTATGGCCATCCAGTATTTGAAGGGAACTCACAAGCAGGAGGACCAACTTATTACATGGTCTGACAGAGACAGGACAAAGAGAAATGGCTTCAAACTAATAAAAGAGATATTTAGGTTAGAAGTTAGGAATAAATTTTTTTTCCATGGGTGGTGAGACAGGTTGCCCAGAGAGGTTGTGGATGCCTCTGGAGACATTCAAAGCCAGGTTGATGGTGCCCTGGGCAACCTAATATGATGATAGGCAACCCTGCCCATGGCAGAGGGCTTGTAAATAGTTGAACTTTAAATTCCTTTCCAACCCAAGTCATTTTATGAATCTATGCTTCTATAGAACAGGTCTTCAATTCATTTGGACTTTCACGTACCTGTAGGGCAGGCTTCCAGAGCTCTGCCTTTCATTCAGACTCTGGTTGTCTAGTTGTACTTCTTGTTAGTGGATCTGTCAAACTCAATTGACCTGTCTGCTTCTTGGAAGCCTCACAGAGGTGTCTCGCAAAGCCACATTGCTCTACAGGTCACTGTAGGAAGAGACTCAACTGGAGAACATCTACAGGACAACAAACATGGTGTGATTTCTGTTCTGGATTTCTCTCTTTCTGTCCCTCACCCTCAGGAGAGCAGACACTAATCATTGCCTCTAACAGCTCTGGGTGATTAATATAAGTGATTTAGCGCCTGGGGATTCACCTTCACACAGAGATCGATGGTTTGGATGTTTTCTACATTATTACCCTTTCAGCAATTACCTCCCACAGACACTTGCATTCGTGTTAATGAGCCAGAAGTTATTAGCCTCCATAACCACCATCTACACGTTTTACAGCTCTTCCTTTATGACCACATCTTACAAGCAGTCAAATCTACAATATGAATGAAAAAGTCTTTTCAGGAGGCATTTTGGAAAGGAAAAAAAATAAGGGTGAATTTTATTAGTGTTAGGATGAGAAAGATAACACGAGTGTGAAATCAGAATGAAGGACAGTTCAGGCCTTTGGTGATGCAAACAGTGCTGGGATTTGCCCAGTTCTAAATGTTATGGTTTCTGTTTAATTGGGTACTGCTTTGTCTTGGAAGAGTGAGAAAAAAACAACAGGGAAGAGTGTGAATAGCTCAGGCAGGAACACCGTACAGATAGAACGAGCACAGTGGTGTAATTTGCACATTTGCTAGATTTACTCAAATGAGCAAACTTCAGCATCAGACTAGGATGTACAAAGATTAAACTGCTTTACATAGTGCTAGAAAATGACCTGCTGAAAGAAGCTCCACAGAGCTCCCAGGTGTCCTGGTGAACAACAGGTTGGCCATGAACCAGCAGTGTACAACTGTAGCCAAGGACAAGGGATGCATTAAAAAGAGTGGCCAGCACATTAAAGGTGGTGATTCTCCTCCTCTACTCTGCCCTCATGAAGCCACATTTAGAATACTGTGTCCAGTTCTGGGCTCCCCAGTTCAAGAAAGACAGGGAACTGCTGGAAAGAGTTCAGCGGAGGGCAACAGAAATGATAAAGAGCCTGGAGCATCTCCCATATGAGGAAGGACTGGGAGAGACCTGTGACTGCTCAGCATGAAGGAGACTGAGAGGAGGATCTTATGAATACTTTTAAATATCTAAAAGATTTGGAGTCAAATCTTTTTGGTGGTGCCCAGTGACAGGGGAAGGGACAAAAGCACAAACTGGAACCCAGTCAACAGGAACACTTTGGTTTGGTTCATACCATCCCAACACTCATACTGGACAGACAGTGTTTTACAATGGCAAAGCCAGTATAGAATAGAAGGAGATTGTGTTTTTGCACTATCTTGAGAAAATTCTTTCAATTCTTATTTTCAAAGACAGAGAAGAGTACATTCCCAAGGAAATCTTTGAGTGCATGTTTTAGCATCCTTTTATTTATACAAACAAATTTTTATAATGTAGAAATTATGAAAGAACAGCATAGCAATAGGATAAATGTGAACATCAAAAAAGTTTTTTACAGTAAGGGTGGTGAAGCACTGGAACAGGTTGTCCAGATATGTGGTGGATGACCTGTCCATGGAGACATTCAAGGTAAGGCTGGATGGGGCTCTGAGCACCATGATGTAGCTCCCTTTTCACATGTCCTGTACAGCAGAATTGTGCAAAGTGAGTACAGAGCATGGGCCAGCTCTGAAATTCCTTGTGATCAAAATGTATTGGATGCCCTTCTTTTATTCACTCCCAGCTCAGCCAGAGCTGTAACACATAACCATAATGCTAAGAAATGGCAGCTTGTCTGAAACTGTATCAAGTGTTAAAGCCAAGAGTTTCCATTAATAGTCCCTATGTAAGCGGCATAGTACATCGACTTCATCTATGGGAACATTTTCTTCCCTTCCTTCAAGTCAGAATTTCCCAGCAGTGAACTGCTAGAGCCAAAGTTAGGCAGAATATAAGAAGCAACAAGTCCTTTGTACCTCCATCAGTGGCTGAACTTCAACTGAAATCTCAACTAAAGGTTTTCCAGAACTTTGGTTTTCTGCCTTATCATCTTTTTTCTTTTTTCTTGACTCTGAAGATCCTAGAAATGTAACTTTCTTTTTCCTAAAAAACTTTTAATATATATATGTAACTGAACTAAATGTTTCCTTCTCTTGGTTCTAAATGGTTTGGTTTCTGTTTAATTGGGTATTGCTTTGTCCTGGTGGAGTGAGAAAGCATAACAGAGAAGAGCTCATCAACCTGTTCTGTACTGCTCATTATTTTGTATGCCTCCAACACAGTTCCTTCATTTTTTTCCCTGTCAAATGTCACTGCTTTTACAATAGGCCAACTGAACTGAAGACATTACCTTAGGTGAGAAGGCTGCAGCTCTATGGTTGCAGCGTGACTACAGACAGAAACCCATTTTCAGCAAGTGAAATATTTTGTTTGCTGTCAGCCAGTTGAAGCATACTGAGCAGGCTCTCACATTTTGCTGTAGGATGCTTAATTTCTTTCCATTTCTTAGACAGGACCCGGGCACGCTGTTGGTAGACAAACTTCAAGTAGTCAGGCATATGTGACTTTGATTCAGATTTATAAAGCTCATAGAATCATAGAATCATAAAGGTGGGAAAGGACCATTAAGTCCAACCATCAACCCATCACCACCAGGTCCCTCAGAGACACATCTACCCTTTTCTTGAACACCTCCAGGGACAGTGACTCCACCACTCTGCCAGGCAGCCTGTTCCAATACCTCACCAAGATTTTTATATGCCTATAGACAAAATGTTGGATTTCTTTTCTCTCTGTTTTATTTTTCTGTTTTCAAGATGTCTAATTTTCCTGTAGCTGTTAAGAAAATTTCAGAGCACATGCTCTTTTTCAGATTCTTCTGTGTATGCCTCTGCTACCTGGGTCCCTTTTAAAATGTGGTTTTCAAGTCTTTATTATTGATTGCTCAATTAATTACTCTAAAAGGCTTTTTTTGCTTGCAAAAGGAGTGGACGGGGTTCAATGACTCTTTGGCTTGTCTTTCTATGCTGGATAAATTGAGATTATAAAATATGCTTGTAAATACCACTTCCAAACCAAAGAAATTTTTGACCCTAATTGATTGCAGAGACGTTATCTGATGTAGCACAGAAAATGTATATGAGATTACTCAGTTACATTTATCTCTGTGCTTTAAGAGTTTGTCTTCCCCATTACATAAGGAAGTCTTTATGAGCATTTTTCATTGTCGCTTTAATGTAGGCCAGATTGTACAAAAACTGTGTCCCACCATATAGGATATGCTTGCCCTGTTCATTCATTTGTAAGTGAGCCTCATAAACAAGATCAGATGAAGACAATGATGACCATCTGATCTACAGATTAAGGCTACGACAGCCAGTGAGTTGCAGTGGGCAGAAATCACATGATAAGGACAATGTGATGTCCTGTATCTGACATCAGTTGTGTTTTACCTGGAAGGCAACAACAGTAAAGGTTGCCCAAAGCTCTGTCCCAAATGAAAAATCATGCCTGTGCCTTGCAGTAGCAGGGAGCTAAAACTAGTATGGAGACCCATTTCCCATCTTCTGTTAGGAAGCAGTAGATAATTTTATGAGCAAAACTCACAGGAGAAGTTATGCTGTTGAATTCAGTGTCCTAAGATCCACAAAGGTGAGGTGGGGGCAGTCCCAACAGTTCACCACCATGCACTGACTGTCCTTAGAAGTGCTTCCCTAAACACATTCCTTTTCCTTATTCTGTGCTGCAATCTTTTGGGCACAGCATGGTTGGACATTCGATGAAGGTTCATACTTCACTCTGCACGTACTTTTGTCAAAAAAGCTTTTATTGCAATGCAAAATATCCTCTGTATATGACATCTTTCTTCCCCCCCAACCCCCTTAAATTTAATGAGTAATCCTTTCTGGGTTTTTACATTGTGTTTCTTGAGTGTATGTATGAATATATATACATATCTATATATCTATCAATCTATAGATATTATATTAATACAATCATATATAAATCTGGACCTATATCATTTTTTATATATACACATAGCACTAGATATGTGTGTGTGTGCATATACATATATATACATCATATATACACTGTATGCACATATATGCACACACATACATATTGTATTATCATAAACATCTGTTGGTTGTCAAGGAACTTTTCTTTAACAAAATAGGTTCCATCAGTGGATTTTACTTCTGTAGTGCAATTTTACAGGAAGTTAACATTTCCACATTCAATATAAAAGAAACAATATACATTTGAAAACGTGCCATAGGATTTTTAATGAAAAAATTAGAAAAGTGCATTATTTTACAACACTACAGTAAATGATTCTTTTTTTTTTTTTTTTTTCTTCTCTGTAAAGACATTGTAAAATATATACAGGGTTGCTTAGTGCATTCATTACAAAAGAAAGATGCAATCCCTTGCATAAATTACATATTGTACAGGGGTTCGCTGTCTACTTGGACTTGTAAACATTTGTGTGATACAGTTTTCATTCTTTATGTAAGCTGCAATACATCTTATTTTCATTTCACTGTTGTTGCATTCTAACTCCAGTACGGCATTCTAAGGCCATGTGTGAAGGCATCCTCTCCCATTATGGAGAAGGCCAGACAAGGAAATGAAAACACAAAAGAGTTTTTAATTTGGTTCTCTGTAATCACGTTATCACTGATTTCACAAATCACATCTTGATGCTTATGACCTTCTCTTTCTCCTTTGCTAGGACCAGCTCAACAACTATGTTGAAGTTAGAGGTCTGAAATGAGCAGAGAAAACTGCTTACAGGAGGTAAATTCTCAGTGCAGTCCACAGCCAAGCATCTATAGCATTCCTCTTTCCAAAGGACTTTGCTTCTAGTGCTCCGTGTGCTGCACAGAAAATGTATCAACCAGGGCAGAAATGTAGGGACTTTTGCTCTGTCTCAGGTTGTCGAGGGCCTTTAGAATGCCGTCAATATGCCATCAGTAAGTACGCATATGCACATTCAAAGAAGTACAAAAATGCACCAAAAAGTGTCAAGAGATCCAAAAGAGACATAGCATCAACACACACTCACAAACACACACATACACACGCGCTTCTGTCTGAGCAGGAAGGCTCAGTCTCCAAAGTAGGAATCGCAATTTAATTTCAACATGTATGTGTGTTTGGAAGAAATCCAAGAATTTCCATACAAACTCCTTAGGTCCCAAATTGAACACTTTTATCCCTGTTTCTCTTAGATGAACAGTTTGTTGAAGTAAGAAATTGCACCTTGAAGAGACAGTATCCACATTCTTTTGGCCTACTGGAAACAACTTTTAAGCCCCCCTCCCATTCTCCTTTGACCTATCCAGCTCCAAATAATTTTGTTTGCTGTTATAACACTAAGATCAAAAGTTTTAGTCCATACTCCTCAATGGCAACAAACAGCCACACAAATCTTAACAAGTCAAGGGAAGAGGAAAAAGAAAACATTTTTTTCTTCCACAGATCACTCCTGACCAGGCAGAAAAGCAGCAGATGGATTATTGGTTGTATAGCACATTATAAGAACCTTCCTGCTTTTACCTTCTGTAAAAGAAGTTCAGATTAGGGTTGCATTCTAAAGAACGAGCCAGTTTCTCATTACTTCTCTTCATTAGCTACTTGTTAAAAAGGTTTGTAGTAGGCAGAACTTCTGAAACATTCATGAGTTTGCTTTTATCATACAGGGTTTAACCCAACAGTGCTTGCATCCAAACTAACTTTGGGTGGACCGACCAAACTTGTTAAAGACTGAGAGGCACCCAGATATCCAGGAAATAGCTTAATAAAATCTACTGCTAGTGGAACGGTGTCTCAACCCTCATGTAACCCGGATACCTGGATCTCAATCTTGTTACACAGTTAGTGTACCTACTCTGCAGTATCTGCATAATATTCCTGCACAACTAACAACTTGGGCACAATGTACATGCAACTGAGCAGTCAAAAAGGAGCATAAGAGTAAATCAGCATGAGATCAGGATCACTAAATTGTGTTGAGTTCTCAGTGGCGAATACACCAGATCAGTTGCACTGATCTTCAGAAAAAAATAGAAACAGCTCAGTATTAACAATAAAGAGAACTTTCCTACTGTCATCTCTGACTGCAGTATCATTCCACGCTGGGAATTGAAAATATATGCTAAGAAGGAGCAGTATGATATCCACCTTTGCTGGAAAATGTATGTGACAGGAATTCTACAAAGAATAATCACATGGAAAGAGCTGTCATTGAAAAGCAACTGAAGCCAAGAAGCTGAAAACTGCTTCAAATCAGAGAGATCAGAGAAGCATATAAAGTTCTTTAAAAGAAACACCAGAAAAAAAAGACTATGGATCTGTCCAAAGGCTCTGCCACAAACACAACAGAAACTCTGGCTTCTTTGTGACACTGGGAAAATTTGTTTCCTGTAACAGGTATGGTGTCTCAAGAGAAGTCACAAATGAGAAAAAAAAAAGAAAAAAAAAAGATAAATGTTAATTTGCCTCCTTTTTCAAAGTACAAATTGCTAGAGTGTTGCTTTTCCCCCTCTCCTACATAATATCACAATTCTTTACTAAGCCAAATGCTGAGCAATGAGACCCAGCACGCCCTAATTTCACAATCCAAGACAGACACTTGCTTGTCAATCTTTGCAACTCACCTATGAAGAAGACAAGCAGTGTTATTCATATCTTACAAAAGAAATACAGATGGTCTTGGATTCCCAGACATTTGCTGCTCTGAGCTCTTGCCCGGTGCACTAGAAATGTGTATTAGAAATAAGCCTCAACCTTCAGCACCTTCACTCAGAAGCCAGGAAGAAATCCACTCTGTTGTTCTGTAACCTTACTCAGAGAAGGCTTGGGAAGATAAACTATAAAATCAGCTCCCTCATCAATCCAGCTTGTGATGGAGGAACTCAGTTGTACCATCTCCATTCACCTGTTTGCAAACCGTCCCTATGCTCAGCCCTCCCAGGCTGGCAGATTTGGGCTCTCCCTTAGAAGCACGAGCTATCTCACACAGCACAGCTGAGAACCTTCAGAGATGCTCTAAAAGGGTACCAGTACCATGCTCCATCCTGAAATACTCACCCCTCTAGATCATGCCATCTCTCAAAGACACACCTCTGGTTCTTTTCTCTGCAAGTAAGACAACATCAGGCTGAAAGCCGACCTCCACAAATACATTTAAACCTCTATTTAGTTCAGTGGGAGTTAAACACATCACTCCATATATCAGATCTGAGCTGAAATCCTTTCCTTGCATGCTCCCATGAGCAGCTCCAGTCAATGTGCCAAGATGACACTGTCAACAGGACACCTGTGGCATGACCTCCATGTCAGCAGTGACACTACCAAGCAGGCCTTTTGGAAAGTAGACTTCAGACTGAGATCTCAGACTCTGGGAGGCCAAATCATTTACATGCTCTACTTCAGCTAATCTAATTAAATAATGTTATCAAATTAATTAGCCTTTTAACAATAATTATGAATAATAACGATGAATAATTATGGGGATATGGTATCAAAGATGAGCAGGGACACCACAATCCAAGTCTTTCTGAGCCACTGTACAGATTTTAATTGGGCGACAGGATGGATGATGCTGCTGACCTCTCCAAAGGACAGTGGAGCAAAGAGGCTTTAGGAGACACAATCCTTCCTGCTCCCAGTTTAACATCAACATTGTAATGTGGTCTCACCAATGACAATCCACTCCACCATGAAACTGCTCCATCCTTCCCACATCTCCTGCCACTCCTGCCTTGGAGGACAATGGTAGATGGCTAGCAAAAAGGCTAAACACAGAAGACATGGGTTTTTTCCTTAATTTGGAACCACATCACAGACATTATCTACACACAGTGACTAAAGCACTGTGTCTCTTTGCAGGCTTACACTGTTTGCACTTTTTGCTGATGCCCAAGCCCTCCACGCAGGCTAATGTGTGGCATCCCAGTCAGGGCAAAAGTGGATTTCACCCATGCAGGTTTGTGCACTTCGCATTTTGTATTTGACTCCCCACATCTTGTTTTTAATCAATCTGTAGATTTCTTTTGTCAGTAGTAATTAGAGTGGAACATTTCCTTCCCCAGGGTGCAGTTCTGTAACATAATGCTTTTCATTAATGCATGACGGGGGAAAGTACAGAATGTGGTGATCCTGGGTTTGAACATACATCTACAAAATGGCAAGCTAATGAGTTAATGTCTGAGTAGGGAAGGGGGGAAATATAGAAGAAGCCAAAGGGGACACTGCCTGTGCAATGGATCTTTCTTCTAGCCTCAAGTATACTGCTCAGGATAGAGCAATTACTGCAAGCTGTTCCACAGACAAGATAAACGATGAATCAAAGCCAGGCTAGCGGTATCAGAACTCATGCACAAGGAAGATGCATTATGGTGCATAGTTTCAATTATTATATTTGCTTGTTCCACTTGTGAATTAGCCAGCTATAATAAATGTTATCATGCTGCTGTTTGCCCTGCATTTCTCAAAGTGAACTAAAAGACGAAAGAGTTTCGAACTGTAGATATTAATTACTAATAAAACTGCAGCATTAATTTTTCTTTTCTCTCTTTTTTGTCTTTCCAATCTCTTTTGAGTACTAATGTATGACAACACTCCTTACATGGTCAGAAAATAAGGTGAAGGAGGGCTCTGGGATATTTGCTAATTACAGTATTCACAAAAGGAGAGACAACAGAATGCTGAAGGCTCTGGGGATAATATTTCAAGCCTAAAATTAGCAGCCAGCTTTGGTTGCCTGGATTCCATGAAGCAAACTACAATTGCATAAGTTGTACATGTTGACTGCTATCTCCAAGTCTTTCTACTCCCATCATTAGGTTTAGGAAAATTTGTTCACAGCAAGCACTAGTTGGAGACACAGATATATCTCAGAGTATGTAGAAAGAGTCTCTGATTGCAGTTTCAGTAAGAGATGTATAAATAGAGACTCATCCTAGTTTTGGGTGTTGCAACCAAATTGGCTAGGTTACCATACTGAAAGACTACATGACAAAAAAATTGCCCTTGAGACTTTTATTTCTCTTCAGCTTACCAGTTCACAGCAACATAAAGACACCAACTCCAGAGGATAGTCCAGCTAGGGCCAGCTCAACAGCTGTAACATCCACCTCAGGTATGCAAAACAAACCAGCATTACTCAGGCTGAATAGTGTCTTGCTTTCACTGAAGAAAGCAGTAAAAACCTGACCCACAGATCAGGAGAGTCATGAATGTGAACTCAGATATGGGTTAGGAAACAGGAGTGGTGAGCAAAAATCATCCACAAGACAATTTTTGCTCAAGCTAGTAAGGCCAAGCATAGACTATGTCTGAGCAGAGAACATCTCCCAGTCTGATTCTACCCAGATCAAAGCATGACAGTCTTCAGAATTACCTCACTGGTGTTTTTGATTGGAGACTACCCCTCCTCTTGAGAACAATGTCTTTCTTTTCTTTTCACGGTGAAAGTTTTTCTGCCACGTAGATGTTATCTATATCTTAAATAATTGCAAACTGCGTTTTGGAGAAGGCTGCCAACAGTTTTCATGGCTCTAATTCAGTCTCAGAGCTCAGATTAACTAGCGTAAGCGTCCCAAAGTGCCTTCCATCCGTAATCAATTTCTCTGTGTCCAATGTCATTATTCTATTTATTTTTATTTTGGTGCATCATTATGGTGGTTAATCCTTTTCACATGGTTTGTCTTACTGAAGTTCCCAAAATAAAGTTTGATATTAAAGACAGATGACAGGCAGGCTGCTTAGAAAGACTATTTCTTTTTCAGCTCTGTGAGTATTATGCAGTTCTAGTTGTTGACAGTAGCGGTGGCACGATTCTCGCTGCAATTTGTGCAGATTCCAGTCAATAACAGTGTCTTGTTGAAATATGCATTAAAAAGTCCATAACATTAGTGTAATGGACACACTCCAACACATCTCTCTGGTCTGGCTTCCTCATAAAGATTTTAAATGACTGTCTTAATTGGATCCTAATATTAACAGGAATATTACATAAAGCTAAATGAGGACATAAACTCCAACTGAAAGCTACTTCTACCCAAGCCCTTGCTCTCTGGTCCGCAGAGGAGCAAGGGAAAGGAACATTTCCTTTCTCCATCCCGATTATATTGGCTGCTCTTTTTTAAGTTTTCTACAATGAATGATTCCTTTTTTTTTTTTTTTTTTCCATAACAAAAGCTTCAAACCTATCACAGAAAACAAGAAATTATCTTGCTCAAGATGAATGCACAGAAATCATGATTCTTCGATCGAAGCACTAAGAAACTGATGAGACAAACTATATTACAGTAGATTAATTTAGTCACTTTTTTTTTTCCTTTACGCTGATGATTCTGTTCTAATGAGCTACTACAGAAGAATCCAAAAAGAAGTCTACTGCTGAATACCACTGTACCTCTTCTCCATACAATAACAACCAAGACCTATTCTGCATCCTTTAACTAACATCCAGACACCCCATCTAGATAAGTCCCATTACAATTATCCTTGTAAAGCATATCTATATATACAAAGTTCTGGCAAAGAAGCCCTAGTTAGGTCAGTTGGGACCTTCCTTGTGTAGTGATGCAGACCAAGCAGAGTTGTGTCTGTACAGTTCTATTGTTTCCCCTTTTGTTTCCACATCGCAGCATGCTCAGACAAAGCTATTTTGGTGCTGTACTGATCAAACTAATTTTTTTTCCTTTGATAATAATATGAAATATGATAGGATAATAGGGTTGTTATGTAATCAAAGTTGACAGCAGGGAGCTAAATTTGTGTTGTTTTGATGAACAGCACATTAGTGTGACATAAATAGATTAATCTGATTTATTATTATTATTTCTAATGCTTAATAATAGGGGAAATGAGACTCTGGGGAATGACAGTGCATCACAAAGTGATATCAAAAGTCTGCGTGCTATGGAAACATAGGTTAGGTACTTTGGATATTAGAATGTCTTCTCATGACTAGACCTGCTTCTGAAGAGTGACTAGACAGCAAGAAAGGCTCTCCTGAAAGAAATAATACCTTAAATGGAATAAAACCAACAGCGTACCAGAGAAAATATGCTGTGAAAAGCAGCACTGTGGAAGAAAGCTGATATTCACATAGGTCAGTAAGTAGTCAGAAATGGAACAGGCAAAAATCACCTTTCACTGACTGATTTTGCATGTTCTGCTGGAAAGCTGGTATTAACCCCTGACAAAAGCAACTTTTTTATAATGCTGCCTGTTCTAGCTCCAGACAGCCCAAGTCATTATTCACACATCAGTCAAGTACCACCAAAAAAAAGAGAGAGAGAAGCATTTTCAGCATATTTTGCCTGGTTTACCGAGGCTTCACACAAACATTCTTGTATCTGTGGCTGCTCACAAAGAGAAGTTCTGTAGGAGTTCATGTGAGTATCTGAATGCAAGGAGGCTTGCAAAGAAAATGTCCTGCCACTTCAAAATCTCATGCGCACCAGAAATACAGAATGGACAGAATCGTGAGTTCTTCAGACAGAAAGTAGAACCATATGAAAATAGTTTTAAATCCTAAGGAATGCAGACACTTTTCCCAAATGCCCTCCCACCAACTCACTGTCTGAAAAGCATCACTGTGGATATGGCCCCTTCATATCAGCACACATACATTTCGTTATCCACATCCAGAAACTGTGACTACGCTACACAAGAGCATTTAGAAAGCCACTGTGTTTTAACAGAAAGACTCCAATTGGCAGACAGCCCATGACCCACTAGATAAGCTGCTCCCCTGGTTAAATACCACCTGTACTAAAATATACCCTTCATTTAACTTCGTTTATGGTTTCAGAGAAGAGAATGAGTAATAACTCAGCTGGAATATAGCTTTGAAATTCTGGAGTTCAACACGATTTACAGGACATTTAAAATTATTTTTGTACGCAGCAGAAACAGAATTTTCTTTTTCTAAAAGGAAGAAATGAAAGGCGAAGCGATGCTTTCAAAAACGTAACTGCTTTTTGACCAAACTGTTCAAAGTTTTGGTTACAAGTCCTGTTACAAACGTTTTTCTTTAATAGGCAGACGGCATTTCACCCTCCTGAAATCCGTAACATCCCAAAGATTTCCTGCTTTTCCCAAGTGTCATGTATACATCAGCACTTCTACATGATGTGGACATGTATATACTCTTTCTTTTCTCCTTAGCAGGAAAAGAAACCTACAATTATTTGCAGTTCTGGGATACTGTCAGCAAAGCTATCAAAGAGAATTTGACAGCACTGTGAACCCTATGGGCCACTCTTCAGAAACTAGCTTCTAGGTGGTTTTGACTGGAGTGCTTTAATACATCCTGAAGCTGCTTTTCGAGGTACTCTTGCTTCAACACTTTTGCCATCAGCACTTGCCTCAGGACATGGTGCAAGCAGCACATCATTAATGCATCCAGCATGCTCTCCTACTACACTGACAAAAGTTATTCCCATATGCTAGGCTGGAAAAGTTCATTCTCATCCATCCTCATTACGAATTCTAAGTAATCTAAATGGAGATTTTCATGCCACAGCATTTTAAAATCCCAAAGGAAGTTACACGTTGAACTTAAAGGTATGGATCCTTGCTTTTCATTTACTTGTTGAAACACAAATATCAAAATTAGGAGAACACAAATGTGTTTGATATTGTTAATAACTTAAGGTCAAGGAGAACAGAAAAAGAAGGGCGTTCCTTATTTCTCCCTTTTAATGCTCTTTATAGATGCCCTTTTGAAAGGATATCAATGTCCATTAGCACACAGAGCTTAGAGCTGGGTTTTTTTGTGAAAACACACTATCTACCAAAAAAAAAAAAAGTTAAATATAGAGGATTATTGCTTTTACACTGAAAGCACAAAATGGTAGAATCAGCAGGAGGTGCATAGTGCCAAAAAAAGATGTGCTTTGTATGACAAATTAACACAGAAGGCGATTTAAAAGATAGGATTAAATCAAAGACAATGTTGCAGGTTTATAAAATTCCCAGTCCTGCCCCCGTCAAATCAAAGATAAATCTCCCAAAGCACTAAATCTTATGTAATCACTGCAAATTCCTATTGTCTTAAAAGGGAGCTGGATTAGGCCTCTAATTTGGTTTTGTAAAGTCTGTTTGGTCCAGATGAGTAACCAAGCAATGGACGATCTCCAAGGAACAACTCTATCACATGGTCTCAACATCGTCTACTACAGCTTGCCAATGCAATTACTCCCAGTGGTAACCTCTAAATACTGGAGTAAAGCTGATTTTGCCCATGAGTGCTAAATGCATTTTGCCTTTCCACATAGGAAAGAAGCAATATCACATCTAATCTCACAAGTTCCCAGTGAGCCAAACACAAGATACTGTCCCTTGAATTCTTCCTGAGACCAACAAAGGCTTTCCATTATTTACAAATCAAAAGCATTTAGAGACAATCATCTTTATTTTTTATTTAAAACAAGGAATGCTCTGTCACTATTATATAAGAAAAAATATACATCCACCTATTTATACCCATCCTAATCCAAGCATTCCAAAAAATAGAATTCCTATTCATGCAGGTAATTGCTGCACAATAAAATAATAATAATAAAATAAAAATAATATTATTAATAATAATTTTTATAAATAAAATAAAAACAACAAAACACACTCCTTAGTTCCAACAGGTTTTCCAATTTACCTTAAATAATTCCATCTGCAAATTGTTGGAACAGTTTCAAACGGTGAAAGTAAATATAGTTAAATCAATAGGATTACTTGCTTTTGATTATTAATTCCATTGCTAGTTTTTTCTTGTGTTTTTATTATGCATACCAGTTTTACAAAGTGCATGCTCTATTTTACTTTTTAAATTTTGAACTGGCAAGTTAAAATGATCCATCATTTCCTGCCTTTTTGTAATGATAATACAATCTAAAATCTAGCATTAAAAAATTTACCATGATACACCTGGTATATTGACTGCTTATGGCGCATGCTTGTCTTGGCAAATAAAAAAAACAAATTGGCTCCCCTCCCCACCTCCCCATTCTGTTTGGAAGCAATCGAAAAGATAAAAGCAGGCTGGAACACAACTGCCTCAAGGGAAAAAAAATAATACCTGATGCTTTAATTTTTGTCGCATGGCACTAGTTGTGGAATTGCACGCTCACACACCCACACACACCCAACACACACACAAGCACACACGCACGCTGCAACCTGCCCATGAGGAAAATAGTTTATTAGGTCAGGAGTGCCAGTGGCACATGAAGGCTCCCAGCTGTGTGTGCAACTTTGGATTTGGTACCCACTTCACGTCACCTTGAATCCTCTGACATCCACCGAGGGGGTAATGTAAGGCATACTTTGCTGGAACAGTAATAATCCATGCTTCATGCTCAAGAGCTGAGTCTCAGAGGAGGACTGGCTTTCTCTACTCCCTTTGGCCTCACTCCGTCTCACTCAAGGAACGGAAAAAACAAAACAACAGAGAAAGACTGGAGAGAACAAGGAAAGCAAAAGACAAATCACTTTAAATGGACTTTCGCCTTCTCATCAGCCTGTGGTTATCTGTAAAGCTGTGCAACCCAGGTGAGATGGAGCTGACAGGAGATGGGAAAAGGCTGTTTTTTAATGTGCTTGGCGAGATCTCCTCTATCTTGTAAGAGATGGAGTGAAAGTACTGGGGGTTCAGCTTCGAGCTGAACGAATTTTGGTGGGACACCACCCGGCTGGTGTACTCATGGGACCTGTAACACATGCAGGAACAAACTGACTGAAGGTCTGTTACTTCGGCCTTGTACCGTGGCCGACCATGCTGGGAGTCCTCTTGGATGTGGATAATCATGCTGTTGCGGTTCCCTGCCAGGGACGCCCGTTCCTCAGCATCCCGCCTCTCGTCCTCACTGTTCATGGTTAAGAACCTGAGAACAACCAGATTTAGAAATGCCCCAATGACTGTCAACCCCACTAGAATGTACATAAAGCTAAAAGCCACGTAGAGAGGCTTCTTTTGAAGGGCCCCTTTGGTCTGCAGGGCCACATAGTCTCCAAAACCTATCGTAGTCAATGTTATAAAGCAGTAATAGTAAGCATGGAAAAAGCTCCATTCCTCGTACTGGGAAAAGGCTGCTGCTCCAATGCAGAGTGTTCCCATGCAGGAGAAGAAACCCACAGTGACCATGTTTTCCATGGAGACCTCGGTGCTCCTCATCCCACAGCACTTTTTGATGCGTTTCAAGAGGTACTTGACGAAGGTGTTCATGCGCTCGCCCAAGCTCTGGAACATGACGAGTGTCAGTGGGATCCCCAGGACCGCGTAGAACATGCAAAAGGCCTTTCCTGCGTCTGTTCCCGGGGCAGCATGTCCGTAACCTGGGAGGGGGAATGAAAACACAGGACAGTCAGCAATTAGTTGATCACTAACAGCTCCCTGTTCAGACAGGCTGCACAAATCACAGTGACTCCAATGCTGCAGGCAGGTCCAAAGCAACAGCGGCTATGAGGGCATCACCGTCACAGGATTTTCACATTTTCTTCACATGTATCCCCTAGCCACAGCAAACAATACACATTAAAATAAAATTGTACACGCAGGACTGGGAAAGATGAAAGAATCAGCAATCCACCTTACTTCTGCAGTCTTCTAAATACTGCATTTATTTGCTAAAGAAATTTCATGTCCATCCTGCATCACACACAGTACAGGAAATACTGAAAATAGGTGACCTCGACAATATTTCTGAAAGGAGTTGGTGTTGCCCTGCCCCAAAACCAGAGTACACCAATAGCATCTGAATTCTGTGTCTGCTGGCAAGGGTGAGTCAACAGCACTGTTGCCAGCAGACACAGATCAATGGAAGTCTTTTTAAAACTGTCTCCCATACAGAATAAACCTTTCTCACAGGCACCATTCTGAAAGCCATTCACTTCTGAAAACTGGAATGCCATAGGATTTTAGGGGTTTAATATCTGTTCCACCTTCAGTTACTGAAGAATAAAGAACTTACCAGCATCTCTTAAGAGTTTTACAGCTTTTTCAAACAATCTGGGAAATATTATTTTGCCACAATGCTAAACTAATCCGGGACAGAGAATGTTCACAGCATATTTTCCAGAAAGTAAAATCACAGCTAGACCCTCATTCTAAATCCAACAAGCGTAGGATTCTGTTTCAAAATGATGTCGATTTTTTCACATTACACTGCTTTACATTTCACAAGATTGCAAGTGATAGTACCGAAGCTTCCAAAATAGGATGGCTGGGAATCCTGCAGACATGGTATGCAATGACCATGTGGGTACCACTATATAGATTTCCCTTAAAGACAATGAATAGAAATCCATACTTCTCAAGTGCAGTACTTCTCATCTACATCTAGATGCCTAAAACAAGTCACTAACTTATTCTCAGGATACACCTATTTCTCTACAGTGATTATAACTGAAATCACACAACAGACTTCAGCTGAAGATTAAAATACATAAATCTAGGTATCTACATGTGTGCTAAGAGTCCAGGGTACTTTTACAGTCAACGAAGATTTAATAAAAATAGGCAGCGATGAGTTACTTAACTGCCATTCCAACACCTGTCTACTGTACATTACGCTGTGGAGACACTACTGACTGTTCCATTGACTGTATTCTCTAGGTCCCCATTAGACTGACTAGACACCTAATGACTTCAGAAGATTCTAGGTATCTACTGCACAGGCTCACAACCACATGGAAACACCCCAACATTGGCATCTTCATCAAAAGCACAGCTCCACCTTCAGTGACTATCACAACGTAGGTGCCTGCATTGTAGATACTGAAGATTTAAATCCACACAGAGGCATCTAGCATAACTTGAAACCCCTCAGTTACCATGATATCCATACAGGGATGGTTAAAGAAACACTTGGTATACAGCCGACAAACTTCAAAATGAAAAGCAACAACAGAACAAAGGAGATAAAATGAAAGAACCAGCAAGAACGTCCTCCAAAAAGTTACACTTACTTCCTTAGCTCAGTTGCTAGTTATTGGGAAATGCATGGGAGGTAAGAAATAATTTGCAAACAAAATATATAGATTAAAAACAGGAAACTCTTTTCAGGTGACAAAAAAATTGTTTCACCAGTTATAATGGGATAGGTAGCCTGCTCTCTGTAAAAAGCAGTTTCCAAATTACCTGTATGGGGAAGTGTCTTCAATAGATGGATGCTGAATTTGTTCCACCTGACTGTCCCTCAATAAAGGCTATAATTGCCTCTCATTACTAAGCTTCTGAACTACAGGGGTGTTAATTAAAGCAGGGACATCTTCTCATTTTATAGTTTTAGTTACAGCTGATAAAGAGAAGGAAAGCTTCAGAAAATGTTATTTTCCAGATGGTTACAGAGACGGCAGTTGGTGGAAACAGCTTTCAGTTTGGGTTCTAAAGAAAAGGGTTGGGGTGAAAAAAGACTTCTTTTGATATCCTATATTCCTATATATTCTATTCTAATATATAGGATATCCTATATCCTATATATTGATATACTATATCCCTCTTACTAGAGATATCCACAGAGACAGATTAGAGATATTATAAAACATTAATATTATATACTTTCACACTACGTCATTGTTGAACTTCTAAGATTTATCACAGACTTTGTAATTAACTCAAATTTAGTACTCTTAAGAAAGGAATATACTATATCCTTGTTCCACAGATAGCAAAGCACAGACACAGGCAAGCTGTAATTTCTGTCCAGTTCACATAAGTAGACAAAAATCCAGAAATCTGCATTTCTATTTCATCCCATTCCATACTCAATACTACAATATCAGATACATGCCTTTTACCATATTTTGACTACGACGTTGGAGAAAAGGAAGGACTTCAGTCATGAAGTTGGCATTAGATTTTGCAAATACTTTCATATGTAGGGGATCAGAGAAAAATGCATTTCTCTAGTGTAATGCTGCTTTATGGAATAGTCACCTTAGTCACTGCCTTCAGCAATCTAGAAAGAGAGAAATCCAAACACACGAAAGAAAGACTAAGCTCTCTATTTAAGAATAATATTTGAAAAGCAAGCTCCGTCAGTGCATGCTCTCTGAAATTCAGTATATCTCAAACCTAAAACAAAACACCATTGCCTGAACATCAGAGAGTGCCCCTAGGAAAATTGAGAAGGTCAGTAATTGCAAGAGCAAGAGGGGCACAAAAACATCAAATATCTCCCTACAGTGCATTGCAGCTTACTTGTGTCAGGGAAAGACAGAAGCAGAAGAAACTGCTTTGGTAGCAGATTTCAGCCTTTAAGTTCAGCATAACTTCCTCCACAAAAATGCTACTGCCCTTTGCCAAAGTGTAAAGACATGGCTCCATGTGAACTACAACGAATGCAAGAATGCAAGGCTTCAAGAGAAATATCAAGGTGAAACACAACACTGGTATTTCTTATTCTTCTGTGACTAAGGAGGAAGACCAAACAGAAGTCCTTGAATATGAGATATAGCAAGTGCATCACATAATAAGCCAAGAAACTGGGATAGCAGTGAAATTATATAGAAAAGTCACTGGGTCACTGCTAGGTTAATACTAGCTATACTCCTCGAGTACACTATCAAGTTTGCTGAGGTCCCACAATACAGAAATATGACCTCAGCAGGGAGATTCATCTACTATTCAATGAGATATCATTTGAATGATCAACAACAGCCATTAGTAGTCTCTCTTTTATAATCCCTCTCAGATGGTTTGGCTTTCAAGACAGAACTCATTTGGTTTGGCATGAAGAAGAACAGTTAAGCATGAAGAAATATAGTCTCAAAGTGTCATTCCAGTTGTGGAGGATGGAGCACCAATCCATCACAAAAACTATCTTCTCCCAGTTACGGAAGAGCTGTGCTACAAGCATCAAGCAGAACTGCAGGAAGGTGTAGGCAGGACAGACAAAGAGTCAGAGCACGGAGGCTGACACCAGATCAGTACTCTGTTGATGGCTTTTCTGCCATTAATTTTTTCCAGCCCTTCTGTACTATTCGACCATACCTCTTAAAGACCAAGTGCACCAGTATAAAAACTGTTTTCTTGCTTTCAAGAGCATAGCTATGAAAGCCAATGGAAAATCCACTCCACTCCTTCAACTATATTTTCCATGGTAGCTTTCAAATGAGACACAGAATGAAACACTTCATTACAATTCACTTGTGAGGTGGATAACCCCAACTGCTTCCTTTCACTTCCTAAGGGACACTGTGCAATACAGTATGCAGAAGAACTCAGTGCTGATTCACCCACCCTGAATCCAACAGTGACCAAAAGAAGATGGACAGGGAAGAGTATAAGAACAGCGTGACTATATGCAACATTATGCCTCCAAGTATTCAAGTACCCAGTTTTCTTCAGGTGCTCATGGACTTCCAAAGCCAGATATGGTTTCACTGATTTTAGTAATGAATAATGAATTTCTCACCCATGGGTTTGGGTATTCCTCCTGCAACCTGTATAAACTTTCAGCAACTGCAGCAAGAAGGTCTGTACATCGACAAAAAAATTACCATCACTTTTTCATTCTAAAATTCTCTCCCACTGTTACTTGAATCCCCACTACCACTATGGAAGAGACCAGTGACAGTCATTCTTAACCTTCTTTGTGCCACTCATGAATTTATTTACATTCTCAAGACAAGTGTCATGCCTTGGTATCTTACACTCGGGCCCTAAGCAAATATTTCTGGCACTGACGGTCTCACGTGGATAGAGCAGATTGCTTAGATCTACATCAGTGATCTTTGCACCATGCTCAGCTGCAGGGTACAGACAGGCCCAGAAGATCTGTCATGTCTTCCAACATAACTTCTCCTGAATAATACTTTACTTCTAGAGCAAACATCATCTGAATAAACAGTGCTTTTGCAGTGATGCAGACTACAAAGAACAAATGAATATACAACAAAAATAAAGAATTGTTGGGAAAACTCCTGAATACTTTTAGTATGTTGTAACTACCTCTAAGACTGCATGGTGATTCCAGTGCTAGCAAACTAAACTGGGACAAGGTGTTGATTCCAGTACCAACCTGTGGCTATCCACACTGTTATATCAGCATAGATCCCATCATTCCACCACGCTTTTAACTTGGGCCAATCAGTATTGTCCAGATGTGTCTCTAGATGAGCACTGGTACCAGACCAAAATCTCAGTCATTGTTAAAGACTAAAAATGAAATGTGGCAGTGATAAGCTACTTATAGTTTATGTTCAGGAGAGTGTGTAGCTGCAGCGTGGCCAAGCCTCAACTTCACATTCAGCGTACAACAACTTTTAGATGTAATGAATCTTGAAGCAACACTGTGTTATTCATGAGGGATGTTTTTTTCACTCAGGAGTAGATTTCTCCATTCATTTATCTACACATCATTCGCCCCCGTGACAGACATTTGGGCATGGTCGCCTTTGACAACAGTCTCCAGAAAGAAATGAACTACTCCATCCCCATGAGTCAAACCTTCCTTACTCGCGCTGGCAGCAACTCTGGACATGAGATAGCGAAAAGAAGATAGTGGCAACATTGCTCCAATGGGCAAGCGTAATTCAGATTAAAACATCTTCCTGATGTCATATGCTCACTTTGAAGGTTCAGCTGTGCCAGGGAAACCGCCACCGAAAACAGTCTGGCTCTTGCTGGATTTGCTGCTTGTGCTTTCAATGTGGAAAAGAAACAAAACTGTCTCCACAGTACAGGATGGATTGGGGAGATAAATCATCTGATAACTGATACTCACCAGTAACTCATTTAATAGGACAAAAGCATTCTCTTGCAAGTAAATCAAGAAGAAATCACTGGTTCTGTTGTATGTGGATAAAAGTTGCTGTGTTAAAAATGCCAACTTCCTAGCACGTAAGCAACTCTCCTTCTTCTTTCTTTCCAGGTCTGGGCTATCTCTAATCCTGCTACATTACCCCTTAAGCATCTGCAGGATCCCCTTTCCCTTTCATTCCCTTTTCAGTCAATATCACTGCAGAATATCACCTCCATAATCTCTCCTAATTTTGTTGGGGTTTCCCCTTCCATCCTGCCCAAAAAAAAACAGCTGTGTCAGGTCAAAGCACTGTACACAGCTCTCTACAGGCACAGGGAGCAGTTTGGGAAGATAACACCGTGTGCTGAAAAGAAATGGACATTGTGTAGTAGGAGACAGGATGTGCTAACCCAATGTGCAACGTAAGATCTGAAATCCCTTTCACCTCTCTTCTGACTGCTACCACATCCTAACTGTACAGGTAAGGCCATGCCATGCTGGAAATTACATGCACTGCTTTACATTGCATCAAGCCCTACAGAAGATCTATTGGATGCCCAAAGACACAGTTGGCTTCTCTTGTTTTCTTCTCCCCATGAGCACTGAAGTCTTTTCTTTCTGATGTTGGAATCAAACAATGAGAGCATTCATAAAAACCAGATTCCAAGGCAGCTTTTAATAAATAAGCATAGACAGTGCCCAGCAAGGACATGAGAAGAAATAGTTTTGCTGTGTGATCTAATGACTGGCACATCGGGGAAAGCTGAAGCCATTCTTATAATGGGTGAGTGGCCAACCCTGACCCATGTTCTGACCCATCAGTCAGGACAGACAGAGGTCTCAGCCTCAAAAACTGCCCCAGAACAACAACTTCTGCTGGTCAGCAAGCTCAGCAAATGATAGCCCACCAGGAGAGCTGAAGGGCTCATAGAAAAAGACTGATAAGACCAATAATTACCAAGTCATCCAAAGGCAGCTTCCATGCCACCCATCCTCACTGCCTCCATTTGTGTGGTCTGCAGTCACCACACATCATCTCCCACCTTACAGAATTCTTATGGAACTTGACCCTTCTGCTCTGAATCATTACTGACAGCAATTGTTTGCCACAGTTTTTCTTCCACACCTTCTTGCAGTAAAAATCAGCATGGTAAATATTTTTCATTGCCTAAATTGCTGGTAGAATTTACAGGTACTAACTGACTACGTATCATTAGAAGTCACAACCATAGGAAAACTAATATGTAAACCATACTGCCCAAGAACACAATCCTGAAGTCTTGTAGCCATGATAGAGCAAGAACCAAAACCATAAAATGGCTAAACTTCTTGGTAGTGCTTCTGCGGCACAGCTTGGAAGACAATATATTTCTTAGACTACCTTAAATTATAATGGTTCAAAGACAGTAATTTATTTGAGTGAAACGCAGTCATGTACTGTTACACTCCTTTTGGATGCATAGTACAGTATTATTACCTGTAAGAAGGTACCCTGCTGATTTATCTTGGATTCTTAGAAGATCAAAGCCAATAATGTGTCCCAATCCCAGTAAGGCTCTCAGTCAGGTTACTTCCATGGGACATGCTGGAGAGCAGTGTTTCTGAAGTCCTCAGACTGCTTAGACTGGATATTCCTCCTCTTTCCCTGCCTGGAGTCCACCATCAACTTGTACACAGAACAGTCTCTCCTATGCCCTGTTGGATGCCCACCTGGGACAGTGGGGATAAAAATCTGTTGGAAGTGCTGATCATTCACTTGTGTGCCTATCAGAGCTGTGTGACCCAGCCTTGCCACCCTCCCCACAGCTGAGAGTCCTTCTTTGTTGACTCTGGGAAAGATATTCTTCCTTAACCTCAACCCACAACAGAACACAGTTCCACCCTTTTCAGAGCTCCTTCAAAATAGGAAGCACAGATTTGGCCACTTTTGCCCCCTCTCAGGCTCCCAGAATGGACAGTCTAACAAGTTTAAACCAAGACACAAGAAACTTTTGTTTTTCTAAATCATTCTGGTTTTATTCTTTTTTTTTTTCTTTCTTTTCTATTTTTCTTCCCAGTAGTTTTGAAGCTACTTATCTATTTCTACCACTTAAAAGAAAATGTGAACTTGATAGTAATCTGTTCTATTGGGCATGCCATCTGGCTGATCTGTGAATGATCTGTGAATACACTAAATGGGCCAAAAACACAACATATACATAGCACAGACTCAGCTGCAATGTGATAAACTCCTTTTCTGTTCATGTACATGAAAGAATCAGGAGCTGGAGGTCCTACACGATGTGATGAGAAGCAGGGGCATGGGAGAAAACTGGAGGAATAGGATATCTCCATCATTGTATAAGATTCCTTGTGATGTGATGCCCCTAAAGATGAGGATGTAGATAAGAGTTCAGGAAAACTGGGGAATTATAGTAGAGTTCACATGAAACCAGGCTTTGCTAGTTTCGGTGCTCAGGAAAAACTAAAACTTGAAAAATGTTGCTTAAAAAAAAATAAAAATAGAGTTCTGTGCTTGTTTGGGCTTTGTATGCTTATTTTTCTTTTGCATGTAAAACTTTTCCTTCTTTGAGTGTGTTTAAAATTTATATTATAAATGGATTCACTAAAAAAGACCAGTAAATGAAGGAAATTGGATATTTTCAATCAATCACAATCAATCTTCCTGCTTATCAATATGCTGTAGATGCAGAAGATCTCACTATCTGAAGCCTCTTCTTGTTGAACTTGAACAGTGTCTACTTTAACTGCCTACACAAAAAATAACTGCAATCACTGTCAATTCTTTTGGATAAGAAGTCAGAGCATGTAAGGTAACTGCCACCTGGTGAACCACACAGGAAATAGGGGATGCCAACACTTGCCAGTTCATTTTGTCCAGACATGACAACATTACTACAATTTCTTCTGTCTCAAAAAAGAGACTAGGAAGAGAAATGATGTTCTTCTCCAGCTCCATGAGTACATTGGCACTGATTTGGCAGTGATTTGGGCCATGTTTCTGGTATACCTTTCTCCAGCACTTTCTGAAACCAACATACACTCTGTTCTGGATTTCCGGCTCAACAGTTCTTTGGACTGTGGCTGAGCCTGGCCACTTTTCTGAAGAAATCAACAGCAGTACACAATCTGCAGCTAGACAGACCAGGAGGAGAACAAGTGTGCATCACAGAGGCCTAGAAAGACATGTCAGCCAGCAAGCTGGATTCTCATGATGACAAGCCAAACAAGCCTCCAACTCCAATGACAGGATGGTTGACAGTGATTCTAGTTTTATACGTCAGGAGCTTTGTGGTAAGTACCAAATGATCAGGTTCTCTGGAGCTTGCGTGTCACCAGTTGGGCATAAAACTTTTGTATCTGGACCAATGTGTTCTGTATCTCTTTGGCACTGAGATACGTGAGTGCACATAGCCTTGCAGCATTTCTGAGTCAATGTTTTCCTGCTCAACTTGTGCTCTCTGTTTCTGATTGCTCCTGTATGCCTATTCTCCACATCTCCATTTTGTTCTTTGAAACAGTCTTGAGGATTGACCTGAGGCTCACATCACATATAGTCCCAAGACAAATCATGCCCAGAACAAGATCTCAATCTGAAGAGAATTGTAGCAACAACTAGGAAAAGACTTACCAGGTCATGTTATGCATTCCCAGGGGCCAGCATATGATTGTTCCCTACAATATGTTCTCCAGGGCTTTGTCCAGTTTTGTTTAAATGATTGAAATAACAGGGTTTCTGCTCTCTCCCTTAGGAAATTATTCCCTCATCTAAGAAATCCAGCTATTATGACTTTTTTTATACACAGCCTGTATATTTCTACACTGCCTTTTATCAGTGTTCTTCTATTGCCCTCATTCCAACACACCCCATTTCTTCACATCATTATTCACTCCTTTATGCTTCTTGGAAACAGTAACAGCTTCGTCCTTTAGTCAATATTAGCTATAAACAGTTGTTTTGGTCTTGCAGCAGGGAAGAAAACAGATTAGATTCAGGTTTTGAATGTTGCTTTACAAGCAACTCCTTATGTGGTTATTTTTACTCTATAACTTTTGAGATCCCTTCTGTTCTCCACAAACTTTCAGGAGCTTTATGCTAGAGTTATGTGCAGTGCAGGTAGCATGATTATCAATTCCCCGAATTTCTAAATACCCTCTTTGGGCTTGAAAGACTGGTCATCACTATGACATAATGATCTCTTCACATTCCAAACTGCACATTATTGCTGTAAGTATTATTTTTCCTCAATCTCTGCTATAAATGGCTTTCTTCAGCAATTCTAACTTTTTTTCCTCAGTTGTTTTGGTTGCTCCCAGTTTATTGGCAATGATCTGGAACTCTCCAGAAGGGGAGACAGAAAGCACTCTCCACTGGCAGGGCTGGCAAGATGATGCAACCAGCACTCCAGGGGATTAGGAAGAAATACCTAAGGAAGAATCACAGAGGCTTGTGCCTTAACAAGAAACCAAAAATGACTATGTTTCTTCTTCCTTCATTTTGTTCTGATGACAGAAAACAGGATATAGGAAATTTCTGATCTCACTTTGTTTTCTTTTCAAACTAAAAGCACACCAACTCTAAGCCTTCATGGGATTAAGCCTTTCAGGCTTGCCTGAGACCTCTCTGAAATTGACATTGCCAGGGCTTTGGAAGCGGGATCTCAGCATAAAACCCCACTAAATAAATGTTACCAAAGGCCAGCACATAGCAGAGTGGCTCAAAACATCAGGCACAAATCATTCCTGCTGTAGTAATCACCTTCCCAGTACCTGTGATGTCATTATCCGTAGCAGTCCACGCAGCTCTATTTGCAAATTAATGACATCCATAGCTGTCAGAGCTGCTGAAAGATGCAAGTGGCTTTCAGTGAAGCTGTTCAGCTGTGATTTCACTCAAGCAACTGCATTTTGCCTCCACGACTCCCTCTGCGCAATGAAGAGATTCGGAAGAGCACAGACAACGTGCCATGAATTTGCTTGCTTATCTGTTTTTATCCTTTGACATGTTTATTGCAGATTGTTCCCATACCAGAGAAAAAATCTTCACAAAAATACTAATAGGTACATAATATTTTGAGCAGTCTGTCTGCTGCTAGAGAAAGCAGGGCTTCCACCATGTAAAGGGGCAACTAAAGATTCCCACTGTGCTCAGCTTTGGTCCCCACTAGATAACCATGTCAATAAATCATTTAAGAGAACTACTTTTAGTAACACAGATAATATTATATGAACTCTGATCTGGACATAATTATACAGATGCAAAAGCACTGTAGTGTGCGTCCTGGCAGTTTAGCTTGGTGGAAGCACCAATTTCTCCTCCTTCTTTGCTCTGACCCTTTGCTTGTGACCACTGTAAGGAATTAGTAAAATGGACACAAGCTTCCCTGCTTCTAGGTCTCTGCCATTACAGATTTCATATCAGTTATAGCATTTGTTGCACCCTTCTCTGAACAAGGAGCTCTCAAACACGTATTCTGAATCTGGCTGGCTGCATTTTTGGCCAAGGCTATTTTCCCCACAGACACTAATTTTCTAGCAGCTTTATTAGCTGAAACCTGACTTCAGTGAACTGACAGCCAAAGCAAGTGAAGTTGATCATAAATTCCCCCATTACATCACATCACATACAGATCGAGCAGTGATTCAATTGAATTTATAGACAGATTTCATCCAAGAGATACACGTTTGGGGTTTTTTTAATGAAAAAAAGAAAAACATTTTGTTCAAATCTTTGGATTAAGCTCACTCTCACCAATGTAAGATTTCAGATTTTTTGTTTTTATTCCCAAAACAGATTTATATTTGGGAATACAAGTAAAAAGAGATGTCTAAATTTTCCTTTACAAATTTTAAGTGTATTCTCACAGTGGACTTTGAAAAATTGAAACAATTCAACCACAATACTTCTGTGAGAAAAGAAATTAAATTATTTTTGACAAAGCACTTTTTCATATCATAAAAAAAAAGTTTATGAAAATATATTTCCCAACTCGACTGTCCTATTCAGTTCTCCACTGAGCCAGTACTACCTCAGAGTTAAATTTATCTTTGCACTTTGAAGACAGAATAGCTGAGCTAAAACGTGAAGGTCAAAGTTTTGCAATATTTTTGGGTTTGTCTACAAGAAGATTTTCTGGAATCGCAGTAACACTGCTGCAGTTATACCTGTCTAACTCTCTAGGCTGGCACTTTCATAAGAAGTCACCTCACCACACTCTTTTTTTTTTTTTTTTTTTACTAATAGCACCATTTGTCTCAACTAAGCTAGCACATGCCAGGAGTGTACACTGCCAATACTTTTCTGCATCAAGATGAAACCAGAGCCTCTTCCCATGGCATTTTGTCCCAGCCAGCTGAAAATGTCTAAGAGCAGTCAAGCGTACTAGAAACTGGACACTGAGAGATAGTAAATCCAGAACTTGTCTTCATATACAATGAAAACCTCCTTCCTCAACAGGTGGAGCTCCAACTCAGCAAAGACGTCTGACTCCACAAACCAAGCTGTAAGGCTGCCCCTAAATTCATTGCTGTTACAGCTAAAAATTTCTCTATTCTAAAACCAAATTTGTTCGTGGATTGTTCACATAAAAAACAAAGCCCCCAGTGTGTCTTCTCTATTCACAGACTAATAGCAGATATACCCCAACAGCCTTTTTTTCCCTCTAGGATGAATAAACCAGTCCCTGCTAATCTTTGCATTATACAGTTTCATTTTCATAGCAGTTTGTGTCTTTTCAGCTTCAATACAATTTTTTGTACATCAACAACCCAAATTTAGATACAGAAGAACAGAAATCCAATGCTCCATTTGTGCAGACTTTGAATAGTATTCCATACAATTTTAGAATAGTATTTCATACCATTTTAGACATATCTTGGAGATAGAACTTGCATTTAATTTGAAATAAAGTGCTGAATCTTGAGCCTATCAGCCTTTGGATCTCAATACTAAAAATCCATGAGAACTTAATTTGTCTCACACTGATGAAAACTGAGTAATTCTTGGCGACCACGAGCTCACATCACCGTAACTCAAATGCACACAAGACTATGGTTTAACTAAAGGCAAGTGTTTGAGCTAATATGCTAGCATTAAATGGATGCTAAGAAGAAACACTGCATTAATTGCAAGTCAGTCTCTCCAGTGAACACCCTATGAAAAGAAGGATGGTCTTGAAGCTGACAGGCATGTCCCAGTTAGTTATTCTGAAAGTGGCTCAGTTAAACCTCTTCCACACATTTCCAGTTCTCGGGAAATTCCTTTGCTGAGACCAGTCTAAGATCTTTCACCTCCCCTTTTATTTCTTTATTGTTTACAGACATCTACCTTTTCCATGTCAGCCCCGATAAGCACATTGAGCAGCAAGATTGCAGGAGGCAGCAGACTGAGACACCATTTAATGCACCTGACTAAGCATAATCAGAGCAATCCATCACTTCAGTTTTCTGCTCCCAGCCAAGAGGAACAGTCAAAATGAGTGGGAAGAAATGCAAAGCCACTTCCATAAACTTCTTCATACCCCACCCTTCACCACTTCTCTTTTGCTGGGTTGCAAACAGTATGTTACTGTATTATTCTAGTACCATAACTCTTTGAGTTCCTTCTTTCATTTAATCCCTGAACTCCTCCACATAATGTATCCCAATAAATTGAACTGACAAAATACTCCACATGATTTTTCTGAGCAGACATAGCCAACATTTGAACAACTCTTATACCTGAGAACCAGAGTGGTAGTGACTGTCAACAACCAGAATAACACAAGATGATCCCTGACTCTTCAAAATTCTCCCATATCGGAAGCAACCATCCACACTTTTCAAATGGGGATACAAGACAGCAAGAGGATCTGATCATGAAGAATACAGACCAGACCCTCGGTAAGGATCTGAGCACAGTTTTGTGAAGTCAGAGTTCATTCTCCATCTGCACATTTCCTGAAATCAATACACATAATCAATAGCTATTCTTTATTTGCTTGGTTGGTTGCTGTTATATCAGATGCATTTTCAGACTTGCTACCTCACTTGTTGCTGGGTCTAATTTGCTTTGCAAAACCCGAAGCAGGTTGATGAGCTGATGCCACTGAGGCTGAAGTTGTTCCTGAGTACTGAAGACCTCCTGACTTCCTGACTGTGTTGCAGAGGCAGAATTTCAAATTTAGCAATGTTTTATTTGTCTTTGCTGAGGGCCAGCTCTCAGCCTGAAAAAAACGTGTCTCCAGGGGAAGACTCCAGTAAGCATCAGCATATCTGATCGCTAACAGTTGATTCTCTTACTAGGCAACTAGGTGGAAAGCAGCCTGAAGACAATTAAGCTGTCTTTATTCAAATTAAAACAAAATCATCTATGACTGCACAGCATCTCAGATACTCCCATATTTGCTGCCCTTTTTCTTCCACTATTTTCTTTCTCCTGCTTCTCCATAACCTCTCCCTTCTTGTTGATGGTATCCATTCCTCTTCTTCTCCTGCTCCACATGAATCTGTCTCACGTCATTCTCTTTGCTTTTCTTCTACTGGTTTTCATTTGTTTTTGTACTCTTCCCCTCTGTTGCCCATGTTCCTCTCTCATTCTCATCTTCTTTATCTTCTTTTCTTGACTATACCTGCCTCCTTAGGCAATTCACAATAGTTAAGAGAACTTCACAGCCTATAACCAATCTATACAACAATTGTTCTATGACCATAATTGCCAATTATAAACCATCGGCCTTATCTTTGCAGACAGGATTAATTCTGGCATGATCCATTATAAAATTAGCCATCCTTGGCAAAGCTTCTGGCCTTTAGTTTTCATAAGAACCCAATTAAATGCCATTTGCACAGTCAAGCTAGAGCAAAGCTAAGAGGAGACAGATATCATGAAGTTATTAGATTAGGAAGTAAAACAACCACGTCTCAGTTAGTTCAAGTGTTTGAACACATTATATAGCATTTCAGAGGTAATACAGGCAAAATGAAGCCGCTCTTAGGCATATTCCTCCTTTCTTGCCTCCCTAACAAACTGCTGGGAAACTCATGCAGCAATAGCAAATGAAATGCAGAGGAATGTCACTTTCAGATCCCCAGACTTTGGGTTTGCTTAGAAGGCAACATCTACCACTCCAGCAAAAAGGTTAGCTCCATGGGGACACTAGAGCAATGCACACAGCTTGCAGTCTTTCCTAATTAAACACACACACACGCATCATAATAAGAGCCGCTCTCTCACCTCAGGGCTGGACCCCCAGCTCAGATAAGTCAGCAGACTGCCCCAGAGGAGCTACTGTGATTTACGTCAGCTAAAAATCCAATTCCCAAACCTCTATGCACATAGCAGAATGGTAGAGTAGCTGGTAGGAGTCTGGGTTTAATGAAGCCTTGCTCACTTAGATTTTCATCATTTGAACATGAATCTGTATATATATGGATCACAACCCAAGCTTCACCTCTTCTCCAAATCAGCTTTTGATTCTCAGTGGATAGTGCTCTGGAGCTGGCATCCACAAGCTCCATCCTGCTGGAGTGATTTCATCCCTCTACCCTGCGTACGATTCAATGGAAAAAAATACGCACATTTGCTAAGCATGCCCTATTTTCTCATCACACAGGTCCCCCAGATCACTGCGTTTGACATGATTTTGAAATAAGGTTTCAAACCGTAAAACAATTCAACCCAACAGTTTTTATACAACCTGCAACATGTTTTGTTCATTGTGAATTGGAAAATTTTAACATCTGCCTGGTCCCCATATCTATTCCAATGCAAAAAGACAAGCATAAGTACCACTACTAGGAAACCAAGGATCCTACTGCAGTTGTCCTTTAGAGGAAAGGAGAGACAAGATGCTGTTTTAGAGTAAGATCTGTAGACTCCTGAAGTTTGTCAAGGCCAAAAATCCTGGCATTCAAATAATTACAGAGTGATAGCATGTCCTTTGGGAACTTGGTTCAAGCTGTGATGACCTACACAAGTTTTACATGAGATTCCTGTTCTGCACAGCTCTCCACCCACCCACAGCCAAAGGATCAAAACTCAGGGGCAGATCAGTTTAATTTATGGCTGCTTAAAAACAGATGCTGGCCCTCTATTTATCTCCATCAAGAGAAAAAAATACCCAACCTCCTCAAATGAAAAGCCCTGCAGGACTTTGCCTGCTTGAATGTGAAATGGAGATTTGACAATAAAAAAGACATTTCATTTGTCTTATTAGTGGCTGACTACTGTGGAAGGTGTTCAATCAATTAGACTGATCTCGGACTCCTGAATTATTGATAGAGAGAGCTGGATTACACTCTCAAATGCTTTTAGCTTAATTGCCCAACCCATCATTGCTTCATTTTCTTTTCTTTATGCATATAATTTTTTTCTTTTTGTTTCAGTTTTTAGCTATAGCAGGTCACCGGCTCTGATCCTGTTGTTTTGCTGTTACTGGCATTTCCAATGCAGAGAGAGAGCACTAAGGGCTTGCCTGGACAGTACTGGCATCCCCCACAAACTGAATGGGACCAAAGAAGGGAATGGCACCTTCTTGCTATAAAGAAGTGTGCAGAGTTCAGAGGTGCTCCACTTCCCCTCTCCCTTCTACTCTACATTTTACAGCTCTCAGTCCCTTTCCAGGACCTTCCCCTTCATATTCATGATCCTCTTCATTTTGTGCCCTCTTTTCTTCCCTTCCCTGACACCCAGAAATGTAGTACAGCACTCAGAAATATGGCAGCAGCTGACAGATGCCCAAATGAGCATTCTCACCCTATCTCCGGCCATACCTGTTTTCCCTTCCCCACTCACAATACCTTCCACCCTCTTCTCATTTCCTCGTCATAATTTCTCCTCTTCTACACATTTTCCTCCATTTCTCAGACTGGACACATCCACTCCCTCCTCCACTTCTAGCAATGACAATTTGGTGTAAAAATCAGCAAGATTAAGGAACATGAGCAAAACAGTCAAACACGGCTGACAGAAGTAACAAGTGCAGGGGCTTGGAGTAATCCAGCATGCATGCAAGCCTCAAACGGCAGTGACCTCAATTGTTTAATTCTCATTGATGTGCCAGGACATCAGCAAAGACAGATTCACTGTATTTGAGTGTGCTCCACAATTTATGGACTAAGAACATATTAAATGCTTTTACGTTTGGTTCCCTGCAAGTCTTTTGGAGGCAAACTTAAAGCACAGAGACAAGTGCAAATGGATTTATAAGGACATGGGAATTATTTCACAGCGAGAGAGGAAAGAGAGAAAGAAAAAGAGCAGAGTGAAATGGGAAAAGATAGGGAAAAAATGTGGAAATGGGCAGAGAGAAGAGGTGTAAATAGAACACATGAAGAAAGAGGTAGAGAAAGTGAGAAGGAAAAGACAAGGAAAAGTTTGTGGAAAATGATGGATACACACTGTTTGGAAGGACTAGAACTGCTGGTGCTGGATTTGAAGTAAGTCATTTCTCTGTTAACAGCAACATGACATGATCAACATTCTGAAAAGAGCACAGTACTGGGGGACATCATCGGAGGAGAAATAAAAGCTACTGCAGTAGAGCTGCAGTTGAATAACACGATCACTTGTAAGGATTTTTTAAAATCTCATGGTTATAATAGGATACATCTGAATACAACTTATTTTCTGAGAAGCTGTCGCGGATCTATGCTGTTGGATCTGTACAAGATAAGAAATCTCCGGGAAATTATTAGAAAGATACATAATGCTGGGAAATGTGTCATTTGGCAATTTTCTAGACTGCAAGTGGAGAATTATTGTAGATAGCAATGCTTAGGCTCTATCTTGCCTGAAAGAAAAGGAAACAGATTTTTCCCCCCTGAAATAGTATCAGTTTGCAAGATGCAATTCTGTTTTAGACTTGGTTGAGATGAACAGTGAGGACACTATGGAAAAGTGCTTGATCAAGTATTGACCAGTTCTATTTAAATTACATATTACAATATAAGTAAGAGCAGGTACCCAATCCTTAATGAAAATATAAAGGGATTAGCGAGTGAGTCAATTGGTACAAACAGAGCAAGGATGATGAAAAGAGGACATGAAGTTTCTCCATGACAAGTGCACAAAGAATACTAGGACTAGATTACAATAATTACTTATTGCAATAAATCTTGCCATGTATCGCAAGTTTGCAGGACTTGTTGCAAGAGAATAATTGACAGAGGCATTTAAATAGAATGGGAAAATGACAAATCAACAAATACGTATCTGCTAAATTGCTATATGAAGGAATGAGAACTGTCTAACACTGAAGGAAATAGAGAAGGGGTTTGGGATGTGTAAGGAAGTAAGGCACCTAGAGCAAAAGGAAAGAGCTCTGGTTTTCAGCAAAAAGGAGATTACTTGATACCCAGACAAAACAGAGATTGGTAACTGGGGTAGAGAACAGGTAACAACTCCTGAACAGCTCCCCAGTGCCTCAAATGTAGGAACTGAATAACCTCATATCAGAATTCTCGTTTAAAAAAAAAAAAAAAAGAAACTGCAGGCATTTCCTTATTGCATTCCAGCGAGATAATTAGCATGCTCCACATGCAGAATCCCTAATGAAAATGAGCAATGCTAACGGATTAAATAAGAAATGCCAACATTTTGTGTGGAAAGGAAGATAACTGGCCCAGAAAGTGCTAATGGATGTGTTTTGTGGTTAAAGAGACGCTTCTGTATGGAAGCTTATGAGCAGGACAAGACTTCAGCATGACAATGGATAAGCAAACAAACGTCAGAGGAAGGAGAAGATGACGCAGGGGCAGCTATCCATGGATCACAGCAGGCTGCAGGCACAGGGCTGGATTCTGGTGGATTCTGAAGCTAAAGCTGAGCTGGAGAGAGGTCCCATCCCTGCAGGAACACATGGAGCTCCTTCAGGTAGGGCTCCTCTTAGCTAATATGTTCATTTCTTGGATAGAAGTGGGATACCAGCGATGAGAGATGACAGCTAGTGAATCACAAACACACCCACAGCCAAAGAGGAGTCTGTGGCTCATACCACCAAAAACTACAGCGAGCACTGGGAAGGTTGTCTCCAGATACCCCTGACAATATAAGAGGCAAGACCTTCCTGCTGCAAGACACAGCCTGAAGACTAACAAAGAGCTGAATGAAAGGAAAATCATAGAATCATAGACCATCCTGAGTTGGAAGGGACCCACAAGGACTGTCAAGGCTTCACGTAGGACCAACTCAAAATTCAAACCACTGTCCAAACACTCCTTGAACTCCAGCAGCTCGGGGCCGTGCCCACTGCCCTGTGCAGCTGTTCCATGCCCACTGCCCTCTGGTGCAGACCCTTTCCCTAACCCCCAGCTTCCCCTCCCCTGACGCAGCTCCATGCCGTTCCCTCAGCCCTGTCGCTGTCACACAGAGCAGAGCTCAGCGCTGCCCTCCTCTGTGAGGAGCTGCAGCCGCCATCAGGCCTTCCCTCAGCTCCTCTGCTCTGGGCTGAGCAAACCAAGGGACCACAACCATTCCTTACAAGTCTTGCCCAGAACCCATAGACCCCTTTATCCAGGGTTTCTCTCCAACCTTTCATCCCCTAGTCTGTAAATGATCTGCTATAAACATTTTAATCTCTGAGTGCATTCCAAGTGAACAGGCAGACATAGCAGCATGTCCCAGTCCTGCCCTGGATCTCAAAGGAGATCCAGAGCTGTCCTTCAACAGGTCAGAGCCAGCAGAGACAAACTGTACAAAAATGAGAGATTTTTTGCTTACTCCAAGGCATCCCAGAGAGTGATTTCATTCACAATAAATCTCTTTTCATAACAGCAGCCATAACAAGAAGCTGGGCTGTTCTTCCTCCATGCATTTAATTCTACTGATTGCATTTATTCCCAGTTTAAGGTGCTTAAGTGCAGAATTGGGTCCAAATTTCCTTTGTTACTACTTCATGGTGTTCTCCTCTTTAAATTTTTCACTGCCTGTGTTTGCCACAGTGCAATATTCTGATAGATTCAGTCTTGGAATTTCCTTGGCCATTGGCATAGTCTAGCTGATGAGACGCTCTCCTATTCGCAAGAAAGAGGTGGCACATAGAGCTGGAGATGCTGAAGACATGGGACCTGGATGGTCCCAGTACAAGATTCTTCCTACATACAGCCACAGGTCCACCCTGTGACAGCACCATGAGATCTGGGTTGGCCTTAGTCCTTCATGGCTCCCTTCCAGCTGCAGGCTTGGTGAGATGGTGGTGCGTGCCCAGATCTCAGATCTCAGGGTATTCCCAAGTCTATACCCAGGACATAGCTGGAGATCTTAGAGATGTCAATCAAACTGCAAGACTCAGGGCACAGAACAATATTTGTGGTCTATATCTAAGGTGCTCAGACACCAAGTCAGTGAAGGCACAGCTGTATGTGAGATTAAAGCCTTTGAAAATGACTTCAGCATAGTATATTATAGTCTCCTTTTATATTAAATTAAAAAAACAAAACAAAACATGAGTAAATACCTGCAAGTCTGGATAAAAAAATAAACTTTTTTCTTTTTTTTTTAATTCTCATTTAAAGAAAACTGACCACTTTTCCAGAGCATCCCATAGAAGTGAATAGTATTCCCTTTTTACTAGTTTGGGATTGAAGCATTATTAAAATATACAAACTCATGCAAAAACATCTTTTTCACCTTTTGTGGACAAAGTGCAACCTGTTTTTTTCTACGTTGCCAGTGGCAGATTCTCCAGCAACTAACAAAACCAGTTGTAATGCAGCTCCTCACACTATCATACCTCCTTATGGATGGAGTACTGCCACCCCAAACCCACCATATTTGCTCACTTACCCTCAGCATCCACAAAGACATAGCCTGATAGAGAAGCAAACTCATTGCATTTGTGCTCAAAATGTCAGTGCATCCACTCAGGAATAGTTCTCTTTCACAGAGTTACTGGCAGGCATTTTCCAACACATTTCTTCATAGTACTTAAGCCATTATGTTCATTACCCAAGGCACTTCCAGGGGACCAAAGAACAACTGAAAGTACTGGCCACACTGATGATTAACCCCAGACTGTTGTCACCTCCCAGCTTGAGTATCACAGAATATAAGTTCCCTTGCATCCTGTCAGGGTCTCCAGCTGCTACCACAATACAGATAAATACTATAAAAGTTCCTTTTGCACAAGTGAATGAGAGAAAATGAGAAAGAAAAAAAAAAAGAAAAGGAGTATCCTTTAGCTATTGTGGGGGAAAAGAGGGATACTGAACAGACAGGTGTAGAGGAAAATCATAAAATAGAATCACAGAACATAAAATCATAGAATAGAATAGAGGAAAATCATAGAATCATAGAACATCCCGAGTAGAAAGGCACCCATAGGGATCATAGAGTCCAACTCCTGAAAAAGGCCATGAAGAAGGCATGAGGACTCTGGAAGAATGTTTCCTTTCATAAGCTGTCATATCCCCTCCCCTCTCACACATTCGCGCATTGCACTTCTGAGTTGTCAATGGAAGAGAGTTCGGGCCATGAGTCTGCAGAGAAGCAGCAGGAGCCTCCTGGGACTGCTATCTGCTGTGCTCCTCCAGCTCAATAGTCCCTGTTGCTGCAGTTCTCGAACAAGAAAGACAAATCTGATGTAGTCCCAAGGGATGAAATGCAATCCTGCACTGTTAGTTCTGGATTTTACACTCACCCGCAAACCAGAGTAGTGGAAATATTAGGCAAGGGAATCTATTACCTGCACTGCTCAATGAGGCTTTTTTGAAATCCCCTGTCCCCCAAAGAGAGATGCTTAGTATACACTGGGGTATCGAGACACACTCATTTCCAATTCCAATTCCCTTTTAATCTTTCCACAAACAAAGAGACTTCCTCCCCAGATCCGTCTTCACAAAATTATCTCCCACTGACCCCTGCCCAGCTTTTCTGACCTTCGCTTGCATACCTTGGGGAGGAGCACAGCTTTTTGGATTTGCTCTCCAGTTCTTCCATCACTTCAAACAACCTTGCCCTTCCTTGTGTTAGAGCACCTAGTGTTTTCAGTAAACACTGCTTTCAGACCCCTTTTCAACAGAGACATGGTTTATTGTCCCCTAAGTAGCCCTTCACAGTTCCCCTTCTCAATCAGCACTGGGTAATGGTTTCCTAGGGACCATAATACTTAGCTGCACAGTAATTGAATGATATTATTAACAGCAGCAGCATCTGTGTTGTCTGTTTAATTAACTGGAGAGCAAATGAGGCCCTAAGAGTCATTAGTCTGATCCTTTATTGTTTTCCTAATGATCTGCAGCTTCTCTTATTTGATTATTGGCTAAGAATCCCCGTTACCAAAAAATGCACTTTTAATAAAATAATAACAAAACAAATCTCTACATTCCTCAATATATCCTGAATGATATTAGTGCAGATTAGATAACTGTAAACTTCTACTCTAAATACTCCAAAGACACCATCTCTGCACTCCTAGAGCAGCGTAAGGGACATAGAAGATACTAGCTTACTTCAAGAGAAGAAAGAGCAAAGCTGCAATAAATGTGTTGGTCCACAACTGGTAAATGATGAGAGCCAGGCTCATCCAGCTATCACTTTTGACAATTCTGCTGGTGCTAGAGGAGGCAAGACCACTCTTGCAGACTGCTGGCCACCAAGAAATACTACTAACTCACCACTGCTAATCACAGCACTTCATTCTACTTCTCTGTTGAAAAAAAGATGGGAACCAATGACAAAGGCATCCTCTCTCTCCTCATCTGGGCTGAACCTACGAGCAGTCCAGCAGCAGTTCCTACATTTTTATCTGGGAATTTTTCGCACCACTGCGACATCCACCTGACAGCAACATGATCCCACAGTGCAGTCGTGCAACCCCACAACTCTCCTGTCACATGGGGGTAGGAACTAGATGTGGTTGTGGAGTCATTGCTCCCTTCACACCCATTTAGCAGCCATCCTCCTTGGGTGTTTGGGCTGAAGTTCATTGCTTGACAGCTGGTTATTGGCTTCTCCACAAGGGGCATATGGAAATTTCCACGAAGATGATCCGAACTGCAATTATTTAGCTTATCAGGAAGCACAGGCAATTGGCATTAACCAATTAAGAAAAAAAATCCCATCTCAGGCAGGAAGAAGATCTTGCTGTTTGCATGCCTAGGATATTTGCTCCTGGAAAGTCTGTAAGCAGAGGGTGTCAGATACAGTCACATTCAGATCGAGGCACGTAGCAAGCACTGCATCCTATTTCATAGACATTCCTGGAAGCCATTACATAGCCCTTCTTCGGCTTAACCTTGTGTAGCTGATAAAACCCTTGGTATGTTCGCAGCAACTATCATACTGCAGCAGGTTCCTGGGCTGCCAACTGTATTTATAGCAAATCCTGCCTTCACACCACCATCACACCAGTTCTCTTGTACACTTGTGAACTTGGTGGCACTCTGTCTCCAGGTAACAATTTTGAGATTATTGTGATCAAACATAGACCTTAAGAAAGAGAGATGACTTCTCCTTCCTTGTCATCAATCAGTATCAAAGGCAGATGGAGTGGAAGGGCATGGCTCTATTGGTCTGTAAAGGTTTAGAGATGTGGTACTTAGTCATTTTTTACTATCACTTGTGAGCCTGATAATCAAAAGGGACCTTTGGTCCTATTTTCTGGACATTTGTTTGCAGCTTAGGCTGACTCTTCACTAGACTAACTTCTTAGCTACTGATCAGCCCCTTCCAAGTACAGATGTCTCTGTTTCTGACCATTTCAAATCGTTCAAACTTCCAACTAGACAAGGGATTTACTTTTAATCCCCTATTTCCAATCATCACCCTCTCTGGATCGTGGTGCAACAGCAGCCATTGGCTGTTTCCTATTCACTGTATCAATGAAAAATCAGTGAATGAACACATGAACTTTCTGGATTCCCAAAATTTAGAATACAGCAGCTCCTTCACACTGGGTATAGTAAAAGGTAAAAATAAGAAGTCAAAGAAAGCTGCCTGTTCCCTGGATGATGTTGTCAATAAGAAGTCAAAGAAAGCTGCTGTCCCCTGGATGATGTTGCCAATGTGATTGCTTAAAGGACTTCAGACATCCATTCTTCTAGGTCCGGACGGTCATCTACAACTTCAAATATTTTTAAAAGGCATTTTAAAATGTCTCCAAAATTGTACTGAAGTCTGACAGGTGCAATCTTTTGTATGATTCAGTTGGAGATTAACTCCTTCCAAAAGATAGCTTCCCAGCAGCAGTTTGGTACAGCAGGTTCCAGTACTGATTGGAAATGGAAAAAGGGATATGTGTGATATGCTTCAAAGAAAAAACTGCATTATAAGACATAAGATCATTTTTCTGGCCAGCTGCAAACCAGCTAAGTGACTACAAAGAGTCCTGGTCTTCCACACCTGCTCTTCACAGCCTCTGTAAATTGGTATCTGTCCATCAAAACGTGAAAACACAAAAATGTTCCCAAAAAAGTCTGATGATTTGTGATTCTTCTTGTTAGAGTCCTCCTTGAGACAGCAGCTTGGGCAACCATCCCACTGGATTTTCCCAGGCTCTTCTGTTCATGTGATTTATGGGCAAAATATCTCACAACGCAGCTTCACATGCATTCATAAGTCAAGAGACCTGCTTGTACACTGTTCCTTTCTCCAGATGCCCAATCACCTTTACCCCTTTTGTGCACTTACCTAGTTACAAAATACCAGCCAACTACCATACATCGTCATGGGTGGTTATTTTCTAAACTCACACATCTGACCACAAATTCATAGTGTACTCAACCTGGATTTTAACACTGCATAATTTCTCCTTATTATTGCTAAGTGCTATGCCCTTTCACTAAGCCAAATTATTCCCCTCTTTCCCTGGTTTTTACATCCATTGCATTTTTGCAGCTTGGTAGCAAAACCCCTTTTACTCATCCCTTGGATAAACTCTCCAGATTTAACCCTCCACTAATATTTCACACTACTTTCCCAGTGCTTTTTCTGCATTTCCTGGTTATATATATATCTTTTTTATTTCAGTGCAATGAAGTCTGAATATGTGCTTTTACTGGAGGCACGAGAAGGGGGAATCCCTTTTCTCAACAGGATGCAACACCAGCCTCCTTGTTTCCTTCCCAGTGTCAGATATTGGCAGAGAGCAATACAATCTCCCCTCAGACTCCTTTTCCCCAGATTAAACAGCCCCGGTTCCTTCAGTCTCTCCTCATAGGCCATATTCTCCAAGCTCTTCACAAGCCTTGTTGACCTCCTTTGGACCTGCTCCAGCACCTTATATCAGGAATGGTGTGGTGAGCAGGACTAGGGAGATAATCCTGTCCCCGTAGTCGGCATTGGTGAGGCCTCACATCGAGCACTGTGTTCAGTTTTGGGCACCTCAGTACAGGAAAGTGCTAGAGGTGAGGAATAAACAGGGAAGGTTCCCAGCTCTGTGGAAGGGATCAAAGACAGGCTCCTAGGAAGATGAATTAAAAGGAGGCCCCACATTTCTACCAAATGATAAAGCAGGCAGCAACTTCACATGCTGCAAGAACTCAGCCACTGCCAACAGGAAGTGCAGAGAACTAGAAATCTTGGCTCCCAGGTTCTATTCTCCACATGAAGCCATTGAGCAAAACTACATAATCCACTTAAACATGACTATCATTTTCTGATCTCTGGATGTAATCAAGTGGCAAGATCAGTGGCCTCACTGGCCATGCAGAAAAGGTGCATAGGAAGAGATGCCAAATTTGGTTTCACAGGATGTTCTCTGCTGCATTTGTCAAAACAAGGAGAAAGCAATGCCCACAAGAGAAATCCATCGGGTGATGCAAACATTATACTGGAATCTGCAGGTTTCTTTACCCAGACAGTGGTCAAATTTTTGGCAAATCATTTCCAGAAAACTTGTTCTTTGCCAGAATTGCTATTTCACTGACTTTTGCATTGAAACAGCTTCCTCAGCCTATTCAGCAGATCTTCTCTGGTGTGTTTGCGGGAGCAGGAGCTAGCAGGAAATAACTGCACTGCTAACATAGAGCAGGACATGCATGCTCAGTCCTTCTCTCTATTGGTACATCATTTGCCATTCCTCATCATCACTAGAGCTCTGGATGACTGACAGATTAGGGATAGTGGTCCTCGCATTGTCTTGTGTTTCAGCTCTGATGATGTCATATTCAGCTTTGCTCCTGAATACATGAAACAAGGCTGTCTTGGTTAGTGGAGCCTTTCACACTCTGTCTCCTGGCAGTCTGATCCTCTCATCCCATCTGAGCAAGGAGTTCCAAACCAACAGAGGACAAAGTCTGATTTAGGGTACAGTAAGACAGGGTAGAAAAAAGGTCTAACTTGGGGTACAGCATGCCTATGGCATACTGTGGCTGATGCTGCTGTGTTGGAGGCACCTGGCATGAAGTTGGTTAGCTTCCTATTTTCTTGGTTGTGTCATGGAGAAATGTCTGGCAAGGGATATTGGGCATATTTTGATGGGTGGTCATGATCAGCTCTTGTTTTTATCTTGCTGGAAGTCTTACTGTTCTCCATGGCCAACAGAAGACGTCAGAGTAGAGAAGACATGGGTACAGCTACACTCTTATCTCCCCACCATCTCCTAGAGAGCATGCCCAAGTGACATGCAGAGGCAAGAATGATGCCTTTACAGCTACACATACACATACACACAGCACTATATAAACACATATGTATACATACACATATATATACACATATAGCTATACAGTAATAACCAAACTTGCTGCCAGAATTTCTCTCTCAACCAAGACCCAACCATTACTGCCATAAGCTTAAAGTCTTTAGCAAAACATTTCACTCCATATATGACCACCTCTGTATTTCAGCAGCTCTGAAGCAGAAATGAGGATGTGCTGAGGGCAGCATCAATAGCAAATGAAGGAGGCTGTGAGCCTGCAGCCAAGTTAGGAGCAAAACCCCAATCCAACAGCTCTGCTGGTAATTAAAGTACAAGACTATCCTTCTGCTCAGCCACAGCCTAATTGTTTCCTAAACTGGTTAGCTTGCTTTTTGCCCATGTTCCAACTCCATAAGATTGTCTCTTGCATAAAGCAATATGTCCCATCTATTCAGCTTGCATTTAAATGCCTTGTTTGTGATGCCAAGACTGCTCCCAGCAAGGACTGCTGATCTTGTCCTGAATTCCTGAATCACTTTGTAATGCTGAGTGTTCTTTGGTTGGTAAACTCACAGCCATTGGTAGGAACAGACCCAGGTCCTTAGTACTTGTATAGATATAACAAATATTTTTATAAGTAAAATGCAATGAACCTCATTGGCCAGCCACAGGATTGTTTCTAGTAGAAATGTCCCTCTAGTAAAAAGCGATCAGTCTTGCACACAGACTCAAGAAAAATCTTAGCTGTTACCATAGGATAGATTTGGATTTGTTGCCTGTTCTGCCAATGAAAAAGCAACGGTCGCTCTTTCCAGCTCTACCTTCTTAGCTACTTGCCAGCCCTTATCTGCACTACATAACACATACAGGATGGCCATCAGGCAATTTGCCAAAACCTGCCAGATATTGGTATTAACATCCACAGAAGCCACGGCATACACACTATCACTATTAATCATTTGTATAGCAATGGCCCACAGAGCTTATAGGCGTGTACCAAGTTCTTTTACATCTGGATTTTGGTAGGTGATAAAGCATGAGATGCTTAGAATGAACACCCACTTAAGAAATACAGGTCTCAGAAATAATGGGTCTTCAAAAGTGTTGGCAGATGAGCCTGTTGATGATGACTGTTTCCAAGGTGAGACATGTCTAGTGGACCAATCAAAGCGGTCACCAAGGGCACTAGCTCTCTGTGCAGATCCTTCACCATAACCAGGCTTAAATATCTAAGAAGGATTTGGAAAGCAGCATCAATGGCTGGATACTAAGCATATGACTACAACTCCATTAGCTGACATATTCTCAGAATGGGATTTTAGGACTTTGATCAATGTTGTGACATGTTTGTTGTGAAGACAGTATTCTACTGGTGTGGAATTACAAGACACAGAAATAACATTAAGTCTTATAGGAAGTAGGGCAATCTAGCCTGGAACTTAAAACAATCTCAATTTTGTACCAATCACACACAAAGAAAATGGTAGATCTTCTTCAGCATTATGCTTCTAGCAGCACCATTATACAACGGTTCAAAGAGGAGCTCTCTTCACGTAAAAACTCTTCCATAGTGAGTAATTGATATATTACCTGTCAGGAATGTCTTTTTTCTTTATCTATGCAGAAAACATTTTTTTACTCTGAAATTCACAAGCAAATATGTTATCTCTGCCCTCAAAATTAGTCAGCTAGAACTCCCAAAACTTGGCCTCATCCACTGAGCAATAGTCTGCTTTGCATGATGATCAAAAGAGGTAAGAGCTAAATCATGCTTCAAGAGAATCACTTCAACACCTACAGAGACAGGAGAATAACATTTAATTTCCCTAGCCCCTGATGAGCCTGATTTCTTCCCCTGTAATCTAAAATAAATAACCTATCAGCCCCTTCACCATGTGGTCCGCTACAAAGCTGTTCAGTTTAGCATATGCACTTTACTGTCCTCATTGCATCGTTTCATATGAGTTCACATATAAACCATTTTGTCCATCGAAAAGCTCACTCAGAAAAGAAGACATGCATCTCTCACGGTCTACATTAGCCACCATCACCAGTGACTCATCCCTCTGCAGCAAACTGAAACAACTTAGCCTGGATAATCCTGTTTCATCTCATTTATCTCCCTGTGGTCCCTTCTTGTTAACTATTTCACTGCTGCCCTCTGAGTTACTGAAGATACTGAATGTACTGAGGGACAATATGGGTCAAAGTAAGTCCAATTTTGGGTTTCAGATGTTGAGAGGAACATCACCATCATGCATCCACCAGTCTGCTGTAGAAAGGAAAACGATGACATTCTTTTGAGACATGGAAACTACCACATTATCACTTGCACATAGCAGTCTACACTTCTCAGCATGGAGGGCAAAACAAGTCCCCTGCCAGGAAGCACAATGGATTTGCCTCTAAATGCATCCTATTTTTATATTAGAATTAAATGTGACTTGAGCACCTTTGTGCCTGCAACAGATCAAGCTGGCAGTCAGCAAGCTCTGCCTGTCACAGACACCTTCTGTGGATCCCTTTTCTCATGCTGCATTAAAAACGGAGAAAACAGCTCTGACCTGGACCACACTGAGGCAAAACCTCGGGTGCTCATGTCCTTCAGGTAGGTGCTTACACTCACTGGTGGAAACAAGGCTGCATGGACTCGAGGTGAAGAACTTCAGCATGTGCTGCAAGTGCTCATGCTTGCCTGCAAACATCTGATGCCTCTCAGGTCTGAAGAGGACTCAGGAGAGGAGCTCCTCTTATTGTCAAAATGGGCATAGACTGCAAATAGCCACCTGGTAGAGGAGTACTTCAGTAAAGCACAACTTAGCAAGCAGGAGAAACAAATCTATCACCTCTGAACTTTCTCTGAGTGAAGGAGCCAGTACAAGTAGCAGCTATTCATACCAATATGTTTTCTACCTTTACCTCAGGTAACCCTTAGATTCTTACTAAATCTTGCTGGGGCTTTGGGAGGAGAGAGGACGTCAAGGCCAGGACCAGTACATTGTGCTCTAAATGATTGATCAGAGACTTACAGCTTGCTTAAAGTAGTAATTTGATGATAAAAATCCTAACAATATCCTGCTCCCTTCAACTTCAATGCGTTATAATCTTATTTAACACAATGAAAAAAAAAAAAAAAAAAAAGAAATATTGTAGTGAACAGACACCAGAGGGAATGTGGGCTAGAAAAGGATATTACAGTATCACTTCAGAGAGCGCCATAAATAAATCTTCACCAGAGATAGGTAGGCAGATTGGGGCAGCGCTTCACACAAAACTGCATTGCTCTGCAAGACAGTGACTCATCAAACTCCCCACCTCTGATAATCAGTCCAATCAGGTTTTCATTAAGCAAGGAAAAAAAAGTCAGAGAAGGGAACCATATCTGAGCCTGGCTAGAAAACATGGTCTTGCCATCAAAGCATCAAGTTGGGACACTTGATGAGTACAGTTACTCCCTCCCCTGCTCATTTTCTGCTGCAGCTTACCCTTGTCTGAGCGGGCGACTGGAGTGACAACTTCCAAAGATGCCTTCTGCAACTTGATGACTGTGGGTCTCCCCTCAGTTCACTGGCTGTTCTAGGATATTAATAGCACCTACATAGTGGATTTGGCTGCTTAAAAGCAGACACATGTTTAAATAGCTGATGCACCTTGTTAAATTTAAAATTCAGGGTATTTACTCTTGTGCCTGTAAGCTTATAAGCTGATGTCTGGCCATGCCTCACGAAAGACTCTTAGCTGGAGAGTTTGGGTCCCCTGTGTTCAGAGCTCACTTCTATCTCTCAGACTACTCTGAATTACAGATTGGTAAGGAATGCATAAGAGAACCTTACTTGGTGCCCATCATCAAAGTAACTGGGCATTGCTCAGGTGCACGTATGCAAAGCAACACTCTTGTTACATCATGTTTTGCTCTGGTTTCCTACCTTATCTATAGGATGACTGTCTTGCTCTAATTATTGGAGGAGATGGCTGCTATATTCACAGACAACCAGAAAGGTTTAAGATTCCAAGACAACTTGTCTATCCTCAATTTATTGCCATCTTGGGTATACTCCCTCCTATACACTCTCCAACAAATCTTTTCAGTTGCTTAATTAGGAAGTTATTAATTGGCTTCCATTTAGCCAACTATACAAACCATCTCCTTGTAGAACTCCAGCTGGTACCTCCACTCCTTGAACTACTTTACAGTGCTTCTAAACTCAGGTTTGGTGAAGAACGGAACAGGAAGAACTAAGCCTTTTATCTTTAACCTTTGCAGACATCTCTATCCAATTGCCCCAGACATATTATTTGTTTAAAAAAAAAAAAAGACATAGATAATTCTGCCTGTGTATAGCCCAGGCCACATGAGCACTCCTCAGGTCTAAGACTTGTGATTGTTTTGTTTCCCTTTTCCAAAATCTTCTCCTTGTTCAGAATGAAGAGACACTGAAGCCAGATAAAGGTTTCCCATTGATTTCAAAGACCACTGGGTTAGGCCTCCTTGTCAGAATTAACTCCACACTCCAACTACTCAACTCCTCAGGCTGACAGAAAAATCCAATGATCCTTTTCCATTTGTCTTTTTTGCTTTTTTCCTCCAAGCTGGGAGCTTTCTACATCTACCCTCCCAATACTAAGCCAAAAGAAAATGGACACTAAGCAATAGCCCCTTCATTTGCAGTCCTTCCCTGGAAGCAGTACTGACCCAGGGACTCGAGATGCTGCTGAGGAGGAGCTGCTCTGTCCAATGCGCTGCCATGTGGATTAAGGGAAACTTAGAGCCATGACCACATAAGCTGTACAGTTTCTAAGCATTCACAAGCTTAATTACAGTACTCTGGCAGGATTATTATGATAATTATGATAACACTGATGATCACAAGAACATCGTGATGTTACCCCTCAACCATCTTATCTCCTCCAAATGACTAACACTGATTTCTGTTTAAAAGTTCTTCTGTATACCTCTTCCTTCCTTCTTCTTCAAGATTAGCCCTTCAAGATTCTCCCCTGCCCAGTTGCACCTTCCATAAAAATGAGAAGGGAAATTCAACCAGACAGAAGTATGTAGTACACAACTGCCACTCTGTGCCCTGGTTCAGACTCTGCAGCAGAAGAATAGGGCAATTCATGCCCAGGGAAGAAGAGCTGTGCACAGCAGCACATATCACTCGTTCTCAAATGAGGTCGTTGATTTCAAAGGAGAAGCATTTATATGTGCAGAACAGCTACTTACGGTTTTTCACAGCTTTATGGTTGTTTCCTAGCTCCAGAGAGCTCAACTCACGGTAAGTAAAGCACCTCAATTTCCAAGTGGGAGGATACTAATCTAAATCTAATTTTAATATATTACAGCTGTCTAAAATGTTTGTAGAACAGTTTCTTTGTTAAAAGAGCACATACAGAAAGAATGTTAGAGGATGAAACAAGAAGAATTTGTCCATATCTGTTTGCCTTCTGCATTCCTAGGCCTCCATACTTTACTTAATGCATGACTCCTGCAAATAGGGTGTCTTTTTCCATTCTACGGAGCCACTTTGGGTCTTGCATGACACTCAGACAATTACTACCAATCAACTTATCCCATTAAATTTGCATAGTTCCTCTTCCTCAAGACCTTCCTCAGAAGGAAGATAGCAGACACAGGCACAGAATCCACAAGAGTCCCTTTAAGCACCATGAAACTATATTTTTACCCAGCTACCACTTTCCCATGTTATATTAATCACAGGCTGTGAGATCCAGTCACCTAAGCACTGCAACTAAAATCTGACCAACACTGGACAGCCCAGGAAAGGCAGCAAGTTTCCCCACTTGGCTGAAGTTTAGAGATATCCTTGGTCACTTCGCCTTTGAATGCTGTCCATCTGTATAATTAGCTCTTCAGATTATGGACTTTTTCCTCACACCACCCTGAAACATGCTTAACTGCAAATAAGGACATACAGGGAAACTCAAACTCATACTCCTGGGTCTGTACTGAAGCAGTGCTCTCCCTGTATGATCTTCATGACAGAATGAACTCTACAGTGACATTAAGCATTAATATATATAGGGATCTCAATGCTGCCTGTGAAACAGCTTTGAAAACATGTTAAAACCAAAATCAGCTGCTTGTGTTACATATTCAGTGCAACCATGCTGTAAGAGCAGGAAACTCTGAATCTTCGGCAATGGACTTCTGGTAGTTGGACACTGAATGCAGCCAATAAGCTCTCAGTTCCTGGTGAAGTATATTCCTGATTGAGATAAAGAATTTCTGTTCTGAATTCCATGCTTTCTTATTTCTATAATTCTATACGTTCTATAATGTTCAGCCTGGAGAAGAGGAGGCTCAGGGGAGACCTTATTGCTCTCTATAACTTCCTGAAGGGAGGTTGTAGTGAGCTGGGGGTCGGCCTCTTCTCTTGTGTCATTAGTGATAGGACCAGAGGGAATGGTTTCAAGCTACGGCAGGGGAGATTCAAGCTGGACATGAGGAAGTATTACTTTTCAGAAAGGGTGGTCAGGCATTGGAATGGACTGCCCAGGGAGGTGGTGGAGTCACCAACCCTGGGGATGTTCAAGGAAAGACTGGATTTTGTGTTGAGGGACATGGTTTAGTGGGAGCTATTGGGAATAGGTGAACGGTTGGACTGGATGATCTTTTAGGTCTTTCCCAACCTTGGTGATTCTATGATTCTATGATTCTATTTCTGATTTTCCAAATCACCTGGCACGGTGTGGCCAGGAGATATTACAGGAAAAATATGAATAAAAGTGCCAGAAACTGCTGAATATAATTCTGCTTTCTTTCTGATCTGGGACTGAGCGTTCATAGCCTTGTCCCATGAGCACAGCAGTGGGGATTATCATGAAATGATGGCTTTGCATGCAGCAAGGCACATCGGTGTGAGGAGGAATTTTGAATGTGCAGTTATCACGTCACCTCCAGAGCCACAAACATCTGTGTTTTTCCTTGACAGTCCTTCTGCATTTTCTGCCCTGATGATATCCATTAAACTCTCCTCTCTTCGTCTTTCCTCGTTGCAGCTCCAAGGAAACCATTTGTGCTTTTGTAATCAACATTGGCAGGAGCAAAAAATAAAAGGGCGGTGCAGAAAGATCAAGCTTTTCAAATCAAACAGAACATCTGCACGGGTGACTTATAATAAGGAGAAAATAAAACCTCTGATAAACATATTGTAGAGATATTACAAAATCCTTAACACTGTCAAAGTTAAGCACTCTTCACCTTTGGGTAGATTTCCCTTTGCACCTCTTCAGCAGAATAGATCTGCCACTTAGTTGTCTGAGAGCTGGGTTGAATCAAACAGCACAAATTTTATCACTGGGATCCAAATGAGCTCAGAAACTGAGCGTGAGCCTGAATCAGGACTGCTGGATTTCTCCCAGCTGCAGCCATAAATAGGCAAAGAAAAAACACCACTGTTCAAGTGATTTTCTGATGAAGTCTCTGGTGACTGGAAAAAAGGCAAAACCGCACCCATTTTTAAGAAGGGTAAAAAGGATGATCCAGGGTAACTACCGACCTGTCAGTCTCACTTCTGTGCTGGGAAAGATCATGGAGTAGATCTTCTGCTAATGCACATGGAAGACAGGAAGGTGACAGAGGAAAACCAGCATGGCTTCACCAAGGGCAAGTCCTGCTTGACCAGCCTAGTGGCCTTCTATGATATTGTAACTGCACCATTGAACAAGAGAGAGCCACTGATGTCATCTGTCTGGACTTCAGAGACGCTTCTGGAATGGCACCCCACAACATCCTTCTCTTCAAACTGGAAAGATATGGATTTGATGAGTTGACTACCCAATTCGAAGGATTCTATGATTCTACGATTCATTAAGCACTACAGAGAATCTTGGTTAGAGTTTTATTTGTTTTTTTTTTTTAAAGACTGACAGACATTATCAGTGAATATTAGGTTAGATATAAGGAAAAAATGTTTTACAGTGAGGGTGGTGAGGCACTGGAACAGATTACCCAGAGACGCGGTGGAAGCCCTATCCCTGGAGACACTCAAGGTCAGGCTGGGCCAAGCTCTGAACAACCAGATCTAGCTGTTCATTGTAGGGGAGCTAGACTGCATGACCTTTAAAGGTCCCTTCCAACTCTAAGGATTCTATGATTCTATGATTTCACAGAATCACAGAATGGCCAGGGTTGGAAGGGACCTCAAGGATCATCAAGCTCCAACTACCCTGCCACGTGCAGGACCACCAACCTCAACATTCAATACTAGACCAGGCTGCCCAGGGCCCCATCCAGTCTGCCCATGAACACCTCCAGGGACGGGGCATCCACAGCCTCTCTGGGCAGCCTGTTCCAGCACCTCACCACTCTCTCTTTAAAGAACTTCCTCCTGACCTCCAACTTAAATCTCCTTTCCATCAACTTAAAACCATTTCCCCTTGTCCTTCAGTTATCAACCCTTTCAAAGAGTTGATTCCCCTCCTGTTTGTAGGCTCCCTTTGGGTACTGAAAGGCTGCAATGAGGTCATCCCGCAGCCTTCTTTTCTCCAGGCTGAACAAGCCCAGCTCCCTCAGCCTGCCTTCATAGGGGAGGAGCTCCAGTGCCCTGATTATCTTCGTATCTTTGTACACTATGCACTGGGTCCACATCTAGGAAGCCTGTACTACAGTTCAAAACTACCATCAGATCTCAGCCATCTGCAGTTTGGAAGGAGGAGACCCATGCTGTGATACTAGCTGTGCACAAGGGCTTTTACATGTAGCAGCTTTTGTGAACAGGGTAACATTTGCACATTGATATACCTTCCCATTCCCTGGTCTACATTAGTCCACATCTCGAGTATTCAACAATACTTACCTAAATACTATAAATATTTATATATTTGTACATTTTAATTAAATATATAAGCATAAATTACAAAAATATGCATCTGCCTCCAAGAAATACTGTACTCACCATGGTCCACAAACTGAAAGTTGCTGTCATACAGCCTCTGAGAACTTCTCCCTTCTGAAACCAGCTGTCCTTAATTTTCTGCACATTTCTCTGTACTTACCGCTTCATGAAAAGGATTAAAAGGCCAAAAGCAAAACAAAGGAGTGGAAAACGAGCTCTTCCATGTGAGTATTAACCCTGCTAAATTCGTCAGACCTAACTTATTCATCTTTCCACATGGATTAAGCCCCATCACTTTCCTTTCTTGCTGTACAGATGAACCACATGCTGCTCCTCTCTCATTTTTTTCCTATTTGCACTGTCATTCCCCTTCTCAACAGAGGACTGAATACAGCAGGTGGTAAAGATGAAACAGTAGTTCATCTGATTATTATTAGCCACATCATTACTATTAGCCACAGCTTCCTCCATCCTTTTCTCAACTCAGCTGAATGGTCCTTCCACTGCTGAAAGCCTCCACTGTGTACTGAGCAAATCCCTTCTTTCAGATGTTGACAACGATGCCCTGAGGTCTAGGTTAAAATGAATGCAGAAATCATCACTGAGTACAAGGCATTTAAATCAGCCCTTTTGAGAACCATTGCCTTGTGCTTGGCTATACTGAAATTCATACTGGCATTTTTTCAGGTTTATTTGGCCTTTATGGAGTAGCTTTCATTCCTCAGTAGTGTTCACTAACCTGATTCAGGGTGGACCTTGTTATTAACCTCTTCCCATGCTGAGAATTGAACTGTTAGCCCTCCTCTTTACCATACTGAAGCCATGTCTGTACCTTCCTTCTCCCTCTACTGTCACCAAATTTCTTTAATAGCTCCTCATAAGGAGCTTTTTCTAAAACATCTTGAAAATCTAAATTAATAATTTTTACTAGTCCTCCTTTATCTGCTGTGCTGTTAATCTTTCTAAAGATTAGATTGGGGGGTTATTAACAATAGAGACATAACTTATTATTTGTATTCAGGTACAGCAGCATTCAAAGACATCAGCAAAGATTAGACCACAACATGCAAACTCTGTCTACACCAAGGCAAAGTCCTCATCCATTTGTTCACAACCTTAGTCAAAACAGAAAAGACAGTGAAAGGAACAATTTTTTACTCTACTTTAGAAAATGTAAATGAAAGTATGCAGAATTTTACCCTTAAAAACCACAGAAATTTGTTACTTCTAACTTATACTGGTGCTTTATTGCCCATTATAAAACTAATTTCTCAGTTTTCCTTTCAGCAACTGAAATAAAACTGAGAAGTCTATGATTCCTTGGATCACCCTTAGTTTCTATTAAATAGATGGATACATTGGCCTCTCTCCAGTCCTCCCTGATCAAATTATTCATCATAAATAGTATTTATTATGAATAAAACCCTTTTTGGTTATCAGAATGTTTGGAACCATCTGATTTTCTTTAAATGTATTGATTATTTATAAGGATTTGGCAATAGACCTTAAGTTATTTGCAACCAATCTTCTTTGACTCTTCACTTGTAATGATCAGCTCCAGGTTGGTACCCCAAATCCATGATACTTTATAACTGCTCTCATAAGTCACACACTACGCTGGAAAATCCTTGATTGGTGATAAATTTATTTATCATCGATGAAACACTGAATGTCACTGTACTCTGAAGATTGGAAGGTGCTTTCACTCATTTCTTGGGACTCTCAACGTACTTGCAAGGAGAACAAATTGAACTGAAGAAAGGTAAATGATCCCAGCCACAAAATACAAAAACTACATTTTAACTGCATCATTCTTCCTTTTCACCAGATGGTTATGGCGACGTGCCCATAATGTGCTTCTAACAGAACTGGAGCCTTACAATCTCCATTTGTTCCTCTGCCATATTGACTTTGGCTTCCTTTCAGTTTCTGTGTTGTCCTCTCCTCACTAATTCTTCCGTAGGCAAAGCATGAGCAAAGAAAGAAAAAAGCCAGAAAATGGGATCCCAGATTATCTAAACACCCAGTGTCAGGACAGTCTGTTAGTTGCTTTGATACGATGCATTTGCAGGGGAGACATTATGTCAGAAATACTCTGGCTTACAGGCACTGAGCTTTGCTTGTAGGAGTAGATCAGAAATCAAAACCCAGGTAAGGAAGGGATTCCCTCCCACACATCTCTTCTCACCCTGTCACCCAAACCTTTTCCAGTTACAATATGAGCACAGTTTTAGAGTGAAGATTGATGCTAACAAGTAATTGAACTCCTCTGCAGCCATTTTATTGTCCACAATCGCCTCCCTTTCACCTTGACAGTCCACTATTTAGAGTCACTGCAACTAGTTTGTAGCCAGGAAAAATGAGATGAATCAACTGTTTATTAACCTGAGCAAGAAATGAATCTGAATGATGCATCACTTGGAAGCCCACAAAGCTTTATGAGAAGCCCAGTAACCTCTGCATGAATTAAGCCAGTAGGAGGGGTCCCCACCTCTGTGGAAAAGGGATCTACAGTTTCTAGCAACCTTGCTACTAAGCTACAGTTCAGGAGTACAGACGCTGTATTTCTCATCCATTTTAATACATGAATTCACCAGTAAATTGGGGAGCTTATTACCACTATCAATTTATTGTCATAGTAAATTTTATATGTGCAAAATGAAAGAAAAAAAAATCACCTGGGGACTAATCTTAGGAAAAGTGATGTTATGCAGCCTTCCTCAGTACTTCCTTATAGCAAAGCACAAAAGCTGAAGGGAGATGGGGAGGAAAGTGATATGAAAGATGGTGAAATGCTTGGGCTTGTTTCCATGCTGTTCACTGACTCACTAAAACCAAAACTTTCTCAGGCTCTGATTTACTACCATTTCACATATTCAAGTTTTTCCCTGACTTCCAGCAGTAAAATCTTTGAGGTCTGCAGTGACACAGTTCAATGGAAGCTTTGCAATCTGTGTTTAAACAGCCAGTATTCAATCAATATGTATTAGGAGATTTTTTTAATTGGATCTTTTACATCTTTCTGATTGACTTACTTTGCAAGCAGACACTTCAGCTTTCACAACACACATAGATCCCTGATCACTACCCTTGCTGGAAACTGCTAAGAAGACTCCAACTTGCTTGGGCTGTATGCTTTGCATCTATTTACCTCTCTGCCAAGAATCATAGCCAAAGTCTCCTGTGATAATGCCTTGCACACCAGCTAGAGACTAACACTTAGCAGGCAGAGGTGGTCCGAGCACCAAGGGTGAAAATCTAGTACTGCACAGCAGCCAAGGCCATCTGTCACCATCAAGCTTAGACAGAGGAAGAGTTCTGTCTGCAGAAAGAACACAAACATCCCTCAGTGTTTTGGTTTTATACCCCCATCATATTTTCAGTGCCAGGGAGAGTAAGTGGTCAGCTGACGGATCTTTAAAGATCAGCTGGATTTGGCTTTTCTGGTCATAGTTCAATGGTGCCCAGGTAAAGAAGAGGGGCATGGCACAGAGAATTACATCTCAAAGAGATAAAAACAACCTATGTTTCCAAGGGCACATGAAGAGGTGAGCAGAGATGTGAGACAGGGAACTTCCATTAGTGCTTCCTTCAGATAAAGAGAAACAGGACTAGCAATTTTGTAGAGAAGAAAATGAATCAATAAAGAAAAAAAATGTCAAGTAGTTATAGCCAGAGCTGTGCCAAATAGAACCGTGTGTGCCATAGAATGAAAGAGAGATACTTGGGACTTAGGATATTTATGAATTTATATATTTAAGATATTTTAGGATTACATGTAATCTTGCTGTTTCCAGTGAAGGCGATGGTGGTCAAACAGCCCATGGTTTGAAGAGCTATAAGAAAGGAGGAGACAGCCTCTTTTGTGTTGTGACAGGACAAGGGAAAATGGTTTCTAACTTAAAGAGGGAAGATTTAGATTGGATATAAATAAAAAATGTTTTACAATTAGGGCAGCTGGACCAGGACCTGAACAACCTGATCTAGCTGTAGACATCCCTGTTCATTGCAGGAAGGTCTGTTCCAACTCAAACGGTTCAAAGATTCTATGATTCTGTGGTGCAGCACAGAATCCAGTTAGTCCACCCCATTCTGACTACCCTCTGGTGAGGCCTTGGCCGTACATTTTCAGAGTGAACAGATCAGACATCCTACCATATTCAGAATGACACTGAGTGAGACACTGATCTTGAGTGAGTGACCGAGTGAGGCAGCAGATCTTGGAACAACACTGCAGGGAGAGCTGAACAGCCATCAGCTCCCCATCTCGCTCTTCTCCAGAGCATCTAACGCCTGGTGATGACATCGTGGGCTTGGGGGACTGAGGTCAACAATTTGCAAACTGACAGAGGCTCGAGTTGTTATTCTGTGAACTTCTCATGGCCTGTCTGCACCTCTATCAGCAACGCTTCACTGGTCTGGCCTGTATTAACTCTTGATCTAGAAGGGATTTTAGTCTTTACCATTACCCTCCCTCGCATGAAGACTCATTTCCTATGATTCCAACTCGCTACACAGTACCAATAGTTCAGACCTCTCCACACGACATCAGTGGGCTTGCAGATATTATTTAACCCTTACTGGGTCACCTGCAACATTTCACCTGCATTTCAGTGATACAGAAGGTTATTCAGGCATGTTGTACTGCTATTTTGGTATGCTGCAAAGTTCCCATCCTGCCCACCTGGGATGGAGGCTGAGAGTTTGCAGCTTCCCCCTTTGCCTAAGGACACTGCTGCTACCCAAACCCCTGGTGCTGCCAGGTTTTCCCACTGCAGGGAAATCCCTGTGTCAAAGCCAATTTATGGAAGGAACAAAGCAGAGTGAAATGATGACTTACAGAAGCACCACCTCAACACCAGTCCATCTTTGTCTCACAGTTTGGGCTAGATCCACACTTCCAATTGGACCTCTAGAAACTGAGATATCCTCAACTAGAGAACTGTGTAACAAAGATATTGGTGTGGTCACATAACTGTGGTTATCAGGATGTATTTCCTTGTTTATGGCTGGCAACATCTATCCTTGCGAAGGCTGCCAGATATGAAATATGCTGTTTCCCAGCCTGCAATAGCCAGGATCTTTATTTCAGTGAAGCCCACCTCTAACCTAAAGAAATGAGAGGCCAGGTTGAAATTCAGAAACAAGCCCAAGTGAGGAACAGCTTTCAGTAAATTGAACCATTAGCTTTACAAAGAATCACAGACAAATAAAATAGAGATCCATCTGATCCAAATCCTGTTCAAACACGAACACCCAGATTCTCCAGCCATTTTAGTGAGAGATTTCCACCATTTCAGTGGATTTTCCTAGACTGTCTAAAGCATGTCCACGTCTCTCCTGTACTGGAGAGCCTAGAAATGGACAGTATCCTACTAACCCCATCAGATCAAAACCAAATGAGTAACCAACCCTTGAGAAACCAATATTATTCCCACTGTAAACTATTCTTGAATCTTCCCAGCCTCTCATCTCCCATGTAAACAGATGCATGGCTAATAAATCTTTGCAAAACAATTTGGTACGGAGTTCAAGGATTAGGAAAATGTGTCACTCCTATCTTTCAGTTGTAGAGCAGCTGAAGTTTCTGAGTCAGATTAAGGCATAATTGTGCTTTATGTTCATTAATTGGTTAGAATCAGTTTCGTTTCATTGTCTGAGACCTTGGCTTAGTTGTGAGTACTGACTCTTGCACAGATGCTTCTTTTAAATAAAAGAGCACCCAACGCATTGGCAAGGCAATTATTCTGTCATCTGACATTTAAATCATAATCCATCTTTCCATCTCTTTTCTCATTAACAGGAGAGAAAACTCTTCAGGTTCTCCTGGTATCTAACTCAGGTGGGAAAAGAAAAAAAATCATGAATGTCCTTGCTTTTATGAATATCAGCTAACATTTTCCCCTCTGGTTCTGGCAATCTTCCATCTACCCAAGGAGACAGAGATATGACTCTAATATTGAACCAACCCATTCCACTTCTGGAGCCACATGGAAGGCTGAACATATGGACTGGATTCTGTTTTCACACTCGCACACATGAGGATTGATCTCATCAAGGTCACAGAGAGCTTTAGCTCCAGCAAAAGGCTGCACACAGTGTTATTATGTGCAGTATCTAAATCTATATCTAAATTACATCCCAACAGGACCCTTGATCTGCTACTGTTCTAACTATTTTAACATAAGAAGGGGTGAAGCATCTCCACATGTCAGTCACAGGCCAGAAAATTCATTTTTGCACTAGATTTAGTTCAAGTTTTTATATGGCTAAGGTTATACCTGTCCTTTCATGCCAAAGGACCCAGGTCTTTGTAATGAAATCCTACAGTCACAGGACAAAATTCTGTATAACTGCCATGACTGTTGATTTCCCTTTCATCTGTCCACAGGGTTGGTAAAATGCTTCTGAAACAGATTCTCTCTGTGACTTATGTCCAGTCCTGTGGAAAATGGTGGTATGAGGTGAGAACCAGGTTAGTGTGCACTGATTTAGGAAGAATTCTCCCTCAATTGCACAAAAGATGGGAAGCTGCTCTCAAACCTTGCACTGATCAGCACCCCCCAGATTTATTAGGGTCACCAAAGGGTCTCTAATTTTGGCTCAACTTTCATTTCACTTTCCTGGAATCACAAAGACGCCAAAATTATTAACTATCACTCACCTCACATCTATTTCCCCATAATTCATATCTGGTTCTGTACTTTCCTGTAACCCCTGGTAGTTCAAGGTTGAATTCTGTAATAATTCTTTTCTAGTTTAAATACTTCTGACACGTGAGCATTTGTCTCAGGTCAGTTATATCTGAATGAAAATGTTACAAGTGAGGTGTTACAAGTGAGGATCTCCTAAAAAGAAGAAAAAAGAGAGAAAGCTTTTTGAAGGACTAGCAGTGTGGGGGTATGCTAATGAACTGATCTGATACCAAGAGACCTATTTGAATTCTTGTTAAACTCATGCAAAGACATTGTATGAGTGCAAAAATATCTTCTGAGCAACCATCTGTCTGTAGCAAGCAAAAAAAAAAAAATGCAGTTCCTTATGAGTTCCCAAAAATTTCATTCACACCAATATCCTGTCCATTTTTGGACACTTCCCTAGGAGTATTACAGGATCTCTGTGGCTTGGGGATAAAACCTTTGTCCATCTCCAGAAGATCCCCAAAACTCACTTTCTACAGTAGATGCCGAGGATATTTTTGGCAAGTCTAACAACACCAACAAAGGGTAAAGGCACTTTTCAAAGTCATTTTCAGAGGTTTTTACTGCGCTGATATCCAGAGCGACTGATTCCAAGGAACCAGCATAGATTTCTCCCTTAGGCTCTGCAAACGCAATCCTCACAGGGATGGACAAAGCAGGTACCTTTGGTCATAAAGAGGATGAGAAACTGGCCGGAGAGACCACACACACTACAGTTTGATTATTTTGTTATTCAGGAGTAACTTCAGAAGTAGCACTCATCAACCAGATCCTACACAAAATTTCCATAGCCTGCACTGAAATTAATATATCATATTTATATTACTAAAGAACACTATCCCTAGCTACAGAATAACAGCAATTAAAACAAGGCAATTCATTTACTCTGAGTGCTTTTTCACAAGCTGAAAAGAGACTAAAATAGTTTATTTGCTTATGGAAAGTATCTCAAATCAAACAGACTCTTTCATGGCACAAACTTCATTCTCCATTGGGTCAAAGCTGGTCCTCAGTTTGCAAAGCAAGCATATAGGGAAAGCAAGTTTTGAGAGATTTTCTTTAGAGCAGATCTTGCTCATCATCAGAAAAAAAAAAAAAAAATGAAGTTAGCCTCAAGCCTTCTCTCAGAGCTCAATTCACAGCCTGGGACAGCCAAAACGCTCCATTCGCCTGTGAGCGTAGCTGTGATAAAATCCTTAAAATCTTTTCACCAACTATTCCTGAAAGAAAAGACCATGTCTGGCCTCAGAACACCTGGGACGATCAAAAGTGGAGCTAATCTCTCTTTTGTACCAACAGCCAGAGGGCTAACATAGAGAAGGACATATCATATGGATCCACTTGCTTTGGCTTCAAAAATCTGACCTTTTGCCCAATGGTGTGGGTTTTCTCTGCTCAGAATCCAAGCAGAAGTAAACACAGAATGAAAAGTTGGGAAAAGATGTGAGTTGATTGGAAGGGAAGTTGTGGGGAGACTGGTGCAGAGGAGGCTTGCTATGTCTACCCACCCAAATGATGGAGGCTTTCAGACATGCAGCACCACTGCCAGAGAAAAGGGAGTTGGGAACAGGATAGCAAAGGCACTTAAATGAAGTTAATGAATAAATGAATGAATATGCAATGAAATGGTTGGCAGCCACCAAACACAAGAGGTGTTCCTGTGTGGTAATTGGGCTTGGCTGCAACTTACAGTATTACAGCATCCCGTCTTACTAATAGAGACTTCACTGATACGTATGTGATAGCTTCACTGTGTAATAGGTAACAATATGCTGGGCTAATAATTCAGTGGGTTGATAAACCCAGCTAAGCGACTGAATTGTTTTGAATTTTAGCTAATTTGCCACTAGCCAATTTCATTCAGCAGAAAATGAATTACTGTGCACAACAGTGTTTCGATACTTGGGTTAACAATTAGCACTTTCAGGGATATTTCTTCCCTCCCACAGATCTGTATAAATGTTAGCTAAATAATCCTCATCAAGCATAGACAAAGAAAAGCAGGGGGTACTATTATAGCCAGAGAAGAAACTGAGGCAACAAATATAAGCCACTTATTCAGAATGACTCAATAAGACAAAAGAGAGGAGAAGAAAATAGAATCTCAACCCCAGTTTACCCACTAAATCAACTTTCTAGTCAGGTTTTAATAAAATGATCTGCACTTATTTGAAATAGCTTTTTTCCCTCTTTTCAAAAGGCCATCTCCACCCATGGGGCAGAAAAGGACTCCCTGGAAGGTCTGTCTGTCCCTCTCAATGTCTGTAGAGAGAAAAATAGAACCAGTGTGGTCACCCCTTCTAACAATACCATAAATACAAGTCCACCCTCCTCCTTGCTGGCTGCATCCAATAGATAGTACAGCAGATAGAAGTCTGAAAGAAGAACAAATGAGGACTAAATGAGGGTTATGTGGATTTCGGTTGGAGGGGTTTATGCTCTTGCAAGGTTGTGTGAGCTTGGAGCTAGTTTTAGAGGAGAATCACGATGCATCAGAGATGAGAATCACAGAGTGTGGGGTAGAAGTCAGATTGTGACTGATTTCTATTCCTAATTGAAAGAACAAGCAGCAAGTGTTGCTTTAATTATAAACATCTCATTATTTACACCTAATATTTCAGTAGCACCTTGGCTAGGAAGAAAAAAAAATCTTTTGTCTTCACTAGGATTCACTATTTCATTTCCTCTTCCCACCAAAAATCATTTTGCTGATACTAAAAATGGTCACTTATGATTATGATAAAGTAGCAGCACTTCTGAATAGTCAAATCAAAGGCAAAAAAGAAGAGAAATGAATCTGTTGATGAAAAGTTGAATGATTCAGACAAGAGAATTGATTATTTGAGTCAACTCCTTCAGAATGTGAATGCCATTGTTGTGCTTCAATTTTATTTTCTTTTATTGAAACCTTGTGGTTTAGAAAGTGAGAAAAAAAAAAATCAATCCTGTAACAAAATATCAACAGAGACCTAATTCTGCATCATTCCTTTTGAAATGCTTAGGTCATTGTGAACATGTGTTTGACTATATATTGACTCCATTATTTGTGGAGTCTCCCTTTATTGGAATGATTCAAGACCCGTCTGGACGCCTACCTGTGCAATCTATTGTAGGTCCCTTCCAACCTCTGCAATTCTGTGAGTCTGTAATATACTTAAAATAAGTACTGCAATGGTTTAAAGTGGTTTCAGATATTAAAATCTCCTTGAGTTAAAGCAGTGCATCTGTTTAAAAAAAAAAAGTCTATTTTCCACAGTGTTTTATGCTCTCTTATAATCTTTTAAATGAAAAGTATAAAGCTGCATTTACTTAGGTTCTGAGTTTTATTAAACATCTATTAACCAGAATATAATCTGATCTGTATTTACTTATGAACACATTCAACGAGGTCGATCTTTTTTTTACTTTATAGGTGTTGCATAGTCAGTAAGCAGGTCGAATATAACTAGGCTTTAGCTAACAAACAACACATCTTAAATGCAGTATGAGATCTGCACACTCTGAAACAGTTTTACATGTTACTAATGTTCTTTTCATCTAATTCACCATTATCACTCATGGCATTCAGATCTTAGAGGCATTCAGAACATTACTCTTAGACACCAACTATTTATTTCTTGCTTATATGTCTCCACCTCAAAAAACCTGTTAATTTATTATAACTTACCAAAACTTTTGAAATTGTATTTTAGAGAAGAAAAAGAAAGGCATTCCAATTTCATCCCCACTGGGCATGGTGACAAAGAAGGCAGGTTTGTTGGAAAGAAATGCCAGACAAGTGAATGTTAGGTCTGCTCTGCTCTGGCAGATATTTCACTGTAGCAAGTGCCAAAGCCTCTCTGATGTCCACTCTTATGATTCTGTTAACCAGTGGCTGCAGTGATGCCATGGCACACAGCTCATTTAGGGAACTGGACTGACATCAAACAGTCACTGCAGAACATGCTCCAGTCTTTAGCATTCAAGCAAATTCTAAATAAATTCCATTGACTTGAAAAACGTAATGCCTGATGGAGAACCTCCTGACAGCAACTCAGAGATTTACCTTGGTTGATCCATACAGCACGCAGTAGTTTCTACCACAAAACATCTTGTCCCACAATACATGAGAATGGGAACCCTGAGAAGATTTTAACTGACAGAGTTACTGAGGGCTTGGAGCTCAGATTTCCCATTGGCCTCAAATCTAGAGTAAAGAAGTGAATGAACTCCTCACTAGACAAGGAGAAACTACCTCAAGCTCTACTCCCTAAACAGTACAAGTTAAGTGACTTGAATAAAAATGCCTGACTTGAAGCCTTTACTCAAGCAGGACAGGCAACAGTCAAACTGCATAAAATGAAGAAGGAAATACCAGAACACAAACCTTAGTAAGTGTATAGTCCATTGTAAAAAGTCTATCCCAAGTGCCAAAAAGCAATCCAATAGAGAATCCATCAGTCTGTGCACATCCCAGCTGAATATGTAATAAATTTAACAGTGGGAAGAATGAGTACACAGAGCGTCAAACAAAACAAATACAAGCTGAGAAATGACAGTCAATAAAGCCACCAGACTGACATGGGAACTCACTGCAAATAAACTGGCATCCCCATAAGGCACTTCACTTTCATCTCACTTACTCTATGAGGCCTGGCCAAGGTCTTGGTGGCAATGCAAAGATTTCTGTCTTCTCCTCCTTCATCTCAGAGAGGCTAACGGGGTCAACCAAAAGTCATCTTAATGTACCAAACACTGTAACATAGGCTTGGGAGTTTAGTACTGGCAAAGCATTAGCATCTCTCATTGTACAATCCCTTACATGAAACCCACGGAACTTTAAGACACCCTAGGAAATATTATTTCACGACTGTATCAGCCCTCTCCACTCATTCACTTGGCGAAAACATCCCCACATCAGTCTAACTGATGTTGCTATTCTTTCTGGCTTATTTTTCTTTTTCACCATCAACTACCATTTTGGGGAGGCAAGCAAAAGGAGTGGGATAGGGGGAGGCACTGATACAAAATTCCACACCAAAATGGAAAGAAAAACACGAGCTTAATCAAGCACATCCCACAAACCTGTGGAAGTCCTAAGGACTCAAGCAGGAATGAGTGTTACCTGGAGAAACAAGACTGTGATTCCCAAAAGTGGGAGTTTACACTGACTAGGAACCCAGAGTCAGTAGGAATCTCTAACAGGAGGCTGTTCAAAAGCCGTAAGAGCCAAAACTCAAGTACAACTGTATCCCTCAAAGGACTATGCACAAACACCCCTTCTGGCTCCATATCCTCTATTGTACTGGAACAGTCTGTCTAAATGAGTTTCATCCATTTATAAATTTTTTAACCTGAAGTTTCTTGTAAAAAGCTGAAGTCAAAAATTAAGCAGTTAAAATTGTTTAAAATAGAATTTGGTGGGTTTTTTTTCTTTTATTTTTTCTTTTCCTTTCTTTTCTTTTCCTTTCTTTTTCTTCATTTTCCTTTATTTTCTTTTATTCTCTCTCTTTTGGGGCTGGTACTTGGGGCTAGGGATTTTTTGCATTGCAGATAATGAAGAATGCCTTATTCTATGGAAAAAAAAAGCATCCATCTGTAAGGAAATAAATAATGTGCAGGCAGTACTCATTTCTGCCGAAGATCAGAAATGGTTCACTTATCTAAAGCTTAGGGGGGAAAGAAACGAAAGGAAGAGGGGAATAAATAAGGAAAAATGGCTTGGAAGCCCTGCCGAGGCTGGAGGGGAGCAAGCACGCCTCTGGGGGGAGCTCGGGAACCACAGTTCTCCCCCCACGGGGCTGTTACCATTTCGCTTTCTATGCTGTTAAATTACGGGAGGAGAACAGCTTTTTCTCCCCTTTATCTCTCGTTTAAAAAAGAAGCATCCTCTTTCCCTTGAAATTCAGTTTGGAAAGTCAGATATCAGTGTTACAGCCTCTTGTCAGCAAGCTCAAGAGTAAATAGAAAGACAAGGGCTGAGTACAAAAGTATCAAGCCCTGATACCTTCCTCTCAGTGAGAATCTCTTTGGGGTGCTCGTTGGATTAAGTCCATGACGGCAATATCCCTGGCTAAGCCACTCAAGTACAACCACAGGTAACAGCAGGGATGCCAATGCTGCTTCACCTGCTCCCACGTGGCACATTTCCCACCAGTTCCTGCGTGGTTCCTCAGAGCCTTGGGCATTTCCAATAGCTTTGGAATGAACTAATCTCAAAGTATGCCACCCTGGTCATTCAACACCCATCCCAACTATCACCATCACTGAGGAGCAGACTAGTTCACTGGTGTACCCATGGTGAATCACAGCTACTTGACAACCTCCTGCTCAGAAGGACCCTACAAGGTCTGCACACCAAGGTATATATAAAAGTGCCAGCTTGACAGCAATCATTTCAAGCAACTCCCCCAGAAAAGGTTCCATGAAGATGCACTGCACACATTTCAGATGCTGCACTTGAATCGTGGACTCTCCTGCTCTGCCATTTCAAGGTGGGAGAAGGAAGGAGTTGCCATGATTTTGTGAAGGACGTGGCACTACCATCCCCAACAGAGCCTACCAAGGAATGCATGTTGTGCATCCTATTTCTCCATGGAACAAGAAATCTGTGGCCATGCTTTCCTCATCCCTGTTGCAGATCTGTCTTAGGGCTGTGACAGTCCTTGACGTAAGCTAAGCTAAGTCTGGGAAAAGCCATTTTTCCAATGAGGTTTCCCAACAGAGGGAAATATGCCTGCATATTGCTCCTCCATGTCAACCTGAGTCATAGATGTGGCTTTCAGAAGACTCAAGTTCAATGAGATTTTTGATGGCATAGCTGCACTCTTGCATTCACACCTTCATCAGGGAAGGCATAATCAAAAACTAAAAACATTGATGAGGTATAATTGAAGTCAATATTCTGATGAAAAAACAAGAGGAGAAAAGCACATCTCTGATTGCCTCTCCACTGTACCCCTAGTCCCAGAAGAAGATGACTAATTGTAGAAGATATGGAAATCCAAAGATAGGCATGAAAAATTATTTCAGTTCCGGAAAGAACTGGCAAACAAAGGGAGATTAACACAATCAAATAAACATACAGTTTGACCAAATGTAAAATACGGTGTGGACTTTATAGCAGTCAGTAAATACTGGCAGGATGTAAACACTTCATTTGAGGCAGTAAAACTAGAAAGAACTGTAGGATATTATGAAAACAAAACAAAGAAGGCTAAAAATTAGGAGCTCATGCCAAACACTGGCCCTATACATCAGTGAAATAGTCTCTCGAGGAATGTCATCATGGAAAAAAACAAAAGATTTTATTTAATATGGATGTAGTCTCAGCAACATCTTTCATCTACAAGGATTCAGCAGAAATCAGTCAAGGAACTGCAGGCTCTGATGTGCAGCATCACACTAACTGCTTAACATACCATGTTCACAAATTGTAACACTACTGTTACAACTGATAATGTGCAATTTTTTAGCAGCCCTATAGTAGGAGAGGAAAAAAGCATCACTTCAGCCATATAAAGAAGCAACACTGCTCTGCATCTCGTTGTCAGATCTTGCGTTGATGATTTTCCATTCCTTTCTTCTTCATCCAGACAGATTTCCAGCCCTTTCTATAATTCCCTGGAAGTAGAAATGCTGAAAACAGTCATGAGGGGCCCAAAAATCACCACAACTGATTAGCAAGCAGCTTCACAGAAAAAGATCTGGGTCCCAGTAGACAATAAATTGAGCAGAAGTCAGTGGTGTGCCCTTGCAGCAACAAGAACAAGCCACACCAGGTTGCGTTAGTAAGAGCATAACTAGAAGGTCAAGAGAAGAGATTATTCCCCTCTATTTAGCACAGAAAGAGCTATACACCCGGAGGGACACACTGAAGCAATGGTCACAAATTGTGGAAAGAGAAATTCCAGTTCAGTTATAGTAAAAAAATACAACAAATGCCAGAATAGGAGCCCAGAAAAGGTGAGATCTCCAGCTGACTGATGATCAAAATGCAGCCAGACAAACCTCTGATCCAGGACTGGATTTGAAGGAAGGCTTGGACTGATGGCCATCTGAGGTGCCTTTCAACCCAAGCCACTCTTTTTTTACAGAAAGAGTTCAACCAAATCCAAACTTGGAATCAAGATTGGGATCAAGAGCCCACAGGAAACACCAAATGGATTTAGAGTTGTGTCAGAAGTCAGTTCTCCTTCTTCCCCATCCCCGTAATACCATTCAAGTTCTAAACTGTCCACAACATCCCCTTCAAGCCCCAAGGATAGAAATGAAAGTCTAATGCTACCTTTATATGCTCCTCTTTGAGGCACTGTCTGAACAGCAGCCATCAGGACACAGCACACCCTAACCTACACATTCTCTAATGTACAAGTGGGGAATTCTTTCCTCTAGAAAGAGGAAAGAAACTTAAATGTGAGGGCTTTTCTTCTTCCCCACTGCACAACAGATACAGATGCATCACTTTTTTACCACAGTGAACTATAGATATGAATGTGAGAACTGAAAATAAAAGACAGAATTCTGTAGTTAACACCATGTCAATGTAAAGAGCAGCCTCATCTTTCTCAAGGTGACATGTCCCTAAAATAGGTCTTTCTGATTTGTTTAGAGGAACCTTAACACTATAAGGTCACTGCAGTTGGGAATGAATTGGTTCCTAAACTGGCTCACGTACTGCCAGTAAAGGTATTTCCTATGTGCTGATTGCTGAATACTGCTGGAGATGGTAGCTGTGAGGAAAACAGTGTTGTTTGATATAAAGAACCTCACTGGAAATCTATGTTTGGTAGCTGGAAAAAAAAAAAAAATGACTTGAAAATCAAGCAAATCCATTCTAGAAGTCATTGAGGGGGAGTAAACATGGAGTCCCAAGACACCTTTTGTAGAAGCACTTTACCATGGATAAACACACTTTGGTATGAGGCATTTTTTCAACTCCATTTTTTTGTTCGTGTCAACCTCAGGTTTTTACCAGGAATAAGGAGCTTCTTACAGCTTTTATTTGTCAGTTAGATAAGAATCAACTTTTGCTAAGTGCCCTCATCCTTACCCCACAAGGGACATTTCTGAAGTCCTTATTGCCTGAAAGTCAACTAGGAGTAAATGACTCTGTATCATAACCCAGTCACAGCCCATCAGAGAGAAGAACTGTCAGGCTCGTTCAGGTTGGCTGAGTCACAACATCATTGCTTTCGTCTTTGTGATGAATGTCAGGAATAAAAGAAAAAGCACTACAGTTACAATATTCCTGCTCACGAGATATTGGAAAATGCATTAGATGACTTTGAAATGGCTGAAGCACCATGCTTGTCTCCCTGAAGTTTGTCGTAACAAAGTTCCTACCTTGATAGATAAGGGCATGTTTCGGGAAACACTCTCCAGACGCCTTCCCCAGTGTCCAGGATCACTGTGGCCACATCCAAAGCTTTTAAACCACTGTATGGTTCCCTTTGGCTCCTCTTGCAGTTACATGGCTCACTAATGGTTTAAAAAGCAAACTTCCTCAAGCAGCTGTAATGTGACAAACATCTGGATTGTTCTCTGTGGCTGCCTGGTAGTAACAACTCTTCCAGAGTATGGAGAGCAGTCGCTCTTTTAATTACAGTCACCAACTGAAGCAAAGTTGTGAGGACAGACCTGTCCTTATCACTTGAGCTGAACAAGACATTCACTCTTCTTTCTTTCTCTCTGCCTGCTTAGATTTGACCTCAGGATGAATTTGTAAGAACATACTAAGGACTGTCTTTCACCCTATGGCAGAACTGATTGCACTGGGATTGCATTCAACTTTAGCACTAGAAAGGTTGCTGCTTTCCCTGAGTGACGTAGGGAAGAACTAGTGCCCATAGGCCAGCTCAAGTCCCTTGCAGCAATTGAGACTGATAACGAATATACAGTAATTTTCTAGTGTTTCTCACTAGAAGTGTCCATTCAGCCCTTGACTCCTTGCTTGGGAATGCACTACTTTTGGCATTCAATATCTCTTAGGAGCAGGATGAAATTTCAGGTTGGAAAGCGTTATTGTTAGAAACATTCATGCAGCTCCATTCATGAAGGATTTCAACCCTGGCCTCACAGTATCAAGTTCCCAATAACACTACTTCCTTCCCTTTCCCTTTGACGTGTTCTCCTTTATGCAATCAACTGAGACATTAGTAGAGCAATAAGTCACAAACAAATCTCACCCAAAGACTATCTGCTACTGGACTAGTTCACCCATCTCTTGAACATTTGCTTTAGAGCAGTGATAAGCAAGAAAAAATGACCATTCTGACAATAGAAAATTATTTGTAAGCCCAGGGAAACTCTGGCAAACCAATGTCACCATCACAACTGTGGCACTGAACTCAAGCAGCCACACTGCTCTGCCATAGCATTTTTATCACATTGTTGTGGTCTTCGTTTACTTGCAAATGAAGTCACGTGCCAAAAAAAAAAGTTAGTTCCCAGTGAAACGTGAAGCCCTGGTCTTCCTGGGAATATTATGAATGTCTAGCATCCAGTTCTGGCTACCAAGTAGTTCAAACAAGCATTAATTGGCTTTTTTTTTATCTTAGCCATCATAGTTCACTTGCAAGTCACAGTTCAGAGACATAACAGCTGCCTTCTGTATAATCCTTTGGAATCTGATCCTGCATAGAAACATGGACTACACATTACATGGACTAAGGATCAAAAAGAGAGTATGTGAGAGGTATGGCTTCAGGTACAGTCAAAAAAAGCTAAGTAATACAGCAGGAGTGAGTTTGGTAAGAAAAAAAAAAAAGAGTAGGGGATGATCTGGCTGCCTAGAATTCTGTAGAGTATGAGATTACCTTTTTTACAAGAGCCTGGCCCTGTGATGCACTGGAACCAAATGTCCATGCCTCCTGCACAATCCTCCCAGCCAAAATGCACCAGGAGGTTCTCTGCCCTCTGCACCCTACACAGGGGTACTAAGCCCTCGTGCTGAATTTGAGGCTGCTTTGACAGTGAAGGAGACAACAAAATTGGCCATGTTAGTAAGAAGAATATTCAACTCACACCAATTTATCTCCCATTCTACAAACTACAGATTCTTTCCCTTCCCATCTGTCCCCCAGGATGACTTTTGTGCTGCTTTATTACCACCAGTGAGCACTAAGGTTAACTGATTATGAGCTATATTTGTGAGTATGTTGTAGGATGAGCTGGAGATACTGTTAATTAAAAGCCATTTATAGCTAGATTGTAGCTATGTTATGACAGGAAGCATTTTCCTGATACACCATGCTCTCATACAGAAGACCACCATTACCACTTAGAATGCAATGGGGTATTTCTGATTCTGCCTGATACCAGACAGCTCCACTATTATAAACCACCTGCTTCATCACAGTTCAGAGCACTTTGTAGGATAAGCAGTTACACAGTACAGCGATAACTTGAGGTAATAATTTAGGTTGCTGCTTTCCTTAAGTGTCTGGATTTTTACAGTCTGTCTACTTCAATTCTCCCTGCCCATTAAGACCTCTTCAGGGAGAATTAGAATGGATTCATAATAAAAAAAAAAAAAAAAAAAAAAAAAAAACTCCAGGAAGAATTTGGAGAATGGTAACAGGTGTGTACAGAAATTAAAATAATGCATTAGTTTACTGGGTTTCACATGGGCTTTGAAACCCCAACCAATAACAAACATAAAAGACGAAGGATTCCTTCTCAGTGCAGACTGTACAAGGAGAAAAAAGGGAGGAACAGGTTGTACCTATCTCATTTGTAGGGAACTGAGATTAAAGGCTAGAAGAAGGTCCTTGGGCACTCATAACAGAGGTAAAGCAATGCCTATGCTCTATGTGTCTAGTTCACAGAGTAAAATTCTAAACTTTGTCTTAGGGGCTTGGAAGAAAAAAACAATATGAACAAAACAAAGCAGCAGAGTCGTTAGAAGTGCAGAGAATTCACTACTTGGAACAGAGCACATGAGCACCAAAGAGCAAACCGGAGCAGTGAAGATGCTGTGTCTACATCTCAAACCACCAGCATCTAAAAGACCATGCTGATTTAGTTTTATGGCAAATGGCAGCTGGGAAAAGGGAACTAGCTAGGACATCCTCACATTTCTGGCGTGTGCTCTGGTGCTGAGCCTGTGCTCCTTGAGAGTTACTTGACCTTTTCCTTACCAATCCCCAAGGCTTGAGCGCACATTGGATTTTATGGTTCTGATCCACCCAAACATCTCTGAGCGTAGAAGAAGAAGAGCTGACATACACCCTTCTAATGTTTTTCATGATTCTTGTAACTTATCAAATCTCTCAAGTCTCTTCTTCCCTCTTTCCTTTGTATTTTCATTCCAGCTGGCCACCTGCCATAGAAGTGAAAAGCAGCACAAGCAGCACATGGAGCCCAGAGCCTGTGACAAAGCAGTGCAGAAGTTAGCATAGTGCTGAGATGCCAGTCAGATCTGCCATCTCCAGACAAAAGCAACAGGAAAAAAATCACTGAAGTATTTTCATTCCACTTCTGAATTTGCCCTGGGCATTACTGACTTTTCAAAGACTTGCATAGATTGCTCTCTCCCTTATCAACACCAGAACTCACCTTTTCAAGATAGCCTGCCTAGCATGTGTTTTTCAACAATAACCCCACAAAAGCAATTAACATTTCCTTTTAAAGTTTTTGAGTGAAGGTAAAAGCACTCTGCCTGCAGAGTGCCACTTTCATCAGAAAGGGCTGTTGTGCTTTTCAAGAGGCACAGAAGGATCGTTAAACATCTAAATACATCCAGGCATAGAGACAGATTTGTAAGAAGTAACTCACACAGTGAGGTTTGGAAGGCAGCATGTAAACAAGACCAGATTGAGGGTCCTGGCAGTGGACATCCTAAGAACAGATGATGGAGGGCATCAGCAAGCCATAGATTCTTCACCTAGGAACTGAGGAGGAGACTGTAACCTCCGGGCAGCCGAAAAAAACCTTCTGTTTCCTAGCTGCTACATTTGCTGCAAGTCCTGAAGCTTTTTGCCTGCAGCAAAGCATGAGCCACAGTAAAGAAAAGGTTAAGTGCTGTCCTAACACATCCCAGACAACACCCATGTTCCTGATATGCCTGAAACACCAGACCCAGAAGAGGTGCGTGTCCACACGTCCTCCCTGCATGGGGGATGCACTGTGATCCTAAGACAAGACACCATGCCTTCTAGTTGGCATGCTGAAAAGATGGCACCACATGCCAGACAAAACTGGTCATGGTATGGCTAAATGCGTCTAACACATGGGAACTGTGTGCAGGAAGAAATCCCATGGCAGTTGGCTTCCCGTGAGTGTAAGATCAGCAGTGTGGCGGAGAGAGCAAGAAGATACTCTGGCTGCACATATAGGGTTGACAGGCCATCAACATGTCCCAGCACTGGCCCAGAAGGAACCTAATGGAAAATGAGAAATGCTCCATCTGGATAGAAGGTGCTAAAGCAGGTGGCATCATATGGGGAAGAGGTGAAGAGCTTGGCATGAGCCCTGGAGGGGGCTGGGTGAGGGGGATGGCTTTGAGTGATGTGAAAACCTGGCTGCCAGCAGTTGGACTGAGATCCACCAACTCATTCCACACGGCTCCCCAAACAGACACACTCTTCCTTTTCTTAGAAGCACAGATGTCTATATATATTTAAATCACTGCTCTAGTCAGGGGTTGTACTAGCTGTAATTTTGAAACTAGGGGGAGGGGAAAGGCACTGAAGATTCCAATATGTAATTTTCTCTTTTTTGGCTTATTAGATTATACTCTTGTTTAAGAACTAACTGTTCTTTTACTTGGTGTCCTTTTGGCAACCATCTCTACCTAGCAATACGTGGGTGTGTGCACTCCCCCAAGTTCACTTGTACTTGCATAGCAAGTTCAAATGAAATACAGCTCAAAAATTGTACTCTCACAGTCCAGGAGCACGAGCATTTAAAGCAATTAATCAGTAAAATGAAGAAAAGGCAATGACTGGCATTGTAGAGAAGAAAAAAAAAGTTAACTCAGAGCACTATTGAAACATGCTCAAAATATACAACCCTATCTCAGCTTTACAATGACAGCAGACCTTGTGACATCTTGGAGTTGTGCTACTCACGGTCAAAATTCTTAGTTGGGGCAAAGTGGTCAAGATATTGGATTCAGTGTTCCTTTTTTCTCAAGGAAATTTTACTTTCTTCAGTCACACAAGCAATAGCAACAACATCTAGTCCTCTCCAAGTGTGGCCAAGCTGAGAGAAAAGCTTCAAGAAAGTTTAAATAGCCATGTCCTCACTTTTCAGACTGAAGAAAGAAGGATCAGAGTGTGTGCCACAGCAGCTTCCCTCCTTGGAGGTCCATTTTGAAGACACCCAAACCTGAAAGGTTGAATCCATAAATCCAGATGAAGTTATAAAGCAATATTTGGGCTTGGAAAATTAGGATTGCCGATTATTGATTGATGATCTGGCATCAGTGCCATGAGCCTTAGATTTAGCACTTCTACCCCCACACATTGTCTAATCCTGCTGAAACAGGGCTTTCCACAGCCAAGTACTTCCACAGATCAGAATAGTGGGAACAGATTAACAGCTGTCTCACCAGTGCTTTAACTCCAAAGTTTGCTGAAAAATGTCAATAACCATTCAAAAGAGCTGGACTACTAATGAAGCTGATGCTAACACTATAGCACAGAACACACAAAAACTATAGTTTCAGGCAATATTGTACTAGCATGATTCAACCCTGTTTATACTGCAGTTTTGTGTGCTGTGTGAACCTCTTATTTTGTATTGGGCTATATTACACTATTAGCTGTGTAGTGCAAATAACCTGGGAATGGTTATGGTAGTGTTTATCTCTGGAGGCTTAAAAATCATATCTGTACCCTCAGACACTCAGAATGGAAAATGTGTCCTGCAACCAGATCCCCACAACCAAGCAAGGCACAAAGAAGACCCTCAACCAAATACAATTCCAACTGGCATCCTAGGGCAGGTGAATCAAGTTGTAATTGTTCTAATGCTCTGTACGTGCGGGCTACCAAATTCAGGTAGGATAACCTCACCTATCTTGAAAAAAATATCAAAGCAAATCAATGTCAACAATTCTTCCCTGAGCAGCACAATACCCTAGAAACTTCACCCTTAATTCTCTGTTTTTTTCCCTTACCTACAACATCTTCAAGCTTTTCATTACCTCAGAGCCCTGCTCCATCCTTCCTAGCTCCCATTTCTCATCTCATCACCCACTTCTCCATCTGCAGTGCCATTTGTGCCAGTTGTGACTAGCATTTTTTGGCTTCTCCAAAAAGATCTCTCCAGGCATTGTTCTTCACAGCCTCTTTGACAGAAAAGATGTCCCTGAACTAACCCACAAGGCTGGTGTTTTTCTTGAGATAGGCTATTCAGCTAGTAGTGATGGTGACAACTGACATCAGTTAGGAGAATGTAGTTTTATACACTGACCTTCTGAACAAAAAAACCCCATGCAATTTAGTATTTTCATGATTTCTTCCCCTTTCACCCTATCACTTGTTGCAACCATTGATGTCTTCTTTCAAAGTGACAGATATTTCTCCGAGGCAGTTACTTATTCCCAAGTTTTACAGGTATTCACCAAGCTTCTGTGAATATCAATAGAAGTTTGATCCTCATGCACACAACAAGTGGACAGCAAATTCTTCCATGGGAAGTTTTTGTGGCAGGTGATTGAAGAGGGAGATTACCAAAGAACTCAGTCACCAAGCATTTTGAAAACTTTAAAGAAAGTATCCTTTCTTTAAACTGTCCTGAAAGGCATATTTTTCACATCTTTCTCAATGACTTCGCACCTCAACCAACCTGTTTTCTAAACTCATATTTGGCAGGTAGGAGCTTACTTGGCTTGAAAACTAGCCTCCTAAGTGCAAAAGCTACTTTTGAAAATGGAGCCTTAGTTCTATGATCTTTTAGACACTTTTTCAAAATTACCCTGAATTTCATGCTGGTACAGAGCCCGGTGCAGCAGGGCATGCATCCAAGGACAAGACCAATCATCATGACTACTTTCAGAGAGTGGCAAATTAGAAGAAAACCAACATCAAATCCAACTGCAGATATAGCTATGCTATTGTCACTGCCAAGTGTTGAGGCACACAATTCAGCACACAGCAATTCACCTTCTTGCTGGGTGGATCTTACAAGCTTTGCTGAGCACTGTACCAGCAGCATCCCAGATAGGAAGGCTAAAGCTAGCAGGGGTATGGCTGCAGTAAGGTTGTAATTTTGTAGCAGATGCATCCTGGCATCTCGAAAGTTTCGAAAGGTAACACACAAGCACAAACAAGAGACAACTCCACCCAGGTTCCCTATATCAATGGCCTCTCGTCTTTCTGGAGGAACCTTCAATGACCCAAATGCATTGCATCACTATATCCCTGCTATCCCTGGAACTAGTTAGTGGTTCTTATCACTTTGGTGGACCAAAGCAAGGCCACCGCTTCCTGCCATGGCAACAGCTCAGATGTCAAAGAGTTGTCACAGCTCAAGCTCAGATCAAACAAGGGATGAGTTAGGAAGTGGTGAGACTATGTATGTTATGAGCTGCTGCCTGTCAACCTTTACACAACCCTATAATGTTGTTGTCATGGTCATGGCCACCAGCCAAGCTACAACAGCAGGCCCATGACTCTAATTTCACACTGGTACTGACAAAGAACTGGCAGCCAAAGGAGCCCCATGTTCACCTTTTCAGTTCTGTTACCTGGCCATGAAGCCCTTGTGCCCAGCATGGCCTCCAGACACTTGGAAATGATGATCATAGCCTTGTGACTGTGCTGATCTCTGCTTATTCTAGACACATGCTCTGTTATCTTTTACAAAAGTATTTCACCCTCTGACCTCCAACCAGCTCTGAAAGAGGTTCTTCTGATCTCAAAATCCATCTACTGCCTTTCAGCTGGTTATGTAGAGTAGGTCCATGGTGGCATTATGTGCTCTACCATTTTACCCCTTGCAAAAACAGATATTTGGGATTAGTGAATGGACGAAGTCATTAACCCATTCTCTTTGCTCCTTATCTCACTTCCTTTATTTAATGGTCTACTTTACTCCAACAAAAGAAAGAAGTAGAAATTTTCCTGATGATCTCAGTGTCTAGCTCTGAGCTTGATGGGTCTCTTCTTAGGGTACTCTGTGGTAAATAAAGTTTGTACAGTGACACAAAGATTGGGTGATGCTTTGCAGCTGAACAAGGATGTCTGTTCAAGCAAAGGTTGGTCCTTCATTAGATCAGCCCACGAGTGAAATGAAAGTGTGGTGACATTAGTGAACACCCTACTAGAAGCAAAGAAAAGACTGCAGACCCACAGATGAGTCATGAAATCTGTCTGTTCCAGTGCTCTAATTACATTGCTCATCCAAGAAAAGCCTCTATTGGAGCCATTAGGTCAGAATCTGTTCTCCCCCAGTTGTAAATCCCTCATAACTCAGTGAAGTCAATCGATTCATATTGGTGTAAGCAAAATCAAGCACAGCACACTTACACAGCCTCTGATCTTTCTGTCTCTCTCTGAGCACAGACTCAGAGAACACCATTAAAAAGACAGGAAACCCAGGCCCCAGGTCTCACTCATGCTACAGGCACTCTGAGCAGCAAGACTGACATCAAGCAGTGCAACTGGGAGGTGAAGTGGAAGCCAGAGGAGAGACAAAAACCTTCAGTCTCCCCTTCAAGATGAAAGGCTGTGGATGTCCCAAAATGCCTATGGACAGTTGTAAAAGAGTTGGAGCATCTTACATTAAAATGTTACATATGGAAGAAATCTATCTACCTACCTATATGTAACGTTCAAATTTCAGGTAATTAATAGAATTTAATAGAAAAGCAAACACCTCCTCCAGCGGAGGGCCACGAAGATGGTGAAGGGCCTGGAGCATCTCCCCTATGAGGAAAGGCTGAGTGAACTGGGTCTGTTCAGCCTTGAGAAAAGGAGACTGAGGGGACCTGATCCAGGTCTATAAATATCTAAGGTGTGGGGGGCAGAATGGCGAGGCCGGACTCTTTTCATTGGTGAGTGGAGACAGGACAAGGGGAAACGGCTGGAAACTGCAGCATAGGAAGTTCCGCACAACCATGCGCAAGAACTTCTTTACAGTGAGGGTGACGGAGCACTGGAACAGGCTGCCCAGGGAGGTGGTGGAGTCTCCTTCTCTGGAGATGTTCAAGACCTGCCTGGACGCCTACCTGTGCAACCTACTGTAGGGAACCTGCTTTGGCAGGGGGGTTGGACTCGATGATCTCTGGAGGTCCCTTCCAACCCCTACAATTCTGTGATTCTGTGATTCTGTGATTCTGTGAAACACAGTGAAACACAGCTTATGTGGGCTTGCCAGCAGTCTTGGTGAGCATGCTCACAAGGCCTGATGTATAGGTGGAGTTCCAGTGAGGACTGGTGTTCTTCAGTGATCTGACTGAGTACACCCTCAGCAAGTTTGCAGATGTCACCAAGCTGAGTGGTGCAGCTGATAAAACAGAAGGAAGGGGTGCCATACAGGTGGACCTTGACAGACTACAGAGGCAGGTAAACAATATGTGGTTCAACAAGGCCAAGTGTAAGGTCCTGCACCTGGGTCAGGGTAAAACCAAACATGAATAAAGGCTGGGCAACAAGTGGAGAAAGAGCAGCCCTGCAGAGAAGGACTTTGTGGTATTCATTGATGAAAAGCTTGCCATGACCCATTCGTGTATGCCTGCAATCCGGAAAGCCAATCATATTGTTGACATCTTCAAAAGAAATGCACCTAGCAGATTTAGGGAAGTTATTCTGATCTGCTCTGTCCTTGTGAGAATCTTACCTGCATCCAGGTCTGGGGACTCCAGCACAAGAAAGATGTGGAGCCGTTGGAGGAGGGACATGAGAATGACTGGAGAGTTGGAGCATCCTTCCTATGAAGAAAGGATGAATGAACTGAGCTTGTTCAGCCTGGAGAAGGCTCTATAGAGACCTTATTTTGGCCTTCCTAAAGGGGGCATACAAGAAAGCTTGAAAGAGACTCTTTATAGTGTAGTTAGAAGAAAGGGCTAACTGTTTTAATAAAAGAGGATAGGTTTAGATTAGATATAAGGAACAAATTGCTGACTGTCAGGGTGATGATGCACTGAAAAAGGCTGTCCAGAGAAGCTGTGGATGTCCCACCTCTGGAAGTGGTCAAGGCCAGGTTGGATGGGGCTTTGGACAACCTGCTCTAGTGGAATGTATCCTTGCTGATGGATTGGAACCAGATGACCTTTAAGGTCCTTTTGAACACAAACCATTCCATGATTCTATACACAGATTTTCCGATATACAGAACTAAAATACTACGACTGATAGAATCATGGAATTGTAGAATCATTTGTATTGGAAGGGATCTTTAAAGGCCATCTAGTCCAACTTCCCCGCAATGAACAGGGACTCCTACAACTAGATTGGGTTGCTCAGAGCCCTGTCCAGCCTGACCTTGAATGTCTCCAGGGAGGGGACATCCACCACATCTCTGGGAACCCATTCCACTGCTCCACCAGCCTCACCGTAAAAGCCTTTTTCCTTATATCTGATCTAAATCTCCACTCTTTTAGTTTGAAATCATTTCCTCTCATCCTATCACAACAGACCCTCCCAAAAAGTCTATCCCCTTCTTTCTCATAACCCCCCTTTAGGTACTGAAAGGCCACTTTCAAGTCTCCCTGGAGTCTTCTCCAGACTGAACAGCCCCAGTTCTCTCAGCCTGTCCTTGCAGGAGAGGTGTTCCATCCCTCGGATCATTTTTGTGGCCCTCCTCTGGACCCGCTGCAACAGGTCCATGTCTCTCCTATCCCTGCCAAAGACACTTGCGTGGGGATACATTAAGAAGGAGGCCAACATCATGGATCCTGTAGCCACCTGTTTTCCCACCAATTTAGTAAACAGCCAGTTGACCCAGCTTTCCTTGAGTTCATCGCAGAAAACAAGGCTGCAGCTTTCTCAAGCTGGTCATGAGAAAGTGAAGTGCATGCCTCCTGGAAACAAGCCTGCATGATGATCAGCAAAACCAAATATTTCTGTTTCACAAAATCAACTGAATGAATGATTCCATGCAATGGTCCACTTTGTCTTAGCATATGTTTTCAACTTCCCCTTCTTTTTAAAAGTCTTTACCAATGTGCTATGCAAGATGTGACTTCGTGGTCACTTCATGGCAAAGAGCCCTGCACTGTGAATGGAAGCAAAAGTCACCAAAGAACACAGGATGTTCCTACTGTATTTCGTATACTAGGCAAACAACCAAAGAATGGTTCCTGCTCGTGAGAGCATTTCTTCCTCTCAAATCTAACATCACTTCTACTGAGACAATTGATGGCATGGTCTTCTGCTTAGGAAGATCATCAACCATCTACTCAGTCCATTTCTCTTGCTTCTAGGATCAAAAGGAAAACCAAATTCTCGAAGGAAGAAAAAAGCAGCCAAGAGCAGGTTGGCTTGAACAAATTCAATAGGGAACCCTGCAAGAATAGCTTGAATGCTACTGACAGAGTTGAAAGATATCAAGTGTAAAGGAAGAACATGAGACATAGACCAGAAAGCATAAGGATATTCCTCTGTCTAGAATTTCCTTCAAGCAGAAGTGCAGCTGAAGAATGTAAAGCTTTTAGAATGCAGAATGGTAAAAGACTCTCCCCTCCTGAATGTCCTGAAACAAATACTTGTTCTTGCAAAGTCATTTTTTAAATCAGTGATGATGACTCAGGAAACATGAGTTCTTGAGGAGTTGTTTCTAATAATATTGGAAAACCCATGAATATACATCCATTCTGTATATATATTTACACTTGGGTTTTTTTTTTTCAGTTAATGCTCTTTCAAGGGAGAAAGGGGAAAACCTCTTCTGTTATTAAATATCCATCTCTGTCAGACCTTCTGTCCAAGATCCTGCACTGAATACATCAGCTCTAAGTTCTGAAATGAGGTCCCTTGGGTTATACATTTTGAACAGCACTGAAATGTGCATAGTGTGATCAAGACAAAGACATATCTGTAAAGGCTAATATGGAGCTGTATTGATTGTGTTGGCTATATTTACTTTCTTAATCCCTGTTTGAGAACATTTTCTGTTCCTTTCAGGCTACTGCAACATTTTCCATTTGCTACATGAGCTAATATTGATGCTGTATTATGTGTGTGTGTGGATCTGTTGTGTGAGTAGGAGGGGATACTTCCTTTAAAATACAGGCTCTAAGATCAGATTCTACATGCATTCATCTCAGTTTAAAGCCAACAATTCCATTGAAGCAACCAGGTTCCACAGGATTACAAAGAGCAACTATGATCAGAATCTGTCCCAGTCTGTCAGGTTCCACCATTTTTGTCTGTTGGGAAAGACGTGGGTGATCTCTCCCACTCCCTGTTGATGGGAGGGGGTGGAAACACAATACCACATGGGAATAAAAAAGCAGCTTTGTGGTGAAGTGATATATGAACAGGAATTAGAGGGGTGGTGGGAAGGGAATGAATCAGCCAGTCCCAGTGAAGACAAAGAAAATCTTCAGACACTGCATCTCACCCACTCAGCCACAGCACCTTTTCTTGATTTCTGTGATATATCATCTCTTCCTCTCATAAATACATACTATTGCAGTTTCAAGAAAACCTAGAAAAATGACACTACCAGTAACAGATCAACTGATTCTGCACTCAGCCAGTGATGTCACAGTCCATTCATGCATGCCAAGTCAGCCTCAGTCCTCTGGAATTGTTCATGTGGTAATGAAGCCTGGGCTAATACTGAAATCCAAAAATTATGGAACTCAGATAAAGTTTGGGCATCTGCACTTCCAGACTTAGGGAAGAATTCACCTAAACCACGGAACATGAAAAACTATATGGTCATGACTCTGGATTATTTCAAGAATAGTATGTATCTGTCTATCTTACTGTTACGGTATAAAGAAAAGACAAGACATGAAGCTCGTTAAGGAGAAAGTGAGCTGTGAGAGCCAAAATTAAAAAAAAAAAAAAAAAAAAAGGAGACTTGTAGGCTTGTACACAGGCTTAGGAGGACTGTTTTTGGAAAAAAAGAAAAGGTAAATTTAGGTTTAAAATCTGTGTAGTAAATTATCTGTTCTCCCCTTGGTACAGGCAAGTAATTCCTCTCACTTTAATGGACAATTTTATGGCTGCTAATAACATTTGTGGCTAAGATAATGACAAGGATAATCAAATCCCATGCTTGAGGGCATAAACTGATTGCTGCAGGGGTTAGCAACGAAATCACCATCACCATATATTGCACGAGTGTATTATGGGATAGAGTTCTTTCCTCCAATGTAGAAAGGCATCAGGGTCTGCCAAGATAACAGATTGGATGATTGTCTGTGTTCTGGAAATTGCTGGTTTGTATGCATGAGATTTAGAGAAAGAGGAGAAACCTCTTTGTTTCAATATGACAGAATTTGTAACCCAAAATGCAAAATGAGCAGGAGCTACAAGAAGCACGTTCTAGCAAAACAGCTCTCTTAAAGACAAGTTCAGCCTTAAGCATACTGAAGTTCACTGCTACATAGCAAATGTTACTGTGCCTTTAGCATGGTGCTTTGAAACATCCATAGAGTATAAAAGATCAGAAGCTGAGGGCTAGGAGGAACCTCATCACATATTTGAGCTCTTGCAGAATTCTTAGATCTCAGTACATCACTGAGAGGTTGTTCAGAACTTCAACAGGTAACTTAGTTCACTCAGCAGTGATGCAGGCTTAAGTATACCAAGCCCATGTCTGCTGGACAACTAACCTATTCAGATAACTCTCCTACCATTGGCACTTTGGAGACTCCCTGCAAATCATATTACAGCTGTTTTCAGTGCTGATAGAGCCTGCATCTGACATACTGCACTGTAAACACTCTGGGTAAATACATGGGAGAAACCTATCACTGTCCTCTTCACAACAGCCTTTCACACATCTGAAGATTGTTACTATTCCCCCCTTCATATACTGCTATTCCAGACACAACAATACCTCTTTTCATTTCAGTACTGCTTTCAGCTGAGATAGTGTTAATAGTACACCAGTGTTTTGGCTGTTGCTGAGTGACGGGTGCACACTTAGGATCAGGTTGGGCCACTCAAAAGGGGAAGAGCTATCACCTTTATGGTGTGGCAGCAGGCAGTGAGGCAAAGCCAGGAGAGCTGGCCTGAATTAGGCCAAGGGTTATTCCATAGCATGTGACATGCAAAAGGCTATAAAGCTGTGGGGAGTTAGCTAGGAGTAGGTTGCTGCTTGGAGAGCTTGCCCACTGGAAACTACAGCTGCCATTTTCCTGGATGAACGCCCCCTGTAACTCAAATACAGTGCCTGTAGGGTCGAGGTGGATTTCCCATCCCACTTTCTCATATCCCCTCCGTGGTCATGCACATAAAGTTATTGTTTGGCACATGGTGTGTACTTTATCATGTTCCATCTCTTTAGCAGAGGAACGCTTACTTTTAACAGATGAGATACTGGTCCATACAGGTGAAAAGTTGGGCATATCATACGAATTATGAACTACTGGAACTCCAGGGACAATCTCTCAACAGCTGAGATACAGGCTTGTAGGAAGCAGGAGAGATTTTCTTCGTACTGTTGAGGTAGGCCAGACAGCTCATGCACCGCTGGCTTTTCTTGAACTTTCCAGGCTATTCCTGCTAGTGTATTACCATACAGTAATGGTGCACTTCATAGAAATTTCCAGCACATGGGTTGTGGGCGCCTGTGGTCATCTGGACATTGGGATAACTGCTGACTGTCCAAGTCTATATTATATATCATCTCTACCATGTTAGTTGCCAAATGTGGCTGTTATGCTTTAATCTGGCAGGGAGCTCAGCACCATAAAGCTTTTTGCTCACTGCTCCCCAAGTGGGATAAAAGAACTGGAAACAAAACAGAACTCATGGAGGCCAAAGTGAGCTTAATTGGGAATTAGTGGCAAAAGCACCCCATTCTGACTGGCCACAGAAACTTAAAACTAGTGGGCTGGATATGTAAGATTAGAGAGATGGCCCACAGACTACAGGAATGAATCTGCAATTAATCAGGATGTATGAGAAACTGTGGGACCTGAATATGATGTAAAAGATATGGAATAATGGGTAGAGATATTGTCCTGGTTTCATCTGAGACAGTGTTTATAGCACAGTGATGTTTGGTTGTTGGTGTATGCCCAGTGCCAGGCTGGGCAGCTCACCATTGCGGAATGGCAGCAGAGGTAGGGCAAAGCCAGAACAGCTAGCCTGAATTAGACAAGGTGTTATTCCATATCATGTGACGTGATGCAGAAGGCCATAAAGCTGTGCAGAAGTAGCCATAGGTGGGCCACTTGCTCGGGGATTGGCAGGGCATCAGTTGGCAGGTGGTGAGACATAGTGCTGTTAGCAGGGTGTCCATCAGAGAGTGGTTGCACCAACAGCTGGGCATCTGCCAGCAGGTGGTGAGTAATTGAAATGTGGATATAGAGATGTAGAGAGATATAAAAATATATTACATGTAGCTTACATCACATTTTTGTTTCTGTTTCCCTTTTCTGTCTTAGTAAATAGTTTTTATCTCTACCCACAAGTTCTATTTTGTTTCCAGTCCTTTCTCTTATCCCACTGGTGAAGGCTGGTGGGAATGAGCAAATGGCTGTGTGGTGCTTAGCTGACTGCTGGGTTAAACCACAACAACTTCATACGAAAGCCAGGTCATTTCATGTTAGCATTTTGCTTCCCTCTCTAATACTTTGATTTTTCTGTTCCTTTCTCAAAAAATTGTCCAAAACTGGCCCCAATTTTCAAGCTGAAGCCTTACAAATACCAAGAAAACAGAATAACTGCTTTCTGTGACTTACATCCAATACTAGCCTATTTCAAATGTCTTTCGCCGCAGAGCCATATTTAGACTGCAATCCACTTCATTACCATGTTTTGGTTGCAGTACTTGCATCTAGTCAGTATACATCATTTTTCTTTGGATGTATTTGATTTTTCCTTCTGCAGTGTAGTACTTTGCACTTGTCTTTATTGAATTTCACCAAATTGATTTCAGACCATTTTCCAATTTATCAAAATCATTTCGTATTCTGCTTCTGCCCGCCAAAGTGCTAGCGACCCCCCCTTACAATTAATAATATGTGTTCTCTCTGTTCTACCAGTCAAGCCATTAATGAGAAAATTGAATAGTATCAGCCACAAGACAAACCCTTCTAAGACCCCTGTACATGTTATGGCCATCCAACCCTACGGAAAACTAGAATAAAGATTTTAGCATTTTTTAACTCCTGCTGTGAAATTATCCAGTTGTAGATTTAGTACAGGCCAACCCAGTTTGTATTTTCTGTCCAATTTACATACACCTGCATAGAGTATTCTTTTGTCACAGATGAGATAAATGCAGATGCACTGCAACCTCCAGTTTACAGCATGTCTGCTTCCAGACTTTGCACCCTCCTCTCAATCCTGCTTATGTTTTTCTGCAACATTTATAACAGCATATCCAATAAAAGTCACTAAATACCACTCCCCCAATATCAACTAAACCAGCTATTCCACTTAAAAAAAAAAAAAAAGAAACCAAGAAAAACAAACAACAACAGCAACAAACAACGAACAGAGAAGTCTGACATGAGTTACTCAAGAAAAATCTGTGTTGGTTTCAGCTTGTCCCTTGCTATCCCCCAGGTATTTTCACACTGATTGTTTAACTGCTTGGTCAAATATACTTCTGAGTATCAAATTTAGGCTGATTGGGCATTAACTCCCCATGTTGCCTCGTGTTGCTTTTTTAGAGATCGGCAGTGTGTTTGCTTTTCCCTACAACAGCCACTGGTAGAGCCGTTCAAACAATAGCCATAAAAAAACTGGCGACGCTGCTGACAGTGAGCAGTTGCTGCTAAGAGAAAAGTTTGATTCTTATCTAGACATTCAGCTGGAGACAAAATGGTAGGATGCACTAATAATCCCTCAGGGAAGCAGAAACCTTCAGCAAAAAAGGACATGATAAACTTATGTAGATACCAAGCAAGATCCAAGACAAACTTCAAACAGTCTGTGTGTGTACAGAACCATAAAAAATAAGGCAGGAGGAGATGAGTCCGTAACTTGCCGCGAGGTAGGACGGTATGCATAGGTCATTCTTGACAGATGCTTGTCTGTCCTGTTCTTCAAGGCTTAGCAAAGAAGAGCACACCTTCCCCAGGCAATATAGTTGTGTTTCACTGATATCATGACTAAAACTATCTTTCCTCTGTGGCTACTCTAACTCTTCTTTGCTGCTGTTTAACTATTTCTCTTATTCACTATATCAAAGTTAAGCTCTTCAGGAACAAACTGTGGCTTTAGTTGGATATTAAAAGCTTCCCAGGCAGGATTTTTTTCCAAAGAGATCACACAAATATTTTTAACTGCTCAGCACCCAACCTGCAAGTTAGGTTTCTACAAGTCATCCAAATCGGGACCTCAAATATTCAAATGCCAGCAACTTCATTTGTGACACTTACTGCCAAATAATCAAAATTAAGTTTGCATCCAATCCTTCTACCTCTTCAGTATTGCCAACCAGCCTTTGCTACAGATCGTCTCAAAAAAGAAAGAACAGTGGAATAAAAGAAAAAAACCATACCATAAAATATTAATATTTCCCTGCTTTGGAAGCTGAGATACAGAAGCGAACCACCCAAGATTAAATAATTATCACCAAATAAATACTGAAGTGCCAGCAGCCGGCCTATCCACATTGTAAGGGCACTGATAACAAACTTCACACAGCAAGAGCTGTGTAGGAAGACTGAGGCTTTATGGAAAATTATCTCTGGTGCCAGTCCAACAAGTTAAACTGGAGCTGAATACAAACCATAGAGATTAAGGACAGGAGTGGTACAAAGGCTTCTAAATGAAAATACAATTGGTGGAGAATATTTAGGAAGAAAACAAAAACAAAGCCATTCTGAAACCTATCGAATGCTTCTCACACATGAAAACCAACCTCTTGGATGTGCAGTACATTCACAAACTGACTTGTAACATTGCTAATTTGTTTCTGTTGGCCTACACCGGTAGGTATCAGCTTATGTTGCTTGCTCTGACTGGCAGAGTGCACTCATTAAGGCAAAAACATTGCTCCTAAAGCCCTAATTGTTTCGAAAAGTGTCCTTTAAATAACAGGCTTTTTACTACTAGGCAGGATGTGTTTTAAGAGCAAATCATGAGCTTAAGCCTTTGCTGCCAAAAGACTGAATGCTCATTTGTTTGTCAGGCAAAAATACCAAAAAATAATGTAAAATCTGACAGAGCATCAGCACAGACCAAATAACTATCATGTCCATCCTCTTCTTGAGATTCATTGACACATTAAACAGAAAAGGAAGGGAGAAACTCTGAAGGAGAGAGCTTGAGAACATCACTGAATTCTTAATATAGCCGTTGAAAGGTCAACTAAAGAATTCAGGTAAAATCTCTGGCATTTCCAGGTGCTTCCAATGGCACAGACCACCATCACTGTTTTCACCGTCAGTTGTCTAGCATTTAACATATTTCTAAAACAAATAAATAATACTGCAGAAAAGGCTATAGGTATAGCTCCTGTTTGGTGTTCAGCAGCAAACAAATAGTACATCAGGTCCTTTTACAGAGGACGTGTTGGACTGATGGTGAATAAATGTCTTCAAATGCTGGGACAGCCTCTCAAACGTTGCTTACCAAATCTTCATGCTGTTTTTCTCCTTAGGATTCTACAGCAATTCAGATTTTTTGACAGCCTGTAACAAATCTGGAAAATAATGAAATGACATCTTTCTATTATTTCTGGTCCTCAGAAGAAAATACTGGTATTTTTAGAGTGAAAGGTACTTTTCTACAACTTCTGGTCTACCTCTGAATACCCAAAAAGTTCCCAAAGACCAGAATAACTGTGGAGGAGCACTGAGACTTTGAGTCACTTCTGCAGGTATGATGTCTTTCTCTGATGCAAGATTATAATCAATCACCTTTACTACCTCAAGAGTTTTAAAGCATTTCAGATGCAGTACAGTACAATATAGCTATCACACAGGAGCTTCTAGTTAAGGTTCCATGTGGCTCCTGTTCCTGCAGCTCATTTTATTGCAGGTCCCCTAAGCTTCCAGAGCAGAGTCAACCTATGTACCACACTTCAGATTTTTTAAAATTATTGCTGTCCATAGCACTATTTTCACTCAGTGGAGCCAAGCCTGTTTCACCATATAGTCCAAACAATTAGCAGCAAACACGAACTGTTTATTAATTCAGTAGAGGTCTAGACCTCTGAAACAAGAGTATAGAGTATCTGATGCCTTTTCCTACTGGGTCTGGTCCTGAAAAGTCCCAGGTGCAGCAAAGTGAAAACTCAAAATTCTCAGTGGTCATTGGTTTGTTACAGTGATTAATTTCTAATACAGTAGATGATTGCAAGAGGATTCTAATACAGCAATGATTGATGATTTAAACATTGTAGGAGTACATCCTCACAATGGGAAAACAAAAGAAAAGGTGGTGGAAGAAATAAAAGACCCCATCTGCACCCAAACATCTCCATTAGGAGTTAATGGTAATATGTCTGATGACAGTGTCAATCGCCTGGGGCGTAGCTTTCTTTTATTTCTACCTTCCTTCAGTATGTTAAGAATACCCCTAAATTAAGAGTCTACAAACATTTCCTTGCAGCTAATCTTCTGCACTATACAATTACAGAGAGCTGCTGTAGGTTTCATTCACAGTCTGTGTCCTAACGCTCCCTGTGAAATTTTCCTGTCAGAGACATCTCACAGTTAGCAAATGGAGCAATCCTCTTCTGCGACAGGAGAACAAGTAGACAATCAACTTCCCATCAAGATACCTTTTAACCTCAATATTTGCCTGCCTTTCTCTGAAGCTCTTCTTGCTGGTGCAGCTAGTAGGAAAGACAATACAGGCTATTCCCAGCTAAACATCCTAACAAGTAAGAAATACATCAATCCTTAATAGAGATATGTCTTTCACTGATATGCCTAAATATCTCACTATTGAAAACAGTTAAAAAGGATACTGAACTCTTTAACCAACTGGCTACTGCATATACCCCTTGTTGCAACTGGCATTACAATAAAAAATGGTCAGTTAACTCCTAAGCAAAAATAATAATAATAATACTGAAAAGAAATTGGAAGGTTTTTTCACCTGAAATGAAAGCATGTGTTGCACTACCAAAAAGAAACAAAAAAATGTCTCAGTGGATCAGAAGAGATTGTTAGGCTGCAATGAAAGAAAGCAAAATTTAAAAAAAAATCACCACCAAAACAGATAAAAAGAATAAAAACACATCAGTGTTTGTCAAGATTTTTGTTGCTGTAAGTTAAGGTATTTAGTAAGTATACACATGAGCCTTCCACTTTCAATTAAAAAAAATAAAAACCAGTATAAATGTTGAATTCAACAATTTGAAATTCAGATTTTACAAAAATTCCACTAATTCTGCTTGCTTCATTATTAAAAAATAAATCCGAATATTTTTATTTAAAATATTTTGGGGAAATTGTTTTGCTACAGAATATAGCTCCTTGCTATAGACTGTAGAAGTCATGTCAAATAATAGCCTGATCCAAATCAACTGTGAGTTGAAACAGCCTCTTCATTATTTACAGCAGACTTTGGATCATGCATTAATTTCAGTTTCCTTGTTGGTTTTGGGTTGTTTTTTTGTTTTTTGTTTTTTGTTTTTTTTTTGCCAGAATTCCCTAACCCACAGATTCCCTAATCTGGCTTTAATTAAAAAAGCTGCCATAGCTACATGGTCAACATCAACATTAGTTGTAGCTAGTCAAGTCATAGAGACCTTGGAGAATACAGGTAACCTGTGGGAAGGCTTCACACTTTCTAGCTTAGAGTCAGTATATCCCACTGACTCCATCCAGAGAAAGCAATGAAGGCAGCGAAGCACTGGAGCAGGTTGCCTAGAGATGTGGTTGATGTCCCTGGAAACTTTGAAGGTAAGGCTGGATCAAGCCCTGGGCAATCTGATTTACGTGTGCATGTTCACTGCAGGGGAGTTGGACTAGATGGCCTTAAAAGGTCCCTTCCAACTCTAAGGATTCTATGATTCTATGAACGATTTAAAATTAATTAGCATTAAACTAATGTACATGTGTGGAATTTCTGAATTAGTCCATGGCTTCATTCAAAAACTTCTACAGATGAAAGAGATGAACATGTCTGCTACATACAGCAAACATCTGCTCTAAGTTCACAGTAAGCTGTAGCTCAACTTAGAAGCAGCATGGTCTCTTACAGATTAGTTCTGCATCATCAGCAACTGTCCTTGCTGGCATCTGTTTCAAAGGATATTTCATGTAGCCATTATCCAAATCCAGTCAAGGATTCTCAGAAAAAATCCACTGGAACCAGGTAACTAAAAACCCTAAAAGGTCTTTAAAAAAAACAGCCAGAATTGTAAATGCTCCTTAATATATGAAAACTCTAAGTTCTGCTGTTGTTGCATGTCAGAAGATCTAAGCTGCAGGACTTTGCTAGTATCACCTGGAATTCATTATGGATCTGTGCCTTTGGTTCCTCTCAGCTGTTTAATCTGTTTATAAACTACCACATGGTCTGAAAGACAGAGAAGTGAGCTGCTAGGCAATTAGAAATAGTTCCCAACCTGAATCTTCAGAAAGACATTTTATCTTCTTGTCTCTAAATTGAGGGTAATTTTTACAGAGGTGTTTTGAAGATGAATCACCTAATGTCAGAACAGCATTCTGAATATAAAGTGCCGCGTAACTCCAGTTTGAAGCCACGAGCATCGTTTTCAGCATTTGTGAAGGAATATGCTCCAGCACTGAAGGAACTAAGCACCTCAGCTCAGACTGCCTGCAAGAGAAGATGACAGCACCCTGGCTATCACTTTAGCCAGACCAATAGGGTCAGTCACAAAACACGTTGCCCAAACTGAAAGCTCTCCATTAATCAATTTTCCTTTAATTCAGGTCTCGCAGTTTTGCTGCTGTTGCCACAGAAAGCAAAGGAGTTCCACTTTCTAGTGGAAACAAGCCAATAGCTAGCAGACAAACTTAATCCAATATCCTTACTCTAGAAAACCTCCTCTCCTTTCCAGTTATTGCTCTATACATGTCTGCTATCTGTATCAGGGGGAATCACTTTTTTTCAGCTAATTACTACCCCAAAAGACTCACTGACACCTCTAACTTACCCCTTATCAGTGGGCAAACAGACATTTCTGTGGTGACACCTACAAAGGCACACAAATTATTTCACTGCACAGAAAAATACTGAATAAGAGAAGCCCACAGAATGGTGAAAACAGAATGAAAATATTTTGGTTTTCTTTCTCAAGAAAAAACAAGCAGTGTAAGAACTATTAAGAGATTGAGACATGGTGAAAGAAAATTGCTGAACATAAGGCTGATAAAGACTCCAAGAGGTCAGCCACTCCATTGCCTTCCCCAAGGGCAAAAGCAGCTGTAACTTAACCATTCCTGACAGATGTTTGTCTAAACTCTTGTTTAAAACCATCCAATGATGGAGATTCCACAGCCTCCTTAGGCAATCCCCTCCTGCACAGAACTACCCTGACAACCAGAAAGAGTGTGCTAGTGCCTAATTTAAATCTCGCTTGCTTCAGTTAAAGAAGTGAGGAATAGTTAGAAAGAAAAGACAGGGCACCAAATTCTAAAAGAATACAAAATGCCAACTTCTCAAGACTGGGGATGCTAAGGAAATCTCCTGACATCATCACAAAGTAGAGTGACTAGATGTTTCTCGATGCTTTTCCAGAAATGTTTCCAAACTTCTACTGGATATTCACCATCAATAAACCATACAGCTGGTAGGTGCAGTTCAGCATCAGTTTGAACTTGCTTATCAGCCACTTTTAAAAAGCTTTTGCTAACGTCCCTCTGTCAGGAATGTCAGGCATCATTGCAAAACCAGTTTTCAAGAACTCAAAAACTGTTTCTGTGAGCATGTGAACAAAGGACGTATACAAAGTCCCTTCTGTCTTAGTAGAATATTATTTGAATTATCTTTTTCTTGTTAATCCTCTATGAGACAAAGAATAAAGTACAAAAAGATATTGCAGACTATCTTAGTTTTGCAGCAGATCAAACTCTAGAAAATGGTTCATGGAAGCTGACACCCCTTTGCCACAAGCAAGTCTTACAAATTCTGATCATCCAGTATTCTCCACTGATGCTTCAGATGGGATAAATCAGAATAGATTCCTTACTTTAGCGGATCTACAAGCATTCATGTCACCAGAAAACCTTACTCTCTACTTTCACTTGAGTTTATTAGTAACAGAGTGACTTCAACCACAACTTGGTTGTTTGGGGTGTTTTTTGTTTGTTCATTTCTTTTGATTTGATTTTTTAAATGAGCTATGATCTTCAGGTTCCTGGTAACTCACAAATGCAGCAGGTAACTGAAAAAAGCATTAATGTATTTGTTCTCTGTCTTTTCTCTGCTATTTTGTTTTCTTCTTTTCTTTTCTTAATTTCCATGTCCAATTATCCATCTGACCCTACTCTCTACTCAAAGCTTTTCACTGGAATGCGTTTAAATATTACTGGCTATGGAAAAATCAGAAATTGACTCCATTCACTGGAGGCTGGCCTTACAGAAATACTGACAAAATAACTCACATGTAAAAACACAACCTTTTCTAACCCAAATTAGAAAAAATTGCAACATTATCATCTTGGTGAGTATTTTATACCCGTTTTACAGAAACGGAAAGTGATGCAGAGAAAGGATGAGCAACGAGAGCCTTAGTCCATTAATGTAGGTTCAAGCTGGCTGTCAGGCCACCATCTGCCTGAAGTAAGCCATCCCCTTCCTGAACCTTTAGATATCAGTAGCCAAACTGCTGTCAGTAGGTTGTTATTCCACTCATCACTGCAGATTTTGCACCATATTCTACAAAACTATTTTGTCTCTGCTCACCAGGAACATTCAGCCACTGTTTATAACAAGTTTAAGACTCAAAACAAAGGCCTAAAAGCTAGAAAAAGAGACTAAGTAATTCACTGCACACACTGTTTCAATTTTGCTCTACTTACAGTAACTTCTCAGGAAAAAAATAAATAAAAATCTTCAATCTGTTTGTTGTTTCAGTTCATCTTAGGGTGACATAAACAGCTTTCAGTTCTTTATATTCTGCACAAGCCTCCAGAAATATTCACTGTTTACTAGAGCTCAGTGGTGTTAAATCAAGTATGACTATCACCCTTTAAGGCCTAAATCATAGAGCGATACTCATACCAACAACACATTTTGACAGTGTTGACACCTTCTTACATGGAATCAGTTTAGCCACACATAAACCTGTAGAAAAGGGCATTAAAACTTAGTAGAAATCCTAGCAGCCACTTTCTAGTTTCAAAAGTTGGCGTTTTCATTCACTGTATCCAGCCTCTTGATTAACTCACTGTCAAAATCTACAGCGCATCTCACAAAAGTTAAACAGCTGGATGGAGAACTGACTTAAATCACTTTCTGTCTTCATTTTGGCTGTGTAATTGTAAATGGATAGGAAATTATACTAACTCCAAAGTGGTTACAATTCTGAAATAAACTCAGCAACTGGTGAGAGTCAAGAACAGCTTATTAGTTCATTTGATCACCTAAAAACTTTCTCAGGATAGAATTCAAATATGATCAAAACTTTGCATGGTATCTCTCTTCTTATACTGGATTTTAAGAGCAGAATCATCCAATATTGTAGCACCCACAGCTGTGTTCAAGAAAATAGAAAAAGAAAAACCAACAATGTGCACCTGGGAGTAGGAAAAAGCATTGTCACAGGTGAAAGGAAACCCTGCTTCTGTTTACTTGATCAACTCCCTCTTGTTTAGCATTCATGACAAGTGAGCAACAACTCCTCACCATCCCTTTATAAAAAGCAAAATGCTAAAGATTTGAGGAAATGTGAGAGTCGATCAAACCTCTCTGCCTCACGCGGGAAGCTTTGACTTTTCTGTACAACCCAAACAGGTCCTTAATGCAATGCTCTCCGGGGAGGCAAGACTCGGAGCCTCACCAAGCCCCGCAGCCCTACTCAAGGCGGAGGCTGCCCAGCAGGGCGGCCGGACCCGGCGGCGCGGAGGCTGCCGGAGCTGTCCCTTCAGCACCACGTCCCGCGGCGAAAGCAGACCGCAGCTTGGTGTCAGCGAATAGCGAGGATCGCCTTTGATTTAATTAAAGCTGCGCAGTTTAAATCAACACGGTAAAGAAGTGATCGCATACGTTGCTAGCACGGCGATATAAGGAACATAATTAAGTCAGACATAAATTAGTCTGCTATTATATGCATATTGGTAGACTATGTGGTTCCACTGATTCCTCTTGCACTTCTCAGAAGAGAAGTTTGTAGGGACAGATTTATTACTCTGGAATACGCAATGATTGTTTTTACTCACTCTGCTCCAACAGTCAGTCTGAGATGGTTATTTAGGGGCACTTTACGTGAGTACTTACTGACTACAGCACATTCTCTAATGCATACGCTGCATGTGCTTCTTGAAGGTTTCAGAGGGAGAAGGAAATGTATATGAGAGCATACACACAGACTAAAAATAGGAGCCATCACAAAAAATTAAGATGAACATCTCAGATAACTGTCCAATGCAGGAAACACAGAGAAGAAGTATTTTCTTATTTTCCTGATAACCGTAATATATAAAGTTGTACTCTCCCCCTGTGAAACAAATTCTTTTAGATTAAAATTAAAAAATAAAGAAAAATCTTGCATGCTAATTTACACAGACAACCGACAGATCTCACAACATTCCAAAACTACTTCAGTATGAAGAGATACACAAAATAGAAAAACACTTGGCAAAAAGAAGATAGTGACTATTAATAAACTTTCCAAAGACAGAACACATATCCTCCTGGAGCAGAGTTTCCCAAATGAACAATCGTCAAACAATGTCTGTCTTTCTCCACCATTCTTTATTTTCACCCTCCCTCACAGTGGCTCCCCGTTGCTATACACATGTAAAACTTAAACAATTCTGACATCCCAAAGTGCCTCTGCCTGCAGAAATGTACACTGTCCATTGCACAATGACGTGCTCTGAGCTTTCTAAATGAATCTCAACTCTTTGCACGAGAGAATGTCATGGGTTTCCAGGCAAGTTGCACTTGTTTCCAGGTAAAATATGGTCAAAAGAGCAAACCATTGTTAAAAAAGCTTTTTCTGCTTCTTACCAACCAAGCTTAAGAATACAAAGTACTGCAGCCACCACTTAGGCAAGAGTACAGAGCACTATGAGTATACAGGCATGTGTGTGGAAGCCTTGCTGTAATCCAGGGCACAAATTTCACTTAGCACAAATAAATGACAAGACACAAAGCAAGGAAAAGAGTATCCATAAGTAAAGGAGGAAAGAGAGTTCTGATGTTGTAATGAATAGGAGACGTCCAAGCCATCTGATAATTAATATGTTTATTATATATATATATATAATATCAGAAAAAGGAGATTACTATTTAAAAGGACAAATAGGCTTCATGTTGCCAGAGTTTTTCACAGGAAAATTTTAATGCAACACATACAAGACAATCAGGTGCAAATTTAAGTAAATGCAGCTCAAAGTATGGTGGATGGCATATTCTGCCAAAAATCGCCAGTAGCTTCAGGTGGCAATATGGAAATTGGCTGCAACAAGCCCTAAGTGGTAAAAAAAAAAAAGATTGAATCTTTCTGTCTTAGTAAGGAAGTGAGTCTTTTGTGCCCTGCTCTCTGTGCTACCAAACAGCCACTGAGCATGAAGGGTCTTTCAGAGCTCCCCAGATGTTAGAGGGGAGCATCTACAAGTGCTGGGAGAAGGACAGGTCAACTGCCTTAGTAAATCCACCCTGAATGCAAAATAAGGAAGAACACACCTGCTAATCAAGCCAAAGTCAGAGTTGTAGCACAGTTCTGCATGCACGCTGCAGCCTCCAGTTATCGTGGTAGTTATTTTTATAACAAGGAAGCAAACTTTATGCAAAATGCCCTGTTTCAGCTGAACAAATCAGAGAAGTACAAAATGACAGTCTGTGGCTGTGTCCACTCTATTGTCCTGGCAAATGGCACACCCAGGGAAACCTGGCAACGAAGATGTGACAGAGGACATCACTCCTCTGGGCTGTATGCCTGCAAACAGGAGATGCATTCTGTGACCTGTTGACACTCCAGCTGCAAAGAAAACTTCAGGAACACATTTGAGAATGCCCAGGACAGGCCCAGCAATGGGAACACAGCTGTGGGAACCCCTGCCAACAATGCCAAGACAAAGTTTGGCAAAGTAGGGCTGCCCTTAGCCACAGCTACATCCAGAGGTTTCCCAGCTCAGTCATTTCCCACGTCTTCATCATTTTCATACTCAACCACCTGCCTTATGTTTAAGATTTCTCTGCATCTCTTAAGTGAAGGTGCATGCACATCCCAGGAGGAGCATGATGACAGGGCCTAATTCTTCCTGCAGGGAACCCCCAGAGAGCCTCATCCAGAGAATGTGACCCCCCTCTTGAGAGTGTCATCACACCTCTTCTCTCCTACTTCTCTTCACTACCCGTGCCACAGCTTGGCAATAGCCACGAAGTAGCCACCATCCCTCCCAGGTAACCTCCAGGCTCCATCACCACAGGAAGGAATGCGGGACAAATCAAGTCCAACAAGTTGTCCATGAAGAGCCACAAATTGCATAACACGGGAGGGAAGACAAAAAACTCATCCACCACTTAACCCGTTGCATGCCACAGCCCCCCTGCCCCTCTTCTAATCTGGAAGAGCTTTCGCCCCCTCCCCAAAATGAGACACTCACCAATGGTCGTGATGACTGTGATGGCAAAGTAGAAGGAACCGGCGAATTTCCACTGGACACCAGCCCTGTGTGGCTCGGACTGCATGATCACCAACTCCAGCTGCCGGTAGTCCTCGCTGGTGATGTTGTACTTTCCTTTGAGCCGGATCTCCTCGGCTTTGAGTTTCTCCTCCTCCCGCATCTCGTTGTCGGACTCCAGGGCATCAAAGACGGCAGCCCCGACCAGCAGGTAAGTGAACGTGCAGATGATGAGGGACAGGGTCCGCACGTTCTGCCTCTTCATGGCCGCCAGCAAGGGGCGAGTGAGGGGACCATGTCCCCCCCTGGCCGCCCGGGGATCCGACAGGCCGCAGCAGCCGCAGCAGGGGGGCAGCTGCCGGGGGGGCTGGCGGCTGCTCCGGGGCAGCTTGTGCTGCGGCGGCGGCCGCTCCCCGCCCGCCTGCTCGGGCTCCTGGGAAGAGGAGAGGCACAGGAGGCTGCTGGAGCGCCGGGACCAGGTGCCTTGAAGCCGGGAAACTCTGCGCAAGACCTGCCCAAACCAAGCTGTCCCAGTGCGCAGGGCCATCCAGGGCACCCCCGCTCCTCCCCAGCACCGAGGCCAGGGGCAGGGGGTCCCCGCCGAGCTCTCGCCGAGGGAAGGGAGCGCTGGGCGGCGGTCCCGGCCCGGAGTCCTGTGGCAGGCGGGTGGGTCCCCCCGCGAACTTGGAGCGGGGAAGGGTCCCCCGCAGCCCGGGCGGGGCCGTCCCCGTCCCAAGTTTTCTTCAGGCGGCTGTGCGGCGCGGCCGGGGGGAAACGAGCAGCGGCAGCGCGTCCATCCGCGTGGAACCGCGCAGGGGACGAGGAGAAGCGGCCGCCGTCGGGGACAGCCCGCGGGGCCCGGCCCGCCCCGGCCCGAGGGAGCGCCGGCCGGGCAGGTCGGGACGGGCTGAGCTCTTTATTCCTTCCGCCGCGGTGCGAGGCGGAGAGCGGGAAGCCGGCTTGCTGCAGGTGGCCGCGGAGAGAGCAGCGGAGCGACGTCCGGTGCGGAGAAGGCGGCGGCGGCGGCGGCGGTGTCAGGCGGCGGGCGGGGAGTTGAGGGCAGCATCCCCGGGCGAACCGGGCCGAGCCGCCGCTCCGGCGGGAGGAGGGGGCGGCGGGCCGGCGGCGTGGCCCTGGCGGCGGGCAGCCAGCGCCCCGCAGGAGCCGGGAGGAGCGGCGCGGAGCCGCCCCGGCCGCCGGGAGGGAGAAGGGAGGCGGGAGCGCGGCGAGGAGGCGGCCGGCAGCCGCGGAGCACCTGCCCCGGGCGGGAAGCGGCGGGGCGGGCGGAGCGGAAAAAGCCGGAGCCTTCCCCCGGGGAGAGAGAGCGGCGTGGGGAGGGGGGCTGAAAGCTCACAAAGCCGGAGGAGAAAAAAAAAAAGGGGGGGAGGGGGGGTGGAGGGAGAGAGGGAGGGAAGGAGGGAAAAAAAAAAAAGGGCTACTTTCACGGCTGCTCTAGGGGCTGGGGCTGCTTTATTTCGGATGGTTTTAGAACAAAGCCGTTAAGAAAAAGAGCAACCGTCCTCCTCCTTTTCCTCCTCCTTCTCCCAGGCTCTTGACATCATCTCGGGGAAAATGAAGCCCGCGCCCCTCAGCCATCGCCTGCGCGTGTGTGAGTGTGTGCGGGTGTGCGCGCTCCGCCGCCGGCACGGGAGGCGGGAACTCGGCTTGGCCCGCCGCGGGGAGCGGCTTAACCCCCTCGGCGCCGTCCTGTCAGGGAGCGGCCGCGGGGCTCCCCCGCCGCGGTTCCTTCCCACCTCCCCCGGGCTTGGCCACGCCTCGGCCGCCGAGCGGGGCCGGGCGGCGGCTGTGGTGGCGGCGGCGGCGGGGCGGGCCGGGCTTGCGGAGCTCCTGCGGGTCCGGATCGCGGCGGGAGCGGAGCAGCGCGCACCGCCCGTTGCCGCCCATGGGGAGGGCTGAGGGTTACGGGCGGGACAGGTGGGGCCGCCCCTCGGCACGGCCGTCGGCCGCGCACCGCAGCCCCGAGCGGCACGGTTATAAGACTCGGCTCCAGTCGACGCGGCTTCAAACGTTGCGATCTGCACGCGAAGCCCCACAGTCTCAAACGCTGCAGTTTCTTCAACACCGCACCCTCAGAGCTGTACAGGCAAATACCCCAAGAGCACAGCTCTACACACACAGCTTCGAGCATCTCAGCCCAGTATAACAGCTCCCAATATCACAGCTCTGCACACACAGCCCCAGTCACCACAGCTTCAAACACTACAGCCCCAAAAAGCATCACAGCCCCAAACACTACAACCCCAAACACTAGAGCTATATTTGCAAACCCCCTAACAATACAACTCTACACACACAGTTCAACACCACAGCCCTAGCCACTACAGCCTCAAACATCACAGCTCTGCAGGTCTAGACACAGCTGCAAACACCACCCCAAACACCACAGCCCCCAGCACCACGGTTCTACACACACTGCCCCAAACATCATGGTTATAATACACACACAGCCTCAAACACCACGGGTCAAGATAGGCAGCCCCAAGCACCATAACTCGACACAAACAGCCCCAAACACCACTGCTATATACACTAAGCTCCAAACTCCGCATCCAAGCACATACAGCCCCAAACACCACAGGTCTACAGTCACACAGCCCCAAGCACCAAATCTCTAAAGAGCCCTACCACCACAGCCCAAAATACCACATGCACTGCCCCAAACAATGGAACCCACAAACACCACAGCTCTACACACTCAACCCCAATCACCACAGTCCCAAAGAAACACCACAGTTATACAACTGTACAGCCTCCAGCCAGGGCTCCTCCTGCTCATCTCTTCTGGGTCCCCCACTTCACCATGAGCACTTGGAGCAACAGGAAGCCTAGGTCCATGTTTATGCTTCAAGGCAAGGCTGTCCTTCCTTGTATCACCTTAAAATGGTAACTGTAGGCCTCTCCTGTATCAGAGCTGTGCTCTGCAGTCTTACACAATGAAGGCTGACTTGTTCCTGGCTTCTCTTGAGCCTCATTTTAGATTTTCCTCAAATCTGAGCACACCAGGGCTTGTAACTGTTGTCCTCCATCCTTAAAGCACGCTTCACTTCTGACTACGTGTTGCTTAAGGTCTTTGGACACGCTTCCTTTAGCACGCAGTGGGAATGTGATCTCTTCAAAATGGATCAAATCTACTCTGTTTGAGAGACTGAAGCCCTCTGAAAGGAGCACCTCGGGCTGAGCAGCCAACACAGGTCACAGAGCCCTCCATGAACCTCTTGGACACAGCGAGGAGTAGGGATTTGTTTCATTAATTCAGCAAACAGAATTTCACCCAGGGCAAAGTCTGGATCATGTCACCTAAGCATTACTGAAATCATTATGAATGCCATGCGGAACAAGAAGGTTTCGCCTACTGATAGAAAGCTTGTGCATAGCAGCAACAGAAAGAAAGAAGGAAAAGAAGGAGAAAGAGGAAATATGTGGTTTTGATCAACTCCTTCTTAAAAATAGAAGTCTGATTATCGTTGCCCGTTTCTGATTCCCCAAAGGAGAGCAGGAAAAGAAGAAGGATCTATAAATAGTGTGCAACACAGAGAATCCTATAGCAAAGTCACTGGGAAAGATCAATAGCATGATTCAAGGAGGGCTCCAAATTACATCTCAGGGGAGGGAAGTGCTGAATGGAATTGATAAATGAGTTGCAAATGCTGTGTGTGTTGTGTGTATCTAATTAACAGAGGGTGACTAGGATCAATAGCAACGAAGGAGCTGGTCTAAAAATAGTGCTTAAGCAAGGACTGCAACCTGCGGGCAACAGCTTGGATGGAAACGTCCCCTGAAGTAATTAACCTTTAGCTGGAAAATGATGGCAAGCGTGAGGTCAAAGGAGAGCCTGAGGGCAGCTGAGGGCTGAGGTCTCCGAGGGGCTTTGGGTCACAGAATAGCATGACAGTCATGGAGAGTACAAGCACCGCCGTGGGTCTGCAACCCTCCTCCAATTGGGGTCGGGCTGCAAATTTGTGTAGTGCTTAGTGGAGAAATATCCAAGTATTAGCATTTTGTTGGCACTGCAAAGTAGGAAATATCTGTAGTTTGCACATGTTTCAGTGTTGCTTAGAGAGGAGTTACATCCATTTACATCTATAGAAATTTATGATTTTCTTCTTGTTTTCTGACCTTCTTGCAGAGAAAATATGCACCTACCTGAGGACTAGCACTCAGTCTTTCCTCATTCAGACTCATCAGCATAACTCTCTGAACCACAGTGCAAGCAGCATTGGAAATGTTCCTCAAGCACTCTATCTACAGCAGAGCAGTCAGGGAAACTTCAGGGAGAAGGAGTGATGTTGGACAGGATGATCAGTGGCTCAGCCCACAGGCTCTTGTGGTTCTAACTGAAAGTCTAGTGTCAGTCTGAGTGCAGGACTGGGACCCAGGGTTGTACAGTGTGACTGAAAGAGAAAGAAACCATAGAGATGAAGAATGTAGAAATTGTCTATTTTCAAAGCTGGTGTGGAAAATGTTGGAGAGATTAGAGATTTCTCTCCTTAATGTAAATGGAAATGGCTAAAAAGATCCTAGCCATTTTTTTTCTCAGTAAGGAAAAATGATCTCTGTGAAGAACTGGAGACCTGGGAAGTAGTAGTCTGAAGTAGTAAGCCTGGTTATTCACCAAAAGGAAGGCTAACTCCAAGTGTCGACATTCATCTTCTCTCACATTAGTCCTACTTGAGGAAGAGTGAGCAGGTTGGAAGATAGCCTTGAGTTGCACAGTGCTTGTGCTAGCTGCTGAGAGCTGTAGAATCATAGACTCATTAAAGTTTGAAAAGGCCACTAAGATCATCTAGTCCAACTGTCAATCCATCCCCAGCATGCCCACTAAACCATGTCCCTCGGTGCCACATCTACCCTTTTCTTGAACATCTCCAGGAACAGTGACTCTACCTCCTCCCTGAGCAGTCTGTTCCAGTGCTTTATCAAAAGGTAAGCAGGTTCATCCTCTCCTTCGAGAAGAACCTAATGAGAGTTAGAAGTCTCCCCTATTCCAGATAGTAGTGTTACAGCCACTCCTGTTTTACCTTGAGTTTTCTCTGCAGCAAAGGCAGAGTAGGGAGAAATGCAAGAGAACAAGTATATGGGATTCTTTTCACCTCCTCAAATACTCCCAACCTCAGACTATTCTGATTCAGAAGATTTTTCAGTTATTTGGTCTATTTAGTGATCCATAATGGATCTTACTTCCAAGCACTTGTCCCTTCTTTACCTGAATCCAACTAAAATTTCTTCATCCTCAGCATCCCCTGTGAAGGAGTTTGACAGATCTGCTTTTCTGAGCAGAATTAGCATTTGCATTTATCTGTTCAAACTGGTCTTCCTTCAGTGGTCCCCAGACCTTGTTCTGCAAGAAAGTGAACTGTACGTTTTCTCCATGCCAATTATGAGATTTTGCAATTCAAGCAAGGTAATCCCAATTTCAGCCACTATGTTCATGCAAGGCTGTAATCATAAAAGCAAAGAATCGTTAGGGTTGGAAAAAACACTAAGATCTAGTCCAAACATCAACCCATCACCACCATGCCCACTAAACCACATCCCTACATTTACAGATTTCTTGAAAACTTCCATGGATGGTAATTCCACCACTTCCCTGGTCAGCCTGCTCCTCTAACTCACCACTTTTTCTTAGAATAAATTTTTCCTAATATCCGAACTGAATCTCCCCTGGTGCAACAGCCATTGCTTCTGTTCCTATCACTAGTTACCTGGGAGAAAAGGGTGATCTCTGCTTCACTACAACCTCCCTCTGTGGCTTCTCCATCTGTCTGTGATGGGAGTAAGAGGCTCTGTGCCTAATTATCTACAAAAAGGCAAGCCAGACAGAAGTCTAATCCTGTTTCACCCTATAAAGTGTCTCTGGCCCTTTTGGGGATTCCTCTGAATTTCTGCAATGTAAGTACTATAGGAGGCATTGTCCTCTGCAGCTCTGCATGCCCTAAGGAAGCTTAGATAATCAGATAGGAGATGCTTATCAGCAACCTGATGGGTGTTGAAATTGGCTGTGAATGTTCTTTTGAGTAGCAATAAGTAATTATTCGTGGAAAGTGGCCACACACAAGGAGGGGTTAGTTGTTGTCACATCGTTTACATGAGCAGAGGGCTTCAGATCTGTAGGGATTCCAACACCTAGTGAGGTCAGCGATGCAAAAGAAAAACACTGCAATTTCGGTGATCAAGAATAGATCACCCGAGGTCCCCCATAAAAATTTCTCCCTGTAAGTTTGAAAAACTAGTTCAGGAAATGATCCAACTGCAAGTAAGGACTGTCCTTCACAGTGCAGCTGCAGCATTGAGGTAAACATTGCAATTTTAAGAACTGCGAAGTGGCTCAGTTTAAAAATGCAGTGATTAACTCAAAATCTACCATAGTCAGAATCTTTCTATCTGCTGGCCTTTGGAGCAGGTGGTTATCGATAATGTAAAGATTATCACGGCATGTAGTAGATTCTGGACTGTACAAGCCACACTTCCCTTTAGCTTCGCAAGCTCTCTCCTCGCTTCCGCCAGCTGTGTGCATTTGCACAGTCACTGAAGTGTTCACGGACCACGGATTTATTTAGCTGACTGTGAGAGGAAGCCGAGCTCGGGTTACTAGGTGTCCTTAGAGCAGTAGCTGGGGAAAATGATGGAGGAGGGAACCTTCCCTACGCAGCTCTCATTTTATTCTTTGTACCGTTTCCCATTGATGTTCAAAGCAGTGCAGCCTCTATTGGATACATTAAGGTGGGACTTGGATCATTCAGTAGTTTCCCTTTTTCAGCAATGTTTACACAGCAGAAGGTAGAACAGGGGTCTGATGGTTTAATTCTTGCTTCCACCACCCCGTGCCTGGACAGGACAGCCCTCTGGAAAATAATCTGTAGTGTCAGAAAACATGAGCAAAAAGATTCATTAACTTAGGGAGAGGGTGCTAGTGTGAGGCATGTTCACATGTGGGAGAAGAAGGAACAGGATCAGGGCTACACTTCATATTTTTTTCAGGAAAAAATTTTACTTTTTACAGTGAATTCACTAATATTAAAGCAACCTAGGTGGCAGGACTGTGAGCATCTGCTCCAACCTAAATAGTTTCTTCTGTTCTATTTTTATATTCATGTATCATTTTTTATTCTGCAGAGCTTGTGCATGGCGGAAAGGGTGAGTTCACTTCTCAGTATACAAGCCAAAGGTCTCTTCCAGAACTACTGTGAGGGATTTGGAAGATGTTTCACTGAAACATAGAACTTATATATAGGCACAAAGCTTTCATTAAACATGAACAGCTCGAGGGACAGCATCACTGACTGATGGTAATGTATGCCAGTCTTGTAGGCATATTATAGAGGAACAGGCTGCCTTGTGGAGAAATTAATACAGCAAGGTGTTGATTATTGATCATTTGTTACAGAATTGACTGTTTCCTGAGCCAATGTGACTTCCAGAACTATTTGTAGCTTCCCAAATGCTCACAGTGTGACTGGCACTTTTGCATTTACCGCAGCTGATGCCTCAATATAGTCTTTGATGCATACTTTAGATGACTGCCTTGCATACTGAGACTGCCACTAAGAACAAATCTTCGAGGACACCACTGAAAAACTAGAAAAAAAGATTGCTATACTGGTATGGGCTTGTCCATCACCACCATCAACACCTGAGCTCCTAAGAGCTGGAGTGCTAGGAAAGAGAGTAGTCTTCCTATAGTGGGTACTACAGTTTGATGCAGCAACCTCTGAATGAAGTTGAAGAAGTGCGTGCTGTATTAACATCACAGCTGATGGAGCAAATAAATTGCTTGGGGTGGGGGCTGGTTGGCTTCCTGATGAGTGAAACAAGCTACAACTATTACTATACCACTGTAAAGTGAAAATAGAAATTCATTATCAGAAGTATTTGGCGTAGAATAGACTTATCCAGAATAAAATACCCAAGATTGCGTAGGATATTTAATTAAGTCTGAATAAAATGCTGATTTACCTTACTGACTTCTCTGTGTTAACTGCTTGAGCTGCAGGATCTAACTTTGAATAAATAGTGAATGTAAACACATCTTTTTTATTTAGAAGAGATTGAGTGGGCTCTTCCACACTTCCTTCTGTTTTGTTTTTTTTTTTCCTATTTTGAGAATACATGAATATACTCATCCTTCTGATACTCCATATTTTCAGAGTGCATTTTGTTCTAATATTTTTTCTCACCTCTATTTCTATCATTTGTGACCTGACCACATCCCAGCACATGAAAAGCTTTTCCAGCCAACATTTTCCTCCTGCATATCCATTTTTTTTTTTTTTTTTTTTTTTTTTTTAAGGTAGGGAACGGAGAGATTTACTAAAAGAGAAAGCTTGTGCAAGGTGAGGTATCCAGCTGCAGCCTTAGCCTTAGCCTAGATCTTTCACAAAAGAAGATGGACATCCTGTGGGGTGTCCCCACTGCCTCCACTGCTGCATCTCTCACAAACCTGTCTCAGGGTCCAAGGCTTGAGTACTTAATGTTATTTCCAAATACGTCAACTGCGGGTTCACCTTTTGAATCTGCCAAGGACAGACCAGGACCAAACAAGAAAATCTACAAGAGTACAAGTGGAAGAACTTCATCTTTCCTCCTCTCCATTCACATGTTGGAAGTGTCAGCTTTATCTCACCAAATTCAGACACAGTCTGGACTAACTAGTAATTAAGAATTTGATGCTAAACATTGTTACTGTCTACACTGAAATGGAAGTAAGAGCGTAGCAATAGCCTAAACCTCCACTAATTCAGTTACATTTAGCTGTGCCAGAGTCTCTTTACAACTATTTTCCAAAATAAATTCCAACCTATACACAAAAAATTAAACAGTTTCTTTGAAAGGAAGATTATAGTTTTGCTTGCAGAGATCAGGTGGGATATATAGCCTAGTGAAAACCTTTCCAGAGAAATTCAGAGAGCCAGGGCAAAGGCAGCATTACCTCATGGAGAGGATTTCCCACCACCTTATATTATCGCTTATTTTGAAAATGGAGGAGGGAAGGAAAATGAACCTTTAATAACTGCTCAACTCTAAAATCAATTTCAGTGCTCAAGACAACCTGTAAACACACAATATGTTTTCAAATAGGACTGATGCTGAGGAAAGTGAGGGGCACGTTTCCCTGCTGTTGAAGTCAAATAAGGCTTTTAAATACCTTCAATTTTCAAGACTGTGTAAAGTTGCAACATTATTAAGAGCCTTCCTCTGACTGAAGACAAAGGATTGGATTCTCAACCCTTATTTAAATCAGGAGTAACCCACTGAGAATTGACCTGGTGTGCATTTGTTATGAAAAAAAAAAAAAAAAAAAAAAAAAAAAAGGCTGAATGCTTATATAAAAGGAAATCTATCAGGAATATAAATTATGAGGATTTACACTGGGGCCAGGAGTTGAGAATTCTTTTAAAACCACAATTGATTGATGAAGCCCCACAACATCCCTGTGATTCAGTAAGTGCTACAGTCAGTGTGCAGACAGTTGTTCTGAAGCACGGCGTGTTTATATGGTTACAAGTCCAATAAATGAATTAGTGGTAGAGTATGAACCAAGTTCATGTTAGCATACCCTAACGTACAGCTGTGCCTTGTGACAGCATCTCTTAATACAAGCCAGTCTGACTGGCTGAATAAAGCTGCAATAACAACTAAAGACAGTAATCATTTCTGCAGTTTCACCTCTTTTGGCTACCAAAAATAACAACTCAGCATTCTCATGGTTCTCCTGCTGTCATACCTGAATGGTGTGTCACTCTGAGACCAATGGGAATGCTTAACAATCTACTTCTTGAGCTGGAACTTAAAAAAACAGATACATAGGAGGCTTGGAAATGCTTGAGTGACATCAGATTGAGTAAGGACCTTTTAAAGGACCAACCAAGGCTGATGGCTCACAATCTACGTGTGCAAGACAGACAAAACTAGGAGTAGGGACAGACTGCGCAGAGTATGATAGTGTTGGCCATGTAGGTCATATCTAGGAAAGTATCTAACTTAAATGGGAAAACAACAACAACAACAACAAAGAACAGAAGGGAAATAAGCTGTGGGAGAGAAGGAAGGAAGAGGATAGAGAAATGCAACAGCTACATACTGGAGCTGAAGGAAGGGGACAGGAAGGGAGATGGTTGGTGCCATCAGCCATTTGGCACTGGCAGACAAAAAAAATTGCACTCAGAACTGAGTGAAAAGATTTGTTAATGTCCACTTCAGCTGTGTCTGCAGCTTTTCCAGCTGTCTGGAGACTCTGGCTGATTCCTCTTGGCATTTTTTTTTTTTTCTTGAAGGCAACAAAGAGGAGAAAACAGCAAGCACCCAAATTTTAGTTTTCCCAGAGGGTCAGATAGTCAAGTAGTGTTTGAAATCTAGGGGATTCTAGTGAAAGGCACATTATGTTCAGTGAAGTTAGCACTGTACTGAAAGGATAAAGTGGGCTCTCAGATGTGAATTATCTTTCCAGTAGGCATCATGACTTGAAGATTTCTGAGCACATCTATTGCTTTTTTTTGCATGAATATCACACTGCAGAGACTTTGCTTGCTTGTGCTTGCATGCCAAGCTGATGGTTAGAGTCAAAAAAGAGCCAGGGCTCCAGCAAGTCCTCAGCTTTCTAATCCCAGTCTTAATGAGCACAGCTGGAAAATCCTGGTGTGTGCTGAGATAGCTGAGGGCTACTAGCCCTAATGTACCTCCCAGGCAATTCTTTCCCCCCATTATTGTGAAAGCACATCTCAGCACACATTGTCCTGGAGGGAAATTTGAAGATTAATCAGACTTTCTTCATGATTAAACTTATATCTACAGAAGATGCATTTCCCTACTCCTAAACTAGAGTGTCTAGTTCACGTTTGAATGGAGGATATGCAGTCTGTTGCCTACAAAGCAGAGCTTTGCACAATCTGAGTAGTTTTTTCCCTATTAGCAAAGCAAGATGTCTGATTAGAGTACTCAGCTTTAACCATACAACTGTGCTGCTTTAGGACTTTGTGCCAGCGTAGCTAGACAGTCAAAGTTCACACCTCCTTATGTCCCCAAGCAATGTCTCTAGGCCTAAGTTTGTGCTTAGTTGACTGGGTGTTGAGGCTGGAGCTGCTCAGGGGGCTGCTGAGCTGTTGCTTGCTGAACCTACACTAAAGCTACGTTAAATATGAAGCACAGGTTACAGGAAAAAAAAACTATGAGACAATAGCAAACTGTATTTTTGGCCTGAATCAGCAAGAGAGATGGAAAAGGAGACTGGGTCTTTTTTGGTTTTCCCTGAAGATTTTGTCTGGGCAAAGATAATCATTGCCGACAGACTGCAAAGTTCCACTGGGGAGACTAGACAGTTCTGGAAAGATCTATTTGGGGCAGACTGAAAAAGTAAAAAACTAAGCTCTGAATATGAAGCTGGCTCAAGCTTCACAAGACCACTTACTATCAATCTCATCCTCTTAGTAACTGTACGAACAGCAGGGAATATGATTGAATGTTTTTCATATAAATGTGAAATAAACTGCACTCCATTTCCTGCTGCAGGCTTCCTTCAACTGTAAATGTCAGGTGTATGAGATAAAATGGACTGAGATCCACTCCAGATTGTGGCATCTCCTGCATTTCAAATGTACCTAGAGCTGCATTTCCACAAGCTACCCAAGATTGAATTATTGCACTTCCCAGCACCCTGCTAAGTAAAACAGAAGACTGATGTACTGCTAATAGTTGAAGCTTCATATAGCAGCCTCATCTGTTATCACATCCTCCGCCATCATCCAACTTCTACTCCCACCTCACAGTTACTCTCGCCCTCGTGCTCTGTTTATCTCGTTCTTCCTCTCCTGACTCTGTACCTATTCCCCACCTTTCTTTCCTCAGTTCATTTTGCCAGTTGACCCTCCATGCCAACAGCTTCCTTATAAATCACTTCTGTCATGACACAAGCCCAAAGCTTCCGACATCCTTTATGAGATGCCACCATAGATCTGTAGTCCTAGCTCTGCACAAGGTGGCAAAGAAGAACCTATAAGCTGATGCCGTACTTAAAACTTACATGTGGCAGGCTTGATTTTCTGTATGTTTTGAGATCTAGAAAATTCAGGGAGACTTAGACAGGATTGAGCAGTGAGCCCAGGTGAACATCATGAGGTTCAGTAAACCTAATTGCACGGTCTTGCACCTGGGTCTCAGCAACTCCCGCTATAAGTACAACCTGAGGGATGTAAGCATGGCCTGGTCAAAAAAGATTTTGGGGGTATTGATTGTGTCAAACTGGACATGAGCCAGCTGTGTGCTCTTGCAGCCCAGAAAGCCAACCATATCCTGAGCTGCATCAAAAGAAGCTGGCCAGCATAGTGAGGGAGGTGATCCTGCCCCTCTGCTCTGCATTGGTGAGATCTCATCTGGAGTACTGTGTCGAAATGTTGAGTCCTTACTATAGGAGAGACATGGACCTGTTGGTGTGCATCCAGAGGAGGGCCACAAAAATGATCCAAGTGATGGAACACTGTCCCTCTGAGGACAGGCTGAGAGAGCTGGAGCTGTTCAGCCTGGAGAAGGTTCTGGGGAGACCTGGGAATGGCCTTTCAATATCTAAAGGGGAACTGTATGAAAGAATGAGACAGACTCTTTAGCAAGGGGAAATGGTTTCAGACTAACAGAGGGCATATTTAGACCAGGTATGAAAAAAGAGTTTCTTACAGTAAGGGGAGTGAAGTGCTGGAGCAAGCTGTCCGGAGATGGTGGATGCTCCATGTTCCTGGAGACTTTCAGGGTCAGGCTGGTTGAGGCTCTGAGCAACTTGATCTAGATGTAGGTTTCCCTGTTCATTACAGGCGGGTTGGACTAGATGGCCTATTGAGGTCCATTCCAACTCAAACGACTCTATGATAAAAGAGTTGGTTTGGTAGAAATGTCTGGTTTCATGCAAATTTGTATGAGTGAAGACTGATAGTTAATGAAAAGGCATTTAAAATTCAGTGCAGAGCATTTATTATGAAGATATCATTAAATCAGTCCTACAACAGCTTGTGTCATTGAGGAATGGGATATGTTTCTGAGAGGCTTGAATCTGAGGGACAACTTAGTCTTATGCAAGGTCACTATTAACTGCCACACTGTCATGATGCTTTAAAGCAAAGGAGAGGGAATGATTACAGAGGGAGAGTGGCAGCCACAGAACAGCAGAGCAAATGACAACAGAAGTTAAAACAGCACATTCCAATTTTCTGTTCTTCATTTTCACACAATATTTCTTTGTAACTGTAATTGGAATATTCATTTCACTGTCTTGTGTTTTTTCAACACAGAACATCAAATTGTTTGTTAGTAGATAGATAGAAAAACATGGCTCTTATCTCCATATAAGTGCACCTGCAGTACTAGACCAGGTGCTCATAGCCACCATTACTCCATTACCTAAATGACTTGCATTAATAGATTTCTCCTTGCATGATTAGAGTGAGGAGAAATTCAGTGTTGTATTACTATCCTCATCTTACAGAGAACTGCATCTTAGAGAAATTACAGCATTGTCCAGGAACATAGAGGAAATCTGCAGATGAAAAACCTCAATCCAAAGTAATGCAGACAGAAAGGCTACAAACAGGAGCCAAATCTCTCTTCCCATCTACCTATGGGGACCAGATTTCCCTGAGACTTCTGCCACACTAGGCCCACATGAATGAGATTTCAAACCGACTCATGATAATCTCAAAGCCGTGCTGGCTGAAATCTGATGGAATTTAGCTGATGGAAACTGGAGGAAATGCACAGTTGCAAAGCTGCCAATTATGCCAATTTACACCTGCTGAGAATTTGGCTTACTCCATTCACTGTATCCAATTACAGAGACAATAAATCACTGGAATTGTCAAATAATATATGTATTTAATATAAGATCAAAGCAGTCTTTTAGACTACGAGATATTAAGGAATTTCTTTCTACTGAATTGGTAAGAAAAATATGGGAGGCAAATAATCTGCTTTTACAACATTTCTACTAAATTTACCAGAAAAGAGAAATTTCCTTTGTGAAGAAATGTGTTCTCATGACAAGTTACTGATGGAGACACTTCTCAATGGCTCTATATTCCCACCAGATATCATTCTGGCTTCCCTGTTGAAGATATTACTTAAGAGCAACTCTCCCAGACCCACATAAAGTCTGGCTAGGGTGTGACTCACCTTTGGATCCCTGCTCCAAAGGTGATTTTGACCTCCCAGCTTTTGAGCAAAGATGTTGACACAGCACACTGCAATTATTCAGATCATAGATTCTCTTCTTAATAAAGACAAAAAGAATTTCCAAAAAAAGCCCGGAGATCTTGGCTCTAGCATAAGGTTCATAAAGCAGGAGTTGGTCAACCTTCAAACATAGCCAGCCTTCCTATAAGACCACAACCATTCAAGTGTGAAACGAACACCAATTGGTAAGTGACGAACATCCCTGCAAAGTCAGTAAATATTTTTACACTCCTTTTTCAAAACCATACGCCAGCATTTTCAGCCTGGAGAAGAGAAGGCTATGAGGAGACCTGAGAGTGGCCTTTCAGTATCTAAAGGGGGGCTATAAGAAAGAAGGGGACAGACTCTTTAGCAGGGTGTGTTGTGACAGGACAAAGAGAAATGGTTTCAAACTAAAAAAGGGGAGATTTAGATTGAATATACGGAAGTTTTTTACAGTAAGCTTGTTGAGGTACTGGAATAGGTTGCCCAGAGATGTGGTGGAAGTCCCATCCCTGGAGGCATTCAAGATCAGGCTGGATGGGGCTCTGAGCAACCTGATCTAGCTGTAGGTGTCCCTGTTCATTGCAGGGAGGGTTGGACAGATGACCTTTAAAGGTCCGTTCCAACTCTAAGGATTCTATGATTCTATGATTTTGGCCTCCATGACACCAATAATAAAACACTTATCAACTTCAGCAAAGCAATGAGTTCACTTCAAGAATTTAGATGATACATACTGAAGTAGATCCACACACCTAGTCAATAGCTAAAGCAAAAGCAGAAGTCAACCTGTGTAGCAGGAAGTGCTTTGGTGCTGGAATGGTTTGCAAATTGCAGTGCTTTGGTAACTCTGTTCTGTTTCTGGAATTGAAGTAATTTTGTAATCCCATTTTTCTTTCTCTCTCAGCAGCCTGTTTTCTGTTAACCTTGTTGTTAGCCTGTTGTAGTTGTTCATATCTCACAATAGAAGTAAGGCTTTATTTATTTTTTAAGAGAGAGGGGGAGAAAGTCTGTGTGCCTGTTTTTCTTCCTGTGGAAATTTGATCAAATTTAGCTTTACAAATGCAGAAATAATTCCACTCAGAAGAGAATCCAGAGATATTATTGGGTGTATGTGCAATATCCAAATCTTTGGTTCAGAACTGCAGGAAACAGAAGTTCCGTTTTCCATCACCGTGACTCTACCTCCTCAACTAGAGAACCAATGAAAGCTTTTCACAAAACTTCTCATCTTGTCCCTGCCTGAAGGCTTCTCCAGCCATCTCTGGCTGCAGGTCATATCTTTCTAGTGTCTTGTCAGCTTTCAAATTGTCTCACCTTTTCATTCCTATTTTGTTATTCGCTTGTTCATTATCTCTCTCCTTCATTCTCAGCAATCTAGTCCTTAGTTTAGGTAAATGTCAAATATTCTCTCTACTGGCATGAGATGATATTTTAACATTTATGCTCTTTCTTTGCCTCAACTCATAATTAAAATGATCAATTTAGCTATTTCATTAAAATCAATGGGCAAACTACTAACAGAAACCACCTTTTAGTACAATTTAACATCAGCATACAATGCAATAAAGTGTCCAGCATTTAACATATGCCAGGATCATTTGGAAAAGACGCCAGTCAACTCTGAACCTAACTGAAATCATTTAATACTACTGAGTTGTGAAAAGATGTTTTACACCATATACTGTAATCTAAGAACCAAGTATTTCAGTGCCTCTATTCAACAATATCATATAACTTGTCATATTTTCTCTTCCAGATGTCTGCATTCAGCACAACATTAACCTGGTATGAATCGAGACTGCTTTAACCTACCTTCATATGGTGTTGGTCCTAGTTAGTGTTGGCCCAGACTCAGGATTGTCAGTAGACATCCCACTGGGAGTAAAGAGCTAGAAAGCAGCACTACTCTGCCCATGACCTTCCACTTCTCCATGAGACATGTCACTGGCCCCCTAGTATGACAGCTGGAGAGAGCAGTTCCTACAAAATCAGTGTACTGACTCAGAGTGATACATGAGGGGTACAGACAGGAGCTGTATTGTAATGAGAATGGGTCTGGCTAGTGAGACACATGCTGAAAGTTTCCTTTACTGGCTAGGTTGGCACACACAGGAGAATAAAGGTTTTGCTATTTAATCATTGTTTTATTCTTTGCCTTTTCAGAAACGAACCAATCAATACAGATATGAATAACTGAACAAAGCTTGCTTTCTGAGGGATTTGATATCCTTTTATACTTAAGTGTGCCCCATACTGTAAAGTTAATTGTATACAGACAAATTTGACTATTGATGACCATACTGGGGTCTCATTATTCTCACTTTTTGGAAGGGCTGTTGGGAGAGAGAGCTGAGAAACTCCCCTGATAACCAAATACTGTCTTCATTCTACTTTCAGGGGGATGGAAAACCACTATCCATGTGCCTTATGCCCATCTTTCAGCCACATCAGCAAACCTTGTCCCACAGGGCTCCAGCATCAGCGAGTAGGCAAGTGCAATAGTCAGGTGCTCCAGCCTTGCTGGAGTGAGAAACATTACAGAAATCTACTCTGTTCATCAAAAATGTCTCTGTTTAATTTCTTCCCTTGTATGTTTTCATGTGTTCTATCTCGGTGACATCTGTGCTGATGAATTTTGCCATTAGAAGTGAGAGTAATACTGCAATTATTTATTTTATAAGCAGCTTACTTTGGATAGAGCTTTCTGCAGACAAGTACTGCATCCACTGTTTCATAGTTGCCTTTACTGAAGTTGAAGACTGCATTAACTGCCTAATGAGTGCTTATAGAAATGATGGAGACAGATTCTTTTTGAAGGTGCACAGTGAAAGGACTGGAAGTGATGGAGTTGTGGTGTAGAGAAGCAAATTTTAGCTTTTTTCAGAGAAACATTTTTCACAATGAGAATGACTAAGCACTGGAACAGGTTATACCCGGTGAGGCTGTAGAATCTAGATCCTTAGAGATCTTCAACTCATCTGGACAAGACCTTAAGCAATCTGATGTAACTTAGAAATTAGTCCTTTGAGCAGAAGATGGAACTAGAGACCTCCAGAGTGCCTTTTCTATCTATAGTAACATTTGATTCTCAAATGATTTGTAGGAAAATTTTACCGTCCAGGATGTTGAGGCAAAGAACAATACTCTCCATGGAACCTGGATGTTTCTATAGCTGAGCTCACAAGTTTCTTTGGATTTTGCATTGAGCTGTCAGATGCTTTGACGGTCTTTGGAAGGGAATATGTAATGCACTTCAAAAAGCTTAAAACAGTTGCAAAATACATCAGAATCAATCAGCAAGCAGACTCAATATATATTTTTACAGCTGTTTTCCCAGAAGGCTTTAGTCTGAAATATGTTGCCATTCAGTGATGGAAAAGAAAGTCCACGTAACATATATAGTCAAGGCTGTTTGACCTTTGTCAATCATACATTCAGAGAAAAAAGTTCGTGATGGTTGGAGACACAGTGGCAGAAATTGTTCACCAGGTAATTCCAATCATAGATTATACATGGACAGTTTATGAATAGAAGGAAAAAAGAAAAAGTAATATTTATCACAGAAATTATTGATGGCAAATTACTCTCCCCATTCTGACTGCCTATTCCCTACACTCCATTAATGTTACCTTACTTCAGCGCTTGGAAGGAAGGCTAATATACTAGCCAGGCAACGACATTAAATGTCATTCAACAAATGAGCAAATCACTGTATTTGCAAACTCTGAATGCTAATCATTGCAAGCAGTCCTCAGGAACATGCGCATTAGTTTTACCCTCATGTAACTCTTGGCGTGTCTACAAATAGTACAGGCATTATTTAATTTAAAGTTTGATTTTATGTCACTTTGGTCAGTGTGGGCACATATTCCTCATTTTTAAAAATAAGCAACATGAGTTTAATTAAATTAAATTTGAATAAGTATTGTTGATGGTATTGTTTGACCACCAAGGCCTATAGAATAAGTAAGTTCAGATCAAAACCATGAACAAGTTTATATTTCAGATGTGGCAGCTGTATGAGCTGTATGAGCTCATGAGGACTCTAGGTCCTATGAATACTCATAGTTGGTCCCCTCCAAAACGGGTTTTATATTGCCAAAAAGCATGAAGTTTTAGTCTTGGATTCACAGGATTCATTGTGATCTAGGAGGTGAAAACAAAAAGTGAAACTCAAGAAAGAAAATTTTGTCACTGAATAAAAGACTCAGGTAGACATGTACTTGTGAATTCCTTACAGTTGAATTTACTTAGAAAATCCTGATTATTTCTGAACTTGAAGACATTACTGAATAGTGATGGGACTATTCACCATCTAACATCAGTGTACTTGAAGATATCTTGAGCTCCAGAAATGGTGGTTAAGTATTAATCTATTGAACTGTGTACTCACAGTTTTAAAAAGAATTCACAAAGTCTTTGAGAGCAGTTGAGGTTATGATTTGGAACAGAATTTCAAACAGAAATAAATAATACTCTGAGATCATACCTTGTTCTCCTGAAGTGCATTTCTCATCAGTGGATCATCACTGTCATCTGTTAGCTTCTCCTGTCCCACATTGAACTTCTCTTTCTCGCAGCTAGATTCCTGCACATGTCCACTAATTTTCGTATGGCAACAGCTTTTCCAGATGGAATCCAAACTTCCTATCACTCACTGTGCCAACCCTGACGAATGGATTCCTAGAAAAGAGAAATAGGTCAATATGTGCTGGTATTTCCCCAGTGTCTACAAATTGTCATCAAGGAATTTCTGACCCAGATGTTGTGTCTTTTTATTTAATAGCACTTAGCAGCTATTTTCTTCTATAGATATGCCTGAACTCTTGTAAACTTTTAGCATCTATAGCATCCCATGGGAAGAAATTTCACAGCTTAGTTATATGTTACAGAATGGACTGCAGCTCTTATTTACTCTGGACCTGCAACTTGGCATATGTTACTTTCTGACCTCTTTAAAATTCCTCTTCTGCTATCCTTTTTGAGAAGAATCTCAATCTCTTAATTATCTTTCACATGCTTATCCCCTGTTGTATCACCATTTTTTGAGTCTTTTTCCAGTATTCTATACCTTTTTGACACAGACAGGATGCAAGTCATTGAGTCACCAAGAAGTGAGCACAGAGTGGAATTATGCAAGTACTAGGGAGTCTTTTTCCAAAATCTGATTTGTATTTTTGACTTCTACTGAGCACTGTAGTGGTGCTTCAATGTGAAGCATTTTTCTAGCCTCAAAACCTTGCTTCTGTGTGACGATAAATAGCTGTTGTGCACACACTCAAACATCTCGGTCTTCACAAGCTAATGAACTCCTGCCTAAGCCTCAGAAGGGTTCAGGAATTGAAACGTCCTTAATTTAGATCAACTAATCTTAACTCAGTCGTTGTTCCTGCATGATGATCCTATGAAAGCTAGTAAATACTGTCTTCTGTCCACTGTGGTAGAATATTGCTGCCTTTTTTGCATTTTATTTGACAGTTTTGTAGCTAATGGAAAATTTTATTTGCATAGAGAAAATCTGCAAGTCTCTGGAGGGGCTTAATCCTGCTGGCATGACTATACTGGAAAGAATGAAATGCCACCTGCAAAACCCACTCAGAAGTGTTCACCTGTGCAAACCAGAAACCTTCACAATTGCTTTCTATTGAATGTGTATATAAATAAGGTTATTAAACACCTTCCCACACAGACACATGCACTTCTGAGAAGTGCAGTTGCAAGATTTGAAATGAAATGTGGATTAATGATTCAGCCTCTGGGAAGATTTTGTGTGGTTTGTAATAGACAGAGCAGAGGTCAACACCATCAGTGAATTTATGAGAAAAACAACAGATGAGCAAGTTAAGCACCAAACCAGAAGCATGGCTGTGTGAGCTTTGCTTCTCTGATGGTGTCACTTTGTGGCAGTGGGAATAAGAACATACACAAACATTCTAAAATGTAGTTTTTGAGAGAAGAATGTGTTCTTGACCCAAACATGGGATCATCCAGACTGAATGAGCAGGATGGAGTGTTCTTGCACTGAGCTACATCTCATGCCTTTTTCTTCAGCTGCTCTGTTCAGTTCACTGTCTCGTTTTTGTGAAATGGTGTTAAAAGAATTTGTGGTATAAGCATATAAGCAGTGGCAGATTCACTGAACCACAAAGGATGGTGACCACCTGAGAGCCTCTTCAATTGCATGATGCTTGTTAATGTGGCACTAACATAACAGCATTCTTTAAACAAATGCCGCCACCTTACTCACAGCTTCTCTGACTGCAATGTATACAGAAAAGAATGTTTTTCTTATATTGTAAGGAAAGAATCCTTGAAAGGTTTCAGTCTGCCTTATTATCCAGGCAGACATCTCAATGGTTTGCAAAGGTGTGCTGTATATAAGATTAATCTGATTCAGTCTCATACATAAAATAGAGCGAAGTTTGGCCCAACATTAATCTATAATGATCAGATCAAAAGGGAAGTGAGAAATCTTTCCAATCTCCTTGAATCTCCTCTGGTCTAACCAGATCTGGTGGTTGGTTGCCCCTGTGGCAGGGCAATTGGAACTTGATGATCCTTGGGGTCTCTTCCAATCCAAGCCATTGTATGGTTCCATTCTACAACTCTATGAATACCTTGATGATCTGTTCTTCAAAGCCAATTTATGGTGGAGCATACAGAGGTCATGATATATTAGCCACCACAGATACAAATTTGCATAAAATGTTGGATACTGACCATGGCAAGTGTGGCTATTCTGTTGATGGCTGCATATAAGCTGATTTGTGCTGGCACTGGTAGTTCTGAATCTGAAACAGGTGAACAAATTCTCCAAATGCACATTTGCTAGGTTAAGGGATGCTTTTACTCCTGATATTTTTATAGTGCTTTCTTTGATTATGTTTATCCATATCAATGGGAGGAACATGAAGCAGTGTCACAGAAGCTACAAACTAGTCCTTCCACCAGAAAGGCTTATCTTCTGTCAAAATGTCTCAGATCCATGCATTTTTTTCAAAATGTGAGGCATTTCTGTCTACATCTGCTGAAGGAAGAAATAAACTTGGTGAGTACAGAGGGTACTGTCTGCCAAACCACTGAGCTGGCGAAGATTTTGCTGAGGACTTCATCTGCTTACATCTGGCCGAAGGCCTGTTATTTATCTACTGTGGTGACAACACTGTTATGTTATTTTCCTTGTTCAGGCAACAGGCTGAAGGATATTGTAATGTACTTGGGTTGTGGCCCCATGAAAGCAAAGCAAAGGTTTTATTTGCTCATCTCATGTCTTCTCCAAAATTATTGACAGAAGTCTTCCACCTGCTTTAAAATAAAATAATTCTGATAGATATATACTGGGGGGGTTATTTTATACCTTTAGGCTCATTCTCAGATCATACATAACAATGTGTCCTTGGGATTTTCACTGTGTTCTTACAAGTAAAAGTACTAGTAAAAGAAATTCTGAATTCTGTGAACTGAGTTTAGCTGGGTATTATCCAGTCAGAAGAAATTGAAATCCGAGCAAATATCCAAGCAAAAAAAAAAAAAAAAAAAAGAAACAAGTTTCATTCAGCAAAGAGACAAGAATGAAAATGAATCACCGATTGAGTGATGCAAGTACTGTGCTAGGAGGGAAAGTTTGAGGATCCAGCTCCTCTCCAGAAGACTACGTATTTTATATATTCATGTGATGGACACTTCATCTCACATCCTAAGGCTTTCACCCCTCTAACGCTGAATCAATTACCTGCCAGTCAGACTATCAGATTAGTACACGCACTTTTTTGGATGCTACCTCTGGTTTCCATAGAAACTGTGTTAAGCCTCATCCTCTCTCAATTAGAACTTTTTATAATTTCTCCACCCTTATGAGATCATTTGTGGTTCCCATGGTAATCAAAATTTGTTATCTTTCAAGTACTGCTTCTTAATCAGAGGCTTCACCAATAACAATGTCCTGCTGAAGCCATAAAGGCCACAAGAAGGATCTAATTCTCTTTGAGAGTATAGTGTGTCCTTGAATTTAGATGCTGTCTAGCATCTAAATGCTGTTCCCTTTTCTCTGGATCACAGCACAATATACTTTCATACAAAACAACTGTCAGTGGCCCAAATGTTCCCTGTACAAATCTCATGTTTAAAACACCATATTATGTGAAAGCAATTATATATATACATACACACACATGCTATATTGACAACGTATTTTATACACTTCTTTTCTAGCCTAGCTAGTCATTTCATCGACCCATAGAATCATTAAGGTCAGAAAAACCACTAAGACCATCCATAGTTCCATCACTATAAATATGTCAGTGCTTGGTAATCTGCCCTACTACAGTCCCTCACTGAGAACTCTTCCTCCAGCAGTGCAAACAGCTATGTAGGTGATCTCAGCTCAGTCTTTAAAAGATCAACCTACATTGCCTCTCCTCTGTGACAGTACCACGTCTCATACTCCTCCAGTCTTCAAAACACTAATTGTACTTGCCTTTTAGAATCATGGAACCATTAAGGTTGGAAAAGACCTCAAAGATCATCTAGTCTGACCACCAACCCAGTACCACCATGCCCACTAAACCATATCCCACAGTGATACATTCACCCTTTTCTTGAACACTCCAGAGACAGTGACTCCATCACTTCCCTGGGAAATTCTCATCCTATACTGATACAAAATACCACATAAATGGTATCTAAAATTTTGATTTAGTATATAATACAGAGATGCACATTTGTCTTTTGAATGTAAAAGCAATCACTTAATGCGATAAAATCCCATCCTTGCCTTTTCTAATGAAGGCAGGACTTCTGAGTTGAGACTAACCACTGTTATGAGCTATCATGACTTCTATTCAGCAACTGCTGTGTTCAGTTACTCTTTTCTCTTTGAAATAAGCTACATCTTTTGGAAAGATATCAGCTCTTGATTGATGTTATTAAAGTAAAAGAATATCTTTTTTTCCCTCTACAGAATTGTTTTAAATGTTATATAGCTATGTTATACTAATCAATGTCTGCTAATACAAAGTCTGCTTTGTACTAATGGTATTAAGCACGGCCCAAAGCGTAGCAGCTAGAAAAATGAACAAGTTATATACTAACAAGGTATATCTCTAAGTTAATAGATATGCTTTTTATTTCCACTAAGATGTGCCACATATGAATACTGATCCCACAGAAATTACTATCTTGCACATCCCTGTGTGTTTAAGTCTCTTCTGCCTCTGCTCTCTCAGAAATGTAAATCATCCCACTAAGGCTTAGAACATTTTAGGATTAATCTTACTGTACCTTTCACATGTGAATTTTTTTTTCTTAAGGTAATTCAAAATCTGGGCTGGTGGGATAAATGACTATCATCATGCACTTGAGACGATGTATGTGTCAGAACCACTCTTATGAAAAAGAGGAATGCCATGTCCAGCAGAGGAGGTTCATTAACACAGAAAATAGTAGATAGTTAACAGTACCTTCATGCAGAATTGCTACATTTTTTAATTGGGTCAAATTATCTCCCATGTCCATGGAAACCCAAGGTCCATAATCTGTTCACATCCAGGCCAGGAGCTGCTCCTTAAGATTCATAAGAGGGTAAATTTTCAAGCTGGGATGCTAGCTGCTTACCAGAGAGCTTCTTCAGCAGTTTGTTCTCTCTGTGCTTGACTAAAGTCAGAGAATTCTGACTGTATTGATCAGACAGTATTGAGGTTATGTTAGTTTATGTAGCTGGTGGGCTTTAGGACCTACTTAATATCATTAGTACTACATAGGATGCTGTTTTATTTCACAGCTATATATAACGTTAAGAAAGCAGCATCCTAGGGTTGTAAAGACAGATCAAAATTTAAATGAGGGCTTTGTAGCGTTGTATTGAAAATAGGGTGGCATCTTGGAAACATTTGACACTTTTGTGTGTCAAAAAGTTTACACGAATACCTAATAACCATGTAACTGAATACTGTCATCCATTTGATACCCAAGTAAAGGTATTTGGAACCCATAGCAGATCAAAGAACAGCAAAAATATTTCTGTAGTATCTTGAAAAGCCAATGTGATGTCATACTCTTCAAGGGCTTTGTGAACACTGCATCAGAAATGAAACAAATTGCCACAGATGCTGGTTAGCAGCTGTATTAGATACACACAGTAACCACAGCTTTGAAAGAAACTAAGAATAATAAATACAGTAGCATTATTTCAGTACTGCTTCAAAAACTCACTAACATCACAAAGAAAAATAATTTTTTAAAAACATTGAAGCTGCAAGTCATTTTCAGCTGAGACTAATGGCTCCCCACAAACACCTGCCCACAAAAGAAGTACCAACTGACTGTACAAAGAGAGTCATTGGATACACACCAGTGTGCAATATGCTTAGCTTACTTCAGCAACACAGCAGTCCTGTTTCCGTCCCACCCTTCTACTACTTATTTCTACCTCACCCATCCTCAGAAATTACTGCCCATCCTGATGCAAAGACATCAAATAAAAATAAAACAAGAGATAAAGGAAAAGGAGCCAGGAGATCATGAAAGCAACCTTTTAATTAACATTTCAAATTCCAATTGTTAGTTTCCTAAATTGCCTATGTTTAATAGTGTAAGAATTTTCTGGTCCCCCAGCAAGGTTTGGAAATCAGAGCTGACAGAGGTGAATGAGGTAGTAGAATATACGCCTCGGTATGGAAAAGGATATTGCACCCATTGTTTACCCAATATAAGTTTTTCCAAGTTTGAATTAACAAAATGACAGTGCTCTGATTAGATTACACTATTAGTTTTGCACTGAGCTCACTTGTGGTCCTAAGCTTCTTCCATGGGAATATGTAGGCACTATAATGCTTGCCTTGTATGAGGGATGCCAGGCACCTGGGCTCCAGGACACACCACTCAATGCCTAGGGAGATTCTGTGCTGCTGCATCCTGTTCTCATCCTTCCTTTAGTCTGCACAGGGTAGCATGAAGGTTCTTCCATCTTCTCAGAGCTGAAAGTCTTGGAGCCATTCCACCTTCCCCAAAGAAACAACATAGATCCATCTTCCAGATGACATGAGCACAGCCATCCATGTTAAATCAGCTTGGGCTTCACAGGTCCTATGAATTTCCCTGGTAGAAAATCCAGCTTCTTCAGCTGCATTGTCTCAGCTATTGCTGTAGCTACAATCCCAGTACTGCAAAGCCTATTTTATTCTATTACACTTCTGAGAATCCATAAAGTGCATATATACTTCTGTATAGCACAACAGATTCTGCTCAAATCTGAGCAAGTGATTTTATTTACATCTGTGTCAATGAGGTCAGAATTTCATCCAAAAACTTCAGCTTTTGGCGTTGGATAGCAAAAATGTTCACACCCTAACTAAATCTGTCTTATAAATCACCTTGACACTTCTCATAATTCAACATAATAGGGTTCTTTGCAGAAAGAATTGTCTCTCGACTGATGTGAGGGGATGGACACGATAACCTAAGAGGGTTTTATGTCTGTGAAAAATTCAATTCTTTCAGTTCCTTTTCCTATTCCTCTGCAACTCCACCCATTCAGGTGCTGTTACATCCTGAGCGTTAAGGAGATTATTCTCCATAAGGTCCCCAGATGTCTTTGCTAGTCAGTATGCTGCAGCACCTTCCTTTTTGGTACATTACCTCTTTATATTCTTTGTTCCAAGACTCATTATTCTACAGTTATCTGCACCAAACTCAATTGTCATCTTTTTGCCCAATTACTTAAATGATCTAAGACCTTTCCTGTCTAGCTGCATTGTTCTTAATTATTTACTTTTCCTCACCATTTGCTGTCACCTAGAAATCTTGCTTTCAATACTATCCAAGTCATGCCTATAAATAATGAAGCATTTAAAGAACCATGGTATAACACTCACAGTGAAATGTCTTCTCAGTTGAGACATGGAAAACAAACACCAGTTTTGTGTGTCTTACACATCTCACTCTGTGGCCTTCCTGTCACTCCCTGCTACCTGCAGCCCTCGGATGCAAAAAGCACATATGGATGCTGCCGACACAAACATTAATTTACGAGATGACTACCTCAAAGCCAGTAATGAAAGGAATATTTTTCACCTGCCTGGCCTCCCTAGGTTACAAAATAATCTGGTAAGTACGTTGATGGCTGTGAGATTTCTGCCTACACTACTGGCAGAGAACAGAGCATGTGGTGAGCTTCTTCAGAACTGCAATTTCCTACATAGCTGGAGAGGACCTCCTTCTGCTCACTCATATAGAATATTCTGGGATAAAGATATGCTGGTCAGGTCAAGCTCTTCATAGAATCATAGAATCATTAAGGTTAGAAAGACCACTAACATAATTTAGTCCAACTATCAACTCATCATCACCATGCCCTCAAAATCATGTCATTCAATGTGACATTTAGCTTGTTCTCAGAGTAACATCTCTGTGTAAAGCTTCTCAGAGATGTTTTTTAACTGCACCAAGAGCCAGAAAGATATTTAAGCTTTTACAAAAACCTAATCACTATCACTGATTTGTACTACTTTAAGTGGACTGTATTTAGCTACTCACCATCACCAGTCCAGTGCAAAATCTCTGCCCTGGTATTTAAGAGTATGAAGAAACTAGCACAGACCTGGACAAATAGCAATAAATTACCAGAAAAGCCAATCAAATAGAAACACCTGCCTTTAAAGCACCTTTACTTCTTAGCTTTCCCATATTCCCCTGTCCTATTCAATAAGGAAAAATCTTTAATTCATTCTTAATTCACAGTTCATTCTTAATTTCACACTCCAAAAAAAATCTTTTAACATGTGTTTCAGTAGGTAGATGTGACAATCTGAACACTTACATGAGAAGAACCGAGCCCCCTGTTCACTTATGGATCCTGGTCTCTAAGTTGTTCATGTGTCATAAATAAAAGTTCACTCAAAGGCAATGCTTACCAAGGTAGATGACAGAGGGAGACCAGTAGATCATGTCTTCTCTTGCTTTATTTTCTTCCTTCCCATCAGAGTAAAGAAAGGTAGCTAGCAATGGGAATGTTGAGATCTCAGTTCATTTCCTTTGTAGCTCTAGTTACTTCTTTCTCCAGGTTATAGTTGATGAGAATGCTGGAGCTTCTCCTTGACCTGAAGACTGATATCTAGTTTCACAAAGGTATGAATAATCACTGGAAACTCATCTAAGTGGGAAAGATTATTTTCTGGATGGTAAGAAACTCCACTGGGCCATAAGGCACTTTGTTTAACACAGGAGATACACCTTGCAGGTGTCTTTTCAAGAGAACCCAATTTACAGTCTTGAAACACATACTGCAGCCAGTTCCAGCTTACTACAACATCAGGACTGATCTGTAGTATATTTTTCTAGTGCCTTGTATAGTAGAATTTTTAGGATTTCCTAGAAGTGAGAACTATTATCTTCCTATTAGAGTAGTTGAGAGGGACATAGTACATTGGTCCACATTATGGTCTTAGTTTAGATCAGAGCTTGTTTTGGTAGTGAATTTCTCAGTTATACTTGCTGCACTTCCTTTCATAACATGGAATTGCACATGAAACTGATTTAATTATTCTGTATTAAACAGAACTGAAAGATATTCTCTGGGAATGCACCTTAGAACCACTAATGAGCACTTGAGCCGTGAGATCAGGCTATGCTCCACACTTTCAGTGTGTGGATGTCAGGTCCTCAGGTCATGTGCTCATTATTTTATTGCAGTACTAGCAATCTGGAGCTGATTTCTTATCTTCTTATACCTATAAGGTGCTCGCCACCTGCAGCAGGCTTTCAAACTGACAAGTAAAATCCCTGTTAGAAAAGACCAGAGAGGATGCATTGGTGCAAGGTCAGTAGAAAGTCCTGAGAACCATGTGAAAGACACAGAATAAGAACAAGGGAAGCAGGTTACTAGTAGGAATAAAAAAAGATAAAAAGATTAAAGGGATAAAGGAATTGTAGGGAAATCAGAGAAATCAGATTGACACTGGAGGAATGAAGAGAAGTTTGGGCTCACAAAGAAGCCTGAGAGTGAGGAAAACAGTAGCAAGAGCTACAGAAAAAATCTTAGGGACATGGTTTAGTGGAGATGGTGGTGATGGATAGGTGGTTGGACTAGATCTTTTCTAGCCTTCATGATTCTATGCTTCTATGGCAGGTTAGGAAGAGGAAGTGAAGTACTCTTTCAGCAGGCGGAGAAGAGGGTACATTTCAAGGCAAATGAAGTTCCTTGTGAACAGATAAAAAGAGTTAGTGTTTTTTAGGGAGAGGACGTACACCCTCCTGTTGCAAAGGACAAGAAGCATATAGAATGTCTTACTTGGCCGAATTCATTGTTTCTGAATGTCTTTTAATGGAGAGGAAAGAAAAAGCAACACACACACGCACATATCAGAGTAACTCACCACAGATTGTGACCCACTGTGGTCCTCAGCCTTAGTCCTCCTTTTCTCTGCTCACTCTATCATATTTAAAGCAGGCTGTAAGGCCTTCCTTAGTAGAACTCATATCACAGTAATCTTCTTTCCCAGAACACTTCAGCACATTTTTGCAAGTTTATACATTTTAAAAAAAAGGTAAATAATCTTCATCTGTACCTGTGAGGCCCAAGAGCAGCAAAAACTGCAGCAGGGAGCTGTAGATGTTGGATGCATGTCTGTCACTTGCAGTGAGATCTTCCACCATGCACAGCAATTGATTCTGACCTCAAGTTTCCAAGCATATGGCGCTGCTGGTGAAGGGCACCTCCAAGCAAAATGCTTCAGCATATGCTTTCCATTCCTTGCTTGACACACTGAAAAAATTCACCAAAGCCATGACAGTAGCATCATTATTAGTAGCAATATTAGAATGAAGAACATTATTTTAAGTTTCTGTTGAACCTGTTTAGGCTTCTGGAGATGTAATGCCTAGAAATGGACAGAACTTAGTCACCAAACCTATTAAAGGCATTTTATAACTTCTTCCATACATATTTCTAAGTTGAGGTGTGGGGATACTGAAGAGACTGGCAGAACCCCGCATCCCTGCACAGCATCACATTCACAGTCTGCCTTTCAATGCTCCTAATGGAAAAAAGAAGCAGGAGTAAAGCCCTTCCCCTTTCTTTGCCTCCTCCCCTTCGCAGTTAGGGCTGAAAGCATTCACAGCAGAGACATGCTGTATCCCATTAAGAGCTGTAGTGGTAAACAGGCTCTTCAGCAACACCAGGAACTGTCATGATCTCAAGTGCAGTAGCTAACAAACAGCTGAGGAGTTTCTGGATGAGCAGTTCACAGAGGCTGCAACAGAGGCTACCAGCATGGTCAGGCTTCGCACTCTTTGTCACCAGGGATTGCTTCTCCAAGGCTCTTGCTACCTTGTCAATGCTGCTTGCTGAGAATCCATTTCCTATGGCACCAAAAATGCAGAGAGGTGACCACCAAGAGACCAGAAGAGCACAAGCAGGAAACCAGCAAATTTGCTGGTCATGTATCTGCAACCCCAGTTTCAAAGAAAAGAAGGAGAAGGCAGGGAGGGGAGAGGAACAGGGAAGGGAAGGGAAGGAAGGAAAAGGAAAAGGAAAAAAGGAAAAGGGAAAGGGAAAGGGAAAGGGAAAGGGAAAGGGAAAGGAAAAGGAAAAGGAAAAGGAAAAGGAAAAGGAAAAGGAAAAGGAAAAGGAAAAGGAAAAGGAAAAGGAAAAGGAAAAGGAAAAGGAAAAGGAAAAGGAAAAGGAAAAGGAAAAGGAAAAGGAAAAAGAGAAATTTTTTTTCCAGTATCCAATCTGAGCCTCTCCTGGCACAATTTGAGGCCATTACCTCTCATCCTACCACTAGTTACTTGGGAGAAGAGGCAAACCCCCAACTCACTACTACCTCCTTTCAGGGAGTTGCAGAGAATGAAAAGGTCTCCCCTGAGCCTCCTCCCAGTTCCTTAGCAGCTTCCAATAAGATTTGTGCTCTAGAACCTTCACAGTTTCACTGTACATGCTCCAGGGCCTCAATGTCCATCCTGTAATGAGGGGCTCCAATTCTTGTAGTGGATCATCCTGCCCAATATCTTTTCTGGTCTTCAGGATGTATCTCTGTGGAGGGACTGTCCTGTCCTCTTTATGTGGTCATGGAGACAAATGTCCAACAACAGCTATTTCTTGTGGTCACCTCTAATGGGGTTGCTGCAAAAATGTCTCAGTCATGCTTCTGCATTAAAAGCAAATTATTCTGCAGTCTCTTCAGTTTTTCTTTTCTTGCCAGCTGAAGATTAACCCCATGCTTGACTCCTTCTGGAACTCACACAGGGGCAGATGCTAAATTAATTTTGCAGGTTTGGGAAAAGAGAGAATGTAAGGCTTCGAGGCACTGTGTTTCACCAGTTTCTTCTGGTGTGCCATTGTGGCTGCTTGAGTTTTAGATAATGTCCATCATGAAAGCTAACTGGGGAGGGATGCATAGTATATCTGCAAAGAGTGAGAACACACAGGCTTTTCTGCTGTTGATCAGATATATCCAAGCTATTTTAGCCAGTCTGCTAGACAAGAGCATCAGCAGAATTTGAGCCTAGGAAGTCCAAAGTCACAATCAAAACTAATTCTTGAATTTGGTTGTTGCATGAGTATTCTGCCACCTGTTAGACGTGTTTTAGCAGTAGGTGATCCCACCTACATTCATTTGTGTGAAAGACATTTTTCTGCACATCAGTCTTTATGAAAAATACCAGTTTATGTAGCATTATTCATTTTGCTCTCAGTCCTTGCACAATAAAAATTTCCACTATCATCTCACTGCTGTTGGTTAACTTGATAGTTTCTCAAGTTTGTATTTTTTTCCTTCTTCTCATTCTATTAGAGAAGTTGGTATTGGTCTGAAATCCCTAGTAGTCTGAGTTAATTTGGGAAGCAACAGTATCAAAATTTCAATGCAGAAATAATGCTGAAATGGAGTTGAAGGCAACTGCAGTATCTCCTTGTAAGTATCTCATTATGGCAGAATCCCCAGGACATGTCACAGAATTGCAGAATTGAATTGCAGGGGTTGGAAGATACCTCTAGAGATCATCAAGTCCAACCCCCACTGCTCAATCAGTTGCTCCAGGCGAAATTCAACTCAGCCAACTTTACCTATCTGCAGTGTAGGAAGTGCAGGAAGCTCAAAGTTCAGGGTAGATCTGACCAAAGGTAGAGTGAAATGAAGTCTTGAGCTCCACTGATCACTGGTTTTCTCAGTTGGACATGGAAAGAGGTGCATTGTAGATGACTGCATTTAGCCGTATGTATTTTAGCTAGCTCTTAGTCTAGCCAAAAAAAAGCTATTGTGAAAGAGCAGAGAACACTCAGAGTGGGTGGAATCTTAGCAAACAGCAGCATACAGACTGACATATCCTACCAAGTAGAAGCGAACAGATATTTCAGCAGCTCATAACTAAGATTAATGGACATGAATTTTAGTAGGAGCAGCAGAAGACACATCCCTGGCATAAGGAAGATGTCATGTCTGCTGTGGAACGTGTGGATGCTTCATCTCCCAACAAATCTTGCGACCCAAGCAAAATAAGTCATTTTCCCATTTCCTTGTTACATCTTTCAGCCAAACTATTTTTTCTAAAATTAAGGCATTTATGTGGGGGGACAGAAGGGGGGAGGAGGGGGGGGAGGGGGAGGAATATATATATATAAAATACAAGCAAACCAAACCAAAACGAACAAAAAATCAGAACAAAGTAGGAGCAAAGTAGGCAGTCAGACTACTTTGGTGAAGTTAGTTAGTTATTCCTAAAGTCTAGTAGATCTTTTGAAAAGAGGGTCAAATAGAAGTGCTATGCAACTACAGAGTGTGCACAGTCAGCTCTGACTGTGCTTATTTGAAAATAAAGACCCAAGCAAAGACTTAAAGCCTCCCATTAAAGCTACTTTCATTTATTGCTTCATTTTAAGAGTGGCCTTTTCGTAGACAAGAAGTTAATAATAAGATACTGAAAAGCATACAGAAGGTGATTGCATAGTTTAGATTAAACCAAGATTCACTGGTACATAATCACTTGCTCCTGTAATAGCCTTCAAGTACACCCATATTCTAGTGCCCAGGGCTGCTTCTGAAGCACCTACCAAAATGTTGTTCCACTACCTATGGTGAAGGGAGCTATGAAAAGAATGGGATTTGATATTTTAAAATGCAATTTACTGAGTATGCTGCTAACAAGGGGGATGTAATACTGCTTTATGTTTAATGGGATGAAGCTCATCATAAGTTATCAGGATTGAAGGGTTTTCTTAACCTGAAAGAAAAAAAACATAATTAAAAAAAAAAAAAAAAGTAGTAAAGCCGTCTTTTAAAAATATGTGGGAGACTTTATTTAAAATTGAACCCACTTAGGGAACAATTGTCTGTAGTGTCATTTGGCCCTGCTTTTCAGCTTTTCATCTCAGGATAGGTAGGTAGGGGCTGTTTCTCAGATTCAGGCATCTGACCACCTCTGTGGAATTTGCTTTTTTAGCCCCTGCCTAAACTTCTTTCTGGGATCAGCTGTTCCCTGAAATGTCTTTGCTCAGGACTTTCTCACTTCTACTCTGATCAGAGAACATGTCCATACACATTACATACACATCAGCTGGTATCTATGGGACCAATTCTGCATACAGCCCTTTGATGTATATATGTGGAAGCAGTGGGGGGGGGGATAGAAAATGTATCCAGTTATGTGGATGAAGATGATGGTCAACCTTCCCTGTCAGAGGAATAGAAGGGGTCAGCTCCTTCCTTGTCTTTGAATCAATGCTTCATTGACCATGAATTTCATCTTCCATTTCAGCTTCCATTCACAGCCTCACTGACCTTGATTCAGAAAATGCTGGTAAGCATTCCTGTGCCACAAGACAAGCAATCCTAGCTGGTGTCTTGCATAGATCAATTTGCTGAAGGCATTGCTGGTATCAAAATTCATTAGACATCAGGGATTCTGATCCTTCCCTGATGCTCTGCATGGCATTTATTGCACAGATTCAACCCTCTTCATTACACATGAAGACTGATATGCCTGATTCACTTGCTTTCCTCTAAAATTACATTTTTTAAGGTAATACTTTTACTGGAGTATTCTTTTGGCGAGATCATTCAGGAGGTTGCCATCAAAAATGGCCCAGGACTCCTGAGACAGTATTGCTTGGAAAGACACCATTTCTCTTATAAAGTTGTACCTAGAAAAGTATTCCAGAGTAATCAGTAAATACAACTTTTTTTTTTTTTTTTTTTTTTTTTTTTGAGAAAACAAGTATTTTCAGAAGAGAGAGACTCAAAGCTTGATATCTACCTACCTACATTCAGTCTGTACCTGAGAGCAAGCAGATAGAGGTGTGTAAGAACATACAGATACAACACAGCATGAAGATGAGCATCACAAGGCTGAACCTCGAATTTGGTGTTCTCTGAAGGAATGCCAAGAGAATCTGCAGTAGGCAACCAAACTGTTCATTTTCAATGTGGAATAAAAAAAGAAGTAATTACGGAGCGCACAAGATCTGGATGAGGTCCTTGCCTTTTCAAAGAGCTCTGTGATCTGGAAAGCTATAGAGGGAACAAAAAAATTGCAGATGACATGAAATTATTTATTCCATAACAGAGGGTTAAATGAATGGGCAACAGCAAGGAAAATACAGCCTGAATAGATAAAAGGTAAGAGATGATGGAGGTGTATCATCTCCACATTAAAAAGTTTAGCCTGAAGTCTGTCTTTGTGTTTGTCTTTGACAGTGTCAAAGGCATTTTCAGGGCCTCACAGAGCCAGAAGTATTTTTTACCTTTAACATTTTTCTTTTAGCTAAAATTATACTGCTACTGTGTTATTATTTCTTTCACAATTGCATTTTTTTCCCTTTCCCTTTCTCTCCTGCTCTCTCTCTTACAGGCACATGCACAAAATCAATAGAATGAAATACTGAAAAAGCTCCATTTTCCCTCTTCTGTTATAAAAAGACTTTCAAGGCAACCAGAGGTTGTGGATTCTATGCACAGGTGACTTTACAAACTGGACCTAACAAATAGGAATGTGAAGCACAACAAATGTTGAAAATTGTAACATTTGGGGCTGAGTCTTGATTTTTCAATTCTAAATCCTTTTTTTTGGAGTCTCTCATGGCCAGAGAAACTAGTTAGTGGAAAAGCTATTTTTCTGTTTTGTATTTTAATAATTTAAGGGCACCTCCAGCAACCAAAACAAATATATTTATCATTGCACACAAAGCCTTTAGGCCTGAACTCTAAAGAGGCACATTAGTGTCAATGCGTCTGGCACATTGTCACTTCCCAGCTTAGCTTAACTCTTGCTTCTCCTTTTTATCCTAACATTTGTATCGGAACTGATGCTTTCTGTTGCTGCCGATTTTCAGAAAACAAAACAAAACAAACTGTACAGTGATGCAGAATTCTCTTGGTAAAATTCAATAGTCTGGTTATGCAGAAGATCAGGTTCAACAATGGTGATGGATGCATTTGATCCGAGAGCTCTGAAAAAAAAAAAAAAAGTGTCCTCTTGCCATTCAGAAGTCTGTTTGTATGTGGACAGGTTGTTTTCACTTACTGTAAAGAAAAACAGATACAGATGCATAACACAATATCCCCTGGAAAGAATTTTCTCAGATTAAGCGAATGTACTACGTGAAGGATTAGACCAGCAGCTGTGCCACAGACAACAGGGCTGCAAGCTTCAAGCCAAAAGGAGTGAGAAGATGCAGCAATGCATAAGTATCCCTCTGTTCATTATCTTTTCAGTAGTCATATTTCATGGTGGAATTATATTATGGGATTCAGCTCGGGGCATTGTTTCCTTAGCATCACGGCCCGCTGCAGTTCACAAAGCAAGACAAGTAAGCAGTAAACTGGAAAAAGTACTGCTCTGCATGTTGGTAAACTGTCTTGGAAAGGTGGATTGCTGAGGATTCACAAACACATTTTTACAGATAGGAAAATAAAGACTAAGTAAGGTCATGTAGTATGTCATTGCCCAAGGCAGAGTGAGATGTCAGTGCTTTCAGATCCCAGAACTCTGCTTAGACTGATGAACCAAGCCCTCCCATTCAGCAAGAAGGGAATGTTCGTGTCTCAAGAATGCGAAGAGCTTACCTCGGTACATCAGACATCTAAGAAATTCATCAGAGTAAAATCAGTTCTAGTTGCGCTCCAAAAGGCCAAGAGATGCTTAACTGTAACTGTAGTCACACAACAATCCAAAATACGGCCTGACGGCAAAGCCATCACACCAAGCTCATGCCTTGTTTTAATCCAACATTTGTGATCAAAATCAGCACAGAGTCAGAATGAGCCTAGGAGGAATGATTTTGGTGCCTTTAACTCCACTTTCAATAGTCTGCTTCCTTGGCTTCAGCAACATCAGCCATTATTTATTTTACTGTGAAGGCAGAAGCAAGGCAGAGGAGGTTTTCTGTTTCCCATTGGGGCTCTTCCCTGGACACTGTCTTGCAGCCAGACAGAGCTATCAATCTCTTCTCCCAAAAGCTCTCTTCTCAGGGCTGGAAATCCTGAGATGCTGAAGGTCAGGAGGTGTAAGGTACATTGGCAGAACTCTATATCTCCACCTTGCATTATTTTGGGTCCTGGCCAATGCTCTCAGTCTCTTGCCAAAAAGAAATAGCTATTATGGCATTGATTTTCTGACACAAAAAATACAGGGAGAGTGACTTCTAGTTAAATGTAACAGTAGAAAATGCTCTAGTCTTTTATTTCAAAAGGGGCTGTGTCTTGCTCTGTGATGGATGAGACCTGTGCTGAAACCCTTCCAGTGCCAGTTTTGCACTGAAGGAAGAACCAATAGAAGCGACTGGTATGCAAAGAACAGATTTTAGAAATTGTTACAGATTCTTATCAACTACCCAGGGCTCCCACTGACAACAAAAATGGCTAGAAAGCCAGTCAATTCAGTTGGAACCCTAAAATCAGTTGTGGATTCAGATCATTGTAGATGGACAGAGCCATACCAGAGCAATTATTAAAAACCAACCAACCAACCAAACAAACAAACAAACAAAAAATTAACAAAAATATGTTCATTCCATGCTGTCCCAAACTTTACACCCTTAAAACAAACAAACTAGATAAACAAGACAAATTAGGAGAGTAAATATCAAAGATACACAAAATAATCTGAAGTTTTGTAAACTTACCTGGATCACTTGGTCTCTGAGAACATATTTTCTTACTGGATTTCAGTGCTCCTGCATGCTTTTGGGTAAGAATGGGTATAATCCAAGCTTTTGTTTTTGTTTTGGTATTTCCTTTTTTTTTTTTTTCCAGACTTACTCAGAGCACAAGTGAAGGAAAACTAAAAAAGAGATGCGAAGAGACTTGTGAGTTGTCAGTACGATGGAGAAGATATCTAACCTGTTCTGTACCTTAAGTAATCATCTCTTTCAATTCAGTTTGAGCCATTCAGGAAATGAAGGGTCACATTTTATTCTTACTTCAACAGATTCAATGTCAAAAACAGCTTAAGCTCACATTCCTCAATCTGAAAATGAACCTGAATTCACTGTAGCCAAAAGCAGCCTAATCCATTAGGAGGTAAATAAATAAGTAAATGAAGAGACAGGGTAGAGAGAGAGAGAGAATTCATTCAAAAAATTAGAATTATTTCTGGTGCTTGTGGTTTGTGAATAATGTGAATAACCTTGGATGAGTGCCATGGAACTGAGAAAACACAAACACAAACAGCAGTTAAATTCCCGTCAGTCTCAGTCTGGGAGAGTACTGTGGGTCCAAAGCAGGGTGTTTAAGCCTCTGTTGTCCAACCAGTCCACACCAGCAGCTGCCAGGGTACCATCTGCTGTGTTTTCAGTTCTAGTTTCAGTAGTGTGCACATCTTACCTCAAAGACTGAAATGAGTTGAATATTTGCTGCTGGATCCAGCTGCTGGTGCAAAGGGTTTCCAGCATCACTGACCTGGGCCAGATCGGGATCAGTGACCAGATTTCTGTGCAGTAAAGCTTGTCTACATGGACCAGGGTGTAGGTGCTGAAATTGCTCCTAGCCAATCAGTAAGAGCACTCTGCCAAACGCTGGCATCTACCAGCCTTCCCCAGTATGTACATTTCTTCCTAATGCCATCACAGAGAACATGCCCTGGATCCAAATGATTTATAGAGGTAACACCAGTAGATCATTTGGCAAAGTTTTCCAACAGCAAATATAGTCTAGTACAGAATCTCCACAGGATGTCTTTGTCCAGGACAAACACAATAAAGCTCTCTTAATTGCAGCATTTTCATCCAGATATGGTTCTGTCAGCCTCCTTGGTAGTACTGGCAGCATTTGCATTGTAAGGTGAATCTGAGTACTCAGGTGGAAGCTAACCTTTGGAATCACAGAATCACCAAGGTTGGAAAAGACCTCCAAGGTCATCAAGTCCAACCATCCACCTACACCAAAATTAACCCAATAAACCATGTCTCTCAGTGCCATGTCTACCCATTTCTTGAACACCTCCAGGGCCGTGACTCCACCACTTCCCTGGGCAATCTCTTCCAATACCTCACTACCCTTTCTGAGAAGAGTGTTTTCCTAATATCCAACCTGAATCTCCCTGGTGCTTCAGGACATTCACTCTTGTCCTGTTGCTGTTACCTGGGAGAAGAGGCCGACCCCCACCTCGACACAATCTCCTTTCAGGTAGTTGTAGAGAGCGATAATGTCTGCTCTGAGCCTCCACTTCTCCACACTAGGCAGTCTCAGTTCCCGCTGATGCTTCCCAAAAGACTTGTGCTCCACTCCTTTCTCAGTTTCATTGCCCTTCTCTGGACACTCTCCAGGGCCTCAGTGTCTTTCTTGTTAGAGAGATGCTCAAAACTAAACACATTACTCAGAGTGTGGCCTCAGCAGGGCATTGTAGAAACCTTGTGAATGAGCATTTGCATCTGAAGATACACCTTCAAGGCTTTTTTTTTATGCATCTTATTTGAAATGTGCTCATCCTTTCTAGTGATCCCAATAGAGGATGAAAAGAATCCAGAGGCAGGAAAGGGGTGAGGACAGGATGACCACCCAGCTCTGCACAATGGCGTCACATCTCCTTCATCCATGGATGTGTCTTACCCCAGCCTCAAAGGATTACTCCTGAGCTCAGGCTGGGTGGATGACTCATGATCTTAGCTCAAGAGCCTTTTAATTCAATCTCAGGTGCGTTAACTGCTGGCCATCATCGCCGATATACGTGAAACAGGGCTATATTAATCTGGTTACAACATACAAAGGTAGAAGAGAGTCATTTCTGAGTAGTGAATCACAGTCATGGAGATTAAAAAAACCAAACATGGGGATTGAAAAGGAAATTAAATTCAAGTTTCCTATATGGCTCATCTCCAGCCCAGCATAGACTCAGCTGGGGGAGAGGTTTTGTTTCATTCAGTAATAACCAGGGCCAACAAAACAGTCTTTCCCTTCCTACGTATGCCTGCTTGGATGGCAATCTGCACAAGCATGGTTCAGGATTGGAGTTTGTGGTTCCAGCAGCAATGGGGTGTCTTTTGTCACACAAACACATTTTATCTACTCCAGAGTTATTTAGGCACAAACCTAAGGACTTACCTAAGGGTGAACTAAAGGCTCATGACAAAATAAGCAATTTTGAAAAGGGAGTTTGCATTGTGAGCTAAACATCATGGCCACCATAGTAAGGGTTCTTCAAGAGTCCTGATGTAGAAGGAATAAGAACATCCCCAAGCAGTTAGTTACTTTCATAATAACATAACAATTTAATACATTTTCTAGACCTCTGAATAATGAGCAACACATTAATCTTGTTAAGAAGGACTTTAAGGGCATGACCAGCTGCCTTCCGTGTCAAGCGTGAGAGCCCCTGGAAGTGCTTAGTCACACTTTAACTCTCGTTATTATTTTCCAAGCCTGTATTTAAGTCAGACAGAAAGGTGGCTTTTTATCACATTGCAGTACAAACCAGCATATTCAAACAGCCATCCTACAAAAGCAGAAGGGCAGATAGTACATCTCCTTTCATCAGTGCAAGAGACACAGCACTGACTTAGTTTTCTCAAGGTCTAACTTCTTTGTGTGCATCTTTTTAACATGTGCTCCCCGGGCCAGCTTTTGCACTAATGTCCCTCTGATGTGTCAGGTGGATAATTATCCTTAAATGTTGTCTTTACTGTCTACCACAGTACTCTGGATCTGGGAGGAAAGATAAAGCAGAGAGATATCCAGGGAGCAAACAAGTTTGAAGGCACAAATGGAACAGGAGACAGAAAAGCTTGAACGTGGCACTGAAAGACGGCAATTCCTTTTGTAGATAGTGTCACTCAGTCTTAGGCAAGGACTGCTCTTTTAATCTCATGTGGTTGAAGGTAGTGCTGGTGGTTTTCTGGAGGCTGGTGGCTTTCTGGATGTTAGCCTGTGTGTGTCAGGACAGTTGGAAGTTGATGATCTTTGGGGTCCCTTCCAACCCAAGCCATTCTATGATTCTATGAAGAGGCCACCAGAGCAGTGAAACTGTAGTCCTGAAAAAGGAGAAGAAGGCGTGAAATTAAGACATCCAGATAGAGTGTATTTATGGAAAGATCTTGTGTTATATTCCTAACAGGCAAAACTTTGTTGCACTTGCATACTTAGAGTCTGTGGTATTGGGTAAATCCCCTCTGCTCTGAAGGTTTTAGTTGCTTTAGAAACTAAAGGGGAAAAAAGAGAGAGAGGTGGGGAGGAAATGAAAACTGAAGAACTGCCGGAGTTAAAAACAAACAAACAACCCCTCATTCCTCCCCCCCCCCCCCCCCCATATAGATATGTATAAAATGTGACAGCCAGTTCTCAAAAATATCAAAAATAATAGCTTTCAAATTAGTGTTTTCACAGCTGCAGGTCACAGAGTGTAATGTTTGCAGTATGAAATCTAATGAGGTATTGAAAAAAGAGCTCAAATCTCTCCCACCCAGCCCTAGACAGACTGACAGCCCTCAAGATCAATGTCCATTATTAACTTGCTGACTTCATGCGCAGCAAGGTAGACCTTGAACTTCTCTGGTTGTCTTCAAATTTGGCTTAATTGGATCACCTACAGGATGAGAGGATAATTTAGCATGCAGGGCCAGCCACATCTTCATTGCACCCTTGAGTTTAGAACAAAGGCTCTGATTAGGAGGATGTGGACATCTAAGCAGTATGAGGCTTCGTGATGATCTGTCCATGTCTTAAATCCCTCTGATCACACAGGAGGGGGCCAGTGATCCAGCCACTATTGATCTGAACTGTCTCCAAGATCATGGTTTAAAAATGAGATGCTCATGTGTGAAGGAATCCTAATGAGACATCAAAGAGAATGGACCACATGAGCCACGCTTCTCCTCCCAAACCACTCTCCTTGGGATTTTAATTTAACTCAACTGAAAGGGATGGGAATTTTCCATAAGTTCAATTGCTGCAGTAACAAATCTGCATGGTCAGAGGTGGGATAGGGTCACAGATGACAGTTGATGCATTTCTCCTCCTGTCTTTGCTCTGAAACCTTGTCCTCATGCAGACATATCATAAAATCTGAGAATGGCTTAGGTTGGAGGGGACCTTAAAGATCATCTAGTTCCAATCCCATCAAAGAATCCTATTAAAATTTACTTCTAAGAAATTAACAAAAAGACCCTGATTTTCTTAAACAAATTGGGTTTTAAAGAGAATTTGAGGTATCATATGAAAATTCACAGAATGCAGTTCACTAACTAGAAAAGCTGCAAAGAGTTTGAACCATCAGTTACAGGAAATAGGGCTGTTTCATGGTTTGGAAAAATCTTTTCTCAAAGTAGAAAGGAAACAGCTCCGTCATTCCAGTACTGAGAGAGCCAGATGCACTTTTATCTCATGGCTGAACCCTCCCACCTCCATGACTGCCCCACAGATCTGCAGGCAGAAGGTTCCAGGTGACCCCTGAGTATCGATCACAGAATCGTAGACTGGTTTAGATTGGAGAGGGCCTTAAAGCCCATCCAACTCCCTGCTACGAGTAGGGTTGCCACTGCAGATCAGATCGCCTACGGCCCCATCCAACCTGGCCTTTAATGCCTCCAAGGGAGGGACATCCACAGCATCTCTGGGCAACCATCAGTCTGTGCACACTCCGGCCCCATTTTGTTCGAACCCATTGAGCACTGTGTCACAGTAATGAGGCAGGAGCTGTCCGAACCACCACTGACTCTCTTATCTTAGCATCAGGCATGAAAAAATGGCTGCTGGCTTTTTTCGCAGTCTGGCAGAAGTCTTGTCGATAACAAATGCTTACTTAGGTTTGCTGGAAATTACAGCCATCCCTGTTCAACTCCATTTCTTGGCCTCTCACAATCTACGGGAAGTAGTTTTGAAACAGCTTCTTTGGCTCTAGGAAAAAAGAATAATGAAAAAAAGCAAACTTGTCAGTGTCGAACATGCCTTTCTCTCCCAAGAAGCAATAAATGAGACTCTCTGGTTTCTTATCTCTCACTCTCCCACATTAATATTTAGGTGTCAGTACTAGCAAGACTGTCTCTGGTTCTCAGTTAAAGCTTTGGATTTATTCTACTGATCCCAGCACAGTTCTGGATCACTGACAGCAGCTACCTTACATGTCTCATCAGCACCCTGTGATACAGGGTAATCTCAAAGAAAGGAGCAGCTGAAATCCTGCTGCTATCAAGTTTCCACCGAGCTGAAGTCAGCGCAGAGCAGCACGTCCTGTTCCCTATAGAACCTTCCATAGGTTCTGCTCAGGGCCAGGCAGTGCTCCAGAAGCCTTTGATCTCACACAACATGCAATAATTGCTTGAAATCCCCCTGAGCCTGTGCTGGGACCCTTCCCTGCTACAAGTCAGTGTTACTGAAGAGTTTTCTGTGTCACTGGTAGCAGCTTTTTTCCAATTTTATGCTGCTCTTAAAAAAACAAAACAAAACAAAACAAACACAGTGAGACTCTGGCTATGAACTGCTGATTTGTTCAGTGTAAAACCAGTCTCAGCTGAAGCTCATCCAAAGTCTCTTGGGTGCCAGAGACTCAGCTGGTATGGATTTGCACTCTTTGTATGACTTAAATTGACCTGTGCCATGTTGCACCAAGTGTGCCTCAGCTCTTGGTATTTAACATTTTTCTTCTCTAGATGGGCTTGCTATCTCTTGAGAGGAATCTTTTCTTGCAAAATGTCCCTTATTTTGTTCTACAGGGAGAAATAACCTCTGTTCTCTATTATTTTGATGGCATTCAAACTGTTCTGAGTATCTCCCACTGCAAATGAAAAGAGCCAGACTCTCACACACCTGAAAATCCTTGGACAGGCAGAAAAGAAATCTGTCAGATACAGCTGTCTGCAAGAGTGTGGTGTGGTGGCCTGGTTATTTGGGCAAGGCAGGGATCTGAGGGTGAGGAATGGGCAAACTCAAACCTGGCATCTGCATTCTGAAGTTAAGGTGTATAAATAATAGTGTTGCTTTTGTCTCCACTGCAAAGGGCCCACAACAATCATAGAATCACAGAATGGCTTAGGTTGGAAGGAAACTTAAAAATCATAGAGCTTCAACCCCTTGCTGTAGGCAGGATTGCTAACCACCAGTTCAGGCTGCCCAGGGCCACATCCAACCCGGCCTTGAACATCTCCAGGGATGGGGCATGCACAGTTTCTCTGGGCAGCCTGTGCCAGTGCCTCGCCACCCTTTAATAAAAAATTCATAACAATTAACCTAAATTTCCCCTTTTTTAGTTTAAAGTCATACTTTCCTATTCTATCACTATTAGACCATGCAAAAAAATCAGTCTCCCATTTGCTTATCAGCTCCCTTCAAGTACTGGCAGGCTGCAGTGAGTGAGGTCTCTCTGGAGCCTTCTCTCCATACAATCATCCATCACCAAGGTTGGAAAAGACCTCCAAGATCATCTAGTCCAACTGTCTACCTCTTACAAATATTTCCACATTAAACCATGTCCCTCAGTACAACATCTGAATGGCTCATGAACACCTCCAGGAATGGCAACTCAACCATATCTCTGGGCAGCCCATTCCGGCACCTGACAACTCTTTCAGAGAATAAATTTTTCCTAATGTCCAACCTGAATCTCCCTGGCACAATTTGAGGCCTCTCGTCTAATTGCTACTTACATGGGAGAAGAGGCTGACACCCACCTCCCCACAGCCTCTCTTCAGGTAGTTGTAGAGAGACATAAGGTCTCCCCTGAGCCTCCACTTCTCCAGACTAAACAATCCTACTTTCAAGCTAAACAAGCACAATTCCCTCAGCTTTTCTTCCTGGGAGAGATGCTTCAGCCCATTGATCGTCTTTGTGGACCATTCCTGGCTCCACACAGGAGCACCCAAAGCCCAAACCCTGTGTCTGAAAGTGTTGTCCGAACATTCCTTGAACTCCAGCAGCTCGGGGCCGTGCCCACCGCCCTCTGGTGCAGATCCTTTCCTGAACCCCCAGCCGCCCTTCCCACACATCAGGACACAGATCCAGGCCCTGCTGCTATCACAGATAGCAGAGCTCAGCACTGCCCTTCTGCTCCTTGAGAGGTTTGCTCTAACCGAGAGACCTCAGCCACTTCTCATCCATCTTGCCCTCTGGATCCATCACCATCTTCATCCTTCGGATGCTGCTAACAGAATCATAGAATGGCTTAAGTCAGAAGAAATCTTAAAGGTCATCTAGATCCAAACACCCTGCTTGTGGGTGAGGTTGAATAGTTTTCTAATGTTTTAAAGTTTGAGAACCATACAGCGGGTACATTTGCAAAGAGGACACCCTGCCTGCCGGCACTGTTATACAAATCTTCCTTAGATTGACAAAATTTGGCCTTCTCTTAAAAAAGAAATAAAATAAAAGAATCAGCAATATAAATATGTTCATGTGTCTGACAAGCAGCTTGAGCCACGGCCATTGGGACTCAACCAAGGAGGTTGTGGATGCCCAGTCCCTGGAGGCATTCAAGGCCAGGCTGGATGTGGCTCTGGGCAGCCTGGTCTGGTGGCTGTCGACCCTGCAGACAGCAGGGGAGTTGAAACCAGATGATCATTTCTTTTTCAATCCAGGCCATTCTATGATTCTATTCTATGACTCGTTGCTGCAATGATATTAAAAATTGTTTCACTATTAACATAAAATCCAGTGGAGTCACTGACTGAGCTTAATGTGAGACTAGGATAAACTTCTGTATCGGTCCAGTGAAAAATGGAAAGTGAACAGTCAGGCAACATATTCTGGTGGGATGGCCACCAGGAGAGGAAAGGGAGAACGGTGCCTTGGAGAAGATCTGTGGACAAGGAGTATGAAATACATTAAAAAAGCTGCTTGGAGAGGGACGCTGCATTTCAAAGGTCCTTTCTTGATACTTGCACCATTCTTGGAGGTGTTCAGGGCTAGGCTGGATGGGGCTGTGGGCAGCCTGATCCAGTGGGTAGCAACACTGTTCATACCATGGAGGTTGGAACTGGATGATCTTTAAGGTCCCTTCCAACCTAAGCCATTCTATGATTTCATGATACTGCGACTGTCATAGTGGGGAAAAGCATTCAAGTGAAGGCAAGAGTGGAAGGTGGAAACAGGACTCTGGAAGAAGGCAAGGGAACAGTGATGGGGATGTGATTCAGCACAGAAAGCACATGCAAGACATTTGTTCACTGAGAAAATTTCAGACTACTTACACAAAGAGGAAATTCGCCTTCAGGAGAACACATGGTCCAGGAAACAACTCCTCCAAATCAAACAGCTTTCCAAAAGTCTGTGAATGACAGGAATCAACGAAAGGTCGAGTCTTGTATGAATAAGTTCTCTGTGTTTTAAGCTCTCTGGCTGGAACACCAGGTACTTCCTTGGCCTGTCAAACCTTCTCACCTGTCTCCCAGCTAGAAGGCTGGATACAATGCGTTTGAATGTCATCTTAGCCCACGCAGAGCCAAAAAGTGCCTAAGACCATTTACTGTCTAAGGACCTCTTTTAACCATCTTTTAAGCCTGACACATTCATTTTAAAACTAGTAGCTGCATCGTAGAGATAAGTCATGAACTCTTTGCCTCCTCTTTTATTCTCTTTTTACTTCTGAGCTTTTTCCTCAGACAGGGACAAACACCTCAAGGATGAAGCATCCCATCAGCTTCCAGGCATTAAGTTCTGGATTCCAGTTCTTTTCGTAACAGGGTTAAACTCAAACCATTATTAGCCAAACTGAATCCAACGTGCACATGTTGTCAGACAAATTGAATTTGCTTTCATTGAGTTAATTAGGATAAGCTTCCATTCTCACATCAACTGTTTTGAATTCACAAGCAGGCACAATCTCCTCCTCTGCTTCCTGCAATAGCCAGCAAAAGGCCAGCAGATTTTCAGACAGAAGCCTCAGGACTTTTCTGTGGCTGACTGTGATCTACCTCCTGATTCATACAAGGCTATCTTTCTAGACTTTGATATTTAACACTTGCCAGAGAGGTCCTCTCATTTATCTTTGCCACATCTCATCTCTTTCAAAAAACAAAAAATGAACAAACAAACAAAAAAACCACCAAAAATGCTGCATGCACATCAAAAAGAAAAAGCTTTCTCTGTGCCTTCCTCCCCCACTTCAGTAGCAGAGAGTCTCACATACTTATCTTACAATGCACTTCATCATGTACTAATGCAAAGAGCTATGTAATCTTTATTTTATTACTGTTATTATTACCCAAGAGTTCCTGTTTGGTATGTGTGATGAGAGCCAGAGGTAAGGACTAGTTGTTCAAAGAGGGGAGCTAAGTTGAATATAAACAACTTTCTTTTCCAAATTTTAAGCAATCTTCACTTTTTTTCTCCCCTATATTCTGTAGACTGGCAGTGCAATGCTATTTCTTCCAGCCACACAACAGAATATTCTGCAGAATAAGACCATATCCCCTCATCTACCTTCATCACCTTAGCCCACATTTTGTAAGATGGATGTAAACACACAGGATCCTAAAGCACTGCAAAAGCTGGATCTTGATCAGAGATATTTGGTTATACGAAGGCTCCAAGAACATCCTTACCTAGTGGCAACCTTTGTCTTCCAACACCTTTTTAGTGTTTTTCTTTGAATCTGTTAAAGTCCATGCAGCTCCTTAATCAAATTACCAAAAACATGTTCAACAAAATAATCAGCTTGTGATTACATTTTAAGGGATAAATAGCACACGACCAGCATTAATCACTCAGTACACCTCAGGTGGGTGGCTGATTCCCAAGGACATTTGATAGAATCAGGAAAATGTTATATTTTCACTTCAGTGCAGTAGCCTTCAACAACATCAAATGGATTTTTTTCTTACATCTGATTTGATAACACTGCAGATTTCAGAATAGAGTTTACAATGCTACTAATAACAACATTTTCAAGTTGTTATCCTCACCAAAGTCTGGTAGGATTTTACTAGTGCAAGTGCAATCCCTCCAGCTCTAATGATAAAAATGCACTTTTCAAATTATCTTACAGGCATGTCATTGTCATTACTGCCTTTATTGGTTTCTTTGAATATCAAAATGTATCAATGAGGAGAAAGAGAGAGACTGTTTAAGCAGTTACATTTCCAGTGAAATATTGAATTAACTATGCTCTAACGGACCCATGAGATTGATGGATTTAAATTTGGGAAGATAAAAGGGGGAAAGTAAGGGATTGGGTTATTTCAGACTATTTACTGATCATTAATCATAGAATCATAGAATCATCAAGGTTGGAAAAAACCACTAAGATCATCGAGTCCAACCATCAATCCATCACCAACATGCCCACTAAGCCATGTAACTCCGTGCCATATCTACCCTTTCCTTAAACATCTCCAGGGATAGTGACACCACCACCTCACTGGGCAACCTCTTCCAATGCCTCACTACCCTTTCTGAGAAGAAATTGTTCCTAATATCCAACTTGAATCTCCCCAGTGCAACTTGAGGCCATTCTCTCTCATTCCATCAGTATTACCTGGGAGAAGAAGCTGACCCCCAGTTCGACTCCTTTCAGGTAGTTGTAGAGAGCAATAAGGTCTGCCCTGAGCCTCCTCTTCTCCATGCTAAGCAGTCTCAGTTCCCGCTGATGCTCCTCAGAAGACTTTTGCTCCAGACACTTCACTAGCTTCATTGCCCTTCCCCGGACACTCTCCAGGGCCTCAATGTCATTTCTGTAGTGAGGGCAAAAGCAGAACAGAGTACTGAAGGTGCAGCTTCACTAGAGCTGAGTTTGGGCAATGATCACCTCCCTGCTCCTGCTGGCAGCACTATTTCTGATACAAGCCAGGATGCCACTGGCCTTCTTGGCCACCTAGGCATACTGCTGGCTTATGTTTAGCCAAGTGTTGATCGACACCCTGAGGTCCTTTTCTTCTATACAGCTTTCAGCCACTCTGCCCCAAGTCTGTAGCATTTCCTGGGGGTGTTATGACCAACGTGCAGGACTTGACATTTGGTCTTGTTGAACTTCATCGCAATGGCCTCAGCCAATTGATCCAAACTAACTAGGTCTCTCTGAAGGGCCTTTCTACTCTCAGGTGGATCAACATTTCCTACCAACTTGCTGTAATTTGCAGACTCACCAAGTGCACACTCAATTCCCTCATCCAAATTATCAATAAAGATATTTAACAGGGCCAGCTCCAGCTGGGAAACACCACCGGTGACCAGTAGCCAGCTGGATTTAACTCCATTCACCATCAGTCTCTGGGACTGGCCCTTCAGCCAGTTCTTTACCCAGAAAGGAGTACACATGTCCAAACCACGGGCTGCCAGCTTCCCCAGGAGAAGGGGGTTGTGGGTGACAGTGTCAAAAGCTTTGCTGAAGTCTAGGTAGACTACATCAACAGCCTTTCCCTCATTCACCAAGTGAGTCACTTGGCCATAGAAGGAGATGAGATTGGTCAGGCAGGACCTGTCTTTCATGGAACCCGTGCTGGCTGGGCCTGGTCCCTTGCTAGTCTAGTTGTGCACATACCTTGTGATCTCACTCGAAAATGATCTGTTCCATAATCTTCCCTGGCACTGAGGACTTTAATAACCCTCCTTATCAACGGGAATCACGAGTCTCCTTAGCAAGTCTCCAGTCATATGGGACCTCTCACCTCTCCACTTGACCAGGACTGCTGATAGATGGTGAAAAGTGGCTTGCCAATCACATACTCCAGCTCCCTCAGCACCCTTGGGTGAATGACCAGAGATAGCACTTCTTATTTCACATACTGCAGAATATCCTAGCCTCCATTGCATTCTGTTGTGTTATGCTCAGCTCTTGCCCCATTATGCAACGTAGTTTTAAATGCACCCTACAGATTGTGACTGCTTTACTAATATCCTCATGCAAGCCAAAATGTTCAGTCGTTGAAGCACAGTGGGTGGAGGGGGGGGGGGAATAATCTTTAAAAATAGATCTTCAATTCTTTTCTTAGATTTCAAAAAAAATCTTTTAAAAATTAAAAAAAAAAAAAAAGGAGAAGAAGAAGAAGAAGAAATCCAAGCTACCACACACTCCTCCGTTAGTCTGAAAGTGATTTGTTGGCAAGAATAGAAGTTTGGTTTCCAAGGTACAGTGAAGGAGCATAGAGACGGCCTGAGGTACGGGATAAATATGCCATATTTCTCAGTTACACAAAGTGCTGTAGCTAAGGGGAGGTGCAGGGGGGTACTGGGATGAAGCTGCTTGCCAAAAACGCCCAAGAACATTTGTATGTATGTAGTGGCTTGTGTTGGAAAGCAGCATACAGGTGTGACTCACCCAGCTGAGAGGTGCATGCCTCAGCTCTGCAGTGCATGGCAAAGTGATCACATACAGCTTCCTGAGGCAAAAATCCCTTTGCCAGCTGCCCCTTGCACAGGGATGAGCATCTCCTAATTCTCATGCAGGGACCTACTGGTGTTTGCAAGCTTGTGAACCTTCACTTAGATCAATTAACAAGAGTTTCTGCTAGCTCTGGTGCTACAAAATCATTATTCAGTGAGCTGAAGTCCTGCAAGTTCCTTTCATTGCCCATCATTAAAAAGAGCATCCTCCTTCTCTACTCTGCCCTAATGAGGCCATATCTGGAATACTGTGTCCAGTTCTGCGCACCGCAGTTCAAAAAGGGCACGGATCTCCTAGAAGGAGTGCAGTGAAGGGCCACAAAGATTCGTTGCACCATTGCCCCAGCGGTCCTAGAGGTCCTGGTGCCCAACAGGGAAGGGGATGTTGTCACTCCAGATGGAGGGTGGAGCTAAAAAACACTGTGAACAAGCCAGAAAGTATAGGTGAATAAATACTGCAAGAGTTGGAGAGGAGATTGCAGTGTCCTAACATGCCTGCAGTAGCCCTGGGAAGGCTCCAGCATGCGGCCTTCAGCTTTTCCTTTGGGGCAAAAGTAAAGCCTGAAATGGCTATGTGAATCTTTACTTTATGCAGCATGAAGGGATTCAGCTTGTGACCCAGTTTTCCTTGCCAAGTCTTCTCTCCAGACACTGTTTTTAGCATTAAATATTTTCTTCATCTATCAATCAGCTTCACTGATGTTGAGCCCTTACCCTTATCTGCCTGAAAAACAATACACTTCTTCATTTCATCTCAAATTTTCATCTTCAGCAAGAAGAGATCTCAGCTCTCCCTTGTTCAGAGAAGTTTCTCATCCCATTATTTCCCATGCCACAGGTTGTATGAGCTTTTTCTTGAGTTGCGATGATGTGAAGACCAGCTTGGCAAGAAGATGCTCAGAATACCCCCACAAAGAAAGCATCCAGAAGACTCTCATATATGCAGTCGTATGTACAGTTTCAGCCACCAGCTGAGGGGATGTTAAGCAATGCAGCTATAGTACTTCAAGCCCTAAAACTCGCAACTGTCCCTGCAGAGCAGTGTGCTACAGAGACCAGCACTATGGATGCTCCTCTGAAGCTGTGCTGTGATTCACAGCACTGATAGCATCTAATGGCCCAGTGATTTTCCCTTAATAAACCTTTCCTGAACTGAACTATTTTTCCTTTTGTGTCCCCACCCCTCATCCTGCTTCCGCAAATAGGAGCATTTCCTACTGCAGCTACAGGAACTCTCCATCACCACACTGAAATTTCCTACAGCCTTCCTGGCACTTGTCCTCTGAAACTGCCTGCACTCATTCACAGGCTTTCTTAAAGCTGAACAACTCATAGGAAAACTAGCACAGTTTAGCAAGCTGTTGTAAAGCCAACCAGCATGTATTTGGGTGTGCTGCTCTTCTTGTTGCAAGCATCTGAGACAACCTTAGCACAGCCCAGGCTGGGAGGTGGAGGAAAAAGGGTCATTTTGAAGCCCTGGTTTGTCTCCCTCAGCTCAGCAATAACAGGTTTCATAAGCTATTGACTTTTGTTTGAAATCCCTGGTTTTTGTTATGTGCTTGTCGTATTCAACAGGTTGGGTATTATTAAGAATTTATTCTCAGAAAGAGTAGTTGGAGTAGACATTGGAACAGGCTGCCCAGGGAGGTGAAGGATTCACTTTCCCTGGAGGTGTTTAAGGAAAGGGTAGATGTAGTACTCTGGGACATGGTTTAGTGTGCAATATTGGAGGTAAATGGACAGCTGGACTAGATGATATTAGAGGCCTTTTCCAACCTAGATCATTCTACGATTGTATGATTCTGTGATTTGTGCATGTATGGGGTAAGTCAACTGGTTTGTTGTCTTTTGAGACAGTCACATTACATCCTAACAATATAATTTAGTTTTTTGTCAAGGGACCATATCAGGGTTGGTACTAAGCCCTCTATTTTCTTTATGTTTTTTCCTGACTAGATAGAAATGCGGGTTATTCCTGACTAGAGGGTGTTATTACAGCAAACATGAGACCAGGCCACAGCCCTGATGACATGGTAGGGGCTTTGCTGCAGGCAGCGAGTGTGGATCTCTGCTGTAAAGAGATAAAGGGGTAATGGATGACATGGGATATTTTAGGACATCTCAACCATTAGCCAAATGGGGCCATTCTGAGTGCACAAAGGGCTGCTCACAGCATCCATTTTGCACAGGAAGAAGTGCCAGAAGTTGACAGCTGGTGGCTCATCTAATGGGCTATGCAGGCTCTGCTTGCCCAATATGTGCCAGTCCCTGCCCTGTTCCTCTTCATTCCCTTTCCCCAGGTCCCTCTCCCTATTGAAGGGAGCAGTGCCATAGGAATGGTCATCACAAGGCCTCAGGCTGAGCTGCACGCAAGCTTCAGCAAGGTTTATATTTTTATGATTTGATTTGAATTCTTTCTCCCTGTAAAAGATTGTTGCAAACACTGAGCTTTTAAATTAAAGGGAGTTAATGAAAGTGTACCTGTGATAACTATTACTGGATCCCTTGTACATTCAACAGTCGCATTAAGATGATTTCTTATTATCTCTAAGCCCATTCTGAAGGCATGTTCTTGCTGTTACAGCCCTCCTGTGCACCATCGCAAGTGCGGGTTTGCTGCCCAATGTGGCAGAAAAAAAAAAGAAAAAAAAAAAGACTGTGTTGCTACAGCTCTGGCATGGATATTTTTTCTAAGACAGATGAACTGGGACTTACAAGAAACCCTGCTCAACACATCCCCTGGATAAAGCATGGCCGTGTCTCCATGTCCCTTGGGCATTCTTAATGCAAATGGAGACTGCACCTAAAGCAAGAGGAGGTCTTTATTTTGTTCCAAGAATAGCAATGCAGCTTTCGGCTGAGAATGTGCTGCCTTGTACAAAACTCTATCAAACATGACAAAAATGGAATATTGTGTTGGTGTAGCCAAGGTTGCTGCAACCACTTCACTCTTCAGAGTCGATTCGGCAATCTACTTGCAAGGCAGACAATCCAAAATGTATTTGGTGCATTTTCAGTCAAAAACAGCCCACAAAATATGTATTTTCATTACAGCAGCCACTTCACTTTGATTGAATCAGGCATTCATTCTTGAGCAGTTCTCTCCGATGCAGCAAAGGGTTTTGCCACTGTTGTGGTTTAGGTGTGTTTACCAGCCACTGGCATCAAGGTGGGTCGCAAGACAGAGGACAGATCCATGTCATCCAGCTTTGCTTTGTTTTATTGGCAAATGAGTCACTAATTGCTCCTCTCAGAGGTAAGATGCTGGAAAAGTGGGGAAACCCCTCTCCACTTACTGCTTGCAAAGAGTCGGTCTGATCTCAATTCATCTATTATTGTCAATTTGCATGGACTGGTTTGGGGTAGTGATTTGTTTCTGTTGGACCCACTCCTGAGCATAGGCACAAAGTACACAAGGGAAGGGAAGGATGCAGAGCTGGGCGGGTTGGTGTTGGTACAGACTGTACCTGTTACCATAAGGTTGAGCCATTCCAGACTACAGAGCTTCCTCTCTTGATGGCTATTATCACCAAGATGGAGGTTTCAAAACATTTGTATCTTTAGCTGCAAGTGAGAAAGAGCTGCTGAATTGTTCCCTCCTGGGAAATACTGTGCAGTATGAATAAACTTTGGGTTGAGCTAACCGTGTCTGTCTGCATCTGGGCAAAGGTCATCATGCCCTCTTTGTGGCCAGGCTCTAATGGCAGGCACTTCTTCCTGAGCTGTCTGAATCTGCCTCAAGAGCCCTCCCACTTTACACCAGCAATATGGGGGCATTTGGAATGTCTCATATACAGCAGAGAAACTGTGACCACAGCCACTGTTTCAACAAAGTGCGAGGAGCAGCAGCAGAGCCCCAGTCATTTTGGGGTGCAGGTACCTGCTGCACCCTCCTGCATCTCGGAGAGGAGGGAGGAGATGTGGCATTCAGTAACACTTCTTACTGCATAGCTGTGCTTCACATTCAGAATTCCACATGCAGTGCTGGGGCAGCTTAGAGAGACGTTGTCATTAAGCAATAGAACGTGGATTTTGCAGGAGACAGTAAGGTGATACTGAATCTCCTTGCTTCCACTCTGCTCCCCAGTGCACCTTGGAGCGCACAAACTTTGGAAAGGCAGCAGAAGAAAAGGAGATTTAGAAGATAAAGCCTTGCCTGAATGTTGGCTACAAGCTGGCAAAATTAGGGAAAAGAAGACAGCAGTATTATGGGCTAATTCAAACCAGATGTGCTGGGTCTGAAGGGAGAGCCCAGCCAAACAGGGCTCCTTTTGCCATTCATGGAATCATTAAAGTTGGAAAAGACAACTAAGGTCATCAACCATCAACCCATCACCACATGCCCATTAAAGCATGTCCCTCTGTGCTGGATCTCCACCTTTCATGAACACTTCCAGGGACAGTGACACCACCAACTCCCTGGGCAGCCTATGCCAGTGCCTGAGCCTTGTGGTGGCAGAGCAAGGATGGGTGAGCTGAAATGAGGAATGAAGAATTCATCCACAGCATAGAGTCTGGGATTCTTTCTGCCTGCTCCAAACCCAGAAACTGATGGCCAGGTCAAAATGGTATGGTATGGTTTAGCTGCAGAAAAGCCACACAGAGTCACGGGTAATAAAATAAATGTCTAACATCAGAAAAAACTGAAAAAAAAAAGTCACTGAGACTAAAATCTAAAATCTTCACAATAGAGTTCTGTTAAGCAGAACTAACACCAGGGCTTTTGGAGTTCTGAGCACACACATCTGTCCCATCCTCAGTCCATAGCTGGGGTTGTTGCAAACAGCTGCTCTGCGCACTGCTATCTCAGGAACCAGCTGATGTTGCACAGGGAGCAGATGCAAGTCAAACCCAGTGAGGCTGATGGGTGGCACATTTCCATTAGTGTCCTATATGTGCAAACAGATAGAGCATTGCCTCCCAGCTGCCAAAACACGGCCACCTTATCTACAGCATGTGAGGAAAGAGAGAGGGAAAATATGACCACGGCCAATCAGTCACAGCTCAACACCTCTCAGCTGAGGTGGCTCATTGGAGCAGATATGTACAAAGCCAACATAAAGCTGCAGCACGTGAAATGTCCCCTTCCTCTGGACATTTCACACCATTTGGTCCCAGGAGAGCTGTATTTCCTCATCATGTGGCTTCTCACTGACATGCCGCATGATGCCTGGAAGGTCATTGCACACCAGGCTGATGATGGACACAGCCAGAAGGAAAAATACTGGGCTTAAGTACTTATTTGTAGCACAGTGGTGCTGAAGGGCAGGGCTGTCTCTCACATCTTACTTACAGGTAGTGATGTCTCCATCCCAGCTGGTTATCCTGACCTCTCTTTGTAACCACGGCTGGATTTCTTCCTTGCGGATCTTTTCTTGGTGGATGTCCTGTGAAGCACAGGTGAGTGCCCATTGTGTGCCTCCTGTTTATACACAGTGATTTTAAATGAGACTAAATAGAAATTAATAACACTAGAAATTAAGTAACTTAATACAAATTCGTAGCATCACTGATCATGCTTACTGTTTCTTCCAGTAGAGCTTGTGTGAATCCAAGCCATCACTATGAACAGGCTACAAGCTCTAGAAAAAACAATTTTATATTGTAACCAACAGCACGAGCATTTACAGAGATATATGAAAGGAACAATCTGGTAGATTTACTCAATATTTGTATAGAAAAAAAATACCCCAAAGCTCAGGAGAGGTTGAGGTTGGAATAATATTAATTATTAATATTTAATAAATATAAAATAATAACAAATAAATATTAAAATTTCTTCTCAGAAAGAGTGGTGAGGTATTGGAACAGACTGCCCAGGGGGGTGGTGAAGTCACTCACTGTCCCTGGAGGTATTGAAGAAACGTGTAGGCATCACATTTGAGGGGCATGATTTAATGGGCTTGGTGGTGATGGATTGATGGTTGGACTAGATGATCTTAGTGGTCTTTTCCAACCTTAGTGATTCAATGATTCTGTGATTTGCTCATATTTTGTCAGAATTTTTGTGTTAAATTTAGAAGCTCGTTATCCCAGGACTTCATTCTGACAGCACATGGAAGATGCCAGTATCTACATGCAATGCAAATACTACAGCCCCAGGTCAGGTCCCTGCAATGCCCACCTGAGGAGACTTTTAATAATACAGCCCTGGCCCGGACTGCAACCAGGTGTGGAAAGGCAGGAGCACCTGCCCTCTCCTCCAGTAATAGGAAAAGTCTTCCGGTGCTCAGCAGTCCAAGTGAGGAGGAGCTGCGATAGGACTTTATACCTTTACAGCTTCCTCCAGGATGCTATTTACATTACAGATGCCATGTGAGGGAAAGAGAAACCTCTTGCCAAAACTGCTTTCTTTGGCCATGGGGTCTGCAATGGTGGCATCTTCCACACAAGCAAATATTCACAGAGCTGCCTGCAGGGTTTGTTTTCATGCACTTAAATTATCTTGCCCAATTCTCATTTCACAGCTCTTCTGCTCTGCTCTGCTCTGCTCTTAGACTCACATTACCTTTGCTCTTATGCTTACTCCAGGGATCTGCAGACACCCGACTGAGCAAGATCAGAGGTGGTACCAGTGACATCCTTGGTGCCTGACCCCCCAAGACTACACCAAGCATGACTGCAGGCAGAGGGGAGCACATACAAACGCTACACTCCTTCCACTGAACCCTTCTGTAATTCTTAGGAGCTGCTGACCTATTTTAAGGCAGAGGTTGGAGAAAGCATGACCATTATTAAAAGGGTGATCCGGGAAATTTTAATTTTTTTTTAGGATGAAAAAAAGATGATGAAAGGGGAAAAGTTCCCTGTTTGACACTTCTTAAGGTCACACTTCGTATTAAGGTTCAATTTATAAGGAACACATAAATGCCTAATACATGTTTAAGTGATTGATGAATCATTTATTGTATATTGCTATTGAACTGCTGGTCTCTAGAGCAGTGACATAACCATCTACAATACCTATGCTGCCCTATGTACAGCCATCGATAATGCCGGAACATGAAGTATTTGTGTGATAATGTGCTTAGCACATCTAACATTCATGAACGCTTTATAAACAATTTATAAATGAAATCTTAATATACAGCCTAACCTATTTTTAACGTTGTGTCAGTTATATAATCCATTTGGCCTTGATTTGTCTCAGCAAACTCTGGGCACCTCGCAGAGCTGCCCGTGCCTGCAGCCCTCCACCAGTTCTCCCTGAAATTTCTATCCTCCCACTCCTTCTTTACCTCTTTGCTGCCCCGCAGAGCACTCACTGTGTCTGTGAGGGATGCTGTGCCCTTGTAGACTTCAACAGTCTATGTGGTGCTGTAGTTGCACATCGATAGCCCCCACATGTGTACACATGTACTGCAATACCACTTTTCAACCCAAATAATTTCGTGGTTTCAGTATGGCACAGCCAGGCAGAGATGAATGTGGCAATGGCATGGGGAGGAGTGCAAAACCTTTGACTAGGGTCTATGACCATGCACCTGATAAAAAAGCTGCATGAATGGCATCCTGGATTAGAAATGTACATGAACCAGCCTCCTGTGGAGGGTGACACAGAACTCAGCTTGACTCTTCACAGCCTCAAGATCCAACAGCCCCAGCCTAAATCCTTACAGGAGATGTTTCTCGTGAAGGGTGGTGTCATGGCATTTGTACTTTGGATTCAAGCTATTGGGGAAGGAGATGGTAGGCAGATGCATACACAAAGCATTGTTAGCATGGCAGGGCTTCAGTCACAGGCCTGGACTGCACTGTAAGGACACAGGCAGACTGGATAGCAGAAGAGCCTTGCTTCTGACACAGATCAGTGATGATGATGACATCCTCATACCATTAACAAGATGCTTGTTGTTGAACTATTTCAATAGCTGGCCTGGTTTCTTTCTGGCAGTGTCTATGTTATTTTGTTCAAACTGACTGCATGCTGAAAAGGGGCTCAGATCAGCCAGTCAAGGTATCAGAGAACATGGAGATGTACAATGAATTCTCTTCAGAGGATCCAGGACTCCCTTTTAGCTGTGTTTCCTCCTTGTTCTTGCATGCTTGCCCCTATACCAAATAACTGCTGAACAGTTCTTTAGGAAGGTTTGTTGCAGTTGCAAAGAGGAGGACAGGGACGCAGCCCACGTTGGCAAAAGCTTAGGAAAAGGAACACCTGGGAGCACAATTGCACACAGGAGGAGGAGCACTGTCTCTCCTCTAATATACAGCTACTGGGCACAGTCTTTGGGTATAAAGTGGCTTCCCAAGGCATCTGTCCATGCAAATCCCAGGGAACCGGGATCGTTTAGTCTGGAGGAGGCTCAGGGGACCTTACTGGCCTCTACAATTCTCTTTTTCCAGGTATCTAGCAATAGGGTGAGACGTAATGGATTCAAGTTGCACCAGGGGAGACTCAGGCTGGATATTTGGAAAAGTTTCCTATCAGAAAGAGTGGTGATGCATTGGAACAGGCGGCCCAGGGTGTGTGTGAAGTCATCATCCCTGGAGGCATTCAAGAAATATGCAGATGTAGCACTGAGGGACATGCTTAGTGGGCATGGTGGGAATGGGTTGATGGTTGGATTACATGATCTCAGTGGTCTTTTCCAACCTTAATATTCTGTGTTTCTATGATCTATGCTTTAAAGGTTTCTTGTTGTGTCTGGTGTAGGTGTACACTGAGAACATACTGCCTTGGAAGGATCTTTCAACCAGTCCTCCCAAACATACCTCCAAAGCTGGTTCTCCTTCCTACCTTTGAGCTATTTCTGTGGAGGACGGAAAGGATACTGAGGCCTAAGACACCCTTCATGTGATGCACCTCTTTCCCCTCAGCTGACAATTAATGGAATAAAATACATTCTCCTTTCAGAGACAGAAGGCAGCTTTGAGAGATACATTATTATTACAAGTAAAAGAAACAACACTATCAAGAAGAGACAGGCAGAGATGGAAATAACACAAGTATTTATTCAGATAATTAGATTTACATAACTTAAGTTTCTCCAATGCATACATAAACTGAAGCAACTCCTGCTCTCAGCAATGGTGATTATATTAGGAATGATTTAATTCAACCAAGTGGGATCATACCAGCTTGTGTATCAATGCAGTTTGGCTCATCGTGTTCAAAGTAATATCTGGGTGGTTTGGAGAAAGAAAAACAAATTTTCCATTAAAGAAAAGGAGATCACATCAGGGAAGTATCATCCTTTACTCAAGCCACTGCAAAGACTGATCTTGACAGCAATTCCAATGAAAGCTTCCATTAAAAAGAAAACCAAAAGCAGTATTCTCATTTCAAGTGCCTTCTCTTACCACTTTTCCAAATTACATGGACTGTAACTTCTGGTCAAGTCACAAATGATCCCCAGAAGGAAGAATTTCTTGTGTTTCATCTCTCTCACCAAGACAAGTAGAAGTGTAAGGAAATTGGGAAAGGTATCATAAATGCCAAAAGCAACTAAGTCTCAAAGTTGACAAGGGACAGACTGGTGTGCTATATAATGAGCAGATAGACCATTAAGAATCAGCTCACTCATAAAACACATATTTATGAGCACGAATGGCAGATTTATAATGGCATGTTGGAAACCTAGGAAATATGCAGCTATCTTTTGCTATAATAAAACCTGTTCCCATTCCAGCAGCTTCAGTGGGCTGGGGATCACCCCTCTGTATAAAGGGCAGAGGAGTGTTGCAGCTCAGTACAGGCTTCACAAGAGCAATGCCCACTGTTCTTAGAGAACACTCTCAAAAACATGCTGGGAAATGATCCCTTGCTGGGTAAGCTGAAGCACCCTGACTGCACAGCATCTGCTTCGCAATATTTTTGTTTCAAATGCAATGTGGTCCCTACATAGTCGTAGCTGTATTCCTAGCATCTGCAGATTACCTGCTGGGAATACTGAATGAAACCCAATTTGGATTTTGCTGCAACAATGTTGTGTAACATAGCAGAGAGACACATGTCAAAAGTAAGCTTTTATGGAAAAGATTAACTGGTTTAATTCCTGATCTCCTGGGATGCTATTTTTCTGTGTATACGCCTATGCAGTGACAGAGAATTCAGCCTTATGGCACAGAACTAGTCAACCAACCTCCATCAACAAAAACACATGCCCAGCTTGGCTGCCTTTGACCCTCTTTCCAAGGGTGACTCTGGCCCAGAGCCACTGTGCAATCAAAGGAAGAGTTCTGTTAGTGGACACTGTGTGCTGGCAGCTGACAGAGCAGTACATCACTGCTAGTAAATCTTCAGTTGGTCTCTGATTTCCAACATGTTAAGTCTGAAGACTTCCACTCTGTACAGAGCCACAGCTCAGGAGCAAACACTGACAACATTCTCACAATACAGTTGTGGAGATAATACCCTGTATACACTAGAAACACAAGCTATCATGCTAGAGCTGTATACATTCCTCAATTTATAATAAAACAGTGAGGATGGATACATTACAGTCATTTGCAAACATGCAATGAATTGAGTTTTGAGCACTGTTGCGTTCCTAAGGAAAGCACCAGTCACATCTAAGAGTACAACTGAGCACAGTGCAGAGCCAGAATGAGCAGCTATCCAAGCATGACCAGGATGGGCCAGGCCAGGTGGGTCCACCTTAGGATGAAATCCACTAAAAAAAAATTGCTAAGGGGTTGCACTTATAGAGCTAATTTGAGCACTGCTGCTGCATCTTGGTGTATTCATCCCTGAAATTAATCTACCACGAAGAGCTGCAGGCTGTAAATTTAAGGAAAGATTCAGAGAGGTTCGAAACTCATTCATACAGATCAGACACCTCCCTGCATTACACAGGGAAAGTTTGGGTTTCTTTCTACAAGAATGTTTTTCTGAAAGACAACAGGTTGAATCTTCAGTAGACTCATCATGGAGTTCCATGAATCAGGAATTCCATGCCCTTAATTACCTACTAATTAGTCTTACTAACTACAACAAAATAAACAAAAGAAGGGAAAAAAACCCAACAACCCAACCACACAATCAAAGCCAGTCTACTGGCATGAAAAAACAGATCCCATGAGTTTGCAAAAACTGATTCAAAGTGATAAGAATGGCCAGCTGATTAATTCTGGTGGTTCTTTAAGCTCTGAAAACATTTCAATCTGTTGTCATTGTATGAAACAGAACAATGAAAGCCCGAATTCACAGGCAAGCCCCAGGCAACCCAGAAGTTGACTTATTTCCTTTCTCAAGGACAAACTCTTTAGCTTCCCATTGCCTTTTCTCATTTCTTAATAGATCTACTGAAGCAAAGGCAGTGACTCTACCAGGAGCAAGTGGCACTCAGCTCAGGGGGTGAACAGAATAACTGAAGGCATGTTTACTATTTTTTTTACTTTCAGTAGCACAGGAAAAGGCATCTTTACTCCTATTTACCACGAAAGACACCCAATACTCAGCAGAAAAGTGAACTACAACAAGTCTGAGAACTATTCTGACAGAGAACCTCACTCCCAGGGTAATGTAAATCCAGTGTAAGCCAGGAGGAAATTCATACAGAAATTTCAACTCTTGTTTAAATGCTAAAAAGGGATTATTTAAGTTGGAGCAGAGACCTTCAAACACATGGTTAAGTTGAACCCTCTTAAATTTAGCACTTAAGGCTCTCCCAAATCCACTGCTCTCAATAGGTTGTATGAAAGTATGATGCATATATTAGCAGTTTCAAAGATTTTTTGGAATCAGAGGAAAACTCTAGCATGGTTATAATCTGTCTCTCTCTTAAATTAGCAATAGCAGCTGCCCAAACGACTATCAGAATTCAGAAAGCATTCAGCTGTTCCTCCAAAATAGGGACTGTGGCCTGGGGTTGGACAGAAACAAGCTGGGGTCAAGCAGAGGATGTGCCAAGCGTTTCTGCACACTGTTGTTAATCAAATAGCACACAGCACATTTACAGCTTAGCTTCGGCCACGGGCTCCATTGCACGGATGTGGACACTAGGAAGGCAGAACCAGGAGAGAGGCAGCTCCTTGCTGCAGTTGTCTTCATGGAATTTGATATTCAGATAGAAATCGCCCGTGTAGAGGAAAAGAAGTGCTCCAAAGTACACAGAGTCTTTGGTTGGCTTTACCTGCAACAGCAAATGTGAAAATCAGTAAAATTAAACAAGCAACAAAACAAAATAATTGCTCTTTGCAAGCCAGTAGCTCCATAAAATTATCTCAAAGCACTCTAGAAACATTCATAAATTAAACATCTCAATATTACAGTTCCACAAAAAGAAGTAAATTTCTTGTTCCTATTTTAGCAATGGTAAAATGAGAAATTAAAATGCTGTGTTATTCAGTCATGCAGCAGTGCTGTGGCACAGCTGAAACCAGAAGACCTCCAGTAGTCACTGATTTCAAAGTCCATTTGGTTTAAGGCAAAAGCCACTCATAATGTCCTGAATAATCAGGAGCATCTTCCCTTAGACTGCATTCATCAGAATCGACATTAAAGGTTCTAAATCATAGCTGTGAACTCTTGCTAAACGCATGGTTAAACACCATTTAACAACTTAGCAATAACTAAATTCACCCCTGCTTATTATTCAGACACAATCTGACTGCAAACTCTAATCAGGAATCTTTAATGTTCACCCTCACCAAAATAAATGTAGCAAGACATATCCCCAAAACAGTGGGATTTACCTGTCCAAATTAAACACTGCACTGTGTTTACATTTACACATCCTCCTTCATCACCAAACCATTTATGATCCATATCTTTATTGCCAATATCTTGCTCCACCATTTCAGCAAGGCACTCAAGTAATTTTTAACTTTATCAAACTTATCACTATTCAGCATGTGCTACTGTTTGAATAAACATCTGCTTCTACAAGATGTTAAATCCATTTCCAGATTAAAGTCACTGCAGATACGAAACGCTGAATTGGCACAAAGTCACACCATTGGATGGAATTAGTTTGAGAGATTCTGAGGAGACTGTGTCAGTTCAGCAGAACAGACTCCATAAATGGCAACTGGTGCTCCTCAGTAGTGCTCTTCACTCTATCCAGACCATCCGACCAGTTCCATTCTGCTCTCTGGACCCTGATAATTTCTCAAGATATCATTTGGGGCCATCCCTACTCTCCCAGACAGGCTTGTGTGCATGTATTTTCTTTTTACTTTAATTAATATTTATTGGTAATGGGCTTTCTTTGGTCCTCCCCAAACACTTCAGCCTTCATCACAATACAGAGTCCACAGCTGATTCCAATTGACAGTGACACAACACCTGGTCAGCCAAGCTGAGACCCAAACCCAACCACCAAGGAAACTCTGGCATTACATCCAGAAGCACTGTGCTGCCCAGGTGTGCATGACTTGATTGGAATCAGGGGAAAAAATGTTAGCAAGACATCACTGGGAAATGTGCTGTTTGCTTCTGTTTGCTTCTGTTCCAGGCTTTTTTGGACCTTTGTTGCTGAGTCTTTTAGCCAGCAGACATGTACCCCTTACAGCCACCTGGGATATTAGGTAGCTTTGCTGCCTAAAATCCTGCTCCTACACCAGAACCTGTCTTTTCACAAGCACTGGCATCATCAGAGCTGGCAGAGCCCAGACTCCCTTTGGCTTTGGTGCCGATCACTTTTGCTGACCTACAGCAAACTTGTGTCAGCATCGTATCATCCTAGTGAGTAATGAGAGCAGTCACAGCTGCTGTACTGACCCACGTCCTTGGCATCTCACCTCCTCACTGGATACAAGTGTGTGCCCTCTGGCATTGCGTCTGGACATGCAGAACATCAGTCTCCCCTCCTGCTCCCTTTTCCTCCTGCTAGGGCTGACTGCCTTATTTTTGTGGAACTGATGCATGCAGAGAAGGACAGAGGCAAGCATTAATGCAAGTAATGGGTGGAGGTGAGCAGCAAATGAAGCCCCCAGACCTTTTTTTTTTTCCTCATCCGGCTGCCCCATGGAAAAGTATCTGTTAAAGCATTGATCATAGCTCTTGACAGGTGGAAATGTTGTGTCTTCAGGCACATCAACATCAACACAGTCTCTTCATCTCTTTCAAGTTCTGCCTATGTGGTAGCAGTCCCTGCAGCATTCATCCTTTTTTTTCACTGTAAGTGGGAAGAATCAGCGAGGCAGGTAGTGGTATGTGACCAGATCTGCCTATTGGGGGCCAGATCGAAACTGATTGCTATACTGCACACAGGACTCATTTTGAGAGTAAACAACACACATTTTGGTGTCTCCATGCACTCTACGTATCCAAGATCCTACTACAGTAGGCATACATTCAGCACAGCCAGCAGAGGTAACTGGTAAGTAGATCACAGAATGATCTACTTGGCCAGCCTACAGTTGTCAAAACATAGATACCTCATAACATTTTGGGATGAGCTAAGGCACTGTGAACAGTAAAGAAGGTGCAGCCTTGCTTTCCATTCTGACAAAGGAACTTGAGAATAGGTTTCATGGCTGCTGAAATAATCATAAATTCTTCAGTATATTTGCAACTCTGTTTTCAGCCAACAAACACTACCTGCAGGTTTTCAAATGGAATGGATAAAGTGCAAAGAGATACTCAACTCAAAAATTTGATCATGTCTCTTTACTAGGTTTTTCTAAGACCTCTCTTACCACAGAAAGACATCCCTTGCTTCACAGTCACAACTGTCCGAAAAGCAGATATGTTGCCCCATGTGCAATAAGTCAATCATCACATAATCAGAAGAGACATTGCTTATTTATTTCAGGGTTGCACAAACCTTGGTGCTCAATGGTTTCCTGCAGATCAGGTGCACACTCTGAACTATGTATGTGCACAACATTTATACACAGAAGTTACAAATTAGTAATTTTTCAGTCCATTTTCCTCACGGTGATTGGTTAGTAATTTTCATACAATTATAAGGGCTCATAGACCTTTGGTTTTATTGCCACGCTGGCAATACCTCCAAAGCATCCAGATTAATTTTCCCTTCAAGGCCTACTGGCTGTGCTAAGTCGCTGGTTAAGGAAACAAAGTATTTATTCTTCTAGTATCTAATACAGTGGTAGCTCAGTTTGTTTTGAGTCGGCCTTCAAGAGAATGTCATCGCTTTTTGGCAGTACACACATTTGAGAAAAACTGTTTTCAAGGAGAAGTACAGGAAGAACAAAATTTCATCAAAAACTTCTGATGAACACCTTGACAACTCACTGAGAATTGCAATCACTGCCATCGAACAAGATTGATGCTTTAGTTTCACAAAAAACAAGGTCAAACATCCCACTGGTTTTATGGTTTTGTTGCTCTTTTATGTTTTAAGGTAAATATTTGAGAATTTAAAAAGTTTTGTTATTTATATACTTTAACTATATTATATATTTTAGAAGAAGACCAAGACAATTCCTCTCTGCTCAGTGCAGCTCAGGCAAGTCAAAAGGTTGGACACCCATGATGGAGGATACCTAGTTTTAGGCAACTGAATCACATCCCTAGGATCTGTGCTGGGATCTGTGTTAGGTAGAGACAGGCTCCATGGACAGCAGACTCTTTTGCCTAATGAGAGCTCAGCCAGCATCCATGGAGACACCTCCTTGTTCAGATGTCTCAGTCTGGAACCTAAACCACCTAAAAATCCATAAAATGGATAAATACATCTGAGCCATCTGTTCAACAAAAGGATTCATCTGAGAAAATGTAGGTGTCAGACACAGAATGAAGCAAAATATTCCCTGAACTCCACTGGCCTTGGTGACTCAGTGGCCACGAAGGGATGCTGCAGGCCTTGCACAGATGTGTACACAAGTTGGATGTAACCCACTGGAGCTGACATTCACCATCCAAGTGACTCAGCTAGTTTGAGAGAAACATAAGGACTGCACACTCATGCCTGATCCAAGCTGAATTTGTACTGTTGATTGATCTAGCAGCATGCAGGCCGGGCAGTCTCACCACCCAGGCACTATCTTGTATGTTGCCCCAGTCTGGAATGATGGTACACACACATGCTTGCTCAATCAAGCCACAGAGTCCAAAGAGATTTTACTATAATTCCACTAAATCCTCTGCATGTAGACCTTGCTTACGCTCCCGGAAAACACGACTGAAGATTCAAGAAAGAAAAGTTCCTCCGAGACAGAAGAAAAATTAAGTTTCTAGCTCCATCCTAATCCTTCCCCGATTCAGGCTGCCATGTGGGACTGATCCCTGAGAACTAACTACTAATTATTTATACTGCTGTAGTACTGAAGCAACTCAGTTGGAGATTAGGGTTCATGCCAGCTACTGTAAATGCCCCCAGAGAGTTTACAGTGCTAGCAGAAGTGCCAAGAAAACTAATTTGGCCAGATGGGCCACAGAGGACCTGCCAGAAGTGAGCAAATGTTCGTCATAGCTTCTGAGCTGATTCAAAATGACCATCTCCTAATGAGTTCTTCCTCATCTTCCACTACCACTCATCTGAGCTACTGAGAGATAACACACCTAAAAAAAAACTGCCTGAGAACAGTAATGGCAAAAGCAGGAACAACAAAGGAAGGCGAATTACTGGTAGTTACAGGAATCTCCGTAGCATATCATTTTTTTAATTTGGCAAGAAGTAGCTCTGTCTGATCAATCAACTAGTCAAAATACTGGTAAGAAAAAAGAATTTTTAATAATAAGGCTAAAGTTAAACTTCAGATTGCAAAGCAAGATAATAAATAAATGCAGAAGAATTTGAATGGGTGGGCATCCATCAATGTTACCTCATGTTTCAAAACCTCACTCTAAAAAAATGTACACTATCTAAATGATAACCAATGAAGTCACCTTTTCTGCTAGACATAGAAAGGTAAGGCTAATCAAATTAAAAGTTAATTTTAAAAATAAAGGCTTTATGTGATTTAAATGTATGTAAATATCTAAATATTCTTTAAAATTTTGAGCAGAGGACTTTGCTTTTTGAGGTAGTGTATCCTAGCAGAGCCTTTGGGGCACAAGTGCAGACTGCTGCTCTGAATGGAAGTGGGATCACAGAGAGATGAATAAGCACTACCTTCAAGAGAAATCATCTACCTTTACGTGACAAGAAAGTGAAAAACAAAATCGTGTGACTTTTACCCTTAAAAAAAAACTCTGTTCATTCATACATGTGGAGCAGTGTATGTGCGCCAAACATTCCTGCATGCATTCTTTGTCTTCTAAATAGATGCAGAAAATGGTTTGAAACTTTTTAGTCTAAAAATAGCAACAAAAAAAATTGTGATTTGTTCAGTGTTAAGGCATAGGCCTTACAATAAGTTAATACTTAGGAAAGCAGGGGGATATTTTACTTTGTTTTTCCTGAGAGGTCACATTCAACTGAGCACCAATACTGTTGCTATTTCTCCATCATCATGACAAAAGACCAAATTCCTAGGGTATTAGAAGTATCTTGCTGTAATACCTGATGTTTCCATTTGTTTTTGACCACACACTACTGTTACACCAAAGCACACACTAGTTCTTCATCCTCCCTCCCACCCGGCTTGGCAATGCAATAAATCATGTCACCACCTCCTTGCTAGTGTCAATGTAATGTCAGCCCAATTAGCTCAAACTGCTGACGAATGTAGTTTGAGATAAACTGGCCAACTTTGCACAGCCACACATACTCACAGCATCACTCCTGCAGAAGAGGGGAGCATCTTTCTGCAGAGGGACAAAACTGGGAGATGGCAGCATTTGAAGGCACCTCCATTAAACAACATAATAATCATGTGCCAGCAACCTCAGTATATAAAAATAATGAGCACGTGTTTAATAGCTTTGAGAGGGTAACATGGAGCTACACCATCTGGGTATCTCATCCAAAGTCTCAGCTTAGTTTATAAAAAAGACACAGAGAATCTCTTTCATGTCATCCAACTATGAGCTTCTTCAGCTTCTTTACCAGTGTCTGAACTTCTGTCAAACACGGAGCATGAACACAATTGTGAATATGTTCGTTCTTCCCTGAAGCATCAAATGCACAAACCAGGACTTTATTCTTGTCCCCAAAACAGGTGCTGCTTTCTGAAATATTTTTTCCATTACTGAATTAGTTATTACGGGGGATGAAAGGGCCTCTGACAGCATTAGATCCACTGTTTGAAGAAGTTTCTTCCGTGATCAGGGCTCTATGCCTCAAAGAAATGTGACTAAGCATTTTCGTTAGCAGCCTGTGCAGGACATGTATCAACACTGTACAGTGTGAAGTACAGCACTTGTTGTCGGAGAGTAAACAGTCTCTTCATTTCACCCTTTTGGATGAAAAGGAGGACAAACATCAGAAAACAACTCCATTTTTTACTTTCTGGGTACTGTGTTTACGGTGAAAATGTCTAAATACTGAATACAGGGAGTGCAACGTATGAGGAGACTGCCTGGGCAGCTCAAGAGATGTGACCCCGTGACTTCTTGCCCATAGGAGACTCAATCAGAAGGCAGGAATATATGCTGACGCCTCCCTTTTCCCTCATTAGCCCTGAGGGTCAGCCCTTAGGCAGCTGGATATCCACACAGTGCCACTCACATTAAAAAACCCACATTGTCAGAAAGGGAGTCAAAGGAAGCTGCCTCTTGATTATTTCTGTTGACATATCTCAATTATTCAGCTATGAATATATGGATGCTAATCCATTAACATTCAAGCTGATGGTTTATTCCACGCTCATTATCTTCTAGAAATATTTTCTTCCCATGGTATGTAATTGAAAATTACGCACAGTGACTGTCCCTGTGGTTAACCTTTAATTCCTTTCTTACTAAGGTTCACCTAAGTATTCAGTTTTGACAGGTACATTTTATTAGCAGTGTGAAGAGCTGACCTAAGCAAAGGTCCTAAGCACAATCCTAAACAGTCATCCTTCCCCTCTTGCTTATAAGTTAGAGATACTGCTTACTCCACTCTGTCATATAGTTCATGTTTTTCACCCCTTTGATTTTTTGTCATTGCTGGTTTTTGGGAAAGGATGCAAGACAGAGTAGTTATATTCAAGAGCTATTTTCAGTGTTTTGCTTCACAAGCAAAAAATTTCAAAATAACAATTTGAGAGAAAATTTAAAAATTCAATTATTTTTAAATAAGAAAATTTTGTACCATTTTAAGTGCAGTTTTGCATTTTTATTTCTCTTTATTTTCATAGTAAAAATAAAGCTAAGAGACCAGAAAATGAACCTGCTCATCTTTCTGGTCATTAATGTTTAGCATTTTTATTTTTTCCTTCCTTGGGATCTAACTAAAACTGATCTGATGATTTCCTTGGCTTAGCCTAGGGGACTAATTCTCATGCACTGAAGAGAAGAAGTTACTTAAAACCTATTACTGTAGGCTGCACTGGATGGCTCATGGACAGGCAGTATGATATTACACATTTTTTCTAAGTTACTCATTCACATCTTGCCAAATTTGGAGTGACCAAAAGTTACTGACTCCAATAGTTTGCTGGTGGCTTACAGTACAGGCAATTACAGTCTTAAACCATCTCAGAGAGATGGTTCTACCTCCCTAAGCCCACAGTACTTTTAGCAACAGGCATTTTTGAAAAATGAATCTGCATTATAAAGCACAGTTAAGCAATGAAACTTTTTAATGCAAATACACGTCATTCAGAACAGTGGTACCTTCGACAGAAAAACTTACAGAATCGATGTAGAAGGTGTTGGATCCCACAAAAGTGATGGCATCCTGCAGCTCATAGTTGTGCACCCCATTCTGGTAATCCTGGTAGGGCGTCATGGTGAGCGCGAAGGGTCCCACGCTGTGCTTGCTCCAGTTGGTCAGCTTCACTTGCAGTGGGACCGGGTCACCGACTTTGCAGTCCACCACCACGTCACAGTCACAGAGCTTGCCATCGACGAGGATATCTGTAAAGCAAGAAGATAATTCCACATTCGGTTTGGCTCCTGCTTTGGAAACAGTATTAATTTTTAATCATTAGGAAACTCAGCAACAAAAAATAACCTAAATGAAACCAAGAGTGTGTAACAGCTGGGTGGTCCAGTGTGGAGTTGGACTCGATGATCCTTTTGGGTCCCTTCTGTCTCATGATATTCCATGATTATGAGATCCTATGACAGTTAACCTTAGGAAAGTTAGTGCCGCAGTGTTGTATACAATGGTACTGCAGGAACTGATTTGCAACAGCCAGCTCATGAAGGTTTGATATCCGTCGAAGCTGAGAGAGCAATGAAAAAGAAATAACTGTGCTCCATTCAAAGGCACCAGAAGAAATCTTTTAACCAGCTCCATTTAACCTCCTCCTAAAAGCCAAAGCCATGGACACTTCTCATGCATCTCTTACCCATAAGCAGCATTAGGTGAAGGGAAATCTAAACAGGAGTCACCAATACAAATTGAGGCTGGATAGATCCTGGGCTGTGTGTCCATGCTCACATGTTACAGCCAAAAATACATCTTCCTGTATCAAGGTGACCTTTTGGAGCAGGACAGACACTGCCAGAATTTGCAGTGTAACACCTATATTATCATCCAGATAATAAGGAAAAAAAGAGGATTTTAAAATTATACAGCGATACTACAAGCTTGTTCACTCTTTGTGCTTTCATTCATATTGGGATTTCTATTTTTAACTTTCTACTTTTATTTCCCTTACTGGAATAGCAGAAAAATATAGGGCCTCTAAATTGGTTACTGCTGGGACAATGACAGCCGGAGTGATGTGTCCACTAACCTTGCCATTTGCTTATACAGAACCAAAATGTTTTGTTACTAACACACTATGAAATTGCTAGTCCAATTCCCTGCTCCGAAAGGGCTCCCAGTTGTGCAGTATTACTGTGTTTTTCAGATGAGGGCTATCTCCGATGCACTATTAATATGGGAACATTTCTATTTCACTGTGGGTTCATGTTCATAGATAAGAGAAAGCCCTGGGCACATGTAAGAAAGCGTCCTCTCTGTGAATACCTATCCCCACGATCTCACATGCCCAAGAGGCATTTCCATCACTCCAGCTCCTCCTCAGTCGCCTGCCTTATGATAGACAGCATATTATTCCTCTGCCAACAGCACCACATTTACATTAGTAATATCTCCTCTTCAAGAAAAGAAACTCTTTTTATGCTTCAGGAACTTTCAGGGAGAAAAACATTTTATACTGAGGTGATTCATTTTTATTTTTATTTTTAAGCTTATTTTTGTTTTGTTGCCTTAGAAGAAAAACTACAAAATGATGCATATTCTCGTGATGCCCTTTAGCATGGCAAACTGAACAAGCTTCAGTATAGCAACTAAAGAAAAAGAACTAGTGCCAAAGAAAGTAGTCAGAAAAGGACATTAATTCCAGAGGTGAGATTAGCAAAACTGAAAACTCCTCATTGACCAAAGCTTCCCCATACAGCAGCACATCCCAGATCCAAGTGGCTCAGAAGAGGAAACCCTGCAGTGCTCAAGCTGTAGCCATCCAAATTCCACCCTGGTGTCCCAGTTGGAACGGTCCCGATGCCAAAACTCTCCCCTTCCCAAAGCAGATGCCCAGCTCACGATGAGGAGAAGGAAAAGGAGTTTGCAATAGACACTGCATTTTAGGAAAGGGTGAGAAAAACTGATTGAGGATGGGCTTGTCTTCATCGAATCATAGAATCAAAGACCACTAAGATCATCTAGTATGATCGTCCATCCATCACTAAAAGTGCCAACTAAACCAGTTCTCCCATTGCAATAGCACACCCTAACGCTGCAGAATCTCCTGCCCGACGTGATTAAACTCCTTCTTGTGGGATTGCCCTGAGATCCTGGAAGCAGATGGTGGTTGTAATGGTATCCCATTACCTGGGATACACTCCAAACTTAACTGACTGATTTTTTTTAATCACAAAATTGAGTTTGTATGTGTGCATACAATCTTAGTGTTTCTCAGCTTCTGGCCTGAGAAGCAAAGTCCAGTTGCTTCTTTCAAAAGTGATGCATTAATACCTGTTCATGAGCCTAAATCAGCTTGTTTTCAAGCTTCTCCCTCAAGGTGAGTGCTTTCATTTGCAAATACATCTCTTTTTGACTCATTTCTTCAGCCAGCAGGTCCCACAGCTGTGAGAGCTCCCTGGACCAGCATGAGCCTTCAGAAACACTCAGCAAGCTAAGTGGATGAATCTGTGTTTTCAAGCTGCTCATCAACTTGCCTTTTAGCTTTAAAATTCAGTGCTCTGCTGTAGGAATTATAAATGAGCCCTTTGCCCTCTGTCTCCACCTTTGTAGCTAATAATAGCTCACAGCACTGCTTGTGCAAAAATAGAAAATCTAAACAAAAGGGAAGCAATTAAGCCTGACTCAACCAGATTAATTTTCTTCCATATTCATTAAAAAAAAAAATCAATTCATTTAAGATTGATTTAAGAGTATGTGCGCACATGAGTTTGTGTACATACTGGGAGATTATTTCCTTCCCTCCCAGCACACCCTTCCTTCTCGCAGTACCGCAGCCAAGGAGCTCAATGAGATGTCAGATGAGAAAACACACATGGCTGGCGTGCAAAATACTATGGAAAGGAGTGTTTAAAAACAGTCTCCTTTCATCGGAGGGAACAGCTTGGTTTGACAGGCAGCTTCACTCCCTTCCTGACACAGAAAACATCTCATGGACCATACGGATTTGCTTTAATATTTTCATCTGTGAACAGAGGAAAAGCCATGTGCACAGGGTCCCGTTTCTGCAGATTCAGCTCAGTAACACAGATGGCATGTAAAAGCTGAGACTGCTCACACCACTGCTGTGAGAGTGAATCATTACTGGTTTCAGCATACACGAGCTCTGAACCAGAAGAAACAGTCGCTCACACAGAAGACAGTGGTGGCCATATATCCAGCTTCCCAAGATTCAGGCACAAGACAAATACTACTTCAGAAAATTAAAGGAAAGAGTTGAGTGTAAACAATATAAATAAGCTACATAAAAAAGGTGGGTGTTGAAACTCAGGCCATCACATGAAAAATAAATAATCATAAATAGAATTAGAAAATCACAGAATCATAGAATGGCTTGGGTTGGATCTTAAACATTGTCTAGTTCCAACCTCTTGCTGTGGAAAAAGGCCAAGCAATCTCCTAATTAAAAGCAAAATCCTTTTAGATATTTTAACAAGCCAACACAATTCTGCTTCTCCTTTTTTCTTTCTCCTTTTGCTATCTATTTTCCCCCCTTTTACTTTTTTTCCCTCCTGCTTGTTTACCTACATACATTCTCCACGGAAAACATCCTTGGGTGCCAGCATTACCCTGCAATGACTGAAAGGCAGTGAAGAACAGAAAGCCTTGTTTTCTTTCACTCAGAGCCTTAACCAAGCCTTTCAGGAATTCTACGAACTCACTTACCCATTGGAAAAAATATTCCATGGCCCACCTGATAGGCAATGCTGACTTCATAGAGTCACAGAATGGCTTACTTTGAAAGGGACCTTAAAGACCATGCAGCTGCAACCCCCCTGCTCTAGGCAGGGCTACCAGGCACCAGGTCAGACTGCCTGTTACTTACATCAGAAGAAGACTGGGAGACAACAATGTGAAAATAACATCAGATTATATATTATGTCTTCCCTTCAGGATCTCAAAACTCTCCAGAAAAGCACAAATGCTCCTAGAGGGAAGACAGCTTCCATTCCACAGGAAAAGCATCATTTAACATCACCTGCCAAGCGCACTTCAGTTTACATCACCCAAAGGAGTAGTTTGGAAATGAATACAAAATATTATTAACATTTTGCTTTATTTACTCTGCTCATTTTGATGCACATTAAGGAGTCCTTGCCACTTGGTCAAGTTTCCAAGTGAGCACTTGCACTCGCTGGCCCATTTGGATAAGAGCTCCAAGTCACAGCTAATTGCATTTCCACACCCAACTCCCCATTTGACACTGTGCAAGCTTGATTTTGGAAAGCTGCACACAAACACACAGTCTCAATGGAAATGTATATTTCAGCACAGCTTATGTTCCTTCCTCAGGTTTGGGTTAATTTAAAAATAAAAACAGGCTGCAGAGGAAGGCAACACTGTGTTTCATCTTTACACAAAGAAATTCCCGCTAGATATTCGCTTTTACACTGGATGCTGAATCCCAGCTGATGCAGATATGCTAACCTCTGCCATTCTCTACAGAGGGAAACTTGGCTCAGCGCTTCCAGCAAACTCCTCACAGCAGCATGGCCTTGCACAAACAAGCCCATGAACAAAACTCCAGGCAAGGGATGCCAAAGAAATCTCACACAGGTGGTAGAAGAGATCTTCAAGACCAGCAAAGTAAGCGTTGCTTAGCTGTGCTGTGATGGTTTGAGGAATTTCAATCAAGATTTTTCTATGCTGTTCAAACTGTTCCGAAATACTATTTTTACTCATCCTGATCAGGAAGATCTGAGGAGGAGGGAAAGCAGCAACATCAGCACCAATGTCTCCAGATAAAGTCTATCAGGCACTTCAATAGAGGAGAGCCAAAGACCACAAGCCCAAGGTGGAGCTGCTGCAGTGAAAGTCTCTCAGAGTGATTCGGTTATTCTGTATTCACCAAACTCAACGTGCTGACTAAAATGTCTGCCCAGGCCAGCTTTGCTTCTAACTGTCCTAAAAGAGCACTGGAAAAGGGTATGTGGCACTGAGGGACATATTTAGGGGATATGGTGATGGTTGGACCAGGTAACCTTGGTGGTATTTTCCAACCTTAGCGATTCTATGGCTCTAATATATGATTCCTCTGGTAAGTGAACCTAAACACTGATTCTGTTTCCCATTCTCGTACTTGCAGTCCCTCACGTGGACCAGTTGCCTTTCATTTTCTGAACCATTCATGCAAATTATTTGCACATAGAGATATAACATTGGTTACATTTTCTTGTCCATTATGAAATCCTGCAGTATTTTCAGAGTTGAATACATCCATACAAAAGATATTTGTATGAATAAATAAACAGTGTTCCCTGTGACTCTCATCATGAAAAAGCTGAATAGTTATTTAATAACATGAGAGTCTTTTAGCTATTTACATAAAATCTTCTGAATGCAGTTTGGATCTGCTCCTCACAGTAGCCCTCAGCATCTTTATTTGGAATAGCATCTTCCTGTTCACTTGTTCATTCATTGTTATTTTCATACAATGTGGAGCCAAATCTGACCCCTCCATAATTTCATAGCATTCAGCAGCAATAGAGCACAGAGGTATACAGATGTTGGTATTGTAACAGGTTCAAATTGCATGAGTATTTCACCTTGTCAGACATCCCCAGCCCCATTCTGGAAAGTGCCCAGTGAGTTTAGAGCCTGCTCATTCAAACCCCTCATTGGACCTGAGAAGTTCAGCTCCTCTTTGGGTCATGACCCTTGGATAGGAACAAATAAAAACACAGGAAAACATATGCATGAACTACTGCAACCACCATCAAGACACAGACACACACCCAACTCAGGAAAACAGCCCTGAAAACAGGGAGGTTGGCAGAGGATGGGATGGTTGAGCACGAATGTGGGCAACTGAAAGAGGCAGCTCCTTTCACAAGACCTCTGAGCTGCTCGATTCCTGGCAGGCTTCCCATTCCCAAACATTTTACGATTGAATTAAGGACACTTTATTTGTTCTGAAAGCAATTAAAAAGAAAAACACATTTAAAATATAGTTCTAGCAACAATAAGCAATTAGTCTTTGATAATTGCCTGTGTCTTCCTATGTAATCACTCTTTCGCAGTGGCCAGTATGCTGATGACAAGTCCCGACTGCTCCGATTATCGTTCTTGCCAAATTGCTTTGAGTTTGTGTCTGTTCTTAACTCTGTGCTGACAGAGGATGCTGCAGGAAGGATATTTCCACCTTGCACAAGGATTTCTCCACCTTACAAAAGGACTTTTCAATCTCATTCATTTGGACTGAGTAAGCTTTCTTCCTCCAAATCAGTCCAGTGTTTAGTCCAGTTTTAATCCCCAAATCTCTCCTCAGCAGGTAGGTGATCAGCATTCAGTTTCAGCGCTAGTTGATCGAGGCTGTAAACATTCAGAAGCAGCACAGTCTTCCTCAATTAACTCTAACTACCAGGGTCACGCTCACTGAGAAGAGAAGCACTAGCACTCCTGGTGCTCTGGGGTTTGACTGCCTCCAACTTTTACTTGGGGTCTTCAAACAGTAAATCTGAACGCACGTGAACCACAGAGCAGTGAAGAAGCGAGTTATTCACTTCAATCTCTCTGGTTTTTCTGGGAGTTATTTTATTTTGCACTTGCCTTTTACAACAGACTCTATCCTGCCCTGTGGAATTGCTGGCACATGGATTGCACCTGCTTGTCTCATCCCTCCTCTGGCAGCCAAGATAAATCATCATCTGGTGATTTGCCCAGTTTGCTATCAAAATGATAACCGCTTCAGTGTTTGTATTGCTTGTGTCCAGTCCTAAGCTAAATGCTTAGGGGCAGAACCTTTGAAATTTTAAAATTCTCGGAGCTTTGTGCTTCCCCGTGTGCCTGAGCTCCTTTGGACTTGTTTGAAAATATTCCATGACGTAGCCCCAGTTTACTTAAATAGTCTCAGTTTTTGAATGTGGGCCAACCTCTTTTTATCTGTTAATCACAAGCAGGTTTGCAGAAGACTCCTTTGATTATTTGCTATACCGCCAGAAGGTCAGGCTGCATACAGTGTGTGCCTGTAGTTGGAAAATTCACTATCCCAGGATTTGCATGGTATTTCTCATAGAACCACAGAATCACTGAGGTTGGAAAAGAGCACTAAGATCATCTAGTCCAACTGTCGACCCATCACCTCTGTGCCCACTAAACCAACATCTATGAGTCTATAAAACGCTGTTTTTTTGTACACTGGTGGCTTTGTGCAAAAATGCTGCAGGTGATGAATAACATGTGCCTTAACCTACAGCTTACTGAAAGAAAATCGCCTTATTCCTCATTGGTTGCATAATGAGACTTAAAATTTCCTCTCCTTTCTGCCACCGTGCAATGATGCATGTGAGACAAACCCCTCTCTCTGCAGAGAGGATTTTTAAAGGTCTCCAGCAATCTTTGTGATGGTTTCTGACTTGTGGCTGAAAAGTTAATGGTGAAAAAAGGAAAAGAGTCTGCAGCCCTTATGTGCTTATGTGGAGCCTGTCTGATCTCACAGTCAGTGCGGTGCAGATACTACTTTGGCTGGAGAGCTCCAGCAAGTGATAAGTGTGCTGACCATACGGAGACAATAGGGAGGTAATGCATGGTTGCATGTGAAGTGCTGTTTAATGGTGGAAGCACAAAACTGGCTCCTAAACTAAACTCTGTGCATGTAAAGTCCAATACATAGATTTCACCACAAAATCTGCTTGCTCTAACATGCCATCTACATGGCAATATGAAGAGGAAGCATTATTTTCCAGTCAATAAGCATATAATGGTGCTCTGGACTCTTCTGTAGGGAGATCATACTCACACATATATCTCATAAATAAGGGATCATCCCTAACTGTTTTTTTCCATAGACTTTGCTATTTTTTTCCCAATTTCTATTTAAATCACTACTATGTGAAGCATAACTGTCATATTTGAGAGTGTTTGGGGCTCCTGTAGGATGAAATATGCTATGTGCTGTCTGAAGCAAGAAAGAATTGAAACACAGATGAGAAGAGAGGCAAGACAGCATGTATCCCCATGCCCAGATGTATGGACTTGCAGAATGCTTAACGAAAGTGGAAAAAAAAGTGATACTCATTATTTAAAGAAAAATGATGGGTACACGACCCCTTTTCCATGCTTGTCTTGAAAAGGAACCATGAAATATTACAGGCGATGTCCAGGCCATATGAGTTGCGTATCCCTGTAGAGTAGCCAAAGCCTTGTACAAGATAATATATAACCTCCTATTAACAGGCAGGTAGATGATTTACCACATTTCAGCAACTGTTCAAATATGAGCACTAGGACACTGTGCCTCATGGGCTGCCTTCAGCCCAACCACAGCTGAAATGCAATTAGCTGAGCTGAAGAAGAGATCTTAAACAACTCCAGGTACCAATGCTGTATTAGTACGGCACTTTATGTACTGAGGTGTGGTGTACATGGGGCTACGTGGGGCTCATGTCTACAGACCACAGTTGCTCAAAAGCAGAGGTGCACATTAAAATGGACATATTCTTAATGAAGATTCTTGAAACTTCAGTCATAGTGTATTTCATTCTGAGGGCTCTACATTGCTTTAATTGCTAGTGGATTGAGTTAAACTCTCACTAATTCCCTTAGGTATGGTTAGTTTAGTCTGCCACATGTGTATTAAGGCATGGCACAGTAATCCAAGTAGATGTGACTTGGAAACTATCAAGTCCTATGGTGCTACTACGTTTTAATTCTGGTCACATCCTTCTTCTTCTGCATCATGACCTCTCAAAATTCAGTTTAAATCCACTTAGTAAGAATCATGCTAACATATATGTATGAGAAAGTTTTGAGTCATCCTCTGTGACATAAATCCATATTCTTCTTGGTTAGACAGAGTATACTAACAATTATACAGAAAACAAGGTATCTTTAAGCCTAGAGTCATCAACCACCCAAACTTTTGGCCTCTCTCTGACATCTCTCTGTTAGTAATCTACTATTTGCTAACGCAGATCATGCTCAAAACTGAGCTCCTGATCTTTTCCTGAAGTCTTTTCCTTTCTCTACCTACCCAACTTCAAAGCGAAATCTGTCCTGCCAATCTCACCTTCCTAATTGACTAGACTTCCTCTCATGACTCACTCCTCCAGTGTGATTAAATTCTGATGCCACTTCTTACAAAACCTCTCCAAATCTGACCTTTTCGTTCTGTCTACATTGCCAAACCTCTGCCGAAGATCTAATTAAATTGTGAGCGTGAACAATTAAAATCTCATCTCCACTGATTTTGACACCTCTCAACTAGTGCCTTCTTATCTACTGAAAACCTTGCTTCAAAGATCGAACCTGGTTATGCCTGCATGGCACCTTGAAAAGACATCATATACATTTAAGCATACAGAGAGAGAGAGAGACTGTAAGCTCTTACGGACAGCAGCATTTGTGTTCTTAACTGCCCAGAGGCACAATTTGTGTGGCACCTAGAATTTTGCAGACCTGTTTTCCTGAGATGTCCAGACAGTACTAGTAAGAGAACTGGAAACAAAGGCAGACATCTTAAACAAAGTCAATGCCTACTTAGCAAATCTCAAGGCTCTATGGTGAGGCAAGGATGTGAGCACTGCGCCAGTTTTCCAAATGGGACACTGGGACATTTTAGGGATGAGTTAACCTGTGAGTAACAAACAGCAAGGAGTTTCTGCTGAGCAGAGACAAACGCACGAGCTACCCAACAAGAGCAAGAGGGGATAGTGACTTCCAAAGAACAGAGAAAAATTCTGATTTGTAAAGTTACAAAATCCCTATGCTGGCTCATCAGGGTGTGTTTCGATCCGCTAACATTTTACAGAAATGAGTCTTAACACTAAACTGAAGCTAAAACCTGAGGATTTCTAGGACACAAAGGAAGTGGATAAAGGTAACCTGGTCTTATGGAAAAAGAAAATGAAATAAAAGTAATGCTACTTAAAGGAGAACTCTCAAATCAGATTTAAAGTAAAAGCCTAAAAACCCTTTCTTCACCATTGCTGCATTTGGCAGGAGTAGAGTCATCACATATCACCAGAGTGAAATGCAGATAGGATGAAAACTTCAGGTTTAAATAAAACCATAAATGAAGTCTTGGGGAAAAAAAAAAAAAAAAAAAAAAAAAAAGAAGAAGAAAAAGAGAGAGAGAGAAGAAAAGGAATACTGCACTCAGCTAGTTTTTTAAATTAAATCCTCTCCACACCTGAGGCTGAGAGCTGTGCCTTATGCTTTACCTGTCAAGTGCTGCAAAGCATTCCTGCAAATCCCCCCCCTTTTAATTGGCCATTTGGGTGGCAAAACCATCCCTTCCTGCAAACCTGCAACCTGCTCCAGCTTGCAGAGCCATTGGAAAAATGAGCAATGAGCAGGTGTCAAATTCAGTCCTTTTATCTACAGCTTTTAAAAGACAGATACAATTACGTGCAAATCAGCATAGTGTGGTGGCTGATTAGGTCTCTTTTCTAAGAATTATTTGCACAAGGCTCTGCGAGCAGACGGACCAGGGCTATCAGCTGATCTACAGAAGCAGTATTCTGTCTGCTCTTCCTTCTAGAGACTCACTGCATAAGCAGAGAATAGATATTATTAACTCCTCATCCTCCACAGCACGCAAAGCAGCACGGAGCAGTCTGATAAGCTATGAAAGCTGAAATAAAATAGAAGGTAAAAGTCTTCAAAACTCCAAAGATTCATGTTGGATATTTTATCAGAAAGAGTGGTGAGACACTGGAACAGGCTGCCCAGGGAGGTGGTGGACTCACAGTCTATGGATGTGTTCAAGAAGAAGGTACATGTGGCACTGAGGGATTTGGTCTAGGTAGTCATTGGTTGATGGTAGGACTACATGATCTTAGTGCTCTTTTCCAACCTTAATGGTAGTATGATTCTATGAAAACCCAGTGTATGGAAGATCTGCATGGCTTCCATAGTAGTACTTCTGAAGTCATCTATTATTTTGTGGATTTATGTGCCTAGTGATGCTGACAGCATCCTGTTTACTCCTACAATATACAGACAAAAATACCCCCCCCCGAATGCCACCACCTCTCAAACCATATTTTTAACTTCATAAAAATCCCTCGTTTTACATTATCTAAAGATCTGACAACAGGGATGTTACTAAGGTTCTTCATAGAATCACATAATCAGAGTTGATCTAGATAGTTATATCAGGTTAATCTGAGCCCCTCCCAACATGATCTTGAATGTCTCCAAGGATGGGACATACACCATCTCTCTGGGCAACCTGTTCCAGTGCCTCACCACCCTTATTGTGAGAAATGTTTTCCTTATATCCAATCTAAATGCCCCCTCTTTCAGTTTGAAACCATTTCACCTTGTCCTATCACAACAGACCCCCCTGAAGAATCTGTCTCCACCTTTCTTATAGCCCTCCTTTGTTTTTCATGTAGTGGTCTAGGAAACACAATCAGTTGTCTGTCTTAAAAAACAACAACAACAACAACAACAAAAAAAAAAAACAATAAAAAAAACCACCCATAAAACAACTCAAAGAAGAAAACAGATTCTGCTGTCTTGAGTGCATCACCTCATGCCATCTACATCATTCCTGCTGCCTGGATGAGTACGTCCTCTAAGTTATAGATACAGAGTATGTCCCTTAGGGCTGATTTACCATCCTTACATCTGGACGCAGAGAGGTTTTATGTACCACCTCATCATGTAAAACAGGAGAGGATCCTTTCTAAGTTCCTAAAGAAATAAAAGGAGCTTTCAGTGCAGTGGACTATTTAAAAAAAAATAAAATATAAAATCAGGCCTTTAGCAAGAATTTGGGCCATGCTTGTCCATAAATGTTTTTGAGGAAAGAGAATGAAGGTGGTTGGAAAGTATATAAGGCAAATAGAGGCATATAATGGAAACTGCTCCCAAGAGCATTTGCAATTTCAGCAAATACGGGGCATTGAGATTTAACCACCCTATTAAGCACTCTGTCTTTTCTATCATTAATTTGTGAAAATGTCTACCTTTTATGCACTCGCAATCCAAACAAAAGAACAAATTAAAAGAACTAAGCACACAAACTACGTTGGGCAATGGACCATCACAGCAAAACGCTGCTGGTAATCGGTATTCACGTTGTATTACACAGACTGACTCAGAATTAACTATGGCTGCCCTCTCCTGGAAAACTCCCTAAAACAAACAAAATTCTCTTTCATCCATTTCCATTAATGGTATTAATGGTGAGATCACAGGAGAACATGACAACTGGATGAACAGCTCTGAGGAAGCAGTAAGAAGTGACAATGGAATGGAACTGAACACATTCTATAGCCCCCATTGTAAACTGGAACATACAATTCAGCTCATCCAGAAAATACAGACTGTCATTCCAACTTGAATTTTCAGAATGGACATCAAATGTCAGGATGGAAGTTAGAAGAAAACAAATTGCAGTCATTTTCTAGAAGATCATCAGGTTCATAGGGAGCAAACCTGAGATACAAGGAACTTCAGCTGCACATCCTGAAGAATACAGCCCTGCCAAAAAGGACCTGGGGGTGCTCAAACACAAAAACTGTGAGGAGCCATGCAGAGGTCCCAAGCACGCGCGCCAGAAAGACAGTAACCAAGAAGACGGTCCAGAGCCAGACTGAGGTCTGGTGCATGCATAGAGAGGAGAACAAGGGTATGAAGTGTGTGGCGACTCAGACAGAGATAACATCACGAGATGCTAGTGTGCAGGTCACTGGCTGTGAGGAGTGCCACAGCCTGGCCTTTGCAGTGCCACAGGAAGCAGGCAGCACTTGTACAAGGTGCGAGCAATTGAATGACTTGCTCAGCCTTGTGATTAGCCTGAAGGAGGAAGTGGAGAGGCTGAGGACTATAAAAGAGTGTGAGAGGGAGATTGACTGGTGGTGTCAGTCCCTCTCAACCTCAGGTTCTCGGCACACAGACGAGGCTCCTCACGGAGCACGTCCGCCCCTGTCACCTTACAAACACCTGGTAAAGGGGAACCAGCCAGCTGACAGCGTTTCAGCGAGCCCCCTGTCCTCTCTTCCCCCTAACAGCAATTTGAGAAGGGAGGAGGAGTGGAAACGGGTACCTGCTCGGCGGAGGGGGCATCCCCCATCCCAACCATCCCCGGCTCCCCAGGTGCCTCTGCGTAACAGGTTTGAGGCCCTGGAAGTTGAGGGGGGGACGAGTGAGAGTGCGGAGATGGGTTCACCCGTGAGGTTGCCTCAGGCGAAGCGGTCGCCCCCAGCCCTCAAGACTGCTTCTACCCGTAAGGACAGGAGGGTGATTGTCATAGGCGACTCCCTTCTGCAAGGAACAGAAGGCCCTATATGCCGGCCCGACCCTACCCGCAGAGAGGTGTGCTGCCTTCCTGGAGCACGGGTCAGGGACATTTCAAAGAAAATTCCTAGGTTGATTCGGCCTTCAGATTATTACCCACTCTTAATAATTCAGGCTGGCGGCGAGGAAGTTGATAAGGAAAGCCTGAGGTCTATCAAGAAAGACTTCAGGGGAATGGGGCGAATACTTGAAGGAGCTGGGGTGCAGGTGGTCTTTTCCTCTATGCCCGTGGTGTCAGGGAAAGGTACAGGGAGGATCCAAAATACCCAACTCTTCAATAGATGGCTTAAGAGCTGGTGCAGGCGCAAGAATTTCGGCTTTTTTGACCATGGGGCAATTTACACTGCACCTGGCATGATGGCTGCTGATGCATGCAGCCTGTCCCTGAGGGGTAAGAGGATCTTAGCTGAAGAATTAGCGGGACTCATTGACAGGTCTTTAAACTAGGAATGAAGGGGGAAGGGGACACAATAAGGGCTACTGGAATCGAACGGGTCATTCGAGGGCTTATACCAAACTCCATGGGCAATGACGGCAGAGTGCATAGGGAAGGACTAGGGCAGGGGGATGCTGGGGATGCTGCTGTTCTAGGGGATCCTAGATCCCTTATAAAGGGAAAAGTGGCGAGACGGATAGCCCGGCTGAAGTGCCTTTATACCAACGCACGCAGCCTGAGTAACAAGCAGGAGGAACTGGAAACTGTGATGCACTCGGGAAGTTATGACCTTGTTGCTATCACAGAAACATGGTGGGATGACTCCCACAATTGGGATACTGCCATCGACGGCTATAGACTCTTTAGGAGAGATAGGCGAGGTAGGAGGGGTGGGGGAGTTGCTCTCTATGTCAGAGATTGGATAAACTGTGAGGAGCTCCCTACGAGAAGCAGTCAGGAACAGGTTGAGAGCCTGTGGGTTAGGATTAGAGATGGGACAAATATAGGTCAGCTGGTGTTAGGGGTATACTACAGACCACCTGATCAAGGGGAGGCTGTCGACGAGGCTTTCTTGCTCCAGATGCGTGAGATGTCTGGCTCACGGGCTCTTGTCCTGGTGGGGGACTTCAACCATCCGGACATCTGCTGGGAAAACCACACGGCGAGCTGCAAGAGCTCCAGAAGGCTCTTGGAATCCATTGATGATAGCTTTCTGGTTCAGGTATTGGACAGACCGACCAGAGGTGAAGCGTTGCTGGACCTGCTGCTCACCAACGCTGAGGAGATCATCAAAGGCGTCAAGGTTGGAGGCTGCCTGGGCTCCAGCGACCACGCCCTGGTTGAGTTTGTGATCTCAAGCGATGTGGGCCTGGCAAAGAGCAGGACCAGGACACTGAACTTCAGAAGAGCAGACTTCAAGCTACTCAATGGATTGCTGGCCAAGATCCCCTGGCGCGCTGCCCTCAAAGACATGGATGTTGAGGAGAGCTGGTGGCTCTTCAAAGAGGCCCTCCTGGAAGCACAAGAGGTCTCCATTCCGCTGAATAAGAAAGTGGGCAGGCGAGGTAGGAAACCGGCATGGCTCAGCAAGGACCTGCTGAGAGAACTGAGGGCGAAGAAAGGGGTGTACAAGCTCTGGAAACAAGGCTGTGTCACCTGGGAAGAGTACAGGAATGCCGTCCGGACTTGCAGACGTGGGATCAGGGAAGCCAAGGCGCAGGCAGAACTGAACTTGGCAAGGGACGTGAAAAACAATAAGAAAACCTTCTACAGGTACATTGCCCAGAAGAGACAGGCCAAAACGGGCGTACCTACTTTGGTAAATTTAAAAGGAGAACTGGCTTCAACAGATGAAGAGAAAGCCGAGGTGCTGAATGAGTTCTTCACCTCGGTCTTCACTGGTGGCCAGGATTCTAGTCTTTTTCACGTCCCTGAACCCTGCATCCCCAAACCTCTATGTGGGGACCAAGGAGGTAAATCCCTCCCCACTGTAAGGGCAGAGCAAGTCCGAGAGTGCCTCCTTAGACTGAATGAATACAAGTCTATGGGGCCGGATGGCGTGCATCCCAGGGTCCTGAAGGAGCTGGCCGAGGTGGTTGCCGAGCCGCTCTCCATCATATTTGAGAAGTCGTGGCTGTCAGGTGAGGTCCCGGACGACTGGAGGAAGGGTCACGTCACTCCCATATACAAGAAGGGGAGCAGGGAGGACCCGGGGAACTACAGGCCGGTGAGTCTCACCTCCGTGCCTGGGAAGATCATGGAACAGATCCTCCTGGACAACATGCTCGGTCACATAAAGAATGAGCATGTGATCCGAGACAGCCAGCACGGCTTCACCAAAGGAAGGTCATGCCTAACTAATCTTGTGGCCTTCTATGATGGAGTGACGGCATTGGTGGACGAAGGGAAGGCGACCGATGTCATTTACCTGGACCTGAGCAAGGCCTTTGACATGGTCCCCCACCACATCCTCATCTCCAAATTGGAGGGAAGTGGATTTGATGGGTGGACGACCCGATGGATAAGCAATTGGTTGAAAGGCCGCAGACAGAGGGTGGTGGTCAATGGCTCTATGTCCAGGTGGAGGCCGGTAACAAGTGGTGTCCCCCAAGGGTCTGTCTTGGGACCGGTGCTCTTTAACATCTTTATTAATGACATCGATGAGGGAATTGAGTGCACCCTCAGCAAGTTTGCTGACGACACCAAGCTGAGTGGTGCGGTTGATACGGTGGAAGGAAGGGATGCCATTCAGAGGGACCTCGACAGGCTGGAGGGCTGGGCTCGGGTGAACCTGATGAGGTTCAACACGGCAAAGTGCAGGGTTTTGCATTTGGGCCGGAAGAACCCCAGGCACCTGTACAGGCTGGGAGGAGTGGTCCTTGAGAGCAGCTCGGCAGAGAAGGACCTGGGGGTCCTGATGGACGAGAAACTGAATATGAGCCAGCAGTGCGCTCTGGCAGCTCGAAAGGCAAATGGGATCCTGGGCTCCATCAGGAGAGGGGTGGCCAGCAGGGACAGGGAGGTGATTGTCCCTCTCTACTCGGCTCTTGTGAGGCCCCATCTGGAGTACTGTGTCCAGGTGTGGAGCCCTCAGTACAAGAAAGACATAGAGATTTTGGAAAGGGTCCAGAGGAGGGCGACTAAGATGATCAGGGGGCTGGAGCACCTCCCCTATGAGGACAGGCTGAGGGAGTTGGGCTTGTTCAGCCTGGAGAAGAGAAGGCTGCGGGGTGACCTCATTGCAGCCTATCAATACCTGAAGGGAACCTACACCCAGGAGGGGAGTAAACTCTTCAAAAGGGCTGACGACAGCAGGACTAGGGGAAATGGTTTTAAGTTGAAGGAGGGAAGATTTAGGTTAGATGTTAGGGGGAAGTTCTTTACTAGGAGAGTGGTTAGGCCCTGGAACGGGCTGCCCAGGGAGGTTGTGGATGCCCCGTCCTTGGACGTGTTTAAGGCCAGGTTGGACGGGGTCCTGGGCAACCTGATCTGAATATGTATGTTGGTGGCCCTGCTAGGCAGGGGGGTTGGAACTACATGATCCTTGGGGTCCCTTCCAACCCGGGTGATTCTGTGATTCTGTGATTCTGTGATTCTGTGCTGGTGGATGGGAAGCTGGATGTGAGCCAGTAATGTGCCCTCATAGCTCAGTAAGCCAACCATATCAAGGGCTGCATCAAAATAATCAAAATAAGGGAGATGATTCTGCCCCTCTGCTCTGGTGAGAACTCACCTGGAGTACTGTGTCCAGATGGGGAGTTCTCAGTACCAGGAGACATGGACTTGTTAGAGCACATCCAGAAGAGGGCCGTAAAAATAATCCAAGGGATGAAACACCTCTTCTATGGGAGAGCTGGGACTGTTTAGCCTTGAGAAGGCTCTGAGGTGACCTGATAGGGGCCTTTCAGTATCAAAAGGAGGGCTATAAGAAAAAAGGGACAGACTCTTCAGCAGAGTCTGTTGTGGCAGAACAAGGGGAAATGGTTTCAAACTAAAAGAAAGGACACTGTGATTGGATAGAAGAAAAAATGTATTACAGTAAGGGCAGGGAAGCACTGCAGCAGGCTGCCCACAGGGTTTGTGGATGCCTTGTGTTCCTGGAGGCATTCAGGGTCAGGCTGGAGGCGGCTCTGAGCAACCTGATGCAGATGTAGGTGTCACTGCTCACTGCAGGGGAGTAGGACTAGATGGCCTTTAAAGGTCTATTTCAACTCAAATAACTCTTAGGATTCTATGATTTTAGTTCCAGCAATATTCACTGTTGGGCTTTTGTGACATGAGCCCATGCAAGAGAGGACTCTTATTTCATTCCTCAAATGGAGATCTTACTCCAGGATGATCTGAGAAGAAAATACATTCTACCTAAATGAGAATGGAACACGAAGAGACAGCCATTGCAACTACATTTGTGGGTAGAATTAGAGGACAGCCCGTGTTAGCTGGCACCAGCAATTAAGAGAAGAGATGGATTCTAAGATAGAGAAGAACTTCCATATCTTAGTATGAATCCACCAAATGTCCTGATCCATACTGTCAGATGTTATCAATATAACTCAATGTGAGTGCAGGTGTCTTCAGCCTCTTGTTCGTATGTGTATAATCACCTGAGCCATATCTAGCAATAAGAGCACACAGTAACACTCCAGTGTTGTAAAAGCATGAGATATCGTGAGATTTGGATACTAAATTGGTCAAAATATCCCTGAAGAACAAGAAAACAAACGTCAGAGAAGAAACATTGCGCATTGTTCTACGAGGTTTGACATTGAAAGGTCTCTAAAAATAGCCTCAATCTTAAACACCTATCAAGGTGGGATTAGTTAAAATGAAACACCTCATTCAAAACTGTAAAAAAAACCCCAAATCCACACAGCTGAAGTTCATTCACGTTTAGAAAATCAGTCACTAATATCTATGACTGTAGCAGAACTTCTCTTTTCTCCACTGCTGCCCTCTGTCCCCACAGAGCTCCTGTCTGTTTTTTAATCTCACATTCACGTTGACTCCTGACAGCAGTGTACCAGGCACTGAATGAACACCAAAACAGGCAACACCTCTGTCCTTAAGTAATCACTTTGTCATGTAATGACCAGTGAAATCTCCCTGTTTCCAAAGAGTCCTTTCAGCTGCCAGACTCAATTTGCCTCAATGAAAGAAGCTGTAATACAAAACAGATGTTCCAGGAGTTTGCCAACTGCTGAAGTGAGATGTGGATGTGGAGCATACCAAACTCCATACAGGAAAAAGGAAATTCAGAGCAATCTGTCTTAAAACACTCATGTATGTCACCATAAACTCCAGTAGAATTAACAGTATTCGTAGGTTACTTATATAAGTACAGAAGCTGCAAACACAGAGAACACAAGAAAAATCATGGAAAAATAGTATTGTCTTCAATAGTCAAAATCAATTCCAGCTGTCCTTAATAACCTGAATCATACAAAACAACAGTAGTATCCATTCCCTCATTTCCCAATTTTATTTATACCTAGGCTCTTTTCTTATTTATCACTCTGGCGCATGGCAACCTCATGGGAAACTCCTCCATAAGATGAAATGTCCATTTTTCTATGAGATATGGTGTAAATTAATAACAAGCTAAAGTGAGTTCTCCAAGAAGTACAATAAAAACTAATTAAATTGCTAATCACTTGAAAATCAGGAAAGATTGACCTAGCCTTAATTTAAATAATGTATTTGTGTAACTAAAGAAGCCACTATCAGCCACAGTGTGCCAATACTTGTTAGAAAAGACAATTAGAAAGTCAACCTATAGACAAGGGGTCCTTGCTGGAGTTGGATACTCTCTTCCATCAAAGCAGGACTATCAGGCTAAATGGAGATCTATCAGCACAGTTTTATTTATTTTCTAACTTCTCAAAGTCATTCTGCAGAATGGACTGCTGTCTTCACCATCCCAAAGCACCTCATTAAGCCAGTGAGTTAATCAAGTATATGCAGCTAATGAGAAAACATGATTAAAAAGTTCAGAGAAGTAAGAATGAGGAAACATTTTAACAGAGCAGCCAACTTGTTTCCAACCTAGGAACATGCCAGTGGTTCATAAAATGCAAGCTGTAGTTTGGTTAATAAAATATAAGCTGTAGTTATGTCTTCTGTGAGCAAACAGTAATTAACTTGGTCAAAAATTCATGGGGATTCTTTCTGATGGGGATCCATGGGGATAATTTCTAATGAGTTTCTGTCCTGCCTTCAGTCCGATGGTCTAGAAATTAAGAATCTTCCAGCTTTATGAGACATAACGTACTGCAATTAATATACATGACTTATGCACTCTTTCTGTATTGCTTTGGCATTCAGATCTCCTGCATTTATTGAAGTTTGGATTTAGGACTTTGCTAAACTAATGATATGTATCCTTACCCATGCTTACATCCTCTGGGTTTATAGAAGATTACTCACCCTGAGCACCACAGGAAGGGCTGAGAAAACTATTATTTGCTGGTAGCTCTCTATACATACAGCCACATCGTAAACTTCTTATGTCAGCTTTCTTTGCTCGTTTAAGAGTCACTGCAGCATCTCAAATCTTGCTCACCTTCAGATATCTTTTGTCCATCATTGTCAGCTAGTACAGAATTTTCTCCTAAATTATGTCTGTCCAGAAAGACACTCTGTCAGTAACAGCTTTTCTATGCCTAAAAGTACAAGGGTAGTAATATCTGGAATAGTTCTATTTGACAGAGAGATGGAAAAAAGATTATGTTTGCTCAGTCAGCCTTTTCCCAGCAAATGCATGAGGATTTCATGCACAGATTTTCTTCTGCATTGTGAATCCACAGAGCCATGATAAGCTCAACAATAAATCTAAGTATTTGAAAGATATCATGGCAAAACCACTTTGAGAATCCATCTGTGATCAGTACAAGGTTCACCTCCTTGCAATCCACTGGAGTATTTACACAAATCTTTGTTGTGAGCTGAGTTGCGGGCTAATGGTAACACTGAGAAACAACGCACCTTACCTAGACTTATCAGCCCATCAACACAGTTCTAAATACATGAATACTGTATGAGAATATGTATTGTCTGAGACTAGGGACTGGAATCTTCTCTTGGATAATTTGCAAGCAAGGCTCTTTATTGCTTGGCCATAGCATGAATTGCCATCAAAGCCAACAAATGCCATTTCCCTGACTACACATTCGCCCTGGGTGGAATAAAAATATGACACTTTATTGAGAGCCCCAATAAACCACCTGCCATCTTTGGCTCCGGCAGCTGAGCAATTTCTGCTGGGCAGTTACAGTCTCTGTTCAGATTTTCAAGGGAGAACAATACAGCTGTTAATTAATAAAATAGCTCGAGTTTATCTGCAAGTTGTTTATACTAATGTGCAGAGCCGGCATTTTGATTGCTGCTTTTCAAGTTATCGCATCCACCTTGCAGAAAGAGACTTGTAGTAGAGAAGATAATGATGATTATATTAAATGTGTCCTATTACTTATGAAACGGTTATTAGTCACAAAGTTCACTTGAGTTGGGAGGAGACAAAAACTCCTTTCCAAAACTTCCAAACACTGAAAATGCGTTTACTTGTCTGGCTGATTTCCCTTGTATTTATCTCCTTTATCTTCATCTCTGCCACAGTCCTTTTAAATCTGCAGCACTCTAATGCCTCAGAAATGGTTTCCCTACTTTAAGCTTATCTAACATACTACAAGCCAGCAATCACTAAACATGTTAGACAGTCAAAGAAAAAGATTCTGAAGTACTTAACAGCAGCAAATTCATCTGGCATTGTTTCTTGGGCAATCACTCTAACCCTTCTTTGGACCTCCCAGCTTGCATACTCTCCACTACAAAAAATGTCCTCTGATGGTCCTTGGAGCTATGCCCCCTTCTCCATCCATGACCACTGCCTTGCTCTTCCAGCCACCAAATGGTTCTTTCATCTCCAGGCTTTTCCTAAAATTCCAATTTTACCTCTCCAAACAAGATCACAGACAACACAATCTTATTTCCTATGGCACTTCTAGCACAATTCTTTTGGGGACACTAAGAGGAGACTTTGCTTGAGAATTGCTTGTGAGGTGACCAGAAGAGGTAAGTCTTCCCTATTGGATAAGCTCTGGTGGCTTCTTGGCCCTACTGGGAAAGACTGTTTCCTCTACAGCTGTCTTGTACTGTACACATTTCTCAGATAATCCTATATTCAAATACAGCATCCCTGCTTATACTTAAATTCTTACCAGACCCACTAAAGAAGTAGGATAAAGCAAAGGAAGAGAAACAGCCCAAAATTTAGCCTGAAAACATGGTTACTAACCAACCTAAGTCTCAGATTGCTCCATGTGTAGTAAATCTTCTAATTTATCCAGTCCAGTTGCAATTTTTCAAAATGATGAGGCTTTAACCATATCCTTTAGGAAATAACTCCACAGTTCAGCAGAACTTACTGTCAAGGCTCCTTAAGTCACAGTCTAAATGTTCCCATCTTCATTTTATCCCATTACTCTTAGTTATAGCTTTTATTCTAGCCTTGAAATAATTCCACTCCCACATGTGGTTGGTATCCTGCTAGTATTTCTAGCTTCCATTACCCTCTGCCATACAAACACATTAAAAAATATATATATACTAGAATAAATTAAAATTGTCAGAAAAAAACCCAACAAATGTCAGATAATTTAAAAATAAATTCAATTAGAGCAGTTAAAAGTGGAGAAGGCCTATTAGATTACTGAATGAGTCCCTGAATACAGGATGTCTGAAATTAATCTGATATTAAATGCGATCTAAGCCAAAAGGTCATGATGAAGAATCTTGCATATCTTCTTTAATTTAGAATTTCTTTGCCTTTATACAATGTAACTCAAAATGCAAATATAGTAGAACCTCAAGTTATTCTTGTTTTCTTTTTCAAAAATCAAATTCATTTCTTTTGATGAAAAAGATGATGATCTTCCCTATACCTATCCCCAGTGATGAAAAATTTTGGTCATATCTGAACTCAAGTTGTCGGTCAAGTCCATACAATCTTCAAACTCAGCACAAAGGGGAATATTGCTGTGCCAGTCTGCAGGCGGGTACAACTGCTGGATCCAACCTCACATGAGCTGCAGTTCCAACAAACACACACAGGAATACAGTACTGGAAGAATATTTGATTGTGTTTGTTTACCAACAGCGCTGATGCCAAGCAGCTTTGCCTGGCAAAAAAAAAAGAAAGAAATTTGATTTTTAATAATGCGACTACTGACAGGAACTGCGTTACAAGAACCACCATTTCAGGATATCAAAAGATAGATGGTCTAAATGAAACAGAAATATATCAGTATCTCAAAACTGTAGTCTCGGGAAAGTTATTTTGAAGGGAATACAGAGTTAAAAACACATTGCAAGAGTCAGAAAATCAGAACAGGTGATCACTGGTGGCCCTACTCCAGTTAAGTTTTCTTTTCATTTTCTTTGTGGTTAGTCCTGAATTATTTCAAGTCGTTTCACTATGTGAACAGAGGACCCACTGGAAAGGAGTTGTTCCCAAACTTTTTAAACAATAACCTCCAGTTAACCTCCAAACTATCCAACAAGCTTCAGTCTGTTACAGTTAGCATTTACTTCTAAAGATTTGCCTTAATGACTGAAGAGCTGCTCTGAAAATATTGGGCATCTCCATCTAGAATTAATTCTATTTTGCTGAACCATCTTGATTTACACAGCCGAATTCAAGAAGGCATTTTCTTACAACAAAACTCTTCCTTGTTAGGTCAATCAAAAATAGACCCAAGAGTAAATAAGGGACTTAAGCAAAGCAAGAAAAACTGCAGTCTGCACTAGGGGAAAACCAATGTGCCTTGTCTCTTTCCTAAATTACTTTGCTTTATTTTATTAGTAACCTATTCAGGCCTGCTACATGTTGTAAATGATTTCAGTGAGGACGCTTTCACTTTGCTCACAAGGAAAGAAGCAGAGCTGAGGTGAGGATCCCGTTTGCTTCCATTGACTTCCAGTTCTGAGTTGGACCTTACATCATCCCTTTTGGATAAGCAACACAGAGAAAGAAACTCCTGTTTCATTTTCTGAACACTCAAAATATATAAAGTAGTGGCTTAACCTGTTCTTAAAGATTAGAAAACATCCCACATCTGAGCCTCAATACAAGACCAACAATGCAGGGAAAATACAGAATTGCAGAAAAGCTCAGGTTGGAAGACCCCTAATTTTACCCTAAAAGAACTGGATGAAAGATTGCACTGGACAAGACTATCTAGCCATTATGCTTTGTGTTTCTCCAGCACGTGGCCCAAGAAGGTCATTTCTTTGGCATTTTGGTTTTAGGATGCTCTCAGCAACAATCCCTTGAATAACAGTATTCTGCTCTTAATGAAAAATTAGTGTCTCCTGCAACGATTATGACAGCCTCCGCTTGGAGACTGCAGAGAAAGAGATCTAACAGATTCTGAATAAAGAAAAATCCTTTCATTCATGATGATAAAAGAAAGACTTCTGTGTCCAAAATATCTATTTTTTCAAATGCTCTTTATTTCAAGATACATCTAACAGACCATAGCTGGAAGCACAGGCTCCAAACGTGGGTTCAGATGATCACCAATCTTTGGAAACACAAAAAGATCATCTCTCTTTCTGCATTTTAATGCAGGACAATTATTTTTGCAATAAACCATCAAACAAGGTCTGACTGGAATAATTTTGGTAGCAATTTTGACTCGTTTGATTCTGATTTTGCAAACAGCATCATGAGTCACAGGCTGTGCTTTAAGAAGCAGCATTCGCTGTTGCCACACACTGATGGAATATATCCTAAATATTATTATATTTTGTCACAATGCATTAGGTGATTGCTGCCTTCATATCAATTTGTGATCTTAAAAGCTTTAAATATGTGAATGATATTACAGACACTGGGGAGAATCTAATTAGCAAAAGCAACTGGGAATGGCAAAGAGACCAAAAAATGTTGGGAAGAATTCAGCCACGACTTTGTTTTATAACAATATATCTTAGAATCTTGTAAATATTTATCTTCTTTTTCTCTGGACAGCCAGGTTGAACCAGATTTTGTATTGTTGAATTATTTATGTGAATTCTATTTGGAGAAAGAGAAAAAAGCCCTCCTGATACACAGAATCGCTGCCACCCAATATCTCACAGTGTTTGTGAGAAGTAGTGTGTTTCTTGAATTCATTCCTAATCTTTTTTAAGAGAGAAAGATGACTGAGCCCCATTGCCAACAGATCAAAGTATGCTGACACATGGCTCTTTGTACAGCACGCAGCACTTTTCCCCTGTTATTATACTGAATACACTAAACCAGGATGAAATTCCTGAAAATGTAATTAAACCACTAAGCCCTGGAAATAACAGCAAGACTTTCCATTACCTGCAGGATAAAGAAAAGGTTGCTTTGCTTCTGTCTTCCTCTGTAGCATTTTCTATCATTAAACATTATACCACAGGTACTGATAGGAGATAGTTCATACTTTTCTCCCATCTTTCTGCCTGTTTTCAGGAGATAGTTGCCTCTTCTTCCTTCTCGTTAGAATAACCAGCCCTGCTCTGTCTGGATGGCTGGCAGTAACTTAGATTGGATATAAGGAAAAAGCTTTTTATGATAAGGGTAGTGAAGCACTGGAACAGACTGCCCAGAGGGATGGTGGATGCCCCAACCTCGACACATCCAAGGTCAGGCTGGATGTGGCTCTGGGTACCCTGATGTAGCTGTAGGTGTTCCTGTTCACTGCAGGGGGGTTGGACTAGATGGCCTTTAAGAGTCCCTTTCAATACAAATGATTCTATGATTCTATGATTTCTTGATGTAACAAACAAGCATTTCGAGTAAGTAGATGAGCAAATGAGGGGTTTATTTACTAGTTTTCAATGGAAACTTGGAGACAAGGGGTGGCAGATCTGCCTACATCAACCTAATCATGGACAAAGCATTTCAACCTCCCTCCCACTGCTTTCATAGAATGGTTTTGGTTGGAAGGGACCTTCTCACCACTCTCACAGTAAGGGATTCCTTCCTAATATCTAGTCTAAATCTATCCTGGTCCAGTTCAAAACCATTTCCCCTCGTCCCGTCACTAAACACCCTCATAAAAAGTCCCTTCCCAAGTTGCAGTGATCAAAGGGAGACCAAACTCCAGACTCCCAACCCTTTGTGGGTTTATCTCTGTATAAATATCCTGTTTCCATCTCTGGATCAATATCTGCCCCTGTTCCACTGCATTACGCAAAAAGGCCTCAACACAAATAGGAGGGCAAAGGCAATGAGGTCATCCACTACTATGTTGAATAAATGGCGTTTTGCCATTGCTCTCTCTCCTTCTGGCATTGAATGTGAATAAGATATCCCTACTGTTGGTTCCCCAAACAATAACCACCTTGTTGGTCATTTCGACTAATAAGAGAAAGTAGCACACTGAATATATCCAGTGTTTCTGTACTGTGTATAAATTCCTCCAAATTAACATCTCATCTACTGTGCAATGATCTACAGCTTTACAGCCCATTAACAACAACCAAGGCAGAACATTTTGCAATTTTTTTTTTTTTTTTTTTCTCTTTAAATATCCCTGTTTCCAACCCTCTGGTGTGCTTCAAGAGCTGTGGGGAGAACTAGGGTTGCACCAGCCCGAGCTGTACAACTCAATTACTGAGATATGAAGGAAACTCACATCCTCGGACAGCATCGCCGAGGTTTTACCGTGAATGCTGCCTGATCTAATTAGGAACCACTCAGCATCTTTGTGGCAATTACTACAGAACATAATTATGACGTGACCACTGTCTTCCTTCAGATGGAAACTCAGAAGAAAATGACAGGAAACAGAAGTGAGCTGGGAGTTAATAAAACACCCTTTGGCAAGAGAGGAGAAAAGTGTTGCTTCCAGGAGAAGGTACAGTTCTCCCTCCTGGAAAATGAGGAAACAGTAGCACATTGCGAGAAAAGGGCCAACAGAGAAAGAATGGTTTATTCATCCTGTCATAGCCCACCATAATAAAGCACCATTATGCTTGCAAACAGCTGCCTATTATGGTTTATTATAGAAAAAGAGCCTTTAACGGGTGCCCCGAGACAGTTGGTGGCTGCCCTCCTGTCACACATTTGCCCTCGAGAGATACCAAGTGACAAGACATTAACAATCTTACACCTATTAATGCCATGGATTAAATTTCTTTCAACACGGAAACCAATTTAAAGCACTGAAAATACTTTGAAGTCCCCAAAGGAGTGAGCCTGGTGGTGACACCAGGGAACTGGAGAGCCAAATTCACTTAATTGCAGCCCCAGCTTTAATCACGGATTTGCTGCCAGCATTAATCACACCGCTTCCCCTCCCTGCCTCAGTTTGCGTACGGCGTTGGGCTCCCAAGCAATCAGAACTCAGCAGCTTCACCAAACAACGAAGGAGATCAGCACATCACTTACACAACACAGAGGTGCGAGTCTTAATTAATATTTATAAAGTGCCTGGAGAACTTCAGAGAGCCGGCGTCGGGGGAATACAGAGTATCATTACATTTATTTTGCAAAGAGGTGTGAATGTGTGATTATAATTTTATTACCCACGCAGTTGTAGACGGGGAGTTGGAGCACAAAAGAAATTAAACTTTTTGACACTTTCTCTGCAGCACATGTTCATTATCTGTGCAGTGTATCAAATGCAAGGGATTTAATAACTCACTCTTAAGATCAACGATGAAATTATACCCAAACTTTTGCTATCTCCAAGAGATGCAGAAGCAAAAAAAACTGCGTGATAAAAGTCTTTTAAAAGTTAGGATTGTTATGGGGGATATTACAGCATCACACGATCCGAGTGATTTCAGAGCATCCATTTACCATCGCAGCTGTAATTTCCCCTGTATTTTGATTATCTTGACATTTTCTAATCATGAGAGTGATAAATTTAAAAATGATATGGCAGACTTGATGGGCTGTGTGTTCACCCCCCTTGAGTCAAGTTACTTTTTTTATTAAATGTTAAATTGCTTTCCTCCAAAAGGAGAATGATATTTTGGTTAATTTTTGCTTTCTGAATGCTGCCGCTGATTCCTTCTGATAATGCAATGGTCTGAGTGACAGCAGAGATTTCTCTTTTCAATATTCCTGGATAAATATTGACCAAAGATGCCAGTTCTGTCTTTCACCATTCAGATGAATTAGTTCACACACAATTACAGCAGGGCTTTTTTTAGCATGGCTTCTAGTATGACTCAAAACTTTCTAGTATCAGCTTAGAATTTGCACAGCTTTTTCCTGAGCAGCTCTAGGGTCTGAAATTCAGCTGGGGAGGTTCATTTGTCTACAAGTTAAATGTGCTACTTTTGCTGCCCAACCAAAATATAGGCCCTCCTAAAGGGAGCCTATAAACAGGAGTGGAGTCAGCTCTTCGAAAGGGTAGATAATAGCAGGACAAAGGGAAATGGTTTTAAGTTGAAGGGGGAAGGTTTAGGTTGGATGTCAGGGAGAAGTTCTTTACTGTGAGAGTGGTGAGGTGCTGGAACAGGCTGCCCAGAGAGGCTGTGGATGCTCCGTCCCTGGAGGTGTTCAAGGCCAGATTGGACGGGGCGCTGGGCAGCCTGGTCTGGTATTAAATGGGGAGGTTGGTGGACGTGCCTATGGCAGGGGGTTGGAGCTTGATAATCCTTGAGGTCTCTTCCAACCCAAGCCATTCTATGAAAATTCATGCAAATTATTAGCTGCATATTTGTAGCTAAGACTTTTTATGCACATTGCATCTATGTTCCCTTTGCTTGTCTCTGTGTTCCCTTGTCTCATTTCCAGCATTACTAGATATGGAGTATTTTTCCCCTAAATACTCTGTGCAGCCTATAGCTGTTGGTCAAGAGAATCTTTCTTCGGGACTCCACTATCGCAAAGCTATATGAGAAACCTCGAAGTAAAACAGTTCAAGTCTGCAGAATGGTGCAGTTATGGAGAGCGTGGGAGATCTCTTAATGTCAATTTGAGGAGGGTAGGGAGGGATAAGAGCCATGAGAGATCCTGAGTAACAGTTAGTGCATTTTCTTGTCTCAGACCTCTTGCCTGACGACTGCACGCATGTCAAAACTCTTCTGCCCTAACACATCACCGTTTCAGTAATACCCAAAATCATAGAAACACAGAATCACTAAGGTTGGAAAAGTTCACTAAGATCATCTAGTCGAGCTGTCAACCCATCAGCACCGTGCCCACTACATTCAAGGCTGTCATTTCCATGAGCAAAGTAAAATACACATTTTTCAATCCAGTTTTTCCTAATTTGGAAGCCTCAGTGTTCAAGCTTTTTTGTTGATTCTGTCTACTTAAGGTGGGAAAATTACATTTGTCAGAAGAACTCCAGAAACAAACTCACAAGGGCTGTCCAACCCACAAGAAGAACAACAGACACCAGCACTTCGATGCTTGACGAAGGACATCTGTACACTTTCCAGCTACTTTATCTCGTCTCTGACAGATGGAAATCAATGTAAGAAGCAATTCTGCAACTTCCTTGCTTTCAGACAAATCTGTAGTACAACTGATAGCAATTAGCATGACTAAACTACAAATCTCCTAACCCTCTGTCTTTCCCAAACTGTCCCCCATTTGAGTGATAATAATGGTCTTTCACATAGTTCAAGTTACAAATTTTAAATTTATGTTTTGATCAGGGAGCGCTACGTTGGAAGCATCAAGCCTCACTTCTTTGCAATTTAATTTTGAAATGATTTATTTTTCATATGTACTTCATTGCTTAATATGCAAACATAAAAGATTAATTAAAAAATTTAAAAAAAAAATAGACCAACATTATTGTATGTCCTGGCAAAGAATCATCCCACTGTTGTACAGCAGTCTTCTGTCCCGGACCTACAACTCATGGATAATACGGTATAGGACTTCTCTGTTTTGAAAGACCTAATTTGAAGATGGAAACACATTCCAAGGCATCGATGAGGCTTTGTTTTGCATCCTTTAACAATTATTCTCTGCATCTTGAGGAGAAATGTGATCACTAGTAGACCTCCTCGCACGAATGTGAATTTGGATCTAAAGCTAATATTAACTTTCAGAATGGTCTATTTCAGTACACTGAAGTCACATTATCTCTTTTTAAATGGCAAAGGTGTAGACATCAGGTGGATAACCTAGACCAAACTCTTACACCAGCATTCAGAAGACAACACCTAGCATGTCTGCACTGAGTATGAATGGATAGCTTAAGCTGCAACTAACAAAAGATTTCAGAGCTGAGAGGCATACAGGTCCTCTCAGCAAAAACATCTGAAATATTGAAATATTTTTATGTAATCTTTTTTAACACATTTCAGGTTTAGACAGGTGGACATACAGCCCTTCTAGAATGCCAACTTACATAGCATTTTTCACCTACCCACATTTAATTTCCCCACAGATCTGTTCAAAATAAAGAGGTCACATTGCAAAGTCTTCCTTGTTTGCAGCCCTTGTTCTTCCTGCATACATTTACTGTGACCAAGCCTTCTGTTTAGAAATGTAACAGAATTCCTCTCCATATACAGTTATCTCAGAAAGGAAACAGAAATAAAATAGTCAACGCAGTCTCTGCAGCAGAGATGCTCAGACTGAATTCCTTAAAAACACTTAACCTTTGGAGAAAAGCTCTAATGGCAACATCATTACAAGACCTTCAGAGAGACCAAGGCATGATGACGAAATGGTTATAAACATGGGGAGCTTGCAGCTAGGTTGTCTACGAAGTAATCAGATCACATCACTCTGTGTTGTCATAAAAATACAATACCTAGGAGAAATAAAAGGACTATTTTTATTGGTTTTGTTTGATGCTATGGCATCCCAATAACAGAACCACATTCCTTAAAACTAACTGAAAAAGCTGATGTAGCTGAATCCTCTCAAAGCCAGTGCAACTCCATTTGTTTTACAGCATAGAAATATCCTCCTCATTTGGAATTCTGTACGAAGAGGAAGGTGGTTTAGAAATACATCCATTTATGTACTCATTTCTATTCCTGGCAATTTAAAAAGCTCAAACCAGAAAAAGAAGGATGCTAGGTAATAGAAGAAATATCCTCTTATGCACATGAGCAACCAGCAACATGAAGCACAAAAATACACACTGGGCATCAAACCCTAGTTTAGTCAGATTCCTCATCTTAATATAACAGGCATAATGCTTCGTGCTGACTTCGGATTTACAAACGTGTCCTCCCGTAAAATTCAAAAGAAGCCTTCAAGGTATTTTCCCATGTAATAACAGTGAGGATGCATATCCTTCATAGCTTAGTTCTCCACAGTCAGACTGATAAAAGCTTTACAACAAAAGTGAGTACCATCAGCCCTATTTAATAGTGAGAAGCAGACAGAGAGGGGTGAAACGTTCTGCTTACAATTATACTCTGTTCTGAAGATACAGGTGGGAATAGGACTTGAACTCCTCATCCGTATTCACTGCAATGCAGCCTGTAGAAATAAATTCATTTCCAGGATCCATACAAAACTACTGTTCCTAGACTTCACAAAAGCAAAAGAATCATTTTACTTGAAGCAGAGAAAAACTTTCTGTGGGTAAACGTCACCTTTCCAGGCTTGCTTTCATTTTGTTCACAGCTTATTCTCTTTCAGCAAAGCAGCCAACAAACTCATTGCTCCATTGAAGTTTCTTTGCTTTCTTCCACACTGGGTATTAGGTACACAGAAAATTCTCCTTTCCCCTTCAGTAGGGAAGGGTGAATTGTAGCAGGGCTGTTTGGCATAGGTTAAGGATATTATTTGCTATGTGCCTGCAAATAGCTGCAGTATCATCGCCTGTCTATTTTTATGACTAACTTTCAAAGCAACACAATTATGAATAAGAATGGATTTTCTAGGAACCAACAAAGAAAGGGAAGGAAATATATCTTTGCACAAAGGAGACTTCATGAAATGAAGCTGACAAAAAGAAACAGAGATGAAATCTTGACATCGACGTGAAGAGAAGGAACAAAGAAGGTGTAAGAGAGAAGACCTTGAGTTTACCTTGCAGATGTAGGCCAAAGAGGCAGGAGCAAAGACTGGAGCAAAAAAAGAAAGCAGTGAGGCTGTCAGCAACACAGATAGGGGAAGAATGAAAAATAAGCAAGAAAGGAGACTGTTTGCTTCAATGCTACGTAAATCTTGAATGCTGGAGAAACAAGTAGGAAAAAGGCTGTAGAGATGGGTGACTATTTGCACGAAAGACACTTGCTCTGCGTGCACTGGAGGAAGAGGGCACAGCCAGGCACGCTGGTTGGTGAATAGATACAGCTTTGCTGCAGAATGCTAACAGACCTGCCCAAACTGCAGCACACCATTTCATAGCCCTTCTTCACTGCAAGTGGCCCTGAGCTCCCAAGGCAGCTCTGGAGACGGACCTTCTCCTTTGGCACTGCAGCAGAGAACTGACCCTCCCCATCTGTGAGGCAGCCTCTTTTTCTATTACAGCTGCTCTGGCCAAGTCTACAGTCTTCTGATCTACCACCCAACACGCTTCAGGCTGACTGCAGGTAGACTGGATGAATCTCTGTGCCTAAAGAGACTCTGTTTCCAGGACTGTCTTCAGGTGAAGACCAAGTTAACCAAGTTTACCACATTAAATGTTGACTTCCCTTTGTTACCATTTAGCTAAAGAGCTCCTTTTCCTTCTTTTTTTGAGTCATCTCTGTGCGAAACCTACTTGTTGTAAGCGATACTTAATTGCACGTAATGAATCAATTACTGGACTTGAACACTTAGCAAGTGACATATCGAATATCATTTGCTATTGAAAGATATCAATATAAGACACCAAACTCTGAGTATGAAATCTTTTTGTTTGTCCAGCCTGAGCTGAAATCCAGACATTTACCATTCAGCATCTGCCTGGCTTTCCTTCCTCCACACTGCGAGTACATCACATCACTTCATCTCTACCAACTGTAACAAACTCCTGTGGTCTATTTTCTCTTTGGAAAATTTCCAATGCTTTCAGAAAGCAGATTGCAGTGTACCACTAATTGCAGTTAAAGAGAGTAGATGGCTCAAGTAGCTGTTATTTATTCATTTGACACTCTTAAACATATACTTGGAATACCTACAGAGTTCCAACAAAGCTTCAGTGAAGTCTAAACCTGCACTTAGTTTTTTTTATCCCTGTAATTTGCAGGTCAGCCTTGTGGTTTCTTTTATTGCCAATAATTAAGCAATTCAAGGTGAATTATCTCACTCACAAAAATTTACATTGCTCTAAGCAAATATGCTCTGGGAAAGCTGTGCTGCAAAGCATTCCCTCTTGTCACTTTAAGCAAACTCCAAGCATATCACCAGAAATCAGGTACCTCATTCATCACTTGTGCTACTTAGAATAATAGAATCATTTGAGTTGGAAGGGACCCTTAAAGGCCATCTTGTCCAACTCCTCTGCAATGAACAGGGACACCTACAGCTACATCAGGGTGCTCAGAACCCTGTCCAGCCTGACTCTGAATGTCTCCAGGGATGGGACATCCACCACCTCTCTGGGCAACCTGTGCCAGTGCCTCACTACTTTTATCATTAAATACTTTTTGACATACTTGACATCACTGACATAAAGGGAAAGGATGAATGTGATTTCTTACAGAGCTGCAGAACTGCTGAGGTTTGCCAGGATCTCTAGGGAAGGTGAATAATGCAAGCTGTTCAGGACTGTGTCCAGCTTGTCTTGAACATCTACGAAGATGGAGATGCTGCAGTCTCTGGGCAACCTGTTCCAGTTCAGACATCCTTACAATACAAAGGATTTCTTATATTTAAATGTCATTTCCTGTATTTCAATTTGTGCCCATTGTCTCTTGCTCTTTTGCTGGATATTACAGAGAAGTGTCTGGCTCTAATTTTACATGAGATACTGATAAACATGGCATAAACATGAGACAGCTCTTCTCAGATTAGAATTTCTTCCTTCTCCCGTGAAGAAGGTCTTGTTTCCTTCCTAGGAACCCTCCAACAACCCCAGTAGTGGAAAGGACCGTAAAAGATCATTGAGTTCCAGTCTCCTGCTGTGGCCAGGTTTGCCAACCATTTGATCAGGCTCTGCCCATGGCCCTAACCACCCTGGCCTTGAACAACTCCAGGGACAGGGCATCCACAGATTCTCTGGACAGTCTGTGCCAGTGCCCCATCACTGTCTAATTTAATAATTTCTTCCTCATATCTAATCTAAAATCTTCCCTCTTTTAGTTTAAAACTATTCACTCCTGTCCTGTCCACACCTGCCCATGAAAAAAGTCACTCCATTTATATAGCTTTAGATAGTGCCCCAAAAGGTCTACGCCCAGACTGCAGCTTACTTCTTAGTGCCTTACCCCCATTTAATGTCTTCCTCCACTCTGCCATATTTCAGCAGATTAGCAGGAATTTCTTTGTCACAAAGCTCTCTACCTCGTCATCAAATTATACTGAAAAATGATGAGTAAATTCAGAAGATTTAGGGAGAAATACAGGGAGAAAAGACAAACAGAAAGAAGGAGAAGCAAACACATACTCATGTTCCACAGAGAAGTGTTCATGCACTTGTTTTTCAAAATGGGAAAACAGAGAAAAAAAGAATAAAAACTACTTTTGGTTTTGGTCCCACAAAGTTACGCCCAAGGGAAAAAATCACCACAGCCAAGTGGGAATTATTGTCCTTTCCAGCACGTCCTTTAAGGTAGAAATACAAAAGAACAAAATCACACACTGACAGTATGATTTTCCAGCACACTCCTTTTCCAGAGGCACACGGGGCCAGCCCTGGCAGACACATCCCAGACAGAGCAGACAACTGCTCTGACCTGGTATTGTAATTCCTGTGCTCTGGCTCCCAAGTTACGTTTATGTCCATGACCTGATTTGTAAATCCAGATGAGGATATAGGCCAGGACAGAGCGGATGGAACAGTGTGTTACGACCTCTGAGTGATATTTCTCCTAATGCATTGACTGAGAGGAGAAGGCCGAGTTACGATGTTGGGCTCTCCAAGATGTCAAAGCAGAAATCAGAGTTAGCAAATAAAACTGCTGAGGGAAAGATGTTACCATGCATCACAAATAGCAGCATCTTCAGGCAGTGAGTTCAGTGGGAAACGTTAACTGCTCATGCTGGGAAGTTAATGAAGAGAAAATATGAAAGTTAATACTTAATACTTCACATACCTGATTGCTCTTTTCCACACTTTCCAACAAACAAAGTGTGCACCATTACATCCAGTGGCTAATGAAAGATCATTTTGGCTTGCCTGCAAGAGATCAGCTGTCCATTTCACTCTCCCAGCCAGACATGCTGGCTTCATGGGCAAGGAAAGGAAGGCAAACAGGACTCTGGCGAGTTTTGAGCTCTTGCTACCTATCATAAAATGCATTTCATTTACCACCACTCTTCACAAAAATCGCCCCAAACCTTTCCTGTAAAATCAATACACAAAATCCTTAGGGTTTCATGACAGCAAACTCATTGTCAGTAACAACTCAAAATGAGAAAGAACTTGTAATCTGAGCTTTTCTCCATTTACTGTTTCGATCTTTCCTGGCTTTGCTATATGACAAAACTGTTGGTTCTCTTTTCTGCCTGGAAAGAGAGCAGAGCACTGTGAGTGCTTTTCATACATTCCTGTTTTCACAAGAAGCTCAGCACTATTTCCTCTTGCCAACAATATCCTGGGCTGCATCAAAAGAAGTGTGGCCATCAGGTTGGGGGAGGTGATCCTGCCCTTCTACTCTACACCTGTGAGGCCTCACCTGGAGTACTGTGTCCAGATGTGGAGTCCTCAGCACAGGAGAGACATGGACCTGTTGGAGCACATCTTGAAAAGAGCTACAGAAATGACCAAGGAATGGAACACCTCTCAAAGGAGGATATGTTGAAAGAACTGAGGCTGTTCAGCCTGGAGAGGAAAAGGCTCCAGGGAGACCTGTAGCAGCCTTCCAGTATCTAAAAGGGGACAATAAGAATGAAGTGGAAAGATTTCTCAGGAGGATCTATTGCGACAGGACAAAGAGAAATGGTTTCAAACGAAAGAAGGGGACATTTAGATCAGATTTAAGGAACAAGGTTTTTAAAATAAGGGTAGTGAACACTGGAACGGGTTGCCCAGAGAGGAGGATGCCCCATCCCTGCAGACATTCAGTATCAGTCTGGTTGGGCTCTGATCAACCTGTCTAGTTCTGGATGTCCTTATTCATTGCAGGGGGGTTGGAGTAGATGGCCTTTAAGGATCCCTTTCAACTTAAATGATTCTATGATTTTATGATTCTTAGTGATGGCCAAGGCTGGAATACACATCCTCCACCTGCAGGCTTGTTCCAGAGGTTCTCCCATCATCACAAATCCTCACTCTCAGCCTTTCTGATTCGCGTTCCACTTATAGCAGAGAGAATCAGGATTATGAGACACCATTGAAAGTCGAGCAGATAAAGGGCCCAGCTGAGACGTAACCATCCAACATCTGTATGTTACAGCATCCACACTGCACCCAAAACTCGCCTAATTCCTGGGCACAGCTCCCTGACAGATAACCCCAGCACTGTGCTCACAAACCTGAAGACTCAGAGCATTAGTCAGCCAAAACCCACTGAGCCATGAGAAAAGCCGCCCACTGACTTCCAATTTTTTAATTTTTTTTAAATGAGGAGGCTAATACTATCTTTGTCAGAGATATGTATGAGGATTGTGTAATACAAGCTTTCTTTTACAATTTTCTCATATTTTCCTAGACTCCTGAGCTGAAGTTATCCTCATTTTCCCCCTTTTCTCTATCATCTATTTCCTACTCTCATTTTCATAAGTTTTTTTAAGCAGTGAAATTCATCAGGCATCATTGTACTCAACTCCAAACACAACATACGAGATAAAGCAGGAAACAGAAAGACAAGGAAAAATAAGTGTAACGGACGCACATGGGACACCTAAAATTTGTCTCTAATTATTATTAGTGTTACCGTTTCACAGCATGGCAATGAATTAAAACCAAAACACAGCAACAAAAAGCAAAGCAGTGCAAAAGCACCTTGATAACGAGCAACCATATTAAAAAGATAAACAGCAACAGGGAATATGTGACTCCTGATAAATGTGTTTGCTGGAACCACTGTCAGCTATGCACAGCCCCACTTGCAATTACATGGCCTCTTTTGCTAAAGGCTGCAGTACTGCCCCATTCATTGCACTGGAAGGGCACTGGGGAAACCACCATTATTTTTTATTTTTCCATATTTTCACCCCTAAATTTTGCCTTAAAGTAAACCAAAATTTCTGCATTTTTCCATCATGATAAAATTAGGAAATCAAACCCAAGTGATATACACATTTTCACCCAATTGGGTCCCCAGTCGCTTCAGCAGCTGTCCTTAGCTAAACAGTACAAAAACTCATTTCCATGCCTAAATTCAGGGCTGTATTCAGAATAATCTGCTCCCAGTAGCTAATTTAGGTATCACGACTGCTTTTCTCCACTGATGGTACAGACAGCCGGGTCTGGCAGCACTCGCTTGTAGGTGGCCTGAATCACTGATCACTTTCTCAAATGCTAAAGATAGGTTTCTGTAGAAAAACAGTCTGAATGTGGCCCTGCATCTCTGCCATGTTTTGAGTATTTGCCCAGCTCCAAATCTCTTAAAATCTTACCTAAGGATGCTGCAAGGAAAGAATTTGCAAAGACTCTGTTCCTGGAATCCGTACCATCATCACATCTCTGCTACACAATGTCTTTCTCTCCTTATTAGTGCTTCTCTTAATATGCATTATGTAATCCCTGTTAGGAAATCACATGTAGATCTTGTTTATGTTAATACAATCCACAGAGTACTGCTTGGAACAGAGCTGATGTTGCTGTGTTACTGACCATGCAATCCAAGTGCCCTCCAACATGACAGCTACATTCTCTCATTCAGATCATGTTTCTACTTGCCTAAGACTTTTTTTGTCTTTTAGCATCTCTTCAACCTTACCTGTTTTAATTGAGTTCACTATTAATTCGTCTGCTTTCAGTTTAGCAGACTGCACGGCAGTCAAAGCAAAATGTAGTCAGCTGACTCCCATGGAATTTGATCTGAAATACAAATGGCTGTGAGAATTTTAGGGCTTGATCCTGCCAACCTCTATTCTTAGAAGTAATCCTTATTCATAAAAAGGGTCACCTTTGAATGAGCGGCAACAGCGTTGATAAGCATCTGCAGGGCTGAATTTAATAAATGTGATTCTTTTTCAGGTTATTTAGAGGGAACAAAACAAGCAGACCATCAGATTTAGACATCTGTTTTAAAGGCAACTGTGCAAATTGTCTGCAGACCAAAATAGATTATTAGCAGGAAATGGACTTCTTAGTATTGAATCTGATGCTGCCCTACTGAAAATCAATGGAATTTTGTTCCAGACTTTCGTGGTAGAGGGACAAAGCACATTTACAATTGCAAAGACCTGGCAGCATGTTCAAGAGCCAAACTACAGCAACCGTCAAGAAAAAGGTCAATGTGGATAAAGCTTATAGTTCAATACAAAAGCATTCGTGTTGGAGAAAGAAGAGAAAGATTGAAAGACCCAAATGTCAGATTAATGTGGAACTACTGAATGCACCGGTAGAAACATTAAGCTTTCTGTGATTCAGAAAGCATGAGAACTACGGGAAAGAAAGAAAGATTTAAGTCCACATGAGTATGGTTCCATGCAGCAATGTTCTCACGGAAAGAGCTGGTGCTGCTGTTGGCAATACTATTTTCATTTTAGCATCTTTTAACAAAAACATCAGAATATTTTACCAACGTCAATTAAGACTCAGAATGCTTCTGGGATACACATCCTTAGTATACCCTTTTTTACAAGCTAGAATATGACACAGAGTTTGACTCATTAAAGGCCAGAAAATGAGTCAGCAAAGAAAAAGAACCCAAAAGCCCCAATCATCCATCGTCTGTGATAACCACTGAGTAACCTCTTCTTCCTCCATCATTAGTCAGCTCTGGGAATAAAGTCACTTATCTGAAACATAAAACTATTCCATACTTGATGTTTGCCTTTTTTTGTATGTTTGTTTTTCAGTGTGATTACCTCCTAACATTTCCCAGCCTCGCACATAAACTGATGCACTTAATTTTGACAGACACAAAATCCCTCTTAAATCTGCTGCAGTGTTTATGCTGAGATGTATAAAAATGACTTTGTGAAACAGCATCTTGGAATAGAAAACAAGATTAAAAATATTTTGCACATGAAGACTTCTCCAGGCTATGAGGGAAAGAGAAGAATATTACAAACCTTATTCTTTTTCTCCTGATTGCCTAAAGGGGCCCCTACAGCAGAACTATTATGTTTAATCTTATGTTCGCTTTTCAGCATGTATTTTATTTTCTTCTCTCTGCTAACAATGCCCTGGCCTCCTAATAGCTCCTGAGTTCACCTGCTAAAAAAATATTCCAGGCTAAGTCTCCTCTGTATTAGATTTGCAAAGGTTTAGAAACAGGTTGGATTCCCTCCGTGCTAACAAACACTTAATGGTAACTGCCTTCTCAAAACGAGTACGGCAGAAGTGATTTGGTCAGTGCATGAGCCAGTTTGCTTAACAAGCATGAACTTCTCCAGCCTGCCAGTATTACCACAAAATAGAATCATTTTCCTAAATGGTTTCATTAAAGGGACATTGTGAGGCTGAATAGAAGATATTGAATGAAAATGGACAGAGCGAATTTTCAGTCATGCCAAACCAGTCTGTGGCATCAGTCACAAAAGGTTTCACTGAAAAAATGCCTCTCTGGCTTTATTCAGAAATGAACCCATTTGCAGTGATTCTGAAGGATTTGCTGCCACAGTCAATGTGGCCACAGAGTGCTCACCAGCCATGATTATCAGCCAATTTATCAGAAGAACTTGGGGTGAGCTATTGTCTGACAATGCCAAGACTTAGATTCACTGTGAAAAATCATAATTATTTGTAGCTTCAAAAACTCCTGTTTGAATTGCCTCCCCAGTGCATTCATTCCATAGAAAGCCCTGATGGCAATATCATGGAGGAGGATGGGACCTCCCAGAACAACTACAGGTTCCCCTGAAAGGGACATCATCACCCTGAGCACAAATACCACATTTTAACAAAAAGTAGGCATCATATTGGACTGCTACTGTTGTTTCAAAAAAATAACAATGCTGGAGCAGTGATTGAACTACCCATCCACTGCATCTATCCACTGGGACTTTTCAGCCCTCTTTGGAAGAGAGCTTTGTAGTAGTATTAGTATTTAGTATAATACACTAATATTAACTGTGGAGGTTGGAGGCCCTACCTGCGGCAGGAGGGTTGGAGCTTGATGATTTCTGTGGTCCCTTCAAACCCAAGCCATTCTATGATTCTGTGATTCTATGAAGACATGCCATACCCGAGGGAGGTACATGTACACGGGAATTTAACATGGGCAGTAGAATTTTTTTTTGCTACTTTTTCTGTCTGGAAGCCGCATATGAATTTCTGACTCTTAATGACCTGTGACAAAAAGAATCAATGTTCTGTTCTTAATTTCTAATGAATCTGTACACACATTTCCACATAGAAGAGTTCTTTAATCAGGAATAATATACTTCCTCCTCATGCCTGCCCCATAAATCAAGTTTCATTACAGTGTCACCTACACATAAGGCACTGTACACCACTAACACAGTAATTCTCATCTACAACATTCATCTCTGAACAGCTTTGACTGGTCAGCCTGGAGAAGAGAAGGCTGCAGGGAGACCTGAGACCAGACTTCCAGTATCTAAAGGGGGGCAATAAGAAAGAAGGGGAAAGACTCTCTAGAAGGGTCTGTTGTGATAAGACAATGGGAAATAGTTTCAAAGTAAAAGAGGGGAGATTTAGATTGGATATAAAGGGAACATTTTTTACAATAAGGTGAGGCACTGAAACAGGCTGCCCAGAGAGGTGGTGGATTCCCCATCCCTGGAGACATTCAAGATCAGGCTGGAGGAGGCTCTGAACAATCTGATCTAGTTGTATATGTCCTTGTTCACTGCAGGGGAGTCAGACTAGAAGATCGTTAAGGGTTCCTTCCAACTCAAATGATTCTAAGATTCCATGGTCTCCTCAGACTGCAGCCAAGTGAAAGCAACATCATCTCTCATCTTACAGAGAAAAATAAACTTCCAAAGGTGTCCCCATTCCTTCTGTCATAGGCAATTCATACAGGATGCAAAGAATTGCTCTAGGACTGCTCATTTCACTGATGCTGGACAGAGCTGGGACTTTCTGGCAACTTGCATTAAGAGAGATAAATACCACCTACTGAATATGAGAGATAATTATGCACAAACTCCTACAGTCACAACTTCATAGTAATTCAGTGGGATGCCTTTCTATTGTTATCAATATTTTGAAGGTACATTTGTAATGCCAAATTCACTTTCGAATAGCATGGGCATAAAACCAGTTGAGGAACATGTAGGCGTTACAAGTGTAGGTAGGGTTTCTGAAATTCATCTTGTTTCGTATTCACTGTAAAGATAAATATCAATGCATAGTGATCCTACTGGACGTTGTTTATCATGCTGCTGATTTGTGGTCTATTAGTCATTAAAATAAATCAGTGACATAAAGTTAAACTTCCATCTGAGTAGTAATTAAGGGAAAAAAATAATGAGGACTGCTAAAAGGCCTAAGGAAAATGAGTAATTTAGCAAATACGTGACGTTATGCATAGAATTTAAAAAAAAAATAATTAATTAAACAGAAGAAGAGAGAAAGAAAAAACAGCTGCCTTATTTTTCTGAACTCTCAGCTACCTCTTCTTTCAGATTTTCCTCTGCATTATGAGTCCAACATGCATCTCTGTCAAACCAGCCTACTTGGTTGTTCTGCAAGCTACTGTCCTTTGAGCTGAGGCATGAAACAAAACTGAGGGAGCAATAAATCACGTCACAAAAGACAATATCAAAGACCACGTAGTGGGCTCCTTTTTTTCCTTAATCTTTTGATTTCTTAGTGTCTTTTTTTCTTTTTTTTTTTTTTTTTTTTTTTACTTTTCTGTGATGCTTCATGCAAAGGCATTTTGCAGATCAAAAAAGCAAAAAAAGCTCATAGACAAAAGACAATTAATTCCCCACATCCATAGCGTGACTTGTCCTAATCAATTAAATTAAAATAACTTTAAGAAAAGGGCTTGGATCAAACCCTGAGATCAGAAAGTTAATGAATTTCATAAAGTTTGCATGTAGTGAATTTTCCTGAGGCTAAGTCTCAGACCTCAGATATCTGTTGATGGAATCTTCAAATTAGAATCATCAAGGTTGAAAAAGACCACTAAGATTATCTAGTCCAAATGTCAATCCATCACCACCATGCCCACTAAACCTTGTCCCTCAGTGTCACATCTACACCTTTCTCAAACACCTCCAGGAATGGAGACACCACCACCTCTATGGGCAAAGCTTCATCACTCCTTCTGAGAAGAAATTTTTTCCTAACATGCAACCTGAACCTCCCCTGGCACAACTTGAGGCCATCCACTCTCATCCTATTCCTAATTACAAAGGAGAAGAGGCCAACTCTCACCTTGCCACAGCCTTCTTTCAGGTAGTTGCAGAGAGTGATGAGGTCTCTCTTGAGCCTTCTCTTCTCTAGACTAAGCAAACGCAGTTTCCTCAGCTGCTTCTCATAAGACATGTGGTCCAGACATGTCACCAGCTTCGCTGCCCTTCTCTGGACACATTCCAGGCCATCAATGTCTTTCTTGTAGTAAGGGGTCCAAAACTGAACACTGTACTTGTGCAGCCTCACCAGAGCTAAGTACAAAGGGAACATTACCTCCCTGGTCCTGCTGAGTACACTATACCTGATAGAAACCAGGATGCCATTGTTCTTCTGGGTCAAGTGGGCACACTGCTGGCTCATGTTTACCTGGTTGTCAACTAACATCCCCAGACCTTTTCCTCCACCCAGTCTTCTAGGGGTTAATGTGACCAAAGTGCAGGACTTGTTGAACTTTATCCCATTGGCCTCAACCCAGTGATCCAACCTGTTCAGGTCCCTCTATTGGGTCTTCCAACCCTCAGACGGATCCACACTTCCTCCCAACTTGGTGCCATCTGCAAGCTTACTGAAGGTGCATTCAACCCCCTCATCTAGATCAATATTAAAGATCTTACGTAGGCCCAGCCCCAAAAGTGACCCTTTGGTCACCAGCTGGATTTAACTCCATTCACTATCATTCACTCTTGGCCTGGCCATGCAGCCAGATTTTACCCAGCAAAGAGTGGATCTGTCCAATTCACATTCCAGGAGAATACAAGGATACAGTGTCAAAGGCCCTAATAACTCTAGGTAGACTTTTGAATCAAGCCAGTCAGTCTCAATGCCTGGCTATCAAAAGACCAATCGCTAATCAAATTTGATTAGAGGCTGTGCTCTTAGCAAGGGGATGAGTGTTTCCAAGAGGATATGGTGCTGGTGGTGGATATAGTATAGGGGAAAAAAGTGACATATGATTGCAGCGTGGTCAATGGTATAAGAAGGACTGGTCCTTGGAGAAGAATTTTAAAATCTTTAGTTACACAATATGTGAGGCATAGAAACCACAGTGAGCTTTCTGCTCCATGCAGAATTTATCCAAGAAATTGAAAAGTACAAGTTAGTACCTTGTTTAAAGAAAAACAACAAAACATGTTGGTAGATCCTACCAAAGTTTCACTTTTACTCTTAAGAGATATCGATCAATGCTAAAAATATGTCAGAAAAAAAGCACTCAATACCTCATAGGTTTCTCACTCACTTTTATAGACAAGCTTTCTGTGGAGTTTGAGGACAATCACATCTAGAGAGGAATTTAATCTTCAGAGTTTTCAAGGCAGTGATCAGCTGAGATCAAATTTCTTAACATTATGTCAATGGCAAACCCATGAATTTATCACTGGGCACATATTCAAAGCCTTTTGCTGAGACTTTTATTCTGCCTGTGAAATGAGCTGTTTCCAGTAGCTGGTCAGTGCATAGCATGCTCCTTATTCCCAGTCCCACACTGCCAAATTTTGGATGCAATTACTACAGTCTGCAGGCTGGAAGTAAGAGGAAGCTCAGACAGAAAATCTCAGTGAAAACAAACTCACAAGTGGCTGGTATGTCACATGCAATTCTGAGGCAATTTCCACGCTGCTGTTCAGGATTCCGGGATTTATGTACCACATACTATGCAATGCAGCTGAATGCCTTTTGTTCTGTTTGAACTACTCAATTTAGTTCAAATGAGTTAGTTTGCCACCTATATCAGTACCTGCCAACTTTATAAGATAAAAATAAATGAAGGTATTAGTGCTTTTTTCTTCAGATGCTGTCTAGTTGGCTGTTGTGAAACTACTAGGGCAGTTGTTCACTTCCATTTAGTATTTAATCTAAATTAGCCTTTTAGATTTAAAAATACCCTAGATTTCCCTTACCTATCATATTCTCCTTTGATACCATTTCTGAGCTGATGGAAGTTTCAATCAGAATGCTGTTAACCTCTAACAAATTAAATACTGGGAAAGTATATTATGCAGAGCGCAAAAACTAAATAGGTTTTAGGAGACATGTCAAAGGGAAGAGGCAAACTGGAATGAAAGACTGTTGGAAGAATAAAAAAGACTGATATGTAAGATTCAAATCTGGTATAAGTCTAGCACTTATAGGACGAGCATGTATGATCTGCATCTTGCAGTGCAGCAGAAAAGGTAATGTTCAACTTTATAATAACAGTTTCCAGTTCAACTTACACTGGCTCAAGTAAATTCAAAAAATGTTATGTGTTACTACCAGTAAATCAGTCCATTTGCCCGATACATGCTCCTTTTTTTTTAAAAAAAAAAAAGACTAAGTGATCCAGAACACAATTTCTTCTTTGCAATGCAGTCACTGAGCTTTTAGGCTCTTGATTCAGCTGTTTGTAGACCCCAGAATTTACTCACATCATCACCTTTTTTCATTTTCTTATGCTCAGCTTTTAAAAGGGTGCCCTGTTTCATACTGTCATAGATACGGAATTTTTCTGGGCTGTATTCTCTTACATTTTCACCCTGAGCAGGGCTACAAAATAGGGAAGAGCCAGAAGATTGATACTGATAATCCCAGAGTTTCCTGCTTTCAGCAATGACTACCTTTTCCATAGCACTTCATCATCTACTTTTTAAACTGTGGACTAAAACTGTATGTAACGTACTTGATTTGAAGATAATTGAAAATCTGTATTCATAGAGATCTCTGATAATCTGACGTCTCTTGGCTAAAATATTTCAGAGTATCAAAGATCTCTCTGAAGGTGAGCCTGTATGTCTAGCCAGTGTTATCACTGATACAGTACTTTTGTGACACAAATAAAGAAACAAACAAAAAACAACAAAAGCAAAAAATGGAAGAAAACTAAGTCAAGCTGGAAGGTACTACTCGAAATTTGGACATGACTTAAAATGGAGCTGTTTGGAGCTGCTGCAGCAGATCCAGAGGAGGGCCATGAAGACAATCAGAGGGCTGGAGCACTTCCTTAAGAGGACAGGCTGAGAGCTGGGCCTCTTCAGCCTGCAGAAGGCATCGGAGCAACCTTGCAGTGGCCTTCCAGTACCTGCAGGGGGCCTACAGGAAAGCTGGGGAGGGACTTTTATAAGGGTATGCAGTGACAAGACAAAGGGAAATGGTTTTAAGCTGGAAGAGGGTGGAGTTAGACTAGACATTAGGAAGGAATTCTTTACTGTGAAGGTGGTGAGACACTGGAACAGATTATCCAGTGAGGTTGTGGATGTCCCCTCCCTGGAAGCATTCAAAGCCAGGCTGGATGGGGCTTTGACCATCTGGTCTAGTGGGAGATATAGCTCTGCCAATAGCAGGGAGTTGGAACTATATCTTAAAGATCCCTTCCAACCCAAACCATTCTATGATTCTAAAATTTCATGGGATTTTGGTAAGTCAGTTCCAAAACAGCAAAAGATAATTCACTTAGCATGAGGACAAAGTGCTAATCTTCACCACAAGAAGAGAATCGTAGAATTTCAACATCTAAAGGGGGTCTGTAAGAAAGAAGGGGAAAGACTCTCTAGAAGGGTCTGTCGTGACAAGACAATGGGAAATAGTTTCAAAGTAAAAGAGGGGAGATTTAGATTGGATATAAAGGGAGCATTTTCTACAATAAGGGTGGTGAAGCACTGAAACAGGCTGCCCAGAGAGGTGATGGATGCCCCATCCCTGGAGACATTCAAGATCAGACTGGAGAGGGCTCTGAACAATCTGATCTAGTTGTATATGTCCTTGTTCACTGCAGGGGAGTCAGACCAGAAGATCTTTAAGGGTCCCTTCCAAATCAAATGATTCTATGATTCTATGACATCTAGCAGCTGAAACACCCAAAAATCTGGATTAGGGAAGAGAAGCTGAGGGTAGGCTCTCTGCTAGTAGACTGGCTGAGCACTTGTGGTCTCAGTCCAAGCTTCAAGATGGTCAGAAGATGGTAACAAGAAAGGTAAGGGGTTTCCACCTTGCCAATTAAAGACTTGCAGTGAATGGATTTATTTAGGCTAGAAAATAGAAAACGGTTGTGAGTGAGAAGCATGGCAATCAGCTCCTACTTTTTTAAATAGGATGAGATTGGAGACCTCAACAGGGCTCAAGCATTCAATGTGAATCTTGTGTTTTCTACCTCCTGTCTGCCTGCCTGCTTCAGGTAGACTGTATTTAAATTTAAGTTCCCAGAGAGACATAAATTCCCTTTCCTCATATAAATTTTTAATGCATATCCATTATTAATCCAAATTTTATTCCAAGGAGCTTTGCCTCTGAAATTAATCAAAAGATTTTTGTTGTACACCAGATGAAGCAAGCGCAAAATTCCAGGATCCTATCACAGAAATCAGACTTCTAAACCCAGCCTGAGGACGGTACCAAGTCTGGCTTTCTCTAAGCCAAGCGGGCAGATCACATTACACATCTCTCCCAGTAGATTAGCGTCACTCAGGTGTGGTTTGAAAGGCAGCCCAAGAGGGAAAGCAAATGTATTGATCCAGTACAGAGCTCAGAAGCATGCGTAGATACAAGAGATAGTAGAAACTCTATGAAAAACGGTGATATCTCTATATATCTGAAATTGGAAGTCGTCGTGGTTGTTTTCTTCTTATCTCTTTATCACTCTGTATCCAAACACTAAAAAGAAAACTTGCTGATTATTAATATGTGGGAGTCAGATCTACATCCAAAACAAAAAAACACATATACATTTGCTTTGTCTTCCCAATTTCAGCAAATTAATTCCTGCCAACAGCACAGATATTTTACATGAGTGGGTATAAGAGGCACAAGAGCTGGGATCATAAAACCTAATGGGCAATGCACAAGGTCTCTGTTCTGTGCAGTGCTCAGTAGAAGGCCGTGGAAGGGGCTCTCCAGGTTTGAGAGGCAGTTTCCAGGCAGAAACACCCAGTGCAGAGGCATATGGATGCCTTGGCATGAGTTGATACTTGCTAAATGATTTGGGGAGGTAAGAGAACTATGGAATCACAGAATGGCTTGGGTTGGAAGGAATATTAAAGTCCACCCAATTCCAAGCCTCTTGTTGCCACGCACCAGATCAGGCTGCCCAGGGCCCTCTACACCCTAGCCTTGAATGCATCATGGATGGGGCATCCACAGCTTCTCTGGGCAGTGTATGCCAGTGTCTCACAGCCCTTTGAGTAAAAGTGGGGCATATAGTGTTTGTAAATACAGAATGGTCATGTACTTCTACTTCCTGTGTGTTTGTGGGGTTACATAAACATGTTGCTCACATTTCATGAGTCAGTCCCATGCTACATATTTTGTTGACAACAGGTTTAAAGATGCCGTACCAATCCTGTTTAGCATTGGCTCTTTTGGTATGTGACAAATAGCACTGAAATATCTAAATAAAGAACAAGATACCTTCAGCGAGATCATCTCTTTTTTCTGAGAGGGAAAAAGGAATTCAGTCCAAAAATCAGTCTTCTTGTTAATTATTTGTACTAACAGAAATGCTGACATATCAAACAATTTCACTGACTTCCCATATATTACCCTCAAGTGACAGTCTTCAGCACAGCACCCAGCAGAACACTTCAAATTTTCCAAAGAGGAGATCCGAAGCTGCTTTTGTGGACTGGTCCCCAAAACTCCAGGGCTGTGGCAACTCCAAATGCCTGCCATTCAACCTCTGAGCTTCATTCACTGATCTCAGATCTATTTTCTTCAACCACACACACAAAAAGGGGAGAGTCATCTTTCCATGTTGTAATATCAGAAATGGAGCAAAAGAAAGATAAAAAACATCCATAACTTTCACGTTCAAGGTTTGTTCTACAGATTTTCTTTTCTGAGATGCTTGCTGATCAACATTAAAGGATGGGTAAAAACAGCCACAGCAGTTACTCTGATTTTACACCAGGAATATAACACCTTTGTCTGACTCAATTTTGGCGAGACAAAGCAAGCTTTTCTTAATGTATGAGACGGCATGAGAGTTAGTTCACATGCCTCGTTCAGTTCCAGTTTTAATCCAAATTTGCTCTTGACACAATACTTGGCAGTGTCATTTCCCAAGTTTGGGTTCAGTCCCAAGCAAAATTCCAAATGAAACACAAGGTTTCAAATCTGCATGGAGCAAACCAAAGAAAATGCTGGCATCGATGCCAGCAGAGAAAGCAGCCAAGATTTACTGATATCCACACAGCACTTCTCTTTCAGCTGCCCACAAAGAGCTAATTTGCCTTGTGCAGGCTCTTTGCCTTCTAATGCGTACCTAAACCAGTGAGAAGGGCTACAAAGGAAAGGAAAATGGATGTCAGTGCTGGTGTGTCCATGGGCCACCACCTCCAGGCCACCGTACAGGGCACTGCTGAGAATCCCCATAATGGTAGAATCATAGAATCGCAGAATGGCTTAGACTCATAGATCAGAAACTTAGAACTTAGAACCTCAAAGATCATTGAGTTCCAGCACCCCTACCTTGGGCAGGGCTGCCACCCACAAGACTGGGCTGCCCAGCGCCCCATCCAACCTGGCCTTGTACATCTTCATATCTTCTCTGGACAGTCCGTGCCTCATGATCCTGTCAGAAAAATTTCCCTCTGACACCTCATCTAAATCTCCCCTCTTTTAGTATGAAAAGTAAAAGGAAAATTTCAAGCCTGAGTAAATAGTTTATCACTTCAAAGGAAATAGCTGAATTTTAGCTTATGAGGATGGGAGAAATCACTTCTGCTATTGTCTCTCCTTATGACATAGGATCTTACCTTTCCCCAGCATTTTCTGTGTGATTAGGGGCAAAAATCACTAAAACCAAGACATCTTTGTTCACATCAAGCACTACATTTATGCACAGTGGGACTATGCAGAAGTTTAAGCAACACTCCAAATGATTAAGGATGCTAGAATTGCCTCTTGACTCTTTCCATGATTTGGCCCTTACGCCTCCCCAGGATGTAAAAGCAGGACTGGAACCCACCAGGCTGAGGCAGCACCATGCAGCTTGCTAAGAGCCGTGCAACTTACGCATGCTACACAACCGCAAACTAAACATGCGACAGGTTTTTGTCTCAAATACACATGCACTGTCATTAGCCTAAACTAAATAGTGGCCAGAGGACAGAGTCAGACCTCAGCGGACAGGCACTTAGAGTAGGATGCTGTCAGCACACTGGCTTACAGATCAGAAGGAAATTTTTCATTCCCTTGGAGTGGGCAGAGAATCAATAGCTCATTTTTCATGTTACGGTTATTATGCCCGGTGCTCCAGGGGTACTGTGTCATATACAGCCTCTATAGCAACGGCTTAGATTCCTCGCTCCTGTTTGCTCTATCAGTGGCAATAATTGCAAAAATCCCCAGGGCTCCAGAGTGTTTAGCTTCAATTGGAAAATACAATAGTGGACCAAGAAAAGTAAAATAATAGCCAAGAGGGCAGCACATAAATATGAAAATAACTGCAGCACGATCCCTTTCCAGTTCCATTTCAGTGATTACCCCAGTAGCGATTCAGCTCCTCAAAAAAGAGATGCATATATATATATATGTTTTTTTTTAGAAGTCCCTTTTAACACCCACAGAAAATGCTACTGAGCATCACAGAAACATCAAAACACAGCATACGTCACAGTTTTGAACACGCTTCACCTTAAATACATCCCTGTCCACCTAAAATAAAGCACCAGACTTGCACTTCGCTTTGTAACAGCCTATGAATACAATCCTTGTGCGTGCAAGAGTAACATTTGGATCCAACTGTGTGGTGATGAGGAACTAAGATCACCTGAGAAGTTCAGCATCAGCACCAACATTAAAAGTAATAACATTAATAGCAATGGGAAATCTAATATAGGGCTATGGTGAAAAGCAATATCAGTGTTTCTGTCCGTGAGAACAAACATAATCCAATATACACCTTCAATTAGTAAGTATAAAATTTCAAAGATTCATATATACATATATATTTATATGCATATATATGAAAATAAATCCATGTATGTAATGAAGTCTATTTTATTTTAACTCAGATATACAGATACATGTTTGAAGTTAAACCTAACAACCATTTGCAGCCTAAATGCAATTTGCCTGCTTGTCTTTTTAGGAACATAGAAAATGTCTGATTCTTTATATAGGGGAGAAATAAAAACCACTGACAATTGAAAAGAATGAGAAAGATGGGCTCTCATGTTCCCTTACTTGTGACTATGCAAGTAAAACATCTATTGATAAAACTATAATATATTAAATGATAGGATAAAGCTGCACACACAGACTCTATTCAGTTAGCTTGAGAGTTTTCAAAACAGGGCAGATTTTCATGAGAATTAATACAGTTTTCACCAGATAACTCACTAGATTTAAAACAACAGAGCAGCCCATAGCATCAAAGAGCAAACTGACTTTTCTCTTTAGTCAAATGGCTGGAACAATGTTCTACCACCATTAAACTCTAGTTGCATGATGCTTTTGCTTTGCCATGAAGAAGGAGCTTTGCCCATCGCTAGACCAACACCAGTTTGGTCTTGAAAAGATGTTGTAATATCTGCACTATATGCTAAGACTTAAAAAGGGTTATGCAGCTTATAAATAAAGGACATTTGAGCAAAGTTTTGCAGGCTCAGGAGCTGAGCAGCCAGATTTACCAACAGCTTGTCCTGAAGAGGTTATACATATGCTCAACCAGGTTGTGCTGCTGCACTGTACATGGCAGGCAGTGAAGGTGGCTGAAATGCCAAGTTTCATTAAGATGCTCTAGCAGCTCCCATAAAAAGAATTAGCATGAGAAGCAGAGCACAAAGCTATCTGAAGAACGCTGTACAAGTGAATAGAAATTGAAGAAAAATGAGTTCTGTGTGAAATACTGCAATCACTTCTTTAAGTAATAAAGAGATGGTTTGTTAAATAATAGACTAGAACAACTCCAATAAAATAAAAACTGTCAAAGGACGTTTTTAAACTTGCTACACAATCTTCCAATTTTGCTTTCATTACTAAACAGCAGCAGATGATCAGATTTTATCATCATCTTGTCTGGACAATATCTTACCAGCATTTGAATACATTAAAAAATGAAAGAATATTGGAAGAAGATAATTTAAAATAATTACCACTTTCTGAAAATAGTTTGTGCGTAACATTCACTTAATATAGCTCAAATAAAGTAAGAAAGAAATCAAGGATGGAGAAACTTTCCTATTTAAGGGCAGATACAAACAGCTTGCCCTAACCATCTCTTTGGCACTTACTTCCATTCCCTGCATGTGGAGCTAAATAAGCAAAAATAACTGTTCCAAAAGAAACATCCCATTAGTGCCCAATCAGTGGCCTCAGCCTTAATGAGCCCAAGGATGATCTGGATCCATCAGCTACAAACCTTACAAACACGTTTACTTTCAGAGACTGAATGAAAGGATAAAAACAGCAAAATAAAAGTGGAACAAAATTTCTGATGGTGTTCTACAGCTACACAGGCTGAGGGGCTCAAATCTGCCCCCACTGCCAACACAGTAGTCACTATCTCTTCAAAACCACAACACAAGGGCAGAGAATTCATCCCTCTTACCCCTCGAAGTGACCTTGATGCAATATACAGCAGAAATCTTTCCCATGCACAGTGCTCTCCCATGCATATGTTGGAAAGTAGGTTTTTTTGTGTAGCAACAGGAGAAAAAGCAGCCAGTTTCCTGCAAAGGCCTTATTCACTGCCCTCAGTCCCATACCATCACTCCCACGAATCCCCCAGATCCTGTTTTGTCTCTTCTGACCATCTGAAGGGGAAGAATCATAGAATAGCTTGGGTTGGACGGGATCTCAAACCTAGTTCATGCTGTGGGCAGGGCTGCCAACCACTAAACCACTGGCTACATCAGGTTGCCCAAAGCCCATCCAACCTGGCCTTGAAGAAGCCATCTTCAACCTACTGAGATGTTCACCTGAGCTGACTTGTAGAACTGTCTTCTTCATCAAAAGAGATGTGGCCAGCAGGGACAGAGAGGAGATTGTCCCTCTCTACTCTGCCCTTGTAAAGCCTTATCTGGAGTACTGCGTTCAGGTATGGGGCCCCCAGTACAAGAAAGAAAGAGAGATGTTGGAAAGGGTCCAGAGGAGAGCCACAAAGATGATCAGGGGACTGGAGCACCTCCCCTACAAAGGCAGGGTGAGGGAGCTGGGCTTGTTCAGCCTGGAGAAAAGAAGGCTGTGGGGTGACCTCATGACAGCCTTTCAGTACCTAAAGGGAGCCTACACACAGGAGGGGAATCAACTCTTTGAAAGGGTTGATAACTGCAGGACAGGGGAAATGGTTTTAAGTCGAAGGGGGAAGGTTTAGGTTGGATGTCAGGGGGAAATTCTTTACAGAGAGAGTGGTGAGGTGCTGGAACAGGCTGCCCAGAGAGGCTGTGGATGCCCCGTCCCTGAGGTGTTCAAGGCCAGGTTGGATGGGGCCCTGGGCAGCCTGGTCCGGTATTAAATGGGGAGGTTGGTGGCCCTGCCTGTGGCAGAGGAGTTGGAGCTTGATGATTCTTGAGGTCCCTTCCAACCCAAGCCATTCTATGATTTTATGATTCTATGAGTGACTGTGCTTATTTTTCTGAGTTCTGTCTTATTTCAGTGTTACCACTGCCCACCATCCTGTACTAGGGACAGGCAGATGGACAGAACATAGCAGAATCCCAGTTTTCTTAAAACTAAACATCTTCCTGCCCAAATCGCCACAGAGAAGTCCTCCTCCCTAACTCCATACCTCTCATGAGCACAAGTATTTCATCTCAGCTCCCCAGTTCAATCGACAACAACCCTAATTTATGGGCAAACTAAAGAAACAAGTCAAAGGCTCCATTACATCACTCTTAACTGCAACAGAGGCTGACAGCAGAAGTGCATAACACCCACTTATCTACTTGCCATTAGGACTGTAAATACCTTTTGGACTTCTCTTAATTCACAATCAGCTTGGGAAAAAAAAGACACAGTTTTTCGGCAAAGTTCACTACATTGATGCAAGGAAGCGACTTTTTCAAAGCCTTTTACCACTGAAAACATAAGCAGTTTGTGTCCTATTCTCAGCTGGACCTGAATGTTGAATGTGAACTGAAAAGCAGACTGGGAAAAAAAAAAAAGAAAAGCAGCACCACCTGGGTCACCAGATCAGCTCAGAGAACCAATATTGGAGGCTACTCTAATTTATTTGATATTGGATGGTGCCCTACTCAAGCAAAGGCAGAATGACATCCAGTGGCGAAGGTTAAACCTAAAGAAATTAGAACGGGAAATAAAAAAATGAATCATAGAGCTAGTTGATTTTTAAAGCGCGTGAAAAAATCCAGCAGTATCTTGTATCTTTCTGAAAATCCTCCAATTATCCAACTGGAATTTACTGGGATCAGTGAACGAATAACAAAGTGAAATCCTAGCATGCGCAATATTTACGGATGGGATGTCCACAGCAATTCTTCTTCGGGTCTTTCTGTTATTAGGACTGTGAAAAGAAAGGTGGGAAATGAAAAAGGATGTCTTATTCTTCTGAAAGACTGGCACCAATTTGTGCAAAGAGATTTCACGTGCACCTTGTATTTTTATTGTTTCCTTGATGCTTCTTCAAAATAGTAGATCACCAATTGGAGACTTTCTTGTCTCTCAGCATGCCAAAGTAGTGATGCTATTTAGCGGGATTCAGGAAACCTTCAATTGATTCAAAGCTGGGCCATTGGTACGCTGGGAAAACTGGTGGCTGTCTCTGTGCCCTCATTTCCCCATCCATAAAGTGCAAAGGATGACCCTGACATCTTAGGTTCAGTACTTTAAAGTCTACTGCTGAAAACTGCTCTGCTGAAGTGATGTTATTATTAACTCAGGAAACTTTTTCATTAGCTAATTCAATACAAAAGATAACACCACGATTTTTCTAAAATTATAGGTTCACATTATTGCAGGTATCTGTTTTAAAAATGAAATATCTTACTCAAGTGAAGGCAAAACCCTTTGAAATCAGAACAAAAAGCTCACTTTTCTGACTGCCAAATTCTTTCAATGCTTTTTACTCCTTTGATGAAATCCGGAATTTAAAAAAAAATATCTAAATTATGTATTCCCAGTTTTATCAATGGGAGCTTTGGCTTTTTGTGTGAAAGGTTGGTTATTTGCCACCCCCAGTTCTAAAGAGAATATAAAAGACATCTGCTGCATTGATGATCTACATGTCAATTGTTAGGAATAAATTTCAGGGAAGATTAGGTGACATATAACTTACTGGGAACCACTCTGCAGGGTTGCAGGCAAGGTTACAGCGATGTCCTTTCAACAGGACAAATAACATCTCCATTCACTATGAGCCAATGTGTCGTGTTACCTCATTTTAATCAGCCCTTTTATGATATAATATTCATGTGGAAATCAGGCTAAAAATACCCCCCTGCCAAGGTGACTGAAGACATAAAATTGAAAACTTTATTTTGCATATTTAAGATCAGGTACTATCCTGAAATAATGTAGCATATTAATTGACTTTCATATTGGGAAAAGACGGAATGAAAGCAAGAGAAGAAAGCAGGAGACAGGCTAGGAGCTATTGCTTCTCCATCAATGATTAACCATCCAAGGCTAAAACTAACAATCATCCCGCACTCCTCAGAAGCACAGCACTGTTATTTAGCACCTTCATGTGCATTAAAAAAAAATAGCCAAACGTTGGGCTAGATGCTGGAGCACAACTGTCCAGAAGCATCTATGAGATACAGGCAGCCAAGGCACCCTTGACGTGCCTTCAGGTGGGGAGCTGGACAGAACCTCATGCTTACCCCACAGAAAATGGTATCAACTGTGGGGGTGGGCAAGGGGAGGAGGATTTCCTCTGGCTGTAATCCTCACCAGACAGAAATGCTCCCAGCAAAAGTCAGCTGTTCAGAGAAAAATATAAATATCTTGGAAATATATTTATAAAGGCAAGGCAGAAGCACTGACTTTGCATATTAAAACCACACATGGCCATGGCATTACATGGTTTCATAGCTACTCCCCCAATGTGTCTGCTGTTTGGCTTGCTCAGTTTACAAATCAAGACAAGATATTTCATGTAGTAGCACTGAGGAGTCCAGGAACATGACAGAGCTGGCAGCTGCCTGGCTGATATGGGAAGCAGCGCAGGCATACGGCTTCATCTTCCACTCTGATATTGGCTGTGCTGTGCTGACAGCAATGAAAAGTTGTATCTGACAGTTTATTACACTGATGCAAGTGAGAAGAATCACACTGAGGCTGTGATGGTGAGAGGGCAGTTCTCCAGACCTTAATCGTATGCTGAAGGCATCCCCCTTATTTTGCCCCTAAATCTTCAACTCAGTGCACATAACCTTTCAGCAGTCAAACTTGTCTGAGACTCAGCACACTCATCTGACACATCAATATTATGCAGAGCAGGGCCAGTACTGGCAGTTCCGTACCACTGGTTATGTGGACTTTTAAGCTGGCTTTCAAAAGGGCATTTTGGCTACAGCATCTGCAGTAGTACTTCTGACTTTTTGCAACTGAACTGAAACCGATGAGGGGCAATAGTAAGCCTATTAGGACAAAATCAAATGTTACACTGCATATAAAAATAATATAAAAATTATTTTCTAGTTCTTTTCATGTACTAATTCTACTCTACTACACTTCTGTAGAAACCAGTGGAAAATGCTTCCATTCAAAGAAAAAACTGACATTAATAAATGAACTTCATTTCAAGAGAAAAACAGCTGCTGATTTTATGCATAATTTCCTTTCCCATAGGTAAAGAAAATGATTTCACCATAGCCAAAGAGTACCAGTAGTGAGCTTGAATGCTTCGCAAATGTTTATGAGGGGATGTTTCTCAGGGGTCAGTACTGGAGCTGATATTACGTCCCATCTTGACCAGGTTGATGGGATGCAATGTGCTCTCAGTAGACTTGCAGATGGCCTCAGACTAGGGAAAGAGAGTTGTAAAGATGCTTTTTTGCATCCCTCAAGATGTGGTTTTGCTGTTCATAGGGACATTCAGAAGCTGGAGGAATGGACTGCTGGAAAACACAGGCAAAGTCCTAATCTTGCTAAGAAGCAATAACCACTGAGATCCCTGGCAGTAAGGACAGATAAAATGTTGACTGTATTGCTTTCACGGGGTTATAGAATGGCTTGGTTGGAAGAGACCTCAAAGATAACCTAGTCCCAACCTTATGCCCTGGGCATGGTTGCCAACCACTAGATCAGACACTAAATCAGGTTGCCCAGGGCTATATGCAACCTGATCATCCCTCCCTACACATAGGGTAACGTATCCAGTCTGAGGCCTGCCCAGTACAAGAGAGAGGATGATAGACTGAATTCTTACATAGAATCATAGAATCATAGAATCACAAGGTTGGAAACGACCTATAAGATCATCTAGTCCAACCGTCTCCTCATCACCATTGCAACCACAAACACAACATGGTTGTGGGCTGGAGCACATAATGCAACTGGAAAGACCAAAGAAACTGAGAATAGGTTCAGGGACCTAATCGTTAACAATACCCCCACAGAAACGGAGCTTACAGAGAAGACACGGACAGATTTTTTGAGATGCACAGCAGAAGGACAAGAAGCAATGGCTACAAGTTGTTGTGAGGGAGATACTGTTCAGAAACAAGGGGAAAAATACTCACAGAAAGCGAGACTGTGGACTTCACATCCTATCCATCCTTTCAAAGCTTGCTGGAGGCAGCTCTGAGTTACCTGACTTAAAGGCCTGCACTTGGGTGCAGTTTGTGGCACCAGAATATAAAAATGACATAAAACTATCCTGGAGAAGTCCTTTCCAAGCAGACATTTTCTGTGATTCCATCTAGGTCCTTTTTTGTGTGTGTGATGGCTGTTACATGAAGAGACAGGTAAAGGACTCCGGTTTCCATAACCAATTCTGAAGGGGGAAATAGGGGTATATTTAACAGCAGGCATTAACTACCCACACCTTTTAGAACTCCAAAATCAGAAAACTGAGAGGCAACTCCAAACCTACTGATCATTAGAGGGAGATGAGGCGGCTTCCCTGTTTCTCCTGGATTTAGAAGAAAGTGTGCCTTCAGCTTCCATGCAGGGAACCTCAGTATGACCAAATCAGCTGATTTGTGGCTCTGTTCCCAGCCTTCCCTTCAGGGGAGCTGAGAAAGAAAATACAGAGGGCAATATTCTTGAGTAGGCACGCTGAGAACTATAGACCTACTTTTCTTCCCAACAGCAACTGTGCCTCCATTTTACTGTGTCACACTTGGACCGTTTGAAAACCAGCACCCCTGCCATGCATCCTGCAGCACACTGTAAGCTCACTATGTAGCAGTATCACATCACTAGCCAAACAATTCTGGAAAATCACTCCCACTTCTCAAGCTGAAGAAACAGAGATCAAAGAACTTTTTTCTAGGTAATGGTGACAGATTCCAGGACTCACAGCTAACGACAGAAGGCTTCATGAAGAACACTGATACAAACTGGATCACACACTTGGAGCAGTATGGTAGGTTGGTTTAGATGTTTTAGTCTAGTAATTTTACTACAGACTAGGCTGGGGAAAAATGGCTTCACTACACTACAGGTGAGACAAGATTTCCTACACTGTACTTTTATACTTAATTAAATAAGCATCTGTATGTGTACAAGTGGTGCTGTGTCAATAATCTGTAAAGAGAAAGATTTGTTCTAGGAGAAATAGAGTATGAAAAGGAAAAATGGTTTTGTGATATTGCCAATATTTTGTCTCGGTAATATTTACTTCATGACCTCAACAAATTCTTAACAGAGGAGCTACACAACAAAAAATGATAAACTTTTCCTAAATTTAAACTACCTGGAGTTAGATTATTTCCCTTGAAACAAATAAACAGCAAAACAACCCACGAGAACAGCAAAACTGTTGTGGAGAAAGCCACTGAGTAGTGAAGCCTAGTGCACTGTGATCATCAGGAAAACACAGTAATAAAGGAAACACAGCTATGGTAGTATTTGTGTCCCTTCTCCTAACACTACTAATTGGAACAGCAATTTTCAGCGGCAAAAATAAAATGACCTTTCCTTTCTTTTCATCATGCAGTCACTGACATATGGTTGGAACAGCATGTCTCATCTTATGCTGGGCTTTTAAGAAGTTCCTGAGGCATTAAGGAGATCTATGAAACACCAATTCAGAAAAGGAAAGTAAAATTCAAAAAAACCCACCAGTTTTAGTACCTTGCAGCATCCATCTTCTACACTGGAGGTGAAGAAAGAAGCAGCTGAATTAAGAGTTGGCCATTTCTTTCACACTGGGATCATAGACCATGCATCATTTTTATGAGAGATAGGCCCTTAGCAAATATGTAGGCCTAAATACGTTTATCTCTGGATCCATATTTAGCACCTGGAAACTTTAGTGAATTTCAGATATAAAACATCACATACACAGGTCTTCCACATAGGAATCTCTAGTAAAAAACTCCTGAGGAGGCAGTCTGAAAGCAGCAATAAGGACACAAATATAACTTCTTCAAAATAAAGTAACACCTGAATATTATTCCAAGGAATGCTAATTCTATGTAGATAACAGAAAATTGAAAGAAAAAAAAAAGGATAAAAATTAAATGAAAAGTTCTTGGTTTTTTATTGTGTGTAAAGAATCTATCACAACTCTTTAGTAATCGCAACTGTCTTTTACTGATTTTAAGTGTTACCGTTCAATTGACTAATTTTCTGGGATCATTTATTTCCTTTTCTTTCAGGTACATGACGAATTAACTATTGTACTGCATTTCTCCCCATGCTCTTCTCCTCTTAGAAATCCTTTAAGAAATCCAGGAATGAAGAGCTTTCATTCAGATCAGAGTAATTCTTTAATTTCCCATCTGTGGAAAGACATTTCCATCTCCCTAATAGGACACAGAAATAGCAAAAGAAGCTGGAAATTTAGAAAGAAAGGTAACATCAGCATTTTCAATGACCTCCTCTAAAGCTTTCAGACTAACATTAGACATGTAGTGTGAACCACTGATGTAGTGTGAACCACTGATGACATAGCACTAATAACACACAAAGAAGTGTGGTGGATTTTCTCTAAGCTGAAGGATTAACAGCACCAAGGAACAAGCACTCATGACTAACAAGAGTTTGTGAAGTCAAAGCAGCCACCACGGACCTTAAAAATCCAGCCAGTGCCAGTTAAACACACAGTCCCTATCACTCCTTCATTTCTGAGTTAGAAGGACTCATCCTCTTGCTAACACAATCAGACAGGACAGTTTATTTCAAAGCTATAAAAAGTAATGACATTTTAAGAAAACAGAGGTCTATCAATTTTTCCACAAGCTAAAACAGATCTTCGAAGCACAACTTCAAATTAAAAGCAGTAGGCATAACTGTAACCCATAGTGCATCTGAAAAGTAACCAGCAAAAAAGATGAAAATCTCAATCCTGACAAATTTTGGGGTCCCCAGTACAAGAAAGAAAGAGAGATGTTGGAGAGGGTCCAGAGGAGAGCCACAAAGATGATCAGGGGACTGGAGCACCTCCCCTACAAAGGCAGGCTGAGGGAGCTGGGCTTGTTCAGCCTGGAGAAAAGAAGGCTGTGGGGTGACCTCATGACAGCCTTTCAGTACCTAAAGGGAGCCTACAAACAGGAGAGGAATCAACTCTTTGAAAGGGTAGAAAACTGCAGGACAGGGGGAAATGGTTTTAAGTTGAAGGGGGAAGGTTTAGGTTGGATGTCAGGGGGAAATTCTTTACTATGAGAGTGGTGAGGTGCTGGAACAGGCTGCCCAGAGAGGCTGTGGATGCCCCATCCCTGAGGTGTTCAAGGCCAGGTTGGATGGGGCCCTGGGCAGCCTGGTCTAGTATTAAATGGGGAGGTTGGTGGCCCTGCCTGTGGCAAGGGATGTTTGGAGGTTGATGATTCTTGAGGTCTCTTCCTATCCAGCCTATTCTGTCATTTGATGATTCTGGAAAGTGATTTTTTTCTCTCCTGTATTTTCAGTAGAACTTGCTTTGCACAATGGCCGTATTCTTGCTCTTTGGGTGACCTTTTCAGCTGTTACATTTCACTGCCTGCCCTCAAGGATATATTTTTAATATCTTGCTAAATGGAAAATGTGCAACGAGCAAAACACTCCAAAATGTAGACACTTCTGCTTCACTACATACTTGGAGGACATATAATCTGCAGAAAAGGGTCTCTTATCTCCAAAGGCCAAAGATATTTATAGAGTTCTTTCTATGCATGCTTCAGGAAACTGGTTCTTACATGGTAAAAGAAAACTAAATGAGCGTGTATTTCTTGACTACCTCACATTTTGTCAAGGAAAAATCATTCTTCATATAACTTGGTGTTCAGTTACGAACTTCAGAATGCAGTGGGAGAAGCCCCTCAACTGAGAAGTAAATTCAGTGATCATTTGGGAATATCAATATCTCTATAAAAGAATATGCAGATCCCATCTACCTCTAATGAAAAGAAACATAACTTGTTCAAAAAAAATTAAAAAATAGCAGTGATTGTACTGTGTTCCTTATCTCCACTTTTGCCAAAGCATGAATTTGGATATGCTTCTTCTCACTTAAAAATGATTTCTACTGTTCCTCCTCTTCTGCAGAACAAACTAAATTTGAAAGTCTCATTGATCTACAGATTTTGTGCTGTATTTGTTGCAAAAGATACCAAATTAACGGTATTCAATTAGGCTGCATTTCTCAATTATTTTTGCTTTTGAAGACCATGGTAAAGATGAATAGGCAAGCAGAACACAGCTTATTATTTTTAAAGCATTTTAAGGGGGAAAAAAAAATAATCAGGCTTTGACACTGGAACACTGTTTTAGCCAGAAAATTTATATGAAAAATAAATCACCTGGAAACACAACAATGCAAAACCCCAAGGTCTTTAACACACAAGATTTCTAACTTCCTCCTTTCACTTTTGTGATCTGTTGGCTGGTAGCAAGTACATTGTGTGGTCCCTTCTGCTCTAGAGTGCTAGACAGTTAGACCAGCAAGTTAAAAATGATTTTTAGTTTTTTTTTTTTTTTAAGATAACTTAAAAAATAATTAATTCCCACAAATCACTGAGACAGCCATGGAAGAGAAGCCGGAAAAGAAACAGGGAGAATTTACCACCCTGTGTTCTCATAAAATGGATTCGTAGGAACAGCAGAACAGCAGGATAGTAAATTTCTCCAATTTCTTTGCTCATGTTGCATTGTAGTGTGTGAGCAGTGAGCTCAGGAAGAAAACAACAGATAAGAACCCTGAGGTCTTGCAGTTCCCTGCAGAATAGCTTCACTAGCAATGCAAGGGACACATGGCAGTGTAAAGCATGCAATGCAACCTGCACTGTCTGGCTTGTGTCTGCTGATAGTCTCTATAAACTCGTATCTCTCATCAAATTGCCAAAGAGATGGCTGAGGTGAGGCATAAAAAATGGTTGTCTTCCTCTCCTGAGGTGCTCACACATGCAGTGTAAGTGCCCATGACAGCTCCCTGTGCAATTGAGCATAGATACAGTGGCGATCTCAGAAAAAAAAAATCTCTTACTAACTTCCTCAATTCACGTTGTTGTCACAGAATCGCAGAATGGTTGAGGTTAGAAGGAACCACATCAGGTCCAATCCTGCTCAAGCAGGAGTGAGTGCAGGTCTCTGTTGTGCTGAGGACACAGCACTCCAGGTGTGGCCTCACCAATGCTGAATAGAGGGCAGGATCACCTCTCTTGACTTGCTGACAGTACTTTGCCTAATGAAGCCAAGAATGATGTTAGCATTCTTTCTGGGTAAGGCATCTTGTTGAATCACATCCCAGCATTTGCCACCAGCATGTCCTGGTGTTTGGTGTTTGCCCTGCCCACATGCAGCACTCTACTCTTCTTATTGAACTTCAGGAGGTTTCTGCCAGTCTCCCTTTCTAGATTCCTCTGGATTGCTGTATGGCACTCCGGTCAGTCAGATGCTTCTCCCAGTCCCATATCATCTGCACATTTACTGAAGGCACACTCTACACCACCATCTAGATTATTAATATAGATATTAAACAGGGCTGGGCCCAGTTCTGAACCCTGAAGGTACTCCGTTCATTCTTGGCCTCCAGCCGGACTTTGCACCACCGACCACGACGTTTTGATTGACCTCACTGTCTGCTCATCCAGCCCACACTCTTACAGGGACAGGGTCAAAGGCCCAGGGAGACAATATCATGCTCTCCTTTCCCTCATCCAGCAGGCTGTGAATTTTACTTGTTATCTACTATTCAACTCTTTGGGAATGTAGCTGAGAACTGTTTATTGAAAAACATTAAAATCAGTGACATAAATGATTCCAATGAAAAGCATACCCTACCTATACAAGAGTTACGCTAGGGTTTGCAACCACTCAGAATGAATGGGTGAGTTATATCACTCTGTTGTGAGGTCTGCTGAATTGATTGGTTAAGCATATTGCAGCAAAATAAGGCAATACTCTGTTACTCGTCAAAATTCTACAATGTAAACCACGATGCAATTTTGATATGAATGCATAAACATGGCATTGAAATACAGAAGAACCTAAATCCACATGAAATAAAACTGAATGATGTATGGAAATGGGCACTTAGGCCCACAAAATAAAGTCATCTTCCAGATAGATACAAATGATCTTTCTGTTCATAAGGTCACATGCTAGTTCCCACGTAGAGGATTTAATTTCATTATGTAAAAAAAGCAAGCCCAACTTGGAAATTTTGTATTCTTTTAAATGTCGGACAGAAGATTTGGGCATATCGCTCCCCTTATTATAAGATTATGATAATGAAAGAAAAGAAAATGAAAACAGAAGTCTTTCTTGAATAACCCATCCGATTCAATAAAATCAAGATTCAGCCCCCCCAAAAACAGTTGAATGCCTATGTATTATTTCTATTCTATCTTAACACTGTCCACAAACTAAATTCCTTTTAAAAATAAAATCGTTTACAGTCTTCAAGTTATAGCCCTCTGCATTTATATGTTTTTGTAAACAACTGTCAAAAGTCCAAAATTAGACTATAGACTTCAGGATTTTCAATCTATGATCTCACAATAAACTGATAAAATCTAATAAAATTTTCATTTTTTGTGTTACTTGTTTCAAAGACACACTGAGCTTAAACCACTGTTAAGCAAAAGCAGGATTTTTAGCACTTAGGAGAATGTGCTACTAGTACAAAGAGATATTTACTTGAGTTCAGAAATGATCTAATATAAATCAGTTTTTGAAGAGTTACACAGTTTAGGTTTATAGCAAAACATGTGGCTCAGGTTTGCAGCCTGTGACCAAAGTGCTGTTCCACCAGATTTTCCTTCTGTATTATGTTCTGATGGGAATATCACCCAGCACCCACAGCATCAATTTGAATTGCCAACAGTCCTAATTTTCAGATGTGCATTTTGATTGTGGTCTGACTTTCCATTAGTATTTTTAAAGGTAAAATTTTAAGCCTGCGTTTAAGGCATAAACATACATACAAGAGATTGCCAGAGAGGAACTGGGAACTTGGAAGATTCATATCAATAATACGCAGACTTCAGTCTTCAAATATCCAACTTAATATCGCTGTCAGGTAATTCAGGACCCGGTGTGAAAATAATGAGGTATTTTCATGCATTTCTATGTGAACAGCCATAGAAACTCCTCACACACATCAGCTCAGTATTGCCTCAGCAGAAGTGAAGGTTAAACAACCCAGAACATGGCTTGTAGCAATTCCTTTGCTATTCAGGTCATAGAATCATAGAATGGCCTGGGTTGAAAAGGACCTCAAAGTAGGTCCTTTTCTACTACCAGCTACCTTTGGTTGTTATCAGGGTTGCCAACTACTACACTAGCTGCCAGAGCCACATCCAGCCTGGCCTTGAATGCCTCCAGGGATGAGGCATTCCTAGATCATGTCCTGTCTTCGGTTTAATCCTGTACTGACAAATTTCCTTTACCCGCACTCTTTCCCAGTCCTGGATTTGCTTAAAATGAAAGCAACAATGATGATGTTAAAAAAGCCATACTTTGTTCGTGAGGTAGATATTAAGCACAAAGAACATGTACTTCCCCTGCAGTGCCTCAGGACTATCAGAAACTATTCACTGCCTGTTTAGGTCATACATCTTCACAGTTCATATCTTTAAATCCCCATCTGAACAGTTTATTTTATCTTCATTTTTAGTGCAGGATAAAAGACAGTAAAAAGCAATCCCCAGCATGAGGACCCCAAGGAAGCAACAAGAACCGCCGGTGGATAATAAGACTTATAGTTTAGACTAAATAGAAAAGACAGAAACAAAAAACCATAAAAGTGATCCATGAGATTAAGTCTCAAAAAAAACCCAACCAAATAAAACAACAACAATGCATTCCTACGGAAAACCAGGCTTTCTTCCCATACAATGTATTTTAATGTGTAATGACATTCAGGAACAAAATTGGTTATGCTCTTGAGCAACCCCACATGATTCTTTTTTGGCTAGTTGTATGTAATATCTGTTCATCACAAATATGTCAAAAATGCAAACAGTCTGCACTGTTTTTCACAATATCACTTTTGCTCTGGCATTTCTCGCCACCATAAAGACGTGACTGCTGCACAAACACATCTCACCAGGTGATGAGGCCTGAAAAGTGAAGCCAGAATTTTTAAAAACCTCCTACTGACATACTAATGGCCTCTCCTCTCCCAAAACAACCCATACTCTACTAGAAACAGGATAGCTCAAAATTGCAGGGTACCTGCAAAGGAAGAAAAATTCTTTATTGCTTTTATTATTTGTGACCTCCAACTTAACTTTAAGTGTGTTAAGGGAAATGCAACACACCAGAGGAAATAACGTGTAAAATAAAATTCTCCGATTTACTGTAGAAACTTCTGCTTTTTTTACCCCCAAGCAGTACCAACTATTAAAAGAAAATAAGCATAAACCTGATAATTTAATGAAGAAAAAGAATGTACAATTCTTTCTACTTGGATATGCTTCAACACTCAACCAAATGAATGGTATTATGTGCAGAAAACTGGAATAATAATATGCTGGGGTTTAGTTAGAGTCTCCTTGGGTAGTCATAACCATGACACATATATATGGGTTTATTTCTGACTTAATTATATTTTGCTGCTATCAGTTTTCTGTTGTTTTCCTCTTGGACACATTCTTGAAGCCAACCAATACACATCATGCTAAGTCACATTCTGGCAAAACCAGACCAACATTAAAGAAGCTAATGGTTATCTTACATAGTTCACAGAATCCAAACTTATCCTCCCAGTAACAGCATCAGATCATCACACAGAGAGCAAACAGTTTGCTGAGAGACAGGGATGACACAGGAGGGTTTTAATTAGCCCACTGGGAAATCCATTCCCCAGTGATTACTGAAAAGAGGAAAGATAATAGATATGAGACACTGGAGACAGATAATATCAGCTTTTTAAGCAATTCATTCATATTTCAGTTCCTCTTTGAATTAAAATTAAACAGTCTCACAAACCTTTACAGTGACAGCTGTCCCCATTCACAGCAGTAGTCTCAGAGATTTCTCACCCAAATGCCCATGCCAGGCCATGAGCACATTATAGAAAGATGAGCACATGATGCTCATCTTTGTCATCTCCCCTACCCTCTTTATTTTAACAACCAGAGTCTCTTTCTGGTATTCAGATGATAAGCCTTCTGCTACACATGTGAGCTGTGCCTACTGCAGTCAGATTGGGTGCTCTACAGTAATAATAACACTAGATAAATTTGTTCAAATTAGTGCTAGCACAGGAGACTGAATAAACAAAAACAACTGGCACTGGGTTATCAAAGTCCTCTTATGCCAGGTAGGTGTTTATCAGTTAGATCCTCTACCATTACGTATTTTAACAATGTTGAATCACACAGATAAGAGAGTATTCAGAAGGAGAAATAAGTATTTATGCAACTGATTCCATTCTAGGCTGTCTAGAGGCCCTGGTCTAGAGGGAGGTGTCCCTGCCTATAGGAGGGGGGTTGGAACCATATGATATTAAAAGTCCCTTCCAACTCAAACTATTCTGTAACTCTATGATTTAGGGAAGAAACATACTCACTGGGGGCTGGGCAGAAGCTAGCTCACCACCTGTATGAATGAAAAGCTGCCTTCAGTTTCCTGACCTGTGTATATAATTGCCTTTGTTTGCAGCTATTCAAGTTTTATTAACATTCAATTCAAACTTCTATTAAAATTCAACCATTCATGACATTGAGCACAACTGTCTGAATTCATACAGATGCCCACAGGGGCTAAAGATAAAGGCTAAAAAGGCTTATCTTCTCCAGTATTAGACAACAACAGTCTGTCAGAGTCAGTTCACAAGTTTATCTCACAAAAGGTTCATTCCTTTGAAAAGAGCAGTTCAGCATGTGAAGGGAAGAGTGGAAAAGAAATAAGTCAATGTAAGAGGTCAAAATAATTGACTGGGAACATCTGAAGAGAAGAGAAGGCAGGATTCTTCTTGTTCCCTCTACTGAATGAGCAACGGTTTACAGAAATACCATCACAAGTCAGCACAGAAGGCATTTACAGTAAGAGGCATCTTTCCAGGTCACACTTTATCCCTATGGAAGAGCAGAACAAGAAGCAAAGTCTCTCTTGGTTCATCACGTCACTCACGTTTACCACATCTCTTTCTCCAAAACTTCTCACCTCTTACAGGACAATGAAAAAAGAAAACTGTAGGCATACTGCTGAGTCAAAAGGTTCACTTCTCCTCTTAGGAAAATCGATATAGTTCCTCCACTGCATTTCTCAATTGTATAGTCTAGTCACTCATCCACACATCACCACCCCAAAATCTGTCTGCTCATTAGAAGATACATTTGTGACTATTGCTTCTTGAAGGTTCTGACAAAGACAAATTTAACAGAAGGCATCACAGAGTAAATATAGTGATATTAGGGAAGGAAAGTCTGCTTCCGATCTCAGCCTCCCAGAATGCTATATTAAAGATTTAAATGGAGCAAGGGCAATGGCTTTAGCTTCACAAAGAAATTATTACACATTTGCAAAATGAAACAAAATTCTGATTGGTAGGGAAAAGAGCTGTTGCATTAGGAGAGATATGATCAGTTCTTTGCAATTCATGATTGTTCAGCGCTTTTCATTATAGAAGCTTGCAACCAGTTGCCCAAGCCAAGTCCACAAGAGGGCAACCAATAGCCCTGTGGAGAACTTCAGAAGACAAAACTGTTCTACAAACTGATAACTTAAGCCAGGATTGTATATCTGAAACTTGGACCCAAGTGTGGAATGAAAGGACAGGAAGGAACTTGCTACTGGAAGGGTTCAACACAACAGACAACAAGATATGACTGTGACCTCATGCCTAAACAGAAAGAAGTCTCTGAAGATGATGCATCCTGGGAGAACAGAAAGAATCAGAATGCTGAAGGTCCCCGAGAAACATGTCAACTATGACACACCAACAGTATCTTACCGCTTCGAAGGTTATGAAAGCCTGCAATCAAGCAAAGATCTCCAAGTGCCTTTTTATCCTGCTTGTAAATTTTTCAAGGTAGAAGCTATCTAGATAAAAATGAGAAAAGAGAGGCAGAAGAAGAAATGCCAAATGAGATCCAGGATGGGCAGACTTGTTATGCTAAACCAAATCCTACTACTCCATTCTTCTGTCAGAAACCTTGCAATGAGGAATCTTTTTGCCTGGACATCTTCCAGTCACTCAGAAAAGATTACAGAGCCAGGTCTATATACCTGCACAGCCCAATTCTATCCCCACACAGATCTGGGGCTTCTCACATCCAGTTAATGTGAGAAGCCCGAATTGCTCACCTAGAGCTGAAAGCAAATAACAGGCTGGCTAACATGCAGAGGCCATTTGTCCATGCAGACTGGGCAGCCTGGCACCGATCAATCCTGGAGAACCAATGACTTGCCCTGCTGCCTTGGAAGCGACAGCATAGGGAAACCCGTTGGCTGAGACTATAAAAGCAAATAAGAATAGAAAGGTCACTGCCTACCTGTTGTTTCCTCAGCTGGACACCTTTCCACCACAGGCACACGGTATCTGAAGATTATTTTGTCTCACTACTAAAAGCCTCCACTTCTTCAACAGCCTGTACCCAAACTGGCAAGCAGACCACGACCGAGCTGCAGGTGCAGGCTCCTGACGTGACGGATTATTAGGTTTCCTCTGGTTTGTTTTCCATCTCAGCACTACGTAACGCTACCAATTAAGGGCTAAATTTATAACGGATGCATTTTTTTTCTGAAAAGAAATTTACTCAACACTTCTCACTTGTAATGTGATTATTTTTTCTTACAGTGTCCTAAAGTGCTTTACAAAATTCAAAATTACAGCTAGCTCCAAGACAGCAACAAAATATTGAAACCTATTCCAAGCAGCAAGGCATGAACTACCAATTACCATAAAAAACAATTTATTTAATATGTCAAAACTAATTGTAGTAGCCCACCCAACATGTCCAAATAAATAACTAAAAGCTGAATTTAGGAGCATGAGGTAATCAAATTCTCTGTGGCTTATGAAATGCATATGGAATATTTTAAAATATATCCTGCTGTTATTTCAAAAGCAGGGAGTCTTCACATAAGGAGTAAGCTATTTCTGAAAGTATGAATGTATATGTATGTGAAAGGAGAGGAAAGGATGGAGAAAGAATAATTCATCGTTTATTTTCAGTCCTAAATTATAGAAATTTAGATACAGCTTAGACACCAAGCATTCTACTTCTTCTCTTTCCCCAGTAAAACAGAAGTTTGGGACCTAAGAAAAAGGTGGGAGAACACGTCTGAGCCTCTGTTACTACACCAACACGCACCTAGTTGCACCAAGGAACTTCAAATACTCTTTGAAGTGACATAGAGCTGTGGCTCTATGCAGAAAACATTTTATACAGTGAATAGTTAACTATGAATTTAATTCTCACATCTTCTATTTTTGCTGTGGAGTATCACTCACACAAGTCAATTCTCATTCTCAATCTGGTGTATGATTTTGGATCAACAGACCGATTGTTGTTTCCAACAATTCAAATAGTTTTTAAAAGGTGTTTTTCTGTAGTGCAAAGAAATGAAATTACAATGTCAAAACCATAGCAAAAGTCAGAATTTGACAGAGTGGTGGTATTGAGTCTCATGATCCATCTGAACCTTTCTTATAGTAAGTCACACTATTGAAAAAGACAACAGGCAGGGCAGACACATAAGATTATGCTGATGTAGCTCATGGTTAAATGATGTTTTACAAAGTAGGCAGTCTTTAGATTCATGTTTTGTGAGGTTTTTAAGTAATACAGATGTGATCATGATTGCTGAAACACCAAATTTTGTGGCTCTACACTTCACCAAGCTCTACAGGTCAAGCTTACATTTTTCCATCCTTACCAGTACTGCCAGACCTTTTTCTCTCCTAACCTATGGTCAGGTTCTAGATGCATTCTGAGCACACTGAGATTTCTACATATGTTTCTTTCAGATTTTCGTACAGGTTTCCATTAGAGGCACGTAATAATATTTATATCAAGATCATAGCAAGAGATGAACACAACATTGACCCTTCATTATGCTCTGGTAATATCCCTCTTCTACTACTCAGATGCGTTGAAGTCAACAGTCTGTTCAAGCGCATTTTCACTGCTTCTCAATAACCCAAATCCTGAAGCTGACCCAAGAGCATCAAGTGAACTAAATGTCTTCTGAATAGGCTAACTGATTGAGAAGAGATATACACCTTATATGGTCATTAATTGGACTATTTTAAAATTTTAAATGCCCAGAATCACAGGTAAGATTGTAATTTTGAGAATGAAACAGGAAAAGATGATACCATTAGGTGTGGCCAGTTTCTGTGAGCATGTGAAAAGGTATCTCAACTATTTTTAATAACTTTTGTTATTATTTTTGACAGAAATTGCTGTTGTTACTGATTCAGGAAATGGCCTCTTCAAGACTGCAAAAACCTGCTTCTCTTCAAATCTTTTCTGTAATATTTCTGTCTAATTTCTTGGGAAGTTGCATTTTACGTTACAGTCTGAATGTTTTCTAAGAGACCAGTATGAAGCAGTTACTCATTATTTCCTTATGTTCCTAATTTATCTTTTTTTGTTGTTGTTGTAACAGAATATAGAACTGAAGTAACCTGATTTTAACTATAAGACTCTTTTTAGGGTTGCTTTCTTTCAAATTATCATCAGCATAATGTTGGGAAAAAAAAAACCACCACCAAACACCCAACCATTTATGCAATGCTGTTGGCTTAGAAGAGTAAGCATATGGAACAGGCTACTCATTCAGGAGGTTGTCTTTGTGCCAGTGCATGATGCAGGCAAGAAGAGACAAAACTGGCTTTTCCCTTCTCTTTCCAACAATAAATTGGTATCTGATCCTCTTTGTACAAGTCAGTATTTGCAACAATTCATGCCACCAAACTAGTTGCTCTCACTATGTAAAAGCAAATCCTTGATACTCCATGCAGATAAGATTGTATTTTAAGAATACGAAAGAAAAACACACAACATATCAGTGGGTTTAATTGACTCAAATCCAGAGTTGCATTAAAGACTTCTTAATCATCCACTACAAAAGAGAATTAATAGTTTTAAAACAAGTATTACACATAATAAACCTTGACAGCAAGAGATCTGTAAGCAAACTCATTGCTAAAAGATCATACATTAATCACTGTTGTTTGGCTAGCTCTGTGCAAGTACCTAAGACGGCAAGCTGGGATTCATTAGCTGACATTACTTCTACTAAGCTGTGGTTACTGTTAACCTATCTGGCAGAAACAATATAAAAAAGATCAAATGTCAGCAATTTAAAAAGAGATTCACAAAAAGAGTATTACAGAAAGAGAATATTAAAGAAATAACACTACAGTCCTTTTTCCTCTTAGCAAACACTGACATAGCTCTAAATAAAGAGAGTCAGGGAACTCTGAAGGACAATACAGATCACTCAGAGGGCTGGGTTCTTTCAAAAAGCACTTGCTTTGATACAAACACAAATGAATGCATTTGTATTTTTCAAGTACCAAGGGCTACTCTTAGAATGTGGAAGTGCTGCCATGAAAATCAGTATTTTAGAAGCTTACATGGGAGGGCTAAGAAAGAGATCTATGATTTCAGGAATGATGTGGGGGAGGTGAGGTGATCCTCTATCAGATGCTGCAGAGGAAGTCAAACAGAAGTAGCAGATGGCACAGTGAAAACAAAGGGTATGCCTTGCCACGTATCCACATCCACAGTTAAGCCAAGATAACTTATCAAAGTAAAAGGTTTCCTTGTGTTCAGAAAAGTGACTGGACAAAAGGACTGGAAGAGAGATTCAGAGAGATCTAAAAAATACGGCATTGCAACTCCTTGGCTGAGCCATAGACTGCTCTAAAAATTACTGTGAGTGCTCTGCTCACCTTTCTCCAGGATCTGCCCCAGAGCATTCTCAAGGTCTTTGAGAGACCTTGGACCACATGAAGCTTTAGCTCAACCCTGAAAGGGCCTTTACATGTTCATACATGATAACAGTCACAAGAAATGAGTAATTTTTAAGTTTAATGCGACGTCGTATTAAAAAAATTGCTGCCACATCCTTAGGCAAAGAGAAGAAACAATAAATTTACTTTCGTATGTGCTATTGGAAAGATTAACCCTACAACCTGTATGCAGCAATGAAGTCCATTTTTAAGAGGTAACAGAATGGCACGGATGTCAAGAAAAAAAATAAATAAACGGATAGAGAAAATATTTTTCAGTGACAGACTTAAAAAGCTTAATCTGTTTAGCTTATCAAAAGTTTGGAAAATGACTTGACTGGCGTGTAAGTATCTCTATGGAGAAAATCACAGAACCACAGAATCGTAGGGGTTGGAAGGAACCTCTAGGGATCATCGAGTCCAACCCCCCTGCCAAAGCAGGTTCCCTACAGCAGGTCGCACAGGTAGGCATCCAGGCAGGTCTTGAATATCTCCAGAGAAGGAGACTCCACCACCTCCCTGGGCAGCCTGTTCCAGTGCTCCGTCACCTCACTGTAAAGAAGTTCTTGCGCACATTTGTGCAGAACTTCCTATGCTGCAGCTTATGTTCGTTTCCCCTTGTCCTGTCTCCACTCATCACTGGAAAGAGACTGGCCTCACCACGATGGCACCCACACCTCTAATCCAGAAACCTGGATTAGATCCCCTCTCAGTCGTCTTTTAAGGCCCAGTTCACTCAGCCTTTCCTCATAGGGGAGATGCTCCAGGCCCTTCACCATTTTTGTGACCCTAAGCTGGACTCTTTCCAAGAGATCCCTGTCTTTTTTGTACTGGGGAGCCCAGAACTGGACGCAGTACTCCAGATGAGGCCTCACCAGGGCAGAGTAGAGGGGGAGGATTACCTCCCTCGACCTGCTGGCCACGCTCTTTTTAATGCACCCCAGTAAGCCATTGGCCCTCTTGGCCACAAGGGCACACTGCTGGCTCATGGCCAACCTGTCATCCACCAGGACACCCAGGTCCCTCTCAGCAGAGCTCCCCTCCAGCAGGTCATCCCCCAGCCTTTATTGGTGCATGCAATTATTCCTCCCCAGGTGCAAGACTCTACACTTGCTTTTGTTGAACCTCATCCGGTTTCTTACTGCCCAGCTCTCCAGCCTGTCCAGGTCTCACTGGATGGCAGCACAGCCTTCAGGCGTGTCAGCCAATCCTCCCAGCTTCGTATCATCAGCAAACTTGCTGAGGGTGGCCACTATCCCCTCATCAAGGTCATTGATGAAGATGTTGAACAAGACCAGACCCAGCACAAACCCCTGGGGGACACCAGAAAATGAAGAATAATAAAGGACTCTTTAATTTAGTGGAGAAACACGTTAATAAAAGTAATGACTTTAAGTTGGAGCAGGAGAAGTTCAAATTAAGAGGGTGGATAAAGCACTGCCATAGAAGGGGCAGGAAAGAGGACTGCTTCTGTTTGACCTCTCCATATAACTGGTGCCTTGCTGTAATTGAAAACAAGTTGTTGGGCACAATATATTAGCAAGGATTGACAGATAAGTTTCCAGAGCACTTGGGAAATCAGACTGACTGGCATCTTTTCACTGAAGACGTTTATAAATTCTATGGACTCAAAGATACTACTTGCATTACTCCCAGTGATTACTGGGAGAAAAGGGAAAGAGTGGTATAGGGCACCTGCTTTGGCAGGGGGGTTGGACTCGATGATCTCTGGAGGTCTTCCAACCCCTACAGTTCTGTGATTCTGTGATTCTGTGTGGTGAGCTGGGGCTTAGCAAGGGATAAAAGAAAGGTCTGTTGCCACAATTAGGGAGGGTGACAAAAAGGAGCACCCAGCAGATGTGAAGGGCGAACCTGGGAACCTGGGAGGATGACAAATGAAGGCTGGAAAAGCTGAATGCATACATAACTCCAACAACAGCAAAGTGACGCAAGTTGTCCATGACAGGAGTGGATTCAGTGACAGAAGTGGATTCAACCCTTCCCAGCCTTCAGTACTTCCTTTCGCCTCAGCCACCTTCCAAAGATAAACAGCAGAGGAGGACAGGAGTTTGGGTAACGTGTACTCATAAAGATGTCCATGAGAGACAGAGAAGACAAAGACAAAACATTAAGCATAAAACAAGAACAGAAATTATGGCTTTTCTAGATCTCATAGACATAAAATAGATGACAGCTGAGTTGTTTTGGAAAAGCAAGAAGTCTCTGGCAGGGATCTAATTTTATTGGGTCAAAATAGCCGTTAACAAAGAGTTGTCTACAGAAAAGGAGATTATTTCCCAACGATTTTGCTTAAACGTATGGCTTTGTAAGGAGACATTAAATATATACACATTTGCTTGTATTTAATATAAAAGACGGGAGATATCCAACCAGATGTCTGTAAGAACTAAGAGTTTTTCCATTTTCTCAGACTTAGAGGTTTTCATAAAACTGATTCACTGCTCACTATCTCACATATTTACTCATTTGGCAGACTAGTTTCCCCAAAAGGCTATTTCAATTCAACAATGCCTGTACAGCAGAGACAAAAGCTGGTAAACAGGGAACGATGGATGTGTGCTAATATAAGACAGTATGAGAAAGGAATGGCAAACACCTCATGCAGGCTTCCTCAGAACAAATAGGAGAATATAAAAATATTCATTACCTACAAAGGAAGAAGGCAGCATCGAAAAGCAAATGGGAGTTGAAGAAAGCCAACGAGGGCAGTCTGAAGATAGAGCTGACATGGAAGCAGAGATGGATGTATCCACTCTGAACTTGCAGCACAGAACAGAGATGCCTTCTTTCAGAAGGAAAAAGCTGCATGTTCATCCCTAGTTCACACAGGAGGCAAAAGAGGAAAACAGTTTGTGCCTCTTGTGAGCAGAACGCGGGCCTTAAAGCGCTGCTGCTGCCACAGCTGAGTGAAACCTAAATTACATCCTCTCACACCATGACTATGCTGTGCTTCTGATATTGTTTTTTATCATTTTGAATAACTACATCCAGTGGATCTCCCAGCAGGCTGGTCTGCAAACCGAGAGACTTCCCTGAAAGCTATTTTCTTCATTTTCTTTTTTTCAGTGTAGTCATACCACGTGGAGTTAGTTTCCCATGCAACTCTGAAGAACTATCAACAACTCAGCAGTGAGCAGGAGTGAACTGTATAGCATACAAGTCGTTCCCCCAGACCATTACATTTGCTGAAACTTTGCTGTGTCAATTAGACGCTGCTAGATTCTGGATTTAGAGAATCACTGAGGTTGGCAGAGATCTCAGTTCAACCCTATCATCTCATTGTCCAGCTCATTAATGAGGAGGTAAACCAGTACCGGCCGTAAGTTCAAGCACTGGAGCGAGCCCCAAATGGCTGATCTCCACATAGACTTTGTGCCATTGATCACAATCTATGCTTAGCATTTCTGCCAGTTTTCATTCTATCCCACTTTCCATTTTTCCAACCTATACTTTATCAGTTTGTCTATGAAAGTATTATTTGAAATTGTCATAAAGTTCAGTGTAGCATTCCTGTTATTCTTCCCACCTCCTCAGGATCCTGAACTCCATCATCTCATGGTCTCTGCAGCCAAGCTCACCCCCAACTTTAACACATTTGACTAATACTTCCTTGTTTAAAGGGTCAGATCCAAGGAGATCATGCACTCCCATCAGCTCCTTGATCATGCTCCTTGTATCTGGAAGCTGATATTAAAGCCCCCCAGAAGCCTCCTGAATTTCTTATGCCTTACTCTGTTGTCCCTCCAGCAGTTATTGGGATGGTTGGAGTCCCCCATGAGGATTCTCAACAGCATGTATAAGGATTCTTTTCTGAAGGTGGTCTTGTTTGCCTCCTTCTTAACAGGAAGCTCAGAGAGGGAAACTCAGCACAATTTGCCCTGTGCTGGTCTGTGCTTTAAGCATCAGCTCCCAGCTGGTCCACCATCAGTTTGTGTTTACATTCTTCTGTCTAAACCTTCTGCACTACTTACGTGTTGGTTTATGTTTGCTATCAAAATAGGAGAATGACAAAGTGTTCTGGCTTATCTTTTCTGTTTACTCTGCTGCTTCCTCACTACCCTTGCAGGCACCATGCTTACCTGGCATAAGCTTCAAATGGAAAACAAAAGTAAAAGTAGAAAAGGCTGCATTAAGAAAATATCTATGCTGAAAATGTTTGTTGGCCATTGATATTTCAGGGTTCTCCCCGATCCTACTCAAGTTCTTTCTTTCGCATCTCTCAAGCTAAAAGCATGTTTTAGAGCTTCTTTATTTTCCACTGGTTTGGGAAAATCTGCAAATAAAGTGTTGTTTTAACAGTTTGCACGAAAACATAACAGTGACTAAGATCTATTACACTTCATTTCCAGCCCAAACACCTAGAGAATTAGCTAAATGTGCACAATTTACCTCCTACGTAAATGAAGATTATGGTTAACTCTGTTGAAGTCAATGCAGTTAAGGCAGTGGAATGTAAGATAAACTGAAGCAAAATATAAAGCCCTCATTTAAAATGCAGGTAACACATAAAATGAAAGTAAACAAATCACAGGCTTTATGCTGAAGAGCATTATCACCTAGATGATGAAAAGTAGAGTACGTGTGTGCTGATTAGTAGTATTAACAATTAGAATCTGGTCTAAAATAAATGCTTTTTATATGTCAAAGTTATTAAATTTTGTTAAATATACATATAACATATATATACACATACATATTTTGTTCAATAAAATAGTGTTAAAATGTGTATCAGAAATTCATGCCATTTTTATTATATCATTGAAAATTAAGGTTATAAATCTATCATTTTTTCTTGTAGGAAAATCTGTAGGACACAGAAGTTGAATATTAAATATTAGGTTGCCTTCAAGGCTGTAGCTCCAATATTCTATCCTAAAAGGTGCAAAAAAGGTCAAATGTTCATCTGAAACAAGAGACTGAGAGACCTTGCATGCCTTTTTTAAGGTATTTTCACCTAAACAAAACAAACTGGTGCCAATTAAAAGAGATGAACTGCAGAAAGAATCAGCTGTTCATACAGGAAGCTTGACAGCGAAGTGAGTGCATTCTGAGCAAGGAATGAAATTATGTCTGTGGTTAATAGAAAACACTGTAAATCTTACTAAGCAGGAAGTCTAAAGAGGGTTTTCTCTCATTTTTGTACCTAAGAGTCTGAAAATCATTGCGTTATTAGATTACATTACAGAAAGGTAGACATTCAGTATCTCAACCTCATCCATGGGGAAAAGAATTTGTTGAAGATGATGATTTATAATACAAAAGCCACCAAAGCCAAGTCCTATAATTGGAGAAAAAGGACAGTTCAGCCTTGTGTTGGGCTAACAGATGTTAGCCCAGGGAACTCAGACATCGAGTTCAATGCGCATTAAAAAGCTTAGGAAAAAGCAGTGCTAGCCAGCCATAACTCAATTCCTTCCAGCACAGACACTAGAGGCGGTTTCAAGTGCTGGCTGCAATTGTTCACTTGCCATAGACTTCCAGTTTGCCCTTAATCACACAGAGCAGAGGTGTAAATGCTCACACCTAAAATAAGTGTTCACTCCTTGGTCCAGGGGGGACTGAGCAGCTGCATGAAAAGAAATGTATCACGAAGGCAGCTCTCAGTTTCAAGATTTAATGACTTAGCTGTAGTCAAGGATGTGGGAGAGCAAGGCTTCATTCCCTACTCTGCCACAGTACTCCTGCACACCTTGAGGCACACCATGAATCCTCTTCCCTTGCTTCTCAGCTGCACAGCAGAGATAAAAGTTCCTCCTTAATTTAGGAGAGCACTGTCAGCCAAAAATTCAGGGGTGTTCAGACATGACCATACTCTGAAAAGTCAAATCTGAAATTAATAAATTGAACAATGCATATGTATTTAAAACAGTGCTTAAACATATGCTAAACTTAGAGACTTGATTTAAATCACTAGGAGCTAATAAAAATATAGGAGTAATTTGATTTCTCCATATTCTCATTAACTGTCCAACACACAGATAAACTTCTTGAATACAGCCAAAGAATGTTCATTAATTCTGGAAGATATGCAATTACCAAAGAAAAAATGTCCAGGAATTATGAGTTGAACTCCCAAACTAGTCTGAATGAGTGCAAAAAGAAACAGGAACTTCAGAGATGGTAAAAACAGCCATGATGACTTCACAGAATTTTGGTACCAATATTCATATTGTTCTCTAAACTGTAAGCCAATTTACCACATCAGAGTACCACAAAGTTCCCCAGCATTTCGTAACTAAAGCAAACTGAGTGTAAGCTCTACTGTGACTCACTTGGATGAAGCAGGAAAAAAAGATCTCAGACAAATTACATTCTCTAAACTATCAATCTATCATAACCAATCTGGGTTTTTTTCAGTTGTTGAAGGATAGCCTCAGCAACCAGAGATCGAAACAGGGACAGTTACATTTTTTTATACCTGCTCTCCACTGCTGAAATTTAATCTCATACACTACATGCCAGCCGTGAAGGCATTAGAGAGCTTTGTGTCCATCACTTTTTAATCACTTGCCGGTTGGACTTTTAACCTCTTGTAGTCAAAAACAAACATTGATTTTATCTTAGCAACATTTTGGGGCTTTTTTTTTCTCCCTTTTGGCTGATTCCTATATATCAGCAAACATCCACTGCCAAGGTATTTGTCTGATAGCCTTGGTATCCTACCAGTTGTTTCATCCATTTTCAATGCTACACTTTGCTTTTGGCTAACAGTGCCATTTCCTAAAGCTCTCTGCAGCATCTCACACACACAGAATGGGGAGAAATGCATACACTTTCATCAATGATAAGCAAGCAAAGAAACCTTAACCACACTGTTAGGCTGCTTGAGGCTGTGAAAAGGGCTCACAGATTTTTACTTACTATCACTACAGTAAGCATTACCCAATATCCTACACTCAGCATCTACCACCAGAGCCACATAACATTTAACACTGTTTGTAATACAACAGTTCAAGTGCAGGATGTCACGTTATTGAACAATCTCAGTGAGGTTTTCTGTTGAAAGCGCTGCTGAAATCAGAGAGGAGTCTCAGCTCTCCGTCTGGGATGCTACAAGGATGACACCTGTTCAACAAGCTCCTTTATTGTCAGAATATGGCACAACACTGTGTTTGTTATTTCAATAAAACCCATCCTTGGTTAGCTGCATAAGAACAGAAAAAAAAAAAAGGCCAAACCTTCTGTAATACCACCCCTTCTCAATAAAATGTTCTTAGCTGAGAAGTAGTAATGGCTTTTTGTTGTCTTCAATTTCTCTTCAAGCTCCTCTTGGTTTTCATTACCCAGTCTTTGACAATATGAGACTTACTGTGATTGATACAACTTAATAGGTTTCCTGTCAGCTCTGGTGAATTACTGACATGCATGAAAAATTCCTCTGTACCATTAATGTCACAGACACTTGGTTACAATTATTATTATATTTTAAAGGAGGCACGATAAGCTGTTGGATGTAGTGTATGTACATTGCATAAAATCATGTTGATTGCTTTCTATATGTTCTACAAGGCTTATTTTCCTCTTCCGTGTCACTCTCATCACTGAAGGCAACAGATTGTCTCCTTATTAACAAAAGGTCTGAATCATCCAATGGAATAGTCTTGAAGAGTCAGCAATCCTGCAAGAGCTTTTGTAACGATCCATCCAGTTTCTATTCCTAAACTGCAAATGCTGCTTCTCTAAGAGTTTATCTGAGAGATAATAATGATAATTATGAAACAAGTTTTAATATACTATCTTAGGATAAGTGGGGAATTCGAATATAATTCTGAAAAGAATTATACCCCTGAATCAAGAATGAAAATGTCCTGGTAATGGCACCTATAAAACATCTTCCCATGTGAATGTACAGACTTACTAGCCTTCCTTCAGTTCTCATTCACATCCCTGTAGTTCCTACATCACTTTTCTTTGCTACATTCACCTTACTTTCAGACACAGATGGAGACTGTAACTACTCCAGGTGCCAGGTGAGAAGTTATTTTCCTCCTAGATCAACCACAAAATGGAAGAAAACTTGGAGGGAAAAGTGCTATGCGTGTACATGCACTGAGCAAAACCAAAATGAAAAAAGAACGGAATGTCATGGCCCGCTCATTCATAATACACGAATACATATGGCTTTTTCTAGAGCACTGCTAAGGCACTTCTCACCACGGTACTCAGCGTCAAGGCAAACACCACCAAATCACACTGTCTGCATAAGAACAGGTGTTCCTCACAAACAGCAATGAACGGTTTTGCTTCACTGAACAATATCTCAAAAGGTCATGCAAAGAAACAATGACTTGTACTCATGTAATGGTCATTCACAACCTCTGTTTCCCTTTTTGGCCCCGACAATTCTTGGATTTGCGTGTTTTGCTTCAAATGCGAACATAACACTATGTAACACTAAAATGCTCAGTGATGTAAATCAACATATTCCCTTGGAATTCCCTTAGAGTCACAACATTCTTCAAAGCTGAAGAAAAATAACATAAAACTGACTATGACTGGCTCTGTAGCATGGCCAGTCGTCTGATTAGTGCATTCCAAGCAGAACTCCGTCATGTCAGAAAGACTTCGCCCCCTCACAATTTTATTTCTATGACAACCAAGCCTGCAGTTAACCCTTCCAGTCATCTGCTCAAAGTGATTACTTAGCACTCATTTTCACTTCCTTAATATTAAGTCAGCCACATGCTGCAGATAAATTGATCTGCTTTGCTCCACAACTGATTAATTCCAACTGCTAGGTCATTGCTGTTACCATGTGTGTAAGCAAGAACCTTGATTTTGCTCTCTTTTTCACAAGAACATGCAGAAGAGAAATATGCTGCTTTTTTCATGGTTTTTTCCCCCTTTTTTTTTTTTCAGAATAACATTTGGAAAAATAAAAAAATGATTAAATAGCCACAGTGTTGTCCCAACACAAATAAAGTCACTGTCCCAGGAGGCGTTCGTGAAACGTTTAGGTGTTGTACTGAGGGAGATGGTTTAGTGGGAAATATTGATGATAGGTGGGTGGTTGGACTGGATGATCTTGTAGGTCTTTTCTAACCTTGGTGATTCTGTGATTCTATCAAATAAAACTACCTTGTGCATTGCACAGGGAAGTAAAAAGATTTAACATCCAAGCCTCTCTTAAGCACCAAAGCTGCAGTGTGTCTATTCCAGAAGCGAAAAGAATGCCTGGAGACAAGGTTTCAGCAATGTCACAGAAGTGGAAAGAAAGCAGGGTGATTGTCAAGCACAGGAAGTCCTCCTTTCTGTGCTTCCCCACAGAAATACACACAATTAGTCACAAGTAAGGAAGCCCAGGAGCCCTTGTCAGCTTGACAACAAGTGGCTCTCAATATAGAGTTTACACCTGAAAAACTGAAAGAGAACTAAGGAAATCCCATACACAACCTATTGTGATATGCAGAACTTACTAGAAAGTTGAGAAAAACTGCTACATGCAAAGCATGGTTTTTCTGAGTCTTCCTACAGATGATCTCCAAACCTGCTTGCAAAGGAGTTTGATGTAGAGAAACATTAAGAATTAGCACAAAGCCATGTCATGATCCACCTCTATACTCTGAGTCCAATCATTGAGAAATTGGGTTCTTGAGAAGCTTGAGTGTCCATCTAGATTCAAACTCACTGAAGCAGCCTTAATTTTTACATTTCCCATTTCCTTGAGAATTTGACTCTGCATTCAATTTTAATTTTTCTGACTTAGATTCTCTCTGTGTCATTTTCAGAAATGAGAGAGCCACACACTGAATCTTTCTTTCTTTGGCTGTCCCACCACCAATATGCTTTAACAATGTATGAGAGAAAAGCTGACCAAGAAACTTGCTGTTGAAATTTATAGATATAGAAGTCTGGCTTTACCTCGAAAGAGCATGGAATATAAGAAACTGAAACCTTCCTTTTGTCTGCAGGAAGGAATGTGATCACATTTAGCAAAGGACCCTGCGTCCACTACACAGAACTTCCTAGCTGTGTATAAGTGAAATACTGCTCAGGTATATTTAATGACTGAGGATGACAGCTATGGTATATATTTAATATATTCAGTGACCAAGAAAACCTACCAAAGAGAGCACCTGAGCAGCAGTGCATTTTAGCAGACTAACACTCACTTGTAACTTGAAAGAAAGCAACTGAATTATGTCAGAACTACAAGATTTCAGAGTAAAAGACGTTGAAGTATTTATAATGTACTCGCGCATACACAGCGCGTTAAAGCAAGAGTTCAACCAGAGGAATAGAATTTGTGTTTCTTTTAAAACAACATCTAGAATTTGAGCTGTGCAAAAGCTTTTGGTGGTGGTGAGAACAGAAGCTGTCTGCTGACCACAAAGCAAAGCAGACACTTGTATTTTGTCACAGACACTCAGAATATTCTGACAGTTCCAAGATAGGAGCCCAAACCTTCTAATACTTGTTTCACTTCTCAGACTTAAATCTTTCTTGAATGTTTCTAATTAAATTAGTATGTTGTTTTTCCTACATTTGATTTGATTTAAATATTTGGAAATATACTTTTCAATGAAATATTAAGCCAGGATATTATTCATGTGAGAAGTCTGATACCTCATTTATCATGCAAAGCAGAAAGCTGCTTTTCTTTCCTACGAAGCAGTCTCAGAACATAAGATTTTAAAAATTATAGCTTGAAATTGGAAAGTCTGAGGTTTCTTCTTTCCCTGTTGACCTTAATGAATAAAACCTAAGTATTAATTTTAAAATTTGGTATCTGGAGTGCAGTCACCTTTTTTCTTTGGAGTACTGGCTCTGAAGATTGCTTTTTCATGGAAAAACTGTTAAAAATTCTAAAACATTGGTATATTAATTTTTCAGCAATCAAGCTGTAGTGAAAATAGCAACGAAAACTGACATTTGACAACAGTATCAACATAACATTATTTAGTGCTGACATTAAACAAGTAATATCTTTTGCTTCCACTGCACAGACATATTACATCCATCAAGAACTTTTCAGGTTCCCTATGCAGTCAAAATGCTAATTGAGTTTAGCAGTTACTGTGCACATCCTGATTTAATATTTGCTTTGACTTCAATACCTACAAACCCTACACTGGGTTATTAGAGCTGAAGTTCAAAGTACAGTGTGGTGTCAAAAGAGAGGAGGACAGAGGCCACAAGAGCCCAGTATCATGAAAATGAAGGATCTGATAGCAAGGGCATAGAAATGAGCTCATTTGGACCCAAGTTAAACATAAAACCCAGACGCAGAGACCATTTACCTTATGCAAGCTTAAATAAAAAGGTAATGAAATAACTTCTTCCCTGTACAAGCAAAGTCAGTTTCTCTGATTGTATTCTGCTCTCTGACTACTGCTATTATGCTATGTTAATATGCAATGCAGTATTTTTACACTATTTTGAAGACTCTGCGGGAGTCTGGTAGTAAATATTTCATTTTATAGAAGGCAACAGTTACAAAAGGATGGCAAGGCAAGCACTCCAGACATCACAATAAGACAGAAGCATCTATTAAGGTAATTGCTTCATTCTCAGGATGCTACAGTATGTTAATGTTTTCCAACGAAAATGTGAAGTCTCAGCCCAAACACAGCATGAAAATACAGAGCACAGCCCCAGCTGCTCAAAAAACAGCATAAATAGGATTCTGCTTAGGTGTCAGCAGAATCAGCGTGCTTTGAGTTGCAACAGTTTGCTTGTTGATCTCAAAAAGCTCTCAAAAGGTGGGTGTAAGAGTAATTCTGGAGAGTCAGAGTACAGCTCATACAGTATTAGAGGAGTGCTAGGGAAGAAGATTTTGCATTTGGTCTAAGCACCCATTCTTTTTTTTTTCCCTATAATCAGTGTTCATGGAGAGAAAACAGTCATACACTGAAGATGAGAGTGTCTAACCATTTCAGGTAATCTGACATACAAAGTATTACCAGTGTTTCTTCAGTAGGCTTCAAATAAAAGAAAGCAGCCTGAAGCCAGAGACATGCTAATTAAAGTACTTAAGGAAGACTGAAGAAGGAAAAATGCTATACCCAGTCTCTCACTGCCAGCTCTTAGAACACTGCCCAGCCACAAGAAAGTGGAGATAAAATCCCAGTGTTGACCAGTGGAAGAAGCTAGGGCTGGCTGAGGGTGGGATAAAGGATGAGTTGTATTTTGTGGAAAGGTGGAGAAGGCAGAGATAAAACCCATCCTGAACTGAACAAAGGAGTCAATTTAAAATCAAAGAGAAACAGCGAACACTGGTGCTACTTTGAAAAACTTTCCAACCTTTAACTGGGAAGGGGAGAGCCATGGGAAATCCTGTAACCCGAATAAACCCGAATACCCACATTTGTTACAATGAGAAATTCAAATCCAGCTCATTAAATTAATTTGCCTCAGGCCGGTCAGAAGTCTTTATGGTTTTTATATCTACTTTTCATTCCACAGATCATCTTGCTTTCTTTCCTTTAGGAAAAAGGCAGCAACAAAAGGACAATGCAAGGAGTTTAAAATTCTGATCACTGAGTCATAGAATTGCTCTGGTTTGGAAAAAACCTTCAAGATCATCAAGTCCAACTTCAGCCTTACTAAACTACCCTAACTCCTGAAACCACTGTTATTTTTCATCACACCCACTTAGATTAACACTTTGTTCGGGATGCAGTTTCCAAACAATACACTTGAAACAATCTTCCACTGAAATATTTAAGGTCACTTTTGGTCTTCTTTGCAACTGGAATGAAACATCAAATACAAAACAAAGCACAGAAAACCTTCTCTTTTTAACCAGAGCCATCCTCACCATTCAGAGACATAAATGCAGAGGGGATGCATTTCATTTCTCCATTTCTCCATTCATTTTCTCCAAAAAAAGCAAAGGATAAGGGATTTTTTAACTTTGAAAATAACTCAAAATTACACTTCAGTGGCTCATTTTTGAACTGTGCCTTCATGACATTCTTTCCTTTCCTGGTATTTTCAGAATACATTAGCTCAGCAGTATCTGTAGTTTACAGTAGCAATTAGCATCCTGGGGAGTCAGCCGCAAATAACAAATTCATAAACAAAGTAGAATTAATCAAGTGTAAAATTAAAAATAAGGAGGAGCTTGCATAATCTTAGAATGTCAGAGCAGCTCAGAGAAGCCCTTGCTCCAGGCAAGGATTAGTCTGTCAAAATAATGGTCAAATATTTAACCACACTTCTCTTTCCTTAATAGTTTTGAAAATTAATGAAAGTTAATTATATAATTAAATAGTAACAATATTATGGCCTGTCTAGCAATTAAATTAGAACCATAATCACCTCACTGAACTTCACGATGTCCTTGCAAGTTTTTCATTTCAGTTAAGAGAAGTTACAGAAAAACCAGAAATGCGTGGGCATGTTTCTTGTGAATAAAATCCCAAAGTCAAGGTGCTGTACGAAGGTCTTCTGCTATTGCTATTGCAGCAAATAAAAAATAGCCCATCTATTATTTTAAACACACAAGGTGGAATGGGGCAGCGCGTGAGGATAGAGCACAGAGCTGGTCTTACCCTCTGCTTGCTAAAACACGCACTTCATTAACTCCAAAACAAGGACACCCATAGTTTAACTGGGATTTTCTCAGACAGTGGCTCAGAGTCATGCCTCATTGCCACACGTAGGCTATCAGGCTTCTGCAGTCAAACTAAGATCCATGCGGCTTTTCTAAACTGCAGCAGAGAAAGAGGAAGGGCAGTGAGGAGGAGGCAGGGAGGAAGAATCCTCCTTAGGAAGGAAGCTTACAACAGAGCTCAGCATACAGCACAGAATAGCTGGATCCACAGAACTCCCATCTAGCTTCCCCAGAAAACCAGATTGAGAGATGCTTACCTATAAGCATCTATAAACTGTAGTATGTGAGGAAGAATCTCCATACTTCAGTACTTTCAGGAGCATATATGCAAGGATAAATCCATTAAAAAGAAGTCTGTTAGATCTGGGAAGTATACTGGGAGACTTGCTGTGATAAGTCTAATTTACTCAGGGACTGCTGAAATGCTGTCAAAGAGATAAACTTGAATAAATAAATAAATAAATGATTTATAAAAACAAAGAAAGAAACCAAAACACGCTAAAGTCAGATCAGGCAGAATCATCTCAGCTTGTCAGAAACACAGAAAACATTTCCTCTCTTGGAAACACTTCTACTCAAGAATCCTTTCAGACATAGAGGGAAATACATTCAGCTGCTCATAGCCTTAAACAGCAGCAAGATGAAACTGTTACTGAAGTACTGTGATTTGCTTTGCATTTCTATTTAAAACATCCTACGGAGAGGAACCATTACTTTCCTTACATTTGTTTAAAAAAAACCTATACCCTTTGTAGCTAAGGCTGGTCAAGAATCACGATGTTTCAGAATGGTAGAGCTCTACTGGGTTACCAGTTCCTTACTTGAAACTACTGAGAACAATTCTACAGTAGCAGATTTAACAGATACTGTCTTAAAAGAGAAAAATCAAAGCAGAATTTGTACATCATTTTTTTCCCCATGACCACTAAAACATTCACTAATTAGACCTCATAACACTCCTCCTGGCTAGGTAACAATTACCACTGCCATTTTACAGGTTGCTAATTGGTAAGATTCACTCACTCTTAGAACTGAAAAGATCTCTATCAGGTCATACCACGACTCAAAAGGACACATACCATTGGAACCTGAAGTGTCTCTGTCAATTGGGCAGAGAGAAGGAGCAATCAGATATGCATTTACGCTGATCAAAGGCAGAATTTTAAGAAACCTGCCCTGCTAGGCTGGATGGGCCACGATCTTTTCTCTTTGTAACACAGCAAAACTGCAGGCAAAAGAAACAATTTTCTACAAAGCCAATCCTAAGCATAACAGCACAGACGCTTTTCTGCCTTTTTTTTTTTTTTTTTTTTTCAGCTAATCCTCTGTATTTTGTGTGGTCTTCTTATTCGTAAGGCAGAGGGTACATTTTTCATCAACTGCAAGCTGAGAAGTGGATCCACGTACAACATGAAGAGAGCTCATGCCTTAACATACACGACTGCAGATGACTGATTTTAAATTATAATCAATGATAACAATAACCCTGCAGCTAAGTCCTGAAAACCAATGAGATATTTCCAAAGGGCTTTCATAAATTTTCATAAGGGGCATTTCTACCACTTAAACTAATACATAGCAAGGGATCAATGTTATAAGAGTTTCTGTATTTGACAAAGGAGATTTAAAAACCTTTCATTTGATTCTGCATTACTGTTCAACCTATTTGTATTCTCTCGGTTGTCATTGTCTGATAACATACAGCAATTAAATGAAAAAGGTCTGATTTATTTACGTATTTGCCATATTTTATTATTTCCCATTTTTGTGCAAAGTAGGCATCTTAGCAAGGTTCTTTTACAGGTTATTTATAAGCTAAAACAGAACTGAAGGAGAGCTATAAATCCATGTCAGTCAGGAGGAGGTATTTTAATTTCCCAGAGTCTTGGACTGACCAGGCCTGGTTTGCCAGGAAAACTCAGTACTGGGAAGGTGCTTTCATTCTTTGCTACAAAAATACCTCATTTTTCTTCTCACATTTCTTTCAGCTCTCATTCTCAATCTGCAAAGTCTTCAGAAAGCAAACTTGGGCTGATGGTCAGATTGGAAGCCTTAGAGATTCCAGAATATCTCACTGGAAAAAGGATAAAACCTCCTGTATTTTGTTAAAACAACCACCTTGTTGTTAAAACCATGGACTGCTCCATTTGGGACATGACCCAAGAAGCCAGCTGGAGTATCTCAGCCCTGGCAGGGAGCTCACTGGTGTGAGGCACATGCTCATGCTACCAGTTTGAGTGTCCCTGCTTCAGGCTGTCATCTTCTGGCCAAGTCTGTGATAAACATGGAGGCAGATTATAAATTAACTTGATATATTGTAGTGATAGAAATGTCATACATGGCAACACATTTGTTCTCCTTTGGCTATGTCTCCCAACTTCTCTACCTTCCTCCTATCACATGTTTACTCTATTTATTCTCCTCCATATGTTTCTATACAGTGAAGTACATATAAAATAAGAAGTACAAAAAGAAGAGACATCTCTCCATAAGACCGAATTTTGTTGTGATGCTCTCATTCTTGTAAACATTTGGGGAAACAGATTTTATGAACAGGTTCCATTAACAATAATGGGACAAGTTTCAAAAGTAACACAAGCTGGTGTACTTCAGAAGTGCAAAGGCTTCAATTACACGCTTCAGGCATTTTTTTCTTTGCTCTGCAGTAAGTCCACTAATCTAAAGAGTAAAATCCACAGCCTTCTGGTCTGCTTCTCAGTGTAACACAGTGGCCTTTGCCTAGTTCCAAAGTGACAAGTGCCTACACTATAAATCTCTGCCCAGGCACACTGATGACAAGTGTTGAAGGAAAAAAATACACCATACTGCAGTCTCAGTTCTTTTCTTTCTGACGCTGCTGGTTGATTACCTCTGTGCTGTGCTCATTTCAGTAGACAAAAAAATCAATGTGAAAAAGCAAATTTCATTTGATAAAAGAGGTTTGCCAACTATCAGCACACTCCAATTTAGTTAGTTTTTTCAGTGGTATGAAACAAGACATTGTCCATGGTAAGTTTTAGCTTGATTCTCATTAGGGAAATATTTTTGCACCTCAAGAATATTTTGCGCCTTACGAAGGAGTAAGTAGGTATCTACAAGCATAGGGGTTCCTCCAGCCAATGGAAAAGATAGCACAGGGGCTTCTTGGACCACCTGAGGATGTTGCAAGCTCCTCTTTGTATCACTTACCAAAAACACACAACAGCAAAGCCAAACTACAGTGTCATAGACATTGTTTTAGACTTGAAGTCTGTAGAAGATCCCTCCAATACATGATCTGAGAGTAAAAGTGTACTGATACAGTTTTTAAGTGACAGGATTAAAATGCCACTCTGATCACAATTTGAAGCTCAAGGTTATTAACATTTGTTTTGATCTGGACCAAATATCTGACAGATTTACCACAGGAGAGAGCTGAAGGCTGCTCCCAGATGAACCCTCACCATTCCTGGGACCCCACATATGAGATTCTCATTAAGCTGACATTGATAGAATGAATTTTCTCATAATATGGGGAGGCATGAAAGGTTCTCAATATTTAATATCTGTTAGCATGAAGGAAGTAGGCACTGGTACAGACTGCCCAGGGAAGCGGTGGAGTCCCCATTCCGTAGAGGCTTTCAAGAAAAGGGCAGACATGGCACTGAGGGACATGGTTAGAGGGCATGGTGGTGATGAACTGATGGCTGAACTTGATTATCTTAGTGGTCTTTTCCAAACTTTACGATTCTATAATCCTAAGTGGAAAAAGCACAAAAAGCCAACTTCTGCTGGGTGAAAAGAAGCTCACCTATCGCAAACAAAGCACATACTTGAAACCCTGCTCTGTAATGCAGCCATGACAGCTTCAGCATGATATTTTTTCTTCAGACTTGTTCAGAAATCTGCAGTTGGATTTGTCTTTCCATGCTTGCTGCAGACTATACAACGTAGAAAAGCAAGCACTGATTAAAGGCCTATTTCTTCCACTCAGTTGCATGTTTTAGATAACTCCTCCTGTGATAGGCTTGCTCTCATTGAGAGTTACTGATGCATTTCTAAAGACAACTTCTCATTTTGTGGGCACAATAAAGTGCTGAGTGTTAGTGAGTGTTTTCTCTGATCTCCTCAATATCACAATCGAATTCTGCCTTTAAAACCCACTGGGCACTGCTCCCTTCTCCCATCCCATGCTACAGTAGTATCCTTGCTATTATAAATATGTAGGGTGCTACTTACTTTTCATAACTTAGCTAGAAATTTAGTGAGACACAGGAATATATTGCCCAGAGATGTGGTGGATGCCCCATCCCTGGAGACATTGGAGTTCAGGCTGAACAGACTATGAGCAACTTGATCCAGCTGTAGATGCCCCTGTTCATTGCAGGGGAGATGGATTAGGTGGTCTTCAAAAGTTCTTTCCAATTCAAACAATTCTATCATTTCCCTTGATTTGTTTCTTCACAATTGTTCGGGACATGCAAATCCACTGAATTTTGCAAAAGCTGATATACCATATCTCTGCTTTACAAACACACATCTCAAGTACTTCCTTCTCCCTCTACTGATTTGAAGATTCTCACATATGAAATCAGAAGGTGCTGATTTGCTTTAATTGTTAGAAATTACTCAAGAGCCTCAAATACATTCTCATGTAACGAGAACAGTAGATGTATCGCAGCAACAAGGAGCCCGGCTGCAGCTCTCTCTTAGCAGGCATTGAGAAGGATTCAAACACATCCTGAGAATGAAGTAGATGTAGTAGTGCTTTTGATAATGAAAGGCTTTCCACAAGTCTGCTCAGTAAATTTCAGAAAGGAAATCACTGAAATTAACTTTCAGTTGCTTGGGCTGTATACTCTGTTACAAGCATTTTTAAACTCACTGATCTATTTTACATACAATTTCTATAGTTTTGCTCAAGGATGTTTCTCTGTGATTGCCCAGTCTTCCTTTACACTGATTTCTCCTTTCCCTTCCATCCTTGTATTTATCATTACCACACTTAATTCTTAAAGGCTGCTTTTCTTCACAAGAGCTAAATAAGAAAAATCTGAAAGGCTGAACCGTGGCAGATAATATAAATTTGGCAGACAATCTCCTTCTCCATCTGTATCTGCCAAAACTCAAAATACATCCCCAGTTATGACTTCATGTGCTACTGCTGATTTAGAAGAAGTGAAGTAATAATTTGTTCACTTGCATTTTAAGAAACATGAGGAATGGGACATTGGCATGGGTGCTTCCTTTCAACAGCAATTGCCAGTCATCTCAGCTGGCCAAACATGCTTTTTCCTCCCTATGAGGAGATAAAGAGATATCTCTTTGCTGGCCCCCTTTCTACAGAGCAAAGCACTACAAATCCAGATGAATCCTGTAACTTCCTAGCATTTTGTCAATTTTGAGCACCCTGCCAGTGATCAAAACCAAATGGTTTCCTAAGTACCTGCCTCAGTTCTTTTCTGCACTGTCACTCTATGTTTATTTTTATGACATTTAGCAAAGCAAAATCCTAAAACAAGCTCCTGATTGTGCTTCCCTATGCTAGCATTTTAATATAGGTAAAACAGACTGACTAGTCTCAGCTCAGTAGTACATATCAGAAAGCTTTTCTAGCCAGATTTCGCAAAGAATTCAATACAAACAGAAAGCTCTCATGACAAAGAAAGCTTGAGTTTGAACAACAAGGCAGAAAAAACTGCTAGTGTTATCCACGGGGAAGCATTCCTTTCTCTTGGTGCTCTCTAATGCACTGATAGATACCCACCATATAGGAACATTATACAGATGAATAAGTTCCAAAAGACAAGTGTTTTCATAGAAGAAATTTTATACCACAAATCATTTTCTTGTAGAGCCCTTGCCCCTGCACTGAGAGAGCACCGGTCAGGAGAGATGGATGTACCCTTGCTGTAGCAGGAAGGACAGGTCGAGTTGCTTCCTACAGTTTCTCATGTTGTGGCCTACAGGACTAACAGTGACATTATTTTCTATTGTCACCACCAAATTGCTGATAGTTTGCCTAGAAAACCTGTTAGACAATATACAGTTCAATATGCTTTCTCTTTTGCCATCTGCAAACTGTTCTGAGGTCCTAGAGAGTGTCCAAGAAGTGGAACAAAGCTGTGAAGGGTCTGGAGCACAAGTCTTATGAGGAGCTGCTGAGGGAACTGGGATTGTTCAGTCAGGTGAGGGCTCAGGGGAGACCTTATTGCTCTCTACATCTACCTGAAAGGAGCCTGTAGTGAGGTGGGGGTCGGCCGCTTCTTTCAGGTAACTTTGAAGGTATTCAAACTGTAGGTGTTGGTGTACTGTATAACCAAGGATAGAGCCTGAGCTGCAAGATTCATTTGTTTTTTATAAATATTAAAAAAAAAATTTTGTCTACCATTCTGTTCAGTAGATGAATAACTTCACCCAAAGTTCAAAAAAACATATATTAGTCTTCAGGCAGAAATCAGATGGAAAAAAAAAGTAATCCTTGGAGGAGAAATTCAGAAAGGTTTAATACAGCAGACAAAGAATTATGACAGGAAACATTCATGCAAGGTTAAATGTGAAGGTTTGGCAAAAGTTTTTGTAATCAGTGTGGATGTATTTAGGTAAAATTTAATTTTCCAGGGAAATCAAAAATGCCTCATTTTCAAAAGAAGCCTGAAGGAGACTGTATATGTACTAGAGATAACAGAGATTGTATTATGCACAGAAGGCAATACCTCTGGATATAAATGTATATAAACATGAAGTACAGATGCAATTCCACCAAATACCACCTCCCTAAACTACAAGACTCACCCCATTGAGAAATGTAGAGCATTTTTCGGGTATATATGGAAGGCTCTCATTATAGTAGGATTCAAAAATGTCCCTTCTGAGATGTTTTAAAAGATGGTTCTCACCTGCAAGGCGCTAAAGCGCTTCTTCTGGCCAGGCTTGAATAGTGCCATAAACTGCTTTGCAACATAGTACGTTGTGCCAGTAGGACATAAAGAGCTTCACAGCACAGCTTTGTAACCACACTTCTTCATAGCTCAGTCCATCTCTGTAGGTACAAGGCCGAATGCTTCAGCGCTTGGTTAGGAAGAACCATGAGTGCCTGCAGCTTTTCCTAATGTGCTTTTATTTTTCTCAAGGGAGGACCAAAAAAGCATTCACAGTAACTGAAGGGCCATTGTCAAATGCTGTTCAGTCCAAAGTTTACAAAAATTACAAGAGAAATCTAAATATTTTCATGTTTTATGAATTCTAAAATGAATAGTTATTAACTAGGTGTAAATTCAGGCATTCTCCGTTATTTCAAATGAAATACTGATACTGATAATTTCCTAACTCTTCCCTTTCAGAGGTATTTTCTAGCCCAGTTACTTTAAAAAGATTTTGTTTTTGTTTTTGTTTTTCATACCCCCTACAATTAACACTGAAACTCTTACCTATAATTTAAATTAAAGACGTGGAAAAATAGGAAGGCAACGGGTACTGTTTCAGATGCTAGCAAAAATATCTTGAAAATAACAGAGCATCCTCCAAACTATCAGCTGAGGAAGTGGTAGAAAATCAATTACAGGACCTCAGAAATACTTTAAAAATAAACACTAAGAAAGAAGTCAGCTCTCTGTGGGGGAGATGTAAAAGGTCAATTTTTGTTCCAGAGTCTCAAAAGTTCAGTTGTGAACAATTAACATGCCTCCAATAATTATCTACATTAATATCAACTCCACCCACACAAACATGGGGTTTCCCTCCCGTTAGTGTTCCAAGCTCCATGAGACTGCCAGCCACTTGGCTAGTGTATAGCCAAGATGTTATAATCACAATATAATTGTGTATAATCAATAGATATCAAGATGTTATAATCGCAATATAATCAAGAGAGTAAGGCAAAGCAGACAACGATCACAAAAAAAGAATAAGTGGAAGAGCTTACCCTTGGGTCGAGCTCACCAAAGGACACCAAAAGAGGGGATCTCCAGAAGAGATCCTTCCCCTCTGGTAGCCAGCTCTTAAATAGGTCCAGGAGGGATGGAGCCTGGCTCCACCCCTTCCGGCAGCACAGGTGAATTGCCTTCAGCTGTGCTCCTCTGGCTGACTCATGGCTCACCTCAGGTGATTAATCAGAGGTTCAGGCCGTGACTCAGCAGTTCCCATACAGCTAGGATGTGACCTGACAAGAGGCTTTGCTTACATCAGCCACACAACATACAGAGCACTCTGTATATGCAGGAATAGGACCAGCATGAAGAGCTAGGGCACTCACTCAGGATGAACAAGTCTGTATTTAATCCCACGTGCCACTAAGTTGTTTTACCTCCGTAGCATTTTAGAAGTCATATCTTTTTCTTTTTTTTTTTTAATTGTTGTTTTTGAGGAACATACAAACTGAATCAACACTTTCCCTTATTTTTAAGACAATTATTATTAGAAACAATTCTAACCACAAATTCACTGCTTCATGCAATTTACTTTCATTTGCACTGCCAGGCTCTTTCCATTGTTCTAATACCAGCAGTATGAGACATACAACCCATCATCCACAGTTCATCTCTCCCATGCCACTTATGTGTTCCCACCATGCACAGGACAATTCCTCTGGGTTTGACCCCACCAGTCCTCCAGAGATTAAAAGAAACCATAACCATAATGGGATCCCTTGGATCAATTTTGTAGCCCTTGTCTGGACATGCTCTAACAGATCCATGTCTCTCCTCTACTCAGGACTCTACATCTGGACGCAGTACTCCAGGTGAGGCCTCACCAACAGGGAGCAGAGGGGCAGGACCACCTCCCTGGCCTTGCTGGCCACACTTCTTTTAATGCTGCCCAGGATATGGTTGGTTTTCTTAGCTGCAAGGGCACGTTGTTGGCTCATGTCCAGCTTGCAATCCACCAGTACTCCCAAGTCCTTTTTGGCAAGTCTGTGCTCTATCCTTTCATCCCCCAGCTTTTACTGAAAATCCCATATGCAAATTCAACACACATGAAAACAGTGGATATTGACAGCTAGCTAGCATTTTAGATGGAGTGAAATCAAAAGACAACTTTGTATAAATATGTTAAATTCATTTCTCCGGGGCATGAGTAAGGCCAGTGGCTCAGCATGATTTTATAAAAGATTTCCTTCCCCACCAGCGCAATGGCTTTTACTGAAGTGGATAAATAAGACATGGCAGAGATGTATATTTTCATATTTTGAAGGACGGATGGGAGGGTCATTTCTGTGGGGAATGCATCTTGTTTCTCAGCAAGTGTTTCCTGAGATGCCTGCTCTCAGGTATACCCATCTCTGCACAAAATACCTGGGACAGTGGGTGGCAAGGACTGTGAGTCTGAGCTGCTAAGACAGATTTTATGCTCCTGTTTTATTAGCCATCTACTGTCAAGCAGATCTGCTAATGAGAAGACAGAACAAACTAGAGGAGACAACAACCAAATTTTATGCAGGTTTATTGCCTCAATATTACTTTTGAGTTTTGTACTAACAGACAGTACAATAATGGGGTGTGTTTATTTATGGAGGGGAGACAGCACTCAGTTCAGCTCTACAATAAACTGAGAGACATTGAAGTGATAAATAAGAAAGGCTTGGTAGAAACTAAAATTAAAAGTAAGCCTCACTAAATCTTAAAAATGGGATGGCTACATAAACAACTTGATGTATAGTTTCTATTGTTGTTTACAGATAATAGAGTTATCTATTTTCTCTAGCTATGAAGTGCTTTCCGTATTAAAGTACTACTGCCATCATAAAACACTTGTGAAAATTAACAGCCAACTTCTCTTCTGCACTGAATATTAATTTCCACATAAGCATTTCTTGCCACACAGCTTTCAAAACATCTTCTCCCCCAGGATATTTAATTTCAGGCAGAAAGCAATTTTTGATCAACCTACACAAATTAGTAGATGGGATACATTCACTAAGACACTTCACACACCCTGCATCCAACCAATTGACCAAACTCCAGGAAAGCTCTCCCCATTGCAGGTTACTTGGAATGAAACATGTATTCCATTTTTAATTTGTAAACAAAAACTGTCGAAGAGCAGATAAGAAGTGGTGATGGTGGGTGGCAGTGGGTTGTTTAATAAAACAGAGGGCTGTCAGAAAAATGCTGGACCTGGCTTTGCTTAGAATGAGAGTCTCATATATATGTGCCATTAGCCTACTGCAAAAACAAGCTGGCTATTCCTTCATGGCATCGTACAGTTCACATCAAAACCAGTCCATATCCTTCAACCCCGCTCAGCAATGGAAAGGTTCGATGAGATTTCTGAGCGCAGTCAACATTAATCATTCAGAAGCCAGTGTGCCTAAATTAGTATGAAAGATACTGCAGTAAGCGCAGCTTGGCCAAATAATAATTAAATGACTACTGGAAAGTGAAGACAAGGCAAAAAGACTGCACAGGACCACTGCTTTGTTTGGGGGGCTCTGGCAGCTGCACTGCTAGGTGCTGGTTCCCCTCTTCTGCTGCACATTTCTGTATTGGCAACAGGGAAAACTAAAATCTCCACTGGTTCTTTGCTCGTTTCAGCTCCTAGCCCTGGAAATGTTCACAAACAGCACCAAATCTCTGCTCAGACACATCCCAGTAAAGGTTTCTGTAAAAATGCTGTCAGGATCCTGACTCTGATCTCTCCATCTCTGCTGAAAATATAGAATAGATTTATAAAGCTGCTCATAAAGCACAATTGGAGAGCACACAGCTTATTTCCCTAGCAAAAAGCAGTTGAAATGATGTTTTATGCCTTAAAATAATTTGTTTGGTCCCTTCACTCGAGATAAATACTTAAACCTCTGTTACATTATTCTTGTTTCCATCTTGAACTGACACAGAGAGTCCAGAAAAAACATTTTTTGCACCAAATTGTATTGGTCAATATCTTTAAGTAAAAAGGAGAAAGACAGAGACTTTCTAACTTTTTTTTTTTTCCTATAAAATCTCCCTCATTCTACATATAACACGAATATATAATACATATGCTTATAAATAACTGAAATATATGAAAAACAATAATAGCAAAATAATTTCCTTATTAGGCTTGAACTCAACTTTCTAAATACATTATGACCATGATGAGCCTCTATTTATCTTGCTCGTGGTAGTACTTCATAATGATTACATAAAGGGGTTTATTTTAGGAAGGTTGTATCTTTGATCTCTTTTTATATACACAGAAATCATTTGCAAATGACAGATCTATTACACTTGCACGTTATATTCTTCATCTGCAATAAAATACTCTATATAAACAACTTAGAGAATCATTTTGTTTCCTTTAGAAAGTGCATTCTGGCTTCCCTCAGCACATAAAAATTGAATCCATACTGTGAGAATCAAAGAGGATATTGATTCCTTAGGCGAGCATGTAGAATTCATCACACAGTAAGTCTGTTATTTGGATTTTTTTTTTTTAATCAACTGCACAAAACCACATCTATTTATAAATACTGCCTGCAAACAACAAGGCATTCCTAAGGCAGGTACTCAGTGTGAAGTTTCCAGAAAGCAGAGACAGTGAAGAAGATGAAGGAGGCAATATTGGCTGTCCTTGTGGAGCGAACGTGCAGCCAAGCGTGTGAAGCACAGTGCTTACTCCCAGTGCCATGAACCTGCCACCCTGCCCACCATGCTCTCCTTCATCTCCTTTCGCAGCTTTCCATACAGTCATTTTATTTTTCAGGTATTACTCCTGAAAAAGCTCAGGCAACAATGTGGGAGAATAAATTTCGACATACTCTTTCCTTAATATCTTTGGTAAATGCTGTAAATAGCTTGTTTTCCTCTGGCTTCATTATATGTTTTACCAGATCATACTTGCTATCACAGTTACTAGACGACAGAGAAGGCTGATGGGGACAAAACTAAGACCTTTTCTTCCATCAAAACTGACCGGATATGTATCTCCAAAGGAAGGAAAAGCATGAGAGCTCTGGGGAAAGGAGTGTTTCACAGAGCTATCACGGCTAATTTACCAAAGCAGAAGCAGCATCTCAGTGCCTGATCAACAAACTTCCAGCACTCTTTACGTGCCAAATAGGAGATATAAGCAGAGGAAGAACAAAGAAGAAAAAAAGAAGTATTCCAAAGAAAACGAAATAAATCTATTTTTAAGGGAATTAGCCACAGTATCGGTCAACTGACATCAGTAATGAACTGAAATTTGAATTTCATGATGACTAAAGATAAACAGTATTGTGGCTCTTGAAACTTCATAACAGAGCCTGTATTTTCCTTCAGAATCACAGAATCGTTAAGGTTAGAAAAGATCATGAAGATCATGTAGCCCAAACATCAACCCATCCCCACCACGTCCACTAACCATGGCCCTCAGTAACACATCCACATGTTTCCTGAAAACCTCCAGGGATGGTGAGTTCACCACCTCTCTGGGCAGCCTTTTCCAATACCTCACCACTCTTTCTGAGAAGAATTTTTTTCCCATTATCCAATCTGAACCTTGCCTAGTGCAACTTAAAGCCATTACCTCTCCTCCTAACATTATAACCTGGGAAGAGGCCAACTCTCACCTTGCCACAACCTCCTTTCCTGGAGTTGTAGAGCAATAAGGGCTCCCCTGAGCTTTCTCTCAACTTCCTCTTAGGTAACGAATGGACTGCCTTGAGCTTTTGTTCACAACTGAGATTACTACTGGTTTCTCAGAGTTTCAAATGGAAGCTGTGGAAGAGCTGTGCTGTTTTATTTTAATTCACACATTTCAAAAGACATCCCTTGACGCGAGTCAGATATCTCTGCTGCATAAAATGTTCAGCGTTACTGTGTTCCGATGGCACAGACTTGTGCAAATCAACCCCAGTTTGTTCCCAACCATCTGCAAGTCATTTGCTATGATTTGATGGACCACACTGATCAGAAAGAGCGAATGCTGCAAAGGACCCCCAAGAACACGTGACTTAGGCCAATATATGCCCTAAACTCATGAGATGGGGAAAATATGGTTTTGCTCCCCACTGGGGTATTCTCTCTGCTGGTGTGTGACTAAATTTACTCTACTGGCAGACTAGATTTAACAATGTTCTTTTCCTTCCTGAGAATGTTATAAAACTGCATTAACATCCTCAGGCAAAAGTCTCCAAACAAATGAAAAGGAATATTGTTTCTATTTCAGAGATGTGATAAAAACCCATAGCCAGCCACCTACATAAGAATTTCCACTGAAAAACCAACATTCAAATCACCTCTAAGTTTAGAATGAAAAGTTAAAGTACTTGAGCAAATTCAGGACTGCAATTACAGTTGTGAAGAATCTTGGAAACAGTTCTGATTTATCATCAAATTCTTACTAGAAATCTTTGTCATCCTCCTAAACGAGTACGCATGAGCATACAGGAGGTTCAAGGAGTAAAGCAAATAATATGGATTGTAAGGATTTCAGAGAAGGCATCCCTTCATATATCAGGCCCTCAACACCTAGTTGAAAGAAAATATATGACCAGCAGCACAGAATCAAAGCATTGGAAAGAAATGTAAAAAATCACATCAGCATGCACTGCGCAAGCACAAGAAGTGAAACGAGCAGACCCAAACCACATTCCCCAAATCCTTTTCTTTCATCTCTCTGGTTTGGATCTCTTTGTCTGACTACCAAAAGTACAAACTGCTGAGTCATTCACAGCAACTCTGGACAAAGCTACAGTTTATTGTTAATGTGGGAAAAGAAACACTAGTTCAGTACTAAACAATATGAACATGAGGAAATTCAAAATGGCCTAGGCAGGCAGGTGTCTGTAACACCAATAGCTGGCCACACTACCAGCACATCCTGTACCAGTTTCTGGCTTACAGCTCACAGAATCACAGACTGGCAGAAGTGGGCAGGAACATCTGGGTCCGCCTGGTCCAACCTCTGCTCAAGCAGAGACATTCAGAGTAGGGTTATCAGGACCATGTCCAGGTGGCTCTGAACATCTCCAAGGAGGAGGCTCCATGACCTGTGGGCAACCTGTGCCAGCTTAGGTCCTTACCTATTTCACCTGCCATTTGAAACATACATGTAAACAGTACCAAATGCACTGTAAAAACCCAGTAGCTGCTGGTTACCTCATCTGAACTGGCAGCGTTGAAGAAAAATTTACTGGAGGGGCAGCTCTGCAATGCTGTGTGTCATCATGTGATAGAAGGCCACCTTACCTCAAAAGGGAAAGTTTGTTTATGCAATCTCTTTGTATCTCTTCTGACTGCCTGCTCAACAAACAAATATATTTGTATTTCAAATAAATACAGAGATTGTACATTAATTCTTCAGCTAGATCAAGAAAACCTTTTCTGTAAAAAGAGAATTTAGTACTGGGCAGAGATTCACCAAAAATCTTTCCAAATGCTTCAACATCATAGTGAAAGCACAAACTAGCCATAACATCACTTGAGCTGCCAGTACCCAAAACGATGCATAAAATTCAGAGAAAAAATTACAGTGACACTTATATGAAGGCATTAATAGCCACTCTAATTCCAAAAACATTCCCAAAAGCTTCATCATTATAGCCAATTAGGAAACTTCATATGCAGGGCCAGTGCTTAGGTGACATTTAACAAGCAAGAGTAATCCATTGGAGTGACATCTTCATAAATAGCTCTTAACTTACTGGGGAAGAGATGCATTTCTAAGATTCTTCACAACTGCTAAATAATGTGATGAATCCATTAAAATGATGCGTATGAAGTAAGCCCAGTTTTGGAGTTGTTTACTGCTATCATCCTCAGTGCTACACTGTAGACAACATGCTTGGCAAATAGAGACAGGGGAATGGCACTGCCAGGATGCTGAAATGCTCTCTGCAGAAAAAAAAAAAAAAAGGTGGCAAAATGGAGAAAATCAATTAAAAAAAATTAGAACTGATTTAAAGCTGCAGCTGCACAGCAGTTATCTCTGCTTCCTCTCTCCTGCTACCTCCATCCAAGACCCAGACCCACAGCTGGGTTTATGGGCCTTGCCCTGGGCCTGTCCTCATGGCTAAGGGATCCTGGGGCACAGAATGGTGTCTCTGGACTCAATCCTACCTTTGAATCACAGACTATCCCAAGTTGGAAGGGGCCCACAAGGATCATTGACTCCAACTCCTGGCTCCACACAGGACCATCCAAACCCAGCTTGGGGCTGTGCCCACTGCCCTGTGCATCCCATTCCAAGCTTAGCACCCTCTGGTGCAGACCCTGTCCCTGACCACCACCCGTTCCTCCCCTGACGCAGCTCCATGCCGTTCCCTCAGCCCTGTCGCTGTCACACAGAGCAGAGCTCAGCGCTGCCCTCCGCTCCCTGTGAGGAGCTGCAGCCGCCATCAGGCCTCCCCTCAGCTCCTCTGCTCTGGGCTGAACAAACCCCATCTGCTCCTCATACACCTTGGCCTCCAGACCCTTCTCCATCTTCACAGCCCTCCTCCAGTTGCTCTTTAACAGTTTTATTTTCTCATTATATTGTGCCACCAGGGACTGCACCCAGTGCTTGAGGTGAGGCTGCACGTTCCTGAGCACCCCAGGCACTGTGACTCCACCATCGCCCTGGGCAGCCCTTTCCAATACCTCACCACTCTTTCTGAGAATAAATTCTTCTGGCTATCCAACCTGAACCTCTCCTTGCACAGCTTAATGCTATTACCTCTCACCCACCTCACTACCACCTCCTTCCAGAGAGTTGTATGGAGTGATAAGGCATGCCCTGAGCCTCCTCTTCTCTAGACTAAACAAGTCCAGTTAAGTTCCCAGTTAAATTCTTGTAATGCTCATAATTCTAGTTAAAAAAAATGCTTCTGAAAACAAAGCTAGCCTAAGGAACACATCAGGCCTGTGCTGTGACACAGCAGTACCGTCTTACATGATAAAGAGCTGATGGATGTGTGGTCCTTTCCTTCAAAGCGATCTTATTTGAAAGAGACTGTAAAGCTCAGGAGGTAACGCTGAACACTGCCTGGGAATGGAACAAAGCATATTTACTGAAATTTCTATTCTTAAGAGCAGAACAGTTGTCGATATAAGGATGAAAAGGGTGGTCCTCTGAATTGTGCACAAGGTGAGCAGCACCATTTCCCAAAGAGCCTGCAGCCACAAAACTCTGACATGGGATAACTTCAAAGCATTCTTCTTATTGTAACGGACTTAATCTGTCAGACAAATTCAGAAGTAAGTGATCTGTTAGGACTTTTTTTAGGGGGGCTACTGGCAGTGTTACCCACCCAGCCTGACATAGCTTTCCAGGAAAGAAAGCAATGTACAATAAGGTTGTGGGGGAAATGTAAAACTAGAAGCTTTTGAAGAGTCAGCAACGACACAGGCATATTTGATCAGGCTATCAGTGTGTCAGTAACAAGATTAATTCAGAGAGCACGAGAGCTTTTCCTTTTACATGAGGTAGATGGTGACTAAAATGTAGATCTGTTATAAATATGCATTCTACAATTCTGAGTTGCAAAGTGCACCTGGGCAGTGGGACAAGTCGATGATGAGTGGGACTCCTGCTGCTGGGGTCTATTTTTCTTTCTAGCACAAATGTTAAATGTTTTCCTGTGACCCCAGTAGCAGCACGCAGCCCTTGACCAGATAAACATTAGTCCAGATAAAGAACATAGAAAATTGAGACATATCTCAGAGGTAACTGTAAATCCATAAATTTATTTCAAAACTAGATTCTTTGTTCAAAAGATAATTCATAAATGCCTTAAAGAATAATGACCGAATGCCATGCATACAGAATTAATAGCAGAGCTTTATTCTTACTCATTTGTGGCAATTTCATGCTGAACAGAGCTGAAATGCCTTGCTAAGCTAACGAGAGGATTTTTCTAAGATTAAAAGTAATATGCAGTTTTAAGTGGGTTAATATTAATGTCAGACAAACGCAGCTACTCTAGGTGTACTAAGAAATGTATCTCAAGCTTTGGAGAAAACTGTAATTAAAAATTGAATTAAAATCAAATTAATCTTTGCCCCATCTCAGTATCATTCTTAAATCACAATTATGAAATCTGTAACACGATTAAGCTTAAAAAAAGAATAAATTACACATGTATCTGAGGGAAGGGAGTGAAAGCTGAAGGAGAAATGTAGCAACTCAAAAATAGAAGTTCTTTGCTTGAGATCAAAGCTTATTATTTGCTGTAGAGACATTTGAACTTCTCTGGATAGCTGAAGATGGTGATCTTAGTGCAAACTCACCAAGTTTTGAATGGAGCAGACTGAGATTTGGGAAAGGATTCTTCCCAAAAGAAATGCTGACATGTGACAGATGGATATAAGTGCTATTTGAGGACAACTGCATGTATTGATGTTATTGATATTATATATTTCTTTACAAGCTTCCTAGCAACAGAATTTGTATCTGAATCCATAAGAAGCCACATGCTTTCTGTGGGACTCACTGCCATTTGAAAAGTGTTTCTGGGAGAATTCAAGAGAAAGAAGTCATTCAAGAAAATATTAAGCAAATAAAACAAACAATCCTCTTGACTGACAGAGTAAGACCCAAAGTGATAGGGTCAGTTGAAAAAAATCAAATAAGTACATTTATAGAGATGTTGCCTGTGATCAACAGCTTAGACATAATGAGTTTCAAGACCTGAGAGCTATGTGGAGTAGAAGTGGCATTGACTTCGGAGCGATGAGAACAAACTTAGATAATAAAATCACGCAGAGTTTTCAAGACAACAAACCCATTTCAACATACATCCCTTTGTCACTAACATAGGAAAGTACTGTAGAAAAATCACTGGAGGTACCAATAACTACTTTTATTTGCCAAAGGAAAAGCAAAAAACAAAAAGTCAGGTCATTCTGCTATGGTCTGATCTTCCTGGGATATTTTTCCAGACTTCAGAATGAAAGACGTTGGAATTGCACTGGACAAAGTTTGCTTTCAGTGTAATTCCTTCTCACATCTTTAACAAGAGACTGCAGCAGATTCAATCCTTGAAGCCATTAATTCAACACAGAAAGATCTTACAGCATCCAAGATGAGAGCAGAAAAAAAGAGGATTATTGCTAAACACACTTTTGTGGCACTGAACATGCTGAGTTGCTGCCCTGGGACTTATTTATTTCCTTATTTCTTCCCTTATTTACTTATTAATCATTTTTTCTTTTTCCTTGATGTCAGTTAGGTTCTTGCAACTCTTCAAAATACACAGCTCAAGTAAGTACATTCTGCAGATGAACACAAGTTAAAATCGTGGTCAGCCCCTGACTTTAAGGACAGAGAGGCAGGCAGTTTCTCAAAGATCAAAGCATGCATTTCTAAGTGTGTCACAATGTGTGTTTCTCAGCAATCAATCTTCACTCACAAACATGTCGTGAGGATCCCTTAATGGCTTAGCAACACCTTGGATATATAAATCCCTGCAAGTGCCATACTATACTTCTTTAAAGCTCACACACTGACTAGACAGAGATGTTTCGCATAATTCCCCACGTTTTTCAGTCACTAGACCTTGTAAGACATACAGAGCATGATACACTGCTCAGACTGTGTGATTCTTAACAGGGCTCTCTTGAACCTTTGCAATAACATTATTTTAAAAGGCTCAGATGCCTTAATTTTGACTGTCAAGTGTACATTCAAAATGTGCTGTTTGCCAAATAGCAAAATTTTGCAAAATAGCAAAAATTTGCTTGGAGTCCAAACCACCCAAGTAACACTGCTCTTGTTCTCGTTTCCACCCTGGACACCCCTTCTAAACATTTGGGACATCCTCTGCTACTTGACTTTGGGGAAATGGATCCAAGTTGAAGGAGGGAAGATTTAGGTTGGATGTTAGGGGGAAGTTCTTTACAAGGAGAGTGGTTAGGCCCTGGAACGGGCTGCCCAGGGAGGTTGTGGATGCCCCGTCCTTGGACGTGTTCAAGGCCAGGTTGGACGGGGTCCTGGGCAACCTGATCTAAATGTGTATGTTTGGTGGCCCTGCCAGGCAGGGGGGTTGGACCTACATGATCCTTGAGGTCCCTTCCAACCCGGGTGATTCTGTGATTCTGTGATCCTATCTTCATCTCAATGCTTCATTCCAGTTCCAATTCCAAAGGTCTCTGTATGCTCCTATTATGTTAAGATCTACAGCCAGAATCTACGGGCTGTTAGTTTATCAGATTGACTTTAATTCATTTTATTTTTACTTCAAATCAAAACATGTAGGAAATGTTTGTTGGAGTAACTATAGCGAAGCCCTTCTTACTGAATTAGATATTTGGAGTAATACCAGAGGCAGACCGCAGAAGTCCAAATATTTCCTGAATATTCCAAGTTTTAACTTTTGAAGAATATGCAATACTTCTTTCTGCTAGGGAGACTGTAGTCTTTGTGTCATCAGCAAAAAGTCAAAATACACCTCACTGGTGGCAGTGTCAACACAGATGGATGTGCCAGAGTAGCATAGCTTTATCTTGAAGCATTCATTCATCTAATTTCTTGCTCCTACCTCAAACACCCAATTTACTTTCATTAGTGCCAGTTCAGTCTTTATGCTCTAGTTCCGATAATTCGCATACTGCTTTGGATATATTAATGGGCATGTTTTCAGGTTTTTTTTTTTGCCATAGACTTGGCCATCTTCCTTTGCTGCTGTGGTTGTTTTATGCCATATATTCATTATGATATGGATCATAATTTTAAAGTAGAGAATCTATTACTCTGTAGTTCGCTGAGATATTTCTTAACTCCTGTCACCATAAGTTTTCATATTTAAAAGATGCAAAAATTCTCTCAAACTTCTGGAATTATTTATTGGATTTATGCCACTTTATGCTTTTTAATCACAGTACCAGTGACAGATGCATTCATCTGCTGAATGCTGACTGAGCTTATGACACAGCGGTATTTCATTGAGACTTCTAATGTCTTAGGTTTACAAAGTTAAAGAAACCTATCCATCTTCAGTCACTCACCTACTACGCACTCCTAGCTGTGTCCAGTCCGTTTTTCTTCAGTAATGGTTAACTTTTCTTTGACTCGTATTCTTTAAAGACAACCTGCAGTCATGGTGTATTTGGCTACTTCACCACTGGGAAAGAAATGCAATAAGGCACGGTGCATTCTTAACTGCTGCATACCTTCAGGGATCAGGTTAATAAGGACGACGAATTAAATGGAACAAAGAAATAAAAATCCATCTGCTGTTGGGAAAATCAAGCCTCACATCCCCAAATCCCCTAAAGAAACTCTAAAGAATTGTTTTCAGAATTATCATCAAAGGCTGTGGAAAAAAGACAGATATGAGAAGAAATACGTACATGTCACTAACTTGACCACGGTGTTTACCTTGTAAACTTTCTGGGAGAAAATGCTTTGATTTCTTCTGCAGAGTATGAAGACACATAGGGAGCTCAAAATACTGTGTTCCCAGAAAGAATCTCAAGGGCATTAAATAAAATTGTAGATTGTTTTAGTTTTGACTGCTCAGAGGAAAATGTATGAAATAAAAATGATATAATGCACTATTTGTATCAGCTGCAAATATCTGGATGGTTAATTTCAGCTTACTAACACGTGCGTTTGGAAAACTATTCAAGTTTATTCACCTGCATTCAACACAACGTTCTGAATCACGATGTCAATCCCTAGTTCCACTTTGCTGATTAAGAAAAGAAAGCACAGTTCAATGGCTTGCTAATGGCCATAACATCAGTGACAAGCTCTGATTTGCATCTCCTATCAGTGGACAGCACAGGTCCATAGTATAGAGCTCAGGTAAAGGCTTCTATTTTTCAAAGCTTCTTTTCTTGCTTAAAGTGTCAGAAATTGATTTTTTTCCTTTTTTGTGCATCAGGGCAGAATTTTTATTTTTCCTCTCTCTGAGACAAAAATTCTAATACTATTTATATTTCCTGACATCATGCATCCTCTTACTGCATTCCTTTATCAGCTCCCTCTGAATTGAACTGGAAGAATTTCTTCCTAAAGGTAACAATTAAAAGAGAAAAAAGAATTAGAAAGGAACCACATGGACTTTTAATTGACTGTCACGCCAATTGTATCATCTCTGGGATATTTGTTTGTAGCAAAGGTCCTTCCAATGAGACAGACATTAAAACAAGTATGCTAAACACATCTTGAGAATCTTTATCAGATGTTCTCAGTGCATCTACAGTCATTCATTAATTAATCTGTACAAATCCCCAGTGACATCAAGCAATTACTGCTTATCCCAAGTTGAGGCCACAGACAGGCAAATTTTATGTTTAAAAGGAAGATTTTGAGTCCTTCCCAACTGATGTTATTTTCCAGAGCAGGCATTTGAGGTACTCGAGAGTTGCATGCGAAGCGGACGGAGGTATGAAGCATGACCTGGCTCACATGAATGATGCACTCACATAAATCGGGGTACATGGGGTCAAAGGCTCTCTGCAGAAGTGAACCAAAGGGATCCTGAGTCACAGTCTAAACCTCTCGATAGCATAAAATGCACAACAGCCCAGTGTTCCAGATTTCTTTTACAAGGAAAGCTGCAACAGCGCAACTTGTACTTGCAATCATTTACGCAAGGAGTTACATTTTTAATGTGTGTTTTCTGGCCAGTATAAGTAAGGCTTTTCTTATGCAGTCCATCATGATTATCATCATGTTCACCCTTCTGGCAGGATCAGAACAGACCTATGAAACTGATGGTACAAAGTTCTGCGTCCTTCAAACAAAGAACACAAATATACTTTCCATCTGTTACAGTTCAATGTCATGAAGTATTTTAGATGCAGTTTGTATGCAGGACTCTACAGAGAATAAGTACTGCTGGCAGAAGTAAAGTTGCAGAATTGCTTATTCATTTTATGTTACATCTTCAGAAATTCTGAAGCTTTCTATTGCTTAAATAAGGAAGTACTTATTATTCCAGTTTAACTTCAGTTAGAACTTTGCCACAAATGAGAAGTAAAAAGGGGTAGAGGAGACCGCATTCTTCTGCAAAGTTGGTGTTTTAAACTTATCCTGAATGAACAGAAGTATTTCTTTGGGGCAGATAAGTACTATAAATGCATTACAGAGAAGTTTCAGGACACAGCAGGTTGTATATAATGTAATAGCCTTTTCAATTGAGGAAGTTGAGATTCATATCTACGTAGGACAGAAGTAAAATTAATTTGATGGCCTTGGTATAGGCCTACTAGACCTAATTAACATTCCAAACCTCTTTTAGAAACAGTACTTGAGTAATTTCTTAAATGAGAACTGAAACAAAATAAGGCTCTAAAGCCTGGGGTGACAAAGCTCAAAGGGAACAATCATTTTCGTGCGTGATTATGTTTTCTATAGTGGAAGGAATAGGATATTAGTGAGAATGAAGGGTTTCTGGAAAAGAGCAATAGAAAAGATGACCCGATGACCTCTTCTTACAAACTTTAGGTCATTTATATCCTTATTTTATCAGGGCACAACCAAGTTACAATGAACTTTTTTTTCATGTGAGTACCTGCAGACAAATAGGAGATCATTATTTTTTTTTAATCAAACGTGGCTATGGAATTTATGTGTCAACAACAGGGGTTGCCTTTAAAAACCTGTACAATGTTACAGAGGTCCTCTTTTGCAAACAATCTTGTACAACTGAACACTCTTCATGCAGCCGTCTATGAACAGAAACTCAAATAAAGTTGAAAGCAGCCGAGCCAGTCATTACATGCTGTTGTTGTACTGCGTGCCCCATGCTTTCACTCTCTATTTCCAGAAAATAACGAAGCTAGAAAAAACTTAAGTTCTCACAGAATCACAGAATGGCCAGGGTTGGAAGGGACCTTGAGGATCATGAAGCTCCAACCCCCTGCCACATGCAGGGCCACCAACCTCCCCATTTAATACCAGACCAGGCTGCCCAGGGCCCCATCCAACCTGGCCTTGAACACCTCCAGGGACGGGGCATCCACAGCCTCTCTGGGCAGCCTGTTCCAGCACCTTGTTGCTCTCATATTAAAGAACTTCCCCCTGACATCCAACCTAAATCTCCCTTCCCTCAACTTAAAACCATTTCCCCCTGTCCTGCAGTTATCAACCGTTTCAAAGACTTGATTCCCCTCCTGTTTGTAGGCTCCCTTTAGGTACTGAAAGGCTGCCATGAGGTCACCCCGCAGTCTTCTTTTCTCCATGCTGAACAAGCCCAGCTCCCTCAGCCTGTCTTTGTAGGAGAGGTGCTCCAGTCCCCTGATCATCTTTGAGGCTCTCCTCTGGACCCTCTCCAACAGCTCCCTGTCTTTCTTGTACTGGGGGCCCCAGACTTGGACACAGTACTGCAGATGGGGTCTCACAAGAGCAGAGTAGAGGGGGACAATCTCCTCCCTTTCTCTGCTCGTCACTGCTCTTCTGATGGAGCCCAGGATACCATTTGCTTTCTGAAGTTTTGTCTTAGTGTTTTGAAAGATACTGTGGAAGAATACCAGTATATACCCCAGTGTTAAGTAATGCATGACTGGAAACCAAGTTGAAGCCTCATCAGCATCACTCAACAGCAGGCTTCAGACCAGAACTAAAGCCACTAGCACAACTATAATATCTCAGTTTCCAGTTCAATGAGGAAACCAGTGGCAAGGTGATACAGAATCCTGCAGTGCTGCAGGGATCCTGCTGGACATCCACGTTCCCTGGTGCCATTTCCTTGGGAGTTTCTCAGGATGACAGCTTTTCCTCTCAATGTTTGGTTGCCTTTTGTGTTCACCTTCAATGCACAAGCACCAAAGTTGAACTTCAAGACACTTTAGCAGATCATCGCCTTGGTCTGCTACACAGGTCAGTCTAGTGAGATTTTTCTAGAAAGATGTGGCTTTCTGTTACACTGAGAGGTGAAGGAAGAGCTCAAAATTGAATATCTATGTATTTCCCTTACCAGACTCAGCATTACATTGGCATGTCTGCTAAGCAAGACTATTCTAGCACAAGGCTAAATCACCAATGACGGAGCTGAAGCATGAAAATAATATGATTTAAGAGCTGACTTACTTAAAGATACTGGCATTACATTGTCACAGAGGGCGTCGTGCTGGTCAGTGGAATGAAATCTTAGCAAAGACATTTCCTACTCTCTGTTTCAGTTTCTTAACTACAAAATGATGTAAATAGCACCTGTCTCTTTATGGAGCCCTTGGAGTGGTGCAGACAAAGAAGGAAATATAAAAACAACATGTTACTTCCCTCAGCATGAGTTATACAGTTTTAATCAAAGGAAAATATTAAAGTGGGGAGATTATTTCCCTTGCTTTAGGCTGAGGGAAATCATGGCCAGAGTGCAAGGGAGAAAAATTTAATGAAAGTGAAGTTTCTTGGAAACAACAACAACAAATCTAAACAAATCCCATGGTAATTTTCATTCTCATATTTTTAAAGATGAATGTATGAGAAATTCCATTTACCAAGCAATCAACTATACAGTAAGCAAATAAAAAATGATAACTTAGCAGACCCAAAGTGAATCAGTTAAGTGTTCTTGTCTTGTGCTTATGCCTTGGATAACCACTTGGCACATGCACAGGATGAGCCCTCTCCTCTCTTTTTCTGAATGGAATACGCTTGCCTCATAGCAACAGAAAGAGAGATTTCTCCATCCTCTAAAAACACTTCAGTTCATGTATCTCTATTCTGTACAGGAATACAACCAACTCCAACAGTAAGACAGCAATCTTTTTTGTTGTTGTTGTAAAATAAACAGCAGGGAGCTTCCTAGTTTTTACACATTTAACAGAACAAATTTATTTTTGTCCAGCAGACCAAAAGCAACATCCTGCTAAAGTGACATTCACTCAGTGCAACACCAAAACCACTTTTAATGTTGTTGACTCCTATTCCAAGTTCCATTGCATTGATCTGCATTATTTGGGGAAGTGGTCTAAAAAAAGCATGATAACAAGCAAGTCTCTGGGGTATCGACAAGTGCCTTTTTATGGACCTCTCTGCTGAATAGTGCATACACATGTAAAGGCAGCATGAGAATTCACTGTGTTACAGAGGCGTGCTGTGATACAGACATCTGAGCTACTTGAAAGTCTCAGCAAGTCTTTGTCTGAGAAAACAAGTAAATAGCTCCTTTTATTTGGCCTTTATTGGAATAATTGATGTTGCCATAGAGAACATACTCATAAATTCGATCATCATTCTCTCTCAAAAAAAAAAAACAACCCAAAATCATATCTCTAAGAACAGTCTGAAAGCAAGTAAAATAATTCAGAAGATAGATTTAATGTGAACATAACTGCAGAACAAATTTACCTTGTAAATTAAGCAACTGCATATCTAAATCTACACCTTTAAAAGGGAACACAAACGTTACCTATGCTCAAAGCCAGTTCCAAATACAAAGTGAAAGCAGTTTTCTGATGTTGAAGACTTCAAACTCTGACTTTTGTCAGTTTGTACTTAAACAGGAGAAAAACATCCCAAAGACCTGAGGTTCCAATTAGACCTCAAACTTCTGGATCTGAGACTTTGGCAGCCAAGTAACCCTTCTTTCAACTACGGGCACAGGAACAGAAGAGATTCAGGGAGAGGGTTTTTTTCCTCCAAAAATAGCCTCCAGCAGATTTTCACAAAACTCTGTTGCTATTCATCCTTTTGAGCACATACGCCAGTGATTCCATGGAGGGGAGTGGGGCAAGCACCCCAAAACACATTTCTAGCCCTTGTTCACTTGAGCTGTGCCTTGGGAACTGCTTGGTTCTCTCTCAGAGGCTGATTAAGCTCACAGCTTAGATGAAAGCTGATTGCTCAAGGCAGTCAGCACTGGGGACATCAGACACAAGGCTACTTTGGCTCTCTTTCCTCCTGAAAGTAACTCAATTAAAAAAAAAATTCAAAGGGGCTGCAAGCTGCAAGGTAGATTTGAAACTGCCACTATCCAGGCAGAAACATTTCAACTGGAGAATTCAGTTAGTTCTTCAGAATTTGCTCTGCCAGGTCCAGAAAGGAAAATCTAACAGTTTTCTCCTGGTATGACTCGGAAACCCAAAATTCCACTCATCTCTACATCCTCTGTCTGAAGAAATCTATTATTTCAGCACATGAATGAAGGCAGCTGTTGTCAAAACTCTCTCCGACCTCTCTATGGCACGTGCATTAATCACTGGGGGAAGCTAGAAGGCTCCAAATATCAGGCAGGTTTGATAAGCAGTGTTGATGTTGTGATACTCATCCAGATTTTCATCCTTTCTTGGATTTTTTATCAAGGCTCGCAGACGTCAGTTGCTAATAGCTCAGACCCAGACCCACGACATTTCAGTGTCATAAAGCAGGAGAAATTGTGATTGTTTCTTCCTCCTCTTTGCTGTGTACAGAGCAGGCAAGTTCAAACAACACATGTTAAGGGCATTACACTTTTTCAACATCAAAGATGGGATGCTGTGGCAGAGCCTGTTCATATACATCAGTGATGCAATTTTACAGAGCTCTATCTTTGTTGAAATCGCTGTGCTGAAGGACACAGTGCACAATCTTGCTTAGTTCAATGATGCCTATACATCAGATACCGTAAGAAAGAAGGAAAGAACTTCAGCTTCTGGTACCGTGAAAGGACAAGTGAAGAAAAAAGTAAGCAATGAGTCTTTTAATTCTGCCTTGGTCCCAGGAAAACTTATGCTTAACAAAACTTGAATTTTCTAGTAGAGGGCTTGAAAATGATAGTGTGACTTCTGAAAGAGCCTTCACAAAACATCTATGAAATAGGAGGTAAACAGCCATTTTTCATCTTTCTACCCATTTTCTTAAAATTTCTCATTTTTCTGAAGAATACCACTCAGCTTTCCATCAAATGTTTTAATGAATGTTCTACTCCGTCCCAGTCACTCCACAGCTCTCTGGTGGCACAGACCTGGATTTTCAGGGGTCTGCAAACGTTACATTTACAAGATCAGACAAGAAGGAATAATTTCTCCCTGGGTGAGCCAACAGGAATTGCATGTCAGCAGTTCATGAGGACTCAAATGCCTTTCATTTACTACCAATCACTTTATATCCTAGGGATTCCCATATGAATCAGTCATTCCTCTAGCAAGACTGCCTCTTTTGCCTGAGGTAGGCTTTGAATCAGACTGTCAGTGCTGAGCTCCTGGGAGCTTGGTGACACACAGGCAGAATGGAACACTCCCAGCCACAGTGTCACTTGCTGATGTAGGGCAGATCCCCTTAACTTCACAGGAACACAACTAGAGCCTATAACTTTGGCCCTTTAGAAGCAAAACATATAGATAAGCGTGGCAGGAGTTTTTTTTAACTGGCCACTTTCTTTGAAGTGAAGCTCAATCATGTATCATCAGTGAATCAAGTATCCTTTGTAAAAACTCTCCAATCTCTTTACCCTTATAAGGTATATAAAACCAAGTTGGCTGTCCTACTCTAGTTTGCTTCCAAAACAGGAACATCTGCAATACTTTAAATCCTGCTTTCCTATAAACTCAAAACATGCTTCTTAGAAAAAAAGTTTGCACTTATTCTGGAAGCTTCACAGTACAAAAAGAACCCAGCAACAAACTCTACAATATTAATAATCCTCTTCACTGAGCCCTGAGTGCTTCATTAAAATGCGAACAACAATAAGCACAATACCCAAGAAATTACAATTCTGTTTCACATATGGGACCTTCACTTGTAAACAAGGACCTGTGACTTTAATAGATGATTCAAAATGCAGGGAAAAAAGAACCAAAACAATAACTGTATTTCCTGAGGAACTGCCCCAAAGCTAAGGCATTTATAACCTGCGCACGCTAATGAAACAAACAACATGCATCTCATCTGTTTTTCAAGATGTTAGAAAGAACAAACAGAAAAAGATGACAGCTGCATTTAGCCTTTCCTATTCTATTCATAGAGCACGTTATATGCCTTTGCATTTTGTGGTTAACCCTTGAAAGGAAACATCAGACATATTCACAGGTGTGGGAATATGTTTGCATATGGCAATCTGGTTACCTTAGTACCCTAACTGAAAATTCCCTGACAGGTCTCCCCTGCAAAACTGCAGGCAAGAAGGCCATAAAATCAAAAACAGTCTCTATTTTCCTCTTTTTTTCTGTCACTGTACTCAATGCTGAAATGGATATTTTGCCCCAAAACATTAAGGGTTATTCTAGTACAGACAACTTGTCCTCAATTTTAATCATCTGATGTGCAGCTTGACACTACCTTGAAAGGCATTTAACAACAACATGTTGAAAGGCATTTAATATGCACTAATTACAGCCATCCCTACGTAAAATCCTTAGTAATTTAAGTCAAGAAATGCACGACACACAGCAGTTCAGGATCACCTCCCCTGATCCACAAACATAAACCAACAGACACACAATCAAGTGACAGTTCCAACTCAAAGTGAATGCAGACATCAAAATCAAATTAAAGGTGTAGATAAAAGAATGGTAGGCACATTGTTTCTCAGAAAAGACCAAATCAAAATATTATTAAAAGTGTCCTTTTTCATTTCTGGACTCAAAGCACCTTTAAGGGGAAGATGTTCCTTTCTTTTACAGACACAGAAAATAGATTTCACTGAGTAGATATGTGACAAACCTGGAAAACAAGGTCTCCTGACACTTAGTCATGCACCTAATCCAATGGACTGCCCCAAAAACTGAGGACAGCAAATACAATAAATTGGGTCAAAATGAAAAGCTACGCCGTGTGTTATCAATTAACTTTAGCCACTGAAGACTGTAAAATCAAAGGATATGAATTTCCTTGAGGTAAGGAACTTTGTATCATGATATTTACACCCTTTAAAGGTAAGACTGAAGAATAAAGGAGGATGAAAGCTCTCAATGAGATGACCTCATTGCAGCCTTTCACTACCTAAAGGGAGCCTACAAGCAGGAGAGGAGTCAACTCTTTACAAGGGTAGATAATGGCAGGACAACGGGAAATGTTTTTAAGTCGAGGGAGGGGAGATTTAGGTTGGATGCCAGGGAGAAGTTCTTTAATCTGAGAGCAATGAGGTGCTGGAACAGGCTGCCCAGAGAGGCTGTGGATGCCCCGTCCCTGGAGGTGTTCAAGGCCAGACTGGATGGGGCCCTGGGCAGCCTGCTCTGGTATTAAATGGGGAGGTTGGTGGCCCTGCATGTGGCAGGGGCTTGGAGCTTCTTGATTCTTGAGGTCCCTTCCAACCCTGGCCATATAATAACCACTGAAAAAAAGTCACTAAAGCTAATGAAAAATTCAGTTCCAAAAGCTTCACTCGATTGGCTTCTAATTTCAGCTTTCAGAATCTTGGAATAGAACACATTGACAGTTTACATCATAAAATAATTGAATGTGAAATAAATGTCCTCTTTTAGTAAGCACTCATTTAACTAACTCCACCATTAAAATAATCCAACAAACCCTTCTATGTGCTGATCTTAGCACACAGAAGTAAAACCATAAGAATACAGAGTATTCTTTCTCAAAAAAAAAAAAATCAATTTCAACTTCAGCATTTTTTCTAATGCACACAAATATCAGCTGCCACTGTTTGGTTCACCATTCCAACTGGACTGCAAGGCAAATATATACGTGTATAACAGATACAAAAGAGGATAATCAGTGCTAACGTTAACAAGGACTTGAAAAAAGAGAAAGACCTGTTAAAATACATATTGAACTTTTCTTCCCGGAACTCTACAAAGAGATGATTTTCCCTTCTCCAGTGAGCCTGGGAGCCAGTTACCAATTGCCAACTGCTGGTCCCTGGAGTGCAGTTGGGATTTCTTATTTAATGTTCCGTGATAGCAAGATGATCACAGTTATCCCAGGTGTGGGATGTGAAGGTAGAAATAATGCTATATTTTTTTTTAAGTGCACGTTTTATTAAGGTCAATACTGAACTCTGTAACACAGCAGAATCTGAGAAATTCTTAGAAGACAAAACACAACGTACGGAAGAAGCAGTATCTCACCAATGACCAGTAAATACCAGTAAATTCATATTTTACTAATATACACTTGGCCAGTATTTTTTTCACATTTAATGTAATTTTAAATAACAGTATTAAATGCATACAGCAGAACGTTTAAACCACATTCACATACACAAATTTGGATTTATTATATGTGTGTGTTACTGCTACAGGCTTCTACTGGCAAAGCAGAGATCCCTATATGTGAACAGTAATTTTTATTCACATTAAAAACTATCTTGGACACAGATGTCTACCTAGAAGAATCTCCAAGGTTTTGGTATCGAAAAGGAACATTTATCCTTCTGACTGGTTGCCCACTAGTAATAAAGAAAACTTATAATCAGTAAGCCTGGGCTTTCTTAATCTCTTCTGGAAAACAGCATATGACATTTAGCTTGCATTGAGAAAAATGCAAAATGTAGCATGCTTATTTTCAGACTACATCATGCAAAGGGATGAATTATGTGCCCAAAAGTGAAGCATAAAAGCTTCTCACTTAAGAAAATGAGTACCCATGTATGTTGGCTGCAATCATGCCATATCAAGAATATTACTTAATAATAAGTAGAACGAGAACACACACTTTTTCCCTCTAACTGAACTTCATTATCTTCCCATAGGCAGTCTCTCCATTAAGGGATTACAGGCATGAGGAGTATTAGCAAAACATTTAAGCTCACGGATAGCAATGGCAGCCCTGACATCAGATCAGTCAAAGCCTCCCTCAGATCACACTGCGACTTCTATGGGTTGCCCCATCTCTAACATGTCCACCCACCTTAGCTGTAACTCAGAAAAACAGACCTGGCAGTGGGACCCACACAATGCACACCCCCAGATGGCCTCAACTTAGGGGTGCTCACCTCACAACAGCTTCTAGAAAAACATCAGGCACTGAGTGATGGTGCATCCAACACCCTTCTCATCAGTGCTCCCGTACTGAGTGAATTATTCTCCCTGTACAGAAAAGCTTCCCGATTCAAGTCTGACTGTATCCAGCTTCAGACCCCAGCTTCTAGGCCACTCTTTATACCTTCTGCTTTCCATTATCAGCTTTATATTCCTAAAAAATGCACAGATTGTGATCAGCGTGTCATAACCCTGTCTTAAAATTAAATATGCTGAACTCCCAATCCTTTCAATACATTTATCTAGTCATCCAATTTTTCATAACTATATTCCACTATAACAACTGAGACTGTGTAACCGTGATGGCTTAAAGATGGAAGTACACCAAAGTTTACCCATCTGTTTGGAACCTGCTTACACACTACTTTAAAATCTTCATAATAAAAATATTACCTTACAGAAAAGGAAAATGAACACAATTTATGAATATATGGAGTATATGCAAGTATTTACATTACTGTACTCAGATTTTATCAAGATTTCCATACTACTATTATATAAAAACTGGAAGATGATGGAATTTAATGCACTGTAGATGATGTGCTCTACCTTCAGACAGTGAAATTTTGGTAGTTTACACTTTCACAAAGGCTTCTTTGTAATGAATGTGGGCAAACTCAGAGGACATGTGAAAGACTGTGACTATTATTGCTGCCATCTAAACAATTAGGCAGACGAACTAAAATAAAATCTAGTTAATTGTAAACTGTAATTATCTTTGAGAGGAATAAACCAGAGAGGAAGAATTAATAAACATTAATTCTAAGTACTCAAATAAACATAAAAGTTTTCTCAGACATTCTCCAAGTGGACAAGGAAGAAAGAAAACTGCAATATTAAAATGAGAGAGGAGAGCATCACAAAACAGGCAAATTAAAAACTAAAAACTTCTTCAGGGAAACATTAGCAATCTTCAACTCACACAAACAGTATTAGTGCTGTTCTCAATTTTGCAATTAATGCCATCTTGGATATTACTAGTGCTACAGTTTGCTTCTACATGAAGTATATCAAGCTTAAGTGATGCATTTTATCTCTCCTGATGTTACTGAAAATGGAGTCGGCAACTCGTGGGTACAAGAAGTATGAACACCTGAAGCTCACGTTCATGTGCACATCATGAGGTACTGCCACAGACAGACCTGCCTGTCAAGCTGAGCACAGACACAGCGGAGTGAACCTCTGGTCCAAATTACAAAGTCTTCCTCAGCACGTAAACATTTAAGAAAGAAAGAAAAATGTCTTCAGTCTACAGTAATCAATCTATAAATTGTTCTTATTTGGGGCTGGGAAGGGATAGTTGATTAACAGGTACACTCCAAAAGCACACAGTTTTGTGCATATGCCAAACCATTTGGGAGCTACTACCTCCTTCCTTGATGCAATTTTCTTTTAAATCTGAAAAATTTCTGACATAAAAACATTTGTCTTGTCTTAATGGTAGTGACAAGTGATGAGCCATCCATGCCATGGATACAACAGGAGAGTAGAAATCAGTTCCAACCTTCCTCAGCCTGTTTTGTGGAAGTAATGTAAGTCAAGTAACTCTAGCTATCAGGATCATTAGTAGCATGAAATTTGTTGATATCAGAAAAAATACTTAAGATAATCAACAAGCCGAGCAAAAATATTTTTGTTTTATAGAGTTAGTAGTGCAGTTTCTTCCAGATTTGAAAATGAGCATTTGGGTGCAGTGAAATGAAAGAAGCAATTGGAAACCAATTAGCTAAACTGAAAATTGAAATGGTTTCAGCCCCAGATCTGCAATCTGCACTGAGATTAGCATCAGCATGCTTATTTTATCTTACACTCCTGAATAGGCCTCACATGATGAAGAACTGCAAACACTCCTTAGTTTGGTAGAATTTAAGTATTTCAACATTTATTAACAAGGGGTAATAAAACCACCACTGACTAGTTGACTTATTTGCATTCCTATGTTTATCAATGTTTAGGCAGATGATTCTTTTGTCTATTTAGAGAGATGAAATTCAGAACAGGAGTTTTAGCACTGGGTTTGCTCCTCCACCCTGTTATATCAGGTTTAGATTGAAGAGGTTAATCCACCTATGGGATTTAATGCACCTGACTTGACTTGACAAGGGGAAATGGTTTTAAGTTGAGGGAGGGAAGATTTAGGTTGGATGTCAGGGGGAAGTTCTTTACTATGAGAGCAATGAGGTGCTGGAACAGGCTGCCCAGAAAGGCTGTGGATGCCCCGTCCCTGGAGGTGTTCAAGGCCAGACTGGATGGGGCCCTGGGCAGCCTGGTCTGGTATTAAATGGGGAGGTTGGTGGCCCTGCATTTGGCAGGGGGTTGGAGGTTCATAATCCTTGAGGTCCCTCCCAACCCTGGCCATTCTGTGATTCTGTGACTCAAACGGTAACCACAATACAGAAAAGCTTATTTGTTCCTTTTCGGAAGGGAAAATTACAAGCAAAATATATTTCGTTGGAGGTTGTACTGTTAATAATACAATGCCAATGTCGTCTGTTTCTTCTCTTATTGAACTTTACTGAAGGAGACTGGTACCATTTACCAAAAATAAATATTTAGGACAACTAGAAAGAAAACCCATTCTGTAGCTTAACAGTATGCTGTTCAGTAGCCTCTTCTGAAATTAAAGCCATTAGACAGTCTTATATTTATACCTCCATAGGTAAAAATACACATGAGATCACAATGGTGATATCCTGCTGCGCAGTTCTCCATGCTCTCACAAGTGAGTGCAAATTTAGAGGTAGATAATCCCATATTTTACGTCATTTCTCTGTATTTCTCTGAATAGTGAGAACAAAATTTACTTGGCATTAGTTGAGTAGTAGATAAATTTAATTCTGTGCACAAATCTCACAGAAACACAGAATGGCCAGGGTTGGAAGGGACCTCAAGGATCATCAAGCTCCAACCCCCTGCCACATGCAGGGCCACCAACCTCCCCATTTAATACCAGACCAGGCTGCCCAGGGCCCCATCCAACCTGGCCTTGAACACCTCCAGGGACGGGGCATCCACAGCCTCTCTGGGCAGCCTGTTCCAGCACCTCACCACTCTCTCTGTAAAGAATTTCCCCCTGATATTCAACCTAAATCTCCCCTCCCTCCACTTAAAACCATTTCCCCTTGTCCTGTAGCACTCTCTTCTCTTCCACACACATCTACTGTGTCACAAACTATATACCAAATACAAATGGTATTCTTAAGAGACTATCATGTGGCCATGGCCATGACAGCATTATTCCATATGGTGCTGCTACTGTGCCTATAAAAAGGCTTTAATGAATTCTGACTTCATATCATCACAGAAGAAGTGTAATCAGAGTATAGAAATCGGCAGCTTCATTTTGTTGCTTGCAACCTATCCTCTGCTGCATTTTCCTCTCTCTGCACTGGATGGCTGAGCTCATCTCTAACAGGCATGTGGGGACAGCCATTGTCCATCTGTTTCATTTTAAATAAGGCTTTTTTTTGAGCCATTGCTTAGGCTGCCCACTGGCTCTTGGAAGAGTTATGTGGCTTTTTTCACTCTTTAAAACATTTCCTTGGTGTGATGCCTACAAAAGCTTCACATAGGTAATGCTGTTGTTGACACGTTACCAATCACTGCCTATTGTGCTGAACCACCACATCTTTTCCTCAAACCCTCCTCAGCTCATTCAGCCATTTTATTTCACCTATGTAGATTTCTTTTTCTGGGCAAGGTTTCTTTTTGTCTCCTTGCTTGCAATGCACCAGTTAGTCAGCAGCATTAGCAGGACTGATAGGTTCAGTGCTACCATAAATAATCGATGGTAATTAAATTATTGGGTCTTTGGAAAAATAAGTAATCCATTCTGTCATTTTTCACGGATCATGTCTTCTAATTTACTTTCTCACACTAGCACTTATTAACTCTATTCTTTCAGAAATTACATACTGTATTTTGGGTTTCTCCTCATTTCTCTATTTTCTTTTAAAGTAAAAATATGAAATTATTAGTATTATAACTGAAATTGTTTCTATACACTAGAGATAGTCCTTTATTCACAATGAACACTTTCTTTACAATTGGTATATGTTGCAAGGGCTGTTGAGCAAATGAACCTTTAAAAGAGTAATTTTAAGCTCAGTAAAACACAGACATGTTCTAACTCATGAAGAAAAAGAAGAATCTTAGGAACTAAGGAGAAAAACATTCTTAAATCACATCATCTGTCTAGTGAGATATGAAAGAATACCATAGTGAGCAACTGGAAAAAAAATAGGATTTTGTGTGAGAATAGGACAGTTTTAGCTGAATATTTCATTTCAGGAAGTAGGCTGAGAAGTTCAAGCATATGAAGCAGAAAAGAGTGAGTCCGTATTTTCCTCTGTCTTTTCCTTAAGTAGCCACAAAGGCCCTGCAGTGATGGGACAACCACCACTCCTGCTGGGAGAAGAGCTACCACATCCAAGGATGCTTCCCAGTAGGAGGCATTTTCTTTGTCCTTTTGCTCTTACTTACTTACCTTGGTATGACATAAAAATGTATGATACACAATGCAGAAAAGCAAAGCAGCAACAATGAAAAGTCGGTATTACAGACAAACTAAAAGCAGAAGTTTTTACTTACTGTATTTATAGAAACTCAATATCGTACATTACCATTACTTTAGTCAATGCTCTGAAAAGAGTCCTACAGAGCTGTAACAAGCAGGGTTCAATGAAGAATACCTTATTTGCTTTGAAAAGTATCTTTCTGCCTTTCAGTAGTGTCTAATTTTTGAGCTTTGGGTGTAAAATAAAAGAAAATTACTCAACTTAAATCCTGAAATATCACCAACACACTGAAAAATCAAACCTCAAGGGGACCAAGTAATGCAAACAAATTTAAACAGTTTACCTGCCATTCTCCTTCATTCTACATTTTAATCAAATAAATTAGTTTTTTAATATTCCCTTGATAGACTACAGCAGTTTTGCTGCCAGATTTCAAGACACACAAGGAATCCTGCTATTCTCTCAATCTTGTGTAATAAGTAACCCTTCTGGTTTGGGCCTGATCCAATTAAATTAACCTGCATCCTTCAAATATCCTTTTAAATGCAGCTTCACAGAATCACAAAATCACGTGGGTTTGAAGGAACCTCTGGAGATCATTCAGTCTAACCACCTGCAGAAGCATTTTTCCCTAGATTGAGTTGCATGGAGATCATCCTGGAGGGTTTTGAATACCTTCAGAGAAGTGACACTGCAGAACCTCTCCGGGCAGCCTGTTCCAGTGCTCTGTTACACTTGAATTAGAGAAGTTTTTCCTCATGTTTAGATGAAACTTTCTGTGTTCCATTTTGTGATCATTCTCTCTTGTTCTGTCACATTCATTTTACTCTTGACCTTTAGATATTCATAAATGGTGATTAAGTTTCCCCTCTCAGCCTTTTCTTCTTCAGATTGAACAGACCCAGGTCTCTCAGCCTTTCCTCAAACAGGAGATGCCCCAGGTCCTTTATCCTTTTTGTTGTCCTCTGCTGGACTCCTTCTAGGACATCTGTCTTTTTTGAACTGGGGAACTCATAAATGGACAAAGTATTCCAGCCTCATCAGAGCAGAACCGAGGAGAAGGATCACCTCCCCTGACCTGCTGGTCATGCTCTCAATGCATCCCAGGACATCATCAGCCTCCTTGGCCACGAAGGCTCAGTGCTGACAGATGTTGTGTTGAGGGACATGGTTTAGTAAGAACTATTGGTGATTGGTGGATGGTTGGAATGGATGATCTTCTAAGTCTTTTCTGACCTTGGTGACTCTGTGGTTCTCTGATTCAAGGCCAACCTGCTGTCCACCAGAACACCTGGGTCCTTCTCTACAGAGCTCCTCTCCAGCAGCTCAAGCCCAACCTGTACTGATGCGTGCAGTTATTCCTCCCCAGGTGTAAGACTACACTTGTCCTTGCTGAACCTCATAAGGTTGTGTTTTGCCCTTTATATTTACAGAATTATGATTCAAGATCATGTTCACATTTCACAGTGTTTAGTAGTCTGCGTGTCACTTCCATCCTGCCTTCAGAAGTACTACGGGATATTACACTGTGTTCCAGGTTCCCTTGTGAAATTTATCTGTGACAATAAACAATTCCCAACGAGTTTAATTTAAAAAGCAACTATTTAAAAAGATTCCATCAAATAACACTGACTTTTGCTATCATCAATCTTATCCCATTTATAGCTCATATGCACAGTTCCTCCATGTTTTCTAAAGGAAATTTAACATTTAAAAAACATTTAAATATTTATACACCGGTACTGCTCAGGCACTGCTTACATGCCAAGGAGTGTTAGCAGCACATAAAGTGATGTTTGGATTGGTAACTTTATCTAACTTCTTAGTATCTATAAAGATTTTATCATTACATCAAACTACAGCATGCTGTATGGTTGGAGCTGTTCCAAGGTTGTATTCTATAACTCACACAGACAGAAAAAAAACCTTACTTCCTTAATACAGGAAATAATTAATGCAGAATTCAGCTCAGCAAACGGAGCTGTTTTCTTCGCCTCCCTATGCTTCCTCTGTGTTCAAAGGGAGAAACAGACTTTCTTTGAACCTGACCAGACAACTATTCAGACCAAACAACCCCAAACTTTCAAGTGCCTGTTACTGTCCTTTCAGTACAAAGGAAGCCTACATGGTACAGCAGGACCAGGCAGAGACATTAACATCAAGTAACACAAATCCAGACCTTTGTTTCTGTTTGAATACATCTTCCTTTCATGGAATATTACCTGAGATAATTTAAAAACCAAATCATTTTCCTTGGATGCTTATAAACACAAATGAGATTTCTCAAATGACTGTGATATAATTTACTTTCTTCTTATCTACTCAAATCGCAGACTTCACTTTCAATTGAATAGAACTTTTATCTTTGCATTCTGCCTCAAGCCTGCAGTAATGATGTGCCTTTCATCCAATAACTCTCTTGTAGGACTCTGATGACAAATAGTGGATCAATTCAAAGGGATTTTCTGGGTTTTCTCATTCTTGGGTATAAGAGGAGACAGGAAAAGAGGGGTGTATTACGATGTAGAATCAAGTAATACAACATCACGTCAGCCTGCCTTGAAAGTTCTAGTTGGGTCTCTCTCTTTCTATGGCTTTAATGTAATCTTGCATATTGGTTGGAAAATACCAGGCAGAAATATTTATCATTTTTTGCAAAGATAACTGATATTTTAAGCTCCTGTGCATCAAGTGGAGAGAAGGGACTTTGCTGCTGTTTACAATGCAAAGAAGCACCACAAACTAGTCAGTTTGGCTTAAAATAAAGTGATCAGGGAATTAGCTCAGATTTATTAATGTGTCCTTTGGGAGTTTGTCCCTGATTCATAGACATCACAACCAAGAGGTTAAATTTTATCTTCTTCTCTGACCTCCTGTAATTCCCACAGTGTACAGTAACATTCATTCCTCCTACTGACACTGCAGTCATTTGTGTTTGTTCATGAATCTCCCTGAAATGGAGTCTAGAAATGAGGTTTACTGTTTTTCCTTACTGAGAGGCCATGTATGAGTCTCTCCTGGAAGGTGCTGAAGATTCTTTTGGTAAAGGAGCCCTGTAGGCCTCAAAGACTAAATCTTTTGCCTTTAATAAACTGACCAAGCAGGTAAGAGCCACAAGTCTCACATACACAATGATTAAACTCTCTTCCTCACCAAAAGTGCGTAGCCTCATCCATAGTGCCATTTGCAGTTTCTAGTTTTATCACTCTCCAGAACTGGCAGTATGTAAAGTGTGTTACAGACAGGCACATCTGTAGGAACTGCGGCTGAAACCTCTACAGATACAGATACCAACTTTCATATTGCCCTTCTCATTTTTGGTTAAAGAAAATTGAAGGGAAGGACGGAAGGAGAGATTCCTTAGCAGGAACCAGCTGCTCCAATTCTCTTCTTTGCTGCTTTTATCAGCCAAAAAGCTAAAATTGTAACCCACTCTAACATGGGGGAGATGGACTCCTAATAGACAGAGAATGATGCCTTTGATTTTCTGGCTTTCCTTCCTAAAGCATCTGCTGATAAAAACACTTTTCTGAGAGAGCTCGGCAAAAACACTCCCTTCCCTCAAAATAAGTCCAATTGCAGATGCAATTCAGAACTGGAGAAACACTGTATGCAGCCAAATGGCCTATGAGAAATAATTATTTAGCAGTTTCAAATATAGTTAGGATCTTCCCTCCAAAATTAGCAGCCAGGGGAACTAATGAGAAGGCTGTAAAGACCCAAATTTGAACTGCAGAAGCAACACGGCCTGCTCCACCACAGTCCTCCAAAAATGTGAATTACATTTCTACAGACCTGTGCACATGAGCACACTGTAGAATGCTAAGAATGAAGTCATTTCATGCAGTTAATAGCATTAATAATATCTAATCTAGCACCAGGACAAGAAGATGGCAAACTTATATAACCAATGGTATAATGTCTCTATTCGGTTCAGAGCAGTGCAAAGAAGGTCTGTGTGGCAGTTGTTTCTACAGGGAGATGTCCTGCATGGCAGAAAAGTGAAGCACAGTTTACAATGGGAATGTCTATTTTTGAACTGAGTTAGAGCAAGAGAAGGAGAGGAACCACAGTCTTCACCTCTATATTAATTATGCTTTATTTTTCTTCCCCTTCAGTTCAAATGCTGTTTTTACACAAGTATTTGCATTTCTTAAAATTTATTTCAGGTAACTCAAAGAAAAATAAAAATCAGAACACTTGTTCTAACAAAAGTGAAAAGCAGTATGACAAGGAACTCGCTAATATGATAAAAACACATCTAACTAACACAGAATAGCTGTTTCTGACTCACATTCAATATCAAGAAGAGGTAGAATGAAGATTTTTAAATACTTGTGCATAAGTAACACACTAGTACAGTCCAGTTTGAACAGAAGTTTGTTTTTTCTTTTTCCCAGGAGCAAAAACATCATCTGACATGAAGAGTGTCCCAGTGTTCTCAGACAATTTATTCCCTTTGGGAATAAAGCGGAAGATTATCCCCACTGCGTAAGATCTTTTAATGTCAGATCAATAAGGTGGGCCTTGATGTGAAAGCATTTCTGGCACCAGAAATGCTGCCCTTGACAGCTCATGCCTTCCCACATGCATGGTTGTGGATGCCCCATCCCTGGAGGCATTCAAGGCCAGGCTGGATGTGGCTTTGGGCAGCCTGGTCTGAAGGTTGGTGACCCTGCACATAGCAGGGGGGTTGAAACCAGATGATTATTGTGGTCCTTTTCAACCCAGGCCATTCTGTGATTCTATGATTCTATGCTCCCTTCATTTCCCAGCCCAACTTTAATAAAAGGACGATGCCAAAGCAAAAAATCTCTCCAAAAATTTGTAGGTACAGGAAAGAAAAATGGAGCAAATGGCATTTTTTCCCGCGCTTATTTTCAGAAATAAAGTAGTGACAGACCAAAAGGAGTTAAGAATAGAAGGTGCTGAAGCATGCACCTACTGCATATGTAACTGGGTGCTTCAACTTGGTGTCATCGCAATTGTCAAATGGCCACAACCAGTTGAGAGGTAAACAGAGATAAGGTCAGGAATAACCTCTCACTTCCCAAACACAAGCGGTCCTGCAATCAGCTCCACAGTATAACACCACTTACTTGACTTGTTGATGTTCGCAGCCATCTACCAGTGCAGTGGCACAGTTACAGGCACAAAGTGAGCACTGCTTTTCACCTCAGAGGCAGCTAAGCAGTATGTACAGTACTTCCAGGGCGATTATGTTACATGATGCTCTAAAATAAATTCAATTATTAAACAACACCATATGTCACTTCCCTCCAGCTAAAAACACAGCACACGGATAGTTTGTTACAAAAGCAAAACCTGATGGAGAAAAAAATTACTAGATGTCACTAGAAAGCTTATCTCTTGGCTGCAGCATAGGGTAATGGTGTAATTGTAAGTTTTGGTAAACAGTAACCTCAGCTCCAAGCACTGGTTCAGTGTTCTTCTCATTGCTCTCTCCTACCCACAAAATGCCACAGTGCAGAACACTCATCTCCACGTGTCTTCCCTTGCCTATAGGCTTGCTCATTGATGGGCTAGCAGCAACTGCTATGCAGCTCGCTTGCAAATTCAATGCAAATGTCACTGTGTTGCCTCCCAGAGCAGCCCCAGAGCCAGGAGGGCACAATGCACACCAGCAGGGCATTATTTCCCTCCAATATCTACGGCTGGTGCTCGAGCAGCCCTGCAATACCCCCATCCACTTGCCTGCCTGCTCTGCCCTCCATGGCAGCTGGATGCTCAGCGGGGCTCATTGCTTCCCTGCTCTGTGATTTACTGGATATCAAAGACTTCTCCTCTCAGCCCAGCTAAATCATTCATCCTTACCCTGCTCATCTCATGCCTCAATTACGGCATCTCCTTCCTACCTGCTGGCCAATTCCCACATGCTTCTTTCCTTACCAGCCTGTTGAAATCACAGCTGCTAAAATTACCTTCCTAGTCTGATGGCCTGGAAGCATCCTTTCCTTCCTCCCAGGATAGACATAAGCTTTTACTGTACCGAGCCCTCCCCTCCTACCCCATACATCACATCTAACAACAGCATGTGCACATTCTGAGCTCTGCAGAAATCCTTCTCTTACACCTTGGATTTTATTTCTTGATGTGGCCCCTTGCTCCTCTTTAAGTCACCGAGCCTTTATTTGCACCTTGGTTTTGTTCCCATCACTCCTCTGGTATCCCTTGTCCCACGGTTTTCATTAAAAGGCTTTACAGGACAAGAGGGAATGGCCACAAGTTGTGCCACAGGAGGTTCAGGTTGGATATTACGAAAAATTTCTTCTCAGTAAGAATATGAGGCACTGGAACAGGCTGCACAGGGAGTTGTGGAGTCACCATCTCTTCAGTGTTCAAGAAATGAGGAGATGTGGCACTAAGGGACATGGTTAAGGGGCATGGTGGGGATGGCTGATGTATGTACTAGATATTCTTAGTGTCTTCTCCAACCTTAATAATTCTATTGTATGAATTTTCATTACATCAGAGCACAAGAATTTGCAGGCAAAGTACTTTATATTAAAAAAGTGGGAACACATTATCATGTTATAAACTTAAAACCACAGCTTTACAACAAGAACAAATTTTGGCTTCTAAAAAATCTTCCAACTTTTCTCCTTAGCTGAATTCATGAACTGTTCAACATTTAGTGTTTCCTCTATTTGTTTGGACTGGGGTTTTCTTTGTTTATATGACTTGGTTTGGGGTTGGTATTAAGGAACACTAACAACATGGCCTGGTAATTTGAAAGCACATTCAGGTAGTTCTGCAATGCACACTCTCCACTATTTGTCTCTTACATCTTCATAATAACAATAACTGTTGACAGCACCCAAATAGTTTTAAAATCTGTGAATTCACCTAAAACCTGTGAATTCAACTTGCAAAGATTATAAAAAGGAAAAGAAACACAAAGAGATGAGGAACCTACTGTGTCACCACATAATGCTGGAGTTTAATGGGGAGCAGATCAGAACGTTCCAAAAATACACCTCCACCCTGGCCTGTTAACTTCCCACTACTCCTTGCTCCCCTGGCTACAAAATAAATACTCTGTGGAGGGGAGCAATTAAAAAGCTGTTTCCCAAAAGAAATTCCTGGAGAGTATCACAGCTCCAGATGCCATGTGGAATTTAGTGTATATAATGTGGCCTGTTCAAGTGGGATACCAAATACCTAAGATAGAAAAGAGGAGATATAAAACAGTCCCTGAAAGGAGAGGTCCCCAATGGGCTGAGGTCAGAAATCACATTGCCAAAACTGATACAGCCAACGGCAGGAACTAGAGGTATAATCTCTGAGCTAATGATAAATACATTTTTAAAACTACAACTAAAATAAGACAGTAAAATAAAGATCATTGCGAAAGAAAAAAAATAAAGGTGCCCTGCAGAGAACACGGATGATAAGAAAAGCACAAAAGAATAATTCAGTAATACAGCTTCCAGAGGAGAGATCATGTTGAACATTAAAACAAACCCTTTATTCCTACTCTGACCACCGGCAATATGAGATCACCCACCAGCTTCAGGTGAACAGGTTGCAAATAAAAGCAACTAATATTCTTTGAGGTTGAAAACACCTTCATTTGGTGCCCCTTAGAAAATATGAAAAGTTTTCTTCAGAACTAAGAGAAAAAGATAAACAAGAAAAACATAAAGAACACAATTGGATACGAGTGTGACTGTGATGAAAACCATCTTTAATTGATAAAGTTTTCCATCTTAAAAAACACAGGTTGAAAACTACCTGAGAAAATCTCATTAGCCTTGGAATTAAAGCACAAGTAGATCTAAGACTTTTCCAAGGAAACACTGAAGCAAGAGAAAGACCACACCTCTGGAACAGCAAAAGGCAATGTAGGATGCTAAGCTTAAACCATTGAGGCCAGATCATTGATTATGAAAAGTCTGATAACTAGTTCAGAATAAACAGTAAAAGTTTTTGGATGTACTTTGTATGGGATTATGTGGAACAGACACACTTCCTTAACACAACAGACAACCAACCATCGTGTGAACTGTCATGAGCTTCAGTAAAAAGGGAGAGGATAAGGCCGGATAATCCCCTTCTCTATGAGTTCACAGGTGAATTTCACATGCCTTAAATGAGTTTAATATCTTCATTCACTGATAACAACTGGATAACATTTGGCAAAGTTAAACTATTCATTTCTCCTACAACTAAGAGAGCATAGTTGTAATACATAGAGACTGGAGTAATGGCCTACGACATAAACCTGCTGATAAAAATGTTATGCAAAGACGTTTAAGTAAATGTTGAAAGATAGAACGTATACTAATTGGATTTATGCCCCCCGAAAAGGATTTATGGTGGGTAAACAAGCTGCAGGTAATCACAGGAGGTTCTTTAAGATGCCATAAAATGTGCATAAAAAACTACTCACTGTGATACAGACACTGAAAAGTAGAAATGGTTTCAAAGTCTAATTAGATAAATCCATTAAAGAAAGTTCAGTGTGACCTAACGGACACAACGTTGTGGATACAAACTGTGACTCAGAAGTGCCTGGGATGCTGTTTTCCAAAACCAGACAGACATATTCGGGAAAGTGGTTTTTATTGGTTTTTATACTTGATGTTTTGTTCCCTTAAACTGATTCCTCCTACTGGCCTCTGTAAGAAAGAGAATGCTGGGTTAGAAAAGGACCTCTGCTCTTCCCTAAAACAGCTCTTGTTATAGTTTACCCTTTTCTCTTTTCTTGACCTCCCTCCACCAAAAGCCAGTAACTGAAGAGAAGGGAGATACCAAAGCAGTCTATAAGAAAATTTTGTGCTCAGTGTAACTTTTAGGCATCTATTTCTGATTTGTGTGAAGGGCTGAGAACTCCTGGAGTGGAGAATATGGGAGGGTTCAGGTGAGACTAAGATGTGACACCCCACCAGCTCAAACACAGTGGAAAAGAGAATTCTAGTGGGAAAGCAGAGAAAATTGCTTGTGTAGGTAGAGGGGCATCTGTATAGGTAGAGGGGCATCTCTGTTCTGAAAAATTCAGACCACTCTGATGAGAAAATAAATTTAAACCCACTTACTTTTGAAGGATCTTCGTTCAACTACAAGCAATTGTGATCTTCTCATTACCTTCCTAGGAACCAACAGGTGTAAGGGAGGTATGACTCGACTCTCCTGGGCCAAATCTTCCCAAGAAAGTATAAAAAATCTTACTAAGAAATCTACAATAATCTAAATAGGATAAATTTTGTTCTTTTTGTAGGCTCGTAGCATCATTAAGGTTGGAAAGAGCACTAAGATAATCTAGTCCAACCATCAACCCATTTTGCGCTGTTTTACAAGGGAAACTGAAAAACATGGGACACTTCTCCACAGAACCCCTTCTGAGGGACTGAAACATTCAGATGAAGAGTTTTCTTCTTTTGTGGTTGTTTTTTTTTTAGTTTGCTGGTAGACTGTGAACTTCTCAAATGCAAAAGTGATCAGCTCCTTCCATCTCTGAAAACCTCCTTTGTGATGCATTCTAAGAAACCCTCAGCTCTAAAAGCATATCTCAGCACCATCTGTCATAGTAGCCAGCTTCCTGGACTACACATTGCTAAGACTGAAATGCAGCCTAGCACTGTTTTTTAAGGGACTCCGAAAAAGATCCAGATGTGCTTGGGGTTTAAATGTGTTTGTTACCTACCACCAAAAAGACATCTACAGAAGAATGGTGTGTAAGCACAATTATTTGTCATCCACCACAAACATTTGTCATGGCCTTGCAATCCCTCCTAATCAGCTCAGAATTGTCTACACTGGAAAGACGCGAGTTTCGTGTTTCTTCCCCCAAAATCAGTAAATTACAATAAACATATCTGGAAATGAAGAACTCCAGATTTTAACTTATTTTTTCTTTTTTTTTTCCCCCTACTTGCAGCTTAGAATAACAGCTTCCCACAGCAGCTGAGCCTCTTTTAATCCTGTAAATATATTTTTGATTTGGGCACATTTTCTAGAAGAGGTAACCACTTTTGTTAGACCATCTACAGCTGCTCCTCAGATGCCATGAGCAACAAGTCTGACCTCACTGAAAGACACTGAGGATGCAGCTTCTACTGAGTTGCCAGAGTGCAGAAATCTCTTCTGAGAAGGTTCTCATTGGGAAGGTCTTCAGGAGGCTAACAAGATGACCCATTGGTCATCTTGGTTGGCAAATCGACATGTTCTTAAACCAGTGCCTTGCCATTATGTCAGACTAGGATCTATGTTTTTCAAGAAAACAATGGAATTTTTTTTGGGGGGGGGGGGGGAAAAAGCTACACCCATCAGATTTTTCATATTAGCCAAAGGATCCTATTGCAGAGTCACAATCACAAAGCAAATTTCCAAATCACTGCCTATATATTTGTGATGGGCTAAACAGACAGGCACCGAGGGACCATTCCGTGGTGTGCACCAGAAAGAAGTGGGCACAACAACACACAAGGTATCTAAACAACCTGCAGTACAGCTGTGTCCAATCACTGGATTTCCATTTTGTTTTTATTTGTGCTGCAGATAACTCTTACTCTCAAATCTACCACATGCCACCAGACAACAGCTTTATACAAGCACTACACAATTGCCACGGCTTAACATTACAGGGAGTTTTCATGTGGGATACAGGTCCTTTTGGATGCATGGGTGATGCCCACTCTAAAGATTTTCCTGGACTCTTCCAATCTGATCTCACAGCCATGTGTTGAGAAGCCATCTCTTTCACCCTAGATGGGCACCTCTGCTGTGACAGTTGGGATCTGAAAGCTTACTGTGCTGCCTATGGCAAAAGAGAGCAAAAATAGGTGTCCTTTTAAGGGCTACCTCTGGGCACAGATGAGTCAGTTAACAGAGGTGATTTTTTTTTGCAGGAACTGAATTATGTTTCACGGCCTCCATACCAGACATCACAGCCAGCCTTTAGGTTCACATGTTTCAGATTCACAGTAGTGGTAGCAGCACTGAACACAGTGAGTGCATTCAGATCTACATACAAAAACTTGCTTGCAGAGCTCCTGGGCATAAAGATGTGATTTGGCTGTTAAATTAGATGATAAAAAGGAGGCTAATTTTGCAAATATATTCATGATTGGAAAGAAAATTGGAGTGGATTTTTCTATGTTTTCCATATCTTCTAATCAATACTGCTTGATTTCTAGCATCTGGATACTTTTGCAACAGCTCGAGGAGTTGCCCCTAGGGACAACTCTAATTCAAATGAGAATTCATCAACCTGTAAGAAAATAAAATACCCTTTTTCAGGTCTGCACCTTGCCCTCTCCCTGCCTATTACCTCCACATTGCCAGATATCAACTTTCTCTGTCCGAAGATGAAGAAAGGTCTAAGTAAACTCTTAATCCACATCTCCCTACGAACATAAACTGGAGCAGGTGGGAGACACAGGTGGGAAAACTAGGATAAAAGAACGATGAGACTTCATTAAACAAGCTGTGACCTTCGAGGCCCAACATTGACACAAATATTACTCCTAGAAATTGAATTCTGTAACTTCTGAGCAAAAAAGTCACAAACAGCAGCACCTTTTGGAAAAGGCACTCAGCAATACCTTACATTCAACACAGTTCAGCTATAGCACATACTAGCAGGGTGGACACATCAACTACCCAATATGTCACTGAAAGGAAGGAAGCTTTGGAAAGCTGAACACTCTCTTATCTGCCAAGGTCCAACAGCTTGTTTGTATAACAGATACAGAAATGCTCCACTTTTACATCAAATCCACAAAATGGCAGAAGGGTTGCAGTGCTCATAGTTTATTTTGCACTAACACACAGAAACCAGCAAAAAAGGTTGCAGAGATGAAAGAACTGTACTGGTTTTAAGTCAGTGGCGAGACTTCACAATTGGTTGGAAGCTGAAGTATGAATGGATTGTCACAGTAAATAGCAGAAACGGGCATCTTCCAAAAAACCTGAGTTTCAGAACGTATTAAAAACAAAATCCTTTTTTTCTTACTTTGAAAACCTGGAGGTGACCCTTGAGGACAACGTGGTGTACTTACAAAGAAGTAACAGTTTGTATTTTCGTAAGAGCAAAAACATATCTAAGACCAAAAGTCCATAAAGTTGAAAGGAAACATATGGCTTCTTAAAGCTGTGATTAGCATAACTCAATTTTATCATTAGCTTAACTCAGAGGTTAACATATTTCATATTTCATATTACCAGTCGTCTCTGCTACAAGCATGCTGAACAAATATCATATAAATCGCAGAGCCTGACAAGATTTAATAGAAAAAGCTGTTAAATTGACCTATAAATATAACCCATTACAATGCATCAGCTGGTGCCGCCACTTTCTTGGAATCCAAGGAAGAAATTAGGATGGTTGTCTGATACCCACTGCCAAGTGTTTTACATGACCATGGGATTCAGAACTTAAACCCAGGAAAGCAATCCCACATCCAGAGTTTCACATCTGAGTGGTGCTTCTACAGCACTCTGAAATTCAGAGCAGGATTTCAACTACTTCCCTTGTTCTCATCATCTCTGATCTGTAAGAAGGAACAGTTTACCTCTTTGACAAGTGCACATTTTGAAATCACTGTTTGGAAACCCAACAATTCTCCAAACCCTGTTTGCTTTGAATCTCATTTTCTATTTGCTGGGGGAGGTATAATTTAATATTTATGATCCCTCTTCCTGCAAGGAAGTATTTGCAATTCTTCTGATAAGTGTTACTGGGTTAATCATCTTTTCTTTCTTGAAATGTAAGTATCTTTTGTTCCTACAAGGTAACGAAGGAGAGTTACTCATCTTCATAATTAATCTTGGATTTTAATTAAACCTATTAACTGAACATGTCAGATATTTGTCACTTTCAAAGAAGCATAAAAAATTACACTTAATAATAAATGTTACTTATCCACATGTTGCCCTGACTTACACTGCAGCCACAGCATCCATAACAAGATCCCTATGCTATTTTATTTGGTATTAATATGATTTATTGTGTTATAACAAATGTATTTTATTCACTCCTCTGTACCACCAGCAGCACAAGGATAAATTTCATCTTAGAACATGGTGTGTTCTGTACAGTACACTGAAATAAATGAGCTTGCAATGACATATATACACCTTCTGCTATCTTCCTGAACTTTCTGTAATAAACCCAAAATGCACTGTTTATGCATCTCATACCCTGCAACCAGACTAAGCAAATGAACAACTCACATGAATAAACATGAGGATGTAAGGAAACATTTGTAAGATTGGAGACAAATTAGTAGGGTAGGGATCTCCTTCCCCTTCTTATTTGAGTATTGTAAAACACGAACATATGAACAATGCTGGAGATGAGAAAAAGGCTGCTCTGAAAAGATCCTAGAAAAGCAGGATGGTAGGTTTCCATGCTAAGTCATACTTAACGCATTTGCTTTTCAAGCATTAATTCTGTTTTCTGCTAAAAGCTTGTACTTGCAAACTACCCAGGGTCTAAGTCAACCTCTGTTACAACCTTCTCATATGCCACCACCAGTAACAAAGATCTCAGAAACTCAACTCAGTACCAGTTACATCACACAGCCCTACAGTTCTGAATGCCTCTAAGTAACAGTCAAGACACTCAGGATATCATTCAAGACAATCAGTTTGGGGTAGAAAAGTCTCTTCTCAGATAGAGCAGAGCCAGGAGAAAATTGCCCTATCAGAGCATTAGTCCAACGCTGAAAATAATACTAGGTGCCACAAGCCATGTTCTGCCATTCCAAACTCAGGTGAATTTCTACAACTTTGCCTTTGTTAACAACAGTGTATGATGTTAATACATTACTCAGTTAATTAATTCCTCTATATCCTTGTCCCAGTTTTCTCTCGAGAACATAGCAAGATCAGTGCTGGTATTTAAATGCAGAAATGTTGCAATGGATGGAGTACCATACACTTCATTGAGGAGGGCAAAAGGCCAATATGAGAGGCAATGGTCCTATGTTGTGCCACAGGAAGTTCAGGTTGGATATCAGGAAAAGTTTCTTCTGAGAAAGAGTGGTGTGGCAACGGCACAGGCTGCACAGGGAGGTGGTGGAGTCACCATCCCTGGGAGTGTTCAAGACACTCAGAGATGTGGCACTGGGGGACGTGGTTAGTGAGCATGGTGGGGATGGCTGACGGTTGGACTGGACGATCTTAATGGTCTTCTACCTTAACAATTGTATGATTCTGTGGAAAGAACACATATTTCAACAACAGCTATGAGAAAAGCAGAGCCAGGAATAAGATTTTAAGAGCAGAATAAAGTTCCTAACTCCATTATCCTAACACCAGCTACTTGAAATAACAGTCAGCTCTTTCCACACTTCTACAAGTGTAGCAAGGTAATTTTAGCTTTCATTTCCAATTGCCTGTTGGACAGAAGAACAAAGTCCATTAGCATTTTGACATTTAGCTATTAGAAATCATTGAGTTTGTCTTGAGAGGAAAATAGTCTTTCCCCCAAGGTCTAAGATAAATAAAAATTAACTATTTACACAGGGTCCTTTAGATATGAGTAGGAAGTACCCTGATTTACACTGTTAAAAGCAACACGAGCAGGAAACTGGTATCTTCGCTTGGGTAAAGAGGTAGAGTTGTCAGCATTACATGAACAAGATTTTCTACTTCTCTTATATTTTTTGCCAGTTCATATAATCTTGAAGACATGTGAAAGGCCTGAGCTGAGAGATACTAAACCACTTCTGAGACACCATCGTAATTCACATTCTTAATGGATGTATTCTTATTCCATTACATGGATATTGATTTACCCCATGTAATGAATATTATGAAAGCTTTTTGACACTGACCAGCTTGTAAACTGGTAATCAAAGAGAAGCAGCTTTAACAACCAAATCTATAAGGAAGTGTTTTTCACAATCAGATAACTGCCAGAGAGAAGACTGAGAATGCCAAAGACATGGAGATGAAGGCTATCATAAAACAGATGGATATTCATACACACACACACAAAATCCTGCTAAACCCTTTCCTCCACTGATTAACCAAGCCAAGGTGACTAAATGGAAGCACTTCAATTTACATGCTTTGGAATTTCAATGACACATGATTTTCAGAATTATGATCACATGTAGAACTAGTCCTTGAAAAGCCACTTCAGTAAATGAATTCAGGGGTGAGAAAAAGCAGATATTGTCATGCATCTAAATAACACTACAACAAATCAAAGAATTATTATTAATACTCAAACCACACAACCACGTTAATGAACAAAAACAAAATGTTCTGGCCAGAGAGAATTAACACTAGACTGGGAAAAGCAAGATTTCCCATCAGTTTCTAATGTGGTGTGAAATTTTTGATTCAGTGGCAGGACTGACGGTGGGAGGACTTGCATTACTTGTGGTAAGGAGTCCAGACAGAAGACACTGCAGAAAACCAATGGAATTGGGAGGGAAAAGAGGAAAGTTGCAGATGCTTTTGGATAGACTTTACTAGCTCCAGATGGTAGCTGCACGTTCTCAGTTGACTACAGAGGAACTTCAAAGATCCCTTTACACTGATTTCAGTGACCAAAGGCAAACCTACATCCTTACTTAAGCACATTGACTCTTCCTTTCTCCATTATTTCAAAAATTTACTCCAGGAGGTTATGCAAGCTAGTCAAGAGAGTCTTCCAATCACTGTTTTGCTTAGGAATTTAATCCAGCTAATCATGGACTTATGGGATTCCCCAGCACATGCATAAATCTTATCACTATTGATATACCTCGACTAGATACAATATATCTCTTAAATATCTCAACCTAGTACAAAAACCTGCTCTGCATAACTGCAGGAAAGTTCCTGTTGACTGTTAAAAAATGTCTGGATAGGTTTATTTGGGCATTTAGTAATACAGAACAATTTCAATCGTCTGTGTATCTAAAAAATAGAAAGGAACACTGATCACAGAAAACACACACTACAAGTAGCATTTATAGTCAAAGCATCTGCAAAGCTGTGAAGGTAAAACCCATCACCTCTTTCTGGAAGAATGACTTTTTTAAGCAGAAGATGATGGTCTGAGTATGTGAGTAGTTCAGAGCCACCTCATGGAACTTGCTGTCTGTGTCAAAATATAGACGTACATGTAGCTTGTCATGATATTTTATGGCCACAGAATTGATTTCAGAAACTCAGACCAGCACTGTACATTGGAGGAAAGCTGATAAAAAGTAAAACCTGCACATACTGCAAAAAAGCAAGAAGTGATTTGCTGCTCACAGTCCATAGGAAAATACAGAACCGCACTAAAATAATTCACATTTCAGGAAAAAAAATAAACAATAACAACGAAGTAGACAAACTAGCCTGGATAGTTGGAGTCTATCACTCATGATACAAATGAAGAGTGGTGTAAAACTTCAATGGACAGACGCCTGCTCCCATACCCAGGCAAGGCACCGTGCAGAGAGCATTTGTTTCTTGTGCACTGATAGAAAGGATGCAGAGAAAATGTTACAGATCAGCCACTCTTATAAAAATACATACATGTGCCACTCCAGTTCTTTCTCCCCTCCACTTAGACATCTATTTGGAATAAGCCAGTAAACACTTTTTATGCTAAAAAAAAGTTTGTCTCCTTTTTCTTCTGCAGAAGATATCGAGTAAGGAATCTCGTGGTGACTCACTTCAAGAGAAGCAGATGGATATTTCTGTTCTGATTATTTGATGTTGTCACACACACCGGTGCTGATTAACTATTACTGCTTAGCATATGAAAAGACAAAGTCCAGAAGTGCAGCCCTTTCATTACTTCGCCAGTTCATATGTGCTTTAAACAAATAATTAAAATAATTCCTGCATCCTAATGGCGATAGAAATGAAAGAGTAATCATCAGTTTATGGGCCTCATTATGCTCACCCAGCATATATGCTCATATCTAGAATGAGATGAGATGAAGGGTAAAATCAAGGAAACATTTTCCCTTCTTTTAGAAAATGGTGCAGAAGGAATGCAACAGCCAAGGCAAGTTTCCCCTTGCTCATCCAACTTGAAAGACAGCACATGTACATACACACATACACACACTTACCAAAAATAATCCTAAAATGTTTTTCTCTTCTGCCTCTGTCTTTCTCAATTAAATTATACAGTTCTGTAATAACATCAAACTAGTATGATAACATGTCCCAAAAATTCACAGAATTACACCTATGTAGATAATACTTCAGATAGAACCATAGAGTCACAGAATGGCTTGGGTTGGTAGCGACCTCAAAACTCATCGAGTTTCAATATCCCTGCTGTGGGCAGGGTTGCTACCCACCAGACCAAGATGCCCAAGGCCCCATGCAACTGATCTTGAACACCTCCAGCGATGGGGTGTCCACATCCTCTTCAAGCAGCTTATGCCAGGACCTCACCAAGCACTGAGTAAAAAATTCCCACTGACATCTAATCTAAATCTCCTCTCTTTTAGTCTGAAACTATTCCCCTTGTTCTATCATTATCTACCTGGGTAAAAAGTTGATATAATTCCGTTTAAGTACTGGAAGGCTGCAAGGAGGCTCCCTGCAGCCTTCTCTTCTTGAGGCTGAACAAGCCTAACTCCTTCAGCCTGGCTTCCTAGGGGAGGTGCTCAGCTCTCTGATCATCTTCATGGTCCTCCTCCGGACCTGCTCCAAAAGCTCTTCGTCTCTCATGTTCTGGAGGCCCCATGAATTTAATGCAACACAATAATAACAAAAAAATATCTAAATGAGAATATAATCAGCTGAGTTATATTCCCCTGGAAAGATTAAAATATGTAGCAGGCAGTTATCTCTTTGGGAATGCAAAAAGAGTGGTATTGTTGAACAAATCGATACAAGCTTTATTGGAGCTGCAGATTAATTTATTGCCTCACCTTCATTTCAACCCATTCTAACCAGATGGGCCTACATTCATTTTGAGCTTCTGTTGGTAGAGGTGACAGAAATAGACACAGAATATTAAGATCTTCTGAAAAGTGAGAAGGAAAAGCCATATTCAGAAAATGTTATGGTGTAAACAGAGCACTGTGATTAGTATCTCTGTTACGCCTTCTAAGTACTTTATTCAGAAGATTTTATGGCACCTGCCCCATCAGCTTACTAACGATATAAATCTGAGCCTTACAGCTCAGAAGCCTGAAAGGACATCTGGGGCTGGAACCAGACGCTCTTGGAGACCCCTTCTAACCCAAGCCATTCTATGGCATGGCTCCCAAAGACCTTGAAAAGACACAGCCATTCATGGCCAAGTGATCACCACACAGCTTTTGTGCTCCTTACATCACAGACATGCGGAATACTTAATTTCTTGTACACTAAGCTGATGCAGCGAGGACAAGCACTTTCTGAAGATGACTCAGCACCGGCTCGCTGGGGAAAGATGTTCTGATATTCCAGTGATGACAGGTATATAAAGAGTGGGCACGGAGGTATTCACATCATATATAAAGAAATAAAGTGAAGCATCTAGAACAAGATTAAATGACCAGATTAGACAGACAGCAGACTCTATTTTTAAAGTTCCAATAATAACCACCTATGAGAAAACAAAGTAATAGTGCTTCAGGAGATGAAAACTCCAACCAGCTGTCCAGTGTGCTCCTGAGCTTAAGGGACACTGACAGAACAGAATGATAATTTAAAAGACATTTTGATCACTGTTATATATATACTGGAAATTATAGCTTTCTTAATGAACTATCCATTGACAACATAATTCTGCTGTAGTTCTGAAAGTACTGACTGGTGCTTTCTCCATTTGCTTTATGTTTTACAACTCATTATCCTAAGACAGGCTCAGGACTGACTATGTCTCATTTGGGCTGGGTTTGCAATGCATGAAATGCAGCAGTTGGGCTACAAGGAGACGTATCAAAATAAGAGATGCAATTGCATACAGCAGTTATTTCTTCTCACAGATTTCTTCTCACAGCATTCTGGATGTTACCCCTATTCTCAGTTGGATTTTATGCATTTATTTTACTACTTGGAGAGCCTGCAGAGTCTAAAGAAGGGGCAAAATAAATGAGGGGAGGAAAAAAAAAAAAAAAACCTCTTTCCATGCTCAACTGCTAAATTCTGAACTTCTGTTTCTGTTCCTTGGAGACAAGCAGTAGTATTTCTGGTTTTGCAGAAGCAGCTCAGAAACGTGTGAAATACTAGACATGACTGGACAACATCCATGCAGCTCCATGCTGTATTTTCATCTCTCTCTTTTCCCATACAGAACAGAAGGCCTCTCGCAGAGCTCAGGGGCAGGTGATCGATGCCAGGCAAAGTGCAAACCTCGCCGGTCCCGTGACACAAGCTGAACAAAGAATTAGCAAACCCGCAGTCCTGAGTGGCGAGCACCTCGCAGAGCTTTCTCCTCCTCTTCCAGATGGATTAATCTTTAAAGATAACTTGCTTTTCTTTTCCAGCAGGGAAAGAGTGGGGACAAGACTTCCAAAAATAGGCTAGCCTGTCACAACTGCTAACTGTCACACAGAACTGAGATTGGAGCTGATCTCCTGGGGAGGTGGCTGAGAACAGAAGGGAGTAAGGAAGGAGAGAGAAAGAGTAATTCCTCTTTCCATAGCACAGTCAGAAAGAAAATGAATAGGTGACCTGTGATCAATCACAAGTAATACAAAAGCCAAAAATCAGTCATTCCAAGCAAAACTACATAAATGTATCAGTTTACCATCAATTATTAGCAAAAGTGCTGTATTGTAGAGCATCAAAGCTGAAGCCCAAATGTACTCTCTGTCCAAGGTCTCACGGGGACAAATGCAAGATTATTGCCTGTTTAAACAAATTGACCCAGCAAATTAAAGCAAAATGCTCCCTTTAAATTCAATTTTCAAATGCTGTTCTAAAAAGGCTCCTGTCCATGTGGCTTCTGCAGCAGACAGACACACTGAAGTCACAAGATGATTAGGAAAAAAATATGCTCAGCCTTTTATGAGATCAGGTACTACCCAGATTAAATAAACAAAAGGTTACGTAGAAAAAAAAATAGAAATAATCCCACTTGAATCTGAGCAAAAATGTGCTCAGCGCTGAACAATTAAACTTACAAGAGAAATAGAAGGAAAACCTACAACTGCATCATTATTAAATGGACAAGAGCATAATCTCATTCTGCTGTGATCTTAGCCCTGTGCATCTAACGCATTCATTTTATTAAGAGGTCTGAAGCAGAATATTTGAAAACAGAAATCTTATTAAGAAAGTCTTCATCATCGTTGTTGGCATTTTTCCTTCCCGTTGCATGAAGGAAATGCATTTTCACTGTATAATCTTTGCCAATAATGGACTGATCTTTTTTCACTGCCTGCCTTAGTCACATGTTGCTGTGGAACACTAAAAATGCACTGTTAAACTGCAGCACTGGGTTTTTTCTGATGTATCTGTGTTCAACGCTGATAACGACATCTCGGCATCAGGCAAAAAAAAGAAAAAAAAGAAAAAACATAAAACTGGATATTGTCACTAATCCATGAATTTAATTTCCCTTGCTTACTATCAGACACCAGTAGGTTTTGTTGCATGAAACGTTGATTTGTGAGTTGTGGCACTGAGGGCCGAGGTTTGGGGGGCGTGGTGGTGAAGGGCTGATGGTTGGACTAGATGATCTTTGTGGTCTTTTCCAACCTTAATGATTCTATGATTCAATAAGACTGAGATATCAACCAGTGAAAATTATTCAATTTTTTGAGTGCTGACCGTACCTGGAGGTCCTACCAGTGACATCATTGTGATTTGAGGTGCTGGTTCCCAACAGAATTAACACAGCCTCTGCCTGAAGGTCATCTCTTTCCCTGTCTTCAAGGTGCTGTTTCATATATACTCATGCTTAGCTCTATCACAGTAGCTAAATTCTGTTATTGCTTGAAGCCAATATAAAGAGTTGTTTTGCTTCAACAGTGAATGTTTAGTACAAACCCTATTTATTTACCATTCCATGTGGGTAAATGCTTTAGTGTTGCACACCAAGTGGTGGCAGCTCCCATACCTTGAACCTCATCAACAGCTGGGTCAAGGCATGATCTTCCACTCAATGTCTATTATAATCCATTAAAATGAGGGAGATTTTATAAGGAACAGTGATGAGAAATGACACTGTCAACAGACACCAGCATTAAAGTTATCATAGATAACCAGGGGCTCTCATACTGCTCTATTGTGTTTTTCATCCCCTTCAAACTGCAAGTATGCAAATGAAAGCCTACTTAAAGAAATAAATTAATAGCCAGTGACCAATTTTTGTTCATTACGCTATACAACACACTTAATTCCTGAAGTCAGAGTCTGAAAACTAGCGCAAGAGAAATGCAAACATAGTTGTGGTATCTTCAAACCAAGCCCTAGCCCACAGCCTTGTATGCTCAAATGGTGTTTATGAGAGATTTTATTAGAGTTTTTGTAGGGCTCATCCATATCATGAACAGGTATAGAAATAACCGTTGGAAAGAATTTATTAATAACATGCATGGCAACTTCCTGCAAGCCAAAAGACTGCAGAGAAAACTCACTCAGACCACAAAAGAGTTGAGGACAAAATAAAAGTTTCCCCTGGATACAAAATTAAAGATCCCCTGCATAAGAGTTTCTTCTTATACTTCCCCTGGAGTATGAGAGCATCATCTGAGAACAGAACTAGAGTCAGAGGGTAATTATTTTGTCATTGAGAAGTGGCTTTAGGATTAACACAGGCTCAATCCTTGGGTAAACACAGATGTTTGGATGGCAGCATGTAGGTGTGTTGATGTTTTCAAATACTAACACTTTCTTAATAAATGCAGGTTAGAGGTTACACTTACAGAGGTTCCCATGGCAGTGATTTCTGGTCATCATTTAACAAATTAAAGCAGACAAATCCAGTCATGATTAGACCAACTCTTAAGTACTCTGCTGTTTTTATGTTAAGGATACTCATGAAATATTGCTGGACTACTAAAAAGAAGAAAAGATAAAGCCAAGGATTTCTAATAGATGAGTTGTAAGAGATCAAATCGCTAAGCCAAACAATTTGCACAAAGTGGGGCATTTGGAAACAATGACAGCAGTTACTTCCCTGAATTGAATCTACTTAAACATACTTCTTTCAGCAGATGGCAAAGAAAAAATAAGTAATGTACAACATGGCCACTTTCTAACTTCTCTCCTGAAATACCTTGGCAGCCTCAAAAACTGGCACACTCTATGACTTTGGGGACCAATACTCCCCAAGAATGCCACATTATATGGTCACCCTAATGAAAGAGACAGAGACAACAAAAACTCCTTTGCAGTGGGGAAGTGCAACCTCTTGATTCCACATTTCTAGATGGAAGAGTGGGATTGGAACAACAGCTCTGGCATACTAAAGTTGGACTGAAAAATAAAAAAACAAAACACCTCTTTTAGTTACTTTCACAAGTTAAATGGAAAGACTTGCCAAATTGCTTGGATACCAATGTGCATTTACCAAATCAAAATACTGATTCATTGCTCTTCACTGGAACAAGCTGCTGGCTATTACAATTTGCCAATTGTCTGCTCCCACCTTTCCATTACTGAGATAGTAATGCATGTATCACAAAGGTTTTGAGAAAGTGACAAAGATTTTTGGCTACTGATAAACAGTGCTGCACAATTTACAAGACCAGAAGGTTATTTCAAGACAAAACTGCCATGAAACACCATCATTTAAATAATGAATGGCTGTGCTTGCTTGCTTATTTTCTTTCTCCTAAAATAATTTTTCTTGCTTTCTGTCAGTTGGCAACAAATACATCTTAACATTTGCATTTCAAGCAAGAAGACAAATTCAGACAGTTGCTCCAAAAGGACTGGAAAATGTGTTGTAAACTGTATGATATGTACAAACCTATCAAAGATGCCCAAACTTAGCCAGACGGGGGACGTATTAGTAGTTTGTCAGAAGCTCAGGAGGAACCTTAATTTTGCTTAAGAGAGTTTGGAATTGCTCTTCTCTTCCATTTGGAAACACTGCTTCTTTTCTTTTCTTTCTTTCTTTCAATCACCAGCAGTCACTGTGGAAATCGCAGGCAAAGTATTCAGGCCAAGAATGCCCATCCCCTGCAGGCATGACTAAAGAGGTCCAACTTTTCATTATTATTCAGTGTAATTATGTGAACCAAAAACTAGCTCAAATACAATCGGTGTTTAAGCTTGCAAATAATTAATACCTATCTGAGACTTAATCAAAAAGGAATATGCACACATATGGGACAGAAGGAAAAAAGTACCCAAACCACAGTTTTTGTACGGGCCTTTGGCTATGAGTTGCCTATGAAGTCATGCTCAAGCATTCTGCCTGGTTAAGTTTGCTCTCTCACGGTCTCAAAATTTATCTTATTTAGAAACTGTCTCAACTGATTTCTCCTGGTGGAACGTGGACATTCGCCAAAGAATACCCAAATCTGAAGGGTATTAGCTGCAGTGTGCTCTGCCTCCTTCCCAAATGGAAAGCACCACAGGGTAAGCCTCCCACATCATAAAAGCTACCTCCAAGGCAGCTTCACCACCTTGCCTTATCAAGCTAGCAATAAAAGAAAACACAGTGAACAAAACCGCACAGGCACACACCTGGATTTTTACAATCTAAGATTATAGATGATTCTAACCACTGCCTTGCCACCACGTAAGATAACCATATAAACCATGACATATATTGGCACTTGAAATAACAGTGTGCTGTAAAAAATAAATATAAGGCATAAAATAATCACAGAATCATAGAATGGAATCATACAATCACCAAGGTTGGAAAAGACCTCTAAGATCATGCAGTCCAACCTATTACCAATATTTCCCCTCTAAACCATGCCCCTCAGTACAACACCTAAATGTTTCTCAAACACCTCCAGGGATGGTGACTCAACCTCCTTCCTAGGCAGCCCATTCCAGTCCCTGAGCACTCTTTGATGGAAGAAAATTTTCCTATTTTTTTCCTAATGTCCAACTTGAACTCACTCTAGAAAATTGGACATGCAAATTATGCAATTCTAAATGCAGGCACCCATGGATGTATATACATATATAGAGACCATATGAACCATACAGCACAGTTGGTTTCCAGTTTTAGATGCTGCAATGCTTGGTGGGTGCTTTTAGAGAATGTTTGCATTATTTTATCCCTTTGCCTCTAAAACAGGATCTCTGTGAAAAGAAATAAAATACACCAAGTGTTTAACTATTTTTTTTTTCTCTGACCATTCAGCAATTCCTCAGAGAATTATTGTTCATTGCATTCAAAGAAGCAAAATAAATCCGCCACAGCTAACTATTAAGATCCTTCCATCCCTAAATAAATCCTAACTGTTGCCCATGTCCAACACAAGAGAATACTAAAAAGCAAAGCCACGGTCATTCAGGTTACCTTGAATTTTACACAAAAAGAATGTTAGAAGGACAGAAGAAAGCCACTAAGATATTTTATCTAGGAGTTCTCCAGATGAGCAAAAACAAAATAGAGGAAATCTAGATGCAAGAAAATAGATTTTTCACCCATATTTTTGTTTTGTTGTTGTTGTTGTTTTAAATGATGCAATATTTTTATTATATATTAATAGATAGGAAGATTGGTCATCTTCTATTGGTAGAGGGTGTACAAGGTGACCTCCAGAGATCCTCTCCTTTCCAGCTGAAATTATTCTATGGAAAAGAAATTAGTAAATTATAGGTTGAAGCAAAGATGCTAAATCCCTACTGCAAAAATATCTTCCTATATCCTTGAATAATTTATAGCAGCATGATGCAAGTCACTCTAAGAGAATCTCTGTCATGCTCAAAGATTCTATGCATTCAGAATTTTCCACGTTTTATACCTTAAGATCTTCTTTTTATGTACAAAGGCAATGTTTCAGTTTTAAAAAGTCTTTCACAAGATCATTTCAAATGGGCAATTCTAATGGTCTTTCAAACACAGCTCCAGGAAGAGATTCAACTTACATAGCTTGAAGCAAAAAAACTGAATTTACTGGCAGCAATTTTCTCCTTATGCTCCATTTTATTCCAGAATATAACATTAATTCAAAAGGACTGTAAGTTCAAAAAATTAACACTAACATCTATTCCTTCTACCTAATAATAGTGTTAGAAAAAGATGAAAGAATTAAACTACAAAACCAAGCTGCATGCAAATACTCTTTGCATTTATGTCTGTAAGGATATGTTAATCCAGTGACTTTTGGCTACATTTTCCCTCAAAATCTGAAATAAATAACAGAACAAATTGGCAAGATACAAAATAATTTTCCCTAAACTGTGATCTTCCACCAGGATAACAGAGATACCATCCCCAAACAACAGTTACTGAAAGAAACAGGCAGAAAGCAATCATGTCATTGAACTCAGTGGACTGAAGCCATCACTATAGATAGCTGCAGGACCTAGGAGATGACAGAGCTGGGTGTAAGGCTCACACAGCTGAGGCTGTACCCAACACCTTAACCAAAACAGCACATAAACCCAACGCATGCAATAAATCCTCCCTTGAGTTAAAAAAAAGTTGGGTGTCTGTGTATATGTATATTTATACACATACGCCATTAATTATAGGCAAAAAAAGATCCTTCAAAATCACAGAATCATAGAAAATTATAGAATCACAGAATCATAGAATGGCCTGGGTTGAAAAGGACCATAGTGATCATCTAATTTCAACCCCCCTGCTATGTGCAGGGTAACAATCCACTAGATCAAGCTGCTGAAATCACTATAAAATTTTCAGAGCTTCCAGTTCTTCATTGTTTGTTGCCTTTTTCTACTCCTGTGAAAAATAAAAAAGAAAAAAAAATAATGACAGTACTGATGCTAAAACAATTTTTGCCTGAGAAATTAGAAATACTGGCAACCAGGCGGTGAGTATTCAGTCAGCAGGCCTCCATTTTAAACTGTAATCACTGGTATGCTTCACCAATGTATGAGGATACTGAAGTTGAGTGCTTGGCAGAGGAAACCCAATGCAACAAACAAACCTCAAGGAAAAGTTTACCAAGATAAATGGTGGAGTCACTGTCCCTGGAGGTGTTCACTGTCCCTGGAGGTGTTTAAGATACTTGTCAATGTGGTACTGAGGGACGTGGTTAGTGGGCATGGTGGTGATGGGTTGGTGACTGGACCAGATGACCTTAGAGTCCTTTTCCAACCTTAATGATTGTGTGATTGCAATGTTTTAACACAGAGACAGAAATGTATTCCACTGTTTAATCTCTCTTGCGGGCTGCACATCTGAGGAAGACGATGGCATCAAATTCAGCAGCATCAAGTCCCAGATCATGCACCACACTCCTCCAAAGAATTGCTTATCTCTTTTTTCGTTCAGGTTCATAAATACTCCAATCCCAATGGCCTCAGAAGGACAACATAGGCGCAGACATTAAATATGCCCTCAGTACCTTGCAAGAATGCAGCAAGATGAGTGCCATGCAGAACACTAACCCTAACCCTAGCCCTAACCCTAACCATGTTACAACTTATTTTTGTCCTATTTTTTTTACCTAATCAATGAGTGAGTAGAGTGATTTTCTTCTCAGGATCTGGGCTTATTTTTAAAACATGATTAATGGACATAATGGAGAACTGGCTCTTAGACTTGACGGAGAATAAAAATTCAACCAAATATGCTCTATGTTAAAAAATGCATAAGTATAACTAGAGCAAAAACAAGGCAGTTCTATTCTGCAGTGTCATCTCAGGTCTACTCTAAGGCAGCATTAGCAAACTAAGATATATTTAGAAAAAAATAAGGTGGTGGTATACATCTGATGTGTTCAAAACCTCATAGGAACTAGGATCTTAAAAAGACAGTCTTTTATGTTCACCCCTGCTTCTCAGCTTTCTGAAACGTCAGCAACCATGGCTATCAGACATCTGCAGACTTATTTTCATCACCAAGAAATACCAAAAAGTAATATGCTTCCATCAAACTTAGTATTTCAAAAAGACAACCTTCATGTCCTTTGACATCAGCTATAGCAACAGAAAGCTGCTCTTACCCACCCAACAGATTCAGGAAGTATAATTACCACTTCTTAACCCTCTCAGAACATTAAAATCAGGAGTAGTGGTAGGAAGGAGGGGCAGCACCAGTCTCAAACAACATCAAGACAGTACTCTGAAGCAACAACTGGGGCAACACATATGATTTAAGAAGAAAAAACTATTTAGCCACTCTTAATTTGGAGCTAACAAAATGGACCAACAAACCAAAGTAACCCCCGTGAAATTTAAATGCTGTTCCGTGAGCACGGAGATGTGAACTTTGGTCACCTCCAAGCACATCACGGTTTCTTCCATCTCAGGCAAGCACAGTGTCTGCTGGATAAGAGGATGCTTGTCTGCTTTCTTCCACTCTCTCAGAAGAAGTGTCTGCAGCAGCTTAATTATCAAGTTACAAATAAACATATTCAGCTTGGTACATACATTCAATTATAGATAATGAGCTGTAGACAAAAGCTACTGAACTATAACTGATACTGTAAGAGCCAGTACACAACAAGCAATGATTAAATGATACGGACTGAGGACAAGAAAAGAAATTCTTATTCTTCCCTTGAAAAGCATGCAAAGCAAGGAGATTTTCTGGAGAAAATCTGACAAAGAGGTATTTCTTTATATCTATTATTTTCCCCAGTCTCATCCATTTTTTTTCACTAAATTACAGTGAAAGTTCAAGTGGTACTCAAAATTTTCACTCTTTGTGTTATCATTTCAGCGAGATGTTTACAAATAAAAGCTTATAGTGTTTGCTAACAGTTGAACTTCATAGTACCATGAGGATGCAATGCAGTACACTGTATACTTGCAAATAATATCTAAGAGAAAGGGAAGCCTGAAGGCACATTTTGTTAACTACAGTAGTTAGCTGTAATGATAAACTAAATAAACTCCAAATATAGAAAGCCAGGAAACATAGTCTTGCAGTGTGCCTTAAAGGAAATGAACATATCAAAAGTACAGACAGGGAGGAATGAAGTCAGTGGAAAACTATGACGTCTGTCCAATGAGTCGGGCACAGATTGATCTTTTCCAGCTCCAAGACAATTTACAAATACCACATGTAGTGCTTTGAAAGCTATGAATGGCTGTGAAAATGTTTTACTCCCTAAGATTCATGACATAAGGAGTGTTTCTTACATTACTCTTCTCTCTTTCCTTATAAACAGAGTTTTCATTTGCAATAGCATTCGGATTCAGGGGTTCCTCATGCAACTTTATCAGAAATAAGGTTACTTTATCACTTCAAAAATGGCTTTTGCACCATTCCATCTGAAAGGCTTGCTGTAATCCTTCATCCTGGAATTAGTTTCTTCAGATTCTAAATTTAAAATTATCTGTAAATGTTAACGGTTGCTTCTTCTCACTGTCATTCTGGTAGTTTTAAGTTCATCATAATTTTTTAGCATTGCTCAAATAGTTCAGACTGCACTCATCCGATAGAACAAAACTAAAATCTCAAATGCTGACTCCACATATAACACAGCAAAACTAACAGCACATACGAGCAGAATGCTTACAGATCACACAGGGCTTTTGCAAGGTGTGTTTCACTCTGTTGTCTACTGTTAGAGGAAAACTGATTGCTCTAACCATGACCTATGGCAGTCTTTAACAAGACCACAGCTATGACCTACAAGCATCTCAGTAAGTGGCATGGCCAGCCCTGGCTTTACTGTGGTGAAGGGGAGCAAGAAACACTGGAAAACTGGATTTGAATTTCAAAGTCTACCTCTTCCAAGTCATCACAGCGCTGACAATGTGCTATAGCTAGAAGTGACAAGCATTCCTTTCAGGGTATGTGTAAGCACATTCCACCAGCAGCCAAGGAAAGTCCACCTCAGACAACATATGTTTTCCAGTAATCCTGGAGAACATTTCTTTGACAAAAAACAGTTGCTTTCTTGTCAATACAGCCCAGCTGTATTGTATCAGATAGCCACAGAGTTGTTGAAACTACTGGTCCTTGAGTAACTGCATCAATAACACTTTCACTGCAGTCCACACACAGCTTTGTTGTGTCTACTCTACAAGCCATAGTGCTCTGCTTCCACGGGTCAAGTTGACTCTGTCCTTCTCATGACAGCTGATGGCTCTTGCACTGTATATGGACCCATATACCTCATTCAATCTGGCAAATTCTAAAACTGGCAACTGTCTGCCATCGTCCTCGTCTTAAGGCAGGGATGAATGACTTTCTCTTTGAAGATGCATGACAGTTGCAATCCCAACGGTTACACACAGAGCAAAAGGCTGGGATAAGGCAGAGTACGATCAAATCAACAGAAAGTACAGTTTGGGGCAGAAAAAAAAAGAATTTGTTGCATGGAAGCATACTACCCATTGATTACAACATACACAGCATCACGCATCAGACTTTCTGATCAGTGAGAACCAAAGAACTTTTAGCATGGGAGAGCTTTAGTGTTTGGATTCCTTTCTCCTATTTTTTGTAGTATGGGATTAAATTTATCTATTTGAATGATCTAGTTCTTTCTTAGCTGTGTCAATTTCCTGCTAGTGCTCCAATCTCAGCAGCAGTGACGCTTGATGCTCAGTACTTTTGCCTGTTATGTACTCTCTGCCTTCCCAAAAACTAAAATGCTCAAAATTCAGATGTCAGAGCTGGCCTTATCCAGGCTGCAATTAAACTCATCAATCAATCGATTAGCAATTAGAGAGCAGATAATCTGGCAGTTTTTCAAAGGATTGGAGATTGGTCATTTGCATGACTTGGAGAACAAGGTTTTAGACTGAGTATTCAGATAACATTTGTCTGGAACAGGTCACCCACAGAATCTGCACGATCTCCATTCTCATAGACATGTATCACCCTCAAGGACCAATGCTATCTGACCCAATCTGCTTGCAGCAGCTCCTCTCTGAAGAGGAGATGGGAACAGATGACAATCACAGATCAAGGAGAATGTCTACGACTATGGATGTTTAAATTTTCATGAATATCTGCAACCAACATAAAAGAACAACGTCCACAGAAAATCATTCCTCCGGCATTCCACAAAAGGCTACTGAAAATGAATAGGTGTAACTTGGAAAGTCAGGAGAACAACACAAGTGGAAAAAACTCAGAGCTCAATCTGACAGGTCTTCTGGCTCTATCACTGCTGTTCATGAAACCACTTCTTTTCTTTTTTCATGCCTCAGTCTCATCTGAAGGCTTAATTTCAATTCATCCTTTGCACCAGCCACATTTAGAACCTGTTACAGGATGAGCTAATTGCAATAACTCCATCACTGTATAGAATATTTTGAAAACGTTAGCATACTCCAAAAGGAAAAGAAAAGCAACCCACAGACTTGCTACTCTAAATACTGTGTAAGTACATAAAACTAAAATTGATATATAATATTCTCATTCCAATATAATTGACAAGTCATTTTAAATAAACTACTGTTATAACTCTAGGAACATTTGTGCTTTAAACAATTGCTGTTCCCAAGAAGGTTGCACAGCTTTTTTTCTTCCTCGTTTCTTTCATGTAACATAAATAAGACAGAAAAGCAATGTATCTCCTTGTTTCTTTCATGTAACATGAATAAGACAGAAAAGCAATGTATCTCCTCAATGAAATTTCAGAATAAATTCCGTTAAGTCCCCCAAAAGTAAGACACAGATGAGCACATGAAAGCTCTGAAGTACAAATGTATTTCCTGAGGCAAGCAGCAATGGGCAGAGATTGCAAAGATTCTTGTTTAAATTATTTTTCTTGTGCTAAAATCTGGTAGTCATCGACAAACTGTGCAACAGGAATACTGAAAACTCTTCCTCCAGTCTCACTAATTATCTCAACTTCATTCTACTTACAAACAGCTTTTACCTGTGCATTGCCTCTGATGTATCAAAGAATAAACAAACAAACAAAAAAACAACAATAAACAAGCAAACCAAAAACCCACAGAAGCAGTAGGAGCTATGGCAAACCAAGGTGGTATCTATCTCTCTATGAATACCATACGATGGTAAATAGAAGCAGCAAGCACCAAAATAGTGCATCTCTCCAAGAAATGCACTTTCACTCCTAGCCAGTTTCATAGTTGCACAACGTACTTGTAGAAGAGAGAATTACTGTAAGGAGTGTTTGAAAACTCACGTGATGTATTTGAGACTGAATTCTTAGCAACAGGATCACTATAGACCAGAATAAGTCTCCAGCTGCTGGAGCAAGCTGATGTTTGATGCAAACACTTTGAGGATGAAACACATTTATAAATGAGCTTTAAAACCTCTAAAGCTGTGCGGAACCAAAAGCAAAAGAGAGATGCAAAAGCTGAGGGATGTGCAACAAGAAGTGAAATGAGATGCAAACAGGTAAAGTTTGTTGTTGTATTTGCATGGAGTCACAGACAGGTCTGCAGAGACTTGAAAAAGGTAAAGAACTGTTTTCCTCCTGGTATTAAGAAATGGTCCTGGTGAGGAATCTACATGCACTGAACTGCGAACAAAACAGAGCTATAATGCATGCTGATGGCCACATAAACAAAGAAAGGAAGTGATTAGCTAGAGAGCTGAAATGTTAGCAAAGCAGAGGATGTAAACCTTGACTTCAACAGGCAAGAGCTGAACAGAGCTTTAAAGATGAAGCCAAAGACCCTGATATCTGATAAGGTGATGAACTAGCAACTATGGATGATGTGGATGATATAATCAAGTAAATGATGAAAGAACGTCACCTCAGTAGAATCACAGATTTTGCTTGAGTTAGAAGGGACCCTTAAAGGTCATCTAGTCCAACTTCCCTGCAGTGAACATGGATCCCTACAGCTCAATCAGGTTGCTCAGAGCTCCCTCAAGCCTGACCCTGAATATCTCCAAGCGCAGGGTGTCCACCACATCTCCGCACAACCTGTTTCAGTGCTTCACTGCCCTTACTGTAAAACACTTTTTCCTTATAATCAGTCTAAATATCCCCTCTTGTAGTTTGAAACCATTTCCCCTTGCCCTACCAGCACAGCCTCTGGAGACTTTCGATGTGAGGCTGGATCAGGTTGCTGCCTAGGCAATCTGATTTAGCTGTGCATGTCCCCATTCAATGCAGGGGAGTTGGACTAGATGAACTTTGAAGGTCCCCTCCAACTCTAAGAATTCTATGATTCTTTCTTATAGCCACCCTTTAGATACTGAAAGATACCACTATCAGGTCTCCTCGGTGCTTTCTTTTATCCAGGCTAGAGCCCCAACTCTCCCAGTCTGTCCTCAGAGAAGAGGTGTTCCATCCCTTGGATCATTTTTGTGCCCCTCCTCTGAACACACTCTATCAGGTCCATGTCTCTCCTGTACTGAGGACTCCACATCTGGATGCAGTACTCCAGGTGAGGCCTCACCAGAACAGAGGGGCAGGATCACTTCCTTTACTCTGCTGACCACATATTTTTTGATGCAGCCTAGGATACTTTTGGCCTTCTGGGCTGAGGGCACATTTCTGTCTCATGTCTAGCTTCCCATCCACCAGCACCTCCAGGTCCTTTTCCGAAGGGCTATGCTTCATCCTTACGTTTGTACTGATAGTGGGGGTTGCTTAGACCCAGGTGCAAGATCTTGCACTTGGATTAATATTCATATGATTTCAGAGAGGGCCCAAAGTCCTCAAGGGGGTTGTTGAATAGTACTTATGAGCACCTGAGGGATCCTACCGTGAATCTCTGCAATAATGTAAATTAATTTGCTAATGTGTTTGTCGTCCTCCCTTCTGTCTTGTCCACAGTGCCTGGGAAATACACTGAATTCAGCTCATTCCAATTAGCCAACAATGAATAAAAATATCTGAAATACATTTTTATATCTGAGTAAATATCTTGAGATCAGGCAAGACCTTTGGTAGCTTGTTGTAGTGGAGCCACAGCACATTCCGAATGAAGAATGAAAGATCTTTAACAGCCTCTGGTTAAATAACACACAACAGTAACTTCACAAAATCACAAAGGCCAAAAGCAAAATGCACATGTGAAACAAGTTAATGTTACTCCCCTTGAATTCATCACTTGATTTCAGCTTAGCTGAAGCCATGGACCTGATTTCAGCAGTGTGAAGGACACTGGGAAGATGAGTTGCTGTCAGAGGGATCTGCAGACCCAAGCAAGCTTTGTAGGAGACTTCAGGCTCAGCCAGGAAGAAGCGTGGATCTTTGCAGTCTGTGCTGCAAGGACATTTAACTCTCTTTCCTCCTGCATGAGTCGCCTGGAACTGCATTTCATTGACTAACAAAAACCACTAGGCATGGGCTAACAGGGAACACAACTGCAAGCCACATCTTAGGCTCAGGAGAACTTGGCGTGACCTTCCAGATGAGTTCCTCAGAGCCAGGTAGGTGGACAGATCTACACTATGGGTCATGATCACAATTTTGCATATGGTTCATCTTTCAAATACACAACTAACTTGGTTAACACTTCCTGTAACAAATCACACCTCCTGAAGTCATTTGACAGCTTTGTCAATCTTCATTTTATCTATTCTGCTAAAAATAAGAAATTGTCTGCGTATTTTTCAAGTAGTTTGGCCACAAAAGAAATCCACTTAAATAATCAGCAGTGAGATCTTTCCACTGGTACACATGTATTATTCATTTCTAAAAAATCTCAACAGCTTGCTTAACATGCCAGGGCTTCTCTAACTTTCCACAAAAAGGCTGACAGAGAACTTTTTTTCCATTTTTAAGAACATACAAATTCAGTTTAGTTCATGTGCTAAAGGCCTTAAGCATAACAAATCATGGGAAAATCCATCAGATGAAAGTTTGACTGATGATTTCTCAGTTCATCACAGAACCATAGATTCTCTCTATTGTTAGAAATGGATAAACTTGTTTGCATTTGCACTTTCCCTGTTCCATGTGAATAAAAGATAAAGTAACTCAAATAAAATGCTGACCTTCTGTTTGCAAATGATTTAAAAGTCTATCATATAAGATAGTAAAAACATTCATCTTGCTTCAAAAGGCATAAATTTAAAATGGAAAAATCCTTATAGGAGTATGTCAAATACTGCAGAGTGCTACTGCAGAGGAAGGGGAAGGAGAGAGAAACTTCAGCCTGTTATTTGGGGCAATAGGCTGGGTACAGGGATCTCTTTCAAGGACAGGCCTGCTGTGGAAGATAAACCACCACATTATACGCTACATCTCACTCTCCTGGCGGTCACAGAATCATAGATTCACAGGATGGCTTAGGTTGGAAGGGAACTTAAAGAACATCCAGTTCCAACTCCCTGCCATGAGTTTCAACCCACCAGATCAGGCTGCCCAAGGCCTCATCCAGCCTTGAACACCTCCAGGGATGGGGCATCCACAACTTCCCTGGGCAGCATGTCAGCGCCTCACCACATGCTCAGTAAAGAATTTCTTCCTTATATCTAATCTAAATCCTCCCCATTTTAGTTTACAACCATCCCCTCTTGCCCTGTCACTGATCAGATCGTGTTTCCCTGATATCATCTTCTAAAAAGCTTAAGTCTGGATTCTAAGGAAGTTGACTTCACAGTTTTATTCTTACCTCTTTCTTTCTTTTTTTAATTCCAAACAGCTACTTCTCATTGGCCATCAATAATGCAAGATGTCTTTGATACAAAAATTCCTTTAATTCCACTACAAAAAGTGAACATTTCTTTACATTATTATACTGAGTTACAAATATGGCACTATATGTAACTACATCACTGATTCCAGCTAAGAAGCCCTTCAATGACAGCTCAAAGTGAAGGTAAGAAAAATACAGTATCCCAAAAAATCAGAGTTGGGATTTCTGGTTCTTCAGTTACTTATTGACCAAGTTTTTAAAAATGTATTAGGAAAAAAAATAAAATAAAACAAAAATCTCCTTTTGAAACCATTGCTGAAATTGTTATTGAAGCTATTTTTAGTTTATAAAGAGCTCTTGTTGATTTTAGGCAAATCCTTACAGTATTAGACATATGGGCAGGAACATCTTTTTATCACATGTGACAGTGCAGGTCAGACCCCAAAGAAATATGCTGTGAAGAACACATCAGTAACAAGAGTAATTGGGTCTACCACACACCTTGAGAACTGTCAAAAATGCACTTGTTTAATAAAAAAAACCACAGACTTTTAAAGTATGACTTCAGATGTTGTTCAGCATTGCCCCATATGTCCACCCAACTGCCATTTTTAAACCCTGAGGATATATTTAGCAGAGCATACATCATCCCACTGTCGTCATTTCATCAAACAAAGCAAAACACAGGATCATGCTAAATGATGCGTCCTCAGCTTGTGTCAAGAGCACAGCAGAGAAAGGACTGCAATACCAATGAAGTTTAAAAAGCAGCCAAATAAGCTAAAGAAATAAGCAGAAGATGGCACAATAGATATCAGTGGATTTGAATTACGAAGTCAAGAATAAATGGAAACATAAAATACGCTGACATAAGAACTATATCTGTTCCCTACTAATCTCTGTTCCCCTGCCATTCGCATCAGGAACCATCTGATCTTTCAAGTTTCTGCATGCATGATGAGCTCTTGGCTACAGCCTGGGTTGGTGCAGCCAAATCTTTGCAATTCCACCTGGGCACAACAGAATGCACGTTATCACTTCCGACTGGCACAATTTCCTATACCCAGAGTGACCCCACATGAGAACTATATGCCTCATTACATCAGCCAAGAAATTAATGTAAATCACCAGCACAGCACAGCTTACTGCAGTCTCGGTAAAAGCCTGAATTCCATTACCAAAATTCAAAATGACTGAAAAAGGCTTGGGAGTTTGTTTTGTACTTTGCAAACAATAAGATTTAACTGTTTTGGCTAGGAACTGCAGATACCTTTTATTACTGTGTACTTGATGTCCACCACAAGAACCCATTAGTTCATCTCACTTCCAGCTAAAATTATCTTTGTGATGCTGAGCCCTTCGATGCATGGTCAATCATGCTGCACTGGCTTGGAAAGGAAAATTTCCCCCATGAGGTGGAGTGCAGGGAGCAAGCATCATCCTTCTCCTACCACAAAGGAACACGAGAAAACTACTGACTGAGTCTGCGCTGAGGGGTAGTACTGAAAAACTGTTTCTTGGCTTTTGACCACAAAGCATTGAAAGTACACTGCAGGGCGTTTTACCCAGTGTTTAGGTAGGGTATAGAAAGTACTTAAAGACACACTCCAGAGAGAGATGTAACCATTTGATACTAATAGTCAAGCATCAGGGAGTATTTTTTAACAGTAATAATCCACAACTATAACTTGTCTTTATGTTGAACAACATAAGCAAAAAGATCATTAAGGAAAACAACAGCGTGGTGAACTGGTTTTAAAAATGAGAGTTTGAAAAGGAAGTGGAGCTTGGCCACCACTTTGCACTGGGCAGGGAACAGAGGTACAGCGTTTTCAGTGCACACCCCAGACCAGCTCCATTTCCCATGCTGGTTTGATCAATGTTTGAATCTACAAAGGCATTTCCAAAAGCAATGCCAAAAGCCATTGGAGCAAACAGAAGTGCTGAAGCCTGGCTCCCTGAGGCCACCATGTGCCCCTGCTGCTGTACTCCTCTCCATCATAGGGTCACCTTCACAGAAGAAAAATGAACAAGTCCTGGGGTTAATTTCTATTGTTAAACTACCTGCTGCCAAAAGCAACACAAAATAAGCAAATTCATAGAATAAGAGAATCATAGAATGGCTTAGGTTGCAAGGGACCTCAACGATCACCAACCCACCTGCTGAATGCAGGGCCACCAACCTCCCCGTTTAATACCAGACCAGGCTGCCCAGGGCCCCATCCAACCTGGCCTTGAACACCTCCAAGGATGGGGCATCCACAGCCTCTCTGGGCAGCCTGTTCCAGCACCTCACCACTCCCTCTGTAAAGAACCTACCAAGAAAATTCTACAGCCTCTTCATGACTTCACTAACATGTGGGGTCTCTCCAGTTTCTTACATAACAGGTAGAACTTCAGATTTTATTTGGGCACCCTCCCACTCTTCTAAATTTTATCTAGGTTGTCCAGAAAGTTAAAAAATTGGTAGGGGTGACAAGAGGTGAGCACAAGAACAGAAAGCTTCATTCCACAGAAAACAGTCTAAAAATACAAACAAATGCAGTGAATAGCAACTGAATTCATAGAACTGACTTGCAAAATCTGGATTTTGCTCTCAGCTCCGATAAATGCCTGAAGGCTTGATATTACATGGAATCACTTCTCTCATAAATCACCTTCGTCAGGAAAATGCTCTTTGCAAAATATGCTCAAAAGGAAATGGTTAATTTCATTGTCTTTCTGAAAAGTCCTACTGGAGACACTTCTACAGTGTTTTCTATATTGATTTAGGGCATTAACACCACCATTAGCTAGATACACAGTTCATGCAGTTGTTCAAAACTGGAATTAGTAAGGGTAGATAAAAAAAAATTACCCATACATAGATATTTGTGAATTTTTATTATATTAACTAAGGGAAAATAGTTCTCTTGTTTCTCTTTATGACAGGCATTTTATTTCCCTCATGCATTTTCAGAATGCATATGCTATAGTCTTTGGTTTCTTCTAAAGCTAATTAGATTAAAAAAAAAAAAAAAAAAAAATTGGAAAAAAGGAAGAAAAAAACAATAGCAATTATCATACATTCCTTTCTTTAAAACCTACAGCATCCAGATCAAACATTTTTCCACTACAGGACACACAGTGCACACAAGCTCATTTCTGGAGCTGGTCTCCACCAAAGGCATAGGCAGAACAGTTCTTATCACTGCAAAGATGCTGGTCCAGAACTGCTTCTCAAGGACAGATTTCCAAAATTTGCTCATATTTTGCTATTATTACAAGGCTATGTAGCAGAAATTATACTGTGTAAACCAGGGAGGTCATTTCGGGTGTTAGTTAGCAGGTTTGCCTCATCAAACTAAGCACATGACACAGCTTCAAGGCATTTTGTAACTCATAGAATCATAGAATTGTTTGAGTTGGAAGGGACCCATAAAGGTCACCTACTCCAATTTCCCTGCAATGTACATGAACATCTACAGCTAGATCAAATTGCTCAGAGCCCCGTCCAGCCTGACCTTGAATGTCTCCAGGACAATGGTACAAGACAATAACACTTCTGAAGTGAAATATCACCCTGTTGGCTTTCCAAACTGACAGTGTTTGTGGGACCAACGCTCAATGAAAGTTTTCCATCTCAGTCTGCCCCCTCTCACTGTGTTGGCAATTTCTGTACAATGTAGTAAAGAAAGAAGTGAAGGCTTCAGGGGTGAAATATCTGAATTTCACTTGGAAGAAATCAACAGTGCAAACAGAGTGAGGAGCAGCAAATCTTTGATAGGAGAAAAATGGTACATAGAGCAAAGAAATACTCTGCTAAGGGTATACTGCTGCAAAAACAAGCAGTCGTAGCAGCACTTGTGATACAAACTGATTATTCCTGCTACTGAACAACAGAAAATATGTAAGATTGAAAGCTGAACAATGTAGGCACAATAGTCATTTGCTGTTCTTGAATGCCAGCTCCTTTAGGCAGCAAGGACAGAATTTAAGGACATGAGAACACATTCTGGGGAGTCAGACTGATGCCTGTGGCTTCAAACACAGAGTATGTTCACAGGAGGAAAGGCTGAAGGGCAGAATGTGCTTGAAAGCCTTTGGCACAACTGCTTTTTTCTGTAGCTCAAATGTTTATATTTACAATTCAGAATTCACAGATTTGCTATATAGATTTTTTTTTTTTTTGCTACTCAGAATGTTGCTGCATAGAAAAACATTGTTTTAGAAAGTGAGTTGACTGAGACTGAATGCAAATGTTTTCTGTTCTTCCACTATAAAACTGAGTACTAAGAATAAAACACTGCAAGGTAAGAGCACAAGTACTGCATGCACCACTTGTCTTGTGTGCATGCACTGCCTACGTGTGTCACAGCATCAAGATTACTTGGATGTCTGCCTCATTTTGGAAAGTGTTAAATACCTAAGATGTGGTCAGCTCTTCTGTCTCAGCTCCTACAAAGCAAGATTTTCTACGAGATCAGTTTTTTTCCTGGGTAACTGCTATCAGCTTTTTAGTGATCCCTGCACTAAAGGAGCCTCCATGTCATCAGTGACATCGTTTTGAAGGCACTAATTGCTGTTGGGAGAAGTGCTGAGATGCACGTAAAGTTCTGCAAACAGATGACAGCAGTACTTATGTGCTCAGATGAACACTTCATCTGTATTTAGACAATAAATACTCCCCTTATCTCACGGCAGTAATTCAGAACCACATGTAGGATGAAAAACATCAGTCATTAATCCCTGTTTTTAACTGTGAGAATACATTTAGTGCTTTTGGTTCCTCTCTTGCACAACCACCTTGATGCCACTAGAAGATATAATTAAGGTAGTTTTTAGAATCACAGAATCATTGAAGTTGGAAAAGACTACTAAGATTACATAGTCCAATCATCCACCTACCACCAATATAAGGAAAAAATCTTTCACAGTGAAAGTGGTGAGGCACTGGAACAGGTTACCTAGTGTTGTGGTTGATGCCCCATCCCTGAAGGCTTTCAAGGTGAGGCTGGATCAGGCCCTGAGCAACCTGATCTAGCTGTAGTGTCCCTGTTCATTGCAGGGGAGTTGGACCAGATGGCCTTCAGGGGTTCCTTCCAATTCACAGGATTCTACGATTCTGTGACTCTAGTATTTCCCCACTAAACCACATCCCTTAGTGCAATACCATTAAATTTCTTGACCTCCTCCAGGGACGGTGACTCAATCACCCCCCAGGCTTCCCATTCCAGCACCTAATCACTCCTTCAAAGAATTCAGTTAACCCAAATTTTTCCTAACATCCAACCTGAACCTCCCCTGGTGCAACTTAGAGGCCATTACCTCTATTCCTATCACTTTTACCAGACCAAAGAAGCTGATCCTCACCTCGCCACAACCGCCATTCAGGGAATTGTAGAGAGTCAGAAAGTCACCCCAAGCCTCCTCTTCTCCAGACTAAACAATCCCAGTTCCCTCAACCACTCCCCAGGACACCTGTACTCCAGACCCTTCACAGCTTCACTGCCCTTCTCAGGACATGCTCCAGGGCTTCAATGTCTGTAGTGAGGGGCCCAAAAACTGAACACAGCACTCAAGGTGTGGACTCACCAGAGCTGAGCACAAAGGGACGATCACTTCCCTGGTCTTGCTGACTGCTATCGGATGCCATATTTCCCATACAAGCTAGGATTCTGAGGTTCACATCTCAGTGTTGCAAATAAATCAGCCTCACCCTGATGCTCAGCCAGGCTTGGCAGGAACATTATATTGAGTCTATACATGCAATACTTCCAGCCTCTTCAGTCTTATGACACCTGTTAATTCCCAAATCAGGTTTTGTTGACTTCCAGGTCTTGTACATCTTTGGTTCTGCAAGAGAGGCTTCAAACAAGCATTTCAAAATGTTTCTTTCTTTTTTTTTTCCCCCAAAAGAAAAAAAGGTCTCTACACACTTCAGGTATAAATGCCAGCAGGTAAGTACTCTTCTTTCCTTTCTTTGAGAGTTTCTCAGGCTATTGACTAAACAATTAATGCCAACATACCTACAATTTATAGGGACTTTTACTGAAACAGGTTCTGACACTCTTTAAACACTGTGAAGACTGTAAGGCAAACTACCTTTCCCTTCATTCTTAGAACCACCCTTATAAGAAAGCCAAGGCTATTCTGCTGCATAAGCCATGCTTATGATGCACTGAATTTCACAGCTTGAGTTCAACATGCAGACTATGCCTACCTTTCTGTACAGAAATAATGGAATCATTAAGGCTGGAAAGAGCACTAAGATCATCTAATCCAACCACCAACCAATGTCTGTGACTGTTCTAAACCATGTCCCTCAGTGCCACATCTCCAGGTTTCAAGAATGCCTCCAGGGCCACTGATTCCACCACTTCCTGGGCAACCTGCTCCAGAGCCTCACCACTCTTTCTAAGAATCAATTCTTCCTATCCTATAATATCCTACCTGACACAGTCATACTTGAGAGTTTCCATGTGTCCAAAAGTGAGTTAAAGCAGCCTGCTTCCTTGTTTCAGTGGCTAGTATTAAGTGGTGATTTTGGAAGAAAGCAGGAGGTTTCTGGGTGGATTTGGAAGCAAAGCACAGAATCATCGGGGTTGGAAAGAACCTCTGGGGATCACCAGGTCCAACTTCCTGCTAAAACGGGTTCCCCAGAATACATTGTATAGGAACATATCCAGATGGAGCTTGAACATCTCCATAGAAGACAACTCCATGACCTCTCCAGGCAGCCTGTTCCAGTGCTCTGAAAGTCCAATATATTTGAGAAACTTTTAACTCTCACTTTGGCTTCCTGTGCAGGAAAATTTCAAGCTTTTAAAATAAAATTCAAAAGAAAAAATACATATTTAAGGATCCAAATAAATGTCCCGATAGTCTGAGGAATTGAGCAAATCCCAAAAAGTACAGTTTGGCACCGTATCAGTCATCATTTCAGCATGAATTCACAAAGAATTTCAGGAGGGTTAGGGTTTCTGTTTTGTTTTGTGATTTAACAAAACTTGTTTCCCTGTGATCAGCATACAATTTGTCACCTTTCTGAAATGTAAAGTTGGATTGGGGCTGCATTCCAAATTTGAAAATCATTCAGGCAAAAACCAAAGTAGCACAATAAGATCAATATTCAAACTTAAAAAAAATAATAATAATCTCAGCAATAAAATGTTATCAGCTGTCAAAAAACATTAAGCTGTCTGCGTGCAAATGCAAGCTTCAGGGGATATTGCCATGTACAAATTTCTTTATTTAAAATTAGGCAATATACATTAGCAATGCTAAGCATACTCTCAAATAAGTGTATTTCAAATGGATTTAACTATTCAAGCAAACATTGGCTTTTCAAAACCACCAGCTTGTGTGAATGAGCAGTACAGAACTGGTACTGGGAAACAAGCAGCATTTGATAGCAGCCTTTCAATATCTAAGAGGGAGCTACAGGAAAGAAGAGGACAGATTTAGCAGGGCCTGTGGTGACAGAACAAGGGGAAATGGCTTCAAGCTTAAAGAGGGAGATTTAGGTTGGGTATAAGGAAAAAGTCTTTTACAGTGAGGGTGGTGAGGCACTGGAACAAATGGCCCTGAAATGTGGTTGATGCCCCATCCCTGGAGATTTTCAAGGTGAGCCTGGATCAGGCCCTGGGCAACGTGATCTAGTTGTGCATGTCCCTGTTCATTGCAGGGGAGTTGGATTAGATAAGCTTTAAATGTCTCTTCCAACTCTAAGGACTCTATGATTCTATGAACTATGGTGCTCCTCCTTTATTGCCAAGGTTAGTGGACGAGGACAGCACCACAGCCTATGGAATGCTGCCCAAATCTGCAAGGACAGAACTGCAACTCCGACACCAGCTCTATGCTGTTTTCATATTAGCAAAGATAACAAACCCAGACAGTGAGAAGGAGGATGCTGATTCCTTATGGGCAGAAGTTTTGGAAGGATGTAAAACCTCTTCTTTCCTGGCACCCTGGGTCACTACAGCCTGGTTCATCTTACCTTGAGAAAATAAAGCAAGCAAATAAAAACGCCACCAAAATCTTGAAAGGAAAAAATATCCCTTCAGTTTATGCTTTCTACAGCCTTAAGGAGGTGCATTACTCATCTGTCCACTTGACCACCAAAAGCAGATGTGTCACTTGAAAGGAGATACAGCGACGTAGATATATTTTGAGGTTATGTTAAAAGTGCCACTTGAATAACTAGGTGAATCACTGGAATCTCACACTCAAGGCAAATGGGAGAAGAAAATCAGAGGGTTTTTTTGTTATGTGAGGATGAGTGGAGATTAAAATCTGTAACAAAACAGCAATAAAATTGATATTCCTAATCTCCAGATATCTTCAGCATGGGTTAAGAGCTGGGGGATCTGCTCACATGCCCATGCACCATGCTGGTTTAGTCAGAGAAACTCCATCCTAAGTCTTATTAGTTGCATGGCTAAAGGAACAACTTCATCACAAGGAAATGCACAGTAAAGATGCACACATGAAAGGTGATTTTTGTGATTCTGCGGATAGGACTGATGAGCACTGCTGAGAAGTATCAGCAAGTTCCACCGTGAGTTTCATTTTTAGCACATACACCAAGACCTGTTTGGTAATACATCTATCAATGGTGAGGAGACAGTGAAATTCTGCCTTTCGGCACATTCTGCAATTATTCAGTGCTTTCAATATATATTCCTGCATAGGGTCACATGCAATCACCAGATGCAACATGCTGTATTTCTGCATGCATTGAGGGAGTCCTTAAAAATGCAGCTGAGTTCCTCAGGGGACCCCATCTTTGGGGATGGGGGGTTTTGCAAAGCATTTATTTTGTGTCATCCACATAATCTATGGAATTGTTAGATGTCTAGCATAGCTACAGACACTTCTCTCTAACATTTAAGTAAGTTGTACTGATTTAATGGCTTATTACTTGTATATATATATATATATATATATATATATATATATATATATATATATATAAATACCTGTATAGCACTTACATACTAACGTGCTGTAAAGAAAAAATAGGTTAGTCTTTAAAAATATTCAGTCACTATCTGCTTTTGCTTCACTTTGTTTATAAATGGGCAAAACAAAAACTTTTTTTCCTGGAAATACTCATAGAAACTTTATTCTGTTTCTTTTTGTACTAAATACTGTAGATAGAGAGCAGAGAGAGCAAAGAAAAAAGCAGTAATTCATCCTGTGATCCTGGCTGCTGCTGACACAAAAATTCTTCTAAGAACATGCAATTCCTATTCAGTTGTTAATTTAGTTGTTAATAAGCACTCTTATTTTCTGTTCATTAACTTCCTTTTAACACTACCATAGATTATTTCCATGCAGTTAGAAAGTGAAAAAAATAAAAGTGCAAACTGAACAGAAAACAGAGCAAAGACTACAGAATTTGTCAGTATAACAACGAAGCTCCAGGAGCAGAAACATTTTCAAACAAATGCAACACTAAATCCTCCTACACTGAGGTGTAACAATCAATTTCTTTGCCTAGGAAACTTCTAAAGCTCTTTTAGGGGAAGAAAAAAAGTAAATATACAACTCAATGATATCAAGGGCTGGAAATTCGTATAGAAATCTCCCTATAGCAAACAGGAGGGGAAAAAAATATCAATGAAAAGACAACATATTCAATTAAAAACAGTTATTAGCTTCCCCATCATTTCAGCAACATTAATCCCTTGTGCATGAATTTTCTGCCAGGAAATGACCAAATTATTGAAAATTCAAGGAGAAATGGTTTTAAACTAAGACAGGGGAGGTTTAGGTTAGATATTAGGAGGAAGTTTTTCACACAGAGGATGGTGAGGCACTGGAACAGGTTGCCCAAGGAGGCTGTGGATGCCCCATCCCTGGTGGCATTCAAGGCCAGGCTGGATGTGGCTCTGGGCAGCCTGGTCTGCTGGTTGGAGACCCTGCACACAGCAGGGGGTTGGAACTGGTTGATCATTGTGGTCCTTTTCAACCCAGGCCATTCTGTGATTCTATGATTCTGTGAAAGTACCGAAAGATCACCATTTAAACATCTCTTAAATGAATACCTACAGAGTACTTTATGCCAAGAAATCAAACTCTGGTGTACAAACTCTTCTCAGTTCAGTAGAGAAAAACCTAAAGGTTTAGAAGAGAGATACAGCTAATCTCTAAAAATACCAATGGTTTTGTTCGTTTGTTTTGCAAGAAGTATATTCAGAGAGACTTCCTGGTAAAAAAAAATAATGAAAAGTTGTAGGAACATGGATCGTAGCTTACTTCAGGAGCAACCAATTTAATCTCTTCCTGACCAGCTACACAGAACCACTATGAATAAAGCAATAGTTCTGTGTGTATACCTACAAATTTTAGCCATTTTCACAGCAAGAATACATAATTACATGTATGCATTTAAGAGAAAGAAAGATAGCAGAGTATATAAAAGCACTGAAATATACTGTAATTGAAAGCATTAGGTACTCACATCACTTTCTGACAATACACCCTAAATCCTTGTTTCACTAGAAGTTAAAATAATAAGATCATAGAATATCCAAGTTGGAAGGGACCCATAAGGATCATGGAGTTGCAGTTCATTATCAACACTACAAGTTTAAAACAAAGAGCTCCGACAAACAAGGAATCTTTCATACAGATGCTCTGCACATGCATCAGCACCTGTTCATTTTTCTCCCTTCTAATTGAACGACCATCCTAACTTCTGACTGAAAATGTTCCTGCCCAGTGCAGCCCATCGCAGCAGGCTGCAGTGACACAACTCAGCACCTGTATCTGAACTGAGCATCCTATCTGCACAGTGGTAATTCTGCCTAAGATTCCAATTTACTGTATCATGCATTACATGGCAGAGACTCATTCAACTGATTTTCATAATGACAACAGTAGCTGAAAAAGTACTTGCCTAGTAAATTGAAATGTGACATCTATATCAAGGTAAACATGAGAGTCCTCTGAATACTTCGTTGGCCGCCACGCTATTTTAGCTTCAAAATAAATTTTTCCCAACAGCATCTTTTATTTCATTTCAAATCCATCAGCTCTTTTAGCTTCAAATTCCCAGAGCTGCCCCCTTCAGTTTTTAATCTTATCTTCCTAGTGTGAAAGTGCTGCAGACCAGCACTTCTAAACAAAATAATGCAACAGCTTTTGAAAGCTATATAAATCATGTGAGAGACTATCCTATTAATTCACCTTCTCATTACCAATTTTCCCCTTTTATTTACAGGGCTTGGGGACTTGACAATTCAGTTACACCTAAGGAAGGAAGAACTTCAATTTCATTGGGACCTCCCCTCTGGCTCCTGACATTTACAGAAACATGCTGGACAATAACAGCTGGGTCAGCCCAGACATGGAAATTATGCTAAGTCCAAAACAGATCAATTCTAGTTTGTAGCTCTCGGATAATGACTTTATGCTCAAGGCTCTTTACAGACACGCTAGCAAAAAAAAAAAAAAATCCATCTTGGGAGTACCAGACGAAGAAAATTGTGGCTGGAAAACAGGACAGTAAACTGATTAAAGGGCACCAGAGGGTAGAAAAGTAACTTTTTTTTTTTTTTCCTTGTTTTCTACTTACAAAGGCTCTTATTTTTTGCAAGGCAGGAAAGCAATCCTGTGAGCCGTAAAAAGCCAAGCTTCCTGTTTTAGATGCAAACATCTACAAGGAACAGACACAGAGGAATTGAAAGCAAATAGTTATTAAAACACCATTGTTAACTTCAGCTAATTAATGGAGTGCAAGCCAGATGGTTTATGGGACTTCTGTATTTTAAAAATGAAAACGTAGAGGGGGAAAAGACGGAAGTAGAAGCCATAAGCCATTAATGGTAGACTGTGGAAAAATTTCATTTGACTTCTTCTCTGAGTTAGGAGGCCTGGTCTAAGCTATCTGGATGTTATGAATATTACAATATTAAAAACAAACTAAAATGAATCTCTAATGGCAGCAAATTCTTGCTGGTCTGACATCCCTCTGAGAAACTCTCTAAGAAAACAACAATGTGGGTTGTGTCTCCCCAAACCCCTTAAAAAGGCACAAAAACCACTGCACTTGCTTACTCAAAATTAAAAGCTGATTTGGCTAGAATATACGATCTGACAAACACTAACATCTGCAGTCGTGGTCACCCAATGACACCCACCAGCTCCAGGTGCAGCCCAACCTCTCAGATCCCCATGTTCCCATCTCACACTTTTCCCCAATTTCAGATGTTTGGTATTTGGTTCCCTCATGACAACCTACATGCTTCTGCCATCTCATGGGCTCAAAAGTTTCTTCCAATCCAAAAATAAATCTTCAAAGGTAGGATTACCCTTGGGCTGTGCTCCTTTCCTCCTTGTCACATTTTCAGGTCTGCAGAGAGAATTAATTGGCTTTGTGGAGCATGAAGCAATAGAAACAGCAATGTGTGCCTCAATTAGACTCTGTTTTCAAAATCATTTTTAAATGCAGCAAATTATGGGACCTTAAGGACTATTAACAAGTTTGCTTGATTCACTTCTATCAAACAAAGTTAGGGACACATTCCTTAGTACTTGCAGCAGCTTAAAAATATTAAAAAACAGCACTAAGTCTTTTGTAAGAGACTTCTAGGCACACAGTAGGCAGATCTAAATATCTCTGTAATTTGCAGTCCGCAATCATCATCCTGGTAACACAGTAAGAGGTTTTCATAACTCCACTGGTGTTTAAATTCATGAGCCAAAACACATCATAAGTTCTCTTTTATTGCTGTCAAGACCAACAATATAGATTCTCTTCATTACCCTTTTGTGACTTATTGGGACCCTCAGAGTGTTTCAGAGGGAGAGAGTTTGCTTCCTTGAACAGAAGACTGAGGCTCACCCATTTTTCTGCCACAGAGATACAGCACATAAAGCAACAACCTTAATCCTGCAGTCAGAGCACACTGGTTCTTTATAACCAGAATTACACTAGTCCTTAATTATTAGTCATTTTTAGCACAGCAGTCATGGATGGTGACTGCTCCAACACAGAAGGAAAATTACACTTTCTGCCAGAAAACTGAGATTGCTTTGCCATGCTGTGCCAGTGGCTGAAGGGAATAGAAATGAATTAAGGGGAGAACATGTAATGTGTCGCTGATAAAATAACCCAGCATCACGGAAGTATCAGTAACTATGGATCCACCAAAAGATCAATGAATGTGCAAATAGCAGCTTCTTTAGAAATCATTGCTCTCCCTCTGATCTGTGGTGACAACTTGGTGACAATATTTACTTCCTGCCTCCAGCTTCATTAAATAAATCAGACTATCCTCATCCACTCACAAAGCCATCTCCAGAAGTCTATGGAAAATATTGATTTTTCTTGACTATGTTCAGGTCAAAGATGCAATGCAATAAAACAGCTTAAGACAACTATTCCCTTTCCAGCTCATAATTAGAGCCTTGAAACTATGTTTCTGGGTCCTGGTTTGGGATCTCTTGTCAATTCACTTTGACCTTAGGCAGGCCACTTAAAACCCTCAGGAACTTGCCCCTTTCTATAAAACAAGCACATAATATCTCAGCTGGCTGGCTGTTCGGCTTTTGAGACTTATTGCTCTTTTAGGTTTTAATGACTGAATGAAATCCATTTCAGTTAAATACCAATACAGATATTAACAAGTAAAAACATTACATGTGAAAGATCTGAGGTTGGAAAAGACTGCTCAGATCATCGAATCCAACCATCAATTCATCATTACCATGTCCACTAAACCATGCTCATTGTGCCAGCCTTTCTATATGGAATGGTTCTTATGGAATAGACGCAGAACTTAATCACTTAATTCTTTTTTTCTTGTTGGATTCTTTGATCTTTCTTTGATTTTTTTTTTTATTTTTTTTTTTATCATTATCAGGGAGCAGTGTACAAACAAGGCTCTTTTCTTCACTACAGGAAGTTGACATGTGTATGCCATGCAGTAGCTACAAGGAGAACCCTTGATACACACTCTACACACACAGAGCAAAAATTCTCCAGATTCTGAAGTGTTTTAATGATAAAAGAGTTCACTGTAGAATATTTGCTGGCCTCCTCAGCAGTGTCTTATTTGGTCTTTCAGTGTGACGCAAGTTTAGACGGTGAATTACTGACATGTAAATGACCAATGGGGGAACTCTTATGTGATTCCAAAATCTGAAGAAGAAACCTTATCACTTAATTCATGTCCACATCAAGCCTGACAGCAGCACCAGGTGTTCTTGTTCCTCCAGACTGAAGAAACAGGCATCTAAAATGCTGTAGCAAGCCTCTGATATTCAAATCAGCAGCCTGCATTAGGATCAAGCAAACATTAGCAATGCACTAATCTGTCCCACCTTCTTTCCTCATGTTCCACCTTCTTTCCTCATGTTGTCCACTTTAATTTTTCGGACAAGAAGCTGAGTTTTGTGGTATTTCTATTATAACTTCTTTCTAGCTTAGGGGCTGAATACTTAAGGCACTGCAGTGTGCCGTTATGAAGTGTCAAGCATCTTTAACTACCTTGCACATAAAAGATTCACAAATTCACATGGAGTCCTTGAAACATTTGGAGTTTGAGCCTCAGCTTTGAACCAAGGAGAGCTATCATCTCACTTCCCATTTCTGAGAGTACAGTCCGTGACAGCAGAGTGCTGACTGAGCTTGCCTAACTGTGATTTCAAGGTGATTTACTTTTTTGGGGCACTGTACATCCACCTGCTGTGAGTTAAACAAAACTTCCATCTTTCTTTATCGTTCTGGTAATCACATCTCTCTAGAAGTAACCACATTTCATTCAGACCAAAAATATCCAGCCTATCACATGAAAGTAGATTTTTTTCTCTCTTTTCCTTATGGAGAATAGATAAAGAAATGGACAGTTCTTGAATCCTAAACTTGGTGCCAACTCCATATATTCTTCAGTTTTGGGCTAATATGCTTCTTTTCCCAGCAGTGCTCTATGGAGCAGCTGCATCCCAGATATTGAGAACATCAGCTCTACAAAGCCTCAGTGTTATTTTGGAAACAAAAATGCTATTCAAGAGTGAAACATCAAAAATATAGGATTTCAAATCTTCCAATCTCATTTTTCCTAGGTAGGATAAGAGATGCACATTCAGGTCATTAAACTGTCTTATCAGAATGTATTTATAGCTGTACAAACTACAATAGTTCCTGCAGAGGCAAAACACTCAACTCCCATGGAAAAACACCTGCTACTCAAGCCAACATATACCTGAATTCCTATGAAACCACATTTACCATCCAGCTGGCGACCACTGCCTTATCTTGTTGTACCTTAAGGTCAGCCCCACAACCCAGAACCATAGAATGTCTTGGGTTGGAAAGGACACCAAGGATCATCAAACTCCAACCCACCTGCTGCATGCAGGGCTGCCAACCTACGCTTTTAATACTAGACCAGGCTGCCCAGGGCCCCATCCAACTTGGCCTTGAACACCTCCAGGGATGGGTTACCTACAGCCTCTCGGTGCTGCCTGTTCCAGCACCTCACCACTCTCTTGGCAAAGAATTTTCCCCTGAAATGCAATGTATAGATACACACACCAGAGCTAGCTTTAAGCTTGTAACCAGAAGGGCTGCACCATGGGCAGATATCTCTGGGATCCTTCACTGTTAACTTTGTACCTTGAGCATCTCAAGCCCAGAACCTAATCTCTTGTAAATACACCCCAGCACATGGAGGGATTTTTATCTCTGGATAAAGAACAGAGAGGGGACACTGGCCTGTTTTACCTTATCTAATGACATTAAAAGGATGCAAGATGGGCATATTTCTGGAATACCTGGTGCAAAAGCACATGTAGGAAAGAAGGAATACACAAATGTATGACAGTAGAACATTTCTTCCCACAAATGCAAAAATATAAGTTCAAAAATAACAATAATAGTAATTAAGAAATAATAATAGTAATAATAGCAGAACAGTAATCTAAAAATATTGCATAACCTGAAATAGACAAGTAAGGGATAGCAGAGGGGTTTGTCATCATGGCCGGCATCACCCCTCACTGCTACAACAGCTCTCTGGCTTTTTGTAAAATTCAGTTTTCAAATATGGAGCAGGATTTTGCAAATGACAGAGCCAGAGCTCTTTGCAAGCTTACAAGCTCCTCTCTTTGTTTTTTTCTTCCTTTATTTTTTAAATAAAGCGAGATTCTGAAATAGTAGGGATTGCAAATCTTCAAATCGACAAGAAGAGAAAGGGAAAGCAACAGTGAATGAAGCTGTGTTTTATTTGCTGTACAAATACAGCCACCCACACACACACATTAACGCAGTGAAACAGGTTGACGTTGGTATAAAATAACTTGCCCTTCTTTAGCTCAGAAGAACAGAACAAACTCTTAGAATACCTGAAGCATTAACCTTACAAGTACTTTAAAAGTGAAAAAAGAGACCACGCTTCAGCTCCTAGCCCTAATGTTTTCAGAGAATCTGTAATAAGCTCTACTATCTGATTTAAAAAGCCAGTTTGCTGGTGCATGCACGCAATGAATTAAACTGATGTTGCATTTAGGTGCTTGAATGCAATTACAGCTCCAAGTCAAGATTGTCAGCTATGAAAGAAATATTTATAGCAGATGGAGACTAACCTCCATTGTCTGAAAAGGAAAGCTGCCTTCTGACCACCTTGGGCACCTAGGTCCCCAGCTCCTGTGTAGAGCACCAGTCCAGAAGACCCTGAGCTCTCCAGGGAACCACAGTCTGTTCATCCACATTGGCACCACAAACATCTTCTCGATTCCCCACTGTCTCTGGACTTCTCTTATCTCACTTTTATAGGTTAAATAACAGTTGTTAGCTTACTTTAACCAAAAATATAAACAAGCGTTAACATGGGAATGCAACTAAGATCAGTAAATGCTTAGCAACCTACTGAATCTGTTACTCAAATGCATGCTTCCAGAGATGTAGGGTTTTGCTCCCAGCAAGTCTTGAAAATCGTTATTGAGAAGAACTTCTAAAAACTGAAATTCTGTGAAGTCCTTGGATTGCCAAATTCCAACAACATAAGGCTTAGCATTTGTTTTCCTGTTCTCTCTCACTGATCCTTACATACTTTCCTGTAACCTCAGCGTCTGGTTTCTGGTAAAAGGGTAAAAATAAAAACTCTATTGCTCCTTCTCCAAACTTTCAGAAACTGAAACAGAACTTCATCACCTTAAAATGAAATGTTAAATCAGTACAGTTTAGTACTGATCCTACTCCTACTGTTAACAGTTCAAAGACATCCATGTTCTGCAGCTCTGCAGGCACATGATGAAGTAGGAAATCCAAAGGTGATGAGCTACGACTTGCCATTACACACTGTCAATACCAGCATAAGCACACAGGAAAGCTACCAGCTGCTCCCATGACTCAGGTTAACTTGTCTATGAAGAAAATAACCACCGGGCAACAGAATACTATGAGATACTTTGGCAAAGAGTCAGTGTGAGGGCATCTACTGGAAGAAGAACAAAAAATAATTAGAAATTGGTAGTAAAATGGGTCAAAGCAAAGGAACATCTCTTAAAAGCATTAAACTCCTCTGCTTCAGTTTATTCCAATCATGCACAGAAGCTCAAAGAGGCAGATTTTGAGTATCAGTGATCTGGATCAGCAGCAGCTTTGCTGTGCCCCTTCCATTTAAGATCACTGTGGTTCAAAAATTGACTCGTGGATGGAAGATGAATTTTGAGAAAACACAGAATCTTGGAAAAAAACCTCCATTTGATCATTCTAATAGGCAACGTCAAAACCAACATTTTTCTGGATGATATCTCTGCCAAGCATTATTTATCTGAACAAAAGCACAAATCTCATCTCTTTCTTTATGCAGCAGACATGCTGAAAATATCTGCCTGATTATTAGATTATTTGAAGAGGCTAAAAACTTCAGCTATCTCCTAATAACATGGCATTCTCTTGTTAAGACGGTAATGAGAATTTTCATAATTAGGCAACAAAAATGAGAAGTAATACTTCTTGTTTGTTGAACAGAAGGTATTTGGTGCACTTTGATTTATGACTTTACGCTTCACTGATTCAACAATACGTACTTTGACATATTTTGCATCATATAAAATATCAATGAGGAATATAGGCATGGGAAGTTAAACAGATCCCACTTTGATTCTATCATCATCCAGAAAGCCATTAAACAAATTCATTGTTGCGGAGTGTATTTAGCAGCAATTGTTTGAAATCCCAAGAGAGCAGGAACTGACATCCCGATCATGAGGAGAATTGAAACCAAAAAGCAGCTGAGCTTTCTTGAGCTGCAGCTCACCAAGATGTAAATGTGAAAAATTAGGACAGTATTTCTAGCACTATCATGCTGTATGGTTTGGTGGCTCTATAATGTACAATTGACAAGGTTATGGTAACTCCTAATTTTGGAAAGGTTATTTGTGTTGAAAGTAAAGACAAACACTTGTTTTATAAGCAAGGAAGGAATTCCTCTCTGTGGAGTTACAAATTCCATGTGTTTGACTGTGTGATACTTTCCTCAAGAATACGTTCTCCATTCTCCCTGTTTTTATAGCTTGAATTTTCATTTTCCAGCGATATTGAAAGAAATTACAGCCTCATGTGCTGCTTTCAGACCTTTCTGCATCTTTGCTTTTCAGGGCTTTTCTAATAAATCTCTGCTTTCACCCTCTTTACGACGAAGCTGTCCTTCGGGAGAGGTGATAAGCATGCAGGTATTTAGGGTCTCCCATCAGCTGCCTTCTTCCTCCACCCCTAGATGCACTGTTTTAGCAGAAGAAATTTGTGGCATAGAATACTGTTCCAAACAAGAATTATTTGAATAAAAATTCCTCTGTAGATACTTAACAGTACATTTAATTGAACTGAATGCACTTAGATAGAGAGGCATAGTGGTCTTATTTTAATATCGGCAGATTTTACAAAATCATAGAATCACACTGTCATAGAATCACAATGTTGGAAAGGACCTACAAGAAACGTCACCAACTTCCATATCTAATACTAGACCAGGCTGCCCAGGGCCCCATCCAACCTGGCCTTGAACACCTCTACAGATGGGGCATCCACAATCTAGATGACTATCTTGACCAAAATCAAGTGGATCTAATCTCTTTTTAACACAGAAGAAGGACAAGATTATGTTTCTGATCCTCCTAAATTCACTGAAGTCCCACAATGCGTCCCTTGCCAACAAACTGGAACCTGAGGAGATGGTGTCACACTCAAAGTTTTGCTAAGGTTTCAAATGAAAGTCAACATCTGGCAGCCCAGGATTCTGCTAGAGAAGGCTGCCTCCGACAAGGGAACAAGCTGTTGCTACTAAGCCTTGGCTGCATCCATGTGCTTATTTTTCAGCTTTCAATTCGTTAGAAACAGGACAATGATCAGAGCTCAAGATGGGCATCAAAAGAAATTTAAGATTTTGTAACAAGCTTTGGATGGCAGAATGGTTTAAGAAGAAACTCCGTTTCTGAAGGACAATACATAATGCGTTCAAGTACTGAAAACAAGTCTAAAATGCTCATGTCCTTCATCTTTACAGGACAAAGGGTAGTAGTCTTAAATGGAAAGAGAGTGGGTTTAGATTAAAGAAGAGATTGTTTACTCAGAGGGTGGTGAGGCACTAGAACAGGCTGCCAAGAGAAGCCGTGGATGCCCCATCCCTGGATGTGATCAAGACCAGGTTGGATGGGGCACTGAGCAACATGGTCTGCTTGGAGGTTTCCCTGCCCATGGCAGTGGGCTGTAACTAGATGATCTGAAGGTCCTTTCCAACCCAAACCTTTCTATGATTTTATCAAAAGACAGGTATTTGTGTTAGGAATTAATCCACTACGCAACAGCTGAGCAAAAGAAAGCCTCAAGACAGCAGGCTTAATGTCTAAACATAGGATATTTGGTTGATTTAGCTAATTCAAATGAATTCAAATACCACAGAACAAAACGAATGTTGTTGGGTTGGTGGTACAGGTGATATTCCTTCTGAAAAGCTATAAGAAACCACTGTGCTACCTCAAGGCAAATGCAAAAAAAGACAGTAAGTTTATTTTATTGACAGTACACAGACATAAAAATAATCTGCTCTGCAGCTTCTTAGATAAGTCAAATAATAGTTCAAGAAAATGTATGTTCAAATGATTTCTAATTAATCCATTAAAACACTCCATTGTCTTTCACTGGCTTTTTGTGTGGCTCAGCACCTAATTTTCCTACTTATTTTTAGATTTCCAAAGAAAGCTGCTAGTAATGTTTTGCTGATATGACAAAAAGTTATATGTGCAGTTTTCTAATTAAGCAAAACTTAATACTAGATAATTAAAGCATTAAATTCTTGAACATTAAACTTCTCCCAAAACCTTATTTTCAAACAATGCACAGCTTTTCTGAATTGAAAAGAAAGCAGCAAAAGAAGCCAGCTTTACTTAGCACTTACTGTTATTTTTATCATTTCACTAGAACAGTGTTCATGTAATTCTTAGGATGATATATTTTCAGTTTAAGCACTGCATTCTCTCCTACAGGTTTCAAAGGTTAGCAAGTACAGATGATCATTAAAAAACAGAAATAGTGATGTTGAGATTCAACACAAACCCATGACAAATCAATGGTTCCTGGCATTCTGCCTTCATCCTTTTTCTCAACAACAAATATTCAAGCACAAAGTAATGTGCCTAATCCGGCATTCAAGGCCAGGCTGGACGTGGCTCTGGGCAGCCTGGTCTGGTGGTTGATGACCCTGCACATAGCAGAGGGGTTGAAACTGGATGATCACTGTGGTCTTTTTCAACATGGGCCATTCTATGATTCTACCATTCTGTGATTCTATGATTCTTTTGCCTTGTTTCATATCCTTTTGCTTCCAATAAAAAGATGGGTGAACACCTCCAAAAGAAAGATCATTCAGCATTCAACATTTCTGCTTACAGGTGAAGTTAGTGTTGTATTTGAAACCTTGTCTCCCAAGTCTACCGATTAAACCATCAGCAATGCTGTGTATGGGTATGACAGACTTTTAAACAGGTGAGCAATCTTGCTTCTGCATGTGATTCCTCTACATCTAAGAAACAACACTAAAGAAATGCAGTGCTAGATTTGTCTTGAATAAATTTATTTTTAAAGTTTACTTAATATTTGAGAGAGCTGTCAAACATACAGAAAGGCAGAGAAGTCACTTTGGTTAAAAAAAAAAAAAAAAAAAAAAAAGTAGAAAAATCAAATGCTAAAAAGATGTTTAACTATGTTTTCTTGTGTACCACACCAGCATACTGCTGTGCCAGCAGGAAATAAAACAGGAACTCTGAAATATACGGATTGCTGCTTGCTCAGATTCAGTTAGACGCTGAAATCACAAGGTGTGGGCTGAATTTCACTGAGTCAGTGGATTTACGCTGACATAAAAATGCAGCAAGACAGAGCTGAATGGGAACTATATTCCTGCAGGTTCAGCTATTTCACCACTAGTAATAATTCCTATAGGCCATTGGCTTGTTGACATATATTTTTCTCATTATTAAGAAATACTGACAATAAATATATATTTCCAGGTGATAAAAGTTTGAATTTCTCCCACCTCTTTCACCTCCTTACATATTTCTCCCACATCACCTTACTGTACATCTCCAACACATCTTTTTCATTTCAGAACTGCTCATTTTTCATTCAGATTGTACCTTTTTTAAAAAAAATAAATGCTGCACATGGAGATGGCACGTCTCCAATGTGAGCATTATTAGGGCTTTGGTTCACTGAGTTAGCTAACTTTAATGCTTAATTTTAACCGTGTATATAGTGTCCCTGAAACGTAATACTTATCTGCTTAATGTTAGTCATACTTATTAATAGCTTTTGTATCAAGCAGTGCCTAGAAACCTTAAATTTCATTGCTTAGAGATGCATGTAGACTAAGAGATGATCCATACCTTGCAGCATATTTACTATATCACAAACTGAAGTAGCATCAGAGGAAATCAACAACAGCTATCATGCATTGTCTCATTATTACTCACTACATGCTTAGGGACTCCAATTCTTTCAGATTCTGTACTTAGATTCTATATTGTAAAAGAGTCCTGAAAAAGCCTCTAGTTAATCTGCCCAAGGTAAACAAAGAAAAGCAAACTACTTTAAATGCTTCATCACTTCACTCGGCAAAAAGGCAAGCAGATAGGTTGTGCTTGCTGCCGAGCACTTTTCCACTGCAATTTTTCATGATAATCAGTTTCACAGAAATTAGAGATGCAGAAAAGATCAGCAGTGTCTTGCATCCATTCTCCTGAAATATTAAAAATTTTTGGATATCCTCAAGAGAAACTAATCCCAAAATTTGGGCATCAGTCCACTGCTGCAAGTGGACCAGCTGGTGCCCTCCTACCAAAGTGTTTCATGAACAGCACTTGGGAGCAGGATTCACAGAATCACAGAATCGTAGGGGTTGGAAGGGACCTTTAGAGATCATCCACCCCCTGCCAAAGCACCAGGTCACACAAGTAGGTGTTCAGGCGGATCTTGAATATCTCCAGAGATTCAGCTCAAAACATCTAAATTGAGACAGCTGTATGTATGTATGTATGTATGTATGTCCATGGGCACACAGTGTTTACAGATCATGCTAAGTGATCCTTCCTAGACAAATCATAACATGCATATTATCCATATTGCAACTTCTTTAATATGTATGACCTATTAGTCCATGGCTTTTACTCTATCAAGTCAATGGATTGATCAGCATCACAAAAAAACTTAGCAAAGCACCCATCAAAACTGAGAGCCAATCCAACCAACTTTGATCCTGACTTGGCTCTTCTCTTGCTTTTAAATGCAATATTCAACTTAGCACCTTCCTTTAAAGACGTAAATGTGTTCTCATGTGTTTCATGCTGCTTGCTCAATAAATCCATTTCACTTCTCAAATTTCCACTTGTGTAAGAAGTCAAAGTTTAATACTTTGGAAGAGCAGCTGACACCTTGAGGAAAACTTTAAAAAAACATGCCATTTTGAAGGAGTTTTTATAACAGTGGGCATGTTTTTTGTTGGTTTCTTTGTGATCCATAGCACCAAATCAGATTTTAAGGCACCACCTCTGTCACAGGCCTCCTCCCCAAAGAGAACAGCAGTTACCTGCAGCAACCAGTTGTGAAAACTTAAGTATGAGACATAAATAAAGCAAAGTGTGAAGAACAAAGCTGTTTCTAATGCGGTCTTGTAGTGCAGAACCAGAGAAAAACAGCCTTAGCAAGTCTAGTGGAAGAGCTGCACGTAACTACAAAGCTTCCTGAAAAACTTCAGGAATTTTATCAACTACACCAATTTACCATAAGAATCAGCAGTAGCTGCATCCCAAAGATCCTCACCCTGTATGCCATCAAAATGCATAATTCTCTGGATCTGGTCTCATAAACCATTCACCTGCTGGATTTCCTTTCAGAAGTATTTTCATGCCTTTCTTCCCAATTCTGCCCTTCTCACTTTGACAGAAGAAAACAAAGATGAGATCGTTTTGAGGTTAAAGTGCATGAGCAGCATGCCACATGGGAAAAAAACTCATTTGAAGGAAGACCACAGATCACTGAATCATATATAATCAGATATAAGGAGCTGTAGAGATGGCTTCACCAGGGGAATGTATGTAAACCCAAGAGGCCCATGTCTGCCTGGACAATTAGCTGGGCATCCAGATGTGGTTGAAAGTGAGCAAAAAAAAAAGAACAGGGAAGGGTGCTAAAACATGTGCAAAGCAGTCATGGGGTTATACTTTTAAGTGGAGATTAAGCAGCTAATTAATTGATTAATCAAAACAATTAAGTAGATGTCAAATCAGCACAGCAGCGAATTTAAACAGTCAATTAATTCATATATTCAAAAGAACAGTAAATAATTAATAAGGAATTAAAGAGTTTGTTAATTACGTGGCAACAGATTAGTTATGCAGAAAACTAAATGAGAAGCAATTAATTAATTATGCAGAGAATCAAATGAGTCACAAAATATTTATGCAAAGAATCCATACAAATGGGCAGTTTAAAAGCAGATGGGTGGCAAAAATGCCAAGATACATTTAAAAAATGGTTAATAAATGGTTAATGTGGATCAGTTATGGTAACTGTTGTTAGCAAAGCTTTGAAGAAAATCATTTGAATCAAGAATGAAAGTCAAGTCAGAAATCAATTGAGTGAGGAGCACGTTGTCAAATGGATTCTAACATAAAGACTTTTCCAGACATTGGGACTTACTGACATTTTCAAGGGCCTGACCTGCTTTAGAAACACAAGTCAGTAAAACTGAAAAAGGCACAGAAAATACGCCTTTGTCTCAGTATTCTGCTATTGCAAATTCATAATCTACTCTGGCCATCATCCTTTGCTTACTACTCGAGTGTTGCACCTCATCGTGTATGCAGCCTGGATTATAAAGGAATCAGGATTCACTTCTATTATCTGCAAGTTGTCATGCATACAATCGTAATGTTCAGAAGCAATACATTTTACTATTAACTCCAAGGTTTAGCTTCCACAACACACCTTCATTAACATCATAAATGACCTATGTAATAGATCTGAGAAGAAAGCTTCATTTACGTCACTGAAAAAGAGTGAGATGTATATTATGGCATCAACATAACTGCAGGATAAGTTATACAGAATACTTCTCCTTGTGGTGACTTGGCATCATAGTCAGTCAAAATAATGTAGGGGCTCCATAATATATAGCACAGTATCCATATGTAAGGGATAGTCGTCAGGAAATGATTGTTTTATTATTCAGATGATTGAGATGAATTTGTAACACATCAACTAATGATAATTTATTAAAACAAACAAACAAACAAACAAACAAAAAAACCCAGAATATTTCTATGTCATGAAATAAAGCAGACTTTAAGAAAAGGAGTGAAGATATTTTTATAGAATTTTCAAGAACCATAGAATGGCCTGGGTTTAAAAAGGCCATAACGATCATCTATTTTCAAGCCCTCTGTTGTCGGCAAGGTCTCCAACCACTAGACCAGGCTGCCCAGAAGTAGGTATAGTTATGGAGCAGATGGAATCCACCTACATATCTAAGATTCATGGTGCCACTGGCTATTTGTGAAGTCTAGAATTATTGCTATCAAATTCTGATATGGGCTCAGCCATGCCATCAGAATGTAATATGCAAACTCTTCTTGTTATTTAAGGACAGACAGCATCAAAATTGGAAAGTATATTTCCATGAGCATCCTCTGTCTCAGGACTTCTCTGCAAGCACTGCAAAGGTCTATGAGATGGTCTATGAGATGGTCTATGAGATGCCAAGTCATGAATAACTAGGAAAATAAAACCAGTCAATGATACTTAAAATAGTATTAGAGATAGAGTAAAATAAAATGCTTGGCAAGCGGGGAAAAAAAAACCCAGATCAATATTATTTAACGCATTTCTAGATTGCCAACCACCACTGCACATAGGAGCTTACAACAATAAAAATACAATTTCAATACAGTACCTACAGTGAACAGCAACAAAATCGATCACGAGCTAAGTGAAATGCATGAAGTTTTGGTTCTAGCTGAGAAAGCTCTCCTGTCCAGAGAGCTCAGTCTCCCAGAGCAGACCAGAAAAATGAGAGTGGGCTCAGGCTAGAAGTATTAATGGTTACAGCAAAACTAAGAAAACCAAGGTTACCACCAAGGTTTTGTATCAATTAATATCAAGGATGAAAAACTCATACTAAGTCTAAGAAAAATTAATTAAATGTACAATATTTCAAAACAGTTCACAGATAACAAGAGATGCACCACATGTACATACTCTGCAGTATTGTTTTCCAAAGGGACAAATTAAGAGACAGAAACATCTATACAAGGTTCAGGACAGTCCTGAGAGATTTATTTCCAGGAAGCTGAACCTCAGTAAATCTAGTTGAAAAGCCTACAGTCATCAAAGTTCTGAGTGTACGAACCTCCCTGAAGACCTGCTGGGAGCAATGAGCATTTCCTGCATTTACAACTGGAAGACATGACCTAACTGGATTTTAAGTGAAGAATTATTTTCTTCTAAGTGTTCATTCATTTCTAAACAAGATCAAAACAACTGCTGTATCTTCGAGTACCAAATGTATTTTCATAGAGTGCGCCTTACTGGATGGGGGAAAAATACTTCTGTTCTCAGACAAAAGCTTTTACTCACACACAGGCTATGCCTGACATAAGATAGATGTCTACAATGACATGACCCTAGGCAGGTCAGAGCATGTGAGGAAAAGAGGGAGGTAATGATTTTTACCTGATGCAGGGTAAGGGCTGCCTGTGTTTCCCCAGATAGATCTGTTAGGAAGCAATGTTCAGAGGTGAGTTCTGAGGGCTTCTGACATCTTTTCCAGATGAACTGACAGGCAAGACTGAGCTACTGACTCCATTTGGCTGTCTAGAACTCGACTCACAGTGCATGTGCGTATCAACTACGTGGGCAGCAATTCCCAAATGTCTTTGTTGATGCTCTGATGAATGCAGAGCACATCTGAGTCAACAAGCAAACACTACATAATGTTAAGACACAATTATCTCTGAAAAATCTTGGGTAGGCATGTGCTATACATCTATCTGATACATATTCCAGTTCTCTCCTACCTTCAGTATCTGTTTACCTCAATGAAATATAATGCATTCATCCCTCAAGCTATAGAAATCTGTGAAAATGATGGATTTGAATTTTGGACCTGGTGGTATAACAACACTCATGGCAGAATCATGCTCTCACTAACCAAGAGTTGATTTTGTACAGAAGCAGAGCACCTGAGTCCACAGACCTCCAACTGACTTCAAAACCTTTCCAGTTAGGTCCTCTTTATTAGTATGAAAGTACATAAACACCAAGTATTTTTACTGTTTTGCTAATCACCTTCATTGATATTTGCATACAACCTGACTATTTTCTCTGTCCATCTGGTCCTGCTGCTCATTTATAATGCAAGCTCTTAATTTTTGCCTTGTTAGAACTGGCTCATATGGAGATAATTTTGTCAGCAAAAACAATGGATCACATTTTCTAATGGAGAATGGGAAGCAGAGGCTACTAGGTTTGCTATTCCTGCCTTTCCTAATAATCCTTAAATAGAACTGCTTTACATCCAGACCCTCTCAGTATGTGGCAAATGCATTAAAAAGTCAATGAAATGTTATGCTGAAATTAAAAGCAAATCTTGTAAAAAAAGAATAAAAACGCTTTTTTCTTCTGACTATGAACACAAACAGAGAAGTAAGTATTTAATGTGTTCAGAAGACACCAAACTAGTTCTGTAAGCCCTGTATGCACTTTACAAAAGCCACAGAGGCATTAGACAGCTCCTCAGAAGTGCTTAAAATATAACAAATGTAATCAGAGCTCTTTGCAAATACTACACTTGCAGAGATCTACAACAGAGTTCTTCACAGTTGTTATTTGTAAATTGTCTGGCAATAAGGTCCCAGTCCTTTGGTAATGAGGTTACATTTATTTAAATAAAATCAAAATGTGTGACCTAAATGACTCTACAGAACTTTTGCCAGTATATCTTTATAAAATGTGAGGCAATAGAGATCACAGAATCACAGAATGGCCAGGGTTGGAAGGGACCTCCAGGATCACGAAGCTCCAACCCCCTCCCACATGCAGGGCCACCAACCTCCCCATTTAATACTAGACCAGGCTGCCCAGGGCCCCATCCAACCTGGCCTTCAACACCTCCAGGGCATCCACAACCTCTCTGGGCAGCCTGTTCCAACACCTCACCACTCTCATAGTGAAGAACTTCCCCCTGACATCCAACCTAAATCTACCCTTCCTCAACTCAAAACCATTTTCCCTTGTCCTGCAGTTATCAACCCTTTCAAAGAGTTGACTCCCCTCCTGTTTATAGGCTCCCTTTAGGTACAGGGACTTATCCAGGCTGAGATCAGAGTGCACATCCACAAAAAGGATTGGATGAGGAGCTACGAGATATGGTTTAGTAGCTTGTGGCAGCAGTGGTAATGAGAAGACAGTTGGACTGGATGATCTTATAGGTCATTTCCAACCTTGTGATTCTATGATTCTATGACTGTAATAATGACTGGCACCTGAGAAAGGAACCCTAAGAGCCCTGACTGCCTCACCACCTCCCCTCAAGATGGTCAAAATGCCAATGACTGGATCAATCAGAATGCTTTCTGTCCAGATCTCATGTATTTGAACTGATCAAGTTTTCCCTTAACAGCAAGGATGGAATTTGCTCACTCATGAAGCTAAAAGAATCATAACTCCATTCAGATGGCAGCACAGCAAATCCTTTCCCCTATGTGCAAAAATACATTGGTAAAAGAGTTCTTCACTGTATGAGCTTGGTACCTCTTATGAAGTATTTAACTATGCTATTCAAGAAAGGAAAAATTTTGATAGCATAAATTTCCTCTATACTGGGAGCAGTTGTCTTGTTGAAAGCTTTGTAGTGTTGAACAGCCCTTGCCAACGGACCTCACTGTACTGCAGTTAAGCTAACATTCAGTATTGGTACACATATTCTCCTAATCCATATGCTCAATATAATATATAAAATCAAGAAACGTATTCAAAAAGGACCTGCAGATTCACTGAGTTAACATCAGGCCTATTCAGGAATCTACTAAATAAGCTGCAGTTTACTTTTCATTGAGAAAATAAAGAGACATATGGGAGACGTTCACTACTTCATGGATAACATTCATATATTCCTAGTGTGAAAGTTTTTTCAATATGTGAAGATAAATGCCTTGATTTTTTCTCTGTGCTTAGTAACAACATGCAGGGTTTAATACAAACTGGGAAAGTCGACATTTTTCTTTGTGCAAATTCTACTCAGCAGGAGCCAAACCCTTAACTGGAGAAAATCAGCATAATTTCTCAAACATTAGATGCTCAAGAAACATTGAGAGTCTCACCTTTCCGAGAAACTGTGAAAAATGAGACCTTTTTTATTATTATGTTAGCCTGCAGAAAGTTGAATTTGATTAGGGTAATCAATATTGCTTGGAAATCGTGATACATAATATCAAAGTAACTCTATCCTATGAAACTGAGAGTGGAATGAATGAATGAACAAGACATAGCTGCAATGCAGTGCTTCTTCCAACAGACAGACCTGAAAACTTCCCCACCAGTTCCCTAAATAGCAGCTGTGATTTCTTTTTCTAATTACAATTCAGTCCCTGTCCCCTCTTCCAAACCCAAACTAATTTTAACATGGCTTCTTGTAAATTAACTATGTTAATTGGTAATGCTTCTTGGCAAATGTAGGTTTCTGTAAGCACTAACTCTAATATCTACATCAAAATGCATATTCATCCCAATAGCATTCATGAAAATTCCTTCCACTCTTTGCAGTCTTCTCTTAATAAAAAAAATAATTTAAAATAATAATAATTAAAAAAAAAACAACCTATCTTCTCTGGTACCTGAGTTCTGGCTGTGAAGTCCTACAGAGATCTGAGAAAACCGCCACTGAATACATGGTAAACCAGAGATTAAATAAGCACGTGATGCGCTACAAAGCTCTATTCCTTAGGATGCTTTCTCCAGAGGGTCTTTGGGTAAGTCATACTTAATAATTTCTGAATTATTAAGAAAAAAAAAGGTAACATGCAAGTGCAAACTAATTTCATCCAGCCCTGCAAATATATTATTAAGAGCCAAATGATCTCTGAAGTTTGGTATTTAATGAATTAAGGACTCCAAGTCACCTGCAATGACATGGAGCTCTCTACATGCAGCTTAATTCAGCAAAAACTACAACTGTGTCAATGGAAACCACTGGATTTTAGCATCACTGACAACTGTTTGCTTTATCCAGGCACTAAGAAAACAAAGTACTGGCTTTAATTATCTTCTATACAGCAAGTTGTTCATTACAGCTGTGCAGTGGCTCCATGTCACAACAGTGATGTTTTTACTAGGATTTCAGATAAGGGAATCTTGCATCACCTCCCCTTCAATTAGTCAGCATCACATACTCAGAAGCCCAACATCTTGCACAATGGAAGTGCTATGGAGTAATGGACCTGCTCTGCAAACAAATACATACAAGACACAGTCTATTGGAAATATTTGCAACATATTACTGCAAGTCAGTTTTCAGTTTTTCTGATTTGTAGGATGGTGAAGAATAACAGAATCATAGAATCAGTAAGGTTGGAAAAGACTAAGATCATCTAGTCCAACCATCAACTCATCACCACCATGTCCACTGATCATGTCCCTCAGTGCCACACCTACCATCTTCTTGAACTCCAGGAACAGCGACTCTACCACCTCCTTGGGCAGCCTCTTCCAATACCTCACCAGACTTTCTGATAAGAAATTTTTCTTAATATCCAACCTGAACCTCTTCTGGCACAACTTAAGGCCATTACCTCTCATCCTATCGCTGCCACCTGAGAGAAGCAGCTGACCCCTACATAGGAACCACTACAGCAGAAACTACAGTAGGATCTCCTCTAATCCTCTTCCCCTTCCATGTTGCGTAGTAGTCTGGAGCATGCCAAACAATTTTTAGAAAGCTGTCTGCTAGAGAAGTGCATGCTTTTCTGCAATCCTGTTCACTGCAGGAATGATACTGCAGCATCAAGAAATGGGCAACCTCCCCTAGAAGTGTGGAAAGCACTCGAAACCATCTTCCATTTGAGGAAAAAGAAGTAATTAATAGGTATAACTAGAGTCATCTTCATTGCTGCTGTTCTCAGTATGAGACTACTTGCCAGGCATATCTGCAGTGAGGTTTGTTAACCATGGCTCTGCAATAAGAGTGGTGAGGAAAGAAAAAAGTGTCTGAAAGTCAGTCCGAAATAAATCCTGCAGTCACGTAATGCTGCACTGGGTCCTGGGAAATGAGAGCTGCCAACTCTGCTACCGGTAACTGAGTAAACAGAAGAGTGAAAGTGCTGGAAAATAACTGCTAATAGGAGCGGGAAGAAAAGTGCCAACTGCATCTGTAACAGGAATCACAGCCACAGCAACACGTCTGCCTGACCTGCAGCCCAACGAGTAGTTCACAATCTGGTCTGTACAGTAATGAAAGCTCTAAAAGCGACAAATCTTTCAACTGTTCATTACGAAGTGACAACCACTGCCGAGCCAGAAAGGTGTCACCTCTGAATTGTCTCTGCGTATCTTAATAAGACATTTATATTTTGATTTTAATTTATGTCTAAAAAATGATTGCACTCTCTGTTTGATCTTTAAAAGGAGTCTTCATGACTTTGTGTACAGGTTCATGTTGTTCTTAATGGAGCATCAGTTCAGTGGTGAGTTTTATTACTGAAGTTTTTCCCTGCAAATATAGCTTGGACCCTTCTTTCAGGAGTTTTAATTTAAAGGTTATAGTTCTAACCTTCAGAGCTGGTAAGACTGTCTAGATACATCAGCAAACCTGAACTAAGTTCTAGTAAAAGTAACAAGTGCTTACTAGAAACTAAGAGCAATACATCCTCATTACAAACAGTTATGATTTTCCAGAAGTGTACCTTAGGTTGGAAAGAACAAGTGAGTCCAACTCCTGGCTCCACACAGAATCACCCCACATCCAAACCCTATGTCTGAGAGCACTGCCCAAACACTCCTTGAACTCCAGCAGCTCGGGGCCGTGCCCACTGCCCTGTGCAGCCCATTCCATGCCCACTGACCTCTGGTGCAGACCCCTTCCCTAACCCCCAGCTTCCCCTCCCCTGACGCAGCTCCATGCCGTTCCCTCAGCCCTGTCGCTGTCACACAGAGCAGAGCTCAGCGCTGCCTTCCGCTCCCTGTGAGGAGCTGCAGCCGCCATCGGGCCTCCCCTCAGCTCCTCTGCTCTGGGCTGAGCAAACCAGGGGACCTCAGCTGCTCCTCACACACTTTGCCCTCCAGACCTTTCCCCCATCTTCACAGCATTTCTCTGGTTGCTCTCTAACACAATCATCACAGAATGGTTACGTGAGAAGGGACCTTAAAGGTTATGTGGTTCCAATGCCCCTGCTGTGGGAAGGGTTGAATAGCTTTATGACTTTTGTAGTACGAGAACCTCGGCACACTTGCAAAGCAGCAGTATTTCAAGAGAGGACATCCTGCCTACCAGCACTGCTAAACACATCTTCCTTGCACTGATAGAATTTGGCTTCCTCTTGAAAAAAAATCAGAAATTTAAATACCTTGACGGATCTGGTAAACGCTTTGCACCGCATCCATTAGAACTCACTATTATAATAATAATAAAAAATACTTTAATATTAATTTCTGATACATTATGCTTTCTAGAGTATTATTCTGCAACAGCAACAAGGACTAAGAACTTATGGAAATATACCAAAGGACATTAAATATAGCAGCATTGATCAGGCAAAGTTTTAGCACTGAAGAAAAGGGTCATAAAACTGAAACATGTCAGCATTACTCCATTCTGATGGCCAGACCAGAGCCGTAGAGCAAGCCAGCAAAGGGAAACAGCACTTATGTGCATCTAAATATCTGGAATATTATATGAACAATAGTTACTTGTTTGCTATTTTTCTCTCTAAAGACTCATAAAACTGTATCAGTTGCAGCAAAAAAATCATTGCACAGTTTTGTAAACTTTCCTTAAAAAATGGCTATTTGCATTTAGGAGCAATATCTCAAGATTAATGACCATCCATCACTAAGTCCTCATAATCCACAAAAGAGGGACAGTACAAGCAATGGCCATTCAAACCTTTCACAACACGTGGTCATAGTGAGCCTCCTTCCTAACAGAGACAAAGGATCAGGAGAAGGGGGGGATGGGGTTCTTAATCTTCAAGATGCTTTTTCACTGCTTTTTCATGGGTGATTACAGAAGATGAACAAATCCTTTACTTACAGATCACTGAAAAGCTTCTAAAAGAGAATTATTTTTTGATACTGTAGGGAAAAAAAGCTTTGTAAGATTGCTGAAAGCATAGCTCACCAGGTTTCACCAGCAGTGGAACACACAGGGGAGCAGTGCAGCCTAAAAAAGTAAACATAAGATCTAGGAAAGGACTGACTCACATAGGGGTGAGTTTGGCTGACAACAGAAATATTTTCGGTATAATCAAAAACAAAAGCTTTCTGTGAAAAATTATAGCATTGTATGCTCTGATGATGAGGTGATAAAATGGCAGCTGAAAGGTTCTCAGTTGGTCTGCATCACCCAGGGAAGAGAACTCGTAGACAGTTCCATGAAAACTGAAAGAAATACCAAAAGAAAACACCATGTGCAACATTAATAATGAGCAAGATCGAGAGCAGGAGAGAAAACACTGGTGTGCCACTATGCTGAAATTCGTGGTGTACCCATAACTCAGGCTCTGCAGACAACACCATCTCAAATAGAGCTGAACAGTAAAAACTGGATGACGTAAAAAGATGAAAAATGGCACATCTAACAGGAGAAAAAACATCGGTATTTTTGATATTGCAGCTGGTAAAACAGGCAACAAAAGCATCTGATACATGTAGAATCATGAATTATAAGATAATGATGAAGAGAAACCAATTCTTTCACAGTTCCACGTAACACAACTGGGAGTACAAATTAAGGAACTTAGCAAGGAATGTAAAGCAAATAACAGAAAAAGCATTTCCTACAGCACAACTGCAGGAATCACCACCACAGGATACTACAGGGACTGTGAGCACAGAGGCTAAAAAGGAGGTTAGGCTGATTTGTGTAGGATTACACCATTAACAGCTATTAATAGCTCACTGTAGTTGCAGCTGAGAAAAGTCCTGCTGGTTCCCAGAAGCTGAGCATGTAAATCTAGGATGCTTGTATCCGGGAAAGATGACTTTGCAATGTTCTGCACCCTCCACTCCTTTCTCAACTGCCAGCTGTGGTTAGAAGACAACCTGTGGGCTGGAGAAGTCTGTGCCCTGCATGGCTGCTCCTATCGCTCACCCAGACAGGTGAGCAAACACCTGCAGTAGGTCCCAGCCACACCGAAGGCAGATAAGAGCATCCCAAGAGGAACACAATTCACTGGAAAATGGAAAAGATGCATTACACAAGCTGCCACCCTCCCTCCTGCTCTGCTCTTCTGCAAGGGAGAACCTGACTTTTGATTTATTCTGCAGTTATCGCAGAGTTCCTTCTAGTTTAATACTCCAGAGTAGCACAATCATTTTACTTTCCTATTCAATTTACTGAACTTCAGATATCACAGATAGATCTTTCCACTCCTGGAGAACTCCGGATGGTCACTTCTTCTTTCCCAACAGTGTATTTAAGAGCAGAAATATAGTTTATGATACCAAATTGTCTAATGCCTACAATCTGTTTCTGCGTAGAGGGAACATTTTTCCATGCAGTATTAAAGGAGAAATATTACAAATAGCAAGGACTGGATAAATGGTCTGCTCTCCCATTTTAAAATCTACAGCATTTTACACCAAAGTAATTTTAACTGAAAGGAAAATCTGAGCGGTCATCTATCATGGAGAAGAAATGCTGATAGTAGCCCTAACAGCTGAAGCTTAGGAGAGACCATCACTGTTCCCAGTGAGTCAGAAATACTTGATAAAGTATTGCTATAAAATTCTGGTGCTTTGCACTTCCATTGTGACCACTTCAGAAACCGCATTTACAAAATGTAAAAACGGCGAGATGCATTTGATAACACGGACACATTCATACATCATTAACTTCTATTGAAGCCATTTCCCCCCCTCTCTTCCTTTAACAGTATTTTAATTAGACAGACTTACTTGAAAGTATCATTTTTCACATCTTAGAGCGTTGCTAATGCCCAGTTGGTCTGCAAACAATCTCTTAAAGATGATTTTAGGATTTGTTTTCAATGTGGAAGTTGAGCACAGATGCTGAAACAATTTGTAGGTAACAATTTCAGAAAAATGACAATTAAATGACAGTTACCAGGATACTGCTTGAAATTCAGTTTTTTCTTTTTTTTTTGTGCGTGTCATCAATGTGCCAATTTAGAAGTTAAAAAAAAAAAAAAAGAAGGGAAAATGGAATGATGCATAAATGAGAAGGTAATGTGGTTATGCTCCCTTTGTGTTAAAAGCCTTTAAAACACACAGTTATCATTTATCTATAAGTTTTTTGGCATCTTAATGGAGATGTATCTTCTGAGGGGATCCTAAGAGAAAAGGATGAGAAGTCTGGTATGATAAAGGTGAAAGATATTGCCTACAAGGGCATAAACACAGGGATTCTCAAAAAATCAGTCTATATACAACAATCTGTTCCTAAAATAAAATAGAGCCAGATAATATAAATTATACAGTAGAAATAAGGAAAAGCAGGAAAATCTGAAGCACATGTGAACCTGAATACACTTTCCTCAGTTGGGCAGAAAGGAACCTTACAAGGTTCAATAAAGGTAAGCGTAGACTTCTACACCAAGGGAGGAATAGCCTCACAAGAGTACAGCTTAGAGGCTAACCTGCTGGAAAGAAGCTCTGCAGAACAGGACCTTGGCATCCTGTGGAAAACAGGTTGGCCATAAGCCAGTAGTGTGCCCTTGTGGCCAAGAAGGACAAAGGTATCCTGAGGTGCACTGAAAAGACCATGGCCAGCAGGTCGAGGGAGATGAGGAGGAGCAAGTTTGCAGCTGACACCAAGCTGAGTGGTACAGCTGACACTAGAGGGAAGGGGTGACATCCAGAGGGACCTGAACGGGTTTCAGGTTGGCCTATGCCAACCTCATGAAGTTCAGCAAGGCCAAGTGCGAGGTCCTACACCTGGATCGGGGCAGTCCCAAGCACACGTAAAGGCAGGGTGGAGAATTGGCCTGCAAGCTCCTTTGAGGAGAAGGATTTGGGGTGTCGGTAGATAAAAGACTTAACATGAGCAGAAAAATGTGTGCTTGCAGCCCAGAAAGCCAACCATATCCTGGATTATCCCGGATTCCATCAAGAGAAGTGTGACCAGAAGGTCAAGGGAGATGATTCTGCCCTCTACTCTGCATTCATGAGACCCCACCTGGAGTACTGCATCCAGTTCTGGGGCGCCCAACACAAGAAGGACATGGAGATGTTGGAGCAAGACCAGAGGAGAGCCATGAAGATGATCAGAGGGCTGGAGCGCCTCCCCTACTAGGACAGGTGAGAGAGTTGCGGCTCTTCAGCCTGGAGAAGGCTGCAGGGGAATCTTATAGCGGCCTTCCAGTACCTGAAGGAGGCCTATAGGAGGGACTTTTTATAAGGGCAGGTAGCAATAGGATGAGGAGAAGTGGCTTTAAACTGTAAGAGGATAGATGTAATCAAGATATTAGGACGAAATTCTTGACTGTGATGGTGGTGAGACAACGGCACAGGTTGCCCAGAGAGGCTGAGGATGTACCAGCATACTTATATGGTATAATAAGGTCAATCAACTTACAGCATGGTTAAGAAAAATGTTTTTTTTGAAGTTTATATTTTCCCATACTACAGTAATTCTGCATACAGCTTCCAACCTGAACTATTACTTAGTCACTACTGTTCACTCCACAGAGTCAGACTTTTTTATTTTATCAGCAGTGTTTAATAAGATCAATCACAATGCAAATTTCATTGCAATCACTAGTAACTATGCACTGAAGTGCTAAGCAAGGAGGCACTTTGGAGCTCCTGACAAGAAGCATTCCGAAGAGTTAAGAGGTATCTAGTAGTCTATAATAAGATTGATAACTTCAACAGGTTTTATACTAGTGAAAGACTTTAAACCATAAATCTTAAAGTTTTATGCATACTTCAATAGCAGAAGGTTATAAACTATTACAAGCAGGAATGGTTTTACATGTTCTCAAATGCAAAGCTAGCCCACTATGTTAAGATTGCTCTGAAGGATTACTATCTAATATCCACACCCTGACAAAAAGGAGGAGGTCTCTTTCATATGACTGTCATAACTAGTCAAGTTTAAAAGTATTAAAAGTAAAATAAATAGGCTGTCAAATCACCTCCAGCTGCATTTTTATCATACTGCATCTGCTGAGTTAGGGTTGAATCAGTTCTTAGTTAGGAGGATGAACAAGAGCCCTGAGGTAGGAGAAAATATTGAGTGATTGATTGGAGTTTTTGTTATACAAAAAAAGTTTTTGTGAGTGTCCCCGTGAGTTTGAAAATAAGGAAATGAAAATTCTCCATTTTGATATGCCGTAAAGAGGCGCATTTCACCAGGTGAATCCTATCTCAAGAGACTTACACAGAGCAACTTTAAACATTCATACAGACAGCAGAGGTCACCTACAGGCCACAGCCTCCAGGTTACGTCTATTAATGAAAAAAATCTCCAAAACTGCAAATGCAATTTGAAAAGCACTTTAGTTTCCAGAACAATCAAGCCGTAGTTTGTAGCCATTTTAGAGTCAGTGTTTACATGTCACCTCAGAATTCCACAAACTGCAATTTCAGAGAAGTATGTGATATTCTCAGTGTAGATCACATTCAACATTTTAAGAATAAGCAACTTTCAGACATTTTCTGTATAATAATTCTCAATAATTTTAGATGTCCATTAACAAAATACAGTCAAGACATTCCCTAAATCCAAGAGGCACAAGTTGATGTCATTACCATCTCAATGTGACATCAAAGGTGAAATCCTTGTTAACATTCAACCAAAAATCCACATCTTACCTACTACAATAAAACTAAGATTTCATCTCTGGGAAGATCAAATCATGCTGTGGGATGACACACATATTCCCGTGCATGGAATTATCCAGTGGCACGTGGAGCACTTAGAAATACACCATCCAGCTTTAGAGAAGAAGTCAGAATGGTTTCATTTTAATAAAATAGATCTTGTATTTTACTGATATGAAGAAAGGTGAATGAAGTTCCTCTTCACCACAGTTGCTGCTGGAATTTTCCACTAGTTCAACTATTCAGTAGTTAAGAAGTAATCAGCTCCTAGGGCCCACCTAACCAAGTCATTTTCTTAACTCTGCCAATAAATATGCCAATTACAGCAAAATCTAATAGAACGAGATATGCTCTTATGAAGTACAAAGTAAGAGCACGGTTGATTTCAAAGTGGTCATCGCACTGCTAATATACTGCAAAGGGCTTTCATCATTTTGATTTTGAATACTGAAGAATAAACTGCAGGGAGAAGCTTTCAGGGCAGTTCTACCACCACTCAGCTAAACAGCAAAATCTGGACATGTGGTAAAGTGTTATTTATTCAAAGAAGAAGTAATACGGTAAAAGAAGTGTATACAGAATTTATTAGTTGTCTCCCAAAACCTCAATAGCACAGTCATTAACACGTATGATGCTGTTGTGGAAATGAGAAATTAGACAATAACCACTGCATTTCACTTTGTCTTCACCAACCAAACTGTTCTGTTCTGAAACATAAAACAAAACACCTTGTCACACCTGCTTTGCTTGCTGCCAGACATACTCTGTATTTAAACACGGGGCAATTAAATATTGAAAATAAAAGGTACTGCCACTATCAGAGCTTTATTCTCTTGGCTGAGCTGCTGCTCAAGTAATGTGCAGTGCCTGCAATTTCTTTTTTACAGAAGAAAGCCATATACCCCTCAAGGCTGCCACAGCACAGCTGCTAATTTTGAATACCTCTCTTACAACTGGATCAGTAAACTCCAAGCAGGGATGAATAAATAAGGTAGGTGGTGGATTTTAAAAGGGAAGAGAAACAAAAATAGAAGAATCTTTTTTTAGCACGAAAAGCCTGGGGGAGATCTCACCACTTCTTTTCCCTGCTGAAAAATGCTATTTGCTTTTTAATTAAAGCTTTTTCAGTTTCTTTTTGTGGCCCAATTTTCACTGAGCAGCAGTGTGTCTGTGGAGATGAAAAATGCACAGAGTAATGAATTTTAGATTTGGAAGAAGTCAGCTCTAGAAATAAAAAAGGCTTCCACACGTAGCCAAGATTTGAAGGTGAAGTGATTTAATGGCTGACTCGACTCATTATAATTATCATTATTCATGTCGTGGTGCCACCCAGAGGCTCTGTGTTAGGCACTGTACTAATAATATACTTTCAACAATAAATCTGTGTGCAAAACTGTGCAAGGATTTAAGGGACCAGGCAGACTTGAAGCAAGAAGAATGGATGCATGGGAAGTAGATGGGAAAAGAAACTTCAGTAGATGACTACCAGCATGTCTCTCAGTACAACTTGCCTTTTCAAACAGGAAAATAAACTCTTCTAGGGAAAATAATTTGGCATAGTCCTTGTCGAGTCAAAACAAAAGAGAGCTGTACGACAATGCCTGTGTAATGAAACAGCAAAAAGCGCTTCAAGTCTAAATCTTTAGGCTTCTAAGCTATGTAAGATTATCCCTTGCCAAATGACTAAGCTAGGCTTTCTTGGTAGCAAATTTAGCCATACTCTTTGCTGATAGTTGTCAAAAACCTTTCTCATCCAAGAAAACACGCCCTTTGCAAAACTCTCTATACTAATAATTTAAAATAATTACATATAAATTGTGATTAGACATACCCAAATATACTACATGCATCTGAGCAGTAGGATGGGGCACAGCTCAAAATGTACAGAGGAAGGGGAGGTGTCAGGTTTTTGCTAGCAAGAAATAGCTTTTGATTTCTCAAATTCTCCATGTCACATCCTTCACTACTGCAAATCTCAGCAAAACTTAGCTGCGTTTCAACTAATACGCAACCACGTTTCCTTCCACTGACAGAAATCCATCATTAACTGCAACAACAGAAAAACAGTGACTTGCTGTGATGGCACAGATCTTTCAAGGAGCTTTGGAATGCTTACATGCTTTCAGCAGTTATCCTCAGACTCTTTTAAAAGGATAATTACATCTATGAGGTAACCAAGAACTTTTATAGTAATTAGACACAAATTCAGAAAACAATAATTACACTAAACTAATAAAATAATTCTAATTGTTACACTAGATAGCATGCTATTTCACAGGTACTCACAGCTGAAGGTGAGCAAAGCCAAATATTCTACATTTGCCATGAAAACTTAAACAGAAAAAGTGATATTAACGTATATTTTCATTTGCTTTGAATTTTTCACTACTAATCATCCACAAGGTTTTTTCAGTCTGTATTTGTGGAATCAGAAATCTGTCAAGAATGAACATTTTCCAGGAGAATGTTGAATCAGGCCATACTCTGTTTACTAAAGACACAAGTCTATATATTCTCAGAGCTACTTGTTAAACAAAACATAACTTCAGTCCTAAATTCCCAGTCAGTCCTGTAAAGATACAAGGTCAATTATTTCATCCCTGTAAATTAAAGGCTGGAAACAGCATACCAAGTAACTAAAAGCCTAACAACAGACAGGCTGTTTTCATTACACTTCATATCAATAACAGTTGTCAAAATGAAAAGAACTGAATTCAAGCTTCATTGGCTTCTTACAAGCCATTAGCAAATGCTTAAGTCTCTGTTTTGATAGGCAAGGAAAGCCTTTATAGTCTAATAAATGTAAAAATAAAAGATCTAATTTATTCACTCATCAAAAATGGAGGACACAGCTTGACAAGTTTATATGCCTGAAGACACACCCACCAATTAAAATGGTGAGGATGGATGATCACATAAATTTCTGGTGTACTGCATATGGCAACCTTGCAAGACTGTCACGAAAATTACAAGATCTTGATCCTGAAGAAGACATCTGCTCCATCTCCTCTTCCCTCAAGGGGCTCTTGTTCCACCTAATCATTCCTGAGACATTTCTGTCTAACTGGGTCTCCAAGGCTTCCATGGCAGAACCACTACAGCCTCCCAAGACAGTCTCTTCCCCAGTTTTGTAAAAAACTTACTACTATTTCAAATATTCTGTAGAAATCCCTTTTACTGAAACTTTACTTCAACATTTGTTTTAACCAGAAACACAAATAATCTTATTCCTTTCCATCTCTTTTATAGCAGACATAAGAGATCTCTCGTTATGTGCTTACTTGTCTTCTCTGATGGCAACCCCAACTCTCTCATTATTCCCTCATATCATGCTGTGTAGATTTCATAACCACGACTGCACTTCAAATTCTCTATAGTAAGTCTATATCCTACTGGAAAGGCATACCAGAGAATTAGCAAAGTACTGCATGTTCTTACTTTTTCAGTTCAGTTAAGTAATTCTGAATTTCAATTCCGCATTCTGATACAGTTGCCATCTCTCCCAGCTTCTTTGCATCTGCAAATTTAATAAGAATGCATTCTAGTCCACCATCTGGGTTGGTAATAAAGACTAATGAGGAAAAGTCTTTGCTGAGTGCCGTTCTCCTGGTCTGACAACAAACCACTCATAAGTATTCTCTGAAAACATTTTTCCATTGACTTACACATTCACCGTACAGAAGAAGGATTTAAACATTTATTCAATCTAAAGTATCATTAGAAGGAAAGTCCAGTACCTTATGAAACACTCCAAAATATGTCACCTACTAATTATTCTCTCCCTGTAAGGCTTGTCACTTTCTCATGAAAAATCAGACTGGTTTGATACTTTTTCTTTCTGCATGTTTCCTGTTCATTAGTCTTTATACCTTCATTTTAGAGCAGCGGTATCTTTTTTTGCTTTTGTTGTTGTTGTTCTTTAATTCTACAGGATTACCATATAACCATTCCAAGACATGAGGAGGATACACCAATATATCAGCACTTGCATTACTATCAGTCTGCTATCAGTCTGATGTGCAGCATGCAATCACTAGAAGTGCCAAACAGCTATTCCACTCAGAAAATCAGCTGTTCTAAAGAGCAGACAAATGGTACACATCATAGGGGAATCAGCTTTTTGCAAGGGTAGACAGTGATAGGACACGGAGCAATGGTTTTAAGCTCAAGGAGGGAAGATGTCGGGGGAAAGTTCTCCACAGAGAGAGTGGTGAGATGCTGGAACAGGCTGCTCAGAGAGGCTGTGGATGCCCTAGGAAGTGTTCAAGACCAGACTGGATGGGGCCCTGGGCACCTGCTCTAGTACCAAATTTGGAGGTTGGTGTCCCTGCCTGTGGCAGAGGGGTTGGAACTTCACTTCAAAGTTTGGGCAGTTGGACTTTAGGTTTACATCTGTCTTTGTGAGTGTATTATGGTTCTGTAAGATGAATCTCTTTTTAAAAGATGGTAATAAATGACTCTGTAGGAACATAGGTATTCTTGTGACTCAATGTTTTCAGTCTGCCAATGCCTGTAGATCAAATCTGCTGAGTGTACAATTAACAGCCTACTTTTCCAGTTATGTACCCTCACAAAAGCCAAGGTTGACATAACTGTCATAAAGAACACAATACACGTATCTGAACAAAGTACAATACAAAAGGATAAAGATTTGCTTTCTAAACAAACAATAACAAGAAAATACAGCAACCTTAACTGAATAGAAATATGCACCAGGATAGCAGGTAGGCATTCTTGAAATGTACCACGCTTCCCCTGCACAGGCATATTCATCCCCAGTTTTGTTGTTTCTTTTTCCCATATTTACACCAGAGTGCTCAACAGCAAAGTAGTAATTTTCTTAACACCCTCTTCCTGCAACTGTCAAATTCCACAACAATTCAGGTACAATGCCAGAAGATCAGAACATTTCAATGTAGTCATGAGAAAACACCAAACACATTGGCTGGAATCTCAAAGGTTAAAACTCCATCATCCAAAGATCTTCTGAGGTCAACCATAATGACACATCTTTAGATACCTTTCTACTCCCAGTAATTTCCTTTACTCAAACCTAAAATTGCAGCAAAGTAAAAGGAACATTAGTTTTACACACTGCAAGACCATCAGAACCCTAACAATAATCTTCCCTTGGATTTACAAGAATGCAAAGAATTTTATCACTCAATATTTGCTCAGGACAACCTGTGGCAGTGATGTGATTCCCATACACGACTGTTAGATCTCACTGGGGTGAGTGACCAGAAAAACTTTACTCATAAGCAGTTGTATTTCACATAAAATGTTTGTGATGAAAGAAAGCAGGTCCAAAGAAAATAAATGATATCCCATCTGTTTATAAGCATACGGTTATTACCCTATCAGAACAAATCTTGTTCAGATCCAAAAAATTATACACTTTAGTACTTCTCCTCCTGCTATAAAAATTAGTTCCAGGGGAAAAACAACTGACACCAAGTTAATTTTATAAGCAGCGTGACATTTATAAAAAAAAACTAATGTTCCTGTTAATTGACTGGCTGAGGGAAAACATGGAGGCGATCCACCTAACTTTGAATTTCATGTCAATGCTTGTAAAGAAAAAGGGCAAAAATCCCCATGTATCAGGCTCAGACCTGCTCACGTGTACCAGCCTTATTAATAAAAAAAGGCTGATTCAACATATTTTTCATACTCATTTGTCCCTTTCTAGTTTGTTTAATACTTGTTATTATTCCAAGCAAATTTCACAAAGTGAGTACAGATATTAAAGTGTAATGTTGTGAAAGTGAAATGTTCTCTACTTCTGAGAAATAGCCATGAATAGGCTGAGAGCTTGTGGGACTGCATCAATAAAGGACATCCGGTGGTTGGGATCTACTCTAGGACTCCTGATAATGGGAACCCTGTAGATGAGGCCTTCTTGCTTCAGCTGAGTAGGCAATTCAAAACAGCCAGCATGGTTTCACAAAGGCACATCATGCCTTACTAATCGAGTGGCCTTCTATGACTGCAGAAAAATGGACTTGATGGATGGACCACTCACTGGATAAGGAATTGGCTGGATGGCCAAGAGAAGGCTCCAGGAAGACCTCAATGCGGCCTTTCAGTACTGAAGGAAACATAAGCAGGAGGGGGACTGACTTCTTACACAGTCTGAAAGTGATAGGAGGAGGAGAAATGGCTTTGAAGTAAAAGAGAGGAGATTTAGGTTAGATGCTAGGAAGAAATGTTTTGCTCAGAGAGTGGCGAGATGCTAGAACAGGCTGCCCAGGGAGGCTGTGGATGCTCCATCCCTGGAGACATTCAAGGCCAGGTTGGATGGGACCCTGGGCAGCCTGACTGGATGAGCAGCAACCCTGCCTATGGGAGGTGGTATTGGAACTAGATGGGCTTTAAGGTCCTCTCCAACCTAAGTCATTCTATGATTCTATGAAAGGATTCTTTAAAAATGAATAGCAAACAGCAGAAGGACTGCAGCAATTCTCCCACTAAGCTAAAGGCTAGAAGAAAAAAAGTCTGGCTACTAAACCAACATTCCTTATGCTGACAGTAATAACAAGAGGAAAAACGAGGGAAAACGCATCCCCTTGTCTTTTCTATTCTCCCCTTGCCTTCATGCCCAAGCAAGGAGAAAGTATCTCTCAGATCCATACTAGAACAGTCGATGTATGTGAGTAATAGTGAGTGATGAACCTGAGAGGGGAAAACTGGCCAGCAAATTTTGTTTATGCACATCTACAGAAGTGCAATAACATATGTGCTGTATTCTTGGCAAGTTAAGAAGTTTTCAATTAAAAAACAAAAAAAAACAAACAGAAAAAAACAAACAAACAAACAAACAAAAAACACTTTCAGAACCATACTTTAAATACAACTTTTAGCTTGGTTCACAGTATTACCAGAGGTTTGCTCATCAGGGTACCCAAGAGTGCTGGATCTCTTCCTGCATGGACCAGCAGGTTTACTGCAGCTAAACATCTGCAATTCTTCCCTAAATCATGCAAATCAGCATTTTGCTCCCATGTGATGGTAAGACACGGGCCAGAGAATACATCTCAGTATTATTTGTGCCAAGCAATCGGGCCTCATACTCTAGGGTAAAACAAATGTAACTTCACACAACTGTGAATGAAAGCTGCTGGGAGTTTTGGCTTTGTTTTCTAATGTGCATGAGACAGAAGTTGGAGATATCAGAGCTGGTTCAGATCTGAAATACTCTCTGAAAGCCCTGCTTAGTAAGTTTTGCATTCAGTTTTACTCTTTTACTTTGGACTTGATTGAAACAGAAAAGGAATATTTTGAAAAAGTAAAAGGAAAATAAAATTTTTCCTTATGTAATTTGAAAAAAAATAACAGATGCCCACAGAGGTTGTGGAGTCCCATTTCTGAAGATAATCAAACCTGGATGTGATTCTGGGCAATGTGGCCCTGCTTGGACCAGTTGAACTAGATGATTCCAAGTGGCCCCTTCCAAACTCAGTTGTTCTGTGATTCTGTGACATGACAGTAACCAGTTGTGCACATCTCTGTGGAAGCTCCCTCTTTATAACCAACAGAAAACCTAGACTTAAAACTTTTCCTCTGCTGGCTTTCTGCCAGCCATCTCCTCCTGCGCAGAAATTAGCACTAACTAGACACCTTCTGTTAGTTATCAATGGCACATCTTGTATACTCATTTGGGGGTTCTTTTCTTTAAAGTATTTATTATCAATGTACTTTACTGTAATTATCTCTTTTCTACTTTGATTTTTGAGAAGATTCAATTTGCATTTCATTTGTCACTTCATCATGATAAAAATCCTTTATTTAGACCTACATTGCTATGAACTGTGATAAAGAGTTCAAAATAAATTCACTTTCCTGAGCTATTTTGCTAAGTGAATGTGAGCAGGCCATTTTTAAAGCAGCCTTAAGGAAAATGCTACAACTGCTCATTATACTGGCAGCCTATAAGAAGCGGGAATATTCTGAAAGTAGAACTTCAGAGTAAAATCTCATTTGCCACTACTCTGTCTGAATCTGGGAAGAAAACTTACAGCACTTTCTGTTGATCATTCCCCCTCCATTGTGATTGATGCTGACCTTTCTGTATCAAATACCATCTGCAGACCAGATATGCCTCCCTTCAACATCTAATAATAGGTTACTAGTAATATTTTCATGTGCACTAAACACAAAGTATCCATCCACCGTACCCTGTTCTATTTCACGTTGCTAAGTTCCAAACTCTTTTTCCAACTTACGAAATTCTCAATACAACATTTTCCATTTTCCTCCTTTTTTTTTTTTTTTTTTCCCCAAGGGGAATTTATGATGCTAATGATAACTTTCAAAGTAAAAATGGTAGATGAAGTGCTCCTACAAATAAATGACAGCTTCAAGTCAGTGGTTCAGCATCCCGCAAGTTGCCGAGGGATTGTTCCAACTGAGACTATAAGGGTATATTACAAGCTATTAGACATCATACAATACACATCCTAGATGTTATATTTAGCCTTTCCTTTGCCTACATAAGCTGACCCGACCTAAGTAATGATTTCTGAGAGTTGAGATTACCAAATGATCTGAAAAGTTTGCAGAATTTCTCTTTCCCAGAAGAATTTATAACCACAGGAAGCATTCATCAGTGCTGTTAGATTGTCACTTTAACATTCCCTCAAACTAAGAATACTGATACAAATTCATACTAAGGGAAATGAGTTGAAATTATTGTCTCTTGTTCCAGGTCTTCTGGAAACTCATTTTTAAATGAGAAAGCAGATGCAGATTCCGTTTTTTCTTTAACATTCAATTCTGATAAGCTGATGTGATTATTTTTTTTTCCTGCAATTATTATTTTTACCATAGTAGTGGGTTTCTATCAGGTCAGTTGGTACAACTGAATTGGTTATTTATTTACCTCAAAGCCAGGGGCACCCATAGTCACAGTTGTACATCTATAAGAGTCAGAGGTAGTCCTGGGTAGTTAAAAAGCGTTGAGCTGGAGAAGCTGTACATGTAGCTCATGACATGACGTGTAGCTCATGAAAGACTGAATTAATGTACACTAGAACCATCTACATTGTTTCTCCAGATCAGTCAGCTTACATCAGCTTTTAAACTACTCATTCTGTTTTGCTTCCAAAATCTTGTTTTGCTTCCAAAATCCTGGGGACATACATTGATAGTGAGAAGCATGGTCTGAAACAGGTGAACAAAAACCAGCTCCATTATTAATGCATACAACATCCATTTCTATTTGTCATCAACAATTGAACTTCGGAATAAAAGTTTTTTTCTTCTTTTTCATCTTCCATGATTATATATTTCCTAGGAACGAATACACTTTCAAATTTAAGGTATAAATAATAAAGAATGGATAAACTTTTTTAATGGAATGGAACATTCATGGGGATGAGTACAAAAACATATTTACAATCTATTTATATTTTATGAACAGGTATACTTTGGTATTTGCTTTAGGAAACCTTTGCTTGATGCTTCTTAGAACCAGCACAATGCATGCATCAAACAGAATGAACCAAGCCCATTCCTTGACTTTGTAGGACCTTTGTTATTACTGCTATTGACACGCCAGGTAAAGATTGCCTTTTCTAAAATAAAATATCACAGAATCACAGAATTGTAGGGTGTTGGAAAGACCCTCTGAAGACCATCCAGTCCATCACCCTGCTAACACAGGTTACAGTGGGTTGCACAGGAAAGCACACACTGGTCTTGAGTACCTCCAGAGAAGGAGACTCCACAACCTCACTGGACAGCTTCTTTCAGTACCACGTACACGCTGTTAACAATCCATGCACTTTCAAGTCTAGTTCAAATTTCCTTTAATCCTGATAATTTCTTGGAATTCAGATGGACAGGTGTCTCAGCTTCTGTTCACAATCCTGAAGGGAAGTTTTACTCAGAGGTCCCAACCATTAATAGCAATTTTTGGAATTTGCATTCCAAAGAACACACAACTATGGCTTCAGTACAACAAAACGTGAAAAAGTAGACGTTTTTATTTCACTGTCTTTTTCTTTTTCTTTTCCTCATTGTTGGCAGTCCTGCAGTTGCATAGCTTAGCATGGACCATAAAAATCCCAATTCTCTAAGTATCCCACTGTCTGATAGCAATGAGGGTAAATCTATATGAAAACAGTGGTGTCAGGATATAATTAAGAGCAGAGAACCTGTCACCAATGTCAAAAATCTTGTGTATAAACCTAGGAATAAGAAAGCTGGTCGTAGTACTGACCTAATTTCCCAAATATTTGGGAAATTTCTAAATTAAAAAAAAATCATCAAACTACTTTTGAAGACACTGACAAAGAATATCGAGGTGTTTCATACATTGATAGTCAGGCTTTTTAAATTAAATACACTGCTGTTGTTGTTTAGAAAAATCCCCGTGTTTTTTTTACAGTGTCTGACCAAGAAAAGCCAATAATTGTAAAGACCATGAGCAAAATGCAAATATATGGGAATGATCAGAACTCCGTCTCACAGCTGAGAGTCACTCTGATGGGAAACACTCACTATAACCCATTAAACACACCCCTGGCACAGCTAATTTCAAAGCACACGTCCATGCCCTTGTGTCAGTTTTGAAGAGAAAAGCTGCTGAAATAACCATGCTGTTTGTCAATACTATGTCAATATTATGCAGCTCCCCAAATACACATGCATTGAACTACTGTCTTTTCAAATGGCTTCCAATGTCTTAGCACATTTTTCTAGTTACACAATCACCACTAATAAACCAGAATGCAATGACATCAAAATAAAACCACCTCTGCAGTTCTCCACGTGTTGCACTGCAATGTACTGTAAGAAGCAGGGCATAATGACACCCTGCAAAGTTCAGCATTATGCACCAAATATTTTGACAAAAACCAACAAATTTAGCTACTACCAAAGACATGTTTGAAGGTAAAATGTAACTCAAGAACGACGGATGGATGCTTCTGTACAAAAATGTGCCATGACAATTAAGCTAAGCTAAGAGATATCAGTCGAATTCTTCACTACGTTTTCTCTGTACACAGGGATAGACTGAACACTGACCCATGAGGGTACAGGAGAAAGAACAATCTGTTTCTTTATCTAAAAGCCTCTTCAGTTTAAATTCCTTGTCATGGATGAAATATTACTACAGAAAATTGTAAACTTGCAAGAATATGCTGTAGTCATAAAAGTGTAATTTGCTGTAAGAGCTGGCAGGAAAAATAAGGATGAACATAACAGCAAATGCATCTGGCCATTTGTAGAAGGGATTTGGCTGGACAACAGTGTGGAGCAGAAAGATGACCGCTCTCTGAGTAAGCCACTACTGTCCATCCAAATCTCTTCTACAAATGGCCCTACAAACAATTCTGTAGAAGAAATACATTAATATTAGAACTGCAGACCAGCATTGCTTTAAGAAAGACTGAATCTCTCCTCAATCACTTACTGGTTAATTCCCGGTGGAACTGCCATCTTTGCTTGCAGCCCTCCTATTTTTGAAACTGCCAACTACATTATGAAATCTGAAGTTTGCAGTTCCTCTCTGAGAACTACAGATATCAGTTTGCAATTTGAACATAGACAGCAATTTGCAAGATAGTTCATTTTATTGCAATATACTTTTTTCATTTAGAACTATCTTACGAACACTGAACAAAAAATTCCCCTGTAAGTGACTTTCCCTTCACTTATCACAGAATTATAAATCATTCGAGTTGGTTTATGTTAAAATCTATACCCATGTTTTTTTATACCCTCATGAGCATCATGAACATGTGGCGATTGAAGGGCTTTGGGTTCAGAGCATCACACTTGGCTACAAGGCAGGCGACATTGGGAGAAAGCAGAGGTCAGGAAAAAATATGGTACAGCAGAGTAAAATAACTGTGGAAAAATAAACCATGGTCTGTTTTTTGGGTGGTCTTGTCTGGAAGCAAGAGTTGGACTCAGTGATTCTTATCCAACTCAGGATATGTCAGGACAGTCTATGATTTTATGAAACTGCTTATAGCAATACATTCTGTGGTAGTGTTGCTGCAGAGTTACCAACTGCATCCAGCCTACAATAATGCTGAGGATGACACAAATCATAGTATGGCTCAGCAAGCACTAGGACAAGATGCCCAGATAAACATCTCTAAGACAGAAGAATCAGTTTAAGTGTGAGAACTCTTTTGGCTTTAGTTCTGACTTTACCACAGGCTCTCTTCAGGATCCCTTTCCATTTCTTTTCCATTCATGCACACAGCAGAAAGAACTTCACTGTCAAATAGTGATATATAAATTGGACAGCCAGTGAGAGACTTCATAAAGGTCAGCTGTCCCGCAAGAAATATAAAGGTAGAAGCTTTTTTTTTCTAATCAAATCCTGGTTTTGTAGCACAGAAGCTGGCAAATAAGATTTTGTTGCTGTGCTCCTGATTTCTTGGGAAGTTTCTGACACACGGCATTGGAACTTTCCACAAATATCAGCAGAACCCCAGAAGGAGTGTGGGTCTGCATAACCCTGTTCCATCTAAATTGACTATCAATGAACTGTGTGACTGAACACTGTGACGATACTGGACCGACACTATATAATTATTAAATAATTCTTACCATGATAATTGCTGCATTATTGAGACTCCCTGTCAAAGAGCATTCGCCTTTGTTGAAGAAACCTTCACTGCATTTCTCCCAAACCAGAGACAAAAGCCAGTTTTACTACTTAATAGGCAGTCAGAAGTCAACAGAGCAATGCAAAGTTGAAGGAAAAAGCCTGAATAACCAGGAGGAAGGCACATGCAAAGATATGTGACAAAGTAGAATTTTACAGAGGCACAAAAACAAACCCAACAATTTAGCAACTTATTCACAGGATTACAGAATGGCTGAGGTTGGCAGTGACTTCTGTGTCCATCTGGTCCTGTCCCCACTCAAGAGGAGACACCAGAGCAGGGTGCCCAGGAACACGTCTATCCTGGGAAAGTAGAGGTGAATTGGCTTCACGGAAGGACAGTAATTGTAGAAAGAAACAAAACATTGGAGGAGGAGGGGTGCAACTAAAAAAGCAGGAAACTTTGACTCAGTATACATATCACTTTACACTCTGTTTTTAGTTATTTTTTATAAATTGTATTCCTTGACAGCTACTTTGCTGCGTTTAGTTCACATTTCTTGCTTTCCTGAACCCACACAACCTACTGTAACAAACTGCAGTGCCCACTCACTCAACCAGAATTAGTTGAAAGTTAAATTTAAAGTGCATAGAGAGCAGGGAAAATTGCAGTTCACCTCCTCTGTTAAAACGAGGCTCAATGATACTAAATTGGAATACATTACCAAAAGTTGTCAAAATAAAATGGGTTAGTAACCTGGAGTAACCAAAACACTGTCCTAACTACACACTGCAGTAAGCCTTCCTTCAAGACACATCTTTAGAGAAGCTTTGCCTTATAAGAAACATTAATACATTAAGAAGAAAGTACATATTTTAAATATTTTATGGTAATGATTGATGATCTATTCAAACTCCCCTCTTCCACATATAGCTTAAGGGATACTTTTAGTTTCTGTTTTTACATGCAACCCTATATGTTTTCATTCTGTAAAGCAGGCACTATCAAATTTTTTTTGGACGTCTCCTAAGAACAAAACCATGCGTATTTCACTTAAAGCGAATAGTTTTTAAAACACTGCCAGCTATTACCAGAAGAAAAGTGTTTAGAACACTCTATCCCTTGGATTAAATGATGATAATCAATGTGATTTGTATTTTCAAAAACATTTATGTCAGCCGTTGTATACAGATGCATTGTGAAACTGGAAAAAAGTCACTTACTTTCCAATGGATTCTTGCAATTAACACAAAGAAAATGAATGATCCCAATACATATTGCTATTTATAACATTTCAAAATGTGCACACTATCCTAATATCTTTCCACATTCATCTATTACAAACATTTTTACCTCATGAAACTGTTGTGCACAGATGAAATGTGCCCATAGGAGGAAAGTTTCAACACATGAAAACAAATTTTCCATCATATTGGCAGGCAAATACCACTGTTACTAAAATGAGGAACACCTGTCATTTTTGAGCTAAAATGAGATCAGTGTTTGTTTTGTAGATGCCCTGACTTCTCTGATTTCCCTACCTACCCTCTGTGGGCTGATCCCATATCCAAAAGTGGTCATTAATGTCCTGACCAGAGGAGATGTGCTGTGCAAGGTATTCTGCAGGCTTTATACTATACACTATATCGTACAACCATATCATAGACTCACAGAATGGCCTGGGTTGAAAAGGACTACAATGATCATCTGGTTTCAACCCCCTGCTATCTGCAGGGTCGCCAACCACCAGACCAGGCTGCCCAGAGCCACATCCAGCCTGGCCTTGAATGCCTCCAGGGATGGGGCATCCACAACCTCCTTGGGCAACCTGTTCCAGTGCCTCACCACCCTCTGAGTGAAAAACTTCCTCCTAATATCTAACCTAAATCTCCCCTGTCTCAGTTTAAAACCATTCCCCCTTGTCCTATCACTATCCACTCTCATGAACAGCTGTTCCCCTTCCTGTTTATATGCTCCTTTCAAATACTGGAAGGCCACAGTGAGGTCTCCCCAGAGCCTTCTCCAAGCTATAAAAACCCCGTTCCCTCAGCTGTTCTTCACTTGAATATCCACTTGCAAGGTTACAATCAAGAAAGCATATATGTCTTTACTGGTCAAAATTTCTTCAGTTTCTGCGCATCACTGTAAAACTGAAAATAAAGTTGGGAGTTAAGGCTTTACTCTGCTTACCTTAAAACAAAATATAAACCCTGTAATTTGAAATTGGCAATTGTTCTCATGAGAGGGCTTTATTTGGGTTGATGGGCATAGTTTAAATACCTCCTTGTAAGTCTGGAATATCTTGCATATTTCTTTGCCTAACTGTACTTGAGATCAAATGGCTGTGCAAAGATTATCAGCTAATGCAGGTCTGTAAGTTTCACAAAGTGGTCCTCTTGGGGTGAAAGAAGTACCTTACAAATATGCATCATAACGTTCCTGAATTTGCAAGCCTGCACGGCTCTGTTGTCTGTCACACTTTGGCTCAAGGGGGGAACCATGCATTAAATTACATTAAGTTAGGGTTTGGTGTTTCCAAATGTAATTTGCTCTGATTCACCAAAGTGAAAATCAGCAGCAGCTGCCCTAAGTGCTGCACTCAGCAGCATGGAGGGAGAGGTGTGATTCATTTTGAACAGTGAAAGAAAAGAATTTCTTTCCTTTTTATTCCGGGCCACTTCAGAGTAGTTTGCAGGCCGTGAGCACACCATCATTTGGGAACTGAAAAACACATGGCTTTGTTTCTCTCGTACATTATTTCATCAAATATGATGACTGTATTGTATTCAAAGTATAGATTTAGTAAGCTCAGTAATCAGAATGAACTGCAAAGATTTTCGAAAACTTGTAGAAGTTAGATTTGGTTCAAATCCATCTCTTTGACTCTTTTTAATTTAATCTGAAATGCAAACAGATCAATTTTTATTTTATTTGCAACTTTGTCAGGGATCTTATGACTGTATAAATCATCCTTCACTCTCCCTGAGATTTGCAAGAGCAGCAATCCTCTTAAAGCAGAACTTGTGATTTTTTTGTGCGTCACCTCAGGTTCCAGATATCACAACACATGAACACGTTCAATCAAATTTTCCTTTTCTTGCACTGAAACATTATAGATCGTTTAGCACGTGACTCTCCTTTTTTTCTGCTCAGTATGAAAACATCTGATTGATTTTTCTTTCCCTTGCACTGAAACATTATAGATCGTTTTTCATTAGACTTCTTTTTCTTCTGTTCAGTATTTCTTCTCCTTGAAACTCTCTGAACTGAATTCTGAGATGAAGGCCATACGAAGGGGTTTCTAACAGCATTTGTCATTGAAGGCAACCACAAAAACTGTCACCTCAGGGTACTCTGGAAAATGGAATTCAAGACTTGGAAAATAATTTCAAAGAACGCAGGTCAGCATAAATGTCAGTATTACAGATGTTCAAGTAAACAGGCTGAGGAGAGAGAAAACAATAGAGTGGATGCTTAATTGTGAACTGTAATGAAACATTAAAATTCATTCTGACATGAAGAGCGACCCTGTTTGTTCACTGTGTGCTGATGAATACCAGCAATTTGAGTTCAGTTTCACTTTGCTAAAGGGCTGTGAGAAAATTTCAGTGGCAAAACCCACGGCAATAACGTCATTATGGCCCCTCCATATCTCTGAGTTGGAAACTCACTGGGGAATTCAATAGAATTCAAGTAGGAAGGAGACAAGAATGGTACTGCAGGTGACACACATGATCATTCCAGGAACAGAAGCTTATTGAAAAGCATTATAGAAAAAGCATTTGCAGCACCTGTGCTATTTAGATAAATTCATTTTATTTAAGCTTTGATTGAAAACTCCAGTTATTATCCAATTCATGCTTTCAGCATAAGAATTTATAAGCTAATTTGCTGACTTTGTGTTTGTAATGAGAAGATATTAGTTTTTCACCCACAGACTCACAACTAGGAAAAAAAAACCATTTTAAGGTGAACCCTTTAAAGGTTTTCAGGAAAAAAAATATTATCCTAAATCTGTCCTTTTAAAAATAGTAAAAGAAAACAAGGAAAAATCTCTTCAAGTCACTTGTTTGCTAGTTGAGGACTGAAGTTCCATAATTCTGCCCAATTTTCTGCACTGCTTTCCCATTCATCCTTTGTCCCATATCTCTAGCTTAAGAATAATGGGAATACCGAATTTACAAGGGAATTCTAAGCAAAAATATCAAGTCCTCGAATTGCCTGAAGTCTAGAGTGATAAAGTAATCTTTTCCCGCTGTATTTCAAACTTTCTGTTGAGCTCTGAACACTTTTATTTATTTTTTTTTTACTTCTTAACAGTGCTTACATCAGACTTCGACAGATTGTAAGTGTGCCTTCCAGGATTTACGAACCACTCCTTATGAAATGCTTGTACAATTCAGTTCTAAAGCTTAAGTAAGCAATACAGAAGTTCTAATCAAACACACTGTGAATTTTATGCATTTGCCAAGCAGTCAGAGCACATTTTCATCCCTAAAGGATTTGCTTATTGCAGAGTAACCAAAATATTCACGATTTGTAATTATTAAAAACAGTCCTTCCTTTGAAGATTTTGTTCATTTCAATATTTCTTTAGGGCTTTCTACCATCTTCCTGATACTCTTGATTGTTCTGTTTAGAGAAAAGCCAACCTGCAACATAATTATGCTTTCTTTGCAGTTAAGTACATACGCTACTTTCAGCTTGGAAAGGAACAGAAGAGTGGGCTGGGTCATAAGAACAAGGGAAACAGTTGCAGGCTGTACCCCATTTAGGGTATAGCCCTTTTTAGAACTCCATTCTCTTTTCCACCTCAACTTATAAACCCACTTCACATACGGGCATTTACACCTAAATGCACAAGATCTGAGATAAAGATTTGCTGCTCCATTGAAGAAGACATAGAAAACTCAGCATCCCCTCAGGTCTCCCAAGCCCATACAACTGCAGTTCCATCCAGAGAGCTCAAAATCAGCAAATTTAAATGACCGTGGATCCATCTCTCCTTTTTTTCTTTTTTTTTTTTTCCTTTTTTTCTTTTTAATATATTGCTTTAATATGGCTACATTAAAACTTCAATTCTGAACACAGGGAATGGTAAATAACAGTGCACTATAATCAGTTCTTATTGTGAAGAATGAGGCCCCTAATCTGTATAACAGAAGCACTCTCTTGATAATCCATCAAGCACTTTGCCAAGGACACTGCAGGGACAATAAAAGCACCAGTTTCACCGTGGTAGTATTTCTACTCAGCATGCATGCACTTGTTGGTAGAACGAAAGAATATCATTTGTTGTGACTAACAGCTTTCATCTTCAGGAAAAATAGCATCACCGCACAGCAAGGCTCTTCTCTATTGATCATTTTTATACCACCACTAACATCAGAAAGCTCTAGGGTTTGCAGCTATCCAGAGCTGGGCTCCAGCATGGGTTTCTCAAGTTCTTGGTAAGTAAAGCAAGAACAGAGGACAACTTGACACTGCACACAATCCAGAGCAGAAACACCAGAAGCACACGGTCCATGGAAACCACACCTTGCCAGTGAGGCCATCGGGTTACTTTGCAAACCTTGTTTGCTAGCCAGCATGAAATTCTTTCACCAACTTAGTGAGATCATTTATTTCCTCTTTGAACTCTGTAGGAATCAATTTCAAGCAATAAAATGTTATCATCTGCCAGAAAGAAGAAAAAAAAAAGTATACTTTCATATTGTTCATAGCACTGCAAAATTTATGAAGCGGTGTGCTCTGGTTGGAGCTGCGGCACTGCGCTTTTCCACGAACACGATGAGGTTTCCATAAATTGCAGCCACGAGTCTCCTACAGTGGTATGAATAAAGTCTATTTGTGGAAAATGTAGCAAACGGATCCAGAATGAAAATATCACTCGTGCCTTCAAAGATCAAATTAGCAAGTTTCTGTATGCTGAATTCTGTGATCTTGTCCACAAACCATTTTTTTCTGCTTTAAATTTTGTATTTTTGCTCACACACATAAACTAAAGAAACCTGCACACAGCCTCAGTACATTTTTTTTGCCCATGAATACACGTGCAGTAGAAATACAGTATTTATAAAGACATAAAAGTCCATCTAGAAAAGGAACGGCAACAAACACAACTTACAGGAAAACGTGAAATCTGAGACTTAAAATATGAACCTCTACTAATAAATATCAAGATGGTTTGTATAAAGGAGCAAAGACCACTAAATCTTGCAAATACCCAATTTAACTCCTTTTCCCTTGGTCACTTTGACTTAGGGTGCAGAAATAGAAACCTGCACTACCATGAGACAATCACAGACAATCCTAGCAGCAGTAAATTGCTCACCCAGAATACATTATGTAGGAAAATCCTACACAGATTTGCAAGGAGATCAAATAGCCATCAGCCTCATGTTATATTTTCACTTCACAGACACAAAAAGAAAAATGTTCCTGGACAAGATAGGTACAAATGATTCCAAAATTGTTTTCTGCAGAAAAGTATGCAGAAATGTAAGTCTTTGGGAGCCATAAGCCCTCTTCAGGTGAACTCAACTCCAGATAACAGCTAAATGGGTGAGTGCAAGTTGTTTCAGAATAAGAACTATTGACTGAATATGACTTGAGTAGTCAGCAGTTTAGGTCAATGACCCAAATATTGCTAATTCTGAAGCAAATGAGCTATGTCTTTGACAGAAAATAAAGATTTTTTAAGTCACCTGTTTTGACAAGGCCCGAGGCTGTTGAAATCCATGGCTGTTATCTCTCGAAATGGTATCTAAAATCTTCAGTTGGTAGGATGTTATATCATATGTTCTATTATTAAGCCGTGAAATTATTACCAATTTTATTTTAGGCATCAGTACAGAAATGTAGTTTAAGTAAGTTCTCTTCAGGCAGTCTCTTTCCAGACTAATATCCTAAAAATACAATGTAATCATCTATACAATGCGGCCACCTTCCCAAAGAAAATGTGGGAGTTTTCTATACCACTGAAGGTATCGAGAAATTAAGTTATTTGAAGTTCTGGTGTTCTTTAGGGGGAAAAAAAGCACTAAATACCAATAGCGTAATGAAGTTAGGTAGGTAACAAACTTCCAGAAAAGAGCTTTCTCTCTCAAGAGAGATATTTGAGAAAAGACATTAAAATCCCCAAGATGGACATGGGAAACATTCTCAGTGTGTCCAGGAAAAATATGAATTAAAATGCAGGAAAAAGTGTCATGTTTTGCCAGTTCAGATAAAATCGAGGAATGCTCAGAGTTAGTACTACCAAACCTGAGCGCTGCTTAATAGCAGGGGAAATTTATTTAACAGTGACACAAGTAATTGAGTTGGACTTGACAATCCTTATGGGTTCCTTCCAACTCAGGATATTCCATGATTCTGTGATTCTATGATTCTAGATGATTTAACTCCAACAGGATCAAATTCTTGGCAGAACACAAGAGCTGAATAGGTGTATCTCTCTGTTTTCTAATGCTGATTGCTGTGTTTTTAAGCATTTCCATACAAGAAACAGCTATAGCATCGCAGTGTCAGTGTTCAATGAGACCAAAAGAACACACTAAAGAATCCAAAACATACTTTAAATCTGAGTATGCAAAAGCCATACGTGTGGACAGAGGCAAACAGCATCAGTCCTCTGCAGAGCTGTGCCTGCTGTAGTTCTCTATTCTCTACACTGAATGCAGCAATTCAAGAGAACTTCAGAGAGGAGAGCTGGGAGGCCGCTGCTGGCTGCCTTCGTCAGTTGCACTGGGGATTTATTTTTACACAGCAATAAATTCTGCTTGTAACAGTGCTCATAGGAAAATTCAGGGACAGGGAGAAAAATATAACCAGGTAACTGGTAGATACTGCAACTCTTCCCAACACGCTCAAGAAGATCGGAATTATTTTCACTATCATACTAATCAGTGGGATGAGCACCAAACGGTTATGCATGCTGACTTGGCTAGCTTTTTTGTTTTTGTAGAAAAAAAGACATTGTTAAAACATTTTACAGACAATTTTTGCATAATTCAACTAGATGAACAGAAATGCTGAGAAACTAAATCCATGATTGTACTCTTTTAAATGCTTTTTTTTTTTTTTTTAAAGAAAAGATGACATGAAGAGAAAATATTTATCAATAATCTCACATTGTTGACATCTCAACTGAGACAACAGATTTGGTACTCCCCTTCTAGCAAAGTTTTTTGGCCTTCACAACTTGTTTTTTCATTTCCTCATCATATCCCTGTGTCTTTCATTTCACCTTATATTCTAAATAAAATTAAGACAATTACTGAAGAAAAATTACAGTGCAAATAAGAAGTCTTTGTAGCTATTTATAAGCAAGTTAGGCAGGAGAGCTGGGGTGGAAACGCAGAGCAAATCTGCCACTAATTCACAGTCTGCAAGTTGGGGAGTTGCAAAAGAACGCTGATAGCCCTCACCTGGTCTGACTCCACACATCATTTAATATTAAGATTGGTCCTGCTCTGGGTGGGGACTGGACCAGGCAGTGCCATAGGATTTAATTGATTCCATATTGTTGTGTTTCATGCTTTTCAGCTGCTTTGAACTTTTCTTAGCTCACACACAGAATCATAGAACAGAATCATAGAATCATTAAGATTGGAAAAGACCAGTAAGATCATTTAGTCCAATCATCTTTCCACACACAGTCCAACCACCAATCCATCACAATTCCCTTTCACCTCAAGTAAATAAAATCAACTTAGCCAAGGTATCACAGTAAATTTACAATAGAACTGGAAGATAGAATCGACTCTTCTGAGGTGTGGAACTTCAAGCTTTTGTCATAAATGTATCTCCTCTGAACTCTATGTTACTGACTTCACCTTCAATCCAAATGTTGCATTTTGAAACTATGTGTTTCTGGTCCTCATGCATGTTTGCAGAACACTTCAAAAATGAAATGTAACTACAAGAAGTCATTTCGTAATTTTTGAATGTCTATTAAAATCTAATGTGTGGCATTTTTCATTTTTTGTTCCTGTAAATATTTATCCCAAAAAATGCAGCAAGAATGTTAAATAAAGATCTGTATGTCATTTCTACACTGTGTATAGAAGAAATGAGAAACAGTACAACTACTAGTCTTTCCATCTGTCATTCAAAACAAATAACAGCTACGCCGACCCCCACACCCTCACAGACCATGATGTGGATATCCAATCTGACTCCAGTTTTCCATTATGATTCTATGATTCAATGATTTCCAGAGGCCTGGGACAAAGCAGAAACATCTGCTTTTATTTCAGCTGCGATTCGAACAGTGATTTTAAGAGAAATGTCTCTTGACAAGTAATTAATATCGTCTTTTCTTTCAGATTAGTGATTATTAAGCGATTCATTTTACTGGTGACTAATCTGCTTTCTCATGTTCACTTATTCAACTCTGGAGAAAACTGAAAGTTCATCAGATCATTGGCAAATTCTGGCTAGAAATGAGCAGCCAGTACTTAAAAAGAGCCTTTTAAAATATCAAACTGAATAGGTACATGGATCAAAGGATATACTGCAATGGCGTTTCATATGCACAGAACCAGCCTCGGATTACAAATTACCCCAGAAGAGCAAGGTCATAAGGTTGTCAAGCTTGAGCCTAGACAGAAAGGTTCTGGTGGTAAGATACAATTTTATAATGAGGATCACAAAAACAAGGGGTGGGTAAGGGCAGTGGAGGTCAGTTAACAGCCTTCTTCAAATGGCACTTCAAGGAGATGGAAAGCCCTGAGCTGCGGGACCACGAGGTCCTGACTTGAAATCCCACCTGAAGTACCTTTGAACCTTCAAAATGAGCTTGCAACAGACTGAGTGCAGATTTGTGGATGTCATACCTGTGATTACAAATAAAACCTCTCCTTACAGGTGCTCTAGAGCAAGGAAGGTCTTTGGACAGAAGCTGGGGAGGATGTGTAGAGGTCTTCACGTTCAGAAGAGTATAAGCCTCATGCCACCTCAATGCCAAGCCAGTGGCAGCTAAAGGGAATAACAAAACAAGCTTTTTGAAACAGCCAAATTACAAATTATTCTGACTCACTGATGTGTAAATAAAGATACTGGAAATAATTCAGTATGGAAAAACATTTGCTTTGTTTGTTAATCAATGCTATTACCAGAAGCAAAACGTAGTCTCTTATTTTTAGCTTAATTTCCAAACTGGTGTGAAAGTCACAAGTTATTAAGCCCTGAATAGGGGAGATCATTCTGACCACTTATTTTCTAAGCTGTATTCACCCTCATCCATTCTCAGTGTGTTTAACTCAGTATCATAAATGAATCATTCACTGGTTAAACCACGAGGCTGCAACACTGAACTTCCCATTATGTTACTGTCTTATTCTGGAGCCTGAGGCAAAACAGTGATCTTTTCTCAGCCTGTCTATATGTAATACGCACATTGTGCTTCTCACAGGGATACGATTCATTCACTGATGATAAGAAACATTTCAGTTTTCTCAGAAAAACAGCATCATAAATTCACAAGAAGTAAGCAACACAGTGAAATCGACTGTCTTCGCGTGCCAGCACTGCCGGACAACTTACTAGTTACAACAAACTTTTTATCTAGAGATATATCATCCTTGGGTATTGAGCCCTCTTTAAAAAAAAAAAAAAAAAAGGAAAACATAGAAAAAATCAGTTTCCCAAGTCAGCCTCCAGCCTTATAAACATAACGTTGGCCAGAAAAGAAAAGTCAGAAGTTCATTCTGCCCTCAGAGAAAGGAGTCATTTGATTTTTTCAGTTATTTCTGATCTACTGTCAGAAGGAATGAGATCTTCTACGTCATCCCATGAACCCTCAGACAGAAAGGGATCAGCAAGACTCAAGCTCCGTCAGCTCAGGAGGACAACGCGAGCCAAGAAAAATGAAGGAGATGCTGGGGAGTGCGTCAAGACAAGCTGAGCTGGAAAGCTGATGTGGGAGGAGGAGGTCATGGAAAGAATTAGATAAAATGGTGAAGGTAGGATCTGCCTCTTCAGTTCAACAGACCTGCTCTTTTATTTTATTAATGTTCTGCTGCAGCTTTGGTCGGCAGTTTCCGAGACTGATAACGATGCGTTTCTTCAGATCTGTACTGTTTGAAAGAAGAGCTCTTGCTGCTCTGCATGAGAATTTTGCAACATTTTCTTCTGGGAACCAGTTAGAAACTTGAGCTATCAAAGCAGCTATCTGCTTACATAGTCACATTTCCAGCTCTTATTTCATTCTGTTCTTAGAAGCAATGCATGATGTTCCAAATTAGACATCTTCATAGCTTTGGCTCTCCCATGTTATTCACTTTCCATGCTACAAAATCCAGTTCCAATTAAGTGTTTCACAGTTCCCAGTCCAGAGGTTATTAGGTAAAAAAGCAAAATTATCCTTTTACCTTCAGCTTTTGCTCCCTATGAACAGACTGATGATTTTAGAAATCACATGCACTGGTTCAGGTATTGCCTTCAGAAGAGTTGATTAATGTTTAAGGAAGAATTTTTTGGCTTAATGTAATGCAGTTTGGCAGAAATGAGTTTTTTCTTGATGAAACCTTGACTTATCTATGTTTGTGTTGAACGTATCATAGCAAAGTATATGTTTGTATGTGGTTACTTATCTCCATATGGAAAAAGCCTGTAAGTGTATATATATATATATGCACATGTAGGAAACAAGTCATACACCAATCAGTTTGAAATTAATGCCTCCTACTTATACCCAAGGAAACTACAACAGACACAAAGGACACAATAGCACTATTTGATAGAGCAAATTCTCAGCTACAAAAGAGCCTGCATGGCACACACAAAAAAATCAGTGGAGATGATCCACTGTCATCACTGCCACTGCTGAGACACACCACCCATTGCCTCACTGCGCTCACATCCACTGCTTGGTCTCCAGTAACATTCAGCAAGTGTTGATGAATGTCAATGGCTGCAATTTTTTTCACATGGAGGAATTCAATTCCACCTCTTTGCTTCAGATGCGCTTCCATGTCAGACATCATTTTATCATGCTGCCCCTCTGCTGCCATCTGTCGCATAGCAATAAATGTAACAGAACATTGGCAGGAAGGTTCAACCTCTACTGCTAACTCTGTGTTACAGAGACGGCCTTAGCACTGACAAGAATGTTCTCACATTAAGAAAATTCAAAGGACAGGGCAATTACAGTGTTAGCCACTGCCTTTATTCACACAAGTGGTACCTACAGTGCAACAGATACTGCTTCAGGTGAAACGCTAAGACCCAGTACTTGTTTAAGCTGAATGGGATCCCCAGCATAGGCTCTGTGTGTGCAATAAACTGAAGGCACGGATTAGCTCCAGTAGATAAACTGAAATCTCCAGATGCTGCTCTGCAGCAGATGGAAAAGCTGCAGTTAAAACGACGAGATGCTCTGATGTCCACGCAGCTCTGCACAAGTCTCAAATCTCACAAGTCTCACATCTCTCAAAGGAACTCAGTCTTTCTCTAATAACAACCCTTGAAATTTAAGTTGTTGCAAAGAGATTTAAACTGAGATTCCTAAACTGAAACTTCAAGAATACTTTTATACAGTAACCGAGAGCCAAATAGATTTTAAGGCAGACGAGTGAAAGGATTTGCAGGGCTGCCAAATGTGCATCTCTACAGAATCACAGAATCACAAGGTTGGAAATGACCTGCAAGATCATCCAGTCCAACCACTCTCCCATTCCTATCAGTGCCACAAGCTACTAAACCATCTCTCGTAGCTCCTCATCCAGGCGCCTCTTGAACACTACCAGGGACGGCGACTCCACCACCTCCCTGGGCAGCCATTCCAGTGCCTGACCACCCTCTGAGAAAAAAAGTTTCTCCTAATATCCAACCTAAACCTCCTCTGGTATAACTTCTGGCTGTTTCCTCGGGTCCTACTATTTGCCTGGGAGAAGAGGCCAGACCCTTTTGCACCACAGCCTCCCTTCAGGAAGTTGTAGAGTGCAATGAGGTCTCCTCTTCTCCAGACTGAACAATTCCAGCTCCCTCAGCCGCTCCTCATAAGACTTGTGCTCCAGATCCCTCACCAGTTTTGTTGCCCTTCTCTGGACACGCTCCAGGGCCTCAATGTCTTTCTTGTAGTGAGGGGCCCAAAACTGAACACAGTACTTGAGGTGCGGCCTCACCAGTGCTGAGTACAGGGGGATGATCACCTCCCTGCTCCTGTTGGCCACAATATTTCTAATGCAGGCACATTAAGCAGCACAGGCGTATGAGGTCAGAACTCATATACCTGTCACATTTCCATATTTTACAAAATTTGCCATGTTTCAAATTAGAGGCAAACACACGGTAAATCTCAAAACATGGCAGAGTATGAATCAGAAACTCATACAATGGCCTGGGTTGAAAAGGACCACAATGATCATCCAGTTTCAACCCCCTGCTATCTGCAGGGTCGCCAACCACCAGACCAGGCTGCCCAGAGCCACATCCAGCCTGGCCTTGAATGCCTCCAGGGATGGGGCATCCACAGCCTCCTTGGACAACCTGTTCCAGTGCCTCACCACCCTCTGAGTGAAAAACTTCCTCCTAATATCTAACCTAAACCTCCCCTGTCTCAGTTTAAAACCATTCCCCCTTGTCCTATCACTATCCACTCTCATGAACAGCCGTTCCCCTTCCTGTTTATATGCTCCCTTCAAATACTGAAAGGCCACAATGAGGTCTCCCCAGAGCCTTCCCCAAGCTAAACTCCCCTTGCTTAGGAAAAAAATGAAGGAAAGGGTATATAACTCAGAAACTGCAGGGAGGAGAGCAAGCAAAACCTCTCTCACAATGTACATCTCCAGCAAACAGTAACTGCAGGCAGGTATTTTTGTCTTTTCTACAGACACAGCTTTGACATTTGCACTCTCTCACAGAAACTATATATTTAAAGTGAAAATATGAAACTAGTAAAAAGCAACTGTCAATTACTTTGTGTTCATTGAAGGGATGACAGCAAATGTCTGCATGTCCACTTTGCAATTATTTTTAAACCATCTCTGCCCACTGAAGTGATTTAGGGGAGAATTTAACAGAAATAGAGCATTTTAGGAACTGATTAGCTCTGAATTTTACCAATTTACAGCGAAGTTGAATGTCAATACAGCAAAATGTAGTGGTCTGCAATTTCATGCCAATGCACAACTGACCTTCAGCTTAGCTCTTGACTTCATTATGTGTATACATGTATCACAGAATCATCAAGGCTGGAAAAGACCTCTAAGAATCATCTAATTCAACCATCAACTGTCATATACACCTTCTACATGAAAGAGAAACTTTATAATTCTCAGGGACAGATGTAGCCCATTAGGTTCCCAAAGAGAATCACAGAATCACAGAATTGTAGGGGTTGGAAGGGACCTCCCGAGATCATCGAGTCCAACCCCCCTGCCAAAGCAGGTTCCCTACAGCAGGTCGCACAGGTAGGCATCCAGGCAGGTCTTGAACATCTCCAGAGAAGGAGACTCCACCACCTCCCTGGGCAGCCTGTTCCAGTGCTCCGTCACCCTCACTGTAAAGAAGTTCTTGCGCATGTTTGTGCGGAACTTCCTATGCTCCAGTTTCCAGCCATTTCCCCTTGTCCTGTCTCCACTCACCACTGAAAAGAGTCCGGCCTCGCCATTCTGCCCCCCACACCTTAGATATTTATAGACCTGGATCAGGTCCCCTCTCAGTCTCCTTTTCTCAAGGCTGAACAGACCCAGTTCACTCAGCCTTTCCTCATAGGGGAGATGCTCCAGGCCCTTCACCATCTTCGTGGCCCTCCGCTGGACTCTTTCCAAGAGATCCCTGTCTTTTTTGTACTGGGGAGCCCAGAACTGGACGCAGTACTCCAGATGAGGTCTTACCAGGGCAGAGTAGAGGGGGAGGATCACCTCCTTTGACCTGCTGGCCACGCTCTTTTTAATGCACCCCAGTAAGCCATTGGCCTTTTTGGCCACAAGGGCACACTGCTGGCTCATGGCCAACCTGTCGTCCACCAGGACACCCAGGTCCCTTTCCGCAGAGCTCCCCTCCAGCAGGTCATCCCCCAACCTGTACTGGTGCATGCAATTATTCCTCCCCAGATGCAAGACTCTACACTTGCTTTTGTTAAACCTCATCCGGTTTCTTTCTGCCCAGCTCTCCAGCCTATCCAGGTCTTGCTGAATGGCAGCACAGCCCTCAGGCGTGTCAGCCAATCCTCCCAACTTCGTATCATCGGCAAACTTGCTGAGGGTGGCCATTATCCCCTCATCAAGGTCAGTGATGAAGATGTTGAACAAGACCGGACCCAGCACAGACCCCTGAGGAACACCGCTGGTTACAGGCCTCCAACCGGACTCTGCACCACCAACAACGACCCTCTGCGCTCTGCCAGTCAGCCAGTTCTCAACCCACCTCACTGTCCACTCATCTATCCCACACTTCCTCAGCTTTGTTATAAGGACGTCATGGGGAACAGTATCAAATGCCTTGCTGAAATCAAGGTAGACTACATCCACTGCTCTCCCCCTATCCACCCAGCCAGAGACAACATCATAGAAGGCTACCAGGTTGGTCAAGCACGACCTCCCCCTTGTGAACCCGTGCTGACTACTCCTGATAACCTCCTCTTCTTCCAGTTGTCTGGAGATGACATCCAGTACAAGCTGTTCCATCACCTTTCCAGGGACAGAGGTGAGGCTGACTGGCCTCAGAGCTGACTTTGCTTTTCCTAACAAAACTCTCCATCACTTAAAAGCAAATGCGCACTTCCCCACCATGAATGCTTACCTAATAAAGCACGTTAGGTGGTAAGTGAACAGCTAACTGTAAAAAAAAGCAACTGCAAAGGAGAGACAAAATTGCAACAAAGACACTACCATTAAAGTAACCACAGCTGGTCTGTGCCCAAAGAAGAATTAAACAGTCTGAAAGTGCAAGGCAGAATATGGCACAAACAGCAAACCTACGCAGAATTTCATACAAGTACGAAGTTCAGTGGGGAAGTTGAGGAAAACTACAATACACATCAGAATTTCCACAACTTTATGGTTAAGATCAAATACATTTTCACACAAAATATGAAGAGTCAATTTAAAGATTACTGTCATCAGACTGTGATCTTGTTCTTTTTTTTTTTCTGTGTACCCCATGGCTACCTCCCTAGGCTATGAAAGCTATCATCAAACAACTTCTTGATTTGCACTTACGAGCACAAATTATGATTTTATGTAATTTTTCTGCTGATTCCTTCTGCAGTTAGAGAGAACATCCTGAATTCTCTCCTCTGTGCTACCATCAAAATGCCGTAAATTTCCTGTTCTCCGGGAATCTTCAGTCTGTCACTGATGTGTATAACGTTACTCTTCTATTAAGAAAGTGTATGTATATATATATACATACCTAACAAAGTCAGGAACTAAGGATAAATTCTTCCATCCCGAATACATTCCATTCTAAATATTCTTCTTTGTGGTGTTATTTTTCCTCTGAGAGCTGCAAGAGAAAGCTTCAATTCTGTGCTCAGATAATCATGCCTCAGAAATAGGCCCAATAAATACTCCACTACAGGGAGTCCAGGTGCTCAGTGCACGGATGGCCCTTTCTGGTGCAGCCATAACCCATACCTGCCATTCCCCTACCCCCATACCCAACCACCTCCCAGGTAATGCCCTCATTTTCGCTTCTTGGCCATCTGGCTCCTCACCAGCCCTGCTCAAAGGTACATTGACTCAACTGGCTGATCTCATCATAAAAAATAAAATACCCAAAGCAAATTCCTTTTTTTTTTTTTTTTTTCTTCTTTCTCCTGGCTTTTTTTTCTGTCCCTTTTAGTGAGTTGAATGGAACCACTTTGACATGAAGTGGGCAACTGAGGCAGAAACATATGAGTTTCTTTTACATAAGAGTGAGAGAGAAGGAGATATAACAGGACCAAGGAACACCCCGTGTTTGGATAGGAGTGAGTCATTAATGCTGCACAAGTCTTCTCATAAAGCTCCTTCATCCGTCACTCCCTGCAGCCAATACACCTTTACCTTAATCTCATTCAATTACAAGAGGAAAAAGTAAAAAACAAGCGTAGAATTGAGACATTTTCCATTTCTCCTGTTCTTCTGACAATCCTTCAATTTTTGGTTTATTTATGTCATGAGATCCTGGGAACGGGAGCTGCCTATTAACATGTGCTCAGTCTGTGCTGGAACAGCTATAACCACATGGACTAAGTCAACTCTACCCATATAGAAAGCCCAGAAAAATGGTATTAAAAACTCCTTAGGGCACAAAGAAAGAGTGGAATTAAACCAATCTCCTGATACGAAAGAACCTGTTTTGAAAGGTGTGATATTACGGACTCTATGTGTCACAAGATAACTTCCAGCAGCAAGACCTAGAAGAAATTCCTAGAGGAAAAGCATAATTAATTTTATTATACCCTGAGAAGGAAGTGTACCCGTGGATGTATTATTTTACTCATACTTTTCTCATACATAACGTTTTCTGAATAAAAGGGGTTACTTAGCAGCTTATTACTATTAAAATATGACACTGCCTGCATCTCAAGCAGCAAAGAACTCCACTCGTCTCCTCTGAAAAACCTCTCAATTTCTATAAACCATCTGCCAACAGGCCATTTCTGCTCTGCCTTTCCTTTGATCATCCAGCCCTAATTTTCTCAATGTGGCAATTAATCTTTCCCCCCTGATTTTTATATGAAGACATTAGAAAACCCTCTGAAGCTTCCACATTGTACACTCCGCTAATACATGCAGCCTTGTATTCCTGTAATTATCCCCTCTCTCCCTTCCTTTTTTCTCCCTTCTTCCTTTCATGGATCATCTGTCACACCCTCTTTCAATAGGACTGCACAATCTTTTTGTGCTTGCTGAACACCTACCCGGTGAGCTACGAGCTGTCCTGTAGCAGATATAATCACCCCCACACACAATTCTGTTCCTTATATTATCAATAGGAACCTCCAGACTCCTTTTCTTTGTCAAATTACACACTGATACGTCTTCTGCACATGCATCATGTGGCCATGAAAATTAATGGTGCAGACGTCAGGCTGAATACCATATACTCAGAATTCTTCTCTATTTCAGCAGATTGCCTTCTGCTTGGTCTTATCCCCTTTCATAAAAAAAAATAAAAAATTCATAGAATGCATCTCTTGATGAATAGGTATTGAGATAGTCTATGGGAAAATAAAATCGTTCACTTAAGGAGAAGTAGAACATTTAATGTGATTGGATACGTCATCTTTCCTGCGTATTCACTCCATGCACAAAATGCTTTGGATGCTTTATACCTTTAGTGTCACAATGAAGAAATCTTCTCATTACTGAAGAACGATAAGAGAGTAAACAGCAGCTGTGTGATAGCACTGATGTAGCAGAACATATCCCCGCGAGGATTCTTGACCTTTCAGCCCCGGTTTTGAATGCTGCAGCTAAAAATATCTTCCCTCCACTGACAAACATCACAGCTACATGCTGCAGAATAGCAATGAGGAGCTTTATGCTCTAATGGTTTTACTATAAATAGAATCTCTCCAATGCTAAAAGCTTTTCATTAAAAGGATTAGTGACTACAACACACAACAGGAACAACTGATACCAAACCTCAGGCTTTGTAGCACAAACTGATTTTAAATATACTAGATTTAAGATTTCCACAGGAATTGTGTAATTTGCTCAGCAAAGCTGAAAGAAAAAGAGCTTTCTCTTCTTGGAGAGCTGTCTGTGATATAAAACTGATATTTTGAGGAATCTGCTTCCTAGTATTCTCATTTTCTACAGTTCAATGCCAAATTGACTGTATAACGCAATGTCAAAATGAAGTACAAAGTCGTAACAAAACGTATTTGAGCATAACAAATGATCAGCTGGAGAAGAAAGATTTTCTTTCCTGCCCAGTTTAAGATGCGGACACAAATTCTCACAAGGCTGTGGCTCGGCAGCATTCAGTTACACTGCAGTAAGTCAATCCCAGGGGCTGAAGTAGGAGAGCAGTGAAGGGACAAGCAGCATGTGAATCCTATTTACCACGTCGGGATAAACACTTCATAAAGACAGCATGTGAAAGTTACTCTGAGGCACAGTGGCATGTGTGCCATCAGACCGGTATCTCAAAAATGCTACGCTTTAGGAAAGAATGTAAGCTAAAGGAGAAATACGGCCCATTTGTTAAATGATGAGTTATCCCACTGTAACAGTGAAAGAGTGACTAGGAAGACAGAAGTTTTGAGGCAGTAAGTAAACATTGCTTGCTACATTAAACAAATTTACTGCTTGGATTTCTTGGACATAATATGCCTGTCAAATATCCTGTTAACTAAAACAGCAATGCAGGAAACCAACATGGCTGAGCAAGAAGCTGTTGGTCAAACTGAGGGAAAAGAAGGAAAAGCACAGGGAATGGAAGCACAGATATGTGGCCTAGGAAGAACGGGGGATGCTGCTCAAACATGCAGAGATGGGATCAGGAAAGTCAAGGCACGGATAGAACTGAACTTGAAGAGAGATGTGAAAAATAACTAGACAGGGTACTACAGGTACATTGGTGAGAAGAAAAAGGGCAATGAGATTGCACTGCCTCTGACAAATGAAAAAGGAGAACTGACTATAACAGGCATAGAGAATGCTGAGGTTCTCAAGGTGTTCTATGCTTCATTCCTCACTATCAGTCCCACATCTCTCCTGTCCCTGCACTGCTACACCAAGGGTTGAAGGAGCCAAATCCCTCCCACTGTAGGTAAAGTGCAAGTTTGAGATCACCTCATGAGACTGAATGTGTACAAGTCTATGGGACAGATGACATGCATCCCAGGGTCCTGAAAGAACTGGCTGATGTGGTTGCCAAGCTGCTCTCTATCACATTTGAAAAGTTATGGCTGTCAAGTGAAGTCGCTGATGACTGGATAAAGGGAAACATTACTCTCATATTTAACAAAGGAAGGAAGACAGGGAAATACAGGCCAACGAGCCTCATGTCTCTGTCTGGGAAGATCATGAAGCAGATGCTCCTGGAAGAGACATTAAGGCACATGTGAGACAAAGAGGTCATCTGTGACAGCCACGATGTCTTCAACAAGGGCAGATCTGGTGCTTTTTAACATCTTTATTGATGACATACACTGGGATTGAGTATATTGCAAGGAAGATTGCAGACAACACCATGCTGAATTGATACAACAAAAGGAAGGGATAATATCCAGAATAACATGGACAAGCTTTAAAAGAGGGTGTATGTGAACCTAATGAGGTCCAACAAGACCAAGTGCAAACTGCTACGCTTGGGTTGGGTTAATCCCATATATATGTACAGATTGGGAAAAGAATTCACTGAGAGCAGCCCTGTGAAGAAGGACTTGGGGATTCTAGTGGATGTAAAGCAAGACATGAGCCAATGGTCTGAAACAGTCTGAAAGGCCAACAGTATTCTGGGCTGCATTAGCAGAGATGTGGCAGCAGTGCAAAAGACGGGACTATCCCCTCTATTCCACCCTTATGAGGCCCCACCTGGAGTACTGTGTCCAAGTCTGTGGCCACAGATGAGGAGCTGTTGGAGCACGTCCAGAGGAAGGCCACAAAGATGATCAGACGGCTGGAGAGTCTTTCAGAAAACTGAAAGAGATGGGCTCTGAAAGTGATAAAGGATAATAAAAAAGGCTTTTTTAAGTATGTTAACAGCAAAAGGAAAACTAGAGAGAATGTGGGCCCCTTACTAAGTGAGGCGGGGTTCTGGTAATGGGGGATGCTGAGAAGGCACAGATACTGAATGCCTTCTTTACTTCTGTCTCAGTGAAAAGGCTCTCCCTCAGGTTTCCCACACCCTGGAGTTTAATGAGAGGGTCTGCGGAATGGGAGACTTCCCTTGAGTCAGGAAAGAGAAGGTGCGTGAGCGCCTAGGCAGTACTAAGGTCCACAAGTCCATGGGACCTGATGGGGTGCATTCACGGGAGCTGAGGGAGCTGGCGGATATCACTGCCAAAATGCTCTCCATCATTTTTGAGAGGTCTTGGATAACAGGGGAAGTCCCTGAAGACTGGAGGATAGCCAATGTCACTCTGGTCTTCAAAAAGGGCAAGAAGGAAGACCCAGGTTATTATAGACCTGTCAGCCCCACCTCTGTCCCTGGAAAGGTGATGGAACAGCTTGTGCTGGATGCCATCTCCAGACAACTGGGAGAAAAGGAGATTATCAGGAGTAGTCAGCACGGGTTCACCAAGGGGAGGTCGTGCTTGACCAACCTGGTGGACTTCTATGATGTTGTCACATGCTGGGTGGATGGGGGAAGAGCAGTAGATGTAATCTACCTTGATTTTAGAAAGGCATTTGATACTGTCTCCCACAACATCCTTATAACAAAGCTGAGGAAGTGTGGGATAGATGAGTGGACAGTGAGGTGGGTTGAGAACTGGCTGACTGGCAGTGCACAGGGGGTCATCGGTGGTGGTGCAGAGTCTGGCTGGAGGCCTGTAACTAGCAGTGTTCCTCAGGGGTCTGTGCTGGAATTAGACGATCTTCAAGGTCCCTTACAATTTAACCCATTCTACGATTTTTGAAGGATCCAAAGATCTTTTCAACTTCAAAGATTTGTTCTAAAAATCAGGGTGTATAAGCAGTTAATCAAAGAAATATAATCCCTACAAGATTAACTGTACCTGAAATCACAGTAATCCTGGACAATCACTGAGGAAGTAAAAGTGGATGCTGCTTACTTGATTCTGTATTAAACTGGGCTACCAAGCTATCTTTCAGTGAACCATGCCTAAGTTTAGCATTGTTTACTATCAGCCTTATAAATGGGCTAGCACATCTTGTAAGTGTTCATATATTCTGCAACCATGCAAGAAATACTTCAGTCAATAACAAGGTTAATTCTTGCAACACTTTTTTGTATCTGTGAAAATGTTACTGCAAAAAGCCCCAAAATACAACACAGAAACACCTGAAAAATCAGTGTACTTACCAGGCCTTCAGTACAGTGAGATTTACCTGTGATTTTGTGATGATGTCTGTGGATCTATTCTGTGGCTTTGACTGACACAACAGAGCACCACTGAATTCCATCATCAATTTCAATTTTACTCCTTGCCCTTTGATTTTTTATTTCTGTGACTGTGTAAATATGTTTTTGCTTCAGCATTTTTAACCTGTTTGCACTAAAGCATACAAATATATATATATTTATGTATATGTATAATAAATATATATATATTTAATAAAAGGCATAGTATGGATTACTTGTAACAAACTTCATATTTAAATACATTTCACATTTTCCTCTATTTATCACTAGAAAACATAAATTTTATACAGCAAACTGAATTCAGATCACAAAAATAACTAAGGATGTATTTTCCCCATGGTATTTAGACAAATGGCAATTTTTTATCCTCAGCAAAAATTTGTAATACGCAGAGCTACACACTTTTTTCATTTTAAATTAGAGGATTTGCTACTAACATGCCATATGCTGTGTGATATGTTTAACAGAATGTTACACTTCTAATTGCATACCAATCAAGGGCTCATATTTTCCAACAATTAGTGGGTAAAATATAAATTTCAAGTGTAGTAGGTGTTTTCAGGCATCCAACAGAACCTACAATATTTTAATCTACATGTACTGGAAATACATAAAGCAACAAACACGATTTCTCTTCAGTAAGAGACCTCTGCAAGCAGAACACTGAAAAAGAAAGGACAGGGAGAAAGGAGAACAAAAGATGCATTTTCATGTTGACCACTGTCCTTTAAAAATCCCATTATCTCCCATAGAAGTTCTAAGATATGCAACTGCAGAAATGGGGTAGATATTGCAGGAGGTGTTTTATTGGGATGGGGTGGGACTTGGGTTGTTGTGGGATGGTGGTGGTAACAAGGTTTACCTATTTATAAAGCCTCAACCTTCCAACTCTGCCATCAGGGGTTGAAGGGAAGATTCACAGAATCACAGAATTCACAGAATTCCAAAGTAACAGGCACTGAAGGAAAGAACTATGCAGCTATTTCTGACATCACAGGGATGATAGAGAATGAGCGTTTCTGAACGTGTGAAGACCACCTGGTTTTATGTCTAAGACCATAATATGAAATATTCTATATTCTTGTCAATTACAGTTAATTTGCATGAAGAATAGTAAAATCAGGAAACCACTCTAGAGCTAGATCTCGATCATTCTAACTTTCCTAGGCAGAAGATGGTATCCAATCCTGGTATTTGCGATACACCTTCAGAAAGTTTTAGAGATACTGCATGATAGCTTGCTTTTTATTTGTACCTATTAACTTGCTTGCTGATAGTCAAATTTCACTAGTAAGTGATAAGTCTTCCCATCATACTATTTATTATTTATGACAGAGCAGGAGAGAACTGCTTAATGAATAGCAAGGTGACTCAGATTCACTTTAATCCCTATTTCAAAATACAAAGAATCTCAGATGACTTTTCACCTAGATGTTATTACATATAAGTAAAATTTTACTAAACAAAATATTTACTCCTATTTATTTCAGAGCTTACAAACTTTAATAAACTCAGTTTGCCATCAGAATATGAAGTAATGACAATTAAAGACTGTCTAATCACCACATACACAAACAGGTTTGATTTGCTATTAATTGCCAGATACTATGTACTCAGATTTAATTTCTAGAGAAATGCTCAGAGTGATTCCACTTCAGCACTGAAAATATTTGTACGTGCACGTACATCTCCTATTTCCTTAATATTATCTCAGCTCTTCAGCTACATGAAATATCTGAATTTCTGTACTGCTTTGATCCCTTTGTCTTTAAAGTGAGTTAATATCATAGGGCTATCCAACTTAATTTGCTTAAAGGCTCTTTGATTATTATGGCATGGTATATAGCAAATGAAGAACTCCATAGACTGAAACTCCAGGTAAAAGACAGAAGTAAATGCCATCAGTGGTCTCTGCATAAATTACATCATGTGGATTGTTACCAAATTGCCTGCACCAGTGCAGTGCAAAAGATACTCCAGATGTGAAAGGTTAAGAATGATGCTACATCGTACTGCAGAGCTGTTTGCAATCTCACACAAAACATGGCTTTAGAAACAATTTATGACAATAATAGAAAGAAAAGTGCAAAGTTTTGTCTTGAATGATGAAGTCACATTCGTGACTTTTTCTCTCCCGGAAAATAACAGAACTTCACTCTGTGCCTTTTGAAGAACAGCTTCCAGATTACCATCTCTAATCTCTTTTACAAGCTGCCTCCCCTGTCAGACATGTATCGCTACATGCCACAGGCCTGGTCTGCCTCTTTGCATTTGTACTGGACTGAATTATGCACAGCTTTCTGAATGGACTTCCTGCACCAAAAATATGTGCTGTGACAGCTAGGAAGCCAAAACAATTTCTCACAAGTAAACAGTCCTGAACTGCCTCATTTTCATTCCTTATCATGCATCACACTGGCATACTTTCCACCTTTGTCTGGTGTCTGATGCTTCTGCAGACACAGCTGAGTATAACCAGCTCCAAAGAAACGCATGGACTGTGGTACATTCTCTCTGAAGGGCAAAAACTGAAGGAGAATACCCAGAAACTGAAATAACATGCTGTGGTGGGTTTGCATCCTGGCCAGCTAGCTGAGTCAGTCTCACTGCCACTCCTCACCAGGACAGGCAGAGGAGATAGGAGAAAACACCTCTAGGCTGAGATAAATGTAGAGGCATCACAGCTCCTGCTGCAGCCTGCAGACCCTCCTGCCTTCCTCTTCCCCGGGCCTGAGGCCCTTCTGTTATTTCTCTCTCAACTGGGGCCACCTCCTTGCCTTGTGGCTGCTGTGCCTGTGCTGAAAACCATTTTTTACTTGCCCTGTGCCCTGCAAAGAGGCCATGGATCGGCTGTGTGTAGCACAGGGCAGCCCCAGCCTCAGCCCGCAGCTCACAGGCAGCTCCTGGGTACACGCTTTTACTGTGTTGCATCTGGATGTGCTGAAAAGCGTAATTACTGTATAATGAAATGTATCCTAATGAAACTAACTGCATATCTGGGTTTCCTAACAACTCTTGAATTTCCAGTCAGCAGTATCGATGGACCTGGGAAGCAATTCTACACAAAACATATTTGATTCTGTGCTTGGAAGGAGACCACAAATCACCTGGATAGACAAATATCCCCTTGTCACTCAGAATACAAACCAAGATAATAGGATAAATGTCATTACAGATCTGACCATTTAGCACTGGAGCTGCAGGTATCAATCCAGCTCTTGTTAGAGAGCTACTCAGATGCAGGCCTTACATAGATGGTTTTCTCAGCATTAGGTCAAATAACAGCAGAAAGGGGCCTTTTCTTCAAAAACAGATCTCCTACAGTAGTATTACTGGCCTAGCCAGGGCAATACCACAGACTGGGCAGACACTGCATCCTTCCAGCAGTTCAGAGAAATGACTCTCCAAATCCCACGGCGCGCAGAATCACAGAATGGTTGCAGTTGGAAGGAGCCTTTAAGGACTGCCCAGTCCAACTCCTCTGCAATGAACACAGACACCTACAGCGAGATCAGCTTACTTGGAGTCCAGCCTGACCTTGCTCAGATCATCTTCTTCAGTGTTTGCTAAGATTAAGCAATGGAAAATCCTGGAGAAATGAGAGCATCAGATCAACTGACAAGCCTTACTCTATCTGAAACACAGACATTTTCTTAGCATTATATTGATCTCTTACAGAAATATGGCTGCTTTACTACAGTAGTAGGAAGTTCAGTAGCCAAATGTAATTAATTTTTTTTATCCGAGAGTTTTAATGGTTTAATTATTTTGCATTTACTCACGGTGATTACATTATTATCCCTCTTAAAAATCTTAAAAATTCAAGATCCTGTCATGCTAGAGGAGTCTGCAGCCACCTGCTGAGCACTTTGTTGTAGCTGGATCCAACAAAATTCACACTGTTTTAGTACATCAACTTTGAAAAAGAGCCAGAAGGTTTAACAGGCTGGATATACTACATCATCCCCAGTTTCAGCCTAATGTTTGTGAGGGAAGCAACGTTAATCACGATAGCCACAGGGCATCACACCCTGTGAAATACTAAATATTCTCTATGATTTCAGTGATTAACAGGAGACAGCAACAGATAATCATCAATTTGCCTTAAAATGAAAGCACAGAATTACTTCATTAAGGTAGAAATCATTAAGGATCTATGTCAGGAATGATCTTGCTGAAGGATCTCCTAGTTTCATCATGCAGATCTCAATAAAAATACTTTTCAAGAGACATGAAAGGCTATTGAGATGACAGAAGGACAAGTAATAACAAAATCATGCTATCAAGTAGAGAAGGAGAGTTAGTCTTGACTTGTTTTGAAATACACCAAATAAAGAGCTGGAGTGAAAAAGAGCAAACTTCAGAGACTAAGAAAAGCTATTTAAACAAAGGAACAATATTGACATGAGAACAAAAGGGCTGGAAATGAGTCACTTATAAATTTAATCTTGAAATTACTACTCACAGTAAGCTTCTGAGACGCAGCTCAGTAAGTTTATAAAAGGTTCTCCAAACAAAATCATATTGAGACACCTTCTGCAATCTGCTTTGAAGTTAAATAACATAAAGATATATATATATATATAATGTTATGATGTTGATTCTAAAGAACATGAATACAATACAAATCCCATCTATTAAGCAGCCCTAAACAGAAATAATTTCCATCAAATATTTTCTGTTAGCAAAAATAGTTCGCAAACAGAGAATAGTGGGAATGCTGTTCTTTAAAACCTTTGCTAGGAGCAGATGTTCACAACCTCACAGGTGGCTCCAACAAGGTAGATAGAATCACAGTCGCTAGGAAACCAGAAGAGGTCATTTTGCCTCTTTAGCAGTAGAAGTTCAGGATGAACTCCAATTGACAGCTATTTACTGGTCTTATTTTTACCCAATCTCAAAGCTTTGACTACGCTTATCACTCATCTTATTTTGCTTCACAACCATTATTTTTCAATTCAGCAGGTGAGGGAAAACAACATGTTTTCTTTCTGGAACTGTAGTAAAGCTGAAGTAAAAAAGGGATAGTAAAGCAAGAAGCAAAGTGGTAAGTGGGAATTCCATGTCACAAAGGAGCCCACTAGCACACCACCCCAATGGGGTCAGCTCCTGTTTTGTGGGAGTTATGCACGCTAAACTTCTGCAGTAATATACTGCATTTAAAATAAGGGCTCAGATTCTAAATGGTTTGATATATAGGTGTAACATCTGAGCTGTGAGGAAGGCAAGGACACAGCTGAGAAGCCCTGAGCTACCGATGTTCCCAATTCAACGGTGCTTGACTAAAGTTTGGACCTTGGCTGCAGCACAAAGGCAGCTCTATGCCTTCATGTCCCACTACAACAAATTTACTCTCCCAGCTGGAAGCACTACTCTAAGACTTATAACCAGAAACACTCTGGGCTGGTGGCCTCTGTTTCTGCTCTGAAGTTTCTCATTTATGGTCCCCATTGTTTTCAATAGCTGACTTCTTCCTTTAGCTTGAACCACCAGACCCACCTTTCATTCAGATAACTGACACTTGACTGTTTATCAAAGCACAGAAATGTAATTATCCCTTGACACTTCTTTTAATTATTTAGGATTGCTGATGTTGCTGCCTTTTTTTCCCTAAAGTTTCTACATGAGGAAGCCAATTATTTCTCTCTGTGTAATTGCAGACATTGTCGAGACATTTTACCTTTTCTATATGCTACTAACATTTTTTAATTAAGATTCTTATTTCATCACCAGTCCCTGGCCTTGATGTAAGTTGTGTAATAGCTCAGTACATGTCCAATACCATCCAGCCAGTACTCAAAATGTAACAACAGAAAACAACTATGGCATCTACTGATGAAAGCCCTTCCATACAAAGCCTACCAACAGAATACATTGACTCAGTTCTTTTATACCCTGAGATAACATATAAATAAACACATAAATAAATAAGCCTTTCTCTTTCAATAACTTCTAATATATCCATAGGTAATCAGAAATGTTACTGAAGTGAGTCTGAATTTCTCCTTGATAAGAAAATGCATGGCAAAATAAGTTCATAACTGAGTTTGAAGCATCAGTGAACACACAATCATAGGTTGGGATGGATATTCTTTTTGACTGCCTTTCTTTGCAAAAATCAAATCAATTAAAGACTCAGATCAATCAAATCAAATTAACCTCTTCCTCTACTAAAACTGTAAAATCTCTCTTCTGAATGTATTTTTATATATTACGATCCCTGAATACAAAAGTCTGGTACGCAAAATTGAAACAAAAGTAACATCAGAAAGTTCAAACATCATTTTACCTAAGAGACAATGGTGGGAATGAATGGGATAAGAAAAATCACAACATGGAGTAAAAAGGAGACGGAAAAATAAATATCTTCAGCTAAAAACAGATAACTAATAGCTTATATTTGGAGAGAAAAAGAGACAGAACAACAACAACAATCACCAACACTAAAAATGAGAAAAAAAATAAGAGGACTTCAGTCAAAGCTTCTATTTCCTCATACAAATCTTTATGTTGTAGTCTATGCTTGTACTGCTGAGGTTTTGACAGTTGGAAGCTATTAATTTCAGCATTACAAGGCTTATTGAGGTGGATTTATGTTCCTTCTACTCATTAATTCACATCTGCTTCCTTGGTGAAATAAGAGACTACTTCAGAACGAACACTACAAATTAACCCCCCTTCGGAATGTCTGTTCACCAGAGAACTTCTGCTCATCACAGACCAGGCCCCCTCCAAACTGCAGGGTCAGAACCCATTACAGGTGTGGGTGTGTGCGCCCACACACAAACACGTTTTTGTTGGTTTCATTGTTTTTAGCACAATACAAAAGTAAAAGTTTCCCATGAAGTTGTTGAACTATGAATTTCTACACTTCAACTACGTGCATTTGTGTTTTTTCCACAGAAAATGCTATAATCCAACCCAATGGCACACTTTATTAGTAAGAGAGCCTCATTCAAAGTCCACTGTATACAGAGTAAAACTGCTTTCATTTCCAACAGTCACGTCATTCAGTTCCAAGCATATGCCTGATTTTCTGAAAGCGAAATAAAATCTAAGAGCTGTAGAAAGCAAGATAACGAGGCTCAGTGTATGCCCTCTGGAATAAGGCCTCCTTTCTTGCTTACTGCCCAAAACCAATTACACACTGAACCTGTCCTACATAGGCTATTCAGAATGTTCCTACACTACAATTAGCATATTTTCCATTTCTCATTCTCTACACACTTTACTGTACAATTCATTTAATTGCCGGGTAATTAAAATCCTGCCTGATCAAAGCATCTTTCTTGCCTATCTTGTTAACGCATACATCTTCTGATCTTTTTTGCTTTATTCTTTTATAATTGTCCACAAGCTGAATTATATTTCTCTACGTTATTCAAATACCATCTTCTGTGTCCATCAAAGTAATAGAAATCTATTTTGCTGCAGATTCAGTGATACCTTCCACTTGCTGCTTAACAAGAGAGCTTCTTAGTCTTCTCCATCTCCTCTTCCTTACAATTGTCTTTACAGCTCTTCTTGAAAATGAAACCCATTTTCTTGATTATTTTGATGGCTTTTCATTTTTAATTGGGATATTTAAGTAACCTATTATTCAATTTGCTTATAAGACATTATATAGACATTAGTCTATAAAACTAAGCATCTTGCTCCAAAACTATGCAACAGCGTAAGGAACATCCTTACGCTCCTTAATACCCTGTTATGGCTTAACAGCAACGTTGTAAGCAATATTCCTACAAAGTAACCCCTGCATACATCTTTCGTAGTAGCTTTGTTTTAAAAAGGCAATAATGTTTTTGAAAACACAATATTGAAAGCAAGGTCACTCGCTCACAATGTACTAGGTATATGTGCATGACTCAAACTTGAGTTAACCATTCTGCTACCACAAGATACCGTGTTTTTATTTCCCTTTCATATTAAATTCAATACCATCATTTGGTAATTTCCTCTCCACTGGTATTCCTGCTCTAAGACTGCATTCATATTCTTAAGCATCCTTCAAAATAAACTGTATTTATTAACAGAGTTACTATTCAGTATACCTCTTATGACAGAAATCACCCTATTTCACCAACTTCTTCCCCTCCTTGCAACCTGGTCCTCTGGACAGATGTCTGGAACTAAGTCAGCTCTCTTCCCTGTGCCTTGATTTTACTAAATTGAAAAAATTTATACCAGATAAAGTATATTTCGAAGCAAGAAAGACTGCATTAGATGCCTAAGCAGTGAACACAGAACCCACCTCCCAGAATTACTCAGTTTTTGATATCTGAGCTGATTTTATTCAGCACAGTAAGATAACCCCACAAACATAAACGCAAATCCAACAGTAAGTCTTCACTCCCTGATCACCTACAAAACATATTTTTTCCTACTCCGGTTTGATTTGAGCTCTTCTGCAAGAAGCTTCCCACGGGAAGTTCCATTAGAGACCTGTGCAAACATCAAACACCTTTCTTCACAGCTGAATCACATTGGTAGCTCAGAGCAACACTTAATCAATTTCTCTCCAGTCAATTCAGACAGCTGAACTTCTAGCAGATCTCTGTGTTATTAGTCTCAGAACAGATAACCTTCCTTTCTGGACTACATGTCATCCATTTCAGTTATGGTACTTTGATTTTTGTGATTATCTATCGATTCATGTGCGGTAGCCCGATCCTTTTTTGAAGAGATGGTGGTGTTCATCTGTGAGCCATCAGCATATTTTACCAGGTTACTGTTCCCCCTTTTTAAGCAAAAAATCACTAGCAGTTCACATTGGAAAAATTGCAAAATAATGGTTCTAGACCAATACTTACACTCCATTAGCATTGTTACATTTTGTTTCCTATTATTTGAATCTATATTAGTGGTCAAGAATGTAAATTAATTTTCCCTACGTTAGGTCTGTTATGCCTGTGACCACAACTGGTATGTGTTCACCTCATTCTTGCCAACTTTTTCATCTTGTTTTCTTACCTCCTCCTTTTGAAGAGGTGAAAGGAGAGAGCAGCTGGATGGACATCCTGCATTCAGCCAAGATCAAGACACCACATGCAGAAATGGAGGCAATCTGCAGCTTTAAATTGCTCTTCAAGATTTAAGTTGTTAATTTCATCTAGAGCGATGATGCAGTGGAGCAGGCTGCCCAGAGAAGCTGTGGATGCCCCCGTCCCTGGAGATGCCCAGAATCTCAGGAATCTGAGATGGAGGTAACCACTGGCACTTTACGTGTGGTTTTGTTCATTAATTTTTCACTTCATGGTGTTGTACTTTTCCTCAGTACCTTTTATTTGAAATCACTCCTGATCCATTTAGGTTTGAAACCCTTTCTCTTCAAGTTCCTCTCAGTTTTGGGTAACCAAGGCTTTGGTAAGAATTAGCAACAACAGCTGATTCAAAGCATATCACACAATAGCATGTTTTGACATGTGAGAACATTAATTTTGTGCCAGATGCCCTAGTTTTTATCAAGTTAGTCCTTTTTTCAGTGTACTACCCCAGTCCCTTAACACTTCCCAGTAACTAAAGCATGTTGCTTGTTTGACATTGCCAAAATATCCTCCAAAACAGCCTGCACACAAGCTGTTAAGATACGAAAGTGTTCCCACCTCTCTTATATCTTAAAAATAAAAATGAGAAACCTGAAGTTTTTCCTAAATGGATGAGAAAGGTTGATTTCCTAGTAAAACCCATTCGTTTCCAGATTGTTTCTCAATTTCCATCGTGCTATGAATCAAACTGTAATTCTCTACCTTACAGACAGCATTCTCTTCCATTTTTCTGGTTTCAACTTTCTGTTGATGGTAATAGCCATTCTACTGTAAATCTGAAGTATAATTTAAGAATATTTTAGTTTGATAAATGAATATTTGTAGTATTTCTGAAGAACCAACATTGATATATGCTGCTGATTGCTTCATACTCCCAATCTTATCCCTATATAGTTTATCCATGTGACCTTGTGGAGGGTCTACGAGTGATTTGTTTATTGAAAGAAAAAGCAAAACTGCTTTCATGCTGTTTCCCCTTAAACCTGTTCTTTTAACAACACCAGGACAGCACTGGCATTTCTAACATGGAGAATGAGCAACATTACAGGACTGCTCTGACTAAAATAAAACTGTTAACAATAATCATGTCGGCAGAGATCCAGCTCTTTTAAATGGGCCCTTGGGGACAAGAAGATATCAGGGTGTCAAGATAGCATCCAAAGCAAGAGCTTAGGGAAGTATGGCTCCATCATCTTCTCAATGACAGACACTTTAAAACATTTTCCTCTATATTCAGGACAGGTTGATTTGACACTGCTGCAATCCTTAACAGTTAATAATACAAACTGTGGAAAGAAAGATTTAATCATGGTCTAAGATCAGACTGGAAAATGCAAAATAAAATGGGTGAGTAGTTTTAGTAATTAAGTTCCATGAAATATATAAGCTGTGAAAAAATATTGTGGTTTGATGCTATTTAAAAGAAACAATATCATTTAAATAATTTCTTTAAAAATAATAGCTCCATAAGATGTTTTGTTAAACTTAACCAGACAGAACTTCCAAACAAGCTGTCATGGGCTCCATCTTCATTAAGCACTCCAAAATAGTTATAAATCTACCTCTCTACTGTCTCTTTGCCAACTACCTGGAAAATTTAAAACCATTCTTCAGTTCAGACTTCCTGAGCTTTCTCTAACTACAATATGCCTGCACCATGCAAGCAGACCAACAATTTCTTAGGAGCCAACAACAAAATGTGAAGTATTTTCTGTCTATATGTTAAAAACTAAGATTTTGAATATTAATCACCATTTTCCCTAATTCTGATCTATAGAGCATTCACCAGTATTGTTAGTTTTCCCTCAATTACATGCTGGAAAATGAAATATCCTGCATTAAGAACTGCATTTAACACTGCGATTAAGTTTAATGCTGTCACCTCCAATAAAAGTAACGTTAGAATGGAAGAGTGAAGAATGAATGAAATGACTGAATGAAATAAAAGAATGAATGAAAACTTAAAGCTATTTCTGGATTTGCCTGTGGTGATGCTTGACATTTGGTTCCTAGAAAATGACTGTAAGTACTGTCCTCAGAGTTTACGTATAATCATTGGTTTTGTTATTCAGCCAGTTTCTACAGGGAAAGAAAAGCTAAATGTTTGCCCTATATGTTAGGACATGTAGCCCTTCAAGATCTGTCTATAATTGTAAATCACACTTCTCTAATACACCTTTCACATAGGAAGACCATTAGGAAAACACAAGGTCTCTACTTCGTTTTTGCAGCCAGTGAGGTAAGTTGCTTTTGTTTCACATAGGAGGGGAATTTCAGAAATGCTGCTGTAAGATTTGTGTACAACAAGCAAAATGCTGGCAATCTCTGGTTTAAGAGGTATTTCTCAAATTTTAATGCAGGAATATCCCAGGCCCAGCCTATTCCAGGTTTAATCAAAAGCCTATTTCAAATTCATTCTACTTCAAGTTCAGTAACAACATTTTCTGCATGGCATTTCTACGTTTGATAATTTTGCTACAAAATGCAGGAGAGTACCATCAAACTGCTAACTGGTTGGTCTCCAAATTTTGCTTGCTTGCAAAACATTGTAACATAAATCAAATAAAGATTGAAAAAATACTGCACTGTAAGTAATTACATTTGCTTCCATCTGATCATTTTCAAATCTAACCACAGGATTTGTAAGACATATTCCCTGGAAGAGTCCTGGTTCTCCTCATTAAACTTTGTAGGCTGTGTTTCCTTGACGTGATGATATTAATATATGCAACTTAAAACCACATCTATTTCTACATTTGGTTTGTTGCCCGGCAGTAAAAAGAAAATATGTCATAAATTTCAGAGAACATTGAACTTGCTGGTGTTGAGCAAGATTATGTTTTCCAATTACGTGTGATTTACTAACCTCGCTAATAGACAACTTCATTTTCCACAGATGTCTTAAATCTTAAAATCAATTTTAACTACATATTAAGAACTCTCTCTCCCCCCTCCGACATATTTCCTTTTTTATGATTCTTCATGTTTTAAATACTTTTTTCCTTCTCTAGTCACTTTATCAGATGAAATCACAACCCTCACTGTCCACTAAGAGCCACGTTTTTCCTCCACCTGACAACCTTCCAGGCTGACTTCATTGAATCACAGAATGGCCTGGGTTGAAAAGGACCACATTGATCATCCAGTTTCAACCCCCTGCTATGTGCAGGGTCGCCAACCACCAGACCAGGCTGCCCAGAGCCACATCCAGCCTGGCCTTGAATGCCTCCAGGGATGGGGCATCCACAGCCTCCTTGGGCAACCTGTTCCAGTGCCTCACCACCCTCTGTGTGAAGAACAAAGAATTTCCTTCTAATATTAAGCTAAACCTCCCTGTCTCAGTTTAAAACCATTCCCCCTTGTCCTATCACTATTCACCCTCATGAACAACCACTCCCCCTCCTGTTTATACACTCCCTTCAAGTCCTGGAAGGCCACAATGAGGTCTCCCCAGAGCCTTCTCTTCTACAAGCTAAACAAGCCCAGTTCCCTCAACTCATAGGAGAGGTGCTCCTGCCCCCTGATCAATTAGTGGCCCTCCTGTAGACCTGCTCCAAGAGTTCCCCATCTTTCTTGCGCGGGGGCCCCAGGCCTGGACTTCTAACCTTTACAACAAAATTTCAGTGCTATCAACTTTTAATAATACTCTTTGCCTTGCATTTGATGAAGCAAAGACAGGATTGTCATATTCAGATGAAAAACTATTTCAATATACTTTTATAATTTTAGGAACGTAGTATGAATTAAGCATGTCAAATTTAAAAGTAATCTTGAAGTGCAGATTTTCTAATTCTGAACAAGAGCCAGTCATTTTTTAATCAAAACCATTTAAAATATTCATTCATGTTTCAGTGTGAGCACTTTTAATAAAGTAAACCCTTCAATGTAGCCATCAATATAGGAAAAGCTTTGAATAATCATAAAATCAATTTTGTTGCGCAATGCTGGGACAACATTTCTTAGCTAATACACTGAAAGGCTGCATTACAATGATAGCTCACGTAAGGAGCATTCACACTAAAACGCCAGTTATTCTTTCTACAGAAAAGAAAAACTCAAAGCAAAGCAAGGCTGTGACAACAAAGAGTGTGAAGATAAAAAAAACTCAAGTAGCCGATTGTACCGTATTGCATTCAAGTAACTTAGCAATAACTTCAAAAAATTCAGAAAGGCAGGATGAGAAAAGAACGTTCATAAAATATTGCCCTATTCATTATATACATTAAGATGACAGTTTTCACTGTTAATGGTCAAAGAATATTTAAGATACCTTGCATAAGATTGTCTCATTATTGGTACTCGCCACAGACTACTATCACTAAAAAAGCTGATTTGTGCAAGACAGTTAAGGTCTATAATACATCATATGAAAACACAAAGATTACTTCAACTGGTTGAAAATAAGAGGAAAAAGAAGAGAGAAACAGAGTGTGCATTACATCCTGGAAGACTGGAAACACACAGCATTTTACAATGCCTATAACTGTTGAATGGGAAACATATTCCAGCTAAAATCTACGTTCTGAAAGACAATGCATCTCCTTGTCTAAATGTGAACACACAAAAACTCTTCATTAACCAGACATCTTCATCACTGCCACCTTCTGGGTGGGAACTACTGAGTTGAAAAGACAATCGTTTAAATCCTCATCTACCCCATGCACTAATAAATCAACATCAGCCTGTACATACAATACATACTTCCTGAGGGAGCTCATTACCTTACCACATGATGACTGCATATAGGTTTACCTGGCTGCAGAGTGGTGAGATTGGGGAGCAAATACTATGCCACTGAATATTTGAAATTGTAGCTCACTGAAAGAAAATCCTATGTAAAAATCCTGCTTTTTATTTAAGTTAAATCAGGCACTTAATCAATACCACTCTTTCAATATCTTTTTTCCAGTGAGCTACAGCTTTTACTTTAAGACATCTCTTGTGTTATACAAATAGGATAATATATTCAATAGCAATTTCAATTTGAGTAAGTATTAGGCGTGAAAACAAATGAGACCTGCAAAAAGAGTACTTACATGCATCAAAATACCAGTGAAAATCACCACCTAGGTAGGATTTGCAAATACAGTCCCCATGACTGTAAAAGCCTATTTTATAGGAGGTCTGAATGTGGTGTTTGGCAGCAAAAAGAAGATTAAACGAAAACAACTAAGAAAATTTTTCAACAGTGCAAGAGTACCAAGGGCAGATTTCCAAGCACAGAGCCCAAGCTACAAACAAGGTCAGTGGGACTCAGCAGAACAAAGATGGCTCCCAAGGGACCTGAGCTGTCAAGGCACATGAAATACACGCTGTTTGTTTCACCGATGATGACCAGGGCAATCATCACCATAGACATCATAAAAACACATAGTACCAAATCTTTGAATCCTCTGAGGAGCAGATGACAGATAAGCATGATTCCAGACGAAGATGTTTATGGTGAAAGTTTGACATGTTTAGGACATAACAAATTTAAAACATTACCAGTTTCAACCTTCCCATCCATTTACAAGAGCATTTACAAGAAAGGGATTCTGGGGGACCTTATCAGTTTTAATAGTTAACTCAGACAATGGTGATGGACTGCTGTTCCTTAAAACCAATCCTCTATAGGTCATCAAATTAATTAAAACAAAGAGCAGTGAATTTGAAAACAAAGACTTTGAAAACAATTTTCTTATGGATGCAGCAACATTTTTCCTGCACCTTTCCACGGCAATAGAAGGTCTGGGGATAAAGCGCCACGCGTTCCAAAACAACTATTCTGGCCATGTTGAGAAACTCAGATAGAAGTCACAGTATCAAGACCCTTCAATATTGAAGGAATTCAATAGTTAATTGTTGGAACATCATTCTAAATGCAAAATAAAGACTTACAAGGACTACTAAAAAAACTAGTAATCCAGATATCAATCACGATGGGAAATACGCCACAAGTTATACTGCAACTCCATGAAAATATCTTAGTGAAATTTAAGAACACGCACTGTCAAGCAAAGGGAAAATTTTAGCATCAGCCACCATTCCTACAAAATACTGAGACCACAATTACAGGCAAAAGTGCATACTCAATTTGCACATTTACTATCACTTGAGCAGTGATACTTAAAAGATATACACCTTACATTTCTCTTCAGCTAAATCATAAGCAAAACATCTAATGGAAAAAAAATCCTAGCAAATTCTTCTGTGTTGCAGATCATCAGTGAATGAAAATATTATCTTTCTCATGCTGCTCGAAATTACAACCCAGTACATCCTCAGAAGAAATCATCAACAGATTTTGACATTACTCACCCCACTGGAGAGGAGCCAACTGTAGATGCTCCAGGACCAGTTGATTAAGAACGCCTTCCACGCTTGCTTCCCCTTCACGCTTCAAGGAAGGGTAAATTAGAATTAAGGAAAACTTTGATTTGGAGAGAAAAAGAGCATGCAATATGCACAAATTTTATGACTGCAAATTAAAACTGCAACATCAACATTCATTAATGGTTATAGTTCTATATTTGGGCTTATTACTCAATGAATTGACTAACAATAGGAATTAAAGCTGTTCGTATCTTCAGAATATAAAAATTTTATTCCACTGAGGAGCAATAAATACAAAGTTGCAAAGATAAAAAGTCTCTGAAGTGTACTAAAGAGCGAGGGAAAAAAATGTCTGGAAGCTCTGAAAACGCAGAATCTGGAAGTATGCAGTGCAGGATTCCAATTCAAAATGACCAATTTAGAACAACCTGAAAACCTGAATGATGAAATACAGAACAGAACAAACGTGGGGTAGCTTAGTTTTGAATGATGGCTTGGTGTGAGATCTATGGATATACAAGGAGTGTTATGCAAGGCAGAGAGAGTTTGTCCATACAGGGCGAGCTTCACAACAGAATTGCACAGGCATGTAACCTGCAAGCTTCCCTCCTACACAGTCCTGCATGAACTCAGCAACAAGCTCAGACTGAAGTAAGAAAAAATTAGATCTTACTCTACAGACAGTGAAGAACTGAAATCAACTGTTGGGAGTAACAGAATCTCTATTTGTATCCGTCTTCAAAATAAATTACACAAGTTCTGATATAAAAGGTTAGGTGGCATCCACCGGAACACAAAGATTACATTTTCCAATTAAACAAATTAAGAAGAGTAACTATAAATAATAAATAGAAATTATAACATTAATATAAAGATGATAATGTGGGATGTATCAGCCAACGTGCATTTGTAACAGGAAGAGCATCGGACTTCTTTTTTCAAACTCCCTGACTTCAGAAGGACATGGGATACAAAGGGCTCCGTACAGAAATCAGAATGATTTCGTATTTAGCTGAAGTTTTACATTCACTGACTTTGGCATGGCTTTGTACCACAAGAAGCCCCTGTCTCAGGTAGGCAGAGTAATAGCTGGGGTTGGAAGGGTCTCTGGGTCCATCTGGTGCAACCTCTGCTGAAGCAGGAGCACTCAGAGCAGGGTCCCCAGGACCGTGCTCAGGCAGCTCTGGAAGATCTCCAAGGAGGAGACTCCACAACATCTCTGGGCAACCTGTGTCAGTGCTCTGTCACCAGCACAGCACTGAAATGCACCTTGATGCTCAGAGAGAACCTCCTGGGCTCCAGTTTGCGCTCATGGCTTCTTGTCCTGTCAAAAGGCACCCATGAGCCTGGCTCTGACCAATCTGTGCCCTCCCTTCAGATATTTAACTGCAGGATAAAGTGGACGTGGAGCGATCACAGCTCCTCTATGGCCACACATACAACAGTTAAGCTTCATGAAAACACCCCTTTTCCAACTTAGGAGTCTTCTACTGAGAGAACAGGTGAAGTGATGTCCAAATGTAACAACAGGGTGAACTCCTAGGAAGATGCCTCAAGGCTTCATCCTACTACTCCAAAAAACTGGAAGTATCTTTCTCAAAAATAATCAAGCAAAGGTAGAGGAATCTATGAGCTCAAAAACTCTACAAGGAGCGGTACATCATCTGAACCATGAACTATGTTCTCATCTGCATCACTGAAAAGAAAATGAAAGTACTGAAGACAACTGATTTTTAACACGGGACATAATTTTACAGGCTCTCCAGGAGGCTTCAAAAAAATTCTTGAAATCTCACATTAAAATAAGATCTACCAGCTAGTGGCTGAGACTCAAGAGCTCAATGAGATGACAGAAGAAGGGAATCAATACAGTTCATACCATTCTTGCAACATTTTTTTGTAATAGCCCTTCTTATGATCTGAGAAAAATGTACTAAATAGCTTTAATTTCCCTATAAGGTCTACAAATGAAGAATTCACAAGCCCTAAGAAAAAAGTCTGAAAGCCATAAACAACACTACACAAAACCAAGTATTTGGAAAATCCAACGCAGTTGCCTGCCACCTCACAAAAACACTGCTGCTGCAAAATAAGACCCAGGACACCAGCACAGCAGAATAATTTCCATAAAGCAAATTATGGGATAGCGAATAAGTAACAGGAAGTACTTCAAAGATATGGCAGATAAATAATTCTGTTATCTCATCTCCAATCTAGGAATGTAATGAGAGAAAACACCAATTAAAAAGCAGGATTTTAAAGAAGTTTTAAAACAGAGCAGCAGCCAGTAACTCTAACGTTAAACTAACTTAACTGTAATTTACTTAAAATGGCTCACAGTGGTGCCTGGAATATTACAATTTTTTACTGCTTAAATGTCCATGGAAAGCCTGATGTCTCAGATATCAACACAACATGACTATTATATATATAATAGTCATGTATAATATACAGCTGATTCTCCAAAGTTTATTATTGGTAAATGATATCAAACCAGGTCCACGCATTCCTAAGGAAAACGTATTTTGTTTTTTGCAGTTTCAAATTCAACACATCTGCAGGTTATTTCTACAGCCAACCACCTCTTGAACTTGATGCAAAATGTTTTCCTATGCATGTGATATTTCCGTAACAGACATAAAAATATGAAATGTCCCTTCAGGTGAGTGGAATAATCAGAAGAAAGTCTATTTTTTGGCCATTACTCCCAATGTATGGCAAGTGTTTACAGGGATTTTAAAAGATAATACACAGCTATACTTCAATTAATAAAACCAATGACCTGCTCACACTTTTTAAGCCCTTTGTCCAGGTTCTGCTCCCTGGTACAAGACAACAAAATATTCCCTGGAACACTGAGTTGCACAAACTAATTCAAAAAACAGCAAATCCTCTACAGTAATACCTAAAATCTTGCCCGCAAAGCATCCTGTATCTTAAGTCCAGGTCAAGCTCTGCTGCCAAGCAGACTCAAAGGCAAAAATCAGCGAAACAGAGAAACCTGATATGGTTAGATGGTCTGAGCATGCCTAATGGTTACAAATAGCACTGAATTTCAGTAGTACTGAGATCTTTGTCTCTTGACCGTGCCAATACTGAGCAAACTGAACAGTGCAGCAAACACATCACCTTGTAAGTGAAAATTAACCAAAACATTCAGAGATAAAATGACAGGAAAAAGAGAGGACAACTTAATTCAAGTTTGCTTATTTCTAAGCTAAGACTTTAGATATCAATGAAAGCAAAACAGCTGAAGCAGGGAGTGCTATTATAGCCTTCCATTGCTTGCTCACAGCGCAATCTGATAAGTGACAGAAGACTAAGATCCAGAATTCAAAATTCATCCAAAAAACAAAACAAAACAAACAAAAAAAAAAAAAACAAAAAAAACCCCCAAATCCCCCCAAAAACCACCAAAACCAAAACCCTGCACAGATACAATGAATTACAGGCTGTTGAAGTCCAACACTGTACATCCATCTACTCATAAACCTACACACATTTTGCTGAATTGTCAGTGCCATCACAAACCTGCCATTCCACTGCAGTCCCATTTTTAAATGCCTCTCATCTCCTGGGTCTCACTTCCAATAGCCAACTCTTTGTTATTAACAGCACATGCACCTGTCTGGAAAGAAATAGATGACTTCCAGTTTCAAGTGCAACTCTTTAGGCTTGGAAATTCAAGATATTTTCATTTGAACAATAAGACTAGTTTCAATCAGGGCCTCAGATCCAATGAACACACCAGACAGCATTAGAAAAAAGTAATCCAATTTCATCATGTAGACACCTTTATTTCAAGTTTTTTAGCAACAGACAGTACCCAACGTAAACTGTCTCATAGTGAAAACCTGAATGACAGTCAAATGAACTAGTTACTTCCCCTACAAAAAATTTAGTCTTTTATACTATCTTGGTTGTCTGGTGTGTGGCTGGGTGCCTACAACTGTAACGCAGCACGTTACCCAAAATCTTCAGCCTAAAAAGACAGGCCAGTTTTTGAAAAGATTTCTATATAACAATTTTCCAGTTGTATACTAGGAACAAAAACATCTCAGAAAGAATAGTGAGGCATTGGCACAGGCTGCCCAGGGAGGCGGTGGAGTCACCATCCCTGGATGCATTCAATAGATGTGTAGACGTGGCACAGACAGCCAAGGTTGAGTGGGCATGGTGGTGATGGGCTGATGGTTGGACTGGATGATCTTAGTGGTCTCTTTCAACTTCACTGATTCCATGATTCTGTGATTAGTGATTTTTTTCTCTCTGCCACGCAGAATTCCACATCTAGCATCTTTCCAAAACAATTTATTTTCAGTAATCTGTTTTTGAGTTCTTTTGCAAAAAAATACAGGTGGAAGCATGCACATAACCGTAAACAAATTAGCAAATGTTCATAAATAAGATTAAACTAATGAAAAACAAATCTAGATGATTAATGATCAGAGTTTACTTATAGCAGTAGTCTTAGCCATATTTTAAGCTTTCTACTTTATTATTATCGTGGTACTTCATTATTAAAACTAATTATATGCAGTTAGTGAGTTTCCTAACTACTGCAAACTACTGCTGATGTTAAGATGATGTATGGGAATATAAAGCTCCATCTAATGAAAGTACCTCTTAGGAAACCTTTACAGATTTTTAAGAGTCAAAACATGTAACGTTTTCCTAATGGGAGATTCATAATTATGATCAATATGAAGTCATTAAAAGCTGAACAGACAGATATAGAAGTGCATTTCAGTAACAGTTACCAGTGGTTTGCTGTCAAACCCAGAGAGAATATCAAAGGAGATGACTCAAGCTTCTGTCCAACGCTTAAAAATTCTGATTGGCTACTTGGACAGTGAAATACAAAAACATTTATGAAATTTACATATTTGGAAAAGATATGTCAGTGTTCAGAAACTTAATAAATGAGGGGAACTTACAGAAATCAGATGAAATTAAATGAAAGCTGGAGTAATGAGTTGGTTATGTGTGATTGGCAGCCCTGACCACGACAGAGCGGGGGTTGGAACTAGATGATCTTTAACGTCCCTTCCAACCTAAGCCATTCTATAATTCTGTGATTCTATGCTCAAAAGCAGTCAAACACAGGATACTTGGAAAAAAGATACTGGCCTCAGAGCAAGCATCGTATCTGAAACATGAGTTATGCAGCCTTTATTCCACGAGAAGCCTCACCTTAAGTATTGCTTCCAACTTTGGATTCCACGTACCAAGAAAAGAATAGCTACACTGCAGAACAATACCAGCAACATGACTGAATGAAAATGCAATTAAAAAAGAAAAAGATAGCAATTAAGTTTAAATATAGAAAAGAAAAAAACAGTGGAAGAAACATGGAAGACAGTTTTTAAAACTGTAATAAAATATTTCAAATACGACAGACTTCACAGAAATCACAGAGATTAATGCTGAGGTTAAAAAAAATGTTAAAGATTGAGCATGATACTTAAGGTAGCATGGAAAATCTCATTTTTAAGGCCTTTTAGGGCTAGACTCAGAATATTTTCATGAGTGTGATTCCAAAACTTTATCGTCTCACTTCACTGAAATTGAAGTACATTCACAAAATCTGAAAATTTCTCAGTCTGAAAACCAAACCTGTTGAGAGTAAGAGACAGGGAGAGGAAAAGGACTTTATTTTTCAGCAGCCATTTTCTTATCCAGTTCACTGCATGGCTGTACAAATCACAGAACAACCTGCAGTGGAAGCCAACTGCAGATGTCACTGCACAACCCTATGTTCAAAGCAGTGAAAACAGTACATCATCAAGGCCTTGTTCAGATGTTTTCAATACCTTCAAAAACAGCAATATTATAGCACCTATTGACAACCTGTTCTACTACTGGATTGGCACTGTGCAAAAGTTTTTTTCCCAGTGCCTTACTGGAATTTGTCTGGCAGCAACACGCTACACTCATCCTTTCACTAAGCATCTCTCACAGTCTACTTCAGTCTTCAACACAACCACCCCTTAGGAACTTAAAGAAAAAAACCTGATCCCCAAGAATGGAGGTCACAAGGGCAGCCTAATCATATTGGTAGCCTCCGACATCATAGTTTCAATATCTCTGTCACACTGAGAGATCAAAGACATAATATTCCACATGCACACATGGAAGTGTCAACGGGACAGTGGTGAGGCACTGCAACAGGTCACCGACACAAGCTGTGGGTGCTCCATCCCTGGAGTGGTCAAGGCCGGGCTGGACAGGGTCCTTGGCTACCTGATCAAGTGCCTGAGTTAGTGGGTAGCAACCTCATCCATGGTGGGGGTTTGAACTAGATGATCTTTGAAGTACCTTCCAAGCAGAGCCATTCCATGATTCTCTAACAGTCTTTTGTCTTGTTGCTGTATTCTCATTTGTGCAGGGCAAGACACAGCGAGCCTTCATCCATACAAGGATACGTCACCAACTCACAGATGACAGGAACCAACGTCCTTTTTTTCTAGCCATCTAGTTCCTAGTCTATATTAATGCACAGAACAGCTCCACTGCAGGTGCAAGAGTTTCCTCTTTTGTTGTTGAAATTAATAAGGTTATTCCAATTCTCCATCTTGCTCTGAATGGCATCCATTCCCTCCAAGTTTCTAAGTCTCTGCAATTCAGGCATCCATATGCTCCCACACATTTATCTCTTTTCAGTTGTTCTCCCACTACTGTACAGGCTTTGGTGTCCATCCTTCGAGGTATTAAATTTAAAGCCAGACACACAAGACTTGCCAGTCTGCCAGCAAAGATGTTCTTATCTCACTTCATCAGGAGGGTTGAGAAGAGGCACCCAGAGTTACAGGATGGGGATGGACTGGTCCCCAAGAGTTAGTCAAACAAAAATAGACACAAAAGTAGAGCATGAATGACTTTGTGATGCTATCTCTAATTAAACCTTTCTGTGCTTCCCACAAAAAATCCCGCCAGCCAGCTGAACATTGATAAAACCTTGCATAATTTGCATTTCTTTTTGAAAAAAAATGCAAGGATTTATCACTGTTCAGCTGGGGATCACTTGTGTGTGACCAAGCTTCTCTGAAATGAGTGTGAATATATCTGAGTTTCTTCAGTTAAAATGTAGAATGCACAGATCCATGGAATATTCTGAATAAGAAGGAATAGTGAGTCTAATAAAGGGCATAGTGTGTAAAGAGCATAAAGAAAGGCATAACCTGCCCTTCAAATACCACATGGAAAATGCAGTGTTTTTTAACTCCAGATTCTGAAGAAACCAGGAGAAGGAGTATCAATATAAACATGAAGAGGGGTGGCCAGCAGGGACAGGGAGGTGATTGTCCCCTTCTACTCTGCTCTTGTGAGGTCCCATCTGGAGTACTGTGTCCAAGTCTGAAGCCCCCAGTACAAGAAAGACAGGGAGCTGTTGGAGAGGGTCCAGAGGAGAGCCATGAAGATGATCAGGGGTCTGGAGCACCTCCTCTACAAAGACAGGCTGAGGGAGCTGGGCTTGTTCAGCCTGGAGAAAAGAAGGCTGCGGGGTGACCTCACTGCAGCCCTTCAGTACCTAAAGGGAGCCTACAAACAGGAGGCGAATCAAGTCTTTGAAAGGGTTGATAACTGCAGGACAGGGGGAAATGGTTTTAAGTTGAGGGAGGGAAGATTTAGGTTGGATGTGAGGGGGAAGTTCTTTACAGAGAGAGTGGTGAGGTGCTGGAACAGGCTGCCCAGAGAGGTTGTGGATGCCCCGTCCCTGGAGGTGTTGAAGGCCAGGTTGGATGGGGCCCTGGGCAGCCTGGTCTGGTATTAAATGGGGAGGTTGGTGGCCCTGCATGTGGCAGGGGTTGGAGCTTCATGATCCTTGAGGTCCCTTCCAACCCAGGCCATTCTGTGATTCTGTGATTCTAAGAAGAGGCAGAGCACTCAGAACCAAAGACAGCACTCTGTAGACTTTAAAGAACACTTGTTACAGATGCCTTGATCCAAGAGACAGAATGCATAGAAGCTCCTTGAAAAAAATATAAATTTTGTTTAAAAATATTTATAAAACATGAATAGAAGCACAAGTTGAAAATATTAGCCACCTTAATACTACATGTGCTCCATCTGTTCAAATCCTGTTTTAAAATAATAAACCTTGGTTGTTAAGCTGAAACCAGATGCCATCTACCAGATGCTAAAAAACAAGACAGCATGTTCTTAATTTAAATTATCTCAATACACCTATAATCTCAATGACACTCTAAGTTAAATTACTTCAGAATTTTTTCTTAATTGAAACAGCATGGCAGTAAGCTCTCACTGAAGGTCTATTTTCCTACTAATTTTCGTTCTATCAAAAATGTGCAGAGGTTAGAATGAATAATATGCTGTGTTGTCTTTACCTCCTGCCTTCAGCCCTCCAAAAGTATATGAAAATTGATCAAGTATTACATTACTCTCATAAATGAAGCACTCAGAAATCTCATCACTTCAAGTCCTGAATATCTGAATAAATAAAGCAATGGAAATGTACTTTTCATATTGGAAGATATTTTTGATGCTCCTAAATACATATAGATACAACGTGAAATCCTCATTATTTGTAACTGGTTTTGGCCTTCACAGGGATTCTATATAAACTTTTCACTGCAAAGAATGTTAAAAGGATGTTAAGATACTTGAAAGTATCCAGAGGAGGGCAATGAAGATGGTAAAAAGGCTGAAAAGCATATCCTATGAGGAGAGGCTGAGAACACTTGGGTTGTCCAATTTGGAGAAAAGGAGGCTGAGATATAACCTCATTGCTCTCTGCAACTTCATGGAGAGGGGAAGAACAGAGGGAGGTGATCCCTATTCACCCTGGTAACAGATGACAGGACATGCAGGAGTGGCATGACACTGTACCAGGGTAGGTTCACACTGGACATTAGGAAAAATTTCCTTACCAATGATGGTGATGAAAGACTGGACCAGGGCTCTAGCAAGGTAGTTGATGCCTAGAATCATAGAATTGCTCAGGTTGGAAAAGACCTTAAAGATCAACAAGTCCAACCATAGCCTAACCACACTACCCTAACTCTAACAACCCTCTGCTAAATCCCTGAGCACCACATCCAAACTGTTTTCAAACACATCCAGGGATGGTGATTCAACCACCTCCCTGGGGAGCCTATTCCAGTGCTTAACAACCCTTACTGTAAAGAAGTGTTTCCTGATATCCAACCTAAACTTACCCTGGTGCAACTTGAGGCCATTTCCCCTCGTCCTGTCACCTGTCACCAGTGAGAACAGACCAGCCCTGCTCTCACTGTAAGCACCTTTCAGATATTGGCAGAGAGCAACAAGGTCTCCCCTCAGCCTCCTTTTCCCCAGACTGAACAGCCCCAGTTCCTTCAGTCTTTCCTTGTAGGCCATATTCTCCAAGCCCACTATAAGCCTTGTTGCCCTTCTTTGAACCTGCTCCAGCACCTCCATGTCCTTTCTGTACTGAGGTGTCCAAAACTGAACACAGTGCTCGAGGTGAGGCCTCACCAATGCCGACTACAGGAGCAGGATTACCTCCCTGCTCACCACACCATTCCTGATACAAGCCAGGATGCCATTGGCCTTCTTGGCCTCCTGGGCACACTGCTGGCTCATATTCAGCCCAGTGTCCGTCAATACATCAAGGTCCCTTTCCATCAGGCAGCTTTCCAGCTACTCCTCCCCAAGCCTGTAGGGTTGCCTGGGGTTGTTGTGACCAAAATGCAGGACTGGACGCTTGGCCCTATTGAAACTCATGCAGTTTGCCTATTAGTGTTCCAAAAGGCACTTGGTCAAGGCCCTCAATAATATGCTTTAACTTTTGGTTAGCTCTCAAGTATGCAACCAGTTGGACTAGATGATCTTTGCTGGTCCCTTCCAACTGAAGTATTCTTTTCCATTCAGTGTCATCCACACACATAATTTGAAGCATTTGTTCAGGTGGTGATTTCATATACTATCAAGGAAATACTGTAATGATCTAAGGAATTGTAAGCTTCTTACCAAGCTCACCAAGTTGATTTACATAAAAGGTAAAAAAAACTGAGCTGATGGTATTCTTACTGTTTCTACCATACATCCAATTCTATTTTAAGATGAAAAACACCTGGTGCAGGAGATACTCATCAGCTTCTCTTTGCTTACTTAAGAACACTGAATCTCTTAAATTCTAAACTACTGAAGGGAAACAAAGCTTACAAAGGTAAGCTATCTATCTTTATGTCTAAAATAATAACTGCTGGCCAGTATCAAATTATTCTAGTGGAAGGACAGCTTTCTCAGAAATTAATTTTCTTAGACTTAGCCCAAGTGAGAACTGTGCTGTTTTGTTTTTTTCCATAGTTGACACCTAAATGTTGCTCTAAGAAATAAAAAGATCAGAAATGGACTTATTGGGTGGACTATTCAATGGATGAAGAAGTGGCTGCAGGATCAAGTCCAGAGAGTGGTGGCTCCATATCTGGACGGAGATCAGTGACGAGTGGCATCCCACAGTGGGCAATGCTGAGACTGACACTCTTTAATATCTTCATCAGTGACACTGACAGTAGGGTTGAGTGCACCCTCAGCAAGTCTGCTGATGACATCAAGCAGCGAGGTGTGCTCAACACACCAGAAGGATGGATGCCATTCAGAAGGACCTAGACAGGCTTCAGCAGTGGGCCCAGGTGAACCTCATGAGGTTCAACAAATCCAAATGCAAGATCTTGCACCTGGGTCTCAGCAACCCTCATTACCAATACAAACTGGGGGATAAAAGGACTGAGTGTAGCCTTGCCTCCCCGGAAGGTACCAGGGAGTACTGGTGGATGGCAAGCTGAACATGAGCCAGCAATGTGCCCTTGCAGCCCAGAATGCCAACCATATCCTGGGCTGCATTGAAGGAAGCATGGCCAGCAGGGTGAGGGAGGTGATCCTGCCCCTCTGCTCTGTGCTGGTGAGGCCTCTCCTGGAGGACTGCATCCAGATGTGGAGTCCTCAATACAGGAGAGAGATGAATCCATTGGAGCGCATCCAGAGGAGGGCCACAAAAGTGATCCAAGGGATGGGACACCTCTCCTGGGAGGGCTGGCTGAGAGAGCTGGGGCTGTTCAGCCCAGAAGAGAAGGCTCAGAGGTGACGTGATAGTGACCTTTCACGACTTAAAGAGGAGCTACAGAAGAGGACAGACTCCTTAGCAGGATCTGTGGTGACAGAACAAGGGAAATGGCTTCAAGCTTAAAGAAGGTAGATTTAGGTTAGATATAAGGAAAAAGCCTTTTACACTGAGAGTGGTGAGGCACAGGTTGCCCAGAGATGTGGTTGATGCTCCATCCCTGGAGACTTTCAAAGTGAGCCTGGATCAGGCCCTGAAAACAACCTGATCTAGCTGTGCATGTCCCTGTTCATTGCAGGGGAGTTGGACAAGATGACCTTTAAAGGTCCTTTCTAACTCTAAGGATTCTACGATTCCATGGAAGATTTACTCTAATTGAAACATGAAACATACCAAACAACATGTGTTTCTTCAAGAATTTTTAAGCACAGAGATGTAATTCAGTGCCTTGTATGTTAGAGCACCTTTCATTCTAGGAATAAAGAAAATATTCACAACAAATCTTAAAAGCACTGAAACTAATTCTTGCACTTAATTTGACAAACAGAATTTCTGTATTATTTTCTTAATTTTCTAAGGCGTTGACTTATGTGTCAGCCATGATAGCCTGAATATTAAAACTGGGTTTAAATACAGAACACCAGAGATATGTAAACAGTGTTGCTCAGCAACAGGAATGAATGAGGATGTAGTTTTACACCCTGACAGAATTAATACAACTGCACATTCAATTCTGACATGAGAATTCAGCTATGCTATCAAAGAATATTTATATCTCTCCATAACAGAAAAATTTTCTGAGCAAGTTCCAGTTAAATATTGACATTTTTGCACAAATGGAATTCTTTCTGAAATGTTGCCTAGGGAGTCTGGATGGAAATAGGCACTAGGAATCTCATTTATATCACACGTCTTCCCTTTGACTAATCCTGTGCAGATTTGTGCAGCTTTAATAATTAGGAATTAAAAAAAAAAAAAATCATTTCAGATCACTAGATAAAATACAATTATAAGCACAAAAACACATCTCTAAGGACAAACCATGATTTGATTGCCACTCTTCTCTCAATTCCTGGCATCAAGCAGATGTGAGGATAATCTGAACAAAAAACATCAGTCTCCTGAAGGATGCTGAGTATCAACACACGATTTGGGGGAATACTGGCTGCAGGGAATGTTTCCCTGATGGCAGGGAAAAAGTGTATTTCTGAAAGCAAAGTGTAACAGTTTAATGGAAATCATAAAATTTACAAAAACACCATTGGCTTATTCTAACTCTAAACTGAATGCATGTGAAAGCTGCTTAATGTAAACTCTTAGTGTTAATAAAAGAGTATATTACTGCATTTAGAATTATTATGAGGATTTTATGTTTAGGATGACTAAGTCATCACTGAAGTCCTTTCTAAGCCTTAAGACAGCTATCCAAGATTAGATATATTATTACACCTGTTAAGAAGACTTAGAAAGAAATTATTCTAATATGTTCTGATTTGCTGAAATTTAATTAAATATATGAAAACTTTCTAAACCCAGCTTCATGTATTTCTTTATGAGTCACTTACACAGTGTTGGGAGAGAACTGAAAATTTTGGCTGCATAAAACTACTTCTCATCAATTCTATGCTTCCTCAGTTCCCTAAATGTTGGGTAAAGCATACAGGGTTTCAATATGGCTCAATGATTCAGAAAAAAAACCCTATTATAGTAAGATCCAGACATCATCTAAACAACATACAGTACAATTAACCTTAAACAGTCTATAATTATTATAAGGTTCATAGTTATAATTATTTTTCTTTTCAGTAACACTTACAAAGTGAGTTCAATTATTAAATAAAATGTCATAGGGCACCTATTTATGTATTTTTAAAGCAAGTAGTTATGAAAGGATATAATTTTCCAGCAAATATCCAGCTTGCTGTTAATTTCCAGACCTTTTGCCTGTTGTCTTTCTTCCTCCAGCTGCTTTGCATTCGCATACGGTGTCCCATCTGCAGGAGGTTCTGGGAAGCTCTCAAAATTGAACTTGTCAACTTGAATAGCCATACTGTAGCAAAAGGGGAAAAAAGAGAAAAATAAAAAGGATTTTATTTATAACAACTTTACAAAATAATATGTACAAAGGTGTGTCCTGACCCAAACATTCACTTCGAAAGCCACGTGCACTTCTCTGCTTTTACAAGCCCACTTCCTACCTTTCCCACGGAATTTTTCCTTACAAAACTCGGGAAAGAATGACAAAATGATGTCAGTACTAAGTGTCAAATATGACCTTTCTCTTCAACTTTGAGAACGTATCTGCTTCTGCTTAATGTATGTTAATGAACTACAGGCCATATTAATTTCAATACCATAGTATAATTCATCAGTACCAAATGGTTAAATAATTGTTTTATTAAATGTATGGTGAGACATAAAAGCAAATTAAATTAAATATATTATGTTGTAATGCATACTAAATACTTATATGTTAAACTAAAAATCGCTAATCTAATTTAGAAGGCAATTTAGAGCAGCTCACATCACATGAAATGTGGTTATAGCAGATCTAATATACTGTGCTGCCAAAACAGCTTTCATTTCCTGAATCGTCCGAAATAGAAAAATAATTAGGGAAGAATTAAAATATATTGCTCTTGAGATGACTTTGCACTTAAGGAAAACACAGGACCAAGCTACGGCTTTTTAGAACCACTGATGATGAAATGCACCTACAGTGGAATAGAGGTGTGAGAAGGGCATTTCACAAATTACATAGGATTACTTTTACTCTTTCTCTATTTCTGCATCTATCAATGATAGAAACATATTCCAAATGTTGCCGGAAGAAAAATAACAGAAATCGACAAGAAAAGGCTTTGAAATCCCACCAGACCAGAAGATATTTTCTATAACTAGCATTAATTATCACAGAATGGATTGGATTGGAAGGGACTTCAAGGATCACCAAGCTCCAACCCCCTGCCACAGGCAGGGCCACCAGCCTCCATATCTAATACTAGGCCAGGCTGCCCAGCTTATAGAAGATGCCCAATTACAGAAAACGTTGAGCTCAAAAAAAAGCGAGGAAAGATTCATAAAAACAAGGAATCATCCAAAGCTTAACAAGTTTACTGTGGAAAGGTGAATTATAGGCCCATCATGCATCACCCCCAGAAAAATCTTAGGAGAAGTCATTAATGTTCCATGGCTTCCTTCATTATTAATATACACAAATACGGCACTGAGACAAAGGTGGCACAAATACTGCTTCTAGAAGCCACCCCCTCTGCTGGTCGTGTCTTTCCTCAACTTCATGTTTAAGAATCATAGAAGTCCAAGAAATCAATCTATTCCTCTCTAGGGGATGTTTTTTGTCTTGGCTATTTTTTGTTCAGCAAGAGATCATTATGATTCCTTCATTTGCATGCAAAGACCATCAAGTGCTGGGCATACAAAAAAAAATTAAAATGAGCTGCTGAAAGTAGATCATAGAAAGTGCAGGAATCAAGCCAAGAACAAAGAATGTAAAGAAAAACACCTGGACACATTTTGTAGTGTGGATTTAAAACAAAGAAATACAAAACAAAACTCAGGTCTGAAAACAATAACTTGAATTCTTATTGATTTTTAACCACTGATGTGCAAATGGTGGTGCAGTTCCCTGGGTTTTGCACATGTGGAAAACGAGGTGCAACAGGAGCTTTGCTTCCAAGATACTTTGTGCTCGGTGCCACATGGTCAGATGAAAAGCCAGTAATTAATTACTATTGTATATAGAGCATCGCTTAAATTCTTATATAACTATTCATACATAGTTACCTATATTCATATTTCAACAACAAATTATCTTAGTTTCTGAGCAGTGAACCATATTCAGAATCCATCTCCCATTGGATCTGGAGAACAGCTCATTATTTACCATGCCACACTTTTCTAAGTGAGTGATATATTAGAAAAATATTCCTGCCCAACAATATTTAATATTTAATTGACGGCATTAAGATTGCATTCTTTTGTTAATGGATCATTACTGGCAATATGGTAATTTTTTCTCTGGAAATTAAATATGCATGTATGCATTTTTTTCCCCAGACACTCCACAACAAATCCACCTCAGCTTCAGGAATACAGGCGAGATTTTGCTAAACAACATTTACTTGTACAGCTCTGAAATAACCTGTACTAAACTCAAAGGCATGGCAATATGGCTTTACAGGGCTTCTGGTACTCAGACCACAACTAACTTTTCTGTTTTTACTGATGCTCTCATTTATACTGTGTACAGGTGTATTTAGTATAGTGACACCTCAAGTCTCTTGAAAAGAAAGAGAAAACTTCCAGAGCACTCATCTGCTGGAAAGTGAGAGGTCTGAGAAAAAGAGAACTACAGAGAAAATACCAGAGGAAGCAATATTATGGATAGAGCTGTGGGCAGAATATATGAAAACAATAAACAGAAATAAATAGTATTTTTCAAGACGTTAGTTGCACTCAAGCTGCAGCATGACAAAAATAAATCCTAACTCCTACTTAAACATAACCATTTTTCACCATCAGTATTCTGCTTCCTTTTGATCTAAAAATATTAATATAGAATTTTTTTCTCTGCATTCTATGTCCATGGCATTACTTCAGTATTTACTCTCCAGCCTATGCAATGTGTAGTAAATTGGAGTGACTTACCTAAAAATCAAATAAAAATATAAATGCCTCAACCTAAATCAGTCGCTCATTCCTAAAGCTGTTCCCCTACAAAAACACAGCTTTTTCACTTCTAATACAGAGTCAGCAGATGCCCCATCCCTGGAGGCATTCAAGGCCAGACTGGATGTGGCTCTGAGCAGCCTGGTCTGGTGGCTGGCGACCCTGCACATAGCAACCAGATGATGATTGTGGTTCTTTTCAACCCAGGCCATTCCATGATCCTATGATTGTTCCTACCTCAAACAAAGCATTTCACCAGCAAGATTTGAATGAATAAATGACCAACAGCCAAAGCAAGTTAACTGAAGGAGCAAGCAGACACGCTGGGCATTGGGTTGCAATAACCAAATAAAGAAGAATTAAAAAAAAAAAAATTATGTGATCTGCACAGATCCACTTAATGGTTTTGGTTTTATCCCAAAAGCAGCAGAAAGCAGAAGGCAGTGAACGACAACATCTTGAACATCGACCAACTTCGTCACTGTGCTCTGCATTAAAATGATAAAAATGAAACATATTAGAGCCGTTAAAGTCTTTCTCCACTTCCATCTACAGTTACTCAATGACCTATGATTCTTGTGAAGAGCTCTCTGCACCTCTTTTCTCCCCTTATTTGTCCTTGCTTGTTGCAAAAGGAATCTGGAAATTCTATATAGAGAAAAGTAAAATGAAAGGCAATTGAGATTGAAACAGGCATTCGATTTACTGTGAGCAGCTCTGACAACGACGGTTCACACTGTGCAAGGGTAATTGCATACCCAGTTCTTTGCCCTTCACAGTAATTAGGCATGAGGAAAAACTTACAAGATGTTAAAACCCCAAAGCTTAACCACATACTTGCTTCAGGAAAAGGGACCAGAGATCCTTTTTAAGCCACTCTGCCTGATGGGGAGCTATCCAAATCTTCTACAGGACTGTTTTAAATAAATCATGAGTTATTTGTATAAAAACACTGCATTGTGTAAAAATATTTAATAGCCAATCCGCAAATGCAAAATAGGTTTTGTTTCTCTCCGGCTAACCTTGCTTGTGTGGGAGGAGGAACAAAGTAACACAAGTTTTCATGAATAATGAAACAATCGTGGTTTGAAACTCCTGGGTTTTGTCATGAAATCAGCTCCAGCCGTTGTGACAGCTCCTCAGACAAGGAAGCATAGGAACAGGGATGCAAATTAGTCAAATACAAATTAAGGGAATGAAGAGGAAAAGGTCAGCTTGTTGGCAATGCTGATACGTTTGCATGGTCTCATCCCATGTCACCTGTCAGGATGACTTACAGGGAAAAATATGACAAACCTTCCACCGGTGCAGCAGCCATTTCAATGACAGTTTTCTCAAGTCTTGTTAAAGTAACAGCACAGAACTATTAAAGATATCGGACAGTTCATTTCATCACTTCTCATAACATGAGTTACAGCTTTACTGGAAATACTGCCCTGACCTGGTGACAAAGTGCACAACAGAAAGGACTTTATGCACAGAAGGAAACTTCCTGCAAATGCTGTCATGACTAATCCCGAGCCAGCGCTGCACGCATCCCTGTTCACAACAGCAGCACTGGTTCAAACAAAGCCATCCCAACATTTCTGCGGAAGTGGAAAGCGGCAGATAGAATTAATCGGTGGAGAAGTCAGTAAGGGAGTGTTGTCTGCCATGCTCAGGCTGCGGCCTCTGCCCCAGGCACGTGCTGCTGGCCAAGGAATGAATCATAGGTTCATTAAAGTTGGAAAAGAACACTAAGATCATCAAGCCCAACCATCAACCCCTCACCACTGTGCCCACTGAACCATGTCCCTCAGTATCACATCTACACCGCCAGAGACAGTTGCAACACTACCTCCTAGGCAGCCTGTACCAATGCCTCACCAGCATGGGCAGACCCTGCCCACCCCCTGCCCCCACTGTGCTGCCCACAGCTCCTGCCCTCAGTTCTCATGAAAGGGTGAGTACATGTAATGAAGTTACACATCATGCTCACCAAATAAACAGGGTTGAAAGCAGACATGGAATTAAAAGAAAAGCAGCAATCTGGTTAACGTAACTAGATTTCAGCTTTCATTAAGGAAGAAAAATATTGATGCTTTGGTTGAAAAAATAAAAATCTAGAGGTAGCCCTTATTCAATTATCTTTAGGAAGAAAGGATGTAACAAGAACCCAAAAACTCTTCCTCATGGCTAACTACCTATTTAAATACTATCACCCACAGATGAGTGTGCAAGCTGTTTCCATAATGAAGCTGAAATGAGGCAGTTGGAAATGTTATTCAATATTATGCTTTACGCTTCCTGCCCATTCTCCTGACATATGGGAGACAGCAGGGACACGGACACAGAGCCAGACTAGATTAGTATTACTTAGGAAAAGCACTTATATATTCACATATAAATGTGTGTGTGTCTATACATATATATATATAAAATACATACACACACACGCACATATAAGGTCACTGACAATGCACGTCACTGACATATTTGAATGTATATGTTATATATATTTATGTATATACATAAATCTATCTGTCAAATATGTCCTTGTATTGTCAGTGAGCTTAAATTTCAGAAAGTGTTACAAGTGATGATACCATTTTTTCTCACTTCAGGGAAGAAATAATAATAATTATAAATAATTATAAAAATTATATATATATATGATACATAATATATATAAAAATATATAAAAATAAACATAAATCTGAGCCAAGAAAAACAAACAAAAATATCCTCACTTGATACTTACAGTATCATGTCTCAGGTATATATAGTTGCATACAAATACAAATACTGCAGCTGATTTAAAAAAAAAAGGCAGAGTAGTGACACTTCAGTATGTAATAATTTAGGGGCTAGGAAGGACTCCAATTATCAAATCCCTTGTGAGATTACTATGTTTGTATCAACAGACAAACATGATGAAGTCATCCAAATAAACATATATTGTGCTTCTAAATACTTCAATACTTGAGAAATGCAATCTAGATGTTATGTGTTACAACAAAATACATCTGTACAAATAAATGGCTCAAGTGACCCTTAAGTAATGATATCTCCTCCTGGCCAAATGCTGACTTCATAAAGAAAAAGGATTGCTTTAATATCTGAACTTAGCAGAGCAAAAGATAAATTTTTCCATTAATCTCTGAAAGGTCAATTAAATTAAAAAATTTGCATTTAGAACTTAATTATTTATTTCAAATAACTGAAGAGAAGATAAAAGCTGAAACTATAGTGCTGAAGTCTGTAAAATTCAACAGCTTACACTTATCCATGCCATTTCAGATGATAAAAAGTTGAACGAGGAAAGAACGGCTCCTCTGTGTATAACGTAATGTTTGAAAATGGAACCGTGTTAAGAGAAGGTTAGCTCCATAAGCCTCCTATTTAAATGAGATTATACTGTGCATGCTGCGAATCTCACTTCTTAATTCCTAACTCTGAATTTGAAAAACATAACCTGATAACGAAGAGGAATAAAAATGAGCTTCAACTGGAATCTCTCGTTCGCTTTCCCATTCAAAGACTAGGATCCTATGGCAGAATCTCTGGCTACGTAATGAAATAAGAAATTTAGAACAATAAAGATGGCAACAGCATACTTCATAAATACATCAGCTTCGAAAGTTTGATGATCAACTGTCATTGGATCAGTTTGGAAAAGAGGAAATGTTAACTATGATATTACTTAAAGACTGAGTTGAATATTCTCCCTTATTTATCAAATCTGAACTACGCATGAATTTTCACCTTAACATTATTCAAAATAATTCCATACTGTACCTTCTACCTCACAGTGGAATATTAATAACCACAGAATCAGAAAAATAAATTATTATTCAGTTACCCATTTGCATAATTCAGTACTGCAGTTACATAGCAGAAGGCTCAAAAGAAAATGCGTATGAATTAAAAAAGATGGAACTGTGTGAAAGATAAACAAAACAAAACCAGTTATCCTAAGCCCTGAAAATTTGCCATTTCAGCTCTGCCTCCTCAGGGGATATAGAATATTGGCTTCCTGAGTTTGATATACCTAAAAATCAACTTATTTTCTCTTTGCTTAAAAATTTCCAAAATATCAAAGCATATTTGGCATCGTCCCTCTTCTATGGGAGCATGACCATGTTGCACACATCTTAAAGGTCATCTTCAAGGAACATAATGAGATCCCAATCAAACCAAATTCAGAGACAAATATCATGACAGCTTACACATCCAAGAAATCAAGGCATCACGGAATATCCCAACTGGAAGAGATCCACGAGGATCACTAAGTCTAACGCCTGGCTCCATGCAGGACCAGTCCAAATCCAAGCCCTATGTCTGAGAGCAGTGTCCAAATGCTCCCTAACTCCAACAAACCAATGGATCTTAGCCATTCCTCATCCATTTGCTCTTTTTTGAACGTTCCCTGATCACGCATACGAAGCAGTTCATCTCTGTGATACACAAGAGAACCTGAAATTACACACGGCTCTGCAGACAAGATTTTCATATAGAAGTAATTCCAACATTTGTGGAGCAAAATGATACGACGTGTGAATGCTCAGTGTGCCAGACCACACCTTCCAACATGGACTATCACTTCAAGATACAAGTAGACCTTACATATATAGTGAATTATTCATTTACATTCCATGTCCTTTTTTTTAATACGCAAACCTAACATTTGCCCTTTTCCCCAAAGCTCTGCAGTAAAAGCTCATCTTGGGATGAACTGCTATGATAATCAAATTCTTTTCCAAGTCACTGCTTTACCAAACAGTTTCCCTTTCTAGATCTAGATGTATGTTGATCACAAGTGTGACCTTCATATTTTCAGGATTTTCTACAAAATCAACATCAGCTGCTCAAAAGGCTCCTCTGACAGTCCTTCGAAGGTTCTTGTATGGAAGTTAGTCCAGATAACAGATATCAAAATCTTTACTTTGCCACAGCCCCAGTGATTTCTTTGGTATGTAAACACATATCTTATCAGAAATACTGAAGTTTCAAAACCAACTTTTTGACTCTCACCATGCTTATACCAGCCTGCCAAAATCAAAGTTTGGGAGCAAATCAAGACTTCATACTTCAGGAAAACAAAGCATCAGTACAATAGCAAAGGGGACACCACAGCTCACAGGCCTATGAGTTCCGACCCACAGAGCTGTGCTCATTAAATCCCTAAATCTTACTTTTCCATGAGTAGGCTCCAGTTGTGGAGGTCTGTGGGCCACGGTGGCCAACTGCTCAGCACTCTCAATAACAATTCAGCATATCTTACTCTCACAAACACACAAACTTATTATATTATTAACAACATCTTTTCCCAGAAAAACCGAATGCATACGTACATTTCCCTCACTAGTAACACCTATGTGTTCATTTAGAAGCAAACTAGGAAAGAAAGCTATTTTTAGAGAACAAATCAACCACTGAGCTAAGAAGCAGCCTGCAAGACTATACTGCTCTTATCAATTCTCATCAACAGTTAGACCCTTAATGAATGTTTATGTCCTAGACTGAATGCATTTCCCCTCTGCTCAGGGGATAATGTTTATAAACAAGGCACTGCTTCTATTGCTAGTATCCCTCAGCCTTTAAGTAGCTTTGGACCCTGCTCCAGCAACACACAGCACTGGAATTGCCTTTGCTTGAATCTCACACTGCTTACATTTGCCTACCTCTGAACATTTTACCCTACACATGTTGCACAAGTCGTCTCATTTGCCTTACTTGTATGTTAGAAAACGAGCACAGCTCTAAAATACTCCCCTATTCTGGCCAGAACTCAACTGCTATGAGCTCACATTACGAAATGGCAGCTTCTTATGCTCATATGTTCAAGTGTTCATTGAAAGGCATCATTCTAAGGATGTTATTAAGCTTTTTCACAATTTTCACAATTTTTTAAGAGAAAGTATTTTTCCTAAAATGAGGAATACTATATCACGGTTAAAAAGTGGTGCTATTTTTCATCTACTTTGCTCATGCTTGCTTGAAGTAATGCTTCACAGAATCATAGAATGTTTTGGGTTGGGTTCAAAAATGTCCAGCTTGAAATATGTATTTTAATTAACTGAAGAACAATTATTTCAAATAAAATAATGTTAGTATTATTGAGATACGTTAGTAATGTGTTAAGATATGTAAACATTGACGTAATGATTTTTTTCAGCATTACTTTTTCACCTAGAAATTTACAAAGCCTTTTCACTATTCTAAATCCATATTTTATGAGCTATAACAAACAATTACATCAAAATTACACGAATCTCCAGTTCTTTGCAGTATTCTTTCACAAATAATTAAAGCAGATGCTATCTAAATTTCTGCAAGAGAATTTTCCTTTAAAAAATATAAAGGCAAACTGCAAGGTAAGATTCAAAGGTTCTGAAACAGGAAACTACTCAAGATCTCTTTTATGACGACTGCATATACTTTCACCTAGTTAATTAGATTTTGCTGACTATAATGCAAACATACATAGGCATATCTAAATTTAGACAACTGAATCTCGACTTTAGGAATCAGCATCGTACTTTCCACATTCAAGGAAAAAATAAGAATAATTTTCAATTCTCACTTGCTGGAGAGCTGAAATTCACTTGTATGTATACAATCTACAACACGATTTACTGTGTTCAGTTTTGGAGCACTCGCAACAAGAAAGACATTGGGGCCCTGGAGTGTGCCCAGAGAAGGGCAGCGAAACTGGTGAGGGGTCTGGAGCACAAATCTCATGAGGAGAGGCTGAGGGAGCTGGGATTGTTCAGTCTGGAGAAGAGGAGGCTCAGGGAAGCCGTCCCTGGCAGGGTTCAAGAAGCATCTGGATGAGGAGCTACAAGATATGGTTTAGCAGCTTAGTGGGTAGTAATGGCGACAGGAGGGCAGTTGGACTAGATGATTTTGTTGGTCCTTTCCAGCCTTGCGATTTCATGATTCTGTGATTCTATAATTCTTTTCATTTTTAGTTTCTAATCTGTCATGTTTCCACCTCCTGCAAAGAAGCCAAGAAAAAAAAGAAAAAAAAACCCAAATATGCAGAAGGGTACCCAGATGATGTTAGGCCAATCCGACAGTTTGGAAGGAACAAAGGTATTTTCCCATCACAACCAAGAACTGAATGCAGCAAATCGACTGTCCCAAATGGAGAGGCTAGTAATAGCAGATGAATTGCACCCAAGAATTTTGTAGCAGTTTTTCAAACCTTTTCATCCACAGCTAAGAAGCCCCCATGCTCCTGCTGTACTAATTCCCACTGTTATATGATTACACAATCAATATATAATTAAAATTGGGTTTATATATAATAAGCATATAACGCAGTATGCAAGGACAAAACAATTCCAGCCGTAAAGGTAGCCACAATTAGCAGCTTTTAGATTTGGTGTTTGCTTATCACTGAGTAACAACATGTGAGATCTGCCCCCTTATATACAAACCAAACAAAATTCTGTCCAAGCCTGCCCTTTTAGATGCATCATGTAAAAATTGCTTCATCCACCCTCTTGGAAAACAGTAAATGTGAGTAACACGGATAAATGAGAAGTATGGAAAACAGTACATGATCTGCTTTTGTTCTGAAAGTAAGCTTTTTATAGAACAGATTTCCTTTTTTACTGCTTATTATTCTCCATTTCACTTCTCCCATTCTACTAGAAAGGAGACGCCATCAAGCAGTAAATTGAGGAAGAAAGCCACAGAGATTTTTTATTCCCATTGATTCCCATTGAGCCTCCCTCAGGGATATACAAGTCAGAAATTGTTAAATTATCATCTAATAGGCAGAAACAACGTAGGCGAGACCAATTAAGTAAAAGGCAGAAAGTTGTATTACACGTGTAATTAAATGAAATTCTTTGACTAGACTACATTAGAATAATTTCCCAAAAAGGACAAAATTTCACTTCAATCAGCACATGACACATTGTATGACATGCCACTAAAACAGCACATGAAGAGTTTTGATATTAGAAAATAAAAAATAAAAAAATGAAGTTACTTCCAGATGTTAAGAAACAGGGTAAATAGCAGCCTTCATTCCTATATAGCAGACTAGTAATGCAGAATTGAGTACAAAGTCATATAAGTGTAGGTTGGATGGGTTTTTTTGTTATTCTTGTGGACTTTTTTCTCTAGCTGTTATATCCTTTAAATATGTATCCACACGTTTTTTCCAACTGGACTGTTTAGTTCAACCCTAACAGAAGTTCCCAGGTCAGCACAGAATGTAGGAAATCGCTAAACCAAGTCAGCACCTTAATTGCAGACTGCAGTACGACTGACGATAAATAGGGATGATAGCTTTGGTTTGTAATCATGGACATCATCAAAAAGAGTAACATAACGGGGAAAAAAACAACAGGGCAATCAATGCTTCTCTACGAGGCTTCGGGTTCTTTCTCTCAAACCATTCTCAGCACTGAGCAAACTATTGCTCACTGAAGGCTCTGGCTCATCAGTGCCCGCTTCCCTGACTTGTGATACTGCACAGGTGCTTTGCCCCAGCCCTTGGCAGCTATTTCAAGACTTGGAAGCCAAATTAGGGTCATAATGTACTCCAAAAGGGACATACATGCAATGCTCCAGAGCTACAGAACCCAGAGGGGTAACACACTCCTCCCTGCAGTGTCTAAACCAGCCAAAAAGCAAAAGCATCATCACACTATTTTGAGAACAGTGCAATAGGATTTGGTTCATTTAAATAATCCAATAGAATCTAGTTAATTTAAACCAATAATTGTTTATAAAACTGATAATCTGAATATCAGCTATGGATTAACAACTTTAAGCACAATTGCTTTTTTTGGAATAGAATTAATTCTGCAATCCTTCTGCAAATGAATGGGCAAATGCCTTCAGAAACTTGTGACAGCCACTATAAGCTAAGCCAAACCAACATTTGCCTTCAAGTAGTTCCTAATAACAAACTTTGTATTTCTTTGTGTATTATATCTCTTTAGTCAATACCATTTTAATAGTTAATCTTTGACTTCTGTCTGAGAATGTTCCTGTCCCATTGAAATTAATTTGCCAAGCTGGCTTAGAAACCCCGGTGAAATCATTATCATCATTTCATTATTGGACATGTCACACTGTTTAGTTCTTAAATGTACACAAACTAAAATGAATGACTTTAAAGGAAATACTGCAATTCTCTTTCTCAGTTGAATAGTATGGACATGCAGAAAATGACAGAGGCACATGATTTAAATTGCCCTAGAAAGAAGCAACCACTTGGTATCACAGGAACAAAAAGCAGCTTCTTAAAAATGCTAATATTTTTGAAATGTTTACTGTCTGTATGAATCAGTTCTTACGTCCAAGGGATCAAAATAAAATGAGTTTGTGCAGTTGATGGCAGCCTTGAGAACAGCAAGATGCAATGCAGAAGACAAAAACCAGGGCCTGCTTTGGTGAGTCTGGATTCATGTATTCAGGACAAGCAGTACAGACGTAACCAACTGCCTAATGTCACTGTGTGTCTGAAAATATCACTGTACAGGAGTTCAGCCTGCACAGACTCTCAGATAACATTAGATGAAGGACAAGAAACTCGTCTTCAAAATTACAGATGACCAACACTTTAGTGAAAAGACCTTCCATAAAAACACAGGAGAGAATACAAGAAAGTGACTTGAAAACACGTAGAATAGCCTGAGAAACAACACTAAGGAGCATGCTCCTCATCTAGATATAAATTCCACAATTAAGCCCATGTACATACAATCACTGTCTATTAGACACCCACTTGTAGTGATTTTATCAGGGCTTGCAAGTCATTCACTAACGTTCTTTCATGCAGTTCTCCATTTCATACCAAAGTGGGCACAAATATATGTTCTTTACTACATTCAATCCTCCTTCCTGTGCATTCTGAAGGAATACAGGCAACAGCTGAAATAACCAGCTAGTGATGATCATCTTAAGATATGCTTTCCAGCAACAGACTGAGGGGGGAAAAGGAAATACAGCTAAAATACAAGGTACCTGATGCTGTTGCTTGGGCATGGCAGAGTTGCTGTAGGGTGAGATGGGGTAAAGGCTACTCATGACTAATTAGTAAGTGGCTTCAAAGTTAAAGAAAGGAGATTTTACTACAAGGGTACTGAAGCACTGGAAGTGGTTGCTCAGAGAAGCAGTTGATGCCTCTTGGAGACACTGAAGGTCAATCTGGACGAGACTCTGAGCAACCAGATCTAACTGCATTCCTGCTCACTGCAGAGGGGTTGGACAACTTCTGAAGTCCCTTCCAACACACATGATTCTAGTGGAGTATTATTTGTAGAACATAGGACAACTCATTGTTTAAGCCTACGGATATTCTCAAAAACATCCCAAAGACTTCAAACTTAGTTCTCTAAGTTTACTTCAGTATTTTACAAGTATAAAATCCAATGAAAAACAATAGGACTTCAGCTCCTGACTTCAAGATTACTGCATATGGACACCTATCTTTAAATGAAGTAAACAGGACAACACTTTCAACCTTAACTCTTATGCAATATATGAGGAAAAAATCCTACAGATCTGTATGTGCATGGGAGTTTTTAATTATATGCTTTTTGCTGCAGGAGGGAGTAATATTTATAAAATATTTACTAAATCTACATATGTTGCTGCATTCTTTCACTCCCACATCTTCCAAAGTTCAGTGTATTGAATAATTCAGGTTCTTTTCAGTGGCTAAAATTTTTTACAGTGTTTTTGTTTCTTTCTAAAAAAGAAATTATTCTGTTGTGTCACAGCTTTAGGAGATGTAGGCTTAGAGATCTCAAGATGCAAAAACATTGAGTTTTAATCCTTTTCACTTCAGTGAAGAAACAATCCGCTCTCCATCTTGCTTCTATTAATAACTGACTCTTTGTAACATGTAAGATTTCTCAAAATATAGAGACAAATCTTCAGACAAAACTTTAGCCATGTCTATAAATCCTCATTATCTAAACTAAGTTAATCCGGGGGATAATGATCCTTTGTTTAATGTGCACTTATATTCTTTTTTTGGAGGTCAGTAACTCCGAATCAGATTCCTTCAGTTCATCATCATTTACTTTCTCCCTTTTGGTTTTCTAATCTACAACATGAAGATTATTAATGTTTATAATCTTCATCCCATTCATCACTATCAATAATAAGCGTTTTCAAAGACTCTGCTATGCCCAGAAGAGAAGGAAGTGCAAAGGCAAGTCAGCATTTGGCCAAGCACCTAGAATTCAGTTAACATTTCTGTAGATAATACATGATCCAGATGACAACGAACCCGATTATCATATTCTTCCACTCCAGTGGCCAAATAGTGTTAAATATCAATAGATGTGGAAAAGGATGGTTTTCACCAAAAATGTCAAGCTCTTCTAAGATGTCTTGATCCACTTCAGTGTTTATGTATTGGTTGTGTTCGTAATATAAGATAGCTTTTAGCCTGAGCATTACCAGATCAGTTAACACCTCACTGCTGCCCTAACCCATATACACAGTGCTTGAAGATGATCCCCAATGGAAGGCAGAACCTTCTAACCTTCCGGTCCCAAAGAGTTTTCTTGCAATCATCTCACTAGGATCTGGCCTCTCCACCACCCTCAAGAACAGACAAACGGTATCTTTTCCTGCTGTCAATGGAAATCTGTCCAGTTGGGTTGCAGTGAATTCATTGTTCCTCGGCCAGCCACTCAGTAAAGCACAGTGATGTTCTCCAGACCATGGATTTTTGATCTGAGCTTTGGGACAACTTCATAACTCAAAAGACCAAGCAGTTCCTGGAAACGTAGTCATGATAATACGAATACAATTATTATAGCAGTTTCAATGCCTTCTTCCTGAGATATTTTCAGTAATAGTTGAAACTGGGAAAGGCATCATTACAATCAGTGAATTAGGAACATATATTATCTGACCTGGTCACACACTAAAATGCATCAGAGACTTTGTGCCCCAGCCAGGACAAAACCTAAGGATGTAAGGGCTGAAAATGAAAGGCTCCTCTCTGTGGATGCTGGCTGTGTCTCATCAAACAAAAAGCATGGCTCGAATTAACTCAAGTACGTGAAATAGCAGCACAGTCATTTCTAGGAATCTTTGTACTTGTTTTAGGTAATGGTAAAAAATCACTCTAATTTACTCAAAATGTTTGTACCTACTAGTACACAGGCCCCCGTGAAAAGCCTTAAAGCTACTGCACATCCAAACTGTATGTCCTTTTACTGGCAGTGATCTTGACCTATAATAAATGGATATTTACATACAAATATACAAAATACAAAAAGCTCACCCCCAGACGATGCACAGAAGCAAATCAGTTTTCCTCACAAAGTGGCAGAATTATATTTCAACTGTAGTTACCACACTGAACTTGAACCACAAAAGCTGCTCTCCAATTTCCAAAATCAGAATACATTTCTGTACTTCCTTTATTTTCAGAAAACAGTGGTAGTAAAACTCCATTCTTCTAAAATGAGAGGAAATCTAGTTAAGAACACATTCAGAAGGGTTTCTAAGCAGGCTTTCATGAGGAATAACATCTGGAAAATACGGAGAAAAGTGCATAGGCAAAGCAGTCTAAAGAGTGAATGACAACTATCAGAGTGTATCAACAACTGCAACCAAAGAAGCTAAGGAAAGTTAAGTCCCTACCTTGTCATGAGAAAGCTCCTTGCTGGAGCTTGATTAAGGAGCTGCAGAACAAATGACAGCTTTTACACAGCTTGTTCAAGCCTCACTGAGAGCAGGGAACTGGGGAACTGCATCTCCCTGTTCTCCAGCTCTTCCACTGCAGGGTTTCTTGTCATCAGAGTACTTTGCCACTCAAGCTTCTGGAAAAAAATAGTATCTAAGCTGCAAGATACAGCCCCTGCCTCAAACTGTGACAAGTAATGACCACTGTTTGCCTTAATTCAGTATGCTGACTTTACCAGTAGGTAAGTGATATGGAACTTGTTAGGGATAGGAATAATGCCAGATATCTCAAAGGGGCCTTTTTATTAAGGGAACTGCATTACCAGCAAAAAGCTGTCAAGATGTTGCTGGGAAGCCCTGGAAGTTTTAATGCTGCAGAAGCTCCAGGGAAAGACAGATTTCTCTGGAATTGTGCAAGTGAGCACCACTGTGGTTTGACAACGGACTGGAGTAAAGCATCAGGGCAGAAATGCTCATGGCTCTCCTCACTGCCTCAAGCACCACCAGAGCAGAGTATGGCTTATAAAGGCTGCTCCATTGAGCTCAGCACCAAACCATGCTGTGTGTGACTCCAGGCGACAAGGTGACAGAACTTCTCCAAGACAATGATGCTGAAGTTCTCTCCTCTTTTTCACTAGAAAAGAAAATCTAGGTGCTACAGGATCAGACATAAAAAAGAGAGATTTACTCAAGTAGTAAAAACAGACTGAAAGAAGGGAGACCATCAAAAGACCAATAGCTTCAAAGTCCTCATCCAAAATTGCAGGCTGGCTATTATTATTTTGAACTCAACACAAATAAAGCAGAAGTCTAAAAGGAAACTTTAGAAATGCAACTGAAATGTTAAAGTGATGAAGGATGAAGACTTTCAGGAGGTGCTCACAAGTTACAAGTGCATTAGTTCATTTCTGAAACACAGGAGAAGTGAAGGTATTTGGTGACAAGCTATTGGAAATGCACTGATCCTTCTTGGAAAGTGTGTAACGGGCAAACACTCAAAGACAAAGACAAAACAAACAAACAAAAAGTACAACAAAAGCAAATGGCATACAAGGAGAACAGACACAAGTGCCACAAGACGTTGTTTCCACAGCCACATTTTATTAGCTAAAAAATACTAAAGGATCTTAGACTGATCAAATGAAGCATGCAGAAAAAGCAAGCTATTTTATGAGATTCCAAGACAAGATTCTCTCATCCCATTCGAGGCAAAAACATAGAAGACAAAATGCAAGTAACTGCAGGGTGAAGCTGTTAATGTTCTGGTACCTTACACTTCACACTTTCCCTTCATTAAGTTTTAATTATTTAGTATAGTACTATTAAATGCAAAGATATTGGTGAAAAGCAAATTCGCCTTATCACTGCACAACCTGTACTCTTATATCCTTCACGTTATTTCATGGAGTTGAAAAGTACAAAGAAAACAGTAACATTGAGGCTCAGATTTCCTTCAGAATTTTCTTTTCTTGTCTGCTGCAGGTAAACACTTGGTGGAATAGCGTATCACATTACTGAAAGCTCCTAATTGTAGCCCTGGAAGAACAGTCTGAGAAAATGAGTAAGTGGGCTCTGAACACAAGTAAGCTGATATGGCAATTTAGGGATGTCAACGCATTGAGTTGACAAACAAAAGATGAAGAACTACGTCAGCCTTCTCGGGATTTGAACCTCTGGTTTCAAAAGTCTAAATATTTCTAATCTGATGTGTTAGGCATTCTTTCCATCTATCCAGTTATACTTTTCCTTAGTGCGCCTTTCATAAACCCTAAAAATGGGTACAGAAAGTATTTGATTACTGAAATACGAAGGCATGGGCTGCAACAAAGCCGTAATACTGCAGCCTGTCAAAGGTGATAAGTGCCTCTGATTATTCTTTACTGTGTTCCCTGGAGTCAGCATTTCATTAAATAGCAATGCTCTCTTTTAAAAATAGATTCACCACTGTGATGTCCTGAGGTTCTTTCCCATTTTTAGCTAAAACTACGTAGAGACAGATTTCCAGGACTAGGGGAAATGGTTTTAAGTTGAAGGAGGGAAGATTTAGGTTAGATGTTAGGGGGAAGTTCTTTACAAGGAGAGTGGTTAGGCCCTGGAACGGGCTGCCCAGGGAGGTTGTGGATGCCCCGTCCTTGGACGTGTTTAAGGCCAGGTTGGACGGGGTCCTGGGCAACCTGATCTGAATGTGTATGTTTGGTGGCCCTGCTAGGCAGGGGGGTTGGAACTACATGATCCTTGGGGTCCCTTCCAACCCGGGTGATTCTGTGATTCTGTGATTTCTTTCCCCAATAATTATATTTGATTTTCAGTTTCGTTGTTACTGGTAAGGTTTGTTAAGTTTGGGTAATACAACCTGAAACCATTTATGAATACTATAACAGCTATTTTTTCTCTGTTTTGAGAATGAAGAGCTTCCTTGTACAAATTACAAAATGACTTAACAATTATGTATTAAGTTAAATGAAGGCAATTTGGCCATTCCATCCGTGAAGAAAGGCAATACAGTCAAACGTCGCTGCATGTCAAACAAATCAGATTGTTTACTGCATAACAGCAAAACTCTTCCAGAGTATTTCAGGACAGAAAGCATCTGCAGCACCTCCTTAATAAGACCTGATCAAAATGTGTACTTCTTCCTTACTGATTAACTGATTAGGATATTATTTCAAGTAAAAATGAATGTTTATTTAAAAAAAAATAATTTTCATACATTTATGCAGGAAATTGTAACAAAATATTGAAAAAGGCAAATATGTTTTCAAATAAATCTGTCTTCCTGATGCAATAGAAGATAAATTACTCCTGCTTTGTAGAATACTTATCTAATTATGGACAGCAGCAGGAAAGCTGAATTGATTTAGTTTCAGCTAACTGAAACTCAGAAAACATCTTCCACAAGACCTCAAATTTTCTTTTTTTTTAATTCATTGGTAGAACACTGATCAAACACCAGATGAGATTAAAGCAGTGCTGCCAGAAATGAGGGGAAAAAAAAAAATCAAATATTGTCTCTGAATATTTAAGTTGGAGCAACCTGTAGGCAAGCTTTAAAGTACTGCCCAGCTACAGCTGAATTACCTGTAATGAAAACCTGGTCAGAATTCCATAGTGCTTGCTGCAAGGAAAGATATTTTTCTAAACTGAAAACTTTAACTGAAATATTGATAAGCACTGATAGTAGTCTTGAAGTTGCCTATGTTTACATTAATGATAAGGAGTCGCTTGTTCATATTCTAATGATAAGCTCTTAAAGACATGATACTTAGACCTGTAACATGTATCTATAAAAAAAATAAGGTCTATATCAATTTTAACACAAATATTAAGGAATACCACTGAAAAGGATGAACAGGACAACCAAAATGTTTGCAGTTGGTATCCCAAATCAACAACTTATTTCACTTCAATAACAAAGCTTAAGCAGCAAGCAAGAAGTACCTACATTGCAAAAAAGTGCATCATTTTGTATTCCTTTTTTAAAGTAAATATGGTGGTATTTTGAAATAAAGACCTACTGCACCACTACTTTTTGTTTCAGAAGTGTTGGAGATGGTACAGCTCCACTGCATCATTCTATATTAACAGAGAAAATCCTTGAGCCATGGGTTCAGTTTGAAACCCTAGAAGAAAAAAAAAAAATTAAGAGGGTGTAGGATAATTATTTTTTTAGTCTAAATAAAACTTATAACTGGAAAAATTCTCCAGTGTCCTGGAGTCCAGAGTCCAGCTGCAAAAAGCAGCATCAGGCAGTGCAAGGTCCTTCCTGTGTGAGGAATAGTCCCACAGCACAGGCTGGCTGTGGCTGACTGAAGGGCCCTTGCAGAAAAGGCCACAAGGGTCCTGGAGGACAAGCAGCAGATGACCCACTAGTGTGTCCCTGTAGAGAAGGGCAAGAGCATCCTGGGTTGCATTTGGTGAAGTAATGACAGTGCATGTCAATGGGGAGAAGGGTGAGCCTTTCCCTCAGCTCAGAACCAAAGCAGCACGTTGAGGGTGCTGAGATGCCTGGGAATTTGGGAAAGGGCCCAGCTCAAGGTGGTGAAATGATTAAGGGGTGGTTTCATACCAGGACAGGATGAGAGGGCCGGAACTGTGCAGCCTGGAGAAAGGAAGGCTCAGGGAAATTCATCCCTGGGAATAAATACCTGAACCGTGTAGGGATTGAAGAAGACGGAGCAGACAGAGTCAAGCTCTTCTCTCTGGCATCCAGTGCCAGGATGAGAAGTAGGAGGCACAAACCCAGATAAAGAAAAATCCCTCTAACCACAGTAGAAGCCTTTTTACTTGTGGTTGGAAATCTCCAACCTTTGGTTATTCTCAACTTCCAAGGAAAATATCACCTGAAGGGAAGGAGGGGTAAAAGCAAAATCTTGTTTTGCTTCAGAAATCTGTTCATTTGAGATGGGGAGTTGTTAAAGAAGGAGGGGGAGAAGGGAAACATGTTAAGCTGGGGAAGAAGTGAGAGAGAGAAGGGAAATAAGACAGAAAAGGGGAGCACTAAGGGATTTTATAATGCTGACTTTTGTACATGGCTTTTGTACATGCACCCCTAAGTGACAGAGGAAGATACAGCACATTTACCAAGTGAGCACCTGAGAACAGTGTCCTGAGTACATCTGACAAACATAAGCTGCAGAATTTAGCACTTGAGCAACCAGGGACAAATAAACAGGTAACACGACGGCAAGTTTTGTTTGAGGTTGGCAATTTACTCAACAACATTCTGTAGCAGCAACAAACATTCTTTACAGAGCATGTAGAATAGGAAACTGTGCTCTCATGGGAATCTCCTGAAGTGCTAATATCACACAAGGAATAAGGGGCTGTTTGGAGACATGAGTAAAAATAACCATAATACAGCAAACAGCTCAGATGAAACACGCATCATTAAACTTCAGACAGATGAAGAATTTGCTGTAACAGCCAAATTTCTATTCTCTTTTTATCTGAAGAGGTCATAGAAGTTAGTGCACTGAAGCTCAGTGTTGTTTATCTTCAGGTGGCATCTCAAATCACTAAGACTTGGCACTCAATATAGGCCTTCCTAAACGGGGGTCACAGATGACCTTCTGCTTGATGTAGACAAAAAAAATTCCTGCTTATTCCCTCAAAGTTCTGGTTATCATGCAACAGATCACCATGCAAGTGCTTACAGGACACTTAGGTGAACTGGAAACAATCCAGTGAGCACAATAGCCACTACATTAACAGACAGCTGTCTACCACCAGAACTGTAAAGCTTCTCATTCTCAACAACAATCACTTCGGTATCACTGCATTTGCCTTCTATTATTGTTTTTGCAGAAGATTTTCAGCAAAATCCAAAGTCTCAAGCCCTAATCCTGGTAATGCTCCAACATATGAGTAACCATCTAATATTCTTCTATTACGTAAATGATGTGAATTTCATAGAATCTTAAAGTGGCTTAGATTGGAGTGGACCTTAAAGATCATCCAGTTCCAAGGACCTTTACAAGACTCCACAATAGGAAGCTTGAAAGAATCCTTATTGATTTGAGGAGCTTTGAGGAACTTAAATAATGTCTTAGTAATTAATTTGCATCCTGCCTTTACAACAGCTGTCATGTCCCTGACCTGTCTCATTGTTACTTTATCTCAAACCACTACATTAAGTATTAATAAAATGTTCTCAAATGTAAAAGTACAAAGCAACAGAAATACGGAGCAGATCAGCACAAGTCAAACAATTTTCTGAGGTTATGCCAGTATTCTCAAAACAAGTTATTTTTAAACTAATTACTGCAAGTAGGAAATGGCAGGCCTTGTACCCCCTAACATTAAATCTATCAAATCAATATAGTACACCTAATCAGGGTTTTTCTTTTTGTTCACACATAGTAACTTCCAGCTCTTTCACTTTCATTCCAGTAGGTAACCAATAAAAGGTAGAATGTGTAATACAACTCTCCATCAAAATCAGGATTTGTGACTTACAACCATTTTACTTGTTATTGATTCTTCCTTTTTTTAATCATACCCAAAATAAAACTGACTGTTTGTCCTCTGAAGACAAAGCAGAAGACACACAAATTTACTGAGTAGCATAATAAGACTATCAAGCCTTATAGACAATACTCTCTGTAGGAGCAAACCTTTCCTTTACCTTGACAGATGCAATTCAGAATGAGGCACGGTGTGAAATCAAAATATTGAAACTGTCAAATATAATCTCTCTTCTGGCCCACCACGCAAAATTGAACCTTTATTTTATAAACAAGAAAGCTGTTTTATTGCTTTAGCAGACCAAGGTCTTCAAGATGACTCAGAATTACCCTGAGGAACATACAGTGTAAGAAAGCAGACAAACAAAACCACACAAAGCAAATTTGCTCTTCTAGTTTATGTAGAGGGGAATCTGCAGCCCAGAGAGAATATTTTTCCTATAGAGAACTGCAGAGGCTATGAGAGTAACTCTCCCCTTGGTTCACTTCGTCACACACAATAGGAGAGGAGCTCTGTTTTCTAACAAACTCACTAAGATCAACTCTATTCCTACTCCCCTCTCCTTCCACCTGTCCCAGCAGCACTACCCTTCCCATTTCATTGCCTCCTTTTCCAACCTTCTCAACTCTTTCTTTGAATTCTTTCTCCACTTTGAGTTTATTCCGTTCTTGACTTACAATGCAGCAGTTTCTTTCCAGTCTAAGAAGTCCCTATCCCTGAACTTCTTTGTTCCTAAATACAATTCCCATGCCTAGGTCTGAAATCACTGAGTGTTATCCAAACTTGCTATTTCAAATTCATTCCCACAATCAATTTTCAATGCTCTCCAACTTAATCCTCGTCTCTTCCATTTCACAGTTTTAACAAGGATTACAAAAATCTCATCAAGATAAATTCAGAATGTCCACATCATTATTGTCTATCAGACCTGTGCTGTATTTCAAGTGACCCTCACTGCTTTTTATTTACATTGCAATGAAGAGAATGAGGCATAACTCCTGTTAGCAAATACCTAATTTGCAGCAACTTTGGTTTTTTGTGATGCTTTTTCCTGACTTCTTTGGCACCAGTTTCAATTTCCACTTCTGATCTGATGATCATCCAGCCTGGCTGAACTCTGCCCATGCTCATGTCACAGCTTCTCACATGAACTGGACTCTTACCTTCATCTCCATGCTCACACCTCATTCCAAACCTTGCAGACCATTTAGATTCTCTGATTCTCCACATGTCAGGCCCAGCAGTCCTGAACAAACTCCTGGATAAAGCACTTGATTCAGCTCAGGTTTTTACCTGACTGCAAAATTGGTTTTAATCCAGCTTCAATCCATTACTCAAATGCAATACCCCAGAGATCACATTGCCTGCTTAGAATTCCTTAAAACAGGACATTACTCACTGGCTAGCCAAAGGCAGTTCTGTGCCACCTCTGTCTACCTGGGTGATACAACGCAGTTCACTGGCAGCTGAGGTTTCAGTGTTGCTTGTCAGGGAACTTTGGCTGAGCACATTCTGGCTTTCATATCTTATGCATCTTGCTCTTCTTCTCTACAAGTGTTACTGAGAAGTATTGCTTCTCCTAGTTTATATAATCAGTTTCTTCATCGTGTTCTGCACATTATTCAAAACTTTAGCAATAATTAGTTTTGCTACAAACACTAACAGAACAGGACTGGATTCAGAAACTTGCTAGACACTTCTGATTGGAAGCGAGCAAAAGAAAATAGAAAATGCAATAAAGTATGTGCAAAATGATGCTTTAAAAATTCTGAAACCAGCAAGTCAATACTGTTATAATATATAATAGTTACTTCCAATGATTTCAAAACCCTCTAACATTAATTTTGTGCAACATCACACCATCTGTGTAAATATATTAGACATGAAACTTTAATGTGAATAGGTTTCTTTGATGTGAAAAAAGATGAATTTAGAAGTGATTAGCTCTCAGCAAGTTTTTCAGTAGATTCAGAAAAACATATTTGATTCACTATTACAGAGAAACATCTGATAACAGAAAACTGCAAGTTTTCCTCACCTTATTCCTGTAAGTTCTATTGAAGTATTTTACTCCCGAATCACAGAACTGTAGGGGCTGGACGGAACCTCCAGAGACCATTAAGTCCAACCCCTTTGCCAAAGATACTGGCTAAACCAGTATTTAATTGGACCTGACAGAATCATTTCTGTGAGACATGCAGTAGGGATTCCAAAGCTGGATCTTTCACCAGAAGACAGCACAGGGACTGGAACCGAGCAAATGCTGAATTCCTAAAGGTGTCCAAGCTAACTGGGGGAACTTACTGGGGGAACTGGGGGACTTACTCTGCTAAGAGATGACAGAACATTATTTTCTACCTTCTCCCATTTTACTTTTCATTATATATGCAATCATTTTAACTTGAGTACAGCAAGAATGCCTGGTTGGGCTCAGTTTTCTCATGCTGGGAAGAGAACCCCACATCCCTGGAATAGTTCCTACAATTTTTACCATTTTAGTTTTGAACTATTCTATAGTACACCACATCCAAATAAGGATAAAGTGTGACCTAAATATTTATTTCAGCTATAATTACTTAATATCTGAAAATAATTTAAATGATTCTGTATCTGTCATGCAGTTTTTATGTATATATCTGAATGGTTTTAAAATAACCACGAGGTTTTCAAAGAATCACAGAATGCTTAGAGTTGGAAGGGACCTTTAAAGGCTCTTGCAATGAACATGGACACAACAGCTAGATTAGGTTGCCTAGAGCCTGATCCAGCCTCACCTTGAAAATCTCCAGAGAGAGAGAATGAACCACATCTCAAAGATTTTTTCCTTATATCTGAACTAAAAATCTATTTTTTCTTTATGTCTTTTTATATCTAAATATATATTCTTATATAATTTTGAAATATTAAAACTTTCTTCTTGTTCCCCCAGATACGTATTTTACATATTTAGTGCATGTCATGGAAGCAAAATCTGTATCCTGTCATAGAAACTGGGCAAAGCATCAGTGTCATCACTGTTACCTGGAACAAACTGAGCAGGTTTAAGCAAATTCAAGGAATTTAATTAAGCAGGTTTAATAATATACTAATAACACTGCCCTAACTACTCAGGCAATAATAACAAGCACCTACAAAACCATTACTCATATGCATTTGTGTGCTGCATACAATTCAATAATCTAATTCCAAGAAAATCAAATGTATAATCTACTCAGATGCCCTCAAACAAGGGCATACATCACACATGGCTGCAGTGTGCTGAGGTAGTCAGGAAATCAAAACACTTGGAAAACACTTCTTATCAGGATTCTTTGTCTCAGCAGATGTGGAAGAAAAGTAGGGATGCATTCTGTCAGAAAAGCAGCCAGTCAACCATTACATATCGATCACATCTATCAGCTGCGTAGAACTATGACATAACCTGTTGCAGTGGCCAAAGACCAAGAATACAGTCATCTTTACACTCTCTGTAGGATGACAGTAGAGCAAATTAGCTGCACAGATGCCTTTACCTCAGAAATGAATATGCAGAACTGATCACTGATACTCCCTGTTGTATTTTACCATCATCAAAAGGAAACATACCCAGGTATTCAACTCTAGATCAGCACTTTTTAAGCACAAACAGATGGACATAACCTGTTTGCAATTTTTCTTCAACAAGCAAAATACTTTTCCTAAGAAGAAAGTAAAACTATTTGAATCAAAAACAAATTTTTTCTTAACAATACTGACAAAGGGAAGATATGTCTTAGTATTTAAAGAGTTTAAACCCTAATAACACTTGGTCTCAGAGATCAATTGCAAGAACAGCCATTATCTAAAAACTACAAATGAATTCACACTTAATAAATTAAGCTTCTAGTTATCAATCTCTGATTAGTTTCTAAATACCATATACTGTTTGCAAAAAATCTTCTGAACTGAATAAGTAACTTGGTTTTCTAGCATATCTCCAACACTTCTCAAATAAAGGCTAGGAAAATGTGAAAAATACTGCTGTCTATATCTATGTAATATAAATAACATGCATACATGCATACAAATATATACACACACATACAAAACAACGAGGCACAAATATCTGACTCAGGTTAGACATGAACAGACAAATAAATATATTGATAAAATTTATATTGATAAAAATTGAGATGCCAATATAAAGCACAAGGAAATCTGATCTTGATGGAATAGATAATCAAAAACAGTCTTTGCTACTCAGAAGAAGATCAATGAAAAAGATAGGGAGAACGACACAATGAGAGCAAAGGAAAGAATCCCTGGTTTTCTGGTTTTAGGCAGGAAGACTGTCCAGATTCCATTTCCAACCAACCAAGTCAACAAAGTCATCTTTACAACTGATAAAGGAGAACAAGTTGCAGAAACTGAATATGGTGTCGGAAATAATTTTCTTCTCCCTAAAAGGCAAAAACCCATCAAGAAAAAGTAATCTTTATCAAAAATAGTTGTAAAAGAAAGAGATTTGAATAATAAGGGGAAAAAAGTCCTTTGGCACTGTATTTCCTAGACCACTGCCAGATAAGGGAGGACTTGGAGCACACTCATCTTACACGTCTCATCCATCAGCTGACATATTGGTGTCTTCAAGAACCTTCCTTCTCTTTTCATCATTCAGGACTGCATCTCATCAGAAGCAGATAAAGTGCTTGGACTCCTAAAACTGTTCTTCAAAGATCTGGGATCGGAAGGCACACAGAAGCTAGAAAGAATTATGCTTTAGGAAAGTCTGTCGTTAACAGAAAGAGTACACTTTCTACTAGGATACTATTTTTTGTCGTTATTGTAATCCTTATAGACAATATAAGGAATTATTCCAGGTGGGAATAAAAAGTCAGGGGAAAACAGAAGCACAGGAAGCGTTTCATCAAAAATCCTTTCTTCTGAAAAATCTTTAAGACCACTGCTACATTTAGTCAAAGAAGTTATTTCATAAGGTGAAAGAATAATGAAGTCTGTCTCAGAAAAACTTGTTCTGGTCCTTCTTCATCCTCTAACCTGAGTCTACATTTCTTCAGGTTCCCTGCAAAACAACCAAAAAACTCCAGGAGTCAAATTTTACAAATACTCATTAAGTTCTGTCTTTCTCACATAGAGGCAGGATTTTTTGTTTTCCCTCTGGCCAACAATGAGTTTGACAGAATTTCTAGAGCACTAATCCTAGCTACGTGTGGCTTCACAGTACAGAAAAGTTAGTTATCATTTGAAGAACTCAGGCTATTCTTAGAGAAATAATCAGATTTAAGTCTTAATAAATAATCAATTAAATAATAATAATTCAGCTTCCGTGGATTTATTTTTTTTAATGCATTTTGGAGGTTTCCAGGTTTTTAACTTGTCTTCCCAATCCTTAGGTTCTTTGGAGAGGCCATAATGCACAGACTGCCATGGGAGCTTCCTCCCCGGCCTGCCACTTTTACCAGGTCCATCACCGAGCTGTAGGAGTTCCTGAACCAATTTTTACAAACCAAAGACACACTTCTGAATACTGAGATATCTTGGAATCAGATATCTTGGTATCACATAGCAATAATGTACATACAAAGACAAAAATGTTCTCAAAGAGGAGGACTAGACTGTAAAGGCCTAGTTACATTTTTGAGAACTTCTGCAGTTCCCATACAAGCCAGGATTGATTTATTTAGGAAGCAAATGTCAGTTTTTCGCTATTTATTCAGTACCAAGGAAAGGCTGCTTTACTGAATGTGGAATCATATGACTGAGTTCAAATGAAGAATAAATGACGTTCGATATTATGGGATTTGTAGCAGATGTAGAAAATAGTGAACAGACACTCGGAAGGAAAAAAGCAAGATCGGACTCAACGTTCAGCTTGCTACAACACAATTCACCTGTATCAAATAGCATGTTCTGATGCTCTAGCTGTATTTTGTTAGTCAATGCTTTATGCTTTAGGAGGATACGAACGATGTGTTTTTACTGTGTTTCTGGTTTCAGAAGAAAGAAAAATAGAAAAAAAAGAAGAACACCATTGAAGCCACAAACTGAACAAAGGAACAGTAAATGAGGCATGCCTGCAGTGCCCCGAGGGAATGGACAAAGTGACCTCAGTAAGTCTTTCATAGTCCTTCACAGCCTGAATCCAAATCATTCCCTGATATGAACAGATGTGCGTTTATCAGCGTTTCACAACACCTGAGCAGTGACCCACAACTTGGAGACAGACTAACATAAGGAAAAGCACAATCAGATGCACTCAATTCCAAAATTAAACAAATAAATAGATAAAAACCAAACCTGCACAAAACGAAGAGGAATTGAACAGTAGCTGTGTGCCAAATGGCACCAAAGCAAATACTCTGTCTTTCTACTTATCACTGTAATAGCTGACAATTAACCAAGGTCTGAATAACAAGAATCCAAAATTTGGAGCCTTCCTGGGTTGAAATGGAAACATTGACAATAAATTACAGGTTTGGAAAAAAAAAAAAAAAAGAAAAAATGGAGCCCTTCAAAAATGACTGATAAGACAAATATAATCAGGATATACGGGCATGAGGAATTCCAGGCAATTTATTCCTTGCTAAGTATAGAAATTTTATGACTAACAGCACACAAACTGTGTTTTCCCTAGAAAATATTTGCAAACTCATTGAGAAAGAAGAAACTACAATCCATCAAGTGGATGTTCTATCTTCATCCACAGCTTTTCATCTAACACTGCAAAGTAACTTCACAACATACCATAAGACATTATATGTTAAATGTGACTCAAATTCCGATTAAAACACTAGCTTGAAAAAAGCATCATACATACTAACAGCATTTTCAACTCCTAAATCCAAAATGTAAGCTGCAACAATCAACTGCTGCCGTCAAAACTCCACCACATTTCTACATTAATTACACTATTTACTTCAAACTTCCTTAGACACTCTGCATCTGAATTTCTAAATCAGCTATTTAAAGTAATAAACATGAAAGATGAAACCAATCTTTAAGTGAGAGGTAAATCTATCAGAAGATTTCTAGAGTGGATTTTTTCCCCTAAATACTTAGTATTTTCCAAGCAGAAACGTCCTATCTTCAGTTCAAATCAATGTATATAAATCAAGGCATAACCAGAAGCACTCTGGGAAGTTCTAATTCTCCACAGTAAGTTCCAATTCAAAACATTTCTGTTTCATTATGGGTTAAAACTGTAACTTTCAGCACAGTGATATGTCATTGCTATCATATTATACTGCAGCCTCTTTTCAAGAGTTCTGCATTTAAAGAAAATTCATCCACTCGGTAACAAAGACTTTAAAATTGAAAGGAATTCTACGATCCTCCTTCTACAATTATTCTCCTTTACTTCCATTCTCATTCTGTTTTATTTTCAATAGAAATACAGTTTCTGTTCACATTTTCATTTTGTTTTGTTTTGTCCCAGATAATTGTACCAATACCAAAGGACCAGCTCGCACAGCACTTCAACTAGATGGATCTACACAAGACCATGGAACCTGATGGGTTGCTCTCCAAAGTGGTGGGGAGCTGCTTAATGTCACTGCAAGGTCATTCTTGGTTATTTCTGAATGGTCATGGTGATGGAGAGGGGTTCCCAAGAACTGAAAGGAAGCAAATGTCAAACCTGTCTTCGAGAAGGGCAACGAGGAGGATGGCAGGGAACTACAGCTGAGGTGAGTCAGCTTGCCTAAATCTAAAGGCGATGGGGAAAGTCCTTGTGGAAAGCATTTCCAAACACAGGAAGGACAAGGCCATTGTGAGTAGTCAGCCCTGATTTGAGAAGGGGAAATCACACTTGAGCAACCTCACTGGGGGACCAAAGGAAGAGCAGAGAATGTTGTATACACCTCAAATTTAGTAAAGCCTTTGACACATCTCCTGTAACATCTTCACAAATGAGATGACAAACTACAGGTCAAATACGTGTACAGTGAAATGGAATAAAAATTAATAACGACCAGGTCAACAGGATGGCTATTGGTGGCACAAAACTCATTTGAAGGTCAGTTGCTAGTGATGTACCCCAGGGGGCAATACTAGATACTGTTTAACAACTTAATGACCTGGATGATGGGGCATCCTTAGCAAATTTGCAAATAACACAAAAGTGAAAGAAGACAGTATACCATAGGATTGTGCTGCCAGAATGGTAGGAAGCATCTGCAAGCTTTCCAGTAGGTTGAGGGAGGTGATCCTTCCCTCTACTCAACACTGCTGAGAAGCATCTGGAGTACTGGGTTCACTGCTGCGCTTCCCAGTACAAGATACGGACTTCCAGGAGTGAGTTCAGCATGGAGCTACTGAAATGATGCAGGGATTGGAGCATGGGTATTTAAACCATATCTAGTGTCATCAATAATACAAAGAGAGAAATTTGAAGAGCTCAGTTGACATCAGATCCTGATTTATATTTTCATGCATGAAGATAAAATTTCATGTCACTCCAAACAAATTAATTTTTGTGGCAGATTTTATTACACCATTACCATCCATGAGCTGTCACAAACTTCTTACGGTGAATCATTCATAAATTGGATTCATATGGCAAGAAGGCAGAGAAACGTATTGAATGTGTGAGTAATCCACTCAGTCTGTAAGTTTACTTAGTTATATGGAAATAGGACTTAATACAGTCTGCAAAACAGATTTTGAAAAATCAGATTAAATCCTTACTTGCTGTACAGTAATTTACATTCTTTTAAAACTTGGGTATTACCAATTTCCATTGCAACTCACTGTTAGCTTAACCTTTTCTTCACCACTTTGGCTTGTCAAAGTTTGGTCTATGTTTTAGTAAAGGGCAGTTTCTCAGTAGGTTTTCACTTTAACTCAGTATTCTGCTGTATCAGAAGAATTTCCTCATAAACATCTTTTTCCCTACATAACAACTGCAAGATTGTTTTCTAACAACATTGATTAAGGCTCTCCAGTACTTTGCCAACAGAAGAGCAGTATTTCCAAAACTAGGTCACACGTTTGGAATCAGTCAAGATTCTAGACTAATATTACAGACAACTTCTGTCTGACATTTCCTCCTTTCTAGGGCATTCCACAAACAGTGATCTTATGATGAAGTATTTTATGAAGAATAAAACATGGAGTTCATAATTCAGTAGAATGTGTTATATTCTCAGTATCAAAAATATTTTTTATATTTCCCCCTGTACTAATAAAAAAACCCATACTATCATGTATTAGATACATTCTATATGCCAAAATGAAAGATCTGAGAACATATACAGGGCTGAAACTTAAATGATATTTTTCTTATTTTTGAATAATTCTGTATCATTCCTTAATCTTTTGTAATTGCTGAAGCAGCAAATGTAAATCCTTATTACTGATCAAAATCACTTTGTGTCACAGAGCACACACACACACACACACACACACACACACACACACGCACACAGGAAGAAGACTGCTGTCAATGAGTTTACAAACAAAACAGATACTAAATTGCTTGGTAGAACTGAGAAGAAATGGAACAAAAATTACAGTTAATGGTCAACATAACAGAGAGATCAACACAGGAAGAAAAACTCTTCAGTAGGTGTTAGGCTAGAAATTCAATTATACAGCACAAATGAGTCTAATTTGCTACATAAAATTTAGGTTTAAATGGCTGAAAATCTTCAGGCATTATGACAACATGCAAGTGCTGTTTTCCTCACGCTGCATTTAATTTTAGATTTCCAGTAGGGCTCTGGCATTTTCAGGACTGACCACAGGAAAAAAGAAAGTCTTAAGGAAAGCTGTAATCTTTTTTTAAGTGAGTGTAATCATCAATTACAGTTCAGACCAGAAAAGTAAAAACTTCCGTGAATTCTCAAGCAGCTCTTCATGCATCCCAGCTCCTGGTATCACTGCATATATCATCCTTCAGGTACACATTAGACATTCAGCTGCTGCCAGGGCAGCCATTTCCGCACTCAAAGGCAACAGCCATGGCAAACCCAAGAAGGCAGATTGTGTTTCTGCTCTTGGCACTTTCATGTTAAGTGACAGCCAGAAAATCTCTTACCAGTCTGTCTCTTGGGCCCCAAATCACAACACACACCTCTTTTATAATATGTGTTAGCATATGGATCAAAAACACGCGAGACGGACTTTGCAATTCAAGTTCACTACCTGTTACATTCAGTGAGTGAAATTTCAAAAAATGAGCAAATATCGGTTCTGAAGTCTGTTCAGATATACCAATAAATAACACTGGAAAATCTAGGAAGTTCAAGAGTGTCAGAAATTGAAGCATCTAATGCATACAAAGGAGAATGAGGTTTCCACAGGAGCTCACTGAACTGGCTTCATAGTGACAAAATATCCATTTCATTCCTCAAAAAGCTCTGTTACCTTGATTTTAAATTATGCGAAAGCCAGACTTGCCACAAACAAAATATAAATCCTTTCTATCCAATTAGCATAGACTTGTCCTCAAGTTTATCCTTCAAGCTAAAGAAGGAGAACTAAAAAAACTGAAAGCCAATGCCAGTCTTCCTGAGCTTACTGCGTTGTTTTTATATTGAGAGTCTGGTCCTGCTTATAGATCATAAAAAGCAATGCTGAATGGAACATACACCTGCAAAACCTCTGAGTCAGGTATGGAACTCCCAAATGTTCTGATGGTTTTTTTTTTTTCAGATTTCCATAGAGACTCCAGTAGCTCCTGTAGTAAATTCCCATCCCCAACCATGAATTTACAGTTCTTCTGATTTCATTCTGACAAAGCTTGGAAAATATATATATTGAATTGTTCTAAGAACTTCTGGGGGAGATATTCCTGGGTTTCAACACAACTTCATTCATCCCCTTAATGCCTCAGAAGAAATCAACTATAAGCATTTCTAACTTGTTGTAAGTTTGTTGTGCCCTAGACTTAACTGCTGTCCCATGTCAATACTGAAATGAAAATACTAACACTGGAAAGTTCAATGTTAAAGAGAAAAATCCGTAAGGTTGCAGAGCCTTTTTCCTACATCCCAAAAGAAAGGAGTCAAAACGACTGCTGGCTGCACCTCAGGGTAAACTCTACCGTGCACAAATTGTCTGAATGTGTATCCGTATCCTTCACCTTCCTGAAGGGTTTGGAATTCTCTACCCTCCCTGTCCTCTCAGAGCATGGTTTGATTAGGGTTAGGGTTAACTCTTATCATGTTGCCTTCTTTATGGCTACATTTTTGTATCTTATCACAGCACTAACCCCATTTCTTGCTGTTCAGCAGAACTGAACTATTCCTCCCACGTTATCAGAAGTTGCAGTGCTTGACGGTTCCCCTCATTTTAACCCACAACTTTTCTTCTCTGCTGCTCTGCCCCTATTAAATGGATATGCTGGGACTTCTGGTCAGGTCACTGCTTTGCCTGGAAAATGTACCTGAAGTTAATCATGCAATTACATTTGAGAGTACTTTGCCATTGGAAATGTTATAGCAATAGTCCTCTAAAACACCTACAGGAAATTAAATAATGGTATCATCAGCCCATGCGTATCTTCTTAATTCAACCTTCTGTACCAGGTAACTGCATTCATGCTAATACACTACCTTGTCCCATGTGCAAACAGAACACAAGGCTAATTCTCCTTATTGTGAAATCTTCTATTTATTGGAGTCTTGCTTTAAATCAGCTTTTCATCTCTTCAGGATATGGTTTATTTCTTCATATCTCTGCTGGTAGCAATATCTGATAATAAATAACATGACTAATTTTTGGTAGTATCTGCACACACCAACCAAAACCTTGTTTAAAAGCACCTATATCATTTTATATAAAAATATTTGATGGACAAAACAGAAAACATTTGAGTGACCAGTGAGAGTTTTCTGACCAAGCACAGAAGAACAAACTGTGGAGCTCAGCTGCCCATTTGCCCTGCCCTGAAAGAATTTTCTCAGCAGTCGTTCTGCCCATTTGTTCCACTTAGGATCTGTAACTTAAATACAGGGGGAGAGGATGTGTTAAAAATAGCAGCAGCAAAAAAAAAAAGCACAACAAAAAAAACTCAATTAGTAAGAATTGCCACAATAACCTTTGTCAGGATAAATTTAAGGTACAGGGCTCAGAGATAGTTACTATGGCAACCAGAGGCACTTGCAAGGTAACATTAATGAGAAATGCAGTATCTGCCACACAAGGAACTGGATGCAGCAGTAGCCTGGCAGGCTATTTACAGAAGCTGTTTGCTTCCCAGCCCCCTTTTCACAAAGAGCAGTAGGAAAATAAAATGCTGCCCAAGTAGCTTTAATACCAGTGTCTTTAATTTTGTATGCTCTTAGCACTTCTTCAATCACTAAACTGTGAAGACCTCGGAGTAAGCTTTACTCAAATTGAACAGATTACACTTACAGCCATATCCACATTTTGCCTATTTTTGGAATATAAAATTAGCTCTCAACTTGTACAATGTAGTAAGGCCATGAAACACATCATTCAGGTACCTGAAAAGATACAACCACAGTACTCACAATAAGAAAAATATTATCTGTGTGTGTGCAAGAAGCTGACACGATCAAACTTCAAGAATTGCCTTCTTTGACAACCCAGTGCTCATCTATTATTTTTGCAAAATATAGTTTACCAGTTAGAAAATATCTCAGATTTCCCTTTGGTATTCGTTCCCAAATACAAACAAACAAGTATTCAGTGTGAATAGGCTGAATAACAGTTGTTTCTCTTTTTTTGTTCACAAAGTCCACTTGCACTTGTACTATCTATGAAAAACTATCACAAGCCCGGGCTGTCACTGCCACCACGTGCTTCGTAGGCAAAGACAAGCCTGCGCCGATTTCTAGCTATTCCCACAGAATAACACAGTTCACATCAGGATGCTCAATGATGTATTTTTCAGGACTGTGAAAAAATACTGAAGCATGTTGAGCCCCAGCTCCTCTATACTGCACTGCTAACTGTGGCAGAGGATGGAAAAGCTTGTTAAAAAACAGTGCCATTCTAAAAAACCTGGGCCAGCTGAATGTGGTATTTCATTTACACTAAGATCAGTGGGATGCAGCTGGTTTCATTCACTGCCATTCATTATTCTTACCCTCACTCTTCATGTAGTTATGTTCCCTACAATTTTCTTCCCTGTGCAACATGAAGTTTCTTCCTGACTCAGTCTGCTTCAGTTCTGAATCGAACCTTTATGAAACAGAAGAATCCCATTAGAAGGACTTTAGTAAAAGTTAAAAAAATTCCTATGAATGAATTCTTATTATGAATGAATTATTAAGGTGGTTGTGGATGCCCCATCCCTGGAGGCATTCAAGGCCAGGCTGGATGTGGCTCTGGGCAGCCTGGTCTGCTGGTTGGCGACCCTGCACATAGCAGGGGGGTTGAAACCAGATGATCACTGTGGTCCTTTTCAACCCAGGCCATTCTGTGATTCTATGATTCTACAATTACACTGTACTTGATTATCAGTCACAAACAGGCAGCTTCTCTAATTTTAAACTTTTGAATTAAATACAACATTCTTTCTCCAGGTAACGCATCTCCTAAAAGTAAGGCACTGGAGAACGCTGTACAAAAAAACAGATCAAAGGCAGTTTATGATTCAAATAGGTTAAATGCAGTCCTGGCAACCTAGCAGCCAAGCTTTCACACTGGTATTAGCAGGTGTTAGATCTCCTTGAAGCTGCTTAAGCTCTGCCAACTCACTGGGAGTTGTACAACTCATTAACACGTTTTTGATATAAAAGAAAAGGCTGAGAACAATGACTCTGGAAGGAATCTTGGGTGATCAGTAGGTACAGCTGAGAGGTTGGGTCCTCATTAGTCAAAGGGAAAGGTTTAAGCTGAGATGGAGCTATGGTCAGGATTTTGCTACACATGCTTCTATTATTAGAATTAAAATGCTGCCATGTGCTCTGAGGAGCTGACATACATTGCAATTTGAACATTAAAAAAAAAAAAAGACAAACACTCCAGGAAAAAATATAGGTGACCTGGTAAACTGTGAAGTTGTAATAATCGAGAGAGAAAAAAATTCTCTTGTAAACAATGACTCAACAGATTCTTTCCAAAATCAAATTAGTTTCTGAAGACATACCCAGAGGAACAATTATTTTAACTGCATTAAAGGTGTGCACAGACACATTAAAGCACTGGTCAAATTCTACAAGTTATGAAGTTTCAAGAAACCTTCAGTGTGGACATGGCAAGACTCTCAAGAAGAAGTGAAGCTGGACGGGGCCCTAAGCAACTTCAGCTGTAGGTGTCCCTGTTCATTGTAGGGGAGTTGGACCAGATGATCTTTAGGGGTCTCTTCCAATTCAAGCAGTTCTATGATTCCATGGAATAATTCAGTTTGTGAAAACAAGAATCAGGAAACCAATTTCCTCACCAACTGTTACAGCAGACAGTCCCATCCCTTGATCCCATCCATAATTGGGATCCAATCCTGACCATGACAGACATCACAAACCACTGAACCAGCAGGCTGATCCATGTAGACATACTCAGCAACCTGAAATAAGTGTTAGACTGTGCAGAATTTCCACCCCTTCATTTGTTATAAACACAACACAACTATAAAGACACTGATAGCAGAAGCATCACATCACAGAACAGAAAGAATTAGTACATATGAGAATCGTGAAAAGTATAGAAACAGATATTGATGAACAAAAGCATGAATAAATTTATGCTCTACACAATTCTGCTTCATAAACCCAACATTCTTGTGAATTAAAGGTTTTTATCTGTACATCTCAACACATCTTAGAGGATTAGTGTGCTCATAAAAGGAAACAGAATTTCAGAAATGCAAGCATTACCATATAATCTCAGAATAAGGCACAATATTGCAAAACGTGTAGAAAACATGGTCAAACGATGGATACTGTGAATGCTTTGAGACATATTTCAAGTTAGGAACAACCATCCAAGACGAAAATTCCATTTTCAAAAGAAATACAAACTTCAGAAAGTTTTATCATTCCTAAATATGCAATAAGCTGAAGAACTGTTTTTATATATTAATAATAAGCGCTGGAAAATTTATTAAGTCTAAAGAAAAACCAAAAATACAGTAAAGTTCACTGTTTGTCAGCCCCCACGAAAACATAATTAAAAATGGTGATGAAACATTCATGTGCAACACGAAGGCACTCTGGATTGAAAAACATAATTTCAGAAGATGAATCAAAGAAGAAAATGACAACTATGAAACGAAGGCCTTGCTATAACTGTGATACTTGAAAATTCAAAATATTATAGGGAATTAGAAGCATTTGTGCTCATGACAGGGGGAGTGCTGAGGATACAAGATAACACCATGCACACACTATATTAGGAAAAAATGAAGACAGTATCTACCTTGAATTACAGTTTTAACTGTCAATTTTATTCATACATACTTATCTTAACATAGGGTTTCCTTTCATCTTAAACAGTTCTGAAGTCCCACCTTTTCATTTAGCAAAATCGTAATAGAGGTCTGAAAATGTCCTTCCGTGCATTGGTACAGTGTCTATTGAAAAGTATCATAGAATGGATTGGGTTGGAAGGGACCTTAAAGCCCACTGGCTCCCATCCAATGTGACCTTAAACACCTCCGGGGATGGGGCGTCCACAGCTTCCCATGGCAGCCCATGCCAGTGCCTCACCACTCCATCTTCCTAATAAGATGGCTGTTTTTTATTCAACTTCCACTGAACACTGCACAGATACTTATGTATGTCTTGTAGTCCACATCCAGTTTCTAAGAGTTAAAAGACAGTCCAGTGCTCATCTTGGCTATTTAATGCTATACACTATATCAAGTTTTGATCACTTTTCCACCTTATTCATCACTTTGGGCTTATTAATACTGCATCTCCTATTTTACTATCCCATTCTTCTGGAACTCCACATAGCTGACTTCCCAAATTACAGCCCACAATTTATTATCAGGTGTCTGCCTACTTCTTACTCCTTTTTCCAAATATTTTCTGAAGGGGCTGAGCAGCATGGACTCCAGAACGACTCCACTGATGACTTTATTTCTACTGTAAAAAAGTGATTACTCACTCATCATAGAATCACAGAATGGCCTGGACTGAAAAGGACCACACTGACCATCCGGTTTCAACCCCCCTGCTATGTGCAGGGTCACCAACCAGCAGACCAGGCTGCCCAGAGCCACATCCAGCCTGGCCTTGAATGCCTCCAGGGATGGGGCATCCGCAGCCTCCTTGGGCAACCTGTTCCAGTGCATCACCGCCCTCTGTGTGAAAAACTTCCTCCTAATATCTGACCTAAACCTCTCCTGTCTCAGTTTAAAACCATTCCCCCTTGTCCTATCACTACCCACCCTTGTAAACAGCCATTCCCCTCCTGTTTATTCACTCCCTTCAAGTACTGGAAGGCCACAATGAGGTCTCCCCCAAGCCTTCTCCTCTCCAAGCTAAACAATCCCAGTTCCCTCAACCTTTCTTCATAGGAGAGGTGCTCCAGCCCTCTGATCATCTCAGTGCCTTCCTCTGGACCCGCTCCAAAAGCTCCACGTCCTTCCTGTGCTGGGTGTCCCAGGCCTGGACACAGTGCTGCAGATGGGGCCTCACAAGAGGGGGACAGTCACCTCCTCTACCTGCTGGCCACCCCTTTTTTAATGCAGCCCAGAACACAGCTGACCTTCCAGGCTCCAAGCATACATTTATGGCTGATGTCCAGCTTTTCATGCACCAGGACCCCCAAGTCCTCTGCAGAGCTGCTCTCAAGGAGATCTTCCCCCAGTTTATATAAATACCTGGGATTGCCCCGACCCAACTGCAGCATGCTGCGCTTGGCCTTATTGAACCTCATTAGGTTTTCATGAGCCCACTTTTCCAGCCCGTCCAGGTCCCTCTGGATGGCTTCCCTTCCTTCCAGTGCATCAACTGCACTGCTCAGCTTGGTGTCAGCCGCAAACTTGCTGAGGGTGCTCTCGATGTCACTGATGAAAATGTTGAAGATCACCAGTCCCAACACCAACCCTGACAGACACCACTTGTGACCGGCCTCCACCCTGACACAGAACACTCTTCTGTCCCCTTTCTTTTATTAATTATTGTTAATTGGTAAAAACCAATTAACTCTCCCTTTTAATCCCACAGTGAATCAGATCCTCTATCATGAGGACCACTGCCATATGTCAATAATTACATTAAATCTTCCTTACCCACAACTTAATGATTTAACAGAACATTAATAGATTTATGAGCTACAACTTCCCTGTATAAAAGCATGCTTAATCGTTCTCAATTCTGCACACTAATTCAATGCAGACAATTAAAAAAATAAAAATAAAAAATTGAAGGAAATCTGTATTTAGCCTTCTTCACTACATGTTACCCTCATCCCTTGGGCCATGTCCTCACAGCTCAACATGCTTAATCTGGAAGGTTTCCCACAAGTTAGCATCGTTCATAGCTTGAAAGCACTATGTAAGACAAGGAGTGATTTTAAAACTGGAGATGGGAAGGCTATAAACATACCTACATCACTAGAAGGAAATCAGAACACTATGGTATTCTGATTTAGAAATCCTCTACCTCTATTAAAGCTCCTTTTGAGGGCCAGAAAATTAAATTGCTTCTATGATTTAATTTGAAAACTATTACCATTTAAAATCCCTACGCTAAAGCAAAATCCTTTGTTTTTACTGTATTTGTCCACTGTAAGGAAATGACAAGCAACGTGCATTTTCCAAAAAGGAGCAAATGTGCTCAGAATGACGTGGTGTTGTCCAAGAGCATACCAAGGCAGCATGGTGAAACACTTCCTTGGGAAGACCCAGCCAGTGAAAGATTGGGCTGCGGGGGAGAGACAAAGTGGTCCAAGCCAGGAACGATTATGGTCTCCACACCATACATCTCCCTGCTTCTGCAAAGACTGCCAGGGATGGTTTTGTCCTACATAGAGATTAAAAATGAAGCTGACAATATATAAAACTAACGCATTCGAACCTGGTAACCAAATAATCAAGTTTTGTTACGTTACTTAAATTAACTAATGGAGCTATCAGGCAATGCTATGACACAAACATGACAGCTATTTGTCTCAAATTACCCTTCTTTCTTAAAGCAGTAGGTACTCTTCAGTGGAGTGAGAAAGGAGCGCTACGCAGAGTAACTCTGTGTGTAAAGGTAGGGTAGCACATGGCATATAAATTTACCCAAATACAGTAGTTTTTTTAAAAGAAATTTGGAACAGATAAATCCTTACACTACTCCAAAGAAGGCTTCAGCTTTTTGTCTATGACCCTGATATAATTGCATCAGAAGGAAAAAAAAAAAAAGACTATTTCAAACTTATGAAAAAATCCCTATCACTGTAGAATGAAAGCATCATTAAAAAAAAAAGCAGCTTTATATACCACAGCATTTACATAGCATCTTTCAGACTTTCTCAGATCACTGGTGTCTTAGTTTTGGTTTTTTTTTTCTAATGAAGGAAGATGGAAATGGATGTCAAGACTCACAAATTAATTCAAACTACTGAAGTGCTAATTTTAAATGACTTTCCTCTTTAAAGGAACTTTAAAACAACTATCCTTATATAAGGAGGGAAGATTTAGGTTAGATGTTAGGGGGAAGTTCTTTACTAGGAGAGTGGTTAGGCCCTGGAACGGGCTGCCCAGGGAGGTTGTGGATGCCCCGTCCTTGGACGTGTTTAAGGCCAGGTTGGACGGGGTCCTGGGCAACCTGATCTGAATATGTATGTTTGGTGGCCCTGCTAGGCAGGGGGGTTGGAACTACATGATCCTTGGGGTCCCTTCCAACCCGGGTGATTCTGTGATTCTGTGTGATTCTGTGATCTATCCTAATTACACTTTTGATCATCTAAAATAAATTAATAGGAATTGCATGTATTCATTTCCAACCTCGGGAAGCCTGCACTGCACCATCACGATCTTTAACAGAAGATCAGAGAGCAGGCAGAAAGCCAAATCAGTGCAATACTGGAGTGTATCTTTAATAAATCCTTTGGCCATTAGACCAGACTAACTGGTAGCTATTCAAGATAATCTCCTTTCACCTCATTAATGCAGCCACCACAGCAGCGCTCCTAAGCACAGAGCATGCTGTCAGCTGAGTTAGTTGACTTATATATACACTGCAGAAACCAGCTGTACCTGCACCCAAATGTTTACTCTTCCATTGACAGTATGAACAAAAATGTTGGTAGGACAAAGTCTTACAGGATGAGGGAAGGTGAGAGAGGGGCCAATTCATATGAGCGTGTGCCTAGCAAGAACAATGTAACGCTGGTAGCTTTGGGAATACTGAGTGAGTTTACCAATGAGCCAATTTTACCAATCCTCAAATTTTCCACCTACATGTTTCTTCCCGCTTTTCATTTAATGAAGGAAATGATATCCAGGGAAAGGCTGCTAACAGTCGACTTTCAGCATCCAGTTTTTTTCTTCAATGTTGAAATATTATCCTTCTAAAATGACAATAAATACCCAAAGGCATCAATACGTGTGAATTAAGTGCAAGCAAAATTTGATTTACACTATGATTTCTTTCAGGAAGCAGTACTTTTTCCTGTTTCACTTGTTGATCCATTGTTACCTAACAAAAGAAGCACTTACAAATTTTCTTGCATTCCTCCTTTCTCTTACCACCCATCTTGTACAAAAGTGAGAAACAAATGAAAAAGTACTATCATTTCAGTCAATTTTTAATAGGTCTGCACTTTGTGTAATGCTTCCACTTAAGACTGCTAGTTACTAAGGAACAAAATATATTCCTCTAAGTGTCTAGTATCCACAATTCAATATACAAATAATTTTTCCCCCGAGTATTAAAGAAATGAAGGAAGGAACAAGCTTGATTCCTCCTATGAAAACGCTCCTTTACAAAAAATTTGAATTCTGAAATCAATTATTTTGAGTTCTTTTCAAGAGAGCTTTTGCACCCTGAATTGCCTATGATCAGCATTCCATGTATCCATTTTTATTTGTCTCTTACATCACATCAGATATGGAGTGATTTCCAGATCCAACACTAGGATAGCAAATGTGTACTAACATCTATGAAATATTTTGTATAGGGGCCAACTCATCTAGCTTTGTTTATGCTATATTCTATTACATTTAATAAATTCTGTCAGAGACAAACTTGGCTTGCACTCACATTTGTCCCCCAGTACACAAAATATTAGAAACATTGCAAATTGGGTCTCCTAAGGTCAAGTCAATACTCAGTGAAAAATTGCCATGCAGGCTACATCCAGCTGGTTAGTCACCCCTGATTTAGAAGAGCTGTTAAATTGCTTACACCTACTTTTGAGGAAGAGGGAAAAAACCTTACGAGGAGTTGTGCAATCTCACAATTCTCTTGCTCACTGCCCACAGAAATACTCTACATCCAGAACAAAACCCACTGGGGAGGGAACAGAGAGATGAACAAGCAGCTAGCCACACTTACTGCTGTTAAAACTCGCAAGGGGCATTTGTTTTCTTATCATCAAACGCAGGACCACAGCACTTGAAAAGTTCTTCCTGCTAAAAAGTCCTGCAATTACGGACTGGTCTTGAGCCATTTGCCAAAGGACACGTCAGAAGAAGCCAGGACCTTTGCCTCCACTTTGGCTTTTACCAACTGTTTTCACCTCCCTTAATAATTAAAAGAGAGCCCTTCTCTGTCCCCAACTTTGTTTAATTTCTACTGTACATGTCAAACCAAACTCAAGGTCTACATCATTTTCATCAGTTATCTGTCTGCATCTTCCATCACAAGATCCTGTTCTTCTTAAACACGTGCGACCAGAACTGAATGATTTAATTCTCACTTACCATTCCATATTTCTATTTGCCTGTTCAACTCTCCTGTAGCATTTGTTTATTTTGCAGCACCCACACTGAGGATCCAAAACCATCCAAAATCATTGGTTGCTCAGCCACCGTACTCCTGCACTGTACCAAACAAGCAGGTCCCTTCAGAGGAAGAGAGTCCACGAGTGCTTCAACTGCAAAGCAACCCAAATTAAGTTTCTCCTTATTATTCCCTTTATTTCTCTTTACTTCTTCATAGTTCTGTTTATTATTTGCCATTTTCGTAGATCTTATCCATAACGTCTCCAACTTTCAAGCCCTTTGAAATACACATAAAAAGTGGATCTGACCGGTGCTGAATACACAAACCCTCCCTAAACATACGTACATTTCCATTCCAATTTCTCTGTTAAGGATAGCCAATTATTAGTCCAAAATTATGTAGCATATTAAGATATTGATTTGGTTGTTAATAAATATAAATAAAAACAAAAAGCCTTACACAACAGAACTATGCACTTAACAACTGTCAAGAAAACATAATCTATTACCCTGAAAACTATTTTTGTTAATACAACCTTTGATTTATTTTTAATCAGCTTGCTGCTCCCCAAAAACCTTTCAGCTTGCCATGTATTTAACATGAAGAGTCAGAGAAACTGCTGTGCAATTTCAGTTTCTCTCAATGACAACAGAGAACTTTCATCACCATGACTTTGTCTTTAAAAAAAACAAACCATAACAACAATGGAAGAAAGAAATAATCTCTGATACAAACAACATGTCCTGTCATAAACAAAAGCACTAATTAAAACTTACATGGCAGTTACGTGTCATAACTATCATGATTTATATGCACAGGACAACAAATTTACTGAGGGAACTTACTGTTGAAAGGGCAAAGAATCTTTAGGTTCTCCTACCCTCTGGAAGGGGACAAGTTTTAAAATGCTCTCAATAAACCTGTGCATTGCTAACTAGTACTCCAGATTTCAGTATACAACACTTCCATTTAGCTTAGTATTCTTTTATTATTAAGCAGTTATAAAAAGAAGATAGTAAGTATTTAACACAAACCTGACAACCAGTTTCTAGAGTAATGTCACTTCTGCAAATTCGACATTTAGCCAATTAGGTCTAATCAGATATTCACAGACTTCACAGCCCAATTAAGCAACGTATTTAAATAAGCAGTAGTCACTGGCCTTCATAGAATTTTTAAAATAACCTTATTTTTCATGGTTAAAAAAAAAAAAAACCTATTATGAGAGGTATAAAAATAAAAATAATAATTTCATTATTTCATTGTTCTTGACTGCCATTAGAATTTAACAAAAAAGTACTTTAAAAAGTCTGAGGTCAATATAAGTTCACTTATCAAAACCAAGGAATGCTTGACTTTGACAATAATAACTTACTGCAGTGGATTGTTTAAGAAAGCTCACTCATTTAGCCCTATAGTCCTGCTAAAGGGCATGAACTAGCTCACTCAGAAAGAATTCTTGGCTTGCAGTTCTTAATTTCTGATCATTGACTTTGCTGCTGTGGTATGTATTAATTAATTACTTAATTATTCAATTCCCAAACTTATGTACAATATATATATGTGTGTGTGTGTGTAAGAAAGAGATTAAAAAAAAAAAAAAATCCATCATATTGTTTCCCATCAGCATTCACATGAGTCATCTTGCACTTGGGCCACAACAGCCACATGCAGCTCTATAGACACAGGGAAGAGTGGCTGGACAGTTAGTTTCCCTGCAGAAAAGAACATGGTGCTGGTCAACAGCTGGCTGAGCATGAGCCAGCAGTGTGCCCAGGCAACTGTGAAAGCAGTGCTTTAGACTGGACGTTAGGAAGAATTTCTTCATGGAGAGCATGGTTAGGCATTGGAACAGGCTGCTCCAGGAGGTTGTGGAGTCACCATCCCTGGATAAAAGAGATGTGTGGATGTAACACTAAGACACTTAGTGATGGGACACGGTAGGTATGGCTGGAGATTGCACTTGATCTTAAAGGTCTTTTCCAAGCCAAATGATTCTATTCTATGACCAGTACTTGTCAGAACTTGTAAACGCTGCCCCGAAGGCCATAAGAGGATGTCCTCACTTATGATGTAATATACCAGTCATACACCTGTTCAAAAACTTTAGGGGTCTTTTCTATACGTAGGGAAATACAATTCTAAAAAACCACAGATCTCATTTCATGTACCTGGTGAAGAAGCTGCCAGATTCTTGGCAGCTCCTCCATGGCTGGCAATGTTTGACCCTTTTCTCCAGACTGCTGTTATCAAGGTCCTGTTTGTTCTTCACAATTCGAGTTTTCGGCCGGCTCTGTTCCCATAGAGTCGAAAGCACTGAATCTCATGATCCTCACACCAAGGCCAAAACTGACCTTAATCTAACAGCGTTACATTTACAGTCACTAACTGTGAAGTCGTGTAAACACGACAAGGACTCAGAAAACTCAGCTGTGTTGCACCATAAAGACAGAGGAGAAAATTCAGCTACAAGACCACTGCCTTGTAGATCTTCCACAGATTATGATGTTTGCCACTCCTCGCTGACAGACACACTGCACACAGAACGGGGATGGAAAGGTGAAGTATGGTATGTTGTACAAAATGAGATATCCTAGGGCACAAAATGTGGTAACAACTATTACCATAAATTATGAAGAGATTTACAGATAAATTAGGGTTGTCATGAGACTGAATTTTAATGGTTTGATAATCAAGTAAGAAACACAATAATTACAATACCTGTTTTTCAGTAAACCAAAATCACTGCTACTAGCAACACTTCTTTGTTAATTTACATAATAAAATCCCTTCCTGGAGCTGCCTGCTGTATTCCTCTAATTCTGAACAATCTATTAAATCCCACATCACTGTGATAAACAATTTCAGTTTCACTGCTGATTATATTGAAAATATTTCTAATTTACAGTAAACCTCCTTCAATCATACACAGCAGACAATGCAAGAAACAGTTTTACAGATGGAAAGCTCCACTAGTCTAGAAAACTATCTGAAGGCTGGAATTTCCAATAGCTTTTCTAAGAGAACTCCTGCTCCATAATATAGAAAGCAGAAACAACGCATCAGAAACTTCCAAGTTATTTTAGTTTCTGAATATCCAGGGGAAGTAAAGAGGCAAACAGTAAGCAGGAAGCACCATTATTCTTCTTCTTAGGTTTGCTGGCAGAAAATATGATAAACACAATCTCAAGCAATGAGAACAGGGATGAGGAAAACAATTTCCCAGAACCTACTCTTCATCAGAACAGGAGATTTCAAAATGATGGTGATGAATGGAGGGAGAGTAAATTACAAAAGAAATCACTAGGAACCAAAGTAAGAACTGGAGGAAAAGTTACACTTCAAATAAAAGTGGAATGAGGAAAATATAAAGAATGAAGAAAGAACCAGGAAGGTACTGGGAAGGAGGGAAAAAAGACCTTCATTGAACAGCCTCACCTCAAATATCACTCAAATTGAAAAGCAGTCGATGCCTGGAGATGAAAAAAGATATCCTAATAGTAGGTCTTAGTGAAAAACATTGTACATCTGGGCCAGAAACATTTGGTTCAAAAGTAACCCCCTGTGAATGACAGTTCTACATTACCAAACACAGACCTAGGACCAGTGCTTCAAAAAAGGGGAAGATTTCTTGTTTTTTGTAAAATTATCCAAAGCTCCACAGTAGAAAGAGTTGGCTGATTTTAAGGCTCAGTTATGTTCCATCTAAGTTTCTGCAGAGGATTCACTAGAATAGAAAATAAACCTCCAAGTAACGTAGGAGCTATATATACAGTCACAAATGCACACAGATATTAGTTGTGTATATACCTAGTTATAAATATATAGTTGAAAGTTATACTGTTTATCATTCAAGAAATAACAAATGTGTTTAGAAGTGGTAGAAAACTCTCTGCAATTCCTAAACACAAATAAAACAATAAAATATTTTGCATTAAGATTAAAATCAATGTCCTTAAAAGGCTTAAATTCTTCCAAGAGCCACAAAATCCACTTCGCTAAATGACTGCTTCAAAAGTCTTATTGAAAGAGTTTTTATCCATTAAAATGTAATGATTTCAGGATAAGTAAACTTCAGTTATTAAATCCATATGAAAACAAAAGCAATTCAAACAAGGAGATGCAAAGTAATTATATTACATATTGTCCCAAAAACTGTGAGTAGAAAATTCATACACAAATATACAGAGAACACAGATATGAATATGCACATTTTGGTAAGTATTTAGTCTGATTTTCTGAAAAGAGTGAATTCTTTCTGAAAAAAATTAGAAAAGGAAGAAAGCACTGCTTGTTACCACTATTTTTGTCCATTTCTTCAGAAAGAACAGTTGACAGAATTTAACCTTGAGACACCTTTTGTCATGATATTACTGAGATTCCTAGATACTTTGTACTTGTTTTTCACAATTGCTTGTCTTGCAATTGATGTATTTCTACTTCAAAATAATATTCAGGCTGAAATTTAAATACTTTGAAGTATTTCCTTTTAAATGCTTATCAATTGTACGACTTAAGAGAACTCTCCCAAAGAACAGAACTGTGATGTCTATGACCAAACTGAAACATATCTTTTCTCGTGGTTCATCTTTTCAAGATGAAAATGATGTTATCTAGGCAAAATGATCATCTGAAGGAGAAAAACCAAACAAGATACCTAGAGTAGAGTCAGTTGTAGAAATTCCATTCAGACACAACATGGTGTTTCAGGATGTAGTTAGGTACAAAATAGCATTTACATCATCCCAGTAGTGTTGGAAGAAACAACACATAGAAGAGTCTACTTAATTCTAGAATATTTTCACTACAGAAATTGTCACTGCTTATTCAGCAATTTTATTTTTCTTTATTCCATTTCTATTTCTATAAAAACAGACAAAGAGTCTGGGGAACTACATGGAGAAAAGAGCATTTCAAACTGGGAAAGGATAAGATCTATTGGGTTCTGATTTTAACAGTGGAAGAACTATGTTCAGACCACATAAAAATCATATTAAAATATTAACTAAGAACACAACTGAACTAGTTGGGTCAGTGTTACATCCATATCCCTACTTCACAACCTACCCTTTCATATATTATCCTTTACTAGATTCAAAGCCAAAGAAATTAACTTGAGAAAGTACTAAAACTCAATGAAACACCTTAAAAAAAAAGGCCCCAAATATCAACAGCAGGGTAGAAATAAATAATATGCTTTAAAGCAGGGCCCTTAAAATAGGAAAGGACTTACCGCTGACATTCTCCAGCGTGCAGAATTAAATCTTCGTTGTTCCTAGCACTGATGGTCAGCTCGTGCTCTGTGGAATTGAAGACATCAAGAAGTAGATGACACTGCCGGGTGCTGTTCGGGCAGGGGAAAAAAGGATACCACAATGTCAGTAAAACACCACAGAACAATCATACATACATCTGAAAAAACATTTACACATAAATATTTATGCTTGCATAGAAAAACACATACATTCAAGAGATAGTAGATGCCTTATATTTATATCAATATCTTACTCTTTTAGTACAAATACCTTTTTTAAAAAACTAAAACCTGACAGAAGCATATATTCAATTAGAGTTCCATGACAACTATGACCCCAATAATATTAAGTCCTATAGCATTTGATCATCTGCATATATTCTTACTCTGTTGTTTTAAGATTCAATTCTGTGGGAAAAAGCCACACGTTTTATTCAGTTCTTTCAGCATTCACACAAGACAGGTTTTCTTACTTCATACTACCTTGACATTTATCTTTTTAAGCAGCAAAACTTTAAATCCTTGCCCAGTTTGTAAGGGAGCAGTTCCACGCATAATAGAATCATGAAATGGTTTGGGTTGGAAGGGACCTTTAAAGATCACCTACTTCCAACCCCCTGCTGTAGGCAGGGACACCTCCCCCTAGACCAGGTTGCTCAAAGCTCCATCCAGCCTGGCCTTCAATGCTTCCAGGGAGGGAACATTTAAAACCTGTCTGGGTAACCTGTTCCACTGTCTCACCATCTTCACACTACGGAATTTCTTCCTGCTATCTAGTCTAAATCTTCCTCCGGTTTAAACGCATTTTCCCTTGTTGTGTCACTACCTGCCCTTATAAAAAGTTCCTCCCCAGCTTTCCTATTGCCCCCCTTCAGGTACTGGAAGGCCACTATAGGTTCTCCCTGGAGTCTTCTCTTCTTCAGGCTGAAGAGCCTCAATTTTCTCATCCTGTTCTTGTAGGGAAGGTGCTCCAACCCTCAGATCACCTTCATGGCCTCCTCTGGCCTTACTCTGCTCATAGGCTGGAGAATGTTGGCTTTCTGCATTATGCCAACTACTCCAGGAGAGACAACTTTGTCCCTTCTTACAGAAAGGATCACACAGACAGGACTAACAGAAGGTCTTATATTAACCAGCTACTGTCTTTCAAATCCAAACTTCCCTAGATGCATTCATTGGAAATATACAGTGTTTTCGGTTATATTTGGAAATAATATTGACAGAGCTACAGAAAAGAAACTTTACTGTAGATTTTTAGTCTTATTTCTAAACTTCTCTTCTTTGTGAAATAATGTACAAACAGGAACATTGAATGAAGATTGTAATGTAATACAAATGAAGCAAAAAATCAGAAAGAATCGGATAGAAAATGCCAAATGCAATCAGATAGCTATGATAATGCTTTATCAGTCCAGTCTGAAATTCAAAACTTCCTCAGAAGCTACTTAATCGAGGAAAATATCCCAGCCATAAGCATCACTATAATTTATCTTTAACTATAAATGACTTCAACGTTTAAATGTATTTATAACAACATTAGATGACTTGTCATTGGGAATTACAGAATAAAGTAGTGTAGCTATTGTACAGAGATTACAGATCATTACAACCCATGTAATTGCTGGCACAGACACTAAGTAGGGAAAAGCAACTTGTGTTGGATGTCAGAAATAAAACTCATTAGCAGCTTTAACTTATCATAGAACCAGAGAAACACAGAATGGCTCGGGTTGGAAGGGACCTCAACGATCACCTAGCTCCAACTCCATGCCATGGGCAGGGTTGTCAGCCAGCAGGTCAGGCTGCCCAGGGCACCATGCAACCTGGCCTTGAACGCCTCCAGGGATGGGGCATCCACAGCTACTCTGAGAAACTTGAGAGGGAGCTCACATGAAATCAGAAGTTCCCCAGAAGGGAAGAAAGAGAAACAAAGTGGTAAGATAAGGGTTGTCAGAGCAGTCTTTCAAGTAACACACATTCAAACTCTGTAAGATACAGTTGAGAGCCTCAGGTAACCAAGTACACTTCTCCTACTGCGTAAGAATTTCAATTCAACTCCAGTCATTCCAGAGAGAATTAAGCTCTAACAATGCAAGAGTATAAGAGCTGCTCTTCCACTTATGAAAAAGCTCCGCTGGTGTGTAATGCCATTCTTTGCTGAGTATCAAGAGAGAGTATTTCCAGGGCGCATACAGGAGGAACCGCACTGATGCCATGCAGAACCCTGAGATGGGACATTCTTACAAGTATGGGATTCAGCCCCAAGTGACAGCAACACCACACGCAACCAGGCACTGAGCTACAAGCGAGCACTGCCTGAGGACAGCACCATGCCTCTAAGGAAAAGCAGAAAGGAAACGGGGGGTGGGAAGAGTAGAGGTGCTTTTTGGTATTTTTCAGGGTTTTTGCTCTTTTCGGGTAAAATTCCAGTGAATACTGAATATAGATAATGCACAAAGGTACCTGAGTGCCTGAAGCAAACATGTCAAAACTCATGAATTTTGAACAAATAAGGAGTCACAGATTCTAGCAGAAGCTCCCTGCCTATACAGCTCACATAAAAGGAACGACTGCGAGAGGCAGTAGCTAACCTGGTATCAGCAAGGAATGAGAAAGCAAGCCAGGCTTCCATCTCACTGCTGGCAGTGGGACGAGCCCTGCAAAGCCACAGAAAGCTTCTGTCTCTCCAGCAGATGCTAAGACATGATTTGCAAGAGAGATTTCTTTGCTTATAAAATTCGACATGGAAGCAATTTTTTACTTATCCCACAGAAAGAAACAAACAGTCGTTTGAAATAACATTCATACAAGCTTTGTACAATAGTATTTGACGGCAGAATCAAAGTTTTGTAAATAAAACAACTGATGTTATAAATATAAGGGATCTTTACAAGCAGCAGACCTTCAGAACTGAACACCGTCACTAATTCTAACAATTCCTGAATAAAAACTCTTGGATTATACAGTGGAAATTATTTGTCACGACGCTTTGCTCACCCTTTACAAGCACCACAAAAAATAGGCCTACAGGGAAAATATTTTTTCCTTGTCACTTTTGAGCAAAATAAGGAAATCTTCAGTAAAAAGTAAAAGAGCTAGAGAACCATTACAGTACTTGAAAAATAGTAAGATACAGGTATAAAATGATTGCAGACAACATGAAGGCAGTAGGAAAATACTACACCACAATTCAGGGTAATTACATATCAGCATCAAACCAACTATTAGAGCAATAAAAAACAAACAATTTCAGGTTACAAAAATATATGGCCTGAAACAAGGTTTGAATACTGGAAATAAGACAAAATATAAACTCTGGTAAATTATATGTAATACTACAATAAAAGGGGAAGAAAAGAAAGCCTGCAAGTTGTTAAAGAGCAATTTACTTAAGATCTGGAAAGTAGAAAAAACTTTCTTTTTTCTCTTTATTTTCTGCCATGTCACAAGCAGGAGGACTGTGTAGAACTGATGAAACTGAGCTACAAGCAGGTCAAAAATGAAAGTTCCAGGAAAACAAAGAATTAGTAAGAAAGCCTAATTCCCTCTTCACATCAATTTTCACTACAGATAAACTTACAGAAGACCTTTCTTTGAAAGACAGGAAGGAAATAACCTACTTCAGTGTCAGTCAATGATATTTTAGAAGTAAATCATATTCACACAAGGGTGATAAAGGAACTCCAGCATGAATTTGCGGAACACAGCACACAGTTTAATCCAGTAATCTGTTGTTTAAACTAAGCTCTGTACCAGAAAAATTTCAAATGTCATATTGTTTTAAGGATTTCAAGGCAATTGAGAAAAATCTGAGACCATCAGCCATTGCCTCCACGTGAGGTAAATGAGTTTTCTTTGAGAAGTGTGTAAGCTTATTTAAAAAAAGAATTGAACACTCATTCTAATAAATAGATCCGAAGATGATTTTACTACAGACCATAGCAGTCTACCAAAATTTTTGGCTGAAGAAAAGCAGTCATAAGCCTGTGTTTCTAGGAACTGGGAAGGACTATCCAACGTTTGCTCAATATCATCTTATTTTACTGAATTACCCCAATTTCTTCACCTTTTAACAAACTATGTACCACCAGGTAATATTTTACACTAAATATTTAGTGAACTAGGAAGGGCTGTACAGGGTAAGCCACCAGGAGAAATTAGCCAAATTTTACCTAGAGTGATCATATAAACTTCATTTTCCTGGGAAACTGTACTTAAAACTATCCAGCAAAACACATCAGAAATTGGAAACAGATTTCTTTTGTGAACAGAATGATGTACACATATTGCACAGTATTAAGAGATCAGTTTAAACAGAGATGGATGTATACAAACTCTGGGTTAAGTTCTAGAAAGGATTTTACTTTGATTCCCATCTTGCTGTTCTGAACCAAGCAGTTTCAAAGCCTAAGTGGAAAAATGCTAAAAATCACATTCTGCAAACAACTTCCCTTTCAGTTATCTTCCTTGTTTGTCTCCCGTGTTTCCTTTAGAAGAATCTACCGTGCATTTCACGCGCAAGGCTGCATTTTACAAGTACCATGGAAGGCTGTATGTCAGGAGGCAGTGCAGGCAAAAGCTAGAATTAGAAAGATGTTCTCAGTTGGATGAATTATACTCGAAAGGTCTCAGAATAACGTGCACAATTAAGTCAGTACTTACTTCAAACTCTAAAAGATAAGATTTATTTATTTTTAATTCTACTGTGTCTTGGAGATTTATTGCATAAATTAATTTATATTATCTTCCTTTATAGAACCCGGGACGTAAGACAAAGAGAAGCTGGTGACATGATGAATCAAACCATGTATTAAAAGCCTTACAATGTTAGGATTACAGAAATAGTCACAAAAGTGGGGCCATGGGAACTCAGACAAGAGGCAATTACACTGTGATCTAGAAATTTCTTTCAGGGGTATTGCAATTACTATTCCGACCTACTCTGAAATGACATCAGAGGATATACTTCAGTAACATTTAACACAATATTACAAACCAGATGCAGCTATCATGCTCTAATGACAGCTCACTGCAGTGAATAATCTTATTGCCATTCTGTTTCTAGCTTTGTTCTAAAGTCAGTTCAAACAAGAAACACTCAGAGGGGTTTTGGCAAGTTATCAGCATCCTGACTCAGCTTAGTTTGCCATCAACTGAAATGAAAGAGTGTTTTCACACCCAGAATTTTTGTTTCTTTCATGCCTTCTTTTTAAATGGTCATACCCAATATCCCTGATCAAAACAATGTCAGAGAGAGAAGAGAAGCTTTTGGAAATGACAACAGGCAAACGCAGGCTGGAATTCAACCCAGCTCCCTCAGATCCACCAACAAGCACAGTTTCTTCATATAACACAGCAAAACAATGATTTAGAATATAAATTCTAGATCCTATAAATAAATCTTTCCACCTTAGATTATTAACTCAGAAATTCACATATCTTACTATTAAAAGGGATTTTGGCTCCCCAGGGAGGTGGTTGAGTCACCATCCCTGGACGTGTTTAAAAACCACTTGGATGTGGTGCTCAGGGACCTGGTTTAGCAGAGGGATGTTAGTTAAGGTAGGATGGTTAGGTTGTGGTTGGACTCGATGATCTTTAAGGTCTTTTCCAACCTGAGCAATTCTATGATTCTATGAATTGTCCTCATCCGACTTTTCCTAGTTGTAAACCTTCTCATTTATGCTAAATATTCCCAGCACATCTATAAATACTTGTAGATTTATGTTCTCACACCTTCATTTGCCAAACTCTACATATTTAACATTTTGATCTCAAAAATCAGTGCTCCCAATCTGTAAGCTACTATCTGCTGCACTTCCATGAACTCACTGCAACATGTATAATTAGCAGAGTTTAGGGTTAGCAAGATGATCTAACCACTGGACCTAAACATCTATGTGTCATGGGTTCTTACTCATTAAAATATATCATCAGCTCAATTGTGTGAATTTAAATAAAGAATGTAGTCTAGAAAGACATCCAGTCTCGAGAATACAAAAGAAAAATTTACTAAACCCACTCCTTGACAGTCTTTATAAATGGTTAATCAGTCTCACCAATTGAATTAGCATGGTTTCTTTTTCAGCTGTTTTGGTTTTTAATATAAGAGTGAATTGAACACTGTGGAGATACCAAGTCATTTTAAACAGGCTATAGCTTGGCCTTCTTCACAACAAACTACAACGACTGATCTTCAGGTGGCCAACTGAAAGATGCTGGCCTTCCCTTTAAAAATCTACAGCATTTGAGGAGCGAAATGTTGAAAACGGTAAGGTCAGAAATTGCAGCCCATCAGCAGGTAGTTGACTCTCATTCTAAATGTATTAATGTATTAAGTAAGAACACTTACTTAAAAATTCAGTTCCAAAAGTGCAAGAATTGTTTCAAAAAATACTGAATAGCTTTTCTACTGTGTAACCAAAACATTTGTTAGAACATGGGAAGAAACATGCTATTTACTCTTCTGTCATTGGTGAGTGATAAGCAGAATCTCTAACCCAAACCTGGCTCCTGCACGGTGCAAACTGCAATTTATTGTACCAAAAACGTGGGCAATCATGGAAACGAGAACTGAAATTTTGAAAATCATATCTGGTTTTGTTAAGGTCCAAACTTCTGCCCATCCAACAGAGGATCTCCTGAGAACTCTCCACACAAACAAGATCATTCTTTTTCTGTAGTAAGTGAAGCCCACCTTGGAAAAATTGTATACTGATGATCCAAACACTGATAGGTCTTAGAGTAGGAGCACACTGCAGGCATTATTACGGATTGATGCCTTGTTAGCAGTACTACATCACTGCATTAAATGAAATACATTAATGCTACGAAGGGAAATGAACCTACAGTTACATGAAATGGCACTTCTTGAACTTCACAGTGTCAGACCTGCAGTGTCACCTTTTTTCTGTTTCAATCTGACTCAACTACAAGGACAGAGTCTCAGCCAAGAAAGACATGCAGCTGAAGCTGTAAGGCAGTGTTAAGATCAGAAGAAAACTTGGCTGCCTTAAGAAAATTAAAAAATTTACTTTGCTCATCATCTTGAATTTGTAGAATGGAAGGGAAAGACCAAGCCTTACCCAAAAAGAAATGCAGTATCCTGGTTTCACTATGGATGGACTTGATCTACAAATCCACACTTTCTAGCCTTTGGAGATGGTTCTCATTTACTTTTGTGTAGATGGCATAATGGCAAGGGATTAAAAGAATAGAAGTACCCTACATTGCACACAGAGCCTATCTTATTACAATTTTGATTAGTAATCACAGGATAATGATTTCCTTTCAAAGACAAATAAGCAAATCAAGGATTACAGTGACACGACCAGAGGCAAACAACTTCCAAGCATGAGTCTTTTCCATCAGTACTCTAGGCAGCTCAGTGAGCATACAATGATACCCAGTGAAACTCCTTGGAGCAGAGTACGGCTGCTAACTGACAGAACATCACCTCTTCTGACAGGAGGGCTGGTATCTGAATCAATATTAGGCAACAGATTGCACACTGTAGCACAGCGAGGGCTGCATCAAGCCAAGGTGCCCCTACTGACCAACAAAGATAAAAGGTTAAAAGGATCTCTTGTCAGGATGGAACGCATCTTAACACACAGTGAAATCGCAGCTAATGAAACTTCTATCCATAAATCACAAGCCTGTGCATGAGTGCATAATTATGGCTAGATATGTAGACAAACAACAACAAAGCAAAATCAACCCACACTCTCACAGAAGGAGAAAAAAAAAACAAAAACAAAAAAAACCAGCAATTTCATTGTTATCTCTCATGTATGCCTGATCAAATAGAAGAAATACCACCTATGTCTGGAAAGTTTTTACATAAACCATAATCTTTATGTTACATGGGCGGGGGGAGTGATTTCATTAACAATTTCCCAGGTTTTGTTTGTTTGTTTGTTTTATTTTCCAGTAGAGACCTAAGGGAAGAATCAATGTTTAGAGTTTTATATTTCACTCTGATTTTAAGCCCAGCAGCTATTAAGCTACTGTTTCTTACTTTTATTGAGGTAAAATGTTTTGGCTTTTTTTAATAAAAAAAAAAGCACCCAGAAAATGAAAACAATGTTAGCTTTCATTCTGAAATGACAGCTGAGAAGGTAAGTTACAAAACACAGCCTCACATAATGACTAAACAAAAAGAAGTCCAGTGCCTAGAATAGAATTTAAGCAATGCAATCTCAGCTGCAAACTCGATGGGAAACCTGAGTCAAGTTTTTAAAAGAGCAAGCAAAAGTACAAAATTTGATTTTCACTGGGCCTCAGATATTGGCAGAGATGATCAAAAATCAAGACACAAACGTTCTTTCATTTAATGACAGATATTTATCCTCAGTAGTTTGGAAGACGACGTTACTTTTACTTTTATTAAAACAACACTGAATTATACATGACTGTTGATGAGGGATTACCATTGGGAAGCACAAGAGTAAACGAAAAGTGTTACTACTCACTAAAACTAAAACTTGGAACAAGGAGAGCCAGGTAATAAGCACTTAAAATGCTTCATGACTGAGCAATGTACACCCATGTAACATAACAGATTTGCACAGCCATTGGACAAGTCCTGCAACACAACACTGCTGAAAGAAATTTTAACGTTTGTCCCCAGAACAGTTTAACACTTAGGATTTCAAAATAAAATCAGTAATATGTTTAACCTCCCCTCCAATCAGCAAGCCACTTTCCATTGACCTAAACACTGATCTGTGTGAGGAACAGGCGAAGAATGAAGCAAATGCATACAATACGAGCTGCAGAAAATTCAGCTCAGTTACTTTTCTTAAGGTTTCATTGCTTTTGTTCACAGGATCAAAAGAAACATTTTGTGCTCTGCGAGCTGTGGTGGGGTTCATCCATCCTTGGACATTTCTGCAATAGTACCATAGCGGTGACTCATTTTTTCCCTTTGAAAAATGAAGTATGGCACCAACATCACATAGGCTAGTAGGCCTTTCCACTCTACTTCTGGGTTTTCTTTATTACCTTTTTGCTGATAAAAGTCTTAGGAACAATATGAATCTTTTGATCTATTAAGTTCACTTTCAACTCTCTAAGCAGTGTTACACAAATGCACTAAAATAATTTCAAACTTAAAAGAAAAGCTTGCTCCCACAATGCATGCTGGCACACTTTCCAATAATCCTGCTACTTTGGAGGAATAGAGGAGGATTTCCAAAATAAGCAGAACTACAGAATATTCTAGTTTGTAAGGGCTGAACAGGGATCATGTAGGCCAACTCCTGGCTACAAACAGGACCACCCCAAATCCAAGACACATCTCAGAGCACTGCCCAAACACTCCTTGAACTCCAGCAGCTTAGGGCCACGACCACTGCCATGGGCTGCCATGACCACTGCCATGGGCTGCCATGACCACTGCCATGGGCTGCCATGACCACTGCCATGGGCTGCCATGACCACTGCCATGGGCTGCCATGACCACTGCCTTGGGCTGCCATGACCACTGCCATGGGCTGCCATGACCACTGCCCATTGCTTCATTCCATTTCTATCCACTTTGTAACAACTGTATAAAAAACATTTCCTACTTTGTATTTGTACCTCAGAAGTAATTACGCACTGAAAGCAAAGCCACCTTCAGTCTCTCTTTCCAACAAAGCCAAGCATGGTTACTCACTTTTTGGTGAGAGATATTCAACGGCCACCTCTGGAACTTCCAGGTATTTAATGTATCCCAAATATTTAAACATGTTAGAGTATTTAATGACTGGTATAGGTGAATTTACACGTGAACATGTAATTAATTGATTAAGAATCAGTAAAATCATTACATTACAGAATAGATTCTTGTAAAAACTGCTTTCCTTAAGCAGAATAAAAAGCAGTAATTAGTAAAAATATACAGAATATGAAATGTACATTTAGTAGCAAATAAAGACAATTTACAGCAAATAATTACTTACTACAACTGATTGCACTCAGATTTTGATAAGTCAAATTTTAATAATTATGGCATTTGACAACCATCAGGTGCTGCTCTGATTTTTGAAACTCACTGGCACACGGGAAACCATTCTGTCACTAATGACAGCACTGAAGGAGAGAATGTTTACAATTTATTCCTTATATTCAAAGACAATCATCAACGCATACATTTTTGGTAAGACTATGCTAGGTAAACACAAAACAGTGTAATGAAGAATATATCACAACAGTGAAGAGATACAGAAAGAAGTATTATAATAAGCAGGACATACTCAGGGGAACGGCTGTTCATGAGGGTGGACAGTGACAGGACAAGGGGGAATGGTTTTAAACTGAGACAGGGGAGGTTTAGGTTAGATATTAGGAGGAAGTTTTTCACTCAGAGGGCGGTGACACACTGGAACAGGTTGCCTGCTGTGGATGTGGAAGGAGGCTGTGGATGCCCCATCCCTGCAGGCATTCAAGGCCAGGCTGGATGTGGCTCTGGGCAGCCTGGTCTGGTGGTTGGTGACCCTGCACATAGCAGGGGAGTTGAAACTCGATGATCACTGTGGTACTTTTCAACCCAGGCCATTCTATGATTCTCTGATTAGAATAAACTAATAATAAACCTTACTGAAATAACATTTGAAACTCAGAAATTTTGCAGTGAACATGGATTGCTTTAATCATAGTCTGCAATTAATTAAGGTTAAATTCCTAAAGTGGAAGTATTTTGAAAACTAGTTCATAGAATTCTTTGCTTGTGACTACTGAAAGTTTTCAGAATGCTTTTTAGTTTACAGTCAATATTAACAATGAGTCACAAGTACAGGTATCAAAATAAGGTTCACCTGGTTGCTGGAAGGGTGCTGACACGTGTAAAGAAAACAGAAGGCTCTACTTCTACGTGAAGACCCAGTGAAAGGTTCCGGTAATATCCTTCAATGTGTCCTGGTCCACCAGAGTATTTAAAATTCAGGATGGCTTCCAGTGTCTGGAGAAATAGAAGTAAATTACTTAGTAGTAATTAGTATATGTCATTACTGTGCATTTCAAAAGTACAATTAAAATCACAGAAATGATAGCAACGTTTTTATGCCATCAAGAACTTGAATTTGCCTTCCTAACACACCTATTCTGTTACCTTTAGAAAAAAAAGGGAATCAAATGACTGCATCCCTAAGTTGCTTTTCTTCCTTAACCCTTTATAAAAAAAACTTAGTAGAGAACAAAGTCAGATGGACATAATTCCTCATTTGACATTTAACACAGAGAAAATGAAGAGCTTATTTTTGCTTAGAAGAGTTCATAGATGTTTAAATGATAAGCTCTTCCACTCTTTTAATAATATTCATCACTACATTACCTTTGTAATTAAATGAGAAAGAATTTTTGACTTCAGACTGACATTGAACAACAACAGAAAAGTAGAAATATCTGGTCTCCATATTGTAAGCATATACTCATCTCCTTTAACTAGCAGACAACAACAGTATGGACCAAATACAGTATATTAACTTTGCTTTATCTTGATATTCACTTCACAGAACGTGACTGGTTAGCAAATACTAAGAATAACGATCATTATCATTAGCCTTACAGACTCTTTACTCCCATTAGTTCTGAGACTTTATTTCTTTGTTGGAACTTTCGGACTTTGTCTTTTCACTTAATAAACAGCCTGTGTGAAGCTTCTCAGCATAAGTCTCCTTGTCATCTTCAAAGCTCAAGCTCAGAACAAACCTTTGGTTCACCCAGAGCGACTATATGCCACCTCTTCTTCTGTTACACTCCTGAAGCATAATTTGCATGAAGCATGGCAAAAATTTGGGAAGTCTCATTGGATTCTTTCCCTGCTCTTATTATAGTCCGCAGGCATCTGCTATTGCCAATCTCAGAGCAATGATACAGACACTACTCTGGCATGGACATTAACAGGTTAAGCTGAAGTCTATGCCGACAATTACAACAGTTTTAAAAAGCATTTAGAAATGCTGTCTGTCTTTTTACTCACTCAGTAACTTTTAGTTTATTCTATAAAGAATTAAAACACTTTCCCTCAAAAAATAAATGTACAAAAAAAAAAAAAAAAGAAAGAAAAAGAAAAAAGAAAAAAGAAAAAAGGAAAGAAAATCCACAATCTCCAAGGCAACACCTTATTCTCAAAAAAATACATATTGTTTTTTCATAAGCTCTAAGGAACAATTTAGGAATTTAATGACTTGGAAAAAACGTATGCCATTTTGTCTCTAAATGTTGTTGAAAGAACAAAAACACTGAAAATCTATTCCTTAAAATAACTGCAATCCAGTGATTTAAAGAATGTCAAAGGTACAAAACCAACAGTTTAGTGGCAAGTGCACACTTAAACATAGTGTACATTTCCAGATTGCTTTTCAGCAAGGGGAAGTAACTCCATTTTTTAATTTGCTTTCATTAAGATTCATAAGAGTCACCCTAAAATACAAACAAAACTATCCACTGGCTACTTTAGACAAAGCTGTCTACTCTGTTTATGTCAATTCCTAATTTGTAGTTAATTAACTCAAGTTTAATTTATGTCAGGAGAGCTAATTGATATTAAAAACAAAAGTAAAAATGCCCAAACCCATTCAGAACATGCTTCATTCTAATTAACCATCTGGATTACTTAATAAAACTTAGACTCTGCAAGTACAGGTATCTGTTGTACAGGGATGTGCTGAAGAATGCAATTCAATTCTCACTGGATTTTCTGTGAAATCTCCAAGTATGTAAGCTCCATACAAGTGCTGTAATATTCAAAGCTCCTTGCATTGTAAAGCTACTGAGGTGTTATTCCGTGGTTCCATCCTTCATAAAATCATGGCGTAAGACTGCTCAATAAAGCCCAGTCCCAAAGAACTACAAGTAAATATTGGTACATGTTTGAAAGGTCATGGAGCACTGTCACTGCCCATGCAAAATCCATCCTAACATCCAACACTAAACGAAAACACTCAAAAAAAGGCTGCAGTATACCACCACTGATAAACAAGAACAAGCAAAGGCATCATCAAAATCTTGGTCTCTCCTGAAGAGAAAACATTGTCAAATAAACTGGCTTATAACCCTAAATATGCCTCATGTCCCATATGAGAGAACAGCAAAAGACTTAACGGTCTTCTTTCCACTCCAAATATAAAAACCTAATTGGTGGCAAACAGATTTTAAATGCAAGAACTTCAGAGCACCTAACCCTGCACTCTCACCGGCTGTGATAATGGAGCAGGGTTCCTATGAATATACATATACACAAAGGTACAGCTCCAGACAGAATATATACTGGGAGTGTATATGTATGTGCAGAGGAAGGGCATGACTGAGGAAAACATTTTTTCCAGTGTCTTAAGGCAATCAGAGAAAGCTTTATTGCTTACAATTTATACAATACGAACAAGACATGGGAAAAAGGAAATTCAAATCTCCTTCAAAATTTCTATGCACACAGCTTGGGAAGGACTCCACACCCAATATCTAAGATTGATTTTCTATCACCGCGACAGAACAAAAATCCTACGCTTTCATAAGCTTACATAGTTCCATCTTAAAAACAATTTACCTTTCTCTCCCACAGCCCCTCCTGAGAAGAACGAGCCAAATGCTACAATCCCAGACTTAAATATCCTTCTCTGCTTAGTCCGGATGTCTTGCAGAACCCACACAGACAGCAGACAGTGCCAGGGCACACTGCTGACAAAGATTCAACTTGCCATCAAGCAGAATCCCCAGATGCCTTTCCACAGGAGAAAGCCTCCATCCTCCAGCCTCTCATCCTAGTTTGTACATACAGCCAGGCTTGTCCCATCCCAGGTACAGGTTCATATACTTGTTCTTGTGAAACTTCACGCAGTTGGTGACTGCCCAGCACTCCAGTTTGTCAAGACCTTTCTTTGTGGCCTCTCTACTCTGAAATGAGTCAACAGCTCCTCCCAATGTAGTGTCATCCACAAACTTATATAGTATACCTTCAAGTCCTGTTTCAGTGTTTTACATAATTACATTATAAAGTCATCCTTTCAAACAAAGGCTCACATACACTGCATTTTCTAAATTCCCCTGGAATAGAAAAAATGACATGATGCAGATCTTAGCATTTAATAGAAGATGAAATGTCAGTACTTAGCTACAGACAGTTTGCTCCTGAGACTCTGCAGATACTGCCTGCAGTAATCGTGAAGAAATATCAGAATGTAACATCATAGGCTCCCCATTAAGACTTTTAAAAGGCAGCATGAGAAGACTAAAAATATTTAAACTCAGAATGCAATGTTCTTTCCATTTTAGTTCCTGAACTGATTATAGAAAACAACTCTTAGTAACGAGCATAATTTCTCACGGGATTAGGGCTTGACATTTGAAAAGTAACTTATTCTAGGTGTGTAATCTTCAAATATAGCTTCTTTTTTAAATCAAAATACATGCTTGACGGTAAACACATTTTCATCCCAACTCCCATCCTGCCCCTGGTCTGCTGCTTCTCATCCAAATTAACACATGCATTAGTAGGACCTGCTCCAGAAGGAGAGCATGCGTGCATGAGTGCTTCGCCACTCTTTGTCACGTCCATCCCCTTCTCTCAGCTTTTTGGATGCCTTTTGTTTTCTTTTTGCTAGTTGTTGCTTATTTTTTCTTAGGCAGACTATTAATTCCTGAAAACAAAAATTTCAGCTGCTTAAGAATTTTTTGTGTATAATTAGATTTACTGGCAGCAGCAAAGAGAAAGCAAGTTTCTCCAATTAATGATATCTTTTCAATAGAAGCAGATAAACCTGCAATAAATAAGCGGTAAATAAACAAGCAAAGACCTGGCCAGTGTGATTAGAGGCATTCCATGTCCCCGACTCCAGGCATGAAGAGTTGTGTCCAAGGTTAGACCTGGTCTGATGAAAAAATTCAGTCCCGGAACCCTCAAGTAAGATCACATCCAGGAAGTATATACTTCTGTCTGTGTATTGATTTGGTTAGTGAAATTAATTTAAATTAGCACTTTGAGTTTTAATTTGCAACAATCTAAGAAAAGACAAATATTTGTCTTCAATAAAAGATGGTTGAATATTGTATTTGAACTGCCATTCCATGTATCTGTTCGTTAGAATGTGTCCTTGGTCCGCTGTTTCGCATGATCACAGAATCACAGAATCACCCGGGTTGGAAGGGACCCCAAGGATCATGTAGTTCCAACCCCCTGCCTAGCAGGGCCACCAAACATACACATTCAGATCAGGTTGCCCAGGACCCCGTCCAACCTGGCCTTAAACACATCCAAGGATGGGGCATCCACAGCCTCCCTGGGCAGCCCGTTCCAGGGCCTAACCACTCTCCTTGTAAAGAACTCCCCCCTAACATCCAACCTAAATCTTCCCTCCTTCAACTTAAAACCATTTCCCCTAGTCCTGCTGTTGTCAGCCCTTTTGAAGAGTTTACTCCCCTCCTGGGTGTAGGTTCCCTTCAGGTATTGATAGGCTGCAATGAGGTCACCCCGCAGCCTTCTCTTCTCCAGGCTGAACAAGCCCAACTCCCTCAGCCTGTCCTCATAGGGGAGGTGCTCCAGCCCCCTGATCATCTTAGTCGCCCTCCTCTGGACCCTTTCCAAAATCTCAATATCTTTCTTGTACTGAGGGCTCCACACCTGGACACAGTACTCCAGATGGGGCCTCACAAGAGCCGAGTAGAGAGGGACAATCACCTCCCTGTCCCTGCTGGCCACCCCTCTCCTGATGGAGCCCAGGAGATAAGCTGACAAAGGGTAAAGAAGATATAAAAGTCAGGCTTAACAGAGGTATTGGGAGAAATAACAGTTGACCTTGCATGGTATTTCCGTGAAGAAATATACACTGTTCCCTCAACCACTCAGATCTCCCTCTACTTGAAATACCTGCATTGAAAGGAAAGCTAGAAGTGCAGTGTGTGGAGAGCACTAAGTTTTTTCCTCAAAACCTTTATCTCAAGCTGAGTACTATTCCAAAACCAAACATAATTTAGTTGTTCTCAGTGCCTTTAGGAAATAAGGCCAGCATCATATGCAATTCTGAGGCTACACGAAAGGTCAAGGACACAAACTGAAGATCATTAGTGGAATATATTAGCAAACACACAAAATTTTTCTACCTGTGGAATATACTATAAAAACTACATTCTATCACAAATTGAGTGGCCAAATTAAAGTAACCAATGCAATGACTGAACAGTGATGTCATGGAGCTCTGAAGAAATAATTCTGTCTTTCTTTCTGGATGTTTTTCAGTTTTTTCTAGATGATAGAAATTTTTTTTTTTTTTTTTTTTTTTTTTAAGCTAAAGAACAAAAATTCTTGATCTTTTTTGGAGAAATCAGAGAGTCATGAAAAAATAGAAATTACTTCTTACTCATTTTTCTGAATGTAAACCATGAAAGCAAGTCTGAATCTACTGGAATACTTAAACGGTCAGAATTCCTAACGTTCCCCAGAAAGGAAAAAATGGCCCTCCCAACAAATGATGCTCTTTAAAGCATCAAAGAGGATAATTCATAGCCAGATCCCCACTACCTTATAAAAAGGATGTGCATATGTAATCATCTTGTACTGCATACGTAATCATCCTGTATGACAGAACAGCAGGAAGCATTCTCTGTATTCATTTTTTTCCATGCATTCCATTACACATATGCAGGGCAATCAGAAAAGTTAAGATAAAATTCTTAACAACTGATAAGCAATAAAATAAATTATGCCACTGAAGTAAATCAGATCTTTGCATGTATAAATGCAAACTAAGCCCAAATTGCTATTAATGTTACACTACTACGTAAGTCTGCAGGAAAATAAGTATAGTTTCATTTTGCATGTGTTAATCAGGCAAATTTATACAACGAACTTATGATCATGCTCTAGCATCGTTTTACTCAAGTACACCGACTGCATACACACTGACTTTCAGCAGCAATTTCTGCAGTGCAGCCACGCTCATGGAGCTCATCCATCTACATCTATGTCTAGTTAAGCCCCTGAACAATGAAACTGCTGCATCCCTTTGTAGAAGTGGCACAATGGCAAGCAGCTGAAGCTAAATATAGCTCCTGCAGGCATATGCCGGGAATTAAAATAGTACATTCTTCCCCTCCCCAGTCCTAAGCCAGTAAGCTTCAGCAAGGAATCTCTAGTGAATACACACAGGAGCTCAATAAATCCCCCATTAAGCTTACAAGGCATATTCTGAATCTGTGCTAGCTAAAAATAGCCATGTTTATAATGAGAATGGAGATGTGAACAGAATAATGTTAAGTTTCAAGGCAGGCATACTACAGTCATTCTGCATTAACTAGCAGGGTGAATCAAAGGTCATTCTAAGAAACAGATACGTAGAATGACAAATCAAACACGATATTTAATCATCTTTTATTGACAAGCATTCATCTCACATTTAACTGTGCTCATTCTAATCTGTTGTTCCTGCTGTACATTCACGAGTTATTTTGCGTGCATTTTTTAGCTACTACACCAGTTTTTACTTCAAAAGATCAGAGAAGGAAAGATAAGAGTTTATGGCATTATTTCTAGAGTTTAGTTCCCCTCTGGGAACATTCAGGAAATATATACTTTTTCTTGTAATATTAATCAGATAAATCTGTTCTTTCTGATTATAGGCAAATTGCATCCAATCCTCCAGGGCAGTAATATTTCAGGCAAACACTAAAGTGACTGATGTATATTTATAACTGCCTCAAAGGTTTTACCTCTGTCAACCTATATGCAAGCAAGACTGGCCACAGCTATCACAGCACCTCCTTGGTTATGATACAGATAAGAAACTAGAAATAATTTGAATTGCAGTAACTTTCATGTGGAATATTCCCATCAAGAGCTATGAGCCTGCTGATGCTAAACCAGAGAAGCTCTCAGAAAAGCATATGCTAGGAAACCAAGAACGCCTGCTTGCTATTCATGAAGGCCTAAATGGAACGGAGAGGTGAGTCATCACACACGTCCTGCAGTGACCACTCTGACACCAAATCCTGCCCCGATTCTGAGGTAGGAAGGTACAAAGGAGAGCACATGTGGGGATGGATGCTGATGAACAACTTCTCCACACATACACCCTTTGAAAGGGAAATATTTTCTATGTGAAGACCGACAACTCAGCTTGATTCTTACAGGAATGTTTGCGTAACGTCAGTTTCTGTAAAGAATCTACAGTGCACCACCAAAAGCATTTCTTCATTGAAGCCTGGACATTACATCCTGCAGCAGGGTCCCCAAAAGTAAGCAGTACTCCACTGAAAGAACATACCCACGAGAGGTGGATATAATCAACTCTAGGGTACAACAAAGACAGCAAAGAACGCGTATCCAACAGAAATACCACATGCATCATAAAAATATAAAGGAAATCCAAGATAGCTTAAAAACAGGCAGAGCCCCAGAGTGAGCATCAGCAAAAGAACAAAAACAGGGGCCTGCACAGCTGGTCCCTAATTAAGAATGACACGTTTGAGCAAAGTTGCTACTCACCCACAACAAGTTCTCTTTCACTTTACTAAGAGAGAGCAGCACTGCATTTTTAACTGCCATCCACATTTTGTTAGTGCAGACCCAGCAATGAAGTTTTAACTTTCAGTGTGCATTTTGGGCTAAGCAAATGAGAATTGTAGAAGGTTGTACAAACTGTGAGAGTTTGCAAGTGTGGGTTTCTTGCTCCAGCAAAGGGCCAATACAACAGCAAGCCTGAAAGAGGCTGCATCAACCTCAGGCCTCTGGGTAACACCAGGTAGTTACTCAAGTTAATTTTTTTTAAGCTGAATACTTCTATTCTTCCACGCCTCCTCAACACTAATCCATCTCTTCTCTGATCCTTCTATTTTCAACATGCCCTTGACTAGAAAAGAGAATTAGACTGCCTTTTTTAAGAGTGGGGTAAATTCAAAATACATTTTTTATTCTCCATTCCTTTAGGTTACTCCTTACTTTCTATTTGCCTTTTTCCACTGCTTTTACACATTAAGCTCACAATTTCACAGACAATCTGATACTTCCAAGATCTCTGTCCTGAATGGTAATGGCTAATTCAGAGCCCATCACTGTGTATTTGGAATTAAGACTTGCATTTTCTCCACGTGAATTCCTTTATAATGTCCACGTGATACAGATCTTTCCTTCAAATTTTAACAATCCATCTCTATCACAGAATAATTATATCAACGTTACAAATTGGTCTTCATACATGCTACCCCAGATATCATCATCATCCATGATGCACTCCTGAACACCCTAACACCCAGATATTCTTTATGTTCACTGAATGACAGAGGGAAAATAATGATCCCTAGACTAAACAGACTGTTTATCCTACCCTTAACAAGCTCTTGAATTGTGAGGGGACCTTTATCTCGCAGAATATTTGTTTCTCTTGAAGAACCTTTTTATTAGACTTTAAAAATCAACCTTACCAGTATCAACAATTTTCCCTTTGCTCATGGGCTCTGCTTTGAAATTCTGACAGATCTGCTAACAGAGACTGCCCTTCATAAGCTTTCATAAAAATTGTTTTAACAATATTCCAAAACTCATACCTTAATATTATTGAATCTGTTGCTACATTTTTGTCATACTATAAATACTAATGATAACACATTAAGGCACATGGAAAATAAAGACAAGCTGACTGGTGGCAACCAACATGGCTTTAGCAATGGCAAATCATTCCTGACACACCTGGCCCTTTATGTTGGAGTTACAGCATCAGTGAATAAAGGAAGAGCAAATGATGTCATGGACTTAAGCAAAGCTTTTGATGCTGTCCTGCATGACATCCTGATGGCCAAATTGAAGAAAAACTGATTTGATGGATGGACCATTCACTGGATAAGGAACTGGAGAAAGTGGCTGGATGGCTGCACTCAGAGAGTACCAGTCAACAGCTCAATGTCCAAGTGGAGACTGGAGAGACAGGTGGCACTTCTCAGGGATCAGTGCTGCGACCAGTGCTAGTTAACATCTTTGCAGGCAAAATGGATAGTGGCACTGAGTGCACCCTCAGCAGTTTGCAGGCAGCACTAAGCTAGGCAGTGCAGCTGACATTCTAGAGGGAAGGGATGCCATCCAGAGGGACCTGGACAGGCTTGAGAGGTGGGCTGATGCCAACTTCATGAAGTTCAACAAGGTCAAGTGCAAAGTCCTGCACCTGGGTCGGAGCAGTCTCAAGCACAGACACAGGTTGGGTGGAGAAAGGCTCGAGAGCAGCCCTGAAGAGAAGGATTGGGGTTGTTGGCTGATGAAAGACCTGAGCCAGTAATGTGTGCTGACAGCCCAGAAGGCCTACTGTATGCTGGGTTGCATCAAGTGTGACCAGCAGGTGGAGGAAAGCGATTCTGCCCCAGTACTGCATCCAGTTCTGGGGCCCCCAACACAGGAAGGACATGGAGCTGTTGCAGCAGGTCCAGAGGAGAGCCGTGAAGATGATCAGAGGGCTGGAACACCTCCCATACAAGGACAGGCTGAGAGAGCTGGGTCTGAAGAAGAGAAGGCTCAGGGAGACCTTACAATGGCCTTCCAGTACCTGTAGCAGGCCTACAGGAAAGCTGGGGAGGAACTTTTTATAAGGGCAGGTAGTGACAGAATGAAGGGAATTGGTTTTAAACTGGAAGATGGTAGATTTAGACTAGATATAAGAAGAAATTCTTTACTGAGGATAGTGAGACACTGGAACATCTTTACAAGAATTCTTCTGCATGTTTGCACTAAACAATCCTCAACTTTTTCAGGAATTCCTGTGATTAGGAAGGATGAACTGAATTAAATGATTGTTCAAAAGTAGGAGCAAGTAAAAAAAGAGGTTTTAAAACTGGAATCCTTGAACAACTTAATCAACAAATTTGTTTATTCAGCATAGCTCATTATCATAAAAATATGGAAGACTGGTACTTCAGATTTTTCAGCTGCTATTTGAGTTGGAAATAGAGGCTCTAGTAGCAAAATCATTTTCACAATGATTTCACAACTTATTGAGCTAAATTTACCACTGATTTAATGAGTTTTATCAGGAATGAGTATTGCAAATTCCTACTCTAGTATGGTGATAAAAACTAACAAAATGAAAAGATAATAAGATTTTTTGCCAGGCATTAAGGCATCAGAAATTAAATGTGCCACAGTTTAGCTAGAAATCAGGTCCCAGACTTGTAGAACAAGCAACAAATTCCATTCTAATACGTGTGTTTCTTTCACTGGGCACATTATTGTAAAACTAATATGCAAAGCAACCAAGCATTCACTCACATTATTAAAACATACAGTCCTCTTAACAAATGCAGTGTATGGGATCTCCTCACATATTTTTTTCTCAATATGGGGAATTGGGATTTAGCTCTTCGGTAAACACTAGAAGATAATTGCAGATATGAATCAGAAGTAGAGATGACACTAAAATTCATTTCCTCTCTTCATTGATCCCATTTTGCAGTAATTCAGACAGGTAAAATTGGTCTGGGCAGAAAAGTTCCTGTATCATTTCCTGCTGCAATTCTCACCTGCACTCCTGTAGTCTGAACATAAACTTCAAATTATGTTACAACAACAAAAGCACACAGGTTCCACAAAGGCACAAGTCTTGAAGCAGATGGGAGGCATCATAAATGCTCTCTCAAAAATACAGAATCACGGACAATTTGAATGCTGTATGTCAGACTGGTCTGCAGTTATGTCCTTCCTACTGATTTCTGAGAATGATCTTATAATTCAGTTGATGCTTGAACCACCATTCTACCACGACTGATATCTATGTATTCTTCTTCTTCACATAACTCAATTATGCTCCAAATAAGAATTTAAAAGAATTGAAGAATATCCGATGAAAACAACATTTTTAAGAAAAACAAACAAACAGGCTTCAATATAAGTGGCAGGTTTTCATTTTTCGCCCGTTCAACAAAATATTTCATCAAAAGTCACTCGGAGGTTCACTGTTATCAAGAGAATTAATCAGCTGACTCAGAACTTTTTTCCTGAAGGAACCATGACAAATCTAATTCTAGAACCTACGCTGTAAAACCATCTAAAGCTGTTATACACCAATAAATCAGAAGACTCCACTCCAGAAAGAACAGAAAATCTCCTTTCTGTGTGAAAAGGAAAAGGTCCAATTCTGATTCTTTCCCATTATGAAAGACTCATAGAAACACGTTTCCCCACCTTCCAACATTTACTCACAAATACAGAAAATTTCAGCAGAAAACTTTGTCATCTGAGCACTTCTCTCTCTGGGGATCCCCAGTGGTCAACTAAGCTAAAGAAGCTCTTAAATTTAAGTTTTCCTGAATAAATACATCCACAATAAATCTCTCTCTATACACACATTCTATAGACTACAAATACATGATAATAATGCGTGTATGTTTAAGCAATAGGTGCCTTATGTTTAAATCGCTATTTCAATTCTATTAGGCATGCTAACTTGATTTCTAATCTAAGAGGTTCACACACATTTAAAAGGATTACAGATGCTTATTTAAATTAAAAAAAGACAAAAAACAAAACATCACAACACACTGAGTCAGCTTGCTCAGAGAACTTCATAAATATGCAGCAGGAAACTCCCCAGCAGTGACTCATAACTTCAGCCATTTGAAACAGTCAAATAATCATTAATTTTTCAATTGTTAGTCACATTTAATGAAATCCAAAGCCAAAACCATCCTGCTTCTGTGAATTCCACTTGACCATCCACTAAATTCTACTGAAATAAAAGCATCATGGGAAAAACAACAAAAATCAGATAGCTGGAAAATGAATGCTAATTCTTAACAATTTATGAGGAAAGACTGTTTCATAACATAAACATACATTAAAAAAAAAAGTTATTTCCTTTATAACTGATGCACATATGGATTTTACATTCAGTGTATTTAAAAACGGATGACTGCTCTGGAAAAGTAATTTTACCAACTTTTTTTCTAGGGAAAAGAAAAATGAAACATGATTTGAGAACAGGCCAGGCTGGATGGGGCTTTGAGCAACCTGGTCCATGCCTGTGGCAGGGGGGTTGGGACGATCTTAAAGGTTCCTTCCATCCCAAACCATTCTGTGATTCAATGATTCTTCAAAGAACTCTATCCATGAGTTACTATTGAAAGGTTTTATCTAGGCCCTGTCAGTGCATTTTCTAACCAGGAACTACACATCTAGCTGGCTACCTCTCCTTACAGAAGCGTGTTCCTTGGAGTAAGTGTTCCATGATTCTCCTGTACTGAGGACTCCACATGCGGATGTTGAACCCCAGGAGAGGTCTCACCAGCACAGAGTAGGGACGCAGCCACAGCCAGTCAGAACTGCTCTTATGCCTCCATTCCCTTTTTTAGGCTAAATTACTAAAATGATATTTTTAAAGCAAATATGAACTATGTTACCTTCCAATTCAGAGACGCTTTGCTTAATTGCCTACAGAGAGAAATTTTGAGTGTTAAATGTTACGTATCCACTGCCTATTATGCAGTGTTTGTTTTTTTTACCAAAGATAGTTAAGATCCGTAACATTTCAAGTCAAAATCTGTTTATCAATAAATTTGTATTATTCTCTCTTTTGAAGATTAATCGTCAAGACTGGATTTTAAGTCAATCAAAATGAAGCACAAGTAGTGGACTACATATTCTAGAATCTAGATGACAAGTGTCACACCCTGCTTTAAATAAATAATCAAGATCTTCTTGTCCATCTCTAACATTTTAATTTTACCATGCCAAATGGTAAACAATCTGTTTAGTAATTTATTTTTACCAGGTAACATGAGGGGAAGTTTTTCCCATTGAAATAAAGACACATCAGAACTCTGTTTAAATATAAAAAGCCTGACAGCTTTAATATGGGAAAAGTGTCAAGTATTGCTGAGGTAGAGCCTCGTTGCTGTAGGGCTAGTCTGTAGTTGTTTGCCTAAGGTGACCTATCTGCATTCAATCCTCATCAAAAAAAAATGAGGCTATAATGGATTTAAAAAAAGGAAATTAACTTTTCCTAAGCAGATGAGAAGTTCAAACTAGTTACTCTACAATGTGAGTTAAAGATACATGTAATAATTAAGATAGTACTATGAAATGTGCCACACTCACCACAATATAAAAAAAAAAAATTAAAAAGAAAATAACGAGGTTTAAAATTCTTTTCTTTCACATTTTCTATTGGTTCCTCTTGATGACTCTGTCTGAACTTTGCAGTCCACTCTTTTACGGAGGCATTTTCAGTATTACTGCTGTTTGGATCAGGAAGATCCTTCTGTGTCAATATGCTTATTCTCACCAAGCCAATTACAGAATCATAGAATCTTTTCTCTGTTGGAGAAGACCTACAAGATCATCCAGTCCAACCACTTGCTTGCATTCTGGAGTAGTCCTGTACCACAGCAAATTTGACTGCTTCACTAATGAATTATGAAGGGCTGTATTAGAAATGAGATGACTTGATGAAGCAGAGTTCTGTGACCAGAGTTAGGCTCTCCGGTCCAGAGACACAGGGACATACTGGAGCAAATCCTGCTCAGGGCCATAAAGATAATTCAAAGGTTTGAGCATCTGTCATACAGAGAGGATGAAGCAGACGCTGAGAGAGCTGGGACTGTTCAGACTGAAAAAGAGAAGGCTCGGGGGATCTCGTTCATGCCTATAAATACCCAGTGGGATGGAGCAAGTTACTTCTCAGAGGAATCCAATGAAAGGACAAAAAGCCACATGCACAAAACACAACACAGAAAAATTCCATTTAAACATAAGGAAGAGATTTACTATTGTGAGCATAGTCAAGTGCTATAATGCGTTACCCAGAAAGCCTGCAAGGTCTCCATTCCTGGACAGACTCAAAAATCTGACCGGGCTTGGCCCTGAGCAACCTCCTCTAGCTGATGCTGCTTTCACCAGGAGGGCTGGACTGGATGATCTCCAGAGATCCCTTCCAACATCAGTGACCCCATGACACTAAACAGAAAGATGTATTCCATCCACTATTAGGCATTTAAAGTCCTCAGTACCAGATTCAAGACAGTCTGAAATAAAACCTCCCGTTCCTTCCCAAAAGCACTGACAGCACAAACCTCACATCAAGTATCTGCGTTTTTGGGGACTCATTACTTGCAAGTGTAGATACAATCTACTCCATCACCAAAGAGACCTGATGATATGATCCTTGGTATTCCCAGAAATCTGTCTGCTGAAGTTTTGGCTTCCTGGTGGCAGAATTCCCATCTTCTCATCCAGTCCTCCTTCCCATTTCTCACCTCTTGCAAAAAACACTTTCTTTGAGCCTTCTGTCCCATTTGCCCAGATGGACAAACCTCTCCATCTCCAGAAGGTTTAGGACGACTCAACACAGCAGGCAAGGATTTTCTGACCCTCTTCTACCATCCATACTCTTCTAAAGCAACACAACTTACAGCAACTCTTACCTGAATATATTTGTGCTGAGTTTTGTAATATAGGCAAACGACTGTACATGTTTAAGTATTATAATTGGCATGTGCTACTACCTCAACACTTTACACTAAGAAAACACCACGGAAAAAAGTCAGCACCATTCTAAATATATCCACAATTCATAAAAATAAAACAGCCATGTCCTCAGGCATTAAAGTACAGAATTTCAGCTTGATTTTTTGTTTTATGGACTCCACATCCATCACTGCCTTTTGCTTCCCTGCTCCCTTTCAGCCAAGTTCATCAGAACACCTATTCAGGTTGGACCTAAAAGATTTGGTCAGTATGCAGCAGCCTGAATGTAAAGATTGAGCCACGTGCTTCACTGACTCTAAGCCTCAATATTTTGGGAAAAAGTTATGAAAGGATTCTTTATTTCTTCATCTTGCTCTCTTCTAGTTCCATTTCTCTCTAACCAAACACATATTCTATCTAAGAATGAGATGATGGAAAAGATGGAAGGATAAGAGAAGAAAGTGTTCAGGTAAGATTATAAAAGCACTGTACAGCTAGGCAGCGCTTTACTGTTTCTCATTTTAATATTTCAAATCCCATGGATGGAAAAAATGAGAAGGAAAAATGATAAGAAGAATCTTAGAAATGTACATAAAACTGGAGTTGCTTTTGACATACAAGAATTCCATCTTCTCCGTTTACAGGATTGCCACTTGTCTTGCATTTTGTCACAGGAGCCTCCCAGTTTTGATAGACTTGTCATGCGCCCTGTCAAACAAGCTTGCAAGATACTGTATAAATTTGTAGAGGGAAGTATCTTTCTATTGTGGTGTTGGCATGACAGCTTTATGAATGACGTCAATGAAGAATGTTGTTCTACACAGCAAATATATGGAGAGTTATCACATGCTACTCACACTCTATCAATATTACTCAGATGCTTCAGGCCTTGCTCTCCCTGTTTGCCATGTCATACAGATTTAATTCTTTTACCTTCTCATATGCTAGTTCAAAAGATAAAAAAAAGCCAGTGCAACACACAGCTTAAGCTTGATAACTGGAGAGAATAATTAGCTTTTTATTCGTTTTCCACGTAATGGAGACCACATTGTAACTAAATGGTTTAGAAGTGGCATTAGGCTTTCAATGGTTCTCTCAAAACTACAGTGTGATGTTATATGCTTTCCCTCATTTCAAAGTGCTTTTTTGAAATGCTTAATGCAAGAATCAATGCATGATCATAAAAAGAAAATACAAAAGCAAAATTTGATTTGCACTAGAGGTTAGAACTCAAAGCATTTTAAAAAACTATTACTGCAACATCTATAAACAGATACTTTCCATTTCAGGTGCTCTACATCAGAAGGGCCAGCTCACGGCTGTCTCTCAGTATTTGTTGGGAGGCATCTTCAAAAATATCTGAGATGGCACATTTTTAACGCTTATTTACTTTTCTTTCCGCTGAACAGGACCATTAGACAACAGACACAGTGCTTTTCCTAAGCAGAAACCTGCTCACCTAAATTTACTGAGATTCACTGAATTGATCTAAACACAAAGAATCTTATATCATAACCAAGATACAATTTTATCGATTGTACGCTGCAAAGGAAAGTTGTTCTGACTTTGCACCAGTAAGAGTGGCCATATACACACAGTAACTAAAACAAGATGTCTACAGAACAGAACAAGCACCCAAAGAACTCCCCAACCTACCCTCCCAGTCACAAGTAGCACGAGATTGCTTGAAATGATGATGATCGTTCTGTATTCAGTAACCCCACCGAACCTCTCTCCTCTGATCTTATTCAGTGTTTCTACGAATCCAGAAGAACTTTTCATTCAAGTGTTTCTTCCCTTCTTCAAAGAACTCTAATACATGAAGCATATGGACTGTGACGCACTGAAGTCAAAAGAAAAATAAAAAGCCTTGTCCCAGCGTATCAGATACATTCACATGTCCACTAATTTTGCAGTACAAATTCTAGTCAAGTGGCCAATAGGCAGCCTTAGCAGTACACAGTCTCAGATCTGTAGCTCTCAGATATCAGCACCTGCCACCTCCGAGTCCTCAAGAACAAAGAAGGTTTAAAACAGGCAGTGAGCAACTACAGTTGACAACCATTGCAACCCTTTACTTCAGAGGTGCTCTGGTTGGCAGTAAATTAACTTTGCTTATTGCTATCATGTTATTTTCTCAAAAACAAACAAACAAACAAAAAAAAACAGAAAAAAGTGTCTGAAAAAGATCCTAACAAAAACATGTGTAGGGCACTTTAGAAATACGTCATCTTGCTTTTGATGTGCTCCTTTGCCTTACCGGTTAGACATGCCCATTTTCTCTCAAACCTTCTCCAGTCTATCTCAGTTAGTAAAAGGCTCTTCTAACAGAAACATGTTTTTTTTTGGTGCTTCCAAGAGAATGCTCTCAAGCAGTTACATTCAGCTGCTGTTTCACTGCTTTTCAACAACTTTTCTCATTTATTTTAATATTTGCTTTGAGTAGCTTTAAGATGCTTTATTTCATCAGCTGTTGCTGATGTATAAAAGCAAACCAAGATCATTACTACCAGGCAGCACTTCAGCTTAACTTTGGGAACCAAGTCTGACAAACTCCCCAATAAAACGTCAATACTGACTTTCGCTCATTGCGTTTCTAATCAGCTGCTCCAACCAAAGGGTCTGCAAATTTAGTCTGTGTCATGCCCCAGTATAGCACTGCTCCAGTTTACATGAGAGCAGTTGGAGTTTTCTCTTACTGCTGTATCCAAGACTCTACAGAGTCTAAGCCTCTCTATTTACCCCTAACATCTTGCTATCCAGTATCATGCTGGCCAGTCCACAGCATTCATTCAATACAACTTCTTCCTACCTAGGACAGAAAATTCAAGCTTGGAATTCTATGTTATTCATTGCAGCTACTGACAAAGAAATTCTGTCCTACTCAGCAGTAAATTTGATTCATTGATCCAATCTGCTTAAAATATTCCTTAATTCACAGTGCTGTAGTATCATCAAAAAAACAAAACAAAACAAAACAAAACACTGCACATTCACTAAGATGTTCAACACTGTTATGCATAGGAAATACACAGAAAATTTAAATTATAGCAACAAAATATGTACAGTGATGTTCTGCAGCTTACAGTTATGCTACAGAGAATGATCAGGTGCAGGATGGTAGTAGACTTCAAAGCTCAAGTGTTTCTGGCTAAAAGACTTCACTATATCACAACGCAGTGATTGTTCCTCACTTGCGGAACATCTGTACTGCATTCATCTGCAAGCCTGCAACAGTGTGAAGGGTCACAAACACAGCATTAACTTAATATATTTTAACTTGTTACTAATGGAATCCACTAATATACCTGCACTTTTATGACCTATTATATCAGTCAAAGCATAAAGGATGTGACAGACAATTGATGTATGCAAAGTTCCAGGTCGCTGGTTTATCTATAGATGTAGAATGTTTTCTTCTGCTTCAGTTAACCTCAGAGGTTGGAATCAAATGTTTTAACGTACAGAAAAGCTACTCTGAAAACTCCGGCTTGCTTCTGCTGCAGACAAACAGCACCACGTGGAGGAGAGCACCAGAAACAAGAGAAAGGATCTCCTGTGTTATTCACAAATCTCGCAATTAAAAGAAAAAGCCTCTTTCATGTAAAAATCTCAATTGTCCACACAGGATCTGCAAAGAACCTTCCTTTAAATTTCCCTAATATTTCAATAGCAAATTATTAAGTTCACAGCCAGACAAAATAAAATTGTGTTCCGTTAAAGAAGCATTTGAATGATCTTGATAGGTGGTGTTGTAAGCACTGCGCATAGTAACATTTTCATGTTTCAACTGCATTTATATTTAGTGGACCCCTCCAATGTTTTTCACCCACAAGGGATCCATGTTTTCAGCAGTTCAATCTGACACTCTGAGGAACGGTACCAGCCATATCTGATGAGAAAACAGCAAACAATAAGGGGGAAAGGAAAATCTTATACTGGTGCAAAAGTTCTCTCTTGACAGAAGGTTTGTGGGTTTTATTTACGTTTCTCTTTCTGCTTGTCTGGATGTACTGTGTGTCCATACCCAGGTGCTGGCACCTGCAGAGCCTCCATGGACAGAGGCCAGGGCTGCCCCACACCCGGCACAGTCAGCTCCAAAAGCCCCACTGCAGGGCACAGCTGAGCCCAGCACTAAGCTAGCAGCACCTTGTAGAAAGCAGATTTCAGCATGGGCACAGCAGACACAGGCTGAGGAAGAGACCTTGAGTGAGGAAGGGGCAGCAGAAGGGCCTCAGACCCATCGAACAGGAGGGCACAAAGGGCCCCAGGCCCGCAGTAGGGATTCACCTGCAGTTACTGCGCTTTTCTCTTACAATGGTCATTGAAAAAATTGTATTCAGAGAGTCAACAGCACACTAATGTCAACTTCCATCTCCCTTAATTTGTTTGTATTTATGATTAAGTTAATTCAACGTCACAGCTGCAAACAATTCTTACCATTCTCAAGTATTTCCTCAACAATAAAATACATCCACAGAATCACAGAATTATTTGGGTTGGAGGGGACAACCAAGATCACTTAGTTCCAAACCCTCAGCGATGGGCAGGGCTGGCAATCACTACATCAGGCTGCCCAGGATACCACCCAACCCGGCCTTCTATACCTCCAGAGAATTAAAGAATTGCTCAATTTGGAAGGGATCATTGAAGGCCATCTCCCCCACCATGAACAGTGACATCTACAGCCTAATCAGGTTGCTCAGAGCACCCTGAATGTCTCCAATGATGGGGCATACGCCACCACTCTGTGCATCCTCTTCCAGAGCCTCACCACCCCTACTGTAAAAAATTTCCTTACATCCAGTCTGCTCCCTGTTTTAGTTGGAAAAAATTTCCCCTTGTCCTACCAGGATGGACCCTGCTAAAAAATCTGTCCTGTCCTTTCCTATAGCCCCCTTTAGATATTGAAAGGCTGCTGAATTGGATTAGGCTGCCTTTCCTAATGCCTTGCCATTGGGTCCTCTATTTTCTGTCCTTTTTGGATGATTTTTCTCCTGTCCTGGCCCATGTGTCACCATGGAGAACTGCTGACTCAGTCTAAGTGCAAGCAGCTTGTCAAAAACATCAACTCCTGGTTAAATATATGTGGTGAACAATAATAAATGTGCCACACTGCTCACCCTTTTGAGTTCCAAAATTTAAAGCAACTATTCACATACTATATTTTTGCTGGGGAAGGAAGCTTTATACACTGTTAGCAGCAGGTATTTGTGGCAAGCAGAAAATAAAAGTAGAAAGGAGGCAAAAATGAAGATTTTAGAACTGCACTGGAGATGTGGAAAAATCAGAAAACAGTTTAAAAGGTATAACAGTTAAAAGTAATGAAACCTTTCACCTTTCAGAGGGTAGCACACTTCCTTTTGGATGAGGCACTGATTTTGTATTCTATAATTTTATATTTTAATGCAGTGTTAGAAATAGATTGCTGAAAGCACTGACGAGATATAAAACTGGAACTCTGGCCTTCATTCCTAAAACCTGGTATTTCTCACAAACAGAAAAGTGTTAGCTTTCATGTTTTGGGCAAATTCCATTTGGATAATTATATTCCAACTAACCACTACAGCAATTTGAAATGGTGAGGAGTCACTAAAACAAACTACACTACACCTTTGTTCTCAGACCAGAATATAAGGAAATAAAAGGTCACTGAGATAAACAACAATAGATTGGTAGACAATTTTAAATGTCAGCAAAGCGTTTCTGCGTAAGATATAAAATGCAATGGACAGCTAAGACAAAATTGCTTAAGATGTTGATTAAAAGTACATGAGATGTCTGCTAGCAGTCATATGCTGCCAACTGCATTCATTAACCCACAAAACCTGAGGTTTACTTTAGACGGGATTTATTTACTAATAATAGTGCATGACACAAAAGCTGTCTTCCAAGTGTAGTTGCCTTCTGTAGTTTGCCCAAACTACCTAAAAAATCCGTGCTGATGGGTGAATAAAAGCAACACATCTGCTCAGAACCTACTGGGCAAAAGAATTCAAAAGCAACAGATCTGCATAATTTCAAAATTGTAAGTGAAAAATGAAAATGATAATATCTATAATCTCACAAAAAATCTGAAATGATGATATCAAACGTGAAATGACAAATTAGAAAAGCTTGAGACAAAGCAGGAAGTGATGTTGTCATTTCACAGGTATTTTTCATATCAGGAAACTGCTAACTTTGAATCAACACTATAGCAGTGTGGCAGCTCGAATTTACAGTCTTGCTTTTCCGATTGATATTACATACACAAAGCCACCCTGGCAAGGGCTTCACTAACACTGCTTTACCTTTGCTAGGAAGCTCTCCCTCTATCAAAAGCAAAATCACCTTTTTTCCTTGGACAACTTATCTATATTTTCTGTAAGTAACACCTTATCCTGCCCAACATTTCAATAATAAATGAATAAATAACACGACATTTTATTGCCAGCAAACGGAATTGTCTTATAAAATAATGAGTTACAGAGAAAGACTATAAAGAAAATCTGACTGTATATTTTTAGCTGCCTCTAAAGACTTCTAACAAGTTATATTAAACATGATGGTGAAACTGATTGCTCTGCAAGATGATATCTTATATTACAAGCATTTTACATCTTTATTATATCCCATTTAAAAAAAACATTCCAATGTTTTATTTGCAGTAAATGCAACTCCATCATCTGAGACTCATAAAAAGTACCTATGCATTACACAGAGAAAAAATGAATTTTATAAGGTTTTGCTGAATTCCTGAAAGGAATTCTCCCATTCCATCAGGAAATTCACATGAACATAAAATGATTTTGTTTGAGATGCTCACTTTGGTAACAGAAGTACAATTCAAAATCGGACACAGATTCAGACAACTCTGTACAACAGCTTTGTGTTTGTCACTGAGCTTAGAAATACAGAAGAGAGTTCAAGAACTCCATTCCCTTCTGCACATACAGACTTTCATAAGGCCTTTCTGACTGGTTTCCTGAGAGCAGCCTTTCATTATCTAAAGGGGAGCTACAAGAAAGAACACAACAATCTTTAGTGGGGTCTGTAATGACAGAAGGGGAAATGGTTTTAAACTTAAAGAGGGGACACTTGTGTCAGATACAAGGAAGAAGATGATCAGGGGACTGGAGTACCTTCCCTACGAAAACAGGCTGAGGGAGCTGGGCTTGTTCAGCATGGAGAAAAGGCTGTAGGGGAACCTCACTGCAGCCTTCCAGTACCTAAAGGGAGCCTACAAACAGGAGGGGAATCAACTCTTTGAAAGGGTTGATAACAGGACAGGGGGAAAATGGTTTTAAGTTGAGGGAGGGAAGATTTAGATTGGATGTCAGGGGGAAGTTCTTTACAGAGAGAGTGGTGAGGTGCTGGAACAGGCTGCCCAGAGAGGCTGTGGATGCCCCGTCCCTGGAGGTGTTCAAGGCCAGGTTGGATGGGGCCCTGGGCAGCCTGGTCTGGTATTAAATGGGGAGGTTGGTGGCCCTGCCTGTGGCAGGGGGTTGGAGCTTCATGATCCTTGAGGTCCCTTCCAACCCTGGCCATTCTGTGATTCTGTGAAGAAGTCTTTTCCAGTGAGGCACTGGTACAGGCTGCCCAGAGAGTTGACGGATGTCTGGAGACATTCCAGGTCAGGCTGGATGGCACTCTGATCAACCTGATTTAGTTCTGCATGTCCCTGTTCATTGCAGGGGAGCTGGACTAGATGGCCCTTAGAGAACCCTTCCAACTCTAAGGATTCTGTGATTCTTATTGTTTTATTGTCTTATTCCCTTGCTGTCGTACATGAACAATGATGACTTCACTATTTCACTCTTTCAAAGCAGGCACAGTTAGCTTTTTCACTGTGAGTCCTGCACCTTACATGTTTGCTCGACCTTTCACAACTACAAAAACCTGAAAACTTGGTGTAAACCAAGTCCCATTTTGACATATAATGCTATACTGCAGAAGTCATAGCCTAAAACAGTATTGCACAGGAAGAACTCTGGGACTACTCTGCAGACCTGCACTAGAAGCAGTACATTACTGTGCTGTCTCGAAGGAAAAAACATTTTGATGCCATTGCAATCTCAGATGAAGGAGGTTAAAAACGTATCAGGCAGCAATCAAAGCTTGCACGTATGTACAACACTAAAAAAACCCACCAGAATAATTCATCTGACTAATCCAATCCAACGCTCTGTATATTCTGTGTGCCTCCAGAGATGTTTCTGCAGTCAAGTTACGTTACAGATGTAGCTATTTTATGCATAACCTCTAACTCTTTTGCGTCGAAGTGGAAGAGCTGGGACAACTCCAGAGGGCATAGAAAATGCTAGGTGGGATGGAAGAGGCTGTTGGGATGCGTAGATGATAACTAAGAGATCAGAGCGATAACCAAGAGATTATAAAAGGTGTTATTTCTATCCAGAAAAAGATAGAAGGCTCAAAAAGAAAGAAGGCTTGATGAATATTTCAAGTATTACAACCATCTCCCATGATCTAGAGATATACTGTATTATTAGGTACAACAAAGTCAATGTGCATCTTAAAAGATTAAGAGAACTAATACAATACTGAGACAAAACCAGGATCTGCAAATTCTTCCTCAGGCTTTTGTTACGCAAGTTGACAGCCAACAGGCATTGTTTCCAAAAACTGCAGTCACTGCTTTGTGATTTTGTAACAGCATAGATCCCAATTAATCCTCTAAAAACCCTCTACTGTCAACAGGACATCAAAACTGGAAGAAAAAATGAAGTAAAAGGCATTAAGAACAGCCACAGAGAAAGAGATTCTTCAAAAGATATGGCCTGGAGACAGCCACCACCACATTAAAGAGGACATGGTGGACCACATTAAAGCTACCATGGTAGAACAAATGGACAACACAAAAAGTAATAGTAACAGTGTAAGAACTCAATGAAAAATTCTGTGCAAAGCCATATTCAGATAGCCCAAACAGGCTTTTTGCATAATATCAACCAAATGCTCCATCCCAAGTCAACAGAATTGGAGAGGTATGAAGTCCCAAGAAAAAACATGCCATTGCACATGTACTACATCTGCAAGCACAGAGAACACAGAATGTATACTCTATATATTTTGCTTAGTCTAAGAAAGACTCGAGCCCTGAGCACTTCATGGCACTTGGCAGCTAACACTGACAATGTGCATTTACACTTTTTTATTCAAAGCCTCCTTCATCAAAGTTTTATTTTTCTTATAGCATAGACAGAATCTCACGAGAGCTTCAATTTGCTCCAAGTGAAAGTAATTCTCAAAACTTCTTGCTTCTCAGTGGTAATAACTATGTACCTGTGTCAGCAATGAGATCAAAAATCTAATTAGCAATGTCTATTATGACTACAGTAGTATAGCTGAGTCTGCTAATTCTAACTAAATATGTTCCTGGAAGCCACCAAGCTATCATAATCTTACATTTCAATATCAAATGAAGGTTACATTAATATTAAAGTGCACATAATATAAACATGCAGCTATATAGCTATATATATAGCCATATATAGGAGGAAGCCTCATTTTTCTTGGTTATCTTGTGTAATTACATACAAGAATATCAGGAACTGATAAGCAACTCAGGTGGCAACTAAAGTTTGGGCTGGCTACTTCAAACAACCCTAGAAACCTTACAGAAGGTGCCTCCTATAACCTAGAATTATAACATAATCCAGACTAAATGACGATTAACAACACATAAATGGATTGGTACCCATACATCTGCACAACCTCAAAGTTCTGCAGATACACTTGTTTCATGTATACTTGGAGAAGTTTGATATCATTAAAAAGGCATTACATAAATTCTTTCTTTCCCACAAGAAATTATGCAGAAGGCAAAGCCATCACAAAAAGCAGGAGACTTTCCTTTCTTCATTACCAAACGTAAGGTTTCAAGCTTAGGCATGTGTTATCCCATTTTCTATCTCCATCCCCCCAAAATCCTCTACTGATTCAAAACCTTTTACCATTTAAAAAGGCACTTACAAAGGCACTTTTTGATTCAGAATACATGGGTCCACAGAGAAAACAAACATATAATGTCTTCTAAAATATTTATACCTGTAATAGTGATTATGAAAGAATGTTTTCATTTGCAGTAAGTCTTTAAATATATTGCATCAAATGTGACAGCTTAATAAGATAACTATCAGGCAAACTGAACAACCAGCTCCATGCACATCATGCCTATTTCAAATTCCAAAAAATCAGTCATTTCTGCATTAAAATGTCTCCACCAATATGCCAATTTTTATCAAAAATTGAATTGAACCACTGCTCACTGTGCATTCAATCTTTCACACATAGCAAAAATCGATTTTATGAACATATATACCATGCACAAATAAAATAGACCCTGCACATTCACGTATTCTCAGTGTACGTAGTGCTTTTAAAATGGCCTTGCTCAAAGTACTGGTAATTGAAAACAAGCCTATAGGCAACTAATAGGCTCATATTAGATATCTCTGCATCTTAACCAAAAAACCATTGTATGTAAAAATCAAAAAATCAGCACTTCATTTAAATATTCTCTTGCACCGTCAGAAAAAAAGGAGAGAGAAGTACACAGGACAAAATATTGTTCAACTTCAGACCCTTATTTAGCTGTGAAGTTTTGCAAGTTGCAATCCATGCTGTCAAAACTGACCATTCAAGTATGAAAATCCATGCAGTGAGATGCAACTGACGAATAATTAATTCATATATTAAAGGCCAAACTATTTAAAGGACTACATGATGAATTAAGTTTCCCTAATCAATAGCATTCTAAGTGTTCTTACTGTATGCTATATACTTACGAAGTGTTCAAACATATACAGTGCAATCCCTGTCAAGTCTTGCATGTGTCAGCATTACATGCTGTTTTGCCAGGTCATCCACACAATCTATCACGTTTATTTTTCTGTAGAGTATTATTCCACAGTTTTCTGTCCTTGCAGCAGTTTGGTGAAATGGATTTTAAAACATAAAGAAATAAAATTAGGACTTCTCTGCTTCTCTACTTCTATGAAAGAGTGGTCAGGCACAGGAATGGGCTGCCCAGGGACGTGGTGGAGTCACTGACCCTGGAGGTGATCAAGGAATATTTGGACATTGTGCTGAGGGACAGGGTTTATTGAGAACTACTGGTGATAGGTGGACAGATTGGTGATTCTACGATTCTATGCTTTGCTTTGGTTTTTAAGTTTCAGTTAGTTTAAGAGCAGTTTATTTCTTAGTTCTCTGATTTGTGATGCTTGTGACACAAGACACCTCAGTCCAGTCTACAGAATTTCCAGTAACTCTTCTGAAAACTCTGCCATCCTCAAATTTTTGAGATCCTGTTTTGATTGTAACAAACTCCATTGGATTACAGTATTGGCTGATGAGTAAAGTACCATTAAATATCAATGATTTACAATCATTGATTTTTAATAAAAGTATTAATAAATTCTAACTAGTGCTTGATCTGAGTTTGTCTGAGTATTCTCACAGCAACTGTGAGAACTGCAAATATTCCTAAGTAGATATGATAACTTCATCATAGCTTCCTCAACTAGTTCAACAGAGCTGACAGAAATACCAAAGAAGCATACAATTAGATTACATGATTCAACATAAAATCAAAGTCATTCTGACACAAACAACTTGCCAAATCAACCATCCATTTACAGAATGCCAGAAGCTGAGTTAATGCCTTTCAGTCCATTGAAGTAGTCCAAACCTGCTCCTCACACGAGCCACAGTTTTTATTTATAGTGTTGTTTCTTAAAACTCAGTTCTCTTTTCCATCCAAAATGCCTTGGTGGCTGCAACTGAAGCACTCTGCACTCCAGTAAATTAATCTCATTATGCTCAACCAGACGGAGCAGACAACCTTCATCCAGAAACCAATTTTCAATTTTCCCCAAAATGACAGTTAAACATTCTCTCCAAAAGTCATCAAATTTACCACTTATTCAGTTTTGAATTCAAACTATAGCTCTTCCCTGTTTACAGTTCTTTTCTCCTAACTAGTAAGACTCTAAAAGGCATTATGTTCCATACACTGGAACAGGTTGCCCAGTGAGGTTGTGGATGCCCCTACCCTGGAGCCATTCACAGCCAGGCTGGATGGGGCTTTGAGCAACCTGGCCTAGAGGGTTGTGTCCCTGCCTATAGCATGGGATCTGGAACCAGATGATCTTAAAGGTCCCTTCCAACCCAAATCATTCTGTGAATCTGTGATAGAAAAGACCAAATAACAGCTTTTAAGTAATTAAGAGTTTGATGCAAAGAGGATAGGAGTAGCGTACACAGAGAACAAGAAAGCTACAGAAAGGGTTAGCACAGAAATAAGGAAGACTTTTCTACAGCTTTCTACAATAGCAAAACTCCAGAGGTGATTAAATATAGTTTGTGCATTTTACTGCTCCAGCACTTCTTCCAGAATGGCCTACCCCATCATTTCTCTGTAACTCGACCTTTGAGGCAACAAGCAGAGAGTAGATGTTCTCTTTGGGTCCCTTCTAGCTCTCCTTTCTGTGGTTCATTTAGCATTTCTTGTACAAACATGGGCAGGAACATTTATCATCTGCAACTGGAATTTTTATTTAAAAAGTCAGTAATAAATTGAGAACAAGCCAGCTGAAATCCCACATTCTAGAAATTTACTTTCTGCTCAGGCAGCATAAGAAATTTTTTAAAGGTTCTGATTATGAAAAACCTTTATCATTAAAGCAGCATTAATAACTGAAGCTATCTCATTTTAATGGCATACAGATAAATGAACAGTACATTCACTTTTTGTTAACTAGGAATTTTAAAATAATTTAAGTTTTACTGACTTTCAGATGTCAGCCACCAAAAGAACATCAATGTGCTCAGCAGCAGCAGAGCAGATAACCTTGCCTCTTGAACAATGAAGACAGCCAGAATAAAGTATAATGAGAAACATTTTGTAGTAATGCTGTCTACACATCAATAATCCACTGTTTTTGAAGAAATCTGCAATTTTCCATGTTCTAACCTTTGAACATATTACTATTCTTGAACATTCGTAAATCAAAGTAACATCAACTGCCAGGAAACATCTAACGCATCTAAACTTTAACAGAAAAATCTACTGTTACTGATAACGTTGCACACCAACTCTATAACTTTCAGTCAGCAAATGGCTAATATAAGCACCCTAACCACCAGGCACTAGTTTCTCATCAAATATACAGAATGAGCGTATGTGGTAAGGCCACATTTGGAATACTGTGTCCAGTTCTGGGCTTCCCAGTTCAAAAAAGACAAGGATCTCGCAGAAGGAGAGACACAAAGATGATAAAGTGCCTGGAGCATCTTCCTTATGAGGAAAGGCTGAATAACCTGGGTCTGTATGGCCAGGGGAAAAGAAGGCTGATGGGTGGATCTGATTATGTTTGTAAATATATAAAGGGAAGGGAGGTGAGTGGCAAGTGCATGAGGCCAGGTTCTTCTCATCAGTGTAATGACAGGACAAGGAGAAACAGACTAAAACCTGAAAATAGGAAGTTCCATTTGAACATGACGAAGAACTCCTTTATGGTAAGGGTGACCATGGTAAGAGCACTGGAACAGATTACACAGAGAGGTTGTGGAGTCTCCTATGGAGATATTCAAGACCAATATGGTTGCCTACCTAAGTGACCTACTGTAGCAGAGGCACCAGACTCAACGATCTCTTGAGATCCTTTCTAACCCTTGCAATTCTGCAATTACTTTCATCATTAAGGAGCTACTACACTATTAGTATGAGTAGTCTCAGGGTATTCCACAGAATCATAGAAACCTTAAGAGCTGGAATGGACTTTTTAAGGTAATCTAGTCTAACTCCCCTGTAACAAACAGGAACTTGCACAGATAGATCAGGTTGCTCAGAGCACCATGCAGCCTGACCTTGAGTGTCTCCAGAGATGGGGCATCCACCACCACTCAAAAAAAAAAAGTGCATCACCACTTTTACTGTAAAATAAACGTTTTCCTTATATCCAATCTCCCCTCTTCTAGTTTGAAACCACTTCCCTTTGTTCTATCACCACAGACCCTCCTAAAGAATCTGTCCTCTTCTTTCATGGAGCCCCCCTCCACCAAATGAAAGGCCGCTCTCAGGACTCCTTGGAGCCTTCTCTGCACTGAGGAGCTCCAGCTCTCTCAGCTGTCCTTGTAGGGAAAAGATCCCCTCGGATCATTTTTGTAGCCCTCCCTCTGGATGTGCTCCAACAGGTCCACATCTCTCCTGAGTACAGAGGACTCCTCATGTGGATGCCGTACTCCAGCTGAGGCCTCAGAATAGGGGGGCAAGATCCCCTCCCTTACCCTGCTGGCCACGATTCTTTTGATGCAGGCCAGGATCTGGCTGGCTTTCTGGGCTGTGAGGGCACACTGCTGACTCATGTCCTGCTTCCCATCCACCAGGATCCACAGGTCTTCTTTGGTAGGGCTGTGCTCAATCCTTTCATTCCCCAGCTTGTGTTGGTAGTGAGGGTTGCCTTGCACTTCATTTTGTTGAACCTCATGAGGTTCTCCTGGGCCTATTGCTCAAGCCTGTCTAGGTCCCTCTGGATGGCATCTCCTGTCCCCCAGGCATGTCCACTGCACCTCACAGCTTGGTGTCATCTTCAAACTTACTGAGGGTGCGCTCAGTCTCACTGTTGATGTCATTAATGAAGATGATAAAGAGTGCTAACCCCAGGGGACACCACTTGTCACTGATCACCATTCAGACATGGAGCCATGGACCACCACTGTCTGGATTCATCCCTGCAGCCAGCTCCTCATCCATCAAACTGTCCACCTATCAAATCCATATCTACCCCATTAGGAGAGCAGGATGCTATGGGGTGCCATGTCAAAGGCCTTACTGAAGTCCAGACAGATGACATCAGTGGCTCTTCCTATGCCCATTGATGCAGTTATACCAGTTAGTTACTTATTTAGGACTGGAGCATTCTTTAATTAATATTAACAAAAACTACATAATCTTCATGACAGTGCATTATAGTTATATTGTTAACAAATATAGTGATGTAACTGCTAGTTGTCTTAAACAAGAGGTTCCTAAATACAGGACAAAAAAAATATTTCTTCACATACATAAACACTGAAACAACACTTATCTTATTAGTTCTTAGCCTAGGAAACTGTATTTTCACCATCTCTTCCAGCATTTAAGACCAGCTCTGATACTGCTTTAAGATTTGTCGCCATGGTGCATGCATCTGTGCTTTTAGTTATTTTCTGAATCACAGAGTAATTAACCTTTATTCAATACATTTATCATTCACTGACAAGCCTGGCATTTCTCCCTCCAGCCTTTGTTGAAAAAAGTACTACTATTATAACTGTTACTAATGATGTACACAAACAAATACCCTCACAAGGTAGAGCAATACACACAAATGTAAGAACAGTCAAGCAGAAAGTAATTTTCAGTAGCTCCCAGTGATTTCCCTTATTCTAAATTTGGTCAGAAAATAACCCTTACAGATAATTCTAAGCACAAAGAATCTGTAAGGAACTTCTTTAAAGTTCTAAAATGTTTCCCTATTCATTTTTTCACCACCTAACTAGAACACACCAGAAGACCAGAAAGTCTGCAATTTCTAAGGTCAGGTTTTGAGCAAGTTTCAAATCAAAGAGCTTTTATCATTTCTAACACACAGCATTTTAAATACTACTCAATGGCTTTCTTTTAGTCATTCCAGAGAGGTAAAGAGGAAGAAAGATTGTCAGCATAGATGTTTAAAAACTCTGATATACCACTCAGAGGATGGGCAGTATTTTTCTCTGTTTATTTGGTAAATATATCTTTCTTTACATATGCATGAATCTTATGAATTCCAAACTGAACTGATAATTTTGGAATAACTGAGGAGAACAGTTACAAATTGCCACTGTGTGCCCTTTGGAGTGCTACATGAACTCCCCTATCAAACCAGTGACCTACCTCTATAGACCCACAGCATCACAATTTTTCTTTCTTTTTAAATGAAGGATATTTGGAACAAATGATGAAGGAAATTAAAGGCCTGTGAATAACTTCAATACTGGACAAAATGGGCAGGAACCATAACAAAAAATTAGTGGAAAGAATATAGAATACAGAATATAGAGAATGGAACGGAATGGAACGGAATGGAACGGAATGGAACGGAATGGAACGGAATGGAACGGAATGGAACGGAATGGAACGGAATGGAACGGAATGGAACGGAATGGAACGGAATGGAACGGAATGGAACGGAATGGAACGGAATGGAACGGAATGGAACGGAATGGAACGGAATGGAACGGAATGGAACGGAATGGAACGGAATGGAACGGAATGGAACGGAATGGAACGGAATGGAACGGAATGGAACGGAATGGAACGGAATGGAACGGAATGGAACGGAATGGAACGGAATGGAACGGAATGGAACGGAATGGAACGGAATGGAACGGAATGGAACGGAATGGAACGGAATGGAACGGAATGGAACAGTTAGAAGGGATCTTCAAAGAATCCAATGGCCTGAAGTGATAGACTGGGAATGCTCAAAATTACTTTTGAGGTCTAAAACAACATCTGCCAAATCTGTTCTTCAAAGAACAAAGAAGTCGCTGTCAATGTGAATTCTTAAGGATATGAATGTTCTACTTTTCCACAGGCTTCCTAATAAGCACTTAAGGAATCAAGGTATATGTGGTAAAAGAAAAGACTTTCCATAAAGAAAATAGTTTCAGTAGACAGTAAATACTACATAGGTGAAAAAGCCCTCTTTGAATAGTGTGGGGAAATACTATGATAGAGATCAGGATAGTTTCGTGGCATCAGATGCTGTGCAAACAGCCACGTCATCACATGATGTTGAAGAAGAATAAGTTTCACTAATAATATGTTGGAGTTGTTTATTATTCCAACAAATAAACTGAAAGGAGACATTTAGATGTGAGAGTAATTGCACTGACAGCAAGAGTGACAAATCAAATGAGGAAATTCTGTGATGACAAATGCAAAGCAACTTATTGTGGAAAAGAGCAGTGTACACCAAGTATTTAAACACAATGACTGGTTATAAGTTACAGCTTGATCAGTGTGGGCAGCCCTCCGAAAACACCTGCTAGGCTGTTAGCAAACTCCAAAGAAGAGATTAAACAGACTGAGTCTCTTCAGGTAGACAGCACATATCGAAACACAATATGAAAGCAGTCTATCAAATAACAGTGTGCAGAAAATGAATACAGAATGACTAAGCCACCACTTAGGTAGCAGAGGGAAAGAAGCTAATTGATATAATTTTTTGGAAGACAACAGATTTCATACACATCCAACAATTTCAGCTGCATACTACAGGACCTGTAAACTCACACAGAAAAGCGGCCCAAATGTTAGGTTTTGAACAAGCCTGGTAAGCTACATCCTATACTTAAGGAAGCCAGCAACCCACTGAATGCTGAACCCTGAAAAACTGAAGTAGACCTTTTCTATACCATTTTTTCCATACACTTTTGTTGAATGACTGACAGTGCTAGCAGCCAGGATTAGGAATGTAATACCTAGATAGATGAGGTTTCGTAGTTACAGCTGATGTTACACTTTATTCAGAACCATACTAATAGCAGCCTTCAATTTTAAAGAATGCTTGGCATAAAAAAGAGCCCTGGAAGAAACTGGCCTGAAAATAATGCAGAAGTACAGGAGGTTTCTACCATTATTGCCTTCATTAACTGGGAAAATGGTTTGTCACTTTCCTCTACCTCACCACTTCTTGTTTTACCAATAGCATGGCTTTTTTCTTTTTTTCCCCCCCCACAAAATGAGGTAGTAAATGCTTCAATGGGATGTACCTAACATCCTCAGAGATGGGATTAACCAAGTCCCAGAACAAGTGTTCAAACTGTGAGTGTGCGTAAATGTTTGTATGCTCCTTGCCAATCTAGAAAACTAAGAAGTGAGATAAGGTAGTTGAAAAGTTACTGTGTCATGTATGGAAAATAATTTGTAGGAAACAAGGTAGATTACAGTCTTTAAACTGGAAATCTCTGACTGCTGCGTGGAGCCTCCCCAGCTTCTCCTGCTGTTGCATATGAACTTCTTTTATAACTGTTGCACGTCTAGTCATCTGTTACCACATCTATAAATACATAGCATGAGTATGGAAAAATTACTTAGGGGCATGCCTGACAGTCCATAAGATGTTAACTCCCACATCTCTCTGCTTTAGATATCTAGTAAGTGAACACAACAAAACAGCTCTGTTGAATCTTAACTGCTTATATGGCAGCAAAACATTCAGCTGTGAGGGACATAAGCACTCATCCTCCGGGAAACCTTCTGTTTGCATAAGGTCCTGAATGGGGATGCCAAGAAGTCTGCTAAGCATCATGCAGAGCTAAATCCCTGCCAGCAAATCCCTCTCCTGTGAGCACAAACAATGTTGTGACGGGACACTCAAAGCACAGATCACTGGCAACTACAGGACTTTGGTTCCAGTGGATCCTGCCACTCAGATTTGGATCCAGCAGATCACCACCTGGTTTTAACAGCTAACTTTGGTTTCTATGACCAAAGGACATCTTTGAGGAATGAGAACTAATTCTCAGAGAACAACGGGATGAGACAGAGTGGATGACCAGTTAGCAAAGGGGAGATGAGCAAGAGAATGTAAGTGACATTTCGATGTTTTAAAACAGAGTGCCTGACCAAGAAGTGGACATAGCTTTCTTTAAACAAATCGAAGCTCTCTCCCAATTGCTTTCTCCTCTTCTAACGGAGGACCAAAGGCTTTCACCATCTACTGGGAAGTAAACATGGCAGCACACAGGTAATCCAGTAGGTTTCTGGATCGTGACACAGGTGTTGGACAGGCCTACTTCCTCTAAGCTTGTAGGAATCTTTTCTGCTTTTAAAAAACAACAACAACAACAACAAAAACTGTTGTACGTCAAATGAATTACTTTAACTATAGTAAAACAAATACTTTGTGCACTGATCTGCTTACACAGCACTTGAGAATAGATAAGAGTATTCTTGGCTGCTCTTTTATCAAGAAAAGAGATGGCTGTCCTTATGTTAAGGCTATAAAAATTAGTTCCTTATACTTATGACTCACAGCTTTCCAAAGAAGATTACTCTTTTTCTTTTTTTCATAATGGAACATTCTGCTTTCATCAGCAGTGCTATCACTAATGATCCTAAAACTGACAGTCTAAAAAACATGATGAGTTCTCACAAGGAGCCGAGTAGCAATTATCTTCTCTTAAATATTGATGCAGCAGAGAGATGCTGAGGTAGCCACAAATCTTCAGACAGTCAAGAACTTTCTAGTGATGAATTCTTAAAACAGTCAGGCATGGGATAGTGAGATAGCCAATCATTTGTAGAATTTCTCTTGCAATGCAATATTCCCCAGTTCTACTAGAAAAAACTTGTGGTGAAGAATTCGAGGTTTCTGGAAGGGAGGATATCTATGTCAAAATTGTGCGTCAGTCAGATGTGTGGTTTTACAAAATCCATTAATTGGTGACCTTAAAGGAATCAGAACAAGACAAAGGGAAGGGCCATTGTAATAATAACCAAGAGCCCATAAGCACAGTGTGAGTCATGACCTGCCCTGCTCTTCTCAAAGGCTGGGTATTAAAGGTTTTAAACTCATGCCACAGCATTTGGTAATTACAAGATCTGGTGGTCCTTTGGAAGAAGACTTATGGATTCGATTTAAAGGAAACACCATGATAGAAATAAGTACTACTGTGTTATTTGCAAGATTATGGAATAAGAACAGAAATTAAAAAAATAATCTTTAAAGAGACTTTCTGAAAGAGAGACAAAAAGAATCACCGTCCCTCAACACCGACATTTTCTATAAAATGAAAATTAAAAGGTCAGACTATCAGGAAAAAAAAAGTCAGCAATTCAGACTACCAGAACTGCATTTTTCACATAGTTTTGAAATTTGTATATTGCTACATATTTGCTAACAGACATCAATGCAAATTATTATTAAAATAACAACCCAATTGTCAAAATAATCTTATGCAACACTATGAAGAACCATAAGCCCCTACCTACTGCAACAAAAAGAACAGAGAAAAGGACAGATGAGACCCCTTCAGCCCTTTGCAGTATGTATCTTCATGCAATTCAAAGGACAACTACTCTATTTCTTTAATGGTCGATGGAAACATTAAAGTGAAGCTCTTGAATCCGTGGCTGAGGTAGGCAGACCGTGCCTGCTTACAAATGATGGCTGTCCACGTCCCTTCCCTGCAACCTATCTGCTCATCTGCTCTTAATACTTTAATACTTAATACTTACTTTAATTAATACTTTATCTAACTAAATATAAAACAAATTTAAGGGGGGATTGCATAAAAATGTGTGATATCTATGCATACACATAGAATTGGAATTATATTGATGCATTGCTCCAATATTCAGAATAGACAGCCTTTTAATAAGTTGCCAATGTTTTCATGAAGGAAACAACGTTTTAGCCTTACAGTAATCTTTTTATAGAACTTAACTTCTCTTTTAAATTTTAGTTCAAATCCAGGGCTTCTCCAATGTATCTGAGACCTGTAGGCATTTAATTAAGCATTGCAAGAAACAAAAAACAACACCTATTGAGAGCTCTCAGTACAAAATGGGGAAGAACACTGCTGCCTGCCAGCCACATTTACTGTTAAATATGCTATGGAAATTATCATTTCTTACCTGGAAAGAAACTAATATGCCAAGTAGAATATGAATGACAACATCTCGATCTACAAATCATAGCTTAAGAATTCTGTCTGTTCTCAGACAAGTGAAGAGTAAAGTGAGGTACACATACACAGACACAAACAAAGGGGTTTCCAGGACTCCAAATCAAACAGAACATTACAGTAGAAAACTGCATTTTAAACGAATAACAGGAAATACGAGTGATGGCTACTCTTTCTTGACATCCAGGAAGAAAAAGCAACAATATAAGCCAAACACTGTATGTCTCAACAACTAAAAGGCAGTTCTGCCTTCTTGAAGACATAAATTCCTACCTTCTCATCTCCTCCCTAGTCAACTAGTTTCATCTGCTTCACTAAAGAAGAGTTCCAGCCAGCAAGCTCTTAGCCAGAACTCAATTTCAGTCAGACAGTGATCATCTAAAAACCTGACCATCTGTGTTTCAAGAAAAGGAGATGTAAAAATGAGTATTAGCAACATATTGATAAAATGGCAAACCAATCTGTCCCAGTCTCCTTTGCAGTCACACATAAAAGGAAAGATTGGCAGGAATCTAAAAAATTCCATAGGAAAACTTCTGGAATAGAAGAAACAAATGTTTCAAACAACTCAGTTTTCTGAAAGATTCTAAAAAAGAATAATTAAAGCAGGCCTCTAACAAACACTAACTTGGAGTTCTAGCAACCATCTCTTATGGTCAGTAAAACTTAACACAGCATTCATGCTTGACATTTTCCACTATCAACACAGTATCATTAAGCAATAAAACTAGTGTAATTTCCACATGCTATGAGAAAGGAATAGGAGGAAGTTTCCCAAGATACTTCTGGATATGAATTTCATTTTGATCATTCCTTAGTGCATGATTTTGTGCTGTCCTACTAATTAAATATAATCTTCCCATCTCATTTTTTAAAAAAACTCAGCACTTCTGCAATACAGTTCAGATGTTACTGCTCTACAGACCCTTCACTTTGCAGTATTTACTCTTGCACTTTCATTTCCAAGCGCTTTTGGAACACAGGAAACTTTAATCGCAGTGACTGTCACTGTAATAACACAGGTTGACAGCATTATATGATTAAAAGCAGTAAATCTCACAGATGTAATACGTTTGAATACATACAACACTAAAACTCCTCCTGACAATCAGTTTTTCTTCATAGAAGCAGAATCACAATTAAGCACTGGTGTGGCATTAGTCCTCCTCTTTTCCATCTCAAGGCAAGTGCAAAAAGAGGCTCTGAAGTTCTCACGTGCTGTCTTGACTTAAAATATACCTTAACTGGTACATAAGGCACATTCTAGAATCTCAGACAAAATTCTAGGAAGTAAACTTTCTGAGCAACATTCAGTCCATCGCAAACTGGATTTTAGTCTCCTCTTACAAACACAATTTTCCCTGCACTGATTTACATTCACAGTATCAGGTGGATAACTGTTTGTGCGCACAATGAGGCACACTGCAATTCCAGGAACAAACTAAAGAGACAGAATTCAGTGCAATTGACTTTTCTGGTGTAAAATTCGAGCAATGAAAAAATCCTATTTGTTCTATTTGTTTCTATTGTTGTTCGTATTGTTGATTTATATCTGTTCATTCCTCGTCAGCTTCACAATTAGAAGACACAGACTACTCAACTGCACTGATTACTACAGAAGTTTTCCTCAAGAGCACTGATAAAACAGCTCCTCTACAACCTATTAAAGCATTCGTGTTACTTCCAAACGTTTTGAACATTTTGCTGAGGAGCTGTTATTATTCCTTTTTGGCACAAATTCAGTAATGTCAAGTAACAATAGCATGTGATTTTATTTCTATTTTTTTTTGTAACCTGTTCAGTAAGTTCACTGGATTTGACAAAAAACACTCAGACCAGTAAAAAACTAAAGAAACTTTCCTGTGAACAAACAAACTTTGCTTCTGTAATTAAGTTACATCAATAAAAAGCTCTCTTATCTACTGGTTATCAAGCGAAATTTTCTTATTTGGTGAGAACATCCATTTGTTACAATTGGGTCCTGTTCCTCTTAACACAAGGCTTACCTTTGCCAGAGTTCAAGCAGCTCTGTACTCTACAAAGGACAGCAGTAACTGTTTAAGAAGGATTGTGGCAAGCAAGGCAATAAAACGATAACTACTCATTCATTCTAAGTATTCAGCAATTGTTTTAGCACAGACATGGCATTTGGGTCATTCTGACAACAGCTAGATATCAAATCCAGTTTTCCATTTCACCTGTTCCATGTTGAACGTGTCTACTCTTCTGGCTTCCCTAACGTTTGGTAACAATTAACTTCACAATTTAAATTCTGTACATTGAAAACAAAGTCCCTTTTTGATTGTTTCAGAAGTTCACCTGGTAACTCCCACACCTTAAGAGATCAGTAATGATTGATGCTGTCGTCTTTAAAATACTAAACTTTACAAGGGAGATTGAAACCAGATGATCATTATGGCCCTTTTCAACTCAGGCCATTCTATGATTCTGTATTTTCCTACAAAGTTCACTTCACATTCAATTTTTGAGGCAGGCACTATCATGGCAATTGCTGCAATGTCTAGCAGAAAATGGACACATTCAGTAAAAGTGAAGATGTACTAAAAAACATTGATCTTCTCATGACTGGAATTGCTGGTTTACATGATTTACAGAAGCACCTTCCCAAGACCCACAGAATTAACAGAATGAAACTAGACCAAGTCCTCTCTCTTCAAGAATGGTGGGTGCTATCACACCATCCCAAATAACAGATGGTGTATCACTTCGCTACTCACCTCCCTGCAGTCCAATTGAGAGCAAAACCAAACCAAACCAAAGAATAACCCAGAAGAGACTGAGGTGCTTGCTGTGAAGCCAGGCTTCTTATAGTACCAAGAGAAGAGTGTCTATCTGCACATTCACCATTGACATCAAGGTCTATACATTAGCAATCTGACATGAAGCAAACAAACAAATCAGTAAAGCCAAACTGCCTACATTAAAGATAAATGCAGGCAAAACATAGTCTCATACAGTTTCTCTTACACTCAGGCTTCCAAATATACATTAACTGAGAAGTTAATGTTTTCCTAAAAAAGTAAATAAACTGACTTTCATTTTTCCTTATGCTTTTTGGCATGCAGTCTTTCTTTTTAATATCGTGTCTGGCTTTCTTATTCCTTGCAGCGTAAAAACATGTTAGTATATTAAAATGTTACTAAGTGTATACAGATGTATAGCTTCTATTTGAGCAGCTAAGGGAATGGTAACCATGGTACTGCTTCCAAGAATAGAATTATCATCTGTAACAGCACTCATGCTGTGGCAGTTGACAGAATGGTTATAAATATATCTATTAGCAGCCTGAGCTGAATCTTTAAACAGCACTATAGGGACAGCACTTGGCTAAAAATAGCTTGACAGTATTGCATTTGAACACTTGTCCTCAGAAACACTTTGTCACACACACATGGCGAATTTCAATTTTTTTCTGCACAAAGCTGAAAATGAACATCTGTGGCACACAGGAGGCAGACAGGATGACATTTCCTGACCTCCCTCCTCCCTGTAACACTACAAATAAAAGCAAAACAGCAAAAATCTTGAAAAGGCTGCTATAAAACATGAAGTAATGCCTAGAATTCAAAGTACGTGAAGCAAGGGCAGAATCAAAAATTCTCTTACAAGAATTAAAAAAACAAACGTGGCAATCAAGAGCACAAATCGTGTGTCTGAGCTGCTGGAGTACAGCTCCAGTCTAATGCACTTCTATATAACTGAATCGAGGAAATGGTGGTTGCACAGTTGATACCAATAGCTACACGAGCCAGTATTCAATATTAATCCAAGAAAACTGAAAACAGATTTCTAAACTCAGTAGTCACAAAGCCAGACCCATTCTCAAAAACACGTATATTACACTTGCTGTTCTTAGTATTTTAAATACCATTGTGTCAAAATCTCTGTGAACTCAACTGATAGAAGGGGCCACACAGATGAGCTGACAGAAAGTTAGGCCAGTTTCCTTTAGTATCCAGGAAAATGTTTACAATTTCTTAAATTATCAAATGAAAATACAGACTTAAATTCTTCACAAAATACCGTATATTGAACAATGTGGAAAGAAAAAAGAAAGAGAGATCTTCTCAGCAGAAGTTGAGAGCTTACAAAGTAAATAATGCAATATATTGTAGTCTACTTTAGCTGAGACAGAATCTCTGGAGGTTACCTGATGCAGATAAACTGAACTAAGCCACAGCAGGCTCTTCAGGGCCTCAGCCAGCCCAATTCTGAACTCATCTCTAAAGATGGAGATTCTGCAGCATCTGAGCAACCATTTTGTGTCCGAACATCCTCACTCTGAGTAAGGTTCTACCCAATATTCAACTGCACTCTCTTATGTTCAAGTTTCTTGATATACACTCTTATTTTTTACCTTGCACTTGAGAGGAGTCTGGTTCCCTCATCTCTAGACTTCCTCTTTCCAATCTTCACGTAAGACTGAAGAAAGCCACCTTTATCCACACACACCATGGACTTCAATGCTTCATTCACCACAGAAGTTTGCCCCTGGAGGCTCTCAACTCTAATCAGTCAGCATCCAGCTTACATTTTGCCTAGAGTAGTACCATGTAATTAATTAATTTTAGCGTATATGTGAGTATAATGCTGCAATGATAGGGTTTTAGTGTATATTATCTACATTCAAAGTAAGAAATTAAATTTAAAACAAGTTTAAATGGCACTGAATTTGTCTTCCTCACCAGTAAAGCAAAACCTTCAAACCATTTAATCTTTCTTGAAGATGGTTGAATGCTGAATTACAGTTAGCACAGAATGACTTCTATGAGTTGTGTCCTCCTAAAGCCTTTTTTTTTGTGCTTGTCACATAAAATTTAAATACTAAAGAAGTAACCTATACTATGTAAGAGACTTTAACACTCAGGCAAACAAATTCAGCTCTTGGAATAATCAGGATTACTGTTTATGTAAAGCATACTGGTCAACTTGATCAGGGCAGTGTGCAAGGCAAACAGCATTAACACTTCTGCTCAGATCAGTCCATTATCAACTGCACATCACTCCTCTCTTTAAAGGAGAAAGATTTCCAGCCATTTTTCTGCACCCAGCACACAGAAATTACAACATGCAGCAGGTACTACAGCTCTGAACTGCTAACAATTTACACAAGTGCTGACAGTGCTACTCCATCTCTCTCTAGGATATCTGCCAAGTGATGTTACTGCCACGAAGATTTTCACTGAACACATCAAAGTGTGATGCTTAGTACTAAAGGAAAGTGATCTCTTATCTGGTCAAATATTTTTTCAAACAAATTTTCATGACAGAATAAGCCATTAGAATAAGCAATAACTTGACTTCTACCCTTTGTTTAAAATACATCTGGGTACCAGACCAACACGTAAAATGAAAAACAGATGAAACGTATGTGAAGAAAAGCACTTTCTGTGTCATGCAATTTCAGTGTCTACAAAACAATGCTTTTATTCCAAGGAACATTAAGAATCTTCCAGTTAAAATAATGCCAAAAATTTAAATCAAGTATTACTTTATTATTGTATGACTCCATGTTGGTATAAATCTTTGATAGAGTTTCATTTGACAATGACCAGAATAACCATGTTTTCCTCAAATTATTTGTTTCTTGTACCCTTTGGAATTAAAGAAGAAAATAAGAAGCTGTCTGAATTGGTTACAATTTAATCAGCTAGTCTAAAATTAATTCTCAGCGTGTATCTATTGGATAGCTCAGTTTACATAAATGGTTCTGCTTGGATAAACCAGCAGCTCCTAAGCACTAGCTGAAGCTAAGAAAAAGTGCAGCTAAATTTCAACACAGGAAAAAAAAAAACACCACCATGTGACAGAACAACTTCAGAAACAACTAACATTTATTCCAAGATCTAGCTGACTATATTTACAGTTGCCTGATTTAAATTTCAGACACAGTGCCATCTGGTGACTATTTATACTCTCTTACATTTTAAATAGATGGTACGGTTTGGGTTCATCCAACTACCTCTTGTCATCCATTACCTACATTAGCACCTACACTCCTCCTGTCTTAGGTTTTCTCTGAAGGAGAGGAGAGAAACAATTGTCTATGAATCCAAACACTACAAAATTTCCAATATGGATGTTCTTCTGGCAAACTTAAGAATGCCGTAGGAAAACAGTGTGCTATGTGGCCAATAAGTCATATAAATATTGCTATAAAACAATGAAGAAAATGAACATCATGATGTTAAGAATAATATAAATGTATAAGTATGCTTTATGTTTGCTTTTCCCTGGAATTTGTCCTTTAAAAGTTGGCTATTCAAGGGCAAATGTTGCTCAACTTCATTTTCAAGTTCTGATGCTATCGATACAGTTTGCTGTGTTCACACACTAAACTGAAATAGACTCCCCAGGCTCATTATGTATTTAATCCCTTTTAGAACAATTTCTAGAACTGATGAATGAAGTTCTGACACTTCGGTGAAGAGATAACAACATGGGAGAAAGATTTCCCATGTTAGTACTGACCTCTGCTTTCAGCCTTCCCCAAACTCACAACAAATTCCCAATGTTATTCACAACTTAATCCTTCCATGACAGAATAAACGACAAGACTATAACATACTGCATTTGCCCATTTATACTTGTCTATACCAGAGGACCACTAGAAGGAAAAACTGTTGTATTGATAACATTTTTCTCCAAATGTTTTCAAGTGTAAACTGTTAGATGATGAAAATAGCTACTGAACAAAAAAATGCAAGTAGACTTCTGACTCTCCTTCCTTCTTGAATAAAATAGTACTACATAATGCAAACTTTTCAACAGTAATTGCCAGATCTCAAGTTCATATGAAAAAAACCTGCATGCTTCATGACTTAGAAAATCAATTGCTTTTCTTGGTGCTTCCAATCATTAATCCTACTCCAACATACAGTGCATTATCACTTCTATTATTAAATACACTCACGAGGAACCATAAATATACTAAATAATACTTCAGTTGCTACCACTTCCTTCAACGTATTGACAAATGTTTAACCTACCTCTTAAAATTAACACTGAGAAGCTCTCAAAGAAAAAATCTTCTCCCTATCTTCTGATGGAAGACTTCCTTACATTCTGCCTTACACAATACATTTCAGCAGATATGCTATCACTGTTAAAATAGGACACGATGGTCCCAAAAAACAAATCCACTACTTCTGAGGGTTTCCATGCAAGAAGCTGTTCTGCCTCCACATAGAGGACTGCAGGTCAGTAATTTATGAGGAAATATTCTTTCCACAAATCATATTATTAGTAATTTTGATGTTGTTCCTTCCATGTCTAGTTTGCTCAGATCTTTTCTCAACCTGATTACAAGTTTGCTCTGCTTGGTTTAGCTGCCATAACCATTTCTGCAATTGATCAGAAGCCTGTGCCTTATAACCACTATTGCGTTGGTGCAGTCATAGTTACATCACAAATAGCTGCAAGAACTAATTATTCTACACAGGATGAGTTATTTATGCAACATCATTGTTGCAGTTATAAAGAAATACAATCCCTGCACAATGGCAGATGCTTCAGGAGGTGGATGAAGCATAGGGGAGTCTACTGATGGCACATCTTTTAAGATAGGATGTTTGGTATCAGAGACTCCAAAGGCTGGAATTAACTCACTGAAATCAGGTAAAGAAACGCAGACAGAGATGGACAAAAACAGTATTCAGGAATAGCAGAGAGAAGGAATAATTAGTATCTGACGTATTTAAAAGGCACTGTATATGGCAATTTTGGATGTAATATGAGCTGCAGACAAACCCCTTATCACTCTGTACAACTACCTGAAGGGTTGTGGTGAAGTGGGTGTCAGCCTCTTCTCCTGTGCAACCAATAATAGGACTAAAGCAAATGGCATCATGTTGCACCAGGGAAATTCAGGTTGGTTGTAGGAAATGCTTCTCCACAAGAGCAGCCAGGCACTGGAACTGGCTGACCATGGAGGTGGTAGAGTCACTGTCTCTGGAGGTGTTCAAGAAACATATAGATGCTGTACTGAGGGACAAAATTTAGTAGGGAAATATTGGTAATAAGTGGACAATTGAACAGGGCTTGGAGGTCTTTTCCAACCCTGGTGATTCTATGATACTAAAAATGAAAAATGGCCTCTTAACAGTATATTGTCCTGGGTCAGGTCTTCAAAGGGAGACTACTGATCCTGTTGTGATGACTGTGTTAAGCCACTAAGTCCAATATTGTACACAGAAATATTCATGTACAGAAACACAGTTAACAGAAGACACTGGCCAAGTCAACCCCAAAGAAGCTCACTTGAACTAAGGGGAAGCCTGTTCAAAATCCCTCTCCTTCTCAATTCAATCTGTGTCAAGGTACTGGTATCCTCTTATAACAAAAAATTCCCTCTTGAGAAGAGAAATTTACCATTTGAACTGCCACATCCCAACTACTATGTAGCAGGTAAACTTCCAGAATTCAAACATTCAACACAAAACCACAGTGTCGAAATGCAATATATAGAATTTGTACAGTTTCTCAATACCTCATTTGACCCAATACAGTGAAGTAGAAACTGTACATAACCATACAGAACCACAGCTGGAAAACTTCACACAATCATTCTGTGTAGAAACAAACACGTCTCCAAAATCACATTAAACAAATAATGGTGTTGTGTTTTTAATTCCTCGTCTAAATTAAAACTAGAAAATGGGAACACTGGCAGACCCAGTTAGGCAGAGAGTTGAAACAGCCTTCTGAAAACAAATGTATTAAAATGCTTGACTTAAGCTTTCACCTAAATAAGCATCTTCAAAAGTAGCACATTTTCACGCATGTGTTAAACAGTAACAGCAGTAGCCAACTTTCAGTTTTAAATGAACAAATTTGTAAACTTGCTTAGAAAGAAGTAAATTAAGAACTGACAAAAGTGACAGCTGAAAGTAGTAGAAGTCACAGCGTTTTTCTTCTAAATATAAAACAAGACTGAAATATCTCCAGTTTGATTTACAACAACAAGCGATATTTTTCTGATTTTAAATCTAACAACTTGCAAACAATTTTAACTGACATAAATGAGTTTTAAAGTAAGTTTCGTGACGCTGAATTCATTCATTTTATCTGGCAATTCCTACATTATTTGCAGCTCGTGTGGCTCAAAGCCTCAGCCATAGACTAGAACACTTAAGACACAGATAAGTATATTCAGTGAAAGTAGTAAGATTTTTTCAGGGAATCCAAAATCTAAGCGTGAGACAACAATGAAAGTACAGAATATGAAGAAGACATCAAGCAACAATCTCTGTTTACTAACCAGGTAGCCTTCATTAAAGTCCTTCCAAAAATCAGGAGGTCCAAATATCTCTGCTGCACGCCTAAGCATCTTAATTACTCATCTACGCATACTTAAGTTTTATAAAACTTTTCTTTCCATGGGCTGTTTTCCTGCTAAGTATAACTGCAGAACATACAGGCTTGTGAAGGTTTTACATATGGGGATTTCAGTGCTTTCCACTGCAATTTTCTTAACACCTGATAGATCACTTATGCTCATTATGAAAGTGAAAGTGCTTCCTGAAGATCTCTCTGTTATTGCTGGAGTACTCGTATGGTTCAGACCTTCTGAGTGCGTGCATACGCTCATACATTTCTATTTACATAAGTACCCTTGCATGCAGTATATCAAAATTAACTACGTTCAATTAATTATGTGCAGGTCATCCACACAAAATATATTTGTATGTATTTATGACACAAGATTATCATTCACTTTTCAAGCTAAACCCATGATATTAAAATAATGTCAAGAATTCCTGCTTGGATTATGCTTGAATTTCTTAACTAAGGGGTAATTCCAAGCAGCTAACAAATCATTTAAATTCTTAGCAACCATTTTTCAGAAGACATCTTCTATAAATCTATCACAAGTGAGTGATAAGACAGGCAAACTATTCCTCCAGTTTTCAAAGGAAATCTGGGTACACCTCAATATTTTTTATTTCTTTTTTAATGCTATGGACTGTCTGGCTATCATGATGATTATGGAATGATTTATAGAATACAATCACAGAATCCACGAGGTTGGACAAGACATCCAAGGTCATCCAGTCCAACCATCCACCTGTCGCCAATATTTCCCACTAAACCACGTAAAGCTCAGCACAACATCTAACACAAGAAACACGTGCTTTTACACATCTTTGCTACCCCACTGATTAATTCAACTTTATTTTAAATGATATATTAATGCAAACCAATCAACAATTAAAATCTTCATGAGTAACTAACAGAAAATTTAATCTGGGGGACACACAAAAGGTTTTGATTTTCAAAAAGATTTCTTTACAAGAGGCTCTGATTCTAGTCAGAAAACACGCCAGAAGTTGCTGGGATGCCGTGATAATTTAAGCTGAATTTTATCCAAATAGCATGCAAGTTTTGGTAGGACATAAGGATTATTGTATTTAACACTTGCCAGAACTGCCATAAGACTCAAATGTCCTCTTTAATTAATTTCAGAACAGGTGCACCACTACATTTTCAAGAATGAACGCTGACATGCACATCAATTCTAAGTAGATTGCTTTCAAAAGGCCACTGACAGAAATAGTCATGTATGTGTGGATTGACACTGCTGGTATTTCTAACATGACATTGTTATCACAACAATGATTCAGAAGTATGGAAGTTTTAGAACCATAGCCTCTTCTTCTATGTTCCTAAATGAAAAAGTAAAGGGAACATGAAAACTTAGCCGAAAGAAAGAAAACACAATACTACACAGGGAAGAAGGATGAGAAATGTTGCCAATTCAGATAGATTTGTTTGCAGGTGATTTTACTTAAATTACAGATAAAAAACTCTACCCTTTACCTGCAAAATAATCTTCATTATTTCTAGGAAATCACAGATTTCCCTTTTTGACTGGAATATTTCCTAAAGACGTAGGGTAGTAATTTGATATGGACTCTATGATCATAAACCAGTAGGAAGATCTGAATAACTGATAGTGACGGTGAAGTACGGGAGTTCTTGAAGAACAACTTAGATATTGCCACGTGATACAAACACTAAGGCAAATAATATTCAAATTTCAATGCTTTTCATATTTGCTTTGCAGTGATAGGTTTTCACACCGTAAGGCATAAGCTACTGAGGAAAATCACACCGCAAGAATTACCTTAAAATAAAATGAGAAGCTAAGAAACATCACTCTCACACTGCCAGCCCAATGAGAAAAGTCCACTCTCTTCTCATGATACACAGAAGTTACTCAAATGAGCAGCTGTGCATGCACTAAAATGATGCATGGAGAAAAACTGAAAGTATAACAAAATATAACACTACAGTAACAAGAAAATCCTCTCTTCTTGTCAATTTTTGACCCTGTTTCTGTTACTGAAGAAAAGTAAAACGTTCTAGAAGCCGGGTACATTACGGAAAGATGGCATTTGTTGAAGACGTATGGATCATGGATCATTCTTCACTTTAAAAATCATTTAATGGTAGACTTCACTCAATCCTTCTTGCTTACAGCTCAGATTTCCCCAGACAACTTCAGCTCCCAAAACTTCACAGCTTTCTATGCTATATATTAAAAACCCACATTTTATGTTGGTGCAGCCAACCACTCCAGAACTGAATATGCTCCAGCAGCATCAACACAGCAGAGAAACCCACAGATTAACTCTTAAAATTGTAATGAATATCTTCCAGTTCATTGCTTTCCAATTAAATGTAGTCCTGAACAAAATGCACAGAAGAAAAAAGTGCAAGGAAATGACAGTGGAAACGCAATTTGTTACACAGAGGATAATACGTAAATCTCTTTTTCAGAATCTGCTACCATTCTTCAAGATTTTAGTAACTCGTGAACAATAAGAACTAAACCAAGCAAACTACTTACACAGACAAGGAAGCACCAAGCTGCGGGGTGCACACAACACACCAGAGGGACAGGATGACATCCAGAGGGACATGGCCTTGAGCAGCGGGCCCTGGAGAACTTCGTGAGGTTTAGCAAAGCCAACTGCAAGGTCTTGCATCTGGATCAAGGCAGCCCTCACTACCAGTACAAACTGGGGAATGAAAGGATTGAGAGCATGCCTGCCTAAAAAGAACTGGAGGTGCTGGTGGATGGGAAGCTGGACAGGTGATCCTGTCCCTCTACTCTGTGCTGGTGACACCTCACTCGGAGTATTGCATCCAGACATGGAGTCCTCAGTACAGTAGAGGCATAGACCTGTTGGAGTGTGTCCAGAGAAAGGCCACAAAAATCATCCACGGAATGGAACACCTCTCCTCTGAGGACAAGCTGAAAGAGTTGGAGCTGTTCAGCTTGGAGAAGAGAAGGCTCAGAGGTGACCTTTCAGTATCTAAAGGAGCTACAAGGACAGACTTTAGCTGGGTCTGTGATGACAGAACAAGAGGAAATGGTTTCAAGCTTAAAGAAGGTGGATTTGAATTGGATATAAGAAAAAGTCTTTTACAGTGAAGATGGTGAGGCACTGGAAGAGGCTGCCCAGAGATGTGGTTGATTCCTCACTCCTGGAGGCTTTCAATGTGAGGCTGGATAAGGCCCTGGGCATCCTATCTAGCTGTACTTGTCCCTGTTCATTGCACAGGTGCTGGACAAGATGATGTTTAAAGGTCCCTTCCAGCATCAAGGATTCTATGATTCTATGAGTTTAAAAAAAATAATAATGAAAAAAGCAGAAGTTACATGTTCAAAATACTCCTTTTTAAGTGGGAATAGAGCAGGAAAAAAAAAAAAGGAGAAAAGAAAAGAAGAAAAGAGGTTATAGAAACTGTGAAATCGTGCTGAGATGTAGCACTGCACAATATTCTTAAGCCAATCCATCACATTTGTTTAGGTTAGCCCAAGACTAACACTTCAGACCGGCTGACAAAATTTTAATGAGGTGTTTCACTACACTGCAGACTTGAACCGTTTGAGCACAAACCACTAACATATCCACACTCTGTAAGGAGTTTTCACTTTCAAACTCTCTCAAAAAAAAAAAAAAAAAAAAAAAACCACTTAGTTTGACTCAGAGAGCAAGTTTACAAACTGCATTTTCCTAATGAAGGCTTCTGCTTCCAAAAGTAACTGTGACTGTGTGTGAATTCCAGTAAGCTTTTACTTTTTGATCCTTTTTACAGGACCTTGAGCCTGGTAAGAACCATAGAATCACCAAATGCTTTGGGCTGGAAGGGACCTTTAAGATCATCTGGTTCCAACCCCCTGCTATAAGCAGAGACACCTCCCGCTAAACCAGATTGCTCAAAGCCCCATCCAGCCTGGCCTTCAATGCTTCCTTCCAGGGAGGGAACATTTAAAACCTCTCTGGGTAACCTGTTCCAGTGTCCCACCACCCTCAGTAAAGAATTTCTTCCTAATATCTAGTCTAAATCTACCATCCTCCAGTTTAAAACCAATTCTCCTCGTTCTGCTCCTACCTGCCCTTCTAAAAAGTCCCTCCCCAGCTATCCTGCAGGCCTGCTTCAGATACTGGAAGGCTGCTACAAGGTCTCCCTAGAGCCTTCTCTTCTCCAGGCTGAAGATCGCCAGCTCTCTCAAGTCCATTCTTGTAGGGGAGGTGCTCCAGCCCTCTGATCATCTTCATAGCTCTCCTCAGGATCCATTCCAACAGCTCCATGTCCTTCTTCTGTTGGGGGTCCCAGAACTGGACACAGTACTCCAGGTGAGGTCTCACAAGAGCAGAGTAGAGGGGCAGAACCACCTCCCTCAACCTGCTGGTCATGGTTCTCATGATGCTACCCATGATACAGCTGGCCTTCTGGGCCGCAAGCACACATCGTCCGCTCATGTTGAGACTTTCATCTACTGACACCCCCAAATCCTTCTTCTCAGGGCTGCTCTCATGCCATTCTCCACCCAGCTTGTATTTGTGCTTGGGAATGCATTACGTTCACCAAATCAGGTATTTTATACCTGTGTTCCATCAAAAAGGAAAAAAAATGTTCAGCATTAAAGGCAACACTTGTCCATCTGAAGACTTAAAAGAAGCTGGTTCACCTAGCAGTAATTTTATGCACACCCACTAATTGGGTGACTGTCAGCTATCAGTGAGTATATTCAAACACATGAGAAAAATTGAATTTTGAACCCCAAACTTCATTATGTTGTAGTGTAGGCATGTACACACTGTCAACTTTTTTTTGGGGGGGAAGGGAGGAGGCAGAAGGAAACAGGGATATTTTGTTGAACCCAGAAAGAAAACCAACAATTAAGATATACAATGAAAATGTACTACAATCTCAATTATTGACCAACATCTATTCTCATTTGATATTGTCTTATATCCTTAAAAATTCCAATGTTCATTCAGTTTGATTTTCTTTCTGAATAAGATGAAAAGCCTATAAGCTGAACAAGCAAGGAAATGAGAACAGGAGTTGAATCTAACTTTCACACATTAGGGTAGTACAAGGTACTCAACAGATGGCAAGATTCCTGAAAAAAGAAAGCCAGGATTTTGTTCATGGCAAAGTACTTCAATGAGCAGAAAATATAAGGCAAAAAAGGCTTCTTAGTTCAATTACGAAAATATTAACCTATCCAACACATGCAATTCCAGAAATGGCTTGATGCACCATAGTGCTGCAGAGAAGGAAAACATCCACAGGAAGTACAAGGCAGTAGCATGCATGTCTGAAATAAAAGGAACGTGTAGATACAAAAGTGGATGCTCCAATGTCACTGACAAGGCCATGGCTCTTCCACGTGAGCAGGGGAAGCATCCACCAGTATAGGAATTAACAAGGGCTTCAACTTCCATCATTGGACAGTAGCAATTAGGAGAGATCTTCCCTGTTGTGATGAACAAACTATTTCAGGTAACTGCTATCAGGTCCTTCTGATATAAATTCCTGTATATTTTCACTGGATGGAACTGGATATCACAATAACAGAGGTTAGAGAAGGATGTGCACATTTTGCCCAGAATGCAAAAGGTGATATTTTTACCTTGTGAGAAAAACAAGCTGATGTCTGGAGTTCTCCTCTTTCAGTCAGTACCTCCTAGAAGTTTATTCACAGAATATAAATATCCAATCTCTCTTACTGTTCCAGGGGAGACTCAGCACACACAACCACTGCCATGCCAGGAGAGCCAAGTGTGACATACATGAAACCCAGGAGGACTCAGCCTGGCACCACACAGTGCAGGCTGATGCTGTGTATTGTTTTGCACACAGTTATGTCACCATCCTTTAGTTTTCAGAGAAAAAAAGGCTTCCCCTGGGCTAGACATAGTATATAAAACCAGCATGTTCATATTCTCTTTGTCATGCTTTTAAATTCAAATGCCTTGAAAAATATACACTGAAAAAATGCTCCCAGGTAACTGTGAGAAACAGCCCCCACTGGTTATATGGCTTCTTAGTTCACTGTGACTCACATGCCCACCGGACCTGGCTCTCACAGCAGGGGCTTTTCAAAGCAACTGATTTCCCAAAGGAGATAAGATAAGGTAAGCAGGGCTGCCACTTCACCAACTTCTGAGAGATAGGTTTTGGTTTGGAGGCCATTGGTTGCCTTTTCCTTTTTTTTTTCCTCCATAGAAATCACAGTCAAATTTATTATTCACTTAAATGTGGGGCTCTGACTGCTCAGATATGGGGACAGTTTTTTTCTTTTTCTAGCTGCACAAACACTCCGATCAACTCTCACTGAATTAAGTGGAACAAGACATGATAATACAATTGTGTATTTATTATTATTCCAGTTAAAAATCTAACTATCAGCTAACAGATCCAATTTCATTCCCTCTACACAGGGATAACAGCTCACACCTGAATATTAAGTACGAAGAACAGTTGCAATAACCAAATCATTCTACTCCTTCTGTAGTAGAAAAATCATCAGAATGAAATTACGCCATATAATGGTGCGACAGTGTCAACACAAGAGGAACTGAAAAGGTTATAGTTTCAAAATTGTAACAGTGAAAAACCAATTACACTTTATAAAACTGTTTTCATCACTTCACAGAGATGGAATTCAAATAGCAAAAATGGTCCTTTTTGGAAAATTACGACCAAGTTGTGTAACAGTGCTGAAATAGTGAAGTTCTCCCTCTTTCTGAATACAACATCTGTGTTGTATGAAAAAGTTGAAAAGAACTCTAAGAAATAATTGGTCTCACGTGAGCTCACTGAGAGCAAGTAGAGAAAAGACGCCAAGGACAGGAAGCCCTTTCCTTGCTTCCAAGCATAGTGCTGGAAACTGAATGTGGACAAATCAAACCTGGTGGTAAGATGAATGACACAGTTATATAATAACTGAAAAAAACTGCTGTAAGTATCCATAAAGTATTCTGACACCGAAATATTTTACCAAAATTGGATTACTTCCAAAAATGCATGTTCCAGCTCAAAATTCTTGGCTTTATGTTGGCATCTTGGAGACAAATTTACCATGATCATATTAGATGGATCATCAGTAGGAAGTTTCCAGCCAAGGGTATCTAGGTGCTCTAATCCATCCTTACAACAGTTCACCTTTTCATGTTTCAATTTGGTTACAGCTACTGCATCCTTTTTCCAGATTGGGACAGGAAATAGCAATACAGTCCATAGGTGGTTGCCATGTGTCCAAACAAACTGAGGGAGAAAGTTTCATTTGACCACAGTACTGCATGAAGCATCCAACCAAGAGGCAGAAGAATACATTAAAATGCAACAGAAATTAACAAGGAAAAAAAAAAAAAAGATGCTGAGCAGAGAAAATACTATGTTAAATTTCTTCACCAATGAAGAACGTGGGATCTTAGACTTTCTTTTTAGCTCTTAAGAAAGAGGCTTACATCAGCTGTTTCTGACCAAAGCCATGCTGAGGAACACTTTATGGTTACAATGGAAGTGGTCCTAAATGCAGACCTCGTGCAATCTCAGCCAAATCACTTCTTGTTCTGGACAGTCAGCCTTCAGCAACAGTAATTTAAACTTGTCCAGTACTTTCATTTGCATAAATGACTAACTGATTGGAGTTGTAGATAATGCTCTAACCCTAATAAGTTACTCACAGAGTACTCGAAATGTGCTGCTCGGCTTGCTTGTCATTTTATAAAGATATCGCATTACTGACTGCAAACAATAACACATAAAACAGCTACCATCATCAAGTTATTTAGAGACCTCTTCATTCTTGAGCATCACTTCATTAAAAAGCATGCATTTTAATTGCTTCTTGTCATTTGCATTTTCCTGTTGTTGAGTCCTATTTCAGCTAAACCAGAAGGTTTTAACATACAGTTATATTACACACAAGCAGGAAGAGCCCCAAGTTTGAAATGAGCAAGTCGTTGTGATTCCTGCACTTCCAAAAACATAACTGCAGAGAACGATGTATCACGCATGGCTTAAGGGCTACAGACAATCAATGCACATCCAGGTCAGCTAACAGTAACATACATACAAATACATCAAACTACTACTTGACTACTAAGTCAACTGGCATAAAACTGTTTCAGGCACAAGCAACATTCACCAGTGCAAAGGAGTAATTTTTCCACATCAGTAATCATGCTATTCCTCGCTGCTATGTTCTACCAACAGAGAACAAGATTTTTATTCTATTCAATCTGAGTAAATCAGAAATTCATAAAACCATTGGTTCACACCTACTTACAGAAAATTAGTTCCAATAGTGGTGAACAGAAAAAAAAAATAACACAGCTAGATCCTAGAAAAAACAACAGCATCACAAAATCCCTGCATTATCACCTCTTTGTGTATTTTTTTCATTCACTCTCTCCTCTCTTACACCAATCATTCCAATATACAAGAACAATACTTTAATGACAGTGTATGGAAATCAATTTCATTAAACAGCTAACAATACGAGTTATAAGCCTGCTCTATTTTTTATAGCACACTAAGATACAACTGCATTAAAACTTGGGGTTTATTGGTTTTATGACTGTTTCCACTGATAGCAGAGGAAAGCCTAAAATAAACAAATAAAACAAATCAGAATTCACTTACGTAAGCCCACAATAAGAACATTAATCCTAACTACCTTACTGAAAAATTGCAAAGTATGACATTTAAATCCTTTTTTGCCCCATAAGCAGCAAACGCAGATCTTGCTGTGATGATTATACAGTCATTTCCCTAGGTGAAACAGAATTGGTAAAGGAAATTCAGATGTGCCCTTTAACAAATGACTTAGCATCAATTACAGCTATCACATTGTGTTTCCAATTTCTTCTGCAGAAAAATACAGTGCTTGACCTACTCTTTTTAAGTTCCTACAATGATAAATTACTAAGTTTCATTCCCTTCCTTATACTCCTGGGTGAGACAGCTATTTCGACAGCCACTATCAGCTAAACAAAAATAAAATAAAATAAAATAAAACAAAACAGAAAAGAAGTTGCTACTTTTCCCTTAAGGTGCAACTTTAACTGCTTTGGTTATCTGCTCAAGAAACAGAACAGACTTCCATAGATAAATATGATCAGTACACGTGATGAAGAAGTTAAGACAATTTCAGGAACAATGCTATTTCAAAACTGAAGGAACTGAAACTGCCTGCACGTTTATTGATTCACAAATAGAGAAAAAAAAGAACTGATCTATTTAAAAAAAACCAACAAGTTAGGTCGCTAAAAAAAACCTGCACAGTCTTTAACTCAGCCTTCAGAAAAGACATTATTCATTATTTGTCAATGTACTGTGTTACTGTGGCTCATATATCAAAAATTAAATTGATGACAGTTATGGAACCTCAAAAAAGATCCAAATATTTCACAAAAAAAAGACTATCATCTGCTAGATGAGCAATATTTGAATAACAATCTAACAAGGTTTAAACAAACTCAAGCAGCAAATTTCTGGATAACTACATTTTCAATTTGACCATTTCATGAGTTTTAGTGATCCTAACAGAAAACCCAAAGAGAGAAAAAAGAACCTAAAATCGTGCATTGTTCTCCACTTGTTCTTCCTTAAAATCAAACAGGCTGAGTGTATATGGCAATAAGCTACGCACGAGAAGCACGAATAAAAGGCAACAGCAGCTACAAAACTAACAGTTAGGATGCAGATGCTGCTTGCCACATCACTAGTGATTAATGGAAGTCTAAACAGGCACTCTTCCACGTAAAGCAAGAGGATGAGATCACAAATTCTGCACAGCACTAAGATTGTCACAGAATCATCTGGCTGGAAAAGAACTTCAAGATCATCTAGCAAACCTCACCTACCAAGTCCTGTCATAAACCACACCCATGAGAATCACATCCACACATCGCCTGAACATCTCTAGGGAAGGAGTCTCCACCACTTCCCTGGGCAGGCTCTTCCAATGTCTAACACCACCCTTTCCATGAAGAAATTCTTCCAAACACACAAACTAAACATTCCCTGGTGCAATTTCAGGCCTTTCTCTGTGTTCCACAAAAGAGAATGACACCCAGCTGGCTACACCCTTCATTCAAGTAGCTGATGAGGGCAATGAGGTCTCCTCTCAACCTCTCCTCTGCTCCAGATTCCCTTAATCCCAATTCCCTCAGTTGCTCCTCGTAAGTCTTGTTTTCCAGTCCCTCCAGCAGCATTGTTGCAATCCTCTGCACATACCCAAGCAACTCAATGTCCTTCTGGTAACGAAGAGCCCAAACCCAAAGGCAGTATTTGGGTGCAGTCTCACAATCGCCATGTACAAGGGCACAATCCCTTTCTTAGTCCTGCTGCAATGCTATTTCTGATCCAGGCCAAGATACCATTGGTCTTCTTGAACACCTGCCCACACTGTTGGCACACACTCAGCCAGCTGTAAGGCAGCATCACCACATCATACAGCTAAGTGGGCAAGGGACAGGACTCTCCTACTCTGTCCTGCATTGGTGCAGCCTCATGTCAAGTACTGGGCACAGCTTTGGGAGCCGCAATATAAAGAGGACATAAAACTATTAGGGAGCTTCCAACGAAGATGGAGAAGGGTCAACAGAGCAAGATGTATGAGGAACAGCTGAGGGCCCTTGATTTGCTCAGCCTAGAGCAAAGCAGGCTGAGGGGAGGCCTGATGGCAGCTGCAGCTCCTCACAGGGAGCAGAGGGGCAGCGCTGAGCAAACAAAACCAGAACTTAATCTTGCTGAATGCATTACATTTCCAGAGCAATTGTTTCAGTTGCTGTAATTTGGAGAGCACACCTTCTCTCTCACAAACTAATTTTGCAAAGAACACACCATGTTTATGCTAAACAAGCTCATTTTGTCAAGTCTAACACATTAGAATGACTTTTAGGTACACTGCTTGTTGTTGTTCCAAGGGAAGATTTATAACAGTAATAGAACATCGTTATTAGGATCTAAGTGACAGAAAACACAACACGTGCTCATGATGCCGCATATAAACTTACATTTCTGACTAAATCACTTGGAAAAATCGTTTTCTTTAGGTAGAAGTGTTGTCACAATGAAGTTGACCCTATTTTAAGGACAAAACAAGACGACAGATTGAAAGAAGTAAACAAGATAAGGATAGTATTTATTTGGTACGTAAGTGATTTCACTACTGTTATTTACTGGGCTCTAAAGCTATAAAGTAACAGCAATGAGGACAAGGGTGAAGAGATTTGATCACAGAATTATAAACCAAAGCTATAAGGTGTTAAGCACAGAAATGTTGGAAGAAAAGAGTGAATTAAACTGTAGGTGAACAGCAAGCTAGCGAATTACAGAGAAGGTCCTCAGTGCTATTAAGGCACCTACAGAAATGCATAAGTTTAATTATGGACTAACAAAAATTGTTCGTTAGTCCTTAGAATACTAACTGTATTACAGTACATTTAAAAGGATTGATTTGAATAACTTCCTAAAAATGAAAAAGCTGTCATGAATTTTACTGAACTTACATGGAACAACTGACAGCTGAACACAAAGCTACTAAACAGAGCACAGGGATATGCAGGCACATTGGTGTTATACTAAGTAGCGACAGGATTTTAAAACAGATGAAGTAGAAGCAGTTTCAAAATGAAATAAAAAGCATCATTCCATCTTTTCCTTATATTCCAAATTTTGCTTTACATAAAAGAATAACCCAATTCCATAAAATACTTTCTACTTCAGAGAATGACAGAATCTTCTGAGTTGAAAGGGACTCTTGAAGATCATCTAGACCAACTCCCCTGCAATGAACAGGAACACCTACAGCTAGGATCAGGGCTCTCAGAGCCATGTCCAGAGTAACCTTCAGTGTCTCCAGGGATGGGGCATCCACCACCTCTCCGGGCAACCTGTGTCAATGCTTCACCACTTTTACTGTAAAAAACACTTTTCCTTATATCCAATCTCCCCTCCTTCAGTTTGAAATCATTACCCTTATCACCATAGACCCTGCTAAAGAGCCTGTCCCCTTCTTTCATGCTGCCACCCTTCAGATGCTGAAAGGCAGCCCCCAGACCTCCCTAGAGTCTTTTTTTCTCTGTGCTGAAAAGCCACAGCTCTCTCAGCTGTCCTCATAGGAAGGATCCCGGCACAAGTACTTACACTTGGATTTGTTGAACCTTGTGAGGTTTTCCTGGTCCCAGCCCACCATCCCATCCCTTGGGCATATTGATCACATCACACAGCTTGGTGTCATCTGCAAACTTACTGAGAGTGCACTCAGTCCCACAGTCAATGTCACTGATGAAGGCATTACAGAGCACTGGTCCCAGTACTGACCCCTGAAGGACACTTGTCCCTGATCTCCACCCAGACAGTGAGCCACTGACCATCATTCTCTGGGTACAATCTCAGAGCCAGTTCCTTGTCCATCAAACAGTCTACCCACCATATCCATATCTTTCCAATTTGGAGAGAAGGATGTTATGGGGTACCATGTCAAAGGCCTTACTGAAGTCCAGATAGATGGCATTAGTAGCTATTCCCTTTTCCACTGATGCAATTATGCCATCATAAAAAGCAACAAGGTTGGGCAGACAGGACCCTTAGTGAAGCCATGTTGGTTCTCCTTTATGATCTCCCTCTCTTCCACCTGCCTTAAGATAGCTTGCAGGAGGATCTGCTCCATGATCTTTCCCAGCACAGAGATGAGGCTGACAAGGACAATAGTTTCCTTGGTCATTCTTTTGACCTTTCTTAAAATGGCTGCTATTTTGCCTTTTTTCCAGTCACCCAGGACTTTGTCTGACCAGCGTGACTTTTCAAATATCATCCAGAGTAGCTTGGCTACTATATCAACCAATTCCCTCAGGGCTCCAGGACACATTTCGTAAGGAGCCATAGATTTCCAGCCTTTCTCCAGCTGTCTGAAGTAAAGAAACAAAAAAAAGCACATTCCATTGAAACACTATCCTCATATTGTATAATGTTTTCTTCTATGATCTGAAGAATTTACTCAAATCCCCTCTGATAAAGCCCTGTGAATGGCATTACTTTACCATCATTGTCAAGATCAGCAATACTGTTGAAGTAGCTTACAAGTAACTGGAACAAGACAGGATATGGCACGCAGCACATTTAATTTCACACTTTTAACAGGCTGAATTAAAATTTTCACTGTACTTTTAAAAGCGTATCAACAACTTCACTGGGTATCAGGCTAATTTATTTAGGCACTGGAGAACCTTCACAGTTCTGATCAGAGCTGCCCTCTCCTTTGGTCTCCCCAGCTCTATTTATTTTTTTTTCCCCCATTTCATCTTCTGTCACCACATTTTCCCACCATAGCAGCTGTCTTCCTCCCAGCCAATTCCACACTTTTGCTTCAGTTAAAATTCTAGAAACTATAATGACAAGTCTTGCGAAAATGAGCACAGCTTTGTCAATACCTAAAATTTAATGCAGAAAAATATTGTATAAATTTTTGTGAGGATAAGGCATGCAAATACCTTTGGCCATAAATTTGATATACTATTCAGAACTTCCAAAAAGCACTTATAATTGAAGCCCAGGTTTCAAATGCTTGAAAGCATCACCACTTCAAACAGACTACAAGTCTCTTCTACATTCTCAGATGACTCGTTCTGGAAAAACTCTTGCATTACAGAACAAGATTTTCTGTACTTGGGTGAAAACAGATCTTTTAAATATTGCCTGCCATTTTTTTCTCTAAACATACTAGAGCTCACTCTGTCTAGAGCCTTGTCTGACTGAACTTATGTAGAGGACAACTGCCACACCTCTTGATTATTTCCAATGTAACAGCACTAGAACATCTCACAAAAAAAGTAACAGATATACACAAATGATGTCTGCTGCTGCTGGACACTGACCATATATTAATGACTGGCAAGAGAGGATAAAACCACCACAAATCATTAATTTCAAGAGATGCTAACAGACACTAACTATAGCAGCATAGTATTTTTGCGGTCGAGCACCAAGGCAAACTATGGCAACATCACCCCACGGGCAAAGTTTTCATGGCTGTAGGGTCTGTTACTGTTCACATAAGCTTTATTCATTGTGTTGATGTCAACTTTAATTTTTCTCTGTTGATCTTCAGACAAGAGGGAACGACAGAAAGTATGGTTTATGCAGTAGGCTGTATCTGCTGCAACTATCCTTGATGAGAAACTTGTTTGGATTTAAGTAGGCTAGCACCCCTTGCTACTGAGTGACAATTAATCAAAGTCTGGAGAAAGCGGTGCTTTTGACAGGCACACAGTGAATCTATCCAAAACTTTCATATCATTACAATGCAAAATTTAAATGATGCTTCTTTCATGTCAAACAAGATGGAAGAAAAGGAAGTACTCAAAGTCATAAAACATTCCGAATTGAAATTTCTGCTACTGCAGTAGAACTGAATGTAAAATACCAGGTGATATGAACAAATTGAGTTTACTCAAACCTAGGGGAAGTAGCTTTTTTTTTTTTCCCATGGCTCCAGAGAATATTGTTTGTAGAACACTTCATGTTCTGAAGTATAGTCCTCTCTAGGGCTTCAGAGTGTGCGTCTTTAGATGCAACAATGCACAGAAGAATATAGCTGGTAAGCAGAAATAGTGCTGAATACTCAACTGTTTATAGAATCCTAAAAGCACTTAAAGGAATGTTGCCAAACTGGGAAGGGAAAGAAAGTTAAAAGCCATTAGAACCAGTCTATTCAAAAACTGCAGGTTTTAATCCAATTTCAGATCATAATAAGCTTTTGCAAGCCACGTTCCAATGATCAAGAGATCAAATTCCTGTCATTTTTGCAGAACAAATCTACCCTCAGCCAAAAAGGCAAAAAAAACCAAATTGCTGAGCTGGGAAATGTTGATTTGGCTCATGTGTCTTTACTGAGTAGATTTCAAGAAATGTGACTTGTTTTCTCACACCTAGCTCACAGATTTCAATTAACCAATAATAATAATAAAAAAAAGCTAATAGAAATCAACTTGGGAAGTGAAAGAGCCTTGTTTCACATTGTCATTGTCTCTTTCATTAGTTTTAAATTTATTGTAAAGACAAATATTGCAGTTGTGAGTTTCTAAGACCTGATGTTGTAATATCAATGGAGGACTCAAAACCACAAGATTTACACACACACAGTACTGAATTCCAAAGTGGGACAACACTGAAGTAGAACGCCTAACTGGTATTATACTTTTGTTTCTAAGATCCCATTGGCAAATTCACATTTGGAATCAAAGAATTGCTCAGGTTGAAAAAGACCTTAAAGATCTCACTGAGTCCAACTACAACCTAAGCACACTACCCTAACTCTAACAACCCTCTGCTAAATCATGTCTCTGAGCACCACATCCAAATGGTTTTTAAACACATCCAGGGTTGGTGACTTAACCACCTCCATGCGGAGCTCATTCCAGTGCTTCACAACCCTTAGGTAACTAAAAAGAAGGAATCTAAATATCAAGAGCGCTCTGCAGATTCAACATCCCCACTAACTTCACAGTCTAGAACTGCTACAAAAAAATCTAAGACTTACATGTTCTATTTATGGGTTAAACTTAAAATAGATTCAAGGTACATATATGAAATGATTTTGAGCTTAAAGCATCAGCAACATAAACTGCATCTCAATTAACAGCACACTTTGATACTTTCATAGTTTCAAGAGCATCACCTGAGAACTGCATGGAAAAATCCAATCAAGTCCTGTACCTTATTTTAATACATACTGACTAAACCTGATAAGAGACACTAAAGACAGTGTATTAAATTAGATTAGTTCTACATATAATACTTTAACATTTCAGACCATTCACTGATAGTAAAGGAACACAGCAGTTCTTTAAAACAGACTATTTCACCTAGCAGTGTAACCACAGCCATGCAGAGCTAAGCACTCATCCTGCAGTACAGACACACACTGGAATGACCAAGGATTTTAGGACAGTGCTTACCAAATTACTCAGCAGTTAACAGTAAAAAGAGAGTACATCTGAACATAATATTATACTGTGATATTCTTCGCAGCTTGAGGGTGTAAGCAAGCTTTATGATGAGACCATAAAGGAATTTTTATATTAAATTTATGAGATCGTTATAACGCTCATTTCCAGCAGCTTGTGACTGGTGTATTAGAAGACAGCCTGCAGCAAAATTGAAAACGAAGATTGCTAAGAAGTTCAAGTGCATACTGGCAACATTCTGTATTGAAGCAAAAAGGAGGAAGATTTAAGCATCAGGACCTACAACAAGGACATTTCAGAAACAGCAACATGAGAAATACTGATTTTATATCCTTATTCGTTTGCAAAAATTTACCTGAAGACTGGCTAACACACAGCACATGTGGCTGAAAAACAACTACTATTCCTGAATATTCACAACAATCATCTATTGCTAAATCATGAATTAATGATATCAGACCATATTCACAGCATATCCAATTTCTCTTGTTTCGTAACTCAGACGCTCCCCACTTGCTTATTACCTTGTCAAACCACATTAACTGGCTATTATAAGACAAACCTTAAAATCCAGTCCTTGTCCCTAATGGCACTGTGCAGGACAAAAGCAACAGGTCACACACTGAATTGTTCTGCAGCAACAAAGAGAAGCTGAAGTACCTTCTGAGGAAGGTTCAGGGTATTCAGACAGATTCATAAATATGCAATATTTTGAGATTCAGGTTCAAAGGGAATCTTGGACCATTTCTCTTTTACGTATCCCAGCTTGCTATATTTTAGACAACTATGTACCCACTGAGCAAAAGCCTTTACATTTGGCAACAAACATATATTGACGTATTCTGAAAGGTATCCAGCCTGAAGTCAACCAAGATGAAAACAAAAACACAGCAAAGGCCTCAGAACCCAGCCTGGACACATCCTCACTGCATTTCTAAATGGCAGATTCATTGTCCACAATAACTAACTGGTATTTTAATTCAGAATTCATCTGACTGTAATTTTAAGCCACTGGTTTTTGTTTTATTTTGGCTTTTCACCTGAACAACTCTGCCAAATAAAAGATGTGAAGAGAAGTAAATAGTAATAAACAGAAATAGTTGGCAGCTGGATACAACATCTCATCACACAATGACTAGTAGTCAAAGGTAATGCAATCATGCAAATAGACAAACCTACTCAGTTAGAATTTCTTCTGGCCACTTGGCCAACAAACACAGAGATGTAATTATGTGGGTAGTTTGTTGAAACTAAAAATATTTCTGAGAGATTCTGAACTACACAGACACTTTTAATCCAGGTACATCAAATGACTGACTTCTGGTGACCTGACAGGGACAACCCAAGATAACATTTTTATTTCTAACAACATGATAAACATAAATGCAAGTTACAGAAATAGAGATCTGTTAAAACTGAACTAACCATAACAGTAAATCACTCTACAGACATATAGATGGTGCTACTCTATTGTGGCATTCTCTCTCCCCATCCACATTAATCCTGTTTTTTAAATTTTGGAAAAATACAAATCACATCTTTCCTCTCATGAAGACCTGCTTGCAAGTAAGTTACCAGAATGCTATAATTCAAGTAATTAGATATGTAATGGCATAGACTTCCTTCAGAGTTTTGCTCTGTGGCCTTCTTAAACACCCTGAGTTTTATTTTGCCTGTTGATTCTCTTCTAAGCATAATTCACAAAAAATGCAGTCTTAGCGATTAAAGCAGTTCTAGAAGGGATGGTGACACTATAAATTGTTCAATTCAGGCATAAAACATGAGCTGTACAACAGTCATAAACCAGGCTCAATACATAAGTAACGTTAACCAGCAAAGAACCTTAAAGGTTATCAGAATGTGTGTTCTCTATTGAACACAGTTTTGGCTACCTGCAAGGCCCTTTAATTATAAAATGCAAAATAAGTAATTCAAAATGCATTTCGTAAACCTAACAATTGAATCAAGCACATGCATTCCCAACAGACTCTTTTGCCATGTAATGCTTAAAGAACACGTTCTTGCTTTACAGGTCACCAGCACCCTTGCAACAACATCACGTGGATTGCCAGGACTGCTGTCGAACAGTCATGAAGTGCAACAAAAAGCTTTTTCAATTCACCTGGTATGTTGAAATTGTGAATTTCTGGATTTTTATTCCCTTTTCACAATAATACTCCCCTTGCTTGCCTCCATCTCAAGTCAAAATAGAAATACTTACACGAACTTCTGAATTGGAAAACTAAAGGTGAACTCCAAACTGTTTTCTCAGTCACTCTGATTTATTTTTATGAGCAACTGGGAAGTACCTTCTATGTGATAAAATACAAAGAAAGTCTTTACTAGCAGGGCTTTTTTTAATCATGTCATATACTGTCAACATCCTTTTTGTAGTGAAAAACTAAATAGTAAGTTAGTAGTACTAATGGCCCAAAGGAAGCAACATTTACAAATTAACAGAATCATCTGTTTATCAATCAAATGCAACTCTAAGGAACCTCACCGGGAAGAAAGAAAACTCAGATTTCAGGTGAGCAATTAAAAACTGCAAAGCCTACGTTTGCTTCCAGGTCAAAGTCATGATAGGCCAAATATTGCTAAGCACAGAGCTAAATTCTGACAGAATGAGCTAATGCAGAACACAGACTTGGGAAGGAGGAGCATGTAATGTTAAGTAGCACACAAAGCATGCACAAAAGAGACCAATCAAGCCCAATAGTATATTCCTTAAAATCTCTGTAATTTTAATCTTAGATGTTCTCTCTCAAAAAAAACAAAAACAAACAAACAAAAAAAAAACCTGTCCACTATGAAACTCTTCTCATTTCCCTGCTCAAAATAAGAAGTTTCCATCTTCAGAAGGCTAAGATCTTCAACAGAAGAACAAACAGTATTTACTCCAGGGGAACCCCTCTCAAAGTAAGCATAGTGCAGGTTCCACCCACGTAGCTGTTCTTTCATCCTGCTGCATTTACTTTTCATTTGGCCCTCTCAATTATTCTCTTTTACTACTTGCACGAATCCATCTAAAAGGCTCAGTACTGCAAGTGTGAAAGTAAGACTTTGAACCTAAAATGTTTAGAAGGTACAAATCCTTCAGTACATTTCAACAGAAAAAAAAAACAAAGCAGTGGATTCACAAAGGATCACTTTGCTATAGAGAATACAATATAAGAAAGCAATATGGTGAAGAACTGGCAGTTCCCTGAGCATACTCCACTGGTAACCAGTTCTTTACAAGATCAGCTCTTCCCTTGATCTTGCTTCACTTTTGTTTGTTCTACAAGTCCAAATAAGGAGCACAAAGAAATATTTGCGAAACAAACTTTTGTTTTTCAATCACAGAATGCAGCGTAATGCGGAACAATAAAAGCAAATTTCACTCATTTTTGTGTCACTTACCTTCACATGACTGAAGTCCCCACCTTTGCTGCTTTCTTGAGGGTTAATGGGTTTAGCCTCCACTCTTGGTTTGACAACTTGCCGAAAAGGACTGGAGAGTGGAAGTCCACTAACACTGATTCCATCTAGAAAAAGAAGAAACTTTTTTTTTCCTGCTTTACATTGCATTGTATCCCAATAAATCTATATTTCCCTTATTAAAAAGAGAGAAACTAAAAAAAAAACAATATTTTATACAACATGGCAAAAAATGTTTTAAAGATTATTTCACTGTATCCTTCTACAGAAGCCAAAAAGTAAACAGGAAAACAACTAAGCCTCTGTGAAACTCACAGGAAAATAAGGAAATCAAATTTGAAAAAACATAACAGCAGTGTCAGAGTTCACAATATATATTTAGTTTTAATATTTGCAGTATTAAAAAGCACAAATATATAATTTTTGTGCTGCACTATCATAATGGTTCTAGTAAACGTTTAATACCATTTAACAAACCCTATATTACAAGTATATGTTTTACATTAATAATTAAATTATGTTTTGTACTAAATACTGACAAGAAATATATAAAATATATAATATGTATATATTTTATATTTCTTACATAGAACAAAGAATGGAAACTAGGCTTTACATTCTAACAGTCAACATAAAGCTTAACAGAAATAGCATTTTATGTTGCTCATAAGCCTGCATAACTTGAAGGTTAAAGAAAAGACACTATCATATTTGGTTTTGTCTGTCTACTGAAGCCATATGCTAAACACAAATCCATTAAAATAAAAGACAACTACCATTTAATAAAAAAAAAGGAACAATGAGAAAATCTAAAAAAAAAAAAAAAAAAAAAAGAATTTTAATATAAATTAATAACTATACTTACAGTTACCAGTTATAATTTGTTATTATATAAACTTACATCCAAAGTCCAAAGAGTAGGACTTTGCTTCTACACTGTGCAAAACACGTGCAATCCAGAAATACCAATTAAATACAGACAAAATCTCACACCTCAAAGAACACATAACTACACATAGGGGAAACACCAAATTACTATGGAATCACTGAATCCTTAGAGCTAGAAGGGACCTTTCAAGGTTAACTAGTTCAACTCCCCTGCAATGAACAGAGACACCTACAGGTACTTCAGGATGATGAGATCCCCATCCAGCCTGACCCCGAATGTCTCCAGGGATGGAGCTGCCATCCCTCTCTGGGCAACCTGTGCCAATGCTTCATCACCTTTATTATAAAAACAAACACAAAAACCAAACAGACTTCTCTTTTGGAAACTGCCCTTATCAAAGCATACTTGCTCAATCATATACCAAATCCACGGATAACTTCAAATCTGGACTTGTTGCATATACCTTTCTCCAAGGCTCAAATCAGAAGAGCAAGATCAAACATTTTTTTGTTTGTTTGTTTTTGCTTCATTAAAATCCTATTTCACAGGCATTTCAATAAGAAAACAATGGTCAATTTCCATATTTCTCTCCTTCCAAATTCATTAACTGAATTGTTTAAAAATACACCTTAATTCAGCCTTAAATATAGAACATTCTGACTAACATAGGATTTGAAGACATTGATTTGGTAGACTTACTTAACTGTCAAAGAACTTACAAGTATTCCACAGATAATGAAATTGGATCAAAGTAAAAACCTTAAGTGAAAACAATGACTTTTTTCTCAGATATTTCCACCAGCAGCTGCCAGAAACATCATCTGCTCAATCAAACCACAGCATTCAAGATGTCTTTAAAAGGTCAACAACCTTTATGGATTCCAGCAAAAGCTGTATTCATTATACATCGATGTGGGCAAACCAAAAGAGCACAAGGAAATCACGCTGTACTACTCTGAAATTTATGCCCCAGAAGCCTCGTTCTTCTCACAGATTGAATTTTTCTATTAATCCTTATAAACGCTCGTATTAGAAGAAATATTTGTTCCACATGAGCTCGCTCCAGAAGATCAATCATCAGCATCTAACTGACAAAAAAGCCCGATGCAAGTGAGATTAGCAAAGCTACAAATGGAACAGACAATCCTGTGACTACCCTGGAAAACTGAAGACAAAAATCAGCTAAATAGTATTCCTTAAAAACATTCAGCAACAGTGAAGAAAGCCTCTGCTCTGATAGCTACATTAAATCATGCCATTTCTACCCCATGAATACCAGGGAAAAGGAAGGGATATAAGAGCAAGAACTTTGCACGGGATAACTGTTATTTTACTTTTAATGTGCATAAGAGACAGTTAAACACCAAACACTTCCAGACCAACTCTTGGCATCTCTTAAAAGTCAACTGAGATCAGAACAAATTCACGTACTAGACCAAAGTTTGAGACAGTCATACACTAGGACATCCAAGCAAGCTTTCCAACAGCGCTGATGGTAAGCACACTTGAGAGCTTAGAAATCCATTATTTTTAAAGAAAATTTAAAGATTTATCCTGAAGAAAAATAGTATTTTAAAACTGATTAATTTCATTTGTTCTGTAATTAGACCAAAAGTTATTTTGGTATATAACTGCACAAAACAAAAGGAAAAGAACCAAACATGAAACATCCTCAATTTTCACATCAGGCCCAAGGTTTCCCTTATTTGAAGTAAGGAAACACAATACCTAAAACAACAGATTGGACAAACAAGCAATATTCCCATTAATTAGTCTTTCAAAACCCCATTTTATTCTCATTTTTCTTCAAAACAACTGAGACAAACTTTTGCTTACATTGTTTCAATGGAAAGGGAAGAATTTTTTCATCTCTAAACTCAGAGCAAAAGTAGGTAGGATAACATAGAGAACACTGCTTCAGGCAAATCTTAAGAGGAAAAGTCTCAGGTTATCACAGGAGTATTCAAACTTTAATTTCAAATCATGGCACTATGACATGATATACAACAGGGCCCAGTGCCAGGCCCTGTGTCATACTCCAAATGACTCACCCCTTCACAACTCTATGCCAGCCTGACTGTGCCAGGTGACTGTGCTGCCAGAGGACAAACATAAACAACATTCCAGTAATGTTTTTAAATTTATTTTGCTTTTTCAGGCATGTGACCAGGCTGCAAAATTTGTTTGGTATTTTACAACCTGATCCTTTGCAATGCATTCAACAGTCACCAGAGAACAGGGAAACACGTTCTATCAAAAGCACTGCTATGCTGCTGAACTTGGTGACTGCAGGTGAAAGAAGGTAATAGATAAATTTAAATAAGTTTACCAGAAGTTTTCATTTACTTCACATTTATATTTTCTGAGTTGTCAATCTGCAAATACACTTCATTTTCTTTCATTAAGTTTAGAGATTTGAAGATGCTACGTCCTCCAATCCTCCATAATGCCAATCAGCTTGAGAAGCCTTTCACTATAAAAAGAACAATTGTCTTGCTACTTGGTCCAGAAATCTTTCTGATTTGTGGAATTCATATTGAACATCTCCATGGTAACAGCACATGACCAACACTTTTTCCATGGTAACTGTAAAAAAAGCAGCTTGCTTTTCCAACATCACAGTCATTGCTGTCATAACAGAGTGAAATCTCTTCCCAGCATTTCCTATCTCCTCTCAAATTTTAAGTAAATTGTCAGTTTAACTTCATTAGCCACTTTTGCACTACTCTGCACAGATGAATCCTGCAAAGTCACATAACTGATCAAGGTAGAGTTTACTAAGGCAGTTCATCATAAAGATTTACAAGCCAGTGACCGAAGTGTCACAGAAGGAGCTGCCACAGGGCAGCTTCTCTTCAGTTCAAATCCACAGCCCTGCTGCAGTGCACTGCTGTGCAACAATCACTGGCTTTGTGCAGATGACCGAAGTAGATAAGCTTCTGAATAAATACACCATAATTACGGTAACTGCAAACTCTATTGCAAGCAAACAGCGGGCACAGGCCGAGAGAGGAGCAGCAGAGGGACTCCAGAACTGAGGAGGTGGAGGCAGAAGGGGCGCCAGGCCCACAGGAAGGATTCCCTTGTAGCCCCACAGAGTCCACCTGGAGCGTAATCTTCACCCTGCCACACATCTCTACCCTGCAACATGGGAGAGCCCACACCACAGCAGGGAGACACGTGAGGTGGATCGAGCTCTCGCAGAGCTCAGAGATCAGTGATCAGCAGCGCACAGCTGATTTGAAGGCCTGTAGTTAAGTGATGTTCCCCAGGGGTCTGTACTGCATCCAGAATTGTTCAACATCTTCATCAGTCACCTAGACAAATAGAGTCCCCCCCAACAATTTAGCTGATGATACAAGGCTGAGAGGAGCGGCTGGCACATCACACCAGAACGCTGTGCTGCCATTCTAGGACGCTTGGACAGAGCGGAGAGCTGGGCAGGGAGGAACCTGATGAGATTCAGCAAGGACAAGTTTAGAATCTCTACACCTGAGGAGGAAAATACACATACATCAGTGCATGTTAGGAACTGACTTGCTGGAGAGGAGCTGTGAGGAGAAGGACCTGGGGATCCTGAAGGACACCAGGTTGGCCATGAGAAAGCAGTGTGCTCTTGTGGCCAAGAAGGCCAACAGTATCCTTCATTAAAATAGTGCAGCCAGCAGGCTGAGGGAAGAGATACTCAGCTTGGAAAAGACTGAGAAGGGATCTTATCAATGCTTACAAATATCTGATGGATGAGAGACAATTGAACGAAGCCAGGCTCTTTTCAGTGGTATCCAGCAACAGGACAAGGGCCACAAACTCGAAATTCCATCTGAACATGAGGAAAAGATTGTTTGAGCGTGACATTTGAGTGTGAACAGAACACATTGCCCAGAGAGGTTATGGAGTCTCCTTCCCTGGAGATATTCTAAATCCACCTAGATAGTTTCCTGTGGAACCTACTCCAGGAAACCAGCTTTAGCAGGAAATCAGAATAGTTATCTCCAGAAGTCCCTTCCAACCTCAATGATTCTGATGCTGTGATTTCTGCAGCCCTCAGGAGCCCTGCAGAAGCAGGATGTTTCTGAAGGGCTATAGCCCAGGACGGGTCCTGCTGGAGCAGGGCATCATGAGGACAAAGGAGTGACTGAGAGGGGATGCGATGGGTTGAGCCCAACACCCATCCCATCCTCCGCAACATCTGGGGGGTTGGACAAGAGGCAAGATTGGGCCTGGGAATGGGAGAGAAAGATCCTGTTTTGATTTTTTGTTCTCAGCAACCAAATCTGTCTTCATAGAACCATATCATAGAACAGCCTGGGTTGATAAGGACCACAATGACCATCCAGTTCCAACCCCCTGCTATCTGCAGGGTCGCCAACCACCAGACCAGGCTGCCCAGAGCCACATCCAGCCTGGCCTTGAATGCTCCCAGGGATGGGGCATCCACAGTCTCCATGGGCAACCTGTTCCAGTGCGTCACCACCCCCTGTGTGAAAAACTTCCTCCTAATATCTAACCTAAACCTCCCGTCTTAATTTAAAACCATTCCCCCTTGTCCTATCACTATCCACCCTTGTAAATAGCTGTTCCTCCTCCTGTTTCTATGCTCCCTTCAGGAATTGGAAGGCCAGAGCCTTCCCATTTTCAAGCTAAACAAGCCCAGTTCCCGTCAACCTTTCCTATTATGTTTTAATTAAGAAATTGATTTTCTTAAGGTTGACACTGTTTTACCCATGACAGCAATTGTTAAGTGATCTCCCAACCTTTATCTCAATCCATACACTTTTTCATCTTGCTGTTGCCCCCATCCTGTTGAGGGAGAGCGGGCAAACAGCTGGGTGCACGCTTGGCCCTCATCTGAAGTCATCCTACTAGAGATTAAAACCAAGAAAAGGACTGTAGTAACATCTTTATCTGTGAGTACTTAAACAGAATGAAATTATAACCGAAGAGATTAATCCAAATGGAATTTGAACATAGAACATGAAAACTAAGTGTCTTCTCAGCCAAGATATTTTTTTTTTCATTCTTCTGACAAACATGTGAGTGCGACAAATTTGGAGTAAAAAGCTTCTCGATAGGCAATTGCTCTTAAGAATATTGTAAAAATTTCAAAATACTTTCACCACAAAGAGAAAATACTAACCTAGTTCATGACAGGAGATAGAGAATACTTGCCAAGCACAAATACACTTTCTTTTTCTTCAGAAAAAGAACAAGTGATCTTGCATTCTGTTGCAAGTGAAAATTCCGCAGAATTCTAGGAACTTGCAGTCCCCAGACGGAGAAAAATATTTTGCTTTTGGCTGGAATAGTCAATTTTCTTCACTGTAGCTCCAACTGTGTTATGTTTTGGATTTATTATGAAAATAAGTGTTGATATTACCCCAATGTTTCAGCTGTTGCACAGCAGTGCTTATATTATGACAAGGACTTTGAGATTTCTTACACCACCATGCCTGCAAGGAGCTGGAGGTGCACAAGGAGCTGAGAGGGGATACAAACAGGACACTTGAAACTGTCCAAAGGGATCTCTCATACCACAGGGCATCGTGCTCAGCGATAACAACTGATGGGGGTAACGGCGTACGTGGTTGCCTACGGGGTGATAAACCACAACAGACAAGTAGGAAAATGATACAAGAACAGATTGTGTCAGAGACCAGAGAACCGTGCAGTATTATCTGCTTCACTCTTCACAGTACAGATGGGTGATAAGATGCAGTTCCTTCCCTCTTTTTAACACACTGAGCACCAGGCACCACAGGTAGCAGTATTCCAGGTGATGCTACAAGGAATGCTTTAACTCACTGGCTCCAAGGGCCAGAGCACAGACAGCACACAGCAGAGCGAGCATTCCACCAAAACTCCATTACAGTTGATAAGGATAAAAGCAGTAATTAACAATAGGAAATGCAGAACAAGGTTACAACTCCTGAGATTGTTGAATTAACTGAATTAGCACTGGAATGCTGAACTCAGTAAGAGTGTAAGTGAAATGTAAAGAAATGCATAATCAAAGACTAGAGTGTATTTTCGCACACTACATAAGATGCTGAAGTAAATAACCTCCGTGAAGAAATGGCACAAGAGGGAACTTAGCAGGATGATCAATCAATTAACCTGCATGTTCTAATAAGAAATGTATGACTGCTTGTCTCATATCTGTCTTAGCTATTTTCTTCGCAAAGATCTGGGGTCTAAAATCATAGAATCATAGAATCATAGAATCACTAAGGTTGGAAAAGACCTAAAAGATCACCCAGTCCAACCGTTCACCTATTCCCAATAGCTCCCACTAAACCATGTCCCTCAACGCAACATCCAGTCTTTCCTTGAACACCCCCAGGCTCGGTGATTCCACCACCTCCCTGGGCAGTCCATTCCAGTGCCTGACCACCCTTTCTGAAAAGTAATACTTCCTCATGTCCAGCCTGAATTTCCCCTGGCGTAGCTTGAAACCATTCCCCCTGGTCCTATCCCTAATGACACGAGAGAAGAGGCCGACCCCCAGCTCACTACAACCTCCCTTCAGGAAGTTATAGAGAGCAATAAGGTCTCCCCTGAGCCTCCTCTTCTCCAGGCTGAACATTCCCAGCTCCTTCAGCCTCTCCTCATATGGCCTGTGTTCCAGACCCCTCACCAGCTTCGTTGCCCTTCTTTGAACACGTTCCAGGGCCTCAATATCTTTCTTGCAGTGAGGGGCCCAAAACTGGACACAGTACTCGAGGTGCGGCCTCACGAGTGCTGAATATAGGGGAACAATCACCTCTCTGCTCCTGCTTGCAACACTGTTTCTGATGCAAGCCAGGATGCCATTGGCCTTCTTGGCCACCTGGGCACACTGTCGGCTCATGTTCAGCCGAGCATCAATCAATACCCCCAGGTCCATTTCCTCTACGCAGTCCTCCAGCCACACCGCCCCAAGCCTGTAGCGTCACCTGGGGTTGTTGTGGCCGAAGTGCAGGAGCCTCTTACTGTATGTTTGTGTAGCAGCTGGTACAACTGACACAAGCTGAAGGCCTTCAGCATTAACATACTGTTAAAAAAATAACCTCTGTAACAATCAAATTATGAGATAGATGGATTCAAAGGCCGTTGGAAAAGAAAAAGGCAGCTTGCCTTCTGTAGATATTAAAGCTGGAATTTAAGAAAAACTGTAAGAAATTCTCAAAAAATTAACAGTTTTTAAAATAGGTTGCTGATGAATTCAAAAGGACAGAAGCATTCATCAATAAAGACTCATTTACTCCGATTAGAAGCGCAACTAAAAATGAAAATTAACATCGAAGTTGAGACCAAAAACTAGAATTAACCAAGAAAATATTCTGAATGATTAAATGCAGTAAAAACAACTAAAAGTAATAACACACGTGATAGTACTGAAATATCTCTTAGGACTTCTGACATCATCAATAAAATGATTATCCTAATAGAATTACATGGGCTACTTGATTTTTCAGACCAGACAAGACTTGAAACCAAGTAAGAAATATCTACAAGCCTTGTAAGAACATTAAGTGAATAAAATCTAGCTATGAAATAAAAGCAACAAAGCAATTCCAAAATAGATGCAAAATAGTCTCATATACCAATATTAAGAACACATTCAAGATCACTGCTTTTAGAAACACACTATTATTTCTCTGCAACCTTTTCCTCCCCAGAGAAGAGTGACTTAAGGCACAGTTTTGCTTCTCTTAGCATGTAGTTAGTTCCTTTGATGAGTTTATGTATTTAAATAGTCTCACATCTGTCTTTAGGTCCCCTATGCACAGAATGAACAAACACTAACACTTCTGCATAATGAAGTATTTGTTGCAGTTTAATTTACTTCACAAAACATTATCCTCATTTAATAGAAGCTTTTTTCAAAGACTCCTTCCCACTAACAAGTTACCAATTATAAAACAATCCAAAAGAGCAGCTATTGTTCTTGTCCTGTTTAACATCAGGGAAAAAGGAGATATCAGAAATTAAACTATAAAGACTTGGAAGAAGAACTAATTATATTCACAACGTGAACATTCTGTAGAAATCCTTCATCTAGCAGCAGGGAGACACCTTACTGCTGAAGCTCCTTAAGCCAGGCTGTACCAAGCAATACAGTGCTTCCTCAAGTCTTACTGAGTACAACTGCCTTGGAATTGCATTAAATACATACACAGAATTTCCCGACCACAGAATCAAGAGCACAAATGGAAGGAACTCTGAACTCAGCACAAGGAAGATTTGAGGTGTTCAGAAAACCTTCTAGAGATCTCTGGAAACTACCTTCAAATATAAGCCTTGTTTTCCTAATTTTAAGTAATAAAGAGTCCTAAGAACATCTGCCCAGCTGATCCAACTGCTTGCAAAGTAATTATTTCTAAAGATAGGAAGGAAATGCCGTGGGCTAACCTCATTGCAGCCTTTCAGTACCTAAAGGGAGCCTACAAACAGGAGGGGAGCCAGACGGTAGACAACAGCAGGACAAGGGGAAATGGTTCTAAGTTGAAAGAGAGAAGATTTAGGCTGGATGTCAGGGGGAAGATCTTTACAGAGAGAGTGGTGAGGTGCTGGAACAGGCTGCCCAGGGAGGCTGTGGATGCCCCATCCCTGGAGGTGTTCAAGGCCAGGTTGGATGGGGCCCTGGGCAGCCTGGTCTGGTATTAAATGGGGAAGTTGGTGGCCCTGCATGTGGCAGGGGTTGGAGCTTCATGATCTTTGAGGTCCCTTCCAACCCTGGCCATTCTGTGATTCTGTAAAAGCAAAACAGATTGTGACAGAAGCACTCAATGGCAGGTTTTAATGGGCACACATACTTCTGTGTTATTGGTGTGTTACAAGGCTATATTCATACAAACCCCAGTCCCAGAGTTGAAGCCTATACAACATAGAGAACGGCCAGTTGCTGGCATAACAGCTAGGGTCTTATGAAACTCAGTGACTGGGCTCAGTCACTAAGACTCAGTCACTCAGTGACTAAGATGTCAAGTGAAATTCAGCAGAAATAAAAGGGAAAAAAATCATAGCCTTATATGTGAAATAAGAGACTCTCAGAATATCATTACTGCTCTGAAGCAAGATTGTAGAGCTGTGACTCACAGATTCATGAACCCACCAATGAACGTTGAACAACAGTCAGAAACCAGTAAATAAGCTGTGCATTATTCTAAGGCAAGAAACAGAAAACAACAAGGAGCATCGTTTGGTCACTACTGAAGTACACAGACTGCCTTCCAAATAGCATATACAGACCTCTGAAACGATATAGAACCAAGAGCATTCCAGAGACAATAATGCTGACAAACATATGGAACTCTTCCCACAACAAGGTCAGCAAAGCCAAACAAATCTTTACATTGAGAAAGAGACCACCGTAAAAATAACACTGGAAAAGTGTGTAGCATCATGAGCACTGATAAAATGTTTAGAAGATGGACTGTTACCTGCTTCTCAAAATACAAGGAAATATAAACTATTGGACGGACACCAGTAGGCTGAAAGCTGACAAAAATAATTTAGCTGTGCAGCTTCTCTGCACACTATGAATAGGTCTGGCAGAGTGCAAAGAATTTTACGAAGGAGAAACACACTGAGAACGCAAACAATGCCTAAAAAACAGAGAAATTGTACCAGATTCTGGATTCAAACACAAAGGAAAATCACATACATGTTCATAATTTTCCCTATTTTGTACCCCAGGCATCTGCTCTTAACCATTATCACAGCCAGGATATTGGACTAGACTGTCATTGATCTGATCCTGTACAGTCACTCATGAGTTTTTGTTTCCTTTAATCTAGAAGAGCATCTAACATTTTCCTTTACCAGACAGTATACCATCAACACACAAGAATTAGATCAGCAATTTGATTGATAACTTAGTTTATTTTCCAATTGGATAAGTGTATCATCAGAAATATCTGTAATTTGTCCTTTCTGCGCTGCGTTCTGATTATAAACAAAAGGAAGCAATTTCAGCAGCAAGTGAAAACAGATCAAAGTAACAGATGCCCCGCTAAGGGCATTACTTTTAAAAGACACAAGTATTTTGATCATCACTGCAAATCTGGTCTAATCTGGTCTTCAAAAGCAAAAGATAACATAGCTACCGTAAGATTAAAAGACATGTTGTAATTGCCATTGACCTTCTTAGTTTTCTGTTGTACTTCATAACAGGACATTACCTGCTCTTTCAAAATGTGTTGTATTTGTAAGACTTCAGAGAAATACATAAAAATTACAGTAGTGAGTGAAAATATTAATGTACATAGCATTTCTAGTAATACCTTTGAAGTACAGGTGGTACCTGTCACCTAGACCCTAACAGACCTTATTTCTTTATCATTACTGAAAAAGGTTGACTACCTCCTGTCTGCAGTTGGACAACATCTCAGAGAAGCTCCAGACAAAAATAATAAGGGAAAAACACTGAATGAAATTTTTTTCCCCATAGGTGGCCGCATAGAAGTTACATACATATTATTTAAAATAAAAATAAAAACTGTTCCACAGCTATTTCAAATCAGTAACAAGGAGGAAGTAATCACAGAATGGCCTGGGTTGAAAAGGACCACAATGATCATCGAGTTTCAACCCCCTGCTATGTGCAGGGTTGCCACCCAGCAGACCAGGCTGCCCAGAGCCACATCCAGCCTGGCCTTGAATGCCCCCAGGGATGGGGCATCCACAGCCTCCTTGGGCAACCTGTTCCAGTGCGTCACCACCCCCTGTGTGAAAAACTTCCTCCTAATATCTAACCTAAACCTCCCCTGTCTCAGTTTAAAACCATTCCCCCTTGTCCTATCACCATCCACTCTTGTAAACAGTCATAAAGCGAGTTAACTTCTTCTGCAGTGTATTTTGTTTGTACCTTATTTCATCCAAAATACTGCCCCGCATATCTAGCTTTCAATTACATCTGGAGATTTATGAGACAGGGCAAATAGCAGAAAGAAGTTTGTTTTTTTTAAAGTTACAAAAATAAACCAAGAGAACTGGAACTAAAAACCATAATGTCTACCTTTACAATACTGACTTTCATAATTACTTTTTAAGTCACGTTGATGACATCGATCAAATTTCTTCTCATACCCATGATTCAGATTTCTTTTCCATTAACGCCAACTAGAAAGATAATTCCAAACAAAACTGAAGCTAAACTTACATTTTGAATCAACCAGCCTACGCAATTTCTATACAATGTAATGGACAAGGAATTGAATTATGAGCTCATAAAAGCCCTTAAAAATCACCAAGCAATAAGTTACTGAAATTTCCATGGCAATATCATCTGCAAGGGAACATGAAGACCAGCAGTTCAGGGATCTGCAAGAAGCGCAGTATTTTATGCTCCTAAAACAGTAAAATAATTCAATAGTTCCCCTATACTCTACTTCTGTAAATTTGTTTCATAAAATTTGTGCTGCATAGAATTACATTTCCTATAAAGGACACTTCTCTAAACCTCAGTTCCTGCGTATCCACATTTTCGTCAGAATTTCAGGGTGCTTTCCTTCTTCCTTCCATCAAAAATTTTTTTCAAGCCTTTGCACAGTAATAATTAAGAAATGGAGTCCTGCAAAGTAAGTCTTAGCATAGAAACATTACATTTTCTGTTTTGTTTTGTTTTTTAATCTATTTTACACTCAGAATGTTTAAAAAATAATGAAATAATTTCAACTTTTGTTTAAAAGCATATGCAAGGTGACTCACAGAACTCAGTCCTTTCGGCTTTGATTAAGCTATGCATGCCATTTCACTGCAGTTTTTCTACATTGAAAAATATTTGTATTGTAATTATTGATTACACAAACTGTACACCTAGAAGTGAATTCAGGGAAAAGTTGAGGTAATTATTACATGGTTCTCTTTAAGATACACAAATATTATGTTTTATCAAGTAATTCAATTACTGTAAATATATCAGACAATGGAAGAAATACAGAGTATAGCAATTACTCCAGTAAGACCGTGTTCATGATAGAGGAAATCCTCACTACAAGTGGTGACCACACTACTGGTGCTTGTAATATGGCATCATTCTAATACACGCAAACATCATTCTTTCCTCTTCAAAAAGCTATGAGTTTAAGCATAAGAAAACAGAAATATTTGAGGGATTACACCCTACAAACCAGTATGACTCTTCTGTCAAAACTATCAGCCACTATTAACAATTCTACAATCCTGTAAAATGAAATAACCAACTTGATATTAATTGCTACATCTAAACATCTAAAAGATATTTACAAACTGTTTTTCTCCATCAGAGAACAATCTCTATCAAGAAAAATTTTAAAAGAGCAAGATGGTCTCATGTCAAAGTTTGGTCAAGCTGTCACAAAAATTCAGTCTTCAATCCATAATCTTCACTGAAGAGCTGCTTCTGCATTACAAGTTATAAATATTAAAATATCACACGCCGTATTTCAAAGAAGAAGGGCACAAGGACTGGACAACTGCTTCTCAGCAGCTCACAAAACGCTGCTGAGGAAGAGGAAATGAAGAACTCACCATCATTGAGATCTTGCAGAAGATTTTCTTGGCACGAGAAGTCCAGCTTCACTTTAATGTTTACAACAAACGTTGCGATCTTCCCAGGTCTCAGAGGAAACTGGGAGAGCGTATCTTCTAGCTTCCAACTCAGGAAGTCTCCATACAGCTTCTCTGTATTAAAATAAGCAAAAATTTTAAGATTATGATCACCGTCATTAAGAATATTTCATTTTGTAACTGTTGTGCAGAGCATTAACTGATTTCTCATTTTCTGTTTAAATTCTAAGATATTTAGACATAAGGCATCAGAAATGATTGTAACACTAGAAGGCATCAGAGATATTACAGCAACTGAAAGGATCACAAAACTGAAAATATAAATTTAGGTGAATAAAAACAGAAAAAAAAACCAACATATATTATGCCATAGGTAGCATTAAATATAATTTCTGAATACTCAAAGATATAGCTTGAAAAATTCACATAGCTCTGAATCTTCTAGGCTCCCACTTAAGAAATGGCACATTAGTGCAAAAAAAAAAAAAAAAAAAAAAAAAAAAAGCATTAAGATATTACACCAAAATAAGTAAGTTACAATTCTGAAACACTTGTGGCATCACTACACAGTTAGTTAACAAGCAACAAAGAAGACAATGAAGGCCATCAGCATTCAATTATTTGTAAAGAAAACAAAGTCCTTCCTCTAAACTGGGAAGCACAAAGTATGCAACATTCAAACATTAAGAATAGCACCAGGTAGGAGTAGTTTACTTAAAAGATATGGGTTAATAAATGATTTATCATTGATTCTCATGACATGCAACAAGTCATTATTGGTTCTTCTTTCCTAAGCCTGAAACACCAGAAAGTAATAGGAGGAAAAGAACAAAAACAAAGAACATCACTTATTGCTCATCTGCAATAGATTGAGATCCTTTTACCATTCATGCAGCCTCCTTAGCATTCCAAGAACAACAAATAATCCACTATGAAGTAAAGAGCAGCAGAGGTCAATGCCACTTCAGGAAGAAGGGTGAGTTGCATTATTTCAAGTTGAAAGATATGCCAAAAACTGAACTCAGTGCCCCATCCCCAGAGGTGTTCAAGGTCAGGTTGGATGGGGCCCTGGGCAGCCTGGTGAACTATTAAACGTGGAGGTTGGTGGCCCTGCTTGCAACAGGGGGGTTGCAGTTTGATGATCCTTGAGGTCCCTCCCAACCCAAGCCATTCTATGATTTTCTGATTAAGTGCTTTCAATAAAAGCAAAAAAGCTTTGGTATTCTGTCAAGTTTATGAAGTTTACATAAGGGATTTTTATTTTTTTTATTAGACAAGGTTTCTGAGTACTGGAACAGCCTAAAACAGCTGCTCTAGATGTAGCAGGTGGTGACTGCCTTTGCATCACTTGTTCACCTGTTTCTTTTTTCTTCTTATTACAACCCGTGATTTTTCTCACCTTTGCCCCTGCAGTTCTCTCCCACATCCATGGCAGCAGGGAAGAGCAGGTGTGCAACTCGGTGGGAGTGAAACCACCACATCCATAAGTATATATAAATATTAATATCCACTAATATTTGCAAGATCATAAAAAGGTGAGCACTGGCACGAATGTCTACGTATGTAACATAAACTTGATAGTTAGACTGGGAGCATTTCAGAGATATTTACTGATTTATAGCAACACATCACAAACGCCAGCAAAAAATGCTGACAAATTATTCTAAAGGCTCACTGAAAAAGCAATGTTTTGCACAAGGAGCAGAGAAAGTCACAGAGCTCATTTCTGCTCTGTACCATTTACAAGCAAGTAAGTGTATTGGCACTTCAGGGCCTTTCCAGTCATCATCTTTAAGAAAACAGTGGGAAGACTGTTTCAGCTACAGTCTAGATTTAATGATCTAACAAGAATAATTAGAATTCTAGTCAAAAGTTCATTAATTTACCCAGAAACAGCTGCATCCAGAAAAACAAGTGAATATTTTTCCCTTGCTTCTACCTAAATGATAAATGCTTTTTCTAGAATAATTGTCTTCATTCTTCCCTCATCAAATCAGTATTACAGACTTCTCTATAAGACCAAAAATACGGTAAAAATAAGAAATCCCACTAATAGTTGTTTCCATAAAGTCACCTCCATCTCATCCAATGATTGAGCTCTAACAAACTCATTGTTCCAATTTCCATTCATTTTCGAGGAAATACATTTTAAAAGCAGAGCAATCTCTGTTTTCTGTTCCTGGTAAGTAAAAACATAGTATGTTACAGGGATATTTTTCCTCAAATCAAAATGACATATCCCAAGTACTTGACTGTATTTCCAGCTTAAAGAACAAGTTGTTTCCAAACTGTATTTCCATTAAGCAAAAAATGCATTTGAAGATATTAAGGGTGAAAAGATCTTTAGAGTGAAAACAACCCCTGCAGGTATTAAGGTACCCAAGAAATACACTCTAATTTAAACACTTGTAATTACAAGACAAAGTCTGAATGCTCAAGTTGAAAAATCAAGTTCAATATTAAGTATTATTGGTTTATAGTTCATTATTATTTTCTTTACCTGGTTTAGCAGTCAGTATTACACTGAATTATATCACAACACTGGGATTCAAACCTATCAGTTGTATGGAAAATATTCTTATTTTGCATTCAGTTGGTTCCAGAGTCTAAAATCTGCATTCAACAGTTGAAGTTTCAAGCCACTTCCAGTCAGGAGTGTAAATGAGAAACTTATTATATCCTTTTTATAGAGACTAAATCACTAAAATCACAACAAATATCATAGGGTATCTTACCCATAACATAATTTCAGGTTCAACTCCAACATCTTCAGGTTTTAAGATCTATAAAAACAATTCCATATTGGCACTCTGCACACCAATTACAAGTAACCATTAGGAGAGTTTTTACTTTCTCACCATCACAAGGCCATACTGTTGTACAGAACAACACGCACTGCGATTGCTACCATGCCTATCAGAATTATTTGCCTGTAACCACTTCACAAAAACCATAAAATGCCAACACACAGAGGCAGGCAGCTTCAAAATGGGATTAAGCAAATTTAATTAATGAGCTACCTAAAGAGGACTGCGCGGGGATACGCATCAACTAAGGATACTAAGTACACTACAAACACAACCATGGCCAGACTTGAGAGATCTCCCAAAGTACATTCTCCTAAGGTTCTATGAATTCTTGAACCATCAGCCCTAACAGAACTGCTGCAGAATTGGGAGGGTGGGGGTTATGGGCACAGAACCCTACACTAACTGTAACTGTAATCAGCCTTGAGATTGCAAACGTAACTTAAAGCATCACAGAAAGTGCATGTATGTGGAATAGTGCTCTGAGTTGTAAATTCCTGACAAATAGAAATAGGCACAGCAGGATAAAAAGCTACAGTTCAGTCTGGAGGACCACTGAGTCTCTAACAACATTGCAAACAATTTAATTAAAACACTTGGAACAGAGAAGAAAAAGGTTTAAAGGTAAGGACAAAAAGAAACAAAGTACAAAGAAAAAAATAGCAGACTATGACTGACAGTTAAGTTCTAGGAAGATCACAGCCAAAACAACTGCTGCTTCTCAAGCTGAGCTTCTGAGAGGAAATAGTAATGCAAGAGCACAGACAGATGACACCAGAATGGTCCATATCTCTGAATTCAAGAAACAAAAGCACACTGCATACACGGAGGATAAACAACTGAAAATAAAAATGTGATATGTTTCAAGGCAACAGAACTCTACAGACTTCCACAGTAATCTGCATCTCTGTTTCTTGCTGCCACACCAGCTGATCTATATATCCCCAGCAGAATACACAGGACCCCAAAGCAACAATCAGCTCTGAACGCATAGACATTCATTCACATTAAATGTCAAGTGCACGTAATTCTAGTGAAAACAGAAGTTGTGAATTTACCAATGTAGAGTAACCACGAGGTTTTGTGAAAATCTGGAGCCGCAGACTGCGCATGTTAGAATTACAAGGTTAAAAACATTAATAGCTTGTGTGCTGATCGGCAACTAACCAATATTACTATTATATCTTCTTCCAGATTGAAGGAAAACAGCATCTTTCAAACCGAGGAGATAATTACAGAGTATTTTGGACTCAAACCTAGCAGACAGAAATAGACTCGCAGACCTTGCTATACTCTTTACAATGTAAATGTATCTTGAAGAGCTGCTTCCACACAGCTAACAAACACCCTTATAAGATGACAAGAACTTGCTCTAATAACCATGAACCATTTAATATTCATCCCAGGAGTAGAAAAAAAAAGAGTAAATATCTTAAAATGTCCTGAATAACAGGGCAGAAAGGAAAAGACCTGAGAAATCCCACAGCAAAAACCACAGCAGGACTACCAATGCTTGTAGTTTTGGCTGGAAAAAAAGATAAGCAGATACATATCTGCAACTCTTAAAAATAGCTACCTGGTCCTCAGAGTAGATTTTTCTCACTTGAGATCAGGCATGGTTAAACAGCTGAGACCACAAGCAGATGCTTTCAAAGGCCATGAAAAGAACAGAGTTAGACAGGTGAATTTATTTCCATATGTTTAAGTTCCAGAGAGCAATCACTTTAGGAAAGATCAATGAGGACTGGTTGCTTCTATCATTTAAGCTCATTCAGCATGTGCAGCTGGCGCTCACTACAGCCTGCAAGTCTGGTAAGAATGCCTGGCATTCTTCTCTCAATGCCTCAAGATTCAAAAAACACATCAGGGTCACCTTTTCTCCAGAATGGACTGAACAGCTGAGTTACAAAAGCCTTTAGAGTGAACCCCTTAACTTTGACATAACAATCCTTTGGCAAGAGCTGACTGGAGACAGAGGATAGAAAGTCATCCTTTGCACATCATCATTCTAAAAAAGTGTAAGAGCATCTGACACAGCAAGTGACAACATGAAGTGACACAGCTGGCCTTCACAGCATACATGTGATGTCTGACTTACAGATACCACAGCCTGCTAGACAAGACTGGTATAACGAGACATTAAGACATGATATTGATAGAATTTATTGTGACAATATGACAACTCCCTTTTTCTGATTTGCTTCAGGATCTGTTTCAGAACACAGGGCTGTGACTGTCCCTTTGTAGATGGCACTGGTGAGACAGCACTCCAAATACTGTGTTCAGTTTTGGCCCCTCAATGCATGAGGTACACTGAGCTGCTCAAGCACGCAGAGAAGAGCGACAAAACTGTTCAACAAACAGGAAAACAAGACTTAAAAGGAGCAGTTGTGGGAACTGGGGTCTTGCAGTCTGGAGAAGGCTGAGGAGAAACCTCATCACTCCCAAGAACTACCAGCTGGGCATCAGTCTTATTTCCCAGGTGACAAGACACAAGGAAGTAGCCCCAAGTTGTGCCAGGGAAGGTTAAGATTGGATATGAGGAAGAGTTTTTCCACAGAAGGGGTGGCTAGTCATTGGGACAGGCTGCTCAGAGAGACAGGTAACCCCATCTCGGGAGGTGTTCAAGAGATTTGTGGCCTTTTTAATTAAGGACATGGCTTACTGATGGGACTTTCTGGTCTTATATTGATGGTTTGAGTTGATGATCCTAAGGGTCTCTGCCAAGCGAAATGATTCTTATAAATCTGTGAACAGGCTAGACAGGCACACATGCAGCAGCTGTGCAAGATTTGTAAGAAGTGTCATGAGTGAAAGAACAAAAGAAAAATCAGGTGAAATCAAGAAAGATTAGAGGCTCTGTGTCTCTGGCCGAAGTTAGGCAACCACTTCTTACAGGCTCCCAAGATGACAGGCAGGCAAACAGCCATAATGGCAGACGAAGATGCCAACCAGCTCTCAAGGAAACCCCAAGCAGCTTGCACTACAGCCACATTTCAAGTAAGAAATAGTAAAGAACATCCAAGAGACCATTTATTAATACATACTATAGATAGTTCCTAACTTCTCTTAACTACAGATAATTCCTAGTGTTCTTAACAATCTACATAATATCTTAATGTATAATAATTTAGGAGTTTGCGTTTCTATTAAATGCAGTTTCATGTACTACTCACTTATTTCCATTCATACAGCATCACTGACAAGATTATGCTGCTGACAAACCTTCACTCACAGTATTTAGTCTTTCCTTTACAAACATACAGCAAGAACTTTGCACAGTACGAACACCTTAAAATTACTGAAACAGAGAACAGTAAACTATTTTACTTCAACTTCTGAAGTTGTTCTTGGTAACAACTCCCTGACAGATAATCTATTCTTGGATGATTGGCAACTCCTCGTCTCTCAGGCTGCAGAGAAGAGGATATGCTCTTGAAAAAAAAGACAAGCCTGAATGCTGAAAAGAGCAAAAAACACCAGGTATCACATCGCATTTAAATCATCTGGCACTGATAGAATAAAATCTACAATCAAATGAGGTCTTTCTACTGTACGTATAGATTCTATTGCTCGTCATCTGCAGTTCTTCTGTTAATATCATTTTCTTAATGATGCCTCACAGGACAGTAGAGCTGACAGACCATCACAAGGAGGCGATATTTGTCTCTCAGACTATTTGATAAATGTAAGTATGTACTTTGGGAGAAGTGAAAGCAGGAAATGTACTGCATATTTCTTCTGCATCTTCAATTCAATCTTTTAATTCAAAGCGTTTTATTTTGTTTTATCTGGGCTGTGTCTTTTTTTTTTTTTTTTTTAAAGTGTTCCATCCCACATTTTCCTATTGCTTACTGAGCACTTCATTTTAGGAAGTATATGAAAAATCATATGACCCCTTTACATACAGATGGTTCCACATTTTCCTTCATTTTCTTCCTGCATATTCTTACATTCATTTTCAAGTTTATACAAAAAAAAAAAAATAAAGTTTTTAACAGGTATTATATTTGCATTAATCTGACCTAAAAAAACATCCTACAAACATAACTAGTCCTGCTTTTATTTATGAAAAGGATTATTCTTCCTAATTTTAAAACAGCATACACACCCTTTGTATTGACTGTTTTCGCTGTGACCTCCAACGTCTCCAATGGTTCTGTTCCAATGTTTTCCAACTTAATGATCAGCTGTTGAGTCTCTCCATTGTAAAGCTGGACAGATACACTAGTGGAGACTTCATCTCCTGAAGAAGGCTGAAGTGTATGAGCGGACCTACAAAGATACGACAAACATGCAAAGAGTATTACAATAAGCGCATTAAAAGCGTGTCCAACTGACTACGTTCTCTTAGCCATTCTTCAAAGATTCAAAAACTATGGCTCTGAAATCTTGAAGATATTTGAATGTGGCTAAAAATAAAATGACATCATTTTCCATTCTATTTTTTTTACACCATGACAAATGTTAGTGCTGTGCAAAACAATATAAAATGTTTCCCTGACTGAAAGCCTGTTAAAAAACCCTTGAAAAAAATTAAGTAAAGGAAAGAGAACAAAAAAAAAAAACAATTGCAGGTTATCAGTATGACCAAACTTGAAAGAAGTGACATCTGATCTACCAAGTATTTGAACACCAGGTCTGAGTACTAAAGAGAAAAGGAAATCAAGGGAAGCTATTGAACGCCATGGCTGATACCAGCGAGAGCCATCTGCAGGATCCTGAAGTCTGTACTGCTTTCTGATCAGCCCATCCACATTGAAAAAATTAGAATAAATTCAACCAGCAGAAGAAGCCTCAGGTGAGATGAAACCTTTGTACTTACAGAAGAGGATAAATTACTTTACATTGTTAAGCACTCCCAAACTCCACCAACATACTGTCAATGTCCTACATGAAGGTAGATATATCTTCAATGACCAGACCAGCATGTGAAGGCAGAGCATGGTGGAAAAAGTGTATTAGCAACCACAAAAATAGTCTCATGCATCTCCAAGTGGAAAAAAATGAAGAGCAAAAATGACATCAGCTTGTGTTCCTCATGGTGAAGGTTTCCAGATGCAGACAACTCACTGTAACAGCAGCTGCAGGCTGAAAGTGCCATTCTTAGGACCCAGAGAAGCAGTGGGTGGGTGAGAATAACAACAGGAAAACAGGTAGGAAGAACATATATAACAATTTTAAATGCATGATTCTGTACACAGTATTTTTTTCTTCCTTCGTCAATAATACGTACTAACAATGATTCCTTTAGTAGTCTGCTAAGATGTGAACAGTGAAGTTCTTGGCTTTTTTGCCCACGAACAAAATTTTGAGCATAAGAACACCATGGAAGTGTTTCAGTACATTAGGAAGTAGTCATGATGCCCGGCACACTGGCCTGAAGCTTCCAAAGTTTCTAGTTCTTGTGGAACTGACTGTCACTTACTGAAGTTCATCCACACCATAGATCTTGGATAATTTTATTTACGAATTTGTCTTCCCCCCATCAGTTCTCTTTTTAAAACCTTTGCCATCAATAATGTTTCACTCAGTAGTGTAGTATCATATATCATATAAATTTATTCATAAATGTGTGTTTATATACCTATAATAAAAAAATAGCTATTAAGTCATTCTCAAGCACAGGAAGATTCATTAAAGCTCCTGCTAAGCTGAGCTTAATAAACTGATCTTTCAAGACAACTGTTCCAAAACAACTGTTAGGTACGCATAGAAAGGCCTGGAATTATTGTTGCCAATATGATTATCAACTCAAAATCTCTCTTAGTTCAACCAACACTGGAATAGATAGAAAGAGAGCTCACGTCTTTAACTGACCCTTCAAACAAACCTTGAAGTCATTCACAAAGTTCAGTATCAAGGTTATCTCAAACACTTCAAAAATAAATGAACTGGGGATAAACTCAGAAAAGTTACCTTCAACAAAGGCTGATGTGATCAGTCAGAAAAAGACTTCCTTTCAGTAATACAGCTCAGATGTTGGTAGGCTGGGTCTCAAAGCAAATGTAAACATAAAACACACCAGCAATACAGGAGAAGAAAAATTACTCAGATCTTCTACAGCTGACTGTAAATTCTGTTATTTCTTTACAGTGTCTTTCTCCAGAGGATAAAGTAGAGCTTACAAGAGCTACATAACACAATTTACTGTCACAGAGTCTGAGAGAAGGACAAAGTGGTGGCAGAGAAAGACCTCTGGCATACTGCAAGATAACCAGGAGCACATCTGAATATCTAGGATGTCACAAGAGCTGAGACTGAACACAGAAACCAAAGCATCTGAAGAAGCTAAGAGCAATCTTAGCACCAGTGAAAAGGGAAATATACTCCAACATACAAAGAAAGTCTTATTAATGTTCCATATTCTCAGTAGAGCACATATCCAAAAAGAGTAGATATTATGCTCCTTTAAGAATGTTTGCAATTCCCCCTGTATTTCAAACCACGTTCTTTAATAAAAGAGCTCAGTGGCTACACAACATTCCTCCACAGGAAGCAGCCTAGGTCCAGAAGATGCTCTCCCTCCAGTGGCTGGCCCTTACATGAGCCCAGGGCCACCCCTTCTGGTTGCATAAGGGACACAGGTGCAAACAATTTGCCTGTGCTCCCTAGGCCAGCCATATCCCTTCACCACGTGCTCAACTATCCTTTCAAGCCATGAGCTACCAGTTCCCTACAACAGCTAAACCATATAGACTGCATACCTACCAAGTATTATATAACCAGTTCACTACACTGTTTTACTGCTTTGCTGTCTTCACAGTACTACTTTCATGTCTTTGCAATAAAATGTTACCAATGCAACTCATTCCACATAAGTAAAATTATTTATGGAAAAATCAGAGCCAAATTGAATACTTCGAGTTATTAAGTAAACTAGACTGAAGAACAGAACAAGAATAGAAATCAATAAGCAACAAAATGTTGTTTGCTGATCTATAACTTAAAGAGACTTTAAAATTAAAAAAAAATCCTTCACAATTTGCAAAATGGTAGACGGAGGGCAAGACTTGTACATTGATCAACATGCTACTTAGTACGCAAGCGCTCTCATCAAAAACTGAATCAAATCCATGTCCTAGCAGTTCTCTCTAAAGTTGTGGAGTTAGTCACATTCTTTACCTGAAAATAAAGCTTAAGAAAAAAGAAAAAAAAAAAAAGAAAAAAAAAAAAAAATCAACCACTTTTAGCTTACAGACAATTGAGATGTGATTGACACACCTGGTGAGTATATGAAGAGATTGTCTTAGCTAATTCTTCTTGTAACTCTTACACACACTGTTTCTGCAGTATACTGTCTAACTTGGAGCTTCCCTATTGCATAATTACCAAATATATGGATGTTATAATTAAGAAATATACAGGAAAGTTAGGCTAAACAGGTTATCACACTGAAGAAGAATAGATAGAAAGCTTACCCTTATCCTGGGCTCCCTGAGAAGACTCCAAGAGGAGTGATCTCCAAAAGAGATCCTTCCCCCTAGTAGCCAGCTCTTAAATGGGGTCTAGGAGAGGGGGAGCCAGGCTCCACCCATTCCAATAGCACAGGAGAATTGCCTTCACCTGTACTCCCAGGGCTGACTCATTGCTCGCCTCAGGTGGTCAATCAGAGGTTCAGGCCGTGATTCAGCAGTTCCCATACACCCATCAAACAGAAGCATAGATATGCTGAAGAAAATCCAGAACAGGAGCATCAAGGACAAACAGGATGACAGAGCACATCACATACAAGGACAGATTCAAAGAGCTGTTTGTTTCACTCTGAAAAACAGGAGGCTAGAGGCAGACTTTTCCATGTGTGGTCAGAGACAATGAGACAATGTCCTGAGCAAACACATCTAACATCAAAGGCACATCGCTAGTCAGAGCTCATCCCGCTTTGAGCAACGTCCTACACCAGATGATATCTGGAAGATCCCCTTCTAACCCACAGTATTTCATGGGTTATTCCTTTACTACAGATTTTATGAACATTTATGAATGTTAACACTTCAATATTACCAAATAAAATCCTCATTTTATTCAGCTTCTCACCTTGGAAGGGAGGTACTGATCTGTAGCCTCGGCAAAGCTGGAATGACTTCAACAGTACAGCCATTGGTCTTGACTCCTGGTAGGTTGTCCAGAAGGCAATCACTGAATACTCCAAACACTGAGGTATGGTAACCTGATTTTTTGTTTAAAAAAAAAAAAAAAGTTGCACATTGCTTTTGTTTTCTAAAAGATCTAATACACTAATGTTACCTGCCAGAACTTGTCAGTGTTTCTGCTACCTAGAACACTACCTTCTCTACAAGAGAATCTTCTCAGGACATAAAATATTTAAAACAAAAAAAGCTTCCGAGTGGCCAAGATAATATTTTTAAATAAATAATATACAAAAACACACATTTCTGTCTCTGTATCTATAATATATATATATATATATTGTCCAGAATTTTTACCATGCATTATGGCAAATTCTGTAAACCATTACAAGTTCAACGTAATAAATTATGTCATACAGACCAGCATTTCACAATACCTTATCACATTATCCACCAGTGCACATAACTTGTTACCTTTCAATTAATGTTGAGACTCCCCTACTTTTCCAAAAAAAACCTGACAGCAGTCTCTAGAGTGTCTTGAAGATAATGCATCCCCGAGGCAAATGATTCTTTTTAGAAAATTGAATATGGATATATGTGTACACTTGCCATGAGATATCACAGCTTATACTCTAAAAGCTCGGTTTAGCAGTCAAATATCTCAACACCAATTCCTTGCCAAGCAATATATACCAACCTGTATCTGAAGGAAAATATAATCCATTGACATACAAGTAACAACCAAATACAGAAATCAACTCCTCTGCTTGCAATACATTTTTAGTATATGAAACTAAAAGCGGACAACTACAGAACAAATGTTCCTGAATGCTTTGATGCTATTCTGTATTTACTGAAATAGTTTCTGAAGGAAAAAAAAAAAAAAAAAAAAACACCTAAAAAGAAAGCAAAATCATTTTTTTAGCAGGCAGAAAAGCATTTAGGAAAAACACAATGAGAACAAATCTTCTTCGAGTTCAAATCCATCTTCTTTTGGTGTTGAATTGTATTAAAACAGTTCTTTTCCTGTTATATTATGAGAGTATGTACCTAAAATTTCACGTTGTTAATATGGCTCAGTACTACTACATGCTGCATCTACCATGTTCACATACACTGCATTTTCAAGGAGTCCATCTGCCAGGTTCCTAAAAAAAGTTCTTTAATTCTCTTCACTTACTAGGAAGACGATTCCACTTAGCCTTATGAATGCAGTGACATCTTGACTTCATTACTCTACACACACCAGCTAAATTGTTTCTACACAAGCAACTGGCAAAAATTTCTGTAACGTTACATGAAAATGGTTAATTAAGAAAAAGGAGCTGAAGGATCTTCTGCCTTCTCATGAAAAAGTTTAAGCCATTTTTCTCGGAAGCTTTCCAAATTGAAACATTGCTAAGATGGAGCTCATTATCCTTTTCCTTTCATACTGAAGATATTGTAAATATGTGTTGTTACCATTACAAACAAATGATTTTTCAGCATCATACTATGGTTTTAATGAAGTCTAGCATATCAAATAGTGATATTTGTGTTTCTGCTTGATTTTTTGTTTTGTTTCACATATTGAGGAGAATTTGGAGTGGCAAATGTGTAAAGCACATCCATTTGAATTGTGCTATAACATCACTCACAGGCACACAAAATACAGGACAGAATGATGAAAAAGATCCCTTACCATTGATAGTGATCTGTCCAGTGGTTTGAGGAACACCAACAAGAGTTACTGGATACAAACCAGATTCTGCAGGTAGAGAAAGGGCTGCAGGAAGAGATTCAAATTCTACTCCTGTTGTCAAGAGACCCTGAAAAAAAGTTGTACAATATGGATAAATCCATTTATGATATACACTTACGATTTAATCCCTTGCAATATATCATCCAAACTTTTATGGTTTATTCGAATTTGCACATAGCAGTTGCTTTGGTTTAAAGTTCCAGTGACTTAAGCAGCCTTTTAGAATTACTGCAAGATTTGTATTCAGTAGAGAAGTGTGTGCTTCAGGATGTGTCTGAGCTGAGAATGATATATGAAATACAAATAATTTATACCCAAAACACAGCAAAAAAACGCAAGTGATATAATCTGCAAGGCGTTTTTTTATAACCACATTTAATTGGACTTGTGACACAACATATATTTGCTTAAATTTTGGACAATGAAAATCAAACATCAATAGCAGTTCCTCCTTAGCTTTAATTAAAGTTCCAGGCCAGAAAAGATTTATTTATGGGAAAGGAACAAACTGAATGTTTACAGATAATAAAGTACGCCTAGTTTTTCTAACTAAGCTAAAAGTCATGGGCTTCTCTTCTCCAGGATGAACAAGTTTAGTTCCCTCAGCCTATCTTCATAGGAGAGGTGCTCCAGCCCTCTGATCATCCTTGATGCCCTCCTGTGGACCCTCTCCAACAGCTCCACATGTTTCCTGTATTGGGAGCCCCAGACCTGGACACAGTACTCCAGATGGGGCCTCACGAGAACAGAGCAGAGAGGACAATCACCTCCCTGTCCCTGCTGGCCACCTCTCTTCTGATGGAGCCCAGGATATGATTGGCATTTATTCTCTTACTGTATGACAGAGAAATCTCTTAGCACCCTGACATAAAAACAGGACACAAAATAAGAAATGCAACCATAAATACATTTATTTCATGGTCTACAGAACATGGCATTATTTCCTCAGTAAATTAATCACTTTTTTAAGTTCAGTTAATGAATTTAAGATGCTTGAACAGAGTGCATGCTGTTAAAAGTAAGAAATGTAAAATACAAGAGTCTAAGTTACTAGCTGCTTATATACAGAGAGAGAGGGAGAATACTGATATCCAATATTAGTCTCTCTAGCAATTAATGCAGTAAGCACAACTAGATTAAAACCTAAGTGTGTCGAGATGCTTCACAGGAATTCAAGAGTATAATAAAGATACCATTTTTGTAATGACATATGAAAAAAAAAACTTATGGTTTGAGGCAGAAAAAAACACACAGAGACTTGAGGATTGAACAAAGAGTTTAAGCAGCAGCAATGCTAGCCACACTGGTATTGCTTACCTTCAAAAACACCTATGATTACTTCAATTCTAATTCAGTAGGATTCCGAATGGTGCACCTCTAAAGCTCTCATCTGCTGTAAAAGGCAGACTAGCAACTTCCTGTTTCTAATTCTCAACTGGAAAATACCTTAATCGCTATTCATAGAGTACATACCTAAGGAAACAAAAAATGCCTCAACCAAAACATGAACGCGCTTATGGACAAGAAGGATGAGTTACTACACTCCAGCAATTACTAGTAATAAAATGTTTTAACAACAGAGGAGCAAAAGAAGATCTCATATAGGTACATTGTTGTCTACTCCCTGAAACTGCATCAAAATGACACCCCTGGATCATGATGATCACAAACACAGCATGCTGACCTCAAGATAATTGATGAAGCAAAGTAAGTCCTCACCAGAGTGTATTTTGCTTGCAGTGTATTACAAATGCATCCTCAGTCTATTCTTTAGCAACAACAACAAAAAAAAAAACCTCCAAAAAATGTTTTAAGAGAATGCAATGGAAATGTCAAGTATCTTCTGTAAGGACAGATTATTCCTGGTCTAAAAAATTAAACAGCCCCAAGTGCTTTACTGCATGAAGTGGAATGCAGCATTTATTTCCCTCATTATGAGAGTTTTACCATCCAGTAAAACTTACAATATTTATGTAAGGTATCAAGGAAGCATAAAAGGTCATCAAAATGAAAAACAAGCAAGCAAACAAAACGATGTAAACCTCAACAAAGCCTTGGTTTAACAGACATAAAGTGAAATCAATGTACTTATTCTTCAAACTTGAACCACACAAGTAAGTTTGAAAAGACAGTGATGTAATCTAGAGTGTCTGAAAGACACTTCCAATATTGCTATCACCCAGAAAGCAGAATACAGCAATTCTTTGCCAAACATTGCCCTCTGGTGCCTAAAACTGCTTAGATAAATGAAATGAAAAACTGAACTGCTGCTATTCCCTTTAACTAAACATATCTGATGCAGAAAAAGGGAAAAGGGGAGAGAGGAGAAAAATGGAAAAAGGAGGGAAAGAAAATAAAAGCAAAAGTGTATTTCTTTCCCCTAGAATACTACACCATATTTCAGCAATAATATTTAATAACTGCTTTCTGACCAAGCAGAAAAATACTATCATCTGTATGCAAGTTTCCCTCCACGTAATGTATAAATCAGGAGAAAAAAGGTTTTTATTTCCTTATATTCGTATAACAACCTAAATTGCCTGAGAGTGGGTATATTCAAGCTATTGCTACAGCCCACCTTTCAATAACTTCAAATCTCCATTTAGTTGCACAGAAACAAAACAACTTGCCTGTAAATGGTAGCTTTTGGGGATGCAGTTAAAATAACATGGGCATTTAGCTGCCTTTTTAAGCTTTACGTTCTTTTTTACTCACGCTTTTCTTCCCAAGCAGCACTGCCCAAGTTAGTTTCCTCATTAAGTATACTTTACACGTTGCCAAATAGGTTTTTAAAAGAGCGTTTCTCCCACTATTTCCAGCACTATTATTTTAAGCAGACCTAGAATATATCAAACATGACCATTTTCACCTTCTTCCTTCCACATTTTTTGTGTATTTTCTTGCCCAATATAGCTTCAGCGACACGCACCCTGTCAGTAAGTAAATATTCTCCTAGAGGGCAGAAACAGAAGATGTGAACTCCATGAATTTGAATGAGCATAAGCGAAATTATGGGAGTGCTTATACATAAAGATTTTTCAATATTTTAGGTGTCATTTTTAAACACAGAAAGGGCTCATGGATTATAACATAGTTTTGCAGTTTACAAAACAAAAAAAAACTTCTATTTTTACATCATCATTAATCAAAACACTACAGTTAAATTGTCTTGAAACAAACACGGCTCCAAGCACAATGAGAATCATAGAAGAAAAATTTTCTTTTTGAGTTATGAGATTTTAAAACTACAAACTCCAGAAACGTGTGTTGTGGCAGTATTTTTCAGTTCCCCAATATTAATTTATTGAATACCACTTATAGTGCTCTGTAGCAACCATCACGGTGATTCTAAGAAAGCCACGTTTTCTACAGTAAGTGCAGAAAATAAATGATTTAGTTCAATAAATAACATTCCCTCAAAATTTCTCATAGAGGTTTTCAAGACAGCATATTTGCCTTTAATACGAAGCTTGAGAAACAGAGAAAAAAAGTAGTTAAAATCTTGCAGACTTAACAGACTTTGTGCTGTATCTTCATATGCACTCTATTTTAATAGCAGATGTCACCAGATTTAGCCAGGATTTAAAGCCTCGACATTATTTCCAAGACATGAAATAAATCTGTCAGAGATTTCACAGGATTTTTTTATTTTCTGACGGTTTCAAATCCAAAGGTCATTTTTTCCCAGATAGAAAAAAGGTTCCATATGACAGAGGCCAACATTCATTCACGTGTCTGAACAATTCTAAACAGGTATCAACATTCCTGGAAAAATGTAAAGCTGTATGTATACTTATTTACAGCTGAACATCACATCTACTCTTGACTTGGATCCCACCACCAGCACAGCAAAAAATATTCAATCTAATGCACTGCAGATAAAGCAAGTTAGGATCATATTCACCTCTATGTTTATTCAAGCCATCTGCTAAAGTTTATGAAAGCGCCACCTCTGACCACCCCTATTTTACCTCACTGACCAAAATATGCAGTTTTTGGACCTAATTGCCACTGTATTCCATGATTAAATACTCTTATTTGCCATTTTATAAGCATTATATCACTGTCATCAGATGAGTCTTCCCACTATATGGATGAAAGAAAATCAGGATACAGAAAAGAGGTAAGTTACAAAGAAATGAGACACATACGAAGAACAGGTATCTAAAGAGATTTCCAACTCAGGAATACGTGGGACTATGAGACAAAAGATGAGGAAACTAAAAGGAAAAAAAAAAAAAAAACACAACAAAAAGTCAACATTTTGACTTCACAGGGCTTCTTCACCTGAATAATATTGATCAGTCATGCCTGTACACTCTTATAATAAACTAAACATACTTAGCAGTAATCCTGGATGGCATCAAAAGAAGCACAACCAGCAGGTTGAGGGAGCTGATTCTGCCCCTCTGCTCTGCTCTCGTGAGACTCCATCTGGAGTACTGCATCCCGTTTTGGGGCCCCCAGAGGAGGGCCATGAAGATGATCAGAGGGCTGGAGCACCTCCCCTACAAGGACAGGCTGAGAACTGGGGCTTTTCAGCTTGGAGAAGAGAAAGCTCTTGGGGGAACTTTTAGCGGCCTTCCAGCACCTGAAGGGGGCCTACAGGAGGGACTTTTTATAAGGGCATCTAGCAACATGACAAGGGAAAATGGCTTTAAACGCTAAGAGGGTAGATGTAGTCAAAATATTAGGAGGAAATTCTTTACTGTGAGGGTGGTGATACACTGGAACACATTGCCCAGAAAGGTTGTGGATCCTCCCTCCCTGGAAGCATTGAAGGCCAGGCTGGATGGGGCTGTGAGCAACCTCATCTAGCAGGAGGTGCTCCTGCCCATAGCAGGGGGTTGGAACCAGATGATCTTAAAGGTCACTTCTGTGATTCTATGAATACTATTTCAAATAACAAAAAGAAAAAAACAACAGAGAAGCCTTTCAGTGGGAAACCATTCTCCTAAATAACTTGTGCTTTATCTCAGTGCTTTATGTCAGTGCTATGTTGACTATCTTCCAAATGTTCAGCCATAACAAGCAGGATGATATGTAAAGACAAAAGCACTTATAAAAGTTTGGACCAACGCTTCTAGTGTTTAACATGCAAAAAGTAAGCTCAAACAACAACAAAAGAAACTTAAAGTTAATAGGAAGGGAAAATAAGGAAAAAAAATAGAATGAGTATAGATTTTAAGACAGTTGCACATGAACCATGACAAAGGGAAACAAGGGACATCATGCAATAGAGAATTCAAAGGACTGTCAGTCATTGGAAACAAGGTTGAATGAGTAGTCTTACTGCACAGGTAAGGTGCTGAGTCAGAAAGAAGGAAAAGGTTGTGGGCCAGACAATCTAAAACTGCCATTAAATGAAAGGGATATGCTCGCTGTACAAATGATTCTGAGGCTAAATAATGTTGAAGAACATAAAAATTACAAGAAATCAGACAACAGGAAGGCACAGGGACTGCAGACATGAGTACACTTCAATAATAAAATAAAACTTTTTAAAATATTAAACGTTCTGAATTATTAAAAGAAAACCACAAGGATTTTGTTCTTGTGATCAAGTAATACCTATTTCCACACACCAGTAAACCCACAAACAACATCAAAGAATCAAAACAAGTCAGGCTGGATGGAAATGTCAGAGGTCCTCTTGCCCAATCCATGGCTCCAAACAGGAACGGCTTTCACATCAGTACAGGTTTTTTCACTGTCCTATCCACCCAGACTTTGAAGATTTCAGAAGATGGTGATCCCTTATTCCCTCTCAGAAACCTCTTCCTACTGTATGGCCACTGAGACATTGGCAAAATAGAATTGTTCTATTAGGAAAGTTTCCCATTACTTCAACATGGGAAATTTTTGCTGTGCACCTCTGGGAAGAGTTCTGCTCCGTTTTCATCGCAGCTTCCCAACTGGGAATGACAGCAAGAGGAATTACCCACTAGTCCTCTCTTCTTCTGACTGAACAGATGCAGTTCTCCTTACCTGTCCTATGCTGCTGCACTGACACCAGTCCATGTGTATTGCTGCCAAGCAGGGTGCTCAACATTTGGTGCTGAAGACATTGTCTCTCAAACACTGAGTTGAGAGGAGTAATTGCTGTCCCCATTTGCTGCCTACATTCCTGATTCCACACAAATGAAGCAAAATCAACTCATTTCTACCAATTAGACAACATTAGTGCACAGCAGATTTTCTCAAAGCACTCTATTTTTAGAACACTGACTAAAGAACTATGTTAATCACTTCAATTATTTGTATCTAGTCTGCCTTTCTACATCCTCCGGCGCTTACCAATGAAACTGAAATGCAGTATTAATTCAGAAGATAACTATCTAGCTTGTAGTATTCATGCTATTACAATTAATTTTCACAGTGAATGGATGGAGTGCACACTCGTATAAATAACTGTATTCCAAACTCCGTAGCATATGCAGCCACTTACAAGAAATTTCCTCATTAAGAATTTATCCAAAAACATTTTGAATATATAATTTCATCATTACTTACACAAGACAGATTAAGCAACAAATCAAAGCGTTCTTAAAATAAGTTTTACGTGGAGTCCTTCCTGATGCACACATTTACCATTACTTTTTCTATTCATTCCTAACATTTCAGTATACCTCTGTAAGCATAAGACAAAATGCTGCTGAAGGAACCGAGTATGTTAGCTTCCTAGAAAGAATTTCACAGTACTCTAACAACAACCTTTCCTCTTGTTACCTAGTCCAATCTACCCCCTTCCAGTTTAAAACTGTTTTCTTGAGTGTGTTCATTTCCTGTGGAAAAAATATCATATGTGGCATATTACCTGTAATTTAGGTCTAATTGTTTGATTAGCCACTGCAGTACAACTATCAATTTAAAAAAAAATCCTGAGCATATAAATACAGCCTAATTTACTGGCGTAGTTTTATTTACTTTGTGGGTTGTGTGAGTTGGGACTCCTTTTGTAAAGCAATATTAAATATTGGGGAAAAGGTGAAAGTATTCAACTAAGGATAACACTGGATTAGGAGTGACTGGAGACTAAGGTGGTTTTGCAATTAAAGAATGTTTAACCTTTTAAGAGATATAATAACCTTAAAAAGTCCTGTTAATTGCAATGAGGAAAAAAAAATCCACTGTGTTTCAGTAGAGAGCTTGGGCTTGAACCTTCTAACCTGAGACACTTCTCTGGTGTTTTAGCATTTTTCTCCCCAATTCCATCTCATCAATTTAGCATCCAGTGGTTGCAAATAACATATATGCTTGGGAATAGCATATCCATATGCTGAAGCATCTATTATAAATCAAAGCTTCTTAAAACGAGTTATTTTCATTCCTCATTTTTTGAAAAAATGTGGTCAACGTGGGAATTTGTAAAGCTAGGATAAAAACAAGTAACAGGAGGAAGAATACAGTAATTATTAGGCTTCAGGATATGATTATTACTTGAAAACCAGCATAAATAAATTATTTAGCATGAGTTTGAATCAATGCAGAAAGATACAGAATTGATTCACAGGTCAGCAGCAGTAAAGCATTTTAACTCTCCGAAGAGCAGACATTTCAATTCAGTACCTCATCAACACTGCAAAAATGTGAGAGAACTTACACTGCTGCACTGTTACACCGACGCTGTACTGACTTAAACAGATTTTGAACTATTTGATTTGTATAAAATGGTATTAAAATTCTAACCTAGTGAAGAAGTTAGAAAATGTTTTTGAAGATACATACCATGTTTTCTACTCGGAGCTCAAAAGGCATAGGGTTGTACACCATCAACTGAACTTCACACACATCTCCCTGGACCCACTGGAAGTCTAACACAAAACAAGTACAGAATTAATGCAGGAATTGCCTAATGGTAGTGTTATAAAAATGAGCAGCAGCTGAGCTGTCAGAGTGTTACATTAGCTTTAGTTTTGAAATTAACACTTCTCTATGATCTGCACAGCCCAAGTCCTGTTCAAGTACCAATGGACAGAAGCTTCAAATCAGAGGCAAAGCAACGTGTTAAAGGACTGGAAGCGTTCATTAATAGGTTTATTATATTAATGCTAGTAGTGCTCCAGAGCCCAACATCACATTGTGCCAACATTACTTTGGCAAAATTAACTCCGGCACCATTTCAAAAGAGTACTTAAACACTTCCTTAATGGTAACCATTTGAAAGCTTCAGGACTTCCATACTGGGTGGTTGGCCCAAAGTACGCATTACCTCGTATCAAGGCTCAGTCAAAAAGCAGCCAGATAGGGAATAAACACCAAAGGAAAAAAGGATATGAAAAATCATGGGGGAAAAAAAAAAATCTTTATCTATACACATTTGACAATATGGAGTGAAATAAAGATTGTTCTAAATTAAGAAGAAAGCATCTGCTCACCAGCAAGATGCCACCTCCATTCTCCTCCTACTGATTTCCCACAGAACACAATAAGAAGTTTGGGAAATGCTGTGGGAGGGGAAGATGACATGAAAAAAATATTGATGCTGATTACTGATCAATGGTTACAAAAGGTAGACTTAAGCAATAACAGAAGACAGTAATTTCTGGATATATTTAGGAAAGACCCATGACCTGTAAATAGAAACTGCAAGGGCAGCTTACTTCTTGACCTACCCTGCCACAAGTGACAGAGTTCACGCTTTAAGGACAATGCACCACACTCAGTATAAGATTTTTGGTTGCATTTAAGGAGGTGAGGAATTTAAGAAAAGGAGGCCTGTGGCACATAAACCGTTTCTGGTGGGCTGCTCCATGCACAAAGGTTATTTGGCACCACAGCTCCATCATCTTTTCAGCCACGTGGTGCTCCTTTCTGCCTCCTGCATTTCTCCCCATAACCACGTGCACTCTACATTCAGATTTTGTACTGAATGTGACGTTTACCATACAAGGTGAGGTCCGACAGTCCAAATAAACAAAAGGTGGTTTTAAAATAGTCATTAAATAATTAAATAAATCATGGCCATAATCTAATCTATAACGAATGCAGATTAACTTTTAACTAGTTTACACAATGATTTTAACACATTGTTAATGCTCTTTTCTCTGGGATATTAGAAAATGTTTTGTAAAAAAAAAAAATCAAGATTATTAATGCTGTAACTCACAATTAAAACCATCTGCACTCTAACAGCACATTCACAATCACTATCTGATTACATTTTGCAAGCAGTGTTAGAGAGCTCAAGGGAGATGTGCTTAATGCAAATCTTTAAGTCCAATTAACACTACTAGAAATTAACAGCATACATTCTGAGATATTAACAGCTTATATTACTGTGGAACCAGGGAAGTAAAACAGTAGATTAAAACTACATGTTCAAATGCACATTTGCGTGGGATGTTTTGTAGTTGTTGTTTGTGCTGTTTTGTTTTTAATTAATTCATTAGTGTCCAAAGTCTTCGGCACTTTGCAGTCCCCAAAAGAACTGGTAGCTTCTCTTGAGAGCTGTCACACAGTTTCAAAGCTATTTAAGCCCCCATTATGGTTACCAGTGAACTGAAGTGGGCATTTTAGCCCTTGCAAATTACAGTAATTTCCAGATTAGAAGAACTACCAGAGGATCAGAATTCCTTTTTTGAGAAATGCATGCAATGCAACCACATAAAGGAATTCCAAAAATGTAAATCACTGGGGAAAAAACCAACACACTGAAAGTAATTACTTGCTGCTAAGTTTTACTCAAAACAAACAAAATTATTAGAACTCTTATGCTTTAATCTATTTTCCCCCAAAGAGAACAAGATCCTAAGATCATTTCTTATATTTTTGCAGCTTTGACCAATTTCTCACTGTCAAATACTCCCTAAGCTACCTCCCCAACAAAACTATTGACATTTATTTTCAGGAAAACAAATAATACATGTTGTGTCAACTTATTCACTCAGAAACCATAGCCAGCAGCACCAAGAGTCCTCACTAGCTACCTACAGTTTGCTTCCCACAAGATCTACATAAAACAGAGCAGGACAGTGCTATAGAATTGCTGCCCTGGAGGAAAAGCTTTTGAAAGGAAAGGTAAAATCCAGTTATATGGTGCAAGGTTAAGATCTATACTTACATCATCTGCATGTAGATATGAGAGATTACTTGCAAGACTTTCTAATAGAGCTGTATTACACTACCAGCAGCACTGCTTACACTATCAGACTTTATAACAAAAATCCCTTTATGTCATAATCCATGAGGTTTATTCCTCATGACTTGCACACATTAAATCAATTTAAAAAGAATAAAATAATCCAATTTATTGTTTTCAATTAGAAAAGCTTATCAAGTTGAAAGCTTAAAAGCTGAAAATGCAAGATTTTTCTGAAGAGCTTTGTTTCCCCTTTGGTTTCCATAATAAAAACACAGACCATTTATTATTGTTATTTCTAATTAAAATAAATCAAATACATTTTAAAAAAAATAACCATGTTATCTTCAAAGATTCTTCCTTGTTATAATGGAGCTATGGTTTTGTTTTGTACATTCTTTTCTTTGCAAAATTTTTCTACCAAACATTAGACGTTTTAAAAGTAAATGTGCTGGCTATGTGCTTCAAAAGATAAAAGCCTTAAAGAGCATCACAAGTAGCTCAGACATCTTCTTATACTAAACAAACTAAATAGCTAAAAGGAACTATAAACCGTATAATTTAAAACTCCTGTGGTACCAACTTGCACTGCCTCCAAAAAATGGAGGTTCCCCTTTGAATCCCTCAAGGAAGAAGAATACTGCATAAAACAATCGCACGTTAAGACTGGCAGTAAGATTTTATTTCAATGAAAAAAATATAACAAACATCATCAAATTAAGAGACACAAAGAAATGTTATAAGATGTAAAGAAATATTTTCCAAAGAAATATTCTAGGAGATACCATCAGATCTACATCTTTTTAATTCCTTAACCTTTCTTAGCCATCTTTTGAAATCAAATTACTACTGCAGCAGGGTCACACTTTGCTACCACGTCCATCCAAACTTGAGATGACACAAATTTGGGTACTGAGGAGCACCTGCTCCTCTAAAAATGAATCTGATCAGCTGTGTGACTTTCTTCCCACTTCTCACCTGACTGAACTGTCCCACAGGTTCAAAAGTCATTGGGGAGAACAAACTTTTACTCTTTGGAATCTCAGGCTAAAAAACTGATTAATTCAAAAGAAATTCAGGCTTGCTATCCCTGATCAAGATAGAATTTCCAATGTAACAAAATAATGTGAAATACTGGAAAATATTCTTACCTATTTTCTTCGTTCGCTCTTCCCCACGACTATGAGCAATAATTGGAGAATATATGAAAGGGCTTTTGGTTGACACATTCTGACCAAGTAGACTTTTAATTTTGTGAGGTCGGAGGCTGGTGGGAAGGTTCAAGAGCTTCACAGATCTGGTAAGCAAAAATAACTTTTATAGAAGGTCATGTTAAAAACAAATAGCAAAGGAAAAACATCTTCTAGAGAAAGCATCAAATGCAAAACTAGCAAGGGATTTAAAATCCAGCTGTTAGTTTCCAAGATAAGTGAGAACTGAATTATAAGAACACAGAAATTCAGAAAGCAAGCAAAAATTTAACAAAGCTAAGTCAAAGCCAGGCAAAATTTCATTGGACAATGTAATACAAATAAAGAACTTCTTCAAAGTGAATAAAACAGTTTAAGTACATAAAACTGCATCTGGAAGGAAGGAAATGTCACAGGAATTGGAGAGGTCTTGTTTAAAGATCATAAAGCAATTACTAACAGACAGGAAAGGACTGATTCATTAAACCATCTTGCTGACCAAAATTCCTGTGATACAAAACAGGGAAACCATTGGTCTTCCACTGCTGATGGAGGAAAAAAAAAAAAGAAATCAATAGAAAAACCTTTATTTTTTTGCTAATTGCCACATGCATCCCACCACAGTGACGTGGACAACCATGAATTAAAATGTTCAAAAGCCTTGCCAGTACTAAACTTTAAAAAATACATTTCTATAAGATCGATTATGTATGCACCTAGATATGATGATGATGATGATGAAAGACTACCAAAACCCTCAAAGACTTCAAAAGGCAGCTGAGGAGCCAAGTGCAAGAATACCAGAAAACCCAACCTGTTCAAAGATGAACTAACGACTTCTCCTCTTTCCCTGTTACTGGTTTATAAAACTTATTTCACTGAAATTCTTTAGGAATTCTACAAAGAGGCTGTGGATGTTACAGTACATGGTTAAATTCTCATGTTTTTATATAGTTCATCAAATATCATGACTGGAGAAGTAAGAAACCTGCCTTCTTTAACTTAAAATCAAGCATCTTCACCTCAAAAAGGTGTTCCCTTAAATGATAGAACAGTTTTGCAACGTTTATATGAAAGAAATTGAGTCACTCACTCACCACAGTTACAGAATTATACTAAATTTCAAAATAAGAAACTATCACAGAGAACATGAAAATCAAGTCCTCCACATTTAGAAGCTCAGCACAATGAAGAACAGTTTTATCAACCAAAGAAACCAATATTCCCACTAATAAAAAGTGCGTACATACATGAAAGCCGTTTGTTTTAAATCATCCAAAGCATTCAAGATAATGTGCTATTACTGAAAAATAATGATGCTGTAACAGGAATATTATAAAGACAAGTTACCTCTGTGATACAGAACATTTGATAAGAAGTTACAAGAGAATATGAAAAGTGTTTTGGAACAAGACATATCCCACATCCATTCATTATCTGTTGATAAATGTGACAGCATCAGTCAAATGCAAAAAGAGAGTCTATGACAGACTCCAGAATACTCTGAACGAAGTACAGTACCTCTTCTGATTGGATCTAAGTTCAAATTAGAATGCAAATTTAAGCAACACATATGAGTGATACGTATTTCAGGAAATTAACACTAAAAATTGAGGAAGTGCTAATAAAAGGGATTTTATGTCCTCAATAGCAAGTACTTTGGCTCAGCCATCACTATTTAATAAATAGAGCTGGATACACTTTTTTTTTTTCTAAATCTTAATGCATAGTGGAAGGAAAGATCTTCAACCACTTGCTAGGAAACATTATCTTTTAAAATTCCTTTGTGTGAAAAGCTTGATTAAGAATATTTACTAGGCCTGGTCCCAGCCCTACTGAGTTCACCAGAGTGGCAATTATGGTATTGCAGTTGTTCTGTAATTCCCAATGTGGAAGAATAAAATCTTTTATTAGGGAAATAAAAAAGCTGTATTGATTAAAAACAAACTTGCTTAGAAGGGAGACCAAAATACTTCTAAACTCTGCTTAAGTCTAATAAACGCTGCTTCTATTAGAATAGGAAGACAATTAATCTTCCATTTTGTATTTGATAAAATACTAGGGCTTTTCATAGTATACTTTCCAATCTCATGTGCTTTCAATTTCTAGAGCTTCAGACAAACAATTAAAAGCTCAAAGAGCCTTTCAGATTACACTAAAGTATTTGACATGCCAAAAGTTCCAAAGGCTAGAAAACACATAAAAATAATACTTAATAATTGTCAATAATAGACAAAGTTTAAAAATATGGCAGGAAAAAAAAAATGAAACAGATCATATGAAGTATCAGGAGTAAACACTTAAAGGGCAGCTACAGGCATTAAATACTACATACCATGAATAATCAACTATAACTTTGCCAAGCCAAATCTCCTCAATTGCTTCACGGGTACAGGGGAGAAAAACGTAATAATGCCATTGCATTCTGGCCTCATTAAGGTAGTTCAATGTTCAGCAGTACTGTAATTAAGACATCTGTATCCAAAATTGGTATGACACATGAAACGGATTAATAACTAGCAGACAATGAAATGCCAATTGTAAATAAAACAATGCTGGAAGATCTCCAAGATCTGCATCTTTCCCGCAGGAATACACAAGATGTGGGGCGACCCATGTGGCTAACCAGTGCACTTGGCCCCAACATGGGACAAAACACAGTCCAGGACACTGCTGGTTTGTCTGCTACGTATGTTCAATCTCAGGCCTATGCTCCAGTCTAATCTGTACCTTAAGAGGGTGCGTTCTGCACAACAAATTGCTCGTGAGAACAAAACTATTGTATTTAATGTACTACATATAGTTAAACAAGGTCTTTGTCTTCAATGAAAAATCAGAGAAGTTAGAACAGTAGAAGTAGCCACAGAATCAAAAAACGCTCATAGAATAAAACATTTATGTCATTTTAAAGACTGAAGGTAATCTGAAAGTAAATATCGTTTTTGCTTTTTGTTACACTTGTATTATTATCTTCTTGTGATACCAGAACATTTCATTTTATTTTATTTATGTCTGATGACATCCCACAGAGAAATGAAACGTCTGTGAGTACTCTTTTCAATAACTTCCAGTACATTTTTTTTCTGAATGGCAATTACCAAACACCACTCATGACACAGATTTTCTTTTAGCCTTTTAATTTCATGCCAAACTGCAGTTATTCCATCTCTGTGTCTCTCTCAAAGACTTTATACTAGGCTTTAATCTAAAAAATATATTAGTCATTGGAGTGACCTGATAATCTAACTTAAATCTCAACTGCAATTATAAAACACTTTTCTTAGATTGTATCAGAAACTCCTGAATGACAGTTTTATTTTAAAAAATCCTCTCTTTCTGACTCTGAAGACCACAAAAAGTATTTTCTGCTCAAGGGCTCTATTTTTGCCCAAGAACTTCTCAAAACAATTTGACATTTTGACATTTTTTCATGTTATTGTGAACAGCTTACATAAACTGAGAAGGCTACATCCTTCCAGTATCCTTTAAAATTTGACAGGTACTGTGGAAAAGTTAAAGATTGCATTCAGAGTCCTACCTCACAATAGGCAATTTGGTGAATGGAACAGGAGGCAACTTCAAACCATCTGGAAGAGTGATGAATTCCATTGTGCCAGGGCATTTTGCTGTGTAGTTTTCCAAGCTCTGTGTTACATCTTTCTTTTCTAGAAATAAGTTAGTTGAAAATAAGAGTAAGAAACACTTGCAACATCTACGCAACTAAAGTTTAAGATGAAATTATGATCTGAAGCTTTACTTGCCTTTGTGGACTTTAACAGATCACTGTAATGGAAAACCAACTACTGCATGAGAATACTTAACATGACGCACCAAAATCCTTAAGTGCATGAAACAAAACTAATTAAGTGCTCTTCAGTAACCAAGACAGTTTCATGTACTTTTTTATAATTTTTAGAACTGTCATTGTATGCCTATTTTTGATTAGTTTTTTCTTCCATTGGCAAGATAACAATTTCTAAAACTGAACTCGCAAATCTAAATATCCAGAGCAAACTGCATCAGGCACATGAAGGTTATTTACAACATCACCGTTATGTGAACAGGCCTTGTCCTAAACAACACATAGAACGGTGTCAATGCCAAAAAAGAAACCAATGAATTTTGAGGTTATCTTGCATTGAAACTACCTACTTCTTAAAATAATTATGCTATGCTGCTAAATGTTAACAGCCAGTATGAATTTTTTTCTTTGGTTTTGCTTAAAATACAAGAACATTCAAGCAAACATACATTATTAATTTCATCTTCATGGCTCTGAATTTTCTCCAATTGTCAGTTCCAACAATTCACACAATTGTGTCTCCAGAAAAAAAAAATGGGTTATATATGGCCTGAATACCAAATTGTTGTTCTCTGATGAGTCTCACCAAACAGAAATAAACCTCAAAGCTTATGTTTAGATGGGAGGGTATGTGAATACTCTTACACCTGTAAGGGTTTAAAGTATAATGAACATTCTTCTGTACATGTGCTATCAATAAAAATAACTATACAGTAACTAAATAGCTTCAAGAAATTGCTTCCGAGATCTAAATACACAAAGATAATCAAAACACAAAAGAGAGGAGTGACAGCAAATGCTGTTTTCCAAAAAAATTCCTTAGAAAGGCTATAAAAAAAAAAAAAAGATAGTGTTTGTTTACACTGATGTGAAAAACCAGCAGTGAATTTCATATAAAACTGTGGGGAAAAAAAAAGGTTTACATACACTTATAAGAAGAGTTTGGCCAAAGGCTTACGTATAATTAGATAATTTAGATATTAAATTTCAGTGATAAAGTAACATGATTTCTCTAGAACTACCTGCTGTTTTCTCCTGTGCTATTATCAAATTATTATAATTAGCTCCATTAAAACATTGTCTCTTAATCGTTTCCAGGTGATTAGCTGTTTGCCAGCTGTAGCAGTCTTCATGGAATGACCCAAAACAGATTCATTCAGAAACTACATTTGATCTAGTAAGAATCTGCTTTAAAGTTTAAGATTTCAATTGATGAGCTCAATACAAATTGAAAATGGATAATGTGAAATTATCAGCAAGCTTCTTTCAAACAGAGCATCATTTTCTCTGTAACACTACAAGTACATTGTGCCCATATGAACAAACTGAAAGACTTCCTGAAGATTCCAAGATGCAGAAGCACATTTAGAGGCAATTAAGCATAGTTTGAATGTTATCACCAGTAATTCTTACTACATAAAAGGTTCAACTGGGTTACTGTGTGCTCTCCACTCTACAATCCTTTCAAAGGAAAATATGGAGTATCGGTAGGGAGGAACGAGTGACTGGATAATGGATAATTCCATGAATCCCTGGACTTTCAGATCAGAGGTCAGTGCAGCTATCTCCTCAGAGTCACTTTGCCTTCTCTTCTGCTCTTCTCTTTGGTTTTTTTTTTCTGCTTTATAAAAATACACTGGGCTACACGAGCAAGGGGTTAGTCAGGAAAGCCAAGCAAGCTATTACAGCCTTCTCTGCAGCACAGATCAGTCCATGCCTACAATATGGAGTCTAGTTTTGTGCTTCCCAGTTCAAGGCAACTGTGGAAAAACTGATGGAGCAGCACAGAAAGGTCAGCGCAGTTAGGGCTCTGAGGCACAGTCTATGTGGACAGGTAGAGCTGTCTGATGAAAAGAAAGATCTGGAGGAATCTAATCACCAGAGGGGCTGTCCAGAAGGCCTGTGGAATCTGTCTCTGAAAGTTTTCAAAACACAGTGGAATAAAAGCACAGCTAGTAAAAGCTTTGACTTAAGATGGTCTACATGACCATCAGAAGCACTGTAAAAGGAGTATTTTTACTAGTCTGTTATTTCAGACAGTTGTTGCTGCCTCCTGGCCATCAGCCACTCATTTTCCTCCCAAGTTATTAACACTTCTCTCCTTGTTTATAGCAAAAATCAGAGCAACTTCTTCCAGGAGGAGCCCAGATAAACCACTGGCATCGTAGGAAGGATTCTTATTATTTTCCTCTAAAAGATAAGAGGACTGCATTTAAAGAGCATGAACATTTCAGAGAACAACTGACATCCTGAGTCTACATACCGCGGCAAGACCTAACTATTCATTTCCACATGCGAGCTGACCAATTTACAAACATTTAATAATAATGCAACATCTATAAGCTATTCATTTGTTCCTGTATAAGGATGAAAATCCAGTTATAACACTGGAATGAAAACAGTGTGCTGATTTAAGTCAGAGCCGAATATGACTACTAGGCTGTTTCTGTCCAACATGAATTGTCAGAAGCTACAAAATTACCATCTTTCACAATATAAACCTGGGGACAGTTCCTTAGCAGTATACAGCTGGGAAGAAAAACACTTGACTTGCTTTGTTTTGCCTGCCTGCTATTTCTCATGACCTATAATCACAACAGATTGCCATAACTAGAAACAGCACCTTCCAAAATGAAACAACACAAGCTGATGGGACAACAGACCATTTTTACCACCTGTGAAAATATGAATGGGAGAAGCACGTTATTTTCTTCTTTCATGTAAGCTATTCCTGGTCCAGGTAGGTTTACCTGTTTGTAGAATAGGTGCTACTGTGAAAGAGTTGATCTCTAGCACACAGCCAGCAATTCAAAGATTCAGGATATTACTTCATCCAAGGATTTTTAATGCAGACTCATAAAGCCTGGTGAGAAGTAAGCAGTAGCATCCCCTTTCACACTTTCAAGGCATTTATTTTTCTATTTCCTGTACTACTTAATTTTATTTTAATGTCTGTCAAACCAGGTAATGCAGTGCTGCATTTGAAATGCTACTGCTAACACCACATACATGTGTTTTCTTTTTCATAAATTCAGTTCTTCAGGATGCATCTTGCATGATTCCACGAATGAAACACCAATCTATCATTGTAGCACACTGATGGCTACAGGTATTTTCTGGTACACAACATAAGTCTTTCACTGAAGCCTGTGCTGCCCATATAATCTGGCATTCATTGGCTTCTAAGGCCAGGAATACACACTTTCTAAGCACATAAATATTGATTGCAATTGCCTTTATTATGAAACTAATGCCACACAACAGATAAATTGCACTGCTTCCACTGAACTGTCTTGAGCCACTCAGCATATTTTAAGCACGTATAGGAAATATTCCAGAAAATACATCTCAGGCATATCTAGACTCCAACCAGCATCGCAGAGCCAAGATTTGCAGCAGTTCAAGAGAGAGTACTTGCATAAAAATTTCAGGCTCTGACAGTCAGGATGTTATTTGCCTTTTGTCTTAAACTGAGACAGGGGAGGTTTAGGTTGGATATTAGGAGGAAGTTTTTCACTCAGAGGGTGGTGAGGCACTGGAACAGGTTGCCCAAGGAGGCTGTGGGTGCCCCATCCCTGGAGGCATTCAAGGCCAGGCTGGATGTGGCTCTGGGCAGCCTGGTCTGGTGCTGCACATAGTAGGGGGTTGGAACTGGATGATCATTGTGGTCCTTTTCAACCCAGGCCATTCTATGATTCTATGATGATTCTATGATTTTTATAAGAGGAAGAGCACATAACACCTGTAGAGCCTACGGGGATGGAAAGCATCACAGCAACCAAAGACATCGCTACAGCATGCGCTTAAGTCTTCATGAGACCAGAGGTCTGCCACTCTGAAGAACTGGCTTTTATTTCCTAGTATGAAACACTGTCAATTGTTGCATTCAAAGCAACACTTGCAAAAGGAATTTGTTCATAGATTTCAGAGTCACATTTTTTATTTCACCGTAGAAACTCAGCATGCTTTCTGCACAGGCAAGGCTAAAACAAGACATTTTCCTAAGCTGATGCTGTATGAAGTACAGTTTATAACAAGCTGTTGACAAGCCAACAGTATTATTACTTTTCACTTTGCACTGCATCTCAGCGGAGATGCAAAAACAACCTCCATCAACAGGACATACCAAGAAGCATCCACGATGTAAAGGAACAAGAGCTACACAGTCTTTCCTGACAGCCACTTCTGAAAGCAGATGTTGGAGCCTCTCTCCCCCGTCTGATGCTTCTGCCACCTGACCTCAGAGGTTTGAATGAATGATAAAAACTTCTCTTTTAACCCAATTTGCATCAAAGCCTTGTAGTTGTCATAACCCACCACAGACTGCTATTTTTGAAACAGCTCTGATTTTTTTTTTCAAGCATCTGCCTCACTGTCACTGTATTTTGACACAACCAGAAACTACACCAACTTTCTGGAAAGACTTTTTTTCAACTCCTGATCCATATTTTAGATGACTATCTGTGGCTTAAAGAGACAGATATCATTGGTTGCTACCTTTCTCTTTGGAAGGAAGGGATGGAAAATGGTTACTCTTCGGAATTTTTTGCCATCTAATATTTTCATCCTTGCCAGCAGGAAAGCAAATGACATTTGGCCCATTCACCTGTGAATTATCCTCTGAACACCTTTATTTTCTCATCTGGACTTTTCTCATTTGTCATGAATTTTTGTCTCCATTTTCTCTCCAGATTCATTTATGATCAGTATCATAAAATAGCTGCATTGAAATAAAGTTGCACAGCACAGCTTCACCAAGGAAAGATTGTGCCTGACCAATCTAGTAGCCTTCTGTGGTGGAGTGACAGCGTCTGAGAACAAAGGGAAGGAAACTGATGTCATCTACCTGGACTTCTGCAAGGCCTCTGACATGGTCCCCCACCACACCCTTATCATTGAATTGGAGACTTCATTGAATTTGAGACTTCACTGAATGGATTTGAAGGGTGGACTTTTCAGAGAGTTGGTTGGAAGGTCATAGCCGGAGGGCTGTAGTCAATGGCTCTATATCCAGGTGGAGGCTGGTGGCAAGTGGTGTCCCACAGAGGTCTGCCTTAAGATTGGTACTCTTTAAGATCTTCATCAGTGACAAAGATGATGGGATGATGGTTGATGAAGAACTGAGACATCAGTGTGTGCTTGCAGGCTGGAAAACCAACAGTATTCTGGGCTGCATCAAAAGAGGGGTGGCCAGCAGGGCAATGGAGGTGACTGTCCCTCCACTCTAATCTCATGAGGCCCCACGCAGAGTACTGCATCCAGGTCTGGGACAAAGGAAAGATGTGGATCTTTTGGAGAAGGTCCAGAGGGGGGCCGCAAAGATTATACAAGAGCTGGAACATCTCTTCTATGAACAAAGGCTGGAGGAGTCAAGCTTGTTTAGCTTGAAGAAGAAAATGTTCCAGATAGATCTCATTAGGACCTCCTAATATTTAAAGAGAGAATCTAAAGAGGAGGAAAATCAACTTTTTACACAAGGAGATAGTGATAGGACAAGTGGGAGTGGTCTTAAACTAAAGGAGAGAAGATTTAGATTGGATGTGAGGGGAAAGTTTTTCACTGAGAGAATGGCGAGATGCTGGAACAGGTTGCCCAGAGAGGTTGTGGATGTCCTGCCACTGCAGGCATTTAAGGCCAGGCTGGAGGGGGCCTTGGGCCACCTGAACTAGTACTTAGTCTAGCAGTTGGCAAACCTGCACGTGGCAGGGGGGCTGGAACCTGATGATCCTAGAAGTCCCTTCCAGCCCAAGCCATTCTTTGAGTCTGCGAATGCCACAGTCACTACTGAGCACATACTTTGAGTTTGCTTATTGTAACCTCACACTACAATCGCCCTGTCTCCTGCACAATTATTTCCATTACCGTTTTCTTGTTGTTTCTGATAACTAAAGATCTTGCAAGTCCACCAACATTCTTGGTAATTTTTTACTTAATCATTTAATGTCAACAAAAGCAACATTGGCTTTGTCCCAAACCTGCTCTGAGTCTTCTTCTAATATGAGAACACAAAAAACTGGAAGCTTCAGTTGCACAGTTAGATACCATTTGTGACTGAAATCCACTGAATGTGAAGGAAGTCTTTCTGCTTGTGTCACAATAATGTGAAGCAACATTTCACAGTATGTCACAAAAAAAAAAATCTCAACAGGGCAGGAAAGGAGGTCAGTTATATATGAACATTTTTAAGCACTTTGGTAATCACAATTTAACCATACCATACAAACAGCATTTCATGCCTTGGCAAATAACAGAAAAACTGTAGAATATAATTGTTTTAATTGTATGCCTTAATGCTGTTACACTTGAAGAAATGTAGAACATCTGTACTTAGTCACAGTCATTACCCTCTAAAATTGAATCAAATATTAAAAACAGAGTGTTGGATCCTTGGCTGATCTTGTATTGATGAAGTTAATCTGTCCCCTGCAAAATAACCTACAGCAAGGCAGAACAAAGAAAGAGAACAGTTTATGTATGATCTGCCAACTGGAAGACAAATGATTTTCTGGTTCCTTATGCAACTCACTAAAATATTACAGAAGAAAGTAGAGAAACAAATAGCTAAAAGCCTTCTGACTCCAAAATAACCCCTGGTGGTAAACTCCGAATGGAAGGTTTTACAAAAAAACTCATACCCAGGATTCTTTGTGCTGGCTGAGCTTTTCCTTTCCCACTGAAAACAGCACATGGCATTTCAGGAAGAAGTCAGAGGAGACGTCATGCAGCAGTCAGCCCCACAAGGTGGCAGCCAGCTGCCTACCCAGTTCTCTTAGGAGCGAAGTGTCAGACATCTCCCTGACAAATTGCTAGTAACAAGGCAGAAGACAGACAGTCTGACAGTAGAAAATGAAAGAGAAATGGTAATTTCTGCACCCATAAAGATAGATTTTTCCCTTCACAAAATTGAAAATTGCTTGATGAGCCATCTTCCAACTAGAGAAGACAAAGTCAGCGTCTGCTGCTGGGGAGATATTCTGCACCACCCTGCAGCCAAGGCACTGCTGATCCTTCAAAGAAAAAAAGAACTTCTGAAAGTGCACAAAATACTTCAAGAGTCTCACAAACTCTGGAGAAGAAAGTGAATGCTCAGTGTAGCCACTACAAACTGCTTTTACCTTGAAGTTAATCACGAGGTCACATGCAAAGGTCTTCATGATCTTTCAAGCACTCCCTCAAATTCTAGTTGGGATAGAGGCAGGTGGACAGTAATCACTTAGCTGCATATTCAGCACACCACTCTGCTATCCCAAAAAGGTAATGTTCCAAGTGAAATGAAAACTGCCTTCCGAGCAACCCAATGAATCCTATGCTTTCATTCCAATATACTCTACTGCAATGTGTTTCAGCACACACCTATGGTTTCACACTGCCCTGAACAGCTACACTTCAGTCTCCTACCTCCATTCAATAGGACATGAGATATACAGGAATCACATGCAAGTTAACTTGCCAACTGGATGTCAACATACCAAACGAAAGTTAGATCTAATGGCCTTTTTGCCTTTGTCTCTTGAGGCATTGTTAGCATTTAGCTTTTATGTGTACAGACAAGAGTTATGAAACTGGAACAAACTTGACATCTCTGACCTGTTGTCCACACTATGTTTTGTCCACACACTGAATGGCTACTCTTAAAGAAAAAAAACAGAAAGGCGCTGGTAGACAGCATATAGTATGAATTCTATTTCTCTGAGAAATCAAGCAAAATAAATCTCTAAATACAGTAGAAACTAGTAAACTTCACAGTCTGACATGAAAAAGAGCAAATACAGCAGGAAAATAAAATTAATCTATGCCAGTCAGAGATCTTGGTGACTAAGACCCACTTTCATGAATAGATTATCACAGGCAGCAGCGAAGTGGCTCCATCTATACAACAGTGAGTGCAAAGGGATTCGGTTATGTGCTGTGTAAGAGTTCACCTGTGAAAGAGAAATGATTGCCTTTACTCCTAAGTTTGGAGGAGTGGAGGAAAAGAGGAAAACATGTTCAATACAGACAAAATATAGAAGTTGTCTGTGTAAGAATAACATTGCCTGCTTTTGAACAGCACCAGGAAAAAAGAATGGAAATAGTCTAAACGTACAATGGTCTTTTATTACAGGATCCCTAACATTTATATAAAATGTATAATATTATGCCACAGTGAGCTTGAAATTCACACCTAGCATAAAAATGCCTTTAGATAAAATCTCATGAAAAATTGACACAACTGAAGTCAGAGTTCACAAATGACATTAAAATTTCAGTATTTAGTTCTCTGCTGTCACTAAGGTAACTTCAGATGTCTGTAGTTTGAACAACATATCAAAATATACTTTGCACGTACAAAACCAATGTGTCATTCACTGAGAAATATTGATTATATTCTATGTTAAGAAATACCAGAAGATCCACCTTAACATGAAGTGTAGCAAATTAAGAAAAGGTAACTTGCATAGCAATGTAAAAATTAAGGACAATTGCTACCAAGCTGCCTCTGTACAAAGCAGGTTTTGTAAATATTAACAGATACAACAACGTAATTCTTATACACTCTTACTTCTCATTTTGTGTTTTAGGTAGAAGAAACATAGAAAGACAGATGGTAACAACGCACCGATTTCTGTAGGTGCTTTTTTCCCTACTATACTGTCCTGCAAAGACAGAGTCAACACAACTCAAAGTTTCAATATCTCTGTTAGTGATACCAAGAGACTCCCCCTTCTTGAGAAAAGGACACTTTAATTGTTTAAAGAATCATTAAGGCTGGAAAAGACCTCTAAGACCATCTAGTCCAACCACCTACCTCCTGCCAGTGGTACCCACTAAACAGTGTTCCTTAGTACCAGATCTCCAAGTTTCATGAACACTTCCAGGGATGGTGACTTAACCACCTCCCTGGGCAGCCCGTTCCAGCACCTGACCACTCTTTCAGAGAAGTTTTTTTCTAATATCAAAGCTGAACCTCCCCTGGTGCAACTTGCGGCCATTCTCTCTCATCCTTTTGCTAGTTACCTGGGAGAAGAGACCAACCCCCACCTTGCCACAACTTCCTTTCAGAGAACTGTAGGAAGCAATAAGGTCTTCCCTGGGAATCCTCCAGACTGAACAATCCCAGTTCCCTCAGCTGCTCCTCATAAGATTTGTGCCCCAGACCCCTCATGGCTTTGTTACCCTTCTCTGAACATGTTCCAGGGCCTCAATGTCTTCCTTGTACTGAGGGGCCCAAAACTGAACATAATACTTGAGAGCCTCACCAGTGCTGAGTATGGTGGGATGATCACCTCCCTGCTCCAGCTGGCAACACTATTTCTGATACCATCCAGAATGCCATTGGCATTCTTTGCCACCTGGGCATACTGCTGGCTCACGTTCTACCAAACACTGACCAACACCCCCGGGTTCTTTTCCTCTACACAGTCTTCCAGCCACTCTGCCCCAAGCCTGTAGCGCTGCCTAAGGTTATTGTGGCCAAAGTGCAGGACGCAGCACTCAGTCTTGTTGAACTTCATCCCAACGGCTTCAGCCCCTTGATCCAGGATCCCTCTGAAGGGCCTACCTACCAACAGGCAGATCAACATTTTGTCTCAACTGTCTAGGTAGACTACATCAACAGCCTTTCTCTCATCCACCAGGCAAATCATAAGCCTGTGGTTTCCTGGATCCTCCTTATGACCTTTCTTGTAGTTGGGGAACACGCTGGCAAGCCTCCAATCCTTTGGGACATCTCTGGTTAACCAGGAGCACTGATAGATGGTGGAAAGCACCTCAGCAATCACTTCTTCTAGCTCCCTCAGCATCTCCACATGGATCCCATCCAGCCCCACAGACTTGTGACAGTCCAGGTGATCTGTTAATTCTCAAACTGTCTCCACCTGAATCATGAATTTATTCTGCTCCCCATCTCAGACTTCCAGATCAGGAGGTAGACTACCCTGAGGATAACTAGTCTGACTTTTAAAGACAAATGTACGGAAGGCTTTCAGAACCTCAGCCTTTTCCTTATCCTCAGTGGTCACGTTCTCCACTACATCCACTACAGGATGAAGACTCTTTTTAGCTCTCTTCTTACCGTTAAAATATTTATTAAAAAGTTTTTTGTTCTCTTTTACTACAGTGGCCAAGTTGAGTCCAAGCTGAGCTTTTGCATTTCTAATTTTCTCCCTGCATGTCTTAATAGCTTCTTTGTATTCTCCACAGGTTGCCAAACCTTTCTTCCACAGGAGGTTCCCTCAGGCTCATCTCTAGCAAGCCATGTTTTAACCCCTCATCCCTTCAGACTTGCTTTAAAGCCCCCTTACTGAGATCTGCCAGCTCCTGGGTTAGGATTCACTTCCCGCTTTGAGACACATGAGACAGACGTGCAGCCATCAGGCCAAGTAAACTGCCCACAAAGATGTGAATTCTGTGGTACAGCTTGAAAATTCATTATATTTACGAATGACTTTAAACAAGCTTGCAAGTTTTAATGACCGATTTCCTGTTTCTCTTAAGACTTTTGATAAGGTAAAGCCTAGAGATTTTTTCTGTGCTTTATCAACAAGTGTAACACACAGCTCTGAACTGAAGACTAAAGTGAGTAAACTACAAAAGACTTTTGTGTTTTGTTTTGTTTTTGTAATACTACACATTTTGAACCACTGTTAATCTTATCTACCTTATAATAGGCCTTCATATAACATTGACTTCAAGTGTCAGTCATCATAGTTTGTGCTACGAAAATAATTTTATTCCTCTTGGTGACTTTGTTACTAGTTTACTTAATCTCATGTATTTGTTCCACTTCGTAATTGATAAATTCACTGAATTGCCATCTGAATCAGAGTATTCAATCACAGAAGGATATGCACATTATTATTTGAAATTACGTTCTATTGGCATTTTGCTTTTCCTCACAGCAATCTCAAGTTTCAGAATAGCTCAAAATACTATGGTGTCATGAAAATTACACCTTTTTGAAAAAGCTGTTCTAGAGTTTAGTTATTTCATAAGCCAGCTCCTTTAAAAAACATCAATTACAGAGTGAGCTTTTAAATGAGTAAAATAAGCCCAGAGAGTTTTAGCCTCCTGTTTCTATTCTGTATTGAATAAAAAAGAGATTTTAAAATATGCAGTGTTCCAGATAAACTCCCAGCACCAGGAGCATGTAATAGTGCTGAAGATTTACAGCACAGAACTGAACAAAAGAGAACTAGACCAAAACGAGCAAAATTCAAACAAACGCTGAATATCATTCACCTGATTCACTTTTATGCTTACCTTGTACAGGAAAACTTAAACAGCAGCATGCATTATTACTCTTTGCAGTACTGCAAGAGAGATGGAAGAGTCACAAGAAAAAAAAAAAAACAACATGGCCACCTGGCTTATGTATGGTGCATATCCATGTCCTATTTATCTGATTATGCAAAGAACCCTGATTTGTAAGATAAGTGGCTTCTAAGAAGTTTCCTCCTACTTCACAGAACTCCTATTATAATAAGTCAGAAAGCATTTACATTCAAGCTTTTCTTTTTTTATAAACATACATTTTCATTCAAACATATTGTGTCACAGAATCACAGAAAGGCCAGGGTTGGAAGGGACCTCAAGGATCATGAAGCTCCAACCCCCTGCCACAGGCAGGGCAGCCAACCTCCACATTTAATACCAGACCAGGCTGCCCAGGGCCCCATCCAACCTGGCCTTGAACACCTCCAGGGATGGGGCATCCACAGCCTCTCTGGGCAGCCTGTTCCAGCACCTCACCACTCTCAATCTGTAAAGAACTTCCCCCTGACATCCAACCTATATCTCCCCTCCCTCAACTTAAAACCATTTCCCCCTGTCCTGCAGTTATCAACCCTTTCAAAGAGTTGATTCCCCTCCTGTTTGTAGGCTCCCTTCAGGTACTGAAAGGCTGCAATGAGGTCACCCTGCAGCCTTCTTTTCTCCATGCTGAACAAGCCCAGCTCCCTCAGCCTGTCTTTGTAGGGCAGGTGCTCCAGTGCCCTGATCATCTTTGTGGCTCTTCTATGGACCCTCTCCAACAGCTCCCTGTCTTTCTTGTACTGGAGGCTCCAGACCTGGACACAGTACTGCAGATGGGGCCTCACAAGAGCAGAGTAGAGGGGGACAATCACCTCCCTGTCCCTGCTGGCCACCCCTCTTCTGATGGAGCCCTGGATACCATTTGCCTTCTGAGCTGCAGGAGCACACTGCTGGCTTATTTTAAGCTTTTCCACCCATCAGGACCCCCAGGTCCTTCTCCACAGGGCTGCTCTCAAGGACCCCTCCTTCCAGTCTGTATGGATGCCTAGGATTCCTCTGGCCCAAGTGCAGAACCTTGCACTTTGCTGTGTTGAACCCCATCAGGTTCACCCAGGCCCACCTTTCAAGCCTGTTGAGGTCCCTCTGAATGGCATCCTTTCCTTCCACCGTGTCAACCGCACCACTCAGCTTGGTGTTGTCAGCAAACTTGCTGTGGGTGCACTCGATTCTGTCATCGATGTCATTGATGAAGATGTCAAAGAGCACCGGTCTCAAGGCAGACCCCTGGGGGACGCTGCTAGTTACCAGGTGTCATGGCTATCAAACACGAGGTGCTAGGTCTGTTCAGTTACATTTATATATACACACACATACGTACAGATAAGGCATGGAATTACACTGAAACTGTAAAAATATTTCCATCTACTGGCTAAGAATCTACCATGCTGCGGTTAATATTCCCTCTGAAATTATACTGCACATTTCAGTCTCCATCCTGAAATCAGTTAATTTTAACTTTCTAAGACCAAGCATTTAAAAGATTTACTGGTTACACAATTACATCTTGCAGGCACTTTGTCAACGAAAATACAATGCAGCACATTAAAACCAGTTCAGTAATGTCAGTTAAGTAAACCTCACCTCAACTCAGAAGCATGCATCAATTTCATTTCCATCATAATTTCTGTTTAGTCTGATTAAAGTTTCATTCTTTTCAGCCCTTGAAATCAATAACTTTTATCCTTCTAAAAATTAATTTATGTACTGTAAAGGATCCTAGGGGAAGTGCTGTCCTAAATTAAATATAGTATTAAGGAACAACATTCTTAGAACTATAAAATATTGTGAATTGCTGACAGGCTATGTCTATATGAACGACTGCTGCAGCACAAGAGAGAAGCTGTAGAGCAAAACAGTTTGGTGCCTACATTACACACACTTCAGGGAATTGAGTTCTTGAAACTATTTACAGCATAAGCAGACCTTCTCAGAGGTTTCCAATACAGTACCTCTTATTTTCCACTCTCAAGAAACACAATATCCCAATCAGAACTACCCTAGAAACTCTTCTAAATAACACTGGCTCAGCAGAAAACCACTATTACCATTTCTGCCAGTTTCCTAACAGCTTACAACTGTGTCAAAAAGCAGAAGCCTACACCTCTTGATTCCATTCTTTCCTCCACACCACAACCTCAATCACTTGTTTCTTTCCTCTCTTTTACAGCCACTAAATCATCAATGCCCATAAAGGGGTTCTTGTTGGCATTCAGGAATGCCATATTAGCTGAATCATAGTCACATAAGTGTTCCACCACTTGAAAAGAAAGCAGTCACACTTCAAAGATGTTCCACCTCCATCCTATTACATGTGCATTGTATTATTTACTACAGTTTCTTATAACCTTACTGAATTCCAGATGAGTTCAAAGATTGAAATTCTGTTTCCAGAATTGCTTCAAAGAAGCCTCAGTGATGGGGTGAGAGGCAGACAGGCAGTCAGTGCTGAGCTAGCTAACTGCCTAAAGGGAATGATGCACCTTGTCACAGAAGCCAGTGGGATGGCTTGGATGACCTGGATGCAGTTACCTACACTGAAGACAGCCACCTCATTTAGTCAGAACTTCCATCCTACATAAAAGTCTTTAAAAAAAAAAAAAAAAAAAAAAGCAGAGATTCATTTGCCATTTGCAGTTTTAAATAGAGAATAAGCGTAGTTTTAAAAATCCATTACTTGCAAATTAAAATAAAATTATTATGTTTCAGCAGAACAACAGCAAGTTGCTCTTCAAAATGGTTCTTGTACTTAAGGCTCCCCTTCTGTCCATATCTTGTCAGGGTTGGTGTTCTTCTTTGTATACGTTTGAACATAAATTCCACTTTCAAAGAGTAAATCCCATTTTCCTCAACTGTGCTGTTTATTTTGTTTAACCAGCCACACATTTTTCATCATTTTGGAATTACTTAAATGGAGAAGTAGGAGAATGCCATTACTGATAATCTACGACTTCCTGAAGTGGTCTCTGTGCTACCAGCAAATATGCCACTGTAAAATTTCTTCCATTTAGCTTCTTCACTTCTGTGGAACTTGCTCTTCTCTGATAGCAGAATTAAACTTGAAAGAGTTGCATATGTTAAAACCAAGCATTCTTATTTGTTTATCTAAATTTTTATTTCCAACACTTATCTTGCTGCTTGTGTCCTATATATGAAGGACAGGAGGAAAAGTGGAGAGGAAGGGAGAGAACTACAGGAATAGACAAGCAAAATAGCAAGCAGGGGAGCAAAGGCAAGTGAGTAGTTCAAACTGAAAAAGAAAGAAAATTTGAACTTTAGCTCTCCAGAACTCCTACTACTGCAGTCTCTAAGCAGGTAAGAAAGGGAACAATACTGCAACTTTGGATACTGTTGGCCTTCTGGGCTGCAACTGCATATTGCTGGCTCACGTTCAATCTTTCATCAACCAGCATCCCCAAATCCTTCTCCTCTCAGGGCTGTTCTCAAGCCATTCTCTGCCCAGCCTGCATCTCCGCTTGGGATTGTCACAGCTCAGGTGCAGGACCTTGTTGAACTCCATGAGGTTGGCATGGGCCCAGCTCTCAAGCCTATCCCTCTGGATGGCATCTAGTGGATCTACTCTAGTGTGTCAACTGCACCACTGAGCTTGGTATTGTCTGCAACCTTGATGAGAGTGCACTCGATCCCACTGCCCACGTCACCTGCAAAGATGTTAAATAACACCAGTCCCAACACCAATCACTGAGGAACACCACTCATCACCAGTCTCCACTTGGACATCACTGACTGCAACTCTCTGGGTGCAACCATTCAGCCCATTCTTATCCAGAGAGTGGTCCACTCATCAAATTGATTTTTCTCCAACTTGGCAACAAGGATATCATACAAGACAGTGTGAAATGTTTTGCACAAGTCCAGGTAGATGATATCATGCAGTCCATGGTCTTCCAACTGCAACAACCCCAAAGCTGTCAAAGCATGAAGTGCTGGTGCCCATCAAAGTTGGATGGTGCCCAGCTAACACTAATAAGTCCATCACAACTCAAGGAACTGAAAGAGAATTCAGCTTAAGTTTTGGCAGAAATTCTTATCACAGAAGATTATCTTAGCACAGTGTGACAATAAGCATTTTCTGGACAGTGAGAAATTATTTTCAGGAGAAAACAGCCAAACTTACAAACCCTGAAGGTTTGCATGTCATAGATTAACACGTCATGTGCTTCTGAATTGCCAAGCAACAGCCAGTACTGCAACAGGGAAAGAATCTTGGCACCATGGGACTCAGAATCATGTCTATGAAATCTAGACAACTAGTGGTATTTTTGAAAAATCAATACAAGACCTCTCGAAGTAACAAGGCCTTTTTTTCTTAGATAGAACTACGTTCCTACCACTGTACAGACTATGGGCACTCATGGCATGCAGGCACTATCTGACATAAACCATAAAAACAGTCCCTGATCAAGAAATAAAACACCAATCCATGGTATTTCTTCTGCAGTGCTTCTATGAAGACAGAAGTCATACACACTGTAACTGAAAATCCACACACAAACTCTTCTTAATGGACACTGATCAACTCTGTTAATAAGGTTTGCTTCTGAAGAGAAAATATTCAGTCAAGGCAAAGTGATCCCCTCAGCACTTCATCACATGCAGGACTTATCTGCCCTTGGGTTGAAGAGAAGCATCTTAAGATTTTCACTAAAGATTTCCTACACTTCAGTGAATCCATGACAGTGGCTAGAGTAACAGCTCTGCAGAGTGTCTGTATCTAAATGGTATTTGCAATGACATCTTTTGCAGTTTGATAGGGCTAAAACAAGTTTCATCATAGTATGTGTGGAAAGATAAATAAACTAAAATTGTTCTAAATCTTACACTCAGGGAGCAAAGAAAGTTTTGCTAACTAGATCAACAGAACTGAACCAACCAACGTGCCTTATCTTCCAGACCAAAAGACATTCTGTAGTCATAGCTGTGGAACTCAGACTTTTAATTTTTGGTCACTGTTGCATCTGAGAAGACTGAAAACAAAGGTCATCATAGAAAGACTCTGATGCCCACAGCTGAGAACTCTGCATTACGTGATGCCCACTGTTCTGCTTCTGGTGTTGAAAAGTCTACATACATACGTGAGAGGCCATGCTGTCGTTCCTTAGGTAGTTAGCCAATGTGCTTCTGTTACTAAAAAAAGTTATCATCCTAATCCAGAGAAGGATAAGACCAGAAGAATAGAAACGTTGAGACACTGAAGGCCATGCTAATACTGCAGAAGTATCTGTGCTGACAATGCAGTTGGCTGGAAGAATACTGAAAGGGTATGAAGAGGGCTGAGGTCAGGTTCAAAAGGCAGAATAACTGAACTACTGCACTTGATAAAGGAAGTACACAAGAGATAGATCAGCAGAGATCTCAAATGTGAAGTCTGTCATCTCATTAGAAGTCTAAAAAGCACAAAAATAATTAGAAAATCGATAGATTTTAATGGCAGAGGTGTAACAAGAGGTACCAAAAGGTGTATTTCCCAAATAAGTAACTTTGATGACATTTAAAGAAGGGAAATTCACCAAGAAAGGAATGAAGCATTTCATCCCACACCATGAACAGAGAGAAAAGATCACTTCTGTGCACTTACATCCTTGCCACCAGAAAAGTTAGCAAAGAAGCAGGTGTAATGGAGTTGAAAAACCATGAAAACCTGAAAGAATCCAAACCTGCATGAGAGACACACGTTACCTGTAAGTGGATTCTGCATGGCTAGCTCACACAGCAATAACAGCTGTTGCAAAGTAACCTTGTGTTTAGGCAAGCCATCATTCGATAGGTCACCTCAGAATCATTTGTTGGCAATAGAATTACAATCCTTAAGTACTATTGATACTATCCATAACTAAAAACAAAACAAACAAACAAAAAAAACCCTAGTTTTTCAAGCATCTGACCTTATCCAAATTAAATTCAATGTGAACTGTACAGTATTATGCTTCAAAAAGTATTATAACAAAGAGAGAGAATGAATTCTGAGCAATTTTGCAATTGCCTATTTTAATTCTTATTTAAAGAAAGAGTGATTCTTAAGGGCTTGCTAAAGCATAATGGCTTGAGATCACAGAGCTTTAATGCACAATTTGATTTCTCTTTTTGCTAACCTCAAGACTGCATTTTACAGATTTACGTACTGAAATAGCTTAGTTTTAAATCAGACTCTCAAATTCCATGCTGTTAAAATAATGACTGACATCTCCCATTTACTTGATGATACTTTTATTCAGATTTGCCAGGCTCCATGGCTGGAAATTCTAATCCCAGTGATTATATACAAAAGTTCTGTTTTTATAATAATTATCAGTGTCATTCAATTAATTCAAATACAGGAAAATTGTGTTTTAAACACAAACCAGTTTTGACAATGTATTTGTGTTCTGTGAATAGAAGCAAGACCTTCTAATTATTAGATCTTTCATTGTAACCACTAAATTTCATCCTCATCCTTTAAATTCTCCTTGTAGTAAAGATGAAATCAAGTTTTTCTGTCTCCTGAAGTCCCACTTTCTCAATTTCAGCTGATCTAACAAATGAATAGAATCAGATTAACAGGAATATTAAGGGAATATTCCTTTTCTGCCCATACAAAGCAAATCCCAAGACAGAAAAGGGCTGGATTATGTTCCAGTGCTAAATGTTTAGCTGGCAACTTCTTTTCATTTGGAGTTTTCACTTCCATTAGTTTCATTTTTAAAGATGAGCTGCTAACTACTTGAAATTTAAGTGTAGTATTTAACGTACATCACCAATTACAATTCCTATTTTAATAGGAAGTGTGTTCTATTTAAGAAAAAAACATCATTGTAAAGAGAGGCAGCCTGACATCCAGCCAACATTCAGGAGATTCAAAACTCAGTGGCAAATACAAAAAAAGTTCTTTGGACTTTTTTAAGATTTGGGACTAGCAATATTATAGGTGGAAATATATGGAACAGCTCAAAGCCTTGTCTGCAATGGAATTTTCCATCCTTAAGAAAAAAACAACAGTGAAACTTCCCTTATGAGCCTAGAAAAATCAAAGGACCTTTTAACAGCAAGTAACATTTACAGACAGATAATTTATTTCAGTTTATCAGTTCTCCTTCCTCCGTTACTGATTTGATCCACTAAACAGACGAGGGAATTTATTAGTAGGCTCCCAGCAAAATGCTTGCTGCAGAAGTCACCAAGGAGTGACATTTGCTCATTATTGAAAGCAATAAAGAGAGAAAAACATGCTGAATTCAATTTCCATCAGAAACATCTTTCCAGCATGCTTTCCAACAGAATCATCTAGATTGGAAGAGACCTTCCTTGAAGTCTAACCATCCATCTAATGATACCAAGTCCCATCACTACAGACATCACAGACACACATCTCTTAAATGCCTCCAAACACGGGGACAGCACTGTTCCCCTGAACAGTCCCTGTCAAATGCATGACCACACTCTCCAAGAAGAAATTCTTCCTAATGTCCAGCCTGAACCTCCCCTGACACAACTTCAGACCTTCAGCTTTAGATCTGAGGAGACCAACACCACCTTCTTTAGAAACTCTGCAGGTAGTTGTAGAGAGCCACGAGGTCTCCCTTTAGCCTCCTCTAAACTAAACAAACCCAGTTCCCTCAGTCTCTCCTCACAAGTCTTGCTGTCCAGTCACTTGAGCAGCATCACTGCTCTGCATATGCTCAAGCTACTCAGAATCTTTCTTGTAGTAAGGGACCAAAAACTGAACAGTACTGAACAGTGCCATGCCTTCTTGGCCACCTGGGCACACTGCTGGCTCACGCTCAGCCAGCTGTCAAACAGCACCCCCAGGACACCACTAGTGAGCAGCCAACAAATTAATTAGTATCTGCTCACCAGGACTTCCTGAGCAATGCCAGCCAGGCAGATTTTTTACCCAGCAAACCGTACACCTGTCCAAGCCATGAGCAGACACTTTTTCCAGGATATACTGTGGAAAACTGTGTCAAGTACTTTACCAAACTTGAGGTAAATAATACCCACAGCTCTTCCCCATCTACTGAGTGAGTAATCTTGTAATGGAGATCAAGTTAGGTTGGATCTGCCTTTTGCAAACCCATGCTGGCTGTGCATGTTCACTTGATTCTTCCAAATGTGACATCTGCCCTATAAACTTCCCAGGTACCAAGGTCAGACTGACAGTCTTAAAGTTCTCCGGATCTTCCTTCCTGCTCTTCTTAAGAGTTGGATGAACTAAGATTCTCCTCCCGTGGCAACTTTCAAGCTTTCTCCAGTGAAGGTCCTCTTACAGATGGATCCAATCAGTTCCCAGCAGACAGGTTTCTCTAAGAAGCCCAATATCCCCGGCTATGACCCCAGTCCTGCAGCAATGCATTGATCCACCAGGTCCAAGTGGTACTTTTAAAGTATTTTCCTTTGACTGATAAAGAGAAGATCACCTGTGTTCCAGAGTCTCTTACAGCTGCTCATCCACTCCATCAGTTTATTCAGAAAACCTACAGCAGAACTACAGCAGACTCTTCTTTCCTTTCCCAATTATTCTCAATCTCTTCACTGCTGCTAGCATTTTCTAATGCTTTTTATTTTTTTAATCCACAACACAAATTATGCTCTCCAATCACACACCTAATATTTACAGAGGAAATCAAGCACTGAAGCAGTCAATTTGCAGATGGAAAACATTCAAGAAAGTTTTTGTTAGATGCTATATTGCAATACTGCAATATTTGAAATTATTAACATTGGATACTTGATTGATTGCCAGCAAACAGCTACACAATGCAAGCAATCCTCTAATTTCTGTCCTTTCCATTACTTCTCAAATGAAGTACACTTCAAAAACACTACAGAATAAAGCACAGATAACTTTTTTAAAAATCATACCTTGATCAGAAAGAAAATCCAGCATGGTCTGGAGAAGGAAAGACAGATGCCTGACGGATAGGGCAGGATTGCCCATTCTTCTTGAAGCATATACTAGTTCATGAAGCAAACGCATCTGCACTGCAGCCCATCCTCTGTGAGTTCCTACAAAGTGAACAGTCATTTAATTTATTTATTCTTAAGGCAGAAGTCATAAAATAAACAATTTTATTTGGTTTTCTGTATGTATTAAGCAGTAACTTAACGATACATAAAAATCACCCAACAGAACCAATAATTAGAAAACCCAAAGCTTGAACTCAAAATGATAAGAAAACCAAGGTATTTGGATTTACTTCTGTTTTTAAATGTAAAGCAATTTTTTTTTTTATATATTCTTGTCTATTGTCTATATTTATCATTGGAATTCAGAAAGTTAACGCTTCCCGTAAAGAAAAAACAGTGCACAATTTTTGAACTTTCAGAACCAAAAATTCATGAGATTTCATGCAACAAACTTCATTTTCATCCAAATTCAGCACTTCCTAAATCTAAGGAAGGACTAATCCCAAGTCTAAAGACCAAGCCATGCCTGTATTTTGTTACATTCTGTTGCCATGCAGCTGATGGCGGCAGAGGGGAAGTCTGACAGAATGCCATCTGACACAGAAGTGCATATGAAACAAAGGTGTGGAACTGAATTCCTCCTTGTGAAAAAAATGGCACCCAATGCATTCAGTGCTGAATGGTGGGTGGTACATTTCAGCAGTGGCTTCAGGAAGTGACCTGAAAGACAAGCCATGCTCCTGATAGCCACCAGATGAAGCTGTCACACTGTAAAATGAAGAGTGTCAACCAACTCATCCACACAAATCAGCAAATGGTAGTGACTAAGCTGAAAAACAGTGTTTTGTCCATGAGAATTTACTCTATCAAATAATCATAGAATCACAGAATGGCTTGGGTTGAAAAGGACCACAGTGATCATCTGGTTTCAACCCCCTGCTATCTGCAGGGTCGCCAACCAGCAGACCAGGCTGCCCAGAGCCACATCCAGCCTGGCCTTGAATGCCTGCAGGGATGGGGCATCCACAACCTCTTTGGGCAACCTGTTCCAGTGCATCACCACCTTCTGTGTGAAAAACTTCCTCCAGTTTCCATGGAAATAAATAGGAGGCACTTCTTTTGGAGCAGCCAACGCATGTTCAAATATAGCTTACCTGAAGAATGGTGGCAGACAGTATGAAAAAACTTGCAGAAAGCAAAGACAGTACTTAGCAGCTATAGGAATAGCCACTTGTTATTATGAGCTGGTTTTGCTTTGTTGGATTGTTATTGTGGTTTTTCTTTATTTTTAATAGATGCCAAAAAATAGCTATTCAAAAGATAAAATTGTTTAAAATTGTTTAAATATTTAAAAGCTAGTCTTACAGATAATATCACATAGATTTAATCTGTGGAGAAACATGACATATTTGACCTTACAGATACAAATGCAAGCTTACACACACGCACGTAATTACATCTATATTTGTATGAGTGTGTCTCTGTATAAAAGTATAAAAGAATCTTTCATTCTTTGATTATAAGCCATACCGAAATTAATACAATTTCTCAAACACAAAGCTGAAAGCACATAATTAAAAAATACACTGAAATAAAATGACCTTTCTTGTACTGACAAGCATAAAATCACAAAGACATTTTGAAACAGTAGAAGAGAAGCTCTCATTAATAAAACACATTTGCTACAAACAGAGGAACGCAGCAATACACTCAGCAGCAGCTCTCAGAAATTCCAAACTATCAAAAGCAACACCAGCAAAAAGCAAAGGTGCTGTTTTGAAGAGCTACTCTGTTTGCCACAATTCTTTTTGGATAGGTAAAGGATTTGGGTTTTATTTGATGTTTCTCAAGGAAATCAGTAATATAAAGCCACCTGAGTGACACCGTAAGCAAACGCATGCTCCCCCAGAGACATTTACCTTTGCTGAAATCTTTGGGATCCAATGATAAACTATAGCCAGGGAGAGTTTCCAAAAGCAATTTGTAGCAGGCCCTCCATCCAGGCTCTGGGATGCTGGGTGCAGCACACTGCATTGCTGCGATGCGCTTGAAAAAAGCAGACTTGCGGTGAAAACCAATTCGTTCGTACAGCTCCGAAAGAATGCTGTAACGCTGGATTTTTTCTTCTTCTGAGAGCTGAAATTGAAGAGAAAATGGAACTGTTTTTAATTCAACACAGTTTTCAAGGATGTTACTGAGTAACACAATAAAAAAGAAGAAAAAATGTAATAGGCATCTCCACCACAGAAGGCCAGCATGTTTGCACACAGCCAGTCATGCCAACCCCTACTGCCAGGAAATCTTCAGCTTGCTTCAGAAGTTCATCTGCTAACAAGAACAGCAAGGATGCATTTTCTGAACAACTTAGTTAGTTATCAGTACTATGAAGTGTAAGTTAGTCAAAACAGCTAAAAATAGCTAGAGTTTCATATCTTATGGGTGATACTTAGCATGATATTCAGGTGCAGATAAGAACATAAAAATACACCGCTTCCAAAAACTACTGATTTATCAGGTTAAATGTTTGAACCACTTCAACAGCAAACCTAAACTCTCAGTTTTCATGAGTCTCTGATCTCGTAAATCACAAAATATTGCTACCATGATACCATATCTGTGCAAACTGTCAACAAATGGGGTAGAATTCAGTGAAAGGTCAAGCCCCATTAGGTTTCAAGTACAAACAAACTTGGTAAGCCACCAATATATGCTACTGTAGCTTGCCAATATATATGCACAGGGCCCGTGCAATTGCTCCTTTCTCATAATGAATAAGAGTTAAGTTGCTCAAGGAGGTTGTGGATGCCCCATCCCTGGGGGCATTCAAGGCCAGGCTGGATGTGGCTGGGCAGCCTGGTCTGGTGGCTGGTGACCCTGCACATAGCAGGGGGTTGAAACCAGATGATCATTGTGGTCCTTTTCAACCCAGGCCATTCTGTGATTCTGTGATCCAGTAACAAGTAGAATTCTCAAAATGGATCAATGATGACACCTAGTGCACGATACTGAACATGCACAAACAAAAGCAATATCAAATATTACTAAGAGTTACTCTGTATGTTAACAGCTTTACAGGCATTTACGATGACAAAGTTCATAGAAAAATAACATTATGGACACAAACCAGAATTTCTGCACATAATTCTTCAAAACGAAAAGCATCAATCTCAATTTTTTGTTTTATGACATAGAATCATACAGGTTGCAAAAGACCACAAGGTCCACCCAGTCCAGCCATCAATCAATCAATCATCACCATGCTCACTAAGCCATGCCCATCACTGCCACATGCTTCTATAAAACCTCCACGGACAGTGACTCCACCACCTCCCTGGGCAGCCTGTTCCAATAACTGCAGGCATTTTCAGACTCTGAATGTCAGAAGATTATAGGTACACTAATGACTTTTACAGAAATACTCATAAAGCTTCAAAACATTTTTTAAATCACATAAATGCTGACATCATTACAAAATTGTGAGAAAACTGTTTCTGTAAGTCACCACTAATTTTGGGCTGTGTCACAAAGAATGCTCAAAGAAGCTTGGGAGTTTTCAGAGAGCACCATGACCCTATCTGACAGCTCAAATCCTAGTAGTTCAAACGATCCAGAGACACAGACAGACTAGCAAATCATTCTGGCAAGCTTCAGACAGCTTCTGCAGCTGAAGTTGCTACTTCCCTACGACATAAGACTGCACAATGCAAAACCACAGCACAACCATACAACAGACCAATCCTGTAACAGGAGCTGTAAAAAGGCAATTGTACTGAGCTGAAAATGCAGCTGGAAAGAAAAGAAGGCACAAAAATGAAATACAGATCAGTTTAAGAACAGTTTATCAGAATCTTGAAAAGCCAGCATTCAGGAAGAACACGAGATGTTACATTATTTCACCCATTCAGGCAGAGAAGCTGCTCCAACTTCTTTTCCCCCCTATTTATGTCATTTTTAAAAACCTAGTGAAATACAACAAATGACAGCAGAATTGAAAAGGCCATTCTGATCAAGTATTAGAGTCAGAAAAGCTTAAATAAGTTATCAAATCTATTTCTCAAATACAAAATACTGTCAGTATTCACACACATCTGGAAAACTAAATTGCTAAGATGAGAAGAGAATCACAGAATCGTAGAATAGCTCAGGCTAGAAATGACCTTAAAGACCACCCAGCTCCAGCCCCATGCTATGGGCATGGACATCTTCCACTAGATCAGGCGTCCAAAAGCCCTATCCAGTGCCCTGAGCATTTGCAGGGTTGGGGCATGCACAGCTGGGCAGCACTTCACCACCCTCACAGTGAAGAATTACTGATATCAAAGCTAAACCTACTGGTTTCTAGCTTAAAAGCCATTATTCCTTGTGATGTCTTTACACTCCCTGATAGAAGGCCATGACAGCGCACACTAATTGGAAACAGCTGAGAGGCAACAGATTCTCTTAAAAGTTTTTATTTTTACCTTATTTGAGTAAGTTATCAACACTGGCACCACTTGTCACTCAAAGCTACTCACTTTATTTTTTGCAGTTGCAGAAAGCTGTGCCTCATTGTCAACAGAGACACCAAAACTGTGTTTTCCCTCTGCACAAATAGGTCAGTGTCACCACTCAAGGGCTTAAAAGAAACAAGAAAACAATCCCACACTAACTAACTACACCAACTAATTATTTCAGGGAGGGCTGTGTGCATTCAGCACACTATCAGTGCAGCATCACAAATACCTTTCCTAGCTTTGTAATTTTGTACAAGTTTAACACACAGATGCAAAATGGCCAACACCTAAAGCAGAGCATCTTTTCTAGCTAATTAATTTTCATTTGATTGTTACAACAAATCAACAACCGTAAAGGCCGTAATTTACTATCCAAACAAATGAGAAAGCTTTTTATCAGCCTTGTTCTAAGGTAAGCTCTCAACTCTTTGAAAGGGTTGATAACTGCAGGACAAGGGGAAATGGTTCTAAGTTGATGGAGGGGAGATTTAGGTTGGATGTCAGGAGGAAGTTCTTTACTATGAGAGTGGTGAGGTGCTGGAACAGGCTGCCCAGAGAGGCTGTGGATGCCCCATTCTCGGAGGTGTTCGAGGCCAGGTTGGATGGGGCCCTGGGCAGCCTGGTCTGGTATTAAATGGGGAGGTTGGTGGCCCCGCCTGTGGCAGGGGGTTGGAGCTTCATGATCCTTGAGGTCCCTTCCAACCAGGCCTTTCTGTGATTGTGTGATTCTGTAAGCTTTCATGAGAGAAGCTTGTTACATGATTTTTGATTATTCCTAACTACATTAAAGTAAACTTTTATAATCTCACTTCCTTTGTAACTGGCAGTTACAATTCATTCTTTGTAATTGGTTGCAAAGATAAGTCTCATTACCCTGGAGCCCTCTTAAAATCAGAAGACTCATTACATAATTTTACAAGACTGAGGAGATCAAATACATGTGGAAAGAAATCAGTTTTCTTCTCCATCAGAGACACACACTTTATTCTGTGTTTTTCTGCTATCTGATATCGGTTGTGCTGATGTTCTACCTACCTGCAAGAGGAAAACAGTTCCCTGTTTGTTTTTCTGCTTTACATATACAAAGATGCATCTGCAGGGTGAACAGCTGATGCCGTACATCAAAGTAACTTTATGGAAGAAATAAAGAAGAAGAAAACAGAGCAGCTGGCTGGTAAGAGAAGCAGTGGGGCTTCCAGACTGCCCAGATTTATTTGTTGTCTCCTATGCAGCAGGTGGCAGAAACAAGGATGCCTTCTCATCACGTTTCTTCTCTACTTGCTTTTCCCAAGGACCTACTCCAACTCGCAGTTGTTCCTATTTGTGACACTGGAGCACGCTTTGATCAGGACAGGTGCTGCATTCTGACTGGTTGCCAAACTTTGTGCTTCTGTATAACTTAGCAGCTATTTGAATGCATTACATACTTTGTCATTTACTAAATTCTGCTTTTTTTTTTTGCTCTGAAATTTACAACATAATGGGATGGGGGAGGAGAACAAGGGATCCTCCCAATGATGGTAATTACTTCCATAATAAACACAACAATAAACACAATTAAACAATAAACACAATTACAGCAACACCTAAGCTTGCAGGCCAAGAGAATGACAATGCAAGAGCAACCAGGGAAAAACACAGGCACAGTGGCTTCACAAAAATACTGGCCTATGTTAAAGGCTACTGGCTAAAGAGCTGCCAGGGAAAGAGACTGCATAATTAAGAAGGTCCTTAGCACTGAAAAAATTTAGCAGTTTAGGCACTCTGTAACAAAACCCATGATTTATATGAGTTTATTAACTAATGAAATTCTCTTCTCTTTGGGTTAGAATAAAATGAGAGCATTTTTAGGTTTAATGATCAAAGGAGATTATCTCCTGGTGAGTTTCTGAAAGATGCAGTCCGAATTCCACCAAAAGGATCATCTTCAAATTACATCAATTATTCTGCTTCTCTCGTTAATTTGCCATCCCGATCTGGGCTTTAGCTCAATGCTGAGGACTTTAAATGCTAGTTTCACCAAGCCAGAATGAGCAGAAAAGGAAAAACAGTGAGACACCTAACAGCTTATAACAAGTTGTTTCAAGCACAGCCATTTTCGGTAAGCAGTGACACTGGCACGAGACATTGATACCAGCTTGTTTTGTGGTGGTACAGACATCTGCTTAGCTGGATATGAACGAGATCACCAGAACTCAGCTCTAACTAGAGAGGCTCAGGATAATACGGTTGGACTGCTGATCTTGAAGGTCTTTTCCAACCTTGCTGATTCAGTGATTCTGTGATAATCTCTGCAGGAACTGCACACAGAGCCAAACTCGCAGCTGCAAGAACACACTATGCATTTTTCATTATGAAAATCATTATTTGAATATTATCAAGTGTTAAAAAGCTGAACCAGTCGTCTAAAGCAAGTACTTACAAACTACTGAAACTACCCAACCACTGCTTTTGATTACACATGGCAATGTTCAACTCCTCCCTGAAACAGAAAGATCTACATGCACATTGCTCCTTCACATGCTGCCTCCTGGTCTCACAGTTCCAAATATTTTTTTGCCTCTAAATTCCTTTCTAATTTGGCACTCTGACACTGCATAACAAAAATGCAGTTGAATAGTGATACTATTATACTCTGAACTGACTGCAACAGACGGTTCCTGATTTTCTGTTTCACTGAATAAGATACAATCAAGCAATAAAAACCCATCACAGGAGAGCTGTCCTAAGCAGCTGTTTTTCCCTAGCCCAACTCAATGGAATAGCAGTGGAACATTCTGTCTTCATGAGAGAATCAGTAGAATCTCTAATCTCAAAGTCCTCATGTTTGTTAATGAGTTCTGAACACCTACTTTAACCAGACTCACAGATGTGAAAACCATAGGAAGTCAAGCCCTGGTGAGAAGCAAGGGAATGAGAAGCAAGTAGTAGACAGTTCTCACTTCTGTGATACAGAAAAGAAACTGGAGTCTTCTAAAAGTGAGTGAGTTTCACATTTGAGGGTAATCTCAAGCAGGAACAGAAAATTAACTGGACTTTCTGCACTTACCTGGCGAAGATTGATATAAACTGCATTCTGAAGGAACTCAGAGGCTTCCATGCTCCTTTTCTGTATTGCAAGGACTCTCACTGCCTTCACGCAGGCTTCCAGTTCGATGACACCTGCATTCTTGTACTTGAAGAGAGAAAGGCTTAAAGTATGGTACCTACTAGATTTGATAAGTATTCCTCAACACACAGATCAGCTGTCACATCTTACCAAAGCCTGCCATCCCCTAATGCTAGCGACTACACCGTTACATTATCAACATATGGCCAAGTGAAAATTAAGGTGTCATCTAAACGTTACTGTGCAATACAACCATTTTCAGCCTCTTCACTCACATTTATTTGGAGACGCTGCACAGTTTCACATCTTAGAGTTCAGATGAGCAGAAAAATTGGGAATATTGGTATCATTTTGGATAACCTCGGATATGTGGGGAATTCACGTGCAGGTTTGTAACAAAGTGATGATTTTTACCTGCACGATACAATACCCATGTAAGCTGAAAGCTGCTGTTTGACAGCTCAGTTTTAAGTTCTTCTTCACCACCTAAAATTCTTCTATCAAGGTAAATGGAAATTTATTTTGCCTTCTCTACTAAACACAAAATACATTACATGGCACAACTGTACCAACAGAACTGTAGTTTTACTGCTCCAATTTTATCTTTAGTTACAACAGTACCATCAGTCACAAACCATTCTGGGTTTTCTTACATGTTTATCATGTTTGGAACTCAGTGGGGGAAATACAGCTCAAAATGAAATGCAAGAGTCACCACCAAAGCACAGTTATACATTACTTCCTCTTGTATTTGAGATATCAGCAAAAACAAAGCATTGGGGAGTGAATCCATTTCAGAAGATGCTGTGAAGGCTTCTTATGCTCAGTGATAATGTGAAAAATGTGCAGAAAGTGCTGCTCCCTCAGCACTACAGCGAGTTATTCTATGCGTAGCTCTCAGACAGACAAAAGCTAAATACACTTGTGTTGAACAGCCACAGGACCAAATTATTTGTTATTTGCAAGTGAAGTTGTAGAGAAGCAAAGTTATTACTTGCTAAGTGCATAACAAATATTATTATAATCAAAATACCTACACCCTGATCAAGTAATCCTTCTGAAGAAACCACATCCTCTCCATATGAGCAACTTACCCTTATGACAACATGAAAAGCCTAATGTATGCTTGAGAATTATTGTTATACTGACAGATTCAAATTTACCTGAAACTACCCCCAAAAACTGGCACGCTCCAGAGCTTCTAAGCACAAATTAACTCACAGACACAAATCACATTCTTTCATTTAGATAATTTCCCTTCAGTACAAGCGTGGAAATGACATCTCACATTCACGTGGCTTCATTTAAAGATACTTTCAGATATCAGAGAATAATTGGAAGGAAAAAAAGGGATTAAAGGATAAATAACTGCATGGTAACACAATCAAATTTAGCTTTACTTTTGACAAGGATATTAAGCCGCTCTTGTCACAGCAAGAGATTCTTTTTCCTCCATATTATCAAAGCAAACACGAAGCTACCTTACTATCTTACGCTCTGAACATCTGCATAAAAATCTACAAAAAATTCCTGTAAAGACTAAAACAATTTAATCCTTGTAAATCTTCATTTCTGTTTGTCTTTTGCATTTCCTCCATGACCCCTCCTCTCCACCTGCACTAAAAGCCACCCTCCCTGAACCCTCTTATAAAACCATATCCAGCCTCAGCACCCCCTTCAGAAACCTCTGAATTCCCCAGAGATCTCTCCAGCAGGCACAGCAAACAAGCATCCAGCTCACACAGTGCATGAAAGCATCAGTTTGCTGCTGTGTGTAATAAAGGCTGCAAGTAGTAATTAACAAACCTTCTAAGTGTGTAGTACTTGTTGTTAAGTACTTGCTTTAAAAATTTAAGACAATTAATCCAAAAGCTCCAGGTATAAGCAGGCACTGTAAATACCACCCTCGTCATGTTGCTGTTCCAGGTCCAAACAAAGGACCAAGGGCCACAGATGTCCCAACTGCACTCAGTGCAGCAGCATAAATTATTCCCATTTGTTCCATTATTGTGTTTTAAAAATTATAATGCACGTGCTTTAGAAGATCCTCTGAAACTATAAGCACAGCACTTTGTTATTTACAAGAATTTCAGTGACATTTCAAAGCTGAGCAGGAATACCTTGCCATAGTAAGAAATGGCTTCCTTATATTTATCGATGATGTCTTCAGGACTAAGGCAATTCTTGGCACGTCCTATCTCAGCACTGGTATCTGCATTTATCCCATTTGAAGTCAGTGCACCTAGAACAGAACAGGATAAGAAATGAGCAGAAGGACTTTGTGTAAGTATTAAATATCTCAGAAAAAGAAGAAGAAAAACAAAAAACCTGGGCTGTGCTGCAGGTTTAAGCAGAGCATACACAAAGCATCTGCCCTACCTAGCAAATACTGGCTCTGTTTCACTGTTTTCCCACACCACGTTACAGTGCAAAAAAAAAATAATTATAAAAATGAAAATCAATCATACATCAGTAAACAGGACATAACAAAAACAAAACAAGGAAAAAAAACCCTCAATCTTTTATAGTTACTTGAGTATTCAGACTACGAGTAAAATATTGGATTGCGAGAATTACATTACAGCCACATCTGTTCATGCAAATTTTAACCACTGAGCTTTTCTTTGCTTTAATTTCAAACTATTTCTAAAGCACACCCAAAAAAAATGTGCAAGCTTTTTTCTAACGTAATTATCTGAAGATGACCTCCTCCAATCATTTAAAACAAATCCAACCCCATGTCCAATCTCAGACAACCTATGCAGCATTACAGCATAGGTGAAGGCCTCCAGGTCTGAGCCTTCCACTTTAATAACAACAATTTCTTGGGGCTCGAGCAAAATAGTAAGGATTTGCTCTTCTTATATAAGAAAGAAAGGAGACGGAGAGAGTCTTTATATTTACAGGGGATCAGAATCTGAAATAGAGGCCAAGGAAATCTGGGTATTATGAAGCGTATGAAAATTTTATTTCTATAACTCAATTTTATGGCAGAGTTAATAACATTGAAAACATACATCAAAGGTTTAGAAGGTTTAGAAACGCTCTGTATCTCTTTACACAGAACTTAATCTGCAGGATCACATGCCTCAATTTATACAGGAATTGATTTCTCCAGGTGGATAACTGCAGAGAAAAGCACCACGAGGAGACCTTCCACTCACTCTGTAAATTCAGATATGTGTTACTTGTGCTCAAACACTACAGTAATTTCTCCTGTGCCTGTCAACATTAGAAGAATTACACCACAGGCATCTGTAGATTGAACACTTTCAGGTGTTTTCCAGAAGCTAACAGCAAAATCTTTCTTCATGATGATTTAAGATTTATAGCTAAAACCTGAAGCATCAGGAATCTGTACTGGTTTTGGCAAGTGGCATTAAGTACATAAATGCAAAACAAATGCAAATAATAACAAGAAAATAATTTGGAAACATGCATGAAAATAATGTACCTGGATCAATGAGAACTTCTTGTGCCCCTAAAAGGAGGAACAAAAATGATTCTTTTTCAGCCTTAAATATAGCCAACAAAATAAGCTCTTACACTGTTTCATAACAATCAGCAGGCTTGAATGAAATCATGAAGCCTATTAGAATCATCACTGCTATTTTGAAGGACTACCAATGACATATCAAGTAGTCACCACATGGTAATTCTCTTTTTTTTTTTTTTTTTTTTAAGAAAAAAACAAATGTAGAAATACCATCAACTTGCAATAAACTCCAAAACAGGTCAAGAAAAACTGAATCATTTTCACTGCACACTTTAAAGCCAACTTCCTTTTCTCACGTCTTGCTTTAGATGGCAATTTTTTGTCGCAGTGTATTTCTATTCTGATTTCAGTCCTACAGTGCTTAAACCTGCATTAAATCCACACTGTACTCTAGAAGAACATTTTTGAAGAGCTGTATCCAATACATCCCCCTCTGATTACCAGCACAGAGGGTGGTGACACACTGGAACAGGTTGCCCAAGGAGGCTGTGGATGCCACATCCTTGGAGGCATTCAAAGTCAGGCTGGATGTGGCTCTGGGCAGCCTGGTCTGGTGGTTGGTGACCCTGCACATAGCAGGGGGTTGAAACCAGATGATCATTGTGGTCCTTTTCAGCCCATTCTATGATTCTCTGACTGTCATTAATTTCACACCATCAAATTTACTGGAGTAAAGCCAACAAGCCACGCTATTCTCAAGGTTGACAAGATGTGCACAAAACCTGGATTAACAGACATGTAACTCCTTGCTAACCTAAGCTCTGATTCAGCAATAAAGTTAAGATTGAGGGTTAAGCAGTCTAAAGCAATGCTTTATGTAAAGTCACACTTCCTTAAAATGCCAAAACTCCTTTTCCATGGCCAGCAGGGTACTGCAGTGCACAGGTTCAAATAATGACCAAGGAAACTTAATGGCCAACACTCCATGGTTCCCTCCGTCCCTCAGGCAAGTACTTCAAACTCTATGCTATTCATTCTCTTTTGAATCAACTAATCCTATCAAAAGAGCTTCAAAAAAGCTGAAGGGTCAATCAACCCCAACTAGACAACATTCTGATGGCTACAACACTTCCCAGGTATGTATTAAAAGTATTTCAATTCTCCTTAGTAGGGGAAAAAAACACTAACACCTCCTCCTGAGGGTTTAGTCTGTATTATAGAAGCATTATATAATGCTTCTCTCTCCAGAGATGTTTTTGACACGTTTTAAAGCAGATAAACACAACAATTTGTTTGAGCAGCCAGGCCCAAAGTTGTTTTTGTTTTTTTCTATGGAAAAGTGCCAAACTGTTGAAGAGATTCACAACAAAACACTTCTCTTGACCAAGTCTGGGCACAAGATAGTGCCAAGAAACCCTGTGCTGGCAAGGCTGAAGTACAGGCACAAGAAGAGGTGCAATTCCAGGCACATCAGTAAGCAATAAAGGTAATTAACACATCTGTATTCCTTACAAGTAGGCATAAGTTGAATGCTTATTCCACATAGGTCATTTTTTGATTTGCCTAAAATTTGGAAATGCCTTTTGTATCCAGCCTGGTCCCTCTAACAACGTAGACTATAAACAAGGGTGCAATTCAGAGATTTTAAAGTATTGAAAAGAAACTTATAGAAAACTATAAAGGGAAAAGACCAAAGAACAAATGCTGTATGACCAGGCAGAGTTCAGGATTTCACATCTGATTTGTCTTTCTTGAGTTAACAAGGAGGACCCGTTAGAAAGGATAGATAGTTAGAATATTGTTAAAGACTTGTTGAAAGATGGAGAAAGATTAAGAACTGTTGAAGTTTTATCCTGATGGGCAATATAAAATGCACTATGGGACCAAATGGACAGATTTTAACCCCTAGACATTATCTCTTCAGTGGCATTTTCTCCCTAAATGCAGTAATTTTTATTACCTAGCTCATCATCTGGTGTCAGTACATACAGTACGTACGACAGATAACAGATGAATGAAGATGGGTGGAGCTGCTGTTTAAAAGGAATTCATTCTGACTGCACACACTCATGGGTACTTAGACCAGCACTTAAACTCAGAGTCTGTTTGTTTCAGTATTGTGGAAGACTGTAAATACATACAAAGATATAAAAAATATACAAACAGCTCTGCTGGGTGAGACCAAAGCCTGTCTCACCATCCTCTCTCCCACCAAGCATGTAAAAACAAAGCTATTTATTATCACGTTTCACCTTGCCTTCAGTAACTTATAGCTCAGACATTCCAAATGCACAGATTTCACAATAATTAATACATTTTTTTTCTTTTATTATCCTAGCCATCCTCTCCAGAAAGCCACAGGAGCTTTCAGAAGCCTCAATACCATGTAGCAAGTGTTAGGTTATGCAATTAGAAGCTCATCTGCACAATCACAATAGAGCATTGAGAAACAATGAGAGTTGAGCCCAGCAGTTTAATCAGAGTAGACAGAGCAGTCCAGGAGTGTTAACTCTCTCGAAGGGTTTCACAGGCTGCTCTCCAAATCACCTTAACAGACTGAGGGATGTTACTGTCTACCATCTTATGGATTCTAGGATGCAGGGAAAGAGCACTCTGGGATTGTGCAAGACTTTCTTACGGGATACACAGGAGATTAACCAACAGCAGGGAAAAGGAGGAATGAAGGCAGATTAGGGAGGAACAAATATGGAAAAGATGGATAGGTAAGGGGAGTGTGTATCCGTGCATGGAGGTCAGACAAACAACTGGAATGGGGCTCTGAGTCCCAGTGCTTGGAATAGAAGTCAAATTCCTTGCTTACCTGGTCTGTGCCTGTTGCCTGCTTCAGCAGAAAGAGAGCCTCCTTGTGCTCTACGAGATCCAACTTTACCTCCAGTCCCACCAGGATAATGATAGATGACTGATGCTGAACATAAACCCTCAAGAGCAGCTAAAACAAAAACAAAAACCAGCAGATTAGTGAAGACACTTTCAAGAAGTGAAGTATCGTGTAGAAGCATCTATTTACATGAATATGAGGTACACTTCAGTTGGAGAGTAGGCAGCGGAAAAGGCTGAGATAGTCAATGCCCTTTTTATCTCTGTTCTCGCTGATAACATTTACCCTCAGGCTCCTCAAGTCCCCACAACTATTAGCATCATCTGTAGGAACAAGTGCTATCCACAGCAGAGGAGTAAAAGCATCCAAAGTACTTCACCCAATTAGAAACAAATCCACAAAACCAGTTAGGATGCTCCTGAGGATGCAGGCAGCTGGCCAATGTCATTGTGAGACCACTTTCTTACACCTTGAGCTTTAGAATAACTGGACAAAGGGAAAAATCACACCCAACACCAGGAAGAAGGTACCAGGGGTCTACAAAGCAATTAGGAAGCCCAATGGACTCAGCTGTCCAGCAAGGCTGTAAAAAAATCCTTCTGGAAGCCATTTCCAAGCATATGAAGAACAATAAGGTGACTTGGAACAGCAAACATCAATTTATCAAGGATAAGTAAGATTTCAGCAACCTCTCTGCCTCCTATGATGTGATGATTAGCTCTGTGGGCACAGGAAAGGAAGTAGATGTTGTATATCCTCAGGTTTACAATGTCATGAGACAAAGCAATCTTCATAGCCAAAACAATAAGACTGATTTGGATAGGTGGACTATAAAGCAGGTAGAAAATGCTAGGTTCACAGGACTGACCAGCAGTGCAAAGTCCAAATAGTTGCCAGTTACTAATGGTGTCCTCCTTCTGGAATCAGTACTGGGGACAATATTCTTTAACAAAAGTACTTAGGCCAAATGGACTTTCACAGAATCAAAGAATGGCCTGGGTTGGAAGAGACCTCAAGGGCTCCAACCCCCTGCCACACACAGGGCCACCAACCTCCCCATTTAATACCAGACCAGGCTGCCCAGGGCCCCATCCAACCTGGCCTTGAACACCTCCAGGGACGGGGCATCCACAGCCTCTCTGGGCAGCCTGTTCCAGCACCTCACCACTCTCTCTGTGAAGAACTTCTCCCTGACATCCAACCTAAATCTTCTCTCCTTTAACTTAAAATCATTTCCCCTTGTCCTGCTGTTATCTACTCTTCCAAAGTGCTGACTCCCCTCCTGTTTATAGACTCCCTTTAGGTACTGAAAGGTGGCAACCGTAAAGCTAAGAATAGAAGGAAAATGTTAAGTTAAACACACATGGCTTTCATAGATGTAAAAGCAAAAAAAAAAAATCTAACGGTTGAATGTCGATACCTACAGGAAAGATTTTGAAATCACCTGTATACTTCACTGAAAAAAACAAACATTTTCCTAAAAAGTTATTTAATCAATGAAACACACCTCCGAGCCACAGGAAGTCGTTTACGGAGCGCAGAAGTTCCACAGCCATGTGATAATGCACCAGGGAATCCTGTAACATCCCAGCCTGCAAACACAGGTCACCAACGTGCTTCCGCATCCGGCCCTGACAGCGTTTCTTATAGTGTCTGCAAAGCAAAGGATGCAATTATGAAGTTATTTCCAAGAACAATCACATGAGGTAATGAACACTTAAAGTCAATTTTCTTTCCTCTTTCATAATAGATTGACATTACTGTATTCTGCTTCTCTGAGCAAGCATCCAGTGTGAATTCTAAGCAACACAATATGCAAAAGTAAATGACCAGCATTTGGAGGAGATGCTAAAAAGAAAAATGCGTTGCATGTTCTGGCTATATAGCATTTATACACGTGTAGTTGGATATAAATGACTGCTCTTCAGAGCACTTGAACAGCCTCACCTCCATTAAAGAAACACCATCTTTTTAGAACTGCTATGCTTCATGAACAAAGAACGCGTTAAAGCCACTAACAGCAAAATGATCTCCTGGAAAGTTCCCTTCCATTTTCATCCTATTCCACATTTAACAGGCTCAGTATAGCCACTGCCACTTCAGGCAAGGACTGTCAGGGTTTCACCTGCCACTCCTTTTTCATTTGCTCAAATAAAATCTGACCCAGCATCAGCAATACCATTTCCTTCCTTTTCCAAACAAAATCACTACATAACACCAATGCACCCTTATTGAAAAGAGTTTTAGGCTTTGTAGAACTAGAGAGGCAATTGGGACACAAATCAATGCAACAAAGGCACAAAGCTCGTTACTTTATTATTTAATACATTGCAGCCAAACAAATGTAAACAGACGTGATGTGGAACATACTGTGCTTCCAAAGTAACTCATGATTTAAGACAGGAGAGATCAGTCATCATTCACAGAATCACAGAATGGCCAGGGCTGGAAGGGACCTCAGGGATCATGAAGCTCCAACCCCTGCCACAGGCAGGGCCACCAACCTCCACATTTAATACTAGATCAGGCTGCCCAGGGCCCCATCCAACCTGGCCTTGAACACCTCCAGGGACGGAGCATCCACAGCCTCTCTGGGCAGCCTGTTCCAGCACCTCACCACTCTCAATCTGTAAAGAACTTCCCCCCCACATCCAACTTAAATCTCCCCTCCATCAACTTAAAACCATTTCCCCCTGTCCTGCAGTTATCAACCCTTTCAAAGAGTTGATTCCCCTCCTGTTTGTAGGCTCCCTTTAGGTACTGAAAGGCTGCAATGAGGTCACCCCGCAGCCTTCTTTTCTCCAAGCTAAACAAGCCCAGTTCCCTCAGCCTGTCTTTGTAGGGGAGGTGCTCCAGTCCCCCAGTCACCTTTGCAGCTCTCCTCTGCACCCTCTCCAACAGCTCCCTGTCTTTCCTGTACTGTGAGCAGTACATTCAGAGCAACGCTACTCTTTCTTGAGTTTATCAGCAATCCTTCAGATCTCCCCTTCAGCAGACATATTCCCTAGCAAGAATATCCTTGCTGTATCTGCTCTAGAGATACTGTGGATGCCCCATCCTTGGAGGTGTTCAAGGCCAGACTGGATGGGGCCCTGGGCAGCCTGGTCTGGTATTAAATGGGGAGGTTGGTGGCCCTGCATGTGGCAGAGGGTTGGTCCCTTCCAGCCCTGGCCATTCTGTGATTCTGTGATACCTTACATGGCTTAGAATTAAACTTCAGCCCAGTTACTGTACTTGTTGATCTACATCTCTCCAATAGTGTATCTTTACGATCTAATAATGTCTTCCAAGTCTATGAAAGTAAAAATACACGCATACATACAACATACAATTTCACGTTCCAAAATGCACATCAAGGAAGTCTTTTTATGTTTAGACAGTAGATTGAAACATGAGGAAGCCACCTGAAAATGAAGCTTTAATTGAAGGAATTGCTGCAGATGTTGCTCTTTGTTATATGACAGGAGTCTCTGCAAACAACCTGGATAACATGGGCTTCCAAAAACACAGAGGACCACATCAGACTGACTGTCATGGTTTTATGCTTGTAATTTGCATCAGCTCTGGCTATACTTTTATCATTACCCAGTTCAGCAATTCAAAAAACAGGTAATGTGCATTTCATGAGACATTGCACTTTTATACCCCAAAATAAGACTTGAGTATATGGGGAACTGTCATGATTATGTAATTAAAAGGGACCTGAGGTGGTGCTTTTCTTAATTTCCCTTCCAGAACTGAGAAGGAAATAGTTCCATCCTAATTCCTTTCAAATATGTGAAAACTTCAATGCTTTTCACCTGACATTTTCATGTAATCTGTAGATTTATGGACAAATTATTTCTTATTCTCTCAAAACCGTGATTTTAAAGCTTTTTCCTCCAGATTTTCCAGATTATATGTTAAGCTTATAAATATGAGTCATACAACGAAAGTAAAAGGGACAGTGCCAGGCAGCTGAGCCAGAATTTAACACCCAAACCATTTCTACAACACTGCCCCACCAGCAGCTCTCCCGAACCAATACCTCATTTTGCCAAAACTTTACCCATGCGTTACAGTATAACTTGGACATCAACAAGCACTGCTTATTCAAAATATTTCTCTTCTAGGAATTATCCCTGTTTATAAACAAAAAGATCAATTTATTCCCGATGATGAAGAAATTTACCTCTAGTTATACAAAGACCAAATTCACTCAACATAAATATTATGGCAAGAAAGGATTTACTTCTTACGATCCCTTCAATCATTCATTATGCTCCTGGAAAACAACTTCTTGTGAATTATAGAGGAAGTCTGCATTGTAGAGATGTAGAAACTGTGTCTTAATGTAGCTCTCACGATGTCACACAAGGACACTATTTATCAGTTAGTGCAAGTGTGTCCAAAAAATATAAAAGGGGAAGATTTCAATAAAGGTAAACCCACTTTTCATGGACAGAAAAACTCAATTCATTTGGTATTTGTGATGCTTGCTTCAGAAAAAATCTAATGTCTACAACATCAGGTGATCAGGATTAAGATGACCAGAGGGCTGCAGCATCTCTCCTATGAGGAAAGGTTGAGGGAACTGGGCTTGTTTAGCTTGGAGGAGAGAAGGGTCTGGGGAGACCTCACTGTGGACTTCCAATGTTTGAAGGGCGCATATCAACAGGAGGGGGAATGGCTGCCTATTAGGGTGGACAGTGATAGGACAAGGGGGAATGGTTTTAAACTGAGACAGGGGAGGTTTAGGTTAGATATTAGGAGGAAGTTTTTCACACAGAGGGTGGGGACACACTGGAACAGGTTGCCAAAGGAGGCTGTGGATGCCCCATCCCTGGAGGCATTCAAGGCCAGGCTGGCTGTGGCTCTGGGCAGCCTGGTCTGGTGGTTGGCGACTCTGCACATAGCAGGGGGGTTGAAACTAGATGATCATTGTGGTCCTTTTCAACCCAAGCCATTCTGTGATTCTATGATTAAAGGCACGACGAAGCAATGGAGTTTCTTCAATCCATATGGGTTGCAAATTTAATGGAAAAAAATAAGCAGGCATATTTATCTCAGCATGAAATTCCAAAATTGTAACATTCAGCTGGCTCTGCTTCACAGCTGTACATGAAGGATCAGGCCACAAAGCTTAAAGCAAACAGCGTATAGATATCTTCTTTCTCTAGTTTCATTTTGATTAAAACATTGATTAATTTTGGTTCTTTACAACTTAGCTCTGTTTGATGACAGGAAGTTCACACACAGTAATGGCTACTTTCTGTCCATTAGGTTCTTCCCATACCCCACTGATCAGAGCTGTTTCTCTTTTGTCCTGCTAATACAAAGTCTTAGCAAAGCCACTCCTGTGTCTCACACAACAACACCATAAAAAGCCTTTCCTGAACTATCCTCTAAGAAAGTCATGCCCTATGATATAGGACCCACACGGAAAATCATAGAATCACAGAATCATAGAATGGCCTTGGATTGAAAAGGACCACAATGATCAATTTGGTTTCAACCCCCCTGCTATGTGCAGGGTCACCAACCACCAGACCAGGCTGCCCAGAGCCACATCCAGCCTGGCCTTGAATGCCTCCAGGGACGGGGCACCCGCAGCCTCCTTGGGCAACTCCTTGGGCAGTGTGTCACCACCTTCTGAGTGAAAAACTTCCTCCTAATATCTGACCTAAACCTCCCCCATGTCAGTTTAAGACCATTTTCCCTTGTCCTCACTATCCACCCTCATAAACAGGTGTTCCCCCTCCTGTTGATATTCTCCCTTCAAGTACTGGAAGGCCACAATGAGGTCTCCCCCAAGCCTTCTCCTCTCCAAGCTAAACAAGCCCAGTTGCCTCAACCTTTCCTCATAGGAGGAAAACACCTCATAGGAGAGGTGCTCCAGCCCTCTGATCATCTCAGTGCCTTCCTCTGGACCCGCTCCAAGAGCTCCACATCCTTCCTGTACTGGATGCCCCAGGCCTGGACGCAGTGCTGCAGATCAGCACAAGAGCTGAGCAGAGGGGGACAATCACCTCCCTCTCCCTGCTGGCCACCCCTTTTTTAATGCAGCCCAGAACACAGTTGGCTTTCCGGGCTGTAAGCACACACTGATGGCTCATGTCCAGCTTCTCATCTACCAGGACCCCCAAGTCCTTCTCTACAGGGCTGCTTTCAAGGAAACCTTCCCCCAGTTTGTATAAATACCTGGGATTGCCCTGACCCAAGTGCAGCAATCCATACCCGCCTCCAGCACCTGTAAATGCAGCTGACTACAAAAGGAATTTTCAGTCTTATTCTCTGAAGTAGTTTGCTTGTGTTCACTTGGTAGTCAACATACATTTCGTTCTTCAAAATAACTGACCATCACTAGCAGTGCCCACAATTACTGCCTGAAAGCAGAGGACAATTAACCTGGCCTGAGAGCCAGACAGCACTACTCATTTCCAAATCTACTGCATTTGCTATATAGGATGTATGTTTTCCCCCTTCATTCCCATTCTAGGATGCCAGGATAATTTTTATACAGAAACTAGACTAAGAGTATTACATTTCAAGACAGAATTTATTTTCACTACAAACCATCCAGTAATGAGTTTGAAGGATTTTCTGAATCCTGAATATTTCAGAATGGCTCAATTTAAAAACAAGAAACATGCAAAATGAATTTGCAAAATTCATGCAGAATGCTTCAACGAAAACTTCCATCCAATCCCACCAATTCCAATTAGCATGCAGAACTACAGACATCACCAATCATAACATTAATCTGACTTCAAACACAGCAGCATTTCATCAACTGCCAGAAGGTCTGAATTTGGAAACCAAACACAGGCAGCAACAGCTTCATGGTTTTGGAGTTTAAAAGACAAAGCGAATTCCAGAGGCTAGCAGCCGCCTAAGCGCACTGTGTGTGCCCTACAAAACAAAATCAGCACTGCTACCAAATATAATTGCCAAATGCGCCAAAAAAGGGTCGAGGACAGCCGTCAGGCTCCAGGCAGCAATTGTGTGTGTGTGTACTGAAAAACAAAGAGAAAAAGCGACACTAAACTATGCAATGAAGGCAGAGTGGAGAGGCAGTGTATGGAAGAAAGCTAACTACTTTGCAATGTACGCAGTCACAGCCTACCTTTTCAGACCCAACAACAAACTCACAGGGCAGTATGAGAGAAGGAGGAAAAGAAAGGAACAAAACAAAAATTAGAAAGACAGAACAGAAATAAAATAAACAGCCACATACACATCCTGAGATATCACAAAGTCTGAGAAGTCAGTAAACAAATCCCATCTACACAGTATACACAAGCAGACATCCAGTAACAGAGCCCTCCCTTCTCACCACTCAGTAGTATTAAAGGAATCCCTTATCAGCATTAAAAAAGAAAAATCCAAGAACAGAAACTGATGTAAAAAACATGTTCCTGATGTATGAACTGCATCTAAAAGACACTGATCATGTTACATTGATTATGAAATTCAGTGGCAAATATTAACGCTTGGTATTTAGTCTCACCATCTGAACATCGATCCTATCTATTGAGTTTGGACCATAAATATTAACCTTAATAGTTCACAGTAAATTGCAGAAGAAAAGCCTATTTTAAGAGATTGGGTAGTTTTAATTAGTCTTCATGTGATCATACATATGTAACTTCTTAACACGTTTTCTCTCAGTATACATAACTGCCTTTCCAAAAGAAGCCGTTTCATTTGCTTGTCTATTATTTTCACACGCAGCCCACGCATTTAGACAACCTTCATTCCTCACTGGACAGACTTACACAATGTAGCATCTTGCAAAGACACAACCTGGACTGAAGAAGGTCCTCTTTAACCCTGCGTCTCCGTATTTCCACTTACTGCAGTACATCCCCCTTAATTAGGGAACCTGTGATGTGATGCAACACTTCATTTCAAGCCAAGAAATAAAGTAATAAATATCCTAGCATTTTCCATCTGAAGACTTCAGCTGGAAGGTTTAATTTGGTTTAATAAACCCAACCATAGTTCAACCCGCTTCACAGGCCTGAACTTCCACTAGGTAGAACACAGAAGCCAGAATACATTGTGCTGCTGAAAGGTGCCTGCACAGAGAAGCTCACGTTTGCTACGCACATTTATTTCTCTCTCAGTGAAGGAGAACTCTTTTTCAGCTCTTAGAACAGATGTAGCAACTCCACACTAAAACAAAAGCTAAAAAATACTCTTTCAAACCAAAGAAGAAGTTTAGAATACTTATTTTTGCTAAACAGTGAAGTACATCAAGCACTTATTAAAGTATATCCACTGACCGAGACTATTGAAAAACTATTTCAAAGATATGATCAAAAGACACAACAAATTCTGAGACTTTAGCAAAGACTTGGCAAACTGGAACACAAAATCTTGGTGATTAAGTTATCACGTTCACTCGAAACGCATCCTAATGAAAGCCAAGATTCTGAAAGGGGTCACCTAGTCTACAAAATGTTGCTGCCCATACAGAGTACAAAAAACAGTAACAACAACTAACACTACCAATGAATGTTGGGTATAGCATTATTAGGAGGAAATTCTTTACTGTGAAGTGAGACACTGGAACGGGCTGCCCAGAGAAGTAGCGCACGTCACCTCCCTGGAAGCATTGAAGGCCAGGCTGGATGGGGCTCTGAGCAACCTGGTCTAGAAGGAGGTGTCCCTGCCTTTAGCAGGGGGGTTAGAATTAGGTGATCCTAAAGGTCCCTTCCAACCCAAACCATTCTATGATTCTAACTAATCAGAATACCCACAGAGCAGCTAATGTAGGGAACAACGTGGGCAAGTGAATTAGAGCTAGTTCAACTGTGTGAACTTGTTCCAGAAGCCCTGGAGCAGATGAGAAGGGTGCTGCAGGCCCTTCAACACGTGAAAGGTATTATTTTCATGCACATTATGTATCCTGATAGGATGTGCACTCCTCTCTCTTCTCTGATATCAAAGGAACAAAGATGGTTGAGTCCATCCTTCGGATTTGACTTCAAGTAATGGAGCCAAACAAACTTTGCACCTACCTACATGCAGAAGGCCACAAATATTAATTCCTAACACCACAACTATGTAACACACAGATCTGAAAGTTGGGTGAGTACATGATTAAGGGAAGATGTGATGGGAGGAGGAAAAAAAACTGTAACAGGGAAAACCGAAGTTCTTCTCACAGCTGTGAAAAGAACAATAGCAAAATATGGCGGGTCAAAACTATCAAATAATAAAGTAAAAATGAAAGACAAGGAAAAATGTTGAACTTAAGAAACCAAGATAAAAAGATATACAATTACTTTAATTGATGTAAATTGAGTGTTGCTAATTACACTGTATATCTGCAAACCCTTTGAATCCTTCCTCAAAACCTCTCACTGTAAAAGAATCTGTCAAACATCTCCTGTGACATCTTCCTCCTACTTAGCCTCATAAATTATTTAAATGCATATACATACTGAAAACATCAAATGAAGTCAGACCACAAAAATTAAATTATATTAAACAGCAGCAGTATCTATTCTTTCATACAAGAAGATACGAGCACAACATTTACTGCACCACTTTGTCTTTTCTAGCAGGCTTGTTCTAGCTGCTTACCTACTGTCTGTGTCCAGCCCTACAAAATCCTTCTTCTCAAAAGGAACGCAGAGCAGCGGGATCTTGTCTCCAGACTTATCAGTGGCTCTGTCAAGCCGCTTAGACTCCAACACAATGAAGAGGGATTCGATGAAATCTTCTATTCTCTTCTCCACGGTTTCACATTCATCATAACTGGGGTAAAACGCCACATCTGTGCGGGGCTGCTCTGCAATCTCTCCTTGAAGTCCGAAGACAAACAGCCGGGAATCATAGAGCGTAGAGCCATACATTTCCTTCTGAAGATGGAACTTTTCAAACATCTGAGGCCAGTCCTTGGCAGAAGAACAGTCTGTGATAGTTATCAGCCCCACAACTTTGCGGTGCGTCTGAAAATCCCCCCATTCGTTGTTCTCGGGGGGATAATGGTGCCTGTAGCGGATGTACAGCACGCGCTGGGAGTCGCGCACATTGACTTGGCTCACGGCTGAAATCCGCTTGTAGATCCTAAAAAAGCTCTCTTCTGGTACAATGCCGATGGGCTGGACCACAACCAGGAGAGTCTGATGATCCTCAGCACACTGCATGTAGTCAGGAACACTCATTTTGCACCAACTGCAGGCTAGCAAGAGATAAATGAGTATTATTTAATACTCAGAAGCATACACAGCCACTGAATAAAGGCGGGGCTTTGTCACAAAGATCATATAATTGCTTGAGAACTGGAAGGGGATCCTTAAAGGTCACCTCGTCCAACACCCCTGCAGTGAACAAGGACATCTACAGCTACATCAGGGTGCTCAGAGCTCCATCCAGCCCAATCCCAAGCACTGTATATTATGCGCTGCTTTAAACCGCCGCCAAAAAACACTTGTGCTTTTGTTTTTTTGGTTTTTTTTTGTTTTTTAGCCAGATCATTCCGCACAAGTGCAAGACAAAAGCCAAAGCAGCACACGGGACAACACTCTGCCCGTGGGGCCATGGAGGAAATGCTGAACTCCTCAGCATAGACTTCCCTGAGCCTCACGCTCTGCAGTCAGCCTCCAGGAGGCACCGTGAGGAGGTACGCAGCCCTGCGTGCGGTGGGATGTCAACTACCAAACAACGAGAACAGCCAAACCTCACACATCCGTGCTTTCGTAAGGATCAGGAAAATTAGGTCCGAAGTATTCATTACTGAGAATAAAGGGGTTATTTCCTCAAAGTTCAGCAGAAGGGCCATAAGAATAGTTTGGATTTCAATATCTGGGATTCCTTCCCCCCCGAGTTATCACAAATCGCATTTCTGTGGCTGCGCCCGAGCCCTGTATTGCTCCGTGCGTCCCAGCCACGGGGATCTGCCGGCTACAGAGCTGCACCCACCACCAGGAACAAGCAGCACAGCTGTCAGCTGACACCACACGAACAAGGAAAGAGGCTCGAACCCTTTCTAACATCAGAAAGAAGGCGTTTTGCTGGGCGATCCACCGCTTCCCACCCCGCATCCCGTAAGGAAAGGGAGCTGAGGGGCAGTGAGGTGAAGGGGGGCGTCCAAGGGGTTGGAGAGGGGGGAGAGGAGAGAGGCGCAGCCGCCTCAGGGTCCCGCGCTGAGGGGAGCGGAGGGGCGCACTCACAGCCGGGACAGGAGCCTCCCCCTCCTGCTGCCGCCGGACGCGAGGGACGGGCGGCGGCGGAACTGACGGCAATGGGCGCCCGCGGGGCGGCGCATGCGCGGAGCGGGAGCGCTGGGGTGGCCGCGCTTTGCGCCTCCTGTGATGGTTCTCAGTTACGAGAGGGTCTAAGTTTCTGAATTTACTATTATGCAGAAGATTGCAGTCTTATTTATTGACAGACAATTAGTAGGAGTAGGGCAGACTCCGCAAGAAGACTGGAGAAAATGACTTGCATTACCTGTTCGTTTATAAGTCTTCAAATTTCCTATAATATACAATTTTAAAATTAGTTTCTGCACGAACATTCCAGGGATATAAAAATTAAGGGCTTTGACATGATAATTAATAGTGAGATTTGTCGAAGCTCACAATTAGTTATGGGCACCTCAGTACAGAAAGGACATGGAGGTGCTGGAGCAGGTCCAGAGGAGGGCAGCAAGGCTTGTGAGGGGCTTGGAGAATATGGCCTATGAGGAGAGACTGAAGGAACTGGGGCTGTTCAGTCTGGGGAAAGGAGGCTGAGGGGAGACCTTGTTGCTCTCTGCCAATATCTGAAAGGTGCTTACAGCGAGAGCGGGGCTGGTCTGTTCTCACTGGTGACAGATGACAGGATGAGGGGAAATGGCCTCAAGTTGTGCCACAAAATCACAGAATGGCCTGGGTTGGAAGAGACCTCAAGGATCATGAAGCTCCAACCCCCTGACACAAACAGGCAGTGCCAACCTCCCCATTTAATACCAGACCAGGCAGCCCAGGGCCCCATCCAACCTGGCCTTGAACACCTCCAGGGACGGGGCATCCACAGCCTCTCTGGGCAGCCTGTTCCAGCACCTCACCACTCTCATAGTAAAGAAGATAAAGGGTAAGTTTAGGTTCAATATCAGGAAAAAACTTATTTACAGAAAGGGTTGTTAAGCTCTGGAATAGGCTCCCCAGGGAGGTGGTTGAATCACCATCCCTGGATGTGTTTAAAAACCATTTGGATGTGGTGCTCAGGGACATGATTTAGCAGAGGGCTGTTAGAGTTAGGGTAGTGTGGTTAGGCTGTGGTTGCACTTGTTGATCTTTAAGGTCTTTTCCAAGCTGAGCAATTCTATGATTCCATAAGGATACTTACTTTGTTGTAAATGCATTGCTGGGGAAAGATACAGAATCTGAGAAGGGTCACTTGGATCACAGACTTACCTCCAACACCCAAACATTAAATACAAATGTAGATAAATGAATGTTCTTAACAATTATTTTATCATCTTGATACAGATATATTTCTCCCTGATGGGACACAAGTGTCAGTGAAGGAGGAATGGAGCTGTCAGCTGGATGTCTCTATGTATGATGCACGGTATTTATTAGCTTTACAGATGCACTGCAGATGAAAACAAAAGGGACATACTACAAACTTATTTGCACACCAGTGATCTACTGGCTATAAGGAGAGACAGAAGTCAACACTCAGCAATCACATCTGCTTCTGTAAGTTTCACCTAGTGTATATAGATATAAATATATAGATATATGTCTTACTGTGCACTGGAAATAAACATCTCCTATAATCTTTTCCTCACTTCAGTAGTTTGTTCCTAATCCATAGTCACAAAGGGGAACAGAGACACACATTTGTAGCTGCCACGAGCTTGTTCAACACGCTACTATTTTTCCCCATAAAAGACAAACCTGCTGCCACTCCATTCCCCATGGAGCAGTTTGCCCCAAGTATTTATCCATTTGTCAAGACAGATCATCAAACAATACATATTTATTTATTTATTTGTTCTGGATTTTTTTATCTGGATTCCTCAGAAAGGAAAATTCTGTGGTCTGTTCTTGCAGGATTCCCCTACCACCTCTGTTACTCAGCCAAAACAGAGCACGTGAAAGAAGCCCTCAGCCTCAGTTTCCAAATCCTTGGACATGGGAGGGTTTTCAGCCTCTGTCTGTGATCTTCCAGTGCAGATGCTTATTGGAATAGAAAGAGGCATATAGCTTAAAGACATTGACACTCTCAACACAGTAATTTCAATAGGATTAGCAGTTATTTGAAGGTTGTGGACAAGCAGGTTCATTTAGATGTCTTCCTATAACTGGTATAAGTAAATTCAACGTGAATTTAGAGATAGTACAGATTTTCTGGATTTCAGGCAAAATGTGAAGCTAGGAAGCTGCACATATCTTTGGGGAGGCAAGACAGGTGCATTCAAACTGGCCAAATTTAGGTATGAGGGATATACAAGGGGCATTTTCAAATAAAGAAAATCACTTTTTCATTCACAGAGTTTTGACAAGAATGTCACTAGAAGCATTTCTCACAGAGAAATGATAGTTACATTCATTTCTCCCATACTGATGTGAATACAAATTGGGTGGAAAATGCCTATATTGCATTTGGTTATGATATCAATGGTACAAAAGCACACTAAAGATTTGGTCTCATTAATACAGCCACGACTCATTAATACAGTTACGACTCTTCCCTGTAGCATTGGCCAGAGGGGGTTTTGGAAACACTTTTTGACATAGTTGGATTCAATATCCTTGTGGGTCCCTTCCAACTCAAAATATTCTATTGTTCTAGTTCAGCTCAGCAGTGTTTTGTTGTTTCACTTCTTCCTTATGAGACACACACACACACACACGAAGTGATGACAGCTTGTATCAATTAAATAATCACAGAATCACAGAATCACCCGGGTTGGAAGGGACCCCAAGGATCATGTAGTTCCAACCCCCCTGCCTAGCAGGGCCACCAAACATACACATTCAGATCAGGTTGCCCAGGACCCCTAAATAAGATAGTTATTGCTAAATGTAAATTGGAGTAGTTAATATTTTATTGTCTCTGGGAGATAATTGGATTGTGGCTCTGTAAACATAACAGTGTAGAGTTTTGACATTACCATTAAGCTACTCAGTCTCCTGAGATCCTCCAGGATGAGTTAATTCCAAGTGGTGGAGAAACTGAAGAGAAGTTGCTTACATGTGTGTATCTCACTGTCGGAGTAATGTCAACTGTTTCCACAAGGTGTCACAAGACTACAAGGATCAAACAAACCGAGCCTGATAGATATGTATACAGCATCATCGTACGTAACACTTCAGTTTGGATATAATGTACAGAGTGATTTCACCAGTGCTGTAATCTCGAATGAATTATGCAGTCCAAGATGTTTTGATTGTTGTTATTTAACTGTAAAAGTTGTCTTCAAAAACGGTAATGCTGGACCCAAAGCCAATGAACATATATTGCTGTACTATCCCTGTACTAAGGTGCTGACAACTGTTGGAGGTGCCAGCCTCCCTTAAAAATCAATATCATCTGTATTAAAGCCTTTTCCATATATACTTGCAAATTCTGCATCAGCTTGTAATATCATGTTAACAAATTCCTTGTATTTTCTGTTCCAGGAACATCCCTTTCTGCCCTGAATTCCAACTGATTATTATTGCACATTATTGCAAAAGCTTCCATTCCCCCCTCTAATGCTAAATAGTGATCAAATTAGCAGTATTGGTAGATTTCTCCAATACAAATGAAAAACATACTGTTTGTAAAGCACACAGCAAAGTCCTGATTAAAGCCATCAGTGAGTGTTAAACAACTCCTGGTGGGAGTACAGCAGCTCTTAGCAGACAGGCACACACCACTTCCTGGCTCTAATGGTTCTGGAATCAAATCATAGACTCATAGAATCATTAAGGTCAGAAAGGACCACTAAGATCAAGTCATAGAATCATAGACTCATAGAATGCCCTGGGTTGAAAAGGACCCCAATGATCATCTGGTTTCAACCCCTTTGTCATATGCAGGGTCACCAGCCACCAGACCAGGCTGCCCAGTGCCACATCCAGCCTGGCCTTGAATGCTTCCAGGGATGAAGCATCCACAACCTCCTTGGTCAACCTGTTCCAATGTGTCTCCACCCTCTGTGTGAAAGACTTCCTCGCGTGTAACATCACAACCCACAGCCCTCAGTGCCACATCTCCATGTTTCTTGAGCACCCCCATGGACAATGACTTCACCACTTTCCTGGGCAGTCTGTTCCATTGTTTGACTGATATCAGAGAAGAAATTCCTCCTAATATCTAACTTGAACCTATCCAGCACGACTTAAAGCCATTATCGTTCATCCTATCACTAGCTATCTGGGAGAAGCATTGCATGGGGTAGTTGTAACCAATGTGCAGGACCAGGCACTTACTCTTGTTAAAGCTCACATCGCTGGCCTCACCTGATCAATCCAGCCTACCCGCATCCTTGCAGAGAAGGACTTGGGGGTCCTGGTGGATGAAAAACTGAATATGAGCAAGCAGTGTGATCTTGCAGCTTAGAAGACCAATCGTATCCTGGGCTCCATCAGAAGAGAGGTGGCCAGCAGGGACAGGGAGGTAATTGTCCTCTCTGCTCTGTTCTCGTGAGGCCCCATCTGGAGTACTGTGTCCAGGTCTGGGGCTCCCAATACAGGAAACATGTGGAGCTGTTGGAGAGGGTCCAGAGGAGGGCATCAAAGATGATCAGAGGGCTGGGCTCTCCTACGAAGACAGGCTGAGGGAACTAAACTTGTTCAGTCTGGAGAAGAGAAGCCTGTGGGATGACCTCATTGCAGCCTTCAATATTTAAAAGGGGATTACAAACAGGAAGGGAATCAACTGTTTACTCGGGCAGATAGTGATAGGACAAGGGGGAATGGTTTTAAGCTCAAGGAGGGAAGATTTAGATGAGATGTCAGGGGGAAGTTCTTCACAGAGAGAGTGGTGAGGTGCTGGAACAGGCTGCCTGGAGAGTCTGTGGATGCTCCATCCCTGGAGGTGTTCAAGACCAAGTTGGATGGGGCCCTGGGCAGCCTGGTCTAGTACCAGGTTGGTGTCCCTCTGGCAGAGGGGCTGGAGAATTGATGATCCTTGAGGTCCCTTCCCTCCCAAGCCATTCTATGATTCTGTGATTCTGTGATCCCTCTGAAGGACCTTCCCACCCTCAGGCAGATTGACAATTCTTCCTAACTTGGTGTCATCTGCAGACTTACTGACGATGCCCTCAGTCCCCTCATCTAGGTCATCAGTAAGGTTATTAAACAGGGCTGGCCCCAGCCCAGACCCCTGGGGAACACCGCTTGTGACTGGTCGCCATTCGGATTTAACCCCATTCACCACTGCTGAGCCCAGCCAGGAAGCCACATTTTACCCAGCAATTTGTACTCATCCAACCCACGGGCTGTGGTTCCTCCAGAGCACTGTGGGCAACGGTGCTGAGGCACAGGCACACCGACCCACAGCCATTCCCCATCCGCCTGGCCAACCCCACACTGCCTTCAGTCGAACACAGAGCGTAGGTGCTATGTATGTGGGGAACGCATTAATAAAGTCACCGCCGCCATCATTTGTTCATAGTTTACTTATGCTCTCCACACCAAACACGCCTCCAAGTGCCAGGATACCAGGCAGCTACTGGACTGCAGGAGCTGAAGAGGCGTTTAGCAACCTGTAATTACACTCATGACTCTGTAGCCGCCGGCCTCTACTTGGATTATATTTAGGAAGAGCCTATTTGCCATCAAAAACGAGTTCCCAGCGCCCGAGTGCCAGCGTCGGGACGAGACCGACGCGGAGGGTCTGCCCCGCGTCGCATCAGGGCCCGGGGCGAGGAAGCGCCACCCCGCAGCACAGAGCGGGCAGCGGACGAGCGCGGCGCACCACGGGGCTCGTAGTCCTCCCGCCGCTCGGCCGGCGCGCGGCCTCACGGGAGTTGTAGTCCCGCCGCTTCCTCCCGCCGGCGGCGCGCGGGGCCTTCTGGAGGCCGCGGACTACAGCTCCCAAGGGGCCGTGCTGCGGAGGCCGCCCATTTCTCGCCGGGATGAGGGGTGAAAGGCCGCGGCCACTTCGGGGGGGCAAAATGGCGACCAGATTGAGCGGCGGAGAGAATCGGCTGGTGTCACTGCCGTTGTCGCGCATCCGCGTCATCATGAAGAGCTCGCCGGAGGTGTCCAGCATCAACCAGGACGCGCTTTTCCTCACCGCTAAGGCCACGGTAGCGTCTCCCGCCTTCCCTCCCGTCTGGGCCGGGCGGGCTCTCGGTTGCGCCTCTTCGCTCAGCGCTACCGCGTCCAGCACCTTGCTTGCGTGCTGTTAAATGTGGCACTCGTGCCTTTGATTGGGGGTTTAACTGCCACCTGTATATCCGGATCTGTATTATTTGCTTTACGTTTTAGGAGCTTTTCGTTCAGTATTTGGCGTCGTACTCCTACAAACACGGCAGAGGCAAGGAGAAGAACGCCCTCACGTACAGCGACCTGTCTCACACTGCAGAAGAGTGTGAAACCTTTCAGTTCCTTGCAGGTATCTGCAGAGCAGAGCAGCGGTAATCCTGTGTGTAAATTTGAAGACGGAGTTTTGATTTGATTGAATTGTTTTGTGAGGGCACTGTTCTCCTGCTGGTTATTATTCTGCTATTATGTGTAGACAAAAAAAAAAAAAAGCCCTAACCATATAGCTAAAGGCTTAATGGCAGGGTTGGGAATGGTCAGGCTGAACTGTTGCCCTGAAAAGTTCAGCATTGCTCCCCTTTATTCAGCATATGTCTAATGTCTTCTTAGTCAGCATGCTAAATCCAGGCTCAGGGTGGTGACACACTGGAACAGGTTGCCCAGTGTGGTTCTGAATGCTCCCTCCCTGGAAGCATTCAAGGCTGGATGGGACTTTGAGCAACTTGGTCTAGTGGGAGCTGTCCCTGCCTATAGCAGGGGAGCTGGAACTAGATGATCTGAAACGTCCCTTCCAACCCAGATCATTCTGTGATTCATTTAACATCCTGGTGTTGCCAAGCTTTTCTTCTTACCACCTAGGAAAACACATGGCTACGTAAATAAAAAGAAACAAGCTCCTCAGGATTCACACATAAGTTTAAGTGACAGCACAGAAGGTCTTGTTCACCGAGTGGATGTCAATCTGCAACGCTTTAGCCACTCCTGCTTCTGCTGTCATCTGTGCTAAGGGCCTTATAAAAAGACGTGAAGTTGTTGGAGCAGGTACAGAGGAGGGCCACAAAGATGTCAAAGGGCTGAAGCACCTCTCTTATCAAGAAAGGCTGAGGGAGTTGGGCTTGTTTAGCTTGGAAAAGGGAAGACTTCAGAGATACCTCATTGCAGCCTTCCAGTACTTAAAGGGAGCTTACAAGCAGGAGGGAGACTGACCTTTTTACATGGTCTCATAGTGATAGAACAAGGGGGAGTGATTTTAAACTAAAAAAGAGGAGATTTGGATTAGATATTAGGAGGAATTGTTCTTTTTTTTTTTTTACTCAGAGGGCAGTGAGGTACTGGAACAGAGTGCCCAGAGAAACTGTGGGTGCCTCATCCCCAAAAGGGTTCAAGGCCAGGTTGGGTGGGGCCCTGGGCAGCCTGAGGTGCTGGGTGGCAACTGTACCCGTGGCAGAGGGTTGGAACAAGATAGGCTTTTAAGGTCTCTTCCAACCCAAGCCATTCTGTGATTGAAATCTAACTCATAAGCTACATTACTGAAAACATTTATGGACAGGGATTTCTCTGGTGTTGCAAAACTATACCAGGGTAATTAGTGCTCAGCATATTGCCATAAGCACATCTGGCATGCCAACGATTCCATTTAAAAGCTTTCAGCCTGTGAAACAAGACCTAAGAAAGATGTGACAATTTACATGGCTCAAAAATCATGCATTTAAATCTTTAAGTCCTGTTTCCTGAAAAGGATGCATCATATGGTTCCTCTCCCTTTTAATGTACATATTTACATCTGAACACACATGTGCATGCACGCTTTTCTCTTGTAGTTGGAACTTATTGGTAACGTTTCGCTCTGAAAAGGCATGGACATAGGACACAGGGGGAAAATGAGTTATTTGTAGCCTGGCTTTTCTCAGGGCTCCTTGTTTTGCCTTGTCTCAGGGCCATCGTTACTGCCCTGAATGAGCATCTTACCTGAATACAGAAATCAGTTTTCTACAGGACACAAGTAAGGCTGCTGTCCTATTGAATCTGTCAAAGGCTGTTGAGTCATTGAGCATTCCATTTAAAATCAAACAAATAATGTTACTTGTAATTAGAAAAAAGGAATTATCCATTTCCACTTACGATACATTGTATGTCAGGCTAACTCAACAGGTCATTAACTGTGTTAGTTGGTTTTATTTTGTTTAGTGGTATTCAGTCCCTTCCAACCTGTGCGATTCTGTATGAATGCAACATTATGAAAGAGGCAGTGTAAGCACTTATACTGACTAAAAGAGCCATTCTCCCTTCCAGATATCTTGCCAAAGAAAATCCTAGCTAGCAAATATCTAAAAATGCTTGAAAAAGAGAAGCGAGATGGAGAACTGGGGAAATGTGATGAAGAGGACGACGAAGAAGAAGATGATGATGAAGCTGTGGATGAAGCTGTTGGATCTTAAGGCTAGTGAAGAGCTACTTCATAGTTGATCCATTTTCTGTTGTATAAAGGATGTTATTTTTGTGACTGAGAATCCAGATGCTGGATATATTTATACACTGAGCCATCTGCTTTTGCTCTAAGAAGTTGAAAAATTGAACTGTGCATTTCCCGAAGAATGGAATTCTTCCCTCAGAAACATGGTGGCAAGAGAAGCACTAATGTAAATGTGACAGCAGAACTTGCTCAGATGACCGAAAATGACTTCTTCAGACAATCATTATCCAAACGTACAATTCCTTACGGGCAGCTCTCAGTCCAAAAGCTCTTTTGCTCTTTAGAAGGGAGCTCTTCCCCAGTTTGTGTTTCTCAGGTGAAGGGAGGGTTTTTACCCAGGATCTGCTACTCCTAGTCCTCATCTGCTTGAGGAGCCAGTAAGTGATCCAACCCTTCTGCAGCTTTCTGGAACAGTGGCAGGACATTAGTAGTGGACCAAGCCCAATTTTGATAAGTGTTCTGTTTTGGTTTTGATTTAGCTTTAAAAAGAAAAAATAATAAAGCTCTTGCTGTAATGGAGCCTAAACTGGCACATCTGCCATTTACAGAAACTGAGTAGAGGACGAGAGCCATTCCAACAGGGAACGTGTTTCAGCAGCTGTGGTGATGAGCAGTAGAAGCCATCGATAACGTAAATGTGTGCAGGAGCTTTTCTCTGCAGTCAGTTCTTCACGCCTGCATTTTGTCCACGGCGCTCTAACAAAGCATGAGTTGATTGAAGTCTGTTAAATGTGGATTGTTGAGAGTGAGCAACCCTTTCCCACTTGAGTGACAGAGCTGCGTGGCTGAATTTTCTTTGTTTTTTACTTTACAAACAACTGTCCTGTGTACAACTTTATATGCGACTTTTTACAATAAATATTTTTAGGAAAACGTGACAGAGGTGCAGAACCTTCCTGCAGTTTTTTTCCAGCTTCAGTTTACCATAGAACAAAACTGTATTACGTCAGGAAGGGTGCAGTGAGTGCTACGTGATGTTTTACCTGTTGAGAGATCCCCAAGTGGGTATGCAGAACTGTGCTGTTGTTGAAAGGGTTGAGGTTTTTTGTTTCTGTAATCATTAAAAGTGTACGGAGAGCTGAGGGAAACTGACAGTTGAGCACTGTGTGTTTGGGGTGGGAGATGTCTGCAGTAAGATGTGTAAATTATGAACAGTGTTTTTCTCAGCACTTGGTGTAGCTAACACTTGCCAGCTTTGGGGGAACAGAAGCAGCTTTTTTCTCCCTAGAAGAAAGTTGCATGGTAAACCTATAGCATAAACAGGGTATTGGGCAGCAAGGTGAAACAGAGGTGGACTCAAAAACTGCTGTTCACCATGATGGTTGTGTTGAAAAGTCACAGAAGAACAGCCTAATTGTGGAGCTTAACCTCTTGGTTAAGTCACTGCTGCACTACCTGATCCACAGTCAGGTGGGTCATGACCTATGAATCAGAAACCCAAACCAGCCCCCAGCAAAGATGTCACTGTACTGAGCACATACATCTTGAGGGAAAGACAGCAGGACCGATGAGCTTTAGGGCAAATGTGCTTATATTTACTAGTGTGGTTTTAGAGCGGCATTTTCCACCACTGGTTCTTTGGAGCTGACCCAGTTATCCATCATGCCTCTCACATGAGCCAGTCATGGTGCTGTGCAGGGGTTCTTAAGGAAGATATCAGTCACTTGCCCAAAGCTGCCATCTTGAGCCTGGCGAGGAGGCTCAGCATGGTCAGCCACCATCTGCAGGTTGTAAACCAACACTGCGATCACGCGCCCAGTGGCACAGCAGGAGCAACGGTGCTTTGGGACTGAAGGAAAACAAAGTTCTCTGGGGACGTGTTAGATGGTGGCCAGTTGCACGAGGGTCGCTTTTGTGAGACGTGAAGTGGGAAATTCTGCCACAGAATTAAGAGGCTGCTCCAGTGCTTGCTCAGTACCAGTGTATTTTGCTGCTGAAGGCTATTAGCCACATACCTGGGCTACGGTCGCAGATGGACAGAGGTGTCCCTGGCCAAAGGTGGTCTGCACTTGGTCGTCCTGAAAGCTATCCTCATTTATAGCTGATAGGAATGTGGCCTTGCTGCCTCAGACCTGTAGCCTAAGCCTGAGGTGGTCCAAGCTGCTTGGGAATAGCTGGCAATGAACCATGGTTTTGTAGCACACCCAGTGTTTGTTCCACTGCAGGAACATGCAGCAAAACTGAAGCACTTCTGCTACCGTGACTTGGGTTGATGCAGTCTCTTTTAGCCTCCACAGAAGGAACACATCCTCCATGACAGTGCTATGCTATTCCTTTAGGTGCTACAAGGCTGTGACCAAGGCCTCCGGAGCCGTATCTATCCCTATCTGGTATGAGAAAGGTCATTATAAAATGGCTGAAGCTCAAACAAGATGAGCCATCCTAAGTGGGCTTTCATTAGGAGATGCTTTGCTTTTCTTCTCGTTTTTCCAAGAATTGATTTTGAAAGTTTGCAGTTGTTGAATGTTTCTGCCCTGCAGGGAAGGCAGCTGCAAGGCAGGAAGCTGACAGTACTTCTCAGGGTATCTTGGCCTCTTTGAAGTGTTCAGAGATTTTGGACAGCAGAGCACATGCCGGGGGATGGAAGCTTTCCAGAATGAGTGCTATTATGTCCGTGTTTTTGGTTTCCTTCCTGCAACACAAGCATGGAAGATTCTCCCCAGTACGCCCAGGCTGCTCAAAGGCAATGAAGCTCCCATCTTTCTCAGCTTGCAAAAATGCCGTAAGGACTGTGGTTACCAAGTATAAATCACTGTATTTCATCCCTCTTAGAAGTTTCCTGTGGGCTGATGAACAAGCTCTGGGCAATTAGCAAGGCCACAAGAACTTGAACACCCTTCTGTATTAATTCCACCAGAGACCTCTATGGGGACTTCATAGCTGCCAGTTTGCCACAACCAACTGCAGCCTCACATCTGCTCAAGCCTGTCGCCGTTCCCTATGAGCCTTGCTTGACACAGAGCAAGCTTGCATCCGCTTCAAAGTAGCGTTTCAAATCTAAGGGGAACACAGAGTTCTGCCTGAAATGGGAGGGACAGCTGTGAGTATTTCCTACTATTGAATAAAACCAGTCTGGTCCGCAGGGCTGGGCTGTGTTGGAACTCAAGAGACCTCTGCTATCCTCCTGACTTGATACTTCACTGTAACACAGAGAGTTTACTTCGTTTAAGACCTGGGTGCTGTAGGTATGAAGTCAGAACAGAATGAAAAGCAGGACCTTCAGGCAAGTGCTACCCAAAGCAACAACCTTCCATATGTTATTCTAGGACAACTTAGGAGGCATTACGCTAACAGCAGTCCATAATGAGCTATTCTGGAAAGCAACAAGCAGAGGAGCGCCCACAGAAACATCTGAAACACATCCAAAGGGTTCAGTGCAGAAGAGATCACTGGGACCAGGCACTGTGGCTCTTCTAGAACACATACTCTCTCATCTCACAAAGTATGGGTTACAATTTGAAAAGGCTCAGTGCGGTGTACTATGAGGATCTCTGCTCAGCTTTGAGTCTGTCACTGGGACTTGGAACTGCTTCTGAGCTACAGATGGAAGCCATTGATGGCTTTGGATTAAGTTCAATAAAAAGACATCAAACTATGTTGTAAAGATGAGAAATTTTATTTTATTGACATACTATGAGGCAAAACAAAATTGACACCATACAAAATAACTTTATAAAATATCATTCACATCATTATTTTGTCAGGAATTACAGCATTCTGAGCTTGTTACGAGTCTTAATGTTTTGAGGTGAGAAACACTATGCTAAATCTTTAGTATTAGTTGTATATATACAGTAAGAAACCAAAACAGAAACTGTTAGGTTTTTCATGAGTTTATTGCAAAAGTAGTGCAAACTATTTTACCTTGCAAGCTGTAAAACAAACTTGGAAGAGGACCCACCTAAGCTTAAGAACGTGACAATAAATGTTCAACTTCACAGCCTCTGAAGCTTCCTTCAACAGCTCTCAACAAAAATTCCCCACCTCTGCATGTTTTTAGGTTTTCACTGACTCGGAAACAAAGCAGCAGAAGATGCACCCACACCAGCAAGAGGCCGCAGGGAGCGGGGCACACTGCAGGGAGCAGGGCACACCGCAGGGAGCAGCTCTCCACAAAGCCAGAGGTTGGGAAGCACGGCCGAGCCACCTCAGAACGTGGACCAACAAGGCAAGCTCAGGCTGTTGGGCTTCCCTCGTTAATCAGCTGCCTCCTCTCCGCACTCGAAAGAGTCAAGAAAGCGGTACAACAGATTCACCATTCAGAACATCTATTGCCTGTTGTAGGAATATAGCATCCTTTTCCTGAAGCCTATCTAAAGCAACGTCCTTGTGGTCCCCCCTCCCCATTGCATACGCAATGCAGGGCAACCCCCGTCCATGCAACCAAGGCAGGACACGACATCCTACGAGCGGAACAGAAAACACTACTGGGGTCCCCCAAAGCAAACAGGTAGCTGGTCGTCTACTACAAAAACAAAAGCAAACAAATGCTACATGAAAAATGTTAAAGGAACAAAATGCAGCATATTCAGGCTCTTTTTTTTTTCTTGAGGTACCTATATAAATATTACCTTCTGCCCAAAGTACTATCTGTTCTGTTAAAAAACTAAAGTCCTTATCATGAGCCAATTGTAGGGCATACATTATTATTGAGAAAGTGCAACCATGCTGATAATTTATATGCAGCATATTAAAGGATGATTAGGCTTTAGAAAATATAGCTTAAGTATAGACCTGATGGAGCAGTTTTATAAAAACATTTAACAGAGGCATTTTCCTTTGTTCGAGTCTCTCTGCAGCAGAAAGCCTTAGGAAACACTTGGAAGTCCTGCCACCACGGAATGTCAGCACTTTTACAATCCCATACATCATTTTTCTTTACTAATTAAACTAAAGAGTACACAAGAGATTCGTCCCCCCACCCCCATATTAGGTATTGGTAAAAAGTTGATTGATTTTTTTTCCCCAACTTCAAAAAAAAAATAGTATATATCACAACTTAAATTTTCCAAAAAGGAATTATTATTTTTTTTAATGTAAAAAAGGTTCACCTAGTAGAAAAACCTATACAGAGTTGTAAACTGTTCCATAGAAAACTGTGGAAAAGTCGATGACATTTTATTCCCTTACCCACACATCCTTCCATTTTATATACAGACGCACGCAGCTGTGCCACGTATGTATATATATGCATTTGAATGGATACACAGAGGTACATCTCTAGGGTTGGGATTATATATCTCAAGGAGTTCTTTATTGGCTTTTTCTCTTTGCCTAGTTCTGCTGTGATACTGTACACGTGGATCTGACACTGAAAAATAACATTTGCTAAAGCTACTTTGCTGCTTTTTTTAACTCTGTGGTTAAAATTCATTGGCTGTTCTTAATCAAGGACACGACCTTTGATTGTTATGCACTGGGAAAAAAAAAAACCAACACAAAGGCACGAAGGACACAACTCAAATACAACACTGTCGTCTGCAAAGAAGAAACCCAAAGGGTTTGGGTTGCGGAGGACAGCCTGTGCCGAGGGCGGCTGTCAAACGCGGTTTGGTCGCTTTTTGCCAATCTCATCTGAGACAATTTGAGTAAATAGCACCCAACTGTTTACATGAGGTAGATCCAAACGGACAAAGAAAGCTGGGTCCCCGCTGCTTGGTTTGTCCCCAGTTCAAATGGTTCAAGGATCAGACATCGGGCGCAGGAAGGGCGAACGACGGCGCTATGTGAAGCAAGCACACACCTTGAGAAGAGCTTTTCCAACACCAAATAAGTGTTAAGTCATCCTCCTCCTCCAGGCAGAGATCTCCTAACAGGGGGAGGGAGCACAACACATCCAACACAAATAAAGCTAGGAACTGAGAGTTGGGGCAGGCTGCCAGAGCAACGCATCAGCTTCTGCGGGGCACAGTGACAGCCACTGCCTACAGAGGTCGGTCACAGTATAGAGATCTACAGCCTCCCCTTTCCATCTCAGACAATTTTTTTTTAACTAGTTCAGCCTTACAGGAACACTCTACTCTCATTAAACAGTATTTTTTTGCATACTCTGAGAAAATCTGACAAATTTATCTTTGTTTTAAGGCTTAAGGTGGCATCGCCACACAGCATCATGCAAACGTTACGCTACGTCATCCAGACAAACACGACGCATTGCGACCCTCCACACCTACACAGAGCCTCAGCAGTTCTGAGTAACACAGAGCAACACCTCATCTCTGCAATAAGCCCTACGACGCCGCTGATGCATTTAGAAGTCAGGAGAGGGTATTTCTACACCTGGATTTTGTATGACAAGTGCCAGTCTTACCCAGCCAGCACTGCAGCGTTGACACACCGCAAGCACACACAACAGTCAGCACGCACTCAGTACCACTTGAAATGAGGCCCTTAGCATCTCCGTTTTTGCTTTCAAAATGATAAACTGGTTACAAAAACACTGTTGTTTCAAGGGAGCGCGTACAATACAAAACTTCTGAACTAATTCTTGGTTCTTTTTCCATTCTTTTTATTTTAAAAATTTAAAAATATTAACAGAAAGACATGAACATCTTAACAGATGTTCATTCAATCTGCAACACAGCAAATTAAAGGAAAAAGGATTTAATACATTCTGTTCTGTCTCATCTCCCCCCATGATCAGTTAAGCACTTTGCTGCACAGAAACGTGGGACTGAGTCTGCAGTTACAAACAGCCCTCAAGTCTGAGATTTTGTGGTTGCACACCCTCACAAAGCACTACGGAAGCCAGTGAAGTTGTGCTCATATTCTCCTTCTGTATTTTTATACACAAAGAGCCACACTCAGCTTTCAGTGACACGTGGATACGCACACACACACACAGCCCTGTGTACACACATCATTTTCCAAGCTGAACCAAGAAATCACACCAAACTGCAACCTTCCAGAACAGCCCACAACTTTGCCAGATGTACTTTCAGAATCTGTGATTTAGTTTTCCATGGATACGTAATTCTGAACCTTACTCCTCATGTTTTGATTCTGCTTCCCCCATATGATGTGCTGCTTTCCCAGACAGTCTACCAGTAATTACTCCTCAAGTCCATCTTCTTCCATGAGCAAATTCACACATTATCTCACCCTTCCCTCCATATAATCAAGAAAACACAAACTATTTCTGCTGTTAAACACTAGGTAATAAAAAATGGGCACATACAACAATCTTCATTTAATTTAGAGGCATTCTGGGGATTAAACACTGAGAGGTAATTTAAGATCAATTAAAGATTCAAGTCAGGCAGGCAATTGGAGACATGGTATTTAAGATAAAATAACAGCACTGTCACTTGTAAATGAGATGAGAAATTTAAGGTTCAGCCTTGCATGTCTAATGAGAAAATGAGGAACGAAAGAACCAGGGCCAGCATTACCTCTTTTTTACAGCACATTAACAGTGGGTTCTGACCACCTCCAGATGATGCAGAATTCATATTAGTGAAACGTGGACACACGCTTCTCTGCCTGTTGTGTCCACATCTGATGGGCTCGATCCCATCTGCTGCCAGGTGCCCTGTGCCCACACAGCATGGACCATATCTGCTTTGAGCTGTGTGCATGACAAGCACAACCACACAGCTTTACATACCTTGATAAGAACCAAGCTTCCTGTCTGTGTATGTGGGAACAGGAAAAGCTGATAAAGAAAGAATAGAATCCACATCACAAGCATTTTTCTGATGAGAAATCTAACCAAGGAACCAGAGAGGGGATTAGAAACTCCCGAGCTTGGTTGCTGACCTTCCCACTGCTCATGTTTGCCAAGCACACTCAAAACCAAAATGGGCAGAAATGTCTCAACTCATTTTTCAGGATCCTATATGTTTAAATTTATGCTTTAGGGCCAATTCATAAATTTACTCTGAGGTTAAGTCATAGCTGCTGAGATAGCAGCTATTCCAGCTGGTATTTCAGTTGAGAACATCACATCCAAAAGGCTGGGGGAGGCAATCTGTGCACACAAAGCCACTATTTACAAACAAACACACCCTTTAACACAGCCTTCTGATGCCAACTGGAGGCTCTTCAGAACGCTGGGTAGGCTGGTTGGCTGGAGAGCTGCCACAGGTAGTTTAAGATGCATCTGTTGAGGCAGTACAGGGACAAATTGTAAACAGTTCTTCTTCTGAAGGTGTTTAAAAAGAAGGAAAAGAGCAGCAGCCATTCACATTTCTAGCGCTGCCAAGTGCAAAACTCCAAGACCAGCTCCCACCAATCTCTCACCTACAAATTCAGCACATGTCCCTGTCTTCACTCCAACCAAGTCCTAAATCCTCTGCAATACCAAAGGCTAAAAGCAGAGCCTAGCCTCCAGGGGCCTACCCACCAACACTGCCCTTCTGGGGTCGGGGTTGTGCATAGTGTTTCACTTGGCCTTATTTCCACAGAGGATGGGGTAGCTGCATGGCACAGATGGCATTTCTCAATATTAGACATCCAGTGCTGGGCTCCTCCTGATGCTCTTTCAGGTTTGCAGACCTTCCTATGAAGCACACAATGTTCCTCTCCTTGTTGTGTAAGGTTTTTCTCACAGAGAAGTTCAGTGCCCTGAAACCTCTTTGAAGCCACAGCAATGCCAACAGTGTCTGTGGATTCCTAACAGCAAGACACAGCAAAGTATTTTCTGAAAGGAGCCATTTCCCCTAGAGCAAAACACTTCATGCTTTTGCAGGGAGCCTTGTTAAGTTATAACAGCAAATGGGAAAGAGTGTTTCGGACATCATCCCTTTAGTTATTAGATGAACTTATTTATTCAGTCACTCACCACTGCTCATTAAGAATTCTTCCACAAACCAGAACATCAGCAATCATCCCTGCCAGAAATAAGCATCATTCACATCGATGGCTAAAGATGAAGACATTGAAGACAGCAAGCAATCCTGGGCTAACTTCTTTCTGAAATGCTCACTTCCAGAGCACAAAGCCCATAAGCTAGAATTGTGCTATGAAAGCACACCAGCACACTGAGCACAACCAGGGAGCATTTCTGTCAGCAGAGTGGCTAATTACAAAACGAGGAAGCTTGTTTGGATGCATCGTAAACAGTGATGCATTAACACAGTTTTCTATAGTTTCTATTCAGGTTATGTGAAGCACCTTTAGTTGGCGTGCACTTACTTCAGGACTGAGTTACAGCCGAGGCTCTGCACTGAACTGACACACCAAGCAGTCACAATACAAACAATACTCCAAATCTTTTTCTCTCCACTTCAAAGTTTATCAAATGTGGTCTGAGCAGGGAATAATTCTCAACGTTACAGTCTCACATCGACTTATCCAAAAAGTGTTAAAAAAATACTCATATATATATATATATATTTTACCTCAGATTCAAAATATATTTTCAAGCACCTTCATGTCATTTGCAATGAAAACATGATAGTATTTTTCAGCCAATGGCTAAACTATGAAAACGCTTCTCATCTGGAAACAACAGTATATCAACTCAGCAAGGGAATGGGCAGAAGGTAAAGGGACTGCATGGAAGCAGGCGTGCTGGATGAGATCTGCCTTGCTAGTTCTGAGACTTCAACAACCACTTTGGCATGGACACCTCAGGAAGACATCCAAGATCACAGTATGGCACCAGCAGCTCTCCAGCAAGGAACAAAGCAGAATACATAACAAGAATACAGTTGGTCTGGGAGCATTTTGGCTGCTGTAGTAGTAGGTTCACTTCACAAATTAATTTATCTGCAGAGGAACACAGGAGGTAGCCTTGAACTGCATCTGCTTGCTAACTAAGAGTCCTATAAAAACACCTTTTGTAGTGATTTGGCCAAGCCATTACATTCATATTAACACTTCAAGCAAAAAACAACACAAGAAAAGCAACTGAAGCATGAAACTGATTGCGCACCACACCACGCGCACACTGCAAACCCCATCTCCATCAGACTGAGGGCATCTTTGGAGGGATGCACCTTTCCAGTCACTGGGGACAAAACTTGCTGTTCTGCATCCCAGCATAGTAACTTCCATCCCAATGCCCCATGGTTCTACTTATTCTGCCACAGAGGTTGGTTCTTCTCAACACAAGGCAGGAATCAAATGCTGAAAGAAGCCAGGAAACACGTGAGAAAGCAACTGTGCCCTTGGATTCATACCAGAATGCAAACCAAGTACAACAACACTGAAAAACCAAAGCTCTTATCTCAATACTGTAGAATATGAGAGTATTCCCACAATGGAAGTACAAGGACTGAGATCCACAGCGTTTCAATATCTGCTATACAGAGCACTATTTACAGTATTTTTAAACAGCTACAGCAGATGCCAAAAACGTCTTACAGTAAAAAGGGAGATTAAAAACAATCAGTGCAATTGCCTCCTACTTAAAGTTTTCCTTAGAAAAGACTGCAAGAGTGCAACAAGAAGCCCATTGCCAAATGTAATATAAAGGTAAAAAAATGTATTGTTCTGTATTAGAAATTGAGAAAGCACACGGGTCAGGACAAACACACACACACACAAAGAGGTTACTGAAAGAGAAAAGTATTAAAACAAATAGGAAAAGTTAGTTTATTTCACTGGTATCAAGTGTGACTAACAGAACTTTTTTACATTCCTTTTTTCTATGTAAAATATATCTGTGCCACCATAAATTCTTATGGGGTGACACCAAGATGGCCCCACTCACACCTGCTCTTCCAGCACAAGAAGTCTCCAGCACACTGGTATGAAAAAGACTGGGGTTTTCAGGAGAGATGCACGTGACCATTTATTGCTGCAGTAAGGAAATAGTGTTGGCAGCTGTGTGCAAAGCACTCCGTGTCCCAATCTGCTTTCAATACAAAGTCTCTTTGCACAAGCACACATGACTTCTGATAAAGCTTCAAAAGCATCTTAACAAGGAACTTCCATCTTTTCATAAGGCTACCTGGGCACTGAAAAACCTCCACAGTTATTTCAAATCCTTGTGACAGACCTAAACGTGAGGAAATTGACCAAAACTTCTGCAACATGGAAGATCAACAACTGCAACTCAGCAATCCAAATTTTATAGCTGCAGCACTCTAACTTGAACCAAGGCAGAAGAAGGAGTTCTAATATACAGAAGTGACCTTACATCAGTGCATACAGATGAGAAGTGTTAACGCTGCATACAGCTATCTGAGATGCCAAAATCACGTAAGGCAGAGACAAATTCACCTGCTTCCAACGTTTCACATTAAGATATTTCCTCCTAAGCACTGACTCGACTCTATTTCCCAGGTGGTACAAGATGCAGAGCAGATGTTCCATATTGAGCCACTGGAGCAGAAATTTCTAAAAATAAGCAATACTGTATTACATCCAGAACATGAGAAAAGACAGCTTTATATTTTATCTTTGTTAATATGGGGATTGTCACAGAACCCTGTGCTCTGAGAGGGCTCTTTGGAGATGCCCAACCCCACACCTAGCCAAGTCTGAGCCTCTCCAAGGACAGAGATTTCACAACCTACTTCAGTACTGGAGTATTTTTGTTCCTATAGTGTTATTATTTCAGTACAAACTCCAGAAGACTAATCCATAGCAACTCATTAATGCCTGTCCATCTCTCAAGCACAGTCTTTTAAAGGTGAGCTGCTCTGAAACCAAAGAAATGCTGCAGTACTGGCATCAGTTTGTCCGTAACGGTGCTCCTGCCTGCAATGGGAATGAGATATTTTTGTCACCAGGGTGCAATCAGTATCAACTTTCAGACTGCTAAGCACACGACAGCTTGCACCAACAGGTGAATTCAAGCAGAAGGTCACTGCCTGGAAAATAACAGAGAGCACAAGGAATGCAATGGAAGAGGTCCTGCCCAGTGCTCTTTTGCACTGCCGTCTCCTTTGCACGGCTCAAAACACAACTGCAAAAGGGTAAAACGTGTTTGGTTACTGCTGGCCTGAGCTGCACAGTGACTCAGTGGTTATAACTGCCAACCCCAGCTACAACTTCGACAGCAGGAACGCGTGCGAGGCAGAGACACCTTGAGCTTTGTGTTTACCTGAGATAGTGCTGTTCTGACAAAACACATGGGAGGTAAGCAAATAATACCGACAGGAAGGTTGGAGGTGTTCGGTCGTTCCCCCCCCCAACCTCTTCTTCTTCTTTTGGGATAGGAAATACTTGGAACTTTAGGAATGCTGCCAGAAAGATAGCTTCTGGGTTTACAGCACACTGCACTTTTGTACATGTGTACCTTCATCAATGTTGTTTTAGAAAAAGGCTTCAAACTATTTGATTATTCACCAGTTGGGGGAAAAGGGGCAGCAAGGGAAAGGAGGGAGAAATCAAGCTGCAGAATCAGCAGTAAGAGAGGATGAAAAAAAATCAGTGAAAGGCAGAAACGTCTCCAGCCTGAAATGCATGTAACCATCCCAAGTTCTTCACACTCAGGGAAGGAAAACTACACAGAAATCTCTGTTCATTCCAAGAGGACCCACAGATGATGGCTACTCTCAGATCAGGAGTCCACAGCTACTATGCCAGCCCAAAGAATGCATCCACCAGAGGGTGCAGGGAGTGCCGTGACCTGCTTCAGAAATAAGATTTGGGGTCAAGACAGCTTGTCTGTCCTCCTCACCCCATCTGTCCATCTGTCAGTTATGCCAGAACTGCACAGAGAGGGAAAAGGAGGACAAAATTCACATCCAAGAGGTCTCCGCGTAACAAGCAGCAAATTACATAACTGGAGTTTTAAAATGCTTGATCTTCCTTGTATTTGTTGAGAGTAATTCATATAAAAATAAATTCATTTATAAAACTCTGCCAAATTGAAATCTGAAATGCACGAAGCAAACACACAGAAGTGCAATGTGTCAAGTGTGAAAAGCTTCTGCAGGTGATCAGTACGTGTAAGGGAGGCACGTACAGCCTGGCTGCTGGAAAACGGGAAGACAGACAACGCAACGTGGAGTTTGCTTTCTGTTATATTGTCTAACATTTAAAAGCTAGATTCACATCACGAGACAAAGGTCTGACCTGGCAGGATAACCAACAAACGAGAACAACACAAACATCTGCTAACAAGATTGCCATCGTTGTTTCACCTGAACAACACCAACACGCTGCTACAAGGTGATGCTTGGAATCTGCACTGAGTTACGTACCTAAAAGTCTGAATGCAGCAAAGGCTGGGCACTTCCTAGCTTACTGAGCAAGCAGCCAGCTACGGGCTCCCTGCTGCGTGGCACACACCTCTGCCTTGCTTAAAGCTCCTGGCCCAGCTCAGCAGCTAGAGGTATATGGACTCAGAACAGTGACTGAGCATCTGCTAAGAGAAAAGGGAAAAGACAAAGCAAAATGGAAGAGAACATCTTTAAAATACACGTTGAGAGGGTGGATTTTAAGTTTTCCTACGAAAATAGACAAAAACAAGTCGGCATAAACACATTTCCTGGGCTTTTTCCTTTCTCTTCTACACCTGCTTGTGGCATCATCATTAGTGCAATGGTTTTCATATGTACTATGGTTTTTAATGAACCCAGTGTGCAAACTAACAGAAGTGTTTGTCTAATAACTACCAGTTAATTAATGCTTCTCCTAGGAGAATGGCCAAACGCTCACGTTTACTCTTATGCATAACGAAGGTTTCACCTCCCTTCCTAAGTAAACTTCAGTTTCCTAAGATTTACCTTTACTGCATAGATTCTCTGACTTCTGTCCACGCGACAAACATCAAACCACCTCCCCCTCTTAGAGCTCCAGCTTCCCCAATAATCAACACATAAATAAAATACAATTGCTTGTGCTTGGATGGATGCAGAACGTTGGTCTCGTGTGCGTCTTTGACTGCACAGGTAAAACCTGCTACGCTGTGTGTACACTTTGAGAAGCCCTTCTCCAAAGGACTGCTACACAGCGTCCTCTGTACGCAGCTCTCAACTCTCGCATCAAAGTCAATTGCATATTTTTGCTTTTGAATAGTAATGTCCTCACGATAAGGTTTTAATTTCTAAATCCAAAGCATTCTTGATATGTTAACAGAAGTATAATGAGCACTCCTTAGTAAATAAAAATAAATAATAGCATCTAGTCTATCACATTAATACTGTGAAACACATATAAAATTTACATTAATTCAAACATAACAGTGAAAGAGGATTGTACTGTATTTATCACCACAGACCCGTATTCCTTAGAGACTTTGGAGAGTGTCACAGTCCTGTATGACAAATTCTAAAGTTAGCTGTCAGTATGATTGAAAAACAAAAAAAAACAACCACCTTAAATTCTTTTTCTTTTCTTAAAAATGGCACCTCTTCTTCTGCCAATCTGACTGCGCCTATTAAAAGTTCAGGTACAAGTTCATTCATTCTGCTTTAAAATTCTTCTTTAGTCTATGAAAAACATTTTTAAATGCAGCACAATAAAAAACATTCAAGAACAAGCTTCAGAAAATACATTTGCCCTTAGACACGCAGAGAAAAAAATCTTTGTAAGACAGCTGGAAAGCAGAATTTTGTCATTCTTTTCTTTTGAAAATAAAACTTTTGGAAATGCATCTAGAATGAAACCAAGGCTTCATGAATAGTCAAAAAATGCTCTGCTTTCCTTTGTATTAAAAGCTAATTCACAGCATTTTAGCCCATTAACTTTAGTATGAATTAGATCTCTCCAAATTATTAAAAGCAATTAAATGAATAGCAAACAATGAAGAGTTTTGTGTTTTGTTTTTTTCCCCTAAGCCCTGAGATCACAGCTCTTGATTTAATTATAAAATATGGGTCTGTTTTATAACAGGCAGCTTAAGAGATTTTGGCAAACCACATTTCCAACAATCGTGGGGCTTTGTAAAGAATGCAGTTCATAACCAAGTCTGAAATTCTGGACGGAAGGCTTTCCTGCAAAAAGGGGGGAAAAATAAAAATGAAGATACATCACTCATTGCTGGCTGTCACTGGAGCTTGGGCAACTGTTGGTCTAAGTGCAGCTGGTCTCACGTGAATCCAACTCAGTGCCGTACTGAGTCGCTAAACATTGAAACATGTCAAGCAAAGTACATCGTGCGCAACGTGTCCTGGTGAACCTGAACTGCTTTTGCAAGTGCTTGATGATCTCTGCCATTACTCTGACCCGAAGTGTGGCTGCCTTCAGCACTGAAAGAGAAGGGGGGGGGGAAAGAAACCATATTTATTCTGCCCCTCCTTTCAAGTAAGGTTTTCATACCATTCCTTTCTTCTGAATAGAATGGTCAAAAGTTCACAGACCCATAGAATGGCCAGGGTTGGAAGGGACCTCAAGGATCATGAAGCTCCAACCCTCTGCCAGAGGCACGGCCACCAACCTCCCCATTTAATACCAGACCAGGCTGCCCATGAACACCTCAATCTGGCCTTGAACACCTCCAGGGACGGGGCATCCACAACCTCTCTGGGCAGCCTGTTCCAGCACCTCACCACTCTCATAGTAAAGAACTTCCCCCTCACATCCAACCTATATCTCCCCCCTCAACTTAAAACCATTTCCCCCTGTCCTGCAGTTATCAACCCTTTCAAAGAGTTGATTCCCCTCCTGTTTGTAGGCTCCCTTTAGGTACTGAAAGGCTGCAGTGAGGTCACCCTGCAGCCTTCTTTTCTCCAGGCTGAACAAGCCCAGCTCCCTCAGCCTGTCTTTGTAGGGGAGGTGCTCCAGTCCCCCGATCACCTTTGTGGCTCTCCTTTGGACCCTCTCCAACAGCCCTTTGTCTTTTCTGTACTAAGATAATTCCCCTTAAAACATTACTGAAGTTCTGAAATGGAACAACAGCAAAGAAGGATACATGAACACAACACCTCTTTCTTCTCTCTCCCCACCCCTGGCCACTCCCCGCATGTATTTCACTGGAGAAAAAAAAACAATCAATCTGCCCTCCAATTGCTAACCAAGGATGCTGCTGATCCCAGAAGCCCTGTCAAATTCTGTAGTAATCCAAAGCCATGCAACTCACCTGTCATGTTCTTTATCCACCAGATGATACCTGGCTCTGAAGGCAACCAGGTGTGCGTAATATGCTGGTGCAGGGATGGAAACTGAACGAGTACAGCGTACGTACGTATGACACAGCTGGTAGGTAAGAATCTGCAGCTCATCTGAAGAGAAACGATTGTCATCCCAGAGGACGTGGTAATGTGAAGGTCTGCTTGTTCCCTGAAGGCAGATCACATACTCAACGTCAAAAACAACTCCTTACATTTCCACCTCTGAGGGTGAACTGCCACAGAACTGCCTGCTTCCCCAAAGTTACGTGGGAGCAATTCAACACAGTAAACTGAAAGCACAGTGCGTGCTTCCTGTCTGCCAGGTTCATTTCTTTTAGATGTTAGCAGTACAGGACAAAGCAGAAACACAGAGGCTGTATGATTTGTCCCCTGTGCAAACACCACCAGGAATACCAACAGCCAATGCTATGTTTGAAAGTTCCCACCCCGTGCCAAATGCTGTACCTGAATACCAGCGTGACTACACAGGTAGAAGTCAAACTCTGATGGATGGGTGATTTTTGTGTCCACTGTGGTACCAGCTGGAATGTTCCCGCTTTTTCCAACCTGTGTGAACAGTACATACAGATTTATTAATGCACATAAACTTTTTTCTTTTCCAGCTGTAAAGGCAAGAAACATTTCAAAAGAATCTGTACAAAGCAGGAAGTCCAGAAGGGACAACTGAAACTAAAATTTGAAGTGTCTCTACTATTGAGAGGAAAAAAAAGAAAGAAAAGAGATGAGCTGCAAAATCTTCCCTGAGGTTATCTATCATAATGAGCTTTTCTGATTAATGCAGGAAGAGCTTCCCACAGCTGATCTGTCAAACACCTTTCCCCTTCCCATTTTGTGACAGAATTAAGGACAGAATCCCCCTTAATCTGTCTTGTTTATACCCACAGAGGACAATCTGTGGTTGGAAGCTGAACTCAGAAATACCTTTTACCTTAAAACAATTTTAGCTGTGTTCTCAATATACAAAATCACCTTCATGTCAGCATTAACAGTAAATAATGCCCTCAATTGCAGCAGGCTTCGAATGCTCACATACAGATTCCCAGCAGCAGGAAAAAGAACTGAAGAAAAATGCTGCATTTGAACAGAGGTTTGCAGTTGGGAACTCTTCATTTCCAGCAATGACACCATCCTTGCCCTGGGGAATCTCCTCCCCACAGGAAAGGGCAAAACACTTCCACATGTACTTCACAAGAGACACAATGGTGACTGCAATGCATTCATAAAACCATCTGAGATGTTCACAGATACAAAATCACATATTGACTCAATACTCCCAAATCAAATCACTGGTGTCCAAGACACATCTGCCTGCCTTACACACAGCATTAAGGAAAGAGTTCATCTCACCTAACAGTTTCTACTGTGCAGGTGTTTCTATCACAGCCAGCTACCCAAAAGTCACTGTACACCCAACAGGAATCAAAACCCACAGACACTCCCTACTTTAGAACTGGATGAGCCATGCCTTAAGCACTGTTGGAAATACTGAACAGATCTCTCTGAGAATGCCTGGTCTATTTCATGTTCCTACCCTTTAAGCTCTATACTGCCACCCTAGCAATCCCTACATCCAAGTGTCTTGAGATAGTAAAAAACTGAAAAGAATGAAGAATTTGAGTAACATCAAGAAATTACAAGCAGACTTGTTGAACAAAATATCCTGTTGCTGTTTCATAAAAGCTTCTTGCTGGTTTATCATATGGGAAAGAAAAAGAACATTTTCCTTAACAGGCAGAAATATTTCACCCACTATGTTACACAGTTGTTACCCATTTCTTTAATCATGACAAACGTTTCATATAGGGGAGCTTTTTCCTGTAGGGGAGCTACAGGAAAGAAAGGGCAGACTCTTCAGCAGGGCCTGTGGTGACAGAACAATGGGAAATGGGTTCAAGCTTTAAGAGGGTACACTTAAGTAGGATGTAAGGAAAAAGTCCTTTACAGTGAGTGTGGTGAGGCACTGGAACAGGTTGCAGAGAGGTGGTGGATGCCCCGTTCATGGAGACATTCAAGGCAAGGCTGGATCAGGCCCTGGGCAACCTGACTGAGCTGTGGTGTCCCCATTCACTGCAGGGGATTGGGCCACACGGCCCTCAGAGGCCCCTTCCATACAGCACATAAGCAATTTGGCTGTGATCTGGATATCTGCCAGTCACAACACGAACGTACCCGCTCATTTTTATCTGTACAGAAGAGTCTGGTGTGATGTCTTTTCTGCACAACTATAAATGTAATTCCAGGCTGGTAATCCTTCTCTAGTTTAATACATGCTTCTCTGATAGCCAGCAGTTCATGATGGAGAACCTGAATCATAAACATAAAGACATGTGATAAATACAAAACCAGCTTTCAGATTAACCCCATATCGTGCTCCCTCTTGCCCTGTCACTCAGTTAGATGTCAAAGCACGCACGATCAAACCTCAGATTCTTCACTTAATGAGAAGAAATTAGCTCACCAGCTCAGACTAATAAGCTACATGTCAAAATCTTTTTAACTGCCAAATACAAAGTAACATGTAATTAGGCTGTTGAATATTCAACAGACTAATTATTTTTCAAGCTAGTAAAAGGGATCATCTCCAGAACTGTTCAAATGTGTGCTTTTTTCCAGCTCTCTGAAGTCACTTACAGTGCTACAGGGATCAACAAGAACTGAAAAAAAGCTGAGTGCAATGAACAAAAAGCAATTCTTTAGGATTTCTGCTAATTATACGAAAACATTTTCCCCACTTATCTTGGCTGGAATGCAAGAGATTGGTGGATGTTCATTTCTACATAAAACCACATCTATCACCAGAAAACAACAGAATCCAAATGTCAAAACGAAACGTAACCTGCTGAAACTGCCCCTCAGAAACTCCATCTCTGTAGAAAATGATACGAGTCGGTTTGAATCTGGTTGATTTGTAGAACTGAATCAGCAGCTCCCTGACCATGGCAGCCAAATCTTGGATGATTTCTTGGCGGTGCTGCTGGACCCGAACAGTGGCACAGTAGCGATTGGGATGAGCATCCATGCTTCCTACAACCTGTTGGAAAATAAAAATGCAGACCTTAATACCACAGCAAACGTGAAAGCAATTGCTTTGTCTATTTGCTCAACAGTTGCACTAAGACCTTTGTTATTAAATAAGGCAGAGCACCCTATATTTAAGATAATTACTGCACAGTTTCTGCCCAGGAGCAGATCTGGAGGTTGGTGGCCCTGCTTGTGGCAGGGAGCTTGGAGCTTGATGACTCTTCCAACCCAAGCCACTCTATGCTTCTATGATCAGGAAGCTCAAACCACAACTGAAGCAGACACATTCCTGTTTAGCTAAATTCTTAATATCTTTAACTGCTGAAAAAGCAGATTTCAGCATGTGCCAGCTTCTTACAGGTCGATAAATACCAGCTAATAGAAAAGCTCCTCAGTGTATTAGCATCTCAGGCATTTTACAACACAATACACACATTTACATAATTAGCAGCAGAGCAAGCTCTCCAAAGTTCCATTCGATTTTGCAGAAAAATAATTTAGAATGCTATAAATGGGCAATCAGAAGAAATGGGCCACGGAAGAACTGCGAGTAATAAAATGCTTCATAACTGAACAGTGGAGAAAGCAGGAGTTAACCACACAGTGTACTCACTGCAGCAATGGAGGGCTTTTTTCCATCTCCAGCTGGAGGATGGGTTACATCTGCACCAAGGAATATGACAGGCTGTTGGAATACTGGTGGTCTGTATGAAGACAAAGCTGATTTGTAAAAGCAGCAACCTTTACACTTCGTAAAGTGCATCAGAAGTCAACTAAACAGCACATTCTGCTCTTGCCATGCATTAGTCTACAACCTGCAATGGATCAGACCATTGCCTGCACTGTGACAGTACTCACACATCACCATCAAACTTCTCATGCTAGATACAAAATGTTTAGGCACATTTTTAAATGACTTCTCATTTAAATTAAAAAGGAGCACAAAAAGTTTGTTTTTTTAAAAACTTGAAGAATCACATCTTCCCTTAATTAGAACACAAATAAGGATGAAACGCTGCTCCTTAAGTATCCAATACCATATGAGAAAAGTGAAGAACTGCACACATACACAAAAGGTTACAACTTTTTCTACAAATGAAAGTCAGCATCAGTAATTAAGTACAAAAAAACATGGCTATCATAGCCATTGATCTAGAAACAGAACTTTCAAGCTGTATTTGCAAGTCAAATGAAACCTCCAAGATACTGGTCTCTTGCATCAAAATAGAGCACCAACACATTTGTATAACCAAGATGTTATAATCACAATATAATTGTGTATAATCAATAGATATCAAGATGTTATAATCGCAATATAATCAAAAGAGTAAGGCAAAGCAAACAAGGATCACAAAAGAGAATAAGAGGAAGAGCTTACCCTTGGGTTGAGCTCACCAAAGGACACCAAAAGAGGGGATCTCCAGAAGAGATCCTTCCCCTCTGGTAGCCAGCTCTTAAATAGGTCCACGAGGGGTGGAGCCAGGCTCCACCCTTCCGGCAGCACAGGTGAATTGCCTTCAGCTGTGCTCCTCTGGCTGACTCATGGCTCACCTCAGGTGATTAATCAGAGGTTCAGGCCGTGACTCAGCAGTTCCCATACACACATTGCACTGGGAATGTTAAGATTCAACTTTATTCCTTAACAAAACAATGTTAAATGGGAGACTTCAGGGCACTGGAATTGTGCGTGAGTGTGGATTAGGAATGGTTACTATAGACAGATTCAAGTGATTTCTGGCCTGCTCTCAAAAGGAATTTGAAGGTAATTCTAAGTGCAGCTGCTTGCAACCATCATGAAGCTCAACAAATCAAAGGCTCTTCTACCCAACAACCAACAAAATGATCTAAGCATTCCATTTAAAAAAAACCCAAAAACGGGCTCCTCTGAAGCATTTAGGCATTGTGTGCAGTTGTGCTGTTTCTCCTCTCCCTCTTTACCTAACTCCATTTTCAGGAACATACAGTTTATTGAGTAAAGCTGAGTACACTTTCAGTGTAAGGGAATTTATCGAGACACATGAAATCTATCTCCCCTCTGATGATGTGCTTCCCTGCTGCCAAGTACTTCTGGGATTATTTCTGAGCAGCTGCCATCTGACTAACCTAAACATGGTGAAGTGAAAACTTGCTTATCTGTGCAAAGCAGAGTGTTTACTTCTCTGAAATGGGATCCTAAGAATGATGCAGCAGGTTACTCCATAGGCTCTCTAGAACCCGAAATGCAAGGATTGTAAAAAGTGCTGTGTTTTCACTCTAGCAGAAACCTAACACTACACTTTGATTAAAGTAACTGCAGTCAGAGTGTATGTGCACGTATATTCACTGGAACACTATTAGGAAACTGTAAGGTAAATCCTGGCAATCAGTTAGTTTTCTGCTCCCAATTTCCATTGCTTTTGATGTCTACCGAAACTGAGACGTACATCAAGACAAACAATCCTGAACACAAATTATAAAGGAGAGGACACTACTTCGAAAGATGTTTTCTATTTGTTTGGAAACTGAAAGCAAAAAGACTTCTTTCACTCAAATGAAAGCATACAGTTTCAACGGGCAGACTGCAATACAAACTTGTCTTAGAACCAATTTCAACTGGAACAAGCATTCCACTACATTCTTTGTAACCCAGTTTTTGCAGGACTGCATTAGAAGCCAGAAGACAGCCTGACTAAAGATCACTTAGACTACAGTGCTATTGACTGTAGGGGAAAAAAAAGTTCTGTGATGCATATTCCCTTTACAATACAACACTCTTCACCTTCATAAAAGATGGCTTACCTCCCCTGTGGCAGTAAAATATTATTTACACCTCCTAACTTGACGTTTATTTTTAAGCAGAGGTTAGACAGAGTCTGAGGTGTTGTTCTCTGCACATTCTTCATCTGAACACACTGCGTAGCCATTCCCAGCACTGTGTCACCAACACGCTTCACCTCCGCTGCAGGACAGAAAAGACACACAGATACTTCTGTAGTACAGATCAGTGCACCAGATGTTGGTTTGTTGACACCTAGAGTTTCAGTACTCATTTCAGTGAAGAGGAAATAAGAACAAACCTACCTCCCTGACCCAACCCCGCTCTCTAAACATCCTCCTCCTGTCCTGCTTCCATCTGCTGACAACACAGCGCCTGGGTCCTAAATGTAACCAAAGGCACTGGTGGCTCATTTGAACTTTCTTCTTAAATTACACTACTTGTGTCAGAATTATAGTGTGCCACCATAATCGTGGAAAAATCTTCAGCAAATGAAGTCAGGTAATACGGATAATATCAGGACGACGAGCAGTTCTTTCTTTATTAAACTCTGGACCAGTAACTCAAAAAATAGTATTAATGTGCCAGCATTCAGCCAACCATGAATATTACATCCCTCTAGCTTATCAGCTCATTAGCTTTAACCCTGACTTGCACAAAAAAAGACTTTCTGAGGAGAGCGAAAAGGAGGAGACAAGGCCATGTGCATAGGAAATGCAGGAGTATGGAAGAACACAGGGAGAAGGATGACGATTAGAGGAACACAGAGAACCATAACTAAAGATGATTATAAGGAGAGTAGATGAGAATGATACCACATCCTCTCAGTGGTTAGAAAGAAGAAAGCATCCCCTCTAAACGTGGAGGAGGAACAGTGCAAGATGTCATTTTGCACTGCAGTTCTACTGACCAAATTAGAGACAAGCAACTTTATGTGGAAGGTTGAAAACAAAAAAGAAAAAAGCATTCTTTAGTTGCAGCTTCTTTTTTCATCTTTTACTTTCGACTTTATATCAGATAACCTTTGGAAAAGTAAGAATCAGGAGCATATTTTCTGCTATATTAAATTGGTGAATGTGAGGGATGGGATGGGGAAAGACAATTGTGCAGCTGCATGATACAGACGGGCTGTGATCAGAGCCCTCAAATCTACGGGAGAAGACAGAGGATGGTGGTTTATGGGGCTGCAATTAGGCAGGGTAAACTACAAGAGGAGGAAGGCAGGACATGAAAAGGAGCAGTACAGGAAGATCTTAAAAAGAAGATGTGTGGTTTGTCTCAAAAATTAAAACCTGTGTGTATGTGCTGTGTGAAATGCACCAGTGATCAATCTGATTAAATCAAATTAGTGATTCTATGATTCTATGAATCTGTCTCCAAGAGCTGCTGAGTTTTCACCCACAAAATGCCATGGGCAAAAGCTTTCTACTTCATTCAGCCTTCTGAAGAAGGCTGATGGCATGAGTTAGCAAAGATGTCCTAAAAGCTAGGCAGTTTTTAAACTCACTTTTTCTTTATTCACTCAGAACTTTTAGCATTACAGTAAATATATGTAGAACTGCAGTAAGCGTATTTTAATCAACCACAGAGCAGTTCAATCAATTTCTCAAAAGCTCTGATTTTAGCTTTTCTGCTGACAAAACGTGTATCAAATAAACCCAACAGGAAGAGCAAGTTAAAAGCACAGCCAAACATAATGAAATGAATTAAGGTATTAATATAAAACATCATGCAGCACAAGAAAAGCAGCAAATTTAATCTGCAGTCAATTAGACTTCCATCATTCAGACAACTGAGAAAAAAATGCCAGAAACTGTGATTATAACACAAGCTCATGATTTGGCACTCACTGACCATAGACTGGTGTTTTTCCTGGTAAAATTACTACAACGAGCTGCAGACCAGTGTAGGTGTTCTTGAGATGCCTGAACATGGGCTCCACGCTGTCAGCTCCCTGGGCATATTTACAAAAGCATGGCTGCCCTTGGATTGGCATTCCTGCATCTCTGGAAATCTTCCTCAGTTGCTCTGTGAAAGTCCTAAAGGATTGAAACACACAGTAGGATGTAAAAGGTTGTGTTTCCACTGTTTTCTCACCAGTTGTTAGGGAAACATTCCCGAGCTGTTTGGCAAATCATCTAAACCAACATCCTTATGTTGTCACCTGCAAGGGCAGCTAAACACAGCACTTGCCCATACATGAAGGGAAAGAAACTGCAAAAGAATTAGGGAAATCCAGCTACACAGGCACGCAGGCCCAAGGACGGCAGATACCACTTTTAACAATAACTTTCCATTTGTTTGTGACAAAAAAACAGAAAATCTAAAAGCTTCCTTTAAATGTTCCCAGTGAACAAAACAAGCAGCTCTACTGATCCTGCAAGCGTACCATCGTGTGTACTGCTGTGCCTCCAGGCCTGGGCAAAGTTGGAGACAAAAGCTGGATTACTTGTTAAAATATTCTTTAGTACGCAAACATTCTAACAGTACACAAATTATTCCCTGCCATATAACCAGGTTATAACATACAAGTTAGCTTTAAGTCTTGACAAACATTCAGTGATGAATACTCTCCATTAATCACTTTGACCACCTTAAACTCAATCCCAAGCCCTCACTGTGGTAGGAGCTTTGCCCTGCATTATGTGTTGGTTCTGGCAAGTCTAATTTTGAGGATTTCATTATGCTGTATGCTGCATAATTCAAAAGAGTATCAAAAGCAGCGTTAAAGATATACTGCCATATTTAGAATACATATTTTGTTTGACATAAGCCTATTTCCATACATAATAAGTAATAAAATTATCACCTTATGCAATGCACTTACTTAAGATGCACCTCAGTGCATTGGCGCTGGGGAGCAAAGCATGCAATTGCCCAAACCTTTATTTCAATTCCAGTGTGAAACTGTTTATTCCTCATGTCCCAAACTCCTTGAACCGGTGTAGCAATTGCTTTATTCTGGGTGTGGAAAGAAAAAAAAAAAAACATTAAATCAGAAAATGATTCATACTAAGAAAAGCCATTTATGCTTCCCTCCAACTAGTAAGCTATTTAATTATCTGAGCTCTTTCTCTACTGCTCAATCATCCATCTTATCTTAGAAAGATCATCCTATCACTGCAACAAGGCAATCTGCTAGTCTGGTGAAAAGTAAAGCTTCTTAAGAAAAATAACTGTAGGGAGCAGGCAATGTTTATTGTTGATGATTTTCTTTGGTAATATAAATTAAGAGCAAACAGAAATTATGCATGGATTGAGTCAAAGATTCATGGTCAGAATGTGCTGTTAACAGGAATACACATTTCTACAGTGACTTTACAACTGCACAGTGAACTCTCCAAGTGTCACTTAATTCAAGTGCTATCAATATTTCACACACCAGTAAGCAGAGGCAAATGCTGGTTGGGTGCCACTCACACAATTGCAGAGAAGACCCACGAGATGACAAAAGGAGACCAGTTACTGAACTTTGACACGCACAATCCTTTTACTCCCACCAAGCGGATGTTATTGTGATGCACTGGTAGAACTGTCATCAGCTGGCAATGCATGATGTAGAAGTTCATGAGAAGCCTCCATGAATTAAGTCATGCCAGACATGGAGGCTTTGATCTTGTATCAACAAGACAGGCTATGTAACTGATGAAGATGCTACAAGCTTTTTGTTTGCAAGGCACCACAGTAAGACAACTAAGTCAGGCAGAAGCCATCTGAAAAGTCACTGTAAAGAAAAACCTGCCAAGTAATACTTCTACAGGAAGAGGCAGTTTTGAGACTAACGTGCTAACAGAGATAATGCCCTAAAAGAGTTGTCCTAAACAGAGCTGCTCCACCCAGAGCACTCAAAATCAGAAGTTTCAGAAGATTTCAGAGTTGAAATAAGCAACATCTCCCAGGGAAGTTTATATAAATGCATTTTACCTTAGCTTTATCTACAGAAATAAAGAAGCAATTGAGAAATAAAGAATTACCAACAATGTGGCCACAAAACATAAGGACCTCTAGCAATAATACTAAACATTAAACAACTACACCTATGATGACTGTAACCTCATTGCATTCAGCATCATTCATTCACACACAGCAATCCAAAGTTTACCACAGCTGGTAATCAAAGCAGTCACATTTTGCTGTGCCTCAACATACCCTGCCTCCATAGAGGATTGAGGGAGGCTGTAGGACTCTACCAGTCACATCTGTCATTTCGTCCTTCACCATTATCCCAAATTCACGAACGTAAGGGTCAGTGTTAAAACTCGCGCTCCGCATCTGAAATCCAAACAAATGAGTTACTGTTTGCAGAAAAAGGGAACTTTCAAATCTCAGCTTTTCTGAGATAACCGTATTTGGGCAACAACCTGTTTGTAGTGCACAAACTCCTCAGAACCTGCAAACGGGAACAGAAAGAAAATCTCCCACCCTTGGCTCACGCTGAGGGAACACTTACCAATTTGCTGATCTCTTCCTGACGGTCAGGTGCTGATCTGGCAGTTGCTCGAATCATAGTGGAAGTTTGATTGTCGGTGAGTTTTTTGATGCATCTTTGTCCTGCCACTATGTTGCACACCTACAAGATCCCCAACACGAAGTTAAAAAGAACGAAACCAACACAACTTTGACTTCACCCCACCTCAACTGCTTTGCACAGTTTCTCGAGCTGACTTCTCACCAAACAGTTTGTCAACAGCTTAGCTTTTTTTCCATCCTGACCACATCCCCAGAGTACAGTATTATTTCAAAGCTTACTGACCTCAAGAGGAAGGTAGGTGTGCTTCTGCTCCTGCCCAACTTGTAAACATGGAAGGTGAGGATAGCGTAAAACTAATTTGTGCCTGTCCTTAAAATACTGAGCTACAGTGCATTCAACTGTTTGTCCATTCTCCTGCTGAAGTGGGAATCTAGGGGAAATCAAACATGAAAATGAGCCATTAATTTGTGTAAAATGTTTTGCCACATTTCTTCAATTCACTTCTTAGCGCATTCTAAGTTTGCTGGAGGTTAAACCCATCTTGTTTAAATGATGCATGTTTATTTCTGTAATCGTAAGTACATCATTACCACTACCACAGGTCATTAAATAATACCCCAGAAGGCATTCCTCTAACTCGATACCTAAAGCTACCAATTAAATTTTCTAAGAGTGAGTGCCTTAGAGGCAAAGACTCATGTCTAATGTCTTAAGTATCTGTGATACCTGCAGAACTCATGAAATGTCACACACAGAAAATTGTGAGCTTACTGTGAGGCACACAAACCCAACGAGCATTTCAGAAATGCATTTCTCTGTACATTACAAATACATTTCCATATATGCATAAGTATTTGCATATGTTTATACCAAGTTGGCACAAATGGTCTTTTTGTTAATAAAATGCACCACTTGAAGGAATGGGAAATTAAGCCTAACCAATTAAATAACATACTGAGATACTGATGAGTTATTTCATCATGCAACCTGTTATCAGAGCTGTTTCTCATACTGCTCTCTTAGAACAGGGTAAACTACCTGCTTACTTGAGGCTACCCACAAAACCCTCATTGGTGATAAAAATTTTGTTGGTTATAAAGATTTTTTTCCAGGGAAAAACGGAATGGCAATAGGCAAGATTAAGAGTCTGATCCCAACTGCTACCACTTCACTGCTCAACAGTTCTGGGGATCTATGCTACCAACAGGGTGTCCTGTTCTTCTAGTGTTGAAGAAATCCAGAAAGCAAAATGAAAGAAAAGTGCACATCTTAAAGGGAAAGGAGTGGCTGAAATGCCATTAAGTGCCTTAAAGAATAGACATAGAACAAAAGAAACAACAAAACTGGGGATAGTTGGAGTTATATTTTAAATTTACTGACCAAAGTACCATTTTGCAAGACAGCTTTTTTCCTGGCTCCCTAACGAAGTCATGACATTCTTCAAGCATAAAATTAAACACACACATAAGAAGTAGCAAAATAGTTTACGTTTGGTGACTTGCTGGTCGTCTGGTGACATTGCACACTCTGTACTTTCTTTTCATTTGTCCACAGTGTGTTATCTCCACCTTTAGACCTAGAAGTGAAAAAACATTTATCACCATTTCTTCAAAATCAAGCTATCAGTGCCCATAAAACTCTACAAGACTACTCAGACTGTGTGATAAAGCTAAGGACTATTTAGTGTGTTCTCAGGGAATTGAAGACTATTTAAAAAAACTTAGAACTTCAAAATAAACAAAACAAAACAACACAATAATGATTCAGCCAAAATTAAACAAAGAACTTCAGAAACAAGGCAAAATCTTAAAGCCATTAGAGCTGAAAAAGCTGGACGTATTCAATTAATTCTCTCTCTCTCTACTGAAGTCAGGGATGGTGGAAGGAGAAAAAGGGCATGGAATAAAAACCGTGTTTAAATTTTATGTCTAAACACGCAGTGTCTGTGAGACCTCCAGACAGCACAACAAACCCTAGGAATGAGGCAGCTGGGCCTCACTGTTAGTGAAGACAAACATCTGCTGCAATCCCCACCTGCACAAAAACGGAGCCTACCTGAAACCCGACAGCTTTCAGAGAGAAGCTGACCATAAAAGTCAAACTCCCCACCTATAGAATAATTTTTCCACGCCAGATCAGCACAGCACAGCTACACGAACAGAAGTACTTCAGAACTACCACTAACCTCAGACATGAGCTTGAATACAGAACTTTCATTTGTGCTGCTTTTGTGTTCAGACAGAAACAGGTGAGGGACGACTGTTACATTTAGGATGTTGAATGTGTGGGAATAGAAAAGAGGGGGCTGTAAATTAAGATTCCATATCTATCTGCACATGGGCATAAACTCATATTGCTGCCAAGTAACACGGCATTATTTATGGTGTCTGTCAAAGGTGCTAATAACTTGCTGAGCACACTGATCTTCCCACCTAATTTTTCAGGGCTTAAGTGCCTCTACTACTAAGCCACCAATAAATATCAAGTTTTCACAAGTATTTCTAAAGTCTGCAGCACAATATTTTCAATAAAATGTTACCTCAGTTTACAATTAGCTTTGCTGCGAGCCTGCTGTAATTATTTCTTCTTGAAAACTCAAAATCCTTATGGAAAAAGGTGGCAATTCTGTTTCTCCAACAAGTACAATATCAGAATTTCTAATTTTCTTGAAGACTTCTTGTTGGTCAAATACAAGTTTTCAAGATGATTCTGCAGACTTTTTGTGGAAGCAGCAATGATGGGAAGCTGCTTCAATACAAGACAGATTGCTGGAGCTCTTCTTTCACTTCCCTCTTTCTTAGCTAACATATCAGGAAGGAAGGTGTATTGGCTCCAGACAGGATAGTTAATTTTCTCTAGTTGTCCCTTCCAACCCCTACAATTCTGTGCTTCTGTGAATCGCATCATGCAGCACTTGTTTCATGTGTTTAAATGCTTTTATCTCAACTCAATACAAGTCTTACTTCTCCCCCCACCTCCAGTTCTCCCAAACATCCCACTCCATGAGGAGAGAGCCAACAGCTGGGTGTGCTTAGTGCCTGCCAAGTTAAACCACAATAGAAGGACCCTGGCTTTCCAGAAGAAACGTTATGGGTAAGAGTTCAGTGAACACCACAAGGAGCTCAATTCCTTGCTACGAGTTTTGATTCATTCACTGCATCATTTGGTAACTGAATAAACTGTGGTGCTCAGGGACATGATTTAGCAGAGGATTGTTAGAATTTGGTAGTATGGTTAGGTTGTGGTCTTTAAGGTCTTTTCCAACCTGAGCAATTCTAGGATTCCATGACTCTACGATAATAGACTTCCTGGAAGAGTACACGTACAAAGAAAATGTAAGTATGTAAAAACTACAGTACTGATTTATTAGAAAATTTGGATATGAAAATATTGCCATTATTAATTTCAAAGAAAATTAACATAGGGTAATTAGAAATAACAAATGTAAAATCCCAGTCTTGTCAAACAATTTAAAATCACTTGATTAGAAACAAGACCGTCTTACGAAACTGGGATTGGCACTACTGACATGACAGAAGTGAAAAAAATGTTTTCTCATTTCTAATCGAAACTTGTATTTAGTGATGGAAGTACTTTCTGAAGAATAAACCATATTCAGTTCCTAAATACAAGATGGAAAAAACAACTGTCATTTAAGAAGATGAATTGTTTTTAAAGAGACTGACCTAATAAGGGATGCTGCACTGAGATGCTCTTGATGTCCACATGCACAAGTAACTTTGCCATGACACTTGATCAAATGATTAGGTGATGACAACACACAATGAAATGAAGGCTTGTCAAGGATAAGAAGCTGTTATGTAAATCACAAGCCAGTAATTGATCTCAGGAAACCCATCTTTGAGTTTATCTCAACACTTAAGAAGAGAGCGAAACGTCATCTTCATGGATTCACTGCTGTACTCTCATTAAGGACAGAGGTAACTGAAATTACCCTATACAGCGATCGGGCTAAATGCACACATGTATAGTTATCACATGCTCAAGTGCTGATTTACTTATGTGCATATCTGAACTCAAAATGTGCCTCCTTCAAAAATAAATGATAGAATACCAGCAGTTGTAAGGATCCATAAGGATCACGGTGCTCAGGGACACGATTTAGCAGTGGGTTGTTAAGAGTTAGGGTAGTATGGTAAGGTTGAGGTTGGACTCAGTGATCTTGGAGGTCTTTTCCAACCTGAGCAATTCTATGATTCTATGATGGAGTCCAAAACCCATTCAATGAACATTTCATACTAGTAATCAAGTCAGAAGCCACGTATTTATCTGAACTGACCTAACTTTGCTTACTGACAAAGGAACTGTCAAAATCTTGAAATAAATGCCAGTAATGTTTCTTGCCTTTATGTTTGCTCAAAAAAGTGTACGTTCACTGTCATAATTTGCTTCCCAAACAGTCAGCAGCTATAGGAAATCTTCTGAATATATGTCGGTAATACACCAGCAGACAGAAGAAAGCAGTTATATTTATTACCTTTTATTTCTTTGGTAAACTTTACCCTTTGGGAATCTGTCAGAGGTTTTTGTTGTTCTTCAATGCTTTTGAAATCCAAAACTTCACATACAAACTCAATAACTGGCTGTGCTTTGTAAAATGCAGTTGCCGATACTGTAGACAAAAGCATTAAAATTGTATTACAGAAATACAGAGGAATAAGTTTTGAAATAAATACAGCTGAAGGTATTGAATTTTTCCCTCTCTGTTGGAAGACAGAGAGAAAAAAAAAGAGAGAATTGTATAAAACCCACCATCAATGTTTAACATCATTTTCCACAAGGAAGGTCTGACTGATTGATGGAATCCAAACCAAACTTCTCTGCCACCACCTAATGGATTTGAGCACCCTTCTGATGCTGTAAAAAAAGATCTCCCCACTGGAGTATATCTGAAACAGAAGGTAAATCCACATCATAAATTAAAGCCAAGGTAAAAAATATTTATACTACTTATAACTTTATTGATGCCTATTCAAAAGCACAGAAACATCAGTGTTTCAAGCTATAAACAACACCATAAATAATAATCTCTCCCCTTATTTCTGCGTGGCTTACCCTGAAATCCATGGAAACACTGTTTTGCTAAACGACTCACCTAGCAAGCATTGCTGAAGCATCTTTCAACTGCATCAGAATGATTGCACTGGTAATTCAGTACTACACATTTAATATCAAACATCAAAACCAGTGCTAATATGTTTCTCTGAACACAAATGTGTGAATCATTTGTCTCAGCTGTTTTATTTACTGTAAAAGCTGACAGATTCTTTTCCTGAATATGAGGATAAAGTCAATGCAAGATAAGGCTATTTAAATATATTTGCATAAACTTCTCAGTCCTTTAAAATGAGAAAGTTCAGCACAGAAATTTGCTCTTTATTTTCCAACTGCATTTAATTTGAACAGTGGTCTTAAGCAAGTTGTTTCATGGCAGCAGATTTAAAGAAACATACTGTTTTGACTACAAATACCATGTATGTTGCTTGGGACAAAGCCACTTCAAAGCATTTTTCCTCTAGAAAAACTGTTGTACTAAGTGCCATTAATGTCTCTCCAGCCTGATAATACAGAAAATCAGCAATTAACACGTGCTGAAGGAACACAGGAATAGGATAATTAACCTTTGAGCCATACTTAATTACTATCTCCCAGTCTCCAATTACTGCCAGCTCAGGGAGCTTCCTTCTCAGAAGGCTACAGATAGATGGAGTATAGCTGGGGTACCAGGGCACCCCTGCCCTGAGACCACACAAATGTAGAACGATTTTCAGTAATTTTCAGTGTGAAAAGTGACTTGTACCCAGCTTTGAGGCTTCTCATTTGATATCACATCATAGAATGACTTGGGTTGGAAGGGACCATAAAGCCCAGTTCCTACATCCTCATCCAACCTGGCCCTGAACACCTCCCAAGACAGAGCACCCACACCTTCTCTGGGCAACCTGTTCTAGTGCCTCACCATCCTCTGAATAAAGAATTTCCTCCTGACATTTAAACTAAATCTCCCCTCTCTTCATTTAAAACCATCATCTGATAAACAGAGAAGTGCCATGTTTCCTCGCCTGGCTCCATGACCTATTAGGTAGCTGTTATTTGGTAGAGCTGTACAAGAACATCCAACCCAAAGTAGCTGCCCAAGTATTTCAGATAACAAAGCAAATTTCCTCAGCAATACCAGTGTCTTCTGCTCACCTCATGGAAGGCAAGTGCCTCATCACGACATCCAGTGCCTGGATGGTTTCAAACGGGACGCTCGGCAGCCGGCCAGAAAGAGCATCATGCAATGCCTGCAAACTCACACAGGACATCCACTTTATGGCCACCTTAAATATTCTGTCCTTCCCTTCCCCTGGCAACGTGACCTCCAACTCCACCTGCAACAATGACAAACAACAAACCAAGATGATTCTTTCTGTTTGGAGAGGAAAATGAGAGCGGACAACAAATTGCTCTGAATAATGCTGTGAAGCCTGGGAAAAGACATAGAGCAATGATGAAGAAACAGCAGATATCATGTACAGCCTGTCAACAGCTACATTATTCTACAGGTGTATTTCAGCTAACTGGTATGCTCCCCAGGCTGGCATTCTAACACTGATTTCTCATCTTTCTTAGAAGATAAGGTCTGAGGACAATTCTTAACCCAACTGGAAATTGGTTAAGTCTGATATCACAAACACCTGTGGGAGTGACTATGAGAAAAAACATCCTCAGAACGTCCCTTGCGTTGGATGTAAACACAAGCATTGCATTTTCCTGTCCTAGGGAGTGTTCTGCTTCAATTCAAAAGCAGACAAACTGTATTTAGAGTGCTACTGAAAACAATATATGGTAGCAGCAGGCTAATACATGCAGTCATCTGCCCTCTTGCAGCAGTTAGCTTCTTCAGTCAAAAAACAGGTAGCAAAGATAAAACAAATACAAGCAGCCTCTCCAAAAGCCAGCAACCAAGTTGACAATTTATAGTGGACAATCCAAATTAATACTGCAGCCCTATCTTAGAACCAACATCATTCACCACAAGAGCTGCGCAGAGAAAGGAGCCACATAGCCATGGGAGACCAATGGAAAGTGGAGTCTGGAACAGCAGGATCTGTAGATGGCCCAGCATGTTTATTCTGCCAAAAAGGCCATGCAAATGAAGGTGCAGGCTGTCAGCTGATGCTGGTTGCAATCTTCCTATAAAGCCTCTTTTTGCTTATTTGGCTTTTTTCTCCTCTTGGTCTCAACTTACAAAGCTCCTTAACCACAATGGTATGGAAAAAAGATAAAGAATGGATCTATTTGTGGTGCTGTATCCATATCCCTGATAAACACAGGACTGGAGAATCTCTATGATGATTACTGGACTGCAAGGCAATGTCCGACCCACCCCCTGAACCCCACATCCAATTCATACCTTGAGCCTTAAGTTTTAAAGTAGATAATCCATAATGTGAAGTACTTCATTCATTTTTTGGTAGTAACACCCTAACAGATAACGCAGATAGGCTCAGCTATCTTAGACAAATCTACCAGTTACCAGAGCAATATCTGGGCCATGCTACATTAAGCTTAGCTGTCACAAAGAATTCACAGTAATGAACTTGTCCCACTTTTAACTGTTGGCTTTAAAGCCTCTTCAAAACCAAATTAGTCACTGGTTCTGCTCAAATACATAGGTTTTAATCCAACTTTCCAGGCTGCCTTTTATATCTCACCTGAGTGAAATGCTACTGAAGAGCTGAAAAAAAAATCCTGAAGATACATCAGGAGACTGCTCGTATCTACATACCTTGACTGCGTCCACTACACTTTTTGTATAAGTAAAAATTGAGAAAATATTTTGTTTTAATACTTACATAGTCCATATTTGATCTGAAACGTCTAAAGAAATGAAGGAGTGACAGAATGAAAATTAGCTATGATAAGGAAGGAATTAAAACACGTATGATCAGTGAGAAGGGTGAGCAGAATAAATGAAAATGTGTTTGTACAAGTTCAAACAGAAGCAGGTTATCAGCAAGCACAAAAAAAGGAAGAACAACTACCACTGACAAGAGATGAAGACAGTGGATGTTAATTAAGTTAAAGAGCAACTGGAAAAAGGTGCTGACAAATTGGTTTCAGCCTCCTGATTAGCATCAGTTCTTCTACTACTGACGTGTATTGCAAGTAAATGAAGTTTTTCTCCCACTTAGATTAAAGACCATCTATTAATCACTGTATGATCATGAATCTTTTCAATATGATCCCAAGTGCAGCAAAATTGCTATATTTGTTATGTACAGAGCAGCCAAAAAACCCCCCAAGAAACCTAATCTAATTACTCTGGAGGAAAGTGTTAACACCTACAAGCTTTATAATGGTTTAAACCATGCTTAAACCAATTAAGCTCCATGTAAAAAGAAATTCCTTCATTCAGCTAAATTTCCCCATACTTGATTTAAACCAGTTGAGGTTTTTCTGTATTAGTTTTTTACTCCAGGGTAATAACTTCAGTTGCCTTGGCATACAGATATTAAAGTTCTGTATTTCTGTATTGGATGGGAAAAAGGAAAGAATCTGAAAGTCTATTAGAAGCAAGCCTAAGTGAGAGCCAGATACACAGATGAAATCACAGAATGGCCCAGGTTAGAAGGGACCTCAAGGATCATGAATCTCCAACCCCCCTGCCACATGCAGGGCCACCAACCTCCCCATTTAATACCAAACCAGGCTGCCCAGAGCCCTGTCCAGACCTTTGTGATGGCAGTAAGATCACGAGACCCTAAGAAAAGTGGAATCTAAAGGCAGCCGCATATTTACACGTAAAAAAATAATAATAATAAAAAAGAACATACCAACCAATTTCTATCAGTTATTAGAAAGTGCAAATATTTCACTGGGATCTTCAATCAGAAACTCTTCTGAAGTTTTCTCTTTAAAACTTACTTTATCTCTTCCAATGGGAAGTGGCATAGCTGTATAAAGGTTTTTTCTTCCATCAAACACTGGCTTGCGATCCCCAAAAATCTGTGTTTTAAAGTGCTGAACCATATGCTCCACTATTTCTCTGAAAAATACAAAAAAAGAGTGCATTAATTCAACTTTTTTACTTTTCATGTTACATAGCAAATGAATACTAATATTCATGAGTAGAGGCATTAGGAAAATTAAAAGGTTGTCTCCTGCCAGGCATTAAAGCTGACATCTGTTTGGTCTGAATTAGAGCAATCTTTTCACAGACTAAACCATGTTCTGAACGTGGCTGTTAGCATTTTCAGATGCCTTCCTGTCTGCTGCGATTTAACACACGTGGCAAACCAAAAGATTGTGCCATCTCATGGTCACAACAGAAGGCACGTGGTACTGTCTGGGTCTCCTGCTCCCCTACCCTACAGTACTTTCTGTATGGAGCCAAAGCTCAGCAGACTGAGCAGCTTTCCAAAATACGACTACCCAAGCTTTCAGCCTCAGCCTTCCCCCAGCACAACATTCCTGTGATGACAGTGATACATAAAATTTCTGTGTAGCTCTAAGACAGATTACTTAAGTGCAATTTTTTCCACAAAAGCAACAAAACTAGCATTCACAGAGATCCAAACGTATTAGAAATGCATATCATCCATTAAAGCATAGCTGGAAATGCGTGCTGTTTGTATGACTGATGTAACTAGTCCCAAAGCACTTGTCTAACCACAGTGCTTACACACTGGTCATACAAACTAGTCCACCAGCCAGGTAAGTGGCTTGTTGAAGTAACAGTACCCTTTGATGCCAAAGGCCTTTAAGTCCAAATGTCCTAAACAGACATCCTTCAGGCTACATGCCTCATACAGCTGGAAATCTCAAATCCAGCAGTGGTTTGCAGTATGCTGCCTAGAACATAGTTAACATATATATGGCTTGGGGGCAAAACAGCCCAAAGAAGCAGAGCTGACACAGGAAGGAAAGCTACAGGATGCTGTTTCTTCTGTACCACTGCCAACTAGCTCAGTGAGGCTGCAGATGACTATTTTACTTACCATGATTTAGAAAGGTAATTAGCTGAATTAGATGCTATAGCAACATAAAACTCTGAGAACAAACTTCAAGCTCACTCAAGCACTGTAGTGATTGAAGGCTGTTTGAGCTGACAATTTATTTGCCGTGTCCCAAAGCTTTAAGATTAGATAGGTTGCTTTTAATGATCCCATCCGAACTTCTGAGAAATATGAATGAAACTTGAGGTAGCAGCTTCTGCCTCTGGTCTGCAGCGTCTGACTGAACAAGTCCCAGCTTCAAGGATAGAAGGGAGATATTTTTTACCCTTGTTTCAAGCAATGGAAAATCCATTCTCTTACTGAGCAAGATTTGATTGCAAATTGCTCTGCGCGAAAATGAAAGCTCCCATTTAATTAGCATTTCCACACTTGGAACTCTGCTCAGTGATGGTGTTTCTCAGCTGTGGTTTGAGGCATTTCAATGAAAAGTGGAACTATTTTCTCCATTTGAAGTTAAAAGAAGAGTGATTTACTGGCATTCCAACTCCAGCCCTTGTGGACTACTGCACAGAGACAACACGTGCATGCAAGAACACAAGTGACCCCAGGTCACTTAGAGGGTGGTGATGCACTGGCACAGGTTGCCCAAGGAGGCTGTGGATGCCCCATCCCTGGAGGCATTTGAGGCCAGGCTGGATGTGGCTCTGGGCAACCTGGTCTGGTGGGTGGCGACCCTGCACATAGCAGGAGGGTTGAAACTGGATGATCACTGTGGTCCTTTTCAACCCAGGCCATTCTGTGATTCTATGATGATGATTCCAGGTGGAGTTCATTTTGAGCCATGTACAAGTCCCAGCAACCCTCACAAATTAAACCAAGGACACTGACAGCACAAAACCAACCCCACACTGCCTATTCTCAGCATCTACCAAAACAGATCTGGACTTCCTGCAACATGAGAAAAACTGACCCTAACTGTACAGTTTTGGCACAGCAGCCCACTGTCTCAGCTATGTGTCTTCCAGTCCTGCTCCAGCTCTTGTTTATGGTGTATCCAACTGTACAGTCCAAGCCATAGCTAGTCCAAAAATAAAAATGAAGAATGAAGCCAGCACAGATGAGGGAATAGTGTAAATGGAATTAAAAACTCAACCTTTTCCAGATGTTAAAACACAAAATAATGATAAAAGCTACTGATTGTAGGTATGTAGCTGAGTTATATAACCAAAACACTGGAAACTCTAACCTAGATGAACAAATGAATTTTAGCCCTGGACTGTATGTGCATCCTACAAAATCCTACATATGCATACACAAATATGTGCACAGACACAAGTATACTAGCAGGACTGAAAGGCCAACAAAACGCCAGGCACTCACAAGGGCATGTACACCTAAAGGATAGCAAAAGCACCAGCAAGTGCTCAAAGAAGAAATGAAACATAAACTTCATTAAATGAATCCAATTTGTATTCTTCCCACACTGTACAGAGAAATGTGCACTGTTGAATGCATTCATTACACCCCTGCTTACTGCAAAAGGCACTGAACCATGCAGATTTATATCTGCTCTGATACCACAACACAAGGAACAGCTAACCTAACAAAGGAGATCAGGTCTGAAGCTGTCAGTGGGGCAACAACTCATTACAGAGTATAACCTGCTTTATCAGCCAGGAAAATTGCTTTACAATTACTTTGTAATTACATTCTCTACAATTCCTCAGAAACCGATTCCCCACCACTAAAGGTAGGCATGAGAGAAGGAAGCACACCGGACTACAGAGAGGAGATCACTGAGAACAGCAGCACACACCACAAACACGTACCAGCTGCACAGCACTGCACCATCCAGAGGGGCTAAGGAGCATAGAGATCTGCATCATACAGCAGCATGCATGCTGTCAGCACTGGAGCAGGAAGCCAGGATAATCAGTGATCGTGAAAGCAAAGCTCTCGTGGCTTCCACTATGAAAATGTGAACTGCTATTATTACTTTTTTTTAATTTTTTTTAGCACTACAGTGCACTGAGAATGCATTGGTGAAATCAACAGGGCTGCTTCAGGCAGGAAGAGAATTCAGCTTGATGCGCATACAACATCTGCTTTTAACACTAAACCCATTTCTGAACTGGTTTAAAGGTTTTAAATAGCCTTAGAAATGAAAAAAAAACCAGAGCAGCACAGTATAGTAATGCTGCTTTCTGGAAATACCATTACTAGCAGACTTGTTGGTGTAACAGTTGATAATGCACTCCAGCTCGTTAACTGACATCAAGAAAACCGTGGCTTTCAGGTGACTTTCTGGACTCTACACTTTTGCTCATTACTGCATAATCCACACATGTGACCTCTTTTAATACGGAAAGTTTTTGCTGTTGAATATATAAACACACCATTACAATACTCCACAGTCAAGATGTGTAGGTAGTTACAATGATGACACTTGTGGTTTCGAGTTAGTGCCAAGTCTTGCTCTCAGTTTCACTTCTGGCAACACCACTCTTTTTCAAGTTAATGAGGTTGCCACACTGTGACTAATAGGGCACACATGCAAAATACAGGACCTAATTGCTTATTTCCTTTGCCAGCTGATCCATGCTTTCATCTCCCTATCTGGAGCATAACTTTCCCTTTTATAGAATCTACTGATGAAGGATAATTTCTTACCTAATTCAGTCCTTCCACTATCCTTTCCCAGCAGCACAAATGGGTTTTACCTCCCCTTTTAAGTAGGTGAAGGCAGGAAAACAAGCTGGCAACACCAGTTCCCTGCTGAAGGGCTTGCCAGCCAATTACACTCCGATATTTAAACAAGCAATACCAAGAATATTACTTACCAAGTTGGTTTACACTGATCTAACCTCTCTAGAGTTAATACAGTGGCTTTAATCAGAAGCTGACAAGTTCAGTCAAAATAAGGGACCACCAGCACTGAATCTTTGGGCTGGGACCAACATTGTTGGAGAAAGAGTGTAGGGTGACCTCAATGCAGCCTTCCAGTATGTAAAGGGAGCCTACAAACAGGAGGGGAGCCAACTCTTTCAAAGGGTAGATAATACAAGGACAAGGGGAATTGGTTTTAAGTTGAGGGAGGGAAGATTTAGGTTGGGTATTAGGGGAAAGTTCTTTACTACAAGAGTGCTAAGGTGCTGGAAAAGGCTGCCCAGAGAGATTGTGGATGCCTCATTCCCTGGAGGTGTTCAAGGCCAGGTTGGATGGGGCCCTGGGCAGTCAGGTCTGGTATTTAACGGGGAGGTTGGCAGCCCTGCATACAGCAATGGGGTTGGAGCTTGATAATACTTGAGGCTCCCACCAACCCCAGCCATTCTATGATTAAAAAGTCTGAGGAACACTGCTTGTGGATGGATACGGAAAGCTGGAAGCTATCAGTACAAGCAGTGAATAAACAGACACATCTTCTGAGCCATCCATGAAAACAGGCACGTGGCTCCACAATTTTCAAATGAAAACCCAAATGTAAGCAAACTCAGGAAAAAAGCAAAGCACTAGTTTACCTGTTAACTCTTCTTGGACATTTTTCTGGCTTTATATCCAACTCATAATGGTAGATATCTATTTTAGGAATGTCCATTTCAAAGAAGTTGGCCTGCAGTTTGATTGTTCTCCCAGAAGTCCCAAAATCTGGGCGAGGAGGAGGTTTGAAGGCATATCCCTGTACTGGTGGTGGCAACGGTGGAGGAGGTGCAAGCACTGAAAAGAGAGAAAGCACAATTAGCCACACCAGCTACATTCACCTGAATTGAACAAATTCACAGACTTTATCCAACAAAAGAGGGGATGTTCAAACTGGTAACAAAGAAAACCTGCTATTAGGAGTCCATTCATTTTCTCTCTTCTTCCAAAGCTCTCCTAGTCCTCACCATTGATTAGAATCTTAAAATTAGTTACATTTTCCCATACAAGGAGACAGCTGGGCAGGATTTTGAGATGCTAAGCAGGCACTAAGCAGACACTGGTGGAGAATCAAGAACAAATCAAGAACAAAGCAAGAACTAGAGCACCATTCATGAAGAATCTCAGTTTCAAAACAGATACTGATGCAAACTGTGGATTGGCATTGAGAATATTACTGTTGTTTTATTTTTTTTTTTAATTGTTCTATGTTATTATTTTTATTAATAAAACAGTTCTTGGGCTTTTTCCTCATTTCATTTATGTTTGGGTCAGGTCTTGTCCTCAAAATGCATTCAGAGGCATACACTCCTCTAACACCACGTTACTGCAGTTCAATAAATACTGCCACTAAAACCTGTGACTCTCCAACAGTAACCCGAAAGATCCATTTTAAATTCTTGTTCCAGAAGATCTGTGCTTCTGCGGTGATGGTGATGCTGTCCTACCATTCCCACATCTTGTATTTTCTGCTCCTGGCACTTGGACTATTTGTTCCTTTTTATCCACTCATATCTTGGTGGCATTATCATCTGCCTCACCACTGTTACCTGTTCAACCACTATGCACCCACATTAAGCATTTCCCTTCCCCACGCCATTATGCTCTCTAACACTGCTGTACTCACCACCACAGCCTGATTTCTCTGCCCTTTCTCTTGCTGTGCTGGAGAGACTGACATCAGTCTACTCCTTAAACTGGGATTGCTCGTTACTTCTCACAGGGTTATAATGAAGCTCTGTTTACAAATATTCAAGGAAGAACACTGGAGCTTGGTAAGTTCCACCAGAGCTTAGTGACAAATGGTAAAAAGGCAAATTATGGAGATAACATGAAAAATGCAAATTCCTGGGGAAAGATATGAAACAGTTCACATGCACAGCAGAGAACAGAACCAGCACTTCAGAAATAACGACCAGCAACATCAGCAACTTTCACTTTTAAACTTCATCTGTTTTAAGTGCTCCAATTAAAGTTATTTCTGGCTTAACACACTGAGCAGACTTATATAGGGCAGGGTGGTGCTTGGAGGAGATAAGCACTGTTTATTAAACAGCAACACTGACCTGATAAGCAGTCAGCCTGTATTTCTGTGGCATGAAGCAGATACACATGCATTAGCTACAGGACTGATGGCTGTACCTATGTGCACCTTAGATGTGGCATTGAGGAACATGGCCTGCTGGGCATGGTGGTGATGGGTCAATGGTTGGACTACAGCATGACCTTAGCGGTCCTTACCAGCCTTACTCATTCTGTATGGGAATGCTTCTATACTGGGTGTTGCAGAGGATACAGATATACCCTATCCATTGCAACCTGCCACAACTCACCCACCAGAGCCCTAAGTGCTGCCCCTGCTGGTCTTCCAAATTCACTCTTGTAGTTTTTTTTACTCCATTCCTGGCTTTCAGAAACTCCTTTGAAAACACACACAGTGCCTTCAGACAGTATTCTGAAAGTCTACGTGCACTGGATTTTACATTTAAAGTGCTGTCAAGGGGAGAATGAATTAGATAAAAGACGAGTACACTGGAACATCTGATACACATCAGAAACTCCTTGCTCATTTGCTACATGACAACGCGAATAATAAAAATGTTTCAGCCTTGATGACTGAGACCATCAAGAAAACACAGAGCTCTATTTGTGTGGTTTGAAGTAAGGTACACTGGATATTTAGTAATGAGGTGCTAGTATAACATCTTCACGCTTCTCTGGAACTGAGAACTAGCAGACTTCCTACCAGAATTCATTCAATTTACAATAGACCAAGTGTTCAAAGTTACCACTCTTAAGAACTGAGACTTCTACCAAAGAAGTGGAAATTGGGGAAAACCCAGGTATTAGAAAAGTAACTGCCTCTCGGCAATTTTCTTGAAGAACCGTAAACCCCAGGCAGTATCACTCTGTTAAGAGAGGAGCAGGAAAAAGGAGGTGGCAGAGGAGCTGTGCTCAAACGTGGAACTGCACAGAGATATTAGTTTCTTGCAGAGTTTTGCAAGTTTACAACAATGCTGCAAATTCAGAGCTGGCTGCATGCAGACTTCCACTCCAACAAAATACTGCAGATCCAAACTGGAGATAGGAGTGACTCAAGGGGCCACAGGGCCAAGGCACTCCCTGCGTGTAGAAGGAATGAACGAGCCACACTTCTGATTGCACTCCTCTCCCCCTACCAAAACCCAACCAATCGTGGAACTGAATTATCAGGGCAATTTAATTGATCACCTATATGGAGGCCTTCAGCACCGTCCTTTATTCTTCATAGTGTTGTAAAGCAACACTATGAAGGTTGTTCAGCTCTCTGAAGTGCCGCTCAGCACTGAAGGCACATACAGAAGATTTTTAGCGTGGAATTATGCCACTAACACACAGTTGGAGGCCTAATGAGTTACTAAATCAGAAGGGACCAAGCTGGTTGCATCCAAAAGGGCTTGTCGACACAGGAGATCATCCAAGCATAATTCTACTACTGTAATTATATCAATACGTTTTCTTCCACAGCAAGTCCTAACACATTTAATTATCTGGTGATGTTTTCACAGATCAAAGAACGTTTTAGCACTGGGCTAATGCAGCCTACACCTGTCATAGGAAGCCTCTCAAACTACATGGCCTGTAAGTGAAACTGATGTGAAGGAAGGAAGCCTTATTCGGAAGCCCAGCTTTCAGTTGAGGTTTCATTATCAGACATCAGGGCGGTTACTCCGGATCATCCATGTGGGTGTTTTCAGATATTGCTGTGTTGATCTACAATACAGCTGCCACTGCCAGAAGCTGCCACGTGACAAGGAGATGTTTAAGAGCTTCACTACTTTTTTGTGCTCAGTAGCACATTTTTATTCACCTCAAACAAGAGATGCAGGAAGTGAAGCAAGCACCAGGCAACAGAACTTAACCTGAAGACAGAGTAACGATGCAAGACATACAATAAATAACACTTTTTTTTTTTTTTCCCAAAAGTATATCAGACACACTAATTACTTGACTCCCATTTAATGAAAGATGTCCAAATTTCATGCTGGCATACAGAATTTTAACACAGTATCAAAGTGAGTCCCCCTGCAGCACTTAATGTACCTGGCCTGCCAATCCCAGCCTTGCAGACAGTACAGACCACTGTGAAGTTTGCTTTTTGAACTACATTTTGCTGTTTCCAGTTAACTCGCTGATTCCATCCCTTCCATAAGGAGATATTACTACTATCGATTCAAAAACCAAATTGGGGGGGAGGGGTTATGAACCTGAGCTCAGGTACTGAACAGCTGTTTTGCCCCCAAGCCTGCAGGAAACAGCAACAAGATCAGGTTAAGAACCAAGATCAGCAAAAGAAGGGATGTGTGTGCTGCAAGAGGCAGCTGTGTAGGAGGTGCTGGATATGGTAAGAACACAGAGTAAGCTGCAAGAGACCAGACATGGCCACTCTCCTCTTCACAGGAGTTTCCAAAGCAACTCCTGCAACTTGCTCCAATGGTTGATTGCTCTCATGATAAAACACATTTGTGATATTATTAGCTAGTTTCCTGTGCTGCAGCTTCTGTCTCTTACCCTGTCCCTTGTGCACCTTCTCTAAGTCCACATCTACCTCCTCCAGATCTTGCCCTTAGGAAACTTGCAGATTTCCTTCGCTGTCCTGAAGGTTCTACAGTCTCAGTTCTCTCAGCCATATGTATGTATGTCAGAATGTCTTTGCACGCAGTCTTCAGCTTCAGGCCATCTTCAAGTTTTCTTACAGTATGTGTTTTTAAACAAATTTGACTTCTGAACTGGTTTTCTGTTAGGAACGGCTGGAGAAAGATAGAAAGAGAGCCTGCAGTGTTTTGTAAGAGATAAGAGAAACTCCAAGCTGCAGCTAATAGTCCCTTGATACTATGGGGGGTTGAGGCTTCTATACATCTGTCTTTGCTGCTTATTAAGCACGTTTTGGAGTACACAAACTAAGTTCATCAGTCAAATTACAGCACTGTTGCATTAGATGATACACAAGGAAACAACCTTATCAGTTATCCCCCCAAATTCAACAAACCACAATAGAAGCACTGCAGGGAAACTGAAGAAATATGGATGCCCCATCCCTGGAGGCATTCAAGGCCAGGCTGGATGTGGCTCTGGGCAGCCTGGTCTGCTGGTTGGCGACCCTGCACATAGCAGGGGGGTTGAAACCAGATGGTCATTGTGGTCCTTTTCAACCTAGGCCATTCCACGATTATGATTCTATGATGAAATGATGATGTTGTCAGAACTTCATTTAAGCCTGTATTACAGCATTATTTTAGCTATCAACTATTGAAGATCCCATAGTAAGGTGCAATTGCCAGAAGATTTTCTGCTAATAACACCTCCTCTTGAGAAACAATACTTGATAGAGCCCAGAAGGGCAAGTAACCTGATAAGCATCTGAAAGGAATGAAAGAGTAAAAACAATTATTCCTGCTCTTTTATGCAAATGAACACCATCTAAGATTTACTGAGGATAAATCCTGTAACCACTTCTTGTTCTAGTGGTATCAATGAAAACAATTATTCAATTGGATGGAGAGCAAACAGATTACTAAAGCTGTCCTCAGAAGGGAAGAAAACAAAAAGGGAGATTGGGGAGGAGAGCTTTCTGGTAATCCTTATCTCCTATTCCAGTTTCCTAGCCAAGGGCTGTTAAATGATTATTTTCCTGGAACGGCCCTACAATGCTATCCAAAGTTCAATCACTTGGGAATGGAGAATTCCTGCTCCCATCACACTCAGACTGCTCCTGTGCTTCTCACAAATACCTGCTTGTCATCATCGCATAATCGTTTGAGTTGGAAGGGATCCTAAAAGGCCATCTAGTCCAACTCCCCTACAGTGCACAGAGACACCTACAGCTCCATCAAGGTGCTCAGAGCCCCATCCAGCCTGGCCTTGAATGTACCTCCAGGAATGGGGTTTCCACCACCTCTCTTAGTAACCTCCTCCAGTGCTTCACTAACCTTACTGTAAAAAACTTCATCCTTATGTCCAATCTAAATATCCCCTCTTCTAGTTTGAAATCGTTTCCCCTTGTCCTCTTGCAATAGATTCCACAGTCTGTTCCCTCTCCTAGCTCTCCTTTAGATACTGAAAAGCAGCTCTCAGGTCACCTCACAGTCTTCTCCAGGCTGAGCAGCTCCAGCTCTCTCAGCTGTCCTCATAGCCAAAGTGTTCCAGAGTGCGCCCCTCCTCTGGACACACTCCAACAGGTCCATGCATCTCCTGTGCTGAGGACTCCACATCTGGATGCAGTACTCCAGGTGAGGCCTCACCATGGCAGAGCAGAGGGGCAGGATCACCTCCCTCACCCTGCTGGCCACACTTCTTTTGATGCAGCCCAGGATACAGGTGGCTTTCTGGGCTGTGAGGGTGCACTGCTGGCTCATGTCCAGTTTCCTATACACCGGTACTCCCAGGTCCTTTTTGGCAGGGCAGCTGTGCTTTATCCTTACATCTTATTTTTAAGACCCCTGTATGATACTGTTGGGAACTATATGGATCTCATTGTGCCAAATTGCTTCTAATCCCTTAGCAGTATGCAATTCAGTATTCAGATAAGCAGCAGAAGTGTTGGATAAACAGCACTGCCTTCAAATCTGTGATCTCATTATGTTCAGTAGACTTAATCGAGAGATCATTTTTATGTAATAATTGTCACCACAAGAGAACTGAAGCAGTGTTAATTATCAAGTCAAACATATTATTCTGCTTAGAAGAAATAGTCACAGATCTACAGCTGCCTTGGTTATCCTGGATACTTCCCCACCCTGCTGTAAGACATGGATGCGATCTCTCTCTACCGCAGGAAGCAATGTAACCCAGGGAGATCAGAATTCCTTCCAGACGCCCACAGTGAGTGCAGTCAGAGATGAAAAGGAGAAACAAAACAACAATCCTGTTTGCTTTATAAAGTCATGACCAGGTTTCCAATATGGATACATAAGAGACTGCAAGAACCCCACATACAAGCAGAGGAGCAGCACAGAGCATTCAAGATGTACATGGAGCATCCAACAGCTATCCCTATAAATGTGGCTTGACTGATATCTGCATGCAAAGCTGCACAAAGTACCACTGAAATTCTTCCTATGGGATACAGAGAATTCTTTTAATTGCAAACAGTAATGTTCAATTAAGTTATGAACTGGAAACGGTGAGCCTCATCCAAACAATGCAGTGGGTGCTTATGACGTACCTACGTGTCAGTAATCCAGTTGAAAGTTATCACAAATGGAGACTACAAAATGACTTCACCTTCAAGCAGATCTCCACTAGGTGAAGATGGAAAATGGAGACTGGTCTGAGTGATGTTTATCACACTTCACCACAATGAATCGTTCTGTTGTCCTTACCTTGGAAAGTGCTGAACTAATTCCAGGTTTTTCTAAGGATTAAAAAAAGTCTAGTAGTATTTTCTGTGTTCATAAAGAACAGTGCCTCCATTCAATACAACCTCAAGCCTTTAGGAATGGAGAAGAATGAAGCAGTGAGTATTACATTATCATAGAGAAGAAGAAAACATCCAAATAGCGCCTACTTCATGCTGCTTCACACCTTTTAGAGGATAGAACAGAAATTCTGTGTCCTTCATTGCACCTTACCTCCCTTCACCTGCACTCTCTGAAACACTGCATTTAGGTTAGGATAGAAGTGCAGCTTACTTCCTTTCTTAGTCAACAGTCATACTCCACGCTTTGAGACCACGTGGTTATGTACAAAATGGTACAACTCAGCCTCCAGTGTCATCAGCTTTCCTTTCCTTTTTTCTAAGTCACGCTAGACTTGTAAAGCACAACTTCTTTATTAAGGAAACCTCATCAGTGCTGCATATTTATTTCAGAGGCCAAGCTGAAGTTTCTATCAAACTACCTGGTGTGACCACTGGGTGAATGAGAACTTGCATTCAGTTCACAGCACCACTGAAGCTGTGCCAGAATCAGAGCCCAGTGAGGGGTACTCAGTTCCAAGCAACTATATCAGCTACTTCAGCACAGTTTTTGCCCAGTGACATTCGTACTGTATCTAATTTAATGAAACACAAATGATTGGGAATCAGACTAGATGATCTCTAGTCCCTTCCAACCCCTACAGCTCCATGATTCAGTGATTTGTCCTCAGCTTACTAAAGAAATAAGCCAGGACGGACATCTGTGCTGTACCTTTGCTATACTGACACCTCCACAGACTTGAAATAACAGTGCTTTTGTCTGAACTCTGAAAACACAAAGATTAAAATGTCTTCATGACTACAATATTTTTAATTTACAACACTCAACTCTTGAGGTATAATTCAGAAGCTTTCCCTCAAAATGAAATCTTTGCCCAGACACACAGCAGATCAATCTAAAAAATACTAATGCTCCCATGGCTCAGTTTCAAAGTAGGAAATTCACAGTTTATCATTTTAGATAGTGAAAGTGGCTGCAGGAGCATCTCTACCATGCAAGAGATCCAACAGTATATAATGCAATTTCAAGAGAAGGCTGTGGTTTCCAGCATCGCTGAGAGGAGCAGTAAAATACTGGTTTGTAATAATGGAATAATTGAGACATGAGAAGTGGAGGCTTTCAGTTGAATGGTTCTATGATGTTTTTCCCCAATTACAGCTTTTTTCTTCCACCTGCTTCCTGTAACCAACTTAAGTTCTCATATTAGTCAAAACAAATGAAGACCCAGCTGTGGCACTGTGCCACCCAAGTGACGACAGCTAAAGCTTGGGAGCAGACTATTAAGTAGTGACACCTGACTACAGGGAGATTCACAGTCCCACAGAAATACGCATTCATCCATTTTCAGCCGCAGTGTCACTACCAACATTTCATTCAGTATTGCACCTAGTCCTGTACATTTCCATTTGTGGTCTGCCCATTCTGTTTAAGGATTCTGCAAAAGACAGGAAAAAAACAAAGCGTATACAAGCGTGTCCAAGTTTTAGGTTAATGAACATTTGCAAATCAGGAATAATTAGGAAAAAAATACTACTGTATTCTAATCACACGACACAATCCAAACAATAAAGTTCCACTTCCTCACCCCAGCGGGAATTCACTTTGAAGTTTCCTCTTCCTGCATGAAGCTCTCACTTCTTCAAACAACACACCCTCATTCACACAGCAGTGACTTGTACAGATCGAAACCACGCGCTCCTTCATTAAACCCTGAAGAAATGTATTTGGTTCATCGAGGCATTCGTTCTTCTGCACTGTCATACCTACCTGAACCTCAGTGTCCTCCATTCTATTCTTGTTTCGTCTGTGGTTTGGAGGGTTGGTGGCTTTTTTGTTGATTTTTTTTTTTAAAGCTAAGTCTCAAACACTGACGTTCAAAAAGGGATAGAGTCCAAAGAGCTCAAGTTGAAACTCACTGTTGTTTGAGAAGTCTTGCATTTTAGCAGCAATTAGAATAAAAAAGAACATAAAAAAAAAAAATCACAAAGAGATCCCCACCCCCTGATCCCCCCAAATCTACAGACTGTGCTCCACATGAGAGCAAACGAAGATGTCAGAAATGATGGAGGATTACGACAGGGCAAGAGAGGCCAACCAACAGAGGGACTCCTTAAAAGCAGCAGAAAGGGAGCATTCACTGCAATCCACAACTTGTATGAAAGGACAATGTAATAAGTTCTTTATCAAAGGATAAGCGAAGCCAAGAACACAGAAACATTTAGATAGGAATTTACCCTCTGCATGAATAGACGTCTGTCCTATACTAGTTAACACTTGCTAAACAAGTTTCAGAAGGTATTTAACGAGGCCCCAGTAATAATTATGTTTTAAAGGCTTATTCATCTACATGACAAATTTAACTTCAAACAGTTCTCAGATTGATCTAGCTAAGCCAGTGAATCCTCCCCTCTTGGGAACTCATCTAAAATAGGCTTATTTAAAACAAATCACAACTGGCACGTCCACACACTTCCTACTGCTAAACTAAGGCAGAGTTCTACAGAAGTGATCTGTGACACGAGCAGCTCTAAGAGGCACCCATGCCCACATCACAGCACCTACTGCTGCCTCAAAGTCAGTTCACAGTCCGGCCAGAAAAGAGTCACTGAAGTGGTTAACAAAATCATCAACCTGGTCTTGCCTGTCTATCAATCTGTGATATAAACACCACTACAGATCTTAAAAGCAGTGCTGAGCCCCCTGAGTGACATGCTGAAGAGCAACGACTCCATTTCTGCCCCACAGACCGCTGCTGCAGTCACAACACATCCCGTAACTTTTATCACCAGCATTCCTGCTTTGCTTCTCTCAAGGAAAACTCAACAGGGCAAAGAGATAAAGGCAGAAAAAAAGACTTGGTTCAGTTTGGAGCAGCACCCCACATGATGCCAGCACAACCATTTCTTCCTGCAGCACCACTAGATTAGGCTAGTTTCAGACATACATAAAATTATAGGCTAGCACACAGACAGCTTTTATATCTGCTTTCAGCAATGAAGCATTTTGTTTCTCGAGAGAAAAGAAGACTAAAACATACAGCAGAGACAAAACACAGCTGAGAAGCTCTGCCAGAAATAGAAAAAGACAAACAAATTACGACAGGAGAGAACCAACTACTCTCACCACATCTGCGGTTAAAAAGCATCAGTTTCACAACCCAAGTACAACCAACATTTGGCAGCGCTGTGGAAAGCACAGTGAGAACAAGCATTGGCACAGCTTGCCCAGGGAAGTGGTGGAATTGCCATCGCTGGAGGTGTTCAGGAGAAAGGCAGATGTGGCACCAAGGGCCGCAGTTCAGTGCTCTGTGGGGACAGGTTGATAGTTGGAGTGAATGGCCTTAGAGGTCTTCTCTAACCTTACTGATTCTATGATTCCACTGTATTTATACATCAAATTCCCCAAGTATTCCACCTAACAACACAGAAGAAACACCTACTACCCACATAGCTGCAGCATTAAGCAATCACGGTACTCCACCCCCTTTTGGTTACTTCTCTGCCAACTGCACTTGATGGTGTAGAACCCCTGAAGAGCCTGATGCCTCAGTGGTCACCTGGGGAGCGCTCCCTTTACTCTTTTCACCCTTACATGACCATGTAAGATCAAGCTGAACAGTTTTCCTCTTGCCAATTTCCTAAGGGGAACAAGTATCCTTGATTAATCAGTGGAGTGGTGAGGTGCTGCAACAGGCTGCCCAGAGAGGCTGTGGATGCTCCATCCCTGGAGGTGTTCAAGGCCAGGTTGGATGGGGCCATGGGCAGCCTGGTCTGGTATTAAATGGGGAGGTTGGTGGCCCTGCATGTAGCAGGGAGGTTGGAGATTCATGACCCTTGAGGTCCCTTCTGTGATTAATCTGATAACATCAACTGCCAAGACATTCTGCTTTAGCATAAGCAGTACTTGATCAAAGCATTTTACGCTCAGCATTCATTAAGCACAGACAATATCCCTTTCTTTCCAAGGGAAGATCATTGCTTCCATTACATGCATCTTCCCATCCAGATAGTTTTGAGATGTCTTCCTGCTATCAGTGCCACTTGCCTTTACAGCTGTGGAAGATGATGTTGTTCAGGTCTGTCTTTTCCAACTTTGCAAGCATGGAATCAGTAAGAAAATGTTTGTGTTCAGCTTTAGGTATTAAAATAAATTAGAGAAGAAAAAAAAAAAAGCCCTTGCAGTACCTTGGAAAGCACAGAACTTGACAAGCCAACAGGACAGGAGACATTTCTCATGCTGGTGGGCTGCTCTTTATCCATCAGAAAAGATGCATGGTACTGAGGGCAATTCATCAGACAATGCATGGAGCAGATCCCTACCCACAGCCTTAAAACTACATAATATTTTCCATCAGCTCTTTTTTTCCTAGCCTGGAACTTAGCAAAAGTAAGATACTCACGGATGACTTTTCTTAATAGTCATGGAAGTGAGAGGTCACATCTTTAACAAGTGCTAGTACTACCTGCTGTTATGAATATTATAAATTTGGTCATTAACAACATGACCAATAGCTCCTCTAAAACTTGAGATAAGGAAGGCTGTACGCAACACCGTTTTCGATGAGTCTTACAAGTTTTGTAAAGCTATCTGTACAGCCAGTAAGAGAATCACTGCTGAATAAACTCTTGTACTTTCCATACAGTGAATCTTTTGTATACATTGGCTCGCTAAGGAAAGGAGAAAGTTTCAGTCGGATGTGCGTCAACATCAGTCATCTTTTCATCAAATAATCAACCAGGAGGTACGAAAATACCCTTAATTTTCACGTGTTTGACACATGGAAAGCCTTAACCCCCTTTACAAAGCCGCTGTATTTCAGACAACTGCTGCTTTAACAATGTCTCCAGTAGCAGACAAAATTAAACGTGCTTTCAAAGACTTAGAAATAGAATATATAGGACGCTAATCTTGCAATTCAGAAATACAGAATCACTCACTGTAAGTTACAAAAGTTTGTGAGTTTTCACCACTTTTTCAAAACAAACTGATATAAAAACAGTGTCTTTATTAACACGTCTACCTTGTCTATGGAAAGGAAGGTTGGACTACCTGATCTTTAAGGGTTCTCTCCAGCACAAACCATTCCATCGCTACGCCACTCGGACGTTCTTTGAAATCAGTCAGGTGAACAACAGAAAAACTGCTGCTACAGCCACATAACTTGCTTTATACTGTTAAATGGAGAAAGAATTAGGATGAAAATAGCCAGCCCTGGGGCAGATTGAACCATTACGTTGGCAGGAGGCCAACACCACAGAATGGGCATCCAGTTTGGCAGTGGGAACTTGAAGAGTGAAGTGCTTCCCACGCATCAACAACATCGAGAAGCAAACAGCAGCAAGGTCTAAGATAGGAGGCACAGGAACGGAGCACTCAAGTGGTGTCAAGGATGTGCTGACACACGGATGCTGGAGCTCCTGGGCATTCACAGCAGCTGCTAATCTTAAATGGCTGCAAATGACAACTCTCATGCATTCCTCCAAACCAGATTTTGGCAATTTCAGGTGTCAGATTAACGTATGGAAGGGGACTTTCACTGCAGCACCCAGACTGCACAGAGCCTTGTGCAATACAGCTGAGCCTCCTGCTGATGGCCCCAGTTCTAGACTGGTTTCTTCATAATCAGAAATGTAAACATAATTCCCTCACTTACATTTAGAAGCAATTTAACATTTATGAGGTAAATCAAAGGGTTGAATTCTAACAGCACTTAATCGTTAACCAATCTGGAGATTGATAACGCGATTTAGTGAAATATACAACTCAACAGCAACTTGATTACAGATCCATGAAGGACAAGATTCACACTAACAGAATACCCTATATCAGTGTATACACATGTGCACAGATGCACAACATACACTGCAGTACACACACACAGATAAACAGAGACGTGGATCCAGTGGATCCCACCCCCATGAAACACCTATTGTTAGAACATATCTAAGTAGGGAGGTGGATGGAAAAATAAGCCAGCCTATACTTAACACTTCTCTCTATTCAAGTTTAAGAGTAAATGCTCACAGTACATCTGCCTCGGTGGGAGATAATCAAGACTAGCTTGAGTGGGATAACTTCACTCCGGCCACTACCAAAGGTCTTGAGGATTTGATAGTGCTTAGGAGGCATTCCAACCCAGCTGAGATTGCTGGTCATAGCTGACTGCAATCCAGGAAAGCCCAAAGGGTCTCACTTAGAATTTCTGCCTTTTGTCAGGTACTTTTTCATATCAACTCACTTGGAAAGTACCAGAATATTTCACTATCCACCAGTTGTGCCTACAACATGATGGATTCCCAAATTCTGTACCAATCTCCTTATGCCACAGTCCAGGTGCAGATGCACTAGGATGCCTGGAGCTGACTGATCCTAAATGATGGGAGAAGCAGGAGCCAGATATGATAAGGAAGTGCTTTAATGCTCTGATCTGCTACTTTTCGCAATGTATGTGAAAGCAGAGGCAAGGCCACACTGGTCCTCTGCCTTTCACACATGGTCCAAGGAGAGGAATCATCAAGAGGCATAAGAGAAACAGGGGGACAGCTGTACTACCCTGCGGTTTGCAATAAGACCCTCTAACAAAAAGATCCCTGCTTACAACTTGATGTGGAGCAGGAAGCTGTTTGGACCAGCAGAAGCCACTGTGCTGCTAAGGCTCTCTGTGGGATGGTTTTACAGCAAGGAAGCAAAAATCCTCACAATACAGAGAACAACTCGCAGCTCCTACCCCAGAACAGACTCTGCCCAGCTCTGCAGAAGGCTGAGCTGCAGAGATAAACTAGGAAGCAAACAAGTCTGAGGATGAGCTTGGTTGGAGAGAGCAGAAGAGTAGGAGTCTGAGACACAGAGGTGATGTTTGGAGAGGAATAACAACCTCAGACTCAGTGAAAGGATGGTCTCAGAGCAAATCCTGATGCTCAGAAAGGGCTGTTCTGGTAAAGGGGTAATGTCCTTAAACACTAGGTGTAGTGCTGTAGAAGTCAGATCATTTTGCATGAAAGGAAGAGAAGGATCAGAGAGAGAGAATGTAGGAGGATAAAGGGACATGTAAAGGTACTCCCAATACATACACTGCAAGTATTTTCAATAATACTTTGGCTCTTTACACACAATTTTGAAGATTTTATCAACAGGAGGTAAGCAGCCTTTGCAACACAAATGAGTGCCACAAATACCTTGACACTGAATGAAGAAGAAAACCAGGCACTAAAAGCAAGGCAGATAATTAAATCAATACTTATACACCGATGTTACTACCGAAACGTGCAAGTGATGTTCTACATAAAACACAGAGCCCTGAATATCAGTCTGGATGCACATAGCTGCAGTGACCCTACATAAACCCAGTGCCATGAATAACAGTCTGAATACACGCGACTGCAGTAACCTCTCCCCCCAGCACGTCCAGTAAATGCACTGTAGGAAGAAATGCAAAGAGTTACAAGACTCCCCTAAGACAAAAGCAATCACTGCAGTTGTCCTTCTTGATTCCTGCTCCTTCAAGGAGAATCAGATCAGAGGAAGAAAAAAACCAGAAGCCAGCACCAAACCGTGGATGCTACCGTGTGAATGTTCTTACAGAGGAAGCATTCCTGAGCAGCAGCCACAGGTTCCACCTTCTGCTACGCTACTCCTTGCCAGATACCCTTCTAGAGATGATTCTAGGAAAACCTGTTAAGAACAGTAACTTAAAATGAAGTTGCTCACTCTGAAACTTTTCTAGGAAAAAAACCTCAACCTCTGAAGTACCAGTCACCCAAACTACAACACAGAAACAGCCGAACCGTAACAAGCACTGTCCTATATTGTGCCAACTCGCACAACGTCCATCTAAATCACGCTAAACGTTATTTAAACCGAGAGCGTCAGTGACCATCCTACTGTTCGCATTCATCGCCGCTTTCGCTGGCAGAACACACAGCTTTGAGGTCTGCAGCCCCTTCCAGCCCTACCCGACACGTGGACACCGTTTTTACTCCCATCTCAACAAGGAAACCAGGCAGGAGGGCCGCGGTTCGCCGCTCACCCCCCGCTCCCGTGCGCCTCAGGACGGCGCAGCGGATCGGAGCGAGGAAACGGGAGACCCCGGGGACACCGCGGGGCAGGAGGCCGAGCTGGCAGAACAGCCGGGCCCGGCGTGGGGAAGGCGGGCGGCACGTAGCGCACAGCCGCGGGCACGGACGGCCCCGCCGGCCCCCGCCTCGCTGCGGGGCGGCTCCAAGCGGGCAGAGCCCCCGGCCTCGGCCCCCCGGCAGAGGGAGGGGACAGCGGAGGAAGGCGACCCCTCTCGGGGGCCTCAGGCTCGCGGTGCCGAGGGCGGCCCGAGCCCTCCTTCCCACGGCGTGGCCTCGGCGGCCGCGGCCAGGCCCGCGTTTCCCCCCCCTCCCCCCCTGCGTGCTCCTCCGGCCCCGCGGCGCAGCGCCGTGAGGGGCCGCTGACAGCGCCTCGTGCGCCGCCTCCCCCAGCTCCCCCACGCGGGAGCCGAGTTCGAAACCCCAGAACGAAAAAAGCGCCCCGGGTGGCTCGAGGGAAAGCGGCCAAAGCCTCACCGGGTCCGGCGGTGCTGGCTCCCGGGTACATGGTTCCGTGCGCGGCGGCGGAGGCGGCGCCTCTCTTCAGGTCCCTACGGCGGCGGCGGCCGAAGGGGAGGGAAAGGGAGGGAAAGGGAGGGAGAGAAGCCCGAGCGGCGGTTACGCTGTTGGGAGAAGGGGGAGGAGAAGAAAAGAGAAGGGAGGGGAGAGGAAAAGAAAAGGGGAGGAGGGGAGAGGGGAGGGAAAAAAAAAAAAAAAAAAAAAAAAAGAGAGAGAGAAGAAGAAGAAAAAAAAAAAAAAAAAAAAAAAGGGAAGAGGGCCGGGCCGACGCCGGGAAACCAGGTTACTCGGCGGCACTGAGGAGCGGGGAGGTGGGCGGGGGGAAGGGAGGAGCCGCGCAGTCACGGGAAGGGGCGCCCCGCCCGCCGCCTCCGCCCGCCTCCTCGGGCCCCATCGGGCGGGAAGCGCGGCACGGCCGGAGCGAGCGGGGTGCGCCCTTCCGCCGCCGCCTCCTCTTCCTCACGGCGAGGTGCGAGCGATCTTTCGCCGTGCTCGCGCCGCTTCGCTCCTGGCGGCTTGTGCTGTCTCTTTCAGCGAGATGTGGCGACGTGACGAGCTCTCTGCTGCCCGTTCGACGTGACGCTGATGTGAGTGTCCTGTCTCGGAAATCCAGCCGTGTGCTGACTCGCACAGCGGGGTCATCTCTGGCCATCTTATTCGAAGTTTAGTGCAGGAGAATACGGACTAACAATTGCCGTGATGCAAAAGAGACATCGAATCATAGAATTCTTTGAGTTGGAACAGGCTCATAAGGGCCCTTTAGTCCAACTCCCCTGCAGTGAGCAGGGACACCTACAGCTCCATCAGGTGCTCACAGCCCCATCCAACCCGACCTTCGATCAGGGATGGAGCATCCACCGCCTCTCCGGGCAGCCTGTGCCAGTGCTCCATCATCCTTATCAGAAGGAACTTTGTTCTCATTTTGAATAAAACTGTTCCCTCTTTTAGTTTGCAACTGCTTCCCCTTGTCCTGTCACGACCCTGCTAAAGAGTCTGTCCCCATCCTTACAGCCATCCTTTACATTCTGAAAGGCCATGCTCAGGGTCTCCCTGGAACCTTCTCTTCAAAAGAAGCGTGGCCAGCAGGGCGAGGGAGGTGATCCTGTCCCTCTACTCTGCTCTGCTGAGGCCTTACCTGGAGTACTGTGTCCTGAGTTCTCAGTACAGGAGACGGGGATCTGTTAGAGTACCTCTGGAGGAGGGCCACAAAAGTGATCCCGGGGATGGAATGCCACCCTCTCTGAAGACAGCTGGGAGAGCTGGAGCTGTTCAGCCTGGAGAAGAGAAGGCTGCAGGGAGACCTGAGAGCAGCCTTTCAGTATCTGAAGGGGGGCTGCAAGAAAGAAAGGGACAGAGTCTTTAGAAGGGACTGTTGTGGTAAGAAAATATTAGGCAGTCCTAAATGCTGACAGCAGAAAATCATGCAGCCTGCATCTCAGTTTTTGATACTATATTTAAATCAATCTCTTCAATCTGATTAGGAAGATAACTCCCTCTAACGTTATCATACTTCCATGCCACTAGACCTTCTGCATTTAAGTACAAGAGAACACACAAGTACCATAATAGGTTTCTAGAAAAGTCCACTGAAAGCGGTGATTGTGGAGAAATTAGCAACCAGCATCCAGCAGCTGATGTCACCCAGCTATGTCTGGATTTACTGCCTCACGCTAGCACTGACTGCACAGTGTATGTATAGCTGTGTGCCATGTGCCTGTCTTGAGACTTACCATTACATTCTCAGGTTCGAAAATGTGTGAAAAAACAAGGACAAAAAAAGTAGTAGGGCTACCATCACATCAGCAGTTTGTTTATTGTTACAGCAAGAGAAACATCAAGGCTTATGTTTGCTGTACAAGGAATGCAAGATGAAAGTAAGTCATCATTGTGAGTAATGGCATTTCAAAGTCTGTGACTTTTGATCCCTGGCACCTGACGTGCTGTGGCAGTTGACATACATACCATCACCAGGAGCATCGCAAGAACTTGATTATCAGCTCTATTAGTGCTCAAAACATTTATCAAAGCTTATATACTTCATTCAAGCATTATAATATGTAATTTCACTGATAAGATTGCCCTCCGTCAGAACAATCACAAGTTTGGAACCTGCAAGGAGAAGAGGAACAAAACACGAGCAATGATTACTGTTATATTTTTTCACATGAAAGAAGAGCTCCTGGCATTGGTAGAAATGTGGAATGACCTTCATGTACTTCCAGGAACATGACCATCACTGTTTTGTAGGCAGACAACAACCAAACTGACTGTTGGACACACAGACATTGATAATCCTGTCTCATCTTTCTACATCATTCTGCTTATGAAACACCACACTGAAAGCAATGGTCAGCAGAACTTACATGCAGAAGGGATGCACTGATATGGAACTTCATCTGGTAGCTCACACTGCTGCAAAAGGAAAAACAACTGATGAAGAGTTCACGACAGTGCTCTGCAGTCAGTTTGAAAATAACGAGCTATCGAGCAACAGAAGATGGGTGAAGGCTTTAGAACTTCAAAAGCAAAAGGGCTTATCGCTGTGTATACATGGCTGTGGACTTGCACAATCAGTTAAACAGTAAATCAGTTAAATAGCTGTATTTAAACACTGTTTTCATGTCTCGGAGTCCTGTTGTTCCTCTGTGCTGCTGTACTCTCCCAGCAACATTTCTGTGTTCACACAGCAGTGCTGGTCTCTCTCTGCTCCTGAAGGAACAGGACACACGCTTTGCTCCATGTCACTTCATTACTTCTAATGCTTTCTGTCACTGACAGTTGCTGATTTGGAGCACAGTGAAACATAATTATCTATTCCTCGGCAATTTCACACCAATAGAAAACCAACAACAACAAATAACTCCTCCATTTCATAAAAGGTTTTGGATCAGAGTGGTTTGGAAGTTCCATAGCAGCTTTCTTTTCATCGTGCTCTCTATGTACTCTATTAACAATTACACAGTAGTGTAAGAAGAATTACTGAAACACAATCAAATTTCTTTAAAGAGAAATGTGACTGTTTTGCACAATACGCTGTCATAACGGCTGCATTTCAGGCTGAAATTTCCTAGAGACCTCCCATAGAAGGAATTAAATTAGTTTTGGAAAAGCTGTACATTTTCTCATCGTTTTGGAAGTAATGATAGGATTTATGAATGGCTTTTAAAATTCATTTATATAAATGGAGGTGCTTGGGGGTAAATATTTTACATGCAATAGGCTGCTGGCAGAATACCTGGCTTTTCTTCTTATTAGAGAACATATTTTGACTTCACTAAGTAACAACCCTTTTCATTTTAACCCAAATTGCATTCAAAGCCAGTTTATACAAGTCTGCTAAGGATGGGTAGTAATGATACAATGGCAAAAATTTTACTTAGGGAGGAAAGATGTAAATTTGATGCTTGACTCTGAGGGGGACCCAAACTTACTTTTTTTTTAGCCTTCAAGTGCCCTGGCTTTTAAGATGTTATTCTGGAGTGCCTGCATTAGATCTCTCACATATTCTGTGTCATTTTAAATAGGGCCAAGTGTTGGGTACTGCATTTTGGTCACAACAACCCCAGGCAACCCTATAGGCTTGGGGAGGAGTGGCTAGAAAGCTGCCTGATGGAAAGGGACCTTGATGTATTGATGGACACTGGGCTGAATATGAGCCAGCAGTGTGCCCAGGAGGCCAAGAAGGCCAGTGGCATCCTGGCTTGTATCAGGAATGGTGTGGTGAGCAGGGAGGTAATCCTGCTCCTGTAGTCGGCATTGGTGAGGCCTCACCTCGAGTACTGTGTTCAGTTTTGGGCACCTCAGTACAGAAAGGACATGGAGGTGCTGAAGCAGGTCCAAAGGAGGGCAACAAGGCTTATAGTGGGCTTGGAGAATATGGCCTATGAGGAGAGACTGAAGGAACTGGGGCTGTTCAGTCTGGGGGAAAGGAGGCTGAGGGGAGACCTTGTTGCTCTCTGCCAATATCTGAAAGGTGCTTACAGCGAGAGCGGGGCTGGTCTGTTCTCACTGGTGACAGGTGACAGGACGAGGGGAAATGGCCTCAAGTTTCACCAGGGTAAGTTTAGGTTGGATATCAGGAAACACTTCTTTACAGTAAGGGTTGTTAAGCACTGGAATAGGCTCCCCAGGGAGGTGGTTGAGTCACCATCCCTGGACGTGTTTAAAAACCATTTGGATGTGGTGCTCAGGGACATGATTTAGGGCTGTTAGAGTTAGGGTAGTGTGGTTAGGCTGTGGTTGGACTCGTTGATCTTTAAGGTCTTTTCCAACCTGAGCAGTTCTATGGTTCTATCAGAACAAAAGTGAAAAAGACCACAACTATGACCTGACCTGATGTGTTCACCTGGTTACAAAGTCTTTGAGGCCCTGACTTCAGTTTACTCAAGAACTGACTTTTCTAGTGATCAGAGCCAACAGCACAGCAACAAATGAAAACTCTGACAAAGGTGCAGCACCACCTATTGGGGATATGGTGCGAGTCGAGTATTACTGTTTCGAGTCGTAGAGTTTCGGGGTTTTTTTCCACGCGGGTTTCTGTGGGACTTCCTAATGCAGTCATCAGCTCAGGCATGAACATATTTTGGGGGTCTGAACACAGAATGGCCAGGGTTGGAAGCGACCTCAAGGATCATGAATCTCCAAACCCCCTGCTACATGCAGGGCCACCAACCTCCCCAATTAATACCAGACCAGGCTGCCCAGGGCCCCATCCAACCTGGTCTTGAACACTTCCAGGGACGGGGCATCCCATCACACTTATGAGGAAGTGTAAAACACAGGAAAAAAAAATAATAATAAAGAAAAGTAAGCTAAGGAAAAAGGCGTTTCCAGAAAACAAAAAGATAAGAGAATCAAATACTGTATCTGAGAATGAATGTGAACAAATTGGAAGAACACAACTTTATGGTGAACAGTCATGCTGCCAAAATAAAATAAAATGCAACCACAACAACAGCAACAAAACAACCCTGCAAAAACATATCATACAGAGAAAGAAACGAGTACCACAACTGGAAAACAGATGCAGGAGGGGATAACTGCCCTGATGAACAGCACCTACACAGTGACTAAGACTAATACAAGGCACCCTGATCATCTGCCAGCACCTTCCCTCTCTCAAGAGTTGGAAAGACCTTGATTCCAGGCAATACAAAACCATGTAAAAAAAAAACATGGAATCATGTTTTGTTGTTGTTTGCTTTTTTCAGTCAACGTCATATCTTTTCTCCATCTTGCAAGTGACTTCCACACCTGCAGCTCCTACACCTGGCTGAGTGCCTAGCCCATGTGTTGTTTTGTGTTTGGAAACTCTGCCTTCAAGTCACAGGCAGAAGACTTTACCACTTCATCCGTCCTACTTATTCTTCCTCAGTGCTGAGCAATGACATAATGCAGTTTTCTAGAACCCCAGAACAATCACTACACTGATTTTAATGCTGGCTTTCTTTGAACCAAACACAATAATGCCACTGCAACATAAATCCTTAGAAAATTCTTACCATATGCCCGGTAAAAATGCTGTTGTCTTGCTATGAACAGGCCACAGGCACCAGTCCTAGTTTGTCAGAACTGTGTAACATCTGTGAGAGCTGGCTCTGTGACCTGGAACTTTACACCGGGCTTCTGCAGTGTGTTTTATTGCAGGATAATGGCAAAGGCCTGGAAAACAGGGACCTCAAACCATCAATAACTCATGATCAGCTATTCATTACTGAAAAAGTACACCTTGAAAGCTGGGAAAAGACTGTTTTTATAAAGGAAGAATCAGCTCAGGAAGGTTACAAAAAATACAAAGCAAGTAGTTAAGCAAGAGAAGGGAAAGAAAGAACATGGCTTCCTTGCTGAAGACCTCTTGAGTTTGTCTACCATGATGATTATCCACAAACCACAATCATGCTCTGACCACACAGCATCAGCTCAGCAGGGCTGTGTACACAAAGCCAGCTTGGGATCAAGTGGTGAGTGCTGGCTGCTTTGCATATGTTGTGATAATGACCAAAAAAGTGTGAGAATAATCTGCAGGGACAACAGCTGTGAGAATGACTCATTAGCGTGGGGTGTTTTCTTAACGACTTTCAGTGGCAAAGTTGTGTTTTACATTTTAAAACTGGCATGATTTATCAGTGTTAATACTGCAGTCACAGCAGTCTCCAATCCTTTAAATGGATACACGTACAGATGTAGGTATGTAGATATACATGTGTGCGCATATCTATAGTGGTTTGCTTTCATCATAACTTAATTCTGAGCCCCGGCAGGTAAGTCTCATCAGCATCACTCAGTAGATGCAGCCTGACAGCCGTGAAGCAAGGCTGACAACACATCTCCTTTAATTAACATCTTTACCAATCAAAGCCTAAGCTTGCTCAGATGTCAGGTCTTAATATTTTATTTTGAGCAGTGCATGTGCATTGTTCTGCTATTCTGAAGCTGGTAGTATCTTCAGATGGAGTAAAACCCTTGTGAGGTATTCAGCTCCAATTAAGGCTGTGTGATCCTGCTGCATTACCAAGCTCTAGCTCTCCGTGCTTCCTTTTGCACAGGGGAGTCATTCCTCAATTCTTTCCTTCTCATACGTCGATACGATCAGTGCGGGGTCTGTCTAGGAAGGAATAGAAAGAAAAAAAAAGTCAGAAAAGACGAGACAGGTGAGAGCCCCACAGCGCCGCGCACGGCCGCCCAGGGAGCGCCGCTGAGGTAATGCCGCCGTCATCTCCCATCACTCCCCGCCGAGCTGCGATTGGCGGAGCTCTCCCTTCGGGCCCGCCCCCGATGCTCGCGGGTTGGACAGCGCCCCGGCTCGCGGATCGCGACTGGCTGATGGCGCCCTTATAAAGCCCCCCCCGGGAGCGCGCGTTCCCTTTCGTCCCCGGCGTGACAAGGTGCTGCGTCCTTCAGCTGAAGCTAAGGCCGTTCTCCCCCGGCGACTGGCACCGCGCCCCCACCATGGCCTCCGTCTCCGAGCTCGCGTGCATCTACTCCGCCCTCATCCTCCACGACGACGAAGTCACCGTCACGGTGAGTGCGCGGCCCGGGGGCCTTCGCCACAAGATGGCGGCGGGGCCGCGGCATGGCCGGCGGTGCGGGGGAGGCATGGCCGGCCCTCAGCGCCGTTCTCTGTGTGGCAGGAGGATAAGATTAACGCCCTCATCAAGGCGGCGGGAGTGAACGTGGAGCCGTTCTGGCCGGGCCTTTTCGCTAAGGTAGGTGGCAACGAGGGGAGAAGGTTGCGGCTGCTTCGGCGCTGTGCTGCGGGCGGGCGCGCCCCGTGCTAACGAGGTCTCGCCGGTGCTCGTCCTCCCTAGGCTCTGGCCAACATCGACATCGGAAGCCTCATCTGCAACGTAGGAGCCGGTGGCGGAGCTCCGGCTGCGGCTGCTCCTGCGGGTGCTGCCGCACCGGCGGGCGGTGGTGCTGCTCCCGGTAAGTGCGCTGAGCGCCGGAGCTGAGAACGGAGGGACGGTCGTCTCCTGTTGGCTATGTCGTTTGTGGGACGAGCCAAGGATGCCGTTGGCCTTCTTGGCCACCTGGGCACGCTGCTGGCTCGTGGTCAGCCAGCTGGCCGCTGGCACCCCCAGATCCTCTTTCTCTGTGCATTGGTCGCACTCTGAATCAGTGGACAGCACTGCTGCTGGCTCAGGTGTGAGGATGTCACTGATGCTGACAAAGTGAGCCTGCCCTGTAGAACTTGTCGGGTTTCATAGACTGGTGAAGGTGCAGTGCCATTTCCCTGGTAGCACTGCTTTCACTGGGCCGTGAGATGGGACTTGGTAGGGTTGCTCAGGTTGTGCTCCTTGATGTTACAGTCTCTGAATGTGAAGTCTTTGATAGTGTGACTCCATGAATTGATGGAAATGGGAAGTTTCTGACCACCTTTTTATTTTCCAGCCGAGGAGAAGAAAGAAGAAGAAAAGAAAGAAGAATCAGAGGAATCTGATGATGACATGGGCTTTGGTCTTTTTGACTAAGTAGTTTTGTAACTGCCTGTAATAAAGAACATTTAACTGTATTTTTGTCTCTGAAATTAACGCTTCTGAAGAATAGCTACATTACCTCTAGTGACAAGACTGACTGTCAGTGTATGGTCATGTAGGGTTTTACAGCTTGTCCCCATCCTCAGCACTGGCAGGTGTGAGTAACATAGCTCCTACTTTCAGAGTGTGGACAAAGGTGAAGATGTTACCACAGTGGGAAGGGACATGGTTGGGTTTAGCAAAAGTGCTGCTGCTTTGTTATACTGCAATGAGGCTGTAACATCTTATTGAAACTGGAACAGCCTCAGTCTGTGCTCTGCAGCAGCATGGCTTCCATCAGGCAACTCACAGAATGTGCTTGCTTAACCTGGTGGGAGCAGCAGGGTTATGTTTCAGAGGACAGCAATTGAGCTCTGGGCTTGGGGAAAGGCAGAAATCTTTTGCTGAATGCCCTTGTTGGGCTGGGATGGAGTAGCTGTAATTTAAAAAGCAGAGGGAAAGTCTTAAAGTGCTCTGGGCTTTTGACTTGCAGCCAACCCAACCCTGGATGTTACACAGAATCACAGAATGGTCAGGATTGAAGGGACTGCAAGGATCACAGAGCACCAACCTCCCCATTTAATACCAGACCAGGCTGCCCAGGGCCCCGTCCAACCTGGCCTTGAACACCTCCAGGGCATCTGCAACCTTTCTGGGCAGCCTGTTCCAATACCTCACCACTCTCTCTGTAAAGAACTTCCCCTGACATCCAACCTAAACCTTCCCTAAATTGAAGCTCGTGGGGTGTGCAGTCCTTGCTTTTCCAGGAAAAAAAAATCAAGGAACATTGCTGAAAACATGCTGCTTTGAAGCACGGGTGTGGAAAATGGTGCAAGTTACATAGGGTAGTAATACTTAAAACGTGACTTTACTCCTGAACAGAGCATCTGAGCCAATGTAAGGGTTGTATTCAAGTGCATATAAGAAACTGCACAATTTTCATTTAATATTCCAGTAAAGTACTGAAAGGAGTAGAAGAGGGAGTTTTGGTCCATGTTTGAAGTAGTGGTAGAAATGCTCTGCACTGCCCTGCCTCTGTGCAGAGCTGAAGCCCATTGGGTGCTAGAAGGCACCTCAGTGGCAGCAGTCTGTACACCTCCACTGCTGCTGAGAGCTTCCATGATAACCCCTACAAACCACGTGGCTGCCACCATCCAAGCAAACTTTAAAATAATTTCAGAGTTGTAAAAACTAGCAGAGATATCCAATGACTTGTGCAGCTGGTAACAGTACCTGCCTTGTTCCTGTGCTCTATAATTAAGAGGAAATTGCCTTCTGAAGATGACTTACCTTGGATTTCTTGGGTGCTCACAGCTGTTCCTCAAGAGAATTCTTGACAGTAACAGATAAAGCAGAACTCACCATTGCTTCTGCAGTGTGTGTGTACACAAAAATACAGTCAGAATTTCACTGGTAACACCTTTTTAATAGGTCAAAGTAACTGTACAGTTCATTATATTCTTCCTGAGAATAATTTATATCCCTCAACAGCAAAAAGGGAGTGTGGTTTTTATTTTAACAGAACAGATGGCATAATTGGAAAACCAAGGAAAATCTAATTACACTGCTCTACTGTAACTCCTCCCAGGCAAGACAGACAAAAGGATGGGTTAGTTAACTACAGGGGGTTTAAAATATTCAACATGGCTTTAATCTGTCTTTATAAATTATATAAAAACGGGGGACATGAATGGTTACAGGACTCCTCTTAAGTGCAGCTCTGAGTTGCTCTGGTACAAAGCAGCATTTTCGCTTCCAAGGAAAACAACATTGCTACAAAAGAACTGGCACGTTATTCTGGTGAAAAAGAAGAGTTTTCCATTGTGTCCTACAGCTAGTTCCAACCAAAGGCGTCACACATTCACATAAAAGTAAAAGGCAGGAAGATGAAGAGGGCTTTAGTTTGTCTCGAAATGACTGACGTCTTGAAAATATAGCTTTTTATTTTCTTTCTCTGTAAATTGTGATTAGCATATTGCGACGTAAGTGTTCTAATAAAAAAAATTCCAGTCTGGATAGTTCATATACTGTGGGCAAGAATTCTCAGCCCTGAGGTTTCCCAGAATTCTTCACAATATCTCGCTCCGCTCTGCTGCTCCAACAGTTCCGGCTCCAAAACTCCACCCCAGCTGTGGGCTGAACACGGCCCATGCGATGGAACGAACCGCGCTGCTCCAAAGCCGTCATTTCCCAAGGACGTCTGTACAAACTTCATCCGGTGATACAGCCGCTTTCTGAATCCCAGGCCAGCTTGGCTTTGTGAGAAAAAAAACGTGGTTAACCTTTTGTAATGGGAGAGAACCAACAGCTGTCAGTCAGGGCCGCTGAAGCAAGAGGCGCTGGAATGCCAGGACCACACTGGGTTAATCCTCACTGCTGGTGGAAGGTGAACTAATCCTTTCGCAAGCAGAATTCTACAACAGACAGATGAAACTCTTCCCGTGGTGCTTAGTGCGGCCTCGACTGGCTGATCATTTTCAGCCTGGCTTGATCGATGACATCCAGCAAGTTCTTGGCATCCACTGCCAGAGCATGAGCGGCTGTCAGCATTTGCTTCTTGTACTCCTGCTGCAGGCTGGTCATGACATACTGCTGGGCCAGCTTCATCTTGTTAATGAGCTCAGCCAGGTCAGAGTTGAGCAGTTTCTGGGCCATCTCAATCTGGAACAACAAGAGTGGGTCAGCCACACAGGTTGGTAGCACTGTTTCCCGCCCCAAAGAAGAACATCACCTCCATGAAACCTGACCAGCCTGAAAGGTTCCCTTCAAGCTGGAGTCAGCACGTGGGCTGGTGACACTTTGTACTCGGACACCAAAAGCTGCCTCGGTAGCTACAGAGCCACCTGTCGCCAACCAGACCAGATCACCAAGTTTTAACTCAAGTTTAACTGTTAACACGTTGTGCTGGGTTTCCAGGTTCCTATTACCATCACCTTTACTGCCATTGCTATTATTAGAATTAAAGCAGGTACAGGTTATTAATAGAGCAATGCAGCTGAAGGTGGTGTGATTCTCTAAGACAGCGCTTCATAATTCTCTGGCCTTCTCATTACTACATTCATTCAAGGCTTTGGAGGAAAACAGGTTTATTCCCAACTCTTGTCAACTACACTGAAAGATCCCAGTCATTTCTTATTCCAAATGAGGTTACTACAGGCTATTTTCTCATTCAGCTGCACCACAACATGTTCAATTACCCACACATTTAATGACTTTGTGTGCAAGATGTATTTCATGGAAAACTGTAGTTGTACTAACACCCAGATGGTCTCCCTGCATTACAACACTGGGTTCATGTAAGTACTACTGACAATTTTTATTTAAAATTCTGGTATGTACACGTTGTATGCTCCCTCATCCAGTCTGAGCATTTTGACTCGAGGCAACAAAAACCTACATCCACACAGCAATGAGATTCTAATGACATTAAATTAATCAAAAATTATAATTAAGAGTTCACAGTGTTTACTGAACACAAATACACGTGTGTGCAAAGAAGAGAGAGCCTGAACGCATCCACCTGGCTAAGGCCAGCTCAAACTGCAGTGATGAGTGGGGCTCTACCCACCTCTCTGTGGGTGCTTGCAGGAAGCACTGGCAGCGACTCATCCACTGTTGCTAGCAAGGTTCTCAGCGCCAAGCCAACCTCCTAAGGAGAAAAATGAGTAAGTAAGGAAATAACAGACACAGGACAACCCAACAGGACATCTCGGCCTTGATTCAGTCGCCCCTCTCACATACACTGACGACATACATCAGAATATGTAAGCATTCTGAACTAATAAAAACTTGGCATGAATGGAGTTAAAGCAATGTTGCTGAGTGACTTTGAATCACACAATCACAAAGGCTGGAAAGGACTACTAAGATCATCTAGTCCAAACACTGACCCCTCACCACCATGTTCACTGTGCCCCTCAGTGCCACATCTCCACGTTTCTCAAACACCTCTAGGGACGGTGACTCCACCACCTCCCTGGGCAGCCTGTTCCAATGTACTGCCACTCTTTCTGAGAAGGCATTTTTCCTAACACTCAACCTGAACCTCTCCTGGCGCAACTTAACTGTTACTTCTTGTCCTATCCCCATGATCTAGAAGAGGCTGATCCTCACCTCACCACAGCCTCCTTTCAGGCAGCTGCAGAGAGCAATGATGCCTTCAAATCTCCTCTTCTCCAGACTAAACAATCCCAGTTCCCTCAGCCACTCCCCGTGAGACTTGTGCTCCAGATCCCTCACAGCTTTGCTGCCATTCTCTGCACACACTCCAGGGCCTCAATGTCCTTCATGTAGTGAGGGACCCCACCCACAATTCCCTGTTTCACAGCATCAAAACAGAATGCCCAAGGCTGGATTATAAAAGTTCCTTTTATAAGCAAAATGCAGCAATGTTGCACAACTTCCTGTTAACAAGGACTTTGTCATTCATGAGAAAGATGAAACCATGTTCAAAATGGCATCCCTACCTTTACCATGGGCACGTACTCCTCCGGCGGAGCTGGCTGTATTTTACTGGACATCTCTATGACAGCTTTCACCAGCCCGGTTACATTCTCATACACTTTGTCATTGGAGCGGTCCAGGTTGGCCGTAGGAGGAGGGCTGATTTCCTGCGGCTTGATCTGGAAGCAGAGACAGATTGTTGAGCCTCCTGTGCCCAGCAGATGGGGCTCAGCAACCTCCCAGCCTGCAGAGATCACCAGAAACTGCCACCCCAAGCCCGCTGAGCACATTTGCTCATGGGTCTGAAGGAAGTTTCCTTCAGGCTTCCTGACAGCCTGATCTCTGAATGACTCTGAAGAGTCTACCAAAAATTCTCTGAAGAGCTCCCAGTGCAACTCCCACAGCAAAGAAAAGTTGAGAAAGGAGTATGGAATACTTGTCGTATCGAAATGGTTCGCTACTGATGGACAAATTCCATTGCAAGACAGCGGGGTGTCATGTCCCTTGTTCCAGGAAGTTGCTTTCTCCACTACCACTGCATGCCATGCCCAAGCAATCACTTGGGGGAGAGGAGGATTAAGAAATTGCCCATTGCCTTATTGGTCACACAGTGGCCCTACAGATCTGGGCTGGGCTCACAGCATCACAGCCCCACAGATGCAATAACCATGGGTTCCCATAACTGGTCCCTGCTGCAGAGACGCTTCACTGGAAGCAGTCGAGACTCTACACAGTTGAAAGCACAAAGTACTTGGATGAGACTCTGTCTAAGGAAAGAGTGCAGGATTTGGTGCAGAGTTTCCCACTTTTTGCATTTCACCGATTGGTTACTGACAACTGTTACAGAGATTCAATCTGTCACATTGATTGGAAAATACCTTAGGAGAAGGAACATTGAAATTGCTGCGATCAGCAGGGAAGGGCCGTGATTCTAATTGGTTTCAGCAATCAAGAAGTTAGGAGAGTCATCTCGCAAAGTCGCATGCAAAGACATTTTGGAATGGGGCGCGCACACACGCTCACGCACTGCTTACCCTCCATGGCTATTGTTGAGCAGAATGTGGGGGAAGGTTAAAGAAATTTACCAAAAGAAGGGAGAAAAGAAAAACAATATTAATAAAACTCAGCAGGAAAAAAAAACCCACAAAACAACAAACCAAAACATGTGTAGCAATAAGAGACCAGTTAAAAAGCCTGCAACAAAAACGCATCCTCAACAGTATCCGCAGTCATTTGGGTTAGCTCATGGACCGTCTGTAACAGAAGCACCATGTGCTGACAACTGCTGTGCACCCGCGTAGAAGTGGAAGTGTTTGCCATGCACCCATGCTAACGTTTTACTGAACACATGGGGAAGAGATCATGCAAAGCTTGACAGGAGCAAGCCAGTCTGGCAAGGAGCAAAGGGGTGAGTGGAGCAACGGGCCTCTGCAACAGTGGGAAAGGTGTCCTGTGAAACTCTGCTCCCTGTACAACATTAGGGATCTGTCACAATTGGAAATATGAAGTCATGTAACTGTGCAGCGCTTGCAACTGATGACCAGCCACACTCATGGTTAAGAGCTACTAAGAACCCACCCTAGATGCATTCTATTCAACCTAGTAAATTCCTATGGCCAGACCCCAAAATTTCAGAGTACAGACATCAACGTCCTGTTCTTACAGCTAACATCAACATTACTGCAAGCTTCCATTTCAGGGTTTTCTTTGTGTGGGCTGGCTGCCTTGGCCTCAGCAGGTAACACTGCACTACCTTCTTCTTGGTGCCCTACAGCTCCCTGAAGGTAGCCAGATCAAAACCTCTGATTTTCATTTTTCTCCCAGAAAAGAGAGAATAGAGTCTGAAATGAACCCCAGAAGCATCTTCAGTTAGTCTGCAGACACTAACAAAACTACAACCTATGAAGAATTAATGAGCTGTTTTCTTGACAGGGTGTAAGACCATCCAATTTCAGAAAATTCTTGACAGAAAAGTAGGACAAAATCAGAACTTCTTCTCCACTTCCCAAGAAGTTATTTAGTACATAAATCTTGCTCACACTGATGACTTTGGTTGCTCAGGTTTGTTTGTTGTCAAAAGGATGTATTTCAGAAAACATCTTCATGTCCTAATACCAGTAGTTAGAAAGGAAATTTTAGAGTAGCCATGTTCAGTAACACATCTGTTGCTGCTTTTTCATATTATCTGAGGCTTGGCAGCTTGAAATGCACTGGTTTGCAATAAATAATCCTGCTTGAACTTGCCAGTGCTGATTCTTAACTACTCAGATGATCTCCAAAAAAAGAGAGCACGAGTGAGACAGGCAGGGGCTGAAGGACTGATCTGTGCTGAACACACTGCTGTGATGCAAGTTGTGAACTTCACGGCCCGAGGACCTGGACACTGTCTGTATTTTCTTAAATCACCTAAACTAAGTGTCACCTACCCACCTACCACTGTATCTGTTCCTACCATGATGTGGAATCCAGTTCTTTGTTACAGGCAACAGAACTGCTATGAGTATTTATCAGCTGCATTTTTCTTAAGAGTGCTACTGGCACACAAGCCCCAACCACTACTGTATCTACCTGCTAAAAACAGCTAATGACAGAAACAGCTTCTGTGGTTCCACTCAGGAGGCCCTGAGGTCACTCATATTTCTATCTCCTTAAGATTAGAACAGTAAAGGAATCCCAAAGGCAGGGAACAAAACCTGGGTGCATCACTTTAAAAGTGACTGGCACACTAAGGACGAGTCCCCTTGACACCAGCTGTAACAGCAGACACAGCTTCACAGCACCCTGCAGCCTCTCTGCTAGAGAACTCCTCGAAGATTAATTTCTGGATTTATTGCCTATTTACTGGAGATGAGACAACAAATCAGAAAGCCAGTTAGGGTCAGACAGTGTTTTTCCTCTGTTCTTACTCCCTACAGCCAGCAGGGCTTTAGGAATCTAGGTGCTGCAACAGCAGCTTTCTTAGTATGTGGATCTTAAGTGTGCTCTGTGCTCCTTCCTCTGAGCAGAACTATGTGAGAGACATCATATGCTCCTCAAACTACAACAAGCTTGCCTGAGAAAGTTCTGGGTGAGGAACACGCTGAATCACTCACAGAGGACACGGGCAGAGCAGTTAACTTCCCAATTCCCACCACATGTTCGCACCACAACGTTTACTTGGGAAGTTCAGTCACTTCTGCTTTCTGTGGTCTCTATTTGAGCTGAACTATGCCTACAGGGTAATGTTTTATTTCCTGAAATGTGTTTTGTGTCACTGAGCACCGTACCTTCACGCCTTCATTGTAGCTGTCCACAGGGCTGTTCAGGCTCGCGAGGCTGCCCAAGTGGGGGGCTCCAGGGCGAGGGGGCTTCTTTGGTGGAGCTGCGTGATCTGGTTAGCAAAACAAGTGGCATGTCAGAGCACCAACATATCACATGTACACAAATCACTGCGGTCTGTCAACATTACAAAGGCTATGCCTGCTTTACTGTAATGGTAGAGGAGATGTGTTGCACAGAAGACCCACTGTTCGTACGAGCTATGCGTTGTTTCTAATCAGGAAAAGCAGAGACAAAAAGGTGTTATGTGGAACTCATCCATCAATGAGTTTTAGCAAAGTACTTCGATAAGTAATCTCTCCTAGTGAGATTACTGCTCAGTCCTACTAACTCAGTACGCCCAGCCTACACCTAGAGGAGCTCTGTACTACTCCGCACCACAATGAATGCCCCACATGCTGCCAGAGTTCAAGGAGTGTTTGGACAATGCTCTCAGACACATGATCTGATTTTTGGGTGGTCCTGTGTGGTGCCAGGAGTTGGATTTGATGATCTTCATCGGTCCCTTCCACCTTGGGATATCCTATGATGCTTCCAGGCTGAAATCCCAGCTGTGACTCACTTAGACACCTGAAGTTTCAGTCTCAATCTGTGTTTTGCATGTCAGAACTCCATGCACGGTGGAGCCCTACAATGTGATTCAGCCTTGTCTAGACAGTTCCTGACTGCTGAAACACTTCCTTGGATTTGCTGACTAATCTCTGGGGACTGCATGGGGAATTTCAGACCAGAACACCTTTGTGCAGTTATCCGTAACCGAAACTACCCCCTTGTTTGGAAATCTTGGCATTTGCTCACTATTAGTGCTCAAAGACGTGTAACCAAGGATTCAAGATAACATTATATGAACTTCGTGCTTGCTTACCTGGTTTACCCACAGGCTGATATATGTGCTGGTTACCAGCCTGTAAGATAAAATATGTATTTATAGCAGTTACTACAGTGCTCACAATTTCACTAGCAAATTCTTACCCACTGAAAAATGGCAGATCTCAGCACGTTTCCCAACAGTTAAAAATACTTCCCTATGCACCATCACTACCTATGAATCCTAACTGCAGTTATATACAATTATACAGTAAGGAAAATATTTTCACTTCTTTTGTATTGCTCATGACAGCCTAAGCCTGCACACAACACTTTATCCTTCACTGTTACTCAAACATGCTGGCACATTCATAGCAGTTTTTCTTCTTTATTCAGAGATCAAACTGCAGAAGTCACAGTGCTGATGAAGGAATTGGAGAGCAGCAATTAGAAGCCTAAGGTATTTCTGCATGGCTGAATAGCATCAATAATGGTAACAAGCTTCTGAGCTGTGAAGCTCTTAGTCAAGGTCAATTTGCTTATTCATTTGGAAATGCTTAATGCTAGATTCAAATGACTTTCTTTGCTAATTACATTTATCCCACCTTCATGCCAAGAAAATTGAATATCTAGTCACAACCAAACGAATACCTTATGCAAAATTTGTCATGTCACAAAACAACGTTACAAGTCACATTTCACCATGCATGTGTATCTGTATAATGGAGTTTCCATTACAAAACAAAGCTCTGAAGGCAGTTAGAATTTCATGTTTCTCATGGCAAGACGTCTCAAAATGGCAATTTTTAAATAAATACAATTTTCTGCAAATCAGGGTACTTCCTTCCACCAGGATCTAAAGAAGCAGCTTCTTCAACACATTAATGATAATTTTCCAAAAACTTAAGAGCTCACTGTTAACAGTATGAGAACACAGCAACTGTTTCAGCTTGACTTCAGCTCTGGAGAATGCTGTCTGAGAGCGTTAACTAATTAACTTTACTTTCTGACCTTTTAAGCACGTCTTTTTGAACCTTATTCTATTTTCAGTTACTCAAACTGCAACATCAGTAGGACATTCTCTATCCCTGGCTCACCTCTTCAGTAACAAACCCAAAGGACGTTCACAATCGTAGTTCAGCTTTTATTCAAAGTCTCAGCTGGACTTTTTTAGAAATTAATGTTCCTGTTTCAAAACTACAGAAGATTTGACAAGGCTGCTGTGATTAGGTTAACCTAGCACTTTAGGAAGCTGTTTTCAGCTGCTCAAAACTTGATCAATTTTTAACTGGGTGAACTGCAAGTCCCAACTCTAACTCCACGTCAAGCTCAGTTCTATCTATATAGAAAACTGCAGCAAGAGGCAAAACTTCCAGCATGTGGGCTCGCAGAAGAATGTATTGCACAGGGAGAGTTCTGGAGAAAGACACTAAGGAATTCTTACAAGTTTGGTAGCAGGATACTCAAAGCTCCAAGTCCTGACACTCCTCTGCTGTTCTCACGTCTCTCTGGCCACCATCTCACACACTGCCCTACCACCATCAACCTTGCTTGTGTTGCTAACCTATCTATTCTAAACCTGAGAACCCTGGGGAGAAGAGATGGGGCAAAAGGAAGGAGACTTTGTTCCACTGAAAAAAAAAAAAAATCATGATGTTTACTTCCAGAATGAAAGAATGTTGAAAGAATGCGAGCAAAGTTATACACTGCTTCTTCTTTCGCATCTCTCAATGCAGAACTGACATTGACTCACAGGCTTACCTCTTAGGCTGCCCCATGTGGAGTCATGAGTTGGACTTGATCCTTGTAAATCCCTTCCAACTCAGGATATTCTAAGCAATGGCATTTCCAACACCAGATGAACTCAACAGTTACATTTCAAATGCATTAAGAATTAAAAAAATGCAAACACAAATTCTGTGACTGAATTAAGAGTCTCTCTTGCAACTCATTCTGTCAACAGTCTTCTCGTTCAAGAGGGGCGAGTCCTATCTCAGCTGGCAATACAGGACATCCCCTTACAAGCAGTTTGGGATGCAGGTTTTTACTCTAGTCCCAGGCAAAGAAAACTTGGAGCTCGCTGCCTCTTACATCAAACCTCTGACATCACCTCAAGTTATTCTTGCAGCACAAAAAGCAGTAACACTTCACTCATTCTTATAGTAAGATGCAACAGCAGTGAAGACCTAACGGTAACTGACAGTCTGCTCCAGATTTGTGCAAAAAATCTTAGCAGCTTCCAAACATGAGTAACCAACTCCCAGAGATTGTATCGCAGTGTGTGATTTGCAAAGGCAAGAAGAGACCCTAAACTCTCCTGTATTGAAGAAATACTGAAGTCAAACATACAGCCCAGATGAACAAGGAAAGTAAAATTAAGACATCAACTTCCAAGAGAAGCTTTGAGGGTGATCCCTGGAGACCATCACTGGATGAAGCACTGATTTTCTGCCCTTAATGGTCTCCAGCCTGACCCCCTTTTCTATTGGTATGATTCAGAGTTTCCAATGGCAATTAAACAATTGGAGAGATGTTTTTATTCAAACAGGCAGCAGTTATGGCAGCAAAATGAGCGCCGCAGCTGTTGTCTGACAACAAAGGAATGGCTGTGGGGGTTATTCCATTTGTTTCACTGCGGATCATTTACCCTAAACAGAGTTCTGAGTAACGCAACAGTAACATTTACATTCCTTGTAGAGAACCCTTCAGATATTTAAGCAACTGCAGAAGTTATTTTAACCCCGCTTCCTGTTGACTGAAGTTTCAAAAAGCACTTTTAAATGAAAGGCCAAACCATACATCACAGGCACGTTCAAAAATAATTGCAACATATTTGCAGAAACACTGCAGTATTGTTTCAAGGGGGAAAGAAACAAAAACAAATCCCAAATCCATCCAAGTGCTGCATGACCAAAGTCTGCCACTGTTCTCCTGTTCCCACAGAAGCTGAGCTTCTTGGAAAGTTGCAGAGCCATGTAATGACAGTGGAAACATTTAGCAAAAACTTTAAATCATCTCCTGTAATAAAAGACAGCATGTTCTACCATGATGCTGGAAAAGGGGCCAGGAGATGAAAGGATCCAACAGATACTCACTGGGCCCTGGAGACCTCCATCCTCCCGCTCAATGCTGCCTCTGGAGAGCCGCACATCAGGTTTCTGAAACACAAATCATAGGATCTTAGAATGGCTTAGGTTGGAGGGGATGTTAGGGATCACTAAGCTCCAAGCCCATGCCGTAGGCTAGTTGCCACCCACCAGGTCAGGTTAGCCAGCACCCCATCCAACCTGGCTTTCAATACCTCCAGGATGGGGCACCCACAGCTTCTCTGGGCACAATTTCACCCCGTTCTCTGCTTACAGATTCACGCAACCTAGGCACAAAACATCTCAAAGACAAGGCTATTGAAAGATGAACTCTGCCAAGCACAAATGTCGCTGCATCCGTTGTGTTTTTGGAACAACAGCTCCCCAAGGCTCCCAGCAGACTCCCAGACTGCGCGGCCATCCATTCTCAGCACACGAGTGAAAAACGCTATTTATAAATATTGTCAGTACCATTTCCCTAACACAACACTGGAAAACTTGGCATTTTCTATTTTCTGAAAGGCAACAGAAGTTGTTTTTTTAAACAACTGTTCTCCTCCCAGCAGCAAAATTTCAACCACAGGATGAGAAATGCTGTGCGTTAATTCCCGCTTCCTGCTCGGAAGGCTTCTCTGTACTTGGCTCCCTCTGGAAGGCCGCAAATGGGGCCCAGTGACAGAGCACTGCACACGCTGCATGGATAGGGAAAGCTAATGTAGATGCCCAGATGCACAACTATCCTGACAGAAGTGACAAATAAATGAGTTTGTGTTCTGTCTGCTTTAAGTGACAGAGAGAAATTTGGGGCTTGTTTTAGAATGGAAAACTAAGACCACCCCAACTTTTTCTTGGAGAAACCGGCCATTTCTCTCACCTCCCACCAATACCAGGTGTATTGCATTTATTCTTACGTAGGAAGAAAAAGGAAGAGCTGATGTGAAATACAGGTTCATGCTGGCCTGAAGACACAAGCCGAACAAAATGAAAAGTAGCACAGAAAAGCAAACTTAATGTACCGTCCCTATGGAATTGCACAAGGAGTTCATGTTCTTCAGTTTGAATAGAATAGTTAAGAAAAATGTCTTTGCAGGAGAGTGGCAATGCATTGGCACAGGCTGGGCAGGGAGGTGTGGAGTCACCATCACTCGAGGAGTTGAAAAAACGTGGAGATGTGGCACTGAGGGCCATGGGAAGTGGGTTGGGGTGGGTTGATGGTTGACTGGATGATCCTAGTGGTCTTTTTCAACCTGAATGATTGCATGATTCAGGCAACAGATAGCACACACTTCTGTATCGGTGTAAATACAGCCTCTGACATATATCTGAATGTATACATGCATAAAACATATGCACACACAGAGAACAAGACGTTTAGAGAAATGCAGACAAGTACTGACTGTAACTAAGCTCACTCCACAACTATGTGCTCTCAGGGTCAGTTTTAGGGGACAAATGTATTTGTTTCTCATTGAAAGCAACTCAAGATCCCCTTCCTTCCTTCTTTCTAAGAACACTACAGAATAATTCCAATTCACGTACCCTGCTAAGTGATCCTAAAGAAACAGCAGGGTAGGCAGATCAATAACTGACACTGATGCCTTTACAAACACTCAGATCGCTCTAGCAGTCTGTATGAAGGGCTTATTCTGTGCATTTTCATTCAGTCTTCTGCAGACAGAGCGAGGCACAGTCAGACTCACTGCCTGAAAGAACTTGCAGATTAAAAATAGACAAACCAAAGCAGACAAGGCAACATTTAACCCCTCCTTAAGCAGGAAGAACTGATGCAGACAAAAGCAAGCAATTTGCTCAATGCTTCTCTGAGAATGTTACAAATTCTATAGTGAAACCTACCTGGACAAATTCTCTAGTTTATTTTCTTTATTATCATGATAATTTTTTTTCTTCCTGAAGTCTCATTTGACATGGATATGTCAGACAGTTCCACAGATGTCAAGTGAATTGTGACACTCAGAGTAGGTCTTACTTGAAGTAAATAGCTATTCTTACTTAATTTCTATTACACTGATGTTCACAATTTGTCTTTATTTCACTTCAATTTCTAGCCAGGAATTGCCCAAAGTCTTTGGAATTAGCTGAAGATTAATTCACCCTAGGGGTCATGCTTGCACTTCGAGCAATTAACTCCTCCAAAAATACACCCTAAACCAGATTAGCCCAACAAAACTCTATTGGACTGCCCTTATACAAACGAAGCCATGGAGAGCACTGATGTTGTCCAGGTATTTCCAAAAACGTGATTTGAAGATGAAGAAACCCAGTGGCCTTGGATGCAGGAGCAGTTTGTACAGCTCCACAACCCACCTGCATCCCAGCGATCTGCACATCCACACTGCAGGAGTAAAGACAGAATCCTTAGTGCTACCACTCCCAACTTCTCCAAACGCTTCTCTCTCTGTCCATCAAAACCCAACACAAGGAAGAAGAGAAATACTCAACACGTCTGTGACCAATGACTAACAAGAGGCCCAAATGTCAAACATTAGTTAGTTAACGATATTCCAATTTATTCATTTGCTAAACTATTTTACACTAAAGGAGGTATCTCAGATCAAACACTCTTTGTATTTTTAAACATCACAGAATGGCCTGGGTAGGAAGGGACCTTAAGCACCATCTGTTACAACTTAATAGCAACTCTTCCTCTTCTCAGTGGATCGATTTTTAAATGAGTAATATACCTTTCACAGTCAGGACAGGAGTTATTAATTTAATGCCAGCTCCTGATGCTGGCACTACACTGCAATGCGTGGGTGAATTCTTAGTACCGAGCTTCCTCAGTTCAATGCCACATTTCAGGGAAGAACCGTATTTCATTAAATTCTTGCAGAAAATCAAAGTCCTGGAAAAGTAAATGGACTCTTCTGTTTTTTGTTTTTTTTCCTAATAAGTACTCTGCTATCTGAAATCTTTGGAAGCATCAAGGGTACTTTTCAGACGGGATGCATACATTCACAAACTGGAACACAATCCAGATTTCCAGTGTTCCTGGTCACTCACTAATAAAAGAATATGTATATCTTGGCATTCTGAGGACATGCCAAACTGTAATCTCTCGATGGGAATTTCTCAGGCTAAAAATTAAAATCTTATTTTAGCAACAGTTCACATCAATTATATTTGAGCTGCAGTTCTCAGTGTCAAAACAAGACAAATACTAAACCACAGCTATGTGGGAATTTCAGAAAAAAAACAAAACCAAACACGATAAGGAAACTATGTAAGTTATTTCTTCTGAGCATCCCAGGAAAGAGCTATAAATTCCCAAGCATAACACTGCTCTATCTGCTGAGGAGTTACTCAAAGGCATGAGCACATACAGCTTTGTTGTATACAATGGGAAGCAATGCCAGATACCATCAGCACAACCACAACAGAAAGGTTCGAGTTGAAAACTAAATTGAAATGGAGAAGCAGTTCATCGAGGCATCCTAAAAGAGGACAAGCACACTGCAAAATATCCAGAGACAGCTACAGTGCAAAAAGCTACAGCAACAAAATGATCAACTTCTCTGCACTGCTGAACTGAGGAGGTCATCCTGGACATTTTCTGCCCCACAACCCCTGATAAGCAAACTAACAGCCATCAGTTACACAGGCTCTTGTGCACCATCACCACCTCCGCTTTCCTGGCTGTGGTTAGGGGCGATTCTCCTCTTGGGTCAAATTCCATATTAAAATAAAGAAGATATACTTTCCTAGAGGCAAATAAAAATAAAAGAATCAGCTTCTGCCAGTTCCAGATATCTGTTAAAACATAAAAATCAAAGCATTCTGAAAGGGCTTTTTAGAAATTATTTTAGCTCAATGAATGCACTGATTTGCTTTTAAATTGCTTCTACATGTGAGAAATCAGGCAGATTATGATGTACACACCATGCCCTAGCAGAGTAATTCAATGTTTCAGTCCTGATTTGCTGTGTGCACACATAGCGTATGCTTTACATTAAGCACAAGCACTACAGGATGCATGCCAGACTGTGCAGTAATAGGCCAAATATTTCAGTTCCAGTGAGCTGCGAAGGCCAGCAGTGAAGAGTCCGTTTGCAATTGTAGGGCACTACATTTGGGGATGGAGGTTGCTCATTTGGCTTCTACATGCTTTGCACCGAGTGTAAAGCTTCAATCAAACTTTGTCAGTTTTACTTCTTGGAGTGGAAATACCCATTGTGATTGCAAAACGACTCAAGAGAAAGTGCAGAACGAGAGCTCTGTGTGCTTCTTGTATGAATGAGGTAATCAACCAAACACCATCGGATATAAAAGATGATGAAAATCTCGTGGATTGCAGCACCTGGGGAATTGCAGCAACAAGATACCTTACACAAATATCTTATTGGAGAGAGCTGTTGGAGAGGGTCCAGAGGAGGGCTACTAAGATGATCAGATGGCTGGAGCACCTCCCTTATGACGACAGGCTGGGGGAGCTGGGCTTGTTCAGCATGGAGAAAAGAAGGCTGTGGGGTGACCTCATTGCAGCCTTTCAGTATTTAGAAGGGGATTACAAGCAGGAAGGGAATCAACTGTTTACTCGGGCAGATAGTGATAGGACAATGGGGAATGGTTTTAAGATGAGGGAGGGAAGATTTAGGTTGGATGTCAAGGGGAAGTTCTTCACAGAGAGAGTGGTGAGGTGCTGGAACAGGCTGCCCAGAGAGGCTGTGGATGCCCCATCCCTGGAGGTGTTCAAGGCCAGGTTGGATGGGGCCCTGGGCAGCCTGGTCTGGTATTAAATGGGGAGGCTGGTGTCCTGCCTGTGGCAAGGGGGTTGGAACTTGATGACCCTTCAGGCTCCTTCCAACCCAGGCTATTCTACGATTCTATGAATCGCTTATCAGGGGTTGTGGGGCAGGAAATGTCCAGGATGACCTCCTCAGTTCAGCAGTGCAGAGAAGCTGATGATTTTGTTGCTGTAGCTTTTTGCACTGTAGCTGTCTCTGGATATTTTGCAGAGTGCTTTTCCTCTTTTAGGATACTACTTCACCGCAGTAGTTTCACCTCTCCACCTATATATACCTCAGAGAGACAGCAACTTCTAAGGTCACCTGCATGAAGTGGGAAGTGCAGCGATGCTTTATCTTCACTTCAGCTACACCAAAAATAATTCAGAGATTTTCCACCCTGTTTCCAGGAGGCACTGATATCCAAAGCAATTTTACCAAGACAGCATGAAAGGCTGCAGCTTTAACCACTGCCCATGAAGCTACCCGACTCATGTCAGTGGCCCCTCTGTATCAGGGGATGGGAGTTAATTCCGAAATAATTCCCCCCTGAAACAAATCCTCCAACTCCCCTACTCTCTTCTCACTTCCTAGCAGATAAATTTGATTCAATTTTAAATTTAAAACCTTCTTTTCAGTTTTTACACAACAAATTTATTTTCACTCATGAGCTCCCTATGAAAAGAGATCTGTTTATTTTCCCTTTATACAGCAGAAGTTTAGAGTTGTGGATTCTATTTAGCTGCAGCTTGCAAACATCTCCATCTCCTTTCACATACTATTTACATGTTCTCAAAGGACTGCTTTCAGACAAACCACACAGACATCATCCTCTCTGAAGATTGTGCATTTCCATTTCAATGCCACTGCCATTTCATTCTTCATCTTGGGTGTCTCTTCTAGCAAACACAGCATCAGTGCTGTTCATCTTTGTCCTAAATGTTATGAGTTGTAGTTATTCTTTGCAAATACAGTGATAAATTTTGAATCATGAGCAATCACTAGCAATAACTGTACCAAAAGAAATCCCAGTAAGGATTTTCCTTCTCATTACACAACATTTCACATTAACTGATTTGCAGTCACTGCTCTGTGAGTCCTCAATAATAGAAATGAGATTTAAGATAAACTGTAGGAGTCTGAAGACTGTGTGAATAGAGTTGCTTTTGAAAGCAGCCAGCTTTAAACTAAGAACATTAGGCTGTAGGGTTACATAAGTCAAAAATTTAAATCTGGCTCTTCTCTCTCTATTGTTCTCTATTCCTAAAAGGAAAAATGTTCTTCTGAAACCTAAAGCAGGGACAGGAGAGCCACACCAGCCAAACAACGTCATCAAAACCTTAAGGTTAGTCTTCCCGCAGAACGCTCTCAAAGCGCAAGAGACAGAACACTCCCTGGTAACATAAGTTGTCTCTCTTCCTTCAAACTTCGAGAGGTTTTAGAGAAGACCTTATCTGGACAGAAGAAATGCCAGTTCTTTATTAGAGACCATGGGGTAAGCAATGTGAACATGTACAACACATACAATGCTTCTACACTGGACTCTCATGTTTGGAATCTCACGTATGATCTCTGGATGTTCTTCAGGAGAAGGGCAAGGCCTACAGGACTGCTTCCTCTCAACTCCTCTTCTACTGTCTTGATTTCTTCAGCACAAAACCTAGAAAACCATGCTCCTTTTTCAAGAAATAGCCACGTTTAAGCCAAAGTTTCCCAAGCGATGTGCCATGCTGTGGGTTCAAATACAGCTTGTGACTATCACTACAGCTTGTTCAACCTCTGACACAGTGTCACACAGTCTGTAATGCAATGAATTATAACCCCCATGCCTCTATACTGAAAATGTTAATGTGGAAAGACCAAGAATTTAAGTTTCCAGTGAATTCTAATTCCCCATTTTGGCCACTTAACTTCACATTTACTCCCCTTCAAACTTGCTCTTTTTCCCTTTCCAACTGTTTAACATTTACACTGGGTTTACAACCAAAACCAGCTCTGAAAAAGCTACAGAGTTGTAGAGCTCACGAGTGCCTTCTATTTCCTTTAAACTGGAGGTGGTCACAGTGATGGAGTCTCTCCAGCAGCACACTACTACAGGGCAAAAGAAAAAGCAACAAGCAGCAATCCGGGAGATGTTAAACATCTTGATGGTCCTGGGGCTGAAGCAAAGCAGAACACTGAGTGCTACAAATAATTATCACCTATTCTGCAGAAAAGGTGAAAGCTGCCACACAACCCACTGCCACCACCTGAAGTTACCATGTCTCAAAAGGTGCTTTATTAAGGAAGCACTCTTGGAGCAATACATTAATCCCTCACAAAATTCTTGATGATCTTATACATTTTAATCCACATTTGTGAAAGCCATTCAGGACTGGAAAAGCTAATGCCTCAATTAGGCAAGAAGTTTTTCCTTTCCTCTCCCTTGTAACACATTTGACAAAGCAATCTGGGTACAGTGGTTTCTGTATCATCAAATGGTAAACAACAAATTTCCAAGAGTGTTGACAGAGGGAAAGAAGCCAAAAGCAAGCCTCATTGCCTTTTAATCAAAAGTGAAATACCACCTCTGTCACAGATCTTAGCTAGAACATGCAATGGACATGGAGGCATCTACCAGCAGCTCCCATCTGCTAGTGGAGATTTATCTTACCCTTGGTTGCTCGTCAAGTGCTCAGATGAGCGTATCTAATGAACACCCTAAGAGACTTAGGTAAATCAATTGCAAAAGAATTAGGTCTCAGTAACACTTTACATTTAAGATCTGCTCTCCGTTCCTTCCCATTCGCATCCTGTACAATAAAGCATAGATTCTTACTTCCAAGGGACTCAAGGTACTGGCTTCAACATCCCTAAGATATTGCTTTAAAATTAGGGAGACAAGCATAACCAGCAAATATTGGTCTCCAAAATAAAAATGTCACCTGAGCAATTACTCAAACTTAGCTCTCACAACAAACTTACCACACTTGCATTGACAGAAACTTGCCTTCTGACTACATACAACAAGAAAAGCTTTCAAATCAAAATATTCCTTGAAATACACTTGAAACCAAATGTGTTGATGCATGTCACAACCCAAACCACACCACTGCCATTCACCTATCCAGTGAGGCTCATGGACTCAAAGACTCCTCAGCATGAACCTATACAGGAAAAATATCAGCTGTTTGAGTTTGGTTCTTTTCAGTGGTGCCCAGTGCCAAGACAAGAAACAGTGCAGACAAAATGGAACCCAAGAGGTTCTGCCTAAACATCAGGAACCATTCCCACATTGTGTAGAGAACTGAGCACTGGCAAAGCGAGGTTATGGAGCCTGCTCCTTGGAGATCTTCAACAGTCACCTGGACGTGGCCTTGGACACCCTGTAGGTGTCCCTACTTGAGCAGGGATTGGACCACATGGATCCAGAGGTCCCTGTCAATTTCAGCTATTCCTGCTCCTGTGGTATCTGTATCTGTAGCACAGGACACACTTGCTAGCTGAACACTTAAAGAAAAATCAGAATGAATGAATGAGCGAACAAACAGTAACCACAAAACAAAGCATTACCAGGAATCGTTCCTCTTTTTCAAGCCAGCGTTGATCTTCTTCCATCTCTTGTTGCTGTCTTATTAATCTCTCCTCCATGAGATGTGTGGGTAGAACCTGCCCCATTCCTCGTACGTCCAAAGTGCCTGAATCCTACAAAACAATTTATGCAGTCTTACAGCAACTGGCAACTTGTGAACATTGAAACAATTTGAACACGTGCAAAGTGGTCACATGCTTCTGCCAATACTTTATTCAAGCACGACATAATTAAGTTGTTTCAATTGCCCCTCTAGAATAAACAGGAATGCTGAACTACCTGGAATGACAACGCTTAACTAAACTACACAGAGCGTGAAAAACTGCATGGCTGCAAGCAGTAAAGGCAGCATATATGACCAAATCAACCAAGAGTAGCTTGAGGCAAACTGAAGATGCGGACACCTATCTGCCCTCTGCTTAGAGAGCAAATGGATTTAGACAGAATCTTTGTGGAACAATAAAAATGGAATGAAAAAAAAGGAAAATATTGGAGGAGAACAAAAAAAAAAAATGCTGCAAAGTTAGAAGGGGGAAATAATTCCATGTCCCTTGTGGCTATATGCAGGATCTGGTTAAAGCACTGAATTCAGTCATGACTCCCATTCCACTGCAGGAAGGCAATTTAAAAAACACTACTGAAACAACTTGTTTTTCCTATAGTACTCTCCAGATATACCTAAGGAATTTTAAAGAAGTGTATTTACTATACAAAGTGCAACAACAGCTGTATCAGTTCACCATACCTCCATGTTTGGCTGCCACACGGATGCTTCCTGAGGTCGATGGTTCCAGGAATCTGTTTGATCCAAGAGAGAAGCTTGCCCAGGATAAATGCTGCCTGCCATGGCTGGTATCCCATGAGAACCAGAGTAGCCAGATACCTTTAGGGATGAAGAAAAAGAATGTTACAGTAGCAGGACTTAATAATAATCTTTTTTTTTTTTTTTTTTTTCAAGGGAGTAAATATGAGTGACTCAATTCAAGCAGTCATTGTGAGGGAAGAAAGGAAGCAACAAAAGAAGGAAGCCAAGCCAAGATGTGACACAAAACCTTTCTCTAACTCATATGCTATCTGAGGATGCCTACCCAAACAGCAACGTTAGAAAGTATGTTTCAACCTCTGTAGTCAAGAAGATCGAAGTACTCTGACAAACAAAACCAACCCTACTGATACTTTTGGAATACTTAAATACACACAGCTCATATTCAAGTTAATAGGAGCTATGCACACATCACCCTACAAGGCATAAATAATGTACCCCCCACTGTATATTACAAGCTTAAGATCTGAGTGACTGCATGTAATTACTGTGCTTAGCTGCACGGCTTGAAAAATTATCCACAGAAAAATCAAACTGGCTTTAGTAAGCCTGAAATATTCTGATTAAAAAATTAAAACCTCCCCACCCCCCTGGAAAAAAAAAATAAAAATCTCATCTAAGTCTGTTGTATATGGCTGCTGCTTTGAGTAGACCTAAAGAAGGCTATCAGCCAACGGAAAATAAAACTGTTTCAGAGAAGTATTAGGGTGTACAGTATCAACAAATCCAAGGAAAGCGCACCACCAAACCTGTTCTATAATGCAAGTGATTTTATAACACAGCAAAAATTCCAAGCCAGCCCAAGACACTCCATTTCAACAGAACAAATGCTACAATTCTATGATTCATTAAGAAATGCGTAGATATGGCACTGAGGGACGTGGTTTAGTGGGCATGGTGGTGGTGGGCTGATGGTTGGACTGGATAACCTTCGTAACCTTTTCCCATCTTAATGTTTCTATTCTCTGACAATAATCTATAAATAAGGTCTTTACCCCAGACATTCTACGATCTGATAAATGCTAACAGGAGCACCACATTCCTTCAGTAAATATGAAAAAGTCTAATGTGCTTCACTTCAGTTTTAGGAACTTGAGCACTACATCAGATACGAAAATATTTACCATCTGGAGGAAACCTACTACGCTCAGTTCAGGGTTTGTTCTGATGTAGAACAAAAACACAGCAGTAGTCAATGAAACTACACAGCAGCAGAAGTGAATCAATCCCACAAGCTACAACTAAGTTATAAACACCACATTTGAAAAGATACATGCCGAGTTCAAAATATAATACCTGATAGTGATTTGGCTGTACCATATGCTGAGGACTCGGATAAAACCCTTCACTGGACCTTGGGCTGGGGTAACCGGGCCTGCTGGGCTGCAAATACAAAGACATTTTAAGAGTCAAACAGGATCTAAGCCCACAAAATTATTCTCTGATGAAACAAACATTTACATTACACACAGAAGCTAAAATAAATAAAGAAATAAATCCCTGAAATAAACATTCTACATTATTTACCAGTTAGAACAAAAACAACATAAAAATAAGTTTTCTTCCATCTTCATCTGGAAACAACAGAGGCTGAATTGTTTGCTGGATATTTCAATAAGTAGCATTCACTCTGTCTATTTCTGGGGCTTATTTGATTGCTTGCATGATGGGGCCTTCTCTGCGCTGTTCTTAAATCCAAAGAGAACGCTCCAGAAGTCTTAAATCAGGCTTTCAAGTTGAAATAGCATTGTTTCTAAGTTCATAATTTGCATTATGTAAAGTTTTGCCATTTGTTGCTCTCTAACTGTACCCAAAAGCAAATTACTGTGCTTCAATCTGAATACAAATCTAACTTTGTTCAGCACAAATATTTACACGCATTATTCTGAGGACCAAAGTCAGTTCTGACCATTAACCCCCATATAATTCACTGCCTTAAAACGGAAGGTGCTTCTGGCCATATTCTGAACATGCTCTGCAACCCATACCGAGTCATAAAAACTTGCTTCTATTAGGAAGGACAGCTAATGAAAAGCTATCAGATTATTTCCCCAAGCATCATTCTTGTCACTTTCAGCAGAAACAGAACACTCTGCATATAAACAAAGCTGATGTGTAATTACAGGAATACATGAGAAAAATCAGAAGAAATTAGGAAAGCCCAACAAAAGAGAAGCTTTTTTGTCTGCACACAATGAACAGGCTGGCCATCCTTTTGCCAGAGTAAGTAAAGAAATTTCACACTGCTGAAAGAAGCAGTGATGGAAAATGATGCTCAGAACAACTTATTTTTATCATCAAAGTAGAAGCGTCCAGTTATTTATACTTGATGTTAACCTCTATCACAGAATCATAGAATGGTTGAAAAGGACCACAATGATCATCCAGTTTCAACCCCCTGCTATGTGCAGGGTCACCAACCAGCAGACCAGGCTGCCCAGAGCCACATCCAGCCTGGCCTTGAATGCCTCCACGGATGGGGCACCCACAGCCTCCTTGGGCAACCTGTCCCAGTGCTAAAAGGTACATTGGCCTTTTTGATGAGGGAGAGTACTGCTGTGCATTTCAGAAGGAAGAAAAAAAACAACCAAAGAGGCAAACATCCCCAATACAAAACCCAAACCTCAACATTCTCTTTCAGTTAAAAGCCACTATCACATTACTTTGGAACTGCAGAATTTTATCATCCCTACATGGAAACTGTTGTCACTCTGTAGTGGGATCTTTTCTATCTAAGGTTTCTAACTAATTACTGGTAAAAGTAATTTCAGAGCACAAACTGTGAGAGTTGTGAGTTATCTGAGAAGGTAAGGAATTGAAGGCTATAAATGAGAGTTTAAGCACATGAAGAACTGTTACAACAAATTAATGAAAGAAAAATCAATTGTCACTATTAATAAAAATCAGATAGTAATTTAAGGGATGCTTGAGATACCCTATGTAAAAAAATTCAACTTGTAGCAGCATCATTAGTACACATACCCATCTTACACAAAAACACTGTATAAAAAACCCAAGCAACAATTCCACTGCATACACAGTGAAAATATCTTAAAGAGTTGAAACACTAAAAAAAGCATGCAGTTATAGGAGAATTAATTTCAATCGTAACTTAACTTCTTTCAAGTTTTGGTTTGGATGTTGCACCTAAAGGTCTGATGATGATCAGTTCTAATTCAGTGCTGCTCATCTATGTTAGTTAGAAGTATTCATGTGAATTAGCCCTAAAGCCTCAAGACTGAATACATTCTTAAACAATGCTGTAATAACTAAGTATTACTAAGTAGTTCAATGTCAATGTAATAAATTTGAGTTGTTATTAAGTAGGATATTGCTCTGATTCATGCAGTTCATCTCCTTCTGTAGCTCAGTACATTATCTGGCTATATATGCATCAAGTCCTGGCAGTTTATCTCAGAAGCCTGATCAGTGTGATGGACTGCTCGCCATTCTTAACTCTGAAGTAAAAACAGTTACAGGGTCTGCAATTCCTGCCACAAAGCTATCAAAATGGAGAACCAAACTAGGAAATCTGTCAAGCAACAAGCCAGAGATAGGAAACCAAACAAAAATATGTTTCCTTTTGATGAATGCTAGGGGACATGTGCAGCAGAGGTTGCCCCACTATTACTTTCCAAGAGAGGCGTAGATGTGGCACAGAGGGACGTGGTTCAGTGGGCATCGTGGGGATGGGCTGGTGGTTGGACTAGCTGACCTTAGTGACTTCCAGTTTTAATGATTCCAGGATTCTACACTCTGACTACAATCCCTCTGAGTACCAGAGCTTGCACAGAGGGCTACAGGAACTCATCCCAAACAGATCAGGATGCGGAAACTACTCCTCACCACAGCGGTGAGGGAACAAAATTAATTTCTCTGAAATATGGACTCCTTCGAAGAACAAAAAGCACACAAGTTATTGAGAGAAGTCAGTGCTTGGCAGCTGGTGAAGTTAGACTGCAGAGCACCTCAGTGACATCCACAGGACAGACGTGCAATGGAACAAAGATAAGAGTAGTCTAGAACACTTAAGTTCCTTGGACATAAAACTGTTACTTTTTGTTCAGAGCAAGGAAAATGAAAGAAAATACAATTAATTAATTTCAATTCTGATCTGTTATCAAGAAAGCTTTACAGGGGTCTGAAATCGCACCAGCTAACATTTCATAGGAGCGCTAGAAGAGAGAGAAGAAAGAAAAAGCCTGGAAACATTTTTGTGGCAGCTACGGCTGTCTCCTGCAAGTTGAATAAACAAGAATCAGAAAATTGTCAGTGCAAATTATAGCAGAGATCAGCCCTAATAACAGTCTAAAGAGAGCTGGGTCATTTCAGGCAAGCATTAGCTGATGATGACGGAATTGGGCTGAACGCCGTTGTCTTAACCAACCCCTCAAACAAGGCTTGGAAAAAATAAATGGAATTAAAAGGAGCATTATCATTATTTTTAGAAACATTGATGCTTCGTGTTCTGATAGCTACCTTGGGAGGAGCTTCATCTGATCCTCCTGAGTCCCAGGATACTGTGACTTGTCGCCTGGATTCCATTCTCATCCGTTCTTCTTGCTGCAGCTTCTCCTCCTCCAGTATTGTACTAAGAAAAACATACAGTATCTCAGTAAAACTCCTGTTTGATCTCTTACAAACCCCTCCCCAGGGCTCCCACATCTCACAAACTAATCAATATTATTCGACAGAGTGAGAACTGAAAGTCAGAGCTCTCTTATGTACACTGGGTATGTTTCTGAAAGCCTGAGGGAATACATCTGTAGGATTATCACTGTGCCTTTAACATCAGAAGCAGTATCAGGTTTTTAGAAAGCAGTGGTTGATCTTGTATAAAAATTTCTTTGCATGCTAACATTTCTTTTGATGTGCAATTACACAGAGAAATCCTCAGAGACAATAAATCAAGCACTTACTTGCATGAAAACTTATTTTTCACAAGAAAATATTCTACTGAATTGCTCTAAAGGATCAAAACAAACTGAAAATACATATTTGCGGAAACTCAACAGAGCTTCAACGCATTGCCATTTTTTTCTCTGTTGAGCAAAGCAGTCAAAAACACTTTAAATACCATGCTTTCCCCTTATATTTCAGCCTAAGCAAGAACACACACAGCAAAGAAATTCATCAAAACAGGAATATCTGAGATCATTCACGCAGCATTTGAACACTCAGGTCAGAAGGCTGCATTTCCAACAAAGCACAAGACAGTAGTAAAACTCGTTTGCTACTTACCACAGTTCTGACTATTAAAAAGACTGTTTGAAGTTCAACGTGATCCCGCTGCCCCCACAGCAGCCTCCTCCCAGCTCTGCTATGTGGATTATTAATGTTGGATATTTGCCATTTAAAAAATACTCAGAATGAAGCTCTGGAGGAGGGAGCTGCCAATTCACTGGAGCTGCACACTACATGGATAGCATGGAGATCTGGGGAGGGCAGAATATTTACATATCCATCTCCCCAGAGTGAGGACAATCCCGTAAAGCAGCCATTGCAGCTTCTTTATCACTCCAGCCTTTTGAGAAACAAAGCTCAGCACTGAGTTTATAATCTGTGCAGCCTACTAAATAACCACCCAGAATTACTCATACAAGGGATGAGATCAACTGCAGCAATCTATTCTAATCTTGGAACTTCACTGCTTATTTCAAGAGTAAATTCCTGCTTGGTTGCAGACTAGAACTCCGCTCTTCCTTCCCCAGCCAAAAGAATCCATGCCCCTTTTTAAAAGCAGCGAAGTCATCTTGTCTCGCTGCAGCTAACCCGCGTCTCTAAGTATGCTGCAATTCCAATCCATCATTGCTGAAGTAACACAAGAATGTGGAACAAAAACAAAATCAGACAAGTTATTTGCAGAAGTCATCCTGATAGAACAGCCACAGAAAAACAGCTACAGCCCAACAGAGGCGACTAAAAGGAAAACCTTTCTACTTTACCACCTCTTTTTTTCCTTCAGAGTAAGGAACAAAATATTTCTCACTTGAACTCACAAAGAATGAGCCAAATCCCACTGCCTTAAGGTAGTTCATGCTTCAAATATTCAGCGTGCATTTTTATGCACCGTGAGAAATCACTCAAGATGTGGCTGTAGTCATAAACCGTGATTAAGATCTTTCAAAAATACCTCAGAACTCAACCAAAAAAACCCCAACAAAACAAAAATTCACCTATACATATATGTGTGTGTGTGTGTATAAATGTATATACACTTTTTAACAAAGCTCTTGGTACAGCAGTTGCTCTACTCCAAGCTACGGGAATGGAACAAAAGCCAGCTAAAAGCAGCTGACTAAATTTAGAGATGGCTTATTGACAACTTGGAGCCACGGGTATGGTTTGTCACAGCACAGCCCTGATTTTCCACAAAAAGGAATGAAACACTGGTGCCTATTTCATAGAACGGCCTGGGTTGAAAAGGACCACAGTGATCATCTGGTTTCAACCCCCTGCTATCTGCAGGGTCGCCAACCAGCAGACCAGGCTGCCCAGAGCCACATCCAGCCTGGCCTTGAATGCCTCCAGGGATGGGGCATCCACAGCCTCCTTGGGCAACCTGTTCCAGTGCCTCACCACCCTCTGAGTGAAAAACCTCCTCCTAATATCTGACCTAAATCTCCCCTGTCTCAGTTTTAAAACCATTCCCCCTTGTGCTATCACTATCCATTCTCTTAAACAGCCGTTCCCCCTCTTGTTTATATGCTCCCTTCCAAGTACTGGGAGGCCACAATTTGCCTTCATGTTTTACTTATGGCATGCCATCATTTAATGAAATACCATCTGCTTCCACTGTATCACTGGCAATGACAATTTTCTACCACAGTGACTTGTTTTAGCATAGGCTCAGCTTTTTGCCTTCCAGCTCTCGTTCACACACCATGCTACTCCTCGGCCTGTACAACCACAGGTCCTCTCCTCACACAGTGAGGAAACGTGAGGCAGATCAGTTGCAGCAGTTTGTACTTGGATGCCCTTGACTACTGCTGACAAGAAGAGAATATAAAATAGAAATGCCTCAGAGAAGGATCACTCAAAAAACAAAAAAAAAACTACACCAAACCACAAGGAATATAAATGACTCACAGAAATGCCTTTGTTTTCACAAAGGGAAGACCAATCCATAGATGGAGTTGAAGTGTGCCAAGAGATATTTTTGACCCTTCCTCAGTACAGCTGCTTAAGTACTCCAAACAGTTTGTTAGTATTCACAGAAGGTCAGGAAAGTCACATCTAGGCATATTTTCCCAAACTACTTGTATTCTTGGCAGCAAAGAGAAGTATGAAGAGAAGAAGCCTTTCTAATCATATGGCTTCCTGAGCAAATCTGGATCCAGGGCATCTTCTTGTCTAGGCTGAGAAATCTGATGAAAGATCTCAGCTATTAGAAGTTTGTGCAATTGATAAACTTCATCCATTTTCCAAGAATCTCTCTGCTGAAATTTGTCAGGGGGATGGAAAAGGAAATATTTACCAGGACATCACTGTAGAAGTATCTGAAATACTGAAATGCAGCCTTAATTTCCAAAGGCAAAGCAACGTCAGTGTTTTCTCATATGGTGGTGTGGGAACCTACAGTAAATGCTGACCCTTGGAACCAGCAGCTTCTTTCTTCCTCTCTGCGGTCTCTGGCCTTCAGAAATACAAGGCTGTATGTACATGAGCACATTTTCCCACACAGCCCTAATTTAAAAACACTTTCATATGGATATTATTGCTTATGGTCGCTGTCAAATACCAAAAGGCTCATGAAGAATTTTGAAACCCCCATCATATGTATCAAATATGTGCTAAAATTATTTTTTGCCAGATGTCACAAAATAGCAGAACCCAAACTGCTCCCATTCTTATCAGTTTTGTTTCTTGTCATTATAAGCAACATTTCAGGAACTACAGCAAATGCCTTCACAAGGCTCAAGTCCAACAAGTTAACCATCTCACTGCAGTCACAGAAACAAGCTTTCAGGGGATGACTAAAGTCATTACTTTACTTTGCTTTTATTTTTTATACTTTTTTTAGGGTTATATCTGTATTTAATACATGACCTGCAGCCCACGAATGCTTCTGGGGTCATCACCTCTGCTAATACCTGTGCTTCTTCATCAGTGACCAACAGAGACCTAATTGATGATCCTAACACAGCACTGATAAAACTGCTTTTGCAATTTTTGGAGGAGAGGGATAATCAGCGATAGGTACTAGATATAAAATTTATTCAATGATGCAGTGAAAATGTCATGGCATCATTGAATATGGCATTCCATGGCATGAATGGAAAAGCTCAAAATCAAAATTTAGCTTGAACAATGTATATAAAAAGCAGTTTTAACAGAATTACCGGCCTGAGACAGACAGGGCACCATGACTCACAAGCACAAGCCTGGGAGCTGACCTCTAAGAAAGCTCTTCAATACACTGGTGTAACTGTAGCCATACAAACCTGTAGCATACTGAACACAGCAAAGAATGAACTAAATTTAATAATAAATTTAATGTTCCCAGAGATGAACAAGGAAAGGGCGGATGTGGCACTGAGGGATGGAGTTAGTGGGCACAGTGGTGATGGGCTGATGGCTGGACTAGATGATCTTAGTGCTCTTTTCCAACCTTGATGATTCTATGGTTCTACATGTGGAGGAGATGGCATATACAGCCATAGCAAGCATATAGTTATAGTAGAATTAAGCTTATGTAAGTAATTCTGAATGGCAAGGCTGTAGAAGTAATATTGCATTATTTGGGTTCATTAAATGCTTTAGGTCTATCATATTATTTAACACATAGTGCAAAATTAAAAATATCTTCTACACGTAATCATCAAGGAAACACATATTTCCTGATCGAAACGCTCTGGACTTTCACTCTGGCCCACTAAAGGACAGCATAGCAAGGCAGCATCTCTGCTTTCTGACTTCATCTCACCTTTCTGTTTGTTTTTCCCCAAATTGAAAATGGGAAATGTAGGAAGTGAGGAGGAACTAAAGCTGGAAATGCTTTAGTTTCTGTTTCTGTGCTTGCTCTGAAGACTAATTCATCCTTAGTCACTCTGGACAGACCCAAAACCACAAAATGCCAGGCTCTGTTACTACCCCAATAACATCACATAAATTCTACAGTAATCAGCATCCCACGTGGCACAAGCAACTGCAAATAAAGTTTGTGCAAAGCAGATGTTACTATGAAACACATCAAACAAACTGAGAACACACAAAACATTTATGCTCCCATCAGTACTATTTCAGATGCAGAAGTTTTTGGCTCCCTCCCCTCCCCCCCCAGAGCCATGGCCTTTGTTATTAAAAAGAGAAGAATGCTGCAGTGTTGCACCACTGGCTTCAGGCAAACAATCAGTCTGCTCTCAGCTTGAAAAAGCTACCCTGGAAAACATCCAGAATGAGCAGCAGCAACACCACACAGAAAAAGCCACCAGGGAAATGGCTTGTTTTTGCAAGTTCATGGGAATTTGAGATTTGAAACACAATCTTTCCTAGTTGCCTGACATTGCCTCATAAAAGGGAACTGGCAACCTTTCTGATGAGAGGCTGAATCCGAGCAGCACAAAGAATTCCTAAGGACAATTGGGCTGCCTAACTTCTAGGAGGTAAATGTCAACATTTTGGAGCAGAAGAAAATTTTCTGCTTTGGTGAGAAGAGAGCAAAAACTGGATTTCAGCATTGCTGTTGCTCCAGGAGAAAACCTCTTCTCTAACCTTAACTTGAAACAGCTTCTCAGCTTGGATGTGAGGAAAAAATTCTTCTGAGAAAAAGTGGTCAAGCACTGGAACAGGCTGCCCAGGGAGGTGGTGGAGTCACCATCCCTGGAGATGTTCAATAAAAGGGTAGATGTGGCACTGAGAGGCATGGTTGGTGGGCATGGTGGGGATGGGTTGACGGTCAGACTAGATGATCTCAGTGGCCTTTTCCAACCATAATGACTCTATGGTTCTCAACATCCTAACACGACAGAAAGAGGAAAAAAAAAGAATCCCCGTGTGGTGCATTTTTCATCTAGACTTGGAGAATGAAGTAAGTTGGTAGGGACTCCCAGAGGTGGCTGGTCCCATCTTCTTCTAAAGTTGGGCTTGATACACAGTGAGGTCAGGTTCCTCAGAGCCTTCCTCAGTCAAGGTCTGTAAGCCCCTCAGCATCTCTGGATGACCTGCCTCAGTGTGTAACCACACACCCTGGGAAATGTCTTTCTCGATAAATGATCACATCTTGCCTTTCTGGAAATTGTGACTGTTGTTTCTCACCCTTTGGCTGTGTATTTGTGAGGAAAGCCAGATTCTCGGGTTCTTGTCCATCCTGTATATCTGGTGATACCTTTCCACTCATTTTTTTCTCCTCCTCTTCCCCTTGTGACTCATGACTCTATGAGTAGTCTAAATTTTCAGCAGCAACCAAGAATGCTCCTCTTCCCTTCCTGGAAGAGGAATTCCCTTCCCTGTCTGAGTTTACACACTATCTGCCTGTCCACATTTTTTAGGACTTCCTTCTCCTCTGTGCCAGCCAACAGTTATCACTACAATCTGACTGCAAACTAAAAAGAGTAAAAAAAAAAAAGAATAAATGAACTGTGACCAAGTACCCAAACCATACTATTGTATCCTATCTTCTCCCTGTAGTCCCTACCCAGGCCTATCACTCCTTCCTGTATAGTCAACTCTACACAGTCAGTTCCTTCTGAGAAGGGCTACGTCCTTCTCTAGCTATGTAAATTATTTGGCTACAGATGAGCTCCCAGTTACACACAGAAACTTAAGAAAGAGGAAAAAAACTGAAAATGCAGCTTCAACTTAGGACAGCTTATCCATACAGGCACTCTGAAACAACACTATAAGCACAGTAAAATTGCCTCTCATTGTAACAACTTGTGAATTTTCTTCGAACACAAACATACAGTGAGAGCATGCAAGATGTTATGAACACAAGTGAAACAAGATGTAAGATAAAACTTAAGAACCTGGCAATGAATCACCACAAATTCAAGAGTGGATTTACAGCTGCACAATACCCCAATACCCACATATTGTTTGAGGCTTATGTTGTCTCAGTAAAACAAATACTGAACACTTAGAATACCACAAAAGTGGTCATAAATATTAAATATGCCTGTACAATATCTCGGTAATGCTTCAAAGTTTAAATATCACCCCTACACCTTGTCTGGAGAAATGAATATACAGGCACTGAAATAAATCGTGAATAAACTAAGAGCGTGAATTCAGACTGGTGTCAAAATCATGTACTCAGACTCACTGCAAGATAAATTGTAAGGCAGTCCATCCAACGCAAAATAACTTCTAGCTAATTACAGTGCATTTCTTGCAACTGCACAACTGTGCAAACAGATGCTTCTTGTGTGCTACCTGTGTTACAAAGTGACTTTCAGCAACACCTCTTCCAAATCTTGTTTGTTCTACTGAAAATGCTCAGACACCTAATTCAAGGCATCTACTCTGAAACTGGACGACTGATTTACTTATGAAAGAATTGCATTTTACCCCAGAACTGTTCACTGCACGTTTGCCTAGGTAAAAACAACTCTAAATCCCTTCTACCATTGTGCTGGAGAATTGTAGCTAAAACTATAAACAAACATGGAGTTCTTTCTGGCAGAGAAACACGACTGATGTTTCCAACCATATGAATTCACTCCCTAATTTAATTTACTCCAACAGATAAGGTCTGTATTTCCAGAAAAAGTACAAACAACCTGGCTTTCTGATGTTAAAACTTAACATACTCATTTTTAATAGAAAGAAAGTACTGTAATGGAAGACAAAGCAAAAACAAGTATTTCTGAGCAAGGAAATGACTGTTGAGAAGAATAACCCTACCTCAGTTGTGCTTTCAGTTCAGTAAACCTGGGTCGTCTACTAGGGTCGTATGCCCAGCACTTGGTCATAAGGCTGTAGAGGGTGGGAGGGCAGTTTGGAGGCATGGGCAGCCGCTCACCGTTCTCAATCCGACCAATAACATCGTTATTTTTCACTCCCTGGAAGGGCTTCACCCCATGCATCAGGATCTCCCACATACACACACCTACAAAATACACAACACAACTCATTTTGCCTGTGTGAGCAAAGAAAACCTGGTAAAATAAAAGAAAGCAATCCCTTCCCCCACCCCCAGCACACAAAGTCTTCATTTTAAGAGTGCAGATTTAATAAGAACGGTGACTTAAATAAAGGACAAAAGCCTTCTTTCAGAGCTGTTATGTTCAGCTATTCTACATGTTAGAAATGTATCAGTTCCCACAGCAGCTGGCTGGATTTGCACAGCCAAACAACGTGATTTCTGCAAAAAAACAGCCACAGAATCGACCCCTACTTACCAGCTGAGAGCAGAAGGGAGAGATGCGCAGTAAGATTACGTATGCACTACCAGCCAGAACTGCTGGTGAAGAAGCACAACACTCAGCTGGCTCACAGCAGCCTGGTTTCACATTTAGATACATTCTACCTATTGTAAATCAGAATGGTTGCTCATATTCAAATCTACTCTATTTTTTTTTGTTAACGATGTAGAATGAGCCGTATTTGCTCTTCCTCTGACTCGCTGCACCCGGCTTGTTCAGACTCGTAGGAGCATTTTCACTTTGAGGGTGATTCAGCCCTGGCATTGATCCAATTTTTTTGTTTTGTTTTGTGCTGAAACCATGTAATAAAACGGCTTCTGTTGAAACTACGTTAAAAGCACAAAGAGAAAAACCATCTGTTGGTTTGCTATCAGCCAGTATGTTTCAAAGGCTTAATTCTTCTAACTGGGACTGTGCTAGAGCTTTCTTCATATTACTATTAAAATCACATACCCTCTGCTTACAAGCACTCATATTTCAATTTGCAAAGTGAGTGAACCCTTACTCATTTGTTCTGCTCTTATTTAATGTCTCGTCTTTGTTCCTCCGCACAGCCTATGTTTGTTTTGTCTGTCCACACAAGCAGTAAGCTCTAGCTTGAGCACAGGTGATCATATTCATATAAAAGCTTTCAAATTTAATAAAGAAAGATCAAGGTTTCAGGATATTTCCATTGACCCGTATTTTTCTTTCAGCTTCCGGTCATATTTTCTGAGTGCCACGAGATATGGCTTAGTAGCTTAGTGGGTAGTAATTGTGATGGGAGGACAGTTGGACTGGATGATCTTGTTGGCCCCTTCCAACCCTGTGATTCTATGATTGCAAGCTATGAGGAGCTATCAAAGATAAACTAAATGGGAATTTAGCATTAAAGAGCTGGAAATAGGACATGATGTAGGCTGATCTAGAGCTTATGAAAACAGCAGAAAAAAAATAAATCAAGAAAACAGGAGGTGAAAATATAAAGCAAACTGAAAATAACCATGGTATTACGAAAAGAAATAAGAGGAAAAAACAAAAGTAAAAAAAAAAAAGGGTCTCCATTATGACCTTCCTTTCTGTCAGTTTCTCACTAGAGATGAAAAAGCACTCGCAACTTCAGGCTTACTGAGAAGAAGAAAAACACAGAGACAGAAAAGATGCTGGAAGAAACTGGAATTTTAGAAAGAACAGTAAAAATACAGAGGAATATCTGGAAATTATTAATCTCACAGAGATAAAAATGAAGCATCAAACATTTCCATAGGACACTACAAACCCCACCCTTTGGTATTCACCTACCAAACATCCACACATCACTTGCTGAGGTAAAGCGTCGGAAGTTGATTGACTCTGGAGCCATCCATTTGATAGGTAACTTTCCTTTGGAAGCTACAAGAAGACAAGAAGGCAGGCCATTATTCCTACTGCTGTGCTCAGACACAGACTTTGTTCTGAGGGAAATCATTTAAAGGCCAAACTCATCTCCACTCAATAACTATCAGATTTTGTACATGAGATTTCTGCACCATCTGACCAGTTCTGCAGGTCATCATCTAGAAAGAGGGCAAAAGAGCAGCACTTGACATAAATATACGGACTGATTAAGATCCTTCCAATTTTAAGTCAATTCTTATTTACAGATGCAGATGACATCAAGTTGGGAGGAAGTGTTCATTTGCCTGAGAAAGGCCCTACAGAGGGATCTGGACAGGCTGGATTGATAGGTTGAGACCAACTGTATGACTGTATGACAAAATTAGGTGCTGGTCACAACAACCCCACACATCACTACAGGCTTGGGGCAGAGTGGCTGGAAAGCTGTATGGAAGAAAGGGATCTGAGGGTGTTAGTTGACAGCCAGCTGAACATGAGCCAGCAGTGTGCCCAGGTGGCCAAGAAGGTCAACGGTGTCCTGGCTTGTATCAGAAATAGTGCAGCCAGCAGGAGCAGGGAGGTGATCATCCCACTATACTCAGCACTGGTGATGCCTCACCTCAATACTGTGTTTAGTTTTGGGCCCCTCACTGTAAGAGACACTGAGGCTCCAGAGCGTGTCCAAAGAAGGGCAATGAAACTGTGAGGGATCTGGAGCACAAGTCTTATAAGAAGTGACCAAAGGAATTGGGATTGTTTAGATTGGAGACAAGGAGGCTCAGGGGACACCTTACTGCTGTCTACAACTCCCCGAAAGGAAGTTTTGGCGGGATGGGGGTTGGCCTCTTCTCCTGGGTAACAGTGATAGAACAAGACCTAATAGACTTAAATTGCAGAAGGGGAGGTTCAGGTCAGATATTTGGACAAATTTCATCTCAAAAAGTGGTGAGGCATTGCAACAGGCTGCCCAGGGAGGTATTGGAGGACACCATTCCTTGAGGTGTTCAAGAAGAAGGTACATGGCACTGAGGGACACGCTACAATGGTCATGGTGGTGATGGGTTGATGGCTGGTGATCTTAGTGGTCTTTTCCAAACTTAATGGTTCTATGGTTCTATGTAACTACTGCAGTTCAGAATGCACCACTACTCAATTTGAAACTGACATGAAAATCTCAGTTATACAGCAGGTATTTTTAAATGGTTAACTGAAAAAAGGGTAGCTTGTTTGGCCTTACAAAACGAAAACAAAAAAACCTCCCAAGAACAGAACAAAATAAAACAGTCGCCAAAGCCTTTCAAAAATAACATGACAAAAATGTTCTTCATCTTCTCTCAGCATTGAAAATTCTAAGTAGCTCACAGTGATATAAGACAAACGAAATGCAGAAACATGCTGAAGCATAAGGGGACAGATAAAGGATGTTTTAAAATACATGACTGTTATTTACACATTTATTAAAGATTCAACTTGTGAAGAGTTACATATTATGAAGCAGATGTAAAACACGACTGCTTGCCACCATACACGCCATCTCTGTTCTGTACCTCCATCTATCAGGCACTGATGTACATCTCACAGCTGCTGGAGCTGCTTAAGCTCAATCTTCCATGCAAAATGGGAAAAAATGTAGTTGCGTGCACTCTTTTGTACTGAATTTTGCCAGTTGAGTGGCATTTGGGTGTATGCAGCATAAAATGACAATGCAAATTCCAACACCTGTTGGCAGTGTTGAAATCACTGCAGCATACTTCGGTTAATACATTACTATTACCTCAGACAGGCCTCAAATGTGGACAACCTTCTAAAAACCATGAAAAAAAAATATGAAATAACAAAATTTTACCCAGAAATGTATTTCTAATTTTGCAAGTTAAATTAGACTCTGTGATTCCTTTTTTTTTTTTTGATGCACAGGTGTAGGAATTTACTGCCATCTTTTCAATTCTTGAACATTTCATCATTTTACAAAAAAAAAAAAAAAACAACCCAAACAACTGCTAGACCAAGAAAACCTGGTCAATTCCTTTTGACAATTAACTCAGCACAGTGAAAAGCAGTGCCTTGTAAGATGAACCCAGAGTGCCAACTTACCTTTATAGTAAGTACTGTCTTCCATGTATCGGGATAAGCCAAAGTCACCCAATTTCACACAGTCAGTGGCAGATACCAGCACGTTTCTAGCAGCAATATCTCTGCCAAATACAGGAGATGCTATTTATAGTTGTTTAGAAACTTATGCTGATAAAATACCATTCGAAAAATATTATTAAAGCCCAGAAATATCAATCTCCTTTGAAAGGACCAAATCACTCTTCCAGTCACAGTTCGGGTGCACATACACAGAATAAAAAGAGGACTATTACATGTTTGCCTACTGATTCTGAAAAGCTTGCAGAAATACTCTGGTATATTTCATCCTTTCAAGCAAAAACTGTCATTCTAAGGTGTAACTGTCAGTGGTGTAACTGTCAGTGTCGGAGGAAAAAGTTTTAGTTTTGGCAGTTCAAATTAATGGAAAGAAGAAAATCTGCCCTCTGCCATTGGAAAGGTGTGGAAATGCTTTAACATCTCTGTCCTGTAAGAAGCTTCTCGAGGAGCCCAGTTTTAGTGGTACTACAGTGCTTCCAATAAGACATGCATATTCTTTTCCTGCAGCATCCTAGGTGAGAGAAGCAGCCTTATGTATTTGTTGATTCTGGATTCTGGCAGGCTGACAGACTTAAATTTGAGCAGCAACCTGAAGTGATCCACTTCTTCCCATTTCAGTACAATGCAATTAAGTTGTCTTTCAGAATTTTACTGCTAGAGTTAAAATGAGCAGCGACTTGGCCAAAATTCAAATATCTGTGACAACTGTAAGGGTCTGTTATTTACAGTGCTGCTACATTCATGTAAGCATACACAAATATCCAGTATGCATACACACATATACACGTTCAATGTATGCTACATATCGTTTGCACTTAAATATTTAAACACAGGCAAAATGTTCAAGTTCCAAATGCTTCATGATAATCTCAACTTTGTCAACTGTTAATTGCATACAATACAGGGATAAATTCATCTTTTCTCCCTAGGGAGGAATTCAAAGGTAATAAAGATTTGAAACACACAAACATAGAAATATAGGTTCACTTTTTAGCTAAGCAAGCAGTTTTATGTTATAAACATTTTATTCACCCTGTTCTTTGCTTAAGAAGCCAGCTGCCCCTTGTTTTACTTCTCTGTGTTTGGAAGATGACAGCTGACAAGCAGTTTGAGAAAATGTTGTAACCACAATGCAACAACTCCGATGGAATTTATTCCTCTGATTAAAATGAGGCACTATCTCCAAGTCAATCTAGGAGTGAGCCAGCAGGTGTCACTCTTGAAAAGGGGGTTATTTTGCTATCAGTCTCAAAAAAGCTGTACTAACATGAAGACGGACACAAAACATGAACCTAGTGCTGCTATTCATCATAAGCCAAGAAAAATATACAGGAAAGTTAAGCTTAAAACATAAAACTATACGTATCTTAAGCATTCATCTTCACTCAAGCAAACACATCCAGCACCCAGAATACTCCCAACCAGCAGTCTGGTGATCTTGCACATTCATTCCCTGATGTTTCAACCAGACACATACACATAGACATAAAGTCTTACCTATGTACAAATCTTTTGCTCTCTAAGTAAGCAAGTGCTGTGCTAAGCTGGTAAGCGTAGAGGATCAGGGAGGCCAGGTCCAAGCTGAATTTTCTTACTTGCAAAAACGATCTCAACTTTTTGCATAAAGAAGAAAAAAATGGAAGTGGTCAGGATGAAAGATAACAGATTCAAACAGGCTGCATCTCAAACTGCCGAGTTTACAGAAGTGTCAACAGGTCTGCCTATGTTTCAGACTGCATGAGAACAGAAAACCATTGGCCATGAAAAACCAGAATTCTGCACAAAAACCGAGCAACTTTTTCTGCATGAAAAATGTTACCTAAACCAAGTAAGCTTTTTTCCATTGCATCCAGGCTCCTTCTGGAGGCTGAGTGCATGTGCTGCTGCTGTTCTAGAGACACCTGGTCCTATGAGCTCACCCACTAAGTGTGCTTATTTTTTTCTTAAGTGACTTCAGAGAACAGCAGTGCACAGCAAATCAGAATACAGATAACAGCTGTATTGTTTGAGAAGAATGCATTTTCTACCTTTAAATTTGCTAACATATATGCACTTCCCTCAGAGCACCTGCTATCAATGTAGAAATTTTATAAACTACGTTCCCAGTTAAATGCAGTTAGGATCTAATAAAAAGTGGCACTAAATGCTGTGTATAAATTAAAACAAAGATTTGAAAAGCAATTTGGACAACAGAAAATAAATTTATGATCTTGTGACAGCAAATGACTCCTCTATGGGTTTCTCCTGTCTCTCCTGTTTTGCCTGGTTTTTTTTTGTTTGGTTTTTGTTTGTTTGTTTTGTTTTTTTTAACAATGAACAATCAAAATGACAGCCTTACAGCATGAAATATATGAAATATTACTTCAGTTCACATTTTCAGATATGTACAAAGGAAATAAATCGATTTTAAAATCTGCGATCTAGTTTGGTATAAACCATTCACCCAAATGACACGAGAATGAGGAAAGCCACCTTAATGAGGGTCTCTGTACAGGAGAAGAAACATCATAAATTCACTGTTCCAAGGGACAAAGAACAGTTTTTTTACTCAGGAAAGCTTCCAAAAAGTAAAAAATAATAGTTTGTAACTACTGTCAGTAAGATGTCATGAGCCACGTTAGTCTATGAACAGCAAACCCACCCATTTTCATGTGCCAAGTTCAGTCTTCCAGGAGCAACTCTTCAAGACTGGGCAAGTAATTTGGATGGCTTTATGCCCCCACTTCTACCTTTCCCACAGACTCTCTGTATTGTCTCCTTCAATTGCTGCCTTCACAACACAAGCCTCTTTTGCCACCTTAAAGGAATGAAGGAGGCATCACATAATAATTTCCCTTCCAGAACACAAGTTTGCAAATGCTGTTTAAATGGCATCTCACTATCATCATCTGACTTGACACAGGTCATGCTCTCACCCTGCAAAAACAACCAAAGTTCTTCTGAAAACTATGACTGAATCACTTCGGTATGAGCTGATGCAGATCCCTTAGTGGAGGAGTTAGGTCAAATTTTGCCATTCCTGTGTCTGAGTCCATAATTCTAAGACAAGTATGATATCATGTCTGTCGAGTCTGCCTTTGCCTTAGTGCAGATAAGTGATTTTTTCAGTGTTTGCAAAGCCAGACGAGAGTCCAAAGACACATGAGAATTTTTCGTACCTCTCCAAGCGTACAGAGCTCCATGATTATCCACACTGGGTTTTCTGTAATAACTCCAATGAGCTTCACAATGTGAGGATGATCAAACTGGCGCATTGTTACTAAAAGGAGAAAAAACAAGACTGTATGCTACAGAAAATTTGGGGTTTGTAAGCAATAAGAAAGTTCTACCCTGACTGAGCATAACAAGGGCATGCTGACCTATCAATTCAGTGCGTGACCTCTTAACCTGTGCTTTTCTACTGGAAGAAGAGGAGGAAGGATAAAACTGAGTAATTCAATGGCTGAAAAAATGTATGTCAGTTTCTGACACAGACACAACCTCACGTAACGACTATGCTCGCGTCTGACCTTATTTTCTATGGGCTTAATTAACTTCTCAGTCTCAGCAATGCAGTCAGTAGATTTCATGCACTAAGACATAGAAATGCTTATTAACATTCTGGGAAGGTATGTTTGTTAGGTTAAAAGAAATATCAGTCCTCTGATTGTGTTTTCATCTCCCAACATGCATATGATGAGCATTATTAATTTGATTTTACAGTACTCTCTCTTTTGTATTTACAATGTAGAGTGTCAACAGAAATACACAACAATTACTGAACTGGCAAGTCTGCTTTAGTTCACATATGACTTTAGAAGAATAATCCCCTTCCCTCCATAATGTGGCTTTTTATAAATCGTAAACTAGAACAGTAGGCACCTTTTCTATTCTAAAGAGCTCTGAATTCTACTTCTGCACTGTAGTTCACAGCAGTTTTATAACCAATACACCCTGCAACGCTAAGCATCCCAAGAGAAATTCTTGGATAATGCTACTTGTATGACTTAATCTTGTAATAGTTCACTAGCATATTTTACTGCACAGAAACTTAAATGGGCCAACTTAAGAACATACTCTTTAAAATATTCATGTGTTATGAAAACTACAGGAAATCAATAAAACAAACAACCCTATCAATATGTAGCTCAAAACATTAATGAAAAGGAATGAAGAATGAATGGTGACACATGAACTGGGCAAGAAAAACTGGTAAAACACTACATAGAATGGAACTCGATTCCTAAATCACTGACTTCACTTCACTTCCCAGGCATCCGTACAGACTGGAAGGAGGGGTCCTTGAAAGCAGCCCTGTGGAGAAGGACCTGGGGGTCTTGGTAGATGAAAAACTTAATGGACAATATGGCCTTACCAGTTTTAAACATATTTGCTCATAAACATATGAGCAAATGCCTCAATGGTAACACACTACTATGCAAGAGCAGACAGGACTGAAGAAACAAACGTTACTCACGGAAATGTCTTTTTCCACATGGAATTACAGAATCACTAACGTTGGAAAAGATGATCTTACCGAGTCCAACTGTCAACCCATTACCATCATGCCTACCAAACCATGTCCCCAAGTGCCACCCCTATCACAGACACCGACTTCACCACTCTGGGCAATCTGTTCTCTTCCTGAGAAGAAATGTTTCCTAATATCCAACCTGAGCTTCTCCTTGTGCAGGTGCTCCTCCTTGCAAGAATCAATCCTAAGTCTTTTCAGCACTGGAAAATTCACCACAAAAACTCAAATGCCCAAACTACTACATCAGTATGATTTATACTACTAAAAAGTATGATCTTTCCATCATACTTCCACGTCCTGAATTTGCAAAGCTTTTGTTTATGTATGCAGTACTAAGGAAAAAAAATATCTGAAGCTTTTTAGCAAAATGGCCAGCTCTGGCAGGATGCTGGATATGGGCCCTGCAGAGAATGCCCTTAGAAACAACGAGGCAACATCTCAGAGTTTGCAAGGGAGAAACATAATGGATTGGAATTACTTTTAAAAAAGAAGAAAAACAGAAAAATGATTAAATCAAACTTGTAAAGCACTATTTATCTGCCTACAAGACTGGTGTTTTCTGATCTGTCGAGCACAAGTCTAATAAGGTGGCATTAAATTACTTTCTACATTAACAGACAGCTGTCTAACTTTGACTTTTAAGTTATTCCTAAAATAACTTAATTCCTCCATGTATTTACTTTTCCAAAGCTAGACAAGTAATTGAAAGAATTACAGCAATTTAAGAAAAATACGACATTCCAAACTAATAAGGCATAACCTATGAACACATTTTCTACACAATTTGGAAAAACATGAACAAAATGAACATTAAGTGGAGAGTACATTATAACAACTGCCTATAACTAATTAATGATATACCATAATGATATACCATAAGACACTTCACAAGACACAGAGGCACAACTGTGGAGGGTAACAGGCAGCGTTTTCTTACAGAGCCAAACGTTACAGAACTCAACAACTACACTTCTACAGAGGTTTTCTGCTAGTATTTTCCTTAAAAAAGTTTTCCTCACATATCACAGATGCTGTTTGAGGTTGCATTATTTACAGGCAAATGTTTAAATAACTGGTTTATTTCATTAAGATCTGACATTTCAAAACAGATACAGATTTGATGTCTTAGCAACTTCACGAGGACAACAACCTGACCTAAAAGGTAGTGTAGTACATTGACACAAATGCTACTACATTAAAAAAATCATTAAGAAGGAAATAGGAGATGAGATTTTTGACACTCCAAAACCAGTTCTGAAGCCTTTGAGGAGTCAGATATCACTGTTGAAATTTGGAAAGCCAAATAATCCACATATAATCATATACAAGGGCAACGCCAAGATATAAAGAAGTTTTCCTGCTTTATATATACATATATACATACATATATTGCAGGAGAGAACAAAGCCCATACTATACATTAATAAAACAAATTCTTATTGGAAATCTCTGGCACAGATGGCTGCAAAGTCCAAGGACCATTTACAGAAGCTAATAATGTAATACTCACAGGCTTCTTGTAGGAACTTTTCTCTAACGCTGTCTGAGGTGCAGTTTTTGCATGTTTTGATTGCTACAGCCATAGCTGGATTTTCCTGAAAGAGATTTAGAAGTAACTAAAACACAGACCACATAAAATTAGGTCTAAACCTCCAACAAAACTGATTTAGAGAAAGTGAATATTAACTAGAATACCTTTAGTTAAGAAATTAAATTTGAAAGCATCAATGTTAAAAATGTTATTATAACCGAGACATTTAGTGTGCGTTTACATCTAATTAAAATTTTATCTGTTTTAAATTACGTTAATCCATACAGAAATTCTGACAGAAGATGATTAAGTGTGCAGTACTGTAAATGTTCCAGCACTACAGAAGATTAGAAAGGAAGCACAGCTAGCAAAAGCAAAGGGAACAAGTAGATACATGCCTGAAAAACACACTTGGCTTCTGCAAGCAACTTGGAAAGCCAAATAAAGGGCTTTTTGTGGCTTTTTGCAGTGCAAAGACCAGCTATAATTTTTGACTGACTCAAATCCTTTATACAAAGCAGACTGCTAACAGGATACAGACTAAGTCAGCTTTTCAACTGAATTCAAACTACAAAGAGAAGATTTTATAAATTAGCTTCACAGCCCGTTACACCAAGAGCTTAAAACTGAGTTTAACAGAACACATGTATTCCAAAGCAGAATCAGATTTGAGCATCTGATTGCTTATCCTCCAAATACAGAAAAATGAGAAGCTCTCAGACAGCCCAAAGGAGGCCTCCTGGCTCAGGAGGAGGCTTTCATCTTATCTTCCTTTGGTGCGTCCTACAAACACTCCTTTCTAAGTCACAGACAGCACTGAGGAGCTGTAAGAGCGTTTCTTTCCTAGAGGAGCTCTAGGCATTCTGTCTTCACAAGGATTCAAAACACCACAATTTACTTGGAAAATGATTTTTTTTTTTTAAGTTTAAATCTCTATTTGGCAAGTGCAGAACCTGCATAATGAGCTGGAAAGCTCACGTACTGCTGGCTCTCACAAGAACAACTGCATTAAGTTGCAACAGAAGCTGCTCCATCCACGAGGAGCTCCATCTGCTCCAGCACAGCACATCCCCACTGCTGCATCCCAGGATCAAGTGTCACTTTGACGATTGTTAATGAACTGGAAAAGCAGGTGAAGTGCTTTAAAATTAATTCTGATCGAGACCTGACAAAGGATTAATGAGTTCCCAAAAATTGCAGCTCTGAGGAGAAGCACTTGGTGCTCTCTGGTGGATGAAAAGCCAGACATAAACCAGCCTGGAAGGTCAACAGTATCCTGAGCTGTACCAAAAGAGAGGTGGCAGCATGGATAAGGTGGAGGTTGTCCCCCTTTGCTTTGCCTTTGTGAGGCCACATCTGGAGTACTGTGTCCAGGTCTGGAGTCTCCAAGACATGGAGCTGTTGAGAGCGGGTAAAGAGAAGGAGCATGAACGTGATCAGAGGGGCTGGAGTGCTTCTCAGTCTGAAGAAAGGTTGGAGGAGTTGGGCTTGTTTAGCATGGAGAAAAGAAGGCTCCCGGGAGACCAAACTGAGGCATTCAAGTTCCTAAAAGGAGCTTTATAAGCAAGAGGGGGACCTACTGGGCAGACAGTAACGGGACAAGGAGGAACAGCTTCAAACTAAAAAGAGGGAAGACTTAGACTAGATATCAGAAAGAAATTCTTTACTCAGAGGGTGGTGAGGTGATGGAACACGCTGTGATTGCACCATCCCTGGAGGTGTTCAAGGCCAGGTTGGACGGGGATTGACCTCGAGAGGCTGGAAAGGTGGGCCCGGGTGAACCTGATGGGGTTCAACACAGCAAAGTGCAGAGTTTTGCACTTGGGCCGGAGGAATCCCAAGCATCCATACAGACTGGAAGGAGGGGTCCTAAAGAGCAGCCCTGTGGAGAAGGACCTGGGGGTCTTGATGGATGAAAAACTTAACGTGAGCCAGCAGTGTGCTCTTGCAGCTCAGAAAGCAAATGGTGTCCTGGGCTCCATCAGAAGAGGGGTGGCCAGCAGGGACAGGGAGGTGATTGTCCCCCTCTACTCTGTTCCTGAGAGGCCCCATCTGCAGTACTGTGTCCAGGTGTGGAACCCACAGTACAAAAAAAGACAGGGAGCTGTTGGAGAGGGTGCAAAGGAGAGCCACAAAGATAATCAGGGCACTGGAGCACCTCCCCTACGAAGACAGGCTGAGGGAGCTGGGCTTGTTCAGCTTGGAGAAAAGAAGGCTGCAGGGTGACCTCATTGCAGCCTTTCAGTACCTAAAGGGAGCCTACAAACAGGAGGGGAATCAACTCTTTGAAAGGGTTGATAACTGCAGGACAGGGGGAAATGGTTTTAAGTTGAGGGAGGGAAGATTTAGGTTGGATGTCAGGGGGAAGTTCTTTACAGAGAGAGTGGTGAGGTGCTGGAACAGGCTGCCCAGAGAGGTTGTGGATGCTCCATCCCTGGAGGTGTTCAAGGCCAGGTTGGATGGGGCCCTGGGCAGCCTGGTCTGGTATTAAATGGGGAGGTTGGTGGCCCTGCATGAGGCAGGGGGTTGGAGCTTCACGATCCTTGAGGTCTCTTCCAACCCTGGCCTTTCTGTGCTTCCATGGGCCCTGGGCACAGAGATCTGCTGGCTGGTAACCCTGCCCATGGCAGAGGTGTTGGAACTGGGTTGAAACTTTCTTTTTTTTTTTTTTTTTTGCATAAGATGACAGAACAATGAGGATCCAAAAACAGACTGGTAACACTTGTATAGCAAACAGTTAACACTATTTTAAATGACTCTTTTAGCTTAATTCCATAGTAAATAAGGCTTCAAAGACAGTTTTATTAGATTTGCTTGCACGTAAACATTAAGATCGTATACACATGCCTAACTTTTCATACAGTATTCTATATACATGCTGGTTTGTGGTATTTCAGAAATATTTAGTAGCAAGTAGCCTTGTAGAAGATGTGGTTGCTACTCAACCAATTGAGTAAGAATCTCCCAAGTACAACAAACAGGGATAAATGAGATTTTCAAATTGGAATTTGAGCTAGCAGAAGAAGATACCAGGCATCTCCTCCATGTTTTCACATGTGAGCTGAATACACACAAAGATGGAAAAGCAATCATGTTATTGTAACTTAATTTTTTTACCTGCTCTATCATTTCTTCCAGACATTTAAGCTACAGTCTATGATTACTACATCAAAATTTAATGATACCTTACTACTTTCACTTTGCATATTTGAGTGTCTAGATGCAGCAATAATTTCATTAATAAAAGTAATTAGTAGGTTAACATTTATAGAAAGCTGACGAGGTGCATGATGACTTAACAGAATCTAATTTGCTATTCAAGAAAAATAGAGATGGACAGCATTTACAGAACAGCTCCAAGAAAAGAGGTCTACCATTGGTTCTACAGAGCACTACATTTATCCACTTTGCTCCAAGTTCACTGCAACATTCTTCCTCGAGCACTCCTATTAAGTTGCCCAGGGTTAAATAAAAATAAAGACTGGTTCTAACACAAGGTATAGCAGAAGTGTTTTTCTGAACAGAGGTATAATGAAATATCTAACATCTGTATGATATATTTGAACGCTTATCCCTATTTTAAAGTATTGCATTAAATATGTATTTATTTAATCCCACTCATGCTTGGGGTAGTGATCAGTTGGTTCTGGGACATAATGCTTCTGAAGCCAGAACTCAGCTGTTGTACGTATGAATTATAACTTCACTTACAGAAATTCCAGACACCAAATTTCTGGAGTTGAGAAATAAATTTTCATCTGACAGTTGCAGACGTAGTTCCTCATTACAGCTGGCTAAAGTTAAATAATTTTACAGCTTTGTCTCTATTCTACCCCACTCCTCCAGTCCCCAGTTTAATTCCTGAGTGCCACTGCCTTCACTGGTTTCAATGAGGTGACTACTGAACATTAAGGTCTGGCTGGATCTGCATCTATTTTGTATCTTTTCTCAGAAGAAATAGTAATAACTTATGCTAACACACAAGTCATAGAGCAAGAGAGAAAGATGCTTACTGCAGAAACAGATGCTTTTAAATATTATTGCTCTCTGTTGTAGCTACTGCCTTTCCAGCATAAAAGACTAAAACTTCTCCCCTATATTTCAGCAGAGAAGTTAGATCACTTGATCCTGACCCAACTGGCAGCTTCTGCACTGAATGCTGAATTGAAATCCAACCCAGGTTTAACATCTCCAGATGCTATTTCAAACTTCAGAGAAGGTTCTACAGCACCAAATACTCACTAGTGGAGTATGGCCAGAGGTATATGTGCATATCATGCTTGGACAAACTCAAAATTAAGAAGAATGTGTGCAGCTAGGTTTAAAAGCAGTGAGTTCTAATGCTAGTGCTGCCAGTGGTTTTGGTAGGGGTGTGAACAGTTTACCTGGCATTTCTGATTCACTTTCTTATCTGTAAAACAGAGGGATCACTCTAGAGCTACTATTTTAGATGTCTGAAAAATGAAAAATATGCTGTAGGTGGGGATTATTCCAATAAATACATCACAGAATCAACGTTTGCTTCTTCTGGAAGGCATATGAGGCACACATTTCTTTATTTTAACTTGAAAGCTTTTGGTTTTTGGCTTATTCTTTTGTTTCAGAAGTGAAGCTTACCGGACTCATGTAAATTCCTTGGTGCACATCTCCAAATTGTCCTTCACCAATGCAGCGCCCCAGTTCAATTCTCTCCCTTTGAATTTCATAATCTCTGGCTATAAGAATATAATGCACTTAAAATATCAGATCTCTGAGGAAAGGCAGAGGAACAATCCACAAGATACCAAACTCAGTCACTCCAGTGTCTCACAAATGAACAACTAAGATTCACATACGCTGCACACCAACCTATACAAATGCTGTATACACAGTGGAAACCTCTTAAACAAAAGTTTGAATCAAAGCAATGAAAATGAAAATGTGAACTATAATTTCTTGAATTAACTATTATGCGTTATTTATTTCGATGCAATAGAGATAATTAAACGGTTACTGCTAGTAAAAGACAAAACATAAATAACCTAGGACAATAGAGATGATTATAAATACAGCCCTTGCCCACATGCTTTTATGAGTTTAAGAGAAGTCCACTATGTGGTATTTTAGATCTTGGAACCATCAAATCAGCCAGGAGAATTTTTAAAGAGGTAACTGCAAGAAAAAAAATACAGAAACGAAGAGCATGGCAAATAAAGATAGAATGAAAGAGCAAAATTTTGAGTGCAATACACCTCCATCAGTCTGGAACTGAAGTAAAATTGATAGAATGCATTGCAACTTAGCAATTTTAATAACTTCACTGCTAAGACTGAGAGGTTTTCTGATGGAAATGCCTCAGTGCTTTGGCAAAAAAAAATTAAGCAATTGCAAGTGAATTACTTCATTTGCAATTTAATTTCTAGCAGACATGGAAAAATATTTCTGGAACAGCAGAAAAACACGTACAGTATATGTTTTCACCTCTACTATTATTCAGAGCAAAAAAATAAGCTACCAGCTTAGGACTTAAGGACTGATTTTTTGCACTTCATTAACACTATAGAAATAACATTGTCTAGAGATAGATAACACTGTGATAAATGCCCTTTTCATTTCTTGCGTTAAGTACTGCATTTTCCTCTTTAAAATCCCAAAGCTAGCTGGTTTAACTATAGATAAATAATGTTTATTAAATGAAAGTGAATAAGAAAAATTCCACATCATTCCAAACTGCAAGCATACAAGGATGGGTAAAGGATCTCCTGTTACCTTCATCTATTCCATAGCTTTCTGCAGTGCAATTGAGAGAAAGATCAAATGCTTACTTAGAGCTTCTTAAAATCAAGTCAAGGACAAACATTTTTTTAACATTTAAAAAAAATGAAGAGCTATCACAGATGCAATTTTAACTTTACACTGGCAGAAGTCACAGGTCTGCTCTTGTGATCTGAACTGCCCGTGCCCTGGGACAGCTGAACACTCGAACCCACTTCAGTGCGGCACAGCACTTAATGCTCGTGTCAACAGCCCATCCTACAGGCTTGGAACTGAAGGCATAAACTGAAGTGTTCAGGAGTCACCCAGCGCTGGACCACAAGTAATTTGTTCAATGGAAATTTAAAAGAAAAGGTTACAAAATAATAATGAAAAAATCATAGGGTTAATATGTTTAAAAAATAAAAATAAGGACTTAGGTTATTTTTTGACCCTGCAGTTATTTTGATGGAATTACGTAGTAACTTACTGCAAGACATTCAAAGCACATTGTTTATTTCTAGAAAACATATATTCTTGCTTTCCAAATATTTTCCACAGTAGCATATTATACAATAAACACTGATTATGAAACATTTCTGTCTCATGAAAGCCTGAAGAAATCCCTACACACAGTCATTATTTTCCAGCAGAACACGCTATCAGCTCAGCACCATCCTCCCCTGACACACCAAACCAACCTGGCATTTCTGTAGGCGTTCTTCAGAAGCAGACAGAACCAACTGTTTAATGCTAGAGAAATCCCAGGCTGCCAAAATATTTCTGTAGGTTGCAGATGTAACTTAAAATCAGCACATGGACTTCTATGTGAAATTAGCTGACTCTGACAGTTCAAGATGATATCCTAATTCAAATACTCCATGAGCAAATCCTGGCGGTGGTCAATGCATCATCTTTTTTCTATTTCAAAGATGAAGACTCAGAAGAACTTTGCATCTTTGTTTTTGTTCCTGAAGTCTTTTATCTTGAAAAATACTGCATGTGGTACAGATGACTTTCTCTAGAGAACAGCATGCGTGACACAGAGCAAGGACCAAGGATGGGATACAGCTATAGAGCAGTATCCAAAAGCATTCCAAATCCCTCGCCTTTCTGACAGAAATCTTACTCATTCTTTAGGCATTGTGTTCAGCATAGCAGTACAAAATAAACCTCCATTTTATGACATTTTGAGTCATAAAAGGGAGCTCACAGTGAAGTCACTGATAACACCAAAAAGCTATGACAGAACCTTACTTTGTTTCATAACCTGAATTTAAAAGGACACTGAAGCTAGGAAGCTTGCAAACATCATCGAGCAATACATGTGCAAAGAAAATATTCCTAAGGCTGAAATGTAAGATTCAGTCCCAAAGAAGCTGCTGGGAAGAAAAGTTCCAATTAACATACTTACTTGATGGCATTGTATAAGTATCTTCTTCATCTATAATCTCTGCATAGTCATCTGTTTCTGTAAAGGGAGGAATTAAAGAGTTTCGGGAAAAGCAGATGAAAACACTTCTCCAAAACAGTATCTCCAATGTATCAAAGCTGATAAGTCACAATTCCCCACTTTAACAGTGCTGGGACACATTTACAATAGCGTGAATAAAACTTGCTCATGCATAATTTATGGCATGATAATGACCTCAAATGCCAATTATGCTACGTCACATAGATGCATTCAACAAGGAATAAAAGAAAGTTTCATTGGTATTCAGAAAAGCGTAAGTTCTCTAACTGAATCCAATCTAAACTGTTGACTTCAAAAGAAAATCCTTTTAAGAGCAAATTCGACCACAGGAAAAAAAAAACAAACAACAAAAAAATAACAACAAAAAACAACACATTATTAATGGATTAAATTGCTTTATCTTCAATAAAGTGTGAACAATAGTTTGGTAATATTTATGTCAAACAAGCAAAACAGATGGTAAAGATGTTCCAGGGCAGCATCTACTTACTGTCAGTGCAGCAAGGTGAGCAATTTTCTGTACTATTTCCTAAAGAAAACAGATCTTTTTTCCTGTACTACTCTCAATTTTGTTTAGTAGAAATTTGCAACCAGATTTGCTGTCTCAAATCAGCATCTTTAGAAAACATCCAGCTCTCAAAGTTATCAGAAAAACAACAGCGTATTTCTTCCTCTGTTTCAAACTTATTTTGCATCATCAGTTCTCATGACAGTGTAACTGGTGGCACGTCCTGTCCTACCAGTGGCTCCTTCTGTTCCTCTGAAGAGCTTCCAGGTCATGTAAGTCATTTCCTAATGGTCAGAAATTCTCCCAGGGTTTACAAACCCATCCACAGCAGTGCGATAATCAGTCACTGCCAGGCTGTTAAATTCTATTCACCAACTTTAATTGCACAGAGGTTCTCAACATTGAGTAATTTCAAGTCCGGTATGAGGTTTTAACAGCTGTTTTCAGGTGATTACATATTGGGCTGCCTCTGAAAGGCACAATTCGCTGCTTCTGCCCTGGAGCATATGTACAAGCCTACAGCTCTTCTGCATCATTTCTACAGCCGTGGCTTCTGAATGGTGAATGGGACAAAGCAAAGGTTGGGATGATCCCTTCTGGTGGCAGCCCTCAGTCCAAAAAAAGCCAACTCTGACACCAGAGCAAGGCTCCTAAATATTATACAGGTGAACAAACAAGAACAGATTTTCAAACAAACTCAATACTCAGCAACTAGAAAACTTGAGGTTACCTACAGTTTGAACACTATGTTTGTACAGTTTGAACGAAGTGTGTTTGAAGTTCAACACACTTTAGCAATCAAATATAGATTTATGATCCTAACTTCATAGTACTAACACAAAATTGAAGTTTTCTTTCTTCCAAACCCCTATTGGAATTTCCTGTCTCGTAAAAACAGCAAATTCTACACTATTTAAATTTGTGTTAGGCAATTTCTGCTTAGGATACAGCAAAACAGAACTGCCAAACCAAAATCCAATGAATTATGAAGACAGTACACAAGTGTGAACAGCTAGCACACTCAGGGGCACTAATCATAGAATCACAGAATGGCCTGGGTTGAAAAGGACCACAGTGATCATCTGGTTTCAACCCAATGTTTCAATGTGCAGGGTTGCCAACCAGCAGACCAGGCTGCCCAGAGCCACATCCAGCCTGGCCTTGAATGCCTCCAGGGATGGGGCATCCACAACCTCCTTGGGCAACCTGTTCCTGTGTGTCACCACCCTCTACATCTCTAATCTCTTGGTATGTTTTTTCTCCTAGTCATACAAACTGAAATTTTAACAGAAAGGTAAGCTCTAGGTTCACCTGAAAAGTAAGCAAACATCTCAAAGAAAACATCAGTGTTACACGACTGTTATCAGGGTAATCGCTCTGCTTCTTTATAATATTTCTAAGGATATTTTAAAACTTTTGTTAGGTGAAATATACAACAGCCAGTGTTACAAGTTGTTATTTGAGGATGATACCGAAGAGTTCTTCCCATCTGGTTAAAAAATGGACTGAATGAAAGATATTATAAACAACTACAAGAAGAATTTAAGGAGTCCAGATAGAAAAGTGGCGTCACACTATTCTTTAAACAACTAAATCGTTTGTCACACCAGTTTGTGGAACTGTGCTTACGAATGTGACAAATGACTTGGCTTGTACATCTCCCTACTTTAATTTACTGAAGTTCACTCATAACGCTGTAGAGCACTGCATGGTTTTAAGACATTGCTCAAACCTACCCTGAAACTAAAAGGGTCCTCATAGCCAATCTAAATGAATAAAATGCTTGCAGTGAACTACACAAATATTTCCTGTTACACTTTTAACACTCTGGAGAGGAACATATAATGAGAATTCAGAAAGTAATTCCTATACATCATTTCCAGGAATTAAGAGGAAAAAAAAAAATCAATCAAGGCATTAACAGTGACTCAGAGTGCTCTCTACAAGAGACAACCAACCTCTATAACCCATGATCAGAGCCACGTTTTAAGAAACTATACTCAAGTCAGCTAAGACTGAGACTACGTCTGCTCAGAGATATTCCAGAATCCATGCAGAGCCTGAAGCAAGGCCCACTTGGGCAAGGTCTGCAGGCTTCTTTATGGAGAAGGATGTGCTGTAGCATTCCCCAGAGCAAAACGCTCAGTAAAGCAGGGATTCCAGGAGCTACTCTGTTTTCAAGGCCCCTGGTATGTCTAGACGAGTAAGCCGATTTGAACTTCACTAAATCTGAACATGTTTATAAAATTTCAGTGCATTACCTCCATAATAGCTCATTCATAGCCCTTATTTTAAAATGCTCTTTGAAATGTCCTTCCTCATGACTTTTTTTCCATTTACCAGAGCCCAAATTTTTAGAAGATAGACATCAATCGAAACCTGTCTGTAGGTATCTGAAAATCAATTTCTGAATTTATGATTGCAAAAATGCCCTTCAAGCTGTTAAGAAATTGAAGGAAATAGAGATGGTATTATCTTCATTTTTATCTGAGAGAAAGGAGGTGTGAATTTATATCCACCTCCCAATTTATTCAGAGGAAGGCCACAAAATATTATTCCTCGTTATCGTTTTCCTTCACAAATTAAAGAACGTAAAAAGCAATACCTCCTACTTGTAAGAACCAAGACACAGACACACAACCAGCAGTATCAGATTGACTTTTTTTCCCAATATCAGATGGAATTCTGTAAGCAGCAGTAGCAGTAGTGGACTACTGATGACTTCAAAGCATCTCCTCAGCAGACTCATTTCCCATGCTGTATAGCAGCCATTGAACACGCTCACTGGCCAAACCAAGCATGTAACAATCACTTAAATCAAACTGAATGGACACTCTTGAAAAACCTATGAACTTTCTCTGCATCATGCCAGAACTCCCATTGCAAACACATGCAATACCACATCCCTGCAAGTTTGAAACAGATTTCCCTTTTCCAATTACAGTTTAGCAGAAAGCGCTGGTTGCACAGCCTGTTAAGTACAATATTTAATGGCTAATGCCCAAGACAGACTGCTTTTTGAACTAAAATGTGTATAAAACCGATTGCTGAAATATGCGTTAACTGCTACATGGATGTAAGAATTGCATATTGCACGTTAGTAACACACAGACTAGAAAACATTACCGTCCCCACTAATTTCATCTGCAGATCCAGGTGGCATGCAAGGAGAGAGAAAAACAGGGGGAGAGAGAAGGGACAGAGAAAGGGAGGGGAAAATATACTATTAAATTCATGAGTAATCCAAAAGTATTCAGATTGCAGTTATCTTATATACCTGACTCAAGAGAAACCAGAAAAGTAGTGGAATTTAAGACTTCTCACCTAAAACCCAAGGGACAAAGATATGTTCTGAGAAGCTTGCGTGATGAAACAGAGTTAATGACTTTTAAACACAGCATTACAAAAAATTAAATTTGGAAGTGGAACTAGTTCTTTGAATGCATAAGGAAATATGAAATCCTGTTGTTCTTTAATCTTGAATGGATCTCCTACAGCCATGGGTCGTTCCAATTTGGCTTTGCACGTACGAATGTGACTTTTGATAACTAGAGTTGGGGTTGACTATTTTGGAAGGAAACACACTCCTGTGCTATCACAACAGCAAGAGTAAGAAATGGAACAATCTAAGCAATAATCATACACAGCATACTAGTTATATTGAGCAACTCTACAGGAAAGCTGTTCAATGAGCACCACAGCCTGCATTACTGTAACGGCCCCATTCCACGCCAATAATTACAGCACAAGCTGATGCATTTTAGATATTACTGATTTTAAAAATGCACATTAATATTGTAAAAGTAATGCACCTGTTCCTTCAATTCTTCTTACACCTAACAAAGCCAAACCGGTCCAGACCAGGTGCTGAACCAGTATGAAGCCACAAGCATCACTGTATTCAATATGCAATTAAAAGTGATCCCAGCTGATGCTTATTGTTGCTATTCTACTTCATTCATGAGCATGCTGTATCAGGGGTCCAAGAATGAAGTCAAAATCTGTTAACAAAAAAAAATCCCAAGAGTATAGCCAGAATAGATATACAAATGAAAATATTAATGCTTGTAATTAATTGCAGCATATAATGCTTAAAACAAAGCCTCTCATTAAAACATGGACCAGCAAGTTTATGACACTGCACGAATATCCAATTCGATAGAGTGAAGGGGTAGCAGAAATTTAATGAGATTATTCTTGGAACTCTGTTTACCTGAGCCTGAAGTATTAAAAGAAAAACAACCAACCAGTAACTGAGTTAGTATTTCAGCTTTTGTGTTAACAAGGCAGCCTATACAAAGAGCAGTGCAGTACCCTTAGGTGGCGGCTCATGGGAACAGAAGACGAAAGGGAGAAAGCGTCTAGCTTTCTTTACTTTATGCTGACAGTGATTGACTCCTTTACAAAGAGGCAAGAAAAGGAAAGAGAAAAACAAATTATTTAGAAATAAAAGAGGCTGGGGAGAACATTTACAGCGAATGAACATAAAACTAAAGGTTTACATTACAGTTCTATATATGCAAAATGGATACACGAACGTATTTGAAACTCTAAAGCACACTTACTTCTTTTCTACAGCAGTAAATTATTCCCATTTCACTTTCAAAAAGTGAGACTAGATTATGTTAAGAAGCTGGCTTTGGCCAACTACTTACACCACCCACTCACAGTGCAGAGGTACTGTCCATCCCAGAAGCATAACCCACTTTTTTAAGATGCCCACCTAAGCTTGACTAGAATGTGCTATGCTAAAACGCTTAAGTGAAGTCTTAAACATGTAATACTGACTTTCTGGACCCTAAGAAAAGAACTTAATATGAAACAACTATTTCACATATTACAATTACACAGAACAAGAAAAAAGTACTGCTTCTCTACCCACTGAAATACAACACTGCATTTGATTAGCAAAGTGCTTAGCAGGAAGAGAGAGATTTCTAAGCAGGAGAGAACACGAGAAAGCCAAGACCAACTTTATAAGGTGAGAAAGAAGGAAACAGGATGATACAAGGAACCTGAGTATAGCTGCTCCTCTTGTTTCTCATCATCTGTTCACTCCTCTCTGCTTTCTCTTCCCTCTCCCCTCTATCTCAGGAAATGAGAGAGATGATGCAAAATGTGCATCAACCAAAGACTCCCACCCAGCTGCTGATACTCCCTTTCAAAATTGAGGAGTGAAGCCCAGCTGCCTTGACCAATAGAGGCTGCAGGAAGAATTGAGAGCCCAAGCCGTGCAGGAGCAGCATGCTAGCCCAACACCCCAGCAGCAGGATGGAGGAGTCTGGAAACCTATGAAGTACTAAAGGAGCTGTATTTATGCAAAAGCACTGTCTTCTACTCTTCGTTTTTTCTTCTGACCAGTTTGAGGGATGATGAGAGCTGCATTAAGTGTGTTAAATCTGGAGGGAGCACGCTGAATCTTATGCATGCGAATCTAATGGATAACTTCCTACCATGTAGAATTCCCACTTAGCTAAGACAGTAAAGGTAAAACACATGGGTATGATTTATTATTGTACCAAAACATCACTTTAAAAACTGCCAGTGTGATTCATCAATTGTGAAAATTTATGTGCCACTGAAAGTGACAGAACATCAATCAATGTTAAACATTGAAGGAGATGCAAAGAGGGCAAACTTACAAGTTAGTTGATAGTATTTATGTGAATTAACACATTAATGGAATCACAGGGATCTATTTTCCTCATATCACATGGCACTACGTTCTAATACAAGGCTGAGGTAACATTCTTAACAAAGCCTTAAACACAGTGCAAACAGAAAGAAGTCCTACAGCTATTTTTAGACATCTGAAAAAGTACTGAAATAGGAATAAAGGCATACAATACACTGCAGTGAAACAGAAGAACAGGTATAAAGTGACTGGAAGCAATGCAAGCTATCTGAAAGGGAAGAGACGCTTCAACTCTTGACCTGCCCACTCTAATTCAAGCCTGAAATACTGCAGTGCTGCTACTCTTGTCTGGACACATGGGAAGCAGAAGCAGGTTGAAACCTGACCCACCTTCTTCCTTAAGAAGCAACCATCAAAATCAAATGGCCTTTTAGTTCAGCACAGCCTGACAACTGATGATACTCAGACCAACTTGTCCTCTGCACTTCAAATGTTGTTTGTGACCCCTTGCTTATAGTTTGTGCCACCGTTCTGCTACATAAAACGAGGAACACTGCCTTAAAACTATCACATCTTCAGGTTAGTTACACAAGTTGTTCCTCTTGATAGAGTCAATTCTAAGTTTAAAAAAGAACATGCAATTCTTTGTCAGGAGCCTAGAAAACACCTGCTTGAAATGGATTCTACTTTGATTTACACCATTCCACACTGACTTCCAGCCACTGATATGCTGGCTTCCACCTAAATGCCCACAAAGCTCAAAAATGCTGCTGAAGACAAAACTCACAGGATTGCTTTTATTTTGTTTAGTGCCTCTCCCAAGTACTAAGCACTCGAAGTTACTGCATACCAAAAGTCCATTCCACTTCCTATTTTACAAGGGACGTTATGATGTAGAGGGCAGTTACTCCTGGAGCTCCTTATCTGGACAGTGTGAGCAGAGAATGGAAAGCTGGAAAAGGTAACATCCCTTTCTACTGTAGTATATATTCCTGAACCAGCTTGGGGAAAAAAACATGGGGAAAAAATCTGTGGAAGGAATAATGTAGTTGTTTTCACGTATTTGTCAAAGCAAACATACATAAACAACAAACAAATGTGAAAACGCATGGAACATCTGTGCAGTCAAACTACCAAAGTGTCTGCTTGTATTAAAAAAAATGGATGGCAAAGGAGGAGTGAAAGAGGGGGAAGAGCTTTAAACTATGATGGAGATTGATGAAATCAAGGCAGTACATTCCCCAGCACTGACAGAGAGCTCCCAGTCATCACACTTCATTCTGGTCTCACTGTGCATGAAAAGCAGCATTTTAGTGAGTTCAAAATGCAAAGAGATAACACCTGCCTAGTCGACTGTGATGAGAAGTCTAACACCGTAATTTATCATCATTAAGGGTATTTTAAAGCATATTATCTTATTAACAATCAAAATAGCTGGGTGAGTTATGCAAGTACCTTCTCTTTGGAGACAAATGACTTGCTAAAGGTTTGTAAGGGTAGTCTGCCAAAAAAAACCCAAATCTGACTCAAATGCTTCCCAGTTCTTTGACCACGCAGCTGAGCTACAGCTGCACAGACTTTATATTCCTCTAATTACTTGATAATCAGAATGTGTAACTACACAATTTATGCTAACAGTGCCAGTCTTCAGAAAAATGAGCTGTCAAACGTGACATAATTGGGCGAACAGACAGAAGTCGTAAGCAGTCAAGATAACTGTTTTTTATCATAATAAATTGCATACAATTTTCAACACTGTCTTTTTGTAGTGACTTGATAAATTGAGCATGCTTCCAAAAATACCTGCTCTACAACCTTGGGCAAAAACACTTTTTCCTCTACCAACTTATTGAAAAGGAACGAGAAATGGTAAGTCCTAAACAAGAAACTCTTTCAGAAATGAACACAGTGCAGACTTTCATTTTTAGTACAGAATTATGAGACAGAGCACGCACGGTGCTTTGCAAGCAGAAGTGATTCAACAAAATCCCATTTGTCTTTCCATCCTTGCTCACAGCATTGCTTGTGACTAGCCCTCATCGTTAACAGACTTTCTGGTCACCTGCTGCACTGACACTGTCTTTATTAAGAACATTCATAATTGCTGTAATACTGGAATCAAGTGAATATACTTGGTGCTTTTTTTGTCTGCTGCTTGTTGTGCTTTGGCAGTTGGCTCTAGCTATGTTTCATATTGCTCTTGGTAACCAACTGAAGTCTGCCTCCTGAATGAGCTGCACCATACCCTGCATCTATGCCTATTTCCTTCAAAAAAGTATATTTAATTCAAATTTAAATCTCAGCCAAATGAAATGACTAAGGTGACAGCTACTTCAAACTCAGTATCTCATAAACTGCCCCTGAGAGCTATCTTCTCTATGCCATTTCACTGACACTGCCATAATCAGGAATTAACCATGGTAAGTGATTTAAGTGGAATGACATTATACCAGGAGTCTGATTTTAAGGTAGAAACAGGAAGCTGGCAAAGAAACATCTGTTTCAGGCTGCTAAAGTCCTAACATTTCTACTATAAAGCTCCCTCTAGAAGACTCAGTTTCTCCTACACAGGGCATAAGCAGTGCAACTATTAGACCTAAGCCATGGTATAACCTACTGCTTCTCCTTTCAGCTTCAGTTTTAACATACTCTTTGTGCTAAGAACAGCCATGTCAACTATGGAACAGGACACAACACATTTCTCTTTAAGTTACCTATTTCCCCAATAAAAGATCTGGCACAGAACCTGTTGCTTAGATGGCTTAAGTCAGGTGGGATGGAACTGGTTTTTTTCAGAGTGTCTGTTATGATGCTATGTTTTGGTTCTACAAGAAAAATAATGTTGATAACACACCAATGTTTGTAGTTGCTGCTAAGCAGTATTGCACAGAGCTAAGGCCATTCCCAAAGAAGGACCCAAGGAGCTGGGAGGAAACAGAATTAAGACAGCTGACTTAAATGGCCAAAGGGGTATTCCATACTATCTGACACCATGGGGAAGGAGTTTTTAAGGGGCTGGGGGTTCATCTCTTGCTCTCTTCTGCTGCTTGGAAGGCTAGCTGGACAATGGCTGGGGGGTGGTGAGCAACTGCTTGTGCATCACTTGTTAAATACATATATTTGTCATAATTATTATCCTTTTCTCTATCTTAGTAAACAGTTTCATCTGAACCCATGAGTCCTACTTTGCTTTTTTTGTATTCTATGCCCCATCCCGCTGGGAAGGCTGGGAGTGAGTGAACAACTGTGTAGCTTTCTTATTATATAATTATATATATGTACTTATTATAATATGTAATTGACGGGGTAAATTGTTATTTTTGGAAATATGTAGATCAGGAAATATGCACATCACCTTACTAAGGCTAATGGTTGCTATTTCAAAACTAACTGCTGGCCAAAATAAGTTTCTGTAGACTAGAGCAGTCAATAAAATCACATTTAAGTGCTACATTTTTTCCTACAGATTAGATGTACTATTTGCACACAGCCAATAATTCAGCCTTACTGTCTCCTGATTGTGCCCTCTTGGCCAAGCAGTAAGAATGCTTTCCTAATGCAAAAAACACAAGTAGATGGAGAGGGAGATACAAGGTGGAGCCATCCAACTATGAACTAGAATACTACTCACTTCTGATGACTCAGTAATTTTAACAAAAACACCATATATATGCCAAAGAAATCCAAAATGCAATATTTAACTGTCATATTTAACTGGGCTTTTAATTTATATATAAACACACAGATTAATGTAAAATTTGAGGTGCAAAATTCCCATTATGTTTAAAAAATTTCTTACTTGCACATAATAAAAGATCACTGTTGTGAGAAGTATCACCCTGTTGTAAGAAGTATTAAATACAAAGAGCTAAGACAAAGAATGCCAGAACAGAGAAAGCCACAGTGCAACCTGGTTCAGTGACACACAGCCTTTAGGGAACATTTCTTGGCTCCCAGTTCAGCAATTTGCTGCTTGAGATTCCTGGAGCCAACTTCACCCTTCACTAGTTTGAAAAGGTCTTTATTTAAAACTAGAGTTAAAAAAAATTAAAAAATTTAGAAACTTTCGTTTTCTGTATGCCTTGGAATACTGAAGGACTTGGAAAGAACAAGTTTTCATTTCACTAGACCAGAAACATTTCAAGGTGGATTAATACATAACTCAAACAGCAAGACAAGACATCTTTCATTAATAAGCTCATTTTCAACCCTATAAAACTTCAGACAAATACTTGTAGTTCTAGACCACCAATCATGTTCCACATCAGCATTCAGCTACTGCTTGGTTCCAAGTTGTGGTAAGGAGCTCACTTTGAAATTTTCCTTCAGTAGTAAGGGGGTAAATGCTATAAATATGTCTGACTGCTAGATTTTCCTGAGAATAACTTGTTTATGATTTTTTACTATTTAACGTTAGCATTGGGAGAGATCTAAATAAAGAACAGCAATCTCACTGCAACGAAGAGCTGAGTTAATTTACGATTTAAACTGTCAAAGGCACGAATGATATTACAGCTGTCAGAAAGTTACAAAAGATCGTCTTATTTGAAGTCCTTAGCTCTGAGGCATTTAAATGTCACCAGAGAAAAGCTCTTATTCTCCAAACCAAGATAGCATCATCCACAGCTGGCTCTGCACTGGATGCTGTCAGCTGTCGGACTCCGCTGACCTGTAACTCTCGGGTTAGCTGAACATAATGTACATCTGTTGCCTCTGTTGTTCCATATGATGGATCAGTTACACGTGACGACAGGAGGGGACTTCTTCACATCTACATGAAGCACTGCCTCATTTACAACAAGTTGATTCCTTAGGGTAAGCCAAAACTCCCAAGGAGAAATCGCTATCACTCAACTTTAGGACTTCAATTCAATATCCTGACATTCACAGCACACTTCAAAGTAATGTGGGGGCAAAACTGAACCAAAACAAAAACAATAAAAAAGAGAATTTCAGTATTCTCTGTGCCTTTCTTAGGAGGAACAAACCCTTGAGACTGAATAATAAATGCAGTAGTTTTAATCATTCCAGTATTATGTCAGTGTTTCCAATGGTTTGAAACGTGGTACAGGACACAAGAACAATGATTTCTCCGTGGAAAGCTATAAAACCTCACTACAAAAGAAGAACGCATTATTGGTTTTGATTTTGTTACTAGAAAGAAAGACAAGGGCATATGCTGGTTTTAACTGACTGTTTTGCTTCTGTCATTATGAGCCAGCTTTGTACTTTACAGCTTCTTTGACTGTACACCTCCTGCATTTTGCTAGATGCTAACCCTCTAGCCCTGGCTCTGCAGCAAAGCTCCCATTTGGCTATCGATCACCTGTATGGGATGCCCTACACAGCAGAGGTAAGTGGTATCACAGCTGACTTCCCTATATTAACATCAAACCACTACTTCAGAAGAGTAGAGAAGAACAAAAAGACAGGACATGCTTATCATGCCTCCTGCTCATCTCCCTCAGTGCCCTAAACCTTGCTTGGTCAGCTGCTGTTTGACTCTGAGAGGCAACGTTAACTGATGAAGATCTTTCATACCTCTGCAGCTTGATGGACATTTTAATTCCAGATCCTCTCACCAATTCTCTTGCACAAGGTCTAAATATGGACTTCTTATGTCAGCGGTGAATCTTAAACACCTTTAAAAAAAACTTAAGCATGGGGATGGGAATCTGAAAAGTAGGAAATGAATCAAGCATCTATGCACCATTCCTCCTCCATTTCCTGAGTATGTGCCACTAAATGGTCGCAAAAACGTTCCAGTGAAGCTGTAGCCTTCCTGTAAGTCAAGGATGGACGTTCCACAGGGTCACAGTAATGCTTCTTGAGGTCTGTGGCCAAACACTATAAATCTATACAGACGTACCACAATCTTAATAACACTTCCACACTGCAAATCTCCTTTATAGATAGCATGTATAAGTACTTAACAATGCATTTCCTACTGAGACATTGAATCAATCCCTCAAAAGGGTTTGTTGAGAGCCTTTAAAATAAAAATGTTCTCTGGAGGATGAAAACTTAAAACAAACAAACAAACAAAAAACATAGTTGCTAACAGAAATTTAAAAGCCTGTAAGCTATAGAAACAACACCTACTACATTACATGCTCATCATCCTTCAATTATCTTGCGGTTTTCAACAGCAAAAAATTTAAGTGATTTGATCTAAGCAGCAGCTACAACAAATTTGCTATCGAGTTTCTTCTTTCAGAAGTGATGATAGATATTTAATGGCTTATTTTCACTTTTCAAAGCTACTCCTTCATAATTTAACACATCCTCAGGTAATTTAAGATGGATAGTTTTGGTGACGAGTGGCCTAAGTGGAAACACTGACAGTCAGCCTTGCCTTCAAGTATTTTACCCCTGCTTCCCCACATGGATGTGGCTGTTCTCAAAAGCAACACTGCACAGAAGGACAGCTGAAAAAGTTCCTCTTTATGAATTCTACTGCAAAGTCAGCACAGCTATGGTCATGGGAAAATCAACAGCCATGGGGCAACAAGTGAGCTAACTGTGAGGAAAAATCTGTCTAAACATCTGCTAGCTGTAAAAATAAACCTGCATTTTTTTCAGAGCCTTACCTGATACAGAGACTGTGTGCGACCTTACTCCTTGCTTCTCATTGTTGGCCAGCCTGTAAAACAGAGGTTTGAATCGCTGAATGCTGTACATTCTTCACAGTCACATACACTGTGAATTCATCCTAACAGGGCACCTACTGTAATTAGCAGGGCCAATCCATTTTCCACAGTGACACATTTTGAGGGGGAGAAAAGTCAGAAAGGAATCTACCACTTCAAACCCAGCTGGGGGAGTGAGAGTGGAGAGAACGCGTTACCTTTTAATTAGAGAGCAACTTGGCAACAACAGAACAAACTTTAAGAAAAGCAAGAGAAACAAAACTCTTTAAAGGTTTTAAAGTTAAGCAGTGCACGTCTAAATATTGCCACTGTAGACAGTCTGATGGTCTTCCAACTTTCTGTATTCAATACTGGAAACAGAAATTATGAATCGAGCTCTTGTCTGTAAGCTGATTTATTTTATAGAGCCATTTTAAATTGATTTGCCTATCAAGTAAATGAAGAAAAACAATTACAATTAGACAGTTTTAGCTATAGAAATTGATTACTAACAAATTTCAATGAATTCTTCCAGTAACTTATTTCACATACACGTGCATATATAACCATAGTTATAATGTTATGAGAGGAGAACAGCAGTTTATGCTTTGAGAAATCTGTAAAGGCAAATCTCTCCAGATGGTGCTGGCTAGTACTTTTACACTTGACAAAAGACCATTCCCCTGCTGCCAGCTGAAGAGTGTATGTGGTGCTCTTGTTTAAACAGACCCAACATTACAATGCCAGTATTGGTAAACTGTCCCAAAAATGGGAAGAAGTTTCTACTTCAAACCTTACTTTATCCTAGAAATCCCTAGAGACAGGAAAAAAAAAAAAAAAAGCACTAAAGTGAAAACTCTGTAATTAGATCATTCTGTTTTTCTCAGTTCGTTCAAATACAAGTTTTCATCTCCTATGTGAGTGCACACTGTTTACCAATCTTCCTGCTTCCTGCATGGACTTCTACTTGCTTTTCCTCCCTGTTTTTTTATCTCTTTCTGCACTGTGAGCAATCTACCACCTGGCTACTGAGGACTGCAGCAGGACCTGTGAAGGAAGAGTATCCAAGTGGCTTTTTTCTTGCTGAATCAGGAATAAATCATGTTCCACACTGCATTCAGTAGATTAAGAAGTAGTAACAAAAATGGCAGGCTCACTCTAGGAGTTAAGGAAGAAACAGAATGAGGTGGCTGGCTCATAGTACAGTTCCTGATCTCCAAAGGAAAAACAAAGAAGACACAATAAACTGCTACACTTCTTACAGTCCTTTCAATCATTATCTCTAGCTACTGGATACTGCTTGATAAGGCTCAAGGAAAACAAAGAATTATTAGATGCAAATACCTTGGGTAAAGTGCCACCATTAAATCACTCAGAGAAAAAGAGATCAGATCTCTTTGCCAGATATAGATTAAGATTTTCAACACATTTATAATCATTACTGTATATATATTTTGATACATTAGTACATTTAAAAATAAAACAGATCAAGAACTGTTTGCTCTATGAACGCTACTCTTTATCACATTCGAACCTGGAGATTCCAACTCAGACTGATCCCATGATGGAAATATAATTTGGAAAAAAAAAAAGACATAAAAGATTTATTACAGGAAGAAAATTTCTGTATTTTTGCATAAGCAGTAAAGCAAATAGCAAAACCAACACTGCAGACTGATCTACAGAGAGGCTGAAGTGACAACACACAGACTGTTAGGCATCATTCCTGCAATTAAGTTTACTCGTGGACTCAAAATAAATAGCCTGAATCCCAGTCTAGCTTTTTCCAGAATATCCTACTTTTGTTACTGTCAAGTATCACTGATGCACTATGAGTTTTGTTCCCTCAAATTTCATTTGTGGTATCTGTAATGCTGCTGTCAGTCATTTACGCCCCATGGTTCCAAGTGCCTGCCTGCTATTTGCCCTAGAATCCAAAGGCAACAATAAAAATCAAGCATGTACAAAAAGTGTCAAGTGTCACTTAAACAAAACCATTTTGAAAGCATTTTTTGAACTACATATATGTAAAAAGAAAGTATTAAACTCACTTTGGTATTGATGGTAAAGCTCTTTCACCTTCTGTGTAAAGAAGAAGAAAACGGAATTAAAATTGTATTTCAGTTTCCCAATGACCTCTCTCAATGTCCAATATATACAAGGCTGAAATAGTAATCATCACAACCTTCCAGGGAAATTGCATTGACTCATAAGACCATTCAATACTTATATCAACAGCAGCACACCAACACAGCGCATTCCAACTAGCAATGCATACATTCTGGCAAGTCTTATCATAGAATAATAATGTATACAGAATATGAGACTTTTTTATTCACAATAAATAACTCTGATAAATCACCTGCAAAAGGTATGGCAGAAATCTCATCTCTCTACTGAGAAATACTTCTCTCATTTCCAAGACATGCTAACCATATATTACAGTACACAGGTAAATACAGTATATAAATACCTATGTATTAATATACACACACATAAACTGAAATTCTGAAATCAATGTAGACTTCCAAACAAGAATACTGATATAAATCATCAATGTATACAGCATATAACATTAACTTCACATTGGGTTGAAATCATACACCAGTAATGCCTAGAAGCCAGAGATGAGGATGTCTCCTTATAAACTATTTTCAAATTCTCTGCCAATCTTTCTTTGCTAATGGCCCTGTGTATAAATGCTTGGATAGAAAGCATTTTGTCTCATATCTCTTTGATGAGAAGCTCATTACACACGTGGAAAAGGAGGATGGGGAAATTACCAACCCTTCAGTAAAACACCAACAATTTGAAGTAGATTGAAGTATGCAGGGAAGGAGAGAAAGAGGGCAATTAAAACATTAAAACAAATTAAAGCATCTTCCTCCAAATCACTGTTGCACAGATGAAGTGTCCTGAAAGAAATGGAAGAGTGTGGACTTGGGCTGCACACCCACCTCCCTCCCTATAAAACAAGTGCAGATCCTCCAGATCCAGCTACAAAGCTACTGAGTTTGGAGACTGGAGCAAAAAGAGACAGGCTCAATTTTAATTGAAAGTGCAGAAAGGAAGAGAGCTGCATCTTAGGGTCAGATGAGGTTGCTGCAAAGAAGGATATAGGAAAGAAGGGAAACAAAGAGCTGTGACTTTTGGAGATAGCACAGTAGCTTTCCAAAGCATATGAGCAATCACCTTAGAAGTAGAGGGTGGAAGAAAGACATCCAGTTAATCCAAGAAGCATGAGGCAGAACCGGACGTAAAGGTATTGTAAAACGTTAGAGGAAATAACTTCCAGTTGCAAAGAAAGAAAAGACAAAGATCCAGAAATGTACTGTGGAGTGACAAGTACAAGAATGGAAGCCTGGATGGCATCAAAAGGATTGGAGATGAAGGGTTATCCAAAAAACAGAGACCAGAATGGGCACAAGAGGGACTCACACTGGATGAAAATAAGACAAAAGACATCAAGCTTGGAGAAACAGGCATAGAAACTGGTCCTGCCCAGCACCGTGCAGTCCTCCCTAGGATTGGGAATAAGACTTAGAAGCTTAAGTCCATCTGGTATCTCCTGATGCTTCCATCAGCTGTCAGTCTGTGAAAGTGTCCTGTATTCCAGCCTCCATAACTTGGCAGTTATGATGCTGCTGGTTACTCCAACACCTCTCCCACATTTGGCAAGGAATGTAATGGTGAATCAGGTGTTACTGATGTAACAGACGTGCAGTACATTGCTTTTAAAGGTTTAGGAAATGACACAAACATACAGAACTCCATTTTAACTCAAGATAACTGGAGTACAATTAATGAACTGCTATTTAAACTAACTAACCTTGATACTGAAAAGGCAATTCAATTGCATATTAATTACAATATTCAAAATTGTCTTCTAAATATGGAATTTTTAGTTTCCTCTTTTGTGTGTGTGTGGAACATGTAAGTATCATATTTCAGGACTTGAGAAACAATTCTGTAACACAGCAGGACCTGAGTGCTTTGTTCAAAGATTTCAACTGCAGATAAGCTTGTTTCTCTCTCCTGCAAACAGACTCCAAACCCTCAAAAAAGAGAGAAACACAATACAGGTGGCAACTGGCAGTGTAAGGTAAAGTCACTTGCTACATATCAAAAAAGTTCTAAAGAGAAATAAATACAAAATCTAACTTCCCAGGGCAATATTAAGTTTCCTTAAACTTATCTCCCACTCTGCTTCTGCAACTCCCAACTTCACTTACAGAACAGCATCTCACTGGTGTGCAAAAAATAAAGCAAGGATCATATCGTAACATCTCTCAACAGAATCCTGATTCTACTTGTCAAGAAACCCATTTACGGATTTTATGAGATAAGGAGAATGTGAAGAGAAGGAGAGGTGGAATTACATAGCTAACAAGTAATAACATGGAGGGATACGGAGTGATCTGAGATTAAACAAGCATTTCATAAGACTCTGGAGTTTGTGATCTGATTAGCATTCTGTTAGTACATTTATGTTTTCATGATTGCTTGCTTTAAGAAAGCTGTTCTATTTTCAACTTCAGCCACAGAAAGCAGGGACATTAAAAAGCAGAGCATAGCAGATGACAGTAAGAATCAACAGCTCTAAAATGGGCAAGACATAAACGGCAGACTAACTGCTCTGAACACAAAAGTCTAATTCTGATGATGCTGGAATGAAGAACTGCGATGGAACTGGAGAAAGGCAGTGTGCAGGAAATGCCACCTGGTGCAGCACCGCATTCAGCTCTGAAGCTCCCAATGTGACACTGACTTGCTGGAGCAGACAGATCTAGCAGATGGCCATGAGGATGATCAGAGAGATGGAGCACATTTCCTATGGAGACAGGCTGAGTGAGTTGGAGTTGCTCAGACTGGAAAAGAGGAGGCTCCAGGAAGACTCTATAGTGGTCCTCCAGTACCTAAACTGAGTCTACAGGAAAAGTGAAGAGGGACTCTTTCTCAGAGTGTAGTGATAAGAACAGAGGTAACAGACAGAAATAAAAGAAGGAAGATTTAGATGAGATATGAAGAAGAAGTTATTTTCTGTGAGAATGGTGAGGAATTGGAACAGGTTGCTCAGAGAAGCTGTGGATTCGCAGAAGAGTTGAAGATCAGGTTGGATGGATACTTGGCCAAAAGGAACTAGAGAGAGGTGTCTGTGCCCATGGCAGGGGGATGGAACTAGATGATCTTTAACATCTCTTCCAATTCAAAGCATTATCTAATTCTATGAGAGTGAAAAAAGATTTGTCCAGTGCCATAAAGGTGTAAGCAACTGTAGATAGCTATGAGATGGTGCAAGAAAATGATAAGGATGGAGAGAGGAAAGTAGAGACTGTAGGACAAGTTAAATGAATGCTCATTTCCAGATTGGTTAAAAAAAAAAGAGGCTGCATGCATGGCTTCTATGTAACTAAGCCCCCACTATTTCTGATCATTTTTCCTGGGCTGCAGAAAGCATGACTCATTTTATTCTCATTAGCAATAGAGCAATGCTCTGAATAGATCTGGCCCTTTACCCTTTTGATTGATATGGGAGCAGAGATAGACAACATGAGAGCCCTGGGGAGAAGGAAGGAGAATGTAGAGCTGCTCAAGAGCAACAACTGGTATATGCAGGACATAACACTGACCAGCCACAATGGACAACACCCCTGTGGCTGCCAGAGAGAGCTCCAAGTAGACAGTCAGACACTGACAGGGAGAACGGGAAAAATAAGCATATCAGAGAATCATCTCGGTTGGAAAAGACCTTGAAGATCAAGATCATCCACACATCTCTTACATACCCTCAAGGATTGAGATTCCACTACTTCCCCGGGAAGCCTGTTCCACTGCCTAACCACTCATGAAGAAATTTTTACTGATGTCCAAACTAAACTTACTGGTGCAACTTCGGGCAGCTTCCTTGTGTCTCACTGCTTGCCATTTGAGAAAAGAGCAGAATTTCCTCACCATAACCCCCATTCAGTAGTTACAGAGCACGATGGGCTCTCCCTTCAGCCTCCCCTTCTCCAGACTAAACAGCCCCACTTTCCTCAGCAGCTCCTCATATGTCTTGTTCTCCAGCCCCATCACCAGCTTCACTGTTCTTCTCTGCACACCCTCAAGCACCTCCTCACCTCAATGACCTTCTGGTAGTGAGGGGCCCAAACTGAACAGGATCTTTGAAGTAAGGCCTCCTAGTGCCATTTCGATGCTTAAACATTACTAAGTGATCTCGCCAGATTAAGAGAAATTGGATTACTAGCAGATAGCAGGACAGATTACATCACAAAAACATAGGTTTCTTACAGCAAGCAAGGAAGGTAATTGATGAAGAAACTTGCCATGAACATACCTATTTAGAATAAAGATAGAATGGGAAAGCTCATGGAGGGGAAAAAACCCATCTGTAGGATCCAGAGTTGTTATATTATCTGTTTCTGATATGTTTCAAAGCTTACTGTGGGAAGGATTTGGGAATGCATCATTGTGGGGACGGCTCTCCTACAACATTATTTAGTGAGCTGAGTACTGTTATGGCATTTGACAAGAAAAAACCTCAGAAAAAAAATAAATAGTTTTTTAACTGGAAGGATTCTGTTAACATCTGCATAAGGAGGAATGTTCCAAAGCGCTATATAACATTCTTTTAAATGAATTATTGTTTGCTTTCTGTTAATATATACCCTAATACAGATACCATACAAACAAGTAAACTTGCTCCATTACATGCATGGATTTATTTTGCAGTAGTGCTCACAGGCAAACCACAGTGCACAGCACAGATGAACCCAGCACAGTATGACAGAAAAAATATCAGAGATCTTGCCTTGGAAAGTGCTCAGGGAGTCTAGAAGACATAACAACTGATGATAAGCAAGTCAGATCAGAGGGATTAAGGAATTAGAAAGAGGTGAAAATAAAGCACATCAATTTTCACTGAGACTTGAAGCAACAGTAAGGTAGGACCCATTAGCCCTGTTTGTCTTACATGGAGCTGTATGCACCATGGAACAGGTTATGTTACCAAGGACACGGCAAATCTTGCAGAGAATTAGGTTGGGAGCTTTTCCCTTGATAGTGTAAGAATGGCATAGAGCAAAATAGGGTAGGGTTTGGCAGAGAAATGGCAAGAGACAGGACTGGGGCACAATCAGTGCCACAATGAACAGCAATGGAAGATCGTGAATTGGATAAATGGAGCTAAGACTTCACAAAGACCTGAACTGCCTGTGGAAGTCAGCAGGCAGCAGTATGCTTTTGAATTAAGAGCATTTACGTGTAGATAAGAAATGGAAGCCACGCCAGTTGCTTCTGCTTCTGAAGAAACAAGTTGATAACTGCACTGACAGCAGAAATTAAATGGAGCAAACTTCTGAAATATTACCAATGCTAAAATGGCAAGAATGGGCATTGTCTACTGGACAATGCTGACAAACCAGCAGTCCATTGGTGGTACTGAAAGGAAAGTTTTGGGGAGCGAATAATGAAGATTGTAAGAAATCCCAAATCACAATTTTTTCAGAAAAGGTAAGAAATTGTGAATATTTTTCAGATAAAAACAGGCATAAAAGATTATTTTTCAGAGGTATAAAATAAACAAGAGAAGCAACGCCAACTTTACTGTTGGATGAAATATAAACTACCATTATTACTGATGCTAGCTTATCCTTTTGGTGTTCAGTTTTGGTGCCAATGGTTCATCATCACTGAATTGCATGCAGTGTTGGCTAGAAGAGTGGAATCTGTGTTGAAAGGAGCATCTTCCTTTGTATGAGGACGAAGTCGCACGACTTATGCAAATTCCAACAAAGCTCTGCGTGGGAGCTACCACTCATTTGCACACTTTAAGAATCAAAAGAAACAAATACCCGAATTTCAGAATAACTTGAACAATCTTGAAGTGTTATCAAAATGTCCAACACCCTAAAATCACGTTTCTTCATTGCTGAACTATCAAGTTTTCGCAGGGTTTTTTGCTGTTTTCTTTTTTCTTTGCTTTTTGCTTTGTTTTGACAGCAGATAACTACACAAAAGTTCAGAGCCATACACAGGCAGGATGCTGAACAAAGAACTACGAAAGGCATGAACTATGTCAGTAACACTACCCCATCTGAACTACAGAGAATAAATTACCAGTGGTACAAGAAAGCAAAAATGTGGCTATCAAAAAAAAACTTATGTTCAGATTGTAGAGCTTCTGGAATGGCTTTGTGTATATTCTTGTAAGAGAAATAGGGAAGGAGGAAATAGTTTATTGTTTCAGAAATCAGAAATGCTGGATGAATTTCCGTAATCAAGGGTAAGTACAAAAGGACAGAAGTTTCTATTTTAAGGGGCTTTGACTGAATAGATTTCAAAAATTAAAACTATTTGAAACCAGAAAAAAAATCTTCTGAAATTTAATTTAATTATCTCTTTACATCTAGCTGTAGCTGCACCCTTATCCCAGTGCTTCCATCTTGTAGTTTGCTATAAAAATAACTACCCATCAACGTATAAAATCCATACGTTGCTTTAGCTCTATTTCATGAGATAGGCTCACAAAACTTCTCTCAAAGTTTAAATAATAAAAGAGAGATTTTGATACCTGGGAATAGAAAATTGATCTTCAAAAATTACAACTAATTCTACCTGAATGATGCATTCTAACTAACATCTCCTGAATTTCTGCTTGGATACTGGTGTATCATTTCAAGATAACAGATCCTTGTTAAGAGTGACTTTAATTTGCAGTGGAGAGACACTGACAGTCAGTGCTTTCCTAGTTTCCTTCTAGCAAGAAAACATTCTCCAAACGATGATTTTGAAGCTACCTTGTGTCTTCTATTCAAGTGCAAGATAATCTATCAGCAGAACAGAGCACAGCCAGTACCAGAATGGAACACCTCCTTACCTTTCTGTGGCCTGATGATAAAAGATTGCGTGGCTCCATTCACCAGTCGGCAATATCCGTCTATCAAGTCAGCCATATTCTCTGCAATGGTTAAGGATGGTGCTGTCACTGTCAGAGGCTGAAGAAAGAAAAAAACAAGGCACCAAACAAAGAGGTATTATTGTAGCTGCAAACACTGAGTAGAACAGCTGTGTCATTGCATCAGAACTTTACATACACTTGGCGAACAGTAAACAGAAAAATGTGAATAAGCAAAGAACTATCAGATTCTTGCTTTACTTAATACATAGCACAGCTGAAAAACCCTCCATCCAAATGTAAGATTGATATGGGTCTAGTCAGTGGCTTGCTGGGCAAACTTTCAATCACTGATAACTGCCATTAACTGGATACTACTGGATACACTACAACTACTGGATACACTACCACTACTTTAAGGCTCTAATCATAACAACTATGTAGACGCTGCTTATTCTGTAGAATAACATACGTTAGGTCACAGCTGTATGCATTTTGTATGTTGGCTAAACACAGTCCTGTGAACATCGAAAAACATACAGCCTTGCCTTCCATTTTGATAAAGAAATTTGAGAACAGGTTTCAAGACTGCCCAAAAAATCATCAAATTATGTATGTGACTCCATTTGTAGTCAATATAAATATATGACCTGCAAATTTTCAAATACAACATATCGATACCCAACACAGAAGTGATCATGCCCCTTCATCAGACTTTCCTAGGCTCTACCTCACTAGAGAAAAATATCCTTTCATTCGCAATCACATCTTATGTGGTTGACTAAAAGTCATCACTTTTTGGCAGTGTTCACAAATTTTGAACAGCTGTCAAGGATAAAGTATAGCAGGATTAAATATCATCAAAAATCTCTGATGAGCCCCTTGAGACCTCCCTCAGAACTGCAACCACTTCCATCAACCTGACTGAATAATCAGACTGATGTATAATTTCACAAAAACAAGGCCAAATATCCCACTGGTTTTGTTTTTTTATCTTTTTTTCTAAACATTTAAATAACAATATTAAAATTCAAAGTGTTTTGCTACTTACATATTAACTATATTGCGTATTTTACAAGGGCTGCTCTGAAAGTAATGCCTCTTGTTTTATGATGTTGGGCAATGATGTCATATGCAGATGTTGGGTACTGCAGCAGAGCTGCAATCTTCCCACCAGTATTCCGTTACATTTTGCTGCCATGTGACAGATGGCAGCAAAGGGGCAGTCTGACTAAATAGCATCTGACATGGAACTGTGTATGAAGAAAAGGTGTGCCACTGAATTCCTCCACACAGAAAAAAAGGCACCCACTGACATTCATTGATGCTCATGAACGTTTATGTCGACCAAACAGTGGCTGTGAGTACAGTGAGGCACTGGGTGCTGTGTTGCAGCAGTGGTGACAGACTTCGGTACATCTCCACTGGTGCACATTTTTATGAGCACAGCATGCTCCTGTTCACTGCTGGTGAAGATGCACAGCTAACAGTCATGACTGTAAGGAAAAGTAGTATTTTGCAGCTGAGAATCTGCTACAACAAAGCACAGAATCACAGGATCACCAAGGTTGGAAAAGACCTACAAGATCATCCAGTCCAACCATCCACCTATCATCAACAGTTCTCACTAAACCATATCCCTCAACACAACATCCAAACTCTCCTTAAACACCTCCAGGGTCACTGACTCCAAACTTCCCTGAGCAGCCAGGGATACAAATAGTGTCACTGTACTCTTTGCATCAGTTGTAGTTCCTATGCAAACAAATAGGTGGCGTTACTTTCCGAGCAACCTACCCATATGTGGCCCAAAACAATTCCTCTTCACTCAAAGTGGCCTGGCAAGTCAAAAGGTTGGACACCCACGCCTAAGGTGGTATCTTCTTTCCTATCCTTTTGCAACAATTTGTTCTTTACTTTAAAAAGTAACCCCAACTTCAAAATAAACTGAAATTAAGAAGGGACAGAAAAGGAGTGGAAGAGGTTTTGCATACAGGCAAACTACCCACTTTAATAACACTGATATTGGAATCATAGAATGGTTTGGGTTGCAACGGATCTTTAAGATCAACCAGTTCCAACCCCCCTGCTATAAGACACCTCCTTCTAGACCAAGTTGCTCAAAGCCCCATTCAGCTTGGCCTCGACTGCTTCCACAGAGGGGGCTTTCACAACCTCACTGGGCAACCTGTTCCAGCGTCTCACTGCTCTCACAGTAAAGAATTTCTTCCTGTTACCTAGTCCAAATCTACCCTCTTCCAGTTTAAAACCTTTTTTTGTCACTACATGTCCTTCCAAAAAGCAAATATTCATCCTTTGCACAGATATGCAAACAGCGGATGAAAACTTCAACAGTAGATGAAATCTTTGTATGCACGTGTAGTTCAGCTGTCCTCAGCTTAAACTTGCGTATGAAAACATGAAGCATACTATTGGGACAATATATTTGTCAATTAGGCCAACAGAAGAAAAATTCAGAATATTAAAGCCAGAACATGAGCGAGGACAACATACCAAGAGAGTATTGTAAATTAGAAGAATAGAAATTCCTCTTTTTCACTTAAGGAATGTAAAAGAAATCTAGTTTATTATAGTTGCCAACTATCATACCTCAGGTGCACCAGCTATCTTCAGTTGCAACATCCCTTTTCTGTCCTTGTCTTCACTGTTTGAATACTGAATAGTTTGTACTTGATTAAAATCTGCCAGGTGAGTTGGCTGCAGAAAGACAACAGAAAAAATGTCAAAATCAAAGCAAAATAGTTTGGATTTACTCCTGAAGCACATATTGGTTTGTTTGTTTTTTTATTTCTGAATTACACTTTTGGAAGTCTGTTTTTCTTTCTACAATCACTGGGCTTTTCAATTTTGTTATTTTGCATTTACAAACTCACATATGAAACCAAGTACCAAAGCTGCCTACAGAGGTCACTGTTGAGTAACTCTATGCACACGCTGAAGAACATCAGAAACAAATTCTTGGAGGTCAAAATCAAAAATTTAAGATACCCACACAGTATCTGCACTCAGAGCATGGATTCGTATCATCAGACTGCTGTAAAAGACACATTTTTAGCTGGTTACATAATTCACCTCTCTAAATAGTTCCACTACCTTTGAACACTTAACACTTCTTAACAGAAGTTGGACATACACTCAACTTGCATCATGACTGTCAAGGTCCCAAACACTTTCCTGAGGCAACTTACACCATAAATACTGTAAAACGGTCAACATCATGCAATAAAAAAGCTGTTAAGAGCACAAATTAAAACAAACCAACAATGTCAGCACAAACACTACATACCAACTAACCAAGTTTTTTATTTACACATTCTCTCTAGGAAAGGGGGGGATAATTTAAAATAATCTGCACTTTTCCTGTTAAAAAGTCACCACTAACACTTCAAATTCTAAGAGACCACTTCAGTGGGTACAAAGGATAAAAAAATGCAGTGGCTAAGGCTGACCCCATCTCTCTACTTAATAGTGTTTTCTCCACCCCAAATCATGAGTTAGTATCTGAAGAACAGCATTATGTGTTGAATTTTCCAGCTCTTCCGAGTCTGACTTGAACATCAGATTTGTCATTCCTCTTTGTGTGATGTTCAACTCACAACAGGTCACACCTGTTAAGTCAGTAAGAGAGCGAAGAGAACAGAAACAGACTTACATTTGCACCCTTGTCTGTAAGGTAGCTGATTCCTTCCTCTGGGCCAATTGCCAGCTCCACCGAAATAATCCAGCTTGACTTCAAATTGATGGAGAAAGATAAGGCAAATTTCAGCATGTTTAAAGGAACACTATCCCCCAGTGTTATCAATGTAGTTTTCAGTAATTCATCTCTGAAAACTTCTACACTCCTCAAACACTGCAAGATAGTAGAATGAAATAGTTCTTCAAGTAGCAAAACTTCTGTTGACAGGCTTCCTGGGGATCTGTTTCAATCAGTACAAGTTCCCATGTGTTCTATTTTATGTCTGTTTGAAAACTATATACTTCTTTTATTTCCTCTTCTTTCCTCACGGTCACTGATGTTCACGTTCTAATTTCTATTCAAGTATCTCTATCTAAATATTTATTTTCACAAAAGTTGGAAACTTAAAGGCCTTTTTCAAACTTTACTTGAAAGTGGTAGAGATGGATAGGCATTAGAGAAAAATTTACAAACAGAAGAGGCTAACAAGTCTCACCTCCTCAGGAAACGAGGGAAATAATTGCTCAGTTATCTATCACAAATGAAAAACCAACAATTTTTATCAGACTAATAAATGCTGCTTTTTAACAGTGAACTGAGAAAATCACAGAATCAATAAATATGTCATATATTTAGATTTTTAATATTTATCTACTCTATTCTCTACATCATCTGGTAAACTAAACAAGCAATTAACTGTAGAACTAAGAAAACCAATGAAACTTTGAACTACCACAGTATCCTGGTGACTGCAGCGTTCCTTTACTTACACCAAGAGCACACTTGAAGCATTCCTTGTCAAATCTGTACACTGGAGAGAGGATCTCAAAGAATTTCAAAATACTTTCTTCTCTGTTGAGGTTGGCAAACTGTCGAAATGTTTGTTGGATTAATTTTCGTAGTGTTTTGGCCTGTGTATGAAAATGTTTAAAAGTCAATTACGTTACACTTGATCAGTGGAAGTGCATTTAAAGAGTTTCAGTTTTGACTAAACTTATAAGACAACACACTAACCTCTGCAGGAACTATTTTTTTCCACCTTCTGTACTTCTCCCAACAACTTAACTGTCTACCATTAGAAAAGCACTGCCATCAGGACTGCATCTTCCTACTATGTCTTAAATTTCTATGCCGATTCTCCTGTTTTGCAATCACAGAATGGCTTGGGTTGGAAGGGACCTCATGGATCATTTAGTTCCAACACCCCTTGGGGTTGGCAACCACTAAATAAGGCACTAAATCAGGCTGTCCAGGGCCCCATCCGACCAGTCATAACTGAGCCGTAGCTTTATCTTCAACTCTGCATACAAGCATCTCAGACTATCCATAACATACTGATTCTTAATGCATGGTAAGATCGTAGAATTAGAGAATAGCTTGGGTTGAAAAGGACAACAATGATCATCTAGTTTCAACTATGTGCAGGGTCACCAACCACCAGACCAAGCTGCACAGAGCCACATCCAGCCTGCACACACCATAAGTTTAAGATTTACAAGAAAGCAAATTGAAAATTTATGTAAAAGTTTTTAAATGAAATGTAAAAATCAAAACTAAGACTTATGAAAAGCCAAATATTTGCCTGAGGAAAACTGCCACTGACTTCACAATAAATGCAGAATCTGAAATGCAATCTCTTTAACATGCCCCAAACAGTGAAAAATCCCAAATAAAAACATCCTGACTGTAGGCACCAGAATTCACCCTGACACTGCCAACAAAAGTCATCTGTTCTAATCACAACAGCATAAGAATGCTGGTTAATAGTGTAGAGCAAAGTTACTCCATTTCATCACTGCTCACATCACATAGTGCCAATATGTCAAAAACAAACGCAACTATTGGTTTTGGGTTTTTTTGCTTTGTTTTTTTTTTTCCTGGCCAAAGCTTGGACTGTGTCAAAAGTGATTAAATGGATGTTTTAAGAACATTACCTCTGGCAATACATAATTCTAATTCATCTTACAACTTATAAGAATAATGAAAGGTAAAGCCATGTTTATTTTTGCAATATGTCAAGGTTAAGACAGGAATTACCGTTGTTCCTCTACCAAAACATATCTGACTGTCCTATTGTAACAGCATTAAAGGCTCTTCATTCTTTCGGTGCCTAAAATGGCCCCAGGCACTACACAAATAAAAACTTCCTTTTGGTGTTAGCACTTCCAGTCAGATTAGGCATTCAGTTTTACAACACTATGAAAGAACATTCAGAACTCTAAATAGCCCATTTTTTTTCAAAACTAGCACTAAGAAAAGAGTGTAATAGCAACAATCAAACCTGCATAGTCCCATACAAAACAATGATCAGTTTTGGAATGACACTTATGCGGGCTGAGAAAACTCTCAGCTCAACACATAAGCTGTATGTTATAAAATGAACAAAGAAATCTGCTGTTTTGTTGCAGCTTTGAATTAATCTGTCAGTTGAGCAGAACCTTCTACCAGCTACCAGTCAGGACGCCTCACTGCAGCCACAGTCGTCAGCACTCCAGCATAATAAACCCTTATGTGTCTCAATATCCTTTCCAATGTAATGGAATCACGGAATCGTAGAATGGCTTGGGTTGGAAGGGACCTCAAGGATCATCAAGTTCCAACTCCCCCATCACAGGCAGGGCCACCAACCTCCCCATTTAATACTAGACCAGGCTGCCATCCCCAGAGCCCCATCCAACCTGTCCTTGAACACCTCCAGGGATGGGGCATCCACAACCTCACTGGGCAGCCTGTTCCACCACCTCACCACTCTCGTAGCAAAGAACTTCCTCCTCACATCTAATCTAGACCTTCCCTCCTTGAGCTTAAAACCATTCCCAAAAGTGGATGTTATCTACCTTATTCCATTAGAGATTTTTATGAGAAATAACTGCAAATGACTTCAAGAGAAATACATCTAAAATGTATTAAAATATTTCGTATGAACAATTTTTTTTCTCTGCTATTTTTCAAGGCACAGTGTAGAGAAACAGGAAAATAATTTGCAAACTAAAAAGAACCTGGTTAATATCCATTCCCTCTGCCCACTGATGGTTTAAAGTAAGTAGGTATTTTCCTCCATACAGAGGATATATCCACACAGATGCAGCTAGTACAGCATAGAAGTCAGAACTTCCCAGAGGCACTATTTACTACAGTAAACAAAGGGAAGTTTATTATTCCTCTCTAGTGAAGCAATGAAAATGGAAGGCCAGTTGACTCAGTAACTTCCTGTGTGCTTGATTTAGATTGACTTATTCTTTCTTGAGCGTGAATAACCAGTGCTATTAGCAGGATATATGCGATACAGGGCTCTGAGCTCCCTCTTTCATTGTGGAGAGAACTCCCTTGGCACCTCGGGGTCAGCACTTGCTTTCTTTCACAACATCATTACACTCTGTGCTCAGGCAATATATCAGTGTATCAAATGCCTCCTTTTACATCTCACGTTTGTCTTCTAATACTTTGCACTGTTAAGTATTTTAAATCTCATTATCACAGCTTTTTGGTCCTCCTCTACATAGGGTGAAACTCTCTGTACAGTTGTCGTCTTCTAAATGTGTAGATCATCCAATTTCATTAACACTGCAAGACACTGCAAGTTGTACCTCGCTATTAGTGAAAAGCACTTGTTTTTATATTTAATGGCCATCAGGAGCCCTCCCTTGTCGGCCAGTACAAAACCACTCCTCTTTTCTTCACAAACTAAAGGACACATTTAATTATTTGAACTAATTCTAACTTATCTTTAATAGGGATATCATTTTCATTAAAAATCAAGACTCATTTTTTCATCCCTCGCTTTTCTCTTCAGATACCCAGCGTTTCTTCACATCTACACAAGTTTCTGCACAGCTTCACCTTATGGCAATTCCTGCTACTTCTTCCAACCACTCATTTCTTAATTTCTGAAGAGCAATTTTCTTTGTCAGTTTTCTGGCTCCCTAATATTATTTTCTGAAGCATTTATTCAGTCATTTATGTCTGGAGCCTTTCACCACAATTTCTCCCTTTAGCGGTTCCAGATAATTGCTTAAATTAAAATGCAGACAGATTACTTAAATCCACTTGACTTCATTAGTTTCTGGTTTTCAGAATTCTTTTGAAACAAAATCCATTCATGACAGACCTTTGCTGTTTATCCTACCATTTAAATAACAATGAATAATCTTCATAAATCTGAAGCTAAATTCTATTTGTAACTCCTCTATAAAACCATCACTACTTACCAAAACGAGCTCTAAAACAACAATTTATGATTTATATTTGCATATATGAACTGCAGATGTATTTTACTGCGATATCCATATCTAGACTACTACAGCTGTAACACCACTTGGAGACTGCTTAACCCTCCCTGTTTCAGGGTACGCCAGGAAAAATTTGCATTTTTTACTCTGGGAACATATGGACTTCAATGAGAGTGAGATCTGACTAATGCTTATAGTCCCAACTAGGATTAACATAAATGGAAATGGCTGGAAATCTTCCTTGAATGAGCTGGCTACAATCTTGAGCATGAAAGGCAGAATTCGGTTCATCAAGCTGATGCTAAAAGTACGCTTTTTTTTCCTTGTATGCCCCCATCCTCCTTCTCCAGAAGCCTCATTCCTCTTTTAAGAAAGAAAAATAAGTTATTTGGTAGCAGATCTGAAGACTTGTTTTAAGCTTTTTGTCTTCAAGGTTAGAGGGGCACTTCACCCACATCAGCTCAGCAAGGACACGTAATCACTGGCTTGGTTCTTCCAGTTGCACGCTTCCACTTGAACTACGGAGATTTATGTCCTACCAATTTGACAGGCAGCTTTGACATTTTTTTCAGCAAGACTACAACTGCACTTACAGCTCTATATTGAAACTGATCATGCAATTTTCAAATATCTTAAGAATCTGTTTGTTTGCTTTTCATGTAGTTGATTGGAACCATAATTACCTTCACTGAATCTAGCAAACTCTTCGGAAAAAATCGTCTTAAACCGACATCTTTTCTGAAAGAAAAAAAAAAGCACACATTTTTAATAATAATTTTTTAAAACTGCCAGATATGAGAATACTGTTTTTGAGGGTATCTTGCGTTTTTAACTAACATATGCAGTATAGTAAATTACTTTCACTGTAAAGGCTTTGACAGTCTCAGAGTAACAAGTGCAGCACCATTAATCTGCTAACCATAGCCACTCTACAGCAAAGAGCAGAATTGCTAGTTTGGACTCAAAAGGATGTCAGATGTCACATCCTGGTGTAGAATGCTGGCTCTGGCACAGTGAAGCTTTGAGAATAGCAACCATTGACTGTACATTTGAATAATTTAAATTATATTGAAAATATTTTCCTACTGCATTCTTACAGGTTGGTCAGCTGAGAAGGGAATGACACAAAAATGGAAAACTCTAATAAACATCTATGTGAATTTAGTAGGAGAAACAATGCACAGGAGAGGACCTCTCATGATATCAGCTTAGTAGTTTTACCCAAGGTGGCACTGTAATTAAATTTTTAAATTTCTATGTCACTTTTTCCTCATATCAAACATCTGGCATTAGATTTCTCAGCTTTTCATTGCAAATGATCTCACTTCTTGCATTCACAAGTCAGGATCCTCGCTCTTTTCGCAAGCTAGGCTTCTATAAACTAAACTGCATCAAGCTCAATTCTTCAGACTTACAAAGAGGGATTTTCGTGGCTTAGGTGTGCAGCATCTACCTTATGTCTAACATGTATTTGTCTCACTACCAGCCAGGGAAGTTGCCTGGGGAATTACTGCCAAAAGAGACCATTATGCAGACAGGTGTATTGAGTGCTGCAATGAGCAAGGACTGGTTGTATGGACATTTGCAGAATATCTGCATGAGGAAAAGGAAAAACTGAAAGAAAAGATGTACATCTTTGCCTCTCAAAGGTATAAATGGCAACTTTTTCCCTCCAAAAAAGAAAGGAATAAATTTGATCATGAGCTAACAATATCTTTAAACAAAGACCCTTTGCTGCTTCTCAAATGAGTAAGAATGCTTTCCGTGATAGGACACTTTGCAGAAAGAGAATTTTTACGCCTGGCAAAGCAAGAAAAGCTGTTAGCCAGCTTGAGAAATACAGCATGTATCTGCTGCTACCTAGCCATGCAAGAGGACAGCCAAAATTAAAGTTAACATAAAGAACTTGCTCAAAATAATGAAACAGGGTTATTTTTAAAGCTCTCTCAAAACAAACAGTATTCAATTGTACAAAATATACTAAAAACATCCTCAACCAAGAGGAGCAGAATGTTCATGTGCAGCAGTGAACGCTGGCATCTGTGCCATGACAGTAAGCTGAAAGACGATAAAACTTTCATAAATGTTAATTCCTTTGATGCATTTCTTCTCAAATGCAAATTACCTGCCGTTTATCATCCCACAGTTAAATAAGTCTAACACACTATTACCATCTAAATAACATGCAAAGACATTTTGACAAGGAATATATTAGTTTAACATTAAGCATTTTAGAGAGAGATGGTGTTTTCAATATGAGGCACCCTCCATCACTCTGGTATTACTTATCTCAATGGTGCTGCAGCACACGGCTGCCATTCTGCTGCTGTTGTGGGTAAAGGGAATAGGAGAGTAGTTTTTGTACAGATTTGTACGCAATAAACTTGGAGGAAATTCTTATGCAGAGCATAATGAAACACAATAATAAAACTTGTAATAAAGCATTTAGGTTAGGCTGAAAATTTATTTACTGTAGGAGAATTTAACATAAGAACCATATAAATTCTATGCCAAGTCTACAAACAGGAGAACAAGTACTACAAATTCAAACATACAAACTGTTTTTTAAACACACAACCCTCCAAACTTTCTCTCACCTCCTCAGCTGCACTGCATGGGGATAAACCAGACCTAATCTGTTTTCTAAATGCCATTAAGAGGTGATTAGTAGTGAGATCCTGTTCCATACAGTTTTTTCAGTTTTGTATTTGGCCATTCTACTTGAGGACATGATGTAATTATTTTTCTTCATGTATTAACTTCAATAGGATTAATAAAAGACTAACTACAGATAGATGATACTCCTTGCTATATAACAATAAGCAGATCTAGGCAAGACATATCTTAATCTCTATTTTTCACCTCCAAGTTGAATAAAAAAATATTAGATTAACAGAACAGACTTGAACATGCTCTTCACAAAACTGTGGATGCAGCTGTTTCTTCCTATAGCTCCCATTTGCGTACTGGTAATTATTTCTGTTCTATGCTAACAGGCTTCATGTTTATCATGAAAAAATTCTTCTTTCATCACATGAAGGCCCAACTGTTAAAGACTAGTTTGATTCTATCTCCCATTTCCCATCCCCTCCCCACGGTCTTGCATGAAAAGATCAAAGATGAATATACATCAAATAGACATCTGACAAAGACAGGCAAGGAGCAATCAGATCAAATGTGAAAAAGTGCTATGCAAGAATTGCACTCAGCTGGTTAAGTGCCTCATCAGTGCTACAACCAACAAAAAAGGGAGAGAAACAAAAAGCCTCACTTGAGAAATAAATATTACTAGTGTAAGAAAATCTTTATAGGATAATTAAGGTGATAAGTCCAAACAAGTACTTTTGGCACTTTGCACAGACTCTTACAAGCTTAAAATTATTATCTACAGACACTTTAAGGTTCTTTTATGCTTCATCTCACAGAGATTTGTATGAATCCCATGCAAAACACATTTTGCTTCCAAAACTGTTAGACAAAAAAGCAACGAAGTCTGGCAGTGCACAACACAACCTTTACTTTTTCTCCAGCACAACATCAAGCTGTGACATTTTACACATCATGCTTTTGTTTCCGTCTTTCACTGCAATAATTAAGTTTAAATCTGGAAGGAGAGTTACTATTTGAAAACACGTGCATTGCAAGACACAAGTCACTGTTAGCCTGGAAGCGGCCCCACACTGCTGAGCCCTACAGGAGCTCTTAATTGTTATAATCCTTAATTAATACTGCATATCATCTGTTATGAACTTTGTTTCTTTTGTCTCACTGTCTCTGAAGTTCTTAATCTCATTACTAGTGTCTATGGTTCAAGAGCTGCCAATTAACTTAAATATACCTCCCCCAAGTTCTTACTGAAATACACATAAACTGTAACCATAGCAAGTCACAAACTCCTTCTCCCAGGAGGACAACATGCTCAGGACTTGTTCAGGTCACAGTGCTTTCCTACCTTTTTACACAACCTTTTGGCCTTTACTAACTGTTCACCTTGTTCATTTCTTGGCCCTTCTTATTCTGTTACAGGTCTCTTCACCCAGGACATTTCTGCTGGTAGCTATGGCATAAAACTGAAATCCTTCGAAAAATAACAATAATCCAAACAAAAGCAGAACTTCTCACTTCTGCACAGATAGAGGAACAGCGTACAACATTCAGTTATTTTTGTGAATGAATAAATTAGCTTTACCCTTCATTCAGAAGGTTGAAAGTTGGGCTTTTAAACTGGAACACTGTCCCTATCATACTCCATCTGGAAGAGCTGAATTCTAAAGATTAATCCACAGATTCCAACAACAGTTTACACAGCCTGACATTTCTTAAGGAATTTGGATTTTATTTATTTTTACTTAATCCAATCTACCATAGAACACAATTAACAAAAATGGTTTCAATATACAGACATTTCTCAGCTGTCCAGAAATTTGTGCTGTATTAAAAAAATGAACTTTTTACTGCAAGGTCACAACTCAAATCCACATACTTAGCAAACAAAGAATGACACCACAAGCAGTTTAATTCAAACTTTACCACAGATTAGTCACAACTAAAGAATGCCAACTGTGTACAGAAAAAACATTTAGAAACAATAACACCTTAGAAATAGATTTGATGATCCCATAAACATTAGCAAAGTTGAAAAAATCATCAGCTTCATGATCAAGTTTAAACAACTTCAACTCTACTTCCCTGTAGCAGAGTTGGAAGTGTTCCTACTTGTATATTTTAGTTGGTTTAATCATCCCTATTTAATGCACTTGAAAAGCTCAACAATCTTCACAAAATAAAAAATGACAACAGAAACTTTCTTTTAAGGACCTGAAATTAAAAATTCCTGAATAAGAAACAACTCCAATGCCATGCTTGAACACCATACTTACTCTAGCACTTCGTAGTTGGATTTCTTTTCCAATGCATTGCCTCTCATCTCTCCGTAGGATCTCCTGAAGTCATGAAAAATATTTGAAAGGAACAATTATTGGATGACCTGGCCTAAAACCAGTCAAACCTTTCAGAGACCAACATTAGAAACCATTTATGGAACGAATTCAAGTATAAATATTCTTATGCTATTAACCTACCTTGAACAGATTTCTATTTCACAAAATAATTTCATGCACTGGAAAATGCATGGGACTATACCAGTATTAGAAGAACTTCAACCCACTTTAATTGAGCTGCTAGTGAAAGAAGTGACCTAAACTCTTGATCAGCAGCTATCTCATAGCTACCTATGTCAGTAGGTAGCTCTCCTCTGCTCTCCTCTGTAATAGCACTCACGTTTATGCATGTAGTAGGGGGAGCCTCACCCAGTTGTGAATGGTGAGAACCAACAGTTTCAAGCCAGATATTCACAACAGTTGTTCAAAAATATGAAATATCAAGAAGGAGTAGAAGGCTGAGAGCATTGTTTTTACTGACAAAGTGGCCACTAACACTTGCAGTGTGAAGTCTTAGTAGTCACCTACTCACATTACTTTACCAAGGCAAAAATGTGCTGAAGAACCATGACATGCCACCCTGAGAGCCTCGGAAAGCAAAGTTTGACTGACAAAATAACTGTGGATTATGATCTTCATGAAATGTTTTGAAATAAAGCACTGTTTTTTGCCAGTATTACTATCTGCAGTCACAACAAGCACTTCTGTTTTCTCTGCACCTACCAGCGAAACTTACAGCAAGGATATCAGGTTTTCCTACAGTGCCCACACAATTGCACAGACCTAAGTTCTATTTTATTTGGAAAATTACTGTTTAAAGAACACTTTTATTCTGTGCTAACAAGTTCACATTTCCCATTAATTTCTTATCAAGTTTACTACATTGCTAATCTCTCTGGGCAAGACAACAGCATACGAAAAGCAAATGTATCAGGCAGGAAATTCTCCATAAATTAGCAAAGAAAAAACAACAACAAAAAAACAATCGTGCACTTCAGAAGCAGAAATGGGAACTCTCTCAAGGATCTGTTAATCTGATAAACTTATCTTTATTTTCCAGCCGTGTGTACAGTTGACGAGAACAGCAAAAATCCCCAAAAGAATCACAAAGATTTAATTATTTGAAACCAGCATATTGACTGAATGCAGACAGAAAAGGTAGCAGTACTTATCTTGAGCATTCTTTAGATGCAAGATTTATAGGCACAATTCCAGGACTGTTTGCTAAATAACACCACAGATGAATCGTTCTTTTAATGCCCTTCATTGTACCCCACAAATCTTTGGATTATTTAAATGAAGAATACATCCAACAAAAGCAAGTTACTTTTAAATATCAGTAGAAATTGAGTAGAATGCAGCCTGCCCATTTTTTGTTCAAACTACTTTATAGCAAAAAATATGATATTGAGGTGTATTGAGTAGAAATCCATGAACCATAACGAGTTACAAAATTAATGTATATATTCTGTCAGAAATATGGTGAATAATAAATAAATAACAGTCAGCTTACCTGATTTCAAGGCAACCTAGTTTCAAAGCAATTTCCTGGTCCACTTGATCTGCTATTTCTAACATATAGTCATTTTTTACCTACAGCAAAAAAAAAACAGGTATCATTAGTTATTAACAAGAAAAGGACAAAACTAGTGCTGAAGAACTTAACTCTGCAAATGCTTTCACACAACAGCCTTTTTTCCACCAGCAACACTCCGCCACAGTACAACTTTTATAATAGCTTATACCATGCTATGAGAGCATAAGCTTGCTATTGAGATGCTAAAGCCTCACTAAAGAAAGTCCTAAAATATCATTAAAAAAAACACACCAGAGAAACCGCAGAACAAAGAGCAGATTATAAATTAAGAGATAAATACACTTTATGAAATGCTTTTTGAGTGATTCCAAGCTGTAAGAAAAGCCATTTCAAACTCATTTAGCTATGAAACTCCTACACTAAAAGACAGAAACACAGCAGCAGATTCAGCAGCTGGAAGCCCTCTTCAGTCAGCATCCAGTCAGTAAAGCATTAGCAGGCAAAATAACAAATGGATCAAACCCTACAAAGCAAAGCAATAAATGCATGAGTCCTTCCAGGTTATGAAGTGCAGGAAAATTTTTGTTACGGAAAGACACAGAAGAAGAATTGAGACCAACTGTGTAGCAGTGCAACTTATTACAATAGTTGTACCATCAGAAAAAGCTTTCTTCATATGAGGGACTCATTCAGCAACTCAGCATGCTGACAAAACACTAAGTTTTTAATCCAACTCAACTCCACAATATATTAATTAGAAGTCAAAGACTTAACTAACCATCCTTCAGCATCACGTAGTTTGCAATACTAACATATATATGGAAATGAAATTGTTGTTTTGTACTCCCACAGGAGTGATACAGAAGATATGTAGAATTAATGACACTTTTTTTTCATCATAATGCTTACCATTAAAAGAAAAAACAAAAAGCACAAGAAAAAGTAACAAAAAAATCTCATCCTCACGCATATGATTCCTATTTGAGCTTTTCTGCATCTGTATCTTTTTTTTTTTTTCCTGTATCTTGCAATTACAAGCAAGGAGAGATGCATCTTTTAGGAAGTTATGACGTTTTGATTCTGCTTTCATTTAAAAGCATGAGGGCTATGAAGATGGTGGAGAGTCTAGAGGGAGCAGTGGGGCAGCACTGAGTTCTGCTCTCTGTGACAGCAACCGGACCAGAAGGAATGGCATGGAGCTGTGTCAGGGCAGGGGCAGCTGGGGGTTAGGGAAAGGGTCTGCACCAGAGGGTGTGGGCATGGAACAGCCTGCACAGGGCAGGGGGAAGCCCTGAGCTGCTGAGTTCAAGGAGTGTTTGGACAGTGCACTCAGATTTACGGTTGGAACAGTGTTGTTCCTGTGAGGAGCCAGGAGTTGGACTGGTTGATCCCTGTTGGTCCTTTCCAACTCAGGATGTTCAAGGATATCATTAAGTAGTATCTATTTACGTTCACATACTGTACAACTGCACCTGTTTGCAATGGCATAGTGTTTCTCTTCCATTATCAAGGTTTTGTTCCTCGAGTCAGAAGTATCATCCAGACACCTCGTAAATGGCAGAATGCAATAATTTAAACCAAAGGATACATATGAGCTTCGTCTGCAGTGACATGAATTTTGCTCTGCACTAAAACTGACAGACTCGAGCTCAGGACAGATAAATCAAGAATATAATTTTCAGGCTCCTGTGTTACTGCATCATTTCGAACTTTGCAGCACCCACTCAGATGGCACACAGCAGACTGGTTACTGTCTATTTGCAGGTCTGTACGGGGACATATGAAAACCAGGAGAAAAACTGAATATGTGGACTTTGAGTGAATTCAGTTCCTATATGGATGCTTACATTCCAGAAACAAAGGAAGTTAAAATGAACTACAACCAAATTACTTTTTATGTCATCCATACAGAGTTTTAATGCACCTGAATTGTACTCCCAATATAAGCTTTCATTTTCTACTCCCACCCTGTCTAGGCATTAGTCTCTATGGAAAGCCCAAATCACTTCCCTGAAGAAGCTAAAATACCTGCTCATGAAACCTCTTACCTAATCCACCTTTCATGAGTCCAAACCAAATACCTACTGATTAGTTCACTTTATTTTTTTTAAATAAAACACACACCCACTTTGGAACCATTTTAATAATTCTGCAACACCAGAAAATTTCACAGTGCTGTTATCTACTCTTTCCTTGAGGTATTCATAAAGTACCTGCCTGCAGCAAAGCATTTTCTCACTTCTGATATGTAAAATTTCCCCTTGCAGACACTACACTCATTCGAGGCTGCTGGTATATCATGATCAAATTTTTACTTATCTTCACAGTTCACTGCCTAGTGGCTTCCAGTACTGAAATAATTCATTTGCTAAACTGAAGAGCTTAAGAACATCCTCAGAATCACACAAACAAATTTGAAAATGCTGCTAGGCTCAAGAAACGACTATTCCATAAACAAATAAGCAAATATTTCAAGTTTTCCTTCCCCTTGCTTTCTGGCTTATGAGCTTTCAAAGACTCCACTCATGTTTTCCCAGTTCAAATTTGCAACTACAGGCACCACGACTGGACTAAAATAATTCGAAAGCCCTCCTGATCACAACAGTTTGGAAGAAAAAAACCCAGTCACGACATCCCCTCACAAAAATGAATTGCTGCACTTCATTAACATAAAGTAGTGCACACCCACCTGATCGTTTTATTTTTCAACTTTGGCAGGTATACAAAGACAGTACAAGCTTCAGGAAGCCTGTGGTCGTAACCTGGTGATCTAATTAGATGGAACGATGTTCTATTATGAACAGAAAATGTAATAAGTGGATGTAATTAATTTTATATTGCTTTTTTTTTTCCCCAACACTTGCCTGAACACATTCTTCTCTAAATTTCAGTAGGTTTAAGAAAAAAAGCAGATTCGATTTCTGCTCCCACATTACCAATAAGAACATCTCTTACTTTCCTTTGCCTACTATGTTAGAGCAACGCATGAACCAATCAAGGTCACATCAAGGTATGAATTTTGCAAGTTTCAGCATAACTTGCATAACATTGAGGAAAAAGCCCGAGCAAATATCAAATGGAAGAGATGTAAGAGATAATGCAACAGCAATTAAGTGTGCTGTCGTAAGACAACTGAATGGTTTTCCTTCTGTGTTTGCTCAATTATGACTATTATTCTTGCTATTAATACAGATAATGAAAATTGAGAAATTTTTTCATCTGTTTAAGAGAAAAAAGGGCTTATTCTGAAGAGCTAAATCCTGAATATATAAATAAGCAGACACAAAACTTTAACTGTCAACATATCTGAAGAGCTTGACAAGTTTTTCTTGTTTATAACTGACTCAAAAGTATGTGAAGAGGAGGATGAGCCCAGACCAGTGTTTAAAACAAGATCCTCTAAAGGCTAAATCAGAAAAATGTCACGTAGCATCAGTTTACATAAATATATGTCAAATCTCATATTCAAAAACCCATTAAAAATAAAACAAAACAAGCAAACAAACAACTGGCCAAACAAGAAAAAGCAACACAGCTTTTTTTTTCACTCACTATCTGCAGTTATAGTAACTACACGACCTACCTCAAACAAGATGCTCTGGCATCAATCCACCTCACACTTCTAGATGAGTACAACCATACAAAAGGAGCCTACCACATAAATAAGGAACCTATGAGTACTACCATATTAAGGAAGCCTATAAACAGGCAGGGAGCCAACTCTTTGAAAGGGTAGATAACAGCAGGACAAGGGGAAATGGTTTTCAGGTGAAAGAGGGAAGATTCAGGTTGGAAGTCAGGGGAAGTTCTTTACAGAGAGAGTGGTGAGGTGCTGGAACAGGCTGCGCAGAGAGGCTGTGGATGCACCATCCCTGGAGGTGTCCAAGGCCAGGTTGGCAGCCTGGGCAGCCTGGTCTGGTATTAAATGGGGAGGTTGGTGGCCCTGCATACAACAGGGGGTTGGAACTTCATGATCCTTGAGGTCCCTTCCAACCCAAGCCATTCTATGATTCTATATTAGTACTGAAGTAACTGTACTTGTATTTGCCCACTTGGGCTGATGAGTAAGAACTGAAGTTCAGCCTAAGCCTCACATTGCCATCAATCTCTCGGTCATGCCAACTACAGACTACTGCAACTAAGCAATGCAGTATATGAAAACTATGAATGCCAAGCAGAAACGCGCTTTTCACATACAGGAAAAGTGTCTTTCATATCCTTATAACATGTGGAACAAAACACATGCTGCTTGTTCAGAAAACACATGGTTAGAAAGGAAACTAACATTTAAATACAAGAATCACAGAACGGTTTGGGTTGAAAGAATGTCACAGTCCAAAAAAAATCTAAGCCACGATATATTACGTTGACATATTAATACCCTTTTTTGACCAGTATTTACCTTTTATTCTCACCAACGCATGTTTTTCATCACTGCTCGGCCAGAACAAAAATATCTGTAATGTTTCAAGTCTTTCAAACAATAAAAGATCAGAGATATTGTTAAATCATAAGAAAAGGAGGAGAACCATGAACTAGTAAGTTTTTTTCCACAAGGAAGACATGCACGCAAACAAAACCCAGTTGCACTGGACCAGTTTCCCTTCTGATGTCAAGACTTTAAAATATTTCTTCTTTTACTTAAAAGGACAAATTGCAGATTGCCTAACTTGTAATTCTCAAAATTCACTAAAAAATAACAAGCACTCTGACAGCTGTATCAATGGCTAGCTATGAATGGTTCCAGCTGGTACAATTTAAAATAAAAATTGGAGACAGGGGAAAGCCCACGTTTGTGAAGATGAAGAAATCAGAGAACAGCCCTATGCTAGAACACATGATCTAAGAAGAAATCTATCATGGGCTTCGTATTTTGTATACCAGCTGCTACTTTCAGAAGCCATCTGCTTCATTTTTCGGCACACAAGTTTTTTTAATGCAGCTGCAGTACTTCAGAAAAGCACTCACTTGGGCTGATGAGCCATCTTGCCACTGCAGTTCACAAAAACACAACGTGGGATTTCAATTTCTGTATTAAGAAGAAGAGCAAAACAATTTTGAACTGAGTACCAAATTCTTTCCATGAGTTCAGGGACTTTAAAAAGCCTTCTTATTCTGCCTTAAAAACATATTTTAGTTTAAATTCATACCCCAAAATGTATATATTAAACACAATTACCAAACTTTCTATTAAGTTTTGTTTTCAGACATAAACACTGTGGAAATTCTTCAGTAACAATTCTATCAAATGGTGTCTCAGTACCAATATTAGCCCCTGTGCTGGCTCTCCCATCTCATTTCATGTTACCAAGGAATTTCCCACAGGATTACATCCAATTTTTCAGAAGGACGGTTTAAAAATAAGCAATCTATTTCTCTTGCTTTACTTTCACTATCTGTGACCCACTTACACAACTTACAGGTCTGATTTTTATTTTTTCCTTACGATAATTGCTTTGGAATTGCATTTAAACAGCACTTCAGTGGTGAAGGACTCTCCAAAGAGTTAAAAACAAAATCAAAAGGAAACCCTGCCACAACACAGCAATTTAGACAAGCAAATGACAATGCCTTCTGTACCCCCTCTTTACTAAGCTGCAGAAGAATCACCATTCGAGTAGCTCAACAGGGCATGGAAGACAAAGGTTTACACTTCAGCACTTTCTCCTTACGCCGCGTGCTCCATCCACAGATTTTCAGATGGTGTTTTTTATCTTTTATATTCAAAAATGCTGTGCCTGTGGTCAGTTTGTCACATTTATATTAACAAATACAACTTTCTTCTTCCCCCTCCTCCATTTACAATACCCATTTGTTCTCCATTTAAACAGCTCAGGTGTATTCTAGCACCTGATACATTTCTCCTATCTGAAGGTATTCAAGTCCAGGTGTCATAGAATCACAGAATGGCTTGGGTTGAAAAGGACCACAGTGATCATCTGGTTTCAACCCCCTGCTATGTGCAAGGTCAGCAACCACCAGACCAGGCTGCCCAGAGCCACATCCAGCCTGGCCTCGAATGCCTCCAGGGATGGAGCATCCACAACCTCCTTGGGCAACCTGTTCCAGTGCCTCACCACCTTCTGTCACCACCACCACCACAACCCTAAAGAAATTCCAAGGTATCCCAGTGCCTCACTCTGAAAATCAAGTAGTTAAGTGACCAAGACAACGATTTAAGCACATTTGTTTTCCCTGCAACCTCGCATTTAAAATTACCCTGTGCACACGTTCAGACTGCATTTTGCTTTCTACTTACTGCAGGTACTGTATGCAAATCCACCACGATCCACCTTACAGCTTTCTGCCAGACATAATCCTCTCAAATATTCTATGCTTAATGCTGCAACCTGTTTTGCAGAGTTGAACAGACTGCCAAAAAGCTGTAGCCTTCCAACACGAAGGTCCCAACCCACAAGACTATCGCATCAGAAATCTTATGCAAAATTTATCCTACAAGATCCCTTACTCTCCTGCTTTGAACGAAGTACTGTATGCACAAAAGCTCAAAGCATGCCTCTAACGTCAGCATTTTTAGGAGCCACCTTAATGATCAAAATGGTAGTATTTAAAACATGCACAGGAGGAAAACATGTGGTAGCTCTCTGCCCCTATTTACCCATCTGATAATGTTAGATATATTATAGGAACTGAATCTGCATTGGAGAAAATTAAGGCTTCAGCTTTTTCTTGTGGAGTTAAAAGCACAGATTCAGTACTGGGATAACATTAATTTGCCATCTGCCCTCAGCTGCTCCTCCTCTACAACTTCCAAGGTCACATTCTCTACATTATCTGGAGGTGATCTTTGACATCTCTAATTTTGGAAGCTCCTATGTTAATAATAAGGGCATTAGAGATGGGGAGAAAAAAATCAACTTCTGGCAAGGCATTGTTTGGGACAGAATGGCTAAAAATGATCCCTTCTGTCAGTGTGGGCTGATCTCCAGATGTCACTGCAATGTACACTGCTGCTTCTTACATTCTCCACAAAGTAGGACTATACACTTGGGAACCATATAGTGCTCAACCTACTAAGCGTGCCTCGCTAGCAGCTAATTTTATACTCCTCCTTCTGACACAGGGTTTTACTTTTCCAGATCAAATGAGTCCAAAGATCAATGTGATTTGCATTTTGCTTCTCTGACGTGTGTTACACATGCATCAGAACAACGCAGGCATCAATACATGAAAACCTGTGCTGAGTAGCTCAAGACCACAAGTGCGAAATAACAGTCACTCACACATGACTGAAAGAAAGCCCACAAGCACTATTTTCACCACTTCTGCTGACAGGTGGGAATTTAAAAATCAGAGCAGCTGCTCTCCTTTGGACCAGGTTTGACTGTGGAAGAAGTATTTGGGAACACCAGTGTGCTTTACATTCCTGGCACAGAGCACTGCTCGCAGGAAGCACTGTGTGACACAGAACGTTTGGAAGATGCAGCAGCAGTGCCACAACTGTACAAGCTGCAAGATCTCCAAGAATATCAGCACAGTTCTGAGGCTGTAAATCAACATTTATAGTTAAAAACAGTACTTTGCAAGGAATTGTGAATCTCAGCCCTTTCAAGAAATGACCCCTACAAAGGGTACCTCACTTTAAATTACTTTCAGAAGCTGTAAAATGCAGACAGGTGATGCTCAGTTTGATGTATTTTTTCACTTTCTAAGCAGTTGCAATTCTTACATTTATTACCATTTTGCTTTAGGGCACCATTTCGCTTAAGGGTTGTGTGTCAACCATTAACTCTTCTTGAAGGATTTTATTTTACTTCTCACAGGCTGCTGCAAATACCAGGAAGAACGCATGCTTTTCCTCCTATGTCCTCAATTTTCTTCAAAGCTTTAACTACCAAAGTCATTTGCTTCAGGTCTCCTATTTTTATTACAGCATTAAGAGACGCTGTTATTTAATTAGGTTAAAGAGTCTAATTCCCAGCCTGTACTTCAAATTATATCTCAAGCACCGAAGCCTTATAAAACTTAAATCATTATTATAGTACTTGCCTTGACTTAGAACTTTCTACGTGTTCAGGGACAGTATTATAAAAAAGGTATTCCATTTGCATGATATATTTCTCTAGCACAAAACAGGAGTGATTTCTGTATGTATGGAAATGCATTTGTTATCTTCACAGAAACAGAACAAATAAGTCTCACTGCTTACCAGAAACTTTGTCTCATTTTAGCACACAAAACTTTTTTTTTTGTTTTTTTGTTTTTTGTTTTTTAAAGGAGACAATTTCTAATAATAACACAGCTGCACTGAACTGGTGTGAGGAAATATGGGATTTCTACACACAATTCAGCTCAGTTCTACCAGAACATCATTTATCTGCCCTAACTTCAAGCTCATTCTCTCCCTGCTTGCAATTCCTTCTCCTGTGTTACATAAACCTTGCCTCATTTAAATGGCAAAATCAAAACACAGCCAAAAGTCTCCTTTAATAGATGAGTGGACCGGAGCTGGAAGTATAAAAGCTAAAAGAGGCAGCATAGAGAAAAATTCTACATTGATAAAAATGACCTTTCCTCCTTCTCTGTGATGTAAAAACCCCAAAAGTTACTTCCGAAATATCCTGTTCAAGGCACAGGGCAGCAACAGCAGAACAGCTGAGGCCCAAGAGTTGCTTACCCCCCACTCACATGCAGATGCTTACTGCCTTTTCATCAAGGAATAAACCATCTCCAATTACTATAGCTAACGTGCTATTCAAGGATAAATGTGTGCAGGCTCTTGTCCCACACTAAAATGCAGGCAATTCAAGTAGCTTACATCTGACTCTAATTACATGAATGTTTTAAAAATCTGTACTCTGTCTTGATGTGAGATCCAGCCTTCATTCCTCACTCTGCTATTCAGCCTGTACCCTTCCACCTCCCAACAACATTCACACCGGGACAGAGAGAAAGACACCTGCAATGAATTCCACCAACACTTTTTTTTAAAGCAAACCAAAATGCTCCAAGTACAAGAAAAACATGACAGTTCTCCTTACCTGACAAAAATTCCAATTTTTAATTCTCCTTTTATACTTTGTTTATTCTGAAGCCTTCTCAAGTATCAGTTTTTAAAAAATTATACAGCTATCTTTATTCTTTTGGGAAGAGGGCTGGAGCATCTCTCCTATGAAGGAAGGTTGAAGAAACTGGGCTTGTATGGCTTGGAGAAGAGAAGGCTCCGGGGAGACCTCACTGCAGCCTTCCAATATATCAAGGGAGTGTATGAACAGGAGGGGGATCAGCTATTTACAAGGGTGGATAGTGATAGCACAAGGGCTTTATGGCTTTAAACGAAGACAGGGGAGGTTTAGGTCAGATATTAGGAGGAAGTTTTTCACACAGAGGTGGTGACACACTGGAACAGGTTGCCCAAGGAGGCTGTGGATGCCCCATCCCTGGAGGCATTCAAGGCCAGGCTGGATGTGGCTCTGGGCAGCCTGGTCTGCTCTTTGCTGACCTTGCACATAGCAGGGGGTTGAAACCAGATGATCATTGTGGTCCTTTTCAACCCAAGCCTTTCTGTGATTCTATGAAATAAGGAAATTATGTACTGATGAAAATTCATTTACAATAGCTCTCCTCATCATCTCATGCACACTCTGTTTAAAGGTTGTCGGGTGAGGTTAGAGTTGTTTCACACTGGAGTATCTAATACAACAGGACACAAGTTGCAGTGAAGACTTTCATATGAAGGCAACACAGTAAGTGTATGCAGGCTGTGCAACCACCACCAGGTGCAACCCCATTTGCCTCATTCGGGTGAAACTGCAAGCAGTACCCAAGGGAACAATAGAGTCAATGCAATATCACCAACTAAGCGTTTTTCTGCTTAATGAAAAAGAGATAATTGACCACCACAGACCTCCACTACCTTTGCCACCTCCTGAACAGACCAGCAAAAAAAAGGTTAAATTCTAGAACGACTCTTTTGAACAGGAATCTCAGGTAGGAAATAAGAAGATGACCATAGCATCACTCTTCTCTATTTCCTGTCTCAAAGCTGAACTGCCTGAAAAACAGATGCATTGATAAACTGCATGCTATCACTGTTAGTACGACTGCGTGGGATTAGCATGTTTTGTAATTCTGACGTTATGAACAAGTTGCAAGGCTTCCCCTCCACATATTGATTTGAACCATTTGCTGTACAGCTTGCAGACCACAGGCACTCCTGCAAAAGGTCTCATTAAGTGCCCTGCTTTTATACTCCCAATTAGAAGTGATTACGCCCACTGCAGCTGGCTGAATGACTGCCACTGATTGCAAACTGCAGTCTGCTCCGGTCTCAGGTTCCTGACTGGTCCAACAAAGAATAAGACAAAGAAAGGTCACAGCATCCTTCATATGGTCAAAACCAAGAAAAAAAAAAGCACAAGTACAAATAAAAAAAAAAAAAAAGCATACGTACAAATATGACAATAATAAAAACGAGGAGATTTACATGTTTGCATAGATTCATACAGGGCAATGCACATATTGAAGTAAATGAGAGTAGTCATGCATGTGGAGTTATAAATGTGTGCCAGTTTTCCCAATTTTCAGTTCCACAGCCTGGTAACTGTGGCTGGGTTTAACTGCATGAATAAAACATGGCTGCTGACAGCGACTAAGGTAATATTTCAGTATTTTTACCGACGTTCTGTGCTTCTGAAACTCTGTGAAAGATGACAGGTCACTTGGGGATTCAACCTTACCCAAACTTTCAGCTCACCACCTACACTGCTGCTCTGCAATTAAAACTCAGGAAAATCGTTTCACCATTTCCAAAATTCACGGACATTTCACAGGTGACCAAATCACACCCCTTTTCCTGCCCCAAGACCTCCTTAATTTGACAATGTACATTTTAATCAGCCAGACAACATGTGTTTAGATGTCATTAGGACAGTAACTGGTCCTCAGACACATCTCGAAAACAAAGGTTTACTCATGGGCAGCATCCGGCCCTCAAAATCCTTTTCTCTCATGTACAACAATACACAAGAATGCAGTTGGCTTTTACATCCAAAAAAAGCCAATTTGAATCTATAGTTGTTAATGCTTTTGTTTGCTTGTTGTAAATTCTTTAACTGAGTCCCATGTTCATCATCTCTAACATAGTTATTTCTGTGCAGAAACCTCATAGTATCTGTGTACATACATATTTATTATTAATTTAATTTTATTATCATTTAATAAATTAACATATAATTTTATTATATTATAATGTTATTTATACGTGCATTTCATTGTTCTTGCCTATACACAACATGCTGTGCCTGACTGCACACTGACTGCGAAGGATGAGCTGTGGTTAGCAAAAAAAGAGTAAAATGCACAATGGCAACAAGACAAAGAAAGTGAAAGATTATTTCCATATCCCTCCCTGTTCTAGGTTTGTTTTACACTGCAGCATTATTTCTCAAAATAATTATCTTTTTCTGCTTTCTTTTTATAAGCCAGTGAGGTTACATTAGAAGATAGATGTAATTGTCCTAATTTACTCAAGAAGCCAAGTGAGAATTACAGAGCAAAACAGAGCCAGGGACAGTGTACCAGCTCTGAAACTTATGCATGTGATTTCCATGACAACAGAGACCCAAATACCTTGCAGGACCCCATAAAGAAGAGCAGTGACTTTGTAAGAACTGCATTTAGAAATGCTTCATGATAACGTGAAGAAGAGAGGGGAAGAGAAAGTATTTGTAAGGTATGCAGAAAAAGGAGATAAGAACCTCTGATATTCGCTGTACAATAAAACTGGGATTTGGGGCATCATCAGAAACAATCAGCTGTCTTCTTTCATATCAGTTCCTTCATAAGCCTTCTTGCTACCTTCACACATTTGTACCTTATTCCTCCAAGTTTAATAAGAGCACCTTTGTCAAGAAGTGCTGTAAGTACTGCTCTGGCATTTTCAATTCCTTGCTGAAAGAAACAGTGAGGCACACAAGAGAAGAAGCTTTAGGATTGTAGTGCCACTGTTTGCAAATAAAACAAATCTTTATATATACAAAAAAAAGGAAAATACAAGGAAATAAGGGGGAAAAAAAGTATATCTCAAGGGGCTGAAAAGACCTACCTGCTTCCCTTTCTAAAATCTTGAATACCATAGGAGCTGTGACTGCTGGGTGAGCTTCGTCAAACTATGGTGACAGCTTCTTGATATAGAAGGGGAGCAACCCAAGAAACTCTCCTGAACTTTTCTGCCCTGCTGTAGGCAGGGACACCTCCCACTAGACAAGGTTGCTCACAGCCCCATTCAGCCTGGCCTTCAATGCTTCCAGGGAGGGAGCATCCATAACCTCGCTGGGCAACCTGTTCCAGCATCTCACCGCACTCACAGTAAAGAATTTCTCCTCATTATCTAGTCTAAATTCACCCTCTTACAGTTTAAAACCATTTCTCCTTGTCCTGTCATTACCTGCCCTTATAGCAAGTCCCTCCCCAGCTTTCCTGTAGGCCCCCTTCAGGTACTGGAAGGCTGTAAGGTCCCCCATGAGCCTTCTGCAGGCTCAAGAGCCCCAGATCTCTCTGGGATTATCATGTTTTCCTCCTTCCAGTAACTTCAAAGAGAAAATTTACTCAGAAAGCTGTTAAGCTAAATATGTCTGGTAAAAACATTCCATGGTTGCAGTAAAATCACCTGCTTATTTACACTTGCAAAAGAAATAAAGAAACTCAGCAATTTAATAAAGCAGTAAACACAGAAAGTCACAAAGACAGCGGTAAATTTCATCGGAGATGAGACAACATCTGCAGAGCTACCAGAAAAGATCCCCCATCGCTGCTCAGGGAGAAAGGCACCACTGTGGGTTCCCCTTTTTTACTTTACATGTGAACCTTAAGTTTTACCAAGTTTTTGTTTCTGCAACACTACATCATGCACATAAACAAAGCAAGGATCTTCCAAACAGATGGCAGTAAAGCAGAAAGTAACTGATAACTGAATGTACCTGCTGATAGAAAAAATTTAAAGTTGGTTTGTCCTCAGTGAACTGGTTTAGAAATCCTTTGGGCAGGTATCGAATTCTCAGTTCGTATCTGAAAAACAAGGAAGAGAATTAAACTGGTAAGACAAATAATATCAGACTTCATTGCAACCACAGACAGTCTTCAAATGTTGTACAAAATACAGATAAAATCAATACAAACACTGAAAACTAAGTAAAAATTCTAGCATTTGACCACTCGGACCACTAAATCAGAGAGCACCATACCACAGAGTGCCTGACATTTCATAAACACACTTTCAAATGACCTGCACATAAAAACAAACATAAAACCCTCATGCTTCCCAAAGCTTCACTGAGGACTGAAGCGTCAGGACCCAGAGCAGATAAGCCATTAGGTGCAGACCCATGAGAAGGGTGCCCTCTGTGAGGTGATAGCAGCACGTGAGCTGCCATAGCCATAGGTGTGACCCCCTGCCTTTTCCTTGGCATGACATCCCTGTACAGATCTCACTGCTCCGAGGGAAGGTCAGCAGGGAGCCACATCCTACAGATCCTGCAAAACAGGGGCACAGAAAACAACATTTGTAAAACAATCTTCAGGCCGCAGGTTATAAAAGAGATGGAGGATGAAGCCAGGCATAAATGAAAAAATAAGTCAAAATCACATTTAATGAGAGTCATGTTTTGAGAGCTGTCTTGAGAAGGTGCACAGGATCACCCTTTATTGCTGGTCTGCATTTCCATTTCACGATTGTCACCTTGGTCCTTTTACAACGATGGATAGGGGGTATTTCCTTATTCACCTCAACTTTTAACTTTAATCCAAACTGTACCCATTCAGTGGCACTGTCTTTAAGATGATAAAGCTCACAGGCACAGGTACTTTTCTTCCCATCCTGTTCAGAGTGGCTGGTTGGGTGTCTGGCAGAAGCCAGCATCACCTACCACAAGTGCTTGATCAAGGGAACCTCCAACTGCCTGGAAGAGGAACATTATGATAGAACACGTTTTGGACAGCTTATTTAATGATGAAGTCTGAAGATAGGGTTGAATTATCACAAATATGAATAAGAACACTTTATTTGATCATCCAAAGTATAAAGAACAAACTGAGTCAACACTTAAGTCACTCTGTACCATCTCTTCTATCTTTCCGTTGTCTTGCAAGGAAAAACCAGAGATTGTTCAGGCCCCATGAAATGCATACAGAACTTATCTCAAATCTTCAAAGAAACATGCTGACTCTGTCATCTTGATAAAGAGATGAGAAAATATGGGAAAAGTAGTATTTCCTGTACAGAACTTGGTCTGCTTCACTAAGGAGGCATGAGAAGCACTGCTTTTTGCAACAGGATCTTGTGAGAAAAATAAGGCAAGGTAAAAAGCTTGGCTGGGACAGCTACAGTGACCTTCATTACCTATTTATAAAGTAATCTCTGATTACACTTATGGGAATGAAGAAGACAATTTCCACAGGCCAATTCAAGGTTGGGCTTGATTTTCCATATCCTCTAAACATACTTTTTGAAATGTGGCCAATTCAAGAGAGAAGTCCCTTCCCACAAAATGGATCTGCTTGCTGAGCAAGCCATTGATGTCTACCTCCCTTTAGTCTGATAAGAACACTATTCAGAAGACTACAATTCCAGTTGTTGCTATGTATCTGTGTTGGGGTACAGGAGTTTCCATGCACACAGTCTTCCACTCCAACCTTCAGAACAATGGGCACCACAGTGAAAAAGCTGTACGCTGTAAGTAAGCACAGCACACACTGCTGAGTAGTTCCAGGAGCTTCTCTTGGAAAAACAAGCACTACCTGGGCAGAAGCTGAAGAACGGATGATCCAAGTCTTCATACCTCAGGGACAGCAGAAGAAATAACCCAACCATGTAATTTAGCTCCAGCAGGATCTGATTCAGTTTGCATCACCAGAAAAGGAAACAGAAAAGAGAAGATGGGAACAAATAGGGTGGACACAGCTGGGAGAAAATAGCCTTGTGTGAGATTAATGAACTGCATCAGGCTGCTGAAGGATTAAGCAAGCATTAGGGCTCATAGAAGAAAAGGCAGAGGGTTGGATAACTGGAAGCACGAAAGGGGAGAGGAGAGCTGTGAGGTTATTTGTTGCCTCATTAAATCACACCACGAGTCTTCTGGTCTTTGTGCCAGTGCAGAGGCACTTGTGCTGATACAAGAATTTGTAACACACTACAGCTAAGCAATGGGGCTTCCTTAAGAGTGTCATTCACCTGTTATAGCCAAAGTACGAATGGCATGCAGTTACAAGGACCAGCTCCACCTATGCACCTTAACCACAGAACAGGAAGATCTCTACCCTATACAGAACACAGTTGTTCCAAGCAATAAAATTTGTTACATGAATCTCTCCATTTTCCCCATATGGGGCCAAAAAAGGGCAGTAAATGGAATGGTGCTTTGGCATATACCATTTTTAAAGGACAGGATAGCTGCTGTGACTGTTGGTAAAGGCATACCCTTATCAAAAATAATCAGGGCTGATGTAATGATTTAAGACTCTCAGATCCTGACGTTCCAAGTTCAACCTGCCATACAGGACTAAAGAATACACGTCAGAGAGGAAGATTAATTCCTGTTTCACTCTTATGCCCTTCGAAACATCCAACCATTAATATAATACTACAAGTGAAGAGGAATTTCTTCATTAAAAGATGAGTCTGATGCATGCCTTGCTGACATAAACACTAAGAGGAAACCTGAAGCAAATAAATCAAAGGCACTCCGGTCTTTATTACCTTTACATGAAACACCACTGGGGTTTCATTCGTATTTCAATTGTCATCTTGGAACATCTTGCACACACAGGTCTATAGGACTTCATAGAACGTAATGCTTAACAAAGAATTAATTTATGCTGCAGTAAGATAAACGTGACAGCAGCAGTGTCACTGGAATTCAGCAAACTCTCAAACTACATTTGGATGACCAGAGTTATTCTAAAGCAAATACATGAAATTGTGCTTAAATTATGCAATATTGTTGTAGTGCTAAACCTTGGACATCTCTTTGAGATAAGATAGTATTACTCAGGACTCCCTCCTTCCTTCCACTTACTTTCAGGACTCAACTGTTCCCATCTTGTGCAAAACTGTCTTTTTTTTTTTTAAGCAAGAAAGAGGTTAGTATTATACATAAAAGTAAACATGAAGGTCAGAAAAGACTTCCAGTAAGCAATGATTTCCTGTTTGTCTTTTGCCACATAAATGGTTTTATCATTGGTACTTTGGCAAATCTCAAGCTGTGTGTGCTCCTGCAAGCGAACTGCTTGCCAGAGAAAAAGAATTTGAAATAACAGAAATCTGGGTGACTTTGTTGCCCTGATGTCCACTAATATTTACTCCTCCTGGACTCTAAATACAGCTGTGTCATCCAGAGCAGTTGCATCCTTGTGCCATGCCACTAGGCCATCCTCCAAAAGGACTATAAACAGGACAGCACCAGACAAAAGCTGCATACACTGGAGACACATTTTACCCTGGTAACCTGCGTACATCCCACTGACAATCAGTGTAGCTTCCAGCATCTGGATATGTCCAAAAGAACATCTCAGATCTTATTTGTGAGCATCAACTACAAAGCCCTTTTAATTTAGATGATTAAAAAAATCCACAAGAGACATTTATTGGATTATTAGTACTATAGGAAGCTTTCCATTTAAGAATCATTCCAAGACGCCTCTCCCTTTACTCATCTAAATATTTTTACAAGTACTGTCATTTGATCTTAAACACTCTTTTATGGTATTACAAATACGACAGCAATGTTTTGATACACACAGCAAATCTCCACGGGTTTAAAAGGTATGTCAGCTGCATGGATCCGATAACACAGAAAACGACACCTTGGAAAGGTACTGAATAATTTACATCTTATCACAGCTCTTTCATGAGTATTTTATCCAATTCCTATTCAGGAACTTCAAAACAATTCATCTAACTTTGCTTTTCAAACCGATTAACTTTGTTCTGCGATGCGCACAGTGTGAGCTGTGCCACGTAATAAGAAATGGTACTGGCACTTGTGCACTATGTGACACATTACCACCGCATAAATAATTCACATCTTATACACAGCACAATTACCACGGAACTCATTCAGGAATTGCTTACTTCCAAATCTGTATTTTGCAGTATTATCAATGTAAAATTTATTGTAAGGAAGGACAAAGCTTGACGCACACCCCAGAAACAATAAAACTCAACACGTGTAGAAGAGAACTTCCTAACGTTTCTGGCATGCATGTTTTCAACAATTCTAATTTATTTGATATTATGAAGTCAGGACACTAAAGAGAATTTATAAACTGTGACATCTGCTAGCATATGATGCAAACTCAATTTGCAAAGAATTAAGTATAGACTATTTACAATAATTCTGCAGCAGACAATACTTATAGCCTTCAAGGAATAGAGCAAACTAGCACAAATTGTGGTTATGAATACATTACAGAGAAAAATAGGCACAACCCACCTGCACTGAATCCATAGTAGCACTTCATCTACATTTTGGTATTGTCACAAGTTCAACATCACACTCGGCATTTCAGAACTCCCTCTCTTCTCTAGTAACCTACTGCATCCTTCTGCAAACACTTCCTCTCATTTTTCTGCCAGCAAAGTGAAGAATCTTTTCTGTTTTCCTCTCCAGTCTACATCCTCTCCTGAGCATGCACCCTCACTCTGCTCTTTGTCTCTTTTCAGCTTGCTCTGATAAAAAGGTGAAGAAAACTCAACCTTAAACAGAACACAGTTGGCTGAAAGAAGTGGTATCACCTAACTAGTATCATGCAAATAGGTCAGCAAATGCACCTAGGCTATAAAAGTACAAAAAACAGATATATGTGGTTATGCTTCCATTCTTCATTGATCCTAGTATAACTGATTGCTCCAGGCCTCAATTCCTTAGTTTTATAACTAAAACATTTCAGAACTGCAGATGGATAAACCAACCTACTTCCTGTATTTCATCCCTTCCAAATTCCAACTCTCCTGTTTAGTCTGCATAAATACAGTGAATGTGTAACAATATCTTCTTGTTTTCAGTTAAGCAATAGGATCTTTTAAAATTTTTAGAGGTGTACATACACCAGAGATAGAATCATAGAATCACCAAGGTTGGAAAAGACCTAAAAGATCATCCAGTCCAACCGTCCACCTATTACCAATAGCTCCCACTAAACCATGTCCCTCAACACAACATCCAGCCTTTCCTTGAACACCCCCAGGGTCAGTGACTCCACCACCTCCCTGGGCAGTCCATGGAGGTGGAGATAACACCAAGATTCTTGTACTAAAACCTTAGGGACGACAAAACCTGAGACAGGGTTCACTAAACATAGCCCAAGTTTTGCAGATCTTCAGGACATGTGCCAGATTTCTGCTCCTACTTTATGCCTCCTCTAAATCCCAGGTTACATGTATGTGTTTTTCTCGGTTTGTAGGAAATCCCTTCCAACAACAAAAAGCATACTTCACCACTTCCAGCTCTCTGATGCAACAAGTCTTGTTTTGTTTCTGCATTACAAGATCTTGCTTAATAAAGGAAATTACAGTCAACTTTCATGACAACGTAAACAGACTCATATGACATGATTTTGACACTGAACAGATTTATGGTCTTACTTCCATTCTTCTGGAGGATGTGCTAGTTCAAATTTCTCTCTCACATTGGATACTCCCATGTCCAGGTGCAGCCAGTGAACCTCCTCAGACTGCAGATGACTGAGTCGCAACCCATAGCAGGCCACATTTTTCACTTTGTGACAGTCCACGATCTTCTGTATTATGCCCTAAAACAGAGAAACACACTCCTTAAAAGCCATAAAATGCAATATGTATTTGTAAATAAATTAATTCTGCAGTAAGAATTCAAAATGTGACCATGTCAAACTCTACACAAAACTATACTAAGCAATGAACAGACAGCACCTTACTTAAGAATACTAAACAATTTAAACTACTGTTTTGGACAAACATCTACAATTTCTGAAGTTTTATTAGCAGAAATCATCACATATGTAGGCTTCTATGAATCTTACCACAATTAAGCCACTATTCCTTTCATGTAAAGTAACATAATGTAAAAAGCAAAATATAAAAAAAACAGATTTGTGGATGAAAGGAAAATATGAAAAAGCAGCACCAGATCTTAAAAAAAAAAAAGAAAAATCACCCAATGTACAACTGGAAAAACATCTTAGATGCTCATCCTGTTTAGTGCCTGAATTGCCGGGAGTTAGCAGGTCACATCACAGCCTCTTGACGTCCCCCACTCCTTTTTTCTTGAGCTCCAACAAATCCCATATAAAATGAGGCAAGAGACAATTATTTGGGACTATTAAATTACAACGTGTTAGTAGATGATGGATCAGCAATCTCTCTAGTGCCATGTGCTGGGCTGTTCTGCTCTTACCCAGATTAAAAAGTCAGCAGGGGACCAAAGTTGCTGCCTCACAGCCTGCTAGAGAGTAAGCTGCAGGGCAGCAGAGTCCTGCCAGGGCTGAGCCCCATGCCCAGCAGGAGCACAGCTATCACTGCTGCCAGATGCTTCTTTCAGAAAATCATTCTTTCCCTTCTGAGCTGGATGCATCCTACTGAAAATGCTCATTATCCATAGATATATACATAGCCATATACACAAAATGTTGCTTCTTGCACAACGTTTCAGAGAACATCAACGCACAGGTTAAAGGAGCCAGATGTTGCCAGATGTGGTTTGACACTGCTTCCCCAAATTGATGAGTTTATATCCCAAAGACATAATTTAAGACTCGGATTCTGCAAATTAAGTATGCAAAAGACTGCAAAGAAAACTAATGAAGCACTCAATCTGAAGAGAGGGGGGAGGTGGTACACGTAGGACTGGAAGCATGCTTTTGGTGAGTTTGCACATATCAAACTGCAATTTCTGCAAAAATGTCCCAGAAGCAATAGAGGGCACACTGGAATGTTAAAAAAAAAAAAAAAGAATGTTGAAAGCCTGTAAGAAGGAGACACAAGCTGTGTTTAGTAAGTTAAGAATCTGAGTTAGAAGCGGGACCATGAAGCCCAGCACCACACCCTGAAAGCATCAGCAAAAGCATCCTTAGCAGTGCCCTTCTCTTCAGCTCCTTCCACAACCAGAAGTCCTGCCAAATCCTTGCCTCTACAGGACCTATGTTTGCAGGAAGATGGACACAGGCTCGCAGAGGACTGTATCATCAAGGGGGAAGAATTTAGGAGATACTGTGCAAGTGAGTTTCTTGTCGCCTTCACTAGCAAGTTGTAAAGGTCTCTTACCAGAACAGGCAGTGGTTTTAGAGCTGAATTAAAGTTATCAGTGACAGGATACAAAAATTGACTAAGTTGGTTTGTTGCCTCAATTTATAGCTCCTTGTGTTAGTTAGCAAATGAGGCAGAGCAGTTGCCTGTATCCAGAGAAACATACGACAAAACCAAGAGCTCTCAGAAGTGACAGAGGAAAATTTAACCTATTATTCACCCAAAGGACAAGCTCTGCTCAGTTTGTGAACCATACTATTGGCAGGGATGCTCTCAGATGAAGGACACATTGCCTGCTTTTCTGTACACACGCAGAAAACAGGGATTCATTCATTTTCACTGCTTACTGATCACTGCAAGAACAGAGTACATAAGATGCAGGCATTTGTTAATGGAAATCCATTCCTTCCCATGTTTCTTTGCTGTAAGTTGACAGTGAAAATGGCAGTACAAAAACAGTTATGCCTGCTGTGGGAAGAAATGACTCTGGAATTAAAAATACATGTTTTTTGATGATCATGAACAACCAAGAACGCTAATGCATAGGGCAGCTGAGATGATTAGTATCTACACAGGAAAGAATCAAGCTGGATATTTAAGAACCTCTCTAGTTTTCAGGTTGAGATTTCAAAAGAACTTCAGCAGCCACATACTTTAATTCCCAGCAAAAGCAGGACAGATTTTCAAGCTTCTATGCCTTTCACATCATTAACCAGTTCTAGACCTACTGCAGAATCAGTGCAAACATAATGCATCCAACAATCTATTTCAAGAGGGCAGAATGATCCCTCTGATCCAGCAATTAGTATCACAGCAAGCAAACAAATTAGCAGAAGTCTATATTGCAACTCAAGAAAAAGAGATAGTTGTATTAGTGCAAAGATGGAGAAGTGTTTGAAAATACCATCTAAAAACTGTTTTGTATATCCAGAAAAGAAACAGTGATGCTTTGCATGAAACAAACATTGAGTTGCTTCTTTTAGAAAAAAGAAGATCCAAATGCTGCAAGTCCTCCAGTACTTGAAGGGAGCATATAAACAGGAGGGGGAATGACTGTTTAAGAGAGTGGATAGTGATAGGACAAGGGGAAATGGTTTTAAACTGAGACAGGGGAGGTTCAGGTTAGGTATTAGGAGGAAGTTTTTCACTCAGAGGGTGGTGAGGCACTGGAACAGGTTGCCAAAGGAGGCTGTGGATGCCCCATCCCTGGAGGCATTCAAGGCCAGGCTGGATGCGGCTCTGGGCAGCCGGGTTGTTGTTTGGTGACCCAGCACATAGCAGGGGGTTGAAACTGGATGATCATTGTGGTTCTTTTCAATCCAGGCCGTTCTGTGGTTCTATGATTATTTATACATCAGGCAATCTGGATTTTGAACATTCAGAGTCACAGCTGCAACAAGTATAACCCACCACTACAAAAGCACTGTTCATTCAGCAACAGAAATTCACACTGCAACACCACAGCATGCAAACAGCGTAGTAAGATCCTGAACAGCACGACAACTTTGTTTTCTCTGGCTGCTGTTTCAAAACTGTACAAAAATAATCTCCGAGAGTTGCTTTGGCATCACGGCCATAATTGGGCCAGTGTCTTTAACTCCCATGGGGTAACAAACAAGGCATCCAGCCTCCAGGGCTTCTGACAGCCTTGCAAGCCACGTGGAGATGCTCACAGTACCAAACACAGACACCACCATTGCACTTTGGGACCAGTGTCAGATCCTCTGTCTTGCACACAGTGCGAGAAGCCTTGCCACGAGCACGCCTGATGTTTTCCCCAGGAGCAGAGCCGAATGCTTCATCAGAAGTTTCCATAGAAAATTTCTAAAGAAAACATTTAACTGTTTAACCACTGCACACAGACAGTAAAACACCCTGCTGAAAACTCTGAGTTGAAAGGGACCCATAAGGATTATTAAGTCCAACTCCTTTACACCTAACAACCTTCAGTATCACCAAAGAAAACTGAAACCTCTTCAGATAGTCTGCAACCACCTCTTAGCTCAGGAAGCTCTTCAGAGGCATTCTTCAGTGAAAAACAGAGTTAAGGAACATCTTGATGACACTGCCAACTTTGGTGACAAACTCAGAGCTTCAAACCCATCCCAGCTGGAAATCCTGGCAGGAGAGCTGGACTCCAGTGGACGTCTACACCAGAACAGCATTTTTCTTCGGGTGTAAACTGGGTGTCCATGTGAATATCAATTTCTACCAGTTTTCACCCATCTGTTGTCACACTCATCTAAACACAGAGCTGCAGTGAAGTCACACAACCATATGTAAGCTGGGTGCTGTTTACTGTAATCACATTGTCTTTAATTAGGTTTGCAGAGCCGACATTTACATCCCAAACACAGAATAGGCCAGTACAGCTGAGCAAAAGAGAATGGGAAGCCCTTAGAGAAATCTTCTATCAGTAACAGGTGATAGGTCATCTGTTCCCTCCCTTTAGCTCAAGAGTGGAGGCAAAAACAAAATTAAAAATAAAGCCTCATAAAGAACCACAAAGCTGGATAGCATTGGTTTTCACTTATTCGTTCAAATAACTCACAGTTACTCAACAGGTAATTTGCAAAATAGATTAATATTTGTCCTCAATTAGAAGTTAAAAGCATCCAAGAATAGAATTTAAAGTAAAGTACAGTTAGGAATCTGCTGAAAATCAAGACTGGCCAGAGAAAGGCTGAAAGACACAAAATCACAGAATGGCACTTTAAATATCGCCTAATTCCAACAGCCTGCCACTGGCAGGGCTGCCAAGCACTAGATCTGCCCAGTATCCCACCCAACCTGGCCCTGAATATCTTCACAGATGGGGCAAACTCTGCCTCATCACCTTTCAAGAAAAAAAAATAATTCCTAACATCTAACCTAAATCTCCTCTCTTTTAGTTTAAAGCCATTCTCCCTTTTTCTATCATTATAAGACCATATAAAAAGTCAGTCCCCCTCCTTGTAAGGCCACTCTAGAAGGCCACAGTGAGGTCTCCCCGGAGTCTTCTCTAAGATAAACAAGCCCAGTTCTCCCAACCATTCCTCACAGGAGAGGTGTCCAGTCTTCTCATCATCTTATTGGCCCTTCTCTGGAGCTGCTCCAACAGCTCCACATCCCTTCTGGACTGAGGACCCCAGGCCTGGACACAGTGCTGCAGATGGGGCTTTGCAAGGGCAGAGCAGAGGAAGACAATCCCCTCCCCATTCCCTGCTGGCCATCCTTCTGTTGATGCAGCCCAGGATACTATTGGCCTTCTGGGCTGCAAGAGCACACTGCTGGCTCGATGTTCAGATTCTCATTCATCAGGACCCCCACGTCATTCCCCACAGGGCTGCTCTCACTGAGTTCTTCTCACAGTCTGTACTTGTAACTGGGTTGCCCTGACCCAAGTGCAACACCTCACATTATGGCCTCGTTAAGGCTCATTAGATTCTCATGTGACCACTTTTTAAGCGTGTCAAAGTCCCTCTGGATAGCATTCTTAACCTTCTGTTAAGACCACTCAGTGTGGCGTCATCAGCAACTTGCTGAGGGTGCACTCACTGCCGCTGCATTCACTGCTGATAGAGCTGTTGCAGAGTTCCAAGATGGACTGCTAAGGGACACCACTCATGATCAGCCTCCACCTGATTGTAGAGCCACTGACAACAACAATTTGGCTTCAACTATCCAACCAGTTATTTATCTGCACCTAACAGTACAGCCTTTAAATTCATATCTCCCCAACTCAGAGATAAGGACGTGGTGCGGAACTATGTCAATGGCCTTGCACAAGTTCAGGCAGACAACATCAGTTGCATTCCCTTTGTCCACCAATGCCAGCACTCCACGATGCACTAGGCTCTCTCAGAGTTCATCAATACTATGCTGTGATTCTGCAAATGAGTGAAAATGAATTGCTTGCTTGTAAATTAACAACACTGTAGTGCTACTACGAATAAATTGAAGCTGGAATAACACACTCCCACTGCGACTACAAACCTAATTTCCCTATTTAGAAGGAAGGAAGACTTCTGCACTAGAAAAGGCTTCTTCTAGTCTTCAAGCAGCACCTTCTACATGTGGACACAGCGTTAATGTTAGTGAAGTACTTTAAATATGTATATTTATGTGTATAAATATGTATAAATACGTATAAATATGTATATGCGAACAGATCCAAACAGATTCAAGATCCAAACAGAAGTCAACTGCAAAGGTTTAGGGCAAATTAGATTTAGAAGTTCTATGGAAGTGCAGAATGCCTTCACAACACTCAGGTTTGGGTGTCCTCTGATGATGTATGCCTGACATTTGAACCCCAAATGCCATAGCCCTTTTCTCTCATAATCATGTTAACGTTTTTTTCTCCCTCTCACTCTTTCCAGTACTGATCCAGTAGATATTTGTACACCACATGACAAAGTTAACTCTGACTAAGTCAGGTGAAAAGGAATTCTGTCACTGAACAAGTAGGTACTGAAACAATAGCCCAAAATCATGTTATTTAGGTTCCTAGCATTTTCTGCAAGTCCACAGACACCATCAGTTCAGAAAACAGAGCCATCTAAGCACCTCAGCATCTCTCACACTTAAGCCATACAAAGATCACACAAAACAGAACTGGTAGAGACTTGCTTTCTAGTCCCCTCGACTGAATTAGCCCTTTTCTGATCCCACTGCATGCTGGTACAGTTTTGTGAATAAACTTTAGTGCTTTTGAAGTGTTTTAAATGTTTAGTTTTCCGGAAGCTTAGCATCCAGAACTTGACACTCCTTACTCTCAGATTACTTGCAAATTCCTGGTGTCTCTTCAGACCCAACTCTGTATAGCTCAATTCTAGAACAAGAGCTGTTGTAGACTTCGAGGCCACCTGTAGATCCAGATTTTTTCAGTAAAATATCAAAGGGTTATTTATATATTTTTTAAAGCATTGTTTAGTGCATCTCTTTCATCCAAGGATATCTAGAGTATCATGCAAAAGTAAAGCAGCCACCCTGAAGACCAGAAGTATATCTGTCACAATTAGTACAACTATCAAAAGATACTCAGCTGGTTTTGAGCTCCCTTACTGCTCACAAGCTCTCCCCAGTGAGTATGAAAGACTTCTTGTGTGGCTAATCCTTTAGCCCTATACTGTGTTATCAGAAAAATCTATCTTAAAAGAAAAACCTAGCAGATGAGGTCTACTATGTAATACCTTAGCAGTCTTCTTTACAGAAAGATAAATTATAGCAGTTGTACAGCATGCTCAGGACAGAAATGAAGATGGATGGGTACAACCATGGCTAGAAATAAGCCTTCTCAGGGACTGAAGCTAGGCTGACACGCCTCTAATTCCCTCTTTGCCCTATCACTCAAGACAGGCAATATTCTTCCCAAGGTGTGGTTGGAAACCAAGCATGCTGCAGTGGATGATGAGGAATCCTCACAAATGAGGCTCTTTTCCCTGTGGTGCCGTAAATCTGCAAACCTGAGCAGTGCCAGCATAAACAGATATTTCCTTTCACCCTGCAGTCATAGCTGCATCCACCCGCAAGATGATGCAGCTAACACTGCAAAACTGATTGGGATTAGAAACTCCACTAAAAGAATGATCTATTCTGACTTCAGTCAAGCTTGCCAAACATTCACATACCTGTGCTGGCACACCTGAGACAGCAGCTTGAGAGAACAGTGAGAGGGAAGCTGGCACAGCAGCCAGAAGTGCATTCTAAGAAACCACTTGAGTTGTAGACCTGTGCAATAGACTCCATTACACCATCAGGGACTGTAAAACATTCAGGTGTCATGTAGTGCTGCGTAAAACACACCAAGAAGCCACAGTGCAGAAACACCAGCAAAACTTCAACGGCTTCATTCAGACAAACCTGACAGGAAGAGAAATGCTGCAAGAACAGCTAGCCAAAAAGAATTAAACACAGTCACTATAGGACAGACTTAGACATGGAAACTGCAAATAGTTTTGGATGGTAAAAATGGTGGGTATGGACTGAACGGGAGAGGTAAACAGGAAAAAAAGTAAGGAACGCTGAATAGCACAGTAATGCAGCTTACTTAACTGCTTTAGTGAAGTACTGAGAGAATGTGCTTTAGCCCTCCTAAAAATCTCCGGTGAGGGACCTGGCTGGGATCACACAGCTCTTCTGATCACACACCCATGCTTTCTAGGATAGCACTGGAGGACTAGAAGTTGAAAAGATACACCAGAAGTGAGCCAGATGCCTCTGAGTGTAAATGCAGAGCATGAAGCAGAACTGCAGTTGAGCAAAAAGCCTTCTGTCTAGACCAGTTCGCACAAGATTTTCAAAGGCTTGTTTAATAAAAATTCACTCCTCTCATCCCTCAATCTGTTAAATGTCAACAACGCATTTATTTCTCTGCTTCAGCCACATCTTCTGGAAACAGAAAGGCAATTTACCTGTAATTGCAGCTCAAAATTCAGTGGCATTGTTTACATTCCAGGTGCACTGGAGACCAAAGAAATCCAGTCTCAGCAGCACCCACCCCACTGCATTCCGGTGCTGGGGCTGTGAACAGGGCAGAGCAAGCCCTGGAAATCCAATTTTGTGAATGTGCACACAGAAAACACATATTAACAGAAATAACAAGTTCAACAACCTTTCCTTTTCTGCATAGTAAATATAGCCAAGCACTTGCTGTAGGTGGCCAATGTTTGAACAGCCATAAAGAACTTATTTTCTTTTGGAAATGAAGCATGTCTTCAGTTTAACACCAAGGGAAAAAGAACATGAAAGAGAGCGTGTTAGTTCTCTGAAATCCAAAGAAGCATTTCTAAGAATTGAAAAGTTGCTCTTCAATCCATTGGAGAATATGGGCTCATCCTTCAGAGGAAACAGCGAACTTTGAGGGTCTAAATCCATCCAGAAACAACAGTTACAGTCATCAAGTTCTCCTTAGAGCAAAGCCCACACGTAAATACTGCTGTCCTGTTCAAAGATATTTCAAGAAAAACAGCAAGGAAATTGTATCTTTAATCTGGGCACATTGAGACTCTTATAGAAAGCTAAATTATGTTCATCTGAGCTTAACAATGAGAGTCTTTTCATTATAAAGGTTTTCCCCTTTAGTGACCAAATATGTTTTCTACCCTGCTCTTGACAAATCATAACAGATCTCAGTTTTTTGTTTGTTTTTTGAAAGGGAAGAGGGTTTTTCCTCACTTCTTTAACCAAACACATCCTTTCCACTGACAAAGGCAAATAGAGTTTAACTTGAAACAGAAGATATTATGTTAGGGAAGCACTAAAAATAAGTGTGGAAGTTTCTTTCCTGACTTTCCTTCAGTGTTAGCACATAACACAAAGTCCTCTGCTTTATCAGCAGAAATACCTTGAAATTGGCTGCTCTGGAGATTCCAGTCCAAATCTGCCTTCCTTTCAAGGCTGGAAGGGTTCCTTGGCCATCATTCCAGCAGCCACGTTAATCAGGGAGAAATCTTGAAAAAAACCTTTTCTTTCCCTTTTTTTTCTCACAGTTTTCTCAAAGGCATTCACTGCTGAATAATTCCAAGAGTTCATAGAAATGAGCCAAGAGACAAACCCAGCATCAGCCTCCTTCCAGTTCGTAACCCACAGAAGAAATGGAAGCTCTACTGCAGTCAGTCTCCATTGTAAGAGGTGAAGGAAAAAACAAAGGCATAAAAAACCTTTCAAGGCTGCTTTCACCTTAAATTACTTAACTTGGTCAAACAGCAGTCATTTCAATGGAATGGAGGCTTGTACTCCAACAACCATTCACTGTTTCTAAAACAAATGTCAGGACATGGCAATCCATCAGTGCTACGCCACTGCTATGAGTACCTGCTCATATCCACACCGACTTCTCACTCTGCCAAAATAAGAAGGCAGCTGCTTTGTTACATGAGTGGAAGTAGCAGTGAGTCATCGCTTGCCCAGTGTTCTTCTTCTTGGGAAAGGAGAACAATACAAAGATATTAATTACTTTAGAAACAAACATACAAAGAAATGTACATACATGAAAATCAAAAATGAAGGCAAGCCTCTGGTAACTGCTATCTATCTTTTAATTCTTTAAATAAAAAAAAACACTATGCTTTCTTGCTTAAAATAAGAGCATATGGCTCTCCAAATTCAACTCAACACTGGATTTTTTTACATGGAGTATAAATTTTGCATTCTAAAAGCCCAGAACCGCTGGAATTTTTTTAATCAAGGAAACCAGAGATGTGATCTGTTTTTATTTCTACATATTGCTTTGGAAAGATAACCTGGATTTCAAATAGGGTATATTCAAATCCACAGCCGAAACTTGCAAGGTTAAAAATTGATACAATTTTCCACTCTGGCACACCATAATAGACTTCATGAAATAAATCAATCACACTGGATACATCAAATCAATATACTTCAGTCAGGTAATTAAGACATGATGTAGCACTCAAAAAACCCTGTTTCGTGTAAAATAAGTGTATGTTACTGATGACACTGATTCCTACCAGTGTACCTCTAATTTGTCTGGCCACCAAGTTATCCCTATACAGAGATATGAACTGATTAAATTGACAAGAGACAGATTTTCGGATGATCACCAAGGAAAATCCCTGAATTTCACAAGTCTGTGATCACTGCAGCAAAACTTACTCCACCTAAGAATGCTCTGAGGTCTTTTTATACACAGAGATGCTAGAAAGTAGTAGAAAAGGAAGAGAAAGCATTCAAAATTCGTTACTGGGATTTAAAGTACTGTACAGAGAATACAGATGCTGGAAGGAATGGGCAGGTGGCAACCCGTTTGCACAGCAAGAACCCTGCAGAACAAAGCCAACCCTGTAAACCACCTACCACAAGGCAAGACTGGTCTTGGACAATAGCTGAAAACAAGCAAACAACTAAGCTTTAACAATACTTGAAATGCCAGAGTTCATTTCATACAAGACCTCAGAATGTGAATGAGTGTAGCAAATGCTAAGTAAAGGGTCTCATAGTCAGATTACTATTCCACACATTCTACACAGACCTGTTTAACCCTCTCCGAAATAAACACAATATTTTCATGCATATGTATACTTACACACGTATTTAAGATAACATATACCTAAATTACTAAAACAATCCTTAGTCTTCTTTTTTTTTGTTCAAGTTAGCTGAAGGACTGCACTGTACAAATAAAACCAGATGACTACTGGGTGAGGAGGGGAAGAAAGGTGGGAAGAAACGGCTTTGCCGTAAAATGTTTTATTCCCCCACTGTGGAAGGAAATGCTTTTTAAACAAGAATTAAAAGAAAAAAACAACATATCCTTACATATATTAAACAATTGTTTACCTTTATTTACTTTCCCCAACTATCATACATCAATTTCCACAGCTCTTCCCCTCTCTCCCCGAAGGAAAGTTGGTACCACTTAAAGCCTTTTCCAAAAATTACTGAAAGCATACAACAGGTAAAGATTATTTCAAAATAAACAGTGAATCTTCTGTGTTTCCTGGTTTCCAGATTTCACCTTTTGAGGGTAAAGTTTGCATTTAACCTAAGGAGGGCAGGAGAACACTAAAACCAGACTTACTCGAACATCAGTAGCATCTCCATGCCGGATAATACTGGCCCACGTCGTTGGCTCACTGCTGGTTTCAAAGTAGTGAAAAACCTTTAGGACTCGCTCCATGGCCCCTGGGGAACGCTCCATCCCAGTACCGAGGTGCGTCTTTGCGCTTGAACTTGGTGTATGATTCAAGTTTGGATCAAGGTAAGCTGCTGCCATGGTTTTGCTAGATGCTAGGTATCTGTCATATTCTGGAAAAGGGAAACAGAAAATAAATTAATTTTCATTATGCCCAAATTCTTAGACTGATTCAGACAAAACGTTTACCGCAAATTCTGCAAGACTAATTTTTAAGGCTCATTTAATTGCTTATTCGGAGCTCCCTACTAGAACAGTTTACTAAAACAAAATCTATTCAGAGTAGTATCAAAAAAATGGTGAACCCCACAGAGTACATCAATCTAATGTGTACAGCACACATAACAGAAGCGGTATCTTATACAAGACTTCTTCCTTCACTTTCTGTATCTTGATCCAGTCATCCTCCTTTGAAGAGCAAATGCTGACTTCCAGTTTTACCAGGAGCTCCCACTGCCAGGACTGCTCACTCAAAGTTGGCCTTACAGAAGCCCAAAGACTGGCACTGGGAAACCCTGACACCCAAGACACAAATCCGAATCTATATGATGGCAACGCACACCAACACCAGCCTCCCCAATTTAATGCTAAGACCATAGAAGATCAGTCTTCTATAAATCAGATCAGATTTTCAGCTATTCTGGGACGCAGTGGAACTCAGACCATCCAGAGTGAAATTCATCCTTCAACGAGGCACCATGAAGATCACCACTGAACGCCCTCCCAGCAACTGTGGTAGAACAATGTGGCACAGGCTGCCCACAGAAGCTGAAGATGCCCCATCGCTGGAGGCTTTCAAAGCCAGGTTTGATGGCAGTCTGATCTGGTGGGTGGCAACCCTGCCATGGCAGGGCATGGGAACTGGGTGGGGTTTAAGACCCCTTCCAACCAAAGTCATTCCACTGTTCTACATACTGCTATGCCACTGACTTTTTTTTTGTTTCCAAGTGATTTTCGTATCTAGCGGCAAAAGACACAGCCAACAGTATGAACCTGTATCTCAAAGAAGCAAAAAATTGCATCCTGGCTACTGCTGCGAATTTGTCCACAATGAGCAGATGGTATCTGAGAAATCAATACCGAACAAGAGACAAAAAGAGAAAACAATACATTTTCCTTTGCTCGATACAGCCTTAGGAATCATCTCAGTCTGCTGGCTGCAAACAACAAAGATCAATGAGCTGAGCTGTCAGGGCTGCACAAGTGCACCAAGAATTTCAGCGCCTCTTCCTCGCACAGTGAACACAGCAGGGAGGCAGTCGATCAAATGTGGAAATGCTAAAGAACAACAAGCTTGATCTTTTGGGCATGGTACAGTGAATGCCTCCGAGTAGTAAAGTTGTCTTGGGAAAGAGTCAGAAGGAGAAGAGAGTGACATTGCTTTAGACTCTACCACTGTTGAATATCTGAGTATATCCTAATACCAGACCAAGCTATCTAGGGCCCCATCCTACCTGGCCCTGAGCACCTCCAAGGCAAGGAGCTACAGCACAAGGTGAGAGGAAACCAACAGACTACCTGCACAGTATGACAGCAGGACTTTTTCAGTAAATCAGAGGGAATCGCATCCACCCAGAGCTGTACAAAGTTCAAGTTGGCAATACTGGGTCAGACAAAGGCCTCAGATGCAAGCCCTTAGGGAAGGTAAGCATAGGCCAACAAGTGGAAGACACTTCTCCCAAGTACTTTCCATGCCTGATACTTGAGGGAATTTCTATACCTGCTCATTGCTGGCTCTGGGAACAGACCGATGAAACTAAAGTGCTCTCAACTAATCCTATACTTATTTATAAATCCTTCCTTCTGTCCACTCTACACCAACAAATACAGATCAGAAAGCAAAACCTTTTGTTTTATCCTCACAGAAGGAGCTTGCAAGCTGTTTTCATAAAAACCTTTCATAAAAAAAGCTGAAGCAGGTCTAGCAATCCTCCTCTTGGCAGACGGAGACCAACACATCATGACCTTCTGCAAAGCTCCTCTCCTGTAATGTGAAATTGGGCTGTAAAACTCCAACAGAGGAGACTGGGGAGCAGCCTAAAGGCAACTCCCTTGGCCAAAGTCCTAACTGCTCTCAACAGTGTAATGACTAAGAATTAAATAGCAGTTTTCTGCTCAACTTGGGCCACTTTTAACTTTTTGCTATTAAGTTCTGCTTCCTTTAAAACCTACTACACTACCCCAAAGTCACTAGTAAAAACACTGAGTGTTATATGTCAAGCTTACCCACAACAAACAGTAGAAGAAAATCACTGCAAACCAAAGCAACATGAGGATTTCTTTTCTTTTTTTGGCCACGGGGAACAAGAAGAACACCTGCTTTAATGTTTATGTGTAGCATGTCATCAAGTTAACAGACAAATTTAACAGATTTTCTTTGGCAGAAAAAGGGAGAAAAGCTACAGGGAGAAGCAGAAAAGTATTTTGAGTGTCTAACCACAGATTTATTACGGACAGTCTATATCCCTTGAGAGCTGCAAACAGGGAAGTGATGAAAGACATCAGTTTTATACACAGAAGTGCTCTTACCATAATTTCAGTGCATAAAAAAAACCACTTATGACAGAGGGAATTTCTAAATACGCATCATCTTGAGGAGAAAATCCAGAACCCAGCATTGAGGACCATCCTAGGTACAGGATATGGTCAGTACTCACAGCATTTCACAGGACAGAAGCATTTAAAGGTAAAACAACTTCGTACTACAAGTCAGACAAGCACTTTTCCTTAAAAATTTCATCATCTTTGGGTTCTTTACAACTTTCAACTTCTAAAAACGCCAGTGCTTTCTTTACAAGGTAACAAAAAGGCAGTAAATTCGGATAGCTCTTAAGTTACAGAAACACATGCCATAGCTCTGGTTATGGATCTATTAACTTAACCATTAAAACCAGCCCCCGGTTTTGAGTTTATGATGTGACTGTAAAGCTTTGCCCTTGGCCAAAATTTTGTAAAACATAACTGCACTTCTCTTAAGGACAGTTTGACGACTGTTTTACAAGATCTGCTTGGTTATTGTAAGATGCAAAGAGAGCTAAGGTGACCAAACAAGGATGCTTACTTGAGCTTTTCTACATTCCAGCCAGGTTTGTGATCTCACAAAACAGACAGATCAGCTTTAGTCCTCTTGGTATTAACCAGACAGGCAGGAGGCTATTATACAGCAGAAATGAGCTATTTTGTTCTGACTTTATTCTGCTTGGTTTTATTGGGTACTGTGATGATAAAGGAGCAGAGGCACATCAAGCCCAATGGTCAACCTGTTTGTATGCAGAGCTGAGTGTTCTCTCTCCCTCTGGGCTTCCAAGATGAGAAGCTATCAATCTCCCAGTTCACACACCGTAAAAAAAAAACCACAACACAACAAAACCAACATTTCCCTTTATTCCCATTATTTCCCAGTACTACAACAACTTATTCCATGCTTCAGGAGAGTGGAGCAAAGCCATCCTGGCCTGCTGATATTAGGTGATTCTGCCAAGATGCTGTAAGCTGTTCCCAAATCACAATGTGTGTTATCATTTTGATAACCTGCTATCATCTGGCAGAATAGCTGAGATTTAGGAATGTAAATGGAAGACACTGAAGTGAGGTCAGAAGAGCCTTTATCATTATTATTATTATTGAAAACCAAACAAAACCACACTGCACAGCAAGGAATCACTGCTGACCTTGCTTGTGCTTTTCTTTTTTTTACAATTCGATTTTAAATGGCGGCCATTTTCACTACTGATATCTGAATAAATTACAATAAAGTTGTTTTTATTTTCTCAAAAACACAAAGTTATGAGTTCACTAACTGAATGACTTCTAAAAATCTGTTCACAACTCACTCACTGCTCAACTTAATTCCTGCTGACAACTTACCACCACTGCATATTCCCCACATTTGATGACTGCAATGGAAACAAAGTCAATATTATGACTTCTGGCAGTACAAACAATCAAAGCTCAAAGTCATACTTCACCACCAGCTCTGAGTACTGAGAAATGAAATCCCTTCCACTAACGAGACAGTCAAAAGAAGTCATAACAAATATTTAAATCCATTAATAAAGTGTTAAGTAGCCTGATAGAGTCAACCTTTTCAATGTCAAAAATGTCTGCACTATTAGCAAATGGATAATATATGGAAAATAAGTTACTCAATACAAGACTTGGCACATGGCCACCAACATGATGCCAACAAGTCTGTCTGACAAGGAACTGAGCTATAGTTATTGACACTATGACTTCATCATAACCTTTACAACTACGGTGAAGTTTTTATAATGTTGCTGAGGTGAACCCATCTCAGGCTTGAAGACACCCAAATCTATGACAGTTTCTAGAAGAGAGCTCCAGGGGACCTCATCCACGTGTATAAATACCTGACAGGGAGGGAATAATGAAGATGAAGTGAGGCTCCTCTCCATGGTTCTCAGTGAGATGACAATGACGAACAATAAAAACCCAGCAAATTGGTGAGGGCTAAATTAATAATTCCTCCCACACTACAACCATGTAATTGCTCAGGTCGGAAAAGACCTTAAAGATCATCAAGTCCAGCCACAAAGTGAAACAACAGCCAACTTCAAGCTCAAAATGGGAAAAGCATTTTGGAAGGGCAAGCCTGGGATCTATATCCAGAGGATATACTAAGTTCTTAAAACACTTCATAATGGGTCATGGAGGGATTGCAATCCCTCTGTAATTTTACCAGAATACCCAGGTCATGCTCTCTGCATGTACTATGTAGATCAGGGTAGATTATTAGCCTTTTTGAACAATAAAGCCCATCAGCAACGTCTCTCACATCACACAGTAAACACATGGTGAATTTAAAGCCCAATCCATTTTCACAGTTTGCATTAAATCCTGTTGCAGCTCACCTTGCAAATACTAACTTGTCTATCTCACTCCCACAGAAACTGAGGAAATAAGGCATAATTTTAAGTACTTCTCCCAGTACAAAACTTGCATTTTCAGGGGTCTGCACCAAGTTTTCCACACTGCTGATTCCTTTGATACATCATCTCCTGATATCATTTGTTGTTGTTGAGTTTCTTTGTATTTATGTATCAAAAGGTTTGGGACAGATGGAGGACTCCCTATCACTGGGATACTTACAAAACCCCATTTCTCCTAAGGAAACAGTCAACACATTCTACTTGCCAAGGGTCCCATGACTCAGCTGCATACACAGAGTTAGGGCACAGTCACATTCCCAAAAGACTGGATAGAATAAAAAGCACAAGTAGATACCTATAATCACATCCCCATGAATTCAACAAAGAAAAATGTGAGGAAGCTTTTAGCTTTCTGATTTCAAACTGGATATAAAAAGAGAAAGAAAAGAGGAAAAGTATTTCTTCCTATAACAGTCATTTTGCCTTCAGAAACAGTCAATATATTTAAGCCATTTCCATAAGTCATATTGGAACCTCCCTGTTTATTTCCTGTTGAACTTATTTTTCTTGTTTTTCTTTCAGTTAATGCTGATGTTCAAAAGAAAGAGGAAAAAAAGCTGTAATTCTCTTCTCCTTCCAGTCAAATTCACTCCCCTGGTTAACACTTTCTATAGCTACATGTCCAGGAACACACATCCCTTCACATCTCCTCTCTGGATGCTTCCTGATGATCACATCTCATAAATATATTTATTTTCAAGTTCACTAATTGTGGTCAGAAGCACTTAAGCCCCCCAGGTCAAAAAAGTACGAAGCAAGCTGGCCAGACACATTAAAAGCATTTCAATAATGAGTTCTTGTTATCTGTTTTAGTCCAAACTGACACATCAACAATTTCACTATATCGATATGAAATGGAAGAATAGTCCAAAACTGACAACTGCTGACCATTTTCTTTCCTTTGGAATGCTGCCTTTAACACTTAAACTCAAGGTCTTAGTTCAGTACAAGGTAAAAATTTATAGTCTCTTTCCTAACACACAATCACGTATTTTAGAAAAACACCAAAAGGTCAAAATGAAAAATATAATAGAGACCAAAGTAAAAACAAGATCAGCATCGCAAGCCGCAAACGTGCAGAAAATGTACTTCAATTGTATCAATGTTTCAGGAGATTAAATGTTCAGGGGAAGCACGAAGAGACAATTCACAGAAAACGTGAGCTACGAGAACTGTACGAAATGAAGCAATATGACATCCTTCAGCCTGAACGGGAGGCAAGCACATCTCAGCAAAAAAATCAATTAATAAGTATACCCACCCTAGACTAGCTGAAACAAGGGCTGATGTCATGCACAGCTGCTGTTAGCGAGGGCTGTCTCAAGAGCCTTTAAATCACTTTTGAAAAGTGCTCCAGAAGTATTTCCTATTACTCAGGAGCCACTGCACCTCAGGATAGAAAGATGGAGAAAAATTTTAAAGAGTATTGACAAGGAGCTGAGCTACGTCTACTGTTAAGCAGTAATCCAGCTTCAGTAAGATGTCTTGCAATATTCAATATGGCACCCTTTCCCAAATCCATGGGATAAGTCCTGACATACCTCAAAGGCTGGGTTTAACCCAATTTTCTTGCAACACTGTTGTATAACCAGCAGTACTCAGCAACTCCCTTTGGAGTCAGCACCAATTCCTAGTTGCAATATTAAAGGAGATGATAATGAGGAAATATCATCTGAGTTGGAAATAAAAGAAAATCCATGTCTTCAATTAGAACAAGGTGTCCAGCCAGATACTTGCTTCAGTTTTCAGCACCATTCCAAATGCCCACTGTAATCCATTGGTACCACTGAAGTCCACATACACCCCAATCCTTTCTTATAGCTTCAATTGTTGATCTTCTGAATCTCTTTGGCAAGGTGTACAGTACTATAACTGATTATAACAGTATTATAACTTTCCCAAAAACTCAAAACTTCAACTCTTTGAAAGGGTAGATAACAACAGGACAAGGGGAAATGGTTTTCAGGTGAAGGAGGGAAGATTTAGGTTGGATATCAGGGGGAAGTTCTTTACTATGAGAGTGGTGAGGTGCTGGAACAGGCTGCCCAGAGAGGTTGTGAATGCCCCGTCCCTGGAGGTGTTCAAGGCCAGGTTGGATGGGGCCCTGGGCAGCCTGGTCTGGTATTAAATGGGGAGGTTGGTGGCCCCGCCTGTGGCAGGGGGTTGGAGCTTCATGATCCTTGAGGTCCCTTCCAACCCTGGCCATTCTGTGATTCTGTGAAAAAGCACAGAATTGAGTAGTAACAATTCTGTATTTCTACAAAAAGGCTACAACAGAATTCTAACTGTTGTGAAGATGCACCACTGGTTGGCAACAACCCTACTTCTGAACATCAGAACAGGACAGTGATGCAAACAATTGAACTTAACCATTTCAAGTACTACTTACTGAACACTGCTCACTGGAGGCCCTACATAGCACAATTTCTTCTGAACAGCTGTACAAGTAGTAAATAGAAGCAGTGAGTGTTTACTGTCTTTCCAGAATACCAAACACAACGTGTAAATCAGAATTAGTGATAATGAGAGCATGCTTCGAGGAGATTAGGAGCTAGACACGTCTGAACAGCTAAGGGCAGCAGTAAGGTATTTCGGCTATGCATTATCAGCGATAAAAATATTTGGCTTTTGCTACTATTTGACTTTAAACTTGCCCTTCCTAGCTTTTGGATACTGAATGATTATAGCATCCCAGCCTTTATTACACAACATTCGGCTGCGTAGGCTTTTAATTTCTGATTCACTTTGCAACAGTTTAAGTTGCCCTCATGTTATCCCTATTTTTATGAAAGCCAGAAGAGCACATCAGATAAGAGGCACTTAAGTACTCGGGAGGAACAGTGCATGACAATAGTCACATTGTCCCATTGCATGGCAATGGCCCCATTACAAAAACCAATGACCTGTAAAAAGTTTGACTTCAGCCTATTGTGGCTCAAGTGTTTTCCAGAGCCGGTAATTACAGCCTCTGTTACATACAGAGAAACGAAGAACAAAGTGATTCTTATTCAAGCAACTGAATGGTAGTTTAATGTAGGCCGACCATAAAAATTCTTCCAATTACAGCTTTTGAAGATGATATTCCTCCGCATCTCACACACACACACGAATAAGAGCAGTGCAATAGGGCACCATGGCTGCTAAATCAGTTGACCGACTTTGGCAATTCCTCACAAAGAGGGAAAACTTCAAAAAATATTGGTCTGCAGAAGAAAAAACGGCTCAATCCTCTACAGCAAAGACTGATTCTGTAGCTATTCAGCTTTATGCTTCTCATTACCTCATACTGCCCAGTGGAAGAAACCATTTGTGAACCTTTTGAGAACCCAACGCACCGCTTCCTTCGCCACTGCCCCCATCAGAAGGGACAGTCTGGATCAAAACTCTAACAGGTTTTGCAGCATCCACATAGGAAAGAAAATATAATACAGCCTTCCATGAAAACAACGGTTTCAGTTTGCTCTAACCACAGCTCTATCAGTACTCAATTACATCCAAAGCCACCGGCGTACGTTGCCCCTCATCCTGCAGGGCTGTCAAAGGACATGGCAATGGCTTGGTAAGGTCTTCATGGTACGGGGCACACGAAGAAACGAAGGCAAACACTAAAAAATAAACTAAAACACAAACAAACACACACAAGTAAGCAGGTTTCACTACCTCCACCAGAAGATGTTACACCATTTTAGAGCAGATCTGAGCATATCTTAAGATGACCCAGAAGATGAAGCTTATTTTATGGTGCACTGTTGTTTCACTATTCTTCCCTGGGGGGGAAAAAAAAAAAATGCAATTCTTATCCAACAATCTGAACTCACAGAACAGAAACACCTGATGGCAATAAATTGATGTTACAACAGTTCCATAAGCCTGTATTACACAGAGCTATCAACCCAGTCTTCCTTGAGTCCCTGTCAGAGCATGTAGAAACATTAATACTGGAGGCCACTTAAAAATGTTTTAATAATAAAAATAAAAAAGTTTTTAAGGTGCTGAGTAGCATTTGCCCTGAAAATAGAATCTGTTATTAGAGACCAGTAATCAAAGGAACTTTGCACATGAACTTCAGGAAGCAAGGAGTCCTCAAGCATTTGCAACCTGTGCTCTTAATCTGTTTCACAGAATCACAGAACCACCGAGGTTGGAAAAGACCTTCAAGATCATCCAGTCCAACCATTCACCTATCACCAACAGTACTCACTAAACCATGTTCCTCAACATGGTTTGAGCATCTTGTAAAAGCATTCCGCAGTGGCTAGAGTGAAAATAGGAGGAAAAGCCTCCAGAAAAGAGAACAAATGTATTTCCATACAAAATGAGTGTTGTTTTGCTGTGACAACACACTCTCCGTGCCGGATTCATCTTCTTTATGCAGCAGTATTTCACAGGCTGGAGGAGCACCATTCAAATCCTGATGCAACCTGATACAGAAGTTTGCTTTAGGAAAGATCCCACAAAGGAGTAAAGCAGTAAGTATTCTAAATGAAGGATCCTTAACACATTAATGAACGAAAGTGGGGACATTCATAACGTGGAAGAGGTTCTGAGACACCTTGCTAAAGGCAGGGGTTGGAGGCCTACCATCACACAACTTCTTGCCAGCAGAGAACCATGGACGTTTATTCTGTTTTAACCTCAAGGTGCAGTTCAAGACAATGAAGCTTCTTTTCTACCACAATTAATATCTAGAAACCCCACCCAAAGGCAACCAAAATGCTCTGTGGCAGAGCAGCAGTTCTATTAGGGAGAACTCAAAATGCTGGAACCCATCAAATTGTGAGACCAGGAGACAGAGAAGAGCTTGATTAACATCTGTGGTATCTGTAAGATGATGGATTAAATGAACCCTGAGTCCCCTGATAAAAGAATGCATTGATATTTGAATAAACTAATCTCCTAATTTTCATAGGGAAGACCTGGGAAGAAGCAGACAGTGTGCTAGATGGGCCAGTGACGTGATGCATTTTTCACATTCTTCAATTCCACAGCTTCACCTTTTGCTTCTATCACTAAAGCTGAAGAATGGTTCTCTGTCAAAGTCCAGCTGAAAGCCAGCTCAAGATACCTATCTTGAGGCTTGAGAGAGACTAAGTCTGAAAATTAAATGAAGTACCAAAAAAAAAATTGAGTTTTCTTGCATAGAACAATTAGAAAAATGCAAAAACTGAGGGAAAAAAGCACACCTATGAATGTGTCAGGAAATCTACACTGTATATTCTCATCCTTACAGGGTTTATTTGTTGTTTTGTTGCTGTTATTTTTAAGTCAAATAAGTCAATAACAGTTCAAATTCCCATATATAGTTTAACATTCAAATATCATTAAAAGAACTCGAGTCTGGTTTCTCAGCTCTGCCTCTACAAGAAGCTGCAGACAACAAAACTGATACATGATTATTTCCAAAGAACATGCACATACATATTTGTACAGAAGTTTAAGCTCATTTTTCAAAGGAAAACAAGTTGTCACCAAAGGCTGCTGAACCAATTTAACATACCCAATTTGTCCTTGCTGCTGTCAAAGCTGCAGAGCCTGCTACCCCTTTCCTCCCTGCCAAGCCTTTTCTCATCCGCTCTGCCTGACTTGAGCAACCCTGGCTTTCCTTCTTTAGCATCCTATTGCTACCTACACATTTTTGGAGCTGCTTTTACTTACTAAGACAGAATAAAATCTCTTCAGGTTTTTTTTTTTTTTTTCTGGTTTCGTGTTAGTGGATTTTTGTTTTTGTTTATTTTTGCCATGTAAATATGGTTAAGTGGCTCAAAAAGAGCTCTAAAAAGCTCTGGAGCTACTACAAAGGCAGCAGCAGAAGCATACAGCCAATAGTAAGGGAACAGACTTCTCATATTATATGGGTGTATCGTATATATCCATACATATCAGCTGGTGTATCAGCTCACTGCTCTTCCTGGACTACACCTGGGTGGAGTGTGGGGAAAATAAGTAGGAGACAGAGAAGCAAGAGTTGGGTTTCAGTGACATTGCTTTCTTCCATAAGCTGCACAAATCACTTGTAGTCAAAATCTGACAACTCTGAGCTTCTGACAACCAAACCATTAAATTGCACTTACTGATTTACAACACAAGGGCAAGCCAGGGGGGAGGGGAGAAATGGCAGAGCTCCAATAGAGAAAGTGAGCTCTTCTGCTATAAACAATGAAGAGGGTGAAAATAATTCGGTTAAAATAGCAACAATTAACAGTCGTGTATCATGTTCAACTTCAACCTTATTTTCCCCACTCCTCCAAGCCATTTATCAACTATCAGCCGGTACCCAGGTGCACTTGATCAACTAAATCAGCATATGTGGATAAGACCAAGAGCCTTTAACAGTCATGTACTGGATGCTCAGTAAATGTCAGAGTGGAAAGAAGGAGGAGGAGCTGCTGATCGAAACCACTCACACAACCAGTGTAGTCAGGACCAAACTTTTACAGCATTCAGCCTTCTGGCCGAAATAACACTCACCTCCTGGTGCCTGAGCTACCTCCTCACACAGGGGTCTTGCTGACCTACGCAGTCCCCACAGACATCTTCTTCCTACCAAAGACGAATGGTTCTTTAGCTCATCAGAGCAACACCTCTGCTCCCCACCCTTCATTTTAAATGGAAGAGAATGGAAATTACAAAGGATTTTCATGCTCCATCTTAAGTGTAGATAATAGAGTTATTAAGTTCAGCAAAGCTGTAATTGTCAAGTGTTTTGTTTCTGGAACAGATGTAAAACAGACTAAGCATAAGACCTTTGATATATTAATGATAAGCAATTAATGTAAGATTACTCTCTCATTTCCTGAGTGAAGAGCAAGAGAAGCAGTTTTTCTCCTATTTTCTGGGTTTGAAATGCTTGTAAACCCAACAACCCGCAATGTTCTTCTGAGCCAATTGCCATTTAAAACCTCAATCTTTCGCAACGTGGAGTTTTGATGGTGTTACAAAACGTCTGCAAAGGAAACCCATCAAGGTACAGAAAGTCAACTTGTGGAATACTGAACACATTCTCTTAAATGCATCACTCTCCTTAGCTCTACAAACTTCCACTGTTAAAAATGGAAGCATCTCCTAGCTTTGCATCAGTGCATGAGCTGAAGGCCTTGAGGGCACAGTCTGAAAAGAAAAAAAAAAATCAGGCTAACTATCCTGTTTCACTCAGAACAATGGCAATTTCCCCTAGAAACACTTAAGAGTGTTTGCTAACACTGCACAGCAGTTTTTCTACTAGGATCAGAATGTATCAGGTGATAAAACTTACTGAAGAAATTCTTAAGTCCAGGAATTTGGATACAGGGGCAAAAATGGATGGAATTCCTGAGTAACAGCATGGACAAATAAGGTTTGTTTGCATCTGATAGAAGGCAGACAAAGATAAGCAACTGTAATTTACACCCAAATCAACAAAACATCTGAGAGTTAACTACCATGGCACCAGCTACAGATATTCAGCAAAAACTCAATTAAAATGCAGCCAGGTTCTTCTGTCCCAGTGCTGTACAGAGAGTGATGGACACCAAAAGGAGGTGAAAAGAAGCAAAGTGAGCAAGCAGCAGAACTGAGACTTCTGCTATGACCTCCCTGCTGCCATCCCTCTATTAACGCAGCCCAGGATACCGACCAGGCTGCAAGTGCACACTGCCAGCTCATGTCATCCTTTTTATATACCAGGAGCTCTCTGTTATCTTCTCAATCTACCAGGACTCTGCCCTGCTCTGCCGGGCTGCTCTTAAGGAGTTCTTCCCGCCAACTCAAACCAGGGAAAATTGCCCTCACCAAACACTTCCCCCACTCTATGTTATTTTTTCAAACAGACAAGAGAAGACTTTTATTTTTATTTTAAATTAATCAAATGAAACTCAAGACACAGATTTCAAAGATGCAGACAACTTGCACCTACACACAAAAAGCCAGGGCTGCTTCAGCTTCTCCATACTTCACATCCGCTACGTGGCAAGTTAAAGGTTAAAACCAACTCAGACCCATCTTGCACGTACTGATTACATTGTTTTAACAGCATCTGAAAGCAGAGAACTTCCAATATTATTTTGAAATAGCTACTTCACTCGCATGCCTGCTTTCAATTTTTCATCTTCCACTACCCACAAAATACTCGATATTAAAAAGTCATTTGAATAACCAGAGTTGATGCTTTTACAGAACAGATAAGTGTCCAGAACAAAAAAAAAAAAACACAAAAAAACAAATATTTTATTCCTCATTTGCCAGGAGACATATATACTTTTTGAGCTTTCTTCTGTGAGATTTTAATTAAGAGAAGCACAATGTGTAGCAGCATGCTATCTCTACCTTGCACATTACCTTGCTGTGTTCTGTCACTGCATCAGGTGTAAGAAGTGGCAGTATAGGATGAGGGGGAATAGTTTTAAACTGAGACAGGGGAGGTTTAGGTTAGATATTAGGAGGAAGTTTTTCACACAGAGGGTGGTGATGCACTGGAACAGGTTGCCCAAGGAGGTTGTGGATGCCCCATCCCTGGAGGCATTCAAGGCCAGGCTGGATGTGGCTCTGGGCAGCCTGGTCTGCTGGTAGGCGACCCTGCACATAGCAGGAGGCTTGAAACCAGATGATCACTGTGGTCCTTTTCAACCCAGGCCATTCTATGATATGATATGATATTTTTGGAGAAGGTTTGTCAGTTCTCATAGGACACATCTCGCAGGAGAGATTTAAATTCTTTGCTTCTGTGCTTTTATGAGAAGTTAATATTAATAGAGATATAACAAATTGCTTTGAAAATATTCCTAAGAATAAGATGCTGTTTTGAAAGAACACTATGAACTTATAAATCAAGTTATTATAACATTTATGTATTCTCCTCTTACACACTAACCAAAACAGCACACAGAGATAGTACAAATAGCATCACCGTGCCTAAAAGGAGTAAAAGCAAAAAGGAAAAAATGCAAAGTAGTAGTAATCAAAGCCAGAAATAATACTACGCAGAAAAACTCAATGCCAAATGACACTGTGCCACTGATGTCAAAGCAAACATATGTCATAACGAACAGAAATCTGCAACCTGAGGCACTTGAGATCCACTCCTGTCCAGCTCAGCCCTTATTTTGCCAAGCAGTGAGCATGCTTGTGCACTCCCAGCAGAACAGCAAGTTTAATGGCTTCCTATGGTCAGGTGGTAAGCACTGGAGCAGACATACCGATGAGAAGGGAGGAAGCCTCCAATGCCTGAGAGGGCTTGGTCCCAGCTCCAGAAATGTGTAAAAAACTGCACAGTCAGTCACAAAGGACACGTTTTATGAGCAAGTTTATTGCCTTACTGTAGGATGGCTGTCCTTGGGAGGAAAAGAAGGGGAACAGCTTACGTGGTATTTATTTTTCCCATTGGAGAAGAAGAATGAGTCTGCGTTTTCAATTCCATCAGAACTGGAGCAATATTAACGTGGGTGCAGACTGGATATGAACAGTGAGGAAAGTGTGAAAAAAAGAAGGAAAAATATTCTCTTCACGATTTTTTATGGCAGTAAGTTACAAAAAGCAATCCAGCTCCTGTTTATATGGCCATTCCAGGGATGAACCATCGAGTACATCACAGACAGACAAATTCAGGTTCCTGACAATTGGCCTGTCCTAGGTCAAGGCATCATCCACAACAACCAAAATGAATGCTTCCAAGCACAACTTATTTCCAAGGAATTGCAGTGCACACAACCTCCCACTAAGTTCCTACCACTGAACAAGAGAACAGCGATTGCTTCAGACATCACAGATCAGTTCTTTTTAAAACAGCATTAAAATTAATGACAGCATACCAACACCTTTCACAAACCCCTAAGCACACAATACAGGCAAGTACACAAGTAAAACTACTGAGTTGAGGTTCAGCATTGTGCCTCAAGTCTGCCTGTTTTTTACATCTCCAACCAGCAGCTTGTGCTGAACTTCACTCAGTTGATAACATCGTAAAGAAAAAAGAGCTGTGAGTACAAGCCTGAGAGCTGCCTTCATTCTGCCCTCTGCCCAAGATGCACAAACCACTGCGACTCAGCAAATGAGGACAGTACTTGAGATACTCAACATCAGCATCCTTAATACCTCAAAATGGTATATTCTGTATTCCTAACTTTGTATCTAAGTCCAATCCTGTCTTACAACCAGCTTCAAAGATGTGTACTATTCATTTGTGAAGAGCTGCAGTTCCAGAACCATCAACAGGATCACCCTGTGGATTTTCTCCCTCATAGAAAGCATTTCACTCCTTTCTGAGATTCTTAAGCCCACAGCCTCCCACTCTGGTTAATTCTGCTTGGTCTTGACCATGATTTTCATATTCAAGATAAAATAACCAAATGGAGATAAACCTAAATTACGCAAACACGAGCGTTGTTTTTCTGTGCTGAATAAACACTCTAAAGTCACACAGTTGAATCACAGATTAATGGAAACTCCTCAAATTCATTTCAAGCAACTCCATAAGCAGCCACCACGTTTAAAAAAAGAATCACAATGGGTTGACAGTGATCAAAACACTATTTTTGCTTTATCTTCAATTAATAAAGTACACAATATCCACAAAAACAATTCCATTCTTCAGTTTTTGGAGCTTATTTATTTATTTAAACTAAAAGTGACCTAAGTATCATAAGCCAATCACTGTGTATTGTTTAAATAGGAGCAGGTACAGACTGTGATCTGCACTGACCAAACTGCTTATATATGACATATGTAACCTAAATGATGTGCAGAAGTGCTTAACTATGGAACTGTGGCTTACCAGGCAGCCACACTCACAGCAAGTACTGCTGCTCCTACTGCAGTGCATTCATTTCCATGAAAGCATGCAGCAAACTTAAAACTTCACAAACATCAGCTTCAAAAAGAAGCAAGGCATGACAGATAGAGCAATATTCCGCTTGAATTTTGACTGATTAACAAATGATACTTAAAACTGTTTAAGATATACTAACTTGGCACTTCAAATATCACATCCAGCATTACAAGCCTATGCAGGCCACATGGTTTTACTAAGAAGTTCACTGCAGCCAAAACTAGAAACAATTTGTTCTGGTTTTTATCTGATATTGAGCCTACTGAATTCCCAAAACGACTAAAAGGAAAAACAAATAATGAGCATTTTCCCACCGAGATACTGATCATGCCTTGTATCCACTTACATACACATATCAGCAACGTGACTGAAGAAACTTAGCAGCAGAAGTATATAAAGTGCCAACCCTTCCTTTCAAGGACAAACCAGGAATGGGGCTGCAGCACTTTCTTCACTTTACTCAAGGTAACTCCAGGCATTGAATTCTCTAAGTACCACAAATGCAAAAAAAAAATAAAAGTCTTAGCGTTAAGAAAACATTTAGGAACACATATGAAAAACCCTACCGTTTGCTAAAACCTACAGCTGATTTACAGAACAGACTTCAGTCTACTAACATGCTAGGATGAATCACAGACTGAGGGAACATCCCAGGTTAGAAGGGAACCACAAGCATCATGCAATCCAACTCCTGGCTCCACAAAAGAACAACACTGTTCCAACCATAAATTTGAGAGCACGGTCCAAACACTCCCTGAACGCCAACAGCTGGGGGCCGTGCCCACTGCCCTGGGCAGGCTGTTCCATGCCCACCACCCTCTGGTGCAGAACCTTTCCCTGACCCCCAGCTGCCCCTGCCCTGACACAGCTCCATGCATTCTTTGGGGTCCTGTCCCCGTGAGGAGCTGCAGCTGCCATCAGGCCGCCCCTCAGCCTGCTCTGAACAAACCAAGGGAGCCCAGCCACTCCTCATCCACTCTGTGCTCCAGACTCTTCTCCATCTTCGTAGCTTTCCTCTGGACTCTCTAATAGTTTTTTTGGTTGTTGTTTTTTTTTTTTTCTTTGAAGGATGTACATCAGGATACAAGCCACTGCTCTCCTTGCCATCCATAGAATAAAAGCAGCACACACGAACAGCTTCACAATGCTGCTGGCTGAAGGACACTCAGTCTGCTGCTATCTGAGCAGTACCTTTATCTTCTAGTAAAGGGCTAGGATGGATATCTACAGCAGATGCCTGCTTCCATTTCAAAGGTAGAGCTATACTTAATCATAGATCAGAGTCCTTTGAAGCCAGCCTTTTAATTCTGCCCATATTATTCCAGTCTGCTGCAATCAAACACCTGAATGGACAAAAAGCTGCCGCTGAGTCGACTGGCAGCACAAGTTGTTGTACGCGAATCAGCCGCTGCGATCAAGTGGAAAAGGCTGCTCTGGTCTAAAGCATCTTTGTTACAACTCTGCTTCAGTTTATCTCAAGCAACCATCATGTCACAGCTGAGACAAAACCTCCTTTGAATGAAATACACTAAGATTTCAGAAATACGATTCCTATTGATATCTCCTAATAACAGCAAGGACAACAGACCGCAGCTGAGCTGCAATCATGATACAGCAGAAGGCCTCTGAGCAGAATGCAAACCCTATTGCTCCTTACCTTCAGAAGCCAGCTGTGAAACTTCAGGAATACATCTAGCTCCCTCCCATCCTCCTGCCTAGAAATAAAGATCTACCTTGACTGCAGACCATCATCCACCCAGCAGCTACTTGTTAAGAACAGCTTTGTTTGCCAAAGTGATCTTTGTAAGTCCTATTAAAGAACAAAACAGCAGTAAAAACCCATGACCAACTATTAGCAGCATAGCATCATTAAGAAGCTATAATCATTAGAAGTTTTAAATATGGATGGCTTCAGCCAAATCCTTATAGTTACAAGAAAGCACGTGATGATCATTAGTCTGATAACACAGTATCACAGGCTATAAGGAACATGGTGATAAAGGTGACTTCTGGAAGCCTGAGAAGCAAAAATCACCCGTTGCTTTCTAGAGAAGTTACCGTTCCAGTATCTCTTCTGATCCTGAAAGGAAACTGCCATATTTTCAAGGGCACATTTGGCTAAAAGGTGAAACAGCAAATGCTGGATGCATATGAGAAGCTACAACTATTCAACTTCCTTTGACAAAATATGAAGTTTAAGTCAAAACTTAGCTTTTAGTCTCCAAATGCCACACTTCAGGTTATCGTGTTTTTCACTTGCTGGCACACCTTTCCACAGCTCTTCGCTATGAGCCGTTCCTCAGAAATGTTTGGTTCCATGCACATAGGATGGAACCAGCAACAGCAAAACCAAATGTCACAAACTTTTCATCCTCTGGTTACTCAAAACGAGGAAACGTATAGCATGGAGAAGCTATTATTTTCCTTAGGAATTGCCTCAATAAAGCAATACCTCAGTAAAGAGGTCTGTATACTTCATGCACAGAATGAGTGCAATTTAAACTAAAGAAGCAAACCAAAGGATTGTGCTCAGTTTTTAAGGATCAGAAATCTCTTCCAGGCAAAACGGAGTCATGGAAAGCAGAGGTGGTGCTGGGGAGAAGGAAGCGATCCCTCTCCTGGCAGCGGAACAAAACTTAGTTATCACATGGAAGAAAAAAAAAGGGAGTTTGTCTACAGATGATTCTCAACACGGTGACTCAGCAGAACTGAATTCTGCCCAGGAAAACTTCCTGACATCTTTGCTCAACTACGTCCAATGTGAAAATCCAACCTCTTCCTGTGAAGAAAGTGTCACATCCCATGCTGGGCATCAGCAGTTAACCCCATGCTCAGCAATCCCCATCCTTCCCCATCAGAAGGAATTGGTCCCAGTACCTTTAACACAGATTCACCAGTAGATAGTGGTGCTGATCTCACTTATTCTGTGAGAGATCTGAGAGATCTTGCTGTGAATGCTGCAATATTTTTAAATTATCATTCCAAAGAAACTACATACTTATTGCTAGCTCACAGAACTTTTTGGATAGCATTCATTTGCACCTACTCTGTTTAAGGCCCACTTCAGCAAATGGAAGGATTTAATAAATAAGCTGATGCTGTTCTTACAAATGCAAAGCAAGTCTGAAAAGCTAATTTTACTGCAACAGTCCTTCCAAGAAAAGCTGTGCATCACATTATATTGTCCTATTGTCCACAGGATTCTTTTTGTTAAAAACACAAAAAAAGGAGAGGACCTGAAGAATTATCACAGAATCACAGAATGGCCTGGGTTGAAAAGGACCACAATGATCATCTGGTTTCAACCCCCTGCTATGTGCAGGGTCACCAACCAGCAGACCAGGCTGCCCAGAGCCACATCCAGCCTGGCCTTCAATGCCTCCAGAGATGGGGCATCCACAGCCTCCTTGGGCAACCTGTTCCAGTGCATCACCACCCCCTGTGTGAAAAACTTCCTCCTAATATCTGACCTAAACCTCCCCTGCCTTAGTTTTTAGTTTTAGATTACTAGCTATGGAAGCTAATTTCTAAACATACCAACAAACTACTGTCAGGCTAAATAGATGAACAAGCGACGGGGTGAACGTACTTGTATGTATGTGTGTATCAATGCTTATATACACGTACTTTTTTTTCCTACTTGATTCGTGATAAAAACCCACATTTAAATACAATAAGAAAGCAATTACGTTCTTATTTGAACTTTCAGCAGAGGAGGAATATTTCAGTGTACCACCCTCTTAAATACCACCTTCCAGACTTTGCTCTTCAGCCTTCATCTGAAGCAACTTCAAAAGGACAGTGAAAACATTCTGTTTTACATAAGTGTCACTTTTTCAAAGACAGCCCAGAATTCAATTCCACACCGGTTCCTTTCCTAAGTGCTACCACTGATAAGATCACACATCTGCATTACACAGGTAACACTAAATGCTCTCCAGGAGCTCAAAGTAATCGCCTTCCTTTCTCTTAAAAGTATCTCAAGGTCCATCTTCTATCCCACTAATAGAAACACATCAGCATTCTCATACCTACACTTCTGTGCCTAAACGTGTGCAAAACATATACCTCTCACACTGTAGAAAGCCAGTCAGTAACAAAAGTTTAGACACATCTATGGTTTGGAAATAAACGGCCAACGTGTCACATCAGCTGATGCAGTCAGCGTACCAAGTTAACAACTGACTGTCAAATGACAGACTGAATTCTTCTTTTCCCAACTGTCTTCTCTCTTAATGCACCACAGCTACTATCTGCCTACATTATATACACTGCTTTTCAAATAAAAGAGAACTCTTTGTTTTAGAGACTAATTACTCTAAATAACTGCCTACTTTCCCAGCACCAGCAACTCTTCTACCATTTCTACTGCTGTGTTCCTTTCCAGCCATTACCAAGCACCTAAAATACCAAGGGTCTGCAAGACTAAAATCATCACTTATTTTCCTGTTAGTAGAACAGTAGAGACTGTAGGGTTGGGAATGAGGGAGAGCAAGCACTGAACTTGTCTCCTATGCATCAAAACCTGGCTTATATTCAACATCACCAGCAGGTCCCCTCTGAACGTTCCCTGAAATCACAAGGTTTACCAGAAAATAACCATTTAACTTGGAGTTGCTCATCGCTTCTAGAAGATTGCAACATTAACAGATTGCAATAAATGGGGTAAAACTCCTTCCTGCTGGATTTAATGAATTTCACAACATTGCTGGCTCTCAAACAAAATCAACATAAGGTTTGGAACAGAACTGCAGTTATCTGAAGACAGCAGCACCTCTCCCAGTCTAAAGGCAGCGTTCAATAACTGCAGTCACTTTGCCCTGACTACTCATGTGTGATGCATTTCACATTACACCAATTTATTGTTTGTAAATTATTTAACAGCTCTTCACTTGGAAGATATTAAAGAAACTTCCTCCTCCTCAGAGTGAGTAACTTACAGACACACAGCAGAGCTATCCAATTACTCTCAGCTGCTCAATTTACATTTATTTGGTACACTAAAAACGGTATGCTTTGCAAAATTTGGGAAGGAAGGCTAGAAGCAAAAGCATCATAACATCATCTACAACTTTTAATATCTGTAAGCTTTGGTGAGATTACTACTGGTGCACACAAAAAAAGTACTGCTAAAATTGAAGGCAATTTTAATCTACTCTACAAGTCAGAAAGAAAACATCCCTTGTAAGAGATTTTCTGTACTTGCCTGGAGGAAATGCAATGACCCAGACACCAATGCAGCGCTCACTGAAGGTCTGACCAAGATTGAACCTATTTATTTCACAAGACGAGAGATTTCGAGTTTCAAATTACTTAGCAAGGGAAGGGTGGTGGGAGGAAAGAAGCAGCCAAAACCATCTTAATCCTATCACTACTGAAGGAAAGCAATACAGACTTACTTCCTGAGAAGAAATGTGCCGGTAAACAAAATCCACACTTTCTCTTCACTTGCCAATGAAAATATTCTCAAGTCTGAAATAGGCAGATCCAAGCTAAGTTATCAAATTCACAAACATTACTTTGCATTGACGCTAGCATAAAGAGGAGGCAAAACCTGGCAGCACAGGCTACACAAATGTTTTACCAAGAAAGCAAGCACTATCTTAGTCCTTGGTGCAGTCCCACAGACAGAGCACACAGAATTAACAGCAATTAGGTCAGCCCACAGTACCACAGAGCTGGAAGATTTTAGGTTTATCCTACAAGAGCGTAAGCATACTATGCGTGAACACAAACTTGCTGAAACATTTCAAAGCATTTTCAAACAATAAAATATTTGCTATGAGATCACACACACAATGCACCAGAAGCTTCATCTGTCACATCTAAAGAGAAAAGGAACCATTTAAGTGACATCTTATATATAAAAAATACATCAAGATCACATTTTTGAGACGCTACAAAACAGTTGTTAAAGTTTTATCAATTTTTGGTGCAGTTAAACTGCAGCTTTAAGAGATTAGCCCAAGGGTTAGAATAACGTTATCCAAACCAAACGTTTCTCTCATTAATATATTACCTTTCTTTGACTGTAGATATCTCACAGCCCTTATCAAAGTAGGCCAGATCCGTTTCATTTCCCTAAGGTTACGCTGGTGAACAGTACACGGGGTATCCATCAACTAAGGAACGGCCACCATTCAGTGACAAATACAACACCAGCCATTTCTCATCTGTCCTATTTCTTTGGAGGATGGTACATCTCTTCTAGAAAATCACCACAACTGGCAGACTTAGAGATGCAGTGCCTTTGTCCTTACGTAACTGCTCGTGTCCCCCTTTTCCCCCCCAGGAGGAATAAGAAGCGATTACACGGTTGTTCTCCATTTCAGGGAGGAGGCGGCTGGGTAAGACATCACCACAGAAGTTATGTCCTGAGAACCCTCCGTAAAGCAACCAGGGAAGAGGGAGGGATTGGTTTTCATTCCTTTCAGTTGTTGCAGTGGGTGGGGGGAAAATCAATACCTTTTATAGTGGCCCGATGCGGCCATCTTCTGCAAACAGCAGCTAGCCCTGCTGTCCTGATCCTCCAGTGCTGGAGCAGGAGGAAGAAAACTGATATCCCCGACACTAAACAGCCTTCCTGAACAACAGATGGCAACAACCCTTCCCCCCCGCCACCTCCCCCTCTTTTAAAGTATTTTATTCACTATTTGTACATTATGGAAGTTACTCTTCCTAAGGAAACTTCATTCTGACTCTCACCGTATCCCAAGGATGTGAATCCCAACTCCATCCGATACTTCCATTACCAATTTACAATGCGTAGGTGCAGGTATTGCTGTTACCCCTTCTGGGTAAATCCTGGCAAACAAGTTTCTATGGAGCTTTGGTTCAGCTATAAAGCCACTCCAGCTACTCTTGCTGCATTACACACACAGAGCTGACTGATTCTGCAGTTTGTTATACATCACCAGAACAGTGGTCAAGCTTGCTTTCTTTCTGTTACTTCTCCTTTATGTGCTACCATGATATGCTGACACGTGGCAAAGAATGGTTAATTTAGCCTGGGCATTTCAGTAACTTGAAGAAAGCACACAGAACAAAGACAGTGCTAAATACTCCTGCATGGATGCTGCAAGTAAGGAGACAGCTAAGAATTAAGAACATTCAGTGTTCTTTCACCAAGACAGCTCATGAGCTGCTATGTCCACCTGCCATACAGCACCACGTCCTCCCTGGCCCAGCCACCTCTGCCCTGAAGTTCTGAAGTCAGTCCCTGCCTGTGATCCAAGAGCACAGTGATGCAACACTCCACAGCCTGCTTCTCTTCCAAAAAAGAAAGCGCATTGAAATTAAAGTGGACGTGAGGAAAGTCAGGCTTGCAACCAACAATACTTAACCTTCTACTGTTGTTCTCTGTGTAAGAAATATTTGATTCTTTGGCCACTAACAAAATTTTAAGTTGAATCCCTGCTCTGCTACTTCATATGAATATTTTCAGCCACAACACCAACACACAACTATTCTCTGGATTATAACAGTGTCAGTATTAGTGTTCTGCAACGCAAGACAATCGTGTGAAAAACTTACATGTTTCCATCCCATTATTATTAAGCCCCAATTTCAAGCCAAGCCCTCTCATTGTAATAAATGCATACTTTGTGGCTAGTTACCGTCTCTTGTTGGGGCTGAAGGGGGGGTTGGTGTGGGTTGCAAGTTCTAAAACCTCGAGCAAAAAGATGTGTGCCTTCCATTGTGAACAGCCACTTAAAAACTTCTTCCAAAAGGTACATGACAGCAGAATCACATTCAGTACTTTAAAGCATTAAAGTAGTGAAGTCTTCAAAAGGGAAACCTGCAGAGCCCAGTGCAATGATTTTTGAAAGCATAGAGAAAAACGTTACATTTTTCCAGATGAAAGAAAATCCAGGTGACTGCTTCCTGTTCTAAGTGCACAGGTGAACATCGAACGGAAGAGGGAAGGGGGATACTCATAGGTGATAAAACATTCAAGAAGGAAAGAGGGATGCTTACAGGCAAAGAATATCGAAGAGGGAAAGGGGAGTGCTCACAGATGATAAAACGTTAAATTAAAGAAAGAAAGGAAGATAAAACAACGCAGATCACGCTTACCTTTAGCCCAGCACATCGGGAATGGGCTGCAGCCGCTCTTCTCCATACAGACAGCACCTGCTGGCTGCGGGGCCTGCCGGCCTGCCCCCCCCGGCAGCAGCAGCATGCACCCGAGCGCGCAGGGCTGCAGCCCGGCTCCGGCGGCTCAGCTCTCAGTGCCGGTGCTGCCGGCGGTCCCCGGGAGCCGCCAATTCGGGCGCGGGGCCGCAGCCGCCCGCGGCCGCCGGGAGAACGGGCGCTGCCTCCATCCTCGGCCAGCCCCGAGCAGGCAGTGCCCTGCCAGTCCCTTCCTTCCTTCGGCGGGGAGGGGAGGAGAGGGGGAGGCGATTAGCGAGCGCCGCATTAATATGCTAATCTCCCCCTTCTGCTCAATGCAGCCGGCAGCCTCCTGTTTACAGAACTGACGGCGGCTTCGCAAATCGACTAAGCCGTAAATCAAGCCTGACCCGGGTCATGTCTGGAGCTGCGCTCGCCGACCGCTTTTTGTTCCGCTGAGGCTCGCAGAAGCCCCCCCGGCGTTTGCTTTGCAGGAACTGCCCCGGGAGGAACAATGGGAGGCGAACAATGAGCGGCTCCGGCGCGTCCCTGCGAGAATCTCCGAGCGCTTCCCGGTCCGGAGACCTTGAGGCAGCCGTTCTGGGCAGCGCCTCACAGCGCACCGACTTCGCAAGGAGCGGACCTGACAGCGTCACCTGCTCTGCTCCACAACCGCGACAAAACGGAGCTGAAAGAAGCTTGGCCGTAGGCGGGTGCGTTGGAAAGAATGCAGCAAAAGCTATTAAAACCTAAAAAGAACTACCCAAAAACGTGAAACATCTCACCCCCGCCCCCTTACCCAAATCTCTCAAACCCGATGCCACTGATGAATCAGCAGCACTCCCCATGTCAGGGTTGCTTTATATACCTCTGCTCGAAAGGCAAAGGTCAGTGCGAGTGTACACAGCCATGCTGCACTAAGTTTGCTCTCAACCCGCAGCACAAAACCTCAAAGCTACTTACAGCGTAAGTACTGAGTGTAAATACTAGACAAGCATATGTTTATAAACATCTCAGCTGCAGGTGGATGTGAAAACAAAGAAAATACCCCTTTTACCCTCAGCAAAACTCAATGATCCCTACAGATCCTTCCAACTCGGACTATTCTATGATTCTGTGAACTGGCTCCACTGAAACACACGTTAAACCCAACAGGAACATGACTCACACAGCTCAGCCTCTCCATACAGCGTGTGTTAATCTTTCCTCCCTCCCAGCCCTCAGCAATAAGGCACAAGGCTTATCCTGGTCTATAACCAAAAGGGAATTAATCCCAAGCTAACAGCCTTCAACTTAACCTACCTGCCTACTTGTAAGCAGCACAAACTAATCTTTAGCACATATTTAATTACTGTTTTTTGTTGTTTTTTTTTTAACCCATAGTGCTGCCACGTCTTCACTCAATACTCTGGCACGGCAGGGCTATAGTGGTGTGTGTCAAAACTCTTAATAAATACAGCTGCTGCTTTTTAAAAGCACTGCTTTCTTCTATATTTAAAAGAGAAAACAGTCACACACAAAAAGAAAAACCCCAGGCCACAAGCAGGCCATCTGATGTTCTGCATCACCGCTCAGACACAAAGCTCTCTCTGGGGCTGAAGACATGCCTGGATGCCCCCCTTTTCTCCCCCCAGGAAAGTTTTCAAAGCCCCAGAGTGCTACACAGACAGCCAAATGCTTCCAAGAACACAGGGTGAGTTATGTTTGTCCCAGCAATATCTGCCACACAACTCATTACAGTGGTGTCTGCGGAAGGCTCACTGAGGACGGCCGCAGCTTCAGCCCGCGGTGCAGGAAAGCTGATTTCCCATATCCAGCTCAGCCACCAGCTTCCTTCATGACCTTGAACACATCAGCCTTGTTTTGCTCCAGCTCAGAAGTGAAAGCTGCAGGCGCTTCCCCTGTTTTCACCAAGTTTGTTTGGTCTGAGCATGAGGGTGCAGAACGTGAAGAAGCCTGCGTTTCTTCAAGACCATAACAACAGCGTCTTACAGAGAATGAGAAAAAAGGGGCTAAAAACGTGAAGGCACTGTCTGCTGCTTGCAGCTCTCCTTACTGATGACAGCAGTTCTCATAAGGACACACTTTCTTATTGTAATATCCCACTGCAAAGTGAAGGTGAACACCACATATGGCAGAGCCTGAGAATCTGTGTATGCTGTTTGTATAAATTCACCAATATTTCACACTAAGAATACAAATGCTCAAAACAAGCACACTGCTTCCTTGATGCTAAGATACCTATATATTTTTCTTTTCTCCTTGTTGGTGCAGAAGTTATCTACACAGACAGTTATCAGTAGTTATCACAGAAGTTATCAGCAACACGGACAGTTTTCAGTATGACACAAGCCTGATGCATGGATTTGGGATCCTGAATTATACTGGAAACCTCAAACCTTCAGGTTGTTGGTTTGTGATTTGCTTTATTTATTTTTTCCTCCTCATTATTTTTGTTTTAATCTGGCTGAAGAGCTGATCCCTTCTCATAGCGAAGCCAACTGCAAAAATAACAAAGCCTCACAGAATGAAAGATTGAAGAGCAAAACAATTTTATTTCCACATCAGTTAGTACCTCTATCCATCAAATACTGATCAAACCGATTGGCAAGTTTAAGCAGTCTTGGGAAGGGAAGAAGGACAGAACTAAACTGACAGCACTTGTGAGATTTACTGCCCTGAGAGTCTCAGAATCACAGAATGGCCTGGGTTGAAAAGGACCGCTATGATCATCTGGTTTCTACCTCCTGCTCTGTGCAGGGTCACCAACCACCAGACCAGGCTGCCCAGAGCCACATCCAGCCTGGCCTTGAATGCCTCCAGGGATGGGGCACCCACAACTTCCTTGGGCAACCTGTTCCAGTGCATCCTCTGTTCACACCCCCTCTGTGTGAAAAGATCCGTCTATGTGATTTAGAAGACAGAAAACAAACATCCCTTCACTGCATTCATTTTGCTGGTCTCTAAATCTACCTGTTTACTATTGTGCTTGCAACCCATTGCTCCTTATTCCCCTCCCCTCCTTGTGCCTTCTCTAGTACAGGGACTTCTCCTGAACCCTCTTTGCCAAAGGCTTAAAAGAGAACATGTATTGAGGTCAATAAAGGAACTCTGAAGACAACAGAGATGCTAAGACATCATTATGCTGGTACCAGAGTTGCTACTTCTTATTTAACTATGAGTATTCTGGCTGATAAAACTGAAAAAGAGATGATATTTCAGAGCATCAAAACCTGAGTTCTCTGACAGAACTTGACTCTTCAATATGGACAAAAACAAGTTGCACATTCTAGATTAAAGGCTTCATTCTTCTCCAGGAAACACGTAACAAGGACTTGGGAAATAACCATTAGAGATCCAATCCAGAAACAACAACAAAAAAAGCACAAACTATCATTAAGACCCATCCACTTGGTTGGTTCCAACTCAGCCAACCAAGAAATTCTGGATTTGGAGAAGTCTTCATTTTGAAGTTCTGGCAGAAGTACAATTACCACACAGAGGACACACTTCACAGCTTCAGCCTGGGGCAGCTGATAGCCTGGAAGAGAAGATGCTGGAGGACTCACATTGTTATGCTAATTGACCAGAGGAAGATGCCAGTAAACCAACAAATTCATTCCAGATTCTAAAATATTTCTGATCTGCCTCTGACATTTTTCTGGCAAAAAAAAAAAAAAAAAAAAAAAAAAAAAAAATCAATCTAGGATTGAATGTTTTGTTATCTTCCACCACTTGGTAAGCTTTATTAACAAAATACATGTAAGGCCATGATTCATGAAAAGAATGGTTTTAAAGTAACACACGTAGACTGGATTTACTATGCTCTGAACATTTTACAGTAGCATTTGGACTATTTGGACTTTTTTGTTTTGAGATACAAATCCTCCTTGGTTTCCACAGATTTTTCTATCCAATATTACTAAATACCTCTTGACCAGCAGCACCTGGCTTTGATTGGAGGCCTGGCTCTCCACAGCCTTGGAACAGCTGACATTGACAGAACCTGGCACCTTTACTTTCAGTCTCAACCTACTGACAGTAGTGGAGTGAGGAAAGCAAACAAACAGAGTTGGTCACTCAGACAGGAAAGGAGAAAAGTACTGCTGAGTCTCCCAACTCTTCCCCCTTCCCAAAGAATCCTCTGATGTTGAGGAACACAAGAGACAACATGCTGTGCCCTGGCCACACTGTTAAGCTAACTGTTAGAAGGACCATTAGGATAGCTGGACAAGGGGAAACGGCTTTAAGTTGAGGGAGGGAAGATTTTGGTTGGATGTCAGGGGGAAGTTCTTCACAGAGTGGTGAGGTGCTGGAACAGGCTGCCCAGAGAGGCTTCCTTCCACTTCCTTCATTTTACTTTTTCAAAATCTTATCGTAAGGAAATATAAACTTAGTATTTTAAATTTTAAAATGGTTTAAAATTACTCCTTTCTTAGGACATTAATTCCAATCTTCTGCCTCTTCAGATCCTAGGCTGCTTCCAAAACAATATACACACCTGCTACTGTTCTCAAGACACCTTTTGAGATGTTCCTTCACAATCCCAGAGCTTCCATACAGCAAGAGTCTGCTCCATCGGGACTTAAGAAAGTAAGAGGTGCAAAGATCCAACCCAACACACCTTGCTCATTCGTTTAAGGCAAAATGAAGTGTGATATTTCTGCCCTGTGATAGGTTCCTCGTGCTTATCCTTTTGCACTCTTTCTCTTCACATTTCTTGAATGAAAAGGAGGCACAGGAGTGAGAGAAAGCTATCCAGATTGGCCACCAGACTGATAACATTTCCTCTATTTATAGAGAGAAGACACTGTTTATGCAGTAACCACAACAGAAAGCATCTTGAGGGGAGGTTCTCAACCCTTTGATGCTGTCTAGAGGAAACCAACTCTGCATGGATTTGTTTTGTTCAGAGGATGGGACCCACAAGTGGATCAGCTGACCTTACAGATGCTCCTTAGAACCCATCTTCATGAACTCGAAGGTAAATGAGAAAAGCCGTACTAGAAATGTGACACTAGAAAGTGTCTTAAGTGTCTGTTCATATCTGAGCTGCCTTTCCTCTGATCTACTTCACAACCAGTTACACAATAGGAAGAAAGCTACGCAGTCACTAAAGGCCCAGTACTTTTCCAGAAATGGCAGTCTGGACATGCTGTCTCTCGTCCTTCCAGCTTCTTTTTCGTATGCTAAATACAGAGCTAGAACAACAACTTAGCAAGAAAAATTGTTCTAAACAGCTGTTTACAAGTTGTGTCTAATTTATGTATCACTGCACCTCAGAAGAAAGCATGTAATTTTCAAAGACTCACGGTGTTACATAAAGCACAAATATAACATTAGCTGTTCCCTCAGATATTCAAGTCGCTAAATGCAATTAAACTGAATATAAACCAACAAGCTGACAAAAAAATGCAACACCATTCAATTTATATTTTAAAAATCTGGTTGAACAATAAGCTTTGTATTTCTTATTGAAGGAAGAGTGGCATAAAGGTTATGGTAAATAGCTATCCAGTGTTAAGGTTTCGGTGTTACAGAATGCTCAAGCCTATACTGACATCCTGCAAGTCTAAGGAAACATATGGTTAAAAAATATTTTTTACATGTCTGTTCAGAGTTTTGTAAATATAAATATTAATGCTGCTCAAACAAGCAAATTCTGTGCCTAACCTCATTTAAAAAGCAAGAAATCAGAAACACAAACACCCCACTCCATCTTCAATAAGCATAATGTGGGTTGAAAACTGGTTCATGAGATACACCAACATACTGAATTTAACTTTTTGTTTAAGACAATCCCCAGTAGAGAGAAAAAAAATTTTACTCTTTCTTACTTCAACCAAACCCCTTTGCAATGTTATACCAAGAAGTGCCCTTCCCTTTACATGAACTTTCTTTTATGTCTCTGCCTCGTGAAAATGGCAATAAACCTTCAAGGACCACTTCCTCAGGTAGTCATTCTCTCCTCTGCTATGGGGATCAAAGGTTGAAAAAAAAGGTTTTGAGTGACACGAGGACAGTGCAAAACCCATCACCTTAAATAGCCTCATTTGCCTGTCTAATTAAACCAGCATCTTGTCAGCCTGTTCTATCAAAGAGGTTTAACTATCAAAGTGCCTGCACACTGGTATGAAAGCGCCCAGAAAACACAAGGACATGCTGCTCAGTTTTAAGAAGGCTTCCGGTGGTAACCTCACCACCCAACAAAACTTGTTTTAGCTAACCAGATGCAACGCTGAAATACTGAGTGCAATTGCATGTAAAGGCACTGATTATTTCTCTTTTTGTGCAGCGCAGCCTTAACTTGAACATCGGGTGTAGTTGTGGGAGCCAAAATGTAAGGACGTAAATACTATTAAATTAATATCCAGTTTCTTGCAATGGTAGACAGAACATTAAAAAACCTGACAGAAACTTGAATGACCTACATTGCCAAATGTCAGAGGAACAACACTATTGGCACGTAACAGCATCTGACAAGGCCAAGAACTCATTTCTTCTGTAGTACTGAGCTGTCAAGAACCACTTCCAAAGAAACCAGAATTAGTCTCCACAACCCCATTTGATGCCTTTCAACCAAGGCACAGCACTCAGGTTCTCTTTTTTATGAGAACAAAGGAATAAGACGAAAATAACTGAATGCATAAACAGAAGGCAACTAAGCCTTGTGTTGCCTTGTTGACACAGGGATTAAAATGTAGTAAACCAGAGTGGTAGAGAAGTTCAAGCATCCTGAGATGAAGGCATAACGAGAATTTTCACATTGCAGACGAAGCCATTCAGCTGCCTTCTTAATAGGTTAAATGACTTCAGTTTAGTCATTTTTGTCTTTGCACAGAAGGACAGACCTCCTTTTCTCCTCCAGCTCTGAAAGAGGCAGATCATTAAACATCGTCAATCATCATCCTCTGAACTTGCACTTAAAATCCTTCCTTAATTAGTTCTGCATTCAAGGATGTCAGTAACTCAAATGCAGACTTCTACGGACTCAACAAGCAGCTGACCTGCTAATGAAAACTTGGAAGTTTAAATGAAGTTTTTAACACTTCTGCAAGATGAGCTGAAATGCAAGCACAATGTGTGTTTACATCCTGGCACATCCAGCCTCTAGAAATTTATTTCAAGAAAGCAGGTAAATCTGTATTCCAAGATAAATGCTATTAATTCTGGAAAGACAGTTCCAATACTTCTCAACATTAAGTCCTCCTGAATAAGTTATTGCTCACTGCTGAGTAGCAAAATACATCAAACAATACTGTAGCAATGAATCTAAAAGGAGACTAAGTAGAAAGTTGAGATTCCTATTTCTTTTTGAAAGGTATAAGGTGAATTAAGACAATCTGGAAGGCAACTTTTGCCACAGTTAATTTCTGGAGAATTTAAGAAGTCTCATATCCATCCCAAGCATAATTCTACCTCTCCAATGGAAGCCTAAGCACTTAACACAAACTTCTTTTAGGAATAAAGCATTGAGGAAAATGTGTTTGCTACAAGAACACACATTTATTGGCTTGGCTTCCTATATGAAAACCTAAGGAACGTGTCAAATAGCTTCTAAAGTTTTTTCATTCTAAACGTACTGATATCCCATTCCCCATAATATAACCCCATCCAGCATGGAAATGTCTTGCAGAAACTATCACAATTATTGTGAAATTGTTTGGTTATTTTTAAAGGATGAAGAATGCAATTAAGAAAAAAAAAAAAAAAAAAAGGGAAGGAAAGGAAGAGATCATAGGCAGAACATCTAGTATTTTTATTACTACTGCCCTCCTTGTGCTGAGCAAAACCAAAAAGAACAGTACCAAACCTGCACAACTAACTATTAGTTAACTTCATAAAGCAGAGAAATGCAGCTTTACACTAAGAATAATCATATAGTCTTATTTGTGATCATTTCACTCCTAACTTATAACAAAGCTTGAGAAAAGTTCAGCCATGTAATGCTTTTCCTCCTGCCCACAATGTTCTACTTCAAACAAGCTGATGTGTATTTTGGAAGACAATCCCAGGCCGCTCCCAACTCAGGTCTTGCAGAATAAAAAACACTCTAACAACTAATATTTTATATATAAACTCAACACTCAAGTTCCAACTTGATTTCCAGAATCCTTTTTTCAGTAATACTGCCATCCTCACCCTTCCTTGACTTTGCATTTGCTGCTACCATCACCTTACTACTAACATTCTTAACAGTGTATCAAGCATCCTCAATGTTCTCTTCCAAGCAGACCTCAGGTGCCACTGAAACACACTGATAGTTGTGCTCAATTCCACATAGTAACACCCTGAAAGTTTTACCAAGGCTGATAAAGTCACCGCTCAGTCATTCAGGTTGCTTCAGCAGTAGAATGCTACAATTTGGGATGTGAATGTAACTGGACAGGAGAACAACAGGTGAGCAGTTTAAGAAAGGTCTGTCCAGTGTTTAATTTCTGCTAGTTGAAAGAACTGCAAATTGAAAGAACTACAGAAATCAGCAGAAACTGTACTTTCTATGGAGTAGTCTTATAAAGGGCTACATGCAGCACGGGCAATAAGCAGGACACTGCTCATGTACCACAATTACTAATTTTTGTTTGTTTCTTAGCTTTCAGAATTTCTTGTTTCTCTTACTGCATTTAAATCCAGAAAAAGATAATTTCAGTGACTGCAACCAAAGGTTTTGAGTCGCAAAGAAGCATCAGTCTCTCATTCATGATATCCTAATGCCCGAATGACTCGCTGTCCTGCTTTGCTCTTAGTTTTTTCCTCCTGTAAGACAGGATCCTAAAATCTCTTAAATTCCCATCTCCTTAACAAATACCTTTAAAAGGCTCCCTAAAAAAGAGCAGCTGCACAGGCAGGCATTTCTTAAAGCCAGTCCAGCTGTACTTGGTCAGGCTTAGCAAAGGTCCCCACTGCAGTCAGTGCACCAGCTCCATTTCTCTTCCACAAGAGAGAGGGAACCTTCCCTTCTGAGAAGTGCAGCAGCATTTGTTATACAGCTGCTCCCCAAGGCCAAAAATCAGTCTCTCCTGTAGCAATGTGAAAAATGTCACATTTCTGTAAGCTTGGTGCAGTCCAGACAAAATTCTAGTTTAGATCCAAATTAAGGATGCCACTTGAATTGCCCTTATGAGCATGCCTTTGTATATCACATACCTTGACTCCTGGAATTTTTCCACTTCTAGATGAGTCCATAGAAGCACACAAGAACAATCCTAACTGTGTGTCCCCAAAACCTTGGGAGCTAGACAGGAAGCAACACAGAAATGTGCTGAGCTGCTGCTGGTTTGTTTCGCTGTTTGTTTTTTTGAAGTGATCAGACAGTTAAGCCATCTTGTTAACGTCTACAGGAACATCAGCACAGGAGTTGAAGGACTTCCCATTTTCACGCCATCAACTCCTATCCCCTACTTTTTCACGCAGCCATGTCATTGTGCCATAAATCAAGTTATAAATGTATCACATCACTTTTCGAGCATAAGAACACACAAAACCAATTGCTGGGAGTGCCACATAACTATCAGTTCTCCAGACTTCGATCCCAGAAGTTCAATACTCTATACTGAAATTTCTTCTCTATGCTGGAATCTTTTATCTTCCAACTCATCTTTTTCTTCTGTCTCTCCCTACGCATATACACACAATGAGCAAAGGGCAAATTTCTCAACTGGAGACTATTCTGCAGTTCTAAGTGATCAAAAGTAAGACACAAGAATATCACTGGAGCAAAGGAATAGCTGTGGCCTTCCAATGAAAGAGACTGCTCTTCAGTCTAAGTTCTCTTGATTCCTTACAGCTTGATAATTACAGTAGTATTTAGAGTAGATACACAGAACACCTGATAAAGCATTTTCCTTTCTTCCTTTTTATTATTACTGTCAAGTTCACACACGATTCATTATTAGGTCTGGAATCACAGAGGTCTTCTCATTAGTTTAAAGTCCCTAAGCATATTTCTGAAACAGTTATCTCAAGTGCCATAGGTATCTATTTAAAGGACACAATTACGTTGCAATAATTATTTTTCCCACACCAGGCTGCAAATGTCAGGCTGAGAATAGATAACACAGTGCAAGACAGGACCCAAACAGAACCTTCAAGCACAGTCTGGCAGCCATGCACAGGTGGAAGAGAGAAGAAAGAGCTACTTAAACTGCATATTTATGCTGCTAGTACTACAGATACCAAAGTTTAAGAATACTTTCTGTAAGCACGTAAATAATATTTCACTCAAAACCTCTGTATCTGCACCTAGAATTTATTACCACTCAGTAAAACTCTGCAGTGCTCAGAGGCATCTAAGTTACATTTACAGAACACACCACATCAGCACTGCACATCCTCTTGTTTTTAAAAACAGATTCACAGATGGGTCACTGCAGATATCTTCCCTTACACCCCTCACACTGTTACAAGAAAAGGAGGTTCTCTCTGCTGCAAAATAATTAAGCTTATGTAGTCCTGTATTTTCTGAGTCATAACAAATCCAGTTATGCTCTAACCCAATTTCAAAATGAACAAACCAGACTGTGGTAGCATTTCAAGCTGGTTTAAATGGCACAGTTGCCTTTAAACACTATCAAATTAATACTCACCATTATGCTGATGAAGTGTCTTCAGCATGGAACAATAAACCCATGAACTTAGCTATGATAATTACTTGTAAGTCTGCCTCTAGCTTGCTGACACTGCAGGCATTTATCCTTTTGTCCGCACTGATACTGATGAGAAAAGCAACGGCTTGAGGAACAATAGATGGATCTTGGAGGTCAACAAGTGGCTGCACAACTGGCACTGCCAACGTGGTTCTGCCTGGGATCCTCTTTGAGGAGTGAACACCTCAAGTGGAATTCCAAAAAGGGCACCTGGGTAACTAAAGGCTGCTCAGCCTTACCTTCCTCCCTGAGGAGATGAACCAAATATCCACAGATCATTTCCAAAACATACAAAAATAACAAGACAATCAAAAGCATTCAGCACAGACATGCGAATGAGAAATCACTCCTGACCAACCTGATGGAATTCTACCATGAAAGGAGGAACCTGGTGGACAAGACATGGTTAATCTTTACTTCAGAAAGGCTTTCAACACTGTCTCCCATGACATCTTTATGGATGAAATGAAAGTATTGACTAAATAAATGGCAGCAAGATGAACTGAGAACTGTCCAGACTGTCAGACTCAATGGCTTGTGGTCAGCAACTCCAGGCAGAGACTAGCCAGAACAAACAGAAGATTAACAAGATCATTTTCTAAAGGGAAAAAAAAAACAAAACAAAACAGAAATGCTAAGTTACATAGATTTTAGTCATGTTTAGTATACCTCAGCATCTCAACTCTATTGCACGTCAGACTCACTGATAAGAAAGTTATCCCTGTATCCAAAATATGCTGGTGCTTTTGAATTGTGTGGACACCAGCTACAAAATACGGATGGAGGCAAGGGAAGGGTGGGTGAGGGCGGCGTCAAAAGAGCAGCCAAAATAGGCAAAGTCTCACTAGGAAGGCCTGCAATCACTTAAATTTCAATATTTAGCTGCCTTCTCCCACCTCCCTAGAACATTTAATACAAAATGCCAGATACCTAACAGCAACAGACCAAGGACAAATGTATTGCTTTGCAAGTGTCAGGGGTATATGAGGGAGGGAAATGGTATTTTACAAGCACAGATGATTGTTAAAGGTACCCTATAAAGTTTTAAAACAGGAAGATTTTGCATACAATAGCAAGGAAAGCTTCCTTACTAAGCTTTTTGAGCAGTAATTCTCATCCATCAGGAATAGGAGTTTTGCAATACAGCACTGGGTGGTGGAAAAAAAAAAAAGCTATAAAGTCACATCAAAAGAAGAAAAAGCCTTCCCATGCCTTCTGAACTTTGAGAGGCACACAGACTGCTATTCTGAATTAACAACACTAACATTTTATCAAGTAAAAATTACTAATTCTGTGTTCTTTTATTGGTATGAGCACCTCTTCTAAACATAAATTACAACCAAAGACACAGCAGATATGAAAAACTAACTTTTAAGTTACAACCGCTGTATTGAATTCAGTGAATGCAATACTCCTGGGTAAGAACCAGAATCTTGGGTAAGTTTTTCTAAGATCCCTTAAGAAAAAAAACACAGTTTATCTAAAGGTAAACTACCTCTAAGAAAACAGGAAATGCAGTTCTCCTTGCTGTCTCCCTAGGCAGCACACGCAGGCATTCTGTCAGGAGTTACAGAATCACAGAATGGCCAGGGTTGGAAGGGATCTCAAGGACCATCAAGTTCCAATCCCTGCCACATGCAGGGCCACCAACCTCCCCATTTAATACCAGACCAGGCTGCCCAGGGCCCCATCCAACCTGGCCTTGAACACCTCCAGGGATGGGGCATCCACAGCCTCTCTGGGCAGCCTGTTCCAGCATCTCACCGCTCTCATAGTAAAGAACTTCCCCCTGACATTCAACCTAAATCTTCCCTCCCTCAACTTAAAACCATTTCCCCTGAAGTTCTGAAGGGAACTGCTTACTATCCACAGCAGTTCAGATTTATATATAAAACTGCAGCACAAATCAAAAGGCTACAACTACACAGCTGGTAGAGAAAATTATGCATTTTCTCCCTTTAAACAGAGACACTGACAACAGTTCTCCACTAACGTTACTGAGCTCATTCTCAGCTGTGTGAATAACTGCTGCAGAATTTATTACTCCCTGTAACAAATGTGAACATTTTAGAAGTTCTGCATATTGTCAATTAGTCATTTCTTGCCACTAAGCTTCAGCTGGCTTCTCCTCAAACAATGTTTAGTTTTCCATCTTTTAACATACAAAGTAGTCTTGCATTTTTTTTTTCCTTCCTATGGTCTGAAAAGCAACACTGCATTTCAAGTTGCTATGCTCAGATTTATCACAGCTGATGTCTATGTAGGATAAGGAAGATGTAGCTGCACAGCACAGCATTAAACACCCACCTCATATCTGGCAGCTAAGAGGAAAGGCAGCAGCAGGTTGTTTCAAGGCAGTGTTTCTCTGGAAGGTGCCAGGAGATTAATGTGGTTTAACTGAAGGGGTAACTAACAGGCTTTCTGCAGGAAGGAACACACTAACAAGAGATGAAATACAGAAGCATTTTTATTTCAGGCTGAGCAACATCTAAGCAGCGTTGAAGATGTATCATCTCATTTCTTTCTTTTCTGACCCTAAACAAACACATGGAACTAAAACTAGTTCCAAAACCATTTTATATTTCAAGGTAACAAAGGTATCATACACACGCAGCCAAACTATGCCACACATTAAAAATATGCCACACGTTAAAAAAAAAACACACAAAAGCATCACATGGACTTCAAACATACTGAATATCTGAAATACACAATCAAAGGATATTCACTCCTATTAATTATTACCTCATGCTAAGAGAACACTTAACTCACAAGAGTTAACTCTGAAGGAGATGGTCTTCATGGTTCTGTCCTGAACATCTCTATTCAAGATCCTATTTCATATTCCTGACTGTAAACACAATATATATTTTTCTCACTGTTCTCTAGCTATCTGGTAGTTCTTCAATACAAATTTTTGGTTGTCACTATTTCTCAATTCTAGCAATGAATGCTTATTTGCACTACAGGATCAGGAACAAAGTGCTGGGCTGAAGAACTGCCTGCTGAATCACTTTAATAGTAGAATCATAGAATCCTATGAGTTGGAAGGGACCTTTAAAGGTCATCTAGTCCAACTCCCCTGCAACAAACAGCAACATCTACACCTGTTTTAAATTCAGAAGGGAACAACATCCAGGAACATCCAGCTGGTTTTAATCCCAACAGCACTAATAGATTAAAAGCATTTACCAACAGAAAACTGGCCTTTCATTCCACCAGGCACGCTGTGAGCACGCTCACATTTAAGGATAGCTTCACATACACACAGGAGCACTTGGATCTGTCTGGCTGTTAAATGATGGTATTTTAACACATTGCCTTCCAAGGCCCCACTGGTTTACATGCTAGAAACTCTACAATCATATCCAGGGACCCAATTTACAGGCAGTGAAACATCCAAGTTACCTACTGACTTCAAAGTAGTGATACAGCTTAATGCAGGGTAACTCCCTAGTAATGATTTAATGATTGGATTAGTAGCCCATCAACTAATGCATTCAACTGCACACAGTCATTTCTACAAGAAGATAGCTATAAAAGCAAAGTGAAAAGGAAGTTTTCTGGATGTCTTTGGTACACCACTGACCACAATGAGTTCATATGCAACACAACCTCAAGCACGACACTATAATGAAGTGTATTTCATGTGTTCTCCTGGAAAGTATTCAAACACTGCAAACCCCTCCAATGTATTGTGATACAAAGTTTGAGCACGGAAAAAAAAAAGTAGGAGGAAGAAGTGGAGCATTTCTAGTGACATCTATTGTCCACTGTTAAAAGTGGCACCCAGGACAAAGTTCTGCAAAACTTGAAATAAGCAAGAATGAGTTCTGATGACTGAACATCAATTAAAGCTTTCCACCTAAAGGCAGAACCTCATCTTTAATTTAACCACACTGCATCTTTCATCTTATTTCTCCAGCCCCTTTCTGTTGAGTTTTAATCCCATCATCCAGTGTGCTCCAGCCCTTTTTTATACTGCTGTCACTTGTAGATTGAATAAGCACACTAAGTCCATCATCACGGCCATTAATGAAGCCATTGTAACGCCACAGGACAAGTCAGGCCTTTGTGGGATCCCCTTCCATACACTCTATTCTTCTGACCATACTTTAAGCATGTTTTAAAACAACTTTCCTTAATTTGCTTATCTTTGAATAAGTCAAATCCCTGCTACAGTCAAATTCTGGCATACAGCCTTTCTAGCCTATATGAAGCCTCCTTATCTTGTGGCAGAAACGAAGTTATCATTTCAGAATCTTGGGCAATTATTTGCCCTTTATGAGTGTTCAATGCTAAGTACAATTAGGACATCATCCCCTCCTCTCCCCCCCTTCATAAATTGAAAAGAATTATCTCATTGTGACTCAGACTCACAGCATCAGACAAAATCTTCAAGTCCCAAATGAAAACTGAGAAATAAGATCTGCTGTCTTCCCACAAGCCTGACCAAACACCAGACAGTTGTTCTTCCAAGATACCCCACCAGTAATCACCTATTTGACAACTGCCCTCAGCACTCTAAAATAATTTTACTGTTGAAAATAAACAACTTGTTCCCCATTTAAAGTTCTCTTCACCGCTTCAAGCAAGCACAATTCTGTCCCAGAACAGAAAAAGCTCCCATGGAAAGACTGCACAACACATCAGCTGTCAAGCTTTTACCTGAAACAGCCACTGGATTCAAATGGGAACCAACTACTTCCAGAGCAGATTCAGGATGACTGCAAAGAGCTGCATTTCACAAATTCACTTATCCAACCAAAGCCACTTTGTGGATAGGTGTGAAACATACTTTAGGAAGAAGACAGAAGAAAGGACCCATAAGGAAAGTTCACAAAGGCAGAGTAAGCATCAAAGGCAGCAGGTTTGATAATACCCAATGCAAAACTTGCTCAGCTTTTACTCCAAGTGAACCGTGATGATGACTCCAGAGCAGCTTTGTTAATGCAGAAATTACAAACAAATCAAGAACCCACACTCTCCAAGCCATAAACCTCCCATCTCCGTGCAGCTGTCCCTCTGATTCATCACCAGTATTTCTGCTTGCCTGTCTTCTGACAGCTTTATCACACACTCTGCTCTTTTAAACACGCAAGTGATATAATTCATATTTTACAATAGCATCAATTTGTATTGGTTTCCTCCTCCTCTTGTCAAAATCCATCGTTTAAATATAAAAAGGTCTGTACATCAACAGGCTTTGTTCTGACCCCAGCATTACCCCAGGTGCCCACATGATGAAGTATCACGACAGTGCCAGGAAGAACCCAGGCTCTGGTTATATAAAAACATTACTGTATTGCAAGCAAGTTCTGCTTGCTGTCAGATCAAGGCATAAAGGAAAGAAGCAGACTTACCTGCTGGCACAGAATGTCTTGAAATTTCTGTAACAATAAAGAAATGCATTTAGAAGGAAAAACAGCTCTAAAACCAGGTTAGCCTAATCACTTTTCTACAAGGCTGCATTTGCTTAATAAAGCACATTACCTGAGGCAATTTGCTAACTGATAGGTATGTCACGTGTAAATTAACACCGGTTAACTTGTCTCATTCTGTTTATTATCAAGATTAAGTTTTTGCCCACCTAACTGAAGGGTAAAGATTACAGCACTAATGAGGGCAGTTATTACAGCAGTGCAAACATACAAATTCAAGTCGCAGAGATTTCACTATCACCTCTACAGTTCCAGAGTTAAGTGTCAGGGTTGTCAGCCTCTGCATACAAAGATGTTATTGTTTTTTACCTTTATGCTTAATCCTTGAGAGAGAAGACCAAGTTTGGAACACAAGAAGCAATGCTAGAAGAGGTGGATCTCTATCACAGAGAGGCACAACATAGCTGCTGAACATTTTTGTAATAAGTAACAAGGATGCCTTCAGCAGCAATTGACTTCACAAAGACCACTGCCTGAGAGTCTAAATAGATCATATCAGAAAACTTACACCCTCAAGAAGAACAAACATGAGTGTAAACACAACAGATCATCATGTCCATTCTATTCCTTCTGCCTGGTTTTCATACACCTGTCAACTCAGTACATGGGAACCTAACTGGGACGGAAGGTGCCAATCAGGCTTCAAAAAGGAAGCTGAAATGCACACAGAATGAGACCACAGAATTTAGAAGTCAATGAGGTCAAGGACTGGGGATTAACATCAGAATTAATGAAACCTGAAATTAATACAAATAGGGGCAAAAAAAGTAGTAGAATGAATAATATAACCGAACAGAGCCTAAGAAAAAGGGTCCATGTAGTTCCTTGCTTAAAAGGGGACAACAGGACTGAGTAATGAACCCCTGTATTGGGTATAAAAGCCATGCAGAAACTGAACTTTATCCACAGATGCAGCAACTGGGATGAATGGTAAGATTATCAGAGCAGGTGGTCACTGTTCTGACACTTACTGGGGAAATAACAAGGCTTAATTCTAACCCTGCTCTCAACTTCAACTTTCATTATCTGAGAAAATAAAGAACCAAAGTTAACATACTTACAGTGCAAACTAAAAACAGCAAGAGGACACACAAAAGAGCAGAGGAAACATCACATGCTACATTCTGGCAGAACACAGCATGCTGCATTTCAAAGATGCTGTACGTGCCGCCTACTTATGAACAAAACTAGCTTATGTGGTAAGGAATGCCTTCAGACAGGAGAAACCCTGACAGGAAGGAGCTCTGTTGTGTGCTGGAAGGAGAAGTCCCAAGCTGCCTCGCGCAAAAGTGTCTGCATAGAGTGCATGTTGGTGTACCCTGAGCAGAGCTTTCTTCTGGCAGGAGACACGTTCAAGCTACCATTAAATTGCAACATTAAATTAATCCACAGATGTGTTGCATCTTGCAACCTTCTACACATAGATTTGATCGTCTTCCCACATGTATTTCAAGAAATCAGACTGAATTCCTGCTTGTCCTACAAAGGATGAACCACCCTAGGGTGCTAGAGTGAAAAACTAGAATCACAGAATGGCCTGGGTTGAAAAGGACCACAATGATCATCTGGTTTCAACCCCCTGCTATGTGCAGGGTCACCACCCACCAGACCAGGCTGCCCAGAGCCACATCCAGCCTGGCCTTGAATGCCTCCAGGGATGGGGCATCCACAACCTCCTTGGGCAACCTGTTCCAGTGCATCACCACCCCCTGTGTGAAAAACTTCCTCCTAATATCTAACCTAAACCTCCCCTGTCTCAGTTTAAGACCATTCTCCCTCGTCCTATCACTGTCCACCCTTGTAGACAGAATCAAACTGCGGATTTCATTCACTGCTTGGATTTCAAACCTTATTTCATTTTAATTTTTCTACAGTGATGGGAGCAATCTCTAAATTCCTCTAAAAAAAAAAAAAAAAAAAAACACCACCAAAATTGTGATATACTATGAAAAACTAAAAGCTGCATTAACATTTCCTTCGATCCCAAGGACCACAGTGGGACAAAGCCAAAGGAACCTACAAGATCAGCACTGTTACTATAATTAAGTCAACAACTGTAATGATTTAGTACTTCCACGTTATGCTGCAAAATAACTCTGTAAGTCCATTAACTGGAGAGATGATGCACCTCTGGGAGGAGTATGCCTCCTGCAAATGCACATTCCTCTAATACAACCAAGTACAAGAGGCTGTTTTCCAAGATTAGTTGACACATGCGAGTTAAAAACAAGTAGGAGAAAAATTGAAAACCTGAAGGCCACATCAGTCAACTGAAAATTGCATAAATGCACTTAACAAGGTATTTGCATCATATTTTTCAAGTATTGCCATTAAGTATTACCTTTAAGTCCACTATAGGCTAATGCATCTTAACTCTGGAAAACACCAATTACTACAAAAATATTAACTCATAGTAGCATAAAATGAAAAGCAGATACTATCACAAATGCAAACAAAAGTACCAGTTCTATAGGGTTTTTCGTGTCTGTTTGTACATTTAACAAAACATTAAGTATTTGTTATGTCATGTATTTTTACTAGTCACAGAGCCCCACATTTTGGAGGTTAGCTTCATGACCCTTCCTACCTTTGGGTCTATCCTACCTCTCCAGTGCATTTTCATCTTCTCTGACTTGAAACTTTTTAAGCTTGTTCTCCAAATACGGTTTTTCATTCAACATCCAACACTGAAAGCAGATTAGTGGCTTCTGGCAACATCTTAAATACTTCATTCACTGAGAAGTAAACTGAGACCACGCATTTAGCTAGCTATTACTTTCACACTGCTTTTACACACTTGCAGACTTTGCAATGCAATGTGGTTTTAAATACCCTTTTTTTAGTCTCTGGTCTCCCAGCTTTCCCCCATTTCTCACTCAGCGTAGCAGAGCTCACACAGCCACATTTAGCACTTCCAAAAGTGCAAGGCCGTCTCTGCAGCACTCCCAAAACACAACACAGCCGCACACACCAAGGCTGCCAGGACAGTCCCTCTGCTACAGTACAGCTCACAGGAGTGTCAGCATTTTGGGACACCTCCTGCTGGGAACATGAGCAAACAAACTTTGCACGTTGCCAGGAAAGGTAAAATAGTCCAAGTAAAGCTGGTTTTAATCCTAGTCAGACAGCAGGACGATGATGTAGATGGCCTCAAGAGGTCACTTTCAATCAGTGTTTCCTTCACAGTATACACAGATGACCAAAATAGAACAGGAAAGAAGCTGTAACAATGTAAGAGGTACAACAAGTTCATTACCCAAAAGTCTTGCTAAGCAAATGAGTTACCTACTTGAAGCCACTGAGAAGCAGAAAGGAATTGACTGAAAGAAGGAATACTGTGATTACTTCCGTACGCACTGAGATCACAGCACATTCACAGCAGGAATGGCCCCACAAGGATCACTGAGTCCAACTCAATGGTTTGGGGCAGTGCACTCCTCATACTGGCTTTGCAGATGCAATCCAAACAGCCTTTTCTATGATATCCAGCACACCAAGACACTCATCTTCCATTAAAATTGAAACTATTTTTATGAAACTATGCATTCATGCATTGCAGACTCTCCTCAAATGTTTTCCTGGAAATGGAGCCACAACTTCACATCCTTCATTCCAAGAGTAACATCTAATCACTGAAAGCAGGGATATTTTGTGAGCCCTGTGTTCTTACCTCACAGTAAGATGAGAGCACAGCTCCGTGGCTGAGGACAGAGGCTCACTGCTTACCCAGGCTGCAGCACTGATCTCCTTCCAGAGCTGTGGTAAGGAGCTGACCACACGAAATTTCATCCTGCCTTAATGCAGCAGCAACCGACTCCAACCTAGCAGAGCCCCCTTGAAATCAGTTCAGATATTCAGTTCAGGAACTGATCTCTCATTCCAGCAAAGAATAAAGGCTTGCAGCACAAGGAGCCTCAGACCACAAGCTCTGAGAAGATGAGATTTTCCTATTTATCTATCAGTAGCCAATTCATTTAGGAATACAAGCTTTTAGCTTTCGTGGGAATAAGCCTGCACAAAGTTGCCTCAGAGGCTACCTTCCTACTATGAGAGGATAGATGCTCCTTACTCTTTAATGAAGCTGAGATAGAACTGTCTCTCCTTTCCCCCCAGGAGCAAACAATTAGGCTGAAAACTCACCCTTAAAATAAATCTAGTAAATTATTCTTTGTAAATTAACTTTTGTTGGGAAGCTCAAGAATTTCTCCACAATCGATCCAGCAAAGACCTTGGAGCTCCCATTAATTCATTCTGACAGCATTCTCTCTAAGGAAAAGCCATTAAATACCATTTATAATATGATGAAATTTCCATGCAACATCTACAGTTACCACTGGTTCATTTCTCTCTCTATATATATATAAATAGAGAGAGATATATAGATATTTTCACTTCCTTGTTAGAAGTGCATACCTTATTTCTAACCTCAACTAACCTTCTAATTTAGCATTCTGCAGAGCTGAATGTTAACAGCCCCTCATTATAACATTTCCCATTAAGGCAATTTTAGGTGAACATCACTACAATACAGAGCCATTTCTCTAAACTTTTGGTCGCCCTTATACACCTCAATTTCACTTTTTTTCTTTTTTTTTTTTCCTTTTTTTTTTTTTTTTTAAATTTTAGCAGCTTCTGTGCTTTACAGACACCAGTGCCTGATGCAGTATTCATAAGTTAACCATGACAGCACTAAAAATACCACTTGCTTGCTTCATTTTTTCCCCTATTGACACACTTGCTGCATTTGCCTTAGACGCAGTGAATATCCACCATGAACAATCAATTTGTATCTGGTGCTGTCGGTGAGATGGGAAGAGAGAGGACTACAGGACAGATCCCCCATCCACCAAACCTGCCAGATTCTTTGTCACTTCACCAAATTCACTTTGCAAACCCACACATTTTTCGTTTTCAACCCAACTTCATAGGAGATCCAGGCTGCACTGCAGACATTTATTATTTTTAAATCCTCATTTCCAACTGTGAATATCAGCAGTAAGGACTGAACGCTTTCATCTACACCTTCTGAAAAGGTTAATGAGGAAACAGCCAAGAATGAGTCGCTATCAGACCCTCAAGAAGTGTGGCTGCTCTGTTCTCCCATTTTGAGATCTGTTTTACTAGTTATTAATGTCAATGCGAGCTGTTGTTTCTGAATCCCAAATACAATACAAAATTAATTATGTGTTTGCATGACAAAACAGGTCCTAAATACATTTACAGTATGATCACCATCATATCTTGCAGTGATCTTTAAATATGCAGGAGCAAAATATTCTACTATTGCAGCACAAGTGTCAGTGAAGTCGTCCTGTGCTTCGGGAACACAATCAGTTTGTATTTATTCCCATAACTGACAAAGCAGTATCTAATTAACTGTGGCACTCATCTCACTGCCCCCAGCCTTCTGTTTATACCTGCCTTCTGCTTCCCACCCACTGTGATTCAAAAACAAAAGCAATGTTTGGTCTCCTTAGTTTACAGCATCTACAGAAGCCTTTTCAAGAGTTTCCAGTAACAATTTCCCCTCTGCTGCTGAAGGAAACACTCCACCTAAATCACTTGGCTTACAGCTGTTAAACACTAGTTACTGACTTCAGAAAACAATCCAAATTCTCATTAAGATGCCATGTAACCCACTTGCATTTTCCCTTTACCTCAATTAGAAGAGTACACACCTGAAAACTTTAGGTTCATTTACACAACATCCACACAGTGGGAACAAGCACACCCTCAGCAAGCTCACAGGTGACATTAAACCGAGTGGTTCAGTTGATACTAGGAAAAGAATGCCATCCACAGCGACCCAGACAGGCCTGGAAAGGGGCCCAGGAGAACCTCATGAGGTTTAACAAGGTCAAGTGCAAGGCCTTGCACCTGATTGATGGCAGCCCTCGCTATCAATACAAGATGCAGAATTGAAAGAGCTCAGCCCTGTCAAAAAGGACCTGAAGGTACTGGTGGATGGGAAGCTGGACATGAGCCAGCAATGTGCCCCACAGCCCAGAAGGCCAACTGTATCTTGGGGTGCGTCAAAAGAAGTGTGGCCAGCAGGGTGAGGGAGGTGATCCTGCCCCTCTGCTCTGCCAAGGTGAGGCCTCACCTGGAGAACTGCATCCAGATGTGGAGTCCTCAGTACAGACGCATGGACCTGTTGGAGTGCATCAGAGGAGGGGCACAAGAGTGATCCGAAGGATGGAATACCTCCCTTGTGAGGAAGGGAGAGTTGGGGCCATTCAGCCTGGAAAAGGCTCTGGGGAGACCTGAAAGTAACTAAAGGAGGGGGCTATAAGAAATTGCCTAAGACTCTTTAGCAGGGTCCGCAGGAAAAGGACATGGGGAAATGGTTTCAGACTAAAATAGGAGAAATTCAAACTGGATATAAGAAAAAAAGTGTTTTACAATAAGGGTAGTGATGCACTGGCACAGGCTGCCTAGAGATGTGGTGGATGCCCCATCCCCAAAGGCATTCAAGGTCAGGCTGAACTTGGCTCTACACAACCTGACCTAACTGTAGGTGCCCCTGTTCACTGCAGGGGAGTCAGACTAGGCGGCCTTTAAAGATCCCTTCCAACTCAAATGATTCTATAGGGAATACAGAATCAATATCTGAATACCCTTTTGCCTGTAGGAAAGGTATAGATTAAAAGGCGGGAACATGGTTTCTCAGGAGTTGTTTTCTTGCATCACAGAACAGATGACAAGTCTTCAAGCCCATAAGTACTACAAAGCTCTTGTGTGTAGGCAAATCAAATGGCATGCCAGTGGGAAGAAACTGCAAAAGAACCTCACAAAAAAAGTTACCAAGAGCTAGCAGATGCACTTCAACATAGATGTGACGTTACACAACTAGGGAAAAACGTTCTGAGCAATACCTCAATCACACCACTTGCACTTTCTGCAATTCTGACTGCAGGAGGAAGTCCAACTCACTGCTGTTTTCTCTGAAATAATCAGTACCAAATGCAGTAGCCATCAATAACAACAACAAAAAAAAAGGCTATGAAACGTTGCCCGTCATTAGGAAGGGTACTGAAAACATAATGCTTAAAGATTTCACGATACAAGAAAGAAACTAAATAAATAAATGCAGCACCACTGTTCACAGTAAGAGTAGTAGGAGTTAAATGAAGAAACTACTGGAGATCAGCTCCAGTGGGATGAGAGCAGAGTGAGCTCCCTGAAGCTCCTGCTACTAGAGGTACAGAGGCAGGTAGCATCAGCAAGTTTAAGGGGATACAGAGTCCAGCAGGTCAACAGGGAGAGATGAGAAGGGCTCAGCAGAGAGACACCAGCTGGTATCTCTGATGCAATAATGGACGCTGAGGGATGCAGAGCCAGATGTACATACAGTATTTAAACAGCACCTTCTGTTGCTGCTGGGGCACAGTGCTGGGCTGTGGGATCATTGGTGTCACCCAGCAGGGTCTCTCATGGTCCTGTCCCTATCACACCTCTGTGCTGATGTTGGACACCCACAAGCTTTATAAATGACCTCCAGGGATCTCCCTTCTACAGGAAGCACTGTTTTAATAGTAAGTTAGCTACATTATAAGAATGATCTTAGTATTTTAATGGTTCAGAGCAAAAGAAAATGTGTTGCTCTGAACAAGCCAAGGAAACTTAAACTGCTCAAGATATTTAAGGAGGGAGAACTGTATGCAAGCAATAGCTGAGGTGTACCACGAGCACCTCCAGTACTGTGACCTGTGATCATGTAATCCTGCTGGAAATAATCTGACATCTTATGAACCCAACAATTCAGGCCCTCAGGCAAGCCTTAGGGACAACAGCAGACACATACTCTGTCCACATCGAGCTCTCCTCATTTGTACTACAGAGTGCCTCTTGAAAGCAATAGCTTTAGTGGAATGTTTTATTAAAAAAATACAACAAAAAATATCTGTCTTGACATTGCTTGCTGCCATTAAAGATTCCCTGTCATTTCTCATGATGGACTAGTGACATGCAGTGTTCCAACACATCACCCACATCTTCAAAAGCTGACGGGATTTTATAGTTCCTGTGCTAAAATACAAATGACTACTGTGTGCCAGGATAGCTGTTTTGTGCTGTAAGTACGATAGGAACTCTAAGCACACTGAGCATGAAGATGCTTCATAATACAAAACAGGAACAAACACTTCACAGGTGCAGAAATGAGCATCATAGACACACAAAGAACAGACAACAATCAGGACTGCAAGGATCCTCACAAGCAATTCCAACAGAGCCAGAAATCCCAGAAAAGAATACAAGAGAAACCTGCTTTCTTGCTTTCCTAAGTTTAACTAGTTAAGAAAAACAGAGTTGTACTGAAACAGCATTTTATAAGTAGTTGTTTTGTTTTTAAACAAGACTTAAATTCTTAGAAAGTTGGGAGAGTCATTTCCCTGCATGTTCCACCCTTGTAAAATCATGCTGTTTCCATGGTTATGGCCCACACACGGATTCCATTGTTACAAAAGTTTTCCTTCAAGAACACCCAAAGCAAATGAAAGAAGGCTGAAGAAACAATGCAACCAACAGGAGGGAAAGGAGAAGTGAAAATTAAAGCAACTACTTCACATACGGTACCTACTTAAAATGGACTATTATGTTGTGAGTATCTGCATGCATGTGAAGGCTAACAGACTAACTTACCTCATGCCTAGCAAAAAACTGGTTTGCTGATGCCAATGGGATTACTGCAAGATATTCAAAGTTAATTTGACAGCAGCCACAGAAATTTTGTTCTGTACAGAAGCCTGCTCCAATACACAAGATGAAAATGATTTTAACAAGAATGCTGGTGCGTATTTAGTGTCACAGTGATACTACAGATGGAGAAAAGTTCTGGCTGCAGTTAGAGCTTATTCTCAAAGCAAAATAGAACAGCTCTTTACAATGAATGGGCATTTCCACAAGCATATGGCTTGGGCATTTGCAGTTGGAAGAGCCTGAAATTACTCTTCCAATAATACATAAATGCCTACGTCCTAACAACGTCTGAAATAACAGAAAAGAGGGCAGCATGTCCAGCATGCTAGACAAATTTCCAATAATCTTGGCAACACAGGCATAAGGAAGGCTCCTTTAACACAATCCTGCTGTTTCGGTACCTCTTAGCATTTCTTACCATGAACACAGACTACAAAGCTTCAGACTACTTCACTGCACCGTGTTATGCATCCAAACAATGCGTGCCTCCTTCTATGATCCGTATATATACGTGTTTTTATATATAGGTACTTATTTAATTATTATTAATAATGAAAATTCTCCAAAGCCTGGGTCACAAGGAACCTCTTCAAGCTTCAGGAACCATCTCAGATGAATAAATACATTATTTGTCAGAGATGAAGCTAGCTAACGTGGTAATGAGAATAAACAAAACATTTTTCCCACTGATACTCAAACATACATAATTAAGCAAAAAAGAAACAGATCTATCTATGCATCTGAAATAGGAATTTAGGTGCAACAGAAATACAACAAATCAGGAAAAGGAAAGAGTAGGTTGAGCTATACTCTATGCATTCATTTAAAACACAAAAGCATTATTTTTTTGCTATACTTATTGATAACTGCATTTGTGATCTGTTTGTTCCTCTCTCCCTGCACAAAGCAGATGTTTGGGAAAGCTCTTTTCCCTGGCTTCAGCTCTGCTTTGTCACCTGCTAAAGAGTTCTTCAAGATGGAAAAGAAATGGAGGACAAATTAAGACAGCAAAAAAGATGACAAGCGAGGTAGGGATGAACTACATGCAGGAAAAACGCTGGAAGAAAATACACATACAGCAGGACAAAGAAACCAATGGATGGCTGACGAAAGCTAGATTAAGGAGGAAAAAAGAGGGTGGTGAAAGAACAAGGCTGCAGACAGCAGAATTTCAGTGCACAACATGAGACAGGCTTTTTTCCCCTAATTGGTTCTGTCATGTAGCCGTCGGAGAGCGACTCGCCAAAGACGCTGTCGTTGTGTCAAAGGAAAACCCCCAACACGTCTGTTCTCAGCACGAGCTTGATCAAACAGGAGCCTTAGTGGGCCTGACGGAACACACCATGTGGCACCTTCCCCATTCCGTCTGCAGCGACTTCCAAGCGCGGCCATTACTTGCACCAGTGAAGTGAGCAGGGCAGTTTATTTCTAACATAGCAGCATTCCAAGTCGCACACACCATGAATGGATTCTCATATCCACAAGCCCACTGAAAAAAAGAAACCTTTGGTTTAGCATCATTAAGATGCTATCAGTTCTGAAATGCAATTTAAGATAGTATTCCTCCCCATAATCTGCCGCTTTATTTAATCAATTTAAATGCATGGTTAAAAACTTAATTTGACAAAATTGAATGCATTATTTCTCTGCCTCTGGCACAGAAGAGATTAAGACCACCAGAAATACTTGCAGAAAGATTCGAGACTCGTTCCATCTTGGGTGGTAGATAAACATCAGTTATGCTATGAGCTCTGTATTCTGTAGACTCAGTATCTGGTCTACAAGAGCTGTGGATTTATTAGTTAACACTTTAATTACCACCTCAGCAGCTAACTCAAGGTGGCCTTCTACACAAGCCTCCTATACAGCAATATTTCATGTCAAGCTGCATAGAAATAGTTTACACAACACAGACTCCAGACATTATGAAGATAGAGTAGGGACAGCAAACAACTCCAACGTCCTTTCTCTGTCCTTGTTTAGGACTGGAACCCACACAGGTTGATAAATGCATACATCAGGACTGAATGAGCTTGACCCAAGCCATACAATTGCCAAGGTTGGCAAAGATCTCTAAGATCATCTAGTTCGACTGTCAAGTGCTTGTCTCAGCTGAGTTTACTTACAATCCTACCTAAAAAATCATCAAAAGGTTTCATTTCAGCTAATTAGCTTATCCATAAAAATAGTGAAAGGCAAAATGGTAGCTGCCACAGAAGAACATATGGAGATCCACAAAAAACGATAACAAAGCTGGAAGTCGCAGGAGATGCCTACCATGCAGCTCTGCTGGTGAGGCTTGAGCAGGTCCTCCAAAAAATAGCTCCCCTCATCCCAGCACCGAGGCTGCAGCATGACAGTACTGCCTGCAGCACAAAGTGAACGCTTCTGCCTTCAGCACTGCCAAAGCCCTTCTCACAAATCATTAACACGCCAACCCAAAGGACATCAACGGGAGAAGGAATCCTGATCGAGTATAGTTCACAAACGGTGCATTTCTTCCTTCACTGAACATCATTGTATTTCTTAAACAATTCTGACTTAGCTTCTAGTGAGAGCTACTGAAGTATTGAAGAATATTACAGATCTGTTTAAAGTTGATTTTAAGTTGATTTTAAGTCTACCATCATTTTCTATCAAACAATTTCATAATCTACGGTGTCATTAAGAAATGTTTTTATGGAATAAAATATATCTAGTACTCAAAACATTCAATCTAAAATCCTAATTACGTAAGGAGACTTGGACTAACTGCGTAGATGCTGGTCACAGTGTACCATGTTTTCTGTACAAAGACAACTTAAGACCACAAAGAAGTGTACAGAAGAAGAAAGCTTTCTCCTGAGAACTGAACGGGACAAGGTAAAATCATCTCCAATTTCCCTATCTACCACAACAGAAGCGCACACCTCCCAAACAAGAGTAAACTACTCCAGGAGTATTCCCTAAACAGCTCTTCCTCTATTCCATGCCCAGTGAATGAACAGAAAAGACAGCAAGAAAGCTATCCAGATTTCTCTGCTCCTTATCCAGATTCATCAGTCAGCTGCCACAAATCTCACAGTGGCAAAAATGAAGAATTAAACTTGGTCACAGCAATTAGGAAGAACAGAACTGACAGCTATTTCACACACTTTTACCCTCAGCAACACCATAAGAAAAAGTGGGGGTTTATTGCATCATCATCTAGTTTTCAAATCACTGCATATGAGAAATAGAATTTATATAGAAGACATTGTAAGATACCCCCTGTCCACAAGAAGTGGAGGGTACATACGCAGTATTTATTAAAAATTAGAATTCAGGAAATGCTGAAGGAACACTGAGTACATCAAGATCACTGCTCCTCACCCCTCCTTCTCTGACATCCGTGGAGATGTTAGCTTAAAAATCATTCTCAAGAAAGTCACCGCAGTTCAAGCTTCAGACATAAATGAGAAAGAAAATGGTTTAAGATGCAAACCATTAACCTTAATTAATTTCCCAGTAATATTAAAAAAAGACCCATTTTCAGTGTAAACTGTTTCAAGCTAGTCAGTTTCTGAGCAAACATGAATTTGCCAAAATATGCTAAACTGCTCTGGCATAGAGCCACCCAGTTACTGCATGAAGAGAATGGTATTTCAGGAACTTCAGATGCATACACCTGCTGCTGATGTGCAGAAGAGATATAACTAAAGAACTACAGAGCATCCTTATTCTACTGTCAGCTCAGGTAGAGTTAATATTTCATCATCCTGTAAATTAAGCATTTTTGACAGTACAAAGCAATTGCAAGCTGCAAACACTAACAACGTGTCACTGAACTTTAGCTGAAATAATTTCTACTTTGTCTGCTGAAGCAGATAAGAAAAAAAGAGAAGTTTTTAATAATAGGACATTGAAAGCTAGAACCAACCAAAGGCAGCTTAGAACAAAAGCATTATTCTGTCTAAATGGCAGGGCTGTTAACTCTGCTGCCAAATGAATGCAGGTTAAGGACAGTCCATCTACCTCCTTTCTCCCAGTACCTGAGCCACAGAGCAGTGACACAAGTCAGAAGACCAGAATTACCTTATGACACCTCCCCCAGAGGACCAATTCTCCATTCAGCAGTCCCACGCCTCCAGCTGGTGCTGCTTGAAGCCTGCAGTCCTAAGAATTTCTCTGAAAAGGGTTCTAAAAGCAGCAGCTCCAGAAATCAATTAATTCCTCCCCCTATCCCACTGAGCACATCACGTGGATGTGTCTGGAGTGGCTCAGGTGAGAGTGCCAACATCTAGCTATTCCCATTCCAGTAAGTCCCATTCCATTACCTTTTTTTTCTAATAGCACTGCATCCAACAGCTGTCAAGACAATTCATTTTTTTATTATTATTATTTTTTTTTTAATAGTGGAAAAAAAGAAACATCAAAAAAAAAAAAACCCTTCAAATGTAAAAAGCACGATGACAGTGAATGGCACAGCATGGTGCTTGACAGGATACCACAACAGCTTCCAACACAATTTTACCTACTAAAAATTATTAAATCATAACTGTACTGTGATGAAAATTAAGAGAAAATGTTCTGAATAGTTTAATAAAGCTTCTTCAGTCTGGAGAAGAGAAGGATTCAGTGAGACCTTACTGCAGTCTTCAGTACAAGTAAAAAGCCTCTCTCCATCTTTTGGAGATGCAGTAATAGAATGAGGGAGAACAGTTCCAAGCTGGAAGAAGGGAGATTTAGATTAGTTATAAGGAAAAAAAAAAATCTTCACTCACAGGATGGTGAGGCACTGGAACAAGATGTCCAGAGAAGTTGTGGATGCTCCATTCCTGGGGGCATTCAAAGCCAGGCCTTTGAGATCCCTCCCACTCCAAATCCTTCCATGATTCTATAAGTAATATCAGAGTTTTCCAGCTGGTTCCAAGTTTCAGAAGTACCCATTTGGCATCACCCACACCTGCATACTTAAGGGCCAGATACCAGCCTGAAATCAGCAGCTCTACTCAGCTGTGTTTTGGAGCTTCTGCCATGGTGCTTAACTTGCTAAGAACCAGTTAATGCTCAAAACCTACATGGAAGAAGGTAACACACAGCAGCTATACAGTATAAGCCTGATTATTTAGGCTACTTAACAGTGTATTTTATATGCAAATACATATTCTATATACACAGAATGAACCATGTGGAGCTCAGAATTGGACTGCATCCTCCATATGGATCCCTTCCAACTTGGGATAATGGTGATGGTGATTCAGTGATTCTCAAAAAAATTCCTGATGGTGAACAGAGGAGAAATGCAATGTCAGGAGAGGTGCAGATCTTGACTTTTTATTTTGTATAGTTTCAATTTGTCCTAATGAGTTTCTGCATACAGATGGATGTCACCTGGTCCATCCTCTTACACAAGAAAAGTCTAATCCCAACAATGAACGTTCACAATCTACAAGCTTAAATTCAGAAAACACAATATCAAAACAATAAGAAAAGTACCAAGAACAACCCTCAGCTTTTTCCAACAGGCTTTTCTAACAAATGCATCTTCATACCTACCTTATAGACAATAAGCATTGTCAACAGCCTCAGTAATTACATACAAGTCTAATATCCAAAGTCTACAAAATAGTTAGAAGCTATTCTAAAAATATCAAGTGCATTTTTGAGGTGACGCATGCAGCAGTGAGTTACTGCGATTCATTGAGAGCCCTCTTTCCAAAGCACTAGGATAAATACAAGAATACCTTTTATCTATCTGACCTGCATCCAGAAACTATTTCTGAAAAGTTTAAAGAACATTATCTTGTTTGGCTTTTCAAGTCAATACTAAGAACAAGATTCCAGCTCTCCCATCTCTTTTCCAAAGTACAAAAACACCAAGCCAGACTAACAAACTAATAACTTTACCTCTGTTGCATTTAGGCTTCCGAGATTTATACTCTGCAGGACTTCACTACCTATTTTCCTCTCCAGCCTTCATCTCAAAGCCTAAAACTACATCCATTCAAAATGCAAATGTGTTGCTTCTGCAGCTGTAGGTACAACAGGTTCTGCCACAAAATGGTTTCCATGTTTTGTGTTCCTTCTACATACATCATTAATGGACACCTTGTCTCCTTACTCATCACTGGTCATGTTGGTAGAGGCACTGCATCTGATGCCCTAAGGCCAGAAAACCCCATTCTACCTGCTGAAGAGCTTAGACAACCTTGCTGTGTTATGTTGACCTTCATCAGCCCAACTCACAGACAAACATCCAGGCCACATCTGGCTCTTTTCAACTGCTGACCTCACCAGCCACCCACCACCACAGAGCTCCTGGTGGACTTCAGAATGTTGTGTTATGACCAAGACCTGATGGACCTCCACCCAACACTCTCCAAAGGTATGCAAGTGATTCAAATGAAAGGTGAGCAATCATAGCATATGATTAGGTACAAAACAAGGACACGTATCAAAATACAAGTAATACAAGATTAAAGTCATTCACGTTGTCTCATACAACAGCCAAAACCTATTGTTTTTAAGGGATAGAATCTCATTAAAATATACATGACAAATGACAATTTTCTCATTCACATGTATTGGAGGAGAGGGGAAACTAAGCACAAATCTACATTGGGAACATTCCTACACTGGACTGTTTAAGAGCTGAATATTTAAATCTGTGACAGAAAACCACTGAGAACTGAGGTCTGACATTTGAGTTTTGTGAAAAGCAGAACCCCATGAAATGGGCAGAATGAAAGGTTAGTGTGGAGCTTCCATGTCTTTCCCATGCAAGTAACAGTACTGTCACATTAGAAAGCTGGTTAACAGTAACTTATTTCTTATTCCTTTTTTTCCTCTTCATATTTACACCTAGCCTTTCAACAACTAATGTGCACTGCAAACAAGCTAGTCTCACATCAGTAGAGTTGGTTTAACATGGGAACCACATATATAAAACACACGGCAGTAATGCAGATGTCTGGCTTTCTGAACCACCACTGCATATTAAAGTATGGAATTTAAGATTAATTATCCGTAATTCAGAAATGTTTTTCATTTAGAAACACCAACGTATAAAATCAATACTTAATTTACAGTCAGTGTAGGAGTTAAGAACGTAAAAAATTAACTTGGACACTGAGAGCTCTCAGGCAAATCTGAACACGTCCTCGCTTCAAAACATGTTTTAGGCAATCTTAATAAGAAGTAATGGTAAGAATTACCATGATTTCAAGAACAGATTGCATATGACTTCATCAGACCAGCAATAAATAAAATATGGATGCTGCAGAGATCAAAACCACGATGATTCAAAATCAGATTTGCTGAAGTCTTCCACTGCTGTCATTTTACTGAGAAAAAATTTAAGTTCTACACACAAAAGTAACAATCTTTTGTTCAGATTCCAGAGTCTTCCGTAACTTTCATGAGAGCTGAGGCAAAGATTTGGGCCCATCCTGTAAACTCCTTTGGAAGCGTCCTTCAATTCCCACAAATTTCCTCCTGAAAAGCTATTTTGAAGGGGAAGAAAAGTTCACCTGGATGTAACACATTAGTTAACTGCACTCAACTCACCAAAGTAACATAGAAATTTTCTCCTAACAATTTTAGAAGTTCAGAAGCAAGTTCAAATATAATTTCTTTAAAAAAAACAAAACAGGTGAGGAACTAGAAGGGATGATGTAGTTGTGTACTTTATAACAGATGAGAATTCCAGTTCACTGAACCGTCCCCTCCCCTCCTTAACAGTTCTTCACTTTGCCTACTGTCCAATCATAGAATGGCTTGGGTTGGAAGGGAACTCAAGGATCATCAAGCTCCAGCCCCTAAGAATCAGGGGACACAAAATTTGCAAAGCATTAGATTCTCAAAACAGAACTCCAGTATCTGCGCTGTTTCAGCTACTTCTTCAATCTATTGTGCTCCACTGAATGTAGCTATCACAGATTTTCTTTGCCAGAGAATACCTTCAAGTGGGAGTTTTAGAAAAGCAAAACCAGTATCTTCTGATCCAAATTACTCATGTTGCTGGAACACAGTTATGGCAGCAGCATTCTATGCAGGTTTGTCTGCTGTAATCACTATGGATATGGATACCATCAGCACACTGAGCAATGTAACTGACTGGTTTTGTGATGCCCTTCTTTCATCTTTCCAGGAGAGCAGTGTTTATTTTATGTTTCCAAGGTAAAGCACCAGTTATCAAAAGTGACGTCAAAAATATGAATTCCCTGCACTATGATCAGGATTCTGTCATTTTTCTGTCTCTGAGACTCTGGATTTAGTATCAAGCCCTCTTCCTTAAAGAAGTAGAACAGTAACTGGTACAAACTCTCCCACCATATACACACACATTTCCACATTACAAATAATTTAAGCAACTCTTCCATTTATCTTTGGTTTGGCCTCTCTTCCAACCTTATTAACAGGAAACCTCCGAACTGAAGCCGAGATCACTTCCATTCCACTGCCCCCAGACATCCAAATCTTCACTGACTACTTATACACATACAAGGCCTCTGGGAGAAAGCAGGCCTCTTAGTAAAGCAAGCCTCCCCCAAAAATACTCTGGTCACTCTGTTTAAAAACATCATCTTTTAGGGTTACATTTGTTTAATACTTAGCACAGAGCCAGAAGCACGAGGACTCGGGCTGGATACAAACAGATCCTGTGCTCAGGAACGAGCTGCCTGGAGAAGCAGAACATAAAACTGGGAATGGTTCAAAGCAGAGCACATACGAGCTTCTGGCCATGAAAGGGCACAAATCCACTCTGACTGGCAGAACCACAGGCATGCAAACCTGCAAAATGAAAAGCTTCTCTGTCAAATTTTATTCTCGTACACAGATTGGTATTCAGCTGATAGGATAAAAAGACTGATTTACTATACTGCTCTCATCAACCAAGGATCAGGTTGCAATTAGAAACAGATGAGTCCCTGACAGAGACTTGCTTCTTACTTATCATATAGGTCATAAGTCATATAGGTCAAGACTTGTTTTAGCAGAAATTATTCCTCAGAAAGACCTTAACCCCAATGAATCAACATATTTACTTCCTTTCTCAAATTCTGTTTTTAATGTAGTAAATAATTAACACACAGCCTCTAACACCATGCAAAAAGGAGGTGCAAATTCAGATCCTGTCTGCTTTCCAAAGACAAAAGTTACTATGCAGAGGTTTATAGGGTACATTCTTCACCATAATAAGAGTCCAACTCTAATTCATATGAAGATGATTTATAAGAGTCAGCATACATTAAAGGCAGATGGGTACAACTTGAATTGTTCTGCTTAAAATAACTATGATACAATACCATTCAGACTCCCAGTAATGTTGCTATTGACAAAACAACATCAGGAGACTACTAGAAACTGAAGTCAAAATACATGAAGTGGTAGTATGACTAGAAAAAGCCCACCATCGCTTTTAGACATTTATCTTGCAGAGATCAAAGAGAGTAAACTGAAAGGAAAAATCCCCATGGCCACAGCTATTCTAATTTCTTTGGACCTTGACACCTACTGAGACTCTGCCAGGCTTTTATCATCCTATCCTGAAAGTTAAACCGACCGGTCTGATCCTGAAAGAGGGAAATGATGACACTAGCACCTGCTCATAATAAACACAAATATAATCTAGAACACCAAGCCTGGAGTCCTGCTGACAACCATGGCTTTTTCAGTGCCCTTTTCCTTTCCACATGCCTAATACTATTATACTAAAATAAGAAATGACCTTTTTATTTTAAATAGGAATCTCAGTTAGCGATCGCACCTTTCACAATACAGCTGTGAGCTGCTGCAGTACAGCTTTCACACATGCTGAAGAGCAGCAATTTAGTGGTGCCTACTGAGCCTAAGTTTTGTTAGCTGAACCCCTTTAGAGTGCTCTTTCCCACTGGGGTATCTAGTTTAATGCAATCAAGGTACAGTTACAGACTGTTACTCGCCTTCTCGTGCCCTCTCATAGTCCCTAATAAAGAAACAATGCCCAAGCTGCATTTATCTAGAATCTTACCTAGGGAATTTGAGTTGCCCACTCTATATCTTGTCATAGAAGCAAGGTCTCTTTCACAGCTCCCAGGGAGAAGGAAACTAAGGAATCCACATGACTTCTGACAGTCACCTATTCTATACATGAGCCAGCGGTATGTTTGACCAGCACACAAAATAATAAAAAGCAATTCCTGCTACTGTAAATAGATTTCACGAAATTAATTCAAGCATGTGAAAACACAGCACCATTTCCATAACGTTGTGGACAACACTTCTGCTCCAAACTGGCCCAAAACTCCACTGTGTAGTTGGAACGTTTTAAATGGAAGTAGTTGACAGCACAAACACAGCAAGCAGAAGAAAGCTTTTTGTAAATATAGGCTGCTCAGCTACACGATTAGCAAGCAAACCCAAAGCACTGTTCAAAACAGCTAGAAGCTAAAGAATGATGATACATGGGGAAGAATTATGAAACAAAGTTCCAAACAACAGAGAGAATAAGCAAGACAAGTTATCTGTAGTTATCAGGACGTATCAAGTTATCTGGACATAAAGGTTAGGCTGATTTCAAACTATTTCAACACACTGTTCGCTCCTATCTGTTATTGTGTCTTCTAGGCAGATGAGAAGGAAAGAAGCATTAGAACAACCAGTACAACTTTATCATATGATTTTCCATCAGTTTTACACCAAGGCAGGAGTAGCCAAACACACACATGCAAAATGCAATCACTGGCAAGACAATTCCACGATTTTGTGATTGTCAGTATGGTTTTGTGTCCACTGGTTTTCTCCTCCTTATATTTAGCAGGCGAAGCCTGCAGCATGAGGGCACTCATTATCGCTCAAGTACAACTCAAGATACAAAACCAGTAACAAAAGTCATTAGAAAAGATAACAGGAAGGTTTACAAGTAAAAACAGGAATTTTCAAGCCTTGAAAATACTGTGGTATGGTTTGAATTTTGGTCTTCTTGATGCTCTGCAGAAATCCCCTTCAAGCATTCGGTTTACAAGAATCCAGTTAACACACATCAACATGCACTCAAAGGCTGATTCCGAGCTGATCTTTTTTACGAGGGTGGAGAGAGATAGGACAAGGGGGAATGGTTTTAAACTGAGACAGGGGAGGTTTAGGTTAGATATTAGGAGGAAGTTTTTCACACAGAGGGTGCTGACGCATTGGAACAGGTAGCCCAAGGAGGCTGTGGATGCCCCATCCCTGGAGGCATTCAAGGCCAGGCTGGATGTGGCTCTGGGCAGCCTGGTCTGCTGGTTGGTGACCCTGCACATAGCAGGGGGTTGAAACTGGATGATCATTGTGGTCCTTTTCAACCCAGGCCATTCTGTGATTCTCTGACCTACTACGTGCCCAAAACTCAGATATTCTGGAATGTAAAGCACACCACTGTCATGGTCATTGGGGTTTTTTTTGTATAAGATTGGGCTGAGGGAAGAAATTGGAATTTCAGCAGCTTTCCTTGACCAGTGTTACAGAGCCTTGTGCACTTCCTGCAGCAAGTAACAGGCATTACAGCTTCTAATCCATTAAGCAAAACATGACCAAGGCCAATTACACCTTACTAGCCAGGTAAGTGAAGTGTTCTCACAGCAAACTTGACTGCAAATATAACTCTGCAGCCGTAAGAGCAGTATGTCTATTTTTAGAGAAGTGAAAAATACAGCAGGAGGGTGGAGCAGAACAACCATAAGGAACCAGAAGTATTTGCCTTTTAAAACATCGAAGGTGGATGCAACCCACGTTATTACAAGTACAAATAAGAGCCTATCACCATAACAGCTAAGCACCACAGTCATCACTCTGGAAAACATGTGCAGGCACGCTGCACTTGAGATACTCTTCCTGATCTGAGTAGGTCAATACCCTGATTCCAACAGGTACGTACTTGCAGGGCTGGGATGGTGAGAAAATTGGTTGCCTCAAGCCATGAAGAATCGTTTTCTATATGAGTAGGTCTCAGTATTTCTGAGCTGAAATGGGTGTTTAGCCAAGTCAGAAATCTGCAATTCTCAAATTAAAGCAGTCTGGAAATTTTAACAGCAGCATTAGTGGTTAGAATACAATTCTACAGATCCATCTAAACTGTACTGCAAAGGAATACAACCTATAGGTTCACAAGCATTACTTACTGCTTTATACTTCCCTACTTACAGTTACCAGAAGGGCTAGCAGTAAAACAACTGATTTATTTTGGTGCACAGAAACCTCCTAGCACCTCCAGATGGAAGGTACAAACCTCTGCTTCACTCTGCCTCCTTTACATATTCCCAGACAACCCAGACAGGCTGCATTAAACTCCACTGAGGGTTGAGACAACTAAGGAGAAAGTACTTAAATTTATTTTCTCCCAGCCCACTTACTTCTATGTAACAAAAAAAACAATTGCTCAGGGGGCAACCTCATGAACAACAGCTATCCTGAGCAAAGGCCAGAACAGAGAGCTCAGGAAGGCATTAAGCATCACATGGCACGGATTGCGTTTGTTTAATTCAAGTTCATTGCTTTTAAAACCGTGCATAATGAATGCTGTGGTGACATCTGCCAATACAGATACAGCACAGCAGGAACCCAGCCAGAGAGAAGAGCACATTCTGCACTGAACTGCCCATGAACTCACTCACTTGTGAGCCCAGCCTGCCTGGAAGAGTTTAAAGTTACCATAAGCTTGGTGGAAAAAATAAATGTCCAATGCCTTGGAAGTCCAGAAGAATAAACCAGATACAAATCCAACAAAATCCCACTTCCAGAAGCCAGGAGGAGCTATAAGCACACCAGTGCTATTGGCTTGAAGCAAACACTTTAAGAAATAAGAATTCTAATTCATTGATCTGACAGTTTTTGAATGAGTAACGTGTTTAATACAGCAAGTCTGCTTGTCAGATACTGGTTTAATTCCATTTAAATTAAAAATAAAACCAGGATGTTGCAAAGCATTCAGTATCACCAGTAGGGACATAATTAGGAGAACAGGGTTTTTTTTTGGGTAAAGCTTCATGGTGGAAGTGCAAGCACCACCTACTGCCCACGGTGTCCCTCTTTACACACCAACATATGCCCATGCCATTACCTACAGTCATAAAGCTCAATGGTTGCTCACAGTCCCACCTTATTCTGCATCTGTTAATATATAAATACTCAGCATCAGGGAGAAGACAAAGAATACTTTATGAACTGAAGCAATCAGTGTCATCTACGCATTCAGGGTTGCTGGATGATGTTAACAGAGCGATTTAGTTAAGCTCTGCACAATCAACCATGTGTTTCTCTTTCATGGACACATGCCTTGATACCCCGGGGGTTAAATACAGAACTGCCAAGTACTTTCAGGTGCTATTCAAATTAGTGAGAGGTTTGCTTCGAATGCAAATGTTTTAAGTGCTACTACAACAAGAAAATGGCTCGTGTGAGTAGAGGTCTGAAATGTAATCATTTGATCCTAAATTCTGCCATTTATCCACTACAGATACAAATATTAATGTAAGGTAAGAGGCCAAAGCAGACACTATCTGCAAACTCAACAGGAAAAATCCATTCTGCCACAGAAGGGCTCGAAGAGCGCAGTGAATAGAGAAATGTTTTCGGTACCCAATGAGGTTCTGGTTTTGTGGAACAAAACTCGTGATTGTGTAATGAAAAGACCATCACAGTACACATAAGAGCTTAAATCCTGGCAATTTGAATATATAATTTACAATAATGGTCTCTTAGCACAGCAAGAGACTCAGCACATATTTTTTTTTCTTCCCTCCATTTCCACTGGAACTGTCATTCTGGTATTTGCATACATAATATCAATCAGAGTAAGCAGCACTAATCTTTTCCTCCTAACAAATCCCCAGCCAAAAAATAATCCACATTTCAACATTAACCTGACAAATTGGAAGTTCCTGCAATTCGCACTGAATGTATTTTGCTGTTTCTTTTTACTTTGCCCCTTTTATTTCAAAACCTTGTTATTCACAGGGCTGCTTTTCCATACTGTCTTATCTGGGAAGGCACTGCAAGTTATTTACCTAAGAAACCCATCAATACTCCGCTGTAGTGCTTCTACCAGGATATGACTCACTTCTGCCTTTTACAAACCATGTATTCCAAAGACCAAACAAACTCAGCTCACAAAACACACAAGTGTGCTTTTTGCCTATGACATCACCAGCAGTAGCTGCTCCTTTTAAAAGGTCAAACTAAAAGAGGAAATGTAAAAAACCTGAAACCACAGGTTTCATTTGTAGGCCTTTATATAAAGAACTGCAGAAGGGATGCCGTGTTCTAACCCTCCTCCCCTTTGCTTTGTCTAATTACCACACAGCAATATTCCTTGTTAAAAAAGCCAAAATACCACCTCTGTTATTCCATCTGAAATGGAATTCAATGTAACACGTAAGGCAACAAATTTTGGTCTTAACTGATAAAAATAGCAGTAATTATGCTTTTTGTTTGAACAGAAGTACTTCAGATTTCTCCAGTTCAGCTGACAAAACCAAAGACAACCATTTTTTAAGGCATTCAATTCATTCCTTGGAGTGGTGAAAGTTTTATTTTCCCCAAGGATTTCCATCTACTACTTGTTCAACAAGCACCCCAAACCAGAAAAAGGGAATAAATGAATCAGAAAGTAGAAGCAATTACTGTAAAACTGAAAATTTAAGAAAGGCCAACATCCAGACCATGCATAGAATAAGAAATTATGCCAAAAGGACACCTGGCCCTACAAACGTAGGCAGTCATGAGGCATTAAGTGATCCCCTGTTGACTCCTGAAGGTGAAAATATGGACAGATCCCATCAAGCTTTTCATTTCAGTGCACCAAAGCTAAAGTACAACATAACAGGCTGAAATCCCACTGGGGATCCAGTCCTTGCACAACACAAGCAGCCACACCTGCTGTTGCCAAGCTTACTACAGTCCAGGCAAGGAGAATATTAACCTAAAGCAGGTGATACACAAGTTTTCAGGTTTCTCCATACCAGCAAGCTACATGCAGAAGTACTACTGAAGAGGCAAGAGATTCATTCCGTTACAGGTTAAAGCCAATGCCTAGAGAAGAATATCACGTAACACATGCTCACAAACCAGCCACCACTAACAGTGTAGGAGGAAAGCAAGCTAAGTCAGAACAATAAAATAAAAATGGATCCCTCAAGTTCTTCTAGGTACACTCAAGTGCATTCCAAACATCCATACACAGAATATAAGTGGGCATCAGCAAACAAAACCATTCACTCTGGGAGAGAAAAGTCCCAAGGAATCACAAAACAACCAAAATCAGTCCTGTAATACAAAGAATGCTGTGATTACCCAAGTTCTCTACTCTTGCACGCAGCTTAAGGTCAGGCCCCCCTACAGCAAAAGCCTTGCCTAAGGCAAACTGCATGTACAAGAACTCAAAAGACAGAAAACCACTAACATTTTGCTCCAAAGCCAGGATGGCAGTCTGGTCAGCAAGTTTCCAGCTCTGTCATTTTGGTAGGTGAGAAGACATCTTTTAAGTTCCTCTTGTGCACAAAATAAATACATCATCAGTACGGGCTGTTCTACTTAGAACAGAATCCAGTAAGGAAGGGAAAATATCACTACCTACCTTAAGTAGACCTTCCAGCTCTCAGCAGTAGGTGTTTGATGTAAGATGAAACATGAAATCTGAAATGAACATTCAAAACAGATTAGATTATTCTCTTACAGTAGTCAAATATCCAAAGTAAATAAAATACAAACAACTGATATCCACTATATGAAGATTAGAATCTTCCAATGGAATGAATGACAACAGATAAACGCCAGTTTACAAGGCATCAGCTAAAAGACCCCAGAAAAGCAGAAGCAGAAGCCAGGGGGCTTACATATGAACTGAAAATAGACACTTCAAAGCAAGCTGCTGTCAAGTTTTGCAGGTCTTGTGAGCACGAATTTAAAAATTTCTCTTTTATGGTTTCGAGGGGCAGGGAAGCCTTAAAGGATTCTGAAATGAACTTTTAATATAGCTTCCACTGAATGGCAAGAGCAGCTCAAAGAATGCTGAAAATCCTGATGAGTGATCAAAAACATTAGCAGCAGCCAGGCCTAGAATTAAAAAGAGTGCTTCCCTTAAAAAAAAAAAAAAAAAAAAAAAAAACCACAGAAAAAAACACAAAGAAACACCAGAAAACAAGTGTGTATATCAGGAACCAGTGAAAAGCATTTATTTCCTCAGGGTATGTGCATCACAGGACATTCAAGTCAGTGTAACAAATGCATACATATATAGCTCAGAATGCACATGTAAGACTGTCCAAAAAGAGGTTTGCATTTGTTTGTTTCTCCCTTAAAGGAACTGGCCAAATTGAAAAGACACAGAGTTGAGAAAACTAGCAAAAGAGCAAAAAAACCTGTTTGTTTTTCAGTTTTTTTGCCTTTTGAACATAGGGTCCAGTGATGAAGGCAGAACTAAGCAGAAAGAAATCACATTTTACAGAACTGTTTCTCAGCCTTTATTCACATTAGCTGCTTCTCCCACATACAAAGGCCACTAGAAGAATTCCATGAGAACTGAATTTGACGAGGTAAACTCATGCCAAAAAACAGCAATACCAAAAGGACCTGTGCCAAGTAGCTTAGTTTTGTTCAGGTAAGAATAAAAACAACCAGAATGAACTCTCTTTTAGTACTGACCTATGCTGTAACAAGGGGGAATGGTTTTAAACTGAGACAGGGGAGGTTTAGGTTAGATATTAGGAGGAAGTTTTTCACACAGAGGGTGGTGACACACTGGAACAGGTTGCCCAAGGAGGCTGTGGATGCCCCATCCCTGGAGGCATTCAAGGCCAGGCTGGATGTGGCTCTGGGCAGCCTGGTCTGCTGGTTGGTGACCCTGCACATAGCAGGGGGTTGAAACCAGATGATCATTGTGGTCCTTTTCAACCCAGGCCATTCCAGATCCTACAATAAATAGAAAACTGAAGCACTTGCAAATTCTACATGAACAGACGCAAAAACGTAGATGTCTGAATGTAAGTGAAGCAACGGAACACAATACATACTGCCTTCTCCTTACACCCTTCGTACATTAGCAGCACACAGAGATTGTTTTGCAGAACTCAGGCTGAATTTTAACCTTACATTACACAGCTGTTGTGTAATGTTAAAAGTTAACTTAGTAACTTCCCTATGGGAATAAGAAGTACGGCCAGATTGGTGCACGCATATCACAGCATAATGCCCACATGCAGGAGAGCAAAGTACATCAAATACATCTCAGATTTCCTCTGTTTCTAACGCATAACTTCGCCACATTAAAAACCATCCTGATCTGCTGAGAGGGTCCCAGCAGCCAGCTGACCTATCATCTCTATCAGCCTGAGCAGCAAATGACAGCTTCCCCCAGAACACTGCAGGGGAATCAGTCGTTATCTGGGACAACGTGTGAGAACACAACGATTAACACAATGGGAATGACATCATGGCAAGCTTTTACATCCTTCATGAAAAGGGCAATTCCTCAAGAGACTGCTTGGCAGATTGAGAAATCCACGCGGTTATTGATTTATTTAAAGAAACACTTTCTTTGATATGGCAAAAGCTACTTTTAGCTTCCAAGGCTGATAGAAATGACCTTCCAACACTCAGGGAAATTACGTCAGTGGTACCCTTAAAGCATGTGTTAAAATAATAGCAAGTTACAGCTGTAGGAGCTCCTCGTGCATAACAAAAATGCTCCAAACAAATACCAGAGAAATATTATGTTAATTGTTCAGACATCAATAACGCAAACACCTACAAGCAGAATAGATTTTCCACCAGTTATCCTACTGATTTTCTATATAACTACCCATGTGTGTAAAATTCAGCACACAAACACTGTACCGATTTGATGTTGTAGAGCATCCCTAGAACACAGATAAAAAGCCCTTTGCTTTACCACTACAAAGAGCATGAGACAGGCAGAGATGATCCCAACACAGGATTATTTCATCTCTCCTACACTGAGAGCAATTCCCAAGCATATCCCCCACGATCTGTCTTCGTGGTGCATCTTCCTACTGCTTACTGGTTGACCTTGGGACACAAGAGGTGGTAACAAGTCTTCTGTGCTCAATTCAGCTTTGACCAGCTGCAACCCTATGCAAGAACACATCAATTAGCCTCATTGCGATTGGGATAAGCACTGAACATTTCTATACTGGTCATAAGAAGATTTAATACACAAAATGTTTTGGGTTCATCACAATAGTGTGCATTTATACATTTGCTTAGAAGTTGAAATATCTTACAACGTGGTTTCTTTAAGCCAAAATACACCAGATTTATTTCCCTGTGCTTTTGAAGAGAGAACTTTCCATAGCTTTTGAAATTTCTTTACTGTTCTCCAAAAAGGGAAAATTTTCTATAAACTGACAATATTTAAATGTTAAGTTTAATACACTTTTTTTTTTTCCTTGGTGGAAATTATTCCTTTTCATACTTTTCCCAACTAGCTGAGATTGTTCCATTTCCTCTGGTGTTATCATTTTTTTTTTTTTTTAAACTCACTTTTATCTATGACTGTCTTATTTTCCTCTTTAAATCACCCCTAATTCTACCTACTTCTTTAATTAAAAGATAAGAGCATCTTACCTGGAGATCTAAACCTCCAAGTACACAGCCTGAAACTGGTTTCTGACTGCCAGCTTCTCCCTCCAGTTAGAGATTTTCAACACAGAGACCTTTTAAGACAAACCAATGACAAGCATCCAAGAAAACAAACACTAAATATATTTTAGGCACAGAACATTCTCAGCTTCCTTGTATTTTAGTGATTAAACGCTCATTGATCACATTCTTGAAGGACATTTACCCTCACTGCTCTTTTCTCATCCCTCCGTTCATTTCTTCTTCACAAACTCCCCTCTCCCTCTGATCCCCAACACCATTTCCAGATAACAGATTAATCACCTCAAGACCTACAAAGCCAAAGCTGGACCATTACAGCCAAAAACACCACCTTCATTCACTCTCTCTTCTACCTTTGATCTGCCAAGTAGAGCAACTTCTGCCATCGTGCAGTATTTTTATCCTTATACATGTGTAGAAATGCCTGCTTAGCACTACAGAAAGTTATAGGACACCCCCACTAACAGGAGAGGAAAGATTCCAGGAACAATGCCGGCGCAGGGAAAGAACAAGAACACCAATTTCTGGACACAGTATTTTCTTTATCAGAGATTAACATTAGTTACGGCTATCACAATTGTGATGCTATTATTTTTGCTAGTTATACATGTATACGTATGTTTTTAGATGCTCTTCACAGAATTATAGAACAGCCTGGGTTGAAAAGGACCACAATGATCATCTGGTTTCAAGCCTCCTGCTATGTGCAGGGTCACCAACCAGCAGACCAGGCTGCCCAGAGCCACATCCAGCCTGGCCTTGAATGCCTCCAGGGATGGGGCACCCACAGCCTACTTGGGCAACCTGTTCCAGTGCGTCGCCACCCTCTGAGTGAAAAACTTCCTCCTAATATCTAACCTAAACCTCCCCTGTCTTACCTTAAAACTATTCCCCCTTGTCCTATCACCATCTACCCTTGTAAACAGGATGGACAGCAACAGGACACTTCTACTACCTGATCTACAAACAGATGTACAGACACAGCTCCTCCACTTTGAGCAATAGGAGCAATGGATCTGTCTGCAGCACTTTCAGGAGCAGCACCAAAAGAGAAAATAGCACAGCCCTCAACATACTCTACTAACAATCATGAAACAGATCCTCCTACAAGACACGTTAAAGCACGTGAAGGATGAGTGGGTGATCTGGGACAGCCAGCACAGCTTTACCAAGAAAGGTCATGCCTGACCAATCTGGTGGCATTCTGGTATGGAGCAAAGACTTTGGTGGACAATGGGAAGGCAATCAGTGTTATCTACCTGGACTTGTGCAAGGCCTTTGATGTGGTCCCCCCACCACACCCTTAACTCTAAACCGGTGAGAGATGGATTTGAGGGGGATAAGGAACTGGTTGGATGGCCGTAGACAGAGGGTTGTGGTAAGCGGCACTGCATCCAGATGGAGGCTGGAGATGACTGGTGTCCCCTAGGGGTCTGTCTTGGGACTGGTACTCTTCACCACATTCATCAATGGCAGGCTTGACTGCACCCTTAGCAAGTTTGCTGATGACACCAATGATGATGCTGAGTGGTGTGGTTGACACCTTGAAGAAAAGGGATGCCATGCAGAGAGATCTCAACAAGCTCAGAAAGTGAGCCTGTGTTAACCTAATGAAGTCCCCTCCAACCCAAGCCATTCCATGGCAATTCTGGATGAATAAACAACACAAAGCCTTTAAGGAATGTTCTGTAACAGTCAGGGCAGCACTGAACTCTACACCCACTAACTCTATATACCGATACAAGGCTGAAGCAGCAACTATCTTGAGAAGTTTTGGAACAGTTGGGATACGAACACTAGTTCGTCCTTAACATTGCTCAAGGACTAGAACACCAGAAGAACCTAATCATTAAAACAGAGTTTGAAACTGACACACTGAACCCAAATGCACATGCTAAGTGCATCAAAACAAGGCACAACCACACAGCCACTCAGCTTAACCACCACCAGTTCTGCAGAAAAACACAAAACCAGACTGTTCTAACCAGTAAGTGGGGGAAGAAGGGCAAACTTCACTACTGTCTCACATCCGTATCACATTAAAACCACCACAAAGAGAAAGAGTCCAAATTTACTGTTGTCTCTTGTTCTCAAAAACTACCACTCATTAAAATCAGCTATAAAGAGAAATTTACCAACTTCAACGCTGACCATAACAACACTTGGAACTGCTGTAAAGCAGGCTCAATTCAAGAAGGTACCATGTTTCAGGTGACAAGCATGCACTAAGTTCTAATGTTATATGCACATGGTCTCTGTATTCTCCCTCCCTTCCTCCTTTTCATGCTGCCTGTGCTTCAGATGCTTGGTCACGACTCACTGCTTTCATCATGACTTCCCACAATTGACCTCAACTCTGCAAGCCACAAGGTCTTGCCTTATTTTGCTTTTATCAGCTTCAACAGCAAGGTATTAAAGCAAATGTACTTCATGCACGTTTGTTTTCCTAACTTGCTGCAGTCTCTACCAATACCATGCTTCCAATCTGCGACCTTTTGCTTGCTATGGCATGACCAAGGTTCCCATTCCCCCTTGGAAATACTGCCACGCAATGCCTTTTTCAACAGAAGTAACGAAGACTTGAAAGGAAGAACATCAATGCAATTCCCATTTTTCTTCAAAAAAGCATATCTGAATACATTACATAACTCCAGTAATAGTTTCCTAGGGACAGAAGCTCCTGTGATCTATATTTTCCCTTAGATTATGAAGCAATTGAAGCATTCTGCTTGCTCTAAGGGAAAAAAAAAAACTGATTCTGTTGTAAAATGAAGCCAGTGACATACACTCCTGTCCTACAAATTACCTATCCCCTTTCTCTGAAAACAGAGCAAGGCATAAAGACATAGCTGTTAAAAACACTGAAACAGCATGAGACAAGCAGTACCTCCACTCACAAACCAACTCTTCCCCCTCTTACTAAGGCTGAATTAAAGAAGGCTTGGTAGCCTAAGACACAATTCAACTTTCCCTCAAATCCCCATTAGGATTAATCTCCTGTGCTGTACACCTCTTCCTCCTGAAGCCATCTAATCTCCTTAATAAACAACCAAGTGGATTTCTTGCATGTGTGCAGTGAACTTCAGGCAACAAGGCAATGAAATGCAGAAAGTCACCACTCAGTTTCTTATAAAAAATGAATGCTGACAAACGTTGGGGAGCAGATGGAGGTAGGTAGATTTGGCACTTTGATTCTGCACCACTCTTGGACTAAGTTTTACAGCAGCACTGACTGCGTTATTTTTGTTTCCTTCTGTAACAAGAGAAATATGAGCAATTAACTCAATTGAATATTCACAAAGCATTAAGAGTCAGAACGTTCCCACAATAGAAACCAATGCCATGTGCTCCCTCCTCCATTTCTCCTACCAACATCAATCCTAAACTTACACCAAAAAACATATATACAAGATGGAAGGAATAGTATTTGCCTCTGGAAATTATTTTTTCTTGATGTAGTACTGTCCATTTCATATATTCAGCACAATTTATGTATGTCAGCACTAAAAAAACGCACTACTGAACTCCCTGGAAGGAATTATCTTTTTTCCTCCAAACCATACAACATACAAACACATCGCTAAGCAGAAGTAGACTACAAAAGACTACATTATGAAGAAAGGTGGAGGGAACTGGGCTTGTTTAGTTTGGAGAAAAGAAGGCTCCAGGAGGAAGTTTTTCCAGTCAGAGGGTGGTGACACACTGGCTGCCCAAGGAGGCTGTGGATGCCCCATCCCTGGAGGCATTCAAGGCCAGGCTGGATGTGGCTCTGGGCAGCCTGGTCTGCTGGTTGGTGACCCTGCACATAGCAAGGGGTTGGAACCAGATGATCATTGTGGTCCTTTTCAACTCAGGCCATTTCATGATTCTACAATACATAAATCTGAAATCAACATTCAATTACCATGCTGATGAAGAGTCATCTAATTCAAGCAACTTCTGCACAAAACTTTTAACTCAAGGTTTAAAAACGCTATTCAATCCATCAGCTTATTTTCAGAAGGAACATCTGAAAGGAAGGATGTGCCATAATACCAGTTTCCAGCAGAGGCTGTGCTGAGTACACAGGCATGCAGACCACGCCACGATTTGTCTCCATACACCTTTTCACTACTTAATTCTTAATTCTGTTTCCTAATCTCAACAGTTACTTACTCCTTCCGTTACAAAATGCTGAGAAATACTTTGACTTGCTTTAAAACAGACTCATGTAAGTTACAATTAAGAGGAAGCCTACTGGCAACATCCAAACACAAGCTAGGCACTAAGAGTGCAACACAAATTCACAGAAGTTCCAGGCTACTCTTCTGAAATAAAGACTCTCATTTTATCAATATGCAATGAAATACACTCATTATACCAACAAGTATCATTGTCTAAGGCTGTTTTACTGACTTGCTCATGCAGTTTAGTGGCCTGGCACATATTCTGTAGTGAAATTTATAAAGGTACAACCAAATGCCAATGGAACTAGTTGTTGCAGTATCAGTAAGCACTTTTTACCTCAGGTTTTCCAGTCATGTGCAGGTAATATAAAACATAAAAGAGCATGACAATTTCACTTATGGCAAGGATCTTCCTGAGCTTTTTAGATGTAACTGAAGCAACATGCCACAAACCAAACACAAGATGCTTTGCCTGCAACAGATTTACACCAGAACTGCAAAGTACCAGGATTTGCTCAGAGGAGCTCAGAGCTGCTGGGGTGACTGCGAGCCACACTATCAGTGTAAAGCTGAAAAGCCACGTTCTTTACCTATTAACATCCCCAAATTCAGTAGATACAACTCACAAGGCCATTCAAGGAATCTGGCACTCCTGAAATAGGACAGACAGCATCTCCCTTCTGACAGATAACTAACGGGTTCTTAAAGACTGACAGTGATGAGAACCACTCCCAATCTATTTCAACACTCAATTACTCTTCACATTAGAAGTAACTCAATACTTCAAGCCCTCCTATTTAAGTAAGCGATCTCATTTTGGCCCTCCCAAGCCCTTATCTTCTCCCTTCTCATAAGTAGCCCAACACATACGAATAAGATATAAGGAGATAAAACATCAGCACTGTAACTTGTTCAGTTCTCACGCATCGTACACTTCAGGTATCTGATCATTCTTGAAAGCATCCCAAGAGAGAAAAACCTTTTCTGGATGGATGGTGCCACAAATGAGGGCAGCATTCTAGCTGAATCCTAGCAGTACTCAGCAAGGTGGTGATGGGTTGATGGCCTCAGCAGTATTTTCCAACTGTAATGTTTCCAAGTATTTATCCCCAATACACCACATAAGAGATAGATTTCTTTGCAACATCACAAGGTTAACCACATACTGAGCCATAAGCAACCAACACCACGCACATCCAAACTTACTCAGCTTTTGTAGACTTTGAAAAGCATCTTTGAAGTGCACGTTTGAGCAAACAACATTGAAAATGCACTAAAATGAGCAGGAAGAGGAGCTGCAGAGACGAGAAGCACCAAAAAATGGCAGAAAAACGGCTTTCTGATTTTTGGAAACTAAAACAAGATAGTTAATAAAGCATCCAGGATCTAGAAACTTCTGGAATAAAGGGCTTCAGCCTGAAATAGAAAATGAGAACTGATAAAATTCAAAGTTGCTTCTGCATTTATCAACAGCACTCCCGTAACTGTGCTGTTAACAGAAGAAATTGGTTTGTAACATCTGCAAAAACTTCACTGCCAGCAACAGAAACTCACATGTCAGCAGTGTGCAAGTTTCCCAGATGAAGAATGGTGATAGAAAACTACTGTTTCATTTCATCACTTTTTAGATCTGTCTTGTATAATACAAACTCTACAAATACAGAAATGAGAAATTAAAATCCTCTGACCTGCAGCTTTTTTTTCCCCCATACACTTATTATCAAGCTGCTTTTGTTCCTACTAGCTGAGTTAAATGCGAATGCATCTTACTCAGTAAATGCAAGTGTAGTTCTAAGCCAAGCACTGTGTAAGGTTCACTCACAAACATGAATTGAGATAGCCACGTCAAGGCTCCTTCCAAGCAGCACCTTAAATGAACAGCTTTTACCCAACATCATGGTTTCTGCTCTTCCCTGTGGCTCCTTCACGCTCCTCTTACAGCGAGCTCTTCAGAACTACCAAGCATTTATTTGCTGGTAGGCAAAGTCCGAGCACAGCAATGAAATCACCTTAACCAGCATCAGATAGAAAAAAAATTATTTCTACCTTTTCTGTGGCTTATGTATAATTCTTGCCTCCTGAATTCCAGCGCTGTGGTTGTATCAGTGTTTGCTATCTCTTTGCTCCAGCAGTTAGCAAAAGCTGCAGTACTGGAACTCACAACAGAAATACAACAATCTCTCAGTCAGTTCTGGAATCACTGGGGGAGGTGTGAAGAAAGGGAGATAAGGACTCATACAAAATGAAAGTATTACAGTTAACTCTTTATCAGTAGTAAGTTCAAGCAACTCTGAAGGTACCTGTGGCATACATTTCTCCTGTATGCTACTGCCCAGGTTGTCAGATCTGTTATGAAGAAATATCCTCACCTTGAAACAGCTTCCACTACGAAGAGCACCAAGGAAGAACAGGAAACAGGATGAAGGAGACAGCTAAAATCCAAGGGAAAATAAAGGAGTGAACGAATCACAAGAGCACTCAGCCCCAAGCAACAGGAATTTTTGCCTAAAGAAAAGCATTGAGAAATACAAGAAATAAAAGTGGGAAACAGCCTGGTTAGTTGGACAGAAAGAGAAAAGGAACTGTACTTCACTTAACACTAACTGAATTTTTCTCCTTCATGCACCAATCTTTGCTAGAGAAACAGTAGGCAGTATTCTGAAGAAAACCACAAAAGACAGAAAGATTACAACCACTCAGTCAAAAGAATGACATCAAGAACATATATTTGTAAAAATATGAGTGGCAGCAGATTATATTCTTGAACTCTGCATTTCACAAAAAGAGTAATTTGCGAAGTACTCTTAAAACCAGTAAGAAGTTACCTTCTAATGTTGCTTACAGAATTTCAGGCTCCCAATGCCACAGGGCATTGTGAACACTCTTGTCTCAGCATTCACACCAATCCTAAAACTCAAGGCTTGAAACTGGCATTGGCGGCAACAACCCCCACTGCTGGGCATAACTCAATCACTGGGATGTGTAACAAGTCTGTTATTAGCACCATCAGTGCTTCCTTCTTTTGTTAGCACTGATCCTGAACCTATTTACTGAAGCATCTTTAAGAAATAAGTACTAAATGCAGATGACTCCTACTGCTTACATCAGAAAGCACTTTGCAGCACTAAGAAAAGGTCAGGGAAAATGCTGGGCCCCTGGATCAAGAGGTGCACTCAAATGTAAGAAACATATTAAGTTAGCACATTTTTGAGCTTCTGCTAAATTAGCCTTCTGCTACTTCCTAGCAATCCAATTACTTGCTATCCTAGCAGCGAGGAAACAGGAAAGAGCAGGAGCTCCTCCTTCCTATAGTCAAAAAAGAAAAGGAAAAGAAAAATAACAAACATCTGCTGTTTCTAATCCTTCCCAGGAACTTTAACAGGACTGAAAGAAAAACCATATCTGCCTTCCAGAGACATTTAATAGCTTGGAATGGTGTGCTCCCTCTCCCCTCCCCCAAAACAAATTAAAACAAAAGCAGGAATTGCACATTTTCATGTGAAGGCAAACAATGAAAAGAAACCCAAGCGGCAGCAGGAAGCAGCAAGCAGTCGGTAGAGCCCTCTGACCTCTTTCTTACTGTACCCAACAGCTTTGGCTCTATCACTCAGACCATGCAATCAGTGACAGCAATGAGAAGGGTCTCACTTTGAAGGTGCTCACGTATACACTGTCCAAATGTCTTTAAGTTTACTGTTTCATCAGCACACCCGGAGTGACAGCAGTGAAGAGTCTGTGACCTCCTACCACTGTCTCCAGGACAACCGATGCACACCGTTTGCTTACGTGCCTGTGATTAGCAGGAAGGAAATTAGACCAGGGTCTTGAAATGAGTTGAATTACAGTTCCAACGAGGGAAAGAGCCAAGATTCATCTTAAGGATTAAGCTCTAAACTGACCGTATGAAGCTGGAACCCTGCAGCAAAACAGAACGGAGTTGGAGTTACTCAGTTCCCTTCCCCGGCAAAAATAAAGAAGCAATACTTCAGTAAGCAGGAATCTACATCACACTGTTTGAGCTTCTGGCACATGCCCTTTCTGTACCACACACAAAAAAAGGAACAGAAGAGCAGGTAAAACAACGAATAGCATTAGAGGGGAAACAAACCTTTAAGTCACAGGGAACAAAGGGAATCCAATACAGGACAATTTTTAGCAGTTGAGCTGCGGATTGCTGCACATCTGACTGCAATTTGGAAGGACTCACATTGAAGGTTGATCTAAGAGAAAAATATTCTCCAACAAAGCCTGTGGCCCTTCATCTTTCATTATTTACCTCTTCCATTCCAATTTCTACTTGATGGAAATTGCTACTAAACTTTGCAACCCAGATTCCAGAAACCGTTCTCCGGTTTCTTCCTGATATACAAAATGCTCTCAAAATCAGTGATGTGCACCTGTACACTTCAAGTGCTGGCAGAGCCAAAGAGCACCAGGTTTCAAGTCTCATCCCACCTCTGGCAAAGCTCTGACAACGTTTCTTCCACACATAAGGTTCCCCGTGCTGTTGGTTGGAGAGACACAACACATGACAGAGCTTTCAGAACACACCTTGCAAGCATCAGCAGCTCAAACACCATGCAGCACAACCCACAGAGTAATTAAAACTGTTTCTCTCAGGCCTGCTTTCATTCATGTGAAGAAAGTCAAATCAAGCTACTCGACTTATTTTTTAAATATAGAACCACTGTCTTTGAGGCAAATCACTCAAAAGACAGCCTGGTAGCAAGACACTTCCCAGTCAGGAACACTAAATGCTGAACAGAGAGTAAACTAACTTAGGAAACTTTCATGGTAGAAAGAACACAAATTTACAAGGAAAAGGGAAAAAAAAATTAAATCCACAGTACAAAACCAGAGGTTCAGATCCTAATTAACCACATTCCTCAGTAGGTCCTCCTGATCACCCATCAACCACCATCTAAATATCTGTATTAAGACTGTGGTATAGCACATGGGACATTACAACTTCCTAAATGTCAACTATACACAAATCATGAGACTGAAATAACTTCTGCTGCCACTCCATACAAGAGGGCAACGATACGGTGAGAACTTGTTCATTGCAGATTTAAATACTGCCCTATAACCACAACCTTTTCAGGAAATTAAGTCGCTATGTCCAAAGTACTCAGCAGTGATACCTGGAATGTTAGAACTACACTTGCACGAGAGGAAAAACAGCATCTGGGAACCACATCTGATGGAGGTAAGAGTCACACAACTGCATTTTCACTGACAGCTGTCCAGAATGAGGACGTTATTATTACCAGTGGGAAACACTGGCGACACGGAGATGGCTGGACTGAATGATCTTGGGGGTCTTCTCCAACCTTGGTGAGTCTATGATTACTGCGCACCGCAGCGAATGAGTGGGAGAAAACACTGATCAACACTGAACAAAAAAATAAGAATAGTCAGTTACAAATAGAAATTAATCTGCTAAACCATCAGACCTACTTGGTTCAGTACTTCATCTTCAAAAAGAACCGGTGCTTCTCTATTCTCCTAATCCCCCCCAAATACACACTAGTTTGGTGGAATTTACAAAACCAACGTTTCCCCCTTTCAAGTATTAATCATAATGTGGTAAACCATTATATTTAACAAAGTCCTTTCAACAACGTGCAATCGCTTTGAAGCGAAGTTGCATCACCACATCAGATCTTCAGAAATTACAACTTTTTTTTTTTTTTTTTAGAGCTCTTTCAGCAAATCACACCCTCAAGATAGCAGAGTGCTATTCTAAGAATATTCGTTTCTGGATGAAGCTCTCCAATGCCAGCACTACCAGTTGATTGCTATGTCAACCGCACACGCTTCGCACTTTTATTAATACCTAAGGCTGAATAAAGCTTAGAGCTGCTGACAAATAAGTATCATCCCATCTTCCTTGCACGTGTACATTTTACCCTTTCTATAAAAACAAAAGGTCAACCGACGCAAGCGTCAATCCCAGCTCAGCATCAACCCGCAAATAATGGATTTAAAATGTAACAGTACAGGACAGATAGAGGAAACAGAATAGAGGACAGATTCATTTCTGACTACTGAAAAAAAAAAAAAAAAAAAAAAAAAAAGAGTGTATTTCTCAGAGAGAAAATGTTCCACAGCAACTAAAGAAATACCCCCTCCCTTTTCTTTTTTTTGTTCTTCTTAATAAAACCCCAGGATTTCATATCCATTAAACTTATCAAATATACATACTTCACAGAACTTCTGCTATAAATCTCATATCAAGAAACCCGAAGACTGTGGCCCTCACTCTGCAAACCACACCAGAGGAGCAAAGGTGTTCTGACACAGAAACGTGGTGGATAACAGCCCAATTGTAGAGGGAATCAGAAAGGAGATGGGTGGAGAAAGGAAGCGGGGGTATTTCGGACATGGACAACATCAGTAAGATAACAAACTGTTCTGAATAGCTGTGTAACTAAATTTTCTGGCCCCCACCCAGCCATGCTCTTGACCTAAGTCAGGTTTAATAAAATCAGAAATGCTAACGACAGATTAGCTGGGAAGAATGCAGGGCTCTTCCAATACAAAAAAAGATACTGAAAAACCAAGAGAACCTGAATCTTTAAGGGGGAACAGCAATACCACTTGTAAGCTAACACATTTAAATCCCGTTTACTTCGGCAGCTATCCCCAAGCGCTTCTCCTTTCAAGCGAACTTTTTTTTGTTGTTGTTTGACACGTTTCGCTACAGCACCGCTATTACTGCCATCAAACACGGCGCTGCGGGCTGACACCACCGAGTCAAACGGCGCTGCTGGGGCCTGCAGGGTAAACTCTGCCTTCAGAGCATTTCGATCAGCCCGACCGCCAGCCGGCTCGCAATGAAGCACTACAGTGAGCTAAGAGAAAAGAAAATATATCAAAGAGACTGCCCGCCCTGCTCCTAAAAGGAGGAAAGTTTGGAAGGGGAATGGATGCGAAAACCGGCATTGTGCGTAAGAAAGAAGCCTCAAGCGCTTCACCGCAGCCGCACGTCCCCCGGCCCTCCCGGGAAGAGGAAGGGGCGAACCAGACGGGGATCCCCCCATCCCCTCCCCTTTCCCCTTTGTTTACTCGACGGACCGTCCCGCTCCGCTCCGCTCCACATCCGGTGGGACCGAGCCGGCCGAGCCGCGGAGCCGGGCGGCAGGGCGGAGAGGCCGGTGGGATGCAGCACGCCCACAGCTCCCCTTTCCCTTTCAACCGCGGCCTCCCAGCACGGCTCTCCGCATAACCCCCCCAACCCTCAGCCGGAGTCCGTGCAGCGGACTCGCAGCGCGGCTCCGTGTGCGCACAGCCTCCCCACGCACAGCCGTACCCCCGAGGCGGTGGGGGGACGGAAGGCAAACCGCTGCCCGCCCCGCCCTTCCCCCAGCCCAACCTCCCCCAGGGACGCCCCCTCCCCGTTATGTAAGTAGGGCCGCCTCGCTCCGCTCCTCGGCGCCCCCTCCTCACGCACTCACCGCGCTGCGAGCAGCAGCCCCCGTCCCGCCCCGGTGGCCCGGAGATGGGTGAAGCCGTGAGGTGGTCCCGCAGCAGCGCTGCTCGCCCCGTTCTCGGTGGCTGTGCGCAGTGAAGAGGCTGGCTGGCTTGCTTGCTTGCTTGCCTGCTTGCTTGCTGCCTGCTTGCTCGCTTCCCTCCCTGCCTGCCTCCCAGCTTCCCTGCCCCGGCCACTCCAGGCCGCTCCCCCGCCCTCCCGGCGCGCTGCACCATGGGATGCGCGCTGCCCTCTCCCTCCCTCGCTCCCCGCACTAACATGGCTGCGGGGGAGGAGGGAGGGGGTCAGGCTGCCGCCCCTCGCACCGAGGAGGTGGGAGCTCCCGCCCCGCCTGCGCAGGCGCCTCAGGTGGCGGAGCCGTCGGCCGCCGCCTCCGGTGCTGTCAGCGGGCGCGGTTGCGTTCGCCCTCACAGGATCCGTTCTCGCTCCTTTCCCTGAGGCTTGATCCCTTTGGGCCGAGGGAAAGAGGGGCGAGCTCGTGAAGCTTAACGCCTCGTCCTCCTCTCTGTGTCTCAGAGGCAGCTCTCCACGCTCGGGCTCGTTTTCTCTGTGTCTCGCTGCAAGAGAATAGCAATAGAAGCTTTGCAGGGGCTGGAAACAATACATCCGAGGAGCAGCTGGTGGAATTGGGGTTGCTTACACTGGAGACCTCATTGCTCTCTACACTGAAAGGAGGTTGCAGCCAGTGGGGTATCATACAGTCAGTAAGGTTGGCAGAGACCACGAAGACACCTAGTGCAGCCACTGACCTGTCACCACCATGCCCACTAACCGTGGCACTCTGTGCCACATCTGTGTGTTTCTAAAACACCTCCAGTGTTGGTGAGTCCAGCACAACCTGTTCCAATGCACTGCCACTCTTTCTGGGAGCTTTGGGAGACAGTTTCTGTATGTCCTATCACTTGCCACTTGAGAAAAGATAATGACAATATGCAGTGGCCTTAAGTTGCCCCAGGGGAGGTTCAGGTTAGCTATTAGGAAAAAATTATTCTCAGAAAGAGTGATAATGCACTGGAACAGGTAGTGGTGGAGTCACCAGCCCTGGAGGCGTCCAAGAAACATGTAGATGTGGTACTGAGGGACACGGTTTAGTGGTGGACTGTTAGAATCGTAGAATATCCCAATTTGGAAAGGACCCGTAAGGATCACATAATCACAGAATAACCTGAGTTGGAAAGGACCCACGTGGATTATTGAGTCCAACTCCTGAATCTGCACAGGACCACCCAAAAATCAGACCATATGTCTGAGCGTGTTGTCCATATGCTACTTCAACTCAAGCAAACTCAGTGCTGTGACCACTTCCCTGGAGAGCTGTTCCAGTGTCTGACCACCCTCTTGGTGAAGAACCTTTTGCTGATATCCAACCTGAACCTCCCTGGTAGTGTTAATTAATTAATGGTTGACATGATGATCTTGAAGTATTTTCCAATCTAAATGATTTTATGATTGCAAATAAGCATACCAGTTGCAGGGAAATGTGAAAGTAGCTTCAGACAAGCTTGCTCTGGGGTCTCTGGCCTCACTTCTTTTCCATGGTGGCACTTGTTGTCTTGACTGTTCTCTTATTTCAAGACTGGGTATATTCTCTTTTAAGAAAATACTTACACATGACTACTTGTTCTCATGCTTATCAGTCACTGAGTGTATTTAACATTTGAAGTCTGAAGCAGTCATTTTAAAAGTCCCTATTTCTCCGCTCCTGCCTTTAGTGGCATTTCAGTTCCATTTTTGCATTTCTCCTTGTCCTGGGCAGCCCTGGCTTGAGCAGATCCCAGATCCTCACTTCTCACTTCCCAGATTCTCACTTCCTCAGATCTATCACAGGTGTGATCACAGGTGTAGCATTGCTGTCTACCTTATGTAAAAGAACTGGGCTATTAAAATAGTTGCTAAAAAAACTAAAAATAAAAATAAAATGGGTGACTCATTGATTTCCTTAGCCCAGAAGGTTTGTACATGTCTCTGTCAGGCTCCAGGGAGCTCCTTCCTCAGCAGACTTGCAGGCTAGACCAGACAGCAAATATACTCTTCCAACTGAAGCTGGATCGCTGTGCAGAAATAGAGGAAGGAAGGAAGAACGATTTCAGTTATTTTATAATTATTGGTCTGAGGATCACTATTGATGCTCCTGCCAGAAAAGGTAGAAAAGTGCTAATTAAAATTACTGATGACAGAATGTTGGGAGGCTTTCAATAAGGAGGATGTTCACAGTAACACGCAGGCAAAAATAGAATACTCTTGAGGACTGGGATAGAGAAAAATGGGAGGAAATACATGAGTAAAAACAGGACTGTTTTCTGTGTAATATGAAGGGAAGGGAGGGGAGATGTAATACTGGAAACAGAAAATGGGGCTTTATGCATTTTTATGATATGGTGATAGGGAATTACGCTAAATGACTTCTCCAAGCATTTGAACCCACACACTCATTGTTTCTCCTTTGTCTCAGCCTTTGTCCAAAGATGTCAAAGTGCTCCAGCCTCTGAACAAACTTAGGAAGATGTGAAGAAGACGTTGTGGAAAGCTGAGACAGTATTTGAGTTGCCCAATTCACTCATTTACAGAGTGGACAGGCCTGAAAGCATTCAGCTCCTCTCCAGGGCTGTGTCCTTAGGTAAGACAGTACCGGTAACTACTTTGTATGAAACATAGTCTGTCCTATTCTTTTGATAAATACACATTTAATAAATACTCTTGTTTTAGATAACTTTCTAAATCTACTTGCTCTAATAAATATTGACTTAAAGCTTTATGATGACTTCACTTTCTCTCCTGCAGATTCTCTGGGAAGCATCAGTGTACCAGTTCTCCCAGTTTTGCAGACAACAAAGCTACTAAGAGATATGTGGCTGATTTACAGAGGAGACAGAGTAAAGCCAGAGCAATTTTAGAACAGAGAGCCTAATCCTTCTGTTTCTGCTGAATCTTTTGATAGTTATACTTTTTCACATGGAAAAGAAGTATGCCCTCTGAAGTCTTTGGGAGTTTTCCCATTGGTTTAAATAAGATGAAGGCAAGCCTGAAATAATACATCAAATTGATGTTTTCTACCAATTCCTTAAAAGTCTCAGTTTCAAGTGCTGTTGAGATTTTTTTTTTGTGCTGGTTTCTTGTTGCCTTTTTTACCAACAAAAAACTTATGAGAACAGAAGCCCTCAGCAGCACACTTACTTTGATAAAACACTTGCTGGGAAATCTTGCTCACATTACAGAATGCAGTTGTTGGTCAAACGTAGAGGAAGTTTCATAAAAGCTGATGATTGAAACTCTCAACTGGGAGAGGGGAGCTGTGTTCAAATGTGTATCTGATGACAAGTTATGTAGTTGTCCAGATTAAAAACTTAAGCAAAGATTCATGAACACAAGTACAGTGATAGTCACTGTTTCTGTATGGACCATAAAGCATCAGCAGTCTGAGATCTCTGCTCTGTTTTTACCCTTCTCATTCAAACTCACTGCTTTTGAGAAAGACAGGCACTGCAGAAGTTCATCAGTTGTACCTACAAAAAAAGCAATAAATTGCTCTCTGTATCTATTTTTCTCAATTGACTACTGGAAAGCCTGAGTAATTAGTCGAAATCTTTACAGAGGTAACCTTTTATGAGATGTGACTCACACCCCGGTTTTCTAAGACTCTTGTTTAATTCTTGACTTCTTTTACAGAAAAGTAAAATAGTTTTCTTCCTAGCTCTGTCTCCACGGAAGTTATGGTAGCTGGAAATGAGGCTATCCCTTTTTAAGTCATTATTGAACAAATAATATCGAGGTAAAGCATTCTGTTGAATACTAATGTTATTTGTCTAGCCTACACCATTATCTCATTCAATTTACAGCAGTTATTAAACCTGTGCTGCATTGGTATAAACAAAAAGGTAGGAAGCTTCATTATAGTTTGCCATGTATTGTCTTTCCTTTTATTGAATGATGGAGTAATAGCTTTAAAAAGACCCAGTTCTTTCCGGTGTTTTGGAGCACAGCTGCAGTCAGGCTTTTCTGCAGGATGGTAAATATTCATTAAAACAACTGAAGTGATCAGGCATACAAGAGACAGGTAGCTCTGAACTGCAGGACTACTTCAAGCTGTGACAGTGAAATGCAGAGGGACTTAGAAAAAAAAAAGGAGAAAATGGCAAGACGTTAAATATTTCACAAAAATACACAGTAACATTCTTCATCGTAAGAGGAAAAAGTGCTTTTTAAAATCATCTGAATCAAATGTACATTAAAAAGTCTTCAACGACATTCACAGGGAGTCTACACAGTACTCTGCTGAACGAAAAGTAGGTAGTAGATACCTATTTTATAAGGTAGCTATAGGTAATACAAGAATGCCCATCTTACTAGAGGTACAATATGCTGCAAATCCAGTGCTGCAATTTTTTTCTTCATGTGGGATTTTTCATTTTCAAAAATAGTGACAACAGCATGGAATAGCTCGAGGGATCAGGTTCTGGGCTCCATCAGAAGAGGGGTGGCCAGCAGGGACAGGGAGGTGATTGTCCCTCTCTACTCTGCTCTTGTGAGGCCCCATCTGCAGTACTGTGTCCAGGTCTGGGGCCCCCAATACAAGAAAGACAGGGAGCTGTTAAAGAGGGTCCAGGGGAGAGCCACAAAGATGATCAGGGGACTGGAGCACCTCCTCTACAAAGACAGGGTGAGGGAGCTGGGCTTGTTCAGCATGGAGAAAAGAAGGCTGCGGGGTGACCTCATGGCAGCCTTTCAGTACCTAAAGGGAGCCTACAAACAGGAGGGGAATCAACTCTTTGAAATGGTTGATAACTGCAGGACAGGGGGAAATGGTTTTAAGTTGAGGGAGGGGAGATTTAGGTTGGATGTCAGGGGGAAGTTCTTTACTATGAGAGTGGTAAGGTGCTGGAACAGGCTGCCCAGAGAGGTTGTGGATGCCCCATCTCTGGAGGTGTTCAAGGCCAGATTGGATGGGGCCCTGGGCAGCCTGGTCTGATATTAAATGGGGAGGTTGGTGGCCCTGCATGCAGTGGAAAGGTTGAAGCTTCATGTTCCTTGAGGCCCCTTCCAACCCTGGCCATTCTGTGATTCTGTGATTGATTGTATGGTCAGGTCCTACACTTAACAGTGAATCATTTCTCACAGGCGAAAGATGAACATTGCAGGAATTAGGGGCACAATGGTACGTGCAGCCTCATGGTTTGAACATACAGGTCTCTACAGTGTAAGGCAACAAAATATTAATTATGTTAAAATGCACATCTTCATATTCTGAGTTTAAAAAAAAAAAAAAAGCCTAACTGTTATATTAGAATTTTTGTACAGCCTCTAGAGCAGAGGATAAATGGAAAGGCACCAAATGGAAATCTTGATGATTTGAGGAGAGGAGAGGAGAGGAGAGGAGAGGAGAGGAGAGGAGAGGAGAGGAGAGGAGAGGAGAGGAGAGGAGAGGAGAGGAGAGGAGAGGAGAGGAGAGGAGAGGAGAGGAGAGGAGAGGAGAGGAGAGGAGAGGAGAGGAGAGATACAAAGAAATTCTGAAGGAAAGTTCCATGGGAAATCAGCAAAACCATGCAGAGTCAGGAAAATTTTGTACGGAAAAAACTAATTAGTGGCTGGGGGACCCATTTGATGACTTGCTGTTATTAACTAAAACCTCCAAAGCAAATGTTAATGTCTTAATTAGAAGCACAGTAATAATCTACTAGATTTCCCAATGGGTAGCAAACAAACAAACAAAAAAACCCAGAAACATTTTATTTTTTAATTTTCTTGGTATTACTGTCTAAAAGCAGACACATCAGCAAGGGAGGCCACCCAGCATACTTTCTTTGTGGAGAAAAGCCACTTTGTTTTCTGGTGGCAACATGAGCCACCCCACCTGGCCTTTCAGCATAGTGACAAGGTAGAAGTAAGAGATCAGAGAGTTTGTTTAGCATTCTAGAAAATCAAAACGTTTGTCCTCATTGGTGGCTTTGCTTTCTGGAAAGAAAGGAAAGAGCCCACGAAACAAGACTAACATTGGCTTAGTTAGCCAGGGTTGGGCTATCATACTTTCTAGGAGTGTTCTTGGTGGCTTTCCCAGTGAAGATACAGCTTTCCATTTCTGAGCCAACCTGCAACATTTACACTTTCTGTTAGTCAAACCGGTATCGAAAAAGCTTATTTTTTTCTTATTGAGTCATTATGTATTTCTGGTTCTTTGTTGTTATTCAGAGCAAGTCAGCATTTTACAGAAACTGTGACAGCAGTGTCGTCACTCTGTTCTCTGTCAAATCCCTCCCCAAATCCCTTCAGCTGCTTTGGTAAGCTTACACTTTTCCTGTAGAGCCCCTTGATGTGTAAAATGTATGCAGTGTTTTGATCAAAGAGGTTCTTGTACTTAATGCAAATTTCCACACACATATAGCAGTCAGATGTGAATGTATAGATATAATCCTCCTGCTCTCCAGGGTGACACTGGGCCCATGGGACATCCGTCCAGCTAGCAGGGAAGATGGCTATTGAGGAATATTTTATCATAGGATCATAGAATTGTTTGAGTTGGAAGGAACCATTGAAGCTTCTCTAGTCCAACTGCCCTGCAATGAACAGGGATTTTAACTTGACGCCCCATCCCTGGAGGCATTCAAGGCCAGCCTGGATGTGGCTCTGGGCAGCCTGGTCTCGTGGTTGGTGACCCTGGGAAATGGTAAAAAATCTTGCCACAATCCTTTCTGCTGCTTAAGTGAAGTATGAGATATCTGAGAATGATTTTCTGTAGGTTTATTTCAAAACAGATGCAAATACACAGTGTTTTTTTCTGTGGATATAGGTGATCATTGCTGGCCAGTCTCATTTTCAGCACGTTGTTTTCAATTAATGTGAATATTGATTCTTGTAATTGTTTATTTTCCAACCTCTGTTTATTTGGTTATGGTTTCTACAACTTTGCTGTCAGCTTCTTCTAGTTCTAGGTGGATGGAGTGCAGACAGTATGACCACTCATCATGGAATCTGTCCCAGCATCGTGAAGACTTTGATGCTACATTGGTTTGGATTTTAGGAGTGGAATACAGGACTGGTACTTGTTCTGTATGCCTTTTCCCTGAGTTTTAGGGTTCTCTCCATCTTCACATAAGCTGTGACCATGAAAATTTTTCTTTCTCTGCACTTCCACCAAAGACTGGTGGATAGAGGCAGAAGTTGTTCTGCTGGACTGTCTTTAACTTTGATAGCTGTGTTGCAGAGTGGGATACGCTGAAAGGAACACATTCTAGCACTTGGTTCTAGGATGGAGAAATTCTTCCAATCCTGTATTCTGTTTCAGATACAATTCTCCTGCATTACATTTTCCTCGTGTTAAAAAACAGTTACTTTAAGTTGCTGTCAAGACATTGCTGACCTGTATTTACGACCTGAATTTATTCTATGATGGCTGCACAGGGAGTCCCTGCTGTCTAAATGAAGTCATTGCTTGGGAACCACTGAATGAATGACCTCATAACTTTAAGTCAGCCTGAAGAAGCATATCTAGGTAGAAGGTTTCTGTCATACCTCTAAAATCTTCATCCATTACTTCTCTGAAGGATGGAATACAAAGAGAATAAAAGAAGACTGTAATTTTCTTGAGTTCAGATCCACGCTCTTCAGTTGCCTAATTATGGATTGATTATTTGTTATCACTTAGGATTCTGAAGAGAAACTGTAGGTGCTCTTATACAAATTTTTTAACATGAGACTTTGAATGTATCAAATATAGAGTTAAATACCGTACCAGATATGGTCAGAAGACAGTGGTGCTTTGGAAAATACTTCCTTTGCAGGATTTTACAGGCTGAAAGAACTGGGGCTGTTCAGCCTGGAGAGGAGAAAGCTCAGAAATGACCTGACAGCAGCCTTTCAGTGTATGATGGGGAGCTACAGGAAAGAAAGGACAGACTCCTTAGCAGGGCCTGTGGTGACAGAACAAGGGGAAATGGCTTCAAGCTTAAAGAGGGAGATTTAGGTTGGATATAAGAAAAAGTCTTTTACAGTGAGGGTGGTGAGCAGGTTTCCCAGAGATGTGGTGGATGCCCCATCCATGGAGACTTTCAAGGCAAAGCTGGATCAGGCCCTGGGCAACCTGACTGAGCTGTGTGTGTCTCTGTTCATTGCAGGAGAGTTGGACTAGATGACCTTTAACAGTCCCTTCCAACTCTAAGGATTCTAGGATTCTATGGTTGTCCAACTCCTGAATATCCCATTCTGTGTCCCTTCTATGTTAACCGATGTCACTGGCATGTTTCACAGCATAAAAAGAGAGATTTTTTTGTATTATCCTTTTTGCCACGTTAAGCCCTTAGTTCTACCTACCAGTTTTCTCAGCACAGGCTCAACAACTTTGCCCCTTTCAAAGCTGCTCTGTGAAGTGCTTTAGTATCTATCAACCACACTACCACACTTGAGTTTATTTACTTTGTGGGAAAAGTATTGCACCAAAAAAGGAAGAGAGAAGGCTTGTGGTTGGACTTAAATCAACGTGCTTTTCTTTGGAGGACTAAATGGGTTGATTAAGGCACACACAGGAGTGGCTTCTTGCTATGTAGATCCCTTCTAGCTGAACTAAACCTACTACTATCCTCTCCTCTCCTCTCCTCTCCTCTCCTCTCCTCTCCTCTCCTCTCCTCTCCTCTCCTCTCCTCTCCTCTCCTCTCCTCTCCTCTCCTCTCCTCTCCTCTCCTCTCCTCTCCTCTCCTCTCCTCTCCTCTCCTTTTTTTGGCCCTTTGCTAGACTCCTTCTAGGAGATCCCTGTCTTAATATTTATATAACGTTAAGATAAATATTACATTAAGATGTTTATATGTATTAATATTATATTAATAATTCAGCTTTAAATACAAATCTGTTCTCGAGAATATTGCTCTCCCTCCAAATAAGAGTATAACAGTTTTACTTTTTATTGAGACAGTTAACAAGTATGATTATCTGGCTTTGTCACAGAATTTCTGCACTGAGTAAAAGCTGCTTCAGAAACAGCAAGAGACAAAGGAGCAGTGAATGTACCAAATGATGACTGTCTCAAGGAGTCAAACATTTCTTTGCTGTGGATGCCTGCCTCTCTAGGAAGTTGGCTGCAGCAAGGAGAGGAGCTTTGTAAATCAGCTGGGGATTATTCCTTACTATTTATTTAGAAACATATATTTTGTGCTTTGCTGTTAGCTTTGTAACACTTACGAGCATTGTAACTATACAGGATATTTAACCCTCAGCGAGTTTACAGGTTAGAAGAAGCAGTGTGGAGTTCGGCTTTTTTTCTGCTATGAGCATCCTGGGGGGCTTTATGTCACTTAGTGTTCTGAAGCCCACAGTTCTAATCTGTTGAATAGGCATACTAATTCCAGAGCTATGGAAGATACTGGGTGTTGTGTTGTGAAGCTGTCTGAACACTGAAGACCAAGTGTGCTCAATGGCTCTTTTTCTTTGTCTTCATACGATTGTTATGTCCCCAACTGTTACCTGTAGCTTAAGGAAAAACTTCTACAGTTGAAGGGAAAGTTTGGAGTTGTGCTTAAGGGAGAGGCAAATATTTCCTTACTGTTCTGTTGTTGCTAGATCAGCTCCTGCATCAGCCTTTTCCTGTATTTGTTGATGTTGAGCTAGTTACAAACTGAGCTGCTCTGTTTATTTACCAAGCAGGGGTAGAGATTTTTCAAGTTCCTGTTATTGGTTACTCCTCTGCTCTTTTACTCTGATTTAAACCAGAGGAATGTGACCAGAACGTAGTAAAAACAAAGCCTGTAAAGGAATTTGAGAGATTTCATGCTTAAAAAGCAAATTGTCTTCACAGTTACTTATTGGTTCCCCTTTGCTGTAATGGGAGAAGCTGAGCACTTTGACAACAGAAACTCGCAGGTGTTGATGTCAAGAATAGAAATGGAGGTCATTGCTCCTAGCCAGGGACCAATGAAAGTATTTGCAGAGAAGAGCAACAGTCTCACTTAATCTTGATAATGTGAGAATTCCAGAAGCTTCTAGTATTTTTAACAGCAGTTGTCTTCGTTAATGACCAGATTACACCAATTGCCAGAACACAATGTGATTTGTCAAAACAATTCTACATTTTAGAGAAGGCTTGAATGTAGAAGGTTTGAGGGTGTATGGTTGTACACTCAATAGACTCCTAACATTTCTGCATTAGCTTTAGGATGATGTGAAAAAGCAGTTATGTAGCCCAGGTACTGAGCTTCTCAGAGGAAGGCTTAGGAGGCTGTGAGCTTCAGCATTAGCTCCACATCACACGTTCATGGCATATGCTGGGGATGTGTTTCATAGAGTCATAGGATCCCTGGAGTTGGAATGGAGCTCTGAGGGCCATTTAGTTTAACTCCCCTGCAATGAACAGGGACACCACAGCTAGTGTTTGCATGGGTTTGTGCCTTCCACATTTCCTTTCTCTCCATATTCGTTGGGAGCTTTGCAGGCTGCAGCAGCTCCAAAATGCCTTGCCAAAAGATGAGGCAGAGCTAATCTGAGCGAAGCATCTATAACGGAGGTTTCTTCATTCAAACATGTCACACTGAAGCAGATGAGAGTGCTCAGCATCTTGTCCTGAATTATACATCTGTAGTCACCTGGATCACGCTCTGAGCTTAGCAATGAGATCTTTACCGACCCTGTTGGCTGCTTAGAGTACCTGCTAACATTTTAGAAGCTGAAGTAAGAGATGAATATCCATGCTTTAGGATCCACTCCAAAATCCATAGGCAGAGTCATCCGAAGACGTGGCACCACGAAGGACACAAAGGCAGTCCGTTTGTTGTCACACCCACTGTGTCTGTGCTGCTGGTAGCTGAAGTGAGGCATCGGCTGCTGCAGATGCAGGGTGAACACGGGCTCACCGTGCACTAACTGTGCAGTGCCTGGAGCTTCCCAGCTGGGAGGCAACTCCAGAGATCAGCAGAAAATCTCTTGTTGACTTCGGTGGCCTCTAGACCAACCCTGAATCTCTGCAAAATGCTTGTCTATGCTATAGAAAATTGTTCTAATCTAATATTTATAGATGGGGAAAAGAAAAATCACTTACTGAAGGTCCCTTCAGAGTATCCAGCTTCCAGTTCCATTTTCAGTTTGCCAAGCCATGCAGAGTTTTACTTAGTAAGACTATATAGCTGGAACCGAGCTTGTGGAGTCTTTAAATTCATTCCAAAGGAGTTTTTTGCTGGAGACAGACTGCAGCTTTTTTAACCATAAAGCAGTACAACATGCTTGTAAGCACTATTGGATCGTGGTGTAAATTCTTCTTTTACAAGGCTTCAAAATATCTTTTGATAAAATCAGTTAGTAATTATAAGATTATAGCTGTTTTGATCTGAAATATATTTGTTCAGTCTTACTATCAGTAGTCTCTTTCTGAGTTGGAAAGCTTCAAAGCAATTCTATACCTTCCCCTAAATATCTTCTCTTACAAAGAAGCTGAGTTTCAGTGTTTTGTGCACAGAGCTGCTGTCTTACGAGGCTCCATAAAACCTAAATTTTGGCAAGAGAATTTTGATTTTATCTGCAATTTCTTTGCAGTGGAGAGAGCTTCTTTTCTCTAGAGCTACTGAAGAGTTGGAGGGTGTTCTCTTCACATCCAGCAGAAATTAGGAGAAAGTTCACAGCCCCAGTTGTTGTGCAGATAGATGTGATCCCTGCATCCCTGCAGTCAATCTCTGCCTGAGAAGTCAGCCGCAGGAAGCAAAATTGAAAAGAACACATTCAATAGCTGTAGTGGTGTTATTTTAAGCTACCATATCAAACAGTGTTCTCTCAGTCAAAATAGTACAAGTACTAGACTATGTACCACAATAAATAGGGACTGTTTTAGAGTTCATTAGGCTTCTGTTGTGTTTCTTATGCTGCAGCTGTAGTGTCAAATGCCAGAATTACTGGAAAGTCACCTGTGGAATATTTGATGCCCTGAAATACAGGCTTGGTCGTGTTTATTTTTAGGCACATAGACCAAAATTCCTTCATTATTTTGCATTTCATTCTAGTGAAAGTATTTGTTTCTTGAATTTCAAGGGTCATACTTGATACATTCATTCATGAGCTAAAATAAGCTGAAGTGAGCCCACAGAGGAAGAGATTACTACAGGAGAGTGGCTTTTACTACTGCTAAACCAGCCAAATATTTGCAGCTTTGCAATGATTCATCCTTTTTCCTCTCTTTTTCATCAGTAAGTATTTTGGAAGAACAGACTAAGGAAGGAGCTAATGATACTCCTGGCCCAAAAGAAGGTCAAGTCCTCTTTCAGCAAATAATTTGACCTGAATCAAATCCTTCGTTGTTATAGAGTGGCCACAAAAGTAAGCAGAACTGTCCCTATTTACCCTAATTAGGGAATAAACCCTTTATCTCATGCTTTTAGTAAATTTGCTTCGAAATATTGTTATTATTAACTATCATTTAATATTCACTATTATTTCTATAAAAGGAAATATTTAGGCTTGATGATCTATCCTGAGCAAAGTATTGCAGCACATAGATTAGGATCATTCTACAAAGAGCATGGCCAGAGGATCCTGTGCCTGAAAGAAGCTCGTGAGTCATCAGTGCACCACCATGAGATGCCTTGACCCTGAACTGGTAGAATTCAACCACAAAACAGTTAATTTTCCAGTCCTAGGGTGTATAGCAAGCTAGCCATGAATTAGAAACCTTTCAGTCTCCACCCTACATTTGTCCATGTCCATGGAGTTGTTTGTGTTTGCTTTTTTCCCAAGGTAGTTTCTTGGCAGCCAGTTCCTCTTTCTCCCTTTAAGGTGCCTCCACCCTCCTAAATTACTTAGTTCCCTGTTCGCTTTTGGGTCCTCTCCCTTGAGCACCCACAGCACATAAACATTAGTTCAGTCCCAGCTGTCTTTGGGATTCAGATGCTTCCCTCTGAAATGAAAACTAGTTGTAGTTTTGTTTTGTTTGTTTGTTCCAAAAAACACACTCATAGAGGACTGTAAAAAGAATTCTGTAGATTTATCTCCCTTTCTTCTGCTGAGTCCTCCAACATCCTCCTAACAGGCTGTACACCCTTAGGGACATCGATTAGTGGGCATGGTGATGATGGGTTGGACTGGAGGATTTTAATGGTCTTTTCCAACCTCAGTGATTCTATGATTTAAAAAAATAATAATTATAAACCACACACATCATTGCTTTGCAATTCCTGGCACAGGAGCCTGGGATAATAAATTTTGACCTATCAACTGAGCATCCTGAAGTCTTCCGAGGCTTCCAGTTCCCTGCAGATAGAGTCCTTTGCACTTCAGTTTTAAGATGCTGAGTTTTCAGTGACAGCAGTCAAAAGCATTCTCGTCCCTTGCTTTTCTGTCCAGCTCTGTGCTGCTGCAGCTGTATTGGTATACGGCTGCCTGAGGTGATGCAATGGAAACTGGGCTGTGGGGCTCACGCAGCTTAAAAAAAACCATCAGGGTTCTCAACCATTGTACAGTTCTCTCAAATACATTGAGAAGTTATTGGATAAATACACAAAACCACAAATATCAATTGGAGAAATCAGAAAGGAGAAAAAAAAACTGTTTTTATTTTTCCTCTTAATCAGACTGAAGAATACACGTTCATTTCTAATAAACTTCATTAAAGGAATATCCCATGTGTCTATATGAAATGTTCTTCCCTTTGTGTCCAGAATGCGGCAAGAACAGCCAAACACATGAGAATAATTTCCAGAAAGGCCTCTTCATGCACAGCTTTTACTTGTGTGCTTTGCGTGAAGAGCTCAAAGGGTAAGAATTGTTCCCCTACTGGTGAGGCAGGTGGCACCTCAACAGGTGAAACATCACGCTCAAGGTCATGAAATGAGCCCATGGCAAAGCTAGAAGCAAAGCAGTAGAGGTGAATTTAATAGGGACTGATGGCAGCCAGCTGCCTTGCTGCAGCTGTGCTCAGGGAACATTGATCTTATTTTGTTGATGCAAGTGAACTTCTCCAGACAGGGAATAGCACATAAAACCAAACCATTTATCAGCTGTTAAGAGAAATGAGCTGTAAAATGTTAGGCTGTCACAACTGTAATGCAAGCAGCAATTAGTAAGCTTTGAAGGGGTGATGTTTTTTCTCTCTATCCGTCTTCTATGTTCTTATAAAGCTTTGGTCCTAAGGAAAGCTATTTCCAAGACTCTTACCTTGGAGAGTGCATACTCTGATAATAGAATATTTCAGTCTGGAAGCACTCCCACCACCTTTTTTAAAAGTATAATGCAAGGATCTTTCCATTTTGACATGCTAGACGCGTTTCTGGATGCAGAAACATCTCTTATCTAAACCCCTGGAGGCCTGGAAAGAGACATGTATGGCTTTGCTACCTGCAGTGAAACTTCTGTGCCATTGGATGCAATAACAAAACTCTGGCTACAAGTAAAATAAAAACCATTGTGTTCAGAAACTTTTAGAAACAGGCAAATCCAAAAGTCCAGTCTGTGGGGAGATAAGTATAAATCTGTCCTTGTTCCAACTGTCTATCTAATCACATTGAGTTGTACATAACAGCAAGGGAGGAGTAAAAACAGCAGCAACGCATCTCAGGAATTGCTGATTCCCCTGGCACCGTATTAGTGGTAGCACTCAAAGAGATAACAAAACAGAATCACAGCACCATAAGTTCATAGAATGAGCCAGATTTGAAAAAACCACCAAAAAATCATAATCACCAAATCCAACCACCAACATGGCCTACCAAATTCCAGCAGTAACCCCTGTGCATTAGTGCCATTTCCACGTGTCCTGAAGGCCTCTAGGAACGAGGACTCCACCACTTCTCAGGGCAGCCTATTTCAATGCTCAACCCACCCTCTCCATGAAGAAATTCTTCCTGATATCCAATCTAAACCTCCCCCACTGCAAGTTCAGACCATTTCTCCACATCCTAATTTTTGTCACCTCTCTTAACTTCTGTCTGGGATGGGTAAACTGCAAAATGACGACAGGTGAGCAGCATTTTATCTTGCCAGCTCCATAGAGCCTCCGCGTCTTTCTCTAACTATAGGTGATTGCTGAGCGTTCCTGACAAACCCCAGGAAACGCACTGCACCTTGAGGTGGATGTATCAAAATAGGTCATCAATTCCGATGACATACTTCAGAGAGTGAAAACATGTTTTCCTATGGCCTTATTTTTCTCTGATCTTTTCCTTTATCCTTTCTTACTGAAGACCACAAGTAGCTCTTCCACATACAGGGACCCGAGTAAGGTTGCTGCTGGGTCAGAATAAAGTCATCACTGCTCTGTACTCAGCGCCGGTGAGGCTGCACCTCACATACTGTGTTCAGTTTTGGGTCTCTCACTACAAGAAAGATAATGAGGCCCTGGAGTGTGTCCAGAGAAGGGCAACAAAGCTGTGAAGGATCTGGAACACAAGTCTTACGGGGATCAGCAGAAGGAGTGGGATTGTTTAGTCTGGAGAGGAGAAGCTCAAGAGAGACATTATAGGTCTCTGTAAGTGCCTGAAAGGTGGCTGTGTTGAGGTGGAGGGTCAGCCTTTTCTACCAGATGACAGAGATAAGGTGAGGGGGAGTGGCTTTAAGTTGTGCCAGGGGAGGTTCAGGTTGGATATTAGGAAAAATTCTTCTCACAAGGAGCTGTGAAGTATTGGAACAAGCTGCCCAAGAAGGTGGTGGAGTCACCATCCCTGGAGGTGATCAAGAAACGTGGAGATGTGGCACTGAGGGACTGAGGGTGGTTTAGTGGCACAGTGACGATGGGCTGATGGTTGGACTATCAGATCTTCGCATTTTTTTCCAACCCCAATGATTCCACGATTCTATGATTTGTGTTTATCATTTATCTTAGCTCTCAAAACCATTGCCATTCTTCTCCCATTCCATCCCTAGTTCTTGCTAGTTTTTTACTCACTGAAGCAGCAGTAGTACCAAAGCTGCAAGGAAATATTTAAACACTAATGAGCTTCTTAATTTTGTGTGTGGGCAGGCACTTTCTATCCCCTGCAGCACAACTGATTTTTGAGGTATTTACTTGGGCTCGCAGGGTGTTTGCATACTGTGTGTGCTCCCTGTGTATGTGTTGGTATGTGTGTGGGATGCCGCCGGCTGTATCTGCCTGCAGCTGAGCCTGTGTGACATTCCCCTTAGAGCAAGCGTGTTTTCCAATACAAATGTGAAAAACCCAACCCATTCCTCTGCTTTCTTTCAGTTGCTGGATAAAAGCAGATCACACTGCTTCCCCAGCAAGCTGTCTGTGTTACAGTACCCCAGCAAACACGCGCCAGTCCCTCGAGCTGCCGTGAGCTGGTGGTGATCATCTGGCACAAATTCACCCCGAAGCAGCCACCCCGTGTGGCTTTCCTTTTCGATTTTTCCAGTGAACTGAAATCTGTGTGGTATTGTGGAAGCTAATCTGATTTTCCCTGGGAGGTGGTTGGGCGAGTGGCTAGACTTTGTGTTAGTGGTTATTAAAGTTGCGTGCCTTTCCATACTTCCTTCTGCTCAGCTTCCTCTTTCACAAGTCTCTTCTGCTGTGGTGGAGGGCAATACTGAGATTCGAGACTGAAAATATGTATAAAATGTGCTCGGGCTCTGTGTTTCCGTGTATGTTTCATGCAAAGAAAAACGTGGTGCAAAATTTGGCCCTCTGAACATTACAAAACAGAGATGTAAAAAATGATTTGTTTTGGAAAAAACTGCAGAACTGGCTGTGGCTCGGTGATATCAGTTATGAAGTGGACTTTTCTGCCCTGAAGGCAGGTGCTGAGAGGAGCCCCGCGCGCAGCCACTCGCACTGGGTTCCTCTGGGCACTGAACTGCTGAGACAGCGGTGCTTGAAGGGCTTGTTGCTTCATGCCTGCCTGGTGGGAGGCTGCAGGCACCTGAGGGCCTGGGAGGCAAGATGTGTGAGAAGCAGCTGAGGTCCCTGGCTTTGTTCAGCATAGAGCAGAGGCTGAAAGGAGGCCTCATGGTGGCCTACAACTCCTCGTAGCGAACAGAGCGACAGCGCTGAGTTCTGCTCTCTGATAATGGAGATAGGAGCTGAGGGAATGGCATGAAGGAGCAACAGGGGAGGTTCAGATTGGATACTGGGAAAAGATTTGTCACAAGAGGGTGGTTGGGCCTCCCAAGGGTCACAGCACTGAGCTTGCCGGAGAGCCGTTTGGACAGTGCTCTCAGACATAGGGTCTGATTTTTGGATGGTCCTGTGTGGAGCCAGGAGTTGGACTCAGTGATCTTTGGCGATCTCTTCCAACTTGGGGCATCCTATGATTCTCTGATTCTTTATATTCCTCTCCAACAGACAGCATGGTCCCTCCTGGCCTACTGCCCGCTCCAATATAGAATCGCTGAATTACAGAATTGTTTGAGTTGGACCCTTGAAGACCATCAAGTCCAACCCCCCTGCAGTGACCCAGTCCCCACTTCAAGCAGAGGGAAAGATGTGTCAGTGAATGCTGCAGATTTTGCTTTCACCAGGCACTGGAATTTCTCTGTGAGAGAAAGATCAACTTGCAGCTGTGGATGTAGGATGTGGCCAAAGCAGGCACCTAGCATGGGAACTAAGAAGTCCCAGATCTGGTGGCATGAGATATTTCATAGAATCATGGAATTATTTGAATGGGAAGGGATTCTTGAAGGCCATCTGGTCCAACTCCCCTGCAATGAACAGGGACACCTACATCTACATCGTGGTGCTCAGAGCCCAGTTCAGCCTGATCTTGAATCCAGGCTCAGAGTATCCACCACATCTCTAGGGAACTTGTTCCAGTGCCTCACTACCCTTCTCATAAAACACTTTTTCCTTATATTCGGTCTAGATCTCCCCTTTTTTAGTTTGAAACCATTTTCCCTTTTCCTATCACAGTAGACCCTGCTAAAGAGTCTGTCCCCTTCCTTCTTATAGACCCGCTTTGGATACTGAAAGGCTTCTCTCAGATCTCCTGGAGCCTTCTCCTCCACTCAGCCTGTTATCATAGCAGAGGTGTTCCACCCCTTGGATTACACCAACATGTCACTTGTGGGACTCTGCAAAGACTTAGGCTCAACTAGACTCAGATACCACAAAGGGCAGGGTAAAGCTGGAAGGACATTGACTTTTAAAATAGTTTTCACTTTGATTCACTTAATTCTGTATGATTTAGCACAACACTTTAAAAAGAGCTGTATGAGAAACAGATTTCCATGGGTAAAGCTGAGCTCTGACCTTAATTTTTTTTCCCCTGTTGCATTGCACTTAGCAGCACAAAGTTATACTCCCTGTGCATTAGGAGAGCAGGAAATTACATGGTAAATGTTAGCAAGGGCTGAAGAATAGACTTTGATTATCACTTGATAAACCCATGTAAATCCCATTAGAGCTGAAAGGAGTTATGTGGGTATACCAGGGGAAAAGGAGACCATTTGCTTTCAAGTGCATGTAACTAAATAAAAATTTAAGAGCATATAGTGCATAATGTTAGACTGTAGGTTAATGCTCTTGAATGAAAAATGCCTGATGAGCTGAAATTGCTATAGAGAACAAGAGAAGCTCTGGCTGCCCTTGTGTGCCCAGTAAATAGCCCCAGTATTCCCTGCTCAGGCTCGTTATATGGCTGGGGGCTGACGGAAATAGCCAAGTGTAACCTTTGTCAGGACCTGTATGGCAAAAATCAGTCCAGGGAAGATGAGAAGACAACACTTGGCACCTGAAAACTGGCTTTGTATCCTCTGCTGAACTTATTCCTGGCAGCATTTTTCTTGCCAATGTGATCAGCAGGCAACATCTTAATCATCACATTTCTCACTGTAGAACAGCCTGTCACAAGCATCACAGAAGCACAGTTTTCAGAGCCTGGTGCCAACACACTCTAAATTCCCGTTGATAATCACTTCCAAGTTCAACAAGACCAAATGCCAGGTCCTGCACTTTGGTCACAACAACACCAGGCAACACAACAGACTTGGGGCAGTATGGCTGGAAAGCTACGTGGAGGAAAAGGATTTGGGGATGTTGGTTGATGCTCGAGTGAATGTGAGCCAGCAGTGTGCCCAGGTGGCCAAGAAGGCCAATGATATCCTGGTTTGTATCAGCAACAGGTCGCCTGGTGAGGCTGTAGCCTGAGTACTGTGTTCAGTTTTGGGTCCCTCAGTACAAGAAAGACATCGAGGCCCTGGACCGTGTCCAGTGAAGGGTAATGAAGCTGTGAAGGATCTGAAGGACAAGTCTTATGAGAAGTGGCCAAGGGAACTGAGATTGTTTAATCTGAAGAAGGGGAGGCTTCTCTACAACTCCTGGAGAGGTTGTGGCAAGGTGGGGATTGGCCTCTTATCCCAGATGATAGTGGTAGGATGAGAGGGAATGGCCTCAAATTGCCCTAGGGGAGGTTCAGGTTGGATATTAGGAAGAATTTATTCTCAGAAAGAATGGTGAGACATTTGAACAGGTTGCCTAGAGAAGTGGTGGTGTCACCGTCCCTGGAAGTGTTGAAGGAAAGGGTAGATGTAGTTTAGGGACATGGTTTAGTGGGCAGTACTGATAGGTGAATGATTGGACTGTATGATCTTAGAGATCTTTTCCAACTTCAATGATTGTATGATTACAGAGCAGTTACAGAAATGTGTGCCCAGCAGGAAGATGGGCATCTTTCCACAGAGCAAAAAGGCACCAGCCAGTGAGATGGTCCCAGCCAGGATGTTTCTTGCGTTGCTGAAGTAGAAAACACAAATCCATACCTTCTTCATTGTATAAAATTATGTTTTATTTCACAAGGCTCTCCTAGAGCTGGGTAAGAGTTAGAACAACTGCAACTAAACAGTAAACTCTGTTTGTCCTGTGTGGAGACAGGAGTTGGACTCAGTGATCCTTATGGGTTTATTCCAACTTGAAATAGTCTACGATTCTGTGTTCTTCTTAAGGCACAGCTAATTGAAGCAATAGCAGAAGCTTCACACAACAGTTATATGTCCATGACCAAGCAAAGACATGTGCAGAACACATGTATGGAAAATGTATGAATACATCTATGGAGAATGGCTACTATTTAGTGGAAGAAGCCCCAACCCTTGGCACACAAATGACATAGTACCAAGGAAAAGGATCCCAAAAGATATTTTTCATTGCTTAATTCTTTAAAAAGTTAGGGAAAACAAGCTTCCAGATTGTTTGCAAATAAGGAATATGGGAACTGAAAAAATACCCATTTGTGCTACAGCTTTCACTGCCCCATATTAAGAACCCTTAGGGAACTACAACTTCATATTTTCATTAATACACATTCCTAACAACCATTACACTTTATGACAAGGCTGAATTGCCAGAATGAAGTCTGTAGTCAGGTGCACAGCCCAACCTTTCCATGCAGACTGTCACCTTATTGCCATTTGCCCATAATGCCTGTACAGTTTTGGAAAACCTCAGTAACACAGAAACCCAACCTTTAAAGTTGGTCATATGGTTTACTTTCTTATAGCCACTGCTGGTTCAGATTTCACATCGCTTACTGAAGGGAAAGTTGAACCAATGCGTTCTTTATGATAAAAGAGCAGCCACCTAATGAATAGCAGGTCAGCACGACATATATTACAGTGTGGTTTGGCATTTATGTTGAGAATCTCCTGTCATCTTCATCACCACCCACAAATGCCATGGCAACCACATTGCAAAGGGACTAAAATGCATGCACAGTTTAACATGCCGCTAAATGAATGCACTACTTGTTTTACCGTTGTGATGATGAATTCATTTCAGTTGCAGTCACTGATTAGCAGAAAGCTGAGTTCCCACTGAAGGGAAAATAAACAAACAGCTCCGATTTTGCCTTTTAGTAATTGAGCAGTTTTGCAGAATTCAGCAGTGTGGGCAATTAACTGAAAGGACCTCAAATTATACGTTGCACTTGCATATTAACTTTCAGAAGTGCCGTAGGGAAGTCATCTTTACAGTGAACGCAAGGTTCAACCAGCAAAAGCAACAGTTTGTTGAAAACTTAGCACAGAATAGATGTTTATTCAAGTGTTTGAATATTAGTTTATGCAATTATTCTTAAGTATAATGAGTTTCACCAGTTTTGAAAAGCTCAAGCAAGTCAATAATTTGCTGCAGTTAAAAAAAAAAAAGCAGCTAGCATTGTGACTGCTCATGAAATATGGGAACATGGTCCTTCACACATTCTTATGATGTGTCAAAGGCACTTAAAATGTGTCTGTGTTCTTCATGTACTTTCTTCACAGCTTGCTCCCCCATGAGAAGCCGCCTCCAGAGCTGTAGGCTTTTCTCAAACACTGCCGTTCTCCCATGTTGTTACACCTTCGTCCCACTTTCCCACAGCCTTGTATATCACTCCAGGTATTAATTACTTCATGCTCCTTGTAGGGATCATTAGTCACATATTTTACTTAAAACACTGGCTTACAGATTGTCCACAGACAGCTCTGAATCCAAGAACGAGTTGTTCCTGTTACGTATTCACCGGTTATTTTTCCCCTCTTTGTACTTCCAACCATCTCCCAGAAGAGCTGAAGGAAAAAAAAAAAGCACACACACACAAAACAAACAGATGAAAAATGAGGGATTGCACTGAAAGCAGGATCTGCAGCCAGATGGATTCTGTCTGATTTTAACCACCCCTAGCTGGCCTTCCTTTGTGTTCAAGAAACGTGTAGATGTGGTACCTGGGGACAGGGCTTAGTGGGCAGTATTGGTGGTAGGCAGTTGAACTAGATGATCTTGAAGGTCTTTTCCAATCTTAATGATTTTATAATTCTTTAAACTGTCATGTTCACTTACTGGCCTTGGATGTGTAGGATAAAAGGTCTCCAAAAGGAGGAGGTAGGGAGATGGAAATCAGTGCTGCTGAGATATGGGCTCAGTAGAAGACCATTATTTATTAACATCTTCCATGCAATCACAGAATCACAGAATGGTTAGGATTGGAAGGGACCTCAAGGATCATGAATCTCCAACCTCCACCACAGGCAGGGCCACCAACCTCCCCATTTAATGCTACACCAGGCTGCCCATCCAACCTGGCCTTGAACACCTCCAGAGATGGGGCATCTTTCTTACGCACTACAGTCTGAAGTGCTGCTGCTCCTCAGCCCTTCCATTTTCTCTTGCTCAAACCGGTCAATGCATTGTTTTTGTGGAAGAGGCACAGCAAGTTTTCTTGCCTGAGCCTGCTACCCTTGTCTCTGGTTTGGGCAACCAGATTCAGATCTCTCAAACAGTGCAAAATGTCTTTGGCCTGGGATCAGAACAAAGATGAAAACCACAGAATGAAAACAGAACTGGAGGATGTTGGACCTAAATTTTTTGACCACTTTTGAGCTCAAAGCCAGGTTGTTTTGCAGTGTTCAATCTCTGGTCCCCAGCTCAAACAGAGGGAAGGACATGCCAGTGAATGCTGCAGATTTTGCTTTCACCAGGCACTGGAATTTCTCTGTGAGAGAAAGATCAACTTGCAGCTGTGGATGTAGGATGTGGCCAAAGCAGGCACCTAGCATGGGAACTAAGAAGTCCCAGATCTGGTGGCATGAGATATTTCATAGAATCATGGAATTATTTGAATAGGAAGGGATCCTTAGAGGCCATCTGGTCCAACTCCCCCTGCGATGAACAGGGACACCTACAGCTACATCATGGTGCTCAGAGCCTCCTCCAGCCTGACCTTGAATATCTCCAGGGTTGGGGCATCCACCACCTCTCTGAGCAACTGTGCCAGTGCCTCACTACCCTTATTGTAAAAAGCTTCTTCCTTCTATCCAGTTTAACTTTCCTCTCTTTAAATTTGAAAGCAATTCCTTTTGCTCTATCACAATAGACCCTGCTGAAGAGTCTGTCCCCTTCTTTCTTATAGACCCCTTTTAGGTACTGAAAGGTCGCTCTCAGGCCTCCCCAGAGCCTTCTCTTCTGCAGGCTGAACAGCCCCAGCTCTCTCTGCCTGTCCTTGCAGGAGAGGTGTTCCATCCTTTGGATCATTTTTATGGCCCTCTATTTCTATTTGATAGTACCAAGATGACTTCTGAGAGTGTATTTCTCCCCAGAGGCACTTGGAACAGCATCCAGCCACCCATTTGCTTTCTTTTGACTCACTAAACAGAGTAAACTTCTTAATTTCTCCCTGGAAGACATCCTTCTTTTCCCTGTGTACATTCTTGTGTCTCTTTCTCCAATCACCTCCAGCTTTTCAACCTCCTGTTGTTTTGTGGATGCCAAAGCCGCGCACGATGCGTTGGCAGCAGTTTGGGGAGAGAAGGGATATTCAGGCAGCAAAACCCTCCTCCTCTCCCTGGATTGCCTCTGTTTCTACATTTACAGATCAGATCAGTTCGTGGTCAGTTGGTTGCTCACTCTGACTCGCAAGTATTTGTTAGTCAAGGCTTTCCACTACTGCGATCACACCAAGAAAATACTGTCTTCTTTCTCTGATCTTGTGACTTGATTTGGCAGTACTTCCTTGCCTCCAGATTACCAATTACTCATTTGTATCACTGACCTCTACTCCTTCTCTTTGCCATTTTCCCAACCTTTGGCTCATCTGAAAAATCTGTTGGTAATGACTTAAAGGTGTTTTTTTATCCTTAGCTGCTGATAAACTGCATTAGCGTAGAGCCAAGAACCGATCCCTGCGGGATCTTTCCAAGCACACACCCACTCAAAGAAAGTTTCTCTGTTTATAATTATATTTGAGGCCAGAAGTTAGCCAACTCTTAATCCATTTAATGTGTTTCCCAGTGATTTTGTATTGTTTTAGTTACTCCATCAACCTGCTGTACTGTTACAAGGCACATTTCTTACAGAAGCCTAATATCCATTCCCTCATCAGCCAAGTGTGTAATCTAAAGCAAACTTTCCCTGATCAGTGTTAAAAAGTGGTGTAAAAAATAGCTGTGGGATATATCTGCCCCATATTCACAGCAGGAACTGCAGCCTAGCGTGGAGAGACCCAAAAGAACATCCAATTTCCTGGTTTGGGTATCACTAGGGAGGTAGGTATAACACTACGGTTATATAAATTCATATCATATATATCATATAATATAAATATGTATAAGTTAAAGGTACCATTTTTGGAGGATGAGTGTGATCTCAGCAAGGTAAAACCCTGCTGCCAGCAGTGCTGATGCTTCAGTCCTTCAGAAAGCCGTTATCCAACATTCTCATATTGGAGGAGAGTCTGTTTTCCCCACTGCCACCCCATTGGAACCAGAGGCTCTCGTGTTTATAATTCCATAAAGGCTTTGTAAGCTGGAGGTGTTTAAAATGAGTTTCTGTCGTGTTGGAGGCAACCTCAGCCAACACAGCACGGCATCTGTCCGCTTTCTCAAGCACTTGGAGGGCAAAGTGGGTGGAACAAAACCGTAATGTTTATCCTCTTCTCCCAGAGTGTCCGGTGTGATACCTGTTTAAGGAATGAGGCAGTCAGATTGCCTTGCTCATTTTTTTCCAGCTGTAGCAGAACTTTGCATGATATGCTCCTACCAGATGTGTCCTGTGATGAATGGAGCGGGTTGAGCTCATGGCACACAGCTTTACTTACTTTCTTGTGGTCAGTACATTGTTGTCATTTCTTTTGGGTGTGAAGAGGGCAACTAAAGGAGCTGGCCTTTTCAAAGACCCTTCTCAGCTCACAGAAGGACCTGTGGACTATGCTAGAATTTTGGATGAATGGAAATAAAAATACTTGTAATAGCTTCAGATCTCTTGACTTTTCTGAAAGGCAGACAACCCACAAATTATGTATGCAGACAAAATCAAACAATTTGGATTTAGGTTTTGGAATGAACAGGGTGTTAATGAGATAATGTCTAGGTGTGATACCATCTCACTTCTTGGCATAAGAATGCATAATGAGATCTTCTAGAATAAACTCCAATGATACCTTTTCAGTATTTCATATCTGTTTATAACCATGCACTTATTAGAATAAGGTTATTTATAATCTCAATGTTTCTCTGTGTACATAAAATCCAATTTCAGGCTTATAAATAAGTATATAGCTTGAAGGACAATGAAAAACAGGAAACAGTGAAGCACAGGGAGGTTAACTCATCAAGGGCAATGATGTTCCACTGGAAACTTTATCTACTGTTTGAAAAATGCTTTTGGGTTTGGTTTGATTGCCAAAGCGGGGATTATTCAGCAGCAACAGCCAGAACAAAAACCATTAAAAGAACAAAATAGGAAGGCGAGATCTCTGCAACCAAGGTTTAATTCATGTTAATATGCACGAGAATGCAATTAGGGAAGGCTCTGAATTGCAGGAATGCGTGCCTGATGACATGCAAATCTCATTTCAATGGGGGCAGCCACCCGAAGAGGGGTAGTTAATAGATTATCTGAATGCTTACCGTGGAGCAAGCTGCTTGGGGTGGAGTTCATTAATATAAATAAAAGAAAAGGAACATCAGTAATGAAAGGATGACTGGGTGGGTCAGTTATTAGCAGATATTCTCCTGGTAATTTTAGTGCTGTGACCACCTGTAGGCTGCCTTTGCTGCTCAGAGAGTTCAGACCTACAGTGAGCAGGAAGCGCGAGGCAGAAATTCTGTCTCAGCTGCATTTTTTGTTCTGCAGAAGGGATCAAAAATAATTGTTGCTGCTGCTAATCGTTAATCACTCTGAAAACAAAGCTGGCCTTGCAGAGCCAACTGGGGAAGTCGAGAGGAGGAAGAAAAGTATTTGGCTGCTGCCTGGATGCTCAAATGTCTCTAATTTGGGGTTTCCTATATTTTGCTTGTTGTGATTATTTCGCAGTCTAATAAATTACACTGTTGAACAGCTTTTCTTTTTGCACAATCTGCATTTTCCTTTGGACAATGATATTTGAATACTCCAATTTATTATTTCCAGCTCCATTCAGCTCTCATAGATTACTGTAATGGTGTCCTTCTACTGTACCATGTAACTGCTGATTCAAGAATCCTGGCATCATAGAATCATTAAGGCTGGCAAAGACCAATAAGATCCTCTAGTCCAACCCCAGCCCATCCCCACCATGCCCACTAAGCCATGTCCCTCAGTGCCACATCCCCATGTTTCTTGGACACCACCGTGGACAATGACTCCACCATCTCCCTGGGCAGCCTACTAATGAACATTAATGAATGAATCTGCATTGCACTGCCTATGTGAGCGGAAAAATCTTGGTTACAAAACCTCCCTACTCACCGCCAGCATTGACCGTCATCTTCAAGGGGACAGATGAGCACTGGAAAAAGCAGAAAGTCCCAGTATGTACTGGTGAAAGAGAATTAAAGGATTCCAGTTACACTTCTTCAGTTCTTCTGGAGCATCAACTTTGTGGACACACCAAATCCTGGGATTTCTCTGTAAAAGTGTAATTTAATCAGGATTAAATTAAGGACCATTTGCATTTGGGTGGTCCTTTGTGGAGCCAGGGGTTGGACTTGTGATCTTTGTGTGTCTCTTCCAGCTCGGGATATTCTATGATTCTATGATTCTATGATTCTATGATTCTCTCTGTACCTGGACTCCTGCTTTTAGAGTGAAAGAAGTCAAACAGCTGGAAGTCCCTCCAGGCCTGCCTTCAAGGCCTGCTCCTTGTGTCCATGCTCTGTTTCAAGCTCTTCCACCATTTGAGGTTTTCAGAAGTTACAGAAATAAATTGCAGCAGCTGAACTTCCCTGGAATGCTCTCAGCCAAAAGTCCCAAATCATTTATTTTGGGGGATTGCTTAGCTGTCATTTTTGTACAGATGTGCAATGTCTGAAACGTTCGCCTTCATCTTCCTTGTTTCTCCTTCTCATGTTTGCACTGTTTTGGGCTGCAGGATCGTTGGTTGTGGCTGGCATAGACAGATAGCTGAAGGAAATTGAGGTGAAATGGGGTTAAAATAAAGGTGAACGATCACATGGGCCTTGTAAACAAGTTGAAACACAATACGAAAAACAAGTGGTTTCAACTTTGGCACTGAGGGAATGAAGTTATTTAAATGGAGACACCAAAAGAGCATTCAAGTCTTCTCCAGAGCAGAGCAAGGCATATGGCCTACTTTGCAGTGTGGATGTACCTTGAGGCTGGACGCAGGCTTCATTCCTGGAACTGCCTTGCCTTCTGATATCTGGAAGGTGGGTTGCTCCCTGCCACGGACTGCGTGTGGGATTTTCTCAGCCAAAACTTGGAAAAGCTTTGAAGTTGGCTGTTCTGCCCGCGCTGTGATGTGGGGCTGCATGTTCGTAATTTGTGAAGCACCTCAGGGTGAAAGGCCTTCTGTAAACACTGTTATTCATCAGGAAATAACCAGGCCCGTGCTTTGAATGTTAGCTGGCATCATTCCCAACCCCCCCCCCTCTCCCCCCACCACGTTCTGCTGTTTATTTTTGTTACTACAGTGGCGCCCAGGGATAAAACGAAAGTGAGGGTCCCTCGTGCTAAACACTACACAAATATAAATGTTGTCTTCTCAATGGCAAGGGAGAAAAAGGCTGTGGGAAGGGAAATGTTTTATACTCTTTGTCTGAGACTGTTTCTTTCCCAGCTCGGCAAGGATGATTGGAGGGCAGAAGGTCTCTATATTTTTCCTTATATGTAACCTTAAAGTGAGTCCCTTCAATGGGAACTGACCATCTAGATTCCTCTTCTCATTTATGGGGCGAAGAGGCATCCTGGGGGCACTTCACCAAAATTAAGATGAGCTGAACTGCATCCTTCAGGTACCTGCTCTTCTCCACTGCTTTAAAGGAAATAATATGAAACAAGCCCAGATGTAGACACCTATAGTTCAAATTAATTTGGCTATTACCCGTTGGGGTGGCAACCCAGAGAGAGAAAGCTTCTTGTGAGCAAACCCTACTATATCAAACTGTAAGCATCCCTGGAGGCGTTCAGGGCCAGATTGAATGGAGGCTGATCTGGGGGGGTGGCAGCTCTGCCAGTGGCAGAGGGGTTGGATGAGCTTTAAGGTCCCCTCCAACCTGAGCAATTCCATGATTCTCTGATTATATTAAATGTAAAGGTCCCTTGAGATACACTGCCTCCACCTTGGGGCTGAGCAACATGCTGGTCTCTAAGACTGCCCCTTTCTCTGCATTATGGCAGCCAGAGCAAGAGACAACGATGTGAGCTCTCACACAGCTAAAGGAGAAGGGTGATGGTGGGAGTGCGTATGTCCAACCAGAGTGGGACGAGTAGAAATACCAGAGTGAATCGGATCTTGTGTGCCTGACAAGAGACCAGTCACAGCTCCAACAAACCTCCTTTTATTCCCCACAGGAATGTAGTGTGTCTTATAGGATGCCAAGGACGGTATTCATGTTAAAACCAAACAAAAAAAGGTCTTCTGTGCAGAATTAATACTGTGTGCTAGTGCTTCACATCGGGATTCAGGCTTTCTGGGGATTCTGGGCTGTGGAGCTCTCTGAGTTTTCTCCAGGGCAATTAGTATCCCCCAAAAAATGCACCTGCCTGCAAGCCACAGCAGATCATTAGGGGTTAGTTCAGATGATTAGCTAAAATCCAGCTTCCGGAGCCTGCAGTACAGGGCTGGAACTTGTGCTTGAACAGAAGTGCCTGTGGCTTCCCCTGCTTCCTGGCTCCTATTGACTCAGAAAGGCTCCAGCAGAGCCTCCCCTTCTTCTTGGCATTTTAACGTCCAGTTTTGGCAGGACTCCACCATATCAGGGGTGTAAAAAAACGTACAGAATGAAGCTAACAGAATGAAAGAAAATCATTTTAAACAGGGCACAAACCCCTCCTGGTGGAAACATTGAGACAGCTTGTTTAAAGATCTCAGCTCAAATCCTCTTACCCACCTTTGCTTCCCATTCATTTGGATGTCACACATCTGCAAGCCTCTTTGCTGAGCAGAGACAAATTTAGAGTTGGGCTCAGGTTCTTAGCAGCTGGTTAGGAGAAAATGGAGGTATTCTTCCTGTTTGCACCGAGGTTCGCTTTGGGGAACTGATCAGTAACGATCACCACGGTCCAAAATGTCCTGGAACCGTCTACTCTAGAATAACACCACGTTGTGATGGTTGGAGACGGTTCTGTTTCCCTCCCAGAGCACTGATTGTGCTGATTTTTATGGCTTGATATGAAATAATTTATTTTCTTTCGGTCTGGGCTAAATGTTGGCTGGGAGATTTTAATCTTCCTGGGCCAACAGGGGGAGATTTTGCAGTGCCAAGAAGGAAAGGTTCCCATTCGTCCCACCCACTGACTGGTGGTGCTGCCTGTGGCAGGGGGGTTGGAACTTGATGATCCTTGGGCTCCCAAGCCGTTCTATGATGCTATGATTCTATGATTCCATTAGGGAGAGGATTCCCATTACATTGTGCAATGTTGGCTTGAATCCATCCCATTTTCTTCTTACAGTTTTTGGAGATTTTGAGGAAGTTCTGATAATGTCAGGAATGGTTGCCTCCTACTTCTGAAGTAATGACTGCTGCACCTCCTCTCTGCCCTGATTACACGTGCCTGGACCAAAAGGCTGCCATCAGGAGGGTGTTTTGTGCTGTCACACGCGTCTCTCCATCTAAATCCCTTGAGTCTGCCAATGCTCGGCTTTATGACTTACCTCATTATCATTACTCATTATCTTTCCACTGCTAAAACATGTCAAATCAGTACAATGTGACTTCACCTTATTTTCTCACAGCAGTGATTTATTCTTTGGGATTTGTGCTGATGTTAAAAGGACCCAATGGCCAAACATAAACACACCCTCTGACTCAGTCATGGTGTACTTTAAAAGACACAACCTATAAACATCCCTTCCTGCTCAGGTCCAAACAAAGCTGAATCTCCTTCCCACAGCAGTATGCTGTGAAGTCCATAAAATCATAGAATGGCTTTGGTTGGACGGGACCTTTAAGCCCATCCAGTTCCAGCCCCCTGCCATGAGGGGTTGCCCAGGCCCCATCCTTGAATGCCTCCAGGGATGGGGCATCTGCAGTTTCTCTGGGTACCCTGTGCCTCACCACTCTCTCAGTACAATTCCTATCCACTAACCAAAATGTCTCTTTTAGTTTAAAGCCATTCCCATTTGTCCTATCACTATCAGACCATGTAAAAAGTTGGTCCCCCTCCTACTTGTAAGCACCTTTCAAGTATTGGAAGGATGCACTGAGATCTCCTGGGAGCTGCCTTTTCTCCAAGCTAAACAAGACTGACTTCCTCAGCCTGCCTTCATAGTGAGGTGCTCCAGATCTCTGAGCCTCCTTGCGGCCCTAAACTGGACCCACTCCAACAGCTCCACATCCTTTCTGTACTGGGGGCCCCAGGCCTGGATGCAGTACTCCACATGGAAACTGACAAAGGCACAGCAAAGTGGGACAATCCCCTCCCTTTCTCTGCTGGCCACCCCTCTTTTGATGCAGCCCAGGGTACTATTGGCCTTTCAGGCTGCAAGAGCACACTGCTGGCTTCGAGCATCTTCTGAGGATGCTGTAGAGTCCCCTGCAGCTCTCCACCTTTATCCTATTTAACTTGTTAGTTAAAGTTTGGTATAGTTGTTAAAACTGGAGGCTCACTTCTGTGTAGATGTCCCTGTTCACTGCAGGTGAGTTAGACTAGATGACCTTTAATGGTCTCTTCCAACTCTAAAGATTCTGTGATTCTATGATTCTATGACTGGAACATTAACTGGAACATTAAAACTGCCGACAAGAAGATGTGTATGAAGAGCAGTGTGTGCCCAAGAGAAATGGATGGGTGAGACGATACAGAGGAAGCCTTTGAACTGCTTTGTTGTTCAATATATTGATATTAGAGCTTTAACTAACAAAGCTAGGGGTTTAATGTGGGGCAAGTTGTATGAGCTGTAAAGGGGATTAAAGAGCACGAGCTCACATTAAGAGGTGAGTTGCTCCTTGAGCTTTTATCTGTAATATATGGAAAGAAATACCAAGTAATGGGAGATTTCAATCATAAAGATATATGCTGGGAGTCTCATATAACCAGAAATAAATCTCTTTGAAGTTTCTCAAATGATGTGTGATCATTTTCTAGCACAGAAAATATTACATCCAACATGAGATAACAACATTTCAGATTTCATCCTGACAGATCGGTCTGTGCATTGGAAGATGATGACAGTATCTTAGGAACATGTGGCTGAGACCCTGTTTTAATGGAGGCAGAGGAGGCTCAGTGTGGTAATGAATATATTGTGTTCAAAGGGGGTAATTTCCCAGTGCTGAAGCAGAATAGCAAAGGATGAAAGCTGGCTTTGTATGAGAGGATTTCTTGAGCTGATCAGCACCTTGATTTCACTGTGATGCGAGAGGACAGTTTTGATTAAAATCCCATACTGCTAAAGAGGGGGAATGTCACAAAGCATGAGGTAAATGACTTAATAAGCTGATTGAGGCAAATAAGATCTACCTTTGAGGAGACAGTTTCAGTGTCAAACATGACCAAATAGCCAGGGTGGATGGAGAGCAGTAGTGAGCTTTGAACTTTGGTTGCTGAACTGCAACATCACATTTGCATGTTTGTGCTTAGAAAACATTGGAAACTGGGCTGAGCTTGTGATGTTGGGAAGGAAAAGCAAGACTTGAGTTGAGGCCCACCAAAAATGTCCCACAGATTTAGGAGTTCCATCTGCTCTGTTTGCCCTTTGCACTGATAATTGAACTTATCCCAGAGTAACAAATCGATGGGTTCTGGAAAGGAGTGGGAACAATGTCTAAACTGGCCTGAAATTCAGTCAGCAACTCGTAGCATCTCTGGGAAGCCTTCTGTGTGGTTATTACCATGTCTTCTGCCTTCAAAATCAGGGAAGAAGGCAAAAAGAGAAACCTGAAGAATTTTGTAAGCAGACAGGTGAATTTCTTTCTTTCTTTCTCAGGCAAAGTTTTCTTTTTTATTCCTCTCAAATTGCAGCCCTGCTATTGATCTCCCGTATAATCCTGAATAACCTATGCTATTCATGACTGCACTTTCCCAGGGAAGGAAGAGATACATTTAGGATATACCCAGCATTTCAGAAGGATGAAATACAAGTGAGTCAATAGGTGTATTTCAGCAGAAAATGAAAAAAAAAACAACAAAAAACCAACGGGGGTGGGGGGAGCTTAATCTTGTAATCTTGCTGACACTCATCCATCTGCATAGCTCTGCTGTATTTATACAGGTGCAGAAATCAGACCCGTGGCCAGACCTCGTGTGCTCACACATCCCTCGTGGCTGTTGTGCAGAGGAGCAGTTGCTTTGCAGGGTGATGAGATTCTTGTGAGCAGCCATCCTGCTGCTACCTGAGTTCAGGAGAGACGCAAACGACTGAAAACAACACAGTGTGCAGCATGGAAATAGCTAGCTGAAAAAGCTCGGCTGAGGCTGTGTGAATTAGAACATTTGAACCGCCAAACATACACAAACTCACTTCATTACGGTCTGACATTGCTCACTGTGTTTCTACACGTTAAGGACACAGGTGCCTTTTGTTTGTATTGAGTATTATGAGAAATCAGAAGAAAAAGGGAAAGAAAAAACCATTCTGCTCCCCATAGCTAATCAGGTATTCACCTTGAACGAGCACTAATGAAACCAGCACCACATCAAAAGGAGCACTGGCTCCAGCCGAGAAGGTTATTAAAAAATTTAACAGTACCAGACGGCCCCCAACCAGCTTAAGCAACTGCATTTTATGTTCCTCTTTGTAAAAAGAGAAGTGGCCCTGTGCTTGCCCCTCTCGGCTGCCACCTGTTTGGGGCCTCTCACAATCAAATCGAGGCACTGGGGATGCTGTCCTTGTAGGCAAAGATGATTTTTCTGCTCAGTGGTTCAATATTTCTTGTCCGTTCTCACACAGGCTGGCCATCATTATGCATCAGCATAGACCAAAGCTTGTTTTTTCACAGGATCATGAAGTCAAAGATGTTGGAAGGGCCCTCTGGGATCATCTGGTCCAGCCCCTTCTCAAGCAGGGACACCCACGGCAGAGTGCCCAGGGCCACATCTGGGTGAGTTTGAAGATCACAGAATCATAGAATATCCCAAGTTGGAAGGGACCCATAAAGATCATGGATTCCAATTCTAAGATCTCCAAGGAGGAGACTCCACAACCTCTCTGGGTAACCTGCTCCATCTCTGGCACAGCACAGAAATGCTTCCTGACATTCAGAGGGCTCCTGAGCTTCATTTTGTGCCCATTGCCTCCTTGCCCCGGCACTGACAAGACTCCAATTCCATCCCCTTTGTGCCCTCCCTTCAGGTATTTATGTACATTGATGAGATCTCCCTGAGCCCCTCCTGCTCCAGGCTAAATAGTCTCAGCTCTCTTGGCCTTTCCTCATAACAAAGATTCTCCAGACCCTTCATCATCTTGGTGACTCTACGTTGGATTTCCTCTAGCATCTCCAGGTCTCTCTTGTACTGGGGGGCCAGAACTGGATACAGCACTCCAGCTTCAACCTCACCACTGCTGAGCCGAGGAGCAGAATCAGCTCTTTTGACCTGCAGGTTTGATATAAGGAAGAATTTACTTTGTGAAACAGTGGTAATGCATTAGAACAGATTTTCCAGGGAACTTGTGGAGTTACCACCCCTGCAGATTTTCAGGAAAAGAGTAGACGTGGTACTGAGGGACATGGTCAGTGGGCTTGGTGGTTGATGGTTGGACTAGACGATCCATGTGGTCTTTTCCAACCTTAATCATCCTGTGATTCTGTATTGCCCAGTGCAAACAATAATACTGTTAGCCTCCTTTGTGACAAGGGCACTGGTGGCTCGCGTTCATCCCAGGTCCTTTTCTGCAGGGCAGCTTCCAGCTGGGTGCCCCTAGCATGTCCTGATGCCTGGGGTTGTTCCTTCCTAAATGCAGAACTCCAACATTCTCCTTGTTGGACTTCATGAGGTTGTTGTCAGTCCAAGTTTGCAGTCTCACACCCGATGTATACCCCCTTCTCAACTAACTCCTTTATGGCATCAAGTGGTTCACTGGGAACAGGACACGTAGATGTAGGCACTACTTTAGGTATGGGGAACAACATCACTGTTTGGATTTGGAATCCTTCAGCTGCTGAGCTCTACTTGCACTCAGAAGGAGTCATTTCAGATAACACAAGCCTAAAATAGTGGGAGATGTAGGAGTACATCTTTGGCCAAAGGCTCCTCTATAGATCATTAAAATGTAGATATTAGAGAAATCTGATACCAAAGGAATCCACAAGGTTCTTCTCCAAGGCATACCTGAGCCACATGACTGAGTTGAAGTCGCTAAATAGCTCAGTTCTAAAGCAAAATCTCCTATGCTGCTCTTTTAAAATTACAAATTGGTTGTAAAAGAATATGGAAAGTGCCAGAGAAGGGAAACCACCATTATTTTACCTCAGCAAAGCCAACAAAACCAAACAGCCAGACTCATTAAGAAATTGCCTTTGGGGAACACCTGCATTGCCACATGGTTTCAAAATGACAGTTTTACCAAGAACAGTTCTTAGATCTGGGAATGTCCTTGATCAACCTCCAAGTGAGGCCACACCATGGATAATCTGCTAATAACGTTTCAGCTGTAACGGCCAGCCGCTGCCTGGTGTGGGTGTGGGGGATTTTTTGCCAGGGCTGAAGCCAAGACTAAAAAGGAATAAGGAAAAACACAGGAGCCCTGGGGACAAAAAGAAACGCCTACTTTTGCATCGCTGTTGCACAAACTCCCATCATGCAGGACTCAAGGGACTGAAATCATAGAACTATATCACAGAATCACAGAATGGCCTGGGTTGTAAAGGACCACAATGATCATCTAGTTTCAATTCCATGCTGTGCACAGGGTCGCCAACCATCAGACCAGGCTGCCCAGAGCCACATCCAGCCTGGCCTTGATTGTCCTGGCCCAAGTGTAACACCCTGCACTTGGCATTGTTGAATCTTATTAGGTTCACATGGGCTTACTTCTCCAGCCTGTCCAGGTCCCTCTGGATGGCTTCCCTTCCCTCCAATGTAGTGACTGCACTGCTCAGCTTGGTGTCATCTGCCAACTTGCTGGGGATGCACTTGATGCCATCGTTTATTTCATTGATAAAGATAATATGATAGTCCTGGAGGTGTAAAGTCACACATTTTCAACTATATTAGTATCTTAAAATGCTGTTGCAGAGAGAACAGTGGCTGTATAAAACTGTCATCTTCTTGCTGGGTGTCTCTACTCTTGTGTCAGGTTTTGGTGCTTTAGTGAGCAAAAGCTGCCCCACAGGCGAATGGAGCTGGGCTCAGCATCAGGCTGCTGTTAGTGGAGTAACAGCTGCAGGGGTTTTGCTGCTGGTGGTGATGGCAGAAGCAGAAGGGATCCTTTGGATTTCAGGTTGTGTTTAATCACCCATCCGGAAATGAAATATCTTTCCATCCTATGCTTGGAGCAAATTAGATCCGCAAGTCAGAGAGCTCCCCGGTGTCAACTGTTCTGCAGTGGAAAGAAAAGAAATGATCTTCTCTAATTAATTCAAACCTAGAAAGTATAACTTAATGGGAGGTTTAGATAGGACATTATGAAGAATTTCATCATGGAGAGTGTAGTTAGGCAATGGAACATGCTGCCCTGGGAAGTGATGGAGTCCCCATCCCTGGAAGTATTCAGGAGACATGTGGACGTGGCTTTAAGGATGTGGTAGGTGGGGTTGATGTTGGCTCTTAATGATCTTGAAGTTCTTTTCCAAACAAAATGATTCTGTGACTCTGAATACAAATTACAAGGGCAAAAGGTTGGTTCAGCTTGTTGTGGTTGGTTTGGGGGTTTTGCTGGCCACTGTTTTATGAAAATGTCTGCACCTGGGAAAGGGAGGCAAAAAGGCTCCAGAGCCATCGGGGAGGCAGCAGAAAAGCCCCAGGTACAGCCTATGAAACGGAGAAAGAAACATTTCCAACAATAAAAAGGCTATTTTGGCATTGTTTGGCAGTAATGGAATAAAAGCAGTCAACAGAGACAGGAAAATGCAAGTTTGCATTCACTGATACACTGCACCATGCCAAATTTACTGGACCCTGTCATCAGTTTCTCTTCCACTCTGAGTTTTGAATGACCACGTGGGATTTGTATGAACTGACCATCAGCTCAGCTCTATCTCCTTATGGTGCTATGGTTTACATGGCTCACTGGTCTTCCTGTGTAGTTGTGATGTGGATATACAACAGAACAATAGAATCACAAAGGTTGGAAAAGACCTCTAAGATCATCTAATCTAACAGTCCACTTACACCAATATTTCCCACTGAGAAAAATGTATTCAAATACCCAAAGATGCATACCTCCAGAGGGAAACAGAGCTGTACTAATTCCTTGGTTTCGGGATGTTCTGTAGCACATGGACCCTCTCCTCTACGTTGCCATCGTAGCTAGAAAGAAAGCAAGCCAATGTGCTTCAAAGTATTTGAGGTATTTATCCACTCACTATCCAGCAAGGCAGACAAATGGATTACCTGGGTTACAGAGGGCATGAGGTCCAAAGGGTAAAAAGATGTGTCATAACACACTACAGAGCTGCATGCAGAGTATATATTTTTGTATTTCTGTATGTGTGAGTTTTCTTAGATTGATGGACAGGGCTCAGAATGTAAAAGAAAAACAACCAACAGAACAAAAAAAAAAGAGAAGAAAACAGGTAGGAAGGCGATAACTGAGGCTTAAAAAAGAATGGGTCTAAGAAAATAACTCTTTAAATTGGGGGAGCATGGAGATGGAAAAGCCCCTCAACCCAGAGCTGACCTGGACCTCGTTGGGACAGCTTCTATGCAGCTCGGTGGGCTGAAGCCCAAAGTTGTATGGCTTTGTGAGCCCCACCTTGCTTCTCCATCCATCTCCTTGGGTTTGGTGAAGCTCCCCCAGAAAAGCAGGACAGCAGTGTCTCCTCTTCCTGACCTTACTGGGGGTTAAGGAAGGAGCCCTGACCTCCAACATCCTTTCTCCTGCTGTGCGACCCATCTTTGTTTGAGAACTTCATTGTTTATGCCCTGGAGAAGAATGAGCTGCCACTGGGAGCAGATCACAATGAGAATATTGCCACACAAAAACCGTCCTCATGTCCTGTTTTCAATAAAACCACATATTTTTGACTGTCTGGTTTCAATAAAAAGTCCAGAAAGAAAGAATGGAAGGGGGCATTGTGTTTCATGCAATGCCAGCAAATTGCAATAAGTGGCTCGTTTTTAAGGAGCTGCATGAATAGTGACAAAGAGGGGTGCTTGGGGATGCACCAGTTCTGGATTGAATTCTGCTTCTTGCTCTTGAAACTTTATAGCCTGGGCATTTATCTTCATTTGCTAAAGCTTCTCCTGACTCTGGTTGTTGCAAAGATACTGCAAGCTGAAGCATTTGCTGCAGCTCAGTCACTCAAAGAGAGTTTGGTCAGCACATGGTCTCTTCATGGAGATATTTCAGGTTGCATATTAAGAAAAACGTGTTCTCTGTGTGAGAGAGTGTTTGGGCATTGGAGCAGGCTGCTCTGGGAGGTGGTGGAGTCACCGTCCCTGGAGGTGTTCATAAAATGTGTAGATGTGGTACTGAGGGAGATGGTTTAGTGAGCAATACTGGTGGTAGGAGCATGGCTGGACTGGACGATATTAGAGGTCTTTTCCAACCTTAATGACTTTATGATCCTGTGATTCTATGATATTGATCTTGGCACTTGGCAGACCACATGCTGACAATGGCTCTGATGCTGCTTTCCATCGGCAGCCGCAGGTTAACAGCACGATGGGGATGGAACAAGAGGGACTGTGAATGTTCTGGGCAATGGATGGGGTAATGCAACCCAGTGGCTTTGTCACCCTGAGTCCAGAAGGATGGATGGCAGAGGAATTGCTGCTGGGGACTGTGCAGAACAATGCTCCCACTCAGTGAGTAGTTGCCACAAAATGTACCAAAGTGGGTTGTTTTGAGAAATCTGCCATCACAGGTACTGCTTGGTCTTTAATTTCCCAGGCTTACAGTTTCACAGCCCACCACAAACCATCCTGGACCACTTCTGTAAAACCTATCCTCTCTTTAGGGGTGTTGAGCAATGGGAGGGAAACTGCTACATATCCCAGACCATTGATAAGAAAGAAGGAGACAGACATTTTAGCAGGGTCTGTTGTGAAAGGACAAAGGGAAAATGGCTTCAAATTGAAAGAGGGGAGAATTAGACTGGATATAAGGAAAGTTCTTTACAGTAAGAGCAGTGAAGCACTGGCACAGGTTGCCCAGAGGGTGGTGGATCCTTGGAGACACTCAAGGTCAGGCTGGACAGGGCTCAGAGCACATGGTGTAGCTGTAGGCGTCCCTGTTCATTGCAGGGGGATTGGACTAGATGACCTTTAAGGATCCCTTCCAACTCAAATAATTCTATGATTCTATGGTTAATGATAAATAATGAAGGTAATAGCAATAAAAGTGAAAAAGCAGAGCCATGGGTAGGTTGTATCAGGCAGAGGAAGATAACTGTGCTTGGCCCTTCTCAGCTCAAGGTGTAAAGTAACAAGTGAGAACCTCTAGGGCAGTGCTGTTCCATGAGCTGCTAACAATGTGTTGCTTTGGGACGTGTTCAGGATTCAGGATGGTGAATTGCTGGACTTGTTAGAATCATTTGTAAGCTGTAGGGATGGAGAGGATTTTAGATGAACTGCTGGAGAAAACGTGTGTGGGATACTGGGATTGGCTGGACCTGAAGCTGCCAGGCTCCTACAAATGATGACTTTAGGGAACAGCGTGGGAAGGTGTCCTGCCATGTGGGAGAAATAAGACAGCTCTGCCTTGAAATGTCTGGGCAAGGATTAAATGCTGCTCGCTGGAAAAAAAAAGCTGTGATATTGTGCCAACAGGCCACAGAGCTGCTCATGTTATGATTAATTCCTCTCTCTGCATGCGGCACGGGGCCCCAAGCCTTCCAATTAGCAAAATTGGGGAGTGCATCGTTTGCTGCCTCTCCTCTCCTGCAGCCATACAGCCCTTGCTGTGCCTTTGGTCAGGCTGGAGCACGTTCTTCTCTTCAAGAGAATGAGCAGTCATCACTACGATATTTTCCAACATCATTTTGTTCGTTCAAAGCAAGCAATGCTTGTTTTAATTAATGAACGATGTTTCCCTTTTCTTACTTCTTGGCTTACTGCCTGGCGCTGCATTTTTTGTGCCTGGAGAATAAAATGTTTCATTCAAAGCAGGATCCTCCTTGACCTCCTTGTGGCTGCTGCTTGGAGAGGTGCGAGGAGGAGGCAGCGGGTTTGATTTTGGGGAAGGAGGAGGAAGGATTACAGATGAATAGAGAAAAATATGTTTTAGTGGGCATGGTGGGGATGGGCTGACAGTCAGACTAGATGGTCTTGGTGATCCTCTCCAACTTTAATGATTTTATGATTCTGTGAACAGGCCAGTTTTGCAGCACCCTTCTCACTTAACACTGTTTCTTTCCCAAGAGCTGCAGTAAATCCTATTTATGCAAATCCTCACCTTAAAAGCGTTCTATTTTTCTTACAGCCACTGTTGTGCATAGGAGCAACAACTGGCAGGTTTATAACCCCAGCTACATGCTATGTACCTTCAGAGTTGGCTGCAAAATTTTTCACAGAATCATTAAATTTGGAAAAGACTACTAAAAGATCATCTAGTCCAACCACCAACCCATCACCACCATGCCCACTAACCATGTGCCTCAGTGCCATATCTACGCTTTTCCTGAATACCTCCAGGGATGGTGACTTTGTTACCTCCCAGGGCAGCCTGTTCTGTTTTCAGCAGTGCTGTGGCACATTTAACCTGTGTTTGCTGACATCCTTGCCCAGCATCGGCTGTTCTTCAGAGTTCTGCCTTAGCTTATCAGCCCTCCTGGATATGAGGCTAAATTCCAAGGAAGCAGGGGGAATCAGCTGGCGATTCATCTGCCATGTTACTTTTCTTTTTTCTCTGCACTTAACTGAGCATTCCACTTCTAATAATCCTCAGAATTAGATGAAATCTCTATTGATCTCATTTTAATGAGCTCACCACTGTGACCAACAACCTTTCTCTCACAGCAGATGGAGATGTGGCCATCTGAACACGCAGCAGCCGTTGTTTTAGATCAGAGAGGTGACGCCTTCTCTGTATGACTCTCTTTGGCACCTTGTTGTCCCCATATCTGCAGGCCCAAAGCCAGCTGATACATCTTGTTCCTCACATCGAGCCTTCCTGAGTTTTCTGTCACGGTGAATGTCTGTATAAACCACTACCAATATCTCCCAGCGAGGAGGCTGGCACTGTCCAGGTTCATCAGTGTGAAGGCAAGGTGTACATGAGCCCTCACACGCTGCAGGGAATGCAGAGTGCTCACGGCTCCCTGCTGCCTGACTGAGGGGCTGCACTGAAGATTCAGCTCTGTTCAACTCAACTCTCTGAGCTACAGAACTGATTCCACCTTCAGACACCTGCATTTAGATTTCCACTTGAGATTAAAATACATAACAAAGGATATCTTCCTGTCCTTCCTTATTAAAGGAAAAAAAAAAAAAAGACAATGAAAGTTGGGATCCTAATGACAAACACATCCTAACAATGCAGAAATTCTGGTGTCAGTTTTCTGCACTGTAGCATTTTGCAGTCTTTGTGGTCTGAAAAATCATTAGAGTCAGCTAGTAGCACCTTCTACCTAACAATCAATCAGAGAATATCCGAAGTTGGAAGGGACCCATAAGGATCATTGAGTCCAACACAGGTCATGGTCATTTTCTCTGTGATTTCTGAATACAGTCTAACAGCTTGTATTTAAACAAAATAGCTTAATGTTTTTTAAAAATCTTCTTTGATGTAAAGGCAGCAGTACGGGGTGTTCTTGATGGGAAGCAGGGCAGTGCTGTAGGAAGGACAATGAGTTTAGCTGAAATCTGTTTCCCATATGGTTAGAAGCTGTCATTACAGTAAGTCCTATACTATGCAGTCTCTTAAGTCTGTACGCTCAGCTTTGTGGTACATGGTTTTGTATCAGGTGGCACTGCTTAACCACAAGCGAGGAGATGCAGCCCACTGAGACACCAACATTGGCTTACTTTCAGAATGAAGTTTGCAGTGTGACGATGAATGGCTTGGTGGTGGTGGTGGTGATGAGGATGGGGGGATGGCTGGTCTAGATGGCCAACCTTAATGATTCTATGATTCTATGTGATTTGCACATGCTGCCTGGCATCATTTTAAAGTTTGCTCACTTTTTTTTTTTTACTCTTTCTTGACCATATGCCTTGTGTCAGTAGATTATGATTAATAGTCAAGATGTGTAATGACATTAATTAGCAATAGCTACTGCTAATGATTAATAATAGCAGCTAAGTAAACGTTGGCTTCCATAATTTATTTTGGTACTTCTGTTAAGCTGTGCATCTGGCAATATTGTGAGGCTCTAACACACTGGGTGTATGGAGAAGCAAAAGGCTGAGAAACGCTGCATGAAAGTACAAGTGGGGACTTGTTCTTCCCCCTTGCTGCACGTAAGAAATTTGGTGGCTTCAGTGAGATGGAAGATGAGAACTCATCACGCCATGCACAACACACACAAACCCTGCCTGGAGCGTAGGAGGCTTTGTCCTGATGCTTTATCTGTATCCACCTGGACAAGAATTGCTCCTTCCTCCAATCAGTGTTGAAACCTCACTTTAGAAATCGCGACTTCTCTTAAAGTGGGTAAAAATTTAAGTTAAGTGTAGCATAGCTTTCATGCAGCTCCTTCACAAGGAAAAGTTAAAGTCTATAAAATGTTTTGGCATTGGATGGAAGCAAGCCAGAAGCGCAAAGCAATAATCTTCAGTGCCACAGTAAAGGCTGGAATCAAATTCCATTTCCATATCATTGAATCACAGAATCATTAAAGGTAAAAAAGACCACTAAGGTCACCTACCCCAACCACCAACCCACCCCCACCACATCCACCAGCCACGTCCCTCAGTGCCACATCTCCACGTTTCTTGAAAGCCTCCAGCGATGGTGACTGCACCCCCCCATGCAGCCTGTTCCAATGCATAACCGCTCCTTCTGAGCAGAAATTCTTCCTAATATCCAATCTGATCCTCCCCTGGTGCAACTTAAGGATGTTACCTATCATCCTATCAGGCCTCTCGTACCTCCCTGCACTTAGGCAAAACTCGTATCAGATTGGAAATCAGAACTTGCAATACGGGCACGTGGTTACTGTTCATTACTCAGCTGGAAAGAATAGAAATGCCTCTCTTCAGTGTGGCCTCAGTGCTCGTTCCAGGACTGAACTTGTATTTAGATAAATGTGCAGTTATTCCTTCTTCCTCTGGCTTCCTATTAATTATATGCAGTTTACTCTGGAGAGATTTGTTACTGTGCTAATTTTAGGAATCACCACACTGCAGCAAAAAACTTTGCTCTAGGTCCACAAATGTTTTCAGTGATGAAATTTCAAATTAAAAAGCAGTAACAAAAATTATCCTGTACTACTTTTACAATTTCCCTTTGTGGAATGAGGGTTTCTAAAAGAAACATTTTTGTTTCCTTATTTATAGTCGCTTTTCCTACCACTGCAGTTGTTCTTGTGGTCTATTCTTTCTAACTTAAGTTGCAGACAGCAGGAGGACATACCCAGCCTTTTGATTCGTCTTGAGCGAGCCGAGCAAATGAGCAATGCCAGCTGTGTAATAGCACTCAACGTGTTCTGGGCAGGGACTCACAGTCCAGTGACCGTTTTATACAGAAACATCCAGCTAACTTGGGGAAAACACTGAACAACAGAAAAAACGAGTGGCTGGGAGCCTGCCAATTAAGAACAAGTGGTTGGCATTCAGCTGCAGACAATTGAGATGCAAACACTGTTTCTGATTTTTGCCTCAGAATGCCCTACGCGTGCTAGTGGGTTGCAGGTCAGTTCAGACTGGTTTTGAGCAAGACGTCTTGTTTTAGTGATCTTCATAAAGTGCTTTGAAAACCATTACAAAAAATGCACCCACTTTTGTTGTCTTTACACCTGGTGATCGTCTGTGACAGGAAAAGGCCCAAAAGATCGAGCCAATAAATTCTTCTTGTTTAAAGAAGTGAACCTGGTACCAGTGCAATCCAGTCAACCTTGCCTTAGCATCTACTGGGTCCTGAGATCTCCTGGGCATGAGGTTCATTTGACCAGATGTGGATCTATGACACGGATCCTGAGACCTCTCTCAGGTCATCTTTGTAATAAGTAGAGTCACCAGTCAGATAACACAGTGTAATTCACCTTCTCCCCGAGAGGACAGCTGCATTTGGAAGGAATGGTGCTCTGAAGTGGATGCTGATGATCAGACCTCTTCCAACCATGACGGGCAGCCAGACCATTAGCTCAGATAAAGGGAAGTACAGTTAAAAAAAAGCAAAACCTAGTGCAATGACTCTATCAGCACAGAAAAAAAAATACAAAAGACAGCAGAAAGTCATGTCTTTTTAGATTTCATTGAAAACAACTTGAGGCACAGAGATATGCATGGAAATGTGCTCAAGAATTTTTTGGTAGGTAGTACAGAAGGAGTGAGGGAACTCCTCAGATCAGTTTCTGTGCACAGAGCTAGCAAATGAGACTAGCTAGGAATGAAAGTGACACAAAGCAAGAAAGAACTAAATACTTTAAAAATTACTAAAGCTTCAGTATCAAAAAGAATATTATGATCTGAAAGTAATTACTCTAACACAACAGCTACTTTGGATCTGCATGTCAAAAGAAATGGCCTAATGCCTTCATATGTGCAAGTCTAGATTTTCACCCTAGTGTCATTAGGAGAGCCTTATTAAATTGTACGTGTGCACAAAACGTGACTTCTGAGAACTGGGCTCTTTCACACCTTCTTAGATAGAGGATCCTCTGCCTCCAGGCATTTTTGGAAATGTAGGAGTTCATGGATGAGATACCAGGTGAGCTCGGGTAGCTTGTCATCCCCTTTTCCACTGAGCAGAGTGCTGAGTCCCAAAGCACTGCCTTTAAGCCATCAGCCAGTGTTTCTTATTGCCTCTATTTATGGAGTCTAGCTCCAGTTTAAGTGTAATACATTGAGCTTATTATCCTCATTTTTCATCGCTGCAGAACTGAATGCAATTACAAAGCTTCTTAGAGGTGATTTGACTAAGCAGCCTGCTGATTTTTCAGCCACATTTAGTGCCTGTTGAAGAACAGAAATCCTTCTAGACTGATGATGTTGAAGCCATCTGGTGCTGCTTTTTTCAGTCTAGTAAGCATTTCTGGGTTCAGTTTAGAGAAAGTCAATATAAAACAGCTTATGTAAGAGCCTAAAAGGACATAAACATGGACTGAAAGACAACCAAAAATACAAGCATCTTGGGAATGCTGTGAGAACTGAGAAATAAAAGTGCCAAGCGGTGTATTATTTCTAATCCTAATCCCTAGGAGTAACCAGGAGAAATCTGAGTAGTTTAGGTTGGGGATTGAACTAACAGAACTAACACTCCTGCAGCTGGGGAGAAGATGCAGCACGTGAAGAAAACACAATGTTCTGCATGAGAAGAGGCAGTGCCGCTCTGCCTGCGCTGAGTGTAGGCATCCCTGTTCACTGCAAGGGAGTTGGACTACGTGACCTTTAAGGACCCCTTCCAATTCAATGATTTTATGATTCTATGATTGTTTGTATTGCCACACAAAGTTGCTGGTGTGGCACCATGCCTGATGGAAGCAGGTCACCAAGGCACTGTCCTCACCCTTTCTCCCACACTTGGCTTTTCTTTAGACCCTTCCATCTGTGATAGGGCCTGCCTCATCACAGAGGAACGCTGGCTTTGCTGTTGTCAGCTCCCGAGCTCTGGTTCAGACCAAGATCATCTATGAACAACATAACTCAGTGAGGGCAGTGATTGAGATTTAACCCATTTCTGTCAGTGCTTCTAACAAACGAAGGTTCTTCTGTTACTGGTTTCTCTCTTAATTGAAGTGTGTCTCCATAACTGACTAAAACAGTTGCAATTGTTGCTGATCAATACAATACGTGCTCACAAACACAGTTGCTCATATCTCCCTGCCCCCCCAGGTCAGTATTGCAGGCAGCAGAAGCATCCATATCACACCCTGCTCACACACAGTAAATCAGGAGCCTTCCTTTCCACATCGATGCCCGCAGCAGCGCAAAGTCAAACGTTGAGAGCAGGGAGAGCAGCACAGCCCCTCTCCTTCACCTCCCTCCCATTTACCTCCATAGGGCTAATCAATACAAAAAACTTCCAGGAAAATTCACAGCAGTGTTGGTCAGCTATTCCCCCGGCACCTTCACTATCAGATGCTGGGGGCTCTCCTTCCTCCCTGTCCAGCAGAGCTTAGCCCATGGCTATACACCACACCAGAGCTTCATCCAGTGCCCTTTTAGTTTTGTTTTATTGACAGCAGCTGTTGTGCTGCCTAGCACTAATTAATCAGCTTGCAGGTTCACAGGGCTGCACCCTGCCAGCTGATCTGGCCTGCGAGGCATTCATGTACTTACAGGTGATTTTAAGCCATAGCTAATGCTTTTAAAATTAACTGCTAGACGACACAGCTTTGAGTTGGTTCTCAGACATTTCATAGTATAAGCTGTATTTTATGGCAGAAATTAATTATCACGGTCATTCACGACTCCAAGTTTCTTCCCCTTGTATCCCTTTGCTTTAGCTCTGGCATCCATCACTGTTCTCTCTGTGGTGTAGAATCATAAAGGTTGGAAAAGACCTCTGCATTTATCTAGTCCAGCTGTTGACCCCTCACTGCCATGCCCACTACACCATATCCCTCAGTGCCACATCTACCCCTTTCTTGAGCACAGTAACTCCATGGTGGCATTAGGAGGCTGAAAATGAGATTTTACCCTATTTTGTGTGGGTAGCTGTTGAAGGTGAGGGGGGCCAGGCTCAGTGCAGTTTCCACTGCATCCTTGGGCTGATGCTGCTGCATGCGATGAAATGGAAGTTTCAGGATGCACACTGGGGTCAGAGATGGCATGGGGGAGCCAGACTTCCTTCTTGGCAGTGCTTAAAGTGTTGGCTTTGCTGTGCAATGGAATCACAGCTAGCTCCAACCCTGCAGAGCTGTGTATCCCTCCAGCAGCAGTGTGAGATGTACTGAAATCTGTTCAACAAATGCAACCTCTTTTCTTATTCAGGAGCTATTGGGCTATTACTTTTATCACATACATTCCTTATTTCTCACACAATCCAGTAAGCCGTGGCTTATCACTTATCCATTAGCTGCTCATGGTAATGAGCTTCAGCTCACAGTGAAGCGTGCTGTCAATTTTGACTGGACACATGAATCACACATCAGATTTATCTTCTCTGGCTGGAGAAGTAAATTCAGAGCTAAGTGTCCTTTGCAGATATTCACAAATGACCTCTAAGCTCATTTCCATCCTGGGTAGCTACTCCCTAGGCATTTCCTTCAAATTTCTGTTTATATGAGCATTGCTGCGAACCAAGCCAAAGGAAAAAAAAAAAAGCAAACATGAGCTGGAAACAAATGGAGACAGTGTGATTTTAGTTTGGTTGCTCCCTTAGATGAGCAGCCATCTCCACAGCTGGAGAAGAAGTGGAGAAGAAGCTCTGAAGACAAATAGGTCTCCCATAGGGGAACACTGTTACTTTCAAGGTGTATTTCCATGTGTGATTAACATGGACAGCCCTTTGCACGGCAAAGAAGAGTCTGCTCTGCATATTGGAATGTATCTCAATAGATATCTGGAAGAAAAGAACAGGTTGAGCACAGGAAATCTTCATAGCAGCTATATGTCAAATTTTCCTTTTACTGTCAACAAATCAGTGCATAAAATGTATGCTTTGTACAGGTCCAACATACACCGAGTAACAGACAAGCAGAGAAGTCTAAAACAGGAAATTGAATTCATCTGATATTCTCCTAAGTAGGACAGTCATGACTGCCAAGGCATTTTGTTAATTTATCAAGCTCCTTCTCATGTCTACCTATAGGCTTTCACCTATTAGGAGGTTCATCTAGGTCATCCTTTGCTGGGCATCTTCTGGAACAAATGGATGAGTCACTGATTTCTCTTAGGTATCACTTTATAATTGTTACCTTTACAACAACTATAGGGCCAGCTTCTGAGAAGAGTGCCCAAAGGAGATTAAGGATGTGTGTTACTTCTGTTTCTCTGGAGATAGATATCAACATCTTCCATGTTTTGCTGAGAGCTCACATTTCAGTGTGCACAACCATTTACTGTGGCTATTTCACGGCAGCTGCTCTGTGCCTGTACTGGTATTTTAGATGACCGTCCATGTTATCTTAACTGCTTTTTCATTTGCTCTAAAAACTATATGAAAATGACTTATTTTATTCTCACCATCATTCACCTACAGTCAAAGATGTAGGTAGATCTTGGTCTTCTAAGTTTATAACGCCTAAGTTTTCATTTAAAATTTTCCTCAATCCCTTATTTTTGCTTTATGGCTACATCTTTATGTAGTGGGAAGGAACTGGACCAAAGCATCTCAAAGCTTTGTGTTCAAAACTTCCTAGACACAACCTACCAAGATTCAGCAAGGCCAAGTGCAAGGTGGGGTGATGCAATCCCAGATATACTTACAGATGGGGGAAGAACTCCCTGAGAAAGCTCTGCTAAGAGGTTATTCTGCTAAGAATATTGAAGTAACTTACTGAGCACCCTGATCTAGCTGTGGATGTCCCTGTTCACTGCAGGGGAGTTGGACTAGATGACATTTAAAGGTCCCTTCCAACTCTACGGATTCTATGATTCTATGAAGTCAATGGGAATGAAGTGTCCAAGTCCTGGTAAATCAGAAGGAATTTACTTTCTCTCTGCCCTTCCTAAGGGAATGGAATAAACTGCCAGACTACAGATTCCATCTCCCTTCATTATAGGTGATCTCAGAACCTCTGTAAATTAAGTCAAGATTTGGTAATCACAAAATCACAGAATCATAGGGGTTGGAAGGGACCTTCAGAGACCACTGAGTCCAACCCCCTGCCAAAGCAGGCTCCCTCCATCAGGTCACACAATCTGAGAGCATCCCACGGCTGCTGAGGCAGGAGCACGCCATGCAGTGAAGTGGACACCGTGAGAGGGGGAACAGTGTGACTCACATTCAAAACACAGAGCCCTGAACTCATGTACATGAAGGCACACGGGGTTGCGTCACACCAAACACGTACGTGCCTTCAGGTGTCGCGCCACTGCTCGCCTGGTTACTCAGTCTGACAAAGGCTGTCTTCATGTACCCTGTGCCATGAGTCACTGAGGTGTAACAGCTGGTTCCTACCAGTGTCTGCAGAAACCTTCTCATATCTCCAAGCCTGCCAAGAGGTCAGCTTTGTACAAGTAGCCCTGTGCAACATATGGAGTTGGGCTACGTGGTCTGTAAGGGTCCCTTCCAACTCAAATGATTCTGTGATTCTATGGGAATGGGTTTTGTGAAAAGAGTCAGCAATACATTCCTCAGGGCTCAAGGCTGCAGAAAGATATCTGCAATCAATACAAGGCTCAGAGCTGCTGGTGGTTTGCTTCATTCAAAAGTCATTAAAAACTAGAAAGGATGAAATGTACTCCTCACGAGAGGGAAGCATGATTGTTTACCTTTCAGTTGTTTATTTTTGCAGAAATGGCCACAAGGCTCTACTTGAGCTGTTTAGCAGCTGCTCATTTTTCTGTCATTTATTTTGCTTTCTATATTTTCTGAAATTCAAAGAAGTCATAACTGGTTTGTAAACAACCCAGAAGCACAGCAGCTTGAACCTGGCTGGAGCTGGCTAGATGATTTAGGCTGTCCTCTGCTCTGCCATGCAATCACTGCTGAAAAAAATCATCAGTTTGCACCTTAGGCCCTCAAATCATCTTTTAAATGATCAGAAAATAATTTGCACCGGTTTATTCAATGAAGTCGAATTCTCTCCTGCACAAATTTTCCTCTTGAAAGGGAGGGGAAGGTTTGGCTGCCATGGGGAGCCATAAATGTGCTCCTGATCCACTGCACAGAATCATTTCAGTGCTCACTAAACAATCACTTTCCCTCTGGGATGAAGCTGCAGCTGGCAGCAATGAACTTGTCTGGTGCTTCCTTCTCTCATTTGGCAGGGCTCACAGCCTAGGATTTTAGGGAACAGGATGAGAAAGAGGCATTTCCTGCCCCTCAGAGATGGAACTGAGTGGAGGCAAGTGCTCATCTTGCAGTAATTTTGCTTGCAATGTTTGGGTTTATATAGATGAATCCTGATATGGAGAAATGATGCTGTGCTCTCGGTGTTGTGAGTCCACTTGTATATGTGACTGAAAACAGCAACAAACACTAGGAGGGAATTCTGGGGAAAATATCCCAGCTCCTACTCTTCCAGCACCTGAAAGTTGCATCTGGAAAATACAGATCCAGCAAGAGCCTTTGCCAGAGTCTTTCAGACTACAGTCTGAAGTTCCTGAAGTTACGTTCAGATTGGTGCTGTGCTGCTGCTTTACAGCAGCTAGCAGAGAAAAAAAAGAATTAGTGGATGAATGGATAAATGTGATGTGTTAAGGAAGAGTCCACTTGGCTTTTATAAAGGGAAGTCCTGCAACGTGGTCCCACTGGAGTTCTCTGAAGGTGTCAACAAGCCTTTGGATAAAGGATATCCTGTTGATATAAGCAACTTTTATTTCCTACGGGCTGCAGACAGCATCTCTCACCAAAGGCTTTTAAGGAATGTCAAGGCATACATGGGAAGGGCCACGAATGAATAAAAAATAACATTAAAACCTAGAGAACAGAGGGGAAATGCACAGTCAGGACTCAATGTATGGTCCACTGATCAGCGGTGGTATCTCCTGGAGATGTGTTCTGTCCAGCACACACAATGCAGTGACAGTAGGCACGCTGCAAAACTAGTCTAGGTGTTAAAATGAGGATACAGAGAATGACTGCAGAAGTACTTGGTAGCTCTCACCCACTGAGCAGTGAAATGGCGCCCAGGGGGAACAGTAGCCTTCAACTCATATAAAGTGGTGCCCCTGAATTGGCCATTACCAGCCTGGAGTGAGAACCCTGGGTGATGCCAGTTCCATGACGATGTCAGCTAAACATTTAAAGCAGTCAATGAAGCAAATCAATAAAGCAAGTCAATAAAGCAAACCAAATGTATGGTTCTGACCTAGTGCTTGATCTAACAGTCAGAAACCCTGCCTGTGGCAGGGGGTTGGAACCAGGTGATCTTTAAGCTGCCTTCCAACCCATTCTGAGATTCTGTGGTACTGTGAATCGACAGGAAGGGGATAAAGCATGTTGTTGTGCAGCTGCATGAACTCTCAGCTTGAACCCCATGTGCAGCTCTGGTCCTCTCATTCAAAAAGGAAACAGTAGAGCTAAAAAGATTCATAGGGGAATAAGGAAGTACTCAACTGGTCCACCTCTTCCATCTGAGAAATAGAGAGGAGAAATCTGTAACATCAAGAATATGATGCAGAAGGTGAAAGAGAGTGGTTTTTCATTGTTTCTTCTAATAAAAGAATGAGGAAGTAGCAAATTAAGATAGGAAAGGTCAAGCTCAAAGCAAACAGAAGGAAGTGACTCTCCACACCTGTAGTTAAACTTGGGAACTTCCTGCCACTTTGTGCTGTGGGAACTAAAAGCTTATGTGGCTTCAAAAGCATTTGTTCAAGCAGCCTCTTCAAGGAAGACAGAGATTGAGGGTTATTAATACACAGACCCGATCTTTTCAGGAAGTCCCTGAAATGTTCTTATGGCAAAAGGGGAGGCTGCTTTGAAAACATGCTTCTCTCCATTTCTTACCATCTTCTTTAGGAATCCTCTTTTGTTGCTGTCAGAGAAGGATTCTTGCAAGCAATGGATTGGGAGTAAGGGAATAAGCTCATGCACAGACCAAACCCACAACCTGAAGACCTTCATGGTGATAGGAAGCAGTGTATGTTTTTCTCAGCATTGCAGTGCATTTAACACCTCAAGGATCTGGTCTAGGAATTAGACAAAGCAATGATGTTAAACATTCAGTTGCCTTTTTCTTTTATCTCATTTCCTAGAGCCTGTGTTGCCCTTTTGTTCTTCAATTGTTATGCCCAACTTTCCATTTCTTCTGTTGTGGGAATGCATTTGCAGTCATTAACATAAGAATTTTGCTATTATCCATAAAAAAGGTAGAATCATCACAAAAAAACATGAATTCTTAGTATATTTTTTCAAGTGTTATATTTAACTCAATTACCCCCTCTTTTGGAATTGTTTGTTATTCCTTTGGTGACAGAACAGCATCCTGTTTGCCTGCACACATTGCAGCTGCATGGTTCAGAGAATTCCACACGGGTTTCTTGAAATAGCTTCAAAACTGGTATCTCCCAAACACTGACCTGCACTTATCATTTAGGTAACCAGATCCTAGTGAAAACCAGGACCATTCCTATCACATTGTTGTAGCTCATCAGCACACATAATCATGATTTTTGGTTTGTGCAAACACATAAAAATATCCCTGAATTACGCATCTGCATCTTTCCAAACACTGTGACTCAAACTGGGTAAATTCCAGAAAGTGTTTGCTTCCATAACCTTAACTCAATTATGCCACACATCCTATGTGAATAATCCATTGTCAGCTACAGGAAATGTGCATCTCACCGACCTACCACAACCTGATTACAGACAGTGATCCATCAGCTAGTAGTTCTGAGTAATATTAATCACTTTCCTGAACATTTGAGCTTAGATATGTGTCTATGTCATTCATCAGGGACTAATAATTCTGGAGAGTTTGTAAGAATTAAGGTGTGTTCCTATTGTAGCAAGCAGCCCCACGTTCTAGTAGCATTCCTTGTTCTGTGTGCTCTGAAATTATGTCTGTACCTCACAGGGAAAGACAGGGAGCTAAGGCTGTTGTTTTGCTTTTCAAAGACTTGATGTTCACACTGATGATATATTTTATAACCTACTGCAGGGAACATACTTCAGCAGGTGATGATCTCCAGAGATCTCTTCCAATGCTTGTGATTCTGTGAAATACACTAGGACTGGATCCCACCTAAACCAGGCATATGGATTAATGATTGTGGTGCTAATTACATCCACTGTTAATTGGGGAGCTTTGGAAAATACCCAGAATGTTCAGATTCTGAACATCTGCTGCTACTAAACAGTAGAAATTAGAGCTGAAAAGCTGCCTAGTAAAAAAAAAAAAATCCAGATGAACTAATCCCCATCTATTTCTGGGAGATGAGAAACAGGTTGGACAAACTGCCAGTGCTAGAGGTTTTACAGTCTTCCTAGGCATCTCAAAACTAATGTCCTCTCTAAGAAAAAGTTGCTTGTCATCTATAATTTCTCTCTCCCTTTTTACTTTAAATTCGTTACACCTGACTGCCCCCCAAGGGACATGAAGAGCAGTTGCACGGGTGTGCAGTGTGGAAGCTTGCTTGGATTGTGACCTGAGCCTACAATTAAAAGCTAAGGTGTGGGAATACAAGAGAAGCAGAAATACAGAGCAGCAGCTGTGAAGCAAGATAAACAGCATGAGAACCAAGGACACCTCTAGAAGAAGGAAGGACATCTCACGGCTCTGATTGGATGAGCGCCTGCAGGAACGGTTGAAGAGAGTTTGTAGAACGCTCTGTTGGCATGGAAAGATGGATGGGAAAGTTGTAGGGGCAGATGGGAAAGCTAAAAAAAAAGAAAACTTGTGAAGGTATATAAGTGATGTGAGCACTTGTAATGAGGGATTTGGATTGTTCACATCTGAGCCCATGCATCAGATGCTGCACTCAGGTGTGGCATATCTTCCAAACTACTCTTCTCATTCAGATGATGTTCCTCAGAGGTATCCAGGCACTGGAATCACCTTCACATAGAGAAAAATACATCAAGAGGAAAATAAATAAAATAGCAACATTTGCTGTCTATAGTCCAAGAAACAAAATGAATGGGGCCATAGCACTTCTGGAAATCACCGAAGAACTCTCTCCGTAATGTCACTTTTGTGGCAAGTCAGCATGTGGCAGTGTATTTCATCTAGGAGAGAAGAAAAATTTCTTAGAAAGGCAGCTAACAATGGTGCCTTCTGCATGACAGATGACCTCCCATATGGAATCCATTTGGTTGCAGGCAGAAGCAGCCATGGAGGTGATTACAGAGATCCTTAGCTCTGCAGCTCTCTGTGACTCTATGAGGACAGATGGGTTTTCTCATAGTACTTAAATCTTCATTACCTCCACCCAGCAGATCAGAGAAAAAAGAAGAGCAGATAATGGAGATACGAGACTCTGAAAGCACCCAGCAGCTGACAGGATAGCAGATGCTTAGGTTTCCTTGGGGCATCTATTGTATGAACATACTGAACAGCAGAGGGAGAAAAAAGAGTCACTTAAATTATTAGGGATGGAAAACCTTTTGCTCTGAGGACAGGCTGGGGGAGATGGAACTGTTAAGCCTGGAAAAGAGAAGACTCTGAAGAGTCCTCAGAGTGGCCTTTCAGTATCTAAACAGGGGCAACAGGAAAGAAGGAACAGACTCTTCAGCATGGACTGCTGTGATAGGAACAGGGGAAATGGTTTCAAATTGAAAGAGGAGAGGTTAGACTGGACATATAGAAGGTGTTATTACAATAAGGGTAGTGAGGTACTGGAATAGGTTGCTCAGACAGGTGGTGGATGCCTTGTCCGTAGATAGTCAAGATCAGGCTGGACAGGACTGAGAAACCTGATGTAGCTGTAGGTGTCCCTGTTTATTGCAGGGGAGTTGGACTACATAACATTTCAGGGTCCCTTCCAACTCAAATGATTCTGTGATTCTATGATTATTAGCTTTATTTCAGACTTTATCATTTCAGTGTATGAAGATGAAGTCCTCAGGATTGATCTATGTATACAGCATGTCAGCATAAAACTCTGGATCTGTATGAAGTATGAGAACAAACGCAAACATCATTAGGGACCAGTTTTTGGCTGTGCAACTTGGATCCACATGTGCTGCCCTGCCTCTGCCTGAACTTCTAATGAAGTGCAAATTGCAAACAAGGTTACAGCAGCTTATCACTTGCTAAAATTGCTGGGAATAAAAAAAAGTTGTGAGGAGTCACAAAAAATAATACAGGAAGAAGCATGAAAAGTGCTCCTTTAAAACAGATTAAGGACAAAGAGAGACTGTGGTCTCTAGAGTTATGCTAAAGGCCTTTGATGCACAGCAGCTCCCAAAGGATGATATAAATTAGCTATTTCTAGCCTGAGCAAACTCATTGCTGAGTCACCATCGATGCACAGTTTTTCTGATGACATCCTCATCAGAACACTTGTCTTCCCTTTCCCTTTCTTCACTCCATTCCTCCTCTCACTGGCATAGTGTTTTATTTACACTCTGTTTTTCTTCCTTATCTACACCATTTCTCTCTTTTCAGACCCTCCCGTCACACAATCTCCTTTCAACCATTTTCCTTCTGTTATCTTTGGCCTTCTTTATGTAGAATCGTAGAATATCACAAGATGGAAGATCAAGCCCAGCAATCCTTCCTCTGTCACTGAAAGGCTCAGAGCCATCCAAGATCATTTTCCAACCCTTTGCTTCTCTTAGGGGAAATCTACCATTTGTCAGAAAGGGAGAGGGCAGCAGAGTGAAACATAAGGGTTGTGCTGCACAGTACATCAAATCCAACAGTCACACCCGGCTCCATTTCTGGTATCTTGCTTTTTCCACCTGATCTCTTCATCTGGCAGTTTTCTTCTCTTACAGGAGACTCCCTGCTGGTGCTCCAGCATTGGATCAGAAAGAAAAAGGTTGAGCTTTTCCTCTGTGCTACCTGCTGTATTCCACTTCCTATTTCCATCCTTTCTCCTTTTGAATAGTTCCTACACTTGACCCTTCTCCCCTCACCCATCCATGCTACCGCTTACCTGTGCCCATCCAGCTTCCCCCAATCATTATTCTTCTTCTTTAATTTGTATTTCTTTCCTTCGTTCCTTTCTTCTTCTTTCCTTCTCAATGAATTTGTTCATCTAGACAGGAGTAGGGCAACAAACAGACTTTTAGGTCCAGACTTTTCAGAGATATTGAAGAAGGACTGCTGCAATTTATTTTTTTTACTTGTTTTCTTTGTACAGCAATTTTCAGTTCACTGTCTTTTCACAGTGACATGTTCAGCAGCAGGGTTTATTCTGTAAATTGATTCGATATTAGGTCTGTGTTATTTCCGCTTAGCAGAAGTAATGTGATACTGCTTCTATTTCCTGCATATTCAAGATCAGGCATGAATATTTGTCTGCAAATGAAACTTTTTTCAACCATTCAGTCTGAGCAAGAAGTTGCTCCTTGCCAATACTTTCATCTAAATGAAGTTTCTAATATGCAGAGTTATGGACTCAGACACTAAATATAAACACTAAATTTCCCACTGTTAGATCTCTTATCGACTAAAATTGGAAAGAAATATTCAGCAGCAGTTGTTTTTTCACAGTGTTCCAATAACTATAATTGCTTCTTTCTCTATCTAGACAATAAACTTGTAGTGGAGCTGCTAGGTTCATGATTTCTTGTCCACAGACACCTACTCCAATATATGTAGAAGAATCAGTATAAATTGATGAAATTCTGATGCTTTTTCCCCTAGATCATAGAAAATCCTAAGGTGAAAGGGACCCATGTAGTTCACTGAGTCCAACTCCTAGCTCCATGCAGGTGTACCAGTTTAAAATGGCTTAGAACTAAAAGGACTAAGATTTAGGTTAGATGTTATGAAGAAATTTTTGGTCGGCAGGTGGTGAGGCACTGGCACAGGCAGCCAAGAGTGGTTGTGGATGCGCCATCCCTGGAGGTGTTGAAGGCCAGGTTGAATGAGGCCTGATCTGGTGGGTGGCAACTCTGCCTGTGGTATGGACTTGGGACTGGATCAGCTTTAAGGTCTTCCAACCCAAGATATCGTATTATACCTAAAAATTAAACCATGTCTCTAAGGCTGTTGTTCAAAATCAGGTAGATACTGGTTACTGTTATAACTTCCTTTAATTGTGAGTTGTTTACCTCATGCATAATGATGTTGAATGTATTTCTGCCATATGTACTTGTTAATAACAAAACAAATAGGAACCAATTTTGAGAGAATAAAACTCTAACTCAAAGCTTGTGATTAATCCTAGTGGTTACTTAGCCTGGATGCATTTACCAGAAATATATCCATGGAAACCTTACTGATAGCCAAATCTCCAAATCCACTTTGACACTGGACTGCTTGAAGCCAATATGCCTCTGGTGTTGTCTGACAGCAAGCATGGAGGATTGTCAAGATTTATTTTCTACCTATAGTGCTTTCCTCTACCTCTCCATGGGTTTTCTCCATGGGTCTCTTTCAATGGCTATTTATATGGACTCCACCTTCTTCTAAGTAGAACATCCCATGACCTTGAATAGCATCTCCATGCTGGTGAAATAGGGTGTTATCTTTAACCTCATTATTGAACAGAGTAGTTAAAGAGCTACTAAGTGACCTGCCCATGGTCAGAGATACCACATATCTCACAGAATGAGGCCATCAATCAAACCAGTGCAGAAAAAGATCACAGAGATTCCTAAGTGGAAAGTACTCCTCAGAGAACAATTATCATAATTAATTATACTAAAGATTAAACACTTCTTTCTTTTAAAAACAAACACATACCAGTTATGGCTAGGTCCTGGTCATAATTCTGGTGTGTGCTCATCACTTCAGTGTCACAGCAGATGCAGAGCTCTGCAGCAAAGACACTCTCATTAGTTCTTCGACTGCATCGTAATCTGTAGATTTCTGGTTGAAAATAACATTTGTATTTGAATTTTGTAAATCCTTAGAACTGAGGGAGGAACGTGGCCATAAACATCTCCCTATAGAGCATAACAAAACAGACTCCAGGTCTGGGAGGAGCTGAGCACACATAACTCTGACCAAAAACTGTAAATTCAGAGTTTCTCAGCTTCATGTAGCATTGAGGACACAGAGCTGAGAACATTGGTGGAAAGATGGTAATAGAACAGTTGGTCTGGCTCCATCTTGCTATGCAGCTGGAGAACAGCTGTGTGCTGGGTAGCAGTGTCATCCCTCATCTAGAAGAATAAAGTCACTGCAAGCTTTCTTTTAGGATATGTCTGAGCTGCCTGAGCTCCCTCTACAGCTTTGTCAGGGCAAATAAGAGACTCCGTGTCTGCACCCACCTAGGGGAATGAGTGAGTCACAGCCACGAGCAGCTGCCTGATGGCACAATGTACATTTGAGCTAAGAAAACTCAGCTCAAAAGGACTGGGCTGGATACAAACTGATAGTAATTCCAGGAAGAAGAATCACTCACCTGAATTGAGATCAGTAACCTGACCTAGCTGTAGATGTCCCTGTCCATTGCAGGGGAGCTAGAGTACATGATCTTTAAGGGTTCCTTGCAACTCAAATGATTCTATGATTCTGTAGAAGCCTTTCTGTGATGCAAAGTTGACGCCTTCATTGATGTCTCAGGAAGGGTTGCATTGGCTGATGCTCCTGGTGCCAAGCAAATCCCAAGGACAAAGCTGCCCTGAGGTACGGCGTCTTCGCCATCCCAGTGTTTCCAGGGCAACCAGAGCTGGAAGTCAGCTCTGATGAAAGTTCACCAAATCCAAGCTCTTTCAGACATAATATTTTTCACTCGCTGAACTGGCATCATTGAAAATCCTTTCTAAACAGTAGCTCTAGTGTGCACAGCCATGCTGAGTACCACCAAGAGCACAGTAGGAAATACATTCTGGAAATAAGAGACGGCTCTGCTGCCTTCAGTGCTGTTATTATTCCTTAGGAACACAGACTTCACTGTACTGGAGGATGCATAGCCATTTGGTGGGGTAGCTGCTTTCTGGAATGGAGACATCTGTAGAGTGTGTAAACAGGCTCTGATAGCTCTTCTCCTTGATGGAGGAGTATTAGTTGCCTATATATAATAGATACTGAAGTGTTTATCTCTCTTCTAAAAGAGTTGGGTTTTTTTTTTTGTTTTTTGTTTTTTGGTTTTTTTTAGCTTTCAGGACTGCAAGTGTATACATACCTGTATCTGTTACCACATCAAGATTTCTCTCTTTTTGGTTTAAGAGAATACCACAGCTCCATGTTTTGCAATTACACTGATCAACTGCTTCTGTTTTAAAGTTACAATTTGCTATTTTCTCATCTCTTTGAGCAATACTTTGTTCTTTTATTATATTAAAGAGGAAACGGGCACTTCTAATCCATGTGTCCTAGACCACGTATTATCTGATTTATTGCATCTTATCCTTCCCAGATAAATGGCTCCAATTCTGTTAGTTTTTCTTCCATTCACTGTAAGAACACTGCTTGTCCCTGAACTCCACAGCCCTGTTATTTATATTTGAAACACCATAATAAGCACTGAAGTCAGTCTGCCAGTGACTGCAATCACACGTATTGTGATAGTATTAAATAACCTCCCATCCCAGTTGCACCAGGGGGTGTTTGGGTTGGATATTAGGAAAAAATCATTTCCAGAAAGAGCGATGAGGTATTGGAACAAACTGCCCGTGGAGCTGGTGGAGTCACCACCTGTGGAGGTTTTAAGAAAAGGGGAGGTGTAGCACAGAGGAACATGGTTTAGTGGGCATGGTGGTGGTGGGTTGGTGGTTACCGTAATGATTCTATGAAATTTTACCCCATTGCATCCCATTGCATTCCATCGCATCATATCCTATCCCATCCCATCTCTTCTAAGCCTCGTAAATATTTGGTTGTTGGTTGTGATCGTACCTCCAATGCAGTTCTGCCCTTACCCTTCTCCAGTAACCAAGGACATTCTCTGAGTCAGTACTTGCACTGATTCACAGTGGCACAACGGCACAATGAACTGTAACCGTTCTAACTCCCAGCTGTGGATGTGTTCTGCAGGAAGTCTGTCTACAGAGAGAAGTTATCCCAAAATCTTTGGAACAGTCTCCCACACAGATAAGTCCTGGTTTAGGGCCATGTACTAGTCTCAGGAGGCAGTTTGGGAAGAATCGTGGAGATGCATAAAAGGAAAGATGAGCATATGAGCCATGAAGGTTGCCAGGGATAGTGGAGCTGGGAGTACACAAGGCTGCTGTGACAGCACAGCTAAATAAAGTGAAAGTGACACAGTCAAAGACCTTGAAACATGCAGCACAAAATAAAATATTTCCCCAAAAGACAGATCACTCAATTAAAAAAGAAAAAGGGCCAGTTTCTAGGCAGCTGTAAATCTCTACAAGAATAGAAAAGGCAACATTCTTCTCAAATTATGTTGAAGGGTAATAAATCCACAGGTAATTCTTGGAGAGACCATTCAGCGTACTGACTGACAAAGGTCTGCAGGCCCTGCCGTGTGGCTTGCAGCTTTTTCAGCTTGTAGCATGAAGACACAGCTTGGAGGAGTCACACTGCTGCCATTGCTTTTGGGCACTGCATGCTGAAGGCTGATACTTCTGCAGACGTGACCTCCGCACTGAAAGTCTGGGTGATGCATGCAGCCTGTCAGTCCCAACAGATCGCTCAGGAGAAAAATTAAGAACTGAGGATTTCAGTGGAATTGTCTCTGGTGAAACTCAGCAGAGCTGTGACACGTGCTGTAGCAACTTTCATAGTACGTTTGATTATCTGACATCATTTAAATAGCTGCAGAGCTGCAGCTAGGTGTAGTAATCATTGAATCTGATGCAGACAAGTGGGTGCGATATCCATGGAGCTGATGTTTTCAAAGTGATGTTGCTAAATGCACACAGGACCGATGGAGTTTTGTCTGCTCCTTCAACATTTTCTTCTTGCTACAGTTCAGAGTTTTTGGGGAAATCATTGCTCATCCGGGAAAGTACAATCCTTACTTGTCTAGGTAGGAGCAAGTGGTGGGCTTGCTCCTTTGTGTTGCTGTAAACCGATGCCTGTGGTTGCAGAAACTCCTGGTTTCTGAGCCCAAAGGCTGTGTCAAATGGGAAGGAGAGAAACCAATGAGCCTGGAGGGTTTCTGTCTGTGCACGATGTCTTATGTGCTGAGCTTTGGATACAACAGCATTTCCTTTGGCAGCTGCAGTAATCCTGTCCCAGCCGTATCTCTGACACAATCTGGCCCTAAAATAGCCCGCTGCACTGCACAGAAGTAGGAGATCTCATTTTCAAAGCATTTCCTCTCCTGGTAACCTCCCAGCTTTTGCTCACAGTGCTCCAGCATCTCTCCTGCCCAGAGGAAAGCCTCCATGGAGGACAATGAAGGCTGAAGTTGGAACTGTGATAATGCTGTCAGAAAAATTCCAAATGTCCTCGAGTTCCCCCAGAATCATAACAAGAAGCACCTAGTGCTGTGTCTTCCACAGCCTGGCTAGAAGCCATATGAGACATGATGCAGGGCATCGTCAGAAGGGAATTGTTCATGGAAGGGGCAGGAAGAAGCACATCTGCGAAACAGGAGTGAGCTAACATTCTTACAGCAATAGCTCAATCAGGATATTTCAGCTGTAGTGGGATGATAGTCAGGCTTAGCTGGACTAGGAGGAAGGAAATCTCTGAGGTCTTGTCTTGTTCCAGCTTCTTTTCAGCATCTCTAGCTCAAATCCTTACTTTCAGTCATTTTGCTCAGACCCTTTAACTGACGGTCATTCATTCTTGTCACGCCCCACCTCATATTTCCAATGTATATAACTATGAAGTTTAAGCAACTTAAAGCTGCTACAGACACTGCTTGTCACCTCTCCTGAAGTGTAAAACATGGAGAGCTGTTGGCTCTCATTAACTGTATGACCACAGAGTTTCTGGTTTCAGCCCTGAATTTGAGCAAATCCACCAGCACTGCACTTGGTAGACGCATTCCAAGTGGAATTATCATGGAATTATGGAATCATTAAGGTCGGGAAAGACCACCAAGATCATCAAGTCATCATCAGCCCATCACCTCCATACCCACTAACCATGTCCCTCAGTGCCACATCAGTGCGTTTCTTGAACACATTCAGGGGAATTAGCTCAAACGATCTCTTCATGAGAAAAACGTGTCTTTAAAACTGATGTAATGTTGTTTAAACCAAGTCCAGCTGTCAGAAAAGAAACTTCTTCCTTTAATGAAAAAAAAACCAAGCAACCATTTTCTTTTCTCCTTCAGAGTTCATCACTGGGCAACATCTGGATATGGTCTAATTACCATCGCCTAGAGAGGCCTGAAGAAATCCTCCCTTAGCATAGTGCTAAGGCTGAACAACAAACCAGGGGTCCTGCACTCCATATTGCAGGCACACCTTGCCTATCCCAGCCAGATGCTGCCCAGGCTGGTATATTTGCCCAACATTCTTTGCTGTGATTAGCTCCCCATAAAACTCAAGAGCAATTTCAGCTACTGCTGGTGGTGGTGGGGGCGGTGGACATCCCAGTGGAACTCTCTGCAGAATAGGGAAATCCCACTGGGGCAAGGGGGTGGCTTCCTTCCTGCCCAAATATCCTGCTCCAGCTGCAATGAGAGGAGACAGGTCTGGCATTTGTGTGCATCCTTTTGACTTCATCTGCATTTCAGCTTGGTTCTGCCTCAGCTCTCAAGGCCTCCATGTGATCAGAAAAAGGGCATTTCCCTTCACATTTCCTCCCCTATTGTACCCTTCAAGGTAAGAGTTTAATAGCAAGGACTTTGCTGCAGGCTCACACAGAAGGAAAACACTGATGATAACATGAACATCAACGGATGAAAAAAAGAATATAGCTCAGATTCTAGAATATTCCCTAAATTAGAACGAAATAATCTTTAAGGTCCCTTCCAATCCAAGCCATTCTACGATTTTGTGATTTGATGATTAGAAGTGGATATGGAGTTTGAACTAGATTTTCAAGGAGAGAAATGATTGTCAAGGAAATCACTGAGAACAACTTGGGATGAAGCACTCAGGTGCTTCTGGTTGAAGAGGATATCCAGCAGTCTGTCTCTCAGAACATAAATAGGTAACAGATAAAAAACGTTATCTGCAGTTTTGCAACTAATGAAAAAACTGTATCGAAGCTAAAGCTTTGCTCTAATTTTAATACGTTTTCTTAGGCGTTCCATAGCTGTGACTAATTTGCACTGCTAGGTCTGCCTTTTTTGAAGTTAAAAAGTGCATCTGAAGTGCTGCAACCTTGAGCCAGGATATTCAAATTGCAATAACATTTCTAAGCCCGTCAAATGAGGGGATGATGCTCAGACACCCTCATGCTCTGAGCAGTGTGAATCTCCCTCATTCTGAGTCTCAGACTAGTGGTAATGGTATGTACAGTTTGGAAGATACACTTAATCATGGTAAGTTCCTTTGTTCCTTCCTTCTTCTATCTTTCTGTCTTTCGTTCTTCTGTCCTCCATTCCTCCATCTCTTCCTTCTCTCTTTCCTTCATTCCTTCAATCTTTTTGTTTCCTTCCTTCTTTCCATCCTTTCTTCTTCCTTTCTTTCTTCCTTCTTCTCTTTTCTTCTATTTCTCTCTTCTATTTCTTCCTTTATTTTTCTTTCTCTCTTCCTTATCTTTTCCTTTCCCTTCTTCTACAGATCTAAATGCATATAATTTTTAAGTTCTTGTTGTGTGCTTAAGTACTTCTACACACATAATTTCGCTTGATAATGATCACTCTCAGGGAAATTCATCAGAGCAGAAAGCACAGAGCAAAATTAAGAGGATTCACAACAAATTGCATGGGACTGCTGATAACCCTGTAAAATTTCTACCTGCAAGCCATGGGGTCTGAGTCTTTAGAAGACCAAAAAGTCAAAGTTTAATGGGGTGAGCTGGGATAGCACTGAGCTGCTCAGCTGGGAGCTCCTCAAGTTGTCAGCTCTGCTCAGTGGTCCAGGAGGTGGGGAAACGAGGGCCTTGGAGGAACTCACAGGCAGACACAACCCCAGCTGGGCAGCCCACCCTGTGTGGCAGGCTTAGTATGTGGGGTGGGCATACCTTATGGTGCCTGTGACAGATGGAGTAATATGGCATAGTGAATTCATGAGAGCAATTCAGGCCACCTGCTACCCATGACTGTGAGGCTGGGGGGCCAGGCTCTGCCAAATCTGGAGGAAGTCTCTGAACCGCTGTCAGAAGCCGTTTCTGATGCTATAGTTATAGCCTGAGTGTGCTGCCTTCTAATGTAGCTTGGAAGCAGGATGGCTGTTCCAACCTGTGAGCCAGGAGAGACCAAAGGGAGCTGCAGTCCTTCAAGAAAACTAAGAAGGGGGTTGATTTAGGTATCTGGTGCTATCTAACATTGTATGTTCATACTTGGGAAGGTAGCCGAGGTTTGGGCGTAGGCCAGAGATGTATTTGCAAATGACTTACACTTCAGATCAGGCACACAATGTGACTTGCTGCCTACAAGGCGAGGTGTTGTTTGCACATAACTGTGTCTGTATTGTCCATGCAGCTGAGCATAAAGAAACGATTGTGTACTTGTTTGCAAACATCAATCCTGCAGAGCAAGGAGAGCAGTTGCACAAGAGCTGGATCTGTGGCAGCAGCTATCAACTCCCTGAAAAGCACAAAAAGGTACAGATGTGTGTGGCGCAATTAGCAGCATGACAATGAATGTTTTTCTACTGGGAGAGGAGCCAGAGGAGGCTATTTTGTCTTCAGGAAGCTGTCAGCCCTTCTCTGTGCCCTTCCTACAGAATTTCTCTAAGCGGGGAAATGAAAACCAAATTTACCCATCTATTCTTGCTTTTTGTAATGGAGATCAGATAAAGGCAGTAGGTGCTTCCTGCAAATGGCAACAGCATATATGAGCTGAGCAAAAAATCCATTCAAGGCTGGATGCCAGAGGAAAAGGTTGGGCTTGGATGTTCTGCACTGCTTGGAAAGCAACTTTCACACAAAATTGTTATTTTTGACTCAGAGCATTTTCACCCTGTCTGATGAGAGCTGTTTTCCCACCTCTCTTTGATGCTGGCTAAATTAATTGCATGATTTCTGACTGGTTTCCTTCTTGCTAATAATTTTTAAATGTTTTCAATGAGAAAGGCAAAATTTTGAACAGAAATATGCCACCTTTGTGAAAACAGGCAGGTGGGTTGAAGAGAAAACACCTGTAAGCATCCGTACGAAAATAAAGGCAACCCTCCTTACCAAAGTAAAGGCTATCAAATTATTCCTTGTTTGAGACTCATCGTGTGATGGACATCTCATAGGTGCTGCTGCTGTGGGAAAAGCTTCACTGGGTGCTTTTTGATAGGACAAGGGGAAATAGTTTCAAACTAAAAGAGGGGAGTTTTAGACTGAATGTAAGTAAAAAGTTTTGTATAATAAGGGTGGTGAGGCACTGGCATGCATTGCCCAGAGAGGTGATGGATGGGTCAGGCTGCACGGGGATCTGAGCGCCCTGATGTAGCTGCAGGTGTCCCTGTTCATTGCAGGGGAGTTGACTAGATGACCTTTAAGGGTCCTTTCCAACTCAAAGTCAATCATATTCTATGATTTTCTTATTCTTTCTCTTCTTTCGCTGTGGAAAGCAGTGCAAGTCTAGGAAATCATGTTTTGCTATTGCTCCAAAATTATTTGTACAAATGATTGCATGTTGCTGGAAAGATTTCTGCATGTAGCTATCTTTAAATAAACAAACAAACCCAAACCCACAATCCATGGTTATGATACTACTTCCTTTTAGAAAAAGCTGTCAGTGTGTCAATATCACGTGCTACAAACGTAGTCTGATCTCTGAGATTATTCATGTACTATTTCTAAACGTCTAAATTTACCCCTTTAATCAGAGTTTCTAAAAGCACTCTGCATATGTTACAAAGCAATTCCCCATGGATAAGGGAAGGTTTCACATGGGAGAAATGTGTGGCTGGCAGGTGAAATGATTCACCTTGGGGTTACACAGAAAGCTGGGAAATGAGGTCCAGCCCTGTAGACACACTGGGAGTGTGGGAGTGTGGCAGTGACCACAGGGCTTTTTGGCCAGTGTGCATCTGTGGCATTGCTGCCTCACCTGTTTGTTTGACCAAATGGGTACAACTGAGAGCTGAACCAGCTGACTTTCAGCTTCTTAGCCAAGCCTATTCAAACATTCAAACCTATGTCCAAAGCATAACACACTGACCTCTTTGCTGCCAAGCACTTCATTAAAGACTACTTTGGTGCTTTTTTTTTTTCTTCTTTCCTATGAAATAGTTACTACAGCAGTTTCATGCACTTTTTAAAGACTAAGAAAAAAAAAAGAAGCCTATCACTAAAGTTCTTCCTTTCCACAGTAGGATGTGGCTCAGTCTCTGGAGGGTGAGAGTTCCTTCCCCAGGCTAGACAGTGTCCAAATGCTGCCTTTCAACATTCCTGCAATTGTAGCAAATGGCATTTGGCTGTTGAATGCTAAACCTCATATAACTAAATTTCATCTGTGGATTATTTATGTGTTTATTCAGTGCTTCTTTATATATTATTCACTCATTCTTTACATATCACTGGACAATCCTGTTGCACCATACGGAAATTAAATAACTCTCAAAGCATCAACCAGTTAAATCTCCCCATTCGCATCTGTAATGGGTGAGGAAATACTGAGACAACCTTCTGCTCTCAAGGGTGTATTGCAAAAATTCCATGTGCATTTTAAATATGGATTTATCTGTTATATTCTTCTTAGGATAATGAAAAAGTTATCAAAAGGTCTACTTTCTGTATAATTTTCTGAGCTTTGCAATTATATAACAATTTTGTGAATTTGTCCTGCAAACATCTGTGTGTGCAAACTTGATACATTGGACAGAACTTAATTGAGGAACAACTGATGAAGGAAAAGCTTTGTTAAGGTTCCCCCCCCCCCACTGTTTAAGCTCTTCCCCTCTGAAGCCTGTTTGGTCAAACTGAAATTGGATAAAGAGAGTCCAGTCTTTCTGCAACTATTTTCCTAAAGAAATTTGTGATATCTGAGCCTTGAAATTATGATTATCATCATGTGCAAAATTTCCCAAAGACATTTTGGAGCTTTGCACGAATTAATATTTACAACAGTCAAACACCCAATGTCATCAGGTTTTATGGCAGCTGCAGGCAATGAAACACATTAATCCATGGCAAGTAACAATCCTAGCCAAGCCACTTCTGCTCCTCCTTGCAGAAGAGCACAGAGCTTTGTGAAAATAGGATGGGTCATTAATAACAACGGACTCTTCAGCTGAAGTGACTTCCTGGTTAATTTGGAGCTCTGTTAATATGTCTGGCATTGCTGATTGCACTCAAAAGTCTGGGACAATGAAGAAATCTGAGTTTGTATTGTATTGGAGTTCATGTCTCAGCCCAGATCAAGACGCACTGAGCATTCCTGGGTGTCCCAGAGTTTGGGAATCCCAAGCACGAAGATGGATGGTCTGGATGAGAGAAGATCGTTACCATTCCCTCGGTGAAAGCTAAGATGTGCCATGTCTGTTACAGACGGGAGGTGGTCTGAATACGTCTCCTAGTGGTTAAAAGCAGCCATGACATGTTTTGCACGTGCTTTGCTAGAATTTTGAAGCTCACGCCAAATTGGATAAGTAACTTCTTCCCCCCCCCCAGAATTTCCTTCCTGTTTTAAATTGGATTTTCATCCTTCCTAGAATGCTTGGACTTCCTCTATAGCAAGGAGGATGATAACTGCAAGAAAAAGGACATAAACAGAGAAGGATGGTCAGCACTCTGACTTCCGCCCATCACAGCGTTTTTTAGGCACTTTCCTGTCTGTCTCTCCTTTTCCTCACTACTGTGGATGTTATATGTTGGAATTTCATCACCAAAAAACCTGATCCCATTGCAACTGAAACAATAAAAATCTAAAACGAAAAGGTAATCCTGCTCCAAATTGCTTTTGAGATGCATGACAAGAAACAACAGATGGAGACGGTCACTGAGGGGAATTAGAAGAAGCATTGAGGCAGTACTGATCAGTGTGATAGGCAGGCAGCACAGGATGTAAGCTGTTGCCAAGGCTTTTGTATTGTGGCAAAGAAGGAAAAAAAAAAAGAAAAAAAAAAGGAAGGATTTGACAAAAGCTAATGAGGGAGCTCTGTAAATATTTTTGTAAGCCCAGAGCATGAGAGAAAGCATGAAATTGATTGTTTGAATGTCTAACAGTAACTAATTTGTGTAGTATGATAGCCATGACTTCATAATGGAGGTTATGAAGGGTAATTCACGAGCATGCCTAAGTGTGTTTAAATACCACTGCAGAGTGGAGGATTGTCAAGCTAATAATTCCAGAGAAAAGTCTTAGAATCATGTTAAGGAAAGGCTGTGTGATTTTAGGCGGGCGATAAGCAAAGAAATTGGAAGCTGCTGGGCCATAACCTTCTGGTATGAGCAGAGGTTATTAACACGAAAACCGACAAAGGGATTTTTTAGCCATTGCAGACTCTGCTATATCAGGTTGGCTTCTGTTTTCATTTGCAATGGCTAAAATATGGTTGTGGTTGTTCTGAATTTAGAGCTGGTGTGTGTTTATTTTAGGAAAAGACATTTCACTTAGGGTGAGATAATACATATTGGGATAAAAGAAGTTCTATAAACAGCAAGTCTACAGTCAGCACGTTGCTGTCAAGGAAGTTAGCCTATCTCAGCAAGATTGATGTAGCTACAGTGAAGGAAGTGTCATACCTAAAACCAGTGTTTCTCTTAAACATGTCTCATTAATACTTACAATTAGATTTTAAAGCTATTATTTGGGAAACACAATAGCTTTTAAAAGAACTCTGCTTTTAATCTCACAAAACTCCTTGGAGCCAATTCCTGATGGAGCCCATTGGCTCTGAATGCTTTTTGTTTGCTGCCTGCAGCAGAGACAAAACTGGGAGGACCATTGTGAAACAGACTTTGTATGAAGCCACAGTTATTCATGACATGTGACAGCAGCCACGATGACTTTCCTGAAACATAGATACTCCAAATCTTTATTCTTTGGAATGGATGCCAATATTTTTAATTATTATTATTTTCTAACATCCAGGATTTTCTATGCCTTAATTTTTATAGTTGAATTTTAGGTTGTCAAATCTAATCTTTTCAAGAAGCCTTTAGAAATATTTTTTTCTAGTATGATTTGTGTAAGATAATGCAGGCTGGAGCAAATGTGACCTCTCCATGCCCCACTCTTGACTAGACAAAAGCAGTTGCCTGCAGCTGTGTCCATCTCATCCTTAAAGGGGCTTTAAAACGCCACTTGATATGCTGAATGTATTTGAATGAATATTTTCTGTCATTACCAATTGAAATAACTCCTGCCACCTCCTCATGACCTTCAGAGCTAGAAAACAGCATTCTTTTTTTTTAGGACAATTGGAAGTCTGATCTGGGAAGTATTTCCTTGCTCTTGAAGGGAGGTGTTTAGTCAGATCTGTTAGATATTATAGGGAACTAATTTAACAAGTCCTGGGCTCCAGTTTCAGGCTGGCTCAGATATGAGCTCATTCGGTGGCTGTAGGAACATTTGTTGGGGTATTTTATCATCAAAATTTTCCGAGTCTCTGTGAAACCTGAACAGGATTAAGTCACAGTAAAAATCAAATTCTTGTTTAGTTTTGCTTTCAGAAAATATGGAAGTAGGCCTAGCAAGAGTTAAAAAGAAGCAGAGAAAAGGAGCTGGGGTTTTCTTAGCTAGAAGATACTGCACGTAATAAGGAAGATAAAAGGAGCAGTTTGTGGTAGGGGAAATCCTGACCTCATTTGTAGGACAGTTGACTCCAAGTATGCTCTTAGGAGAAAACAAGACTTTGAATTCAGTCAGTACACGTGCCAGCACAGGACGCAAAATTTAAGCTTTTTTTGTTTCTGTTACCAACAGTATGGGGAAAGGGAAGTCCACACTTCACCCAAATTTTATCTAACTTCTGTTTTTCAGAGAAAGGGTAATTCACCCCTGAGTTTCCTCAGAGGTATCTTTGGTTTCTGAGAAGTTGCGATGGCCATAAAACTCCAGTTTATACTGAATACAACTGCAGTTTGAAAGACAAAATTTTGGAAAATTTCATTTAGGTACTTCAAAGTCAACGTATAAAAGCATAATAAAAATCAGCAGCTGCTTTGGAAATCCCCTGTCTCTATTTAGGATGCGCATATGTTCCAAAGATGGAAGAAAACATACTCCTACTTTGTGCAAAGATGAAGATAAGTCAGCTGGATTTTAGTAGACAGAAGGGTCTGGGTTTTATACTCACATGTCCTTTTGAAGCTTTCATTTAACTGAGCTAAAAGCCTCAGCTGCCATACTTACGGCAACTTCAGTTAAGAACTGATTTTTTTTTCTCTAAGAACTGACAAATTTTGAGTTGTCTTGTTTGTGAAATGGTGAAATTGTGAAACGCTTCTTATCTGCTCTTTCATGGGCGTGTATTTGTGCCAATGCTTGTACAGAGTGTAAAAACAGGAAGTCCTCATTTATTAAATCTGAAGATGAAAAATTGCATGAAATAGAGGAAAGGTAACCACCCCTGAACATCTGGCTCAGCCTCTTACCTGTCCTGATTGTGATGTTTTTGCTTTGAACAGACGGAACAAGGTAAATAAGTTGGCTAAAAATAAATCCATGGTGCTGTTACATGTTTTCTTCTTCACAGAAGACAGAACATAGAAGACAACAGCTCAGGTTCTGAATGTCAAGGCATGATATAGTTCATCTACAACCAGTGCTGTTTGCCTGATAAAAATGAAAGCAATGCATGTTTTTTCCTCATGTTATCATACAGAGGTGAGTCAGGGCAAACAGCTATGCAGATACATGTATTTTATTTATAAACTTAGTGACAACTGCATTATTATTAATCATAGAGAAAATACCTAGCTGGTACTACTCAACATCAGTGGGCTGGCAGGGAAAGGAAATCCATTTTGCTATATACCAGAATATAAACTTAGGACTTTTAGACAGCCATTTGCTACTCTTAGTAACTTTTTGTTAGCAATTAAAAATGGGTGACAAAAGTTAGACAATTTAGCTTTTTGTTTGTCATTCTGACAGCCTAAGTACTGAATGCATGAATGACACTGTGATTTCTTTTTTTCCCTCAGTTGTAACTGAAAAGATGCAGATATGCAAATTCTTCTTTAGAAATTTGCAACTTCCAATCTGTATTTATTTCTGTACTGTTACTGGAACAGTTATGCTGGGGGTTATCACATCTGTCTTCAGGTACCAAGTGAAGTATCTGAGCTGAAATCCACCCTGAACTCCCTCTATTCTCAGCAATGTCCACATCCCACTGTCTGTTTGAATCCTGGTCTAAGTTGTTCCACAGTTGTTATGACCAGTAACAGTAACACCTTCCATTAAAACTGGTAATTTTTACACACTCCTCTGTCTAAGCAATATCTAAAAGACAGGCTGGAGGGAAAAGATTTGCTTTGGTCTGCTAATGCATGAAGTAAATGGCAGTAGCACTGAGAAATTCAACTGCAGCAGCTTCTGGATGCTTGGAGTAGTCCTGGAGGTAAAGAACTTCTAGTTACAGGGCTGTGATTATTTCTCATATTAATCCACACCACTACTTAGTCAAAAATACACCATACCTTTGTTTACAATTCAATGGTCTGCATCCTGAATGTCTGCACACACTTATAAAGACAGATTCCTTCTAGTATGACCATGCATGTCTATAATGTGCCATAAAGAACTGTGACATTAAAACAATCAGTAATAATATAGCATCTTCTCTCTCCTCCCCAGGAGAAAGCTTTTTTGTTTATAAACTCATCTCCTGTTTTTTTTTTCTTTCTCCTTATTCTTTGTGGTATAGATTGCAAGCAGGGTGGCTAGATTTGATGTTGCGAATCTAATGTGACATACTTCACTTATTCTAGCTAATTCCAGCTGTCACCTGGGTCTGTAACTCAGCTTTAAGCAGCTGCTAAGTGTTTGGAGCTTTGCTTCTCTTGATCTGCAAGTTCTGAACCATTCAAAGCAGGATTTATCAACACAAATAGGATAAAAGCTTAGCCACTACTTTATTATTTTTCAGAGTACTCACTAATAAATGCGTGCAGCTTTCTCCCTGTTACTTTCCTTATTCCTTTCATACTCAGTGCTGCCAGGAAGATATTTCTTTTTGTTCTGGAGAAAAGCAAACACTAGTGAAGGCAGAGGATTAAGATTTTTAGGAAAGATAATACATGCAGTGGAGGGAGGTAACCTTGCTTTTGTGTGGGAAAGTGAGCCATTCCTTCAGTTTAAATTAAGCAACTCTGTTTCACCATTACTTAGTATTGCATTAATGCTGTGGGGTTTTTTTTTCTTAATCCTGTTGAGAAAAATTTGAGAAAAAGTTGAGAAAAATTGAGAAAAAGTGAGAAAAGCATTTATGTATCATGCTTGTTTTTATGCACTCAAAAGATCAACCCTCACAGCAAAGATCCAAAACTGACAACTTAAAGTTTTATCATTGTTTCCTAATGCCAATAATTTGTTGATTTAATTTGCTGCTAGTTAAAAATAAAAACACATTCCCATAATATCCCTCTGTTTCCCAGAGTCCACTTCACTCTTTTGTGGGTTCCTCTCCATGGGCTCAATTTCATTCTGCAGCAGGTGAATTTCAGAGGCTCTGCTGGAGATGGAGGTCTCACCTCAGGTAGGCCAAGCCCTGAAGCTGTCCTGCTACCAAAGCACTCAGTCCATCTGCTTCTATAAAGAGAAGAAATCAGAGAAAAAAATCAGATTGCACGGGATCTCAGCCTCCTTCCTGGCCTGTATCTTCTATACAAACCTTGCATGCCTCCCTGCTACAAATCAGAAAATGTCTCATTATATGACAAAAGGGAAAAATAATTTATTGGCTTTTGAGTGGTGCATTAGGGTGCAAACAGTATTAACAAATATACTAAGCACTGAAAGCAGAGGATACCTATAAAAACCTTCATTTTCAAATATATGCTCAATGTCATTGTAAGAAATCTGAATACTGTCATCCTATAGAGTGAAGACAGACGCCTGGCTGAGCCTTTTTGCCTCCTGGTGTGGCAACCAGGATGCACAGAGGAAGAAAGAGGGCCATAAAGGAAAATGATCCAAAGGATGGAACACCTTTCCTACGAGGAAAGGCTGAGAGAGCTGGGGTTGTTCAGCCTGGAGAAGAGAAGTCTCTGGGGTGACCTGAGAGCAGCTTTTCAATATCTAAAGTGGGGCTACAAGAACAAAGGAGGCAGATTCTTTATAAGGGTGTGTTGTGATAAGACAAGGCAGAATGGTTTCAAACTAAATGAAGAGACATTTAGATGGGATATAAGGAAAACGTGTTCTACGATGAGGTAGTGAGGCACTGACACAAATCACCCGGAAGGGTGGTGGATGCCCCATCCTTAGAGACATTCAGGATCAGACTGGACAGGGCTCTGAGCATCTCATGTAGCTGCAGGTGTCCCTGTTCATTGCAGGGGAGTTGGACTAGATGACTTTTTAAGGCTTCCTTTCAACTCAAATGATTTTATGAAGATCTAAGCAAGAAAGCTCAGACGGAAGTTGCAAAGAGCTGGGTTTGCTCTTCGTAGCTTGAAGAGAATAGGAAAGAAGAAATCAGTAGCTGTTACTTAGGCAGTAGCCATCTCTGACTCTTCATCTCACACACCTTTTCCTTACTGGCAGCTGGAGGGGTAAGCACAGCTTTTCTGAGCTCTGTCATATGCTACTGAAGTAGCCAGAGCCATGGATGGTTTGCGATCAGAAAGTTGCTTGTGTGTCTAGAACAGGCTTTGCTTTCTGAAATGAGAGTAGTGAAAGATAATCAGGGGAAAACATTGCCTGACGAAGTGGGTGAGAAGTGGTTAGTATTAATATGTAAAGCAGGCTGCAAATTTTGCATATTTATGCAATCATTTTTCTGGAGGATGTAGCTGCTATATATAAGCTCTGGTATTTATTTTAACTTAGTAAGAACCGAACACCACCTGTACTCAGAGAATAAAGACAAAACAAACTCACACTGTTTAGCTCTTTGTTTTTTAAGCTCTTCAGAGAAGAGACTATGCCATAGGTCTATAGGACACTTAGCATCAAGGGTGTTTAAGGCCCCCTAATGTACTTAGAAAAAATAAAGTAGAGCACAAAAATATTGCATGGGAGATCCGACAGCTGGCTTAGTGCTGAATTACAAACTCTGCTTAGTGCCAAAGCTTTTGTGCTATTTACCTTTAAGGATTGCTAGTGGTTGTACTGAAGAACAGAGGGTTTGGCTGTTGTTATTTTACAAGATTTAGATAAGTTAGAATCACTTGGCAACTCAATTTGAGAGCTGCTTTCTCCGAAAGAAAATATACTGCTTTTTAAAGATATATATATATATATATTTAAAATAAATGCAGCCTTTATAACATACAAATATACTCTGTGTACAGTGCCCTGCAGCACTCTTTTAGTCATTGCTTTATTAATGTCCTCTTTGATCCATCCCTGGTTAATTCAGATTGGTCTTGCTGCAGTAACTCTGAAGACTTCCATATTGAGCTTCAGGTTTTGCTTCATTTCAGGAAACTGAATGTTTCTGGACAGTACATAAGTAAATTACCTTCTTTCCTTTTGAAGTCTTTATCATAATGATGTTATTTGCAGGGGTAATCATGCATGTCATTATAAAAAGGTGATTGTATCTTGTTCAAGTCAATCAACACTGCACTGGCACTGCAATACACTGGCAGCAAATCCCTGTAAGAAGGTTTCTGTGAACAAGAATCATGTTAAATCCAGGGAAATATGAATTAAAGAACAGACCTAGCAGGAAAACCTGTTCATAGATTTATTTCTGAACTCCACTATCGTGCTTTCTCAATTAAACGATGCTGCTTTCTTGTAATTTTAACCATGGAAAGACAGGAAAGACACAACCAATGTAGTTGAACCAGCTCTCTCTACAAGCAGGTACTCTGTTCATGAAAGATGTATGGATTCTATCAGCACACCTTCCACTTCTTGATCACAGATCTACTTGCACTGCCTTAAGAAAGGTGTGAAAGAGTGTCTCACAAGGCAGTGCCATGTGTGTGCCGTATTCCCAGCATGCTTTAACAACAACCTCTCTTTTGGTTCAACGCAGGACACTGAAGAATAATATATTTTACAATTTATATTAATGCATCTTCCAGATGTTTGGTGAAGGGGCCGAAGTGCAATCTGCTGAAAGATGTAAACCAGCTTCCTTTTAAAACAATAGCAGAATTTTAACAAAGAAATACCAGAAAGCAATTAGTTACTGCTATTATCCACGTGCCCTGGATCAGTGCCCTGCTCTGCTGGATAACTCTACTAAACTCAGAAAAATGCCTTCTACCCTGAGTCATTTACAGTCTAAGGTTGCAATGCTATCATGAGTTGTGTGGGCTTGATCCTGAAGAAACTGAGGGCTGAAGACTTAATTCTAAGAAAGATCAGCAAGTGAGCTTACCAATATGTAAAACATGTGGATGAGAACAAAACTAGTAAGAAAGTTGCTGAAGCCTTTGGTCTACATAATCTGAGAACTCAAAAGAAGTCTGGATCTTTCAGCTAGGATTTAAAAATAAATCTGTCCTCTGTGAATGTATTAATAAATTAGCTTCTACTCAAGCCTGAGTATATCACGAGCACTTCTGTTCGTTATTATAATACTCATCAGTGACCAGACTCAAATCCTAAGGTTGTATATGCTGTAAAAACACAGAAAACTAAGTAAGGTTCATCTTTGTGAAGTATGACCCTTCTTTTATAATGTTCAATCATTTCCACTTATGTCAGATTATATTATTTCACTGAGGAAAATATTGTATTCAGATGGTTTTCTGCTCTTGGAATTTTTGAGGTAAAGACAGACAAATTGAAGTAAGGAAAGATGGCAACAGATTCAGCTGTGCCAAAAAAGAAAGCCTGTTACCTTTGATGAATAATTCACCTAAGTAAATATTGTCTCTGTACTTTAACTTACAGGATACCCTGCCGAAAACTGTAAGTGTTGTTATGGAGGAATAAACAAGAACTGTAGAAAATAAGGCAGTGGGGGCACAATGTCAGGTGAGTTTGACAACCCATAATATGGCTGTGCTATTTTAATATCAGGAAAAATGGAACATGGAAAACAAACACAGACTATTGGGCATTGTTTGTACTACAGTCATTTCTTTCTGTGCCACCAGCTGTGCATAGAATCCTCCTTGGCCCTGGGAGTACAGTACAGTACAGGCTGCCTGCTCTCATGCTAGATGTTGCCACACTACGTCCTCATGCAAATCAGGGAGTTTGATGCAGTAAGCTGCAGTTACTTATTTACAGGAGGTTATGTGTCCTTTTTTAGTCAGGTGTGATGTAGCAATATGTATCTAACTGCTATATTTGGCGTGTTGGGCAATATTTAAATATAGCCCTTTTATAGTGATGTAGAAGTACACCTGAAAGTACCTGATATGTCTAGCTATGCAAATGTTGGAACTTTGTTCTCTGTCTGCTGCACTTTCAACTCTCTGTGGACCCTTGGATGCAAATAAAGCAATACAGGCTTAGTTAAATATAGAATCAAAGACAAATGTTGTTTAGAAAGGAGGACCACTGGAAGTTACTGGTCTCATTGCTCAAAACAGCGATAACCTCAAGTCTGGATTAGGTTGCTCTGCTCCTTATTTAGCCAAGTTTCAAAAATCTCAAAGCAAGGAGGTTACATTGCCTCCCTGGGGAACTTGGGTTATTGTTTAATCTCAGTCATGATGAAAACTTTTTTCCTTATATTCAAGCAGAACGTCTTGCTGCAACTTTTGGCTGTTGCCTCCCATCCTGCCATTGTTTGCCTCTCAACAAGCCTGTGTTGCTTGTCTTTATAACCTTTCTTCAGGTAGGTTCAGTTAGATCTCTTCTTAGCCTTCTTTTCTGGCAGCTGAGCCCTTCTGTCTTACAACCTCTGTCTCCATAGGGGCATTTCACAAGCTTGCTGACATTGTCCTTCATCCCATGGACAGCGTTAGCAATGAAGATGTTAAGTATTACTTGCTGCAATATCCAATGCTGATGAATGCTACTCATGACCAGATTCAGATTTCATGCTGGTCACTGCAACCCTTTGAACTCAGTGGTTCAGCCAATTTTCAGCTTGAGGTCCACCTATGTAGTCCATATCTCTACAGCTTGGCTTCAAGGATTCTTTGGGAGACTATCAAAGCCTTGCAAGAATGTAAGCTACATCATAGAATCACAGAATGGCGAGGGTTGGAAGGGACCTCAAGGATCTTCAAGCTCCAACCCCCTGCCACATGCAGGGTTACCAATCTCCCCATTTAATACCAGAGCAGGCTGCCCAGGGCCCCATCCAACCTGGCCTTGAACGCCTCCAGGGATGAGGCAGCCACAGCCTCTTTGGGCACCTACTTCTTCCACTTCCTACACAAAGGAAAGGGAAGGCAATTCGGTTGGTAAAGCACAATCGCCCTCGATAAACTTTTGCTCACCAATTCTAAGCACCTTCCATCCCTACTGTGCTGATTAATGTCTTTCACAAGGCCGTGCTCCACAGTGATGCTTTGCATGCTAGCAAACCAGGAAGACCAGCATGAAGTGCCGTGATACTAATGTGATCTCATGTTATACATAAACATACTGGCTAACGCCTACAGATAATCTTTGTTTTGTTCTACACTCAACTGCAATAAAGGAGACTTGCTGCCTTATTGTGGTTTTTCTTGATACAATTCTTATCTAGAGATAAAATGAGTTCACCTGGAAGCTATTTATTTCATATGGAAAATGCAATTGTTTGGTTTCTGTTTTAACCCAAATTAATCTTCTGTAAAAATGCTATAGTGTGAATATTTAAAAATGAACAATGTTGTACTTAAACAGTCCCCAAGGCCAGAGAAAATTTGTTTATGCACAGCAAAGTTCATTTTAACTGTATGTGCTATTTTTTCATACTGAGAGATGCAGGGGCAGATATAAATAGATCAAGAGGGAATGTGTTTGGCTTTCAATACGTGTTTCACTAAGTTAGCATTAACTATTGATAAAGGAGTTCACTGTGTCGTGCTTTTGTCAAGCTAGGAACTGCTGATAGACCTTAACAAAGTGGAGCATCCTGAGAGGTTCTTTAGATTTCAGAGACAGAAAGTATTTTTGTTTACAAAAAAAGCAGTTCATAGTTATGAATTAAGGTACCTGTACTTATGTATGTTAGGATTTCGTAGGTTGATGTACACAAGAATTTAGTACACAAAAAATTACCCGAAAGTTTAACATCTGAGTTTCTGTCTCTCTGCACTTTTGACCTCTTCTTTTTTTTTCTCACCACTTCTGTAATTCTGAATCTGAGCTTCCTTTACAGCATTCTGGTAAAAAGACAAATGTTATGAAATTTTAATGCTTCTATTAAAAAAAAAATTGTTAAACTACCAAGACCATTGGCTGTCTGAGACTGTGCCAGATGGTAAATAACTGGAACAATAAACATCATGTTAATCAAGTCAGTTTTGAGGGACATGTTATACGTTCCATGTAAACAAAACACTGCTAAAACTGACCCTGCAGTGATTAGATTGAGGAAGAAGCTCTGCTGTAGCCTCAGGAACATCTCACAATATCTGCAATGCAAAATATTTCTAGTATTCAGGGCACTCATGTTAGTCCAGTTCTTTTGCCAGGACAAGGTAATGTTATTATATGTGATAAAGCTCAAAGCTGGCTTTTTTTCCTTCAAGAATTTTCAACAGATCTTTTTTGAGTAGAAAACTGAAATTATGACCAGTCTATTTAAGAGAAATATAGAGATGATGAGGAATAAATGTTGCATTGACACCGAAAGCTGTTTCCTTGGGGCTCAGTTACCCTGTCACAAAACAATTTGTGTTGAACTGAAAGATCACTGACTGTAAAATTGGCTGAGGATATTCCCTGTTTACTGGAATTCTAGCATTTTGTTTCCTTTATACAAAGAATTCTTAACCTTCTTGCTGTATTTGTATACAGAGAATCACTGAGAATGACAGTATCATGTAGGTTGGAAGGAGGTTTCTAGCCCAAACTCCAGCTCAAAGCAGGGTTAGCTGTCAGGTCAGATCCATTTGCTTGTGGCTCGATTCCGTCTTTTCTTGAAAACCTCCAGAGATGGACATGGCACATCTTTAGGCCCTTGTTCCAGTGCTTAACTGTTCTGAGAATGAAAAGTAGTTTCCTCAGGCACATTCAGTACTTTCCTGATTTCAGTGTATGGCCTCTGTTGCTGCATTTCCTGTTGTGCACCTCAGTTAAGAGCCTGGCTGTCTTATTGATGACCTCCCTGGAGGTCCCAGGCCTGCTATTAGTTCCCTTCAACCCATCTCTTCCCCAGCCCTGTTCTTGTAGCCTCCCCTCTCAAAGTCTCCAGCCCTGACCATCTCGGCAAGTCTGCTGAATTTGTTACAGTTTACCAATGTCTACCAGTCTTGCACTCCACATTACCCACAGCCCTCTGCTTTTATTAAGTTGGGGGATTACAGTGAGGCTGATGAGATTTTACTTGCCTCATTATCACTCTGTCACTCCCTGGTGAGGCACAAATATGAAGTCAGACCGCATTGCTGCACAAGTGTCTGGTATGGCACTCTTCTCCCCTACCATATCCTACTCTCATTTAGTGTAGCTTGGTTTACCTTTATGTTTCAAAAGAGACGACAGACATTAAGGTAATTAATTACAACCATTATACAGTCTGAAAAGTATTCTGTATATAACATACTAAATTAGATATTCTTGCAGGTTAAAAGATTGCTATTGACAGTTCTGGGATCTGTCCATACTTCACGCTGTAGTGCAGTGTCAAAGTACTAGCTCAGGTACTGTAAGAGCCTTCCCAGGGAAAAATGATAGACACCACTTTCTCCTTTTTTTTGCACTTGCACTAGCTTATTCAGAGGTGGTGGTGAAACACTACAAATCAAAGAACACTGCACGTTAAGGGGCGTGTTTCCCTACAAAAGTTTAAATTAGGAGCAGATCTTCATAGCTGGAGAACTGTGAGGAAACAGCAGATGATAGCTGACTTCTTTAATAGATGAGTAGGTACAATTAGTGGAGAGTACAAATCTGGAGGTACTTTGTCAAAGCTGATCCTGAGGTAGCGTATTTCTAATGTCAGTGAAACTTATCTATGAACTGCTAAAGGTACATGTGGTAAATCGTAGTTAATGTTGTAATGAATTTTCTTTTGTACCATAAACAGTGCTAGCGCAAACCAGACAAACTAAGTAAAAAGGAAAGAAGATGCAAATGGAGCAGTTAATACATGCTGACATCCCTAAGCTGCCCTCCTCTCTCCTTGATGCCTTTCTGCTGAACCCAGTGTGCTCCCACAGAATAATATTGAGCTCAGAGTCACTGTACTCAGTTGGAGAAAACAATAAAGAGGTTTTTGTAGCAATATTAAGAATGGGAATAAATATCTGAAACCCTGAGAAAGACATCTCAAGACTGTGCAGGACCCTTGGTTGAAAGTAATAATTCAATTTGCATAGTCAGTTACCAAGTGGTTGCATGGTTTCTAATGTAGGTGTAAATTTGCATTGCCTGGCAATGAAAGAAATGACACAATGCACCAATAAAACACATCCATGGAATTCTTCTGCTTCATTCCTTCTGGAAGAAGGAATACAAAGCAGAGGTACGCTGAAGTCGGAAAGGATATTACAACCTGACCTCTCTGAGTTTTGTTTAAATAAATGCTTTCATCTACCCAAGAATTTGTACTAAGATTTTACAACCTAAGTGTTTAAACACTTGAGATGCTGTTTTTTCATGGATCTTTAGACTGCAAAGAGTTAGTATGACGCACTTTAGAACAGCATACTTCACGCCATACTTTTCTTTGCCTAGAGCACATAGTTTTTACCAGACAGAATAAAGACTTAAATAAAGACCTGTCATTAACATGGGCACAGAAATGGGTGTTCTTGTGGTCCAGTTAGTGGAAGGAAGCAGTGGTCTGAGTTTTAGTACTCAATGAAAGAAAGATATGGCTGTGCAACAATGATACAGGCGTGCAATCATCTGAACTGTAAATGAAAGAGAAGACAGTGAACTGAGCATCGTATGAATAAACCTGCAGAATACAAACAACGTCTATATTAATTTTCAAAAGGAAATTCCTTTAGTCCTCATATAAATCATGGTGAAACCGTAAAAGCTTGTGGGCAATAGGGAGTGACTCATTGTGTATAAAGCAGCTCAAAAAGAAAGCAGAGTCCCTTCAGTTGTTTCTCTGCTGCGTGGGCAGCCCCGATTGGGAAGCTTCTGAGATGAAAACACCCCACAGACTGCCATCAGCCCTGTGGTTACAGCTTGTCGAAACTATGACGCGTTACGTAAACGTGACACTATTAATGCCAGTCACATACTACTGCTGAGTCACCTGAAGCAAACAGGAGGAGGACAGCACCTCTTATCAAAGCACTAGGCTATGACTTCACCCGCTTCTCAGAGGCACTGGGGCAAGCTTGAGGCACCTCAGCCTTTTCGTGCCATCAGACCCTCCGGGAAACTGGCTTAAGCTTCCTTTTGGGAAGAAAAATGGCTTTTCCAGGGACTCTCCCGGTGGAGAAGAGGTGCGAAGAGCGTGACCTTCGCAGCGAGTGGGGGAAATACCTCACCGCCGGTCGCCAGCCGCTCTGAGGCGGTGAGGTCCCGCCCTCACCCTGCCCGCCAGGTCACCGCTTATGGCTCTGATTGGTCACAGTCAAGAGCGACAGGACGGAAAGCCAATCAAAACGCCTAAGGGGGGGGGAGAGGCGGGCTCTCAGAGCCGGGTGAGGCAGCGCTCCGCCCCCTCCCCACCGAGGCGGCCGACTGGGAGGAGCGGAGAGGCCCTGAGGAACGGCGCCGCCGGAGGGTTGCCGTGTCCCGTCCGCTTTGCCTCGCTGTGCCATGGAGGATGCGCTGCCTTCGGGCCTGTTGGAGGTCTGCTTGCTGGTCGGCGTGCCCAGGGAGCAGTTGAGGGCTCAGCTGCAGGTGAGGGGGGTCGGTGGGTGCCGGACTCGGTTGTCTATGGGGCTCCTCCTGTCTGCGTGGCTCTCCTGGAGGTTTAACTCGGGCTTGGACGAAATCAGCCGCTCTCCCACCCCCCTGGCTCGGCTTCTTTCCACCGATCAGCAAAACTGCTGCTTTGCCTCGGTGTTGTCATTGCATGCGGCAGAAATGCTTTAAAAGCAGTTGTTTTGGTAAGAGAGTATCAACAAAGTAGGGGTTATTCCATAGCGATGTTAAGCAATGACACTTTTTGGATGTATGTGAAGAACACAATGGGTTTCTGTAAGCTGGAGCAGCAGGATGTTTCAATGGTGTGTATCCTTCACAGTTTAACATCCCATTTTCCATCTTCTGGATTATAGGGGAATAAAGCACCACTAGGAGAACATGAGGGTGTAAATCCCTGCATGGAGATTAAGCTTGGAGTCACAAGTGCTCTGATTTCTTACAACCTGTTCTATTCAGGTGCAGCAGAAGTTGCTAGCTTGTGTTCTGCTTTGAGTATTTGGTTTATAACTTGTTGCTCACCTGTTGTTTCCCATGTGACTTAACAGTTCGACTCTCTTCCTGATTTTGCTTTGTTAAGGTGTGCTGGTGGCAGTGTCTGATACTGTCCTGCTGAGGGAGAGGTGGTGATGCTGGCACATGCTGAAAGCCAAAACTTCTGCTCCCACGGATCTCTGCTGTCTGCCTTGAACTTGACTTTGTGCAGTCTAATAGCATTAGATAAAAAAGTCTTTCTTGTTGCTCACTCAGGAGACAGCTTTGCAAATGTTGGCTTCTTAAGTGATATTGGTTACAGTGAGGTTCAAATTCCAGGACCTCATTCACGCGTACGTTGATATTGGGGAAGTAGATGTGCCATAAATCTTATCACCAGACTTTTGTAACTGGCATGTACGTGTTGTTTTGGTATTTGTTTGAGAAGTAAACTTAGAATGGGTGAATTTCTTTTTTCAGTCCACTGGCATCCAGTCAGTGTGATCTCATTGCTTCCAAAAAAACCTGTAGAACAATACATAGGAAATTGGATTTAAAAAAAAATAATAAATGGAGCCATTCAATTGCTTTGCTTACGCCACAGGTTTTGAATCCTCTGTTTGCTCAAAATACAGAATGCAGTGTCAGAAAGGAAAGTAGTCTCTCTGGGTGTTAATATTACTATAGTAACATCTCTTCAAGCTGTTGAACTGCAGGGATTTCAGTCGCTGTCTGGGGGAGTGTTTGTAGGGTTATTCCACTTCCTCTTCTTTCCACAGTGCTATCTATGTGAAGAAATGATAGGATATGTTTTGTGCAATTACAGTGAATGCAGAAAGAAGAGAACTGATCGACAAAGATGAGCGAAAAAGAGAACTTTACTGTGAAGTGCTGGGCTCAGGTGGTATTTGCAGGTGTAACCTTCAAATCTTGGTCTTGAAAGTGTGTTTATGCAGTTATTTTATTGCAGTACGGGGTTATAAAGTAATAAAATCAGTGGGAGCATGATAGTTAAACCACTCCCAAAGTAAGAGAAGCTTTGTATTATTGACCTGTCGACAGTGGAGATTCCGGGAACAACGATAAAATTTTGTACTGAAGCTCTGCAGCTGAAGTTTCTGTGCTGTCATCCATGGATCCTCCTTACTGGCAATGTGGTTGTCACTCTGAGGCTTCAGTTTGAAGAGATCAAAGACAGCTTTTCAAATACATATGACATTTTTGGTGTTGGCAGTGTATATTTTGTAGGGCTGAGATGTACAATAATGAAGGTCATACAGCCGACTTCTTTTCCCCAAGTCATTGTCAGATGTAAAGCTGGGTTTTGTTATGACAAATGTGACACGTGAGCAGTCTGCAAGATGTCTGGCATCTTCCAGTTGCCTCAGTTGTTGATTTCTGTATCTGCCTACCACTCCCAGTGATACAGATGTTGCTCTGACAATGGCTGTGTTATGCTTTCCGGCTATCTTAATTCAGGCATAGCCCCCAAGCCCTACCTTCAAACCCCCCCCCCCCCTTTTTTTTTTTTTTTTTTTGCCTTTTTCTGTAATAGCCTTCTGGAAATGAGGTGTCTTGTGCAAGAAGCCATATATTATCAAGTTGATTATTAGTCACTGATGTGCTCTTGTGGCAGTGAAAGCTGAGCATGTAATGGCTTGCATTATCAGAGCCATAGCAAGCAGGTTGAAGGTAAATGCTGGCCATTGTCATCGTCATAATTCAGCACAGAGGTAGATACCTGTTTGGAATATATCCCAGCTTTGTAGAGCTCAATAAAGGCAATTGCTTACCAACAGAAGTAGATGTCTGAATTTTATGAGAGCTGGAGTGCAAGTGATGAAAATTTGCTTCTTAATGGATTTCTGAGACTCTCAGAATTGTAGGTGCTGGAAGGGACCTCTAGAGATCATCTTGTCCAATCCCCTATCAAAGCAGGCTCCTTAGACCAGGTGATGTCTGGATAAGATCCAGAGCAGCCTGATCTATCTTTACTTGTTGCTTTGAGTAAAAGTTTCTACTCCAGAGGACCCTTCCAAACTAACTCTTCTAAAGCTTCGTGACTTTCCCTGCCCAGCTTTTCTGTAAAGAAGCCAGTTCTTTCATGACATTTGGGATGCAATGAACTTCTTCAGTGATAGAAAGAGGAAAATGAGATCAAGGAGGTATCACGTGGCTGATATTACACTCTGTTCTGTGATTTCAACGTTCTACTTCTCGTGTTTAGAATAGTGGTCACTGAAAAAAAGACTGTTTCTTCTCTATGTCATATATGGTACTATTTTCACAGGAGTAGAAGTCATCTTAATGAGGAATCTTGCAGAGTTATAGGAAAGAAAAGGCTTTAGTCTTTGTAATAAACTAGGTATGCTGTGGGGCATTTGGTAGTGAAAAAAACCAGTCAGTAGAGTGCTCCAAAACAAAGGAGTGACGGTAGGAGAAGAGAGTAAGAAATGAATAGTAGGAGAACGTCAGTATTGTTCTGTTGCTGCCTATCCACTCCCTCTGAACTGAGAGGGTAAGAAAATATGACTCTGACCACGGACATTAATAAGAGCTGATGTGAATGCTGGTGGGTAGGTCACTGGGTCAGTGACAGCACTGACAAAGCTGTTCTGTGAATGAAACCTGGTGTCTAGTGCCTCTCTTGCAGTCTCAGACATCCAGGACTACTGTGTCAGAAACTGTGACACTGTGAGGCCGTTAAATTTCCGGCTGTCATCCAGTATTTTGTAGCACAGAGATGCCTTCAGTGCAAGTCAGGGATTCCTTGTCAAAGCAACCTTGTATGAAAAACTCTGTGGGGCAGATCTGCCGTGTTGAGATAGATTGCTACTGCTGAAGTAGGTGTGTGTTTCCCTGGCATAACAGCCGTAGGGCTAAGCTTTAATTCTGAATTTCCATCTGTAAAATTCTGCAGCATGTTTTTTGAGGCTCATCATGTTGGATTTATCTCTGTTCAGAGTTTTTTGACTTGGAGTGGGTGTCAATTGCCAACTAGAACAATTAAGTTCTTAGCTTGGCAGGTATGGCAGCCAGTATTCCAGTTTGTAGCATGCTCCTTTAAGTCATCAATATATCTTTTAGTATCCCAGTTATACTATTCTACAATACTGTGGAGCTTAAGATACGTACTAATATGTCATAAAGGTAAGTATTTCTTCTCATTTTTGCTGTGATGCTTCAAATGTGAGGAAGACTGATGGTGCACTTTGTAGATTAACCCAGCAGGCAGCTAAGCACCACAGAGCTGTTTGCTCACTGCCCCAGTGGAATGGGGGTGAGTCAGGTAGAAAAAAAAGGTAGAACTCATGGGTTGAGATAAAGATAATTCAATAGGATGAAAAGGGAAGGGAAAATAATGATGGCAGAAGAATACACAAAGCAGTTGATGCATAGTGCAGTTGCTAACCACCTGTTGACTGATGCCCAGCCAGTCCCTGAGCATCGGCTGCATTACTGTCCAAATCTCCTCAGTGTTATTGCTCAGCCTGACACCATATGCTATGGGATGTGCTTTTGGCCACACTTGCTCACCCGTCCTGGTTCTGTCCCCTCCCAACTCCTTGTGCACTCCATCTCCTTGCTGGAACAGCACTGTGAGAAGCTGAGATGCCCTTGGCACTGTGTAAACACTGCTCAGCAGTAACGAAAACATCAGTGTGCTGACAACATGACTTTGATCCTAAAGCCATGACGCAGCACCGTACAGCATGAGGAAGAAAATTAACTGTACCTCAGCTGAAACCAGGACATGGACTCAGCTGCTCAAACCTATAAGCCAAAACCTTGATGAAAGAAGATTTGCTTTAGTGAAACAAAAGAACTTGCCTTTATAAGTATTTTAAGAAGTGGGGGAAATAATGAAAGATGTCATTATTGGTACTCAAGGAATATTTTAAATAAGTGTTAGTGCTGCATGTTAAAAGTTAGAAGTTGCCTGTGTACTTCGTTTATCAGTTGGCAATGAGTTGAAATGGAACAGCTTCTCGACCGCAGCGAGGCTTGCCTTTCCTGTTTCCAAATATCCGTTCACTGAACAAAGCTTTCACTTTGCTGTTTTGGTTGTGCAGAAGGAATTAAAATTACCATGAAACGATTGAAAATGTAACTACTTGTATCCGTAATATGGTCAAGAATACAAAAAGTGCTCCCAGGTTTTCCCTAAAATTGAACAAAGACTTACCTAGGGAGTTCAGCTCCACTTCTTTTTTTGTTTGCTTTTATTTACTTGCTGCCTGTTTTCTGTTAGCAAATTTTTATTTTAAATACAGCTTATGCTTATTCTAAATGCTTGGAAGGAGAAAATAACTTACTTAGGATTTGTTCCTTTTCTATGCAAAGGGATTTATTGATAAGGTATGTTTTGAATGATGAAGAATGATTTATTGCCAATTAAAAATGAGCTGTGTAATCCCCTTGCATTAACTTATTTAAATCAAGAAACTAAATGAAAGATGAGTTATTAAGAGAAAGTGTATTATGAAAGCACAATTTTAGAAGAAGAGAGAAAATAGAGCTAAAAATGCTTCAAAAGAAAACAACCTAGGGGGATAAGGGTCAGTTTATTTTTTTGTTGCTATTTCTTTTTTAAAGGACGCTCAAAGAAAGCCCAGAAGTCTTCTTCCCCTGGATCCAGAAGTTCTTTCTGTGTTTGTGCCTCCGTTTATCAGCAGAGATGATACTCACTCGACTAACACAAGTGGTAACAACTTCAACAGAGGTAAACGCCGGTCTTTCCGAAAAAAGAAAGAGAGACCAAAGTTGGAAAATGCCAGGACTCTCAATGGGGATCAGAAAGCACCTGGCACTGAAGATGTTACAGTTCCAAAGGACATCGATCTCATTGGTTTGCCACAGCTGTGCTTCCCAGGTACTGCAGTCTTCCCACTTCTAAATGAGAACTGTTTTAATATTTGTTGATCCATTATAAAAGCATCTTTACTATATTGATGAATAAATAAATGGGTCTGCTTGTGAGCAAGTCGGTGTTGAGAGCAGCTGTTATGTGCAGGGCTGTTCAGTGTGAGCAGATCCATCGGTGCTGGTTGTTGCAACAGTTCCAAGAGGGGGAGACCAGAAATCCCTTTCTATTGTTGGTAAATCCTGGTTTAAATGAACATATATTTTCTCTTTAACTTTTTTTTTTTGTTGTTTGTCTTAAACAACTGAGTACTTTTCACTTCACTTTTCATTGGCTCTTAAGATATCCATGAAGTCATGACTATTTCCTCTAGGCTTAATCGCAACAATTTTAACAGGCATATTGGAATTGCAGACCTTGCAAATATCTTGGAGGGAAGAAAAAAAAAAAAAGTGAACAAAACTCATCTGTTGTATTTTGCCATTTAAAATGCAAAATAACTATGTAATATCTTTGCTCCTTCAGTACTGTGTGGCTTACAACCTTTCTAATAACTGTTAAATAAAATGCAATATGTGCATTCTAAACGCTTCAAACGAGACATTTCTCTTGAAATTAGGTAGAAATGAGCAGTATTTGTTATCAGTAATCATTTTTCAAGCAGTTGCAAATATGTGTATAGACTATTAAAAAAAAAAAAGTTTCTGTCTTCATTGCAGGAGGACTTTATATGACTTCAGAACCAAGAGAGGACCACATTCACTTCCTGGTCTTCACAGATGTCTGTGGTAACAGAACATATGGTGTTGTTGCACAGTACTATCAGCCAATGCAAGTATGTTCTTTAACTCATGCTCTTATTGAAATATATTAAGAGATAAACACTTTGAAAGTAATGGCAGGTGTGTTTTTGAAATTTAGTTATCTGATAATTTTTGTTAGTAGGAATCAGAACAAATCAAATTTTATAATGCTGTTGTCATTTAATTCAGTGCTGTTCTAATGTAAATCTCTGAAGAAACTGTTATGATTTCAATTAGGAGTTCTGAATATTTAAATGAAGTCTTTTCCCTCAGGCATGTTTTGTGTGTGTGTATACTCTGTGTTCTTTATAAACATCTTCTCTCCTAAGATTCATTTAATAAGTGTGTTGCAGTGTTGTAGGCTGACATTTTTCTGAAGAGCTCAAGGGAGATAGACATCCAAATCCCTTTAAAATTTGAGGGAATTGGGGTATCAACTCTCTTGGGTTCTTAAGAAAATGCCAGCCATAAATTCCTGATTAACATAAACACATTAATCTGTAGTTTCTTTGTAGGATGGCTGTATTGCCTCCAATGGACAGGCCCAGTGGGAATCTCTGCGGGCAGGGAAGAAGCCTGGCTGTTTTGTACCGCTTGCTATTTGTGTTATATCCAGATATCCATATTTTAATGCCCTCAAGGATTGTCTCTCATGGTAAGACTTGCTATCCTGTTTGTCTCTACTGGAAATAATTATGCAGGTCTTAATGTATTAATATGTGAGTTTGCATGATACTAAAACAGCTGTTAGTTTTAAGTTATGAGTTGTAGGGGAGTGGAAAAGAAGAAATGTAAAGCGAATGTTACTTGGATATAAGGAAGACAGACTGCAATTCTGTCATGCTGGTATAAATCATCACACTATTTATTTATTTTTAACTAAATAATTCAAGTTATGTGAGGAAGTGCAGTGCTTACTTGGCTGTCATAAAAGCAGGAGACAGCATTGCAGCATACAGAGTACATTACAGGTTGAAAGAGGCAAAATATTATGCAGCACAGATGGGTTACAAGATAAGTAATCATGGGTTTGTCTTTTTTCAGTAACTTATTTTGAGGTCATAACCCCACTGCCTTTGTTTGTGCTAGATCTATCCTGCCATTTTCAAAGCATATGTAAAGATATTAATTGTGGGACCTAGAGATGATGGCAACTGGGTATCACAGAATGGCCAGGGTTGGAAGGGACCTCAAGGATCTTCAAGCTCCAACCCCCTGCCACATGCAGGGTTACCAGTCTCCCCATTTAATACCAGAGCAGGCTGCCCAGGGCCCCATCCAACCTGGCCTTGAACACCTCCAGGGATGGAGCATCCACAGCCTCTCTGGGCAGCCTGTTCCAGCACCTCACCACTCTCTCTTTAAAGAACTTCCCCCTGACATCCTACCTAAGTCTCCCCTCCCTCAACTTAAAACCATTTCCCCCTGTCCTGCAGTTATCAACCCTTTCCAAGAGTTGATTCCCCTCCTGTTTGTAGGCTCCCTTTAGGTACTGAAAGGCTGCCATGAGGTCACCCCGCAGCCTTCTTTTCTCCAAGCTGAACAAGCCCAGCTCCCTCAGCCTGTTTTCGTAGGGGAGGTGCTCCAGTCTCCTGATCATCTTTGTGGCTCTCCTCTGGACCCTCTCCAACAGCTCCCTGTCTTTCTTATACTGGGGGCTCCGGACCTGGACACAGTACTGCAGATGGGGCCTCACAAGAGCAGAGTAGAGGGGGACAATCACCTCCCTGTCCCTGCTGGCCACCCCTCTTCTGATGGAGCCCAGGATACCATTTGCTTTCTGAGCTGCAAGAGCACACTGCTGGCTCATGTTAAGCTTTTCACCCATCAGGACCCCCAGGTCCTTCTCTGCAGGGCTGCTCTTTAGGACCCCTCCTTCCAGTCTGTATGGATGCCTGGGATTCCTCCGGCCCAAGTGCAAAACTCTGCACTTTGCTGTGTTGAACCCCATCAGGTTCACCCAGGCCCACCTTTCAAGTCTGTTGAGGTCCCTCTGAGTGGCATCCCTTCCTTCCACCGTGTCAACCGCACCACTCATCTTGGTGTTGTCAGCAAACTTGCTGGGTGTTCAGAGGGTAGTGCAAAATTGAGATGATCACTAAAACAGAAAGGAAACCTTTCTTTCCCTTTCTATTTTCCTGCCTTGATCACTTTTTCCATTCCTTCCACTGAAGTTGCACCAGCTGTCAGTGCTGCTGGAGCTGATTCATGGCTGCCTTTTTTTTACTTTCAGATCTCAAGTGAATGGTCATCTGTGTAACTGTTACAGCTGTGTTCCTGAGGTGTGATGCTTTCCCATTTATCTTTTTAAATATTTATAGTATTTTGTTCTTATAATATTTTGTGAGCTCAACCTTCATAGGGGCATAGTACACAATAGCTTTCTGCTGCCTGGGAAGTAGCACAGATTCAGCTTTTCCAGTAGTTTATATAGTAAATTCATGAATGAGTCATTTGTTCTCTGATGTGAGATAATACTGAGCTGGGAGAAGCAGTCAATGTGAATGGATTTCTAAATAGTCCACTAAAGAAGCAGTGGGAAAATATTCAGGAAAGCCATGGAAAATTCCAGAGGTTGCAAAAATATTTCTGGGTCTCTTGTATTTGTTCAGAGCAGACAGGAGCCAGCTTTCAGGTGGAGTCTCTCCACGTGCAGGAAGAAACTTGCAGGTAGAGTCAGCTCTTAAGAAATGCAAGCTCCTGCCTCTGGCTGGGTATTTCAAGCACTGTAATTAAACATTTCTGTCCTAATCATACATAGTAGATTTCTGCACCTACTTAAAGCATTAGCCTTTAGGCTAGCTTTAGATAGTTTTATCATTTAAGCTGTACTGCTTTTTAGAGGGAGTTCAAATTTATCTTCAACCTACCGTTTAAGCTTTAATTGATGAATAAACACGTGAATAATTATATGGAAATTCCACAGGTTAATAAAACTATGTGCTGTCCTGATCTTATAATAGGTATTTGTCATTCAGTTGCACATCTCTCCTTCCATATTGCTGGGTCACCTGGCTGTAAGATACTATTGTGTGGAGCTGCAAGGAGAGGGGAAGTGGCGAGGCTGACTTTTCCTGCTGGACTGGAAACTCAACTGCTTATGTTTCCATGATATGTTCTTTTGGAACTCTTTTTTAAGCTTGTAATCGCTGCTTGTTTTCCTTGATTGCATTTGATAGACAAATTCAGAGTATTCTGTTCTTTTTATTTTTTTGCTCTTGTAAAATACCTCTTGCATTCTTCAGTGGGTGGGGAGGAAGGAGTGGAGAGATAACATTATCATTATTGTTGTTACTTTGTATTAGTGATCTTTGTTTTTTCCAGCATCAGGAATAAAACAGTTGCTGGGATGTGTGGTTGTTCTGAATATAAGCAATTATAGCAAACAGGACCTCAGTGATACATTTTGAGCATAGTTCTCTGTACAGCTGGAGTTGTTTCAGGTGTTTGTAACATTTCAAAACTTTGTCTTTTCCTGAAACACAGAAATGAAGTTTTTTTTCATTTCAGGTGCCTTAAGTGCAATCAGGTGGCCTATGGGTTAAATATTTAATTTAATGTTTTCGCTGAGCAGATGTTCTCAAGTAGTGGTGCCTTATATACTTAACAAGTAATAGCAGCAGATTAGAAGAGTGTTTTTGTTATGCTTCAGTGATGCTTCAGTGTTGTTTTGCTGGATGCTTCGTGGTTTTTTTTCTTCTTGTTTTTGTTTTTTTCTACTAGCCTGGGGATATGAAAACAATTTCTGATGGACCTTAAGCCATCAGTTCTAGTATGTAACCCTTTCCTGGTAATAACTAGTGTAAAAATACTATTTGCTGTTGTTGATGAAGGCCTGATGTTGAAGTAGCATCTAAACAGATTCTGTTTCTGTTCTGGATCCTGTTATAGCAAAAGGTTCTGGGCTTGTTTAGCTTAAAGAAGAGAAGGCTCCAGGGAAACTTTATTGCAGCCTTCCAGTACTTGAAGGGAGTGTATCAACAGGAGAGGGAACAGCTGTTCACAAGGGTAGATAGTGATAGGACAAGGGGGAATGTTTTTAAACTGAGACAGGAGAGGTTTAGGTCAGATATTAGGAGGAAGTTTTTCACACAGAGGGTGGTGATGCACTGGAACAGGTTGCCCAAGGAGGTTGTGGATGCCCCATCCCTGGAGGCATTCAAGGCCAGGCTGGCTGTGGCTCTGGGCAGCCTGGTCTGGTGGTTGGCGACCCTGCACATAGCAGGGGGTTGAAACCAGATGATCACTGTGGTCCTTTTCAACCCAGGCCATTCTGTGATTCTGTGAAGATTTTGTTTTTCACCAGAATTCTCCTATGTACAACTGGTTGTTTCCATGACATGCAATGCAAAGGGTTGCACATAGGTGGGGTGATACTTGCTTTCAAGTAGAAGAGCCCTCAGAGGTGTTTTATCATTGTAAGCATTCCTAAATAAAACTTGGGCTTCTAACCTTTCTCATATGGCCAAGTGTTGTAGAAATAACAACTAAGAACAGAGATCAATCTCAGATTCGAAGTCAGTGTCAAACATTAGATCCATGTAAGTGCTTTGAACTGCAAGATGAACTTGCTAACTTTCATCAAAGTTCTGTTAAATTAATTTTACAGCTAGTTTTCATGTTACCAGTGTGCAGTAATTCCAGATCTAAAGCAGTTGAAATGGACTCTGCACCTCTTCCTAAAGCACGCGGATGTGCATCGAGATGGGTTCACAACACTGCAGTCATTGCATTTTTCTGTGTTATTTGAAAAGGTTTGTTTTTAAATGGAGAGGTTTGAGCACTTCACACGATCTGTTTTTTACCACAGTCTGTTACTCTACGTGTAAAATGAAACATCCCTACCAGTAGTCTGCTCCTGGATGAGCTCCTGTCTAGGATGGATGAATAGACTCCATTCAGATAGTAAATCTTCCAGCCTATGTATTGGTCTTTTCAGCTGCCTTGAGAGCAGTGTACAAATTGCTCACAGCACTGAGGCAGTACAAAGGGCCTATTCTTACGTGTTCTTGTTAGATGAAATATCTGTTTGAAGGCAGTTAATAGTTAATGGAAGGTTCATAAACTCCTTAGGTCTCTCTTTAATATTTCAGAGATTATCTCATTTATTTCAGTAGATGTTTGCAGTAGCAGAGCTGTCAGCTGCTATTACATTGCATTAATGGGCACGGTGTACTGATCAGGAAATTCCTGCTATCCCTTCTGTATGTCTCCTCCTCACCACCAGATCAGGTTGATTCTGTTATAGCATTTACTGAATATGTTGCTGCAAACTTTTCAGTTTCAAATAATAATAAGCAGCTGACATATTACAGTGTAATTATTCAAAATGATTCTACTCCCTGATTTTCTTTGAGAAATTTTAATTTCCCATCCTCCACACCCTGCAGTAGCTGCTGAGGCCAGGACTGTTTCCAAATGTGAATTTATTAAATGCTATGCTAATACAACAAAAAGCTCGATAATATAGGACAGTGTTTTTATTCCAGAATCTTAATTCCATGTACAAATATCATGTCCTGATTTCTAATATATCACCTGATTTATTCAGTTGCTTTGTAGACTTTCTTGCTCAAGAACCAGTATTCTACAAGAAGCCAGTAAAGGTACCAAGCAGAATAAAACCTCAGTGGAGAATATAACCACACGAAGTTCCTAATTTTTGTACATAAACCTCTGCAGGCTTACATTTTAGGTTTTTAGTTTCTAGTAATTATATTTTGTTAATTCTGTTGGACGTTCTTGTTTGTGGTCTTACTATCATGTTTAAACATTCATGAGTTGTTGGCGCGTAATACAAACCACATCGTCTTTGTAGCCTTGGAACAGCTGAAGTACCACAGTTCTAAAACAGATATTTGACAAGTTTGCACAGCTGTGTTTATTCATTTTGTGTTTAGGACTGGTAACAGTAAGCAGTGTCCAAGCAGGCCTAGACCTTATGGTCAGGCACTGTAATGGACTGCCCAGGGAGGTGGTGGAATCACCGACCCTGGGGGTGTTCAAGGAAAGACTGGATGTTGTGTTGAGGGACATGGTTTAGTGGGAGCTATTGGGAATAGGTGAACGGTTGGACTGGGTGATCTTTTAGGTCTTTTCCAACCTTAGTGATTCTATGATTCTATGATTCTATGATTGATTCTTATGCTAAATATGCCTCTTGCTTCAGATTTCCATGCAATTTAGCCCGTGTCTTTATTTCTCTTTTTTTTATCTACAACTTCTCTATTCCTGAGACACTACGTTCCTTTCCAGAGTTGATGTCTGATGCTTGGGATGAGATGACCATCAAGTGCTGCAACTGTTGGTGTGTTGTTTTTGAAGCAGTCTGTATAGGCCACTTAGTATAGCTATATCTCCCCTCTAGGTTTCTTCTGCCATGGTGAGACAAAATGTGTTAGCTCTGGTATATGATGTAGCATTATTTTATGAAAGAAAACAAAAAGCCCCACAAACAAAAAAACTTCTGCTTCTGTTGTACATCATCATAAAAATTGAATGGAACTACTGAATATGTGGTAAACTAGAAACAAATAATTTGGTATAATAACTTCATTGCTGCTAATAATGTTTTTTAGTTTTAGGTTACCAGCAGAAAAGTTTCTTTCCTGTTTGTGTGTTATTCTTTAAAAATAATTGTCTATCATTTCATTCCAGCTTATTAGTGCAACTGCGATCTTTCAAGGGCTTAGATGTTGATGATCACATAAAAGAGTTTGCAGCAAAATTATTTTTGATACCCAGCCCGCCACCAGGACCACTGCACTTGGTAATTACTGATGCTGAATTTCATCATTATTTTAACATGACATGTTATAAAGCTCTAAGATGTTGCTCTTGTAAAAATTGGAGAAAGTTCTTTAGTATCAAATCAGAGATTTCACCTGCTGGTGTATAATTGATGTCAATACCTATGCTCTGAAATTAAGGCTGTGTATTATAAGTACAAGAAATCGTGTGACCAGGGTGCAGGCTGGAACACTGGCATGCTTGTTAGTCATACTGTTTAACTTTTAATACTTTGCATGGAAAGATTAGGTTCATCCCAGATAGTTACTATATGAGATGATGCCATGGGTACATCTGGGCACAGCATAATCCAACTTCTGGTTTGCTGAGAGTCAGCCCATATAATTTCTACTAAAAGCAGCTGGAAGCTCCAGTCTGCACCTGCTCTATACGAAAGGAAGTTTACCTTTCACTTCTACAATATGCCACTGCCATCTCACTAAACACACATGACTGAACACGAGTAAATTATGTAGCTGTGTCACTTGGCCAAAGTGTGGGAGTTCCCTGTCTTGGGCCTGATGCGTATGTCATCATGGCTGTCATCTTGATTGTGTGTTGGATTGATGTGCAGCTATGTGACTAAGAAGTAATGCAGCCCCTGTGGAAAAAAAATGAGACTAAAGAAGTAAGTTGCTAGGACAACACATATGGTTCTGGACTTGTTTGTATCTTGTCTGAGTGGCTCTGGGGAAGCAGAGCAGTATATAGTGAATTAAATGTTATGGGTAGGGTGGATTTGCTGCTGTGTGGAAAAGACCTAGCTGAGAAGAGAAACTCACGTAAATGTTTGTATTCTGTGTGGAAGCTAAGATGCCTGGGTTGTATCTCTTTACAACCCTTTGAGTCAAGCTGGATGTCAGCTGAGTTGATGGTTTCAGCACGTTACCTTTCATAGAGCTGAAATAGTTCCAAGGAGGCAGTGCTTCAGCTGTATGCTTCTCCTTAGCTGATTTCCTTGACCCAGGGATGAGGGGCTAAAGCAGAAACAGATAGCATAGCTGAAAGTTTGGCTAAACCAGCTGCCAAGAGCTGAGAGATGCAGCACATACAGTATTCACCCCCCTGACGTTTGAACAGGAATATCTGAAACATGGAAAGGTGTTGTTTGGTTCTGTTTGTTTTGTCATCTGCATTTCAGTTCATGCTCAGTACTTTTGTTCATACTTTTCCTATTTCCTATATGAATTTTATCTACGATTGGGAAATCTGAAGTTTTTCTACAAATATAAATTGCATTATTTTATTGAAATTAGAGCAAATAAGGTTTTAAAAGTCTGTTAAAATAATTCAAGTTTTATTGGCTGAAGATCGTACAATTATGACAGAAGACAAAGTTCATTTTAGTCTTTCAAACTAGATGCTATGCCCTTTCATGCTTCCCATTATTTCTATTTCCATTTTCTTCAGTATGTGAATATCTGTTGTCTTGCAGTCAGTTGATTTTAACATTGTGTAATTGGAAATAAAGTTCTGACTTAAATGTGGTGTGGAAACACTTTCACTAAGAAATAGAAAACATCTGTTTCAACAGGTATTTAATATGAAACCACTTCAAATAATTATTCCTTCACGAGAGGATCCAGACAGTCCAGTTATTGACTTGGATCTTCATCTTCCATTGCTGTGCTTCAAGCCAGAGCAGGTGCTGCAGGTAAAATGATTAAATGTTATTAAATGGGGAGGTTGGTGGCCCTGCATGTGGCAGAGAGGTTGGAGATTCATGATCCTTGAGGTCCCTTCCAACTCCAGCCGTTCTGTGATTCTGTGGTTCTGTGATAAACCCAGTCAACTTTCAAATGTATTTGAGATTGGCTGTAGTGGGAATTTGTGGTTTTAAAAGGAAACAAGATGTTTTAATTACCCAAAAGAATATTACAAACCCTAGAATTCAGGTATGCTGTTCTTGAGCATGGGGTTTGTTTTACCTTTGTGAGATAACCCACGTGTTTCAGCTGAGCCTTATCTTCACTGACACTGATGGCACAACTCTTGCTGACATCCACTGTCACTGTTTTTGTCTGTTCTTGGTGTCAATCCCTAAGTGTATGTTATTTCAATTTAAAAAGATCTAAGGTAACTATTGAGGCTGTTTTGGAAGCAGATGAAGTATTTGTGTATGTATTGTATTTTCTGAGTATAACTCTTCACGAACATTTAGCTTCTTGTTGTTTTCAGATTATTACCTGTATTTTGACTGAGCGGAAAATGGTGTTCTTCTCTTCTGACTGGGCCCTGCTGACACTTGTGGCTGAGTGCTTTATGTTATACCTTCATCCCCTTCAGTGGCAACACACCTTTGTGCCTCTTCTGTCTCGTCATATGCTGGATTTTGTAATGGCTCCAACATCTTTTCTTATGGGATGTCATGCTGATCATTTTGAAGTAGTTAGCACAGTACGTTTTTTGACTGATAGCATTGATACCATTCTTGCTGCTCAGTTTCCATGCATTTATTTCCTTGCTTCTTTCAGATGTAGCTTGGAACATTTTTTAATTAGATATATAAGAAATGAAGAAACTGAAAGTAATGAAGCCATGGAAGCAACTCCTCCTTATACCCCTTACCTTTCATTTATTTGAAGAATAAAAAACGTGACTTCTGGGAGTTCTGTTTTCAATTCAGGAAAAATTCCACCTATGTGTTGTGTATAAGTAGTTTCCCTTCAGATCAGTGAGATTTTTTTTTTTTTGCTTAAAGATTTGTGTGGGATGAATTAGATGCCTTTTCCAGGTTAAGAGGTGAGCATGCACTTGAAAATGCTCTAGTAGTGCTGCTGTTCCTTATGATGGAGTTGAGTAATTAATTAATTAAAAAAAAAAAAAAGCAATATAAAGAATACAATTTCTCTCTTATTCTGAAGATTTGTTTTTGTCCTCATCTTTCAGGCTCTTATTTAAGTAAGTTTCTTTCAGTGGGTAATAACAATCTTGGTTGCCCCAAAAGATTTAAGAAAGACTCGGCATCGTAGTGCTGCACTAATGAGAATATTCTTTTTTGAGTGTGTTGCATCTGTTTTGAATACTCACAGAAGACCTAACATGGAAAAATTTGTGAAAGTTTGTATTGTATTAATCCATCTGGTTATAAGCCAAATGTAACCTTATGTCTAGTTAAGTCCAATTTAAATCTAAGTATTAGACCTTTTTAATAACAATTCATTTTCACAGATAAGATGATCTCACTATCAGAAGTATCTTCAGATTAGAGAGCACACTTTGATATCATTTGAAAGATTGTTGTGTGCTTATAGATGCTGCATTACAGTCAGGTCTTTAAGACTGTTAAAATTGCAAACTGATGGATCTGCCTGGACTTACAACTCCATATAACTTCTTGTGCATTAGCACGTGTTTCAGTGTTTGAGGCTCTTCTGACACACCGCATGGTAAATACAGGAATAAATGCTGAACATATAAAGCTTTTGTAGAACTTTTTTCCATACATAGGTGTGGTTTTGTACTTATCTTTGCGTGTGTACTTTTTCAAGGTGTGGCTTTAACACTCAGTATTAATTTAATGCCACATAAAGAGCATACTAGTTAACAAATGTTTGTGAACTAAGATTAATGTCTGCAGAATTAATGATACGTATCTTGTAAGCTTAGATATACATGTGGTCTTCTAGTTTGGGAAAAAAAAAATCCTTTTCTGATTTATCTTCTGGCTGAAATAATCCATTGCCTGAGTTAGATTAAGGAGAACTAGCAACATGTTTTCCATAATTTTACTTTTTGTTTCTTAAAAGGAAGCTGAAGATTTAATTCTAATTAATATCGATGACGGGAATATTTCACATTCAAAAATGGTTGAAGAGGAACCTGAAATTCCAGATGTTCCAGCACGAGCAGCAGAAACTTTCAAAAAGAGGTGAAAAGATGTGTTGAAGCTGTGTTTATCATAGGGCATAGAAAGAGGGTCCAACATAATTTGAGAAATTAAAAAATAAATTGTTTTGTATTATGTAATATTAAGTCTAAGTGACTTTTTCCCTAACAAATATCAAGATATGGTGTTTGGATGCACCTTGATACTTTTCTTCTCTCTGTAGAGCGGAGAGTCTTCAGCTGCATTATGATTTAGAGCTGTGTCATCTCCGTGCCACCACAGACCTTGGTGAACTTCAGATGCGCAGAAGGGCTTGGCAGCAGAAACTGAACACAGAAGTTCAGCAAATGACTTTGCAGTTAATTGTTAATATCTTCAGGTCAGTGGATATCGTATTTTTATTATGACAGCGTATGGTTGCAGTTGAGATGCTTCCCCTGTCATTGAGAATGCTCTTAATTTGTCTTACTTCCTAGGTGTTCTGTATATCTCTGATGTTTTGTGAGGAAATATGAGAATGTGGTCCTGCTTAGAATATGAATAATAAATGTGTTCTGGTACATACAGCGTCTCCTCTAGGTGGCCCTGCTTCAGTAGGGGAGTTGAACCAGATGAACTCTAGAAGTCTGTTCCAGTCTCTACGTTTTAGATATGTGTGGCTAGGAAATCTTGCATAAAGCTGTTCTAATTCCTGAATTTGCATGTCTCTTAGGCAAAGATTTCATAAAGAGGAGTGCAGCTCTCAGAATTAAGAACAGATTAAAGCCCAGGGATATTAATTTGTAAATGAATACCATATTGGTCAGTCATGCTACAGAAAAATGAATCATAGGATCTTTTGAGTTGGAAGGTACTCTTGAAGGTCATCTAGTCCAACTCTCCTGCAGTGAACTGGGACATCTACATCAGGATGCTCAGAGCCTTATCCAGCCTGACCTTGAATGCCTCCAAAGATGGGGGACCTCTCTAGGCAACCTTTTCCAATGCTTCACCACCCTTACTATAAAGTACTTTTTCCTTACGTTCAATCTAAACATCCCCTCCTTTAATTTGAAACTGTCTCCCCTTGTCCAATCACAGCAGGCCCTGCAAAAGAGTCTGTCCTCTTCCTTCTTATAGCCCCCCACTTTAAATACCGAAAGGCCATTCTCAGGTCTCCCTGCAGCCTTCTCCAGGCTAAATAGCCCCAGCTCTCTCAGCCTGTCCTCTTAGGGCAGGTGTTCCATCCCTTGAATCACTTTTAGTGGCCTTCCTCTGGATGTACTTTAACAAGTCCAGGTCTCTTCTGTGTTGAGGACTCCACACCTGAACACACTCCATATGAGGTCACACCATTGCGAAGTAGAGGGGCAAGATCAGTTCCCTCATCCTGCTGGCCACACTTTTTCCAATGCAGCCCAGGATATGATTGACTTTCTGGACTGTGAGGGCACGTTGCTGGCTCGTGTTCTGCTTCCCATCCACCAGCACCTTCAGGTCCTTTTTGGCAGGGCTGTGCTCCATACTTCCATATCGTGCTGCTTGTACTGATAGTGAGGGTTGCTGTGACCCAGATGCAAGCCCTTGTACTTTGTTGAATCTAGTGATGTTTTCTTGGGCCCACTACTTGAATCTATAGTTCTTTCTGGATGGCATCCTGTCCCTTGAGCATGTCAGCTGCACTACGCAGCTTGGTGTCATCCACAAACTTGCTGAGGATGTGAATTCAAACTGAGACAGTAGAAGAGCTAGAAACAGCTTTGGGAGCTGAAGGACTCCTGAACTGGCTAGATGGAAAAAATGCTGAGAAGGTTTGAGACATTCAGAGATAGTAACCGTGTGAGTGAGAGTAAGGGAAGGAGAAGAGCTGTTGAAACTCAAGTGCAGTATTGGCACAATAGTTTTGTGGTGGTATTTTAATAATGATGTAGAGTAGGGTTTTGATTTTTTCCGCTAGCAAAGAGGTCTAGTTATATTACTATTCCTTGTTCTTAAGCTCATCTAATGTATGGATACACATCTTACCAGGGTACCCATTGTCGATCCTGCTATTATTTTCTTGTCTTTGGGGCAGTTGTGGTGGTATGGTAGGTCATTTCTAAAAACATGCAGAAAATTGCTGGTTGATGTGCCTAAGCTTGATTTCTTTTGCATAGATGGTAACATACTCAAGCATGAGAACAAAACTGCTTGCCTGGCATTTCTGAAAAATCTTACTGCAGATAACTGCCTCCATCTGTTTCTCACTGCCTCATGTTGGAGGTGAAGTTCCTGATGGCTCAGCTACTGCACTGCTCGCATGAATGCTCTCTTAATGCTTTCACTAAGGAGATACAGTGCAAATACCAGGTCTTTGTTAACCTGCTTGCATTTGTTGGATCGGCTTAGGTAGCATTCATACAAACAGCTGGGCCTCGCACAAGGACAGTAGCTGCTGATTGTGAAGGAAACAGCAGGTTACAGATAGCACAGCTGGGTCTGGAGAATAAAATGTGTTTACAGCCTAATGTGTCATGGCTATGGGGTTTGGTGGATTTCAGCATAACTGACACACTTTTGGCTACAAAAAATGAACAGATACTTTGCTATTTGATATAATAACATTTTTGCAAAGGAATTGATTCCTTTCTTGCTTTCTTTCTCCTTTCCTTCAAACTTTCTCTTTGTTCTTTTCTTTTTTTTTCCAGCATTGTTTCTTCTATCTTCTAAAACTATGTATCTGCCACCGCCCAGGAGTGAAGGAAAGTAAATCTCTGATGCTATTCTGCTGCCAGTTGCTACTGTCTTCAGTGAAGCACTGTAGTATTTTTGTGTGCATGGAAGTTTTGTGTTTGAAGAAAACAATGATAAATTATATATAATTGTATAGAAATATGTACTTGTGATAACCACCATTGACCTGACCCCATATGGCTCGATAAGCTGTTTATAGGCTTACATCACTGATCTGTGAAAGATGTGTGACACAGCAGTCTGGTTTTCCAGGGATGGCATAGGGCCTCTGTCTGCTGTGATCATGCATATACTAAGAATCGCATCTGTTTTTTCATAAAGCTTCCTGTTTTATTTCAATAATTCTGTTTCTTTAAACATCACACAATCGTCAGTTATTGCTGGCTCGACGATCAGAGTTTTAGAGTGCAGGAAGAAGTTATCTGTTATCTCACGCACCTTAGAGATGCAGTGCAGTGGGACAACGTGAGGCCAGGTCACGTATTTCAGATTGTCCCTGTGAATGCTTGCCATCATGCTTAAAATTGTTTGTCTGTGATTCAGTACATTAATACTGTTTCAAGACCTGAGACAGGTTATGACTTAAATATAAAGATTCCTCTCCATGTGTTGTTGAAATTGATCCCCCTTAAGTGAATTTGCTGATTGGAAATGGCAGTCACAGCAGGTAGCCTGTCTTCCTGTAAGAGTCTGTATTCTTTTCCTCTGTTTCAGAAACTCAGACTTGCTCATTAAAACTCAGTTTGCCTTCTGATACTGCAACACATTGCTAGTAGTGCTAGTGGGCTGCTGCTGCAAAACTTACAACACAAATCTCCAGTTGTATTTATCTTTTCATTTATTTTATCCCCAGGGAGGTAAAAGACCACCTAAATTATGAACACAGAGTGTTTAACAGTGAAGAATTTCTGAAAACAAGGGCAATAGGAGACCAGCCATTTTATGGAAAAGTAAGTTCAGTATTAAATATGTTGTAATTCTGTTATTAATCTGTACTTGAGAATTAATGTCAGAAATTAGTGAAATGGTCGTGGTTTGGTCTGTGTAGTGTTATTGACCCACTAGATTTCACACTTATTTACTATAAGCAGCATTTTTGGAGAGCAAGATATGTAGTTTCAGAGCAAATTACAGAAGCATGGCAGAAGAATGAGCGACTCAAGTCGGAGTACCTGCTTTATCTGAATCCTGAGCACCATGGCAAGCAGTTGATGATGCCTGTTTGGCTCCAGGCCACGAACCCATTTCCCACAATGCACGGCAGTGAAAGCATGCTGTGGACACTGAGTGCCACTTTGCTCATGTTGGGTTATAGGATGTGTACGATGTCAGATGACCTGTGTCTTTACAGCCTGTGGCATTCTGATGCATGTGGGGTCTGAGTTGAGACAGCTGACGTGATTTACCGGGTATTCTGACTGTGTCTTACTTTTATGAAGCCCATGAAATAAGACATGAACAGTGCATGGCCTTGTGCCAGGCTCATAGGCTACAGCCCCTCAGGCCTAAAATCCCCAAGTAGTTTTTCCTAGCCCGCCTGCTAACACACAACATTAGTACATATTGGAATATAAAACCCTCCAGCTGTGTGGATTTTGTTTGTAGAAGTTCTTTTCATTACTGCCATCATTGCCTTGATCCTGCTGTTAGAGTAAGCTTGATTTAGGCCCTCTGAAGTTCCCAAGTTTAGTTTTTGTCAGTGTGTGTGGTGAGACAGATGTCTGTGAAGAATACAGATGTGTTTTCCTTTGGAGCACTGTTGCAGGAGTATGCTTTTAAAATAATGGCTTAATGTATCTGAAGGAGATGGAATGGGTATGATTTCCTTGTTAAAGAGAGAGTGGCTTGATCACAGGACTGTGAGATGTAGAGCAGTTCTCAGTACCTTTGGTGGAAGACTCACTGATCATCAAAGGCTGGAGATCCTTTGGGTGAGGAGAGGAAGTAATGAGGAGGGAAGTGAGAACAGAAAAAAGAGAGGATAAGGGAGAAAGAGGCTGAGAATAGACAGATTTGTGCCGGAGTTTCTCGCAGTGCTGGAGTACTTAGCTTGGAAGCTAAGTTGAGATTTTCATCCTTGCAATTGAGACTAGTATTTTTACATTAAACTGTTTGCACAGTTAATTAGTTTAATATTAACCTCCAATTAATTGAACTGTTGCATATCTGAGAAGCAGAATTTACATCTTCTTAAGGTTTGCGTCTAATCATTTACAGTGTTCTAGGAGAATTCTGTTGCAACAAAGCAAGCCAATGTCCCAGGATTTTCAACTCATAATTTTTAAATAGCTGGGTTATTAACCAATCAAAAGCATCTATAAGTTAAGTAAAAAATGATTTCAAGACTTACCTGATCTGTGAGTACCTGATTTATGAAGCGCTGTGTGTTATTCTCCAAATAACAATTAATTAATTTCTCCATAGTTTTTAACAGATACTTAAAGTGGGTTCTTATCCCAGCCTACTTTCTTAAAAATTATAAAGTTGTGTGCTTGTCACTTTTCTTGGTGAAACTGTAAGTTCTTCAGTAAGCTGTGGGTTAAACAGAAATTAAACACAGCATAGTGATAGGCTTGCTTTCAAGTAAATCTCACAAGGTAGCAAAATACAGAGTAATTGCTTTTGATATATAATGTTACTGGCAGTGTTAGTGTTATCTAGTGATAGATAGTGTTATCTCAATTAGTTATCTTTAAAAACCTTTAGAAAGGACTCCATTCCTGCAGCATGTCAGTTCATGAGGGCAGCCCTGCAGAGAAGGACCTGGGGGTCTTGATAGATGAAAAGCTTAACATGAGCCAGCAGTGTGCTCTTGCAGCTCAGAAAGCAAATGGTATCCTGGGCTCCATCACAAGAGGGGTGGCCAGCAGGGACAGGAAGGTGATTGTCCCCCTCTACTCTGCTCTTGTGAGGCCCCATCTGCAGTACTGTGTCCAGGTGTGGAGCCCCCAGTATAAGAAAGACATGGAGCTGTTGGAGAGGGTCCAGAGGAGAGCCACAAAGATGATCAGGGCACTGGAGCACCTCCCCTATGAAGACAGGCTAAGGGAGCTGGGCTTGTTCAGCTTGGAGAAAAGAAGGCTGCGGGGTGACCTCATTGCAGCCTTTCATACCTAAAGGGAGCCTACAAACAGGAGGTGAATCAACTCTTTGAAAGGGTTGATAACTGCAGGACAAGGGGAAATGGTTTTAAATTGAGGGAGGGGAGATTTAGGTTGGATGTCAGGGGGAAGTTCTTTACAGATTGAGAATGGTGAGGTGCTGGAACAGGCTGCCTAGAGAGGCTGTGGATGCTCCATCCCTGGAGGTGTTCAAGGCCAGGTTGGATGGGGCCCTGGGCAGCCTGGTCTGGTATTAAATGGGGAGGTTGGTGGCCCTGCATGTGGCAGGGGGTTGGAGCTTCATGATCCTTGAGGTCCCTTCCAACCCTGGCCATTCTGTGATTCCTGTGCATACAACAGGGAACAAAATATGCCATCTACTGGAGAATACGTAAAGCAGAAATTTGTGCAATAGCATCTATGGAGGCACTAAGGATGCATTGTTAAGGGATGTGTAAGAGGTGAGAACGGACAGATAAGTGGTGTCTTGAGTATGGACTGTCTAACTGTTGATATAATGTTTCCATTAATTTCAGCATATCAGTATTAATTACAAATCTTTCTCATCTGCATTTTTAAAACATCATAGCAAAGCATGGATACATAAGCAGTAACTTATGAAGTGAAAAAAATAGTAACTGCAGGACTAGCAAGGGTATTTTAGGCAAGCTTTTGGAATATGTCATTAATGTAAAGGTTTTTTTTTTTTTTTAAGCTTACATTTAAACGTACAGATGTTTTTCTGTTAGTGCATTAGTGGTATGTTTAAACTTCAGTAGCTAAATCGGCCTCTTTTGCTCAGTATTTCCCATTTTTGGTTTGCTTTCATCTTTTGGAAGGTGGTCTGAGGTTACTGTTTGCCTCTAAGCAAACGTGGAAGGTGACTGAAAGCTGAGTTAGTTCTGTTGCTGAAGTCAGGTACTTCTGGTTTTTGTGATTGCTAAAATGAATGTTTTCAGTGGTATGTCTTGAAAGATGATAAAAATGCTCAAAACATGCTGCTAACTTGTAAATGATCCACAGCTGACCAGTCTGTCTCTCACAGGTTTTAGAGACCTACATGTTTCACTCTTTTCTTAAAGCTCGTTTGAACAGAAAGATGGATGCTTTTGCTCGACTTGAATTGAGCACCCAGTCTGAAGAGGATAGGTAACTTTTTCACCTTGCTTGTTGTGGTTTTGAACTTTATCAGAGATAAATGTATGAGTGCTAAAAGACCTTTTGACTGTACTGGTACGAGATCAGGTTACCTGTGAATAAGATTGTGACTAATTAATGGGCCAATTTATTAAGCTTACTGTGAAGGAGCGATATGGATGTGTCCAGTCATGGCTGTGAAAACTGTAAATTGACACTATGATTATCGCTTGATTTTTTTCTTCTTGCTGTTTCATAGTACTAAGTAGTTATTTAGTTTGTGTATATATGCAGAATTTTAAACCTAATTATATAATTTTTTGTTTTTCAGATTCAACTTGATGTTTCGTACTCCGAGAAGACTTACTATGGAGAAAATGGCTTCTAAAAGATTTAATTCACAGAACATCATTAACAGGCGTATGGTTATCAGTATGCCCAATCTGCAAGATATCAAACTACCAGAGAGTCCTGCTAGAAAATCCTCACTTCGAAGAATAGAGACAGACATTGGTGAGTGAAGAATGTGCTGAATGAATGCAGTGTTCTTTTCGTTTTGTATGATATCACTGAAAGATTTCCACAAAAACAGTGTCAGATGCTGAAAGGTCTGGTGAGCTGGGTCATTTTCTGCTGGGGCCCCATCTGTGCTTCTCTTTGCATGTTAAATCAGCTTGTATTCTGCATTAAGTTCTGCTGTACCAGAGGATAGGGACATGATTACTGTCCTTACCGACCTTATGTCCATTTCTCCACTGCATTTAAATATTTGCTTAGGTTTACTTGTGTGTAACTAAGCAAGGCCTTTCCAAACGGCAGATATGGATTTACTCACATGTGTAATTTTACTTGCATATTTTAGTGTATTACATAAAGAGATATATGAATAATGTGAATATATACATCTTTAAAACATGTATTCTCTAGAAAGGAAATGACCAGAATGGGGAATGTTCTGATATTAAGAAGGATGTATATAGAAATACATTTGTATAGCATAACTTTTACCTTAAGGAATTTTATGCATTTTAATTGAAGAAATTGTCATGGTGGGATTCTTTTTGTTTGTAGTACTGCTGGTTGCAGAGAAATTCATGCTTTTACTAATTCCTGTACCACCTTTTTTTTCACTTCTAGCTGTGAGAAAGCCCTCCAAATCAGTTAGTACATTCAAAATCCCAGAAATTCACTTTCCTCTGATGAGCCACTGTGTTCACTCCTACTATACAGAATTCTTCAACCATCTCAGCAGAGCTATAAATACCTTACCACCTGATAACTCAGCATTGCTGGCAAGGTACTTCTACCTCCGGGGACTTATTAGCTTGATGCAAGGGAAACTACTAAATGCACTTTCTGACTTTCAGAACCTAGATAAAACAGACTTAAGAATTTTCCCTACTGAACTTGTAAGAAAAATTGTGGAAACCTTGCCTCCTTCTGAGCGTTTTCAAGCTGACCGCAAGCCTGAGCTGAAGAGGCTGATAAGCCTAGTGATGGAACAACAAAGGGAAATGACAAAAACAGATGACCACGTGAAACACTTTGAATTGCCAAAAACACACATGCAGCTGGATGATTTTGTGAAGCGAATCCAGGAGTCTGGGATTGTCAGAGACACAGACACCATACATCGGCTGTTTGATGCCTTAACCGTAGGTGGGTAGAGGGTACGTTTTTACTGATCATCTACACTGACACAGTGACAATTTAAAGCTGGTTTTGTTTTTGGGAACTAGGATAAAAGAAAATGTGTCTCCAGTTGTTTCTCTTCTTAATTAATAGTCAACTCAATATTGGAGCTTTCATTTAATTGAAGTAAGTGTGGAGAGTAGATGGATGTATACAGGATGTACACGTGTACGTCTGCACATGTATGCACAGGTACATGGATGTATCTGTGTCCACAATAAGAGATGAAGGGTCCTCTCACCTATTTAAGCATACAACTTAAAATTTTTCAGATTGAATTCATGGGCTGGTTTTTATTCATTTTGTGTTTTAATGGTGTACAGTTCTGCTTTGGCTAAGATGAGTCAAGTGACTATAAGCCTGTCCTAATTGCTAATGGGTAATGTCTTATAAAACCAGTAAGTAATCTGGCAAGGTGGCAGACCTTTGAAAAGAACTAGCAAAATACGGAGTTCAAGTGGCTACAGTTAGATTCCTCTTGAATCATTATCATAGCAAATGGAGAGCTTATGTTTGAGAAAACTGTTTTCTCTTGTGAATGAGATCTGAATCTTGTGATAGATTTCTGAAAACATACACTAAGACTGCTTTTATAGAATACTATTCAATTCTATTTCTATACCTTCTTACTGCAGTCATTGTTATATTTTGTGGCCACAGAGATTAAACGTCAGTTAAAAATGCAAATTTTTTAATGCCAAAAGTAGCATACATCTCACAAGAACTCGATATTCTGCTGTCCAAGCTCACTTGAATTCTTAGAATAATTAATTAAGTACTTGGAATAACTGTTGCTGAAGTCTTTAAATTAATTAATTAACTGGCTTTTATCCTGGGTTGGTACATATGTTGTATATTTGCATTCTGTGGAACCAAGAACTGAAAGGCCATCGTGAGAAGTATTCAGTTCAGTAGTGCTTACCCAGTTCTGCTTATCCATTTTACTGTTAGAAATGCAATCTGGAAGCCAATATCTTTTAAAACTATCTTTCTATTTAAATCTGTATAATAATTTCTCATAGTAAACAGGTTTTAAAATTTTTAGGGCAGCAGAAACAAATTGATCCTGAAACATTCAGAGATTTCTACAACTACTGGAAAGAAACTGAAGCAGAAGCTCAAGAGGTGAATCTGCCACCAGCAGTAATAGAACATCTGGATAAGAATGAATGTGTCTACAAGTTATCCTGCTCAGTTAAAACTAACTATGGTGTAGGAAAAATAGCACTGACCCAAAAGCGTTTATTCCTTTTGACTGAAGGAGGACGTCCTGGCTATGTCCATATTGCTGCTTTCAGGGATATAGAGGTGAGCATTGAGTCATTTTCTTGAAAAATTCCACTTTGAGGGTGACAGAGCCCTGCAATCAGCTGCTCAGAGAGGTTATGAAGTCTCCTTCTCTGGAGGTTTGCAGAACTGACCTGGACACTTTCCTGTGCAATTTGCTCTTGGGAACTTGCTTTAGCAGCAGGAGAGGGTTGGAGTAGATTGTCTCCAGTGGTCCCTTCCAATCCCTGCAGTTCTGTGGATGACAGGCAATGTTCCATTCTGCTGAAAGACCTACCTCAGACTGTCTCAGTAAGAGCTGTAATGAATAGCTCTGAAATCAGAAACTCACAAAGGATAAGAGGTCTTGAAGAGGTGGATGTGTGCTAGGTGCTGGGATGGTGTGGTTTAAAAATAATCTGGAGTCCTTAACATCTAGATCATAGAATGGCCCGGGTTGGAGGGGAACTCAAGGATCATGAAGCTCCAATCCCCTGCCACATTTAATGTGGTCGCCAACCTCCCCATTTAATACCAGACCAGGCTGCCCAGAGCCCCATCCAAGCTGTCATTGAACACCTCCAGGGACGGGGCATCCACAGCCTCTCTGGGCAGCCTGTTCCAGCACCTCACCACTCTCTCTGTGAAGAACTTCCCCCTGACGTTCTACCTAAATCTTCTCTCCTTCATTTCCTTTGTCCTGCTGTTATCTATCCTTTCAAAGAATTGACTCCCCTCCTGTTAGTAGGCTCCCTTTAGATACTGAAAGGCTGTAATTTAGATTTACAGGACACAAGGCTTGGTACACAGAGCCAGAGGAATATAGTAACATGAATGTAAATGTATATTTTTGACTACAAAATCAGCACCAATCTGTATCTGCTCTATAGTGAAGCCTGGGTGGTACTGTTAGCAATGATCATTTTCACAAAACCTGTTAACAGACCGTTTCTGCTTAGTGTATGTATGAACAACTGAAATATTAATTGTAGTTAGATAAAGGTTATCCTGTAGGATTAATACTGCATCTTAGTTGTGACTGCATGGTACACCTTCCTTGCTTTTCTTGTTTCCAGGATGTTAAGAACACAACTGTAGCTTTCCTTCTTTTGAGAATACCTACTCTGAGGATTGAAACGATATATAAAAAACAAGTATTTGAAGCTAACCTGAAAACTGAGTGTGATCTCTGGTACCTGATAGTGAAAGAAATGTGGGCTGGAAAGAAAATGGCAGATGATCACAAGGTATAAAAATGGGCACAGCCAACTAAATAATGTGAAATATGTGCTTTCTGTTTCTGTTCTAAATAATTTCTATATCAGTCTTGGAATTTCTTGGTTTTAGCATGTGATATCTAAGTAATAAGATGTTGTTTCTGATGTTGCTTCTAAATATAATACATCCAGAATACTAGCAAAATGGTACACTTAAATATAATTAAATACTGCATTTAAAAATAAGGAATTTTTTTTCTCCATTAATTTGGACCTTTCTGTTTAGTTACCAGTTTTGTGAATTACACTGGTAGCTTAAGCTTACGAAACGAGAGCAGTGATCCTAAAAGAAGCTTACCATGCCTTACTTCCCTTACACAAAGTGTAATGTTTAGAGGGATTATTTTTTTTTTCTTTGCCGTGCTGGAATCTTGGTAGCTGTAGATCCTTTGAATAAATAGAGCAAGATGTGTTCTTCTGCCACAAAACCTTTGAGGAAGAAGAAGGATCATATGAGAATGGTTCCCAGCCAAAAGATTAAATTCATCATGAGTGATGAATTTAATAGTGAAAAGGCATTTTGGTGATTTTTTTAGGAAGGATTTGGGTAGTATTAGATGAGGTCAAGAAAAGTGTGCTTCTCTACTATGCAGACAGGTCCAGGATGGAAATTGGTGTCTGTCCTGTGTGTGCTGTGTGTCTTCCATCAGTGCAGTTCACACAGTTTCAGTTGTGCATTCTGAATCAAAATTGTGCCAGATCCAAAGTACCTCTTTCAGTGCAATGAATTAACTGTAGCTCTTGGTTCTTTGCTTTATGCCCTTGCTTTGGGGTGAAATCTCATGTGATAGTGAGGTTTGCTTGCAGGTAGCATGGGTTATGCTCCAGAAAAGCAGCTGGCTAGTGCTTGTGCTGAAGTGCGACTTGCATTGTGATGGTTGAATATGGAGACATGCAAGAATGATGAGTTGTGGGTAAACTACAGTAAGACTTTTTTCTTTAGGATCCTCAGTATATTCAGCAAGCACTGACAAACGTTCTTCTGATGGATGCTGTCGTTGGTGCACTGCAGTCCTCCAAAGCCATATATGCAGCCTCTAAACTGTCTTATTTTGACAGGATGAAGAATGAAGGTCAGTCATGTAACAGTGCTATGAAGCCTGCTGGTATCTCATCGTCTATTTCAGCCTTTTTTGTTTACAGTTTGTTTTTCAAACTGGTTATCTGTAGAGATATAAGATGATGATAGCCTTGTTGCTCTTTGGTTGCCATTCTTTATTAAATATTTATTTTTGTTTAGTTAGAAACTATACTGATATCAGTATACTGTGTTGGGTGGGTTTTTCTTGTGTTTGTTTTTTGGATAAATGCCTGCTTCTTTTATTAAAGTACTGGGCTTTCACAGTCAGCTAAAGTTAGAAGAAGAAATGGGAATAAGTGGTACATAATTATTCTTTCACGAGGATTGTAGATCTGCTTCAGGCTCAACTATGCAATTCATGACCTTTTAAAAACCTATTTTAGTGCCTATGATGATCCCCAAAACAACCTCAGAGACGTTAAAGCATAAGATCAACCCATCAGCTGGTGAGACATTTCCACAGGCAATAGATGTCTTGCTTTATACTCCAGGTAAGGTGATGTATTTCTTTATAGTTGCCTCAATTAACCTATAAAATGTTATCTCCTAGCACCTGGTATTATGACTGCCTGATTTTGTTCACATTCTGACAGGCCTTGGTTGTGTATAGACTACTAAAACAGAAGATTACTGAAAAAGAATAGTGATATATTAACGTAGCTTTCACAGTCTTAATTTGCCATCCTATGTGTGTATGTGTTTTAATTGTCTTCAATTGTATGTTAATGTGTCAGTTTGCCATTAAGTTTTCTACCTTGCTTATTGAGCAGGGTGGAAAAATGATGTTCCAGCACTGACCAGTGTTCACTGCTCATTTTCATAGTCACTACTCATTTTCAGTAGTCATATAGGAGTGGTTAGTTGAACCCCAGTGCAGAAATCCCAGCCAGATCTATATTCCTGTGACTCTCACTGTATGTGTTCTGATATCTAATTCATCCCATGTGATTTAAGTCCATGCCTGAAGAATGCAGTATTATTTTCCCTGTGATCTTCTGTGTGATATTTGGCACACTTATATCTCATTAATTAAAAATGCACTGGAAAAAAAGAAGTCGGGGCAAAAGCTTCATCTCATTTTAGCTGCTTAATTTGGATAGTCTTGGATTTTTCAGAACAGTCATATGTGCACTTAATGAAATTTCAGCCTGAACATAAACTAAGGTTTTCACCTCAGGTTTCACACCTGGAAGTGAGGAGCGTGCTGTTAGTGTGTACTTGTGAGAAATGACTTGCATGGGGATTGTGATTCAGAGGCACTAAGAACTCACTGGATCTTAGTGTATGTCTTGCTCAAAACGTGCATTTGGCCAAAAGGCAGAGAAGAAATCCTAGAAATAAATATCCTTTGTTACATGATCCTGATTTATTTCAAGAGCAAATGATCTGTGAGGGAACAAATACATCACAATACTTAAAACAACAACAAGGAATAAAAAAAAAAAAAGCACTTTTGTCTTGGGATGTTCACAGTAGATATGAATCTGAGTTGAGAGGTGTTAATTCTGAGTTTATTTCATAACCTTGCTCATCTCCTGACTTAAGTTCACGTGTAATTCCTGAGACAAAAGCACAAAGTGAATTCCACAGTTCAGAAAGTTGGATGGAGAATCTGTGTGTGGTGGTGGTGGAGGGTTTGGTTGTGCTTTTCTTCCTTTGAATGGAGCTTGCTTTCTTCTAAATGAGACAGTCATGTGGCAGATGGAATGAATGGAGTCACTAGATTTATTTCATAGGGCTTACAAGCCTCCCTGCAATTCCAGTTATCTAAACATCTGTCAGTGAAAAAGATCATCTCTGCTCTGAATAACATTGAAGTGTGAGGTTAAACCATCAGGTGAAATCACCAATTAGATAAGGAGCACAAATTCAGTGTGAACTGTGTCATTTGTTAACTGGTGATGTAAGTTCCAGAACAGAGAAGCATTTCATTGCTCTGCCTCTGATAATGTTTTTTCCATGTGTCTCAGAAGTGTTTTATTTTCTTCTCTCATCTTCTCTGCTTTGTTTCTAGGGCATCTTGACATTTCAGAAAGACCTGACAATGCTCATCCAAAACTGTGGTGTGCTTTAAACGAAGGGAAAGTTGTGGTCTTTGATGCATCTACCTGGACTATTCAGCAGCACTGTTTCAGAATGGGCCGCTGTAAACTGGTAAGACTAACACTCATACCATGACTGATGATTTAGCTTGTTTTTTCTGTTGCTGATAGCCTAATTAACACTGGGCCAGACAGTCATCCCTTAGAAGTTGAAGGATATTTGAGTTATGCTGCAGTTAACATGGAGAAATGGAAGATTGAGAGAAAAAGGTTTTGTAACAAAACAAGTCAACTGGTAGGAAGTGATGGATTGACTGAGGAGATGGCATGCTAGCCTAGTGGGTTCTTGGAGCAGGAAGGCTGGTTGGAAACAGCTGAGTGGAAAGAATCTCTATAAAAAGAGAACAGAGATAGCCCTGAGCACAGTTGGAAAGTCATCTGTGCTGAAGAGCTAAAAACTGGAGAAATGTGTAAGGAAACTAGTGGGTGATACAGATAGTTCTAAAAGAAGACTCAGACAACAGATCAAAGAGAGTTACTTGTGGGAATTTGAATTGAAAAACTCAGTGAAAGGGAGGGCTGAAACAGGCTTTGGACCAAGTGAAAAACATACGGAAGAGGGAACACGTAGCAAAGGGCTTCATAGGTGACTTGTGTGGAAGTTGAGAAACATTTCTGTGGATGAATGCGGGGAAAAAAATTGAAAAGGGGGGGGGACAAAGCTGATGGTAGAGGAAAAATAGAAATCTTGGAGAAGAGCTGGATGCTCACCTATTCTGAAGAGGAGGAAGAGAAGAAGAGGAAGACCTGGGTCTTGTGGGGCTCAGCAGGGAGAAATTAAGAATTTCTGAATGGGGGCGGGATGTTCCAGGCACAATAAAGGAGAAAGTGGTGTTTTCCTAGGCACCACTTTAAGTAAAGTAGGAGTGGTGTTTATATCAGATGGTGAGTACAGCTTCCAACCCAGAAGACAGAAATACACCAAATTCTGTGGTTTCCCCAGTGCCCTCTGTAACTTCTGCTTTGTTTAAGCCAGGAAACGCAACTTTGAACCAATTACCAAAATACATAATTAATCTTGTTTACTGAAAGTTAAACTCAGCAAAGAGATCTGTCCTTCTGCTCCCTCCAGCTGAGCAAAGGATAAATACTGGAGTGCTGAGTTTTAATCCCTTACTGTAATCACCAGAAAGCTGTGACTTGTAACGTAGCCTTTTTCCTTTATATTAAAAAGTGTTGTTTTGTTTTGTTTTGTTTTTAGTATTTAATCCTGTTTTTTTCTCCCCAGACTTGTATGGTAATGGTAGAACAGAGTCAAGTATGGATTGGTTCTCAAGACTCCATTATTTATATAATCAACACTCACAGTATGTCTTGTAATAAGCAACTAAATGATCACCATTCTGATATTACAGACATAGTTGTGGAGAAGAAGAATGGAATACCCAGGTATATTTAATTACAATGTTTTCTTCTTAAAAATGCATCTGCAACAAAATGTTGAGAGTCTGGAAAAGTCACGAGTGTTAAGGAGAATCTTCCTGTGGTTAAATAGAAAGCCATTCTACTACTGTCAGACATCACTGTGTCTAGTATTGTAGCTCCCATTATTGTGTATTGCAAACTATTTCCTTCCTAATGAAAAATCATTATGTACTTTGGAACAAAGATGATAAGGGAATATTTTCTTCAGGCGAGATGTAGAGCAGCTGGAAGTTGGTGGCTCTGTACGAATCAGTAGAGATGCAATTTAAAGACCATTTCATTTTTGCTTTGAGCACTTCATCGTTGATTTTTACAACATGCTTCAGAGTTTATCCTGCATGTTTTTAAAGGAAATAGTACATTCCTCATTTTGTTCAGAGAAAATGCTTTTAATCTTTTGGTAGCATTGGGAAGGGTGTAACTGAAGGCATGAACTGGTTAACTTAGAGTGACAGACCAGAGACAAGCCTCAGTTCTCCTAGGTTTTGAGGGGGAATTTGCTCAGGTGTCATTAGGGCCTACTGGAAAAGGTTTTCTTATCTGAAGAAAACAAATGTCAAAGGTAGAAGGGATTGCATGATTGGTTTTCTCAGGTGCAGTAGCAAAGAAAAAAAAGATCTTGAGATGTTTTGGTCCTGCCTTGAGAGGAAAAGAGAAAATCGGAAAGGCAACAGTGTTCAGGAAAACTACAGGGGATGTTTTTGTTGTATTTAGCTCTTCAACCATGATGTATTCCATGCTCTAGTTCACTTAGAGGCCTGAATTAGCCTGCAATGCTGCTAGTGAGGTAAGGTCTTGGAGTATAATCTGTGACAAAGAAAAAAGTATCTGTGCCAGAATACATTAGTTCTAACAGGAGACAAACAGCTAGAAGGATGGATGCTTGGCTGTAACTCAGAAGTTGCTGTTGGCTGCTTAAATGCACACTGAAATAATGCACACTCAAATAATTAAATTACACTGAAATAATGGAATTGGACACTCCAAAACATGACCTAAACCAGTTGTGATGAGCAAAATAGAACTGTTTAGAACCAGCAGTGTAAAACAAACATAGGTAGGGAAAAAGTGTAGGTCCTTCCTCAAGTATTTGGTGCTCACACAGAATGAGTGTGCTCCCATCCTTTCAAAACTCCAGTCACTGTTTGAAATGGCTGAATACAGCTGACTGCTTACTGTTAAAATTATAGTATCTGGCCCTGAAGCCTCTTGGGCTTTGGCTTATTGTAAAACTTGTGATTTTGCAGGTCCTTCTGTATGAATTTTGTTCTGAATGTGAATGTACAACATACTGGGTTTTTTTTGTTTTTTTTTTTGTCTGTGTCAACAGTGAAGCATACTCAAGCAGCTTAGATGGAACAGTGATTGCTTGGAACATCAGCACTCTGAAGGTTAACCGTGCTTTTCAGCTGCCCTGCCAAAACCTAACTTCTATTAAACTTCATAATGGCCAACTGTGGTGCTGTAAGTTAATTCCTCAAAAATTAAAAATAAAAAAGCTGTTTTATTAGTCAGACCAATACATTAAATTCACGCTCTGACTTTGTATGCGTGATGTTCTACCCTCAGTTCCCACTTGGTGTGTTTAAGTAGCCTTCTGTAAGTGAGGCCTCCAAAAGTCTTAATTAGCTAGCTTGAGTCTCTCCTGAGAATACTGCCTCTGCTACAGGAGGTGGCCTCTGGCTGCACTGTTTGCCTGACCCCTCCTGGCCACACCTATAGATTGGAATGGAAAGCTTAGAGGAAGTTGTTTTAAAGTCTGAAGGGGTAAACATCTGCAAGTTGCTTTTGGTATTTTGACTTTTTAATTTTGATTGTATGGTATTGATCTCAGTTGGTAATCCTCAAACTGGGCACGTTTAGAACTTGTCATCCCTTCTGCAAGAGTCCAGGTGAATAAAGCCAGCATTTATGTTAAACATCTTTTCCCTTGAAGTAATTTAATAAATTACTTGAAGTAATTGCATAAATGGTGGTGTGTTCAAGACTGCACTGATAGTAAGTACTGCCGTACTCAGGAGCCTGTATCTAAGCACACCTTAACAGAACAACAGGGGAAACAGAAAGCAGGTGCAGTCTTTGGGAATTTGTGCAGCAAGTAGTAGCAGTGCTTTGGTGGGTTAAAGATTAACTTTGTAGCACAAACACTTCATCTCAGTTCTGTAGATTGAAAGAACTGTGTACTAGGGAACCTAACTGTGGGATCTCTTAATGTAAAGGAATCTCTTCTCTCACTATTTTTGGACTTTAACAGGTGTTTGTACTGCAAAAATAGTAGCCAGCATTTGAAGAAAATAGAAGTAAGAAATAGATACTATAAAAAACAGGAAAAGCCTCTAAGATGTCATTGTTGATTGAGAAATAAGACAGCTGTTAGGTGCACCCATTTTATTTTGCCAGTTTTGCTCAGGGCTTATGGATGTGAAAGGAGTTGGCACTTCTGCTAATAACCCTTTATCTGATATTGAAGGCACTGGAAGTTGCATATTTGTAATGTCAACTTACGAATTTCGACTACAAATGAAGATTGAGCATCACCTGAAGGATGTGTGTTCCTATTTCCTCTGCTTCCAGCTCTTTCCTGAGGTATTACATTTGAACTGCTAATATGGTGTGAAGAAAGCTGTCGCGACACGCCAGCAACTGTGTAGTTACTTATTGCAGTATGCTTGCTGTCAGCAGTGCTAAGGTTAAACATAACTTTCTGTGCTTCAGAGAAATGAAGTGTGGGCATCTTACTCAGGGAGTAGTGACCTGTATATTTGGAACACCAAAGACTTTGCAAGCACACCTCAAAAAATTCATCTTCAGGATTGCTCTGAGATTACCTGCATGATACAAGTCAAAAATCAGGTGAGAGACATTTGGACTGATTTTCATTTGTTGTAGACTTCTTTACCAAAGCTTTGTTTGTTTACAGCTCTCACAGGCTTTTATTAGTTAGCTTCCTTACAGACTGTTTGCCAATGTATTAGTTTAAAACATTGATTTTTCTTTTAAATCATAGCCCACCACAACTGGCTGCTATGACTGTAGCCCAAAATACATGTCAGGCCAAAAAAATCTCACAAGTAATTAAAAGCCTGGTGACTTTTATTAGCCATTGACATTTTCAGGGAATGGTAGAAGCTGAAAGTTTAGGTCCCTTGATATTTAATCTCAGGGCTCCTAAGACTAAACCTTGGAAAAGGTTAATAGCCATGCTGCTTGGCATTTATTGTTTGTCTGTTTTTGTAGATGACCTTTTTCTTGTTTAGTTACTGCATGTCTAACTGAACAGAGACAAAAGGGCCAACGCTTCCTACCTAGCTATCTTGAGTGCCTGTCATTTTTGGCCTCTAGCTGTACCTGCTGTTTCTGGGTAGTATCAGTAGCTGTGTAAATGACTGTAGCTGTGATACGACATGGGTGTGTTTAGGGTTAAATTACAAGTAAATAGCTAATATAAAGGAAAAATATTTTCATTTTCCCCTCAGGTTTTCCACAAGATGAGAATCCATCTTGTAGAATGACATTTTTTTTTTCAGGAAGTATCTTACGAGATAGGAAAAGCTTTTTGTGTATCCAGCCTTTGGCTAAGTTTGTGAACAGAAATGAAATATAGCTTTAGATACAGCACTCCCCCAAGTAGAGCTGGGTATGTTTAATTCTTATTTTAGGGCTTCCTCCCACTCACGCTGCTGCCTGGTGCAATGTATGCTCTGGGTGTGTCATGGATGAGAGAGCATGAGGTTTCCCAGAGCCTTCTCCTCACCTTACACCTTGAATATCACCTTACTACCTTATCACATATTCCTCTTACCTACATGCCTCTGGGAGCCTGAACTCGCCCTGTACAAAACTATCCATGTGAAGACCACAGCTCTGTTCTAGCAGGCCAGACCAGGTGCCTCTCACCATGCCCTATGTCTTATGGTGGCAGTAGCAATACCATGGAGGGGGAATGCACAAACTCAGCCTTCTTAATTTTTATTTTCATCTTCACTTACGACTGCTGCTCCTTGCCCTTGATAGTTTCAGTTCTTTTTCTCTGAATCTTCTCAATGTCCTTGCAGAGTGTGATTAGAACTAGTCATAGCACTCAGTATATGAGCAGGCTGTGGTTTTTGTACAGTGGTGAAGTGACAGCTTCTGTCTGCACTGTACCTGTGAAACTTAAGGCAAGCTGAGGGCTTTTGGATGGGAGCCTGGGCAACCTGGTCCAGTACGAGATCTGGAGATTGATGGCCCTGCCTGTGGCAGAGGAGTTGGAACTTAATGATCCTTGGGGTCCCTTCCAACCCAAGCCATTCAATGATTCGGTGCTTCTATGGATCAGAATCCTTGTGCTCCATGTCTACATGGCAATTACTCCCCTCCTGCTGCTCTGCCAGTCACTGAGGCAGTTTACCTTTTTGCAGGAGCTCTGCTGACTTGTTCCTGGTAGTGTTTCTTCGTGTACTCAGTGATCTTTTTCTCTGTTATGACCTTCGCTTTTTTTCCAGGAATGGAAATCAGACACAACAGTCTGATTATTTTCTTTTCCCCAGAGATCTCTTTGGAACCTCTTTGTGTGGAGGGGAAGCCATTTACTGCAACAAATGCATATAAAGGAAATTCTCACTCGTTGCCATTTTCCAGCTTAGCAAAGGAAAACCCGATCTCAACTATGTCTTAAAATTTCATGAGTCAAAAAAATATTGTTTTGTTTTTCCTCCAGATGTGGGTTGGCAGCACTGGAACATCACAAGGCAAAATCAAAGGGAAGATCTACGTGATCAGTGCTGAGAAGAAGACTGTGGAGAAAGAATTGTTTGGTCACGCTGATACAGTAAAGGCTCTTTGCTCTGCAGAGGACAGATACGTCCTCAGTGGTGCTGGAAAGGAAGAAGGGAAAATTGCCATTTGGAAAGTTGAATAGCGAAGCTATTCAAAATATGTCTACCTGTGCTGGAAAAAAGACCTCAGACCTTGGTTACTCTAGCTACTTCTTTTTCAGCCACCTGTCAGTGTTATTTTTGTATTTATTCAGCTATTTTCAGTAGCTGCATTGTTGTTGAAAATCAGCTTTGAAATGATTCTCTCCTTTCACCTTGTACTGCACCTGCACATTTGATAAAGAAATGGAAATGTGAGTAGAGGGATCACTGGCTTAAACTTAACCATATTTTATTGTGAAGGATCTGAGTTGCAGGCCAGGTCTGTTATGCAGGCTACATTAAATTAGCTGAAGCTGCTGAGGATAAGCTCAGTAATTTCACAGGAGCTCTTTCTCAGCAGTGCATATAGTAGCTGGAAATGTTCACTGAAATCAAACAAGGAAACAACAAATCCCAGAATGAAAGCAAAAACAAAACACCCAATGGATTTGTTTGATTCATTGAGTTAATGTAAATGCTGAGTATTTATCTTTCTGAACTATCAGCTAGAATTAGCTGGGAAGACTGCCCATGATCACTGTATGTATATATTTATGGTGCTGTATTATTTAAAAGGTAGATACAGGCAGACTCTTCTTGATAGCACTGGAAACTTCCTGCTGCTAAAACAGGATACTTGCATAGTGTCAGTAACTGTTCTTCTCCTAAAAACAATGCACAGCACTTGGCATTTATGAAACTGACATTATTTTCCCCATCTGAAATACTTTATTTAACTACTGTACGCATTACATTTGCTTTTGGAAGCAACCTCTTAGTAACTGTACAAAGAATCTCTGCCGGTCCTCCCTTCAGCCAACATTTCTGTAATCAGAGGAACTGCTGACATTCAATATAGAACCTTCAAAGTCGTCAAACTATGCCTTAACTGCTGAGGTGGGCATCATCAAATTGCCTTCTGAAGGGTTCTGTCAAGCAGCATTTCCTAATCACTTCCTAATGTACTCTTTTTCCATTGATAACAAAATCATCTGCAAGTAAATCTTTGCAGAACAGTTTTACTTGTATCAGTGCTGAGTGAAGTGGAATACAATGCTTAAATTATTACAAACAGAAGGAACAAATGGGCTGCTACTTTTTCAACAAATATAAGCTGAAACTGTAGGCCTGCTAGAAATGTAAACTACTAAAAGTATACTCCATCTGTAAATCTTTCAGATGAAAGGTTTTATGTGATGATAACTGTAATTTTACCTTTTTAGTGTTTTTCAATTGAAGAATATTAAACACTATATTGATACTCTGGCTTTTCTTTGTTCCTTTTTCCTGTGTAATGTAGTGCACAATACAAGAACTGTATTTTTTTTTTTACATTGACTTACATTCACCTCTTTGTGCTAAGAATAATTGCCTGTGTTTCTCTCTGCATATTCTCCTTTCTAAAACCAGCTTCTGCTGCTCATGTGTCCTCCTTCTGAGCCCTTCATCTGTAGCTTCCAGACTCCTCATTTCCTCCCCAGGCAGCTGTCTGGCTGCTGGTGGTAGGTGGAAGTGATTATGTTCTGTCTGCAGAGACACACGGGAGCTGAGGTGCTGAGGAGATGTCAGTTGTTGCAGAGATGTACCCAGCTACTGCAGCCTGTTTGCCGGTGCCTGTCTGATTCCTGCTGGACTCCTTGGACCTTGCTTTGCTGTCTCTAATGGTACCCTGCTTGTGTGAATGCCAATTTTTATGCTTGAACTCGTCTAGAAATTTTATGATGTATTGATTGAGTAGCAACATAATTTATTGATTAGATGGCTCCTTTTCAGAACACTGCTCTCTAATACCATCTGTTGCTATGGCTGTTGAACACAAGCATATAGGAGTGCAATTTAACCACAGCTGGTAAAACCATGTGAAACACAGATCCTTCAACAGTCATCCCTAAGGGCAGGAGTAGCAGCGATACAAATGTGACTGATTTGGGGGCACAATGTTGTTTTGACTTTCCTATGAGACGAGAAAGCTCAGGTATGTGTTTACTTACTATTTCTGCTTTGCTCCAGTGTTACAGACATGACAGTGAACCTGCAGGAATAGGGCTTTGGGGTTTAGCTCAGTTTTTATTCTGCTTGTTCTTTTCCTGCTGTTTGCTGGGCCTCTTGGTGGTGGGGAGGGATTCTCAGACCCAGATACCCTTAGAGCTGCTCTTTGCCATGCTGCCTACGAAGAGTCTGGCAAGTTAAGCTGCCAGCGAGCAGCACACACTAATCCTGCTGATGGATGCCTCTTCATTCATATGTTCTCTGTTCATCTCTCTTGTGAGCTTGCAGTAAGCTGTTTGAGGTGAGAGCACCTTCCAGTTGTGTTCATGACACAACACTGTGTTGGCACTTAGCAAGGACTCCTGCAGATGTTGATGTTATAAATGCTACTGCTTGAATGCTTGGATTTTGTAAAACCAGCTGAGCTTTTCAAATCAAAGGCAAATTCTCAGGGCTCAAAACGGGCTGCCAAACAGCAGTGGGAAAGTTCTATGTTCTACTGGAGATTGCCTTCTCCTCAAAGTGATGTATAAATATTTATAAATAATGTATAGATAAGCCAGAAAAAAAAGTCGCTGCATCCTGCCAACCTGTATTACAGCCAGTATTTCAGTTTTCACTTGTCTGGAGAGATTTGGGTACTTCTCTATCTCCCTCCACTCAACACCAAGTAACTGCTTTCCTGAGTGGGGATAAAGACCTTCCAAGCTTCAGGAAGCCACTTTTGGAACAGATGCAGCACTCTGAGCTCTCTTGCCCAGCTGCTGAGCTGCTGTTAGGACTGGTCAGCTGTAACTTGAATCTCCCAAGTCTCCCTGTGCTGCCATTCCTTCCTTTTCTGCTTCTTTGGAGCGCTGCTTGCTTCTTGCAGTTGAAGGTTGACTTTTGATTCCTTTCTGCTGTTGATTTTTCAGGCCGAGGGGTGGCAGTGTTTGCTTCCAGAAATGAGCCGCATTAACCACGGGGACAGGAGCTGCTTGAAAAGTCCGGCTGTTGTGTGCTGGCTGTGATCCCCCCTGTGGGCTGTGCAGCGAGGTAGGAAACAGCTTCTTTTGCCTTTCAGCCTGTAGTCATGGGCTGCTGTAGGAGTGTTGTAGGGATAGGCGTCTTTTTTGTCAGTACTGAATGACCCTTGCCTTTCACTCTCATCTGTTTAGAGCAGGGGAGGAAAGCAGAAACCCATTTTAGCACTGCTGCTGTTACTTGACTTGCCTCTGTCACTCTTGCCTGAAGAATCTACTTTCCTTTCCAGCACTCCCCCCATGACTGCTCCAGGATGCAGCACAGGTGCTGGCTGTCACTTGCTGCATGGCTGCAGTGTTGTTCTTGTCTGTGATTGGATCAGATTCCATTTAGGGGCTGAGGACAAAGTAGATGATGCTGGATGTATGCTGAAGGATTGCCCACCTGGTTTTCCCCACTGCCCATCACCCCTGGCACTAGGATTTGGTTCATTTTCTCCTGCAGTGATGCCTCTTTCATCACTGAAGCCCCTCGGGGAGTGTTTCCCTGTGGGATGGATGCCCTCTGCCTGTTTTTCCTGTCCTGAGCTCCCTGCTCTCTTTGATGTGCCCTTGTCCCCTTCTGCCTGTTTACCTCTGTGCCTGCAAGAGTTTCATGTCACAAGGCTGGATGTGACAGTGTGAAATTCTTGGTGATCCTACAATTTCACTACTTTAATGGAGAAATACTAGTAGCAGGTGGATGATTGGACTGGATGATCATAGAGGCTTTTCCCAACCTTGGTGATTCTGTGATTCTCTGTCTTAGCCTGCGTGTGGCCAACCACACAGTGCACACAAATCCTGCCAGGCACAGCTGCCTGAGCACCCCAGCCTGTTGTGTGGGATTGCTAAATCCCTGTTCCTTTTTTGGCAAGTGGCATTACCTCTCCATCAAGCATTGCAGGCTGGTGATGGGCATGGGGACTGTGTTACCACCCACCACCCCAGATGGGAAAGGTGGATGTGGGGGGGTTGTGGAGAGCCCAAGGGAAGCCGGGACTGACCCCCACTGGGGGTTGGTGAAGTGACAGCAGTTTGCTTTTCTCTTTTTTAGGTCCCATTGCTCTTCCCTGAAACGATCCTGCCTTGTTACTGGAAAGGATGCAGTGAGGTTTCCCATCTTCCCCTTTTTTGGCATGGTGGACAGAGTTGGTACATGGATGCTTGGGTGGAGATGAATGAACCAAATGCTGCACGGGCATTGATTTCTCTGAGCTGATGCCACAGGGCCTGACAGATTGCCTAAGGAGAATTCACAGACCAAATCCATCAAGTAAGTAAATGGAAATTCAACTAACAAAACAGAGCTCTTTGTGCTCTAAATTCAACCAGGCAGCTGGCATGGGTAATCTGATAAAGGTGTCCCTTTTGCTTTCCCGGCAGAGTCTGAGTGGTTAACCAGTTTTGCTGTAAACTGGTTTATTTGTAACCCAAATAAACCAGTTTCAAATGACCCTGTTTCTTCCAGAAACTCTCCTAAGCCCTCCACTGCACAGGGTGTCACATCATGGAAAAGGAGAGCAGAAAGAGGCTGATAGGCTGGCAAAGGAGGGGTGAGGCTTGGAGAGAAAACCCTGAACTGCCCCTCGTATTCTCAGCGATAGCATTTGCTGGCTGAGCAGGTGACAGCTCCCTCTTACCTCCACCTGGAAACGGGTCAGAACAACTAGGGCAAAAGCAGAATCTGTATTCAGGTATGTGCGCCCCTCCTGGGCTGCAGCAGTTTGCTCTTCTGTCTGTATTCCCTCCCCTGATAAACCCAAATGTTCCAAGTGTCGGCTCCATCGCTAAGTGCCTCCACCCAAGCTCCCTACAAACAACACAGGAATGCAAACCACAAACTCTTACTGAAATGTTTATTAAGATCGAAATTCAGAACAACGGATTGGAACACAATGTCTTGTGGAGTAGAATATCTCTAAATTGATTTTTGTTTTCTATGCATAAATGAAAAAAAACAAAACAAGATTATACAAAAAGAACAGAAAGTGCAGAACACAATAAAACAGTTCTCATGCAACAACTCTTTTTCTTTTAACCTTAAAACAGAAAATAAGCTCAACAGTGTAGAAATAAAAAACATACATACATTATGCCGTCTACGCACTCAAACATTCATCTGTGACATTACTTTTCTTTATTCCTTTTTCCTCATAAAACTTAACGTTATGTGTTTAACACATGCTTATAAACATTGCTAAACTCAGCAAGAGCTATTATAGTGCCCCAACTTAATAAGTTGATAAAAAAGTAGTTGTCGTATGGCCAGTTCACACAGGAACTAAATATTCTCTTTTTTATTTTTTCTGCTATGAGATGCCTATATGCAGCTTTCTATTAATATGAGGCATTTAAAATAAGCTGGTCATTGGGCTACCAAAAGGGCTTAGCGTTCATGTTACATCAGAGTAATAATTGAGAACTGCCAATTTGTTAATAGTTCAGTCTTTCTGGGTTTGGGGCTGTTTACTACAATTTGGCTACCACTGAGTAGTGAGCAGGTGCAGGCTCAGGGGATGACTTGCTCAAGGAAGGCTTTGCTTCCAGAGCTCTACCCCCAGCTCCAAATTTTAAGAACATGTCAGAGAATGCTGAACTGAGGCTGCGTCCTGGCCTTTCTGTAAAGCTTTAGCAGGCCACAAACACAGCAAAAGCCTTTGAATTTAAGAAGAAACTTTGTTGTGTTTTTTTTTGAGGGAAAATATTTGCCGCTAAACAGCCATAATTTTCATCCATGTCAGACCTCGCTATGGTGAGGAACAGCAAGGCTAAAGGACAGGGAGAAGCCAAGTGCAGACCACCCCCCTGGAAATGCAATTGAAATCACATAACAAACTGAATATGTGAACAAGCAGACCCTGCTGCTCGAGCAGACTGAAGCCATGTGCTACTGCCATATTACAGAAGGACAACTAAGCCTTGAGAAAGTTACCTAATGTAATTTCTGAACTGCCCAGGCTGCTGAACCTCTAAAGCCAAACAGCAGTTGGTACCTGAGCTCCTGCAGCTTGCCTCTGGGAGCCGCTTTTTCTTGATGCAACATGAGAAACAGAAAACTTTGGGTAGCATCATGTCTTAAAATGACCATTTCCAACGCACTTCACAAACGTTCAGTTTGTCATTTAACAATAACAGCTAGAGGACTCTCTGTTACCATAAAGTTTCTGCAAAGAAAAATAAAATTTGGTATCTCTTCTACACAGTCATTCATAACATTTCTGTGCAACATTTGGTGTTCATTACATTTATTTGGCCTATTAAAAGGAAGCAAGAACAAAACAGCTGCAAATAAAACCAACTTCTCTTTCGCAACGGATACTGCAGATGCCGAAGCTGCTACATGTGCTTGGAATATCATGCAGGAGTTCACTTACTCACTTAAATAGGATATATATTTATAGCTGAGCTCATCTCGCGTCAGACAAGGATGAGGGAAAGCCTGGAAGAACTCAGTTGAAAACATTGTCGAGTACAGTGACAAAGAGCACACAACCACCAATGGTATTTTGGCCCGAGCAGTGTGTATATGAAGCTATATACACACAGACACATGCACACACACATACACACACACACCTAAAAAACTCTCAGTGATTGAACTAGAATTCATCGCAGAGACCGAACCGCAGAGTGGCTGGCGAATCAGCTTCTCATTTAGAGGAAATTACTGAAAAGAGGAGTGACCACCAAAACTGCTGCTCCCTGCGACGTGACTGCCTGCCTGCCTGCCTGCCTGCCTGCCTAGCATGGAGGAAGCTTTCCCAGATATCAACCACAACTTCCTTCACTGGCAGGTGTGGTCTCAACCCACATTACTGCAAGAGATGAGCCATAGCCATGAAAAGCCTGCCTTCTGTGATGGTGACAAGGGTGATGAAGGCCAAGCTCAGCACAGGGTGGGCAGATGCATTTTTTAGATGGAACTGAGGCTTTATTGAGGTATCTGGCAATAATTGTTACTGGTGCTGTTGTCATTCAAGTGCTCAGGGGATTTGGATGAGATGGGAAAGAGATGAGGAAGGCTCAGCCCCGCTCACCATGGGCTCTGCAGTAGAAGCTGGGAGGGTAAATGCCAGCTTCCCTCTGAGAAGGAATTATTTCAAACTGCAGGGAAGGGCTCCAAATAAAAGGGGAAAAGGGCAAGGAGATTCAAGGAGCACTAACCTCTGCTGGATTTACTGGCTTCCTCCCTCCTGATGATGAACAACCCACATCTTACCACAACTGCTTACTGCCAGCGCTAGCCAACACAACCAGATTTGTATTATAAAAAGCCTGTTTGGGTCATAAATCTCTATGAAAGTCATCTAACCAGCAGGAAGGGAAACATTCCTAAGAAATTATTGCTTCTGGAATCTGTAATTGCCAGCCACAAGCAGTTTGAGCCCAATAAGACTCTTGTGATAATCCAATGGTGCACAATCCTCACTGTGCCTTTCGGAGCAGTGCGGTTTGAGCTGCTCTGCTTTCATGTGAAATACTTCAGGACGTGCAGCTTGCCGACCGCAGAGTCCTAGTGAAAAGCTCAGCAATCTGAGCTCTATCAGTGTCTCTTGTAGGGGCGCTGCGCGCCACCCAAGACTGCAGCAAAATTCATTAACGTTGTTTACAGTATAGAGCAACTTGGAGTGAAACCACAAAACCACAAACCTACTGCAGTGAAGGAGATGGAGCACGCAGGATAAGTTGGACTGTACAGCAATACTGGCAAGTAACAATGATACTTGCTGTCATCAGGAATTAAGTAAAGCCCCTTCAACTCTCTCTTCTGCAATGAAGACGTAAAATCATGCTAATTTATATTTTAATTGTGACAAAAAGGAAAGTTCGTATCAAAAGGTGAAGGATGCATTTATAAATAAATGAGTGCCCACTCCACCCTGAGATGCCCCGGGGTGAAAAGGAAAGTTCTCAAATTCAAGAGAAAGCATTCTATCAACAGATGTCAGAAATGATCCCTGTGAGCGCAGGGGAAGCGAGCGCGGTGCTTTCACAGCCTGGCCGAGGGACAGGAGGAGATGCTTTGGCAGGGGCTGCCCGAAGTTAGTTCTTCTGGCAATACTACAAATACTTTGGCGTGTTTACAATGGATAATTATTTCCTTCGGTTTTGTAGGGCAGTGAAATAGAGCTTCCTGTTACAAAGCAGTGTGCATATTTATGTGTTACAAACACACTAAACAATGCCATAAACAATCCCATTTTAATGTCAGTTTCTAGAGACGAGGCTGGGACAAACTGGACCTGCTCTGCCTTTGACTGAAACGCTCTAGGTTTGAGATGTCATCCTCACCGCTTGCCACGACACAGAAAACTAAATAAACGCATGCAACATCAGTCTGCAAGAGGGAGCTTCAGCATCTCCTCCTTCCTTGCAGCTGGACCTTGGTGACTCGACTGTGCTGTGAAAGAAACCTTGGCTTACAAAGATGCTATGCAGAGCAGTAGTGGTTGGAAGCTACATTCACCATCAAAGAACTAGTGAGTGGTGGGGAAATAGGTAAGGCTGGCAGCGACCAGAAGAGCTATAAAAAGTGTAGCAGAACCTTGCAAGAAACAAGGTTCACATAAGGAGTACTTGACAGTGTTCCTTTAAACAAAAGCAGAATCTTCAAGAAGTTTTAAAAATAAAATAGTAAAGCCACTTTAAAACGTCTAACTCAGTATGTATTTTACACGAATGCCAGTTATAGGGTGAAATATAACACGCATCTCTTCTATATATATGAATATCACCAGAATATATTAAATGTAACTGAGATGATAAAATTCACGGCAGAAGTTCAGTTAAAGTATTTCTCACAACTGCTTTCTTCAGTAAGGTCTCACATTCTTCAGTAGTACTATTCCCCTGTCAGAACACAGTTCACAGTATGTGTTCTAGATAAAAATAATATTCACCTTAAAAAAAAAAAGATTCTTTGAGACACTTGGAAAAAAACAGAAAAAGAAGTCCCATGCGATTCCATGTACTTTAGTGCTCGGAATTCCACCAGCCTAAGCACAACACTGTCACTCTTGATAGCAGAGGACATCGCACTGACAGCCTTCAGCTCACAACACACGTATGCCACCAGGAATTCCTCACCAGCCAAAACTGCGTGTCAGCTTCAAATATACCAAAACATACATTTCTTAAATACATCGACAATTCAAGTAATTTATTATTAAAAACTGCTTTTCATTTTGAAATATATATATTTCTTTCGAGTGACTATATTGCAGCATGGTTTACACATGCAGTTAAAAGTACTGTAGTATCACAAGTTGGAGGCAGCAGAAATCTTACGATGAGCTGTGATTTGTCTGTTCATAGCACGAGGACTGACTGCAGCCCGTAGGTCCACACCAAGATGAGGAAACAGCATCACAAACGCTCCTTAGAAGACGACAGATGGAAGTTCAGTTTCTGAAGTCGCTTTAAGTGGCTGCCGGATCTCTGAGCTTTGCCCACGGACCAGGGCACTGCCAGCAATCCAAATAAAACTGTAACTCAGATTAGCTCAACTCTTTTAAACTCTTCACAGAAAACGTCTTTGCACTGCAGCTATGTGCTGAATCAAGGAAGGGGCACGGAGGTTGCGCTGACGAAATTGGTAGAGCAGCTCAGAAGAGCTCCAGCCTACAATTCCTCCGAGACAGGGACTGAAACAGCAACACGTGAGTGGATTGGATTTTAAGGCCTAGAAACTGTTTCTGACACAAATTTGTATACAACCAGACTATGCCATAAAGTTACAGAGGTAGGCCTTTGGTTCACCTTGTTGTACTGACTCTGTGCTTTAACCTGACTGCTGCGTTCCCAGCCTGGAGGTTAAAGGAGCAAAAAAGTGCAAGTAAGCAATGACTTCCTTCCACCAAATGAGAATTTGCACACCCATCCCACAAAGCTGACCCCAGGGACACCCTCCTTCACGGCATGAAGATGATTAAGTTTAAATGCCAAGAAAGCCCCAGAGCTCACCAGTACGCAAACTCCCAGCTAAGAACTGTCACAGCATATTCCAGTGACATTCATCAAATTCAGCACTTGCATTAAAAACCTGTGAGTGCTGATCACCTCTCCCAGCTGCTGTCCTTCCACCTACAGTTCACATCATTCACTCAATGTCACCTACAAGCAGCGGATTTGGGAGTAATTGTTGAGCAGTAAGACCGAAAGGATTCACAGCAGTTTCCCAGAAACTGCAGTAATTGCTTTTTTCCTTGAAAATGAAACAATTCTGTAGTAATTGCACTAACAAAAATATGACTTCTAAAATTAACGTTCAAGAACTGTAGCTGTTAGACCAATAATATGCATATGAAAAGAACTGATCATGATGTCTAAGCATTTCATTCAGCTACTGCACTAGTGAAATTGGAAATGTTCAGACAAATAAACAGCAGGAGACTGTAAGTCAAGATAGCTTCCATTTTCAGTTAGTTAAAAATCAGCTGAAAACTTAATTTTTCTAACTGCTAATTGTATACACTGTCTCATGCAGATTAATAAAACTTACTTGAAATCTAAATGTTTGGTAATAGAAAAGTGTTCAGAAATGACATTTCTAAGCTGTAGGGAAAGCAATTAGCATCATAGCTACCTGTTCAAACCTATATTAAGGACTACAGAACTTCGTTTACATTTTTGCATGAAACTGCCTTTTCTTCTGCAATTTTAGCTACAAGTAGTGAAGATCCTAATTTGTTTTCCTGGAAAAAAAAAAAAGAAAAAGAAAAAAAGAAGAGCTCTTGATCCTGCACCTGCACTCCCTGGAATGTGGGTGAGCAACAAGCGGCGGCCTCACACAGCTGACTCGCCCTGCAGCTCCGATGCGGTGGTTCCTTTGCGTGTGAGCTTCAGGACGGTTGGCTTCTCTGTGCTTGTGCTGTTGCCCTCAGTTGTCTCCGGAGGACCCAGTCCTTTCTGTTCTTCCTTTGGCTCTTCATTGACTTCGGGATAAATCACCAAGAAAGTAGCTGTCAAAAACCCCAGGAAGGATCCCACTGAAGCCACCATGGGAATGACTCTGACTGTGCCAACCGCATCCACCACACTACCAAGGGCAGAGGCCACAAGGATCTGGGAGATGTAAACCTGACACGACAGAATAGCACAGTCTATGCCAAATCCTCGCTTCGAGTTCCCAGGGCTGTGGTGAATGTACTGGAAAATACAACAAATATATGTTAGGAGGTAAAACAAGGGAGGAAACTGCATATTCCAACACTGGTATCGTCCCTGAATGTCTCAGCCACCATCAACTTTATGCCATCCTTATGGCACCACACTACGCATGTCCAAAGCAACAGCCCCCTTATCTCCTCCTTACACTGAAGCAGATATTTACTGGGGCACTCCTACATGAACTTGACTCCCGGACTAGTTTTTGTAAGAAATTTACATCAGACTGTTGGTGAAAATTATTTCTGTGATTTTAAAAAGAATCTCCCTCTCAATACCAGCACAGAAATGTGTTAAAACATATGATGCTCATGTGGTCTGTAATCCAAATGTAACAGTTCTAAAATCTGGAAAGTAAAGATGTCCTCAATTCCAGCAAAAATGAGGACATTACATCTCCCCACATCCATAGCTGCATTTTCAGACTCACCTCAAGATCTAAGACTGCCAAGAATCTATCATATCCTCTCACACCTCAGCACAGGATAAAGCAACTGTGAGAAAACCCTACAGAGAACTTCATGCCAATTCCATCTGACTTAATTAGCAGCTCCCAAGGACAAATCTGTGCTGCAAGCAGGTTTCTCAAATTACTGGTTTTAGAAAATCTCCTCTGTCACTTTGATCTTCAGAAAAGTGTTCATGCCCTGCTTTGATCAAAATATTTCACGTACCTCTTTAATATCATGGTATTGTCCCAAAAGTGCGTAGGGGCAGTAGGAGATGCTCATAGAAACTATTCCCATAGTGCTGATCATTATCATGGTGACGTACACGTTGGGGAATATCGCCATCACTGCAGTGCCTAGAGAAAATCCCAGCGTGCCCAGGATGTAGATCACTTTTATGCTAAGGTCATAGTTGTCCAAGTATTTCTGTAACAAGGCTGCAAAGATCAAGAACAAAACAAATGCCATCTCAGGGTTTGAATTTTGGGTGGTCCTGTGTAGAGCCAGGAGTTGGACTCGTTGATCCTTGTGGGTCCCCTCCAATTTGGGACATTCTGTGATTCAATGTCCTCAGTGTCTGCCTCAAATTCCTCAGACTCTGTTCAGACACAAGCTGCTTTGATTTGATGTTTCTCAACAAAGAGGCAGTCTCCATGATCACAGAATCACAGAATGGCCTGGGTTGAAAAGGACCACAATGATCATCTGGTTTCAACCTCCTGCTATGTGCAGGGTCGCCAACCAGCAGACCAGGCTGCCCAGAGCCACATCCAGCCTGGCCTTGAATGCCTCCAGGGATGGGGCATCCACAGCCTCCTTGGGCAACCTGTTCCAGTGTGTCACCACCCCCAGAGTGAAAAACTTCTTCCTAATATCTAACCTAAACCTCCCCTGTCTCAGTTTAAAACCATTCCCCTTCGTCCTATCACTATCCACCCTTGTAAACAGCCGTGATATTCATCTGTGCAGATGTGCCTGCACATGTCCTGCCAAAGGCAGAACTTAAGTTTGTCAAAAGTTTTCAATTTCAGAGTCTCCAAGTGTAAACTGTTATTGGAAAGCAAGAAGAAGACTTTCAGAAATATTGAATTTTCATTGTGATAAAAGACTTTGCATATGCTTGAATCTTCTGACAAGCAAAATTACAGTTTCTTTATGCCTAAATAGATGCAATTCAATACCCTCTGATGCCATTTTGTGCTATATGCCACTTACCCAATCTTTTCATATTTCCCCCTCTACATTTAAAGGAATTTTTAAAAATTATTGATACTTAAAGGAATCTCTCTGCTTATGACCACCTGAAATGCTTTTCCAAAATATCTTTCACACTAACAAGGAGGCAGATGTTAGCTGAAGCAGAAATAATTTTCACCTTGTAACACATTTATGAGGTGCATTCCACTGCCTTGTGCAGAGTCTCTTACCTGAACAAACGGCAGCAGTAGCAGCATAGATTACCAGTCCCCAGCATCCCATCTGAACTCCAGCATTATAGGCATGTAACTCAGTTGAATTAGAAGGGGCCTGCGACAAACACAAATGCAAAGCCACTTTCTTTTACTGAGCACGCCCCAGCAATGAGAAGCTGTAAGCAGGTTTGCTAAAGGTAACTGTCTTCTTACCTTTGGATCACCCTGAAAGATGACCTGGCCCATGAAATCTGTATAGAACACAGCTTCAGCAATGATCGAAAACCAAGTTAAGAGGTGACAAACGCACAACCTCAGCAGCTCTTTCGGCATCTTCAGCATCGACAGCCACAGAAGTCTGACAGTTGTTTCAGTTTCCCCCTCCTCGCTCTCTGTGTCTCCACTCGAGTTTGTTGTGCCACTCTGATTCCTGTGTCTGTACCTCTGCCGCTGCCGCTTCTGCATGTCATAGATGTCATTCATGCTGCGTGAGGACTTTATCAAGACGATGGCATTGGCCCGACGAAAGCGATAGCGGTGAGAGCCTATTTTGCCATAGTAGGAGAAGGTGTATGATGGCTGACGGTAGAACATGTGCCTCCGCCTCCGCATGGAGTTTGAAGTACTGGATTGCTTCATGCCTATTCTAGCGTGGCCATTGAGGAACTCTTTTGGTAGGGAGCCATTCATATTTGGGACTTTATCTTCATTTAAGCGATTATCAAGCAACATTTCCTCCTCTTTCTCATTGTCCCTGAGGAAAGCAGACAGGTGGTTGAGTTTGGACTTCATGATCTCTTGGCTGGTGTTGTGGGGAGTGTTTGGATACGAAGCATCCTGAAAAATGGAAGGTTCGATGTCATGCAGAAAAAGCAGCTCCGATTCAATTTCCAGCGTAGCATCAGGCATATGCAGAACGGAGTCACTCTTACTTCTTACAATGTTCACCTCGAGGAACTCCATATTGAGATCATGCTCTGACTGAACCTCATCGTGGAACATGGAGGCTCCGTAAGGCTCCTCCTCACTAATTACATTCAGTCGATTCAGAGGGGGGAGACTACCACTGAATTTGACACTAGAAAGTGTGTCTCCTTCCTCATCAATCCTGTCCTGCTGAGGGTTATATTGCTCTTCTTCAATGCTAAAAAGGTGGAGAGCAACAGACACGGAGAAGATAATGGCTGCAAAGAAGAAAAGGACTTGCTCTTGAGATTTAAAAATACCACCCAAGAAAGTCTGTGTCCAGTCCAGTCCTCCTAACATATAACCGATTGCTCCTCCAAGACCTGTGCAAGAGAGAAAGGAGTTTCGTCAATAAGCAGTAACCTCAGATCACCAAAAAGGCACACTCAATCTGACAAACGAGCTGCTTACACCAGACAACCTTAACAAAATCTAAATGAAAGCTTCTTCGATTTTGGTTTCAAAAGTTAAGAAAATGGCAGATTAGTGCACTTCTTCAGTAGTGCGTCTTCTTTGTGACATGCTGATACACTCTAACTCAGGACCACATGGGAGGGAGTTTCAGGACTAATTTCTGATGTCCTGTGCCCTCAGGGTTTTCATGCATCCATAAATACACAGAAAAGAAAAAAGGACACTTTTGTGCAAAGCTGTTTTTTGAGGCAGTACGGCTGCTACTGCACGGGAGGCAGGCAGTTGCTCCCATATTCTCAAAGGATGAGAGGTACCTGAAGTGCACATGTTCAGGAAAAAATAAATACAGCACTGTGTTTACAGAAGGTGTCTTCACATTGCTGTCTCTGAGACATAGAATCACCGAGGTTGGAAAAGGCCTCCAAGCTCATCCAGTCCAACCATCCACCTATCACCAATACTTCCCCACTGAATCACATCCTTAGTACATCTGAACATTCCTTGAACACCTCCAGGGACAGCGACTCCACCAGCTCCCTGGGCTGCCCATTCCAGCACCTGACCACCCTTCAGAGAAGAAATTTTTTCTAACATCCAACCTGAATCTCCTGTGGCACAGCTTGATTCTATTCCATCTCGTCCTATTGCTAGTTATGCCTTAGAAGAGGCTGACCCTCATCTCACCACAGCCTTCTTTCAGGGAGTTGTAGAGATCAATATGGTCTCTTGAATCTCCTCCAGACTGAACAATCCCATACTAAACAATCCCAACAAATGAACATATATTGCTAATGAAAGGTGCAACAGTAACTCAGTTGTCTGTCAGTTACTGCCTTATTCTCATTTCTACATATATAAGGCTCATTAACAAGTACAGTACCTGGGTTTAAACCTATTTTCACTTTACAGATATATTAAGATACATTCTCTTTCAGGTTAAATTGCTGTTACTCTCTCCTCTGACAAGAAGGAATCAGGATTAACAAGAGACACCACCTGAATTTGCTCCAGTTTCCCACTACTCAGTTTTGACTGTTCAGCATAAACTTCAGAGCAGGGACTATCCCATTTTCACAGAATTGCAGGGGTTGGAAAGGACTTCAAGAGATCACTGAATCCAAGTCCCCCATTAAAGCAGGTACTCTATAGTAGTTTGCACAGGTAGGCATCCAGACAAGTTTTGAGTATCTCTATAGAAGGAGACACCATAACCTCTCTGGGCAGCCTGTTGCAATGCTGCATGACTCTAGCCATAGAGCCATCACCTGTACTGATGCTTGTAGTTACTCCTCTCCTGGTGCAAAACTCACTTGTTCTTGTTAAACCTCATTAGGTTCCTCCCTGCTCAACTCTCCAGTCTGCCCAGGTGTTGCTGAATGGTAGCACAGCCTTCTGGTGTGTCAGCCACTCCTCCCAGCTTTGTATCACCACCAAATTTGCTGAGGTTGGACTCTATCCCTTCATCCAGCTTGTTGATGAAGATGTTGAACAAGACCCAACCCAGCACTGACCCCTGAGAAACACTGCTAGTTACAGGGCTCTAGCCATACAGTGCACCACTGATGAGCACCCTCTGAGCTCTGCCAGTCAGCCAGCTCTCAATCCACCTCACAGAGAATGTGGGATAGATGAGTGGTTGGTGAGGTGAATTTCACAACGAGGATGTTGTGGGAGACAGGATCAAACGCCTTGCTGAAGTCAAAGTATACAACATCCACTGCTCTCCCCTCATCTACCCAGCCAGTGGTGACATCACAGAAGGCTATTGGGTTAGTCAAGCATGATTTCCTCTTGGTAATCCATGTTGACTACTCCTGATATCCTTCTTCTCTTCCAGTCACTTGGAGATGGCTCCAGAACAAGCTATTCCATCACCTTTCCAGGGACAGAGGTGAAACTGACTGGCCTGCAGTTTCCCAGATCCTCCTTATGCTTTCTGAAGACTGAGTGGCAGCAGCTATGTCTTCCAGTCTTCAGGCACCTCTCCCATTTGCCAGGACCTTTCAAAGATGATAAGAGAGCAGTTCCACAATCACCTCTGCCAGTTCTCTCAGCACATGTGGGTGCATCCCATCGGGGCCCATCTGGAGCTTGGAAGAAGTGGTGTTTAAACACCATTCAGCTCTCATGGGCCCCCTTACTTTCTAACACTCTAGCCCATGGGACATAGAATCACAGAATCCTTAGAGTTGGAAGGGACCTCTGAAGGCTATCTAATCCAAATCCCCTGCAGTGAACAGGGAAACCACAGCTAGATCAGGTTGCCTTTATCCAGCCTTGAAAGTCTCCAGGTGTGGGGCATCAACCACATTACTAGGAAATCTGTTCCAGTGCCTCATCACCCTCACTGTAAAAGATTTTTGCCTCATATGTAACGTAAGTCTGCCCTCCTTGAGCATGAAGCCATTTCCCCTTGTTGTATCACCACAGACCCTGCTAAAGAGTCTGTCCCCTTTTTTCCTGTAGCTCCCCTTCACATATAGAAAAGCCACTATCAGGTTATCTCTGAGCCTTCTCTTCTCCAGGCTGAACATCCCAAATAGGTCTCTGAAGAAGTCAAAGTGGCTCTCCTAAAGTCCTGGGTAGCAATTCTACTCATTGCTCTGCTTCTTCCACACAAGATCTTGAACTCATCATATTGTGATTGCTGCATCCCTAGCTTCCCCCAGCCATCACATCCCTGACCAGCCTTTCTAATAAAAACAAGGTCAAGTAGCACAGCCCTTCTCCTTGGCTCCCCCACCATCATTTCGGCTACACAGCATCAAGTACCTAATTTTTATCAAGTGACTGAAAAGGTTTATAATACTAACAACTATATTATTGCTTTATGCCACAAGATATGCACCCTTTGTATTCATCTTTTATACAGTATAAGTACTTTTTCTATTCTTTGCCTAGTGGTTCATACAGGTATTTTCTCCAAGGCAGTTACACTGTGAGCTTCAAGACTGGTACGAAAGTGGCAGTGGTAAATTATGAAAAATAAGCAGTGAGAAATCAATTCAGTCACAACTTGGTCATCAGGACGAGACGGCAGCTGCCAGTCAGCAACAAATCAGTCGACTACGTACCAGCTGAAAAGGCGTGGATGTTAAGGGCCATATCTTGTTCTTCACTGTCCACCACGTCCAACAGGTACGCCCGAATCGGCCCTTCTGTCGCATCAGCGCAGAAGTCCAACACCACAACACCGAGCACCGTGAGGACGATACCGATGGGCTGCCTGTCGGGGACATCGCCAATAGCCAGACCTGAGGAAAAACAGGTGAGGAATCTGAGCACATGAGTCTAACAGCAAAAACTGCTAAGGGCAAGGTTAATCTCCTTAAGAGAAAAGTGGCTAACACACTCATGGGAAACACTCTATTGCAGAATAAAATGGCAATTTCAACTCTCTGGCACACCTTTATGGAAGGTCTGGAACAGAAGATTGTGTTTTTGCATTTTTGAGGCTGATATTTATTTTTCAAAATGCTATTTTGAAAGTCTCTCTTAAAGCTCTGATTGCATCAGGTATTAATTCACATTCCTTGTGTGTTTTCCTCCATATGCTGAAGGCTGTTTTACAGACAAGCCACGATGCAAGAGGAGAGCATCCAAGAGCAAAATGACAAACTTCATCTATTGATTACAAACGCAAGTAAGTGCACAGCTGACAGCATTCCTGATGTGGCTCCTAGCACATAATGGTTGCAGTACAATGGGATTAAACGGAATTTAATCTCCTCACCTCTGTCTCTGCTTTTCTTAAGCATTTGTATTTTCTACACCACTTTCACGTGCAAAACATTTAAGGGTAAAGCAACATGAAGGTATTTATAGGTCACTGCAAAAAGCATCAGTCAGCTTCTGTGGATAGCATGGGATGAAGTACGTTTTGTCTGCTCAGAAAGGCAGCAGTACTACACAGCTGGAGAATTTTTCATGAAACTAATCATGGGCAAAAGCATGAATTACTTGAATCAGAGGGATTTAGCTGTTCCACGTACAGTAATGATTTTATCAGTCTGGCAACTGATGAAAATGACGGTGGAAAAAGATGAACTGGCTAAGCCATCCAAAACCACCTAAATCTCGACTGCTGTGATTCCTGCACACCTCATCCTCATTGCCTTATGTTCTTAGAATTCTACAGAAGTCTCTTTGTGTTCCACACTGGGTTGAAAGTTACAGCAGGAAACACCAGCAGTGTCAGTGCTTTCAATTTGTTGCAAATCTCAACAGGGCAGTAGAGAGAACAAGCACGGACTGTCTACATGTAGCTGTATTCCTGGGAGGTGTACAGTATTCACTGCCTTTTTTTCTCTGAAAAGTGATACAGGCCACCATTACAGTTAGGCTAACATTGTTTCATTATGAAGCTGCTCTCGATAAAAGACTAGGTGGCTGGTATGAGTTGAATGCCAGCATCAAGTCTTTATCTTTCGGTATGGAACAGGCTGCAGAAGACCACGGAATGGCCCTCATTCCAGCTGAGTTTGCTCCAGGCTCCCTTCTTTGAAGAAATTTTATTGCACAAAAATAGCACTAGAATACTTGAAACTGAGGTGTGGAAATAAGAGCTCCTTGTCAATTACAGTGGTTGGACTTGATGACCTTGGAGGACTTTTCCTACCTAAATGATTCTATGAATGTAATTTCAATCTTGTAATAGGGCTGCAGTCTATTATTATGTGTACATCTAGAGGGGGAGCAAATTTTGGAGACACAGTGCCAAAGTACAACTAATGACCACAATTCAAATAATTAATACTTATTGCTTGGGTGAATTTAGCTCATCAGTTTGTCCACAGCAAAAGAAATTGAAAGCCATTGTATGTCATCCCAACCTGGCTTTGAAAACTAACATGCTGAGCTAAGGTAATGTTCCCCTCATTTCCTCAATTAGTACAACCTCTTCACAATAGAGCTGTAGCTTTCCCAAAAGCAGAGAGCCAAGAGGATATTATTAGGTGCTAAGTTCCTTTCATTTGCATCATGATGTAAACATTTCCCCAAAGGTACTTGCTGTCACCTCTCTTACACTATATTTACAAAGAGTCTTAGATTGTAGATTAAGCTCTGTAGTAAACCCTGCTCACGGAAAAACTATTTTTACCAGCTTTGATGGGGGCTCTGGAAAAATTATTTTCCCACATAGTTTTTGATAAACAAATATTAACTGTGTTCTGGACTTTTTCAATACCGGATCTAAGAAAAGCACAAGAAAAAGTGAAAAGATAATTTTTGAAATAATGCTGGAAACAGGATGTGTTGTCAGATATGCATTAAAGGGAAAACGGATCACAACAGGAAACATTTCCCTGTGAACAGGTTGCTACAATTTTCCCATGTCAAGGATCAACGAAATTCGTCTCAGCGACTGCAAACATGCTGGCAACCATTGTATGAATAAAGCCGTGTTAACAGTCACAGCTATGACTGCACAATACTCACTACACTCAGCACAGCACTGTAGCTTCTGAGTGAAAGTAAAAAGCATTTAAAATGGATAGCTCAAGTGCAGCGTTGCAAAGATTGTCACAGAACACAGTATGGTGATTCAGCTGCTGGTTGTAATATTCACTTCTTACAGAAAAACCTGAATGCAGATATGCTACCAGGTGATACATGCAGATGATTTCCTCGTCATTTACCTATAACGGAGCCATTAAGGAAAAGTGCAACTCCAAAGAGGACACCGATGCAGAGAGCAAGGATGAAAGGCCGCCGGCGGCCCCAGCTCAGCGTGCAGCGGTCACTAGCTGAACCTATAAGTGGAGTGAAGATCAAGCCCAGGATTGGGCTAAGGAACCAGGTGAGGCTGTAGTACTGTTCAGGAAGACCTACAACAAAGACAAAAAGGATTAAAGTTATGTGGCATGCACCAAACGTTTTACTTTACACAGGGAATTTTATCATACCTTTGAAAATTGTGAACTGATCGTTCATTCACTTATGTTTTGTTCCCAACAAACAACTCAGTTAACATTTCTTATCGACGGGAAAAGCACAGGTCATGTATTACATACCTTTAATTCAACAATAATATATTTAAGCTACTCAAATCACAATAAAGAGTGACCTAACAGTGTAATCACTAATCTACAATAATTACTACCGTCCAAAAAAATCACTTTTTTGCTGAACTTCGACAGCAGCTGAACATCACAGTGGTACTGAACATCCAAGACCATCCCTTGTAACCGAGTTATTAAAGACTGAACGGGCTGAGGATGATGGACAGCATCTGACTGGTAAGAAGACCCCAAAGCGCTGCTCTGCACCGCTCCACCACGGCAAGCAGTGGCCTGCAGATGGCAGGCTGGTCCAGAAGAGCCGCACTGTGGTCCTCTGACATCTGTTCCCATCTCAGTTTATCAGCACAGGCCATGTAACCCCTCTGACAGGCTCTTTAGCAAAGCACTACAAACAAAACAATCAGTTGCTGGCAATCCAAGCGATGCCAGGGTTGAAAAGCTCGGTGTCTGTGCCCTATAGAGGAAAACCATACATTATTCAGAGCTGGATGCTGTGAGTGCAGTAGCGTGCAACCTTTGCTGGTGAGATCAACCTGCACCTCGTGCTCTGCATTCAGTGTGCTGAGCCATCCCTTAGCAGGCAGGATTATACCAATCCCTGCCCAGAACAGCCTAGGCTGTAAATCTGGAAGGCTAATCACCTGTTATTTAAAGTGTCATCAAATCCCGACCAGTGATGCTGACTTTCCATACGATAAATCAGATTTTGCCAAGGCTGTAGTGATAACAGTAATTATATTACAGGAAAATAATAAAATAATTTATTTTTTTTTCTCTCTCTCTCTTTTTTTTTCTTCCCGTAAGCTACCATAAAAAAGAACCATCCGGATTCAAAATCCATTCTAAGGCCAAAGTCTACATGATTTAACTCAGCTTTGGCTTACACACAAGCTAACAAGTAATGCTGCCTTGATGGGCACCGAGTTATGGGGAGAGATCTGCATGTTCCAAGCCTGCCTGGCATATGCTTTTAGACCAAACATACCCTTCAGCACCCTGCCTTTCCCATGGGGAATGAAGAAAGCATATGATTTGACTGCCAACCCTGTCTGAAGGCAGCTGGAGGCTGCACCTGAGGCCAATCCTGCACAGGGCAGTTACCACACAGCTTGTCTTCTTCTGCAGCAGGTTTTAGGTCTCTAAGAAATACAATCTGTGTTGGTACAGGCAGCACCTTGGTCACATCAGGCAAAGTACAGTGCAAAGTATCACTAGCAGGCCAAGGGAAGGAATCCTTTCCCTCTACTCAGTGTTGGTGAGGCTGCACCTGGAGTGCTGTGTCCAGTTCTGCAGCCCCAGTTCAAGAGGAACACGCACATATCAGAGAGAGAGCAATGGAGGGACAGAAAGATGATGAAGGGACTGGAGCACCTCAGCTATGAGCCATGGTTCTTGCACTGTTCCTCCAGATCCTGACTGCAGTTCCACCACCGAGCTTCTTTTACAAGTGCTCTCCTAATCACAGGTACACGTCAGCAATCCAAAGAGAAATGCAGAGGAAACCTCCCAATCCCTGTGATTTTAACATCTTCAACCTCACTGAGCTCAACAGCCTTCCCAAAAGCACAAGTAGGATCAGGATCTGTGCTTAACTGGTACCCCACCTGCTCCTGGATGCTGCCACTTATGCACATCTGCACTGGCGTACAGAAGCTGGCTTGCTCCAAAGAAAATTAACTGTAGCAAAGTGGAGGCATGTGGCTCAAGGCATGTAAAACTAAATGCTACGCAGGTTATGATATACTTAAGGCGGATGATTTTTTTTGCAGGACATGGAAGGCACATCAATGCATAAACACTCTTCCCCTTTTGCTTCTGCAGGGCCATCCTTTTCAGAGGCAGTTACGCATCAGAGGTTTCTATTCTGTGGTGACAACTCACTGCAGCAAGTCTGTTTTAAAGAAGTCCACACACTGTGTTTAACCAACTGGAAGCAAACGCCAATGTAAGAAAATGGATGCAATCAAGAGGCTTCTTTTTTTTAATATTCCAACAGCCATTGAGACAACTAACTTAGCCAAAAGGCTTTGAGAAGGAAGACCCAGCTGTAACAAAAAGGAACGCTAGTACAGCAGGGAGCTGTAACAGGAGTGAGCATCTGTGGGCACAGGGGCTTGTACAGTTTGTTGTGAAGCACTGGCACAGGATGCCCAGAGACATGGAGGAATCCCCATCCCTGGAGACAGTCAGAGTCAGGCTGGATGGCACTGTGAGCACCTGATGGAGCTGTAGGTGTCCCTGTGCACTGCAGGGGAGTTGGACTAGCTGGCCTTTCAAGGTCCTTTCCAACACAAATGATTCTTTGCTCCTATGACTGTCCCTCAGTCCTTGCTGCCACACTTTGTATCCAGACCACGGTGGCACTTCTCTGCTAGATGGAAATCTTAGCAAAAAAAGAGTTCTTGAATCATTACCTTAATCTATCTGAAACAATTACTTCTGCATCAAATTAAAACCTATTTACAAACCATAAAAACTGCACATTTCTAAATTGGAAAGAGGTCCTTTTGGCATGCTTTATAGACACAATTAACCAGCTGGCATAAAGATGTCCTGAGATTATTAAAAAAACACAGTGATTTTTACTGCTAGCATTACTTTGACTTCAGTACTTTCAAAGTAACTTTACGTGTAATAACTCAAAAGCAGGTTAAGGCCTGCATTCTGGTTTGATGTTACAGATCAGTAAACGAAAGGAAAAAAGGGCTTCTACTCAACCTCTGTTACATTTAGTCTTATCTTTCCCTGTATGAGTCAGAGGAGAGAGACTGAAGTGCTTACTTGAGAAGGTTTTATTTCCACTGATTGAAAAGGGTGATCTTCCCATCATGTACAATAAATCAAAGCTTAAATCCAAATATTTGCATTGAAAATGGCTTGCAAAAGATAGGAATCTCAGTGATTTCAAAATAGAGCTAGGGATGTATAGTAGCTTTTATGGAAAAAAGGATACTTAACCATGTATGTAAAATTTGGAGATCCTTCTTTAGACAAACCACTTCACATTTGTTTATTGAACTTTAGCTGCCAAAATATGCATCTTTAAGAAAAAGAGGCCAAGATAACAATCTATACAAGAATAGCCCCATGCCAAGAAAAATAGAAGAATTCCTAAAATTCCACCCTGGAGGAGCTTTCAGTGCTCCTCCAAATAAAGAGGAAAGGAATAACTTTCAAGTGACACAGGAGAGAGCTTTGGGTAGCTATCTATCAAAGCTGAGACATGCTATTGATAAGACGTGGCCTACCCAGTGAATCCAACCTCTGGTCTGTATCAAGCAGAAGCCTGAATTATGTTCCATGCCATGAAGAGCCTACTCTCTCCATACAGACTTAGTCATCTGCTCTGATGTTTGCTGGGAAGCCAGGCTTCTGTAAAGCTCACAGCCATGTTCTGCCATGGGGCTTCCAGGAAAGAGCTTCCCAAGGCACAGAGCCACACTGTTCCATCAGGTGAGACTTCAAGATGTACCCTGTAGATATTCTTCAAAATACTCATGCTTCATACTGACAGACTACAGGACTTGCATCATTTCAAGAGTTGGGTTGCTTTAGTGCTACACATTTTGATATAAAGGAGAAAGATCTACGGGGAAGGAGAAATCCAACCCCAGTGCTTCAATCTAATCCTAATGGTTCCTTTCTCTGTATATGTATGCTGCCATGCTTTAGCTACACAACCACTGAATACAGTATTTTACAGTATGAAGACACTTAGAAGGCATCCAGGCCAGGACAAGATGACAATGAGCAGAAACGAATAGATAAAGGGAATATTTTGACACCTAGGACTTCCTTCCAATGTCCCCTTCTAGTGGCAAGGGCTTAGATGCAGCACTTGCTTAAAATAAACTTGGCTAAGATGAGGTGCCAGGCCAGCAGCCCCATAGCATCCAGCCTCTGATGTGCAGAATAGATGCATGGATGGCAGTTTGGACTTTATGATTTTATGGCAGCTCTGCACTGTGAGCTTGGCATCCAAATGTCTGCCTTGCCACAGCCTCTTACAGAGGAATGTAAACTGCCCCAACCTCTGAGAGCTGCTGTGCTCACCTGGAACAGGCTGTAACTAGGCTGGGACTGATTTTGGATGGCCAAGAGCAATACTGTGTAACAAACACTGTTAGTGGAGGCTGCTGAGACTCACATGCGGACTGGAAGGACAAAGCAGCTGCATCCCATTACCAACTGAAGAGAAAATAAAAGCATAGCCTTCATTTTCCACCAGTGTGCTTGCCTGGTCGGATGGTAGCTCCAACAGAGCTACTGCTGTGTATCAACTTGGGGGAAAAAGTGAGGAATAGTAGCTGGAGCATTATCATTTAGTGTTCTGTTGATGGCAAATCTGAGGAAACACTGAGAAAGAAAACCATACTGGATAAACAAGGTTAATATTTGTGTGCCATGAACTGAATGCAGAGCAGGTCACAAGTCAGACGCAGAAGTCCCATACAAATCAGTGAGAAAAAGAGCAAAACACAACAACAGCTTCTGTTAGCAGCGTTGACTGCCACTGAGACCCTTGTAATGTGGCATTTCCCAGCCAGCTACAAACAAACAGGACACTGGCTTCTAGTAAATAAGGGTTTGTTTTTTCCCAGACAAAAAAGTGCCCAACAATAGTGGGACCAGCACTGCTCACGGTTCACAGGAAATGCTCACTGTGTCACCATCAGTCTAAGGGCTGCGTGAGGTCACGAGTTACATGGAAGAAAGATTAACTCCCATACAGCAGTTTCTATTCAAAACCTCTTTTTGATAAGTTCTATTGGGGGAAAAATAGTTCTTTATAAGTTTAACAATAAGATCTGATATGGGAATAGGATGCTAAGTGCCTATTTTCATTCGTCAGAAATCATCACCTAGAGACTTGTTTGTACATTTAAAGTAAACACCATACAAATTTCTGAGCTCGCACAAGAAGCTGTCATGCCTTGCAAATACTTTTTATTCTGCGGTTTCATTTCTGTATAAAACACCAAATGTTGCTAAAAATATTTTTACATTGATCTGTTTGAAACGTAGACCTTATTTTTAAAGGATTAGCAAGTAAAATGAGTAATCAGAAAGCTGTGACAGTGTGAGAACCTCAGTATCTGCTCACCATTTGGGTACAAAAGAATTACAGGATGGCTTGGGTTGGAAGGGACCTCAAAGATCATCTAGTTCCAACCCAAGAAATGCAGAAGACAGTGTGAACTTTCAGTACTGGGGTCTCTGTATGAGGAGTAGGGATTTCAGAATGAGGCTGCAGCCATTTCAGAACTGCATCCAGATGTCTGCTCTCTAAATATTTACAACACAGAGCTATCACAACTGGATCTAATCACAAATCTTTTTGCTTCTTGCTATTTGACTTGGGTTTAAGACTTGAAATGGCTTACAGCTTCACGGGGCTCAGTGCTGACAAAAAAGCAATTCAAAGCAATACATGTTGACTGGTGGTCTCAACGCTCCACTGCTGTGCAGCAAGCACTCATATTGAGGTTGCAACTCCTATGAGAAACCTTCTGGCTTCTGGCCTGAAAAAAGCCAAGCAACAGGGAAGAGTTATGAAAAAGCAGCCATTTCTCCTGGTGCCCACTGCTACAATGAACAGTTTCCCAACACGGGAGAATGAGCTTTTAAGAAGGAAATGCTTTCAAGTACTACTGGAAATCACAGCCTGATGTCATATGGGAAGCGAGAACCTCTCCAGTCTGCATCTCTGATATTACAGTATACTGTGATCACAGGGCTCACTGCGATTGCAAGCATGCAGGTGGGAAAACTCAGAACAATGCTGTTACCCTGAGGTTTTTAATTGCTGTTCGCTTTCTCCCTGAGTGCCTACCAAGTCTTCAGGCATCTCGTATTTGCTCAGGGTCTCAGAAGTGACCCATTGCCATAAACAGACCATAAAATAGAGCAATAGCATAACTGTGGCTTAAGTCTTTCCACTGGTAAAATTTACATCCTGAATTTCCTTTTGCGCCTGTCAAATATGAGCCTTTCTGCTTAGCTGGCAACATTCACAAGCTGTCAGCACGTTACATACATCTTACAGGCAGGAGTACGTGCTCTCCGCATTCTGAACATACTTTTCTGGAGCACACTGTCACCCAGTTGCAAGCAGTCCATCCTCTCCTTCCCCTCCTGCTTAGCTCCTGTCAGCAGGGATGTCTGCACGATGGCTGGGCTCACTGCACTGCTCAGCATGGCCGTGAAGATACAACTGTCTGCTTGGCTTGAATCAGCTGTGGGCCAGGAGAGCGGATGGATAAAGCACGTCGCCACTGTTTGGATGGAGTTATTAGCTTTGAAGGGAGTGACAAGCATGAGAACAAATAATTGAAGGGATGTTATGAGGACATAAAAACGCAGTAGTTTGAGGGCCTGATCTCCAACAGCAAAACACAGAAAATGATCTCCAAAGCTATCAGCAAAAGGGACAGCCTGCAGCCTGCCCTCAACGCATCTGGAAAAATTTGAGGAGCAAAGAGGGCTGGAGAGATGTCTGCATTCTTCTCCCACTGCCTTCACCACTGTGATATCCAAAAGATTAGTTTCATGCTTTTAAAATGCACCTGCATTGCTGCTTTAGTTGCTCTGTGTCAAAAGGATGAGGCTATAGACAAAAGGATCCATGGATCTACATAGAGATAAGTGAATAAATAATTAATAGGAATATTAGAAGGATCAAATTACTTCAGAGATGCTGGAAAAGCACACAGCATTTTCTTAAAACCTTGACTTCAAATCTTAAGTCCCCTTAGTCTCCTTAGGATGCAAACAAATCGTGCTTTGACAGCAGAAACCACTTCTGAAAATGTGGCACTGATGACAGCAGGCCCTGCTTGATACCACTGGCTGCATGCCATGCCTACGATGAGAAGAAGAGCCATCCACTTCCAAAGAACAGTTTGAGCAGCCCAACTGGCAACAAAATGATGCTCTTGCTCTCCAGTAGCTTCAGTACAAAGCATCACTGTGTGGCTTCACGTACAGTCCTGGAATGTTTTTAAGCTCTAGAAGAGTAATATCCCTCCTGACCAAGCTATTTTGCCTTTTGTTACAGCTTTTGGTATTACGCATGCAACAGTCTGCAAGCAGCAAGTATGTTGGGTCAAATGACAGACCTGAAGGATGGGATTAAGGAAACAAGTGACAGGCTTCTTAGAGGATTTCATCATCCAGTTTTCCAATTTCCTTTCTCAGTTCAATTACTGCTTCTCAGCCTCCTACAACTGTCCTCCCCATCTCTTACTTGGCAACTGTGGGAGTCAGCAGTGTTTCATTAGGCTCAGCAGCCATTCTGCCAAAGTTGCAGAAAGGTTTATATGACTTCTCTGACAATTTCTATTTTACAGCAAAGTTTTACAGTGCTGTGTCAGGAAAGAGAAGCATATGTTAGGAGAAGTGAGCCAAAGGTATGTGTGAAAGGGGGAGAGGGGAAGCAAAATCCTGAGAAAAGCTGAGCTCTGAAGCATCAGAGAAAGAACACGTGCACTGAACTGCAGTCAGGAAAATATGGTTTTCCTTTCAGCATGGTTATAAGGGCTGCCAAGTAAAGCTTTACAAGCTCTATTGATTTGTAAGTTTGTAAACCTGTAGTAATTCAGGTAAAAGATTACTTCCAGCTTGCTACCCTTGTAACAATCCAACTTTCTACTTTCTTAACCAACATAATCAAGACACAGCTGACAATGTTAGCTACTCCTGAAGACAAGGAATGAAAGGCCAGACGTATGATATGCTCAGAGAAAGACCAAAGAATCAATTACTGTTGTTGACCTTATTATACTAAAAACCCATTGCTGAAACCAATTCACTGGGGTTTTCTGGATTACCTGGGCCATCTTCGTTGGCTCTTAGGAAACTTGTTATCATGTCTTCCTCAGAATAACCAGTATTCAGAAATCTATCACTTGGACACCAACAATGAATTTGCATCACAGCGCTAAACGAGCTGAAATGGAATACAGATTAAAAGCCTAGCAACTTCCAGCATGCTTAACCAGCAGTAATAAAAGCAATTCCTATTAAACCTCCATTGAAGAGCAGGTCCAAAGGTATAACAGAGATGTATGCAAACCCATATATGAATGCAGCAATCAATTAATTGTTGTGCCACACTAATCCTTCCTCTCCTTTATGGGCCGTAATTAAAATGCATGAGCTGTACATGATGCCCCACTTCTCTGTGCATTACGTAACACTGCAGCACTTTGCCGCTCCGTTCGCTGCAAGATTAGACATCAGCTACAATGACATGTGTTGCCTGAAGATATACTGCATCCCAGTTTATCCCAAGCTCGATTGTTTTTCATCACAGCTTCAACAATATTGGCAAATTTATAAACAAAGGCACTTCAGCTCAAATCCCCAAACTCAAGAGACTTAAGATACACAATATAAAATCTTTTAGAACCACTCATAAGCCTGTTATCAACAATGGAGCTTTTGTTGCAGTGATTAACACATTAATACCCTGGGTTAAGGCCATCTACTACGTAGCTGTACCAAACCCTAACCAAAAAGCAGCACTGACACCTATTTTTCCTTCACGTCAAGCCAAACCTCAACGGAGACTGAAGTGACCTTGTTCCACCCTATAAGAAGTCTGGTTAATGATCAAAACGATTACAGCATCATACAACATCCAGAGTTGGAAGATACCCACAAGGATCACTGAGTTCAGCTCCTGGCTCCACACAGCATTGCCCCAAATCCAAACCCTATGTCTGAGAGTGATGCCCAAATGCTCCTTGAACTCCAGCAGCCTGGGGCCGCAATCACTGCCCTAAGTAACAAAAATAAGCCACAGCAGTGTAGAGAGCATGGCCAGGATGTCCCAAATTTTATGAGACTGGCAGCACAGCGTTACGGATTTGAAAATATTATGCTCACAAAGTAAACACTGGAATGGAAAGAATCACCTAGATGTTAAATTCTCATTCATGAGAGCATTAGTTTATTCCTGAAGCATCCAATTCTACCCAACCAACCCTCAAAATCCTGAAAAACCAGAAAGGTTCCAGTTGACACTGGAAACAAGTTGACACTGCCAAACAAGTGACTGGTGCATACTCAGCCCAGCACAGCATTTGGTCAGGAACAAGGAGAAAGGAAGGCAAACAGATCTGAGGGCAGGCAAAAAAAAAGTATTTTTGTGAAGCAGGCAACCAGGCAGAGTATGATCAGCACACCATGCATGTCCTTGCACTGCAAGCAGCAAAGAAAACAGCTCATTTCCAGCCTCAGGTTACACGGTGTAGTAAACACACTACGTGTGAGTAAAACACAAGGAACTTGTCTTTGCACATCGACAGAAATCAGCTTCTTCTTCAGTTTTTAGGTTTGACCATGCTTGGAAATCACACAAAAACAGCAACTCAAGACGGTGCTTTTTGGCTTGTGGGCCCCTGCAGATGCCATGTGAGCACCCAGGGATTACTGACTGGACAGTTGATCTCTAAATTTCAGCTGGGATCACATTTGCATAGTCCTTGTGAGGGTCAGTAAACAGGGCAGGCAGCTCCTCCTGAGTTACCCCAGCTGACTTAAAGCAGAGCAAATGTAATAACTAACACACGTGACAGGTATCTTGTACAAACTTCATTTCTAGCAGACATTTGTCCAGCTGGAAACACCCAGGCTGCTCAGAGGGGAAGAGAGGTGGGCTGGTCGTACCTTGGGCCATTCATGTCATGCAGCCCCGAAGCTCTTTTCTCCCCTTCTTAAGTCTCAAAGGCTCCCCCAAAAGCCTGCAGCCCCATAAAAGCCTTACTGAAAGGGTACTGCTAATTGTTTCTATGCTGCAAAATCAACCCTCTGCCCTTTCTAAAGCCTTTAGGACTATTGGATTGTTTGCGGTGGGAATAAACGCTCTGCCAGCGATCGTTTCTGTCACAACTGTGCTACTGGGCAGCCCAACCAGCTAAAAGGTCAGCACAGCACAGTAACACTGCTCACCGTTCAGTTCTTTGCTATTTTAAAGCTGGTGCTGAATTAAACACACCGGTGTTTAACGCACCAATTCTCCTCGTTTGTTATTCATTGTGCATTTAAGAAGAAAAAAAAGGAGGAATTCTGAAAATAAACCACACTAAGCTCCTAAAGAGAACGACGTTCCTCTACGCAGTTGCCTTTAATGAGGTTAATTCCTCACGTAGCTATATCGAGTGAAACACAAATCCTGTTAGTGCTATGCCTACTTGCTTCAAGTGGACTGCGCGTTTCAGTTTGGAGGCCTGGTTCCTCACTCGCTCAGATCCCTGCTCCAGGAAAACAGCCTTCACCAGGGGTCTTAACAAGCTCTACACATACAAATGCTAACAGCAGGACTATCATATGAAGCTTTTTAACCAACTGAGGGCTTTTTTTGCCCCCCAAAAGTGGTCTCCCCTCTATGGTTACTCATCACACCAACTGCCTGCCTTTTAAAGTACTGCCGAAAGCAACAGATTAAATTTATGGGGTCTGATAAAAGAGACATTGGTGTTTATACAGCCTGCCTCCAACTTTCTGAAATACCTCCTTCTATAAACTTGCATGTTTTGGCTTGAACATTAACGCAACTGAAGTACGTTCTACACGTGTTCCAGAGAGACGTAAACGCATAGCTGATTTCAGAGTCATAGAATGGCCTGGGTTGAAAAGGACCACAGTGATCATCTGGTTTCTACCCCCTGCTATGTGCAAGGTCACCAACCAGCAGACCAGGCTGCCCAGAGCCACATCCAGCCTGGCCTTGAATGCCTCCAGGGATGGGGCATCCACAGCCTCCTTGGGCAACCTGTTCCAGTGCATCACCACCCTCTGAGTGAAAAACCTCCTCCTAATATCTAACCTAAACCTCCCCTGTCTCAGTTTAAAACCATTCCCCCTTGTGCTATCACTATCCACCCTCATGAACAACCATTCCCCCTCCTGTTGATACACTCCCTTCAAACACTGGAAGGCCACAGTGAGGTCTCCCCAGAGCCTTCTCTTCTCCAAGCTAAACATACCCAGTTCCCTCAACCTTTCCTCACAGGAGAGGTGCTCCAGCCCACTGATCATCTCAGTTGCCCTCCTCTGGACCCTCTCCAAGAGCTCCACGTCCTTCCTGTACTGGGTGCCCCAGACCTGCAGTACTTTCAAAGTCCTCTAAATTATAAATTATATATATATCTTGATGGAGCACCCCAACAAGATAGCAAACACTTCCCTTCCAAATACTCAATTGATGAAAATCAGGCCCCAGTACGGATAACACAGAACTCTTTTCCAAACAGCCAGGCAAATTTGTCTCATTGTGAAAAGCAGCTGTGCTGTACATCAGTCTGCCCGTAACCTTCGTGTTGCTGTTTGAACTTACAAAAGATAGGCACTGAAATCCATGCGTGAGTTACAGGAGGACCCACCAAGATGGCATCATTCCAAATAGGCAGAACTACAGAGGAGAGAAACAGACACTGAATTCCAACAAGCAGCAACCTTTCATCATTGAGTTCCTTGGAAAAATAAAGAAAGGGAGAAAGAAAAGAGTACATCTGCTCTTCATTTGTGCCACAGCTTGGAACAAAAGACAAGATCAGATGTTTTGAGGCTGCAGAGGCATCTCATCGCTACATAATTTGTCATATCTGCATCACAGTATGATAAACAATCATTTTCAGGTCACCTGATGCAGCCCGTGTAAGACAGCAGGTATGCCTGTAATGACTCCTCCTTGCCAGAAAATGCCTGGCGTGGTGAGAGCTTACTCCCAGCTTTCCAAATCAGGCAAAGAAAACACAGGGAATGCTGCAACCGTATCCACTACAACTACTCCATGCCTGTAAACAATCATTTATCTGAATACCAGAGGCACTCTGCTGCCTTTAGATTCGTGAAGGTTTATCCTAGAGCGTCAATGTTTAGCACTGATTTTACAATATGCAATTTAAACTTAATTTTTTAGCCAACCACATAAACTCTGAAGAGTGCAAGCTCCATCTCTGCTCTCAAAAAAATAAAATTAAATAATAATTTCTAGAAGCATCCAGACAAAACATTTGTAAGAGATATTAAACACCCCTAGACCAAGAGCTCATTTAAAGCTAGCAAAATACACTGGGAATTTGCTGGTTATCCTGAGGGCAGGTGCTTAGTTCTGATAGACTGAATTATTGAAAAACCATTGTTGACAGAGCAGGACAACTGATAAAAGGAGGAAATCCATGTTTTTAAACAGTCTGTACATGAAAAAACACATAGAAAATGATCCGGCTCTGTTTATTGCTTGAGTGGGAGAGACTAAGAAATCAGGATCCAGGGGACAGAAATCCAAGTTTAAGGTAATTTCAACATAAGGCACACAAAATTTATCATTGCATTAGGAGAAATTGCACTGCGTCACGATGGGACACTTGGCAAAGACAGTGCTGAGGGCAGAGCCACACTGACTGGTGTTCTCTGACTGCAGCGCTGGAAGCAGCACTTCTATGGGGAAATAGCTTTATTTTAAGGCTCCTTGAGGTCAACATGAGAGATATCTCTGAAGATGTGATGTGTGTAAGGACAGGTGAGACACGTTACAGTGGTAACAGTCATTTACAAGACCTCACCTTATTCTTTTTTCCCCAGTTTAGAATTTCAGGTTGTTCTGATTGGGGGCAAGTAAGGCTTTCTCGTCTGATGAGCTCTTTTCGATCCAATTTATTTCTGTACAAAAGCAGCTCGTATTCAGTTGTAATGCTCTGAATTTACTACCCTGCAAAAACCCCACCATAAACCTCCAGCAGATGATCACCAAATGTTAAGAGGACATTGCCTGGTTTATGCATTTATGGAAAAAGATGTGTCTGTGCTGCCCTGTACCCACTGCTACTCAAGAGTTCAGAGAGTGACAGGAGCTATTGGGGATGTATCCAAACCCATGTAAATAAGATCTACGACCTGATTTTTCCATGTTTAATTAAATAGACTTGTATTAAATTTTATCATCAGACTGAATCAGCAGCTCAAAACCTTTCCATTACTTTCTTGCAAAATAGCCTGCAGGAAGCATATCTGAAACCTTCTCAACTGTTGTTTCGTTAAAAGAGGATGACTAAGACTGAATCCCAGAGGGTGCATCACAGCAGAAATGCTATTGCAACAAGCACACAGGAGACTCAGAGGAGAACTGAGCTTAAGGGGTTGCAGCTTTGACAATCCTCTTGAAGCAAGCTTTATTAAAGCATTACGTGATTTGGCAGCAGCCTGTTGACATTCTTTTCATTTCAGAAGTGGCCTTAATTTTATTTCCTTGAAAAGTAAAGACTCTTGTTCATTAAGGAGTACTTTTTCTCCCTTTTCATAACTTGATTCACAATCCACGTTCAACAGAAAACCCTCAATCTGAGACCTGGCACAGCCAGGCGTGCAAATTGCAGTTCTGCATTTACAGGTCTCTATCATCAGAACTCATCCTACAAGTTGAAAGGTTTCTTTCTACAGTAAGGAAAAGGCAATTGGAAAACTGCCTCGCCCGCAATTACTTGGTAATAAAGAGGAAGGAAGCACTATGGTGTTGCATCTGTTATCACTACGTTGTTATCACTACAGAGTTACCTCTAAGTCATAGGTGAGGGTCAAATTCTTTTCAGACAGTACGGGAAGTTCTGTGTGCGCTGTATGTGTATTTGAGGCTTCACCTGGCACCGTGCTGTCCTGAAGTCTGTTTAGATACGAGTACTAAAAGCTGAGAGATTTGGCCAATTTGGCTGCCATCACACGTGGGTTGGAGGCAGATTATGAAGAAAGGTTCATAAAGGGTCATGTTTGAAGCCACTGGACTTTAGCACGTGCTCACAAGACCTGAATCTGCCCCAGCTTCTCATCTCCCATCCTCGTTGCTCTATGCACAGAAACAGGAGATCTGTTTCCGCTCTCAGTAAAAGACACAATAGATGTCAAAGGATTCTCCCACATCTCTTCAAAAAGCCTGATCTCTCCTAAACCTTGGCTAATGAAGGTAAAGAGAAGGCAGCATGCTGAACACGAAGGATTTACTATTAGATAGAAGCAGCTACAGAAGAAAAGAGATATTCATTCCCTTCTTAGGGGGATGATTATTTCTGGAGGCCTTGAGCTCTTCCCACATATCACAGACTGAAGTGTCAATCTCTGCAGAAAAATAAAGGCTTTGAAGAACATAAATGGCAACAAAATTAAGAACTGCTTTTAAATTTTCATCCCCTCACAAGTGCTGACAGTGTGCATTGTCACACAATTTGCTTTGTCTTGCACATTGTGATTTTTCTCTCTGTCCACAGCTCTCAGATGTCAGTGTTTCCTCTGATATATTGTTACTCACGTTGCCTTCAGATTACAAAAGCTTTCAAAAGGAAAACGAGAAGGTTCAAGGTGTTCTTATGCAGAATTTTCACTGCAAACTCTCTATGCAAGGAATAAAAATAAGCCAGTTCTGTTTTAATGTTCCCACAGAAGATCAGGGACTTTCACTTAAGACTCAGAATGGAAGAAAACAGTGCCAAAGTATGGCTGGTTTTAGGTAGACTTGTGCCTCTGAAGGACAGATTCGGTGTCACTTTAAGAGAAAACAATAACAGGACAGTTTTATTTATATACACATATACGTAAAATAAAAGCTCCATAAGTAACAGCTACTGCACAACCTACAAAATACTTGGCATTTGCATTGATAGGAAATCAAAGCCCATGCCCCTGCCTCTATCTTTCAAAACCCTGGAGAATTGCACAGCACCTTCTTTTAATGCCTTAAATAAATCCTTACCCAAACCTCTTACAAAAGGCTGCACTTTCAAAAACTGCTGCTGGTGTAAACTTAAGGTCAGAAGGTGTTTTATGCAAGAGAAACACGATGTATGATATGAAAGTCTCATTGACCTGCTTTTGGTTAGGAAGACAGACAGTAAAATTAGTATTACACAACTCTTCAGTAGACACAAAGTTAGTCAATAACTAAAAAACGATGGGTGGAGAGGTTTTATAGGGCAATCAGCACTTGTCTCGAAGGCACAATATCGCAGTTTCATACATTCCACCATTTGAAATCTGAATTCCAACTTCACATGACCTTAAGGACAGTATCTTCAAAGCTACCAAGGCTAAAGCGTGTGTTCAATTAAGAATTTACTAATTCAGGTTCTCTGGAGCCACTGTAAGTTCAGTTGTTGTCCACAGGTCAGCTGTGTAACAGCCCTCCTCCTCAGCACGGGTCAGCTTCAAGGAGGAATACAGATCTGCAATTCACTCTCAGCATCCTGGGACAGAGATGAGGAATAAAGGTGACAGTGAGCTGAGCTGAAATTAACAGCTTTTCTGTTGAAGAAGCTCGTCCATCTGCAAGGTTTTTTCGCTTGAATGACAGGCAGCCTCTAAAAGCTCATCCATCCCTTTGTTTCCATCTCCCCCACCAGATCTTTAAGGTTTTGAGATTGCCTTTGATCTCAGGCTCAGCCTTGGGAGACAATCTCCTTCCACACAGAATTGAGTCAGCAACTGATACTTTAATTCCTTTGAAGAAACGTACCTAAAGGCCAGCTTATCGTTAACATTTCCCGCTTGATTCTAACTCTGCCTCCAATAATCTCCTCTTTACCTGCACTCATTCCTCTCTGACAGGTACCAACGCTGAACTGCAACTGGGAGACTGACTCCTTCGTAATGAAAGTTCACCCCGTCACATTAAATCTTTCTGGGGTAATGACTTCCCAGCGACCACGTTGAGATTTCTCAGGATCAGCAGTTCCTGTTACCTCTTAGACACGCTTTTTCCATACTGGCAATTTCACATGAACTACATTTCAAGACCCTGGAAGCACAGTCTTAAGCTTTAGGCTGTAGGAATTTTCAGTGTAAGATAATGCAATTAGTCACAACAGTTGAGAAAAAAATGTAGCCAAGGACTGACAGTTCAAGCCCCAAAACAGCTATCCCATATTGGAGACAGCAGTAATGACAGCCTTCTGTCACTTTGAGAGCACACAATGACATAAATAGTTTCTTTTCCAAATGAAATGAGCCACGTTTTGTACTCTGCTCTGCTGAGCTCAGCCTTTCTTTATATTAGTATCTATTAACTAGCACTGCAATACTCAGTTTCCAGGAATACTATTCCTTTGTGTTATTGCCCTAAATGACACATGCTCAGGGTTAAGCTTAAAACCAAAACCCTCAACATTTAATGCTAGATCAGCTAACATTCATTACAAGAGCCCATTAAATCTCCCAGCATAACAGAATAATGCCATCACAGACAGGCACTCCAATACAAAATACATTTAAAAAAAAGCCATTCTTGCTTCTCAGACCTGATACATTTCAGTCAGTTTCTACAATATCACATATTCGATGCACACCTTAGGTTAAAACATAGCAATGAAAGACTTTTTACAGTAAACTTAATGACACTGTAAAGGTAAGCAGGACACAAACTGCTCGTGCTTTTCCTTCTGTAAATGCACACTGTTTCTTTCTAAATGTGCTCATGTAATGTACTTAATAATTTACGCAGGGGAATGAGGAACAGTTTTGGTGCTGACAGTCATTTCTCTGCCTATTAACTATTTATAGGGTAATGCTAGCATTGGAAAGAGCCTTTGAAGCAATAGCAAAGGTTTGGCAAAGCTTTCATCGTATTAAACACAAAATGTGAAGCTTTGTGTTCACAGCTACCACCGCTCATTTGTCACATGGGAATTTCTTCTGAAAGCAGAAGCCACCACAAGCCACAGATTTCTGTCCTGCAGCCTTAATGAAACGGTCACAGATCTCACCTTCTGCGTCCTGATTTCATTGCACAACTTTCTTTAATAAGCTGCCTTTCTCCAAGGTCAAGCCACATTGGTCATTAGTTTCTCCTCACTTTCATTCACAGAAATTACTATACAAAATCATTTCCAAAACGGTTTGGCACCCAAATTTTCCACGACCTATTATGAACTGGAAGGAGGTTCAGAGATTGAATCCCTCGAAGCCAAGATTAACGATGGAAGAAAATACACTGCCATTCATAAACAATAGCAGGATTTTAACTCCTCTGGCTGATAAGCAGTATTATGTACCAGATGTTTCGGAAGACAAAGGTTTCCTCATGCTCGTATGTAATTTATAACATGGTTGAGATGAGACAGAGGAAGCAACCAGCAGTTGGGATAAGTCAGTGTTAATGTAGAGAGCATCCTAAATAGCAGCATGAAATCATCCAGCTTCTCCAAAACCCTGAAGCGACACGTACACACACCAGAGTGTGTGACACTTTATTTTCTTGCATAGTTTTCACAATGGGTGAGAGGAACTGCTGACTGAATGAGCCTCCAAATAAAGGTTGATGAAGATTTCTAGAGAAATCTTTCTACTTTTACAGAAGTACCAACTAATACTGTTTCACCTGAACTCAGCTTGCTAGGTCTCATATTTGGCATATTTATGTTCTCCAAAGTATTCTAAGCAAGTTATCCTCTTAATTTTGAATTCCTCTGCTGCAGACAGTAAGAAGTCAACGAACAAGTTAGAATAAATTGTGATGTGTCTGGCTTGCTCTTGTTGCCAAGCTACTAAAACCCTTTTATGGCAAAACTGTTAACAAGCTGTAGTTGCACTTCTGAGAACGCAACGTAGCATCAATCTGAACACGGCAATAAAGACAAGGATTACAATCCTTGAAGGCATTTTGGTGGGTGTACAGCATTCAAGGACTTCCAGAGCTCTCTAATTTACAGCGTCCTCTGACTCAACCAGCTCCCACTGCTGCCTGGAGCTCTTCTGTTACAAATTCAGAACTTCTGGAAATTGAAACACATTTACAACCCAACCACTGAATTGGAAAGGAAGGACCTCAAGGGACACCTCCTACAGCTGGAGTCTGGCTTACACAACAACAGGTCGTTGACCTGCCGGAGCATAACTTGGAAGGTGTGTGCTGGATACTAGAAGTTTCTCCTCAGAGCAGACAAGCCTTGAACAGGCTGCTCCTCAAGGAGGAGATGGAGTCACCGTCCCTGGAAGCGTTCATCAAACGTGTAGATGCGGCACTGCGGGATGTGGGAAGTGGGTGATGGGCTGATGGTTCGGTTAGGTAAGTTTAGTGGTCTTCTCCAACTTGAATGATTCTATGATTTCAGCTACCAGAAAGTCTATTTGAGGTGTGGAACACAAGTTCAAACCAGAAAACTTAATTCCTAACAATTCATGTACATCTGAAAGGAGGAGTCTGTCTTGCACACTCCCAAAGGCTTCTGGTTGTTCAGTTTACCATGTGTGAAGTTTGCCAGCTGAGTCACTTCTCCATTTGCCACTTCTCAGAAAGTTTCTCAAGCCATACTAACCTCACACTGAAAACAAGTGAATGTTGTTGCTCAGGGAGGTTGTGGATGCCCCATCGCTGGATGCATTCAAGGCCAGGCTGGATGTGGCTCTGGGCAGCCAGCCTGGTCTGGTGGTTGGTGACCCTGCCTGTAGCAGGGGGGTTGAAACCAGATGATCTTTGAGATTCTGTTCAACTGAGGCCATTCAATGATTCATTCTATGATTTACCAGATCACAAAGCAGACAGATGTTGAGGTTGATAAAAGTAAACAGAACCGTGTAAGAGGTAATTACAAAACAGGTATATAAAGTCACCCATGAATAGCTTAACCCTTCAGTGCAGCCAGTGTTATTTATTCCTCTGCTGAAGGGGAATGTGAGCCAGAGAGCCCAAAATCTAACACCTGTAACCAGCTACCTCCATTTCAGCTCTACGCAGCAGTGAACATCGTCACTGCATCCCTGCGGTCTTCTGTCGTTTTGCCAGCTTTTCTAGAAACAAGTGCTCTATTCTTGCATTCCCTTCCCCCAAATCCCAGCTTTATTTTGATCACTGGGGTTAGGGAAGGAAGGGAAGAGATATTTTTCCAATTATCTGGAGGAAACAGATTTGCTAGAAGAGCTCACAAAAGAAATGTAAACTAGCGGAGTGATCAGTAATCAAAAGGATGGTTTGTTTATACTGTCTGACCTTAATCATTGGTAAGGTAAAGTCAACTTAGCCAGCTATACATTTTAAACATCCAAGTGCCAGCACAAACAAGAAAGCAAGCAAGAAGTATAGGTCACTTACAGAAGTGGGGTCTTCTCCACGCTAAGCATGACACAAGTACTTTGCATGCATGGTTGACAGTAATTGAATCAAAGATCCTAATACAACTCAAGTAGCTTAGACATCTGAATTTGGACTTATCTAAAACCAAGATACCTTACAGACATTATGAGCTTTCTTAGATGAAGATAATACATGTTTTGTTCAGCAAGTCAAGTCAATTAGAAAGCCTCTATTTAGAAAACACATACAATCCATTCCAATTATCATTGAGAGATCAAAAGAGGGGCACATGAGCTCCAGGAATGAAAGTTTCGAGGAAATCTTGGAGCAGCAACCCACCAGGATCTCTCACAGCTCTGTCTGCATCGGTTATTGACTCATCTGCTGATCTAAAATAAATCCACTAGTAATTTCATGTGAAAGCACATTTTTAACTGCAAGAAGAGTGCAGGAAGGAACATGTGCATTGGCATGCTCACACATTTTATCTCATATATACTTTTTTATCATATGAAATGTTTCATTTCAAAAGCTGACCTTGAATTTTTAAAACAATGTTGTAAATGCTGTTCAGTGCACATTTTAGAGACGTGGCTGGGTGCTTCTCGTTGCCTACAAGTGAGCGTGGTAAAGGAACAACTGCATGTGTAAGCCAAAGCAAACAAACACTATTCATATATTGTACATACTTCTACACAATGTAAACACATCAACTTATTCACATGCTCCGTGCAGTGCTTTCATTCACACTCATGTAATATTTTCTGATATCTGACAGAGAACACGATTTCCTAGATTTGATAAGGTACTATGGATACTGGAAACAGTTTATTGGCAATCTAACTACAGTACTCACCACAAAATCTAACACTATCTACTCCTATTCCGATTTCTCTTTCTCTTTTTTTCCCTCAAGCTATTCACGTCATGTTTTATTAATATTTGTTTGTTTGGTCAAACTATGGACACTAACCAGATAAAACAAGACTCACCAGTAGTTTAAAAGAAATATAGCACTTGGTTAGAACTCGGAAAAGCAAAATCATGTAAGCAGTTATTCTGAAGCATTATAACCTGAGGCATTTCTCCATAAATCAAAAACAGCTTCACTGAAGTCTTTTATAGTCTAATGTTGCTAGTTTTGAGGATGTCTATCTTTTAATAAAGAGTTTTAGATATGAATTCAGATCAGGTTAAGTGTTTACAGTGAGAAGCAATATTAAAGAAGACAAATGCAGACAGAAGTCCTCCCCACTTGAACATGGTCACATACTGGATCCGTGGCACAGCCAAGGATGAAAAAACAAAACCCTTTTTATTCTCATTTGCAGCTACTGGATCACACTTCCTTCTGATTTCAATGAGAAATGGTGTCTAAAATATTGATTAACAAAAAATGAGAATTACTTACCAATTTGTAACAATACAGGCGTTACCAAAGCTGTCTCCATGGCATAACAAAATTCCCTGCCAAACATTACTGCACCATGCATCACCCACAGGCGTATCGGTATCCGGTCTATGGATCCTTCACTAATGGTCTCCTCTCTACTTTCATTCTCCTTGTTTTCTGGTTTCTGAAGCTGTGCCACAGGTAGATCTTGAACTTGCATAGATTCCGAGTCAGCATTCTGGGGAGCCATTTTCATTACCATAAAAATATATATATATGTTATATCTATATAAATAATACTACCATAACTCCACAAACAAGTTAGGGTGTCTTCTCTTTCACCTTCTGTTCCTCAGGCAAGTAATGCTTATATTCCTCTTGTACAAACAAGTATCTTGCAACTTCTTGTGTAGATACGAGACATAAAGAATGGAAAGCTATTTGGTAGGAATTTCAACATATGGCTTGCTGGTTTACTGTGAGTTAGAGTTAAAAATCCATAATTGCCATTCAGTTAATACCAGTTTCATAATTATTATTGAAGAAGTGCTGAAGTTGTTATTCTTGCTACAGAGAGGTGGAAAGGCGACACAAAGAGGTGCTCCACTGTTAATCCCCATCGAGTGGCTGATTAATCTGCAACAAAAAGCAAGCGTTTAAAAATTTCAATAGTATTTTCTCAGGATATTGTGCCCCCCCTTTACCATATACCCTGTTTCCTGCTTCATGCTTTCCATTGTCCTTGCCTCGTGTAGGGTCTTTCATTCCACGGTCCCTCCTACCCCTGAACTTTCCATTGAAATGCCATTGTTCTTCATGTTTAAATGATGCCTAACTGTACTCCTGTGTGGTCCTGCACAAAGCCACAGAGGAATATATATATCAGTGTACATACATAAATATATAACAAGCATATCACGTTTGCCTGAGACCCTCACAACATCCAGCACAGGGCTAACAAACTCTGGGAAATTAAGGCAGGTTCCATTTCGGAATCAGCATAGGATATTCCAGTACTAAGCCAGGAAGATGACTCCTATGCCAGGAAGATGATTCATAGATTGCCATTTGCTCCCTAGCCACCCAGACTTGTGTTCAGTCTTTTGGAAGTTGCCAGCTACCTTGCACCTAAGATCCCATAGCTCCCGTGACCTTATTAATACTAGAAAGTCAACTGCACTGATAGAGAAGCATATCACTGTGTAAATTGAGACCAGAATGATATTCCTCAAGCAAACACGAGCAGAAATAAGCTGTTAGGAATATAATTTGAAAGATTAGTATTTAAAATATTCAAAATTTCAATGAAGAGATATCCATAGTATACACATCTTTCTGCACACAAGATCTGAGCAAACCTTCATACTCTAAGGAAGGAGAGTTTTACGAGTAGAATGGTACAAAATGTGCCACTGTACATTATTTCTGAAATATATTCCAACCAGCTGACAAATCTTTGTGTGCTCTAGCATAAACCAGACCATTGGGCAGAGAATGTAAAATAGAGACTGAAGAAAATGGAGACATCAGCAGCTCTTGTTACCGTGACCCTACAAACACACCATCTACTGGAAGCATAGCAAAGGAGCATCTCAGGAGCTCCTTCCTGCTGATACCTACCTCAGAGCTGTACCCCAGAGGATTCTGTGTACGTAATTTGTTCATCCAGCCAACAGCTTTCTTTTTTATTAGTCTGGGTTTTTCCCCTCCCAAGTTACCCCAAATTACTTAAATTTTGAGATCTAATGACCGCAATAACAATGTAAGCCTAGAATTTCCTTCTGAGCTAGTCAAATCACGTGAGAGAAGTTCAAATAAATTACTGAACACGTGTTATAGGGCAAGGTTTAATTCTCAAGCGTTTTAACCCATTCGCAATAAACAGTTCACTACATAAAGGTCTCAAGAAAGCATTTCTTCACTCATTCTGTACTAAAAGGAGTTGAGATGCACTGCCTAGGGATACTAAATCAAGGCCCAGACAAGTAATCGGTCAAGTTCTTCATAAGCTCCTTGGTTTCTCTGAAGCACTTCCTTCTCATCACCTTGGATTTGCATATGGTAGAGTTCATTTCACAGAACAGAATCATTAAGGTTGGGAAAAAAGCACAAAGATCACTTAGCCCAACCATCAACCCATCCCCACCGTGCCCACTGACCACGTCCCACAGTGCCATATTTATCCCTTCTTGAAAGCTGCCAGGGACGGTGACTCCACCACATCCCTGCTCAACCTGCTCCAATACCTCACCACTCTTTCTGAAGAAGAATTTTTTTCCCCATAGCCACCCTGAACCTTGCCTGACCTTAAAGCCATTACACCTCTTTCCACCTTCCAGCATTAGCATTGTGTTGAAGCTGCATCAGGAAGGGACGGGATTCTTTTACCTTACTTCAGTATACGAGGTTCCAGCTCACTCCTTGAATAGCTATTTTACTTTAACATAAATAGGAATTAAAATTAAATTAGGGGAAAAAAACAGCAGAACGCACATGCTTGTAACACAAGTTTTGGGTTAAAAAGCCCAGCAGAGCACAGGTTCCAGAGTAGGAGTGATTATTTTAATTACAGTAATAAAATATTTAATTGCTGGCAGACTGAGGCAAAATTACCTTCAGTAGAATTAGTAAGATTACATATTTGGTTTTCCTACTCAGAAATCTTTCAGTACACGCGCATGGTATTGTGGACTAAGGGTCACAAATAACACTTCTGCACTACATGGGTTTAAAGATTATTGCTTTTTCTCATGCTCAGTTTCTCCTTGTGTCACTGCAATGAGGGATTTGACTCAATTCCTCTACGTACCTCATTTAGTAGGTAGTTACAAGATAGCAGAAGCATGGATAGGAAGGCAGAACGTTTTACAGTGCAGTGGGGCAGCCTGAATACACAAGCAGAATGGCAGCAGGCTGGGAGCATTTCTCACGGCAAAGGGGAAAGAGGCAGCAGAAAGAAACAGAGGTGAGGTTTGGGCCATTTGAGCAAGGCTGTTAAGGCTGTTCAATGACTGATGAAGTCATGCCCAAAGTGGAAGATGATGGGCACTGATCAGTAATTTAAAAGACAGGAATAAGGGATGACAGATGATGCAGGTAGACTTTGAAGCTGTAACTGACACATAAAAAGAACAGTATATGTTAAACACTTCAAAAAGAAAAAGCAGTTGCAGTATTCAAGTGCAGTATCAAAAGGCCCAATGGACAGGTTTTATCTAAAGTAACAGGGAATTACTATTCCATTATGCCAATTTGGTGGTGAGCATTACGCTACTCTTCCTGCAGCACTTACATCTGACTCCAGATGAGTGTCTAATACATCAACTGCAGAGCAACAGCCTCTGGAAAGGTCTTCAGCTCCTTTGCCAGCCCCTAGGCTGGGTTCAGATGTGTTATAGACAGATCCTCATTCTTCCTCAAAGCTCATTTCAAATTCAGCAAGCTTGAATGGTAGCATTCTTTTGTAACAAGAACAGGGAGGCAAATTCATTTACCTGATGGAAGTAAATATTCCACAAGCTCTTATCTAACAAAGAGCTCCAAATACAAACTAAATGGCATCCACAGAGGAGCTGGACTGAAATACTGAGGAGGATGTGCATCCATGAATGCATACAGCACAACTCTGTTTAGTAACACCAAAACTTCACTGATAATACTTTACTAAATTGAAGCACTGAATATCAACAGGAATTTCTAATATAGCAGTCTTTCCTCATGAGTTTAATGGCTTCATTTCATAAAGGGTCAACCTACAAAATACTCTTGCATTATTATCTTTCCCAAAAGAAAAGTGATGCATTAGGCTTACATTTTACCTGTCATTCATGCAGCATAGATAGAAGTCAAACAAAATAAAAAATTTTAGCTGCATTTATGGAAAAGTCACAGAATAGAATATCGTGCATTGGAAAGCACCCTTAAGGATCATCAGGTCCACCTCCTGGATCCACACAGGACCACCATAAGAAGAGGAGATGATTTCCCTCCCTCTGCTATGTGTTCTCCCTACTTTTGATGATGTTTTAGAAGTCATTTTCAGGACTCCCACAGAATCACAGAATGGCCAGGGAGGGACCTCAAGGATCATGAATCTCCAACCCCCTGCCACATGCAGGGCCACCAACCTCCCCATTTAATACCAGACCAGGCTGCCCAGGGCCCCATCCAAGCTGTCATTGAACACCTCCAGGGACGGGGCATCCACAGCCTCTCTGGGCAGCCTGTTCCAGCACCTCACCACTCTCTCTGTAAAGAACTTCCCCCTGACATCCTACCTAAATCTCCCCTCCCTCAACTTAAAACCGTTTCCTCTTGTCCTGCCAAGGACTCCCAAGGAATACTGGAAAGAGAAAGCAGAATTGTTTGAGCCTCAGAAAGGAGTTAATGTTGGACACTGCTCAGAGGCAGGGTATAAAGAGAAGTACAAATACAGAAGTATGTACTCATAAAATGCAGATGGGAGGAGGGAATTTGATTACGCTCTTCTTCAGCCTAACTGCACATGTTTTACTTGAACTTTGGTCACACTGCGACAATAGTAGAACCTAAGGAGGAGTAGTTAACATCAACAAACCAGGCAACTAATATACTGAGGACTAATCCATAAGGAAAGTCGCATAAAAGCTGCTCAGATTTCTTGTAATCTTATCTTGTCACACTTCTACCACCCCTCACCTAGGTGTAGGTCGTAATGCAACGGCATGAAGCACAGAATGATGTGCTACCAGCCTGACGAGGTGATACCACATCAATCCCGTGCTTCAGACGGGTCATGCTCACAGTTTGTGAATTACCCAAGCAGCACAGGAAGATTACTGCCTCCTCCTGGGTTTCCAAACCAGAGGACTGGTTACGTAGGTCGTGTCCAAGGCCCACAACATTCGGCAGTTCTCTTTTTGAGCAGGATGATAAGGGCAGCACAGAGCGTGCAAGCCAGATAATTACACAACACAATGCCTCGGGGAAATGACTTCCATCACGTTTCCCAGCACGTTTAGGACTTGGAGGCTGACAAGCAGTGCTTTCACATTCGTGACACTGGAGATCAGATGATGGGCAATACAGCCATCAATCCCCAAACAGAGCATAAATGGGGTTAACAGCCATTCTGTTCAAATCTGTTAAGACCGAACTATTTTTAATGCATGTTTCCAGATATCTCTTGCTTACAAGGAACAGGAATGTACTGTTCTACAAGCAACTAGATATCCCAAGCCACTGCCAAAGCAGATGACTTTAATTCAGCTATGTAACATGCAGCACAATTCAGGTAATGACACACACAGTTTATTAAGCAGTAATAAAGCCCAGCCAGTACATGGAGTTAAATGGGCCCAATTGGATACCAGGAGAAAATTCCAGTGCCTCCTCTGAAGCTGCTAGGAAATTGCTGCAGCATTTATTAGTGTAAGAAATATTCATTTCAGCAGAGTAGGCGTGTGTTAATTACAAAATCTTAGTCTTTAAAGGAGAAATAAGCCTGGTCTAAGGAAAATTTGAGTGAGCAAATTGGAAAGAATGGAAACTGTTCTGCCCAAAAGCTATGAAATTACTAAAGGAATAAGAAGTGGAATTGAGGCATTCTCCCATCTCATCCCAAATTTCAGGGTTTATTGTGTCAACTTCCAGTCACTTATCCACCATCCAGTGTCTCCAAGAAGAGCAGCCTCTTCCATTACCATTGCCTTCTTTAACATGTAAGCATACAGTCGGATCAAAGCCTTCTTGTGACTTTTCACAAATCATGCTGAAGAGCTGCATTTTGCTACACAGGACTTGCTTTCTATAGATTTAATACACATTCTATCACAGACAGAGATTCTACAGTTTATAGGAAGTTTCTTTTTCATTCTGAACCAAAAGATGAAGAGACCTTGAGTCATCTATGCATACAGATGTATCTGCCTTCTCACTAGATCACTGATCTCACAAGGAAGATAGCTAAGAACCAGTTCTGACTGAATCTACCTAGGCTTTAACAACTGTGGTCACAGTTATCCTTAGTTCACTAGTAGATCCTACTGTAATATCATGCATGACATCAACAAAGCTATAAACAACAAAAAAATGAGGTTCAAGGTTCAAACAAGAGTGCAGGAGCTTAATGCAACAGCACCTTTCTGCTTTCTCCATTGCCCCCCTTCAATTCTTTGCTGAGGTTACTGCATGGACATAGGCACCACTAGCCATGCTGTTTCAATTGCAGATTTTTTTGGCTAGCAAGCCTATAATTGCCCAGTCATTCCATTTATTTATCAAGCTTCATTTCTTTTTTCCAAGTTCTTCTCAGAAGATGGCCACGTTACTTTAAAAGTTATCTAGAATAATGTGAGTATAGCTTTAATGTTAGTATTGGAGAGAAAAGCAATTCAAGTATATCTGGCTGGCCCTCAGAGTAAATAAACATTGGACTGAACATTTCCACCTCTGTGCTGGAGACAAAACATCACTTATTATTCCTTCTCTGATTAAATGCAAAAAGGAGAGTGGTTCTGCTTCAGCATTTGACTGCCTTGCAAAATGATGCATTGTTTGGACTTGTGCCTTTTCAAGAGCCAAATGGTGCCTGTCCAAGGAAATCACTAGCACTGCTCCAGATCTGACAGCAAACTGTACTTATGCTAGAATTACTTGTTCTGCTAGCAAGGGAAGTTTGGTCTGACAGTCTGCTGCTTGCACAGGTACACAGAAAATACCCTACCAGCCTATTATGCTGCTTACACCAAAGGTTTCTCAATCACTATAAGTTAGCATAAACAAGCACTTCCTCTAAAAGCAGCGGTCTGTTCTTCTTCACCCCCATCCTTATTCCCACCCCTTCCTGCACCACCACACGAGCATCTGTGAAGTGCACCACACAGAGAAAGTGATCTAAGTTCAAAAGCAACTTGATAAACAAGTGTTGTAAAGTGGGGCTGGTTTTAGCCAATTGCACTGATCTGCAGCAAACTACTGAGGACGGGGAGCGACGACAGCAGCTGGAAGTTTCTTTGGGCCATGTCAAAACTCAAGTGTTCAGCCACAGCAGGAGGATGGAAAGCATCTAAGAGGACATACCTTAAGTTTCTGGCCCAGCTGTACAAATGCACTCAACTACCTGAAGTTCAGCAAGGAGACTGCACCCTCCCACTATCAAATCACGTTGGCCCTTCCTAGAAGTTCAGAATCAAGAACCCTGTGACCTTCCTGAAGCACTGTCATATAACCGAGTTGCAGTTCCTTTGGTGCAAAAGGGCAGCAGCTGAAGTCACACAGTTGCTTAAATGTCTTCTCCCCTATTTCAGTGTTTATAATGATTTTCAGTACTGCTTTCTTGAGACAGAACTGCATGAACCCTATCAGAAGGAGGAAGCCACACTCGGGACTTTTTTAAATGCAGTCATGCTGCATATTACCTAATAATGGTCCATATGTGAGCAACATTCCTGCCACTAAAAATCAACCTCTAATTTTAAAATTGTATTAAACCAGACTAATTTATTTTTTTAATCACTAGAGGTTTGCCAAAAGAAAAAGGTTAAGGCTAACTAGGTGCAATACAAAACCACATATGACATATCCTAACGTTGAATCCATCGTTCAGGTAACCAAAGACATCAAATCAGAACAGCATAAGACAGATTGCTTTACAAGGGTATCATGCCCAAGCAATTCTACAGCAAACACTGAACAAATACTTGGAAGGGCAAATGATTCTGACAGCTCTTCTAGCAGTGAAGCTACGTCCCCGACAACCTTGAGGCCCCACAAGAAATCCAGATGAAATAAGAACAAGAGGGGGTGCCACTTCACTTTCAAATAATCATAGAACAGCTGGGGTTGGAAGGGACCTCAAAAGTTCATCCAGTTCCAACCACACTGCCACAGGAAGGCTCGCCAACAACTAAATGGGGCACTACGTTTTGAAATTGTTAACGAATGCTTACTGCAACTTTTCCTTGCTATGCATGCAAAATACCAAAAATTATCAAACCCTGACATAAACAGGCTTCCAACCCCAACTCTCCCAGAGGGTTTTCCTGACAACTTCTGGTCACAACAACCCCATGCAATGCCACAGGCTTGGGGCAGAGCAGCTGGAAAGCTGTGCAGATGTGGCATTACAGTTTAGTAGACGTGGTGGTGATGGGTTGATGGTTGGGCTAGATGATCTTAGTTGTCTTTTCCAACCTTAATGCTTCTATGATTCTTTCCATACGGTATGGCCTAAACTGGTAGCCTTCTTGCTTCCACCCATTTCCAGCTTACTCAAAAAATGACCAAGGGTAAGATTTTGGCTAATACGCACATGGTGATGCAGTACCAAAGCACGACAAGCTCCCCTGAAGGGAGGAAAGAACAGAAAGATGTGAATGTCCTCATGACACCAAGAACATCATCTCAAGGCAGCACTTGAGATCACCCAGAGAAGCTGTGGATGCCCCATCCCTGGAGGTGCTCAAGGCCAGGATGGAAGGGGCCATGGGAAGCCTGAGCTGATGGGTGGCAACCAGCCCACAGAAAGGGGGTTGGAACTAAATGATCTTCTGTTCCCTTCAACCTAAGCCGTCCTATGATCCTATTTCCTCATTCTTCACGTTTTGGGGGCCAGTGTGATTCCCCCAGACTGATTATATTACAAAGAGAAAGACAAAAGCATGGTTTTATGAAGTTGAATGGAAACAATTCTGGGAAGCCATCTTTTTAGAACGGATCCAGAATTTAATGTGAGACAGACTTTAGTGAGTGGATTGGATATTATACTGCTCCCTAAAGGCACAGGCTGTTTGTTACTAATATTAGATCAGATTACATTGTTAAATCACTGCTGCTGCTGTTTTTACTAGGAAACACTTCAGTATTTTTTTTTTAAACTGGGGAGGTAATATTATCTGATTAAACTTCTTTGGTTTTACTGCTATTTAAAGAAAAACCAACTTCATTTATGCTTCTATTAGCCTAGAGTTTATTAATAGCGATGCATTAAACAAGTAGATTGCTAAGAAGGCACTGATTTAAATATCAGGAGAGAATCCTGCTGAGTAAGTGGAATATAGAGCAGCTGGGACTGATGATGCTGAGCAGCACCTTCACAGTATGGCCATGTCACAAGCATGCCTTACTCATAACAGCTGGATCTCCAAGTAGCAGGATCTCATCCCAAATTAGATAGAGGTTAAAGGCATGATGGCAAGCACTAATAGCCAAGTGCATTCAAACAGCAAAAATAACAATCCAGTCACCACATAAGCATGAAGAACTCATTGGGACTGAGTTCTCCCAGGCCAGTATGTTGAACATGAGAGTTATCTTCCATCAGACAAGCACTGATTCATTGCCTCTCTCAGTGCGGGCAGTGGACGAAAACAAACATAAGGCAATCATGAGAGAATATCTCCATATATCCCTAACTGGATTAACTGGAACCAGCTTACCTTCCTGCAGCAGAAAGGACAGTGTCCAACCTGGCATTGCTGGTGGTGCAAGAGTAATCCTAACTATCAGCACGTCTTTGCCACCAGCATTTTTTTGCAAGTTCTTTTTAATTAAGGCTGTCCTCCTGACTGCACAGTGTGGGAAATGAGTTGTAGCAATGCAACCATCTTTGCAAATTGCTCTCCAGAATGAGCAATGTTCTCTAGAATAGGCAGAGACTACTATTGTGCATGAATATGCATCTGTAGAAGTGAGTTAAGCTAGGGCTGGTTAGTTAGCCTGTATGTGCAATGTTAGACACTCCCTCCCTTGTTATTGCATGTACAACGAACAGCACAATACTTCCTTTATTTTCCTATACTGGTACCTTACTAATTCACTGCTCTGAGAATTTGCAGGCTGTGCAAACTAGTTTCTTCAGGCTGTAAATGCTTAAGAAACCCAAATACTGCCAGAATATGCATCAGACAATTACAGAAGCTATTCAGTAGATCAAGACAAAAACAGGGCGTGGATCCTCATCAGTTGACTTCCTCTCACATATCGTTACCATCTGCAAAGTCTAATTCATGAGAATTATCTCCAATTATCAGACCCTAAGTGTATTACCATCATTCAATCTCAGAAAACTCAAAGTCAAGCTTTCGAAAGCACCCAGAGAACTTTTCCACCTCTGTTGGAGGGTGAACAAAGCTGGCTAATTTCTACTGAATCTGAGTAAATAAATACTCCTGCAGAACCACCTCCCAGTGTGAGGATTTCTCACATTGCAAATTCTCCAAAGAGTTGGTAAACAACTAAATATAACTGCTTGTATCATCTTGCACTTCACATTCTCATTTTGTCTTCATGTGAACTCACAGATCAAACTCGTACATTATTACAGCGATAACTTGCTAATTAACAAGCAGTTATTTAGCAACCTGCAGTCTGAGCCAGCACTGATGCATCACGATCTAGACTAGAAACAGTCTGTCTCTCGTCAGTGCAGAGAAATTCCTTCCCTCCTGTCTCTATCCAACACCAGCTTTGCATAAGCTCCCTTCAACACGGGATGCTGGAATACTTTAATTGCCCTACATCAAGTATTACAGAGCAAACTGAAAGGTGTTTTAGGAGAAGTTTGTATTTCTTACTTCCATCCAATGATGCCTACCTCCTTCTGATGCAACCACACTGCAATAGGTGCAGTGGGTTACTGCTTCCCAGACACGTAACCTCAAGCCTGCCATGGGTTGGGAGGTGCTAACTGAGGAACACTACAGGTTAGGGCATCAGTCTTATGGAGCAGCACCTTTAGTAACTTTAGGCACCATCAGAGCCTCCCCTTTGAAACACAGGCGATTACAAATAGGATCTGAGAAAGCACACTCCTTTAAAGTGCTGCTGTATCACTTGAACAGAATCCCATTTGATTTTTCAGACCGTCGTAGAATCATTCATGTTGGAAGTTGACCATTCTGGAGTTGACCATCCCAAGCTGATGTTGACTTGACCAGCATGACAGACATGTTTACGTTCACTGCCATCAAGAGCAGCTATTTGATTTAGCTTCTGAATAATTAAATGTTTTAACTGACCTAGCAGGGATGGATAGCCAATACATTTTAAGAAAGGGATAACAAAGAACAAACATAAAGAATCCTTTCTTAGTAGTAACAATTAACAAAAGTAGTAAATCTTAAGCATGCCAGAACTCTGTTCTTTCAATAACATGGGTAAATCAATGCCTGGAAGGTTGTGGTTACACAACCACACTGATTTCAGACCACATCGCTAGCATTTGGGAAAAAAGTAATAGTTCCAACAAACAGTGTTTTAACATTCAATTTTAAGAAAGTAGGAGAAATAAAAGGGGGAACTGTAAGAAGAAGGGGACAGACTCTTAAGCAGAGTTTGCTGTGATAGGACAAGAGGAAACTGTTTCAAACTACAAGAAGGGAGATTTAGTGGAAGCAGGATCAAGTAGCCTGGGAGAAGTAAAAGGATGCTACTATGCTGTGTAGGGATGGGGTTAGGAAGGCCAAGTCCCAACTGGAAACAGGACTTGGCAAGGGGCGCAAAGACCAAGAAGTAAAGCTTCTGCAAGTACCAAATTGAAAAGATATGGATTTGATTGATGGACTGTTCAATGGATGAGGTACAGATTGTGAGATCACACGCAGAGACTGGTGGTCAATGGCTCAGTGTCTGGATGGAGACAAGATTGGTGTCCCTCCAGGGACAGCACTGGGATGAGTGCCCTTCACCAACGACACTGACAGTGGGAGCCAGTGCACCCCCAGCAGGATGGCACCAAGCTGTGTGGTACAGCTGACACACCTGAGGGATGGGATGCCATCCAGAAAGACCGAGACAGGCTTGAGCACAGGGCCCAAATGAACCTCATGAGGGTTAACAAAGCCAAGAAACTGCAAAGTCTTGCACCTGGATCATGGCAACCCCTTCACTATCAGCTGGGAAAGGTAAGGATGGAGCACAGCCCTGCCAAAAAGGACCTGGGGGTACTGGTGGATGGCAAGCTGGACATGAGCCAACCATGTGCCCTCAGAGTCCAGAAAGACAACCACACCATGGGCTGCAGCAAAAGAAGCGCAGCCTGCAGCGTGAAGGAGGTGATCCTGCCCCTCTACTCTGCCTTGGTGAGGCTTCACCTGGTGTACTGTGTCCTGATTCGGAGTCCTCAGTGCAGGAGAAACATGGACCTGTTGGAACGTGTCCAGAAGAGCACCACAGAAATAATCCAAGGGATGGAACACCTCTTCTATGAGGTGTTCCTGGAACACGATGCCCTGTCCTTGGAGATATTAAGGTCAGGCTGGACGGGGCTGTGAGCAACCTGATCTAACTGTAGGTTTCCCTGTTTATTGCAGGGGAATTGAATTAGATGATCTTTAAGGGTCCTTTGCAACTCAAATGATTCTACGAAATATACCTGTTTAATAGACACTTTCTAGGAGAAGGGAATATAGCTCATAAACAACATTGTGGCCAATAGTGTCTTTACACAGTTCAAGCAATACGATTTACGCAGCTGCTTTATAAGCAGGCACAGAGAAAGCTGGTGGACACATTTATGATCAGCTTGATATCTACATATTTTGACTTTTAACTAAAAGCAAATGCTATTTTAGTCATGCATTTTGCCAAGTTATACCCCATTAGAACTGGCAAGATAAGATATTTACTGACACGCATACTGCAATAACAAGAGGCTTGGCAGTTGGATGCAATACATAAAGACCTGCTGGAAGGGAAATATTTAGAGCATTCAGACCTCTATCACTTGTGACTTTGCAGAACTATGAAACACTTGGCAAAAGCTTGCCAGAATTTGGCCTTTTTACTTAATTTGGAAATGACTGTCAGTCACTCTCCTTTTACAGGACGCACAGCCTCAGCATCCACATCACTTCAAGCAGCAGATATCTGGACCACTCTGAAATTTGCAGTTGAGAAGCTTTTATGCTCTGCTGTCTCATCAGTGCAGTCACTAGAGCAGATCTTACAGCTCACAGAGACCTGAAGAGGTAAAAGGAAATGCAACAGTCAAGGTTTAGTCCTGTCACTTTCAGACAGTTTGACTGTGCTCTGACAGCCCATCAGCCTTTTTCAGATGCTTTCTAGCTGCAATACAGGCAGCTGCCTTCTTCCCACTTCAGGGGAAGTTTTACATAGGACACTCTAGAAGCCTATGAGGATGAAGCTGCATTCAGATGGAATCAGATCAAATCCATGGGGCCGACAGCCATCCTCAGATGATCCAAACTTTAAAGCATGTATTTAGCATTCATCAGCACAAACAGGTGAACTTGTGTCCCTTTGAAACCACACAGCAGCACTTTCCAGTGGCAGTGGTTAAGAGGAATCAACATAATGGTTTTCATCAGCTGCACTATAACCATTTATCATGAGCCAGCTGGGCCTGTCACCAGCCAGCCATATGGGCAGGAGGGATGCTAGCCTTAATTAGCTTGAAAATCGTTAGCCTTATGAAGAATTACATGCTCCTCTCAAACAGCAAACCCTGATTGAAAAGCCCCTATTACAAATATGCTCCATAGCATCTTTTCTTGAATGTTCATCGGTAAGAAAAAATGATACTGTTCTACTAGTTTCTACTGGACCAGGCAGGCTTCTTTGCATGAAAGGAATATCTGAAGCCAGCAAGTCACAGCCAACGTTAGCTTAAGATTCACTCATGTGATTACATCTAGAAAGCGACAGAAGTGCAGGTTTGTTGGCATAGAGAACCTGGAAATGAGAAGTTCAGCCTATACAAGCACAACTGATCAGAAAACAAAGCTTATCTAGTGGTTGCTTCTCTGTGCACAGCTAATCGCATACCAGGTAGAGCACCTTCATCAGCCTCAGAGACAGACTGAATTTGCGGTCAGATAGTATCACAGGCATTTCTTAGCTGCATAGAACTGCTTCAGTGCTTGAAGGCACTGAAAGTAGCACATGGGAAAAGCAGGCTGAATAGTGAGGGAAATGCTAGAATTTCAGTACACAATAGTAAGACACCGAAGTGCAACAGCTGACTTGCCAACTTATCCTACTTAGTTATCTAATACACTCAGAAATACATGAGCTCTTTCGTTCAGAAGTGCATCAAGAATAGCAAAGCCCTACAGAAGTCTTTAAGATAAGTCTGCCAGGCACCTAAATTAATAGGTTAATTTCCATTTTCAAAATCAACTTGGTGGTGATCGTACAGGAGATGACAACTGCCCACAGGTAAGGAATAGCAGCAATCTGAGCAAGGAGCATCACTAATCACATGCAGAGGTCACAAAGTATGACGTGAGCACAGGTGCACCTCTAGTTGAGGCTGCAAGGTATTTCTGACAAGGTGCATTTTAAAAAGGGAAGCTTTATTTCTGTGACACAGATGAAACAAACCATGGGCTTACATCTGCGGGGAAAAAACAGTCAATAGTCCAAGAACAGTGTGATGAACTGAAGCCAAAGTCAGTTTCTTGGATGAAAGCTGTGTAATGCTACCTATTCTCTTCAGACTATTTATTTAAAGAACTGTTCCACTTTTAACTGAATACTTTCTCTTATCAGTTTATTCTGGTACAAGATAGCAGCTTGGCTTCCAACCCAGTTCCCATGAAAATAGCTAACACAGGATTCCTTTCTCCAGCACGAGAACCAGCAAAATGCTTTTATAATACGAAGTTGAGATGAAACAGAATATTTTCCCTGAATTATTTCATTGCTTTGAACCAGTCTACTCATTGCTTACAAGGTGTTTATAGACAAAAGCTTGTCAGAATTAAGAAGCTAATCATGCAAGTTAAGGAACAATTTTAAGCGTCCTTATAATATATGCTTGGCCAAGTCCTTGCTTTGGTGCCCAAAGAGGAAACAGATGTTACCATGATACAGTGATGTACTTAATTTTAAGTACAGAAAATGTGACACCTACTGAACCATATGGCTATTAAAGGTGGGCATCAAACAAAAAAAGCACATGAGTGAATGAATGTGCTTTGAGCAACTAGCAGAGACCATAGTACAGCCTGGGTTGGAAGGGACGTCAAAGTTCATCCAGTTCTAACCCCACGTTACAGGCAAGGACACCTTTTACTAGAACAAGTTGCCCCAAACTCCCTGTGTAGCCTGGCCTTGAACACTTCTAGGGATGGGGCATCCACAGCTTCTCTGGGTAACCTGTTCCAGTGCCTCATCACCCTCATAGTGAAGAATTTTTTCTACTCTAAACGTTTCCTAATGCCATTAGACCCCATCCTACCCAGATCAGACTGCAGTGACATGAATTTTGCCTAGAGCTTCTAAAAAGCCTGCTGGAAGTGCTTTGGTGTTTTTGGATGGTCTGTCCCAGGCCGTTGGGTCACAGTTAGACTTTTATAATCAATTCCAGGTTACAGGAATTAGCTGAATTTGGTCACTTGAGGTCTTTCAGGAAGAATCCTATTGTAAAACACAGGAAGGTTTCACTGAGTTAGTGAAACAAGTTTCACATGCTTTATTAATAAGCCATACTACATATGGAGCATGCCCTCATCAAGGCTCCGGCAGAAACAATAACCAAGTAGGTATAACACCAAGACTTAGTGAACATTTACCAACTTCCATATCTTTTTCTAGGTGACACATAGCTAAGAATTTAAACTTAGTCACCTTACCATAAAATACTCTTACTTTTGTCCTACTGTACTTCTGGAGGTAAAGATTTCTTCACACTACTAATGGCATCTCAGAGTAAAACAGCAGTCATCCTGAACACTTCAGTGCAAAAAGCCAGTGTTACACTTAGACATGAGCCAAGTAGAAAAAGGGAAAGAAATGGAAGAACAAGAGCCTGAAGACATGACTAAAAGTCTGAAGGGCACAAAAACATTCCACTCATTTAAATCAAGTAAGACTTTTTGTGGGATACAAATGCAAAAGCTGTTGAAAAGACAGTATTACTGTCACCTCTCCTTTGAAGAAAAGATTGGCTTAAATTGTGTCCAGGAGGATTACAGCATATTCTCCATGTGCCATTTGTAACAGAAGTGTTATTATTCATTGCAAGAAAGACAGAGCAGGTTCACTCCCTCCTTACCACGCTCAGTGACAACTTCCTTGTGGCTCTACAAGATGAAATTGCTCCTTGCAATCTTTGTACATCTAGTTGTAAAGACAGCTGCCAAGCACAGTCACACATATATGCACATGTCTAGGTGCTCATCTTGATACTTAACACAAGAATAGCTCAGTTCTTGTAGCTTGTGAATAAGTACAGTTAGTACACAGCTAACAGACATCATAAAGTTGATGAAAGTTACTGGTCAGCACACAGAGGAATTTGACATTTTCCACGTTAGCCACTTGCCAAAGTGAGGGAAGCCTCAGGGTGAAAGATTTCATGGTGGTTGAAGCTTATTTCAACAAAAAGTAGCTTGTTTTCCTGGACTGTTTTATTCTGTCAGCTTTGCTAAGAACTCTGCTTAGTCATTTTAGTTTTCCAATTACAGTACTGGCTTATGTAATAAGCTAATGTGTTTACTGTTTGGAAATCACCTGCCAGATTTTTGGGAGGACTAAAATTTGATTATAAAGCAATGGGTAGTTACACATAATATATATTTAAGTGGCCTGGGCCTTCAGAGCCTAAATTGATTTGATATCACTTAATGCTGCTTTGTATAGCAGCCAAAATTTAATAGAGAAAACAGGGGCATCACTTCCCTGTTATCCCCTTGAAGTGAAATGCATTTGTTATCCTGCATTACTGTAATAAGGTTCTGCTCTTCCAGAAGCAAATTTTAAAGTCAGACTTCCTTCCTTTATAAAGATGTTTCTGGATAAATAAGCAGGCAGACCGTTGACCAGTGGAGTTCTCCTGAAAAACATAAGTCATCACAAACTATAACAACCTACCTTAAAAAAATAAACTTAAAAGAAACTTTAAGCCAGAAAATACATTTCCAAGTTGCAGTTCCACATTAGACAGAGAAAGTGTTAATGTATTAGAACATGCTACCCAAGGAAACAGTGGAACCCTGGGGGGTTTTCAAGAAACATGCAGGCATGGCACTGAGGGACATGGTTTAGTGGGCATAGTGGTGAGGGGTTGATGGATAAACTAGATGATCCTGCTAGTCTTTTCCACTCTTAATGGTTCTGTGACATTACCACCCTTAGCTTGTATTCTGGCTTTTAGTCAATGGCAGTAGAAACTAAGCTAATATAATTAGGATTGAGAGTTAAGGCTAAGTTACTCATCTATGAGGAAAAAATAAGTAATGCTCCCAGCATGTACACTCCACTGGTGACCTTAAAGTAAATTCTGCAACAGAATTCCTGTTGCATCTGTGAAGTTCTTCCAAATTTACATGCTGTGGTTTGCTCTTACTGCAGATAAGTGAGTCTTGGCTCACCTCCCTCTGGGGGAACCAGACAGTACATCCTTGTCTTACCACTCATACACAAAGTCTGGAAAAACAAAATGAATATAAAGCATGACACTCCACTGATGAAGGAACACTTGTCCTATAATAAGCTTCAGTCAGGCTGGAACCTTCACTCACAGGGAATGCAATATTTTTGCTAATATCAGCAGCTTTCAAAAAACAGAACTGAAATTGAGCACAAACAAGTTTCACAGATCCAGTACAACATGTTGATTTCTGCTGAAGGGTGCCCTCATCACAGCCAGAGACAGTGCTTTACCCAGGGCAGATGCTGGGTAACCCAACCAGCCAGCTGGGTAACAGCTCAAGTTTACTGATCCCAGATTTCCTCACTGTATAGAGAATAACCTGAACACATGTGCTTTCTGCCCTGTTTAATAAAACATGATCAGATCAAGAAGTTGGCAAAGCAAAGGAACTACACTTCATTTGGTCGTAGCCAGCAGGCCGAGCAGTTGAGAAGCATGGGCACAACACTGTTCCAAACAAATCTCTGAAAACCTTCAGTCTCATCTTTTTTTTCTTACTACAACATTCATGGCCTTCATTGAGCTCAACCTCAGAAGCAATACTGTATGTGCAAGCAGAAAGAAAGATAAATGCACCTCTTCATTTTTTGCTTCATCTTGTCAATGCAGTTCTTCATAGGCCTTAATCTTTTGCCATGCTGGGCATTTTCAGGAACAGCTCCTGCACTGTTGCTGATTGAGATGAGGAGTTGCTTTATAGATGAACCATAGAATCCAAGATTCAAACAGAGGGGAGGATTTGCACAGCACCAGACTCCTCTCCCACTTGAGTCATTTAATTTCAACAAACCCCAGATATAGTAATGTCTGTTCATTAAAGTGATCACTAATTCAAGTCTAGCAACTAGCACAAGTTCAACAATATTTTCAGTACAGTTTTATATGCAGTAGCTCCACCAAGGTACATGAAATCCCTTAAGTAGATAGCTCTCCGTACTCTGTCTATTTATCATTGGTCTTGGCCATCTCATTCTCCCTCAAGATGTTCTAAAAGCCACTGATCCAGGATGTGTCAGCTTTGAAATATTATTTAATTACTGGTGGCAGAGACGAAGCTCATTCTCTGCTCAGCTCCGGGAAGCTAACGTCAGCTACTCACGTCTAGAAGGAAGAGCACACTTCATTCATCATAACTGGGTTGAGCCTAAAACCAATTAAAAGTCAATTTGACAACTATTTGTGACAAGCTGGCAAAAAGGCTGGTCAAGTTCAGGCAAAGTTGTCCTCTAGCATCTTCTGGAGAATCCTCCAGCCTGAGAAGCCTTTGGCTTCCCTTTGAGCTTGTAAAGATGCAGAGGGACAGAAGTTGCTCTGCCATTACATCCATCACTGAGCTGTGACACAACCCAGCCTCTGGATGGCCAAAAGCTGAATGAAAGAAACATGCACATTAATTACCCAGTTACAACAGCCACATGGAAGAGAAATGCAGAGGTTAAAAATCCAGGAACCATGGATTGTTTTCCACTTGCTGGTTACTCTTTTATTACTGAAGCTTTCAGTGGTGTAAGATACCAGACTGGAGCAGATTTCTCCCACTAGAAGCAGCTGTGACTACCATTGGGTATGATTAAGCTGATTTCAGTGGTGCTGGCAGTAGTACACTGACAGTCATCCTTTGAATCCCATTAGATTGGAAACAGTGACACCAGTCTGTCACATTGAATGCATCTTCCCCACATAGTGAGTGGAACTGTTCACACAGTAGATCAGAAAAGCTACTCAGACTTACAGGTAGGCCCTTCCAGCTTAGAGAGTCCACGCTTAACATGCTTAGAAGCACTGGAAATACAGATCTACCATTGAACAACACGCTTACATATACATACAACTTGAAATTTATTCACTGGTCTTTAAGCCTTCTCTTTACATCTCCCCATTCTTCCCTGGGAAATTGGAACAGTAACAGCATTGCAATAAGCTTAAACCCTCCAAGATGCAAAAAAAACATTTAGTTGTAGTCTTGGTTGCTCACGAACAGAGTTTGTTCTAGGAGGCCAACAAGCTCATGAAGAGTTCTGGACTTGCGCTTTATCACGTAGGGTGGAGCTGAGAAATTTCCAGCTTTGGATTCCTGGTTGGCTTCCAGACTATTCAAATGGTTATAAAAACTTTAGTTTATCGAAAGCTAAAAACTGGCCAGCATTTCTAGTGTCATCTGAAAACATCTATAGCAGAGATAGTTATTTCATTCCTACACCAACAGTGAGCAAGAAAATGAAGCACAATAAGGGCACTTACATAACCATACTAGGAAAGAACTAGAAGAGATGCTGGACAGTCAAAACAGAAATAAGGAGCAAGTTTTTATTTGATATTTGTCACTTGGCATGTTTCCTTTCATTTTCCAAGCTGCAGATGGATATGCAATATTAATGAACCAAACTCTGCCACTGGAGATAAACAGTGGTGTTGCTTTCATTTATGCAGTGCTTTCACCCTGACCACACTAATTTAAGCAGAGGGAAAGCTCCTAGAACATGAAAGATCCATGCAGGTCATCAGGAACACACAAATTACCAAAATTCTAGTAGGCAGAATGAAGTTGCAATCCACAATCAAGGCAGTTTATTGTCAATTAGGTTAAGGATCCTTTGAGACATTTAGAAATACCTCCAGACTCCTTCCAGAGCCACCCAGACAATGAGCCTGTTGACCAAACGCTTCTGAAAGAGGCTGAAGTTCAGGGAACAGTGTGGCTATTATTGCACCAATGTTAAATTTAGGCATTAATTACAATTAGTTACTCAGTAACCAGCCTTCACACAAAACTGGAACTGATTTCTTTAGGAAGTGTTAATTTAGGAGCATAGTTGATGGAAAAAAAGAAAGCTGCTAAGCATAGCTCAGGGAAATGCTATGCAGTGTTGGGCAGCTGGAACAAGCTGAAGGTTTGTGGCATGATGAACCACTGGTTCAGCAGTTTGCTGTTAAGGCAGCTTATTTTTCACACTAAATATATCTTCTCTATCACTTGCACAGAGGTAAGGAGCTAAAAAAGTAATCTGTTTGAGGAGAACAGAGGTAAGTTTATATTGTACATCATAGCATTAAGGTCTTCCCCAACCTTTATGATTGTGGTCCCCCAGTCATTAAATTAGTTTTAGAAAATATAGTAGCAATTAGATCAAGATGTGAGCAGGCTAATGACATCCCCCCCATTTCTCTATTTCTTCATTTTCCTATTTTTCTCTCATTTATCTCAGGATAGTTAATAGCAATTGGATACACCACGCTTTGTTAGTACATTCAACTTACAGCTACCCAATTTGCCTTGTTTTGCATTGCTTTCATACTGGTTCCCCCTAGTTTCATCACTGTTTGCTTAATTTTTACTGTTTATCAGATTTGTTCAACTTGTGGCTTTGCACAGCTCCTGCTGTTATAGGATATTGAGGATAGTAAATTGAATACACTGATTGTTTAATCTTGCTACATTCCCTGGGTTATTGCAGTGGATGAGTCCAACTGCAAGGCCCTGCAGATCAGGGAAACTCCTCACACAGAGGGAATAAAGGAAACTCACCTTCCTCACAACTCAAAGAGCAGGATGAGACACTGAAGCATTCCTCCTATGATGAAAGACTGAGAGCTGGGACTGCTTATCCTGGAGAAGAGAAGGCTTAGGGAGAAATCAGTGCCCATACATACCTGAAGGGAGGCCACAAAGAGGACAGAGCCCAACTCTTGGCAGGTTTGCCTGGTGCCAGGCAAAGAGGCAATGGGCACAAACTGGAACACAGGAGGTTCACTCTGACCATCAGGAAGCACTTCTGTACTGCACTCAGTACTGGCTGCCTAAAGAGCATCCACCATACAGCTGCATACTGAGATTTTTGAACAGACCACATCTGGATGAACACCAACTGGCGAGGCAATATGAAAGCAAAGCAGCAAGATGGGCAGCTCAAGCAGCACTAACTGTAGGAGTAGGAAGGGTACAGGTAACTGTCAGATCTTTTTTAGCTCATTGAAGGCATTAAGTGTTTTGACTTCAGCTGTGACAACCACCATGAACAACAGCCTGAGCCACACATTGGAAACAATCAGGTAACTCCTGCACCAAGAAGCCTAAGCCTTCTTTCTCTATGCAGAGATTCTAAGCAGAACAAGAGCCAAGAAAGAGGGCAAGAACAAATCCACATCAAGAGACTCCCACAAATAAGTTTCAGACAGCAAACAGGACATGTGCATTGGATATGTTAGCAGTGAAACTAATTGCACATTTGTTTTGGGTTATTTTATTTTGAACCTTTGGGAATTAGCTGGCCGGCCACACTACTCCAAGGAGCAACAGTTCAAACTGCCAAATCACTCCTGTGGGAATACCTAGAGCCAGACTGCACAGCCCAGTGTACTTGCCCAGATATTCCCCTTGTGAAAGGGGAGGAGGATTTTTACCCTACATGCATGCCTTCTCCCACCTCACAAAAAGAAAAAACCAAAAACCAAATAACACCACACAACCTCAAATCTGTTACCTGGAAGCAAAGATTCAGGACTGAGCCTTCTTTAATGTTCTTTTCCTCCCATCTCTAGCCCCAGATGATCATAGGTAAGTTGTAGGTTAAACAGCATTCAGACCGAGTTTATTCTCAAAGACTGCTTATTGCATGTAAGTGATGACAGGAAATGTTCTGCAGGCAACACTTGCTGGGTTAAGCCACCAATTTCTGGATGCAGTCCAGGAAGAGCGATCATATATTCAAGGACAGAATGCAGAAGATAAGCATGACATGCTTTTGTCAAAGAGCATTTTGGGTTCAGCCCCCAGTTAGATCATTTATTTATCTGGCACTAAAGGGTGATAATGGCTTGTTTTCAAGTCTCCAAAATAAATGAACTATACTTCAAGCAGAAGTAGTGCAGGCCAGCCAGCAGAGGAGAGAAAATATGCAGGGTCAGCATAACACTGGTTTCAGTTTCAGCTATGAAAACATTAGAGCTCTCATTTAAAACAAGATGAGGAAGCTAGTTCTCTCTCTGCTCTAAGATTACCAGTTTTGCCCTCCCTGCAACACTGACAGTACTCACTTCAGACATCACTTATTCAGACAACCTGGGGTCATGCTTCCCTGTATCTGTTGTTGTTTACAAACAATTAACATTTTTAAGAGCATTTTCACCCTGCTCTTCAGCACCAAGAAGTTTTATCTGCCTCCTCCTGTCTGCCTCACTACAGGAGCAGTGAGGAAAGGCCAATTTCAGTTCTGCAACGAGCACAGGTCTCACTCTACTGCAGACCCCAAGTCAGTCAGTCCTCAGTGCAAGGGAAACAGTGAGTCAAGCCAGCTGAAGTTATACCCTTGAAGGATGCAAGTCTTGGAAAGCAACTCTCCAGCTTTAATTGCATTTTTAGAGTTTCCTTACTTGCCTACATTGTGAAGACAATCTTCCCATAACCATACACTGAAATTCATGCTTGAGTAAGCCACATGCCAGTGAGAGCTAACCTAAGGTCAGAAGCAGCTCCCATGCCAAACCAAATTATTACCAAATGAGAGCCTCGTGTCCCACAGCTTGCCAGGATCCCTTGCCAAAAGTTTGATGAGAAAACCTGGCTGCTTACCCCGAGTTGTTACAATGCAGTATGCCAGTTAAAAGTCTAATTGACTTTACAGCACTTGGAAATACCAACACTAAGGGGCTTTAGTTAAGCTCCCATGTGCCAGTTTCCCTAAGATGGCAGTTCACAGCACACAAACCACCTGGTGACTGTCACGCTCTGCACCACTGCTGGATGCCTGCAGATCTGCTTTTAACTTGAGACATGTTCTGTCTCCAGTAACTGTCAGAGGCCTACATTTAATAGCAATAACTCAGCTTTTTAATGCTGAGTACTTTGTTCCACCCAGAAAAGCGAGCTATCATATAGAAGCAAAACAAAGCCACTTTATTCAGGATATCAGTAACTATTCAGTACTAAGATACAAGAGACAGCAGCCCCAGTTGGAGGATGCAGTATTCTCCACCACCTGAAGTTTTGGGTGGTTACTAAACATACTCTGAGCAGGGCTGTGACCCAAATGCACGATGTGTGGGTAGCTGATAAGCTGCAGACTGCAGAACAGTCATCTGACCAGCAGCAGCTTACTTACAGCAAGCACAAAGTCTTCAGCTCACAACACAGACCTCTACAGCTTAACACCGCCTCCTTCCAGCCTCGGTTTGGGGCTGTCCAGGGTAATCCATATGGAAGGCAGTTCTCAGAGGGAAGCACCAGTGATGTGTCAAGCTCCACATGTGGTGTCACTCATCCTGGCAACAGACATCCTGCTTCAATTCATTGGCAGCTGGGCCAGAATCATTTCTATTTTGTGCCTCTTCTTGGTGAGTTATATACACTGCTCTGCTAGGAAATTTACTGGATTTGTTAAAACAGTTTACTAGGTGGGAGTAACACTGCTTAAGAGTACTGTTTCAAACACTGTTTAATGCTTATGTACTAAGCAAAACGTTCCACTCTGGATCACCATTTCTCCATGGAAGTGGTTTAGTAAGTCTGCCTACATGTTGCATGTGGAAGAACTGGGAGCTGTAGCACAATTATCAGTTTCAGCCTTCTCTAATGGAAAGAGCAGTACAGAATGCTATACCACTGTCAGAATAGATCTGATTAATCTTATGCCTATAGATGGAATAGGTCACAGCATGAGATCTTGTACAACAGACCCCTGCAAGACCACATGCAGCACAGTGCTGTTTCTCATGCTACCAGTTACTCTGCAAGCTGCTAAAGCTTCCCCCTCCACCACTCAACAGCCTCACCACATCCATAGCAGTGTTCTTGGCTGATCAGCTGGGAAGTCCCACTTCAACCCAAGTTGCTGTGCCTCCTTTCCACACGCTTCTTACACCAACCATCCAGTTAGAGTGAGTCTGAACTGCAAGTGAAGCTTTTTTTTCTGTCTGAAGCATGACAACACCACTGCGTGTGCACTGTTGCTCAACACGCATTGCCTGATAATTTGATGCGAGGATTCCAGGGTGGCTTTGAAATAGCAGAAGAGGTACAGACTGTTAGCTAAGCTCAAAAAACTGCCAGCTGCAGCTCCTTGTGATGAGAGATGTGAAGGATCTCACTGCTTCCACCCAGCATGCAAGTAGAGGGGCAGCAATACGTGCAGAAAACCAGCTTCAAAATCCAGGAATTGCAGCATGAAGTCATGTTCAACTAGGAATACCAGTAGTATATAATAGGCAGGATTTAAAGCTCAATCTAGACAAAAAAAAATAATAATCAAGGACTAGTGCTTAAAAGCTGGCTATTGCTCAGTGCCTGCTGAAGGTACTGGTTGTCAGCTGGCAGGTCAGCTCAGCAGTCAGCTCCCACCTAAGCATTTAACAAGATGCCTCTCAAAGCAACAACATGTTTTCTAAGCTGCTCCACTGGCAACACACTTTAATATCAAGTTTTTTTTTCCCCTCCCCCTCCAATCAGTTTCCCTAGTGAAATGCTACCTAATGTTTGTATTCTCACAGCTTTTAGGAATGACCCATTTAGAAAAGTTCATACTGAGGTAGAGCCTACACATTCCAGCCTCAGCAGACAAGCAGAGCCATATTAAATTACCAAGCCCTAACTTTCTAGCTGTCAGTGAAGCCAAGACTGAAGTGAGTTTAAAGGTAATTAACCTCTGAGATCACAGCCCTACAAGATGGGTCCAAACTCAGCTTTCTCTAAGCTCCTCAGAGCCTGAACAAGAATAAAGGCAGTAGCCTATATGAAGAGCTTTCCGGGGCAACACACATTCACTCTGCTGCACATTTACACCAAGAAGGACATGTGCAAAAGAGATCCTCCCATACACCACTGCACTGCTTTAAGTTGACAAGTGTGAAGTGTACACCAAGCGATTAAGAACATCTCAGCTCTGCGTTCTGCACTGCAGTGCAAGCAGCCCCCACAGCATCCAAACATGATCACAGCAGCAGATAGTGCTCACTCCTCTCTCAAAGACCAACTCTCAAGAAGCAGCAGGCTTCTGCAGGAGTTCACACATTACGCAAGAGGGTTATCTCCAGAAGCATACGTTTTCAGTTATACTGGAAATGTCTCAGCTATATATATTTGAGCAAGGAAAGGATGACAGTTTTTGCAGTGAGACATGAGCCAGCTCATGTAAATTGGTCTCCACTGTTACAGTAGAAATAGATGTTCCACAGATCCCATTCATCACTGAAGTCAAACGAGGCATTAAGGACAGTTCTCATGAGAAAGTAACTATCTCGCTGATAGAGAAATAAAGCTCTCACAAGACAACAGATGCCACTACCTCTTACAGACAAGCTCACAGATAGTTTCAGACACTTTTAAGTGACTACAGGATGCAGCTTCAGCAGCTTAAGGTACTGTTACCTTGTGGCAAAAAAGAAAAGCCAAACACTTCTGGAAGTGTTTACAGCCAGAGTGCCAACTAAATACCTTTATCTCTTATCTGAAACCACTTTCCCTTATTTAGGAGGGGAACATTTAGGCCTGTTGAACATTTCACCAACTCAGTACAATCATTAAACAAACCAAACAAGGAAGACCTTATCTTTTGCAATAATGTTGTGGGGGGAAAAGAAAAAAAAAACAAAACAGCACACACAAGCTCTGCAGGTCCTGCATTTAAACAGCAGAAGTGTCAGAGCAATCACATCAGCAACCACTCCTGCCAAGCATTTACTGAAAAGCTCAAGCTCTACAGGCAAGCAGCAAGTATTCACCAGTGCTTTCTTTGACCTCAAGCACCAGCTCGAGCCATATTTCATTAAATATTTTAGTAGCACTGTCTGAACCAAGGCAGCAAAACATGACGCGGATCACACTGGAGCATTTTTTTAACAGAGCAGCAAGGATACACACTGTAACACTGATTTCTCCTTCTGAATTCTCAGAACACTGCAGTTATCCTTCTGTGCTCCCCACTTTCAGTGCTGCCTACCACTGCAGCTTCACATCATGCAATAGGAGGAGAAATTACCTCTTCTGTCCAATAGACAACATCCTGTAGTGTTTTTTCTAGCCCTTCTCATTTGCCATTAGCTGCAGTAGCCAACGCCAGCAATGTTAACTCATTCTGCATCCTGGAGTCCTGGCTAGGTATTTTCTTGACCCTTCCTTTTCTTTCTCCATTTAAGAAGACCACAGGATGCCAACTTAAACAGGACCTACTACAATGGAACACTGTCCCAAAGGGAGAGTAATTTTTCCAGGTCAAAAGCAGTTCCTACACCTGCTAGATGTGCTAAATGCAAGCATCTCAGAGCTAAAAGTCACTGGTAATGTGATCTTAAAGAAAGCTACTCCTTTCAGGGGAGATTTCTAAGAGTTAAGTGCTAAATCGTTTCTTCCTCCCTCCACCATATCAAACTAGGTGAGGTGAGACTCCCTTGTTCTATGGCACACGCCATCAGGTTACACATTAAACATGGAATTATTCAGATGGCAGACTAGTTAAGTTTAATAGCCTAGAAAACTAAACAGACTTCCATTTTCAGCCCCTTTGTCAAGACCTTTTCCAGCAAAACCCCAGAGAGAAACCCACCTTTCTCACCCCATCCTCACCTCATTAGGACTCAGTGCTCTACCCCAGAAACACCACATGAGCCTCTCCAACCCTTCCCTCACTCTGCCACCCACTGCTCATCCTCCCAAGCTCTTCTTCCAGTCTCTATCTCCATCAGCCAGAGTTCACCCCTTCTCCATCTCCAACCCCATTTCTCCGTCACCCCAAAGCTCCCCAACCCTTTCACACCTTCAAAACCTCACACATTCCATAATTCCTCATTCCCTCTTCATCCTGACAGCATCTCATTCATCGCAAAGCTTCTCAACCTTTCTGTCACACACATTTATCCTACAGTTTCACAGCCCCACACTTCCCTCTCCCTAGATCTCACTAACCTTTCCCATCTTTAAAGCCCCACATCTCCCTCACCTCCCAGCTCCCCAACCCTTCCCACCCTCACATCTGTCACCCCAGATCTCCTCAACCCTTCATGGTTCTGTGTCTTTCACCCCCTGCATTCCTCACCTTCCCAACTCAAATCTCTCACCCCAGACCACATCTCTCATCTTTCGGATTCCATATTTCATTCACCCATAGTACTACATCTCCCACATCTTAAGTCTCCCTAACCCTCCTTGACTCCTATCTCCCTCATCCAAATCATCACATAGCAGCTTCTCATCCTTCTTCACCCTCATGGTACCATACTTCCCTCCGCCTAGACTCTCACACTTTTTTTCCACCTTTGCAGTTGTGTACAGGAGGTGCATCTCCCCCACCCCATATCCCCCAACCCCTCCTGACCTTCATGATTCCTATCTCTGCCACCTCAAATCCTCCCTCTGCCTTCTTCACCTTCACAACACTTCATCCCTCTCCCTGCAGCTCATCAACTCTTCCTTACTTTCATGATCCCATACACCCCTACATCACAACTCTCCAGCTCTCCATCTCTGTAGTTCCATGGCTTTATGACTCCAAATCCTCAACCTGTATCCATGACCTTCACAGCCTCACATCTTCCCAACCCTCCATGGCTCCATTTCTTTCATCCCCATTCCTCACTCCATATTCATCACTTTCCCAACCCCACATCTTCCTCACCCCAATCTCCCCAACTTTTCCTCACCTTCATGGTTCCATAACTGTCATCCCAGTCCCTCACTTCACCTTCACAGCCCTACATCTCCCTCACCCTGTGCATTCTTAACCCTTCCCAACACCTTCACAGCACCTTATCTCCCTCATGCAAAATCCTCACCCCACAGCTCCCCAGTCCTTCCTCACCTTCTCATCCTCTCACTCATCTCAACTTCTCACTCCATGCTCTTTACAGCTCTTAATCTCTCACCCTAGATCTCCATAACCCTTCCTTACCTTCATGGCTCCATCTGACTCACCCAGATGACTTCACTCCACCTTCACAGCCCTACATCTCCCTCAGCCCAGATCTCACCAACCCCTCCTGACCTTCATGGTCCCATATCCCCCTTCACCCCACACCTTCTTAGCCCTCCAGATCTCTCACCCATCCCCACCTCCACATCCTCCCCATCTCCTCAAATCCTCACATCTCCTTCATCACCTTCACAACCTCCCCAGCTCACAGAATCATAAAATGGCCAGGGTTGGAAGGGACCTCAAGGATCATAAAGCTCCAACCCTCCCTACCACAGGCAGGGCCACCAACCATTTAATACTAGACCAGGCTGCCCAGGGCCCCATCCAACCTGGCCTTGAACACCTCCAGGGGATGGGGCATCCACAACCTCCAGGCAGCCTGTTCCAGCACCTCACTACTCTCTCTGTAAAGAGCTCCCCCTGACATCCAACCTAAATTTCCCTCCCTCGACTTAAAACCATTTCCCCTTGTCCTGCTGTTACATACCCTTTCAAAGAGTTGATTCCCCTCATCTTTTTTGTTTGTATGCCCCCTTTAGGTATTGAAAGGCTGCAATGAAGTCACCCTGCAGCCTTCTTTTCTCCAGGCTGAAGCCCATCTCCTGTCTCATAGGGGAGGTGCTCCAGTCCCCAATCATCTTTGTGGCTCTCCTCTGGACCCTCTCCAACAGCTCCCTGTCTTTTTTTGTACTGGGAGCTCCACACCTGGACACAGCACTCTAGATGGGGCCTCACAAGAGAAGAGCAGAGGGGGACAACCACCTCCCTGTCCCTGCTGGCCACCCCTCTTCTGATGGAGCCCAGGATACCATTTGCTTTCCAAGCTGCAAGTGCACACTGCTGGCTCATGTTAAGCTTCCCACCCATCAGACCTTCATCTTCACCATCCCCATCATCTCCTTCCCCCACAGCTCCGCTCCCCTCCCCACCTCCAGGGTCCTCCACCTCCCTCATCCGAAACCCTCATCCCCGACACCCCACCCCTAAACCTCCCTAGTCCTTCCACACCTTCACGGCTCTCGGTATCTCAGCCACCCCAACACCCCGCTCCACCTTCCCCATCTTCTCAATCCTACACCTCTCTCACCCTGCCCAACCTTCCCTCACCTTCACGCTCCCCCCTCCCCCCCCCCCATTCCCACACAGCCCCATTCCCTCACTCTCCCCTCCCCCCCCACCTCCCGCTTACCTGCCCCCGGGTCTCCCCCTGCACCCGGGTCCTGCTCCGTGCGACGGGGGAGGCTGTGACGGTACCGAGAGGTACCCGCGGCGGCCGGCGGGAGGGGTGGGGGGGAAGGAGGAGGGAGGGGTGAGCACACTCACGGCGGCACAAGCGCGGCGAGCGACACCGGGCACCAGCGGCCGCTTTATACCGGGCTCCTCGGAAACCCGCTCCCGCTTCCGCTTCCGCCCCCTTCACGCCCCCACCCCTGCACTTGGGGGGTCATGAATATGCAATAAGGAGGGCGTGGCCAAAGGGCTCCAGGGTCGGGGGGGCGTTGCTATGGCGACGGGCGGGCGGGCTACGGGGGCGCCTGACGTCCCCCCTCAGGGGCGGGGGGTCGTTACCTCCTGAGGGAGGTGCGGCAGCAGGTGTACGGGCGTTTGTGCTGCGCTGAGGGACGGCCGGGCTGGCGGCTGGAACGGGGCTCCAGAGAGAGCCTGAGCGACCGACCGCCAGCAGGCCTGGCCTTGGTTTCTACAGAAAAGCCGCACGGATTGTGTTTTTGCAGCTCGACCGTTCTGTTCTAATACCTGAGCAACCACACAACACAACAGGAGCTGGGCTGGGCGCCTTCCCCCTCTCTGCTCCACATTCCAAACGTTTTACCTTTATTTTGAGGGAAAAAAAGCCTCTGCCTTGAAGTTCGCACCACACTGTGGGACCCCAATGCAAACCTGCCCTAAAACTGCTTTTTAAAGCCACATTTATTTATTTATTTTTAATTACAGGGGTATATTATATATATATATACATATATAATCTAAATCACTTCAGTCCCATAGGCATGTATATATTTATATATATACAATCTGAATTACTTCAGTCCCATAGGCATATATATATAATCTGAATTACTTCAGCCCCCCCAGCCTTCATAGCTCTGATTTTCATTACACAAATGGGACGTGTGAGGCAGCGTGTGAGCAGCCTGCAAAATGCACATTATATTGCATAAATGCACATCAGATTGCATAAGTGTAGTTGTTTTCTGTTCCTTGACACGCTGTTAAGTATATGTTCCAAAACAATTTTTTTTCTTTTTTCTCCCCCTCTTGTGAACTTCTTTCTCTGCAGATTGTGAATAATAAACCACAAAGCGCAGCAGACTTCGGGGGGAAAGGAAACCCACAGAAGGCAAAATGAAAGAGCCGTATGCATCTATCCACTGTTACAGGGCAATGTTAATTTTGAGCCTGGCAAAAACATTGCATCCCCCAAAGAACAAAAAAACCCAGCATCATTCTTTTTCTAGAATACGACTTTCAGTGTATTTTTAGACTAATTCAGACCAAGAACTTGGTAGCGTGCGTGACCACAGTGATACACAGCGCACTGAATTAACGATCGGTGAGGAGTCACAAAGTCAAAGAGAGGTTGTTTTATTTTTTGGCTATTGCTGATGTTTATAGATGTTATAATGACAGTACCATCTCAAGTTGTGTAGTCACACCTTCTGAAATGTTTTTGTTCCCCCATATACTGTGCCAACCCAGGGTACGTGATGTTTAGACACCTCACTTTCAGATGCCATTTTATTGTTCTTGCTCCTTACCTTGCCCTGACGTTTCAGACGTGTTCAGGCTATGTCCAGACGTGTTCAGACGTGTCCAGATATTTCTCCATTTTATTTCCTTGTGATTTTCTCTTGAGCGTTGTTAACTCTCAGCCACTCGCTGAGCTGAGAGCCAGAGAGGGTAATTTTCCATAAAGCAAACATTTTTGTTTTAAAAAAATAATCCAAATTGTTAAATAGAGAGTGAAGGGATGGAAAAAGAAATCCAAGGAAGCAGACCCACCTCTTCCCTCTGAGGTTCTTGTTCAACTCCAAATATTTAATTCATAATAAATAAACACATCCTCAGGTCTTGGCATAGGAGAAATGAAATGAGATCTGTGGATGTGTGCTGGACACGACTGTCAATACACGGAGCCGTGGTCCAGGCATGTGCTGCTTTTGTGCGGGAGAGGGACTGATGTTTGTGGGAACGTGAGAAAAGCCCCTAAGCCGTGGTTGAGAGTGAGTTTGGGGACATGCTTCTGTCCTTGGCATTTGATGTGGTCTGCCTTTCAGCAGATGCCTGCTCAACGGGGTGGTTTTTGTCAATTCCCGTTCCTCAGTGGTTATTTCTCCCTAGGCAATACGTAGGCTGAGGCACTTTAGCAAGTGCCTTCTGTGTAGAAAACATCCAGGAGTGACCTTCAAATCTCCCTACTGACCCTTATAATGCTTTTTGGTTTCCATTTTGTGGGTCACATAGCTGGAGAAACCCCCAGGGTGCTGATCCTTGCTCCCACTGGTCTGTCTGGCAGGCAGTACCCAAGGATTTTCTAAACATTCTATGGGACACTGGAGAGCAATATCCTTCCCTAAAAGTCTTGCAGCTCTCTAGACGATGTCCTGTGTCTTGGCATAGAAATTGGAGCAAGTGGTCTTCCCTATTTAATGATCAATGTTAATTAACCAGCCAGCAGGATCATCAACAAGTTCCTCCATTTCGCAGGTACGTGGCTTACAAAACTGTTACGAAAATTTGCCATGCAGCCAAGCCAAACAAACAACTCCCCAATATTATTTTACATGCGTGTCAAAAGAAATAACTTGCCGCAGGCAGTGCGGGTGAAGGAATTTTACAAGACTGTGTCTGATCCTCCCTCTCCCCTCCCTCAGACAGCTAAAGAAATGTTTGTGTGATGAAAGGGGTAAGGGGGCAGAGGACAGCTGGTTAGGAATTAATGAAATGTTTGAGCATTATCATGCAATAATGGATTTAGTTGACTATTTGCCAGCGTTCAGATCTAGTGTGTTGCTTTACATGAAAGGCAGGGATTCCTAGATTAAACTGAACCTCCTGAAACTGCTGCTGCACCCAAATCCTTTGAAAGCCAGGACTTTAACAAGGTAATTTGTCTTCTGGATGGACAGAAACCCTCAGGATTGTTTGGACTGGCTTTCAGACTCCATGACATGTGATGCAGCCAGCTCTTAGAGGTGTCTCCTGGTAAGGAGAGGCCATGAATTTGGGAGACCTGAGCAGAGATGAGGTCTCCTGGCCAGGATACTTGTAAATGACATGAAAAACGAGTCTCGATTTTCACATGTTTGGCCTGTAACTTATCCCTGGGGTATCTCTCACAAAAGGGTGCTTGGTTCATTTCTGATGGGAAAACAGTGCTCTGAGTTGAAACTGTCATTTTTCCTTCTTCCCACCCATCCCCAACATACGTTGTCATTAATTTGGAACTTTAAGTAGCTGTGTAAAATCGTTCATGTCCCTTGATGCTTTTATTTCCCCCCTAAGAGCATTGGGATGCTTCCAGTTTCTGCCTATCAGATAAAGGCTGTAGATTTGTGCCAAGCCAACCAAAGATTTTTTTAAAAACTCAGACGAGTTACAAGAAGGTCCCACGGATGGAAGGATGCTCTGTGCGATTTTATGGCAGTGAACCAGTCAAGCAGATTTTCTGGCTCACTGAGATTACCTGTGGTAGCCAAACTGGACTATGAGCTTGAATTCTCAGTGCCAGATAGCTTTGTGTAGAAACTTTGTGCCCAGAATTTACCCATCTGAGGCCAATTGGCTCATGTCACCCTAGAGACATTGAGCAATGTCAACAGTCCTAAGCCAACAAGGCAGAGCTACCTCTTGGGCTGAAACCTGGAGTAAGAGCAGGAGCTATCCTACACCTTTCCCAGATGGAAAAACAAATGACTTGTAGTGGAGTCCCAAGCTCCTAGAGGTTGTGTTGCCTGATATGAGCTCATGAGCTGTGTTGCTCTCGCTGCTGCTTGTGAGGTCCCTGAAGCATTCGTGTCTTGAAAAATGAGGTTTCCTTCTCATTACTGTCCTGGTTTGCACAGCTAAAAAATGTTATTAACAGCAGCAAAATTATCCTGCCTTTTTAATCTATGTGCTCTATAATTATCTCCACAATAAAACTGTGAGGCGTTAAGCTCCAGTGCAGTTTAGAGTTGACAAGGAATGACTCGACAGGCCTTGAAGAACAGCATCTTTCCAACCTTACATAAGCACAAAGAGCAGTTAAAGTGCCGCTAGACGGCATTTGAGAACTGCATGACTTGGTAGTTCAGTCACTTCTTCCCTCTCAATGGAGACACCAGAACTCCTTTTGCATGTTATTTGCTCTTTTTCTCTCTGCTTGGGCAATGAGCCGGGATTAGTCAGTATTCCTTCCGAGCCGTCTCATATTAAACCATGACGATGATGTTTATGAGGTTTCCATTTCTGCACCGGGATATTTGTACTTCGGTCTCTCTATTTTTGCTCAGAGCCAAATTGAAAAATGGATACGTTTTCATCGTGTTTGGTTTGCGAAGAACCAAAACCTTGAAGTAACTCCTGTAATACGGCAGGTTGGTTAAGACTGAGATGATTTTCAAGTGACTTCATTCACATTAGCTTCACCATGGTGAAAGCTGCTCAGTAATATTGCCAGTTTACACTGGTGAATACAGAAAAATGCCCAGAGCAGAGAGCTGTGTTAATTTCCTCTCTGTGAAGGTTCCTCTGCAGGCAGTGTACCAGAAAGCTGATGAAAATCAGTCTTTGAACTGAAGTCTCACTTGAGATATAAGTCTGTTCCCTAATGCTTTCACATAGCAAAACGTGGATTTCCTGGATTGAATTTACACAATTTTGAATTTAGTTCATCTAGTTTAGCACAGAATAAAATCATATCATCATAGAATCACAGAATGGCCTGGGTTGAAAAGGACCACAATGATCATCTGGTTTCAGCCCCCCTGCTATGTGCAGGGTCGCAACCCACCAGAGCAGGCTGCCTTTAATCTGAATCATAGAATCATTAAGGTTGGAAAAGGCTACTAAGATCATCTAGTCCAACCATCCTCTGATCACAACACAATCTATAGATCTAGACATGAAAACACCACTTTCATTTAACATCATTTATTGTTTTTCATACTGTCTTCTTGTCTCGCAGCCTTTTAGCTACAGCTGAATTTGAACTATGCAGGTGTTATTGGGCACGTTTGTTTTGATCACCAAGGTGGGACCTGAAGCCTCTAGAGCCTTCCTGGAGGTCTTGCTTTGCTCTTTGCTTTGCTGGGGCCTGTTAAAACCACACGTTGTGACTTATCTCATCTCATCTCTCCCTTGCCTAATCAGCACTGTACCTAATCAGTGTTTGCAATATTCTGGGTCCCAGCGTGGTCAGAATTTCAAATTGTTTAGTCCTGTGTCACGAAAACTTCATTTGGAAAAGCAGCAGTGTGTTCTGTATTTTTTGAGGACTCTGGGGTATAGCTCAAGGAGCTCCATCTAAGCTAATGGCTTCTCTAGCTCTGACTCAGTGTTAGCAAAGGTCCACGAGCAGTCACAAAAATCGACACGGCCGTCCTGATGATATCCAGGTTCTTTTTAACGTTCCCCTGAAAACATGAGTAACGCTCACCTGGGTGATGGAAAAGCAAGTTGGATTGGCACCGGTTGGTAATGGGATGGAAAATTAGTATGTAAGAAAACCTAGTGATTAAGATAATAAAAACAATGTTAAGAGTCTTAGGTGAAGCCAAGTTTTAGAGCCCTCGAGCTTTTAATTGTGAAATTCTTGGCTCTCATTTTGTTTCTGAAATAGAAATCTATTTAAATGACTTAAGCAACCCAGGTTTGAGGAATAACCCTGAGCAGACCGTTGTTGTTGTGACAGGGAAACTGATATGAATTGGATGAATAATTTTCATTCTAATTGCTTGAATTTCTAAACACTACTGAATAATTGCAGATCCCAAAGTATTTCTTATAAAGCCATTTTAAACGTTGAGGGAAAAAAATGCAATATGTTTCCAAAGTCCAGAGTTGTTAGGAGTGGAAATTGAAATCCCCAGAAGAATACTGAGGTTTTAGAAGTGATTTCAATTACTTTCCACTCCTAAAAGGTGGGTGAAAAATGACAAATTCTATAGTTCACTTAAATTGCATTCAGTGATTTTTCCCTATAAATGAATATAGAATCATAGAATCACCAAGGTTGGAAAAGACCTACAAGATCATCCAGTCCAACCATTCACCACTCACCAATAGTTTTGACTAAACCATGCCCCTCAACACAACATCTATCATTCCAATCATGAATGTTCTTGTTGTGTTTGGAAGGAAGTTGTCCCTTTACATGAAGAGCAGTGTGGAGGCTGCACACTGCTGTTCTTAAGCTCTGGTTTCACCTTACAGTGACGATTCAAAATCTATTTGCTCCCCAGAGGGGGTCTCCCGTTCCTCTCCTTTTCATCTGCTGATCAAATTTGCTCAGGATTAGTCAATGAATGCATCTAGCTAATTTGGTAGGAAAAACCAACGTAAAAATAAACGGATACTTTTCTGCTGGATGAACAGTGTGCACTGACTCGTATCACACTTGTTACACCTTGTGTCAGCCTGCAGGGGCTGACAGATAATGGTCCTTTCCCCTAGTATTGTCTTTCCTGGGGTAAGTCACACCCCAGCTCTCACTTTTGATCTCTGTAAGAAAAAACAGCTGTTTCTTTTCAGCTCATTCTGAGCAATTTTTTCCTTTTCCTTGAACATTTCCCACATCGTCCTGGAACCACCACGCAACCTGTTGGAGGGGCACCTGGAGGTGCCATTGCTCTTTTCTGGAATGCTGTCAGCAGCAAGCAAACCAGGAAGATTATAGAGGTATCTTTCCTTGATGCTTCTTTTATTTGGGCAATCCTATGAATTCAAAAGCTTTTTCTTTTATTTGTAAATGGGGTCTGGCAACTAACATCCTAACGTACATGCCTCAAATACCAAGAAATGCTTTGGTAGGACCAAAAGTTTAATAATCTTGAGTTTTTCTTCACAGAATTGCAGAATCGCAGAATGGTCAGGGTTGGAAGGGACCTCAAGGATCATGAATATCCCCCCTGCCACAGACATGGCCACAACCTCCTCATTTAATACCAGACCAGACTGCCCAGGGCCCCATCCAACTTGGCCTTGAACACCTCCAGGGACGGGGCATCCACAGCCTCTCTGGGCAGCCTGTTCCAGCAGTTTCTTTTTTTTCTTCTCTGATTAGTGAATCAAATCAGGCAAGGAAGTTGTTTTGAATATTTCAGAGTACAAATAAAGATCCTTTATCCCTACATGGGTCTCAGCCCTCTTTTCTGGCTTGTCAATGTCTTGATGCTGAGTGTAGACAGATGCTCTCCAAAAGCATATTTTGGCATTCACTTGGGCCAGAGAACAGAGGTGATTAAACCACGTAGGAAAGGAGGATGGGGGTTCCAGTGCTTGTGGGACAGAAATTCAGAAGGTGGCAGCTTGAATGGAGATGATTTATAACATGCAGAGCAGATGACGATAAAGAAGTTAATGAAATTGAGAGGAGAGAAAGTTCTTAGCAGCAAGAAGGGTGTTTTAACGAGCTCCCTAAGGAAGCATTGATGCTGTGCAGAACTTTGAGAGCAGATCAGGAGAAACGGTTTGGGGAAGATTTGATTTTTGTCATCAAGTAATCAGCCCTATTTCTGCAAAAATGGCCCTCCCCAGTCCCAGTTAGACAGGAACTGGCTTGAATGGTTTGTTCTAAATGTGAACAAAATATTTTCTTCCAGCTGGCAAAAGTTTCCCCTCTCTTTTTCCCGTTAGTGGTTTTGGTCAGACCAGAAGCGCATGTTACAGAACCTGCCAGAAAAACAATGTTTTCATAATTGATATTTTCATAAATGCCTTTCAAAAATTTCCAGTCAGCATCCTTGGAGACAGAAATCCTCTCTTAAGCTCTACAACAGGTATTGAGCAGACATCAGTTCTTACCATCTACAGCTGGCTCTATCAACTCATTCTGTCCTTAACCTCCCTTCTGACAGGTCTCACAACCCTTTGGAGGTTTATTTTTCAGCAGTGCAAATCAGGCAAGCGGTGTGTTCCCCATATCCTTTCAGCGTGATCTGGTGGGGATGTGGATAGAACATGCCTGGAGAAGTGCAGTGAAGAATTTGGGAACTTTGGACACAGAGCTGAGTTCAGCTCAAGCTATTCTATGACTTTATGAGCTAATTTGGTAGGAAATATCTGGCTAATTTGGTAGGAAAAACCAACATAAAAATAATACTTTTCTGCTGGATGAACAGTGTGCTGGATGAACAGTTTGTATTCTTTTCTCCTCCTGGAAGTGACCTGTCAGCTTTGCCCTTTGATATTGATCCTTAATACTCTGCTGCACAAAATCTCCCTCTTCTGAGGGAGTGATTCTGTTTTGTAGGGGTTATCGGCTTTCTGTCGTCTCCTCTGGTTTGTTTTGAGCTTCACTTCCTAGAAATGAGATGCTGCTGTAAAGCTTCCCTTCTCTCCCTTCCTCCCACCCTGCTCTGCTTACTGCTAACCAAGAGTTCCTCAGGACCATTTCTTCTTACATTTCTGTGGCTTGTTGTAAACTGCAAAATTCAAGCAGTTTTCCTGGGGTTTAAGCAGATAGGGTGGCTCTCCACCATTTGGGTTGATGCATATTGAATGCCACGAAGTGTATATCCCAGAAGAGCCCTTTGCAGACCTCCACCTCTAGGCACTTATTTAACAAACTCATTGAATTTCATCTGCTCAGTGATTTTGATCTCCCTCTGAATTGCTGCTGAAACCCAGAAGTTTGAAAGTTATCACGGACAGGAGCATACAGTCCAACAGTTTATGAGAACACGCCAACTCATGTCTTTAGGCTTAAAATACAGAGATGGAGACAAGCTAATAAATCGTTTTTCCCAGTATTTCATAGAATCAGAGAATCACAGAATGGCCTGGGTTGAAAAGGACCACAATGATCATCTGGTTTCAACTCCCCTGCTATGTGCAGGGTCACCAGCCTCCAGACCAGGCTGCCCAGAGCCACATCCAGCCTGGCCTTGAATGCCTCCAGGGATGGGGCATTTCTCAGTCTTGGAGATGGAGACTCGTGCACCTGAAGCTGTTTGGCTCCAGCCCCAACTCTATGTGAATTCTGCACTTGAAGCCAGCCATAGGAAAGCATGCAGCTGGTGGTAACAGACCTCTGCTCACTGTGCTGATCATGGCAGGAAAAAAGAGAAGCTATTCAGCTGGTCCATGTCCATTTCCAACTCTGCTATTTGAACTTCAAGATACATCTAAAAGAATTCACACATTGTTGGGACAGATGTTCCACCACAGATCAAAACCACTGCGCAAGTGCAGAGATTCCCATTATTCTGGGAGTACCATTAGATAGTTTCTGTCTGCCTGTGTGTGTGTGTGTTGCAGTCACTGACTTCACTTTCTCCCAGTGACCTACTAGTATCTCTTGTCTCATGGAATTGAGTGTTGTTTGCTTGTTCACAGTTTCCTTTCCTTCCGTTATCCAGCAAAGAAAGTTCGCTTAAGTGCTTTTTGTGAACTCTTTCAAGATCCCCAGAAGGATGATACAGGAAACAGCGAGTTTCCTTTCTATACAAACTTCTAGGGTGTTCCCATAATAGTCTGGAATTTATCTGCACTCGACAGCCTGCAATTGGGCAAAAATTAATGAACTGTCAAGGGATCAGGCAAAACACAATTAACATATCAGAGAGGAGAGCTTGCAATAAAAAAGAGTCCTCCAGTTACATAGCACCTTTCATCCCAAAGCACAATACTCATGTTGCCAAACACTTTCCTTTCTACCCTTGTGTTTCCAATTACTTTACAAGTTGGCCATGCTTTAACCATTCAGCCTGAAATTTTCCATAATAGCTCTCTGCCTCGAGTTGTTTTTCTTTTTTTTTTCTTTTTAGAGGGGAGCAAAAGGGGAAAAATTACACACACACATACACACACGCACCTCAGCCCTTCACTAAATGTGCGCTCATTTTTCATGGAGATTAAAGCTAAAGAAGTAATTTTATGAATGTTTAAGCTTTGTGTCTCTTTATTTTGAAGAGCACTTCTGCGCTGCGGGAGGCTGGAACAGAAAGGAGACAATTGGCACAGAAGCTGAGCTGGGGATCGGAGCCTGTCTCTGTCTCTGTAAAAATGCATCTGGATTCTACATCCCAAACCACAGCCCAGCCTCTGCTTGCATGCATCAGAAGCGTGCCTGCACCTTGCTTTTAATGCTTGCTCACTGCAGACCCCCAGAAGCAGCCCCTGGTAAGCTCTACATCTGGATGGCGCAGGCAGAAGGAATTCTCGTCTTTCCCCATTTTACCCTGGCTGACCTGGTGCAGTGAGTGAGAGCTGGGAGGATTGTAGCACTGTAAGGGAGGGCAGGGCCTGCATTGAAAGCTGACAAGGTAGAAGCGTGAGTCATTAAAGAGCAAAGACCAAAGTATAAAGAAACAATTACTTAGATATTAAAAAAAAAAAGAAAAAAAAGCAGTTCTGGAAGGCACATTCTCCTGATGACTGACACTCCCTAGAAAAGCACCATGTTGTTCCAAATGTCTCCCACAAGGTGAATAAACCTTGCCAGAAATAATTGCAGATATGGGATTGTGTAATTGCTGAGTGCAGTGCAGGAACCTGTGCTTTCTGTCCCTTCACTTCCTTCATTTCAAGGCTGCACAGTGCTCAGGCCACTGGTGCTTGCATTGGCTGGAGCAGTCAGGGCAGCAGGAAAAAAAAAGAAAAATCTTCTTAGCAACAACTTCACAGCATCTGCTTTTTTCTAGCTCCATTCATAAAAGCAGCTAAACAAGGCAGGCCGCTTGGTGTACTCATTGCTGCGGGAAGCGGAAAGCTCTTGACTTGCTTGCCTGCAGATTTCATCCACTCATTGAGCAGTGAGCAAAATGGCTTTAAGCCACTTCAGGCTCTGGCACTCCCATTAGTATACTCCGGTTACGGAGATCAAGGGACTGCAAAGAGCAGCGTGACGTGGAGAGGATGCGGATAACAGCTTCGCTCCTTTCTGCAGCAGACAGTGAGTTTGGGGAGCAGGCAGCTGCCATCGTGGCGTGGTCTGAGCGGTCGGGTAGCACAGTGATGCTCCCACATCATGGGCCTTGTGTCAGTCAGTGCTAACAGCAGGGTGGCAGTGCCTTTCTTTAAGCAATAATTCATGGCTAATCAAAAATCAGACACTCAGTCTGCCGTAGAATAAAATCATTAGGGTTGGAAAAGACCACTAAGATCATCTAATCCAACCAGCAACCCATCACCACTGTGCCCACTAAACCATGTCCCTCAGTGCCACATATACTCACTTCTTGAACACCTCCAGGGACAGGACAGTGACCTCATCGCTTTCCTGAGCAGCCTGTTCCAATACCTCATCACTCCTTCTGAGAAGAAACTTTTCCTAATAGCCAACGTGAACCTCTTGAGCTGCAGTATGTTTGGCTCACAGGAGATAAGGTTAAAAGGGATGTGATCAGTCCCCAGAAATACCTGCAGCAGCAGCAGGTGCCAGGTCTTAGCAGGCTGCCTGATCTACTGTGTGAAGAGCTGCAGGACTCATTTGCTGGAGATAGAAATGAGAGACCTTCCCACTGGAAATAAGGATCAGAGGTTAATTAACTACAGGAATATCCAATCGAGAATGTGAATTCCTATCTGACAGCAGGGGGAATTCACTGAATATTTTAGAATAGGTCTGTTGTTCAATGAAGCTGCTTGCTGTGCTGTTGTGGAGGTACCTGCTGTGTACAGAGGGATGCTGAGGCTCCTGTCTTAAGTATCACAGAATCTAAAAGTAGTTGGTCCATCTGGTTCACCCCCTGCTCAAGAAGGGACACCTATAACCACTCTGCCCAGGATAATGTCCAGGTGGCTTTTGGAGATCTCCAGGGATGTAGATCTGGGTAACCTATTCCAGTGCCTGCCTGGTGCCCAGGAAGGAAGGCAGAAGATGAGATGGAATTTTCCTACCTGCAGTATTGCAACTCTGCCCCTAGCTGGTGGCTATGGAAAATCAACGTGCCCTGCTTGTGAGGAAGAGCCAAGAAGATCAGTGCTCAGAGGCTGTAAGAGTGCCAACCTACCAGTTTTGCTCTTCCCCCTCGGATGTCACCGGATCGCTGTCACATGAGTGCCGTGGGTGGGGGAATGCCCTGAGCATGGTGCTGTTGGCTGCACAGCCTGTTTTCTCACGTGGTAAGCCTATGAATACAGCCTGACGATTGCTTGAGGTGTAACAGACAGTTTGGATGCAAAACAGGAAAATATCTCAGGCTCAAAGCTGGGGCTGATTCCTTTTGGACATGGAGAGCCTGAGCCTTGAGCCCTGTCCCTGGGTATTTTGATCTCACCAGCCAGAAACCTATATGGATTTACACTTCCATATGCAACCGTTTGATAATCATGTTGCCATGGCTACACTTTAGTCTTGCAATAAATGTGTCATTTCACACATTTACATTAAAAGGAAGTCCAGGACATGAAGCTCTTGTGTAGCACAGCACGCTGGTCTCCCACTATGAGCACTTCCCAGTTGTAACACCCTATTATTGTATTCACTGTTTTTTTTTTGTTTGTTTGTTTGTTTTTAGGGGGTGAGGACTATGGAATAGGTTTGACAGCATGAAGATCATGAAGATGAAGTTCCCGAGTGCTCTGTGGTCTTGTCTACTTTAAGGCTTCCTCAGGGCACAGTTGTCCTGCTGGGGTCTCAGTTGTCCCTCAGGTGCCTCTTCCTAAATTCTCTCCTGAGCTTCCATCTTCTGATGGCTCCTTGTCCCGCATATAAGGACATGGGCAGCTTCTGTCTTGGTTTGAGCCTTTTTCTATCCTCTGGCCAGAAGCAATGGGCAGGGAAGTGCTATGTAGAAAGGTACAGGTAGTAAGGGTAGCAGAGGAGAGGCAGCACCTAAGGTAATTAAATACAATGCTGGTTGGCAGAGGTGCACTGTATGATGCAGATCTGATGCTGCACTGATGCCACTCTGCAGCATCATATCTGGAGAGGATTTTCCATCCAGGTTCTAACCTTGCTTTTTTTTTGAGCTGATTTAAACAGATTTTTCAGGAATTCAAAACTTGAACAGTTCTGCCTTGTTTTTTTTTTTTTTTCTCCTTATAGTAACAGTAGCTGGAGCATCATCAGCACAAAAGCAGCACTAGAAAGCTCTGCTCTCTTGTGACAGCAACAGGACTAGTGGGAATGGTGTGGAGGAGTTGGACATGATTATCTTTGTGGGTCCCTTCCAACTCAAGATATTCTGTGATTCTATGAAAACTCTGTTTTAGCCAAGCTGACCTTTAAATACTAATTAAACACCCATGGGATGATGTAGGAGAGAGAGGTCTAAGTGAGTATGTAGGGCAATAGGTGTCAAAAGATTTGCTCTGGAATAGAATGATGCTCTTATCAGCAGTGAGGATGCTGAATTTGCTCGTGTGGATGAGTGATCCCTGAAAAAAGAATCAAACACACATGCCTGTGTGACCCTTTATTCCCTAGAGGAGGGAATAAAGGAAGTGTATGAAAGAGAAATAAAGAGGGAGGAAGGTAATAAAGCAGAAGAAGATGCAGAAGCTGCAGGAAGACAAAATTTCATTGGAAAAGCTTGTCTGAATATGAGAAAGGCAGCTTGACAAGCCTGGGAGGGAATGATCATCAGCTTTGTCCAGGAACAAAGTGTCAGCCTGGCAAGTCTGGTTTTCAGTTTTAGGAATATGTGCAGCCCTGCACTGTAGAAGGAGATGTTGAATGGGCCTGGAGGAGGGGAACCTAGCTGTAGATGTCCCTGTTCATTGCAGGGGAGTTGGTCTAGGTGACCTTTAAAGGTTCCTTGCAACTCAAACGATTCTGTGATTCTATGATTCTAACCCTGGACTGAACCTGCAGTGTTTCTAGAGTGGGAAGTTCAGACCTGATTTACACTCCATCCATGACTAAGATAATGAGACGTTATATTATTTTTAATCATATCAGAGCATATCATAGTTTGTTTTTCTTCACTGTCAGAGCAATGAAATGTCTCCACAGGAGACTCCCAGTCCCCAGGGAGCACGCTGTGAGGATTTTTTTATACAGCATTTTTTGCCATCCAAGTTGATTGCTCTGAATGAGTGTTTCCTTACTGAGACCAAAATGAGCTAGCAGGAGGACTTGAAGTCTCACCAGACAGTCTATGTGTGCGTGTGTCAAGCGTGCATGTTCAGCTCTGGCCTCACCAGCATCCTGCAGGAACGTGCTAACCCACTGAGTTCCATTGACTGCTTTCAATTGATCGGTTGTGTAGAAACAAAGCAAGCAAAGTTTCTGCTCTCTCAGATGTCTCAGAGGGTGTCGGGTTTGCTGCAGCGTCTTGATCTTTTTCAACTGTTCCTCTACTTTTCTTTCTCTCTCCAGGGTGGCAGAGAAAAGTATTTTTGGGGACAGATAGCTGGCCAACAACAGGTAAGATCTTCTAGAAGAATGGACTTTCACCTGCTTTTTTATTCATTCTCAAAAGTGTAAGGGGCATCTCATAAAAATGCCACACAAGTAAGCACAGGAAGGGCGTACAGAACTATGAGCTGCCCTGTGAACATGAAAGCCATCATCAAGCCATTGTGTTTCCTGTTAGCCCAACAAGAAGTATGGCCGGGTCTCCTTCCTCATACTCCCCCAACCTTCCCCTTTTTTCTCCAGGGCATGGATAAAGCTTGGATAAAGCTTGCCTTTCCTTTTCACAGCTGCCAAATACTGCCTTTCCTGCTCAATTACCCCATTTTCAAACACCTCCCAGAGTTTGAATACTGTATTCCAAGGCATGGGGAGAGATAACTATAGACTTGGCCGTGGATGACCTTCATTCCCTGTGCAGCCGCTCCTCCTAGGAGTTAACTGTATGCAGCCAAAGCCAGAAGTACAGGGAGCAAGGAGAAGGAAGGAGAGGGTAAGCTGCAGCTAAACCCTGTCCTTGAATGTCTCTTCAGCCAGTGAGGAATGAGCTTTGTGCGCAGATGAACCCAAAAGGCACCACGGTTGTGCGTGAGGCATCTCACATCCAAGCGGGCCATGGTGGCCCCATCCCAAGTCCCTGAGCCGCCACACGCTCCGGCCGTGCTCCAAGGACCCTGGGGACTGCAATGGATCTGCTGCCAAGGCACCGAGCTCCCCTCCAGGCAACTGGAAGATGGCAAAAATGCTGTCTGGAGTGAGTGACCTGGATGTGTCTGCCCAGACTACACACAAAGAAGCGACGTGGGCCTGGCTCCCTCACTTACAGGCCTTTGTGCCTGTGCAACGTGTGGAGAGCCACAGCTCTTGCCCGGCTGCAGAAGAGGCCACTGTTCTGCTCGGCACAATGGACTTGTCAAAACGGTTGCCAAGAGCTTCCAGTCTCCCCGCCGTGTCTGCCAAAGCTTCCTGATAGTGGGCTGCTCTGCAGCCTAATGCTGTGTGCTGAGGAGAGATTCAAGTGCTTGGGATATTTAGATGAAAACTGTGGAGTATGTTAACAGCTGCCGCTGTTTCTTCGCTCCTGAGGCTCAGGGTTTGTGAACACAGGGTTCAAATACAATAGTCCCCAGCTAATGACATGGTTGTGATCCCAACCAGAAACTTCTCCTGTGCCTAACAATTAGCTAAAAATGTCAAATACTCCAAAATAGGTCTGAAAGAATGTATACAAGAGATGCATCAAGCTGATCCGTCTGCTTCCAGTATTGCACAGAGATACTGGTCCTTCTGCCTGTGCCTAACTACAGAGTGTGCTTTTCTCTCCGTTGTAAAACTGTACTATGAAACAGGTTTTGTAGAATCATAGACTTGAGTCAGAAGGGACCCTTAAAGGTCATTTAGTCCAGCTCTCCCGCAATGAACAGGGACATCTACATCTAGGCTATGTTGCTCAAAGCCCCCTCCAGTCCCACCTTGAATGTCTCAGAGGATGGGGCATCCACCACCTTTCTGGGCAACGTGTTCCCTTTAATGTAAGAAACTTCTACCTTATGTCCAAATCTCTCCTCTTTTAGTTTGGAAACGTTTCTCCTTGTCCTGTCACAAAAGACCCTGTTATAATGTGTCCCCTTCTTACAGTCCTCATTCAGATACTGAAAGGTTGCTATCAGGTCCCCCCAGAGCCTTTTCTTCTCCAAACATTCAGCATGACACATTGTGGATAAAGGGAAACACTCAATTTCTGCTCACTTTATTTGTTTGGGGCTCAAAATTAATTTGTTTGAGAGAGGTTAAAAGCGAAAGATTCGTTATGACCAAGCAAACTGAAGGTCACATTTGGATAAAAAAAAAGGGAGAAAGCAGATTTTATATAACCTAGACCTTTTTTTTTTGTGTGTGTGTGTGTGTGTGTTAAAATTAATGAACTTTTCAGGGTGATCAAATTTGGTCAAAGAATAACTAGAAGTTTTCTTTTTCTTTTTTTTACAGAATGAAACCACATGGGAAAATTTTATTTGGTTCTTTTGATTCAGTACTATTTTTCCCCTGATCTTCAAATTGGGCCAAAGGTTCCAAAGGGCAGACAGAGGAGATGGCCTAACTCCTTTGGAGACTGCGCACTGGGGTAGGTTGAACCTTCCCTGGGATCTTGCATGTGACTCTCAGATCCCATAAGCAGGTGGAGAGATGCTCTGGAGGATTTTGTAGGGCCAGGAAGAAGGATCTAGTGCCTGGAGTTTGCCTGTGGGCTGAAGGGGTTGAAGGCAAATTGAGGTTATGTGCTGGCATCCCGGCTGTCCCTGAGGTACCATCACATGGCTGAAGTTGATAAATTGGGTTAAATAAAACCTTAAAAACTCTGTTTTCACAGTGCCTCAAATTCAGAATGGCTATATTGAGCCAGTTGGGAAATATGTGGGACTTCAGTTATACCCAGAACCTTAAAGACACTGTCTGTGCTTCCTCCTTGGCCCTTTGATCACCAAGATCTTAGCTAAACCAGCAGACAATCCCACGGACTAATAGCTGATGTTGAGTGAACCTGAGCATAACTTGAGTGTATGTCAACTTCAAAGAATCAAGATGCCCTTCCTGGGGCGGCTATTCCTGTGATGAGAACAGGGAGGACACATTAGTAGACCTTTATGTATGTGCCAAACTGAAGGTCTGAGATCTCTGGAACGTTGGGATCTTGACTTGAGTAACCTGCTGCAGGTTAGCAGGGCTTGGGCCAGATGATCTTTAGATCTCCCTTCCATCCTCAGCCCTTTCGTGATTCTTTGACTTTGACAGAACTGATCACATCAGATAGGGTCAGTGAAACCTGCACTGGTTCAGTGCCAAATTTTGGTCCCTGACCCCCCTGAGGCTACATAACTCCCAGCCAGAGCAGAGACACCAAGTGGTACATGAGAGTCCTCTGAGCCTTTACAATTAGAAAAAGAAAACCTGGCAAATGCTGCTGTGCGGTGTTCAAGGAAAACCTGTTTGCGTGGGATGTGCTGGAAAAATTGCTCCGGAACGGTGCATTAGCATAGAAAAAAAATGGGCTGGCTGCTGTTCAGGTTAGTGTTTTCTTGCATGCGTGCAGCTGCTAGCAAGGTGTTTGTTGTGCATGTGCTAATTCCCGTTGCTCTGGGATGCTGGAAATGTTTGCCCTCACCTAGTTTTGATTACTTGATGTTTGGATCTGTCTGAAAGCAACTTGCTGGAGATTTCAGGGTAGATAGGGGCATTCAGTGGGTATCAGTCCAGGAAAGCAGTGAATCCAAAGGGAAGTTTGTTTCTGGTGCTCAATCACTTTTTGCAGCCAGAATAAATCACAGTGGGAAGATGGCAGGGCCAAAACATTATACCCACTTCCATGGCACATTAGGTACAGGTTTCCAATCCCTGTTAATCAAAGCTGTGACTATGCTTCAGAGATGGATGAAGAGATTCACTGTCATCCAGATCATTTGTTAACAGGCTCAGAATGACTGAAATTGGAAGGGCCCTCTTAGTCTATCTGGTCCAACCTCTGCTCAAGCAGAGACAACTCAGAGCAGGGTGCCAGGACCATGTCCAGGCAGCTTTTGAAGATCTCCAAGGGAAGACCCCATAACCTCACTGGGCAACCTGTGCCAGTGCTCTGTCACCTACACAGAACAAAAGCGCTTCTGGATGTTCAGAAGGAAACAGCATTAAGTTTTCAAGAAAAAAAATGGCAGGAACACCAAGATGTTAGCTGGAACCTCCTCCCAAGCACTGCTTGATGAACTGATGAATTATCTGCATGCCTGGTGCTGCGAAGAGACAGCCCTTGCTGCATCTCCATTTCTATCTCAGATGAAAACTGAAAGTAAAACACACCAGGAATGGCTCCTGCAAGCTGGAGAGCTGCAAGCTTTCCCTTATGTACCAATGTTATTCTCCTACCATAGGAGGTACCAATGTTATTCTCCTACCATTCTAGGCTAAAATCATCAGAACCATTGCTACAAGTGCCTGTAGCACTCAACTCCTTTGGTTTAAAATGCGAGGTCTAACAGAATTACAACTAGAATCATTGAGGTTGGAAAAGACCAGAAGATCATCTTGTCCAGCCATCAACTCATGACTGCTCTAGGCCATGGCCCTCAGTGCCACATCTATATTTTTTGTGAACACCTCCAGGAGCACTGACTCCACCACCTCCCTGGGCAGCCTGTTCTAGCACCTGACCACTCTTTTAGAGAAGTTTTTCTTAATATCCAACAATCTAACATCCCCTGGTGCAACTTGAGGCCATGCCCTCTTATCTATTTCTAGTTACCTGGGAGAAGACACCAACCCCCACCTCACCACAACCTCCTTTTGTGGAGTTGTAGAGAGCAGTAAGGCTGATTTTAGTATGGTTGTTCAGTACAGAGAACCCTTTAATTTAGCAACATTAAACAAAAAAAATCCAGACTGTGAATTTAGTGAAAAAAAAAAATGTAGTAAAAGCAAAAATTGTAGCAATCTGGGACAGGCTGCTACTGCCGCAGAATAAGTACCCTTCCACTGCTGAATATTTTGGTGCTGGTCACTCCTGATGCATTTAGCACAAGTATCAAGGTCCCTGGGAATCACTGCAGTTAGCTTGGACCCCCCTGTTCCCTGGAGATCAGACCTCAGACAGCATGCTGGAGGCCTCACTTCCTCACCTTTCATCCCAAAGGACAAGGACTGATATAGAATCATGGAATCAGAATCATTAATGTTGGAAAAGACCAATGAGAACACCTAGTTCAGCTGTCGACCCATCACTACCATTTGTGCCAGGGAAGGCAGTGAGAAGGGAAGGAAAGGGAGAGAAGGGAAGGGCTGTGCCAGATCTGCAGCATGTAGTGACCACGCAGGATTGATCCCTCCATTCACAGACAATGGAAGGATCAATCCTACATCCATCAATAGTGGCACTGGGCATCCAACACTGAATTTTTAGAAACAAGCTGTAGTTTTAGCTATGAGACATATGAGATGGGGAGCACCGACAGCACCAGGAGTAATTGTCATGTTAAACCCAGCTGGGCTTCTGTTTTTAAAAGCACAGCCCTGCATTATGCCTGGCATCACAGCTGTGATAAACCATTATATTTGACCAGCTGCAGTCAGCCTGGGGGTATAGAGAACATTTCTCACCTCCTCTCATCCCTCTTCTCCCCAATTCATGCACAAAAAAAACTCCCTGTAACTAAGCCTTTTCCTCCAACAGCAGTTTTGCTTGTATAAACATCATTTCTGTAAAGGGCCTGGCATTCAACCAGCACTGGATTCAGTAGTGCTCATCACCGTGGTTTATGGTCTTTTCAAAATGGGTACCATATCTGAATTTATTTTATTTTATTTTTTGAATAAGACAAGATGAAATTGATCTGTGTGATGCTGTGAGATGAAGATAACATTTCCGAACAGCAGCCTGATCTGCTAATTCTGCCTCTTACCTGGCTTCCCAGGCTGCCTCATTTAACTGCCAGCAGACATCCTCACCCCACATTAACCCCACAAAAAAGAGCTGCAGCAGAACCCACATAATTGCTTTTCTCATTCTGTATGCTACAATTTCCAGAGGGAACATTTCCTGCAGCAGCCAGATCTGCAATATCCATTATTTTCATGCAAGGAGTTGCTGTGCTGTATTCTCAGATGCCACCTTTCATCTCACACACTGCCTCCAGCAGCACCCAGCGGATGCAGTGTGCCCTTTTCCCATCCTCTCCTGGGCAAGCAACTCCAGTGCTCCGGACAGAGACAGTTTTCAGCAGCCACCCTGCAAGAGCTGCATCCCCCCTTGGAGCCAGGCGTGCAGCACTCACATGGCAGCAGTGCAGATCTCTTTGAGCAGCTCAGCTGCGACTCTTGTTTAACCTCGGCACTGAAATGAAGCACCAGCGCATCCAGCAGCAGACTTATCACTGCAGTTTCGCCGTGAGCAAATGCACCAACACAGCAAAGCAGCCACGCAGCCCACGCATCGGTGCAGGCAGCAGTGCGGGGGTTCCCTGCTATAAGGGGCAGCTGATCCGTCTGCTGCTGCTCTTGGCTTGATGCAGCAATTCGGTATTGCTAGCTAGTGGTTTCTCTCAGTGTTTAAAATAGCAGCAGGAACGTTCCCCATTGATTTATTCTCCTAGCACAGCTCGCAACCTGCCTGCATACGGCACATGAAAAAACACTCGCTTGTTTTCTCCCTGTGTAGGAGACTGGGGGAGGAAGCCCTGCAGACGCTTCTTGCCCGGCTGCTGATAAATCCCGACCCAATGGCATAAAGCAGGGGATGCTCGTGGCGCGCGGAGCTGATTCGCTGACTTACCCTTCATCTCTCCCAGGAATGCCGGGTGAAGAAGCCACGCTCTTGCTCCAGAAGGAAAGCAGAAGGAGCCCAGCAGCACCACTGCAGAGCCTGCTCAGAAGTTCGCTCCCTCTGCCACAGCATGTGGAGCTTGCCAGGTATAGCCTGGATGAGAACACCCAGTGCTTTTCCCAAGATGAATGAGATCAGCACATATTCAGGAAAGGAAAAAAAAAATCCTGCTAATATATGGGATGCTTTTTAACCCAGAGGTAAAGTGTTAGCTTACAAGTTCCTCTGCTTTAGGACTCGGGATTTTCAGGGGTAGATTTCATGGTGAGGGTGGAAGTCTCTCTTCTCCCTTTAGCGTTGCTGTTAAAAAAGCAAGCAAATGTTGTAGCCACAGGGTAGGCAAGATCCCTGTGCTCAGCAGTGTGAGATGTGAGATGTAGGACACACGAAGGGTACTGTCACAAGCTGTGGAGAAGCCTTTGCAACCTGCACACTGATGCTTTTGGCTCAAGCCCATAGCTCCCTGTTACAGGCACCACATGGCTGGAGCAGAGGGACCCTGACTCTGTTGATCTTTCCCAGGAAAGGTTGTTCACATTACGCTCTCTTCTGCATGGCTGCTTCACACCACTGCAGATCTGCAGGGTGCCTTTCTGCTGCCTGGTCCTTTCCATCAAGCATCTCTCAAGTCTCATTACCTGAAGCCTCCGACAGGGAGACAGGGGAAGGGCATGAGCTGCTTGATGGACTTGGATAGGAGCTAAAACCTTCTGGGGGCAGGAAGTAAAATGTTGTCGCATACATCTAAGGTATCTGTCCTTGTGTTGGGGGATCCTGAACTTGATGGTGAAAGAGGAGAAAGAGACATCACGCCATCCAGAGGGACATGGACAGGCTTGAAAAGTGGGACCACTTGAACCAAATGAGATTCAACAAGGCTAAGTGCAAGGTCTAAATGATTAGATGTTAGGAAGAAATTCTTCACTCAGAGAGTGGTGAGGCACTAGAACAGGTTGCCCAGAGAAGTTGTGGATACCCCATTCTTGGAGGTGTTCGAGGCTGGTTGGATGGGTTCCTGGGCAGCTTGATCTAGTGAGTATCAACCTGCAGACGAGGGTTGGAACTAGATGATCTTTAAGGTCTCTTCCAACCTAAGCCATTCTATGATTCTATGGTGATGCCTGCCTTGGTTAACAGTTGAGAACCTGCAGAATACAAGGTTGCATTTTCCTTTATCCTTTCTGAGATGAAAAGTGAGTGCATTGGAAGAAAAGGGTTTGCTCAGGATCAGGACACCAGGCTTGTTGGGTAGGAAACCAGGTTTGTTCTGCATCAGCAAAGCCAACAGGATTCCATGGGCACCTCATTGCTTGTGAAGTGCCTGTAAGCTTGGTGAATCCTGATCAGCATTGGTGGCAGGAGAATGGAGGGAGTCATGGAACAAAGTCATTCAAGGCCAGAGAAAATGCAGGAGAAAAGGCTAGTCAAGCTTAGACTTTAGAATTCCCTGAGAGGAAGCTATAGCGAGGTGGAGGTCAGATTCTTTTCCCAAGTAACTAATGGTAAGACAAGAGGAAATGGCCTTAAGTTGTGTCAGGGGATGTTCAGGTTGGATATTAGTTAAAATTTCTTCTCAGAAAGAGTGGTGAGGCATTGGAACAGGCTGCCCAGGGAGGTGGTGGAGTCACTGTCCCACTGTTCAAGAAGAGGGTAGATGTGGCACTGAAGGACATGGTTTAGTGGGCGTGATTGTGGTGGGGTGATGACTGGTCTGTATGATCTTAAGAAGTCTTTTCTAGTCTCTATGATTCTGTGATGGACACAGGCCCTGGACGTGGTCTTCTGGGTGCTGTGACCTCTGAAGTCCTAGCAGATCCTACACAGTGCCACGCAGGTCCCTTGGGCATGTGGGCAATGGGATGGTAGACCTGCCTTCAACCCAGGAGGCAGCCGTGGGCATGTTTGTTTGCAAGACTGAACCTAACCTACCTCAGGTAGGTGCTCCGATTAATTAGTCAATACATGTTAAGTGCTGCAAAGATTTAAGGCCCTGCTTAATCATTAAGTAATTCAATCATCGGTGGCTGCGTGGGTTGCCTGAGGCAGAGAGTGATGAATCAGCTGATTTCTGGCAAGTGCAAGGTGTGGAGGGAGAAAACTTTCCAAGGCTGGGTGACAGGACTGTAGGGATGGCAGCAATTACTGAGGCTGATGAGACTGAGAGCATTTATTATGACCTAAAAGACAGGTCAGAGCCTGAGCAGAATGGATGGTAAGGTCAATGAACTAACAGAAAAAACCTTAAAAGGCCAGCAGGAGCTTTGCTGAGCTCATCAGGCCAAGCCACTGTGGAAGATCAATGTTTGAAGCAAAAATGTATGACTGGCATTGGTAAAATGGGGAGATCTTGCTTGCCATCGATTGGTCTGTCCTACCTGCAGGGACTGGCCCCTTGTAGGCCTGGATGAACATCTTGTAGGCATCACAACCTGATGAGGATCAGCTTGTGCCCTCCAGATGAGTTCTTTGTGGAATCAGGCAACCTGAGAGGCTTGAGGGCTCACAGTGGGGACCTTACTATGGTCCAGTCCATCCACCAGCCTGAGACATCTCATCTCCTGCCAGCACACACCATGTCCCATCACTCAGAGGTGGGCATCAGGCAAGGACCCATGTAATCATTTCTGTGATAGCTAATTCCAACCTTCACAGTACCTCTGTTTCTCCCTATTCCTTCCTGTTGAGCTCTGTCATTTGCCATAGTGGGATCTTCCCATTTACACCACTAACTTTGCTCCTGGAGTCATCTGCACAGATGAAAAATGTCCCTCTCAAAGTAAAGAATATGATACTCCTTTAAAGGTGAAACCCACTGATATTAGGACTTTAAATCCTGGTTAATACCATTGCAGATGTGACTTGCTACTAACCATGGAAGTGAGATGGGAACTCCTTGGCACTGTGCCCCATCCACAGACAGATTTCTGTGAGGCTCGATCTGGGAAGAACCTAGCTGGGTGGAAAAATCCTCAGAGCTCTTCTTGCTGAAATAATTCCATTTGGGGAACTGAGGAGGGGCTGGAACAGCACTGCAGGGTTGCAACAGAGCTGCTTACCTGAGCTGAACTTCTCTGATGGGGCTGTGGTGGTGACACGTAGTGACTGTGATGCAGAAGCTTTGGAGATGTGCCAAGATCCTATTTGTCCAGTACCTTACCTATGGCATGAGTGTCCCCTGTGGGCTCCTGTATCACTAATCCTGCCCTAGCCTCACAGATTTCCTCCCAGAGCAGCTCTACAAGAGAAAAACAGCCTGGATGCATTGCCTGGATCTCAGATGAGACCTGCCCAAATCCTGGAGATGTCGGCATCGCCAGCAGATAGCCCAGTGTCACAGCACCAGCTGCAGGGCTTGGCATCTGTTCTTAAGGCACCCCCTGACCTCAGCCATCGCCCACGTCCCTGCAGCCTGCTTTAATCCCTTTTTAATTAAATGTAGAGGGTTGTGATGGTATCAGGAGGGTGGGAGGGTGGTGGCCTGGGGTGTTTTGGGCTAGGTGTGTGTGCCAGCCAGCTGGGCTTGTTATAAGCCTGTCAGATCTCACACGCTAGCTTTCCTTCTCTCGAGATACAGCTGCAGCCCAGGCACTGTGTGGATCACCTCTACGACTTTCCCACTGCTCTGATCCCACTGTGTCCCACCTGGCAGCAGCTGCTATATCTTGGATATCAACAAAATCGGCAGTGGGAGGGCAAGGTGGCTTCTGTGACAGCGCTGAACACTAGGGAGGAGGTTTGACTTAAAACGAAAAGCAGCACAGATAACCAGAGAGGAGAGAACATGGTCATGGAGATGCTCAAGATTACTGAGGGTAAGGTCTTAGTCTCAGAGGTCATTGCACCAGTGCAGTGCAATGTGGAACAATCTCATAACACGTGGCCTTGAGTGAAATCAAAGTGATCACAACGGGGGACAGAGCAGCACTCTTTTCAGCCACTGGGAATGACCAGGCACAGATGTGTTCTGTGTGGCCCAGAGCAGTGGTAAGTACAGAAGCGAAGGAGCTGACCTGGATGAGGTCAGTGCAAGGAAATGCCAGGGAGTAAACAGTGTTACATCCACACTGAGAAAACCCAACAGTGTCCAGCCATATGGAGCTGAGGTTCGAAAAACTCAAACTTAGCTGGATGTCCTCCTGTTTTTAACAAGTGGAGGTTTTGAGCCCACTTGGAATAGCTGGTGGACAGTAGGTTCCTCTTGGCTGAAGATCACTTCATCATGGCAGCAAAATTATTGCTCAAAGGAAATTTCTGGGCTTGGCAGAGATTATCAGTGCTGAGTTTTGCAAGAGGGCAGGTTGTTTAGCATTGTACACCTCACGTATCTTAAGCCCCATGACTCTGAGAAACAGCAGCTGGTTGTAGTCCCTCCTTGCTAGAGTCATTTGAGAACCCTTGTGGCTTTATCACACGGACAGCAATGTTGCTTGCAAAATCGTAGGATCAAAGGATTGAGGTTGGAAGGGACCTCTAGATCCATCTGCTCAAGCAAAGACACCCAGAGCAGGTTGTCCAGAGCAGGTTGTATCCAGGTGGCTTTCGAAGATCTCAAAGGAGACTCCACAATTTCTCTCAGCAACTCATTCCATTCAGATCTCTGCTTCTCTAGCAAATAAATGTGGGGAGAATTAGAAACTAAAATGAGGTCCTCACATCTGTCAAATTCTGAGTTTGAGCCAGTGACAGACTGCTGAGCAAAAGAGATGCTTGAAAGGAGGCAACTTGTGTGTCCCTTTGCACTCGCACACACGCATATTGAGCAGAGCATGGCCCAGCAAAAACACCAGAGAAGTGCTTAGTGAAGAGCGTTTGGTCTTTGGGAAACCAACACTTAATCCTAATCAGCTCAGAGATTTTCCTACTACCATGGCAACCACTCCCATGCTGACTAGCAAAACCTGGCCAGGCACCATGGTGTATTGCAAAAATGCTTTTCCAAAGTAGAAGCCTGACTTGCTGCTCCACTTGGCTGTGCTGCTGAGCCTGGTGAATGGATTTGGGTTCAGTCTGAGCAACAGGGAAGACTTAGTTACTGTGTGGGAGCAGTGGCATATGTTGCCCAGAGAGGTTATGGGGTCTCCTTAGAGATCTTTAGAGGTCACTTGGATGTGGTCCTGGGCACCCTGCTGTAGGTGTTCCTGCTTAAGAATGGTTGGACCAGATGGACCCAGAGGTTCTTCCCAACCTCACCTGTTTTGTGATTTTGGACATTGCAATACCAACAGTCTTATCTCTAACCACAAGAGCTGGTGAGGGGACTGGAGCACAAGTCTTATGAGGAGCAACTGAGGGAACTGGGCTTGTTTATTCTGGAGAAGAGGAGGCTCAGGGGAGACATTACTGCCCTTTACTACTCCCTGAAAGGAAACTGTGGTGAGGTGGGGGTCAGCCTCTTCTCCTGGCTAACAGCGATAGGACAAGAGAGAGTGGCCTCAAGTTGCACCAGGGGAGGTTCAAGTTTGATTTTAGGAGAACTTCTTCTCTCAAAGAGTGGTCAGGTGCTGGAATGGGCTGCCCGGGGGATGGTTGAGTCACCATCCCCGGATGTGCTCAATGAGAGTATAGATGTGGTACTAAGGAACATGGTTTACTGGATATCATTGGTGGTAAGGTGGACAGTTGTACAAGGTGGATCTTAGAAGCCTTTTCCAACCTCAGTGATACTGTGATTCTAAGAGATGGACGTGTCTTGACCCACTGCCTCAAGGTCTTGTACTCTCAGCCTCTATCAAAGCTGGCAGCTTGGCACAAATGACTCTCTGTAATGGAGAGAGGCTGCTGAGGGCTGGAGCAGCCCTGCAGGGATTTCACATGAAGGTTTTCATGGCTGTTTGAAAATGTGGCCAGATACATGTCCCATGAGCTGCTGATGTTTCTTTCTCCTAGCTGTTCTCTTTTTGGTTATTATAAAGGTTAAGGTTTAAAAAAAATTCTGTGGGATGAGGCCTTATAAAATCCTCCCCAGTGGGGACTAAGGAGATGCTTTGCTGAGGGGATTTCTGCTGGTGGGTTGCTTTTTTGCCTGCAACATCTGTCTGTTCTAAGGTTGGCATCGATTCAACTGCTGTTCACAGAATTCAACTTACAGCTGGAAGTAAATGCATTTATTCCACTCCTTTTCCCCACTGCAGCCAGGTGTGTTCTGCCGTCCTGAATGATGACTTTGTTTCCCTTTCTTACCCTCTGCTGTTGGAGTGCTCTTGCCCTGCAGCTGTGCTGGGCTGACAAAGCAGAGCCCCAGAGACCTGCCACAGTCCCAGTATCAGCAAGTTCATCTGGGAGCAACAGAGATTTTTGCAGGTATTAGGCTGTGTGGGAAAGCAGAGCTGATTCAGAAGTAACCTGACTGTCTTTCCTGGGGATGAATTCATTGCAACGCTTACCTCCAAGCAGCAAAGAGGGAGAGATTTCTTCCTTTGTTCCTTGAATGATAATTCAGCACACTCCCAAAGATGCTTGGCTGCTTCTTTTCTGCATTTGTGGTGAATCATACCCATGGGTCTAATTAGAACTGTACTGTGACAGTGTTGGTCTGGGAAAATCATATAATTACAGAACCATAGAATCATGAAGGTTGGAAAGACCAATAAGATCATCCAGTCCAACTGCAAACCCATCACAACCATGCCCACTAAGCCAAGTCCCTCAGTGCCACATCTGCACATTTCTTGAAACCTTCCACAGATGGTGACTCCATCATCCTTGGGCTGCCTGTTCCAATGCCTCACCACTCCTTCTGAGAAGACATTCTTCCTAATATCCAACCTGGCACATTTAATGGGCACATTTTATTTCGAGAGGCAGTTTGGAGCAGAGCAGTGCATTCTCTCCTTGGGCCATATAGAGAAAGGATTAGAGTGAGGAGAAACACAAAGTGGAGGAGGATGTTTCCCAGTTTGTCCAGAGCGAATCCGAAAAAGAAGAAGGGCTTTTTAAGAGCCTCAGTATCTCCTGTGGGAAAGTCCCAGATGTGCTGAGTGGAGAAGCTGTGCTCTGGGACCTTGGTCTGCAAGGGTCACAATGATGAGGCGAAGGCAAGCAGAGGGATCCTGGCAGAGCTTGAAAACATCATGAGAGAGAATTACATTTGTTCAGTGAGAAGGAAGAGCTGGCAGGGGACCTTTCCCCTCTCCTCACATCTGTCCAGTGCTGAGCAAACATCAACTAATCTTCCTGACACTTCTATAAGACAAGGAAGCATTATAGTGCCATAATGATAAGTGCAGTGGAAACCACAGCTGCAGTGACGCATGCTGCTCAAAAGCACCACTTGAGCAGACTTGGTCTCAAAATCTGCAAACACAACCCGTCAGGAGCCAGGCTGAGATGCATTTCCCACAGCAGGTCAGGGCCAGACTTCAGGAGGCAACCCAGGCGTCCTGTCTCACAGCTCTCACTTCTGGACTATGATGAGCTCTGTCAGTTGGGGAATAACAGGCTAATGGAGCCTGTAGGGGTGAGGAAATAATTAAAAGCTGATCTGAGCTCCTGCTTTGGAATAACAACAACAACAAAGTCATATTTTCTTAACGACTTAAATGCACCCTTTCATCTCCAAGCTGGCAGGAGCCATCTATTGTTTATTTCTCCTATGTTTGCTCCTAATCTATTTTGCTCAGCAGACATGATGTTGTGCGAGACCATTTACCAGGCAGTGTAATGTGGATACAGAAATCAAAATGGAGTAAGGAATGCTAGTTCACAACAAGAAATACATAAAGATTTTCTGTCAAAGGTGCAAATGCTTGTTCTTGTTGCTCAAAGTCAGGTATTTGTCAAGAAATGTATCCATGGGCTCATTCTCAAATGAGATTTCCAAAGGCATGTTACAGGGAGGGAAAGCAGGACTATCTGGCTTTTCTGAGATGGCTTTGATTCATCCATTACTGGACTTAATGGGAGTTGGTGTTCATTTGCAAGAAGCATATGTGTGCCAGCACATCCCTTGCAAAGCCAGCAGGCTACGGGAAGTGGTAATTCTCTTCTATAGTATAGAATCAGAATCATGGATTTGGAATACAGAATCATTTCACTGAAGTTGGAAAAGACTGCTAAGATCATCTAGTCCAACCACTGACCCATCACCACCATGCCCACTAAACTACGTTTCCCAGGGCCCTATCTAACCTTTTCTTGAATGCCTCCAGGGACAGTGACTCCACCACTTCCCTGGGCAGCTTGTTCCAATGCTTCCCTTTCCGAGAAGAATTTTCTCCTAATAACCAATCTGAAACTGAAGCACTGTACTCAGTTTTGAGTCTTCCTGTAAAAGAGAGACCAACAAATTGGTCCAAGTCCAGTGGAGAGCACGAAACACATGAGGAGAGGCTGATGGAGGTGGGTTTGGCCATTTTGGAAAAGCAGATGCTCAGGGATATATAGATTCTTTCTTCCACTGTTTATGCGAAGGCTATAAAGAAGGCAGACATTCATTCACACTTCTGCTGCTTTTGCCTTTTGGAATTCAATAGTACCTCTGCACAGATAGAGAACTACTACAGGAAGGTGTCATCTTTGCAGACATTCAAGATCAGGCTGGACTGAGCTCTGAGCACCCCAATCTAGCTGTAGATGACCCCTGTTTAGTGAAGGGGAGTTGTACTGGATAACCTTTAAAGGTCCCTGCCAACTCAAACAATTCTATGATTGTATAAGCACCAAGAAATGCGTACCTACCAATTCAGTGCTGAAACATCAGTATCCAACCTGTCTCTCCAGGATTCCCTGCAACACTGTGGATGCAAGGGATGCTATCTACTGAGTCACATTCAGTCTCTTGGGATCCTCCTTTGTGGATGACAGCTTGCTGGTTTTATATGCTTTTTTTTTTTTGTCCCTGGAGGATCTGCTATTGTTGTCTCTCTCCATCCTGTCAGTGGGCTACCAGGATTTACCCACTCACCTTTATCTCCCAGCCCAGGTGTCCTGAGATGGTGCACATAGATGTTCTGGGATCTTGCTGACTTGCTCCCCTTCATGCCATGGGTACATGTTATCTGTGTAGCCTTTCGTCTAATGAAATGTCATTAACATTACTAATGTCTTACTTCTGTCTCCTCTGATAGTCCTCTGCCAGACTACAGACTACAGAAACTCTCCAGATCCCTTCTGTGTGCACAGCTGTGGTCTGCTCAATAGGGTCACAATACAGCTTTAGTCCTGGCTGACAGTGGGCATAGAGAGTACTCACCAAATGGGAATGGCTTCCATCTCCTGCCCATCTCCACAACCTGATGTGTGTCTGAGGGTGAGTATCCCCCAGCTTTTAGACAGAGACTGGCCATCTACCTTATTAATATAGAGGGGGCAGAGGGACTGTGATCCCATGGCACTTTGCTCAAACACTTTGATCCCACTCACTGTGCTCTCTTTGCCAATCAATTTTCACAGCATCCACAGGACAGCCATTCTTTGTACTTCTGTGAGCCCTGGGGTGGGCAGGGAGAGAGGAACAGATATGCACAGTGACTGCATAAGGGGATTTCCTAGTCACACAGGGAAACTGGCTGAAAATGAACCCAAGCAAAAAAACCCTCTTTTTGCAATCAGCTTCCCCAGAGAGCATGGAAGGACCCTGTCCCAGCTCATACCCTGGTTTCCTCCAAGCCTGTCCTTCAAGCCTGCTGACTCTTTGGTTTGGCAGCAATAATTTATCCCTCACGTGATTCAGAAAGTTTTAGTCATCACCCAACAGCTGAATAAACCTCTTGTCTGAATTCCCCTGAAGGCCCAAAAGGAGTCTCTGCTTATTGAACGCTCATTTGACCGGATAATTTGAAGGCAGTTTTCAAGCGCTCTGGAAATGACCTTCTCTAACTTAGTTCAGCTCTTCAATCTCCTTGGCAGCAACATCAGCAGTTTTCCATGTATTTTTGTTTCTGATTGGCACAGGCTCTGACATTTCTACCACCCTAGCATCATGTTTACCCTGCTGAGACTCAGAAGGATAGAAGGGAGCCCCTATTTGCCACCATAACCCATGTTCTAACTTTGTATGGCCTGGAAACAAAATTGCAGGGCATCATTTGCAAAGACTAAATGATCTTAAAAGCCTTGCTTCCTGGTTTCCTCTCATCCTAGAACATTTAGAAGTGGCTTCCTAGAACAGGTCTGTCCTTTGAGTATGGAATAAATTGCTTGTTCCCCAGCTTTCTCTCTCTCTTATTTTTTTTTTTTTTTTTTTTTTTTTTTTTTTGTGAGCTCTACTAATTACTCTTGCTGCTGTTTTCTGGCTTGCTGGCACGGCTGGGTTGCTTTCTCATTGTTGAGCAGATAAGCTGCAGTGTTCCCATGGGCAGAACACGACAGGTTTTTAGTTCCAGCATTAATGCTTTCCAATAAAAATTTTTGTTTCCTGCAACCAATCTCATGTATGGCTTTGAAACATATTTTCAGTGAGTCGATTCACTGCACGACCACCTGTGTGAACGTATGTCAAAAAATTAGTCAGACAACTGCCTTGTGTTTACACTCTTCCTCACAGTGTGTTCCCAGCTTTCCACTGCAAGTGGCAAAAAACCATCTGAGCCATCTTTTCAGAGCTTTTTGTGATCAGATAGAGAAATAGACCATGCATATCACAGTCAGTAGGTAAGGATGCTGATTTCAGTTTGCTGGAGATACAAAGCAAATACTGCCCTGCTTTCTTGTAATGTGAATGTTCCCCCTGACAGTTCCCCCTTTGCTCATCCATGCCTTTGAAGCTATTACTTATTGCAGCCAGGTCAGGTGAAGGACTAAAGATCTAAATACCAAAATTCTTACCCCTTTTGCAAATACCATTTGCTAGATAGAGGCCTCTCTCAAGTGCCTTGACTAATGGAAATACAATGCAGTGATTGCACTACTTATTACTGTGGAGAAGTCTCTAAAGATCTCCAAAACCATTCTTTAAAAACTTCCAGGCTCTGAAAAAATAACTATAATAGAATCATAGAATCGTTTGAGCATGAAGAGACTCTTAAAGGCCTTCAACTCCCCTGCAATGAATGGGGACACCTACAGATAGATCAGTTGATCAGAGCCCCATCCAGCCTGATCCTGCATGTCTTCAGGGAGATGGGGCATCTGCCAGCACTCTAGGCAACCTGTGCCAGTGTTTCACTACCCTTATTGTAAAGAACATTTTTATTACTCAGGGGAATCAGCTGAAGCTTCAGAGGCATGAATTTATTTACTAGAGGAGAATTCACTTGAGTAAGTGGTGGCAATGGGGATGTTTCATCCTTTCAGCTTTGAAACCTAAGGGGTCTGAAAGGAAGTCAAAGAAATGGTGGTGAAAGAATACATGGGACTTTCAGATCACTACTGGATCAGCCTGAATACAGCGTGGGGACCTTTTCAGATATAAAGGTCTGAGTGAAAGCATCTGGTTTCATGTTTTTGCTCTGCAGGGGAGATGGTGCCTATAGGAGGCCCAGAAACTTTGTCAGGTCACAGCTGTGTTGTACCTCAGGACTCTCCCAGGTCTGCCCCAGGCAAGCACTTCCTGGAGACACTCACCCCCTGCCCCTCTCTTCCTGTCCCTTTTCTTCTTTGTTCCAGCTCTTTCTCCTTGTGCTCATTTCCCTTTCCAGCCCATAACTCTGTCCTGAGCTGTCTCACAGATTCTGATCTTCTCCCCAAGTCACTTTGCTGTTGCGGTCTCCTTCTCTTTGCTTCCCACTTGCTTTCATCCACTTATCATGTTATCTTGTTCTCTCTTAGAGGAACTCTGCCAAAAATGCCCTCTCTGTGCAATTAACTTGCCTTTTCAGCAGGAAAATATTTTTTTCCTGCTCTTTCTTTAGCAGCAGCTGGGAAGGTTTCTCCTGCAGAGGGAAGGTACTGCAGTGAATTACTTACCTCACTCAGATGCCTTAGTGGAGATTGCCTGCTGTAAGTCTGGTCCCTTAATTTCCCTATCCAGATGCACTATGACAAGGCAGTAAGAAGAACTGAGTTGTAAAGTCCATCCCAAACCCAGATGGGAATCCTTAGCGTCCCTGAGGCAGAGAGATGCCTGGGAGATCTTATCCTAGTTGATGTCTCTCCAGGGATGGCACAGAATGTAGATGATAATTTCACATGCAGACCCACTACTGTCTGTACTGACTTTCATCTGTAGTTACTGTTGGCTGCTGTTGAGACTTGCAAGAAGCTAGAAAAGACGGGACCCTCTGGAAGAAGGAGCAGCACAAGGCTACAGGGAGTCCTGATAGCAGATTTCCAGTATCTAAAGGGGGGCTACAAGAAAGAGACAGACTCTTCAGCAGGGTCTGTCATGATAGAACACGGGGAAATGGTTTCGAACTACAAGAGGGGAGATTTACATTGGATATAAGGGAAGTTTTTACAATAAGGGTGGTGAGGCAGAGGCACAGGCTGTTCAGAGAAGTGGTAGAAGCCTAATCGCTGTAGACATTCAAGGTCAGACAGGACAGGGCTCTGAGCACCCTGACTGAGCTCTAGGTGTCCCTGTTCATTGCAGGGGAGTTGAACTAGATGGCTTTTGAGGGTCCCTTCCAACTCAAACAATTCTGTGTCCCTAATGGAGTGTGGCTAAGCAGGACCGTGTGTAGCTATTCTTTAGTTCTTCAAAGGTTCAGCAAAGTGAGCTTATGTTGACAGTTCTGCACCACAGGTCTTTCAGTCGCTGAGTCTTTCTCTGCCCTTTCTCCTTTGCATGTATAATTCTTCTCTTTTACAAAGGATGGGGCATGCGAGGTGGGGGTTGGACACCTCTCAGGTAACTAGTGATAGGATGAGAGAAAGTGGCTTCAAGTTGTGCCAGGTGAAGTTCTGCTTGGAGATAAGGAAAAATTTCTTTTCCTAAGGAGAGGTAAAGCACTGGAACAGGCTGTCCAGGGAGGTGATGGAGTCAGTGTCCCTGGAGGTGTTTAAAAAACATGGAAATGTGGCACTGAGGGCCATGGTTAGTGGTCACAGCGGGGATGGGTAGGGATGGATGATTTTAGTGATCTTTTCCAACCTTAATGGTTCTATGATTCTGTCATTCTATGAACTGTGTCAGCACAGAGCCTTGCAAGTTACAGGCGCAAGGGATGTTGTTACTACCAGACTCATGCTCCCAGCACTGCAGCTGGATATTGAACAAAAGGGAAAAAAAAGCAAGGCTGAGTCATTAACAAGTTAAATTCTCTTTCAAAGTCAGTCAGGCGATGCGGCTCAGCTACCTTCCCTTTCTTCCTATTCGGTGTGTGCTTGTGCATTTAGTGAAGCATCTTGTTTAATGAGTAGGGTTGCTTTTGATAGATGAAGGTTTCTGATTATGTGATTGCCCTTGTAAGGAAGCATAGAGGAGAATTTTAGCAAAATTGCTGGCTCTTATGCAATATTGTTGCCAGTGTTTACTCTGCAGAGATGCGAATCTCTTCTGTCACTTGGGCAGAAAATGCTGCCTTAATCTTTTAAGACATTTATGAAACATTGGATTATGCAAGGATCAGTGTGCTATCATCTGTACGAAATTTACTGGCTGACTGGATAGCACAGAACTTTTCAAGGCAGGTTTCATACTTAAACTTTGAGTTTCCATGCTGGAAGAACAGCAAATATTAAGCTCTTTAGAGCCTTGGATAGATCATGAGGTCCAAGTTTTCAGTAATTGCTGTGAATGGAAAGTTGGGCTTGAGTATCTGTCAAGAATAGAAGCTGTATTGCTGCTCCTGCTCTCCTAGATACAGTTTCATCGTATTTCTCAGCTAAGGGGATTTAAACACAGCTAAATTGCACAGTGGTATCTAGAGGCCATCCTGCGTCTTAACTGTCCTCCAGTGAGCTGTGAGATGATTTAATGACACAGTTTTAGTGTTCTAAGTAGTGACTGGAGTAGTGACTTCAGAGCTAAACACAGTAACATACGGGATATCAAACCACCTTTAGCTCTGGTTCTACAGGTACCAGAACCATTCTCCAAATTTGATTAAAAACTCCCTGTCATCCTTCCTTTTCCCCCTACTCTGGCAATGGTCAAATTAGAATCACTGGAGATTTACCGGATATAAGTTTAAATGCTTGTTACAGTGTAGGAGAGTCTGTGAGCTTGAAAAACATTGAATCATTAAGGTTGGAAAGATCACTAAGATCATCCAGCCCAACAACCAACCCTTTACCACCATGCTCACTAAACCATGTCCCTAAAAAACCCGGTTTTCTGTCTTATTTTGTTTCTCATTTCCCACATTTTCCAGTAGAAATGGGCCACCCTGGATAGAGGTTTCAGATAGGTCAAATAATAATGTATCTCTAAAGCCACAGCACCAAGAGGACACAGACCCACAGCCTGTAGCCTCCAACACCTCTTGTCTCCAAACAGGCTTTCTTGTTGCTTTCAGTTACATCTAACTTAGCCATTGAGAGACTGGCTGTGGCTGAAACATCCTACTGGAGAGGCAGTCTATTTCCCTGTCTCTCATGTCTCTGGGTACCTGTGGGAAGTAAGGTTGCTTGCATTGGAGTAAGCTATTATGTTTAATATGGCACAGTTGAGAATCATACTTATAAACTAGGATCTCCTGGGCAGGTCTCTGAGATGTCTGCTGCCTACAGAGCTTGGATACAATATGAATATTCAAGCTCAGGTTGATAGCATGATTTTGCACAAGATTGAAACTTGTGATTCAGATTGAAACTGATTCAGGCAAACTGTTGGGTTGATGTTGGTCTGGACCTGAAATTCAGCTGCTTTGAAAGCCCATGATGACTTCCTAAGCAATATAGTCCAAAGCTTGAAGGTATTACAATTACTGCTATAAAAGTGTAGCCCTTTTTCAAACACGTTTGAATGTATTTGTGATCCATTTCTAACATAAACATCATCTGTATGAAGTGTATAGCAAAATTAATAAGCTTAGTGCCATTATGCATGATGAAGCAGGATGCTGGCCCAGGTGACCAAGTAGTGATTTTTTAAGGAAACCCATCACTGTGATATGCACTGTTATCCATGCCCAATAATAAAAAGCCCACAAAATATGTTTCAGCCTGCAGTTTAAAGGAGGTACATGATGTCCCTAGGTAATCTGGTTGCAGTTCCTGCACTGGGAACTGCTCTGCAAAGCAAACACTCATGTTATGCTCGGAGGAGCACAAGAAGAACTAAACATGCTCATGTGTACGTGCCTAGACAACTTGCATAAGGCTGATAATGTTTTGTAGCTGTATCAAACCAACATCAGCAAGTGTGAACACCCCTAAGTACACAATATTCCCTGCTTAGCTCTTGCTTTTCACCTAATGTATGCTATTCATTAGTCAAAGGTTCCTCTCCCCACTTCCTCTCCAATAACCCAGCAATGGATCCTCACATTTTGGTCGTTTCCCCTTTTACAGGTAAGGAAACAAAGGCAAAGACTTAGCAGAGCTGGGGATAGCCAATGTTGTGAACAGGGATGTTTTAAGGGCAGATTAAACTGAGAAAACCAAGGACCTGTTCAGGCACACTTGCTCTTGCCTTGGGGTAGAGGGAAGGAGGAGGTCACCTCTTCACCTCTATCCCAACCCCACTCTCTGCGGCTTGAGGATCCACCCAGTTTCTTTGGAAACAAGGCCCTCCCATCGGTGACACACAGATTTCTCTTACTCTTCCTGTTTATGTCTTACTGATGCCCTCATTCTGGCTGTGTTTTCAGTGCTCGGGGCTCTGGACTGTGAGCACGCTATTCAGTGCATGGGACACACTGAGCTCCTTGAACTGTGTCAAGAGAACTACATTGCAGACCAAGCCCCACTGTTGATTCTTGCATGTGTATAAAATACTGATGGATTAACACTGTGGTAGTGTTAGCATTGCACTGTGTTATATCAGGTGCTATCACTTCTTCTGCAAAACTGTCCTATAAGCACAAGACCAGGGACTCATCCAACTGAAATGTGTCCCTCCAAATCATGGAGTTGGGGATGGGGAATGCAGAGGTACTCCTGACTCAGAGAAGAGACCAACCTGCCCACTGGCACCCTTTGTGTCTCAGGCAGCCTGCTAGCATTGTGATGCATGTTTGTTTGTGGTTATGTTTGTTAGCAGGTCACCAGGTAACAGCTGGGCTCCCTGGGCGTGATGGTGTGGGTGGGAAGGAGTTAATTTCTCCTGGGGTGACAAGAGTGAGGATCGGGGTATAAGTCACATACACACAGTGATGGTGCTATCTGGGAGATCTGTGGTGGATGTGGACCCTTCCACATCATCCAGCCCTCTAGGAAGGCTTTGCCCTGGTGGGAGTCCCTGGGTCCACTTGGGGCTGCACAGGTGGGATGGGCAGGCTGGGGCTCCTGGCAGTGTTTCACCTTCCATGGCACTGAGATCTTTGGAACATGGCATTCATGCCACCTTGACTTTCTCTGGTGTAAATGATTAAACAGGGCAATACAGAGCACTCCCCATGGCCTTTGGCCAGGAGGAGGCTACAAACAGAAATCACAGACTCCATCTAGCAAGTATTCACCAGTACTGACAGGGTGGAGCTTTGTGTTAACTGGCCTTAGATGCTTCCAGGGCCAGTGCATTCACAGCCTCTCTGGGCAGCCTGTTCCAGTGCCTCATTACCCTCAGAGGAAAGACTTTCTTCCTAACATCTATCCTAATTTTCCCTTCTTTTCATTTAAAGACATTCCCCCTTGTTCTGTCACTATCAGATCGTGTTGTCAGTCCCCTTCCTGCAGTGAGGGGCTGCAATGCGGTGTCCCCAGAGCCTTCTCTTCTCCAAGCTAAACAAGGCCAAGAGAGGGATAAGGTGCATTGATGGGGCTGTTTACACTGGAGTTCTTTCACCTTAATGTTACTAAAATCCACAGCAGTGCCCTGACTCCTATACCCAGTATTCAGATGAAGATCTGTCTGATCTGATGATATGAAAGAGAAGATACTTCTGAATCTGATACTGCCATACTGGTCCTTCACTTGACCAAGGCTATTAATGTTGGGATTAGGATAACATTAGCGCAAGCAGGGCTTGTGATCTCCTTACAGTGCCTTCAGAGGCAGGAAGCAATACTGGACCATGTAAGAAGACGTTATTTCTTTGTGGTGAAACTGGCTTAATAAATTCCCATCTTTGTTCCTTTCCTTTTGAGCCTACATTAAAGTTTGAGTTTCTCCTCCCTGGTGACAGTAAGACTGCTTCTTGGCAATGCTGGATCACTGAACTGATGTGGATATCTTTTTTGCTGTGTTTTGAAATTCTGGGGAGAGAGGTTACACAGCAAGTTATTTTACCTTTGGAACTGAATGAGGAAAGATAGCAGAATGTGAGCCATGCAATATATATAGTGTTTAATTCATCCATTTTGAGATCTTACATCCAAGATAAACCTGAACTAGATTCATACCAGTGCCCAGCTTTGTAACTTGAATCAGAAGCTGAGCATCACGGCTTCACCACCAAGCAAACCTCCTTTGTTATTATTCATTGAGTTGATGCCTATCAGTAAAGAACAGAGATCTGGACTGTTCTTATCATAAAGGGCAGCATGTCTAAACATGCAGATGCAGAAAAGTGAGATGTAGCATCCCCACATAACTGGTGGTTACAGTGGAATGAAAAGCATGGGTATGTTTCAGCTGGAGATACTTCGAGCATCTCAAATAATGTATGGTGTGCTTAGATGAAAATTCAGCCAGTTAAATTGCTTCTTAGCCTCCATATAGGGCAGTGCTGTTTTGGTCCCTGATGGCTGTAACATGAAATCAGTCACCTGTGTCCATGGAGATGTCCACAATTAAGAGTCACAACCCTCAACTGTCTCCTTTCCCCAACAGCTTTCCAAATGCTTCCTTTGAGGCCGCATAGGGATGTTGTGGTGGAGATAGGGAACGCCTCTGGATCACCTGACTCCTGGGCTGGCAGACCAGCTCCTGTTTGCTCATGCCTGTGTGCTGACAACACCACCTCGTGTCCCCATCTCATAGAGAATCATAGAGTCATTAAGGTTTGGTAAAGACCTCTAGAATCACCTCAGAGGTGCTTCAGGGTTGCAGGTCAATGGCAAGAACATAAAATAATAGCAGTGATAAAATTACCCTTGTAATTGCCAGAAGAATCACAACAATTACTATCATACTAGTATTAACATTCATAACAATGACAGTAGTAGAAGTTATTCAAATTGACAGGTAGCTAATTTTGATCCTCCAACATATTGATTATAATTTCTGCTATTGGTTCTGCTATTACATTCAGAAGGCTACAAAGAAAAGGCTCAGCCTGAGTCAGACTGTCGAAAAACAGGTGAGAGTGATCTGCTGCACATCTGTCTGCAAAGATGCTCAAGGTTACTCCTGAGGAGAAGTCATAGAATAGGCAAATTCTAGAAGTGGAAGAGATGCACATATGTGTAATTTCCAAGTTTGGGAGCTATAACAGGAATATAAGGAATATTTGGAGTGCATTAGAATTAGAGAAGGAGGTAGTAGTCAAGGTTGGCAATTGGCAGTACATCAGAGAGACACTACTCAGTGGCTTTTGTCATGTTCACCATGTTTTCTCAGCTGAATTTCCAACTCTGTGCTACAGCTTTGTGTGTCATTGCCTGCATCCACAGAGCATCCTGATCAGACAGCAGTACATGGACAGATATGAAGATTGTCCCCTGGGGGCTCAGTATATCTGCACTGCAAGGTGGAAGTTTCATGGGGCTTGGGGGAATTACACCCACTTTCTGATGACAAAGATGAATTTTAGCATTTCTCAAATACTTTTGTTGTTGTTGTTGTTGTCTTTGTTTGAAGGACTGCAACTTGTGAAATAATGGTGTTTTAGTACAAAACTAGGCCATCAAAATTGAGCCTCAAGCACAAAAAAGAAATCTCTCTTTCACCCTCCTCTATATCACCTGCCACAAATACCTCCTCCTTGGAAAAAAAAAATCCAACAACATTTGGAGTACTGTTCCAGCATGGAATAAAGTCAGATTCAGAAAATTAAACCTGGCAGCAACAGCAGCTCTTATCCACATGGTTTGGCAGGATTTCAGGCACACTCTGCACACGTCTCTGTGTTCCCATAGTATGCAATGCTACGGATGAGAAGTAACGGCCTCAAGTTGCACTAGGAGGGGGTTCAGGTTGGTTATTAGGAAAAAAATTCTTCTCAGAAAGAGTGGTCAAGCATTGGAACGGGCTGCCCAGGGAAGTGGTGGAGTCTCTGTCCTTGACGGTGGTCAAGAATGTAGATGTGGCAGTGAGAGACATTGTTTAGTGGGCAAAAATGTGATGGTTTGATGGTTGGACTTGATGATCTTAGAGATCTTTTTCAACCTTAATGATTCTGTGATTTCATGATATAGATGATGCTCCTTGTATTACAGAAGCAAGAACAGAGATGGAGAATTATCAGGCTTGGGATAACAGGGCAACCTTAGCCACAGCAAAGGGCAAGGGTTTTCTAGGTCTCCATTAGCAGGGCAATAGATCCTGCAGGTAGCAGAGGAGTCATGACTGTTCCACTAATGGGGCCCTGCTTGATGTTCTGTCGTCAGTATTTTTAACCCTGGTGCTTTGGAAACCGAGCGCTCCTGATCCATATTTGTTTGTGGATTATGCCAGCTCTGGAATTGTATCTGCAACCTAGTAACACTGCAGCTTGCAAGCAACTCTACTGACATCTGCCATGTACTGCTTCGCATCCTGAAGTTGGCTGAACTTCCTGAACTTGGCTAGCATTGGGGGAAGGACTGGAGGTGAAGGAGAGCAACCTCAGTTCTCATTACCCTGACGGTGTTTGGGGGCTTATTTTCACCAGGCTGGCTGCTTGCTATCACTAATTCATCACTTCATCCACAGGATGCTCACACCACTGCCACGCATGCTGACCTTGGTAGGTTGGCCAACATCTCTGATGATGACACATACTAATTTGTTTCTGAAGGAAGCATGGGTTGGTTTTGAGTATAACAAGACTGGATGTTGCTGTAGGACTGAAGAGAGGAGAAAAGGTCTTACAGGCCTCTTTAGGATGGGAAAGAAAGTGTGTGTGGTCTGCTAAACGCTGCTGGAAGGAGGAAGGGAGAATTGTTGCTGTCTTAGAGCTCTCCAAGATAAATCTACACCAATGCACTATCAGCTAAGAGAAATACTTCTCTTGGGACAGCTCAGTTGACCATACAACTCTGGCTCAGTGTGTGTTGCTTGGCTGATGCACTATAACGATTAAAACCTTACAGCTGTTTCTAGCTAAGGGATCTGAAGACCGATAATGTGAATTTGCTGATCCTGCAGTATTTCCCACAGGAGGCTGGAACTGTTAGAAATGTCTCAGACGCACTTTGCTGCTGAGCACATATGTTACTTTTCTAAGCCACCATCAAGCAGTCAGCAAATCTTTGCCTGTCTGAATAGTGCTGTTTCTGAGCAATGCCATTTTCCTCTATTTGTGCATGTTTTAATTGGGTGGTGGAAGGCACAACAGTCTGTTGGTCACAGATTTGCCCTTTGTGGGCCTGAAGTGGACAAGGGACAAGGTTCAGAGCAGGCTGTTTTAGTTGTCATCTATGTGTGTGGATTCCTGTTGGCAGTGTTTTCCCCTCTTTTGAAGGTTGGGTTATGCTATCAGCAGAAGGCATTTGGTATTTGTTAGAAATGTGGAGACTGGCAAGAATGGATGAAAATCGCTGTGGAAGCACCAGAAAGGACCAATAGTGGAAAGGCTGCATAAATGATAGGTGTAAATGGCCCCTATATGAGCAAATTTACAAAATCCCAGCATTATGTTCACTGTCACAGGACACTCAGACTTGAAGATAAATGCCAGTGAGTAAATTCTGGTGACTCATAGAAGTGGGACATTATGGTGACACCTAGCACAGACAGCTCCTCCAGGTACAAAAGGGTACATCCAGACTCAGCTCATTGTCTCCAAATGGGGAGAAACCCAAGAAATGTGATGAAGATTTGGCAGTCATTGTCCCTTGTGTCTGGCACAGAGAAAAGCTGGAGGGCTTTGGAATGCCCATGGCCTGAAATGTGATGTTCAACAATATCCCAAGAGGGTGTAAGGACAGGAAGAAGCCTCACTCATTCACATCTCTGTAGCCAGCAAAAAGCTTTCCTTGGATTTAAAATTGGAGTTGAAATTGTCTTTGCCTCTGAGTCATTCCTGAAATCTCTCCCATTGCTATTTGTCAGATGCAATCACTCCAGAAATAGCAAGTAGTGGCAGAAGCAGCATCTGTGGCCCAGGGAATACACTGTAGACTTCATGAAAGTGGTGCCTGTAATGTGCCCAACTGATGCAGAATTAATCAGGTTTGAAAAAAGAACACGGCTTTTGCACCCTGGGGGACTGTTGCTAAAAAATCCTGCCTATGCAGATCTTCCTATCCTGCTCCTTGACATAACTTCTAAGGGAAATAAATGAGTTTATCTCCCACATTGCCTGGAGACCTTTCACATGGAAATAGTGGGATTAAGGAGATTAAGATTTAACTTCAACTTGGATAAAGAACAACAAAGAAGAATGATTAACACATGAAATGATTCTCAGTCATTAGATCTGAAGTCCAGTCTCTGTATATTGCCTCAAGTGACAGCTTTTCTGTTGTGTTCATTGCTGTCACATCTGATCCCGTAAGAGGAGTAAACCAATTGGTTCCCTACAGGGGAGTGGGTTGGCTCTAAAACACCCATTAGCTTGGTTATGGAAGAGGGAGAAGGCATGGAAAAAGAAAAAGGAGACTGGTAAGATTTCTGGGATGAATGTAGGAAAAATTCTCTCTGAGGAAGGCAGGAAAGCATGGAGAACACCGATAAGGAGATAGAAAGCAGAAGCTAAGAGCTGAGGTACACATTTAGGAAAGTAAGAGGGAGAAGGTAGGAGGCCATGGGCTTGGTGAGGACCTGCTAGGGCAGAGCACAAAGCTGCAGGAGGAGACAGGTGGGCCGCCCATAGGGAGTGAGAAGTGGCCATTCATGTGCATTATTAAGGTGTGGTCCAGATAGCAGATGGGAGTGTGGAGTTAAGGAAGCGAAGGATGTGAGTCATGAAGATGCAGGTGAGAGGGTGTGTGTTGGGAGAGACTGATGCAGAGCCCAGAAATACTGCCTAAAACTTGGGCAGCAATTGCACAGCTGGCTGGGAGGAAGGCAGGGGGATTTCTGCATGACAGCCCTCAGCTCACGTGGGCTCTGGGGTGGTCAGGTGTTGCGACAACTCAGCACTAAGACTCCAAAGCAAGGCCTGCAGTTAGGATTCAAGATTTAAATGCTCTGCTGGATTCTCAGAAGTCCTTAGGTTCTCCTGGGCCATGTGTCTCTCTCTTAAAGCAAACTTGGCTTCCAGCAGTCTGGCGATCTTTCTGATTGTTCACTTGCAGTACACTGCAGTTGGGCCTTGGAGCTGAAGTTAACTGGAAAGATGTTACCGTCCTGATCAGTGATCACCACATTTCTTGAGGGAGACTCCTAGCTATCTTGGACCTACATGAACCACAATGACACGAAAGTGAACAATGCAAACAAGCACGTGATGTCTGTGTGTGAAAGCAGAAGTATTCAGCCTCATAAGACTCTGACACTGCAACCAGGCACTGGTTTCCTCTTTAGCTGGGGCAAGCTTTTTCCAACCTCAGTAGCTGAGATGGTCTCTTCATGTCACTCTGTAAGCTTTGGAGATTCTTTACCACCAAGATTCTTTTGTTGTCAGTGTGGAGGCACCTTTTGGAGCTGGAATTTCTGCTCCTGCATTGTCTTTTCTTTAGAATCTGGATAATGAGGCTTTCAGAAATCCTTCCTTCAGAGCTTGGAACAGGAGGCCAAGCCACCAAATGAACACATCCTGGGGATGGGAGCTCCTGTTTGGCCTATGGTGTTGTGATTCTGACTGATTCAAAGAGAAGTCAGATCTTCTGCCAGTAAAAGGAAGCTGTCAAGCAGGGGAATTAGAGATCTTGGAAAGGCAATGAGCAGAGGCAGCAAAAGAACACCGGACTCTTTTAGCCTTGTGAATGCTTTCAGATTTTCCCTGCATACAGGGTCATGCCTTCCCCATGTACAGGACCAGTCTTCCTTGGTCTTGGATGTAGGCATTATGGGCTCAAATCTAGTGGCTGGGTAGCCCCCATGTTCAACAGACTGCGCCTGTGGCTTCAGTTTCTGGACTGATGGGAGTAAGGAGAAAGGGGTTTGCTCAGGGGGAATCACAGATCAATTTTTTTTCCTGAACAGGTGGCACAGGACAGTTTACTTCAAAATCCAATTTTTAAAGTGCATATCTTCCCATGTCAGGCTGACTTTTCCCTATGAGGACAAGATAAACAGTAGGACAAATGTGCAGTCTCCATTGAGGTTTTCAAGACCAGGCTGAGTAAAGCCCTGATAACCTGGCTTAACTCCCATAGCAGTGTTTGCATTGAGGAGGAGGTTGGGCCTGGGTGCTGGCATACTGGTGACAATATGGTAGGATGCTCAGTTTTCCCAAAGAGATGCCATTCACTGTCTCTAGGTCCCCATTGACGTTGGTGACCTGAAGCCAACTGCCCTACTTACTTGGTGCAAAGTCAAGGCCTTGTGGTACCAAAAAGCTTAATATCACGTTAAGGTGACACCTAGGCTTAAGCCCTCCCCAGCGTGGTGTTTTGCAGTTAGCTGGGCCATAGACAAGTTCAGACTCACCCCCAAAGCTGGTGTGATCAGGATCGCGTTGGAGGCTGGGCTCCATATCCAGGAGGGTTGCCTGAATTGCATTCTATGGATGACCTCACAGTTTTGGCTTGAGCTCACAGCGACAGAGGCCTCAGCTGTCCTCTACCCTGTGCTTATTACACACCTATGAAGCAGCAAAGCACTTGGTCTTCCACTTCATGTCCCACTGAACTGGTTGTTGTGTTCAAATCATGTTCCAGGGAAGATGGACTGCCCACCACCACCACCAGCGGCTTGGTGAGGACAGATCTTCTCAGTGTGATCTATGGAGTCACTCAGCTTTAAGGACATAGAGTGGAATCTCAGTAGGCAGGTAACTGCCTGCTCATTCTGCTTTCTTCAGTGGAGACAGCAAACACACCTCTCTGCACACAACCATTGTGCGTCACTGATATTTCCACAGGGTAGGTTAAAATTAGAAAGCCTTCTTGCTGACAGAATTGGATGTGCAAAACCTCTTGGACTTCTTGCAGGGTTAGTAATATGACTGCTGCAAAATTTGCTTTTTAAAGGAGACTTTACTCTCACCCTGCAAATTTCAGTGCTTCCTAGTGATTCTAAGGCGCTTCCTCACACAGCTGGCTGCTCACATGTTGTGGAGTTCAACATGTCTAAGATGAAAAAAGTGTGTGAGGTCAGAACAGTGCATGAGATCCTGGTTCCAGGTCCTTTATGCCCCTGTATACTTTAAAGGTACTCTGAAGACTGCAGAGAGGTGCAAACCAGCTTGAAGCCTGCTTGCTCTTGGCCTGATCTGCAGGTCACTGCTGGTTTCTTTACATAATAACTTGGTCTCTTTTTGTGCTTCCCCATATATTAGATGGGACACAGATGTTTGCTCTGACAATCAGTCATTAAGACAGTGTCAAGAAATCTGGTGTATTTGCAGCTGCATTGGAGATAGTCAAAGCTTTTATCATGCATGAAAACAGCAAAGTTCATGTGCTTCTGTGGGAGTCTGGGGACAGCCAGACCAATCAGCCCCAGCAAATGGGTACCTCTCCAAGGCCAATACAGTTATAAATTTGCCTGTCCCTGCTGTTTAACATAGTTCAATCAGGACTTACCACATGTATTAATGTAAGACAGCTCAATGGGACCTTCCTGGCTTCTAAAGTGTCCAGATGTGACTGCAATAGCAGTTCTAGGTTCACTCCTTGTGTGCATGTGCTGTCTTTTAAATACACTTTTAAATACACAGGCAGAAAGAGACTGAGATTCCTGCTAGAAAAAAACAATGCTAATGGCTTTTATGATACGATGACTTATCTACAGGACCCTGGATATCAGTTTTGCTCACCCTCGACCTTTTAGGGTCTTTCCACTGAAGCTGTGGCACAAGTCTTATGAGGAGCATCTGAGGGAAATGGGATTGTTTAGTTTGGAGAATAGGAGGTTCAGGGGTGACCTTATCACTGTCTACAGCTGCCTGAAAGTAGATCGTGGCAAGATGGCGGTGGATCTCTTCTCCCACAAAACCAGTGATAGGATGAGAGGGAATGGCCTCAAGCTGTGCCAGTGATGATTCAGTTTGGATGTTGGAAAAATTTCTTCTCCAAAAGAATGGTCAGGTACGTGTACAGGCTGCCCAGGGATTTGGTGGAGTCACCGTCCCTGGAGGTGTTCAAGAAATGTTTAGATGTTGTAGTGAGGGACATGATTTAGTGGGAAATATTAGTGATAGGTGCATGGTTGGACTGGATGATCTTGGAGATCTTTTCCAACCCTGGTGATTCTTTGATTCTATGATAAGCTGAGCCTGCACACAGTCTATCCTGGCCACTTTGCTCTGGGGCGAAAGAGAGGACCTTGTGGCCCACAGGCTGGTCCTGAGGCTGGCCCAGGGTTGTGTGGTGTGGAGGCACAGCTGGACTCATGCTTTTCTGACTCTCAGGTGCTGGAAAGAATGGTGGAAATCGCTACAAGCCCCAGGTTTCAGGACTCAGGAAACAGGAAGAAGGTCCCTGCCTGGGTGAACTGTGATTTATCTCAATAAGAACAGCCTATAGAGAGCTCCTGTAGGGGATGGAAACAAGATGTCAAAGTCTAGGCAGTGAAGCCACATCTTATATAGAAAAGGAGCCACTCCCCACCTAAAATACGTGGCAAACTCTTATTTTCATGGTCCATTGCTGTAGTGCTGTTTAGAAATTGCAGATGTGGTTGCTCTTAGAGAAGAACCGGAGCTGCTGGAGCACTTTTTCCTTTTCCAGTTTTAAAAATTAGTAGAAAAGAGCCTCTGGGCGTTTAGGATTTGCATATATTTTAATTTAGAGGAATAAAAAAGGCATGAGCAATGCTAAACTCTGTGCTATGAGTGTGCATTGATAGCTCACACTCTTACAGAAGTGTTAGGAGATCTGTAGTAAGAAGATAAAGCTGAGGACGCTGTAGAAAAAAGAAAGAAAGGGAGAAATAATGAGTTAAAGTTGCATATGCATTAGCAGGAGACAGAGGAAGTAAAGGAGGACATGCAAGGGTCATCAATATCTATCTGTAGGTGTCTCTGTTCATTGCAGGGGAATTGGCCTAGATGATCTCCAAGGGTCCCTTCCTACACAAACAATACTATGATTCTGTGAAAATGGCACATACCCCTGAGGAATATTTCTGCTCTGCTGTCCTGGAGGAACTGCTACCATAAACCTAAAGAAGGGAAGTTATCACACAACCCAGAAAATACAGGGAAATATTTTCCAAGCTGCTCTGGGAGACCAGGAAGTTATTTTTGGTCTCTGTAGTACAGTGAGTGTTGGTGGGAGCATGTGCAACAACAGACTTCTCAGCAGCTGCCATTGTATTTGCTCCTATCGACCTTATCACTAATAGGTGCAGGATATGAATTATAAAGGTAAAGATGTAATCGGAGAGGCCTGGAGACAGCTCGTCTGCTAGGGATGAGCAGTTGCCATGACAGAGCCTCTCACGTTGCTTCTTTTCAAGCAGAATGGCAGGTAAAACAAGGACTCTGCAGCTTCTGTTGGCTTCAGTGTAGTGTAGGGGATAAGTGACTTCACTGTTCCCCTGGATGTGGGAGGTGAGGACATTTTTATGATTGTGAAGGACAAGGAAAGTCACATTACTGCACTCCTGATGAACCACTTTGATATTCTGCACAGCATTCAGGCTGGCAGACTTAATGTTATTCTTAGCTATTTCTTATTAAGTTACAACACATGCAGAAGTGCAACAGAGGCAGAGGATCCAGATCCTTCCTCATTTACAGCAGCTTGAACACTTGAGGCAGTGCTACATCCATTCGTACCAGCTCAAAAAATAGCCCAGCAAATTCCACCAGGGGTTTAGACCTTACAAATCAGCTCATGTGATCAGGATCGTTTTGCAGGGGAAAAACAAGCATCCTATACATGTAATGGCACAAAACTGGCATCTTCCCTATGCTGACTTGAGGACTGAGTGACACATATCCTTTTTATAAGCAGGCCAAGGGAGAAAGATGTGGCACTAAGCAACATGTGCTTTACATCTGTTAGAGACCCAGAAATCAGTTCAGCTCCTTCTGTCCCAAGGTATAATAAGAGAGCTTGGCCAGACAGAGACATTGCAGAAGGCTTCTGAAGGTCTTGAGGATACAGATGTTTTCCAGATGCCTCTGCATGGCTCTGATCACAACAATAAGGGTCTGGGAAGGTGTTAGGGAAATAATTGAGTCTCTGGAAGTTTGTATGAGTGTCTTTTTCTTCCATCCTCCTTCTTTTCTTTGCTGTGAAATAATCTTTAACACAACAGGGACTGTCACTGGCTGTGGGGCCATATAACAAGTCAAGGAAATTGTCCTGGCTGGTGGCTTTTTCTTGTCTCTGTACCTGTTTTCAGCAAAAGAAAAAGAAATGTTGAAGGGAATTGTGAATTTTAGCTCTCATGCACTTTGGAAGATCTAGGTTTTCCTTTTAACCTAAGAAATGCAGTTCAACTAGATGTATGGACCATCAAGTCCTAGAAATCTCACCATGTCTTCTGCCAAGACTCCAGAGTGTTTCACAAACATTGTAAGACCTTAAGGAGGTTGGACGACTGTTCTTCCAGGAGTGACAAAAGAGGATTTTGTCTGGCTGTCTGAGCAGGCATCTGCTGCAGCTCAACTGTGCCCTCCTTCACTCCAGGTTTCTGCCACCTCCTCCAGCCATCATTCACTTTTATGGACTACTCAATTTTACTCAGTGGATGTTAACCCCACAAGAGGAGCCTGAAGGCTGGTGTCCTATGTAAACAAACTTCCACCTTTGGCTCATGTCTGAGTTCCTCTAGCCAGATCCTAAGGAGGCCTTGGAGCCTTGCAGAGGTTTTGAAGTTTTGTAGCACATCACTGTTGAAGGCAAGGCTGTCCTACAGAGCTTCAAGGAGTGAAGCATGGCAATGCATGAAACAACAAGGCAAAGTCTTGGAGATGTGGGAAATACAGAATCATAGAATCATTAAGGTTGGAAAAGACCACTAAGATCATCTGGTCCAACTATCAACCCATCTCTACTGTGGCCCACTAAGCCACATACCTCAGTACCACTAAAAAAGCAATGGGGAAGGACTTGCCATGCATTTATCTGGCTACATTAAGGCTCTGTGATTTTCCATGTGTGCTTTCTTACATGCACACAATCTCAGTAAAAGATCACTGCCATTTTTAGGACACTATGGAAGACATTTGACCATAATAAACACCACAACTATATTTTGCAAGAGTAAAGCATTGTTGACATTGCTGTTTGCGCAGAAACCCTGAATGTTAGCCATTAATTCATTCCTCTGCATGATCTACTCTCGCTAATGCATGCAGAGCCAGAAACACCTGCACACCAATGTTTGTATTGCTGGATCAAATTGCTTTTATGGTTTGTGATAACAGGATTGTTCATGTCCTGTGGAACATATCAAACCTCATCAAAGTCAGGAAATGAGTAGAAGGATGGGTGACCTGACATGTGGGTTCTCATTCCATTCCTAATCCACCACAAGAAGAGATGCTCAGTGGTAACAGTCACAGTAGCAGCAATGACAAAGGTGTAATTCATGGTCTTTCACATTGGAAGCATGCTCTTAGAGGAGACCTCTTTCTGTTTTAATGAGGGCAGATAGTCCACAGAGAGGGATCTAGTGTTCTTGAGCAGACTTCCATCCTTTGCAGCACAGAGGAAGAAATGTTCTATACTTTGTCTAGTTTGTCTAGCCTCTACTGACCTGCAGATGAGTCAAGATGTATCAGTTAGAGAGAGGTTTGCATCTTGTAATGCTATGCTCCCAAAGACCATAAAAATACCTTAAAATAGTACTCAAGGTCTTTGAAAACTTCACTGTTTGGATCTGATCTAGCAAGTGCCATTAGACTCTCCTCAATATCATGATGCAACATGGGACAATGCCAAGAGCAGAATTTATACAAACAAACTGCATCACCAGCTCCTGCTGTGTGCCTAGTTGTGATGAGACACACTGCCAGGATCTCTGGAGCACTGCTGATTTATTTCAATCTGCCTTTTTCTCCCATTGGGTAAGGCAGTAGGCACTAACTGGCCAGAGCCAGATCCCGATGATCTCTGTGCCTCAAAGTGCTGAAAATGATGAGGGTGAAGGGGACAATCTGCAAGTATACTTATACTGACGTGAATATGTCCTCTCTGCAAGGACAGGGTCTTGTTCTGTGCTTGGAGGTGCTTGTGAACAGCATGACTTAATGTAGACTGAATCTGAGCTTTGTAGCAACACAGCAGACTCTTATTTTTATTTGTACTGCCTTAGCTGTCTATAAATATAATACCTATACATCTTGTCAAGTTGTGCTTTAAGAGGCTGTCAGGAACACACTTCAGCAATTTTCTGTGCAAATAGGAAGAAGGAAGGGAAGCAGCTCATAAATGCTCATATATGTCCATTGTCTGGATAAAATTTATGTGCAGTATGAACTAAAAACTCAAACGCAAATTTATGGTGCTTGATCTAGTGCCAAAGAAAAGCTTGAGTTCAATTGCTTCAAGGCGCGTCTGTGTAGACACAGGCAATTTGAGGTTAACTGTGATGAAGCCACTGCTAATTTTACTGATTGGTTATAACCTTGGGCGGACTTGAACCTTCTCCCAGAAGTAGATGTCAGCTGAAACACACTGGCTGTCTGTACTGCAGCAGAAGGGAGAACTCTCCAAGCAAACTACTTTGACTGGGAGGACCATGCAGAAGTGGGTGCCTTGAGATGAATGCACTAAGGCTTCCTTCAGACAAAGCGTATGCTTGGTTTAATGAAAACTGGACTTTTATGGAGATACAGATCAGCCCGGAAGTTCCTGAGAATTCAAAGTTTTCAGCCCATGGAAAATATGTTCTGTACATACAAGCAAAGGCATAATTTACAATTAAAAAGAAAACAACAGTATCTCCTTCTACCTTACTGTGAGCTTCCTTTCACATACTTGATAGTCCTCCTGCAGGCATCCACCATGCTTCCTACATATAAAGCTATGCATTGTTGGGTCCTGCATGGCCAGCAGGCAAAATCATTTGGGAATGCAGCCAGTCTTCCACACAAAAGCCACTTGTGCCTTTTCCTCTTCCTGACTTCAGCTGTTGAGGCTGAGTTGGATCTTGAATCCTCTGGGAGTGAAGGAGCTGATATTTTTTATCAATTCCCACCTCATTTCTGTCTGTACAAATGACAGACAAAGAGGTGCAAATGAAGGCTGATCTAAGATGTCCTACTCCATGAGTGTCTGAGCTGCTAGCATTCTCCATCATTTTTCAGCTGCTGTGGCTTGAGATTTGCCATTAAAACCCACACCTCTGGGGACACCCTATCTATGTATCAACTCTGCCCCATTCATTCTGCTCCTGTTGGCCTGTATCAGCTCCTTTCCCTGGGTGGGTGGAGCTGTATTTGCCCTGTTTATATGTCTCTCATCTCTCCTGTACTACTGCTTTGGTATCAACACAGATCTAAAAGGTTACATTCAGATGGGTGTGATTAAGAAGAGGATTAGGTGGATCCCATTATAGCAAATGCAGAGGAAGAAAGATATAGTCAATACTTATATTGAAATCTTCTCTAGCTAGGATGTAGACAGCACCCTACAAATACTATCCATATTAATCCTTCCTGATGGGGCTTTCAGACTTTGCTCTTCCAAAACCAATCTAAACTATAGCAGCAATCTTCAGAATGCAAAAATTTGCTTAAAGGGAAAAGGGGGCAATTTCTGGAGTTGCCTGGCTTTTGTGTGCAACTGTTTCTGACTGTGATGCATCACCCCTTTTTTCTGCACTGACTGGTCACTCAGGTCAAATCTCCAGCCAGGTGAGTTCCTAGCCTCTGTAGGTTGGGTTGTAGAACAGGCTGCTTATGTCAGAGCCTTGCACTGCTTTAGGCTTGTGTGAATTGCTGTGTCACCATTTCACCGTGGCTCCGTGTTTTGAAATAGACAGCTGCCGCTTCTTCTCTTGTTTTGTTTGGAGCAGAGCAGTGAAGAGTCACTATGGGCCATTTTCAATGTTCTTCCTGTGTGGCAATTTGCCACAAGATGAATCACAGGCAAGTTCCATGCCCTGTCCGTGTGAGTGCGAAGGGAAGGCACCAGTATTACTGATGATTGTCTCTCTGAGCAGCCCACTGAATTCTGCATTTCATGGGGCTGAAGGCTGGGACGGCCTCCTCATCCTTTTGGTCCTACTTAAAGAGGGATGAGCTACTCTATTCTGCTCCGACAGCTGGTAGCAAAACCTGTTAGGTCTGCCTGACCTGTCAAATTGTTAGGCTTCAAAGGGATTAGGAAAGGAACGTCATAAAATGTTCCCAGCATAGGGATGCCTTGTGGCCTTGCAGCAGGCTGTGTGTCATGGGGAGAGGCATGTGCAACCAGGGGTAGAGAGGATATAATAGGAATATTTGCTCCCTTGCTGCATTCTAAGCCATGAAGGTTTCTATACCTAAGAGAAACCAAGGAGGAATTAAGCACTAGGGGTTACCTGCTAGTTCCCAGAGTCCTGCACACAGTCTCAGGGAGTTTGGATGTCCCTTTGATGACCAGGAAAACTAAAGATCTGTTTTGGGAGAAGAACATTGGATCATTTAGTCAAGCAAGGCTGAAAGATCCTCTTTGCAAGCACACTGGTACATGGGAGGTATTTATGTTAAGAGTACTAATGGAGGAAAAATGGGAATATACTGGACATAAACATATTTGGCTGAAGAGGAACAATAATACTCATAAGCTTCAAAAACACCTTATGAAAGGTTTCCAAAGACAGACACCAAACCTGCTTCACTATGCAAACAGGTGAAACTAAGGAAGAGATGGCACAGGAGAGGTGCCAACCTACAGGCAGAGGTGGAAAGTGGTTGAAAGAGGGTGTGAGATTTGCTGATATCCACAGGAGAACATTGGAAGGGGATGATTGCCACTGTTCTCACTTATGTACTGTTTTCATGGCATGGAATTATTTCCATGTTTCAGGGTTTCTACTAGGAGGAAGGAAACCTTTCCTGCTCAATGCAGAACCTGGCTTTGCATTTTATTTATTTTGGGGGCTCTTCTCTCTCTCTCTGGGTCAGCCTGAGTTAAAACAGCATGCTAAGGGCAGGGCAAGCACTCCACTTGTACTTTTAGGAAAGAGAAATGTTCTGAATGGTCTACACACCCAAAATGTATCTCAGAGTCATATCTAATGTCAGAGAGGAACTGGGATGGGTCCTTCCTTCTGTGTAATGCCAAGGGTGACATCATCTGACAGGGACCTTGGCAACATACTTGCTATCTCCTGCCTTTTTGTGATGGTGGCATATTGGAAGCTTTTAGCCCTTTCTCACTGAAGTGTCTTCTTGACTGTGAACTGCTTGGGATGCTGAACTGTATTTTGCATTGCATATGGAGAGCTGTGGTGGAAAAAGGCTTTGAATTCTTTGAAAGCTTCCTGGGAGAGCTTTCAGTCATACAGCCAATGCCTAGGGAAAGTGCACAAGGTGACCTAGGTGGCTGGTGTGAAGATGCACTCCAAAGTAAGTGGTTTACAGAATTGATTTGTGGTGACTTATTTTCATCAGAACTGTTTCCTTCTTTAGTGGCTTGGTAATCCAAAGGAAATTCTTCAGAGTGTCTGGTATGATGCTATGTTTTGCTTCTACAAGAAAAAACAATGCAGATAACAAACCAATGTTTATAGTTGCTGCTGAGCAGTGTTGCACTGAGCCAAGGCCATTCCCAGCAAAGGGCCCAAGGAGCTTGGAGGGAACAAAATGTTCTTGTAGGGAATCTGCTTTGGCAGGGGGGTTGGACTCGATGATCTCTGGAGGTCCCTTCCAACCCCTACAATTCTGTGATTCTGTGATTCTGTGAAAATTAGGATGGCTGACTTAAACTGGCCAAAAGAGTATTTCATACCATATGGCACCATGGGGAAGGAGTTTTGAAGGGGGTGGGGGTTCATCACTCTCTCTTCTGTTGCTTAGGAGGCTAGCTGGGCACCGACTTGGAGGAAGGGGGGGGTTGAGAAATTGCTTGTGCATCACTTGTTAAATACTTTTACATATATATATATGTCATAATTATTATTATTTTCCTTTTATCTATATTAGCAAATAGTTTTATCAACCCATGAGTTCTACTTCCCTTTCCTTTTCAGGAAGGAAGTAGAGTTCTACTTCCCCTCCCCTCCCCTCCCCTCCCCTCCCCTCCCCTCCCCTCTCCTCTCCTCTCCTCTCCTCTCCTCTCCTCTCCTCTCCTCTCCTCTCCTCTCCTCTCCTCTCCTCTCCTCTCCTCTCCTCTCCTCTCCTCTCCTCTCCTCTCCTCTCCTCTCCTCTCCTCTCCTCTCCTCTCCTCTCCTCTCCTCCCCTGTTCTCCTTTCCCTCCCTCATCCCACTGGGAAGGGGGAAGTGAGTGAATGGCTGTGTGGTGCTGAGCCGCCTCCTGGGTTAAACCACAACACAATCCCAGAAGATGACAAACAAACCACAGCTTCAGAGAGGAACATGCTAGAGTCTAAACAATATATGCAGGTTTTCTCTGGATGTGAAGGGTTCCCATACATGCTGTTTGGGATAGAAATAACCCAGTGCATTTCCAAGTCCTGGATCCATTGTGCATCCAGGACAGATATCAACTGTAGGATCATAGAATCAGTAAGATTGGAAAAGAACAAAAAGATCTTCTAGTTCAACCATCAACCCACCTCCACCACCATGCTCACTAAACCACGTCTCAGTGCAGAATCTATCCTTTCCTTGAACACCTCCAGGTCTGGTAACAACACCATCTCCCTGGGCAGCCTGTTCCAATACCTCACCACCCTGAGCAGATATTTTTCCTAATATCCACACTGAACCTCCCCTAGTGCAGCTTTACACCATTTCCTCTTCTCCTGTCACTGGTACCTGGGAGAAGAGGCTGATTCCCCCCTCTTCCCCCCCCTCCCCCGCCATGCCGGCCCTCGGTTTTCCCGCAGCGCCATCTTGCGGCGGCGCGGCGCCTCTCCCGTCTCGCTTCGCTCTCCCGTCACCCCTCAGCCTTCCCGTCTGCGGAGAGGTCCTTCCCTCTGAAGCACTATTACAGCTTCGCCAGGAACGGGGTGTAGAGAGTGCAGTGAGTTTTGGCAGAGGAAATTTAGGAGGGGGAACGGTCCAGTCCGTGGCTGAGGTGATGGGCATGGAGTGTCTGAAAGGCCATGTGGTCCAACTCTCCTGCAATAACAGGGACACCTACAGCTACATCAGATGCTCAGAGCTCCATCCAGCCTGATATGGAATGTCTCCAGGAATGGGGCATCTATCAGCTCTCTGGGCAACCTGTGCCAGTGCCTCACCACTCTCACTGTAAAAAACTTTCCCTTATATCCAATGTAAATCTCCCCTCTTTTAGCTGGAGACCATTTCCTCTTGTCCTGTCATCACAGACTGCTGAAATCTGTCCCTTTCCTCCTTATAGCCCCCCTTTAGATACTGAAAGGCTGCTGTCAAGTCTCCCTGCACCCTTCCCTAGGCTGAAATGCCCCAGCTCTCTCAGCCTGTCCTCACAGGGAAGGTGTTCCATTTGTTGGATCATTTCTGTGGCCTTTCTATGGATGCACACCAACAGGTCCATGTTTCTCCTGGAATGAGGACTCTGCATGTGGATGCAGTTCTCCAGGTGAGGCCCCCTCAGCACAGAATAGAGGGACAAGATCACCTCTCTTGTCCTGCTGGCCACGCTTCTTTTGATGCACCCCATGATACAGTTGGCTTTCTGGGCTGTGAGATCTCAGGAACTCCTGACACTGTGTCCAAAGGAGAGGCCATAAGGATGCTGAGATATGAGAGCTGGGAGCATGGTGATGGCTAAAACAGCAGTAGAGAGTCACAGCGCATGGCACAGGACACCAAGGGTAAAGTGGGAGCAGGACTAGTCTGATAGCTGGATGGGAAGATCCATGCTTTCAGCAGCAGGAAAGAAACAGTTCCAGAAGAAGGGCATGAAGCTGTGCTGTTGGGTCTCTGCTCCTTTCCTGGCTCCAGGCTGGCTGGGATGTTTTGAGAAGTGTGTTATAAATCAAGTGATGGTGCCAAAGGTAGCTCTAGCTGGCAACCTTAATAAATAGAACCCTAGGAATCTACGAGAGTGCTCTGCCCTGGGGCTTGGCTGCCCTACAGTAAATTACAATGCATGGGGCAAACACCCATCCATTCTGGGGGCACTGGTGGCTAGCTCCTCACCCTCAGAGATCTGGGGACAGGTGGTCTCAGCACCTGGTACAAAAAGCTCTGGGGGGAACAAGAAATCCTTCTCTGGGCCGTGCGTGGAAGAATCCACCAGGAGGTTTCTGTGTGGTCCACAACACCAAGGTGTGGTGTGCATGAGCCACCCTCAAGGCTTCTCAGACTCTCCAGTGAGGGAAACTGAGCCCAAAGCATGTTGGTGAGTGAACAGCATTCTGAAGTTGAAGGAGGTGACTGTAGCCTTTATCTGAATGAGGCCAGAGGCTTCACCCCCTGCCTGTAGTTAAATGTTAGCGTGCTTTTGAGGAGGGTCTTGTGATGGAGATTTCCAAGGTCCCTTAGAAATCACTTCCAGTGGGTGATTCTTTGGGTGGTCCTATGTGGAGCCAAGAGCTGAACTGGATGATCTTTGTGGGCTCCTTCCAACTCAGTGCATTCTATAGTTCTGCAACTCTGTGATTCCCTTCAGATGTAATATGTCCACTATGTCTTTGCCTATTTGGATGCACTCCTGTGATGATTTTCATCAGAAACTTCTCTTTCTTAGGCATTTGCCAGTAACCTTAACCAAGTTGGCTGGTGGAAAGATGTGAATTAAAAATGTATTTGATTGTGAGTACAAAATCGCAGCCTTATGTAGCAATGTACACTTAAATGTAGTGTAGAGATACAACCCTGTAGCAGCAATGTGCAAGACACAAAATGTAGGGCTTTGGCAGCTGATCTGAAGGAGATATCCACGATCTAAGATAAGAGGAGTTTGGTTTTCTCTATCCTCCCAGCAAAATAGGATTTCAGACATAATTTTCCAGCTAGCTCGATCGTTGGTATCTCTGTGGGTATTCGGACTGCGTTCAGCAGAGGGCAGTGGTTGGTTTGTCACAACTTGGCTGGCAGCATCAGACCTCTTAAATCCCTGCTTTAGGGAGCCTTAGGGGCACTGGTTTCTCTGTGAGACTTTGCTATTTGCTGACGTCTTTGCTGCAGAGTATCCAAAAAAAGTGTAGAAGGGGATGTTGGCAGCAGGTCCTCCCTGCCTTGCAGCAGTGTGGTGCAACAGAAGTGCCGGTGGGTCAGAGAAATCTCTTGTGGAAATTTAGCAAACCTCCCTCTTCCCACCCTTCCCACCCTGTTTAAGTCCACAGAGCTAGAAAAGAATTTCCAATGAAAAAAATATGCCTTGGCCTGGCTTAAATCTACTGATTTACTGATGCTTTTATGGCATTTTATTATCCACAAGTGTTTAATTGAAATCTAAAAAAACCATAGACCTGCTGCCTATGTTTATAATTTCTCCCTAAACAGTATATGTAATAAGTACTGCTCATGTGAGCGAAGAGTACCACGTAGCAGCCTGTCGTCTGGGCATCCTGCTCCTGTGGGAAGAAACGCAAGAAAATGGAAACATTTCTGCAAAACAAGGATACCAACCACCTGGACTGATCAAGTGACTCCTAAGTGGGTTTGGGAAAGTTACTTAAACCTAAATAAAGTGTGTGGGGCTGCTCTGAGCTGTTCCAAAAAGCCTGGGAAGGGAACTGGGGGACAACTCCTGTGACATCCCCCTGTGGCTGCTGGCATGTGAGATGCTGCTGTGGGAAGATGGCCAAGCCTGGGGATTCCCAGAGCCAGTTGCTCTGTATAGGGCTGATGACAGCTGACATGATATCAAAACTGTTCGTGCAGAGCAGCCTTGGGGTTGCCAGAGCAGCCCAGCTTTAGGATCCCACCTTTTGTGTGAGGAGGGCTGGGTTCCAGTTTACTGACACTGGATGCACTGTTGTGAGTAGGAACGGAAGAGAGGAGATGGGAGAATGGTTGTGATACCATCTTCAAGACAGAACAAAGCTGTGGGAAACTGGGCAGTCTGGGAGGAGTGAAGAGATTCAGAAATAAAACCAAGCACTTAGCCATGCTAAGCCTGCCTAATGCTGGCCCTTCTGCTTACCGTGTGCTACGTTTCTATGCCCTTCCCCACATTTGCTGAAATAAATGTGATTTTTTCTATGTATTTATTTGGCATGTAATGATGAATGGCTCAGGAAAAATTAACTGGGGAGAGCTGTGAGAACCCTTAAAGATAGAGGGGCTGCTGATGCATGAGAGGCCCATTCTGATGTAATAGCCAGGGCCAGATCCTGAATGGTGCTGAGTGCCCTCTGTTCCTGCTGTAGGCAGAAGGGATGAGCCACTTCCTAAGATCCGACCAAGTCTAAAAAGAGCCAATAGGGTATTTATGGCTGTGTCTGGGCAGCTTTTTCTTCTCTCCTGTTGCTGCAAAGGCCTCAGGCAGGCTGTTTCCTGTGATTTTAGGCACTGCCAGCTGGTCAAAGAGACTCCTCTGGAGAGCTATGAAAGCATATTTCATCCATGAAGGTGTTTTGCTGATTGTGAGGGGAAAAAGAATCACCTTGCCATTAAAGGAAAGGAAATTGTGCCCTCGAGGGGACTGGAGAGAACATAAAGGGAACCCCTTCCCCTTTAGACTTGCATTAAAAAGTCTCCTCCAGAAATCTTGTTTTTGATCTGGTGGTGCCTGAACTGCTGGCTGCTGTCCCACCACCCTGGTGGCACAGGGGATGGAGTTCCACTTGGTACCCCTTGGGGTGATCCTCAGGTGTGATATGGATAAACTCCTCTCACTGGAGAATGTATGCTGAGACTGTGCCTCAGTTACCCTGTGGCTTTCACCCCGCACCTCCCTATGTGGAGACCTGTGGTCTCTTAGGGTTCATGCTCTCAAAGTAGGGATTTATGCTCTCAAAGTAGGGACTATAAGTCCTCTCCCTGTCCATGTTCAAGCACTTCTTTCTCTCTCTTCACATACAGCATTGCCCAGATTTGTCTATTTTAGATTTATATCGCATTTGTTTTCAGTGCTTCTCATGGTACTGGCATCCTCAGGTATTCAATCAGGTGCTCATCTCTCAGACCCAAGGGCAGTGGACCAGGAGTGCTTTTTTTCTTGTGAAGGCACCCACCATAGCATGCAGCTGGAGCTGCAGGTGGAATAACAGAGGACAGAACAAAAAGCCTCCACTGAAATGGTGGCTGGTGGATGCTGGATTTAGGTTTGGGTGATGTCTGACTTGCATCACATATCAGGAATTTGCTGGTGTGTTTGACAGCCCACAGGCTCCTGCAGCCTGACACAGAGGAGAGGAGTTCCCTGCAGCTGTCTCTGCCAGGCTCCTTGCCCCTTTTTTTTTCCCATCACACCATTATAACTGCTCACACACGTGATACACTGCCACCCAGACTTGTTCTGCCTGGCCATGCACACCTATGCCTCTCTGGGGACATCCTGCCCTGCTCTGTGTGGCTCTGCTTTTGGCATCTGTCACTCCTGCATTCAGCATTGCTGTCAAATGACCCTCCAGGATACTTTTGGTGGAACAAATTGATTTCTCGTGCCCCCAGGAGCTTGCAGGACAAACAGCTGCTCCATTGATAACAAACTCTATGTTGCAAAGAGCACACCCACCTCCTCTGTACTGGCAGCTGCTCCTGCTGATATCAAACATGGCAGCTGCAGAGACGATGTGCAGAGAACAGCCCCTTGCCATCCTCATGGGCTTGGAAGAGCTGCACTAATGGCCAAATGCAGGGTATGTGGGCTTTGCTGAGCAGGACAGTCTGGATAGTGCAGAGGCTGAATGGACAGTGACAATGTTAGGGATATACACTGGTACTGGGAGACAAGGAGCTCTTGGTGGTGGATGGAGAGGAACCAGGATACCATGGTCCTTGAGTGTCATCTTTGTCCCTCAGTGCATTTGTATCACCCCCATATAAAAAAAAGGTTTTAACCTACAGTAAATCATTTGATTTTCTCAGTACAGGAGAGAAATTGTCCTGATAGAGTGTATCCAGAGGAGGGCCACAAAAATGAGCCAATGAATGGAACACCTTCCCTGCGAGGACAGGCTGAGAGAGCTGGGGCTGTTCAGCCTGGAGAAGAGAAGGCTCCAAGGTGACCTAAGAGTGACCTTTCAGTGTCTAATGGGGGGTATGAGAAAGAAGGGGACAGACTCTAGCAGGGTCTGTGGTGATAAGACAAGGGGAAATGGTTTCAAACTACAAGAGGGGAGATTTATACTGGATATGAGGAAGAAGTTTTTTTTACGATAAGGATAGTGAAGCACTGACACAGGTTGCCCAGATTGCTGGTGGATGCCCCATTCCTGGTGACATTGAACATCAGGCTGGATGGGGCTCTGAGCAACCTGATATAGCTTTAGATTTCCATAGTCATTGCCAAGGGATTTGGACTAGACAACCTTTGAGGATCCCTTCCAACGCAAACAATTCTATGTTTCCATCATTCTATGGATTAAAATCTCTCTGTTCTCTATTCCCATCTTTCTCTGATGGTCCAACCTGAAAAAGGCAGCTGAAACTTCCAAAGAGGCTCAGAAAATAGTCACCAGAAAGTCTCAGCATGGAAATATACCTCATAGGAAGAGACAGGGTCATTTAATTTTTCAGAGTGCAGGAATAGATTGCTGTTTACAAATACCTTTGCTGGAAGAAAAAAAATATATATATCTGGCATTGCAGAGTGTAGTATTCTGTCAGACAAAGACAGAGCAAATATCCGTGGCTTGGAATGTGATACTGCAGAGACAAAGAAGGTGCTTTATCTTCTGTAATCCTCAAAGAAACACTGGCATAAAATGGGAAGAATTCCTGAAAAATGGATTCCAGTTTAAATGATGATGAGTTGACTGTGTGAAGCTTTCTCTTCTCTGTTAGGCATGCAGTAACCTTAGGACGAAGTCCTGCAGGTTTCCCAGTCCTGCCTGCTGTGGGAGGCTGAAGGGTTACTGTGCCTGATTTTGATGTTGCATGAGTTAATATACCCTACAATACTTAATAAAACTCAGCCAGGTAAAGTGTTAGCAGTGGTACAACTGTTTTGATTGTATAGATAAACCATCCAATAATTTGCTTTAATTATGACAATACCGATTTGTTTGCTTTATGCAGTGTTTGTCGTAGGATGAAGCATGGTTACCAAAATTATCACGTAGACTAGTCTGTGTATAATACAAGGCCAAGAGGTTAGAAGAGGAAGAGTTTCCGGGTTGGTTGGAAGGCACAAAGTAAAGCTACCAGATAAACAAGCCATAATTTCTGTCAAGAAGCTATCAACAGATTCCCACTGCATGTGCTGCAAATGGGCAGCTGTATAGAGAACTATGTCTGGACTGGTGTCTTCAACACTGCCATGTTTTCTAAGTGGTGCTGGCAGAACGGCATTTCCAACTCTAAATAATATCAATCAAGCGAGGCCTGCCCTGGAAAGCTAGGGTTCGGGCAGTCTCTGAGCCATCCAAAACGTCAAGGGTTTGGATACAGGGCTTCGGTTTAGGTTGCTGTCTGATGAGCTTCTTGAATGAATTTATAGGAGTCCTTCACAGGCGATGGGATCAGAGGAAGGATAAGCCAACTACTGGGCTTTGACTCAAGTCTTTTATGTCATTTTGTACTCTAGTATAGACTTCCTCTAGGCAAATCTCTTGGGGGAATCTGTTTAACTGACTTGCAACAATCTCAGTTTTTCTCCACTTTCTTGTAGAGACAAATATTTCTGGTAGAGGGAGTTTTATTTTCTTGCTTTAAGTTCACGTCAACAGAGTGTTCTCTGAGGGACCAAAGAGAGTACTAGGGGTCTGCTGCAAGGGAGAGAGCAGAGGCCTTCAAGGCATTCCCAAAAATGCTTCTTCTGGGTATGGAGCTCAGACTACTGCTTGCTCTTTGACTCTTCCTACTGAAAAGAGCAAAGGAGGTGCTCCTTTTTACAGAATCATAGAACCATAGAATCACAGAATGGCTTGGGTTAGAAGGGACCTTAAAGCCTATCTAGTTCCAACTCCCCTGACATGGGCAGAGTTGCCACCCACCAGGTCAGGCTGCTCAGGGCCCCATCCAACCTGGCCTTGAACACTTCCAGGGATAGGGCATCCACAACTTCCTTGGGCAGTCTGTTCCTGTGCCTTATCACTCTCTGAGTAAATAATTTCCTGTTCTTTGAGTCATTCTGCTGGTCTTTATTCTTATCTGCGATGTCCTGACCCAAGGGTAACACTCTGTACTTGGTCTTGCTGAATCTCATGAGGTTTACGAGCGCCCTCTGAATGGCATCCTTCCTTCTATTACATCAACTGAACCACTCAGCTTGGTGTCACCAGCAAACTTGCTGAGGATGCACTTGATCCCACTTTCTATGTCATTGATAAAGATGTTGAAGAGCACTGGTCCTAAGACAGACCCCTGGGAGATGCAACTTGTGACTGGCAACTGTGGGAGATGGAGAGGTCGGCATAAAGCTATTGACCACAACCCTACAACAGCAGCCACCCAGGCAATTCTTTATCCACTGAATAGTCCACTCTTCAAATCCACATCTCTCCAATTCAGAGATAAGGATGTGGTGCCGGACCACGTTAAAGTCCATGTAGATGACGTCAGTTGCTCTTCCTATGTTCACAATGCCATCACTCCATTCTAGAAGGCCTCCAGATAAGTCAGGCATGATCTGCCCTTGGTGAAGCCATGCTAGCTGTCTCAGATCACCTCTTCTCACATGTGCCTTAACACAACTTCCAAAAGGATCCACCACCCATGATCTTCTCAGCCACAGATGTGAGGCTCACTGATCTGCTTCATGTTTTTCTCTTTCCTTTTCTTGAAAACAGGAGTGCCCAGTTCAGGGATGTGAGAAAAATGGGAAGCCTGACTGCCAGTGAAGATTGAGGCAAATAACTTGTTGAGTACCTCAGCTGTCTCCACGTCTGCTGTGGCCTCTTCTTTCTTGTTTATCAGAGCAAGTATACTCTCTTTGTCCTGTGTCTTCTGATCAGTGCATCTATAAAACCTCTTCTTGTTTTTAACATCCCTTGCCAGGTTCAGTTCCGTCCATGCCTTGGCTTTCCTGATCACATCTTTGCACATACGGATGGCATGCCTGTATTTGTTCCAGGCCACCTACCTCTGCTTCCACTGCCTGTACATTTCCTTCTTTTCTTCATGGAATCTCCATGGCTGGAGAAGGAGATGTATTTGGATCAGAATTCTTGATTTTTTTTCCCCCCACAAAATAAAACCTGTTCTAACAGATCTAGAACTTCAAGGGGCGTCATATGTCTGAGAGTCAGATCAGTAAGGAAACCAAACTCTGGTTCACATTTGCCCTTCAAGGCATGGCACAGCAGTCCATCCTGCACCTTTGCATTTCTGTGGCCTGGTGTTGACAGGTGATGGAGAGCACTCTTCCCTTCCTAATGAAAAGATTTGGGTTTATTAAGACAAATACAAAACAAATACAAGGGTTGGTGGGATTGAAGCTCCTCTCTGAACTTTTGCTGAGATTGCCATGAGGCCAAGAAAGACTTTCTGCTACCCGTAAACTCAGCTTTATTTCATCTAAGAGGCTCTTTCTTGGTACATGAGCAGCTGGAAAGGACAGTCCTGTGTTGTGCTGCTAGCTCTACTACACACAGCTGTGAAGGAAAATCACTTGCAATGAAGTCAAACACATACTTAAGTTAATTTGAGCTATGATGCTACAGTCAAACATCCTGAAGAAGAATAGTTTCATGAATTAAGACCTTGATATCCTGCCAGCATTGGCAGATTGTAAAAACACTTAGGAGATCTCTTGTCCCTGCCGGGTAAGTTTGGGTGCTTTTTGCAGTATCTGCTGGGTATACAACAGCTGGCTGTGAGCAAAGCCAGTTCTTCGCCCAGGGTAGAGGACTTTACTGGTCCAATGTCCCACCGCATGTTTGGGGGTCAAAGGCCCTCTTCCACTTTTCCAGCACACAAGAAACCTTCTTGTCTTCTGCCCCAAGAACACAACAGTTCAGACTGCTGTGGGGAGATCACTCTTTTTCCTTTTCTGGGCCTCACCTTGGGAAGGGAATACAGTGCTCTGCTTTTCAGCTTTTTCTTCCTTAAATGGGTGCCTTTCAGATCTGACCCAAGCACTGGAATCCTCCCCAGAGCTCCTGTTTCAGGACTAGTGATGCCCAGATCAGGAAAAGAAAGCCATGCCCTACCTAGATTTTCCGTGTCATCTTCACTGGATATCAGATATCTGTATTCCCTGACAGCTTTCCCCTCCATTAGCTTCTTCATCCCCGTTCTCACCAGCCTTTCCTACCACTGAGCTCTTCTTTTTTAACCCACTGGCTCCCTCTCCTTCCCTTCCTCTGTTATTGCTTTATCTGGGTTGTGGTTCCTCTGTAAAGTTTTCATTATCTTCCCCTGCCCTAAGCACGTCTGAGGGGAAGCAAAACCCAAAGGGATGAGGAGGAAGGAAGAGCATCATTGTGCTGTTTCCACTTTGCAGCTATCAACATGGTAGTGGACTGCGGACAGAGCTTGCTCAGAGCCCAGGAGGAAGACAGTCTGGCCAATAACCCCATGTGTGGAGTGACACAAAATAGAAAATTTTACTCTTTGCTGGGTTCAGCCGTATTTGCAGTATGATAGAGGGCTGGCTATTCTATATCTCTTCCTCTTTACAGACATCCCAAGAAATACATGTGAGATTTTCAATGATATTTCTTTGCTACCCTCTGGCTGCTGGTAGAAGAAGATATTCTAATTCACGTTACAGAACTTTAGATGTGAAAGAGCACCAAAGTACATCAAAGGGCAATGAATGCTCTAATTCTCCTGAAAGGGCAGGGCTTCTTACTAGAGCTCTTTTGTTGCAGTTAAGCTCTTTAGGGAACACTGTATTCTGTCTACCAGGGACTTGGCAGTGATTGTGTGCTATGTGATACTCATTCATTCCTATTAATATTTCAGCCTTTGGCTAATGACTGGGATCCTCAAAGGCAGATAAGTACCTGATTTTATTCAAACTCCTTGGGAATTTGGCATCTAAATCTTTAAATCAGCATATAAGCCTGCCCTGCAAAGCTGCTTTGTAGGTACTCTTCCTTAGCATCCTCAGTGTCAATTTAATGGTCTGTGGAGTTACTCGTTGCCCATGGAGGCTTCCCTACTGTATTGCATGCAGCTTTAATTGTGCTGTTCACATCAGAGAAAAGTCAGGTTGGGGTAGGAACAGGACTAATGCAATGACTGTCTGTGATCACAGAATGTGTTGAGGTTAGAAGGAAACTCTGGATCCATCTGGTCCAAGCCCTGATCAAGCAGGAACACCTATGGCAGGGTGCGCAGGATCCCATCCAGATGGATTTTGAAGGTCTCATGGAGGAGACTCCACAACCTCTCTGGGCAACCTCATCACTAGGAGGCAACCCAAGATGATACCTGAGCGCAGAGGTGGAGCAGGTAAAGGGCAAGAGACTTGGTCCCTGTCTCCAGAAATGAGGAGAACTGAGAGAGTCTTTGGCAGCAATGGGAATCTTCAGCAGCAATGGGAATTGGCAGGTGAAAATGCCCAACAAAACTTCCATTGGAAGTTTATTTCTGATGATGACCGACTTTTTTGGTACTGATTTTCAACATTACACCCTGAGCATAAATGGATGGCTTTAAATAGGGCAGAAGTTAAGCAATTAGAAGTTAAGCACCCTGAGAAAAAAATGTCACTTGTAAACAATATGGATAAAAAAAGATAGCACAAAATGTCACTGAAAAAAATAGGCAAGTTTGTGAAAGATTTAGCAGCTTGCCAGTTTTTGGAGACTATATTCTCGATAAAGGACCTGATCCTTCTTTGAAGTTGGGAGAAAATGGAAAAAGGAGCATTGAAATCTGGATAAAGCAGTAAACATCGCCAAGTAAAGAGAACGGTTCAATCTCAGATTGGTTGTATGAAGAGTGAATAATATACTGACAGTAAAGGGAATATAGACAACTACCAGTTAAGTATACAGCAGAGAGATTCAGTTGAGACACTATTTAGGAACTTAAAAATCTAAGCAAATGATCTTAGAGGTTTTGTACTGGCCTCAAATGAATAACTGCACCAAGAAAGATATTAAAGCATTTCTGTATATGGCAATAACACTGTAGATAGCAAATTAAATGGAGGTGTAAAACTGCAGCTTGTTGGAACAAAGAAACTAAAATAAGCTATGCACTGAGCCTGCACTTTAGCTCCTTCCTCTCTGAAACAGTCAAGGCAAAAGACAGTACTGTTAACAACTCTTTATACAAGAGACACATTTTCATTACAAATGAGCTAGCTGTAAATGTCTGTGAGCATGTTGTGTGTTGGTGGGCATGACTTTTGGGATCTACATGGAAGTGCAGAGCTTTGAGGCACAGTATATTTTCTCCAAATGAGGGGCTGGTGAAAAATAGTGGCAAAAATGTGAATTTGGTATTCTGACCAAGAAGGGAGACTGTTCTGGGTGCTGATGCATCATTTGACAGAGATTTGCCAAGAGGCTGGCCTTGGCTGCTAGGCACCTTATCAGAGTTAATAATTTGCAAATGAGTAAGGAAATAGATTAGGTGAAAGGAAAACAGTAGAACTAGACTCTGCAAATGCTCACCATGGTCATGTCTAGGGTTAGGGTTAGGGCTAGGTTCATAGCCATGAAAGGGGAGCAATAATGAAGATAAGTCTTACATTCCCAAAAGGTAGTTCCACAGTGTTGGTGGCTGTCATCCCAACTTCTAGGAATGAAAAAAATATATATTCAAAGTAATGGCATTGAGTCTGTGGTATTACTGAGGAGAAATCCAGATAAATCACATCCACAGCACTCTTCTGTGCTCCATGATCCACAAGAGCCTGAGTTAACGGTCCAGTTGCAGCTGTCAGTGTTATGCTGGTCTTCGAGGGGAGCCCTGCAGCTGACTGAACACTGCCCATTTGTAGGGTATAGATGCATACTTTTATTTCGGACACAGGACTCAGCTATTCAAGCAGAAGAGTCTGTGGCTGGGAATACTCTGGGATACTGAGGCTATTGGCACAGTGCAGGACTTGCGGGAGAACCACAGCCTTGTGTAGCAGGGTCTATAGTGAGGACATGCTATCGTGCCTACCATGGCACTAGGCGCTGGTCTAGTGGCAGCTAAATCCTTCCCCAGGGACTCTGATAGACAATTAAGACACACACGTGGAAGTGTTTCATGTGTAGGCAGTGTCTGGGCTCCTCTTGTATCCCTGGAGATGTAGGCAATGAGGAGGTCTCTGATTTTATGACCTAGATCACACTCCATGAATTCCACTGCCTGGGGCACACAGCGGTCCTGCAGACCACCTATGCTCATCTCTGGACAGATCCCTGTATTGCAGTCGTGTTGACTGTTTATTACCTTTGTGTTGGTCAAGGAAACAGAGTAAGGGGAACATAGATGTAGTCACAGGAAATATTTTTAAGCATTGGTTGCATTTTGGTTCACTTGGTGAAGTGAAGGTGGCTGTCCCATGGTTGGACCTGGGAGAAGTTGAATATTCCAGCCCAGCTTAGACCAACAAAGCCTACTGTCCTGAATGATAATGGATGAGGAGAAATGGAGCAGTAACAATTGTTACTGCCATTTGTGCTGCATGTTATGCACTTTTTCTTCAATGATTTTTTTTATTTTTGCATTGCTTAATTGTTGCAGTCCAAACTAGGACATGTACCCACTGTTGTGGACAGACTCTCCTGGCATCATTATCCTTACATATCTTCCAAACATAGTTCTTAAATCATTTTAGGGACTTTGTTCTGGGGTGAATTTTGACTTAGGTGCTTGAGATAGATTGTTTTTCTATCCCTGGAAACATCAGCATTTGAATGACTGAGTGGATGAACTGATGGTGGGAATTAGGACTGAAAGCCCTGATTTCGCAATGTGACAGGAAGAAAACTCAGACAAGGATAGTATAGCATTATAGTCTGGTTCTGCTTTTCATCTTGGCTGTTTTTCAGGGAGAGAGAGCCGAACAGCAGAGTTTGCTGGAAAGCACATTCATTTTCACAGCTCTTTGTAAGCTCATCTGCAGTTCAGGGGATTTAGTGATCCAAATTATGGTGGAACATATCTTTAATCTTTCCCCAAACCCAGACAATGTGTATGAAAACATACATACCCACAAATATTTTTTCTCTTATGCTTAAATAGAGGAGATAGTACTGCTTGACTTCACAATCTCTACCCTGTAAAAGCTCCAACCTTTTCAGAAACAACAGAGTGGATGCTGGTGATACGTGTGTTACAATACTTTCTGTCTCATCCCTTTGGCATCTTAAGTCGTGGGTATCCCTGGAAACATGACTCTTATCCTTCACTCCTAAGTACACATCCAAGGCCTGAAAGCTTTCATAGAAAACAGAGGGATTTACTGCTTTCTAAGTCATCATAGTAGTGTTGCATTACAATGTCAAAGAGGAAAAGAAAACCACAATATGGAATTTGTTGTTAGCAAAATGTCTGTATTAAAATACAAAGAAAACATTCCTGCGGGCAACAGTAATTAATAAACCTTCTTTTGTATTGGTAATAAAAGCACTGTAAGTTCAATTTTCCAAACAGACCACAATGTTTTTGAGGAATAAATTCCACCACTGTCATTCTGAAAGTCTCCCTAAAGAACAAAGGTGTCAGACAATGGTACCATGCACCCTACCAAGGTTCCAGCATCATCACACTGGTTTACTGCAGCACGTCCCATCAGAAGTGGGTTAGATCTGGACATTGCTTGGAGACGGCAAGCTCACAGGGCCTCCTATTGTGTTTGAGAAGGTGATGATTGCATTGGAACCCTTGGTGTTCTTGTTCATACCCAGGATGTCCACAGTAGTTTGCTCTGGTTCGGTTTTCCTGAAGATATTTTTCATGGTTGACTGGAAGTTGTTGGTGACAAAGCAGTAGACAATAGGGTCCATGCAGCTGTTGAGACTACTCAGAGTCACTGTCACATGGTAGACAAGAACGTTGACATTGTGGGACATGTCTGGATTGATGGAGATCGCTACCTGTTGCACGTGGAAAGGAGTGAAGCAGATCATGAAGATGATGAGGACGGTGACAAGGAGCTGCACAGCCTTCATTCTCCTCTCCCGACTCTGGTGCATGAGGCTGGGCTTGGACAGAGCACACATAATCCTGGTGGTGAAGAAGATGATTATGATGAGGGGGAAGAAGTACTCGCAGACCATCAGGACCAGAATCTCAGAGATGCAGCACTGGGCAAACTGTATTGCCATGATGAGGATGGAGAAAGTCACTACAGTTGCAAAGATCCAAATGAAGACACAGATCCCCTTGGCACAGGTGGGATTCCTCCATTTTCGTGAGGCTTGCACCTGTACAATAGCCAGGTAGCGGTCAACACAGATGCACGTCAAGAAGAGGATGCTACAGTACATGTTGACAAAGTAGCCAAAGATGTGAACAAAGGAGCAATTCAGGCAGTCCTCTGCAGTATAGAACATGATGATCCGTATGGGTAAGGAGAAGCCTACCAAGAGATCGGTAACAATCAAGTTGATGGTGTAAATAACAGAGGTGGTTTTTGTCTTAGTACGGAAGCAGAACACATACAATGCCAAGCTGTTCAGCACAACACCCACCAAGAAGATAATAGCATTGACAACTATCAGTGCAATCCATAGGCTGTAAAATTGTTTGTACAATTCTCTGTCAGGGTGGATGAACTTGGAGAACATGTAGATGCTGGAGTTGGGTTGCTGGGTAGAGTTGGTATGGTCAAGATCTGACACTTGGGTGGAGGATGTCGGCATGGTCATTGGCTTTCCAGCAATCTGGAAGAAAAGATACAGGGATATACTGATGTGTATGTCACACTGCAGAGCTCAGAATTTTGTCATATAAGAACATTTTAACCAGCCTCAGTAGTTATATGTACTGCTGTACTCGATAGGCATCTTAACTGTCAATATATGAAGTGGCAGGCTGGGATTGTCCCTCACTGCTAGGAAAATATCTGCTTTTATAACAATTCTAGTTTGGTGGTTCCAGATGGGAGTTTTGGAGGTAATGTACAATCTGCACCTCAAGTTGCTCCTGTTTAAAAGTGATTTTAAGAACTGTGCAAGGACAAAGAAGTAAGCTATGCCAAAGGGAGCAGAGAGGAGAAGGGAAAATCGAGGTGTGTGGGTCATGCTTGGGTCAGCCACATGGAAAATGGTCATTGGTAGAACCACAGCCCCATCATCTCACTCCTAGAATATTGCATCCCTTCCCTTGGCCAGGTGATCCCATAGAGAGCTGTGCACAGCAGCATTTTCAGGAATTGTGAAGCTTTCCTAAAATCAAAGGATGGCTTTTTCCAGGAAAACACATGCAAATTGTGTGGCATTTTCTAGGTATCTATACTCACAGCAACAGCAGCTGGGAGATTTCAACTAAGGGTGTCAGCCACTATTCCTGCCAGGATTTGACAGTTTAATTTGCAAATCATTCCTGACCTACACACTATTTTAAACTGATTTGTATATTAGAAGATAAAAAAAAAAAAGAAAAAAAAAGCTCAATATATACAGAGACTTGGCTGGTTTCAATAAAAATAAATGGTTGAAAAATGTCTGGAATATCTCAAAAGAAGCTGAACAGGACTGTGAGGTTAAAAAAATCAGCTTGAATCAGCAGAGACTAATGCTGAAAGATTTGAGTTATGAGGGTTTGAAATCCTTGCTACCAAAGAGCCAAGTGCAAAAGGGCTGGTAGACAAGGAGCTGCAAACACATCTTCCAGCACTTGCATGAAGTTTTTTCCTCATTTTCATGTGGAACTTCTTATGTTCCAGTTTGTGCCCTGTTTTCTGTTACTGGGCACCACTGAAAAGAATCTGGCTGCATCCATCCTGCCCTTTGAATATATTTCATTGATGAGATCCCTACTCAGTTTTCTTTTCTTCAGGCTGAACAGTCCCAGGTCTCTCAGCCTGTCTTCGCTTCCCTTTGTTTGCAGTAAAAACACAATACTTGATAGCTTTTCTCACAGCCAAGGATGCCCAGGTCTTTTCCAGCAGAGCAGTTCTGAGCCTGTGCTGGTGATAGGGTCATAGGATGTTGCTAAACAGGCTTCTGTACAGGACTGAGTTGCCAAACAATGGGTGCTCTTCTGCTCCTTCTCAGCTTGGAGAAGGTTTTAAAGTTTGATAAATTGTCAACCCTTAAGATCAAGAGTCCTCACGGGATGCCATAGCGCAACTGTGGTTTATCTGTATGGTATTTCCCTGCCTACTCCTCAGGGAAAGTCTCACATTTTGTGCCAAGGATGCTGTTAGGGAATAATAGGAAAAATGGGACCCAAGGCTGACTGAAGGTAGTGGAGTTGCAAAGTGTGGCATCTGCGGAACACCCATGGGGAAGATGCAGAATGCTAGCATCACTTTAAAATGATTTTCTAATATTCTCACTATTTGATCTACTCTGTTTGTTTGTGTGGCTCTTTAATTACAAAAACAAACTGAAATGAGCAGATGCCTGGATCTGCTCCCAAGTTTCCATTTGCAGATGACGTCAAGGGGAGCACCGTGGAAGGCACTGCACTGTGCAAACCAGGAAATACAGACATTTTTGCTTCTTGAATGTGGCATGAGCTTGTATATCTGTGTTCATACAGACAGAGGTGAGCAAGGGGAGAATTAAAAATCGCTATCTCATCCCTTAGCAGACCCTTGAGGTTTTTAACTCATGTGGTCTATAGGGCACTTCATCCCATTGTAATAGTAAGGCATTGGCTTTTTTCTCTGATTTTATGTCTTCTTGGTAGCTTGCCTCTTACAGAAAGTATTTCTTCACTCTCAGATCTGTTATCAGGAACACCTGATATTTATCTTTGCTATTCCAAGTAACTTGAACTGCATTCAAATGCGTCTCATCCTCATAATACTTGTGAGGTATGCAGAGCATTTTAGACTAGTAGGAAAGTATCACCTGTGATCGCTGTCCAATCCTTGTCATACACAGTGTGCTGGTTTAAAAGTTCCCTCTTCCCCCGAATCCCATGTGCAATGAAATAAACTCCAAATACTACAATCACCCAACAAATAACAGGAAGCACTTTATCATTGTAATGGAGGATCTATGTTAGAGCTGGTGTCTCTTCCTACTCTACTGCTGCCCTGTTTGGGCTCACAATACAAGCAACAACGTGAAAGAAATGCTGACAAATTTAAGTAATTCTGAAGATTTTCATACAAGCTATGGTAAAACTGTTCTGGGGCTGTAGGGGGAAAAGTCTTCCTCTCATCAGATTGTTTCTGATGAATGTTTGGGTAAATGTCCTTTTAGTTTGTGGGACTGCTCCTATTACATGGCTCACGAGCAGAAAGCATGGAGAGCTGGACTGGCAAAGCAACAACATTCCTCTGAGTGCTTTTAATGAGATGGAGCTAGACCAAACCCTTGGTTAACAGCTACTAAGTATTTTTCCATTATGGGTCTCCAAGCACTTGACAAAGGTACATGGCCCCATTTTGCAGCAGGCTAAACAAGGCACAGAAAGGCACGCTGACCTCGTGTGCAAGGAGAGACAAACATTCCCAAAGCCTTCCAATTTTGCCTCACTCCCCTCATTTCTGAGTCCAAAAATTACCCCAACTAGGTCTCTCTCTGTTATCAGAAATACTAATGCAGGTGTTAAAGTGAGTCAGTTCAGCTATGCATAACCATGGAGCAGTCAGCGAAGGTCGTGAGAAGCTTTGCAGCCTCTGAAAACCTCTGTTTTGCTATGGTCTCACTATTTATGGCTTGCAGCTGTAGCATGAGCTCATGAACTAGTCACCTTTTCTTGCAGAATTAACAGCCCTTGTGCTACCCCTCTGACTAAAATCTCTAGGGGAATTGGAGCTGGGCTTTCTTCATGCCTAATTCACTCCTCATTTCCCCAGGTTTCAATGGAAATGCTGTTTTATGGAGCTGGTAGTGTGCAAAAGCTGTGATTGGTAAACATGTACCCTTCTGAGCGCCGTATGAATGCTCCAGTTGACCTATGCTGTTATACTATACCTCTCAGGCTGGGTTTTGTCTGTCTGGCTCAGAGGCTGTGGGTAGCATTTCCTTAAAAGTACAGCAGGCATCTGGGTAGAAGTGGGATATAGGGAGGGAGGGCGACTGGAGGTTGAGCTGGTTTCCCTCGTTTTGATAAAGGTTCCTGCTCAGCACTGGGAGACAGGGACTTGCTCTGAAATGCTTTCTTATCATTGCATGACACAACCAATTCCATCGTTCTTGGGCCAAATAGGAAACAGATGGTCACTGTGCTGAAACCAGGGCCTGTGATCTCTTCTTTTGATGCTTGGAATCCCACTTGTTCTTTTAGCATGGGCAACTCAGTGCTACGTCTTGCCCCTAGAGGATATCCTTGGCCATCTCGTATTTCATTCCACCCAACTTTTAGCTCTGTATTAGCCTTATGCTTCACCCTCTGCTTGCTGAAGTCAGCTGGAGTTTCTTCCTTGACCCATGGTACTTTTGGGTTGAGCTCAGCAATTCGAGTAATGGGATAGAAAAGAAAAGCCAGATCAGGCAACTGAGCTTTGTCCTGAGCACTCTCCAAAAGGTTTATTTATTGTGCGTACTGATAGGATCTCTGCACACAGAAGGAGAACAAAAGAGACATGCACTGGGTTGGGAAGATGAAAAGGACATTCATAAGTGTTATTTAGTATAAACAGCTTCAACTTTTCTCATCTCCCTGTCCTGAATCTGAACATCTGACCTGACAAACTGGCTCCTCTCTCATCTCCCTGTCCCCCTCACCCTGTCCTGTCTGCTAACCTTGCTCTGCTGCCTGGCATGGAGGCAGCTTGTGTTTAGTTTTGCAGTCTCTCCGTGTTTAAAGTTCCATAGGTGATTTATCATCCTGTTTATAAATGAAGGGTTAAACTTACTCTCTTTCGGTTTAAATTGTATGATTCTCCTGGCAAGCTCTCACTCAACTCTGGCTCAAACTGGCCAAATATGGTGTTTTTCTACATGTTGAGGACTGGCCCTATATGTAGTAGAGCTCATTCTGTCAGCCTGGGGAGGGTGGGTTTGCTGATCGTGGGAACTGAAGGAGAAAGAGAAAGGGAGAGAAGGGGAACAAATCCAGCTGATAGAGGGGATAGGTTCCCATCTGTAAGAAGGGAGCTATGTATGGGTGGAGAATTATGCCACTGCAAAGCAGAAATGGGGCTATTCCCAGGGTAGGGAGGACCCCATATTTGAGGGCAACACAGAATTGTAGAATGGCTTGGGTTGGAAGGGACCTCAAGGGTCATCAGGTTCCAACCCCTCTGTCGAAGGCAGGTTTCCCAATCACTAGATCAAGTACTATATCAGGTTGTGCAGGGCCCCATCCAACCTGGCCTTAAACACCTCCAGGGACAGAGCATCCACAGCCCCTCTGGGCAAACTGTACCAGCACCTCACCACTGTCTCAGTAAAAACTTCCCCCTAACATCTAATCCACATCTCCACTCCTTTACTTTAAAACCATTCCCCCTTGTCCTATCACTATCTAGCTGTGTAAGAAGTTGATTTATCTCAAGTTTGTAAATTCCCTTTAAATATTGGAAGGCTAGATGAGGTCTCCCTGCAGACTTCTCTATTACAGGCTGAACAAGTCCAGTTCCTTCAGCCTATCTTCATAGTAGAGGTGCTCCACCCCTTGGAACACCTTCATGCTCTCATTTGATTCCAGGACATGATGTCTGCTAGAAGCTTCCAGGACTAAGGGTGGCTAGACAAAGTATGTGAAACACCTGACTGGGGGGAACTGCAGTTGAAAACTGTCAGATTCAGTCCAGGGTAGGATTATTCCTTCTCCTGCAGTGCAGTGGAACAAACAGGTGTTTTGGATACTCAAAACACAGATCTGACATGGTGGGTGCCAGACAAAATGACACCTGGCTTTTTATGATTCAGTGTCTTGATCAAAACATTGGATCAATGTTTTACCCTGGTTTAGATGGTTATTAATAGCTTATCCCCATGTGGACATCTGGTTGTATTAATGAGGACTTACGTTCCAACTCTTTCCTTGGCTCCAGAACTTGTTTGGATTTATCCTTTATTTCTGCCTAATTTCCTGAAAATTAAGGTGATCTTTTCCTTCTGCCAATTTTTGGTATAAATTAGCCAAGAAATTGGAAAACATTGGGAAGCCACAGGAAGCCAGAGCTGACAAACACACAGATAAGTACTGAACAAGCCCAGATTATCCTTGTTTCCTCTATTATGAACCTGCAAAAAGTTTACTAAAACTTTCCTCAACGCATTTTTTTATTTAGATCTTCCCTACACAGTCTCAATGCATTGCAACACTGCAAACATGTTGGATGTCTTCTTTTCAAAGAAAGAACTTGGCTCTCTTCATTATTTGCCTAACATTAAATAATTTCAGATTTATACCAAATAATATGTTACTTCTGGCAGAACCAGCCTAGCTGGGGATAGATGGTAACTGCCTGAAGACCATGATGGTCGGCATGTCCCACCTTGTCCCATGGTTAGAAGAACCATGAGCTAAATTCCTGCCTTTGCCTGGAGCCTAGAGGAAGGTGTAAATACACTTCTCATGCCAGCAAGAGGGATTAACACCCACCAACCCAAACTTTTACATTTTTCTAGTTTTGTTTGAGAATCAGATATCCCATCTGGGCAAAGGAGAAACTTAAACGTCCAGTCCCAAGGAATGTCTGGATGCTGTCCTTCAGGCCATGTAAGCAATCACAGCCTAAGGATGTGTATTGGGGGGATAAATGCAATGTTGGTTTGGGGGTTGATGTTGCTTTTAAACCATTTTCCTCCTGTCTGATGGTGCCAGTGAGGCTGCATGTGGTTCTCCATCCCAAGACACTGCTTTGGGTGTTGCCATGAGTTGTAATTTGATTTCTACCCCACCTTGTTCATTGTTGAATGCTTTGTGCACACAGGTGTACTCCATGCTCTCTAGGAAACCCAATGTCACAATCAGGTCCTCTGTGCACAAAGAATCCAACTTCCAGGTTTGGCTGGGGATGAGTAATAGCCTGTGGGTGGCTATGCAATAATTTAGTCCAACAGGTCATCCAAGTCCATGAAAGATCCCTTCCACTTAGAAGAAGGGGAATGTAACCCTCCAAACTGCATTCCTCTTCTTCATGGAGCAAAATGACCGGGAGGGATGTTGCTTGGCTTGAACTGTCTGCTCTCTGCATTTGGGCTTAAGTTGGCTGTTTAACACCAGCTGATGGATCACCAGTCCATGACACCCCAGAGACAATCTATTTTAAATCCAAAAACTGCTGCATGGTCGTCTTTCAACCCTGTCCTGAGCATGCATGAAAAATATGGGAGGAAGCTCCCAAAGGTACACAGAGCAAGCAATTAATGTGCTGGCAGATTTCTTCAGAGCTTAAAACTCCTCTATGTCCCTTTGCACAGTAATGTCACAGTCTTTGAAAGAAGGAGCCTAGATGTATGTATAAAGTGAACAAAGACGTGGGATTGTATGCACAGGTTGCAGGTCGTATGTCTGCCTCTCTGTACCCACTAATGTGCACCATTCACAGTGGGCACCCAGAGGTCCTTCAGCACATTTAGATGAAGCTTGCTTGTATGGATCACCTTAGGAATGCTAATAGAGGATTTACACCTCCACTTGCTTGTTTCTGTCTCACTGTGTTATAAAGTCCCTCCTGAAACATTTAGATGTCTACAATGACTTATAGATTCTGTAGCATTTTCCGTGTCTTGCTTTTCTACTCTACCAGATCCTGGCCTTGGAGTGATGGAATTCCTAAATGTACTGGTGAATTCTCTACAAATCATGTTAGCATTTCAAGGCTCTGGGCAGCCTGGTCTGGTGGTTGGCAACCCTGCACATAGCTAGGGTGTTTGAACTAGATGATCATTGTGGTCCTTTTCAACCCAGGCCATTCTATAATTCTGTGATCTCATAGCCTGCCAGGACTAGTACCAAGTGCCATCTGTCATCTACGTCTCCACGTTAGAATCTAAGAGAAATCAGAGCATGACTTTCTTCTTGTATCCCTCTCTCTCCTTTGTGGATCGGTGTAATATGAAGGGAAAGTACATTCTTGTTGGAAAAAAAAAAATTACTAGTGGTTTTTAGTGGTTCAAAGCTAAATGTGGAAAGAAACTCATGGAATTGGAGTTTCATAGGGCTAGCCAGTAGAAATGGAATTGTGCCTGTCTTCTTGGGAGGTTGTAACATTACAAGAGAAATGTATTTGAGTTTTTGGGGATTACAGTAATCCATCTAGCCTTTCAAGGGTGCCTGGGGCGCAGTGCTAGAAATGTCAGTTTGGAATAAAAATGATTGTGGCTGTGCACGAGGAGAACCCTGCAGTGAGAATTACTACATTGGCACACAGAAAAACTTCACAGACAAGTGCAAAAGCATTGCAGGAGTTAAAACCGAGCAACATCAGGCCTGTGTGTTGCTGCTTGCTTTTTGAAAAGGAAATTCTTAATTGCAAATTTAGTTGTCTGTGAGCACGTTTCCCTCTTTCTGCTTTTAGCTGTCTGCTGGCTCCATCCCTTGCCAAGAAGCCTGAGCAGGACAGTGTGGGAAGAGCAGCGGTGAAGTTTTGCTGTCAGGCAGTACCTGGGACTCTGTATGGTCCAGAACACAAGAAAGCCGGGCTCAATCCCCAGAGAGCACTGGTAATGGAGGTGATACAAATGCAGGTGGGAACCAGGGGGATTGAGCAGGGAGGCATCCCAGGGTAGATTACCAGATCTTAACCCTTTTGGAGGCTGGTTGCTATGGTTTCCCACGTTAGGCACTTTAGTCACTGCACTGTGCAGATAGAAAGCCCCTGTGCCTTTGGGGATTTGCGAGTTTTGGATTAAACAGATTAACCTGGAAAAAGTTGAGGTGTTAGCAGGTGTATTACTATTAAAGCATTTCTTAAGAGGTGTTGTTAAGGATCTTGGAGAGAATCTGCTTTTCCTTAGGATGAGAATCAGCACAGCCAGAGATAAAACAACCCCAGCCCCGGCAACCTTGTTCCCAGCAATACACTGTCTCCTTTTCTGGCTTCAGAAGCCTGCATACAGGTCATTATAGAATCATAGAATCAGAATCACTGAGGTTGAAAAAGACCACTAAGATCATCTAGTCCAACTGTCAACTCATCACCACTATGTCCACTAAACCATGTCAAAGAATACATACTCAAACAAGAAATCACCCCACTCCTCACAAGAGCTGGCATAGTATTTTTCACCGGGGGAAAGTCAGCATCTTCACACATCTTTCATCACCCCCATCTCCTTGGGGAACAAACAAATAGCATTGCACTGCCCTCAAACCCCAGAACAGAAAAACTCACAATGCAGAAACCTCCTTGCAGCCCCGCTGTCCCAATGGGCACCTCCTGGTGAATTTCCACACCTGCAGCAAGTACAGAACCATGGACATCTTCCATGTGTTCGACAAGGTGCCATTCCACCTTCCAGGGCTCCATGATAGCCATGCTTTCCATTCTAAGTTTGGGCTCAGGTCTTCAGTGACTCCCTCCTGTCCCCTTACTGTTACCTCTTCCACATCATGCTCCCCTGTACCACTTTGACCACTGTCCCAAAGCATCTGCTGCTGCAATCCTTCTGATATATTCCTCCACCAGGACTGACTTACCTCTGGCCGGATCTCCCTTCTATGTTTGAAGAGCTGCTGGTAAGAAAGTTTCCTTGTGGACCTGAATGCTATCGCCCCAGGAAAGAGACATCTGTTCCTACAAGCAGAACTGGAGTGACTACAGAATATGAAGAAATGCCTTATCTCTCTCTCTCTCTGTCTCTCTCTCTCTCTCTCCCCCCTTCTCTTCTAAATATAGCTTTGCAACTAATGGGAAAAAATACACACTCCAAAAAAAAAAAAAATTTCCACTTGTCTTTAGCGTTCAGAATTTCTCCTGAAACATCTGGCTCCTTGCCCTGAAATCTCTCTGAAATTTATGAAGTGTTGGAAACACTAAAGGGAGCTCCAGCCTTGCTCACAGTGAACATCTCTACTGAACTAATATTGGTGTTGCTGCACCACCTGCCCCCTCCCCAGGTCTATTTTCCTATGTCTCTGTGGGAATTAAATCTCCTTACTGAGAACACTATCAGCTCAAGGCCACAGCAATGTCACAGGAGAAAAATACTTCTCTTTTCATCTTCTCTATATGATCTGGGATTGGACAGAAGTCCCCAGTATTTTCAGAAAGAATCAAATGCCACTTTGGACCAAGCTGTCCAGACAATGACAAAGGACCTGGCAGGGGGAGATGAAGTGTGACCTTACATATTTTGATGACTACTGGCTCCAGTCATTACAAAGAGATGTTGATCATCTCTGCCCATGGACTACATTGAAGCCGCTGAGTGTAGATGAGTTGAGGTTCCACCACGAAGACCCCCAACACATTCTTCCATCCTCATCCTTCCCTTCCATACTAGTGGTAGAATCATTGTAGTTATCATAGCAGAGAGTTGTGTGTTTTTACACCCCTGGCTGCAGTATGGAGACAGGAGTTGGACTCAATGATCCTTATGGATCCCTTTCACCTCAGACACTCTGTGATTGTATGAAACCAGGCACAGTATAGCAAAGTATCACTATGCTGAGATGGGCTCGAGGTAAAGGACCTTCTTTAAAGATGTCCCTGTTGACCAGTACTGTAAGGACTCGGATCTCTTAAAGCCCCCAAAGTCCCTCTCATAAGATGATGCTTTTCTGTCTAAATAGGATACCAAAAAAGCCATATTCGGTGGGGTAGGGATCTAAGGGGGCCTACATAGATGTTATTTCCAGGAAGCTTTGCAGTAGATTTGGAGATCCCTCCTGGGAAAAAGGACAGAAAAAAATAGAGACATTATTGCAAATTTAGTTATTTAAGAGGACAGAGAGAATGGATAGGATTTTAGTGTCAGCTCTGAACTGTTTTTTTTCCTTGCTAATTTAGATAAAGACAACACTGATGCCAACACAATAAACATGCAGGATATGGCCCATAACAACACAACAGGATCAACTGAGAGGCATCGAATTCCAGGTCAAGAGGCCAAATCCATAAATAGAGGAGAGGTAGACTCCACACATGTGTCTCACTGGAGCACAAACAGTAGCTATGGATATTAGAGAAGGTTGACCTCATTTTCTGGAATTAGTTTTTCACCCTTGAATCTTTCCCAGAAAAGCTGAGCTGATCTTTTTTGTCAGGATATTTTATTGATTTCCTATTTTGAGTTTCCTCACAACGAGCAGCAGATTCTTCCTCCAGTTTCAGGAACATCCTGCTTGATCATCTGTGCACACTGATCCAGACATCCAGCCTTTCACAACTATCCTCCAGCTCAGCCACGTGCCTTGGATCTCATCTGCTTTTCACTTTCTTATGATTTGGAAAGGGAGTGTGATTGTAAGGCCTCCATGAGTCATCTCTAGATAATAAACTTGCTTTCACTTCCTTCATTCTTGGGGATTTATCAAGGGGAAGAATGAAAAAGAACCCACTTGTTTGTTTGACCCTATTGTTCTTATTGTCTGTGGTGACAAACATTTATGTTTTCCCCAATCTGCTAACAAAACTGTTATGCTTAAGGATGAGCTCTCTGGATGTACAAATACAAGACTGTAAAAAGAAAGGAGACCTTTCTCCAGAATGAGTTATTGATACCTATACTCTGTCCATGTGCCTGGTCATTCTTATACGAGGACTAGTTTGTATTTGTTCTCCTGTGTAATGCATGTGAGCTTTATTCCCATCCCTTGTGCATGGGATAATGAGTGGCCTGCACTCCCCCACTATCTCAGCCTCTCTCTCCTTGCCGAATTTAGAGCTAGACTTACAGTGGCAACAGCTGCAAAGTTTCAAGTTGTGCCTGAGATAGAGCAGAACATGCCATATTGGGAAGCAAATGCTGCTGTTAAGGTGGAGAAGGCACATCCGGGTTCTGGGCCACACTTTGTCCCAGACACTGTTCCCACACTTGACTTCAGGAGGAGTTGCAATTGTAGCCGATGAAGTTTCTATCGTCTCTCTTTTCAGATTTTATGATGCTCCCAAGGGGAGAAGGAAGGTAGGAAAAAAAAAAAAAAAGGAAAGCTTTAATAAGTGGAAAATTTTCAAGCTTGCTGGCTGAATATGCAACAATATTAAATACTGCAGTGGGTGTCTTGTGGTTGTAAGTGGAAGACGGCACTTACCAGCTAAAATGAGCATGTTGGAGAAGGAATAATGGTCAGGACAGGAAAGCTGCTGCTGGCCCATAATAATTCCTCCTAATCCATTAATATTAGCATATAAAATAGAGATGAGACGGGGGGGCTCCATTTAAAAGCACAGAATATCAAAGCAGGAGGCTAGGCAGCTCTGGAAGAGGGGATCACGAAGTTGATACCATTCATCACCCTGGGAGGTATCTTCTCTGTTTTTATCAGGAGAAGGGAATTCTTTTCCAGTCGTATTCAAAAAGCAGAGCCAAGTTACCCTTCAAGATTGAGACTGGGCTCAGTATGATGAATTTTTGAACTGCCAAGATGGGCAGGATCAGCTCTCAAGATATTTCTGTTGACCAACTCTGTAAGGACCCAAACAAGACTTGTATCTGAACATGCCTATTTTTGTCAAGTTGAATTTACTCTCTATTTTACTGAATAGATCCTTAGAAATTCATTTTCCAGTGGTGAAGGAGAACCTTCTACCCAAGAAGGTCCTGAACCCAGACCTGGCAGAATCAGAGCTCCAAAAGTTGAGGAGCCCTCACCTGTGGTCATGGAGGACAGTGAAGTATAGGATCCTCACTATACGGAGAGCCCAAGAAGTATGGGATCTAATCTATCTGGGAATCCTCTTTTAATTAGCTACTTCAAAGAACATGAACTCACATGCCCATACACAACCTCCATTGAACATTTTCTGATTTTCCCACCAACACAAATGTTCCTGAAATGTTTGTCCACTGTCTTGCTCTTCTATCAGGCAGCAGAAGAATCAGAAAGGAAAGTGGCCAAGGAAATGGCCAAGGTCACAAACTTTAGCATATCTTCACAAGTCTGCTTGCAGGAAAGGTTGCCCAGCTCATAGATGCAGGGTTGATGAAGAGGCAACAGTGGATGCGGTCTGTTCCCTGCCATGTGAGTGAATCCGTTATCACAGCAGGAAAAGTCAATTGCATGGAAGAGAGTCGACATTCCTTTTACCCTCCACAACAGCTCTTCCCTCTAATTAATCTGTCCCAGAATACCCGGAGCCCTTAATAATCCCTGGAAAACACTCATGTATATCCCTATGGTATGTGCTGAACACAAGCTCTGAACACAAGATTCTTAATTCACTACAGCCTAAATGGCTGTTGTGAGATGCTATGAATCAGATGCAGAACTGAAGACTCAGAGAACTGGTTTGATTCCCACAGATGGTCCAAGGGTAGAAAGGAGTCACCTTTCACAGAGGGCAATTGCCAAGAAAGCTCCACATAGCATTTGGGTTAGGTAAAATCTGCAGACACTGAAACTCCTAAAAAATGTGTAGGAATGTCCTTCATTTCAAAGGGGCCCAGCTAACCCCATCATGCTTCCTTACCATTAACGAGTGAGACGTGTGTTCCTTTCCCCTGGAAGAAAAGCCTTGGACAGCAGTGTGGGAACATTGTCAAAGGACAAGGAACAAAACACTGGCTTCTGTCCCAGCCCTGCTGCAGAGTATAATGGAGCAGAACAGGGTCTAACAGGTGCCAAGCTCCTGGCAGATGGATGACAGCACCTGCCCTAACATTTACTAACATGAGAAGGGGGGAGAGAAGCAGCTATTTGGTGGGAACAACTTGTAGCTACACAGATTTGGTGGGGGTGAGAGGGACCAGGAGGAACACCTGACTCTTCATCCTATTCCCTGCTCTGACTCTGTGCACAAGGGTTGGAAACACAGCAGGATCAGAAGGTAAATGGAATTGCACAGGGGATCAGGTGGAGTCTGTGCCCTTCCCTTATTCTTGCTCCATCACCAATGCAGAAAGAGAAAAATCCCTCCTCTTCATAACTCACAAACTGGTGCTTAGTAAAAGGAGTTGTGGCAAGTGTGTGGATCGGGGTTTTCCATGCACACTTTAGCAGAATCCATGGGAAGCCCACTTGAAACACTCAAGAATCTTTCCCCTTCATTAGGAAACATGTTAGCAGAGGTTCAGGTTTGATATTAGGAAAAAGTTATTCTCGAGAGCAGTAATGCATTGGAACAGGCTGCCCAGGGAAGTGGTGGAGTCATCATCCCTGGAAGCATTAAAGAAAAGGGCAGATTTGGCACTGAGTCTCACGGTTAGTAGGCGTGGTGATGACAGGTTAATGATTGGACTAGAATGATCTTAGAGGTCCTTTCCAACCTTAATGACAGCTGGATTCAAAATTGTTGGTAGCCAGCTTTGGGCTCATGGCATTTTTTTCTTTGAAGCCTAGCAGAGGGAGATGTGCCTTTAGCTTCTGGGCTGTTGAGAGGCCGTTCTTTGCTATTCTTGGATATAGCAATTGAGGCATGCTGTGTAGGGCTGTTTGGAAGATCAGAGATCCCCTTGGAATCTGAGCTCTGAAATGTTCATGATAGTTAAGCCTAAAGTGGTAGCTGGAAGGGCTGTAGGGAAAGATAAGAGCTCTTTGCACTGAACTCTAGACAAAACCCATAGGGAAGAGACAACCTTTGTCTCCCAGCACTTGTACCTCTCCTGCAATGCCTGGGGACAAAAGCACAAAAGGAGCAGAAAAACACAACCATCTGCCCTTCTCTGCCCAGAGAAAGAAAGCATCCAACTGCTTCCCCTGGCCATGCTCAGCATCCCAGGGCTGATAGCATGACTCTCAGCATGAGAAACAGAGATTGTGTTGAGCTATAAAAACAACCCAGCTGGCCCTATAACCACAGTTTGTAGGGGCAGCTGTACCTACCTGACACAAGAGGCTCAGCAAAGAGCAGTCAGTTTCCCATGCCAAGGCACTACTCCAAGATCCAGCCACTTCCCAGAACCCACTTACCATCTGCAGGGAATTGCAAAGGTCAGAGGGACCATTATCCATGGCCCTGCCACTGAACAGGCTTCCATCTGCGTCTTTAGGCAGGGAGGGAGATCAGACAGTTGCCATATGGGGGGCTCCTGCTGATGGGATCCAGCTGTGATTTGTCTGTTTGATGAGGAACAGGGAAGGACAAGTGGTTCTCAGAGGAGCCACTTGTTGGGTGAGTCAAGCATGGGAGAGAAAGAGTGCAAGAGCCAGTTTCCTGCCTGCCTGCTGCATTTTTAGGAATTGAGTTTTCTGACCATTGCCTCCCCCTGCATTTCTCTCCCTTGTTCACACCAGTGAGGTTTCCAGCATGGATCCTCAATCAATTAATCAACAAAATAAGTTGGAGAGACCCTTTGGCAGCCCAGCAAGGCATGTCATGTCTCAACAAACCCTTGCTATCCAACCCAGTTGGGATCCCTTACAGTGTCCCACTCCTACCTTTGTGTCCCCCCAGCCCACCTCTGGCCAGCAGCCACTTCTTGCTTTTTGAATTTTTTTTCTTCCAGCTATTTTTTTCAAAGCCTAATTGCCAAGAACACGATGTCCAGCATCACAACCTCACCCCATTCCCAGCAAAGTAATTCCTGCTGGATTTGTTTGTCACTGGGTACACAGGCATGTTGGTGCTTGGAGGGGAATGCTACACAGGCAGCCAGGGCTTTGGCATTTCTCGGGCACACGTGCTTGAGGAGGTTGGGCCCTATGGAGTTGCTTTTTCCTAGCAGGAATCGGTAGGAAATTAGGGATACCTGCACTGGGAAATAGCTTGAGGGCTGCCCCTGAGTATCTCTCAGTGCTCAACTCTTGTGTTTGGAGTGGTGAGAAGCACAGTGTGATAGGGCTGAACCAGAAAAACTCAAATTGAGCAAAGGAATGGGTTATCCAGACAGGTTGTGGGGTTTGCATCCTTGGAGATTTCCAAAAGCTACCTGGATGTGGTCCTGGGCTCTCTTCTGAAGGTGCTCCTGCTTGAGCAGGGGTTGGACCACATGGACTTAGAGTTCCCTTCCAGTTTCAACCATACTGTGATTCTGTGATTTTGTGAGCACAAGATGAGGCTGTAGAGGTGGGGTACTGTGGACAGAAAGGACGTTCACAGACACAGCAAGCAAGCAGCAGGGACCTTAGGGGACCAATCTGCTACCTCCACCTGCTCTGATTTAGCAGACCTGGCAAAGAGCAGCGAGATGCTTCCAGGACCATCTGTTCAACACTGGGGTTCTTCGCCATACAAGCAAGATGTAGCTTTACACACACCCTGATGCCATACAGAGTCACAGCAACCACAAGGAAGGACGCCAACTCAGAAAATCTGCTTTTTGGCTCCATGCTCCTCAAATGGCTTTAGAGAAAATCACATAGCCTCTGCTCTCTCTCTGCAAACTGAGCATGCTAATCCTTCTCTCCCATCTCCTTTGTTTGCCTGGTTTGTAGAGATTGTGAAGGCTCACGGCAGGGCTGGCTTTTGTTAGATGTACACAGAGCTCAGCAATGTTCTGATCTGGAACAGGGCAGCATAAATCTGGCAGATTATCATAGGAAATTCCACAGTGATGAAAAACTCTATAGAAACATGGAGAAAGGAAAGAGCCCCATTTGAAAAAATGAAAAACCAACCAACAAACAAAAAACAAGAGAAAAAAAAAAACAACAAAAAGCAGCCCTGTTTCTGCTGCCTGGTTACAAGCAATTCTTAAAATTGCTGCCTCTGGAAGGAGCTGGTACATTTTCTCGTTTTTGTTATTTTGCAGGGGGCATTTTTCTTTGTGTTTTCAGCAGTTTGGAATCAGAAGTTCCATTGCTGCAGGCAAGTACTGCTCCTAGGGATTAGGCTTAGTTCATTAATATGGGTATGTACTCAGTGACTGTTCCAGATCCTGATGGTCCAAAACTAGAGATCTCCTTGGGTTAGGGTCAAACTGATGTCATCTACCTGGGCTTGTGCAAGGCCTTTGACCTGATCCGACACCACATCCTTATCTCTAAATCAGAGACAGATGGATTTGAAGAGTGGACTACTTGGTGGATAAGGAATTGGTTGGATTGCTTCAGCCAGAGGGCTGTGGTCAATGAGTCTATGCCCAGATGGAGGTCAGTCATGAGTGGTCCCTCAGATGTCTGTCTTGGGATCAGTACTCTTTGACATCTTTATCAGTGACATAGGTGATGGGATCGAGTGCATCCTCAGCCATTTTATGATTCTATGATTCCATGATTCTGTGACAACTTCTGCTTGTGTCTCCTAGGGCAGCTTTCCTTAGAGGACAGCAGAAGTCTAGGTAGCTGTAGGATCACCTCACAGTGCTGGAGGCAGACTTTAATCCCACGGCTGTAATACAATCCACCTTCCTTTGGGCAAATTCCACTGACTTCTTTAAAACAAAAAATCCAGCCTACTTTGGTTGCTAAACTGGGCTCTGCTTCTTTGGGTGTCTTTCCATTTTCCAAGAAAAATAGACTGCAGGCTCTGTATTTTTAGATATGCCATCTGATCGCAGCCAGCCATATATCAGTCCCAACACTGTGAGTCAAGATGCTGAGCTCCAGAGCAGAGCTGCCTTGGGCAAGAACAAGTGGCTCGAGCCATCCTGAGTGTATTAATAAATCAGCACGTGTAAAATAATCATGCACTTTCCTAGGTAAGCAGCTCACAAGTAATCATACAGTTGGGATTTATTGCTGCTGGTGTCCTAGTAGCTCTGATTCTTTGGGTGAATTTAGTACTGCAGTGAGTGGGAGGTGAGCAGCCCTGGTATGAGACAACCCTAATCTAGCAGGGGCCAGAGGCAGCACTGCTCCCCTTCCTCTCCCTGTCCCAACAGTGAGTGGCTCCTGACGTCTGCTCCTTGCTATTTCAGTCCTGGGCATCCTCTGGGGTGGCTGCTGGTCAGAGCGAGCTCTGCATTTCCTTGCAGCAGGATATGACAATTGAGTGACCTCAATCCTTGTGGCTGAGATATGCAAAGCATACTCACTTCTTTGAGTTGGATGATGGAGTCCCTTCCAACTTGGGATATTCTATGTTTCTATGATTCTGTGATTCTCTTCCAGCAATGCTGAACTTATCTGTGAGTGGCAGGAGAAGGAGTATCTTGGGAACAGCATGCTTCTTTATGCAATCTTGTTTCATGCAAACCTGCCCTGTTCAGCCTTCCACCATGACCAAGAAAAGTTGTGGATGACAACTAGATGATCTTTTAGGTCCCTTCCAACCTAATGCTTTTTATAATGAGGGTCTTATGACCCAGCCTTGCAAGCGTCTGTTCAGCTTACCCTGCACAGATGTGGAGTTATCAGCCTATTGGAAATGTCTATCCTTTGCCAACTTCTTTCAGCTCTCACAAGTCTGTCCCTAACACCAGTGCAGCCTGGAGATGATTTTCTGTATATTTTATCAAAGCTGCGGGAAACCTTGAGCCTGCTGTGTGAAGAATGGCCTGCCTTGTTCCTGATAGCTTGTTTGCTGTGCTGCTTGATCACTCTAATGACAATCAATTTATCCACATAACTGGTTGCTGAAGACAGTGTAACATGCCTTGACAGCCTGGATTTTTCCTGCAGATATATTGCTTGGCATATTCAACCAAGGCAAAAAAACAGCCTGCTAGCTGAGGGATTGCATCTCTGTGTGACCACCCAGATTTCCCTCTGCATCCTGCCTGATGAGGACCTTAGTGTTCCCTTCTGCTGTGCCCAGGTGCCCATTTTGCTCTGTCCTTCTGGGATCATTGCTCCAAGAGGACCCTGATGGGCTCCAAATACTTGCTGTGGTCTCTGTATGGGATCTGCATGCTCAGAGCTCTGTGTTGTTTAACCTTGCTAATGCCTAGCTGTGTCATGGTGGTGCTGAACTGATGGTTGGGCAATATGATCTTACAGTTCTTTTCCAGGCTTAATGATTCTATGATTCTAGGGTTCTATGAACAAGGTACTCAGATAGAGGTATTTGTAGATGCTCTGGATGAATCAGAGAACTTCAGCAAACCCTCACAGCATCCCCATCTCCATCCCCAAGACCAAAACCTACTTGTGACAGCTTCTCTATGGGGCAGCCCCCGAAAGAGACCCGAATCCATCTCTGCGGGCATCCCAGAGAGAATCATAGAATCATAAATGTTGGAAAAGACCTCTGAGATCTGTGATGGATTCCCACCATCCCCATCACAGAGCTGACAACCTCAGCACATACAGTTGATGGTGTGCTGTCAACAAGAGCCATATTCCAGCTTGTTAGCTTCAGGGGCATTTCATAGAGCCCCATTTTTTTTTTTTTTTTTTTTCTGGCAGATATTTATACAGCAGGCAGCTGGAGCTGTGAAGAAAAGGGGACATTTGATAGCAAATCTTTTTGTATGGGTGCAGACGTCATCACCCTTTCTGTTGTATGATAATGGCTCTGATGGCACTTTTGAGACTGACAGATGAGTTGCACATCTTTTATGGATTATGTGTAAGAAGTAATAAAAAATCCAGTTCCTCTGTGTCTAGATATAAATGGCATGTTGATCTTAGTAAATATCATGATGAGATTTAACGGCAGTTTCCCTGGTTAATGTCATCCTGACAGCTGACATCTTTTCTTTGGGTGTCGCAGATCAGCTCACCCACAGCTTCGTCTCTCAGTTTCCACGATTCACCTTTCATGTCAGCCCATTTTCTTCCACCTCTGGGTTTGATCAATCTTGGCTGGACTCTGCTGTGACCTCCTGGAAGGGAAGAGTTTCTCTACTAACCAATGAATAGGATTTTCTCACGGGAATCCTTGGTTGTTTTGAGTTAAGTGCTATAAATTAAAACACAGGTGTGAAAAATGGAGGGGAGTTGAATGAGAAAGCACGAAGAGGTGGCAAGATCCTTCGAATGTTTACAGTATTTACAGGAGGGCTTGCTAAGAAACAGCAGGTGTTCCTCAGGGGGGTCTGTAGATTTTGCTCTAGATGTTAAAGGATATTTACTGAGATACACATTGAGGTGATAAATGGTTTCACCTCCTTTTAAACCTAACAACTGGGCATGCATAGGAACCTCCTATGACAGTACCTGGTGTAAAGGAAAGTCCAAGCAATATGCACTTTATGCGTTTGCGATGCTCCCATCAGGGAGTTCTGCCTCCTGATTTAACAAGGGTTCAGGAATTTGGCTGTCTTCATTTTTAGATGCAGGGACTCACATCTCCTTTAAAGGGTGAGGTTTCTCCTAATGTGCTGAGTACCTGCCTGATAAAAATCCCTGTTTACGTGTCTCCAGCTCATTAAAACACAGATAGCCAGAGTCCCTTCTGACAAGCTGGAGCGCAGGATCGGATCTTTCCCCATGAAGGGGCATATAGTGGGAGGAGAGCCATGCATGAATTGCATCATCTCCAGGGCACATCCTCATGTGCATAGCAGGGAGTAGAACCACAAAAGCACTGTATGTGCGCAGGGTGGGATTTATTGCTCTGCTCAGCAGCCTCCCCCATTCTGCTTGAGCTGCTTGTGGGAGATCATGCCATGAGAGGTGTTTCATGTACAATTCCTTCCTTGGCCTTTACCTCCTTTTTCAAAACAAGGGAAGGAAAACTTGTAGGGTGCACGCAAGGGAGGGAAGAGATGACTCTCTCTGTTTTCTTTTATCTCGACACACTGTGGAGAAGGCAAAGGAGGCTTAAATGGAGCTAAGCAAAACGTGCTGAAATTATTAATTAATTAATACTTTAACTGGCCACATATCCTTGTAGGAAGAGAGGGGGAAGAATAGGATTTACTTTCCTATTTGTGTGTTGACAGACATCTCTACATGCAAAGGAGATAGAAGAGCTTATTTCGTAGTAAAGAGGCTCCCACCCAAGGCAATCCCTCCCTCGTGCCTGTGGATGCTGTGCCATATAGATGGTGGGCATTGCTGCCTCCTCTGTTCCATGGCTACCCAGCTTTCTGCTGTCTCAGGAAAGGGATTGCATCATGAGCTGAGATGCAGCCTTTGCATCTAATCATGGGTGATGGAGGCATTTGCACCAGTGGTTTTCAATTGGGACTGTCAGGCATAATTAATAGGGATTGAACTTGCAAGCCTGCTGCCTTTTGCTTCTGAATGGGGAAGTTTCAGCTGTGCTGAAGGAGCTGCCATTTCAGGAAAAGGAATGGCTTTTTGCTGAAAAAGAGAAATTGGTTCTGGCACGTGAGAAATGTTAGAAGAGAAAGCACCTCGTGTTACCAAAACATAGCTGAAACGAGTCCAAAGAGCTGCATTTCTAATTCATCACACTGCCACTGACTATAGTTTGTGTAAATGACAGGAGATGCTCTCTTTATGATATACTGCAGGCAGACACATCTCGGCCAGCTGTGCTTGCTGACCATTCATCTCACGCACCAATCGCTTTCCCCATTCAAGAGAAGCCAAAGTAAGGGTGCTTTTTTACCATTTCCATGGTGAAAGTTTTCTGCTTCCTAGCTCTCAGTCATAAATAATTTTGAGCCCTTTCAGAGCACTTTTTCATGTCCTGAGTGTAAGGGCTTTGTTTCTAGCTCTGTGTCTCTATGCAGGGTCACCTGAAACATGTATATGCGTATGTTGCTGGGCTTGATAGAGGTAGTCAGGATATGGAGATACACCAGAAATACTCAATTTTTCATATGGAATCATTCAGACAGTTTTGTCTGCAGCCTGCTTCATGCATATCAAGTGTGCATTCTCACAACAGTACAAATCTGGCATCCAAATGGATGAGTTCAATAATGAGAAGCACCATTTCCCTTGATGAGATGCAGCACCCGGTGCAAGAGATGCTCCCCAGGAGATGCTCCTCATCCAGTTCCCACTTGCACCCAAACCCGTGTGCTTTGCTCTCAACCCAGCTTTCCAGAGCTCCCATCCCAATCTTCATGCCTCCAAACTCTCAGTCCAGCCAGGATTGCAGCACGCTGCCTTCCTGAGCTGCAGCTGGTAAATCTCCCTCCCTCTCCCCCTTTCTGCACATTCCCGCTGGTACTTACATAGCTTGGATGAGAAAGCTCAGCTGCTGATCCCAGAGCCTGCTCCTGGATTCCTCGACCGAGCGAGAGCGCACTTGCTCTCCAGCACTCAGCCCAGCACAGCAATACAGGAACCAGACCTCTTGGGTTTACTTTTACATTGACGTCAGTGTCTTTCCTAGCCTCCGCAGCTTGTTTTGGTCAAAGGATGTCTTCAGAGTGAAGGGGAGGAGTGGGGAAGGGAGAGGAGTGAAGATGAACTGGAGGTGAGTTTTCGTGATGAAGGCATAGAATCATAGAATCATTTGAGTTGCAGGGCACCATTAAAGGCCATCTAGTCCAACTCCCCTGCAATGAATAGGGACACCTACAGTTGGATCATGTCTCCAGGGGTGGAGCTTCCACCACCTCTATGGGCAACCAGTACCAGGGCATCATCACCCTAATTGTAAAAATTTTTTTCCTGGCATCCAATCTAAATCTTCCCTCCTTTAGATTGAAATAATTTCCCCATATCCTGTCACAGCAGACCTTGCTGAAGAGTTGTTCTTCTTCCTTCTTATAGACCCTTTCAGAGATTGAAAGGCTGAACAGTCCCAGCTCTCTTAGCTTATCCTCAGAGAGAAAGTCCACATCTCTCCTGTACTGAGCCCTCCACATCTGGACACAGTACTCCAGGTGAGGCCTTGCTAGCTCAGAGTAGAGAGGTTCACCTCCTTTGGCCTGCTGGCTACGCTTCTTTTGATGCAGCCCAGGATACACTTTTACATCCCCCAGCTTGTACTGATAGTGGAATTTGCCATGACCCAGGTGCAAGACCTTGTACTTTGGTTTTGTTGTAATTCATGGGTTTTCCTGGGCCCACTGCTTGAGCCTGTTTGGGATGTTTAAGATAGAATGACAGAAGAAAGTTGAACCTATGTATAGATAATCTGGATAAGGGGATGCTGGAGGCATGAATCCTGCATCTGTACAAAGACTTGTTTATTACTTGCACCAGGGAGTACGAGTCCTGCCTTCTCCCAGCTTCAGTAACTGTTTGTGCTGGGTTCAAGGGAGAGGGAAGGAAGGATGTCAGAAGGAGTGAGAGAGCTCTGGGCCCTTGCACAATACCACATGAACACAGCAGCCATCTTTGTGTGCTCAGGCAAAGTTTGTGTGCTTATCTCCAAGGGAAGAAGAGGTACAGGTTTGAATCTCTTTGACCATCACAAAGGATGGCCCTAAAGATGTAGGCTTCATGAGTCATTAAGTCGTAGATGATTGTACACTTGAATGTATCTATATATGCATGCAAAACAGCATTTTACACTGTACGTCTTTTTTGTTGTATTCAGATTCAAGCACCTGATCCTCATAAGTTTGGAGAGCACTCATCTTCTGTGGAGATCCTGCTCAGACTTACCTTGTGATTTTTGATGTATGGTGAGCACATCCTTCCTCCCACTCTGTGCAGTGGACATGTGCATGGACATGTGTGTGGGGTGTGCATGGCACAAGTGCTTATGAGAGATCTGGAGAATACCAGCAGAAATTGGGTCGTAAGAACAGGATCTCTACTATTGGATTATTCACAGCAAATTAAACATACCTATGTTCAGGACTTCTTTCTGCCTGGGAGTGGAGCCAGATTTTTTGTGTGTGGCCAAGCAAATTCCAGGAATTCCAACATAAAGCTTTCTTGCCTTTAATGCTGATAGTTTTTTGTTAAATTCATGAATACTTATTCACTTGGGTGGTGTGATGCAAATGCTCGAGCACTTGGATGTTAGAGACACATGTAAGGGTGAAGCTTGGCTCTGTGCCATTGCACAACCACACTTAACCCTGTAGTCTTCCTGGTTTTTGGATTACCTTTCTATGATGCACTTGTCCAGCTCTTAACACAACTGGTCTGTCGTCCTTTTTTTGGCCATCTATACAATACCTTGATGCAAACCATTCCTTGTAATCTCTCAGGAACGGGTGCTGGGATTAGTCTGAATGAATGCAAGCATGAGCAATCATAACAGCTTCAACCATATGGTTATATCACTGCAATTGGACTGGTCAACCCTTGGAAACTGTAGTAGTCAAACCTTGCAGAGAATTTTTGAAAAGTAAGTATCAGCTGGTACCACCAGAATGACTAAGTTGTACAGGTCTCTTTGAAAACAGTGAGAAAATAAATTTGTGCCATGGTGTATCATGACTACAGAGAATAAGAGACATATAAAGGGAAAGCTTGTGAGTTGTTCAGCACATCTATGGCAGAGTTGAATAATATGTCCTGTTTCTTGGCCATTGGATCACACACTGTACAGCATAAATAATATTAAAGTCTTAAAGAATCCCGGTGTTCTTGTCACAACCAATACATTGTTCATTGCTGAAGAAAGACAGAGTCTTATAAAAACCAGAAAAAGTGGTCCTCATAAATCACCATGTCTATACTTAGAAATGTGTTAAACCTTCTAAGCTCCATTTCAGAGCACATAAATTTTTTTCTTTTTTTTTTCCAAGTTAAAAAATCCATACAAAGGTCAGTCAGAAACAGGAATAAAACTGTCTTTGAAATCTCAAGCTGCTGTAATGGCATTTTTGGCAGTGAATGATAAACTTGAACAGTTGAGGTTTACGTGGCAGATCAAGTGAACATGTGTTTGTCTATACATTAAATAATCCTGCAGTGGCTGTTTTTCATTCTGTCTCCAGACCTATCAGCTTATTTATAGATTTTTACTACACATGGACTTCCTGAACAAAAGAAGGTAGACAAACTAACTCTGAAGAGATCCTCATAGTGGAGCTATGCCCATAAACCATCACTCCTGGGCAGGAGTCCCAATTTGGTGATAACCTCCAAAATGGATAGAATATTAACCCTCCATTTACCTACCTGGCAGGGATTTTTATAGTTTTTCAGTCTTCTACAGCTTTTGAAGGCTATGAAGGGTTCTTCAGGAAGACCTTCTAATCCTGAAGGTGTTGAGTTGAAAGAGAATTGTGTCATCCTGGCCAGAGCTCTCAGAGATGTCTGGGGAGTATGGTCTATCAGCCAGTACACAGAGTATGCCTGGCTGAAGGAACTTAAAAGCCATATATATTCAACTCTGAAATTAAATGAAAAGCCAAGGCAGTCCTAGATAATTGGGTAATGGTAACACCTGAGCTCCCTTTGTTGCCCTGATATCTGACTCTCACCCATAGGCTTTTGATAGGCTTTTTGAGGTAGATCTGATGAACAGACCGGATGTGAGAACACAGTAGATTCAAGGCATAACCAGTTGTCTTCAGGCTCTAAAGAAAAAGACTGGCTCCAGTCACTTCAGATCTAGCCAGTGTAGGTGGGCTTTGAGCTACTTCAGTGTCTCGAGTTACCAACTCAGTGTCTTGAGTGAACAACTGAACTGAGTCCTGGTGCTGGATGAGAAGGATCTCAGCCCTCTCCCAAGCTGGGTGAGCTGAATCAGACAGTGAACAAACTTGTACGTAAAGATGTTTGGATGCTGTCCGTAAAGCTGCTCAAATGACACTTGAGCTCTCACAGTGCACCCATGATACTCTAACCTACGCCATGCCTCACTGTGATTTCCAGAGGTGTTCTTTTTCCTCTTGCTTTGCAAAAGCAGCTTTTTGTGTATCAGAGCTGATATGTATCGGTAAGGAAAACAGTGGCTCATAAAGGCATAATGGCGGGTTTGTGATTATTTGTCTCAGTGCATTTTCACCAGATCTGAAGGTTGTGCTCAGAGGCTCCACTTACTTTGCTTTACATTTATCAGATCTCTGTGAAAGGAAGTTTAATGCAACCATGGAGGGAACTCAGGCCATGCTCACTACCCTACTTGCTTTTTCTTTCCCTCCTTTCACATTTTGTGGAAATTTAGGTGGCATCCTGGACCTAGGAAAAAGGTGAAACCATATCAAGGATTGTACTTACAAAATGAACACGCAGCAGTTTGTACCTGGATTTTTTCTCTTTCTCAGTGCCCAAATGAAGTATCAGATTGCATCTGATCTGCATATTTACCTTCCATGACTCAAAATAACAAAAGTCACGTACTGTGCATGCAATCTGAGCAGATCTTTAGGAGTTTTTCATTTAGATCTACAAAAGATTTTTGATAACTGAACATAGGAGTGCCACTTTCTAAACGCATATATCATGGAGAGCCTGGTCTCCCATGTAGGAACACATGTTTCCTCTGTAGCTTTGCTTGTCTCTGTAAACAGTGCTCTGAGAAATCACCCTTCCAACACCAATAAAATCTGTTATTTAATATATATATATATATTTAAGCAGAGCTATTTCTGGTAGCTCTGTCCTGTGTATAATTCCATGCTCATTTCAAATATCATTGCTACATTTCTTCCATCATCTTGCTCTTCTATTCTTGTTAAAGTTAAGATTAAAAATAAAACAACAACAACAACATTCTGTACTGCCCAAAGTGTTTCACATAAACTGGCACAGCACAACAGTTTTAAGGCTCAGTGGTCCAACCTTCAGAGCCCTTAAGACATATAACTTTCCATTAGTCAACAGGACAACTCATATAGGTCCTAGTTCAAGTGGACAGAGAAGTAAACTTATAACTAACAGCCTGATTTGCAAACAGCAGATGATCTGGTTCTTTGGAATTTTCCATGGTTTAATCTTTAACGGAGAATATTGGGTTCTTGAGGGAACTACAGGCTCCCACCCTTGCAATGCCATGGAATAGGTGCCCTGCAGCAAAGCAGCAATGCCAGCATCAGCTGGTCGGGTGTTGAGATGAAGAGTGAGCATAAGCTGTGCACTATGGGAACACCACCTTCTTGCAAAGCTGGCTATTTATGCACTTGCATCTTGGCTAGTTAGAGTGAGTTTGACAAGTGAAATGCATTTACTATATAGCTATGTAATAAATGCTAAACTTTGACATTAGGGGTATTTGTTTATCCCAGAACAGAAAAAAGGGAAAAAATAGCTATTGCTTTTAATTTCCAGCACCACTGACTCAAGCCCTACCAGTCCTGCCCTCACTGAAAGGGTCCTTGCTGTCCCTTGGCAAGCGTGCTCTATGGGTGAAGTGAACTAAAAGATTTGTGGCAGGAATGAGCTGGGATGTTTGGAAAGAAAATAACAGTTGTTTTATGTAAAGTAGTGGAGCTAATGTAAGAAAAGTTTGGATGTTATTGGTTCTAAGTCAGCCTGTTAGTATTAGGTAGTCTCCCAGGCAGTGTAAATCTCAACTTTTTGAGGAATAAAAATGTAAACAATTTGAACTTTAATGATGCAATCAAAGGAGTTAATCTTTTGGGGATAATTCTACTCCTGATGAGACTGATGGAAGTTCTGCACTTCTGTACCTCAACTTTTATGTAGGACCAGATATCCAGATAATATGGATCTACAGTCTATGTATCATGTACTGGGACATGAATATATGAACTGTTATGAAACTTCATATGTATTTACATGACTTTTAGAAGCTTTTCTTTGGCTTCTGAAGAATTTTGAATAAACAAATTTCCCCAAACTATTTGTTAAAAAAAAAAAAAAAAAAAGTCAAGGCCTAAATGAAAGAATATCCCAAGTAGGAAGAGACCCAAAAGAATGATCAACACCATCTCGAGGTCTGTCTAAAGAGAGACCTTGTCTACATCCAGATAAGGGTTCCAGAAATCTGCCTTGCAAAATAATCTTTCTAATCTAGCTCTGAATACAATTTAAAATGGTCTGTCAAGCTTTTGTATAAATAGGCCAAACTATTAATGTGCTATGATTCAGGTGCAAGTGATGAGCTCGTAGAGATAAATTTACTTTTAAACCTGATACTGAATTACATGAAGTTTCCTCTGAAGATGCAGAACAGCCTAAAAGTGGATGAAAATGTGCTTTTTGTTCATGTCTGCTCTGGCATGGGGCAAATAAAGATATGAACAGAGAAGCTCAAGAAGTTCTGATGGTAGTATCAAAAACACTGGAATGGGCTGCCCAGGGAGGTGGTTGAGTCACCATTCCTGGAGCTGTTCAAGAAACACTTATATGTTGTACTGAGGAACAGGGTTTAGTGAGAAAATATTGGTGATAGATGAACAGTTGGACTGGATGATCTTGGAGGTCTTTTCTAACCTTGGTTATTCTATGATTCTATGATTTTGTAAGTCGTCTATTCCAGCTGACCATTCTCCAGACTGGAGGCCACATACCCCTGAGAAAATTTGGCAGAACCCATTTTCACTGGCTTTTGAGCTGAGCTACAAGAGCTGGGTGGGAACAGAGGGCTGTGGCCTCTCTGAAATAGCTTCTGCTGTCTCTGGATGAGCGGTTCACCTGTGAAGGAGGTCCAGTTGTTTTCATCTGTGTTGGTCACAATTCTATAGTAAATGCATCCTCCCCTCTTGACCAGCTGCATATTTCTCGTGCCGTGTTTACAGTGCACAAAAATTGGAGTGGATGCCTGGGAAATGACTCAAAGAAGTGATATGCAAGGGTCTTTGACAAATAGAACATCTCTTAATCCCATGTTGGGATTTCACCCCCGTGAGTGAAACAGAATTGGTCCTTGCTGCAACATGAGCTCACAATGGCTGAATATGACCACAGAACTACACTCAGTTGTTGGTAAGGATGTAGTCCCTTGATTTACTCTCCTTAGCTCAGAAAAATGTTTATTTTCTGGTGTGTACATGACCTCTAACATCCCCAGCTGCCCTGCTGTACTAGCTTATTATAAGGCTGTGTGGTGTAAGCCTGGTTGGTGCCCTCTAAATAGAAAGTGCTAAGCCCCCTCCACCTACATACATAGCTGGTGGTACTCATCAAGTCTACCTTCAGCCTCAGGCCCATAAAAAAGATGTATTGACACAGAATGAAGCAGTAAAATGTTTAAGGAACTGCTAGTTTATTGATATACTTTACAGCATGTCAGTCCACACTCTATAAAGCCTTTCTGTGTGTTTGAGCAATGAGGCCAATATCTTTCCTTTAAGAGTTTCCTATGAGTTGGCACACATTTCATTCCTGGAAGTGACTACAGGCTTGTTATTGATTTGTTCTTATTGGTGGCTTTTGGAGATTTTGGCAAATAACAAGTGACTGTAAAAAGGAGGGACATGGGTAGATCTCAGCAACACATTGTTTTGCTTTCATGCACCCAGGGGCTGTGAGGGTCACAGATTAATGGGAAAATTATGTTGTTAATTATCTTTGGCTGCCAGCACAGCTCTGAGGCAAAACCATATCAAGTATTGATGAACAAATGTGAGTTGTGTGTATGCTGTGTGCTGCTCTCAGAACTGGCATGTGGTTCTGGGGTCTTCCAAGGTTACTTGAGGTCACTTTGTGTGGGTTCAAATGACAAACTTGTCCTCTCATTTAGACTATATTTGCCATGACCTGGGTTTTGTGTCTTCTCTCTTCTAATTAGGGCTCCTCTGACACCACAGTATTTGGAAAAGGTTATTTGAAGAGACATTCAGCTCAGTTTTGTTCTTAGTTTCAGTTAATTACCCATTCAGAACTCCTAAATCTCCTTCTAAGATATTCCTGATCTTAAAAGCTATGACCACACCCATGATGCTTGCCTATGGCAGTTTAATAAGTGAATCTGTTAGGTGAATCAACAAGATACTCCTTGGCAACTCCTGGAGGCATGACCATGTGAAGAGATGAATCTACTGCCCAAGAGATGAGCATCTATGGGGGATGTGGTTGGTAGAATCATAAGTAGGTAAAATCATATCAATTTGGGCTATACCTAAATGCATCTTCCCTTTGGAAAGGCAGAGACCATAGGAGACCAAAAGACCATCCTTTGTGCAGTTTCTTTTGTGTTTCCAAAGAGTCAGCTAGCATGCAACAGGTAACAGAACCAATGGGAATTATGAAGAATTTTCTGCTTGCCCTCAGCAGGAGGATGGGGACATGGCAGCACAAAGCTGGAGATTTTCAGAAAAAGGAAGATCCCTGGAAATCTTCATCCTGAAACCAGGTGTGAAAAGCCGTGTGCTGGATGCACAGAACCTGTGTAGAAGTGGGATTGTCCCTCAAATGGGCAAAAGGTGGGAGGAACTGAGACCATTTTTTGGCCAGGTTTTGAGCTGTGGCCAGTGTATTTACTGCAGCATACCACCTGCCTGACTCACTGCTTGCTTTGCTTTCTATGGTGTCCTTGTGTTGTGGAGTTGGGCTGCTTGGGAAGCCTGAAGGCATCTCCCAGAGTGGCAAGACAATGTAGAAAAGTGTGAAACCTTTCATATCACGCATAGGAAGTGGATTTCTGCAGAGGGCAAGTGACTATCCAGTCCTGAATCACACATCTCTTCTGCCTTACAATGATAAATTCATCTTCTCTGCCCAGAGCACAGCATGCTGCCTTCTTTCCCTATCCATCAGTTTGCTCTGGCCTGAAGCAAGAATACTGATAACATTTTCCAAAGTACTAAAGTGAACAAAAAGAAAGAACTCTTCCTATGGGGCCTCATGTTACTGGACTGGAGCCAAATGTGTTTTGCACAGCTGGTGGTATTTGGGGGCTGTACACCAGGTGCCAAAAGCAATTACCATGGAAGTTTCACTCACAGATAGGAGCCCATATGCTTGAGGAGGAGGCTGATGTGAAGCAGGTCATGGCGATGGCTCAGGAGAATTTTGGGTAAATTGTTTTTTGTGATTCCCCTCCTCATCACCTGACTGTGCCTTCTCTACCACCAAAGTCGATGACTTATTGCCCTCTCCTTTGAGATCAATGAAAATTTTGCTGTGGACTCCAGATCAAATGGAGTAGTTGTATTTGAGGCTATGAGAAGCCAATCAGACACAGTTTGGCTGGTCAAGCACTGTCAGGGTGCTAAATATGCATTTAGTAGCATTTGAGATGCCTTCAGGAATATTGCTTGGCTGACTGATTCTTAATCCCATAGATCTCCTGTAGCTTCTGACAGGGGATATTAAATCTGCCATCCCCAGTTAGTTACACTGGGTTAAGTCGAATGGCATGAGACCTACTGAGTAGTTGAATGGCTGGAGATGGTAGATGCTGTAGGACAGACAGCATTAGCACAGGTAGAGCAAAACAGTGGCTTAGAAACTGAAATTAAATTTGGGTCCATTCTGTGAAGAATCTTCCTCTGAGAACTGATGTCCTGATGACTCACCACATCCTTCCTGGTCACTCCCTGTAGCTCTGTCTAGTGCAGGATATTCTCATTTTCCATGGGTAGGGGACCTATTTTGAACATGCTGGATATATCTTTTCAATATGTAATATCCTCTAGTTTAAAATCCCTCCTGCCTGAAAGGCAAGTACTAGATGTCACATCATGGGGTTGATATTTGCTCACTGGACTCCTCTTTTTTGGCTTAAGTTCTTTCACTTTTGAAGGGTCTGTGGATATAGAGATGAACTTCACAGAAGCTGTGTCAGCTAGGTTCCACAGCAAACTTAAGTTACAAAACCTGCTAATCCTCACTCAGCTCTTACTGTGTAATACCCATAGTCCTGATTCTCTTCAAAACCTTTGTCTGCGTTGGTGGGAATTCATCTCACTGGCTCCAGAATGGGATTTGATGATGGATGGAAACCCAGGCATGCAGAAGTCTCCATATCCACATCTCCTTGTGTACCGGGTGTCTGAGCTCCCTTGTAGCCTCTGGAGAGCAAGGCAGAAGAGACAAGTAAGAGAGGTCTTAATTCAGTTGGTGATGAAGGTTTCCAGCTGTCCAGCATCTCAGCTGATCTCCATCTGCTCCACACGTCATGGGTTTTCTGAAGTCCTGTGTTCCGTTGTTCTAAATTTTCTGCATCTCTAAAACATTCCCATCCCAAAGAAACAGGAAAAAAAAATAACACCCAGCCCTCTCAAACTGTTCTCCAGCTCTGAAAAGCAAAGGGACAGAACAACATGATCCACTTATCCCCAGTCATTCCCACCTTTTCCGAGGGAAAGTCGTGGCCTGTCCTTCTGTGCTGCTTTGCGACACCAATTTCTCTGAAGGCAGCACAACCACAGGGCAGAGGCGAGGCACATTCCTGATAGGACCAAGATAGCTTTTTCCCATAGCTCCCAGGCAGTGGGAACAGGGCACTTTTTCAAAGGATTGCTGTGCCTAAAGTTAAAATAACAGGAGAAGCGGAGTGGGAGGTGCAATTTGGGTTATAGTACTCAGAGCTCTGTTCCTCCGAGAAAGAGAAAAGAGAAGACGATGAAAGGATGCACTTGGGGAATTTCCAAAGTACATCTGTGACCACTCTGATATCCCCTTGGGAATAAAGTTTGCCCCATTTCATTTGGTACATACAGCCTATGATCCAGCTTTGTTTGTATTCACAGGGATTACCCAGGCCTGTGGTTCTGTTGTTTCTGAAAGACTTCTCTTGCTGATGAGTCCCTCTTCCTACACTCCCTGATGGAAGAACAATATTGATATAAAGTCCGAAGCATTTAAAATCACATGAGCTGAGTGTTGTTTTACAGCTCCGAAGCCCCGAGCTGTCTTTGTTCCTCTGATTTTTCCACAAGTTTACAGGCCATGGAAAATCTTGTCTGTTTTCAACTTATAAATCTCCATTGGCTACGGAAGTGTCTCTCATGAGAAAATAAATAGATGGGTGCTCTGGGGACACTATGGTGTTGGAGGTGACAATCTTTGAATCTTATACAGCTGAGCCCATGCTGTCTGTAAGAGCAAGGAAGGGGAAAAATTGCTCCTGAGTATATTTTAAAGCCGTATCTTGAAAAACAGGAACTCGTGCCAGAACGGTTTATTTTGGTTAAAGCTGAGTTGTGCTGCAATTCCCTCAAGGCAAGACTGAGCTTGCAAGACACATTCAAGGGAATGGAGTATTTTATCGATGTTGAATGATTGTGAGGCTTGGGAGCATCAGCAGCTGGGTTGGATCAGTTGGAAAATGTTATTGTTTTCCTGTGTGTCCAGACAGCTATGGGCAATGATGAAAAGTGGGGAGTTCCTTAAGTCACCATTTCAACACACCTTGCAGAGGACCCTGATGTCACCAATGTCTTGAGCCTGTTTTGATCATTTTTTATTTATTTACTTTAAAGAGTGGCATCTCAGGGACGTGAATGTGCCCTTGTAGCCCAGAAAGCCAGGTGTATCTTGGGCTGCATCAAAAGAAGCCAGCAGATCAGGGGAGGTGACCCTGCCCCTCTATTCTGATGAAATCTCAACTGGAGTACCTGTGTCCAGATGTGGAGTCCTCAGTACAGGAGACCTGTTAGAGCACGTCCAGAAGAGGGCCACAAAAATGATCCAAGAAATGGAACGTCTCCCCTTCGAGGACAGGCTAAGAGATCTGTGGCTCTTCAGTCTGAAGAAGGAAGGCTCTGGGGAGACCTGACAGCAGCCTTTCAGTATCTAAAGGGAGTCTATAAAAAGAAGGGGACAGACAGATTGCCCGAAGATATGGTGGATACCCCGTCCCTGGAGACATTCAAGTCAGGCTGAATGGGGCTCAGTGACCTAGCTGTAGATGTCCCTATTTGTTACAGGGCAGTGGGACAACCTTTAAAGGTCCCTTCCAATTCCAACAATTTTATAATTCTATGAATGTGGTCTATACAGCTGATGTAAGGACAGACTTACAGATCATGCTTGTAATTTGATCACACCAAAACACTGTGTTGCACTGTTGTGTGTTCAGCCCTGTGGGGCTAGACCAATCTACAGCCAAGGAAGTGATGGAGGGATCCAACAATGGCTACAAATAAACACCAAGGATCACAGGGTGATTAGATAATTCAGGTCAGAAGGGAACTTTGCAGTCCCTTTGCAGACCATTTGCCATGATCAAGGCAACATTAAGGACAGCCAAAGGTGCTGGGAGTCTGGTGGTGAAACACCAAAAAGATGTCTTATCACATGTAGGATCTTCATCTGCCAAGGGAAGAGGTGGAATCACTGTCCCTGGAAAATGTGGTACTGAGGGACATGGTTTAGTGGACATGGTGATGCTGGGTCAATAGTTGGGCTGGATGATCTTAGAGGTCTTATACAACCTTAATGATTCCATAATTCTATAGATCATGTATGAGTAGAAATTAGGACTTGACCATTTCAGGGAAACAGTGGTGGTGGTGAATGGGGATTTTCCCTTCACTTACGTTTGTATTACAGGATAGGGTCTGTCTGAACTGGGAATCGAGAGAGGAGTTAAAGCTTTATAGTCTCTACATATACATGCCATATACTCATGATGCTTTTTGTTCAAGTACTCTCCCTGCCTCCAATACTTGTGCACTGAAGTTTTTTTGGAGCTAAATGTGTTTCACATATTTAGGGAATCCCAGTGGATTTCTCTCCATGACCTGCTGTCCTGTTGGCTTCTGCAGCTTTTAGCACCCACAGAATCCTGTGGCAAGGAATTTTACAGTTTGACCACACATTACAAGAGGAACAGTCTTGTGTTTGCTTTGCAGCTTCCTCGTGTTGGTTTGATTAAAGGCTTTGTTCCTGCATTAAATAGGCCATGAAAAGTCAGACTGTGCTTACCATTTCTCTGCTTTTTGTGGTTATATAAATCTCTTGTCATCTCTCCTATTGCTCATCTTTTTTTTTTTTTTTTTCTTTTCCAGCCTGAAAAATCCTGGAAGGCAACTCAATTCAAACTTTCAGCTTGTCGGAACCAGAGCTGATGTTTTCATGGTGGTTCCAAACTGAGATCTAGTTTCAGCCCATTCTTTCAAACTGCATTTTGAAACCTCCACTTAAGCTGCTTCCGATCCTTCCCATATGGAAGAAGCAGCATAGCTTGTTACTTAGAGCAGCTGAACTTCCTATGCAGAGAGATGCGATCATACTGGGAAGGAACAGAAGTCATCAATGGGAACATGTGGCTGTTAAATGTAAGCAGCAAAAGGAATGATCACCCAAGCCCCTGGAGAGTATGTGTTACCTTCTCTTTGTTCACCAGCCAGGGACATGGAAAAGGAGAAGCAGGGAGGCAGCATGGAATGTTGGATCTGAAATGACAGCTAGGGTTTCACAGATAAATCTCTGAATCACCCCAATTAACCCCTGCCCCTTCCTTCCAGGAACTCAACTCTGCAACAAGGACCATGGGGATTTCTGCAGCCTCTTCCAGCCCTTGGCAGTCCCCAGAGGTCTGGACAAGCTGGCTTTATATAGAGAGGGAGGAAGGCTCATCCAAGGGATAGCGGTTGGGCTGAGAACAACCCAAAGCTACACTTAGACAAAGCAGAGGAAAATGCTGGAGACAGTAAAACAGAAAGGGATGAAGAATAAATAATAACAAACAGCTTATTTCACCCTTTGGATCAGAAAGTTGCAGGATCCATTTTAACTTTGCTCAGTCTTTTCTTCCCTTTGCAATATTTACAATAACTCCCTGACACTTTTTTGCTCACAAACCTCCTCCTTGGAGAGGAGCTTCCTGGATGTGGTACTGAGCACAATGCTCTGCATGTCCCTGCTTGAGCAGGGGTTGGACCAGATGGACCCCTGCCAACCTCAGCCATTCTGTGATCCTATAGTTCTGAGGGAAGGGAAGGGAAGGGAAGGGAAGGGAAGGGAAGGGAAGGGAAGGGAAGGGAAGGGAAGGGAAGGGAAGGGAAGGGAAGGGAAGGGAAGGGAAGGGAAGGGAAGGGAAGGGAAGGGAAGGGAAGGGAAGGGAAGGGAAGGGAAGGGAAGGGAAGGGAAGGGAAGGGAAGGGAAGGGAAGGGAAGGGAAGGGAAGGGAAGGGAAGGGAAGGGAAGGGAAGGGAAGGGAAGGGAAAGGTGGTGCTCAGCCTTGCACAGGGAGCTAAAGGGCAACTGTTCAACTGACCATCATCCTGCTGGGCTTCTGTTCATGCTTGCTTGGATGCTCTTCTCATCTCCTATCTGTTTTCCTTTTTGCTCCTCCTGAATTTCTGTCCAGCTCTGTCCTACTCCACACTTGTTTATCACTTTGTGTTCCTTTATTTAAGTCTTTATATTCAGGAGAATCAGTTGCTTGGGCAGAACTGGAGTGTCTGAAGCTCTGCAACACCTCTTCTCTCTTCCACAGACTTTTCTGTCCCATGAGAATTTTACTCTCTGTGCTCTTTTCACCAGCCAGATGAATTTTTCTGGGCATTGCCTTCCTTACAACACCATTCCCTCTGCTATCTCTCAGTTTCCCTGGCTGCAAAAAGACAGTTATTAAGCTGGATGCTTCAGTGAGGACTGGAAATTGTTGAGTGGGAAAGGGCTAAAGAGGAAACAAATTATTGTTACAGATCAAAATCTTCCCATGAAGAACATAAGCAGTGCAAAGCATATAGCATAAGGGATGGCATTTCCCAGGGATGTGGCCCATGTGAGTTGGAGAAGGTTGCAGAATCTCTTCTCGGTGGGTCATCAGGTTCGATTTGTCTGTCCTGGATATGGGAACATTTCACATATAGCAGAACAAGAAAGCTGGGGAAACCTGGATGTATCTGGTGCGGGGGATTGAGCAGATGGCTTTCACTGCAGGGAAGCACCTCCTCAGGAAGTCTAGGGAGCTGTAGAAAACAGTCATGAAGTCAAGAGGCAGAAATTAACTGTAATGAAAGAGTTGGACTAAATACAAACTTAGGTCCATTATTTTTAAAAAACACTTAAGGAGGGATGTGCTGCTTCAGTGGCTGACGTGGACCAGGTGCAAGAGCTTGCAGCCCTGAGTATTATCATAGAAGTATAGAATCGTTTGAGTTGGAAGGGACACTTGAAGGTCACCTAGTCCAACTTCCATGCAATGCACAGAGACATACATCTACAGCTAGACCAGAATTTGTGTTTCTGACAAATTTTTTGGAAACACGAGCAGAAAGAGGAAGATGAGGCCATATGACCTCCACGAAATCTTATGAGTGCAGGCAGCTGCTGTGTAGGGATGGGGAAATGCTCTGCAGATTGATGATGGCCCATAACACAAGGGAGCAAGCAGTGGGGGCAAATCTAGCATGCTTACTGTGGGAGGAACTGGAGTGGGCTTAAAATAGTTTGTGTTGCAATTGCTTTCGTAGAAGTGGTCCCACATCAGCACAAAAGGATGAACCGCGTGGCTTCCAAGGGCCAATCTCACCCTATTTTTAGCCTGGTTTCATAAGAAAATGGGCATCTGTCCATCTCTCCCCATGTTCCTCCCTGCTCTGACTTTACAGTCTCTCAGCCACCTGGAAAATAGGTTGGAAAAAGAGAGAATAAGCTGCCACATTTCTCAGTGCTGAGTAGTGCTCCCTTCAATGCTTGAAGAGAAAGTGTAATTAAAATAGAGACACAGAAAGGCTGTGGGTTCTCCAAAAGCCATTTGGATGTGCTGCTGGGCACCTTGCTCTGAGAGTTGAAGCATCTATGATGGCTCAGGTGGCAGGATATGGTGTGGGATGGGGGAACCTTAAAGAACTATTCCTGCATGGGGGGGTGTCGTGGGGCACAGTGGGATGTGAACTGTCTCTAGGCAAGGGGTTGGCAGCGGAAAATATAAAAAGGCACTTTTCAGCCTTGGCTTTCCCAGTGCAGGAAATGTGAGGAAATGCAAAGTTCCCATATAAGGAAGAGCAAGAGAGGAGCCATGAATCACGGCAGGGCAGTGAGCTGGGGAACGACCACAGGGCACTTATGCAAGAGAGCTGGAGTAATATGAGGGGCTTTTGGGCTCCTGTGGCTTGAGGGAGTCTGCAAGGAGATGAGGAATGAGGATGGGGAAAGAGCAAACCTCTTGCACCCCCTAGATGGGATCTATGGCTCTTGGAATGAGCTGAAGGAAGGCTGGCAGGCTGTGTCTGGCTTCTGCAATCATAATCCTGCTCCATCATTCATCTCATACTTTGGGCAGTGTGACTCTAACACTCCTTGTTGCCCAGTCTCCATCCTGGGAGAGAAAACTGGATTCAGCCCTCAGCAGTCTGTGTTGATACCCATAGCTGAGCCTGCTTTGAGGTCCTTTCCAGCCAGAGTGATCCCATAATCCTATTTCGATGCTCTGGAATGTGAGGTCTAATGTTTTGTGGTTGGGCATTCTCAACTTTCTCCTGTGGGAAGCTGTCAGAGTCCTTCCGTCTAGCCTGGAGGAAACTATTTGTCAACACTGATGATATTTGTGGCTTAGGTTGTCTATGGTAATGGATGATGCAGCACTTGAAGCTGAGGTTCTAGGGTTGCTTTAGCATACCTGTGCCCACCTGTCCAAATGTGAAAAAGTGGCACTTGTCTTTGGGAAGGCAGGGCTATGTGTTTAGACTGGAGAAGCTGGATAAAATGACTGGTTCATATCTTGAAGATAATTTCCCATGACGTCTGGAGGTTATGGGCTAGGACCACCTCAGGCAACATGTTGTCGTAGGTCCATCATCGTGCGCTAGACATGTCCCAGGTCACTGCTGGGCCAGGCACAAAATACCATGTGGAATAGCGCTAGGGATGGATGCCGTTTCCTTCCTGTCCTTTATACACACACCATCTTTGAGATCCCATTTCATCCAGTCCTGACCTCATGGCCTCAAATCCTTCATTGGCCAACATCTACTATGCAATCCCCACAAACACCACTATATCATATGACTGGTTTTCCTTCTGTGTTGACCAAAAACTGGCCCTTTCCAAACCCTGTTTCCTGTTTGATCCTTCCCATTCATCAAAGCTAAAACCAAGCTGTAAACCTTCAAAGTCACTGGCAGGCTTTCTGGCTTCAGCAGCTTCAAGGTTTTACATCATCGCTCACTAAATTGCCCAAAACAATTTTGGGAGGAACCATTTGATTTGAAGGCATCACAAAGTACTGAATTCACCCCTTCCCGTACTGGCTTGTTTCAGTGGTTTATCATCCACACTGCTGAAATATGCACTTAATTTTTCTTTTGAATTTGTTTGGTTTCCTAAACACGTAATGCTGAGTTGTGCTATGCTGACACACATTAAATCTCTGTAGGTCTGTACTGACCTTATCTCACTTTTTCTTTGCTGGTACACAGACAACCACTAGGGCAGAACTGTTGATTTATCCTGATGTAAATCAAAACACAAGCATCTCCTGACCCTATTTTAATTTGTCCAAGGGAGATTATTGAGCACAACTGCAATTACGTGAAAGCAGTGTGACCCTTGTGAAATCTGGGCTGCTGAGAGGCACAGATAATCCTAAGCGATACTGTTATGACTACCACGATGACAGCATGACCTGCGTGGTGGACACAAAGCCTATGCAGGCACCAGGGAGTCGTAGATATGCAAATACAGTTACACACAGGGAGCTCTGATGTTCTCTGATAGTTTCTCTGTTCAATCCAGAAAGGGTCTGGGTGTGGAAATGCAGATTTGGGGTAGCCAAGTCTTGCCCTCCAGCAGCATTTCTCAACCTCATCAACCTAGCTGGAGCAGATCCTGGCTAAAAGCTAAGGGTATGGCATGGCTCCAGACAGCTGCCATTTTTGCTTCAAATAAAGGAACATATATTCACCCCACGTTAAATTCTGAAGTTTTACCATACAATCAGTATCCTCTGTGAAGTCTCATATTTTCATTTCCTTTTCCTTTTTTTCTTTTTCTTCTTCTTTTTCTTCCTCTTTTTCTTCCTCTTTTTCTTCCTCTTTTTCTTTCCCTTTCCCTTTCCCTTTCCCTTTCCCTTTCCCTTTCCCTTTCCCTTTCCCTTTCCCTTTCCCTTTCCCTTTCCCTTTCCCTTTCCCTTTCCCTTTCCCTTTCCCTTTCCCTTTCCTCTCCCTCTCCCTCTCCCTCTCTTTTCCCCTTCCCCTTCCCCTTCCCAATTCCCCTTTCCGCTTTCCCCTTTTCCCTTTCCCCTTTCCCCTTTTCCCTTTTCCCTTTCCCCTCTTCCCTTTTCCCTTTCCCTTTTCCCTTTTCCCTTTTCCCTTTTCCCTTTTCCCTTTTCCCTTTTCCCTTTTCCCTCTTCCCTTTTCCTTTTTCCCTTTTCCCTTTTCCCTTTCCCCTTTCCCCTTTTCCTTTTTCCCTTTTCCCTTTTCCCTTTTCTTACTTATTGCTGTTTCAAAAACCTGAAGAAAATGCCACTGGAGATGCTATTTTTTCCTTCAGTGGCACCTGTCACAGAGTGGGAGTGTGCTGCCAAGAAAAACAAAACCACTAAACTCCAAAGCCTCCAAGTTGTGCTGGCTATCAAACCCTGCCCTGATGCAGTAAGCACCTACTCCATTGCAGTGCAGGAGATATATCTAATAGACAGAAGTACCCGGTTCTTGGCTTGTGAATAGTTTGCATGGAGCTCTCTGACAGCTTACACTGCACCCACTCTTATCTAAACATGCCTAAGCTCCAGCATGCTGCTTCAGCTGTGCTGGCTTTACACTTCGGGCTGTTTTGAAAGTGAATTTGTAAAGCCATTAACATTATTTAAACAGTTTAGCCACAGAATTACCCAGTGGTGGAATCCAGCTGCCAGAAACAAGAAGCGAGGCTCCTCAGTATTGAGGATTAAATAAAACCCAGCCAAAGCATGTGCATCTTGGGGAACGCCAGAACCAGAGGTGATGGGGGAGTGAGAGTTTGCTGGAAAAGAAAGCAGGCTTTCCGGTTAGCGGGAAATGTCATCAAGGATTTTTTATTTCTATTTTTTTATTTTATTTTATTTCTTCCTTATGAGCTGGTTTGGCTCCAAAGCAGACCCAAAGCAGACCCAAAGCAGACTTTTTTTTTTCATTTCCCTGAAGTTTCCGGAGGACTGGAAGCTGTCAGGCCCTGGGTCTCCTCCTGCATTCTGCTTCCCGCAGAGCCCAGGGCTCAGCCTGGGGACACGGGGGGAGCTCAGGACTTGCAGCCAATGCTTTCTGTGCTCTGACTCTCATGGTAGACCCTATGAAAATCTCATCACATGTCATGGGGCAATCTCCACCAGATGCTGAGTTACAGAGTCATAGAATTATATAATTGTTTGAGTTGGAAGGGTACCTTGAAGACCAGGTAGTCCAACTTCCCTGCAATGAATAGAAACACCTACAGTAAGATCAGGTTGCTGAGAGCCTGGTCCAGACTGACTTTGAATGTCTCCAGTACCTCTCTATATAACCTATTCCATTGCATCATTATCTTTTCCCTTATATCCAACCTAAATTTGCCCTCTTGTAGTTTGAAACCAGTTGCCCTTGTCACAGAATCACAGAATCACAGAATTGTAGGGGTTGGAAGGGACCTCCAGAGATCATCGAGTCCAACCCCCCTGCCAAAGCAGGTTCCCTACAGTAGGTCGCACAGGTAGGCATCCAGGCAGGTCTTGAACATCTCCAGAGAAGGAGACTCCACCACCTCCCTGGGCAGCCTGTTCCAGTGCTCCGTCACCTCACCGTAAAGAAGTTCTTGCACACATTTGTGCGGAACTTCCTATGCTCCAGTTTCCAGCCGTTTCCCCTTGTCCTGTCTCCACTCACCACTGAAAAGAGTCCGGCCTCGCCATTCTGCCCCCCACACCTTAGATATTTATAGACCTGGATCAGGTCCCCTCTCAGTCTTCTTTTCTCAAGGCTGAACAGACCCAGTTCACTCAGCCTTTCTTCATAGGAGTGATGCTCCAGGCCCCTCACCATCTTCGTGGCCCTCCGCTGGACTCTTTCCAAGAGATCCCTGTCTTTTTTGTACTGGGGAGCCCAGAACTGGACGCAGTACTCCAGATGAGGCCTTACCAGGGCAGAGTAGAGGGGGAGGATCACCTCCCTCGACCTGCTGGCCATGCTCTTTTTAATGCACCCTTGTCCTATCAGAACAGCTTTTGCTAAAGTCTGTCCCCTTCTTTATTTTAGCCCCCCTTATATACTGAAAGATCACTCTCTGGTCTCCTGGAACCTTCCTTCTCCAGGATGAACAGCCCCAGCTCTCTCAGCCTGTCCTTGGAGGATCCATTTCTTGGATCATTTTTATGGCCCTCCTCTGGATGTGCTCCAACAGCTCCATGTCTCTCCTGTACTGTGGGGTCCACATGTGGATGCAGTACTCCAGCTGATGTCCACCCTAAGACAAAATTTGCTCACAGTGAAGAAAAACTGTTGGGAAAACATGCCCTAGAATCTGGGAAACACATGGGAAACTGAGGTAATTTTAGATTATTTTTTTTTTCCTCTTAGCAGAATATGTGGCAAGTCTAAAATGTTGTAAAGTCCAGGTCATGTCAGCTGGAGTTTTCTCTAACCACCAATGCAAGGAATACTCCCAGCTCAGATGACCTCTCCGAGAATTAAAAGCAGTTTCAATCAAAAGACAAGCTGTCTTCCTGCAGGTCCTCACAATCTTATATTCAAGGCAAGACATTCCATCCTTGTTCTCAACCTCATTGCATCCCACCCCCAATGCCAGAGCATCCTTGTGCCTAACCCTATGACATCCCCATCTCCAACTCCATGATATCCCCTTCCTCAACCCCACTGCATTCTTGTTCCCAACCCCATTACATTCCCATGGTCAACTCTATTGCATCCTTGTCTGCTGTTTCATTCTTTAATTTTTCAGGTTAATCCAAACTTCCCCAAAACATGCAGTGATCGAAGGGTCATTCTGAACCAGGATTTTGGGTCTTGCCTATCTCATTCTCTTGTTTTTATGACAAGCCCTGAAATTTGCCTTTGTTCAAAATAAAGCATACTCCTAAGTACTGCTATTCTTCCTTTTGAGTGCATTGCCTTAATTGGATATTTGATTGTGTTCTCTTGAATCTTGCAGACATGCAGCTGGAAGAAACAATGGGCATTGTTTTATATTTAGACTGTTAGAAACTGAAATGCACAGACGAGCTGCCGAAAAGGCTTGGACCGTCAGCTCCCTCTGCTGACCTTCTCTGGAAAGAATCATAGAATCACACAATGGCTTGTGGTGGAAGGGAACTTAACGATCATCTAGTTCCAACCTCCCTGCCGTGGGCAGGGTTGCCACCCACTAGATCAGGCTCCCGTGGGCCCCATCCAACACGGCCTTGAACACTTCCAGGGATGGGGCAAGAAGTGCCAGTGTTGCCAAATTTTAGGACTTCTTAGGCTGGAAAGCAAGAATGAGGGGAAATACGTCAATATTACTCCCAAGTAGCACAGTGAAGGAGAACAGGGATGAGACTTCACAAACTCTGCCGTGTAAGAACTTGGTGACATCAGAAGAAGATACCAAAGAAGAAAACAAGCAGGTGGTTGTTCACATATCATCATAAAACTGTGGAGATCCTGGCTGCAGGATGTTGTCAACCTGAAGGCTCATAAACGAATTGGAAAAAGCTGTAAGAAAATTTCACGTGCAGAAATCCCTCTTCTTACCTGGGAAATTCCCAGCCCACAGGCTGATGAATGCTGAGAAGTGTTTTAAGGAAATATTGTTATGTATTTTTCCTAAGCCCATGTTCTTACTTGGGCGTCCACTTGTGAAGGCAGGATGCTGACTCACCCAGCTTGTTCTCCTGCTAGTCCCATGGGATGTGTGATGTGTCCAGACACACTGGTGTACACATAGCTTGGGGAACTAAAGCATTTTGGATGGAGTCGAGGAAAGCTTTATTTGAGTGGAAAAAAAGGATGCGATTATCTTTTGTTTTCATCTCGCCCTCCATGTTGAAGGAACTGACACTGTAGAGACATCTACATCAAATGTAGATGCAATAGCACTGAGGATATGCTGACCATGGGCTCAGATGTAGCTAGGCAGCCTGGCCACTCACTCCTCTCTTGATATCATTCTTTTTGAACATAGATGTGAGGCTAACATTCAAATGTAGCCTTCTAGGACCAAGAAACCTGTAACAAACATGATGATCAGGGCATGAATGGAGGTTCCACCATTGCAAGTAAGGCCACTTAGGAATTAGTTAAAAAATAGCTCTCAAATGCCTAGAAGACATGCATAGAAAGAACATGTCTGAATGCTTATTGGTGAAGGGGATGTGTTGATATCAAATTAATACTCTGAGTTGTTAATACCCTGAGATATTAAGCTTACATGGGAGCAGCTAGCTTTCTATGTTTTAATCTAGAAATCTCAGTCTGTACTACATTTTAGGCCGCTCAATCAGGAGGATGGAGATGGAATACAAACTATTTAATCCTTTTTCATTCCGCTCAGACAAATCCATAAGAAAACACAACATTCGTTCATTATTCAGTATAGCATTACTATTCTTAGCCTCCACTTCTGATCCATCATATAGATTTGTCACTTTGCATGGTGAGGGATGATGAGAGCTGGCCTAAAGTACAATTGTCTTGGGATTTTTCTGCCCTATTGAGAACAACGGAGTGGGAGTCTTGTGACAGTGTTGATGATGAGCTAGGTCTCTGTGGGCATTTCAGGGTCTTTTCCACTTTCTAAAGAGCCCACTGGTAAGCTGGACAGGAGTTTGGCAGGAAGCCTCAGTGCAGATGAGTTAGTGGTGCAACTGTTCAAAGAAGAATTTGCCCTTTTTTCACTATTGGCTCCAGAGTTACTTTGTTTATCCACAGTCACGTCAACCAGAAGGATGGTATAAAGCAAATTGTCCAGCTCTGGAGCTGCATTCCTTCCCTGTGAAGAGTACTCTAAAGAAACGCAAAGTTCCCTAGGACACAAAGCCTTTGCTTGATGGTTCAGACTAATTTTATTTATACAAGAGAGCTGGAGAGAAATGCCAGAGAATTCAATACCCTACAACTTCTCCTGACAGCTACAGCTCAGTAAAACAAGAACTCGTGTTGCACCTGTCTTGCTCTTTCCACTTAAAAAAATATTTCTTCCTCTTTCCCCTTGAAGGCTGTCAAACACCAGGGGAAAATAAAGAAAAAAGATTCATATGTCACCAAGAACACATTTATATCTCCAAGTCTATTGGAGACTATTGTGTGCTATTTTTTTTCTGTATGATTTCCAGGTTTGCAACTGCACAAGATGGGAAACCATTTCAGTGCCACCAGGCTAAATACGTATTAGCTGAAGAGGAAGGAAAATGAAGAGTGATTATCGTTATGCGTCAGCTGAGATTTACTCTCCATACAGTGGAGTATCATATGGTGCTAACAAGCCAGCAGGCCAAGCTGGGCTGGTAAACTCCTGCCAAAGTAGAACCAGTGCATGTCTGCTTGGTTCTTGCCACATTTCTCTGCTGATTAGTGTGAAGGCTGCTGAGCAGACCAGGATTTTTGCGGAACCATAGAATCATGGACGTTGGAAAAGACCTTTAAGATCATCCGGTTCAATTGTTGATTCACCCCCACCATGCCCACTAAACCATGTCCCCCAGTGCCATATCTACTCCTTTCTTGATCACCTACGGGGATGGTGAGTCCAATGCATTATCACTCATTCTGAAAATAAATCTTTCCTAACATCCCCTGGCACAACTTGAGGCCATTACCTCTCCCCCTATCATTGTTACCTGGGAAAAGAGGCCAACCTCTACCTCCACTGATAAGGTATTCCCAGAGTTTTCTCCAGACTACACAATCCCAGTTCCCTCAGTTGCTTCTCATAAGATTTGTGCCCAAGACTTTTCACAGCTTCACTGCCCTTCCTTGGGCACACTCCAGGGTTTCAGTGTCTTTCTTGTAGTGAGTGGCCCAAAACTAAGAAGTGTACTCAAGATGCAGCCTCACCAGTGATTAATACAATTCAGGACGTTTCATCAAGTGAACTGTCCAGAGCTAGAGACTCCAGCATCCTTTCCTGGAAGGCTTACCTTGGAGCCTGGGCTCTGTTCCCTCACCTAGGCAACTGGGCATCAGAGCAAAGTGGTGTGTTGAACTAATACCCAAATCCCACACCTCCAGCACTCACTTTTCTTTGTGTGTTCACAGAATCACAGAATCACAGGATCACAGAATTGTAGGGGTTGGAAGGGACCTCCGGAGATCATCGAGTCCAACCCCCCTGCCAAAGCAGGTTCCCTACAGCAGGTCACACAGGTAGGCATCCAGGCAGGTCTTGAACATCTCCAGAGAAGGAGACTCCACCACCTCCCTGGGCAGCCTGTTCCAGTGCTCCGTCACCTCACTGTAAAGAAGTTCTTGCGCATGTTTGTGCGGAACTTCCTATGCTGCAGTTTCCAGCCGTTTCCCCTTGTCCTGTCTCCACTCACCACTGAAAACAGTCCGGCCTCGCCATTCTGCCCCCCACACCTTAGATATTTATAGACCTGGATCAGGTCCCCTCTCAGTCTCCTTTTCTCAAGGCTGAACAGACCCAGTTCACTCAGCCTTTCCTCATAGGGGAGATGCTCCAGGCCCTTCACCATCTTCGTGGCCCTCCACTGGACTCTTTCCAAGAGATCCCTGTCTTTTTTGTACTGTGTTGTCAGCAGCATGTTTTAATGCTGTCTTACAAGACAGCAGCATGCACAGGCTCTGAGATCAATAGAGAATGAGCAAACCTTGAAAGATGATGCTGCACCGCAATGCTGGGAAGCTCCCAGCCCCATGCCTGAATTCCCTCATTTGTCTCCTGGTTCTGGCATTGGGTTGGCACAGTCTGTGCACATCTCCTGAGCACTACCTAACATGGGAGATCTTAGCACAGGGGACCTCCCCTGTGAGCACAGCAGAGCTCTGATGCTCACAGGCTTACTGATATACATTCATCATGCACTGAATGCTGCCCTGACCACCCAGATGCCGGCTTGTGGTGATGGGGATGAGGTGAGCTCATGCAAAGCCTCTGCAGATGGAAAAGCCAGCATGCAAGCACATTTATGGCAACAGTGAATTTGCTCCCCTTCTTCTTTGCCCTTTTCTCACAAGGCTTTGTTCTGCCATCATTGAAATTGTTGGGCATTTTGCCACTTGCTGAGGTATGAGCACAGTTTTCCTTTGAAGAGGCATAGCCTCCATTCATGGCAAGATAAGTGGGTGCAGACGAATGAATCCAGAAAGCACAAGTAGCCCCAATTCCTTCTACTCTTGCTGCCTATTCATCTGCTTCTCTCAGGGCTTAGTTAAGTAGATATTAGCTTCTACCTCTTGGAACTGGTACCTTTGTGAAGGACATTGCATGGAATGGACTGAAGACATGACTTGTGTCATTGCCATTGTGGACATCAGGTCCAACCACATCTTAGTCAGGCAGTGCTGGGTAGCACTGTGGTTTCCCTGTGATAGCCTGCTTTGACACCTGTGCTGGTGGGATCTTTCTGCAGCCTGCTCCAGTCATCCCTGAGCTCAATGACCAGTGACCTGTTGCTGTGCCTACTTACCAGGTCACTAGGAGACCATGCTGTTTTCATTCTCCAGCGTGCTCTCAGCTTTTCCACAAATGTGTTTCTCAATATTGCTGATTATTCATATCTTTTTTTTTTCTTTTTTTTTTTCTTTCCCTTCTTTTCCACAAATGATCTCTGTAATGAATTGCCAACTCTCAAAATCGATTCAGGCTGTTTGGAAGCCCAGGGCAGAGTCCAGTCATAAAGTACTGAGAGAATTGTCTGTGAACCTGGTAATATTTTCCATCAAGAACAATTCAGCCTTCTAGACACTGTTCTTGAATGGAGGATACTGTACACAGGCACACTAGGACATGGAGGACATGTCTGTTGTCTTCTCTTCGATTGTATAAAGTGGGCTGTTCAAGATGGACACCAATCAATCCATGTTGAGAAGGTTACAGAGAACCAGACATGTCTCCAGATCTTTATAATCTGCCAGGACATCAGATCTGCCTTCTCTTCATTCAATTTGGTCATCTTGTGATCCACACATAGTTCAACTGCCCCTTCTATGCAGATGTTTGCTGTGTCCATCTGTCACCTCCTCTATGGACAGTGACCACGAGTTCCAGTTTTGTCTGTGTTTGAAATCTGAATGCAAATAATTTCCAAATTATCAGCAAGTCTCTTTAGACTTAATTACTAACTTCCATTATACTGACTGAAGCGTCTGTTCAAGGGCATTTTTCTGGCTAAAAATCATTATGTGAAAAATTGGAAGTTCTTCTATAACTCCAAGTTTGATGGAAAATGGCTGATTCCATTCAAACAAATAGTTGCCCACACACAATTGTGGCTAGCTCTATACTGTTGCCAAACACTTTCCCCAGACTGGAAGGCACATATGAAAAAAAACTGAAAGGAAGGCGGAGAATGTAATTCAGTTACACAACACATTTCAGGAGTCTAGTCTTCTCTTCTGTTTTCAATTTCCCCCCTATGGCATGAAGGTTTTTTCGATTGTAGAAATTATTGGATATTATTTTTCATCTGGTTGTAGTAAATATTTCTGTTAGCGACATTTTCATGTCTGGTTAACTTTTTGTAGAATACACAGATTACCCAGCAATGTCTTTGATCTTTGATGAGATTAATGACATTTAGAAGATGAGTTGTGCAATTAAAATTAACCCTCCTGAAAGATTTTTAAGAATTCTCTTAATGTGTCCTCTTTACCCCAGGTTTCTTGCCAGAAACTTCATCTGTTGGCATCCTTACTATAAACTCAGCAGGAGGGTAGGCATGGCAGAGGCAGATTAATTTTTTCCTTTGCACAAATATTTGCATAATTTGAAGTGGGATTTATTTTTATTTTTTTTTAATCTTTGCCCATCTTTCTAGCGTTGGCACCTCAGATTTAACCAAGTCAGCTCACATTTCGGAGTCAGACAGCTGGGAAAAAACGTGGAAGTGAAAGCAATCCATATTTCACTGGAAAAATCACATTGTTAAATGCCAAAAGGGGTGACTGAAAGGACTGAGAAAAAGGCAAATGCCAGGAACTGGGTCTGACACAAGCTTATTTTTAGTAAGTCTAAGTAGGGTGAAGTCTAGTCCTCTGGGTTCACCTCTCAGGATCAGGCCCTGGGTCTCCTGGGATTCGATTTCTCAGAGAACCATAGGGGTGGCAGATGGGAAAGGCTTGTTAGGTCATCCTGTCCACATGCCCCAGCAGGAGCAGGACAGAACTCTCCCTGCTTCATTCTCAAGTGCCTTGTCTACATTTAAACAACTCCAGCCATAAGGCTGTTATTGCAAGAAAATTCCACTGCCTCCATATACATTTGCAAGGACACTTTTTAAAAAGCTCTTGACATTTGTTTGTTAATTTTCTCTGAAACACATCATGAAGGAGAAAAGCAAAAAGATCAGATGCGGTCTTGGGTAGCTCCATCTAATTGATGGCTGAAACTTGGAGAACAGAACTAGAGCACGTCTCATAATAAAATTGGTTTTGTGTGGGCTTCCTACAGAGCAGAGTAAATATTTTGGATTATCTTACCTCCACATTTCTTTACATCAACATGCCTGGATTTGTTTATACTTAACCTAAAGTGAATTCCCAGTGCCAGCAATGCTTTGTTTTGTTTACCTGGGAACTGTTGCTGTGCTTTGAACCTTGAAGGTGAAAGATGAAGCCAAACCAACTGAGTTGAAGATATTTTAAATCTGTGTTTTTATCTCCTGTTTCCAGGCTATCTCTGACATGAGATACTTTTATTAGATACGAGGATATATAACGTGCACTTGACTTTTACTTGGGTAGGAAGGTTGCACAGTTGCCCATGTAAAATCAAGGATAAGCATATGAAAGACCAACTGTTGCAATTGGAATTATTCAGATTATTGTACTTTTTTTTTTTTTCTAAAATATAAGGGCCATGGGAAAGTGCTACTTCAGCAAACATGACATTCTTTGAAATAAACGTGGGCTTAAAGTGGTTTAACTGAGTACAAGTTAAACTTCAGTGAAACCTGGCCAGGATTACGGGCCAGGAACTCTTGAACCTGCCATTTTTCAAGCCCTGGGTGAGTTCACACAGTGATTAACCCCATGAGCAAGGGAACATGGGTGCTGCCTGCGGCAGTGTGTTGCAGCTGGTATCAATGTCTGTTGTGCTGCTGCTGGTGTGGAGCTGATAAAATGCCAATTCCATTGGCTGTGCACCATGTTTGGAAATATTCCACTTTCCAGGAAACTAAAAAATACACATATACTGATTTGAATCCAATTTGGACAGGAAAATCTTTTCCTGTCAACTTGGAAGCCATGCTTTCCTGCCAATTAGAATCACACTTGTGTCATTCTGCCTTTGATGCTCTCAGAGTAATTCATGTGAAAGAAAAAAAAAAAAAGCAACTTTACTATCTTTGATTAATGTGAAATATAAACGAAAGTCTTATAAACGGAGCTGAACTGCTGCATCGTCTGCATCATTCATGTGTTCATGATCTGCGACAGAACCTTCCATGCTTGTGACAAATGCTGAACAATTATTTCTAAGCATTGTTTTCAAGAAAAAAATTGTAGTACCTAAATTAAGTCTTTCCTTCTCTGCAAGGAAGTGAATTCTGTGCCAAAAAAGCCTTAACTTACTGTAGCCCATGTTATCTGGCCAATATTCAAGGTTTAAAAGAGAACCTTCCATATTCATAGGATTTTTTTTTTTTTCAGTCTCAGCTACAATATGCATAAGATGATCTGTTTAGATGCGATCAAAAGAAGGAGCTTAAATGATGGGCCCAGATTTAACGTCTAACTGATGGGTGCCTGCAGTGAAATGAAATGGATTTTGCTCATGGTGTTACTGAAGCAGCGGTACCCAAGTCATTTTATACAGAGTTCTCTTCCTTTTTATCAGAAAATGGCAATCTACTGAAAGAGAAACCAGGAGAGCAGCTTTGAGCAAGGAGGACAAGCAGGGAGATGGAGCTTTCTTGGAGAGAGGCCAGCAGAGAGCAGATCTGCAGGTGGGAACTGCTGTGAAGGATAAGTTATGGTGGTTTTTTTGTAAGTAAACAAGAACATTAGCAAGATTCCTGGCTGTAAAACTGACTTCTTGTCCCATAAGGAACAGTCCTACAAGGCTGTACAATATGAGTAATGTTCAGTCCAGAAGGGGACCAGCTGCAATAACAGCTCATTGACATTGGCCACCTATAACAGTAAATTCACCAGTGACGATGAATTTCTTACTACCTTGAGCTTAATGGTAATGATCTAGGTGCATCAGTACTAATAAACTCTCCTCGTGTCCAAAATGAGGTGTCTGCATGCAAGTTGCCTGGTGGGAAAAGCGTGGTAATAACTCCTAATTTTTATGCTGGGGAGTCATTTAGGAGGGGTTTAGCTGTCCCTGGACAAAGTCATGTCAAGAGCTGTGCCAACAGTTTACCGTATGAGAGATGATCCAGTGTGATTCCAGAAGCAGTGATCTGCACAGCCAGGAGTGCTGGCATAGAGACAGTGACTGATGGGCTCAGGATAAGAGCAGGATCATCGAATCATTAAGGTTGGAAGAGACCTTTAAAATCATCTAGTCCACCTCTTGACCCACCATCACCATGCCCACTAAACCATGTCCCTAAGTGCCACATCTACCTGTTTCTTGAAAATCTCCAGAAGCAGTGACTCCATCACTGCCCTGGGCATCCTCATCGCTCTTTCTGAGAAGAAACATTTCCTAATATCCAACCAGAACCTATTCTGGCACAACTTGAGGCCATTACCTCGATTATTTTAATCCATTACCTTGATTATCTCAATCAGATCTTCTTGGCTGATCTTTTGTGGATTTCATGAGTATCTGTAAACAAGAGTGCCTTTCTAGATATCCAGTGATGGATGAAAACCAGCATTACTTGCTTAAAGTGTGGAATTAGGGTTATTTGGATGGGGAATTAAAACAGCGTCTACTTGCTCCCATTTCAGGTGGGGATGGACTTTGTGATGGACACCCAGTTGCTCTCTGCCTGAGATAGGATCTTAAATAAGAGTGGAGCAGCATTTCAATTAAATAGCAAGTTACAACACACCAGTGTCTTCACCCAGTGTATTACTATTATTAGCCACTCCTCCTGACAGGTAGCCTTGTTATTTAATATCATTTTCTCCTTGTTCTCTGTAGTTTCCCATAAGCATGGAGACCATCTCACAAAACCTGGGCCTTCTTGTTATTTTTATCCAGGAGCAGCTAACAGTAAAAGTGACAACAGAATGGATGGGGGAAGTGGGTTAGAGCGTGAAAAATCCGGTCATAAAAAGCCAGAGTGTTTGCAATAAAATATCTATACATAAAGGGAGAAGAGGGGGGAAGCAGTTCTGGACACAAAGCAGAGCAATAAGCTGTGAAAAGTGACGTCTGGTCCAGATGGAGAAAGTGTAAATCCAGCTGTCAGTGCAATAATATCCCTCTGCACCTTGTATGCATTTCCTTCAGGGGAGCTGACGCCCATGCCGGTGGCTGATATGGGACAGGAGTTGAATCCTGATGGTTGCTGAAGTGCAGGAGGGTGAGGAGATATGCTTGGAGCCTCCCAAGTTTGTCAGCAGATCTGGAAAAGTCGTGGCTATGTCTGCAAGAGAGGGCTTTCCCTCTTCAGTGTTGCAAAAAAAGGGGTTGTTGCAGGGGGTTGTGTTTGGAAAGGTGATCTGGGTTGCAGTAGGACCCAAGAGATAGAATCATAGAATTATTAAGATTAGAAAAGACCATGAAGATCACCTAGTTCAACTGTCAACCCATCACCACCATGCCTACTAAACCATCCCCATCTACCAGGGGTGGTGACTGCACCACTTTCCTGGGCAAACTCAGGGTTGGCAAAAGCAGGCTATGAAGAGAATGTTAAGGCAGAGAAATGTGTACCAGGGAACCTGAGTAATCCCCACTGGTTTGACCCAGTGCAGTACACTTCTACAGATTGATGAGGACTCAGGAGCATGCACTGGAAATTAGATTCTGTCAGAGGAATCAAAATGGGAGTGAAAGCCTCTGTGATCACAAAACAGTGGACTTCAGAGTTTGCACTGGGAATAAGGGGTGATGATCCTTGGCCTGTACTACTCAGAGATGCGTCTATCTCAGGGGGAAGTAAGGAGGGAAGAGTAATAAACAGCAGCAAGACCCTGGGATGTTCCAGCTGCTAAAAGCCTGTAGAATTTGAATCAAAGGAGGATTTTTTTCTTTTGGCAGTCCCTTCTGAACTACAGGATGTTTAGCTCCCAAATATGTCTCTGTTACTAGCGCTCATGGAATAGTCTCATCTAGCTGCTGGGCTGCATGAGTATACAGGTGGGTAGGATGAGTAGTTTTTACAGTGTGTGTGCCATTGATATCTGTGTTTGGGCTCTGTAGGCTGGTGTGTGTGGCCAGGTGGGGTGAGATTCATAGAATCATAGAATATCCTGAGTTGGAAGGGATCTCCTATACGGATCAAGTCCAACTCCTGAGTTCACTAGTCTGGAGAGAAGAAAAGCTGAAATTCAAAAAAGGGTGGACTATGGGCTTGTGGTAGACATTTACTACTATATTTCATGTAGCCATGGTGCTTTAGAGCATCCTCTAGCAGCATTACCCTTCAGTACCAATGGGGTCTCTCTGGTTCAACCCTCTCCTTGTACCCAAGCAATACACATTGACCTCTGAACAGATGAGACACCTAGAAAACCTTCCTGGATATCAAGATGTTGGCCAAAATAAGTATGATGAGTGCTGAGCGTGCATCAGTCTTGGTCCCAGATGTGGTCAATACCACAAGTCTCTTCCTATGCCCTCTCCAGCTTTACGAGAGCATCCACCATGTTTCCCAGCTTACAGTATCCACATTAGATGCTGTCAAAAAATCATAGAAATACAAAAGTCATTAAATAAGGAAAGAAGATCTGCCCAGAATGAAGAATTGTTACCTGCTACTCCAGGATATCTCAGGGGCTACATACAATGAGAGACAGTGCATGAATGAGCCACTCCATGAATACTTGCTTGGTGGCTTTTGGCAGCACAAAAAAATACATAACACCAATGCAATTTCCAAATCAAGGGCTGGGAGGCTTGTGCTTATGGAAATAGTATGAAGAGGTTCATATTTGTAGTGGTCCTGGCTGCAGCTCCTTACTCACCAAGCATACAGCTAGTGTAGATCTCCATGACATGAGATCTTACGAATGCAGAAAATGATCCCTATGCTAGAACAAATCCCTGGAAGAAGAATACAGTGCGTTTTACCAGTGAGAAATACAGCCCTTCTGACTGAAGTAAGAATATTTTGGAGAGGTTTTACTGCAGTTCATCCCTATTCATACTCACTTTACTAGGTAAGCTCTGGCTCTGGCCGGGGACAGCAGACTGATGGAGATAGACCTTTGGCTGTCCTCTGTAGGAGAGACCCCTGGCAGACCCCTGTGAGTCTGATGGATAGGGTGCAGCTGATTAACTGAAGGAGGAAGTCTAACATGAATCTTGCTGGGAAGTGAACAATTTCAGTTAAGGTTCATTGACTTTTTGCTTTTAACACATGACAAGGGCCAGACGATCAGTTTTACCTTGGAACACAGGTAAACTGCATTATCACAAGGAAAAATACAGCCTTGTCACCTAGAAGAGAACATTTTCATAGATCCTCTTCACACAGCCCTGCTACTGCTTGGTAGAAAATACAACCTTTAGCAGCAACATGATATTTTGGTTTCAGAGGACAATAAATCCCAGACTCCTCATCTCAAAGATCTTCGATGTCAGCTCTGCAGGGGGTCCATTGTAATCAACCCAACAGAGAAAAGGCTGAGATCACCTGTTCTCTATGGGTTCCCACAACCCCAGGAACCACAAAACGTCCAGCCTCACCAATATAATTTGGAGGCAACATTTTTCTCTATTTGCCTATTCAGCCAACTGGTGTAAATCCTTCGGAGCAGGAGCAGATCTCATCTCTAGATGTCATTTCCAGCCTCTGAGCTGTTTGCTGGGGATTGCTAACAATTACTCTTGTGAAATAGGATATCATAAGGACTGGGAACTGGGGGAGGAAAAGCTCTTCAGTGTTACGTCAGCATCTGATACTGATCTGTGATACAGCCATCCATCTTCTGAGAAGTTGGGATCAGTCCATCTGATGGGTGTTAGAACAGTTTATTTAGCGACCTGCAGGGAAAGGAACTTTAAAATGTAATGTGATGGTGGCAGTTCCTTTAGGAACAGATAAGAGTGGTCCCATGGGAAGGGCTGTGGGCTGCCAAATAGCTGCCCCTATTGTGCTGAGTATGTGTGATTTTTTTTTTCTTTATGCTGGAGAGAGAATGGTTTGCATTTTTTTTTCTGGGTTGCATTATCACAGTTTAGCTGATATATTGTACACCTTTCCCCAGTTATTTAAAGGTCAAATATCTGATGAATTCCAAGAAATGAGCATTGTTTGTGCTAAATAAAGTCCATGCTGTACTGAAAAGCTCCTGAACTAGCTGTTCTGCTGCTGAAGGTAGTTCTGAAGGGAAAGGAAAAGACTCATGAATAGGGAAGAAGAGAGCAATAGGAATGGCTCAGCACTGAGGGGATGTCCATTGGCTTACTCCTTGACTGACCTCCATATTTGGCTACTGTTGAAGTGTCTGAAATGCATCCATCAGGACATCTGCATTGCTCACGTGGACACTGTACTGCAGAGAGGGTCCCATGAGAGTCAGGCTGGATATTAGGAAAAATTTCTTATTAAAAAGAGTGGTGAGGCATTGTAACAGCCTGCCCAGAGATATGGGCGCCATCCCTGGAGGCGTTCAAGAACAGGACAGATGTTACACTGAGGGCATGGTGGGGATGAGTTGGTGGTTGGACTAGATGATCTTAGTGGTCTTTTCCAGCCTTGATGATCCTGTGATTAAAAGGCCTAAGAGACATGGGGAAACTACTCTGTGCACTCCCAGAAAGTCTGAAGAGCTTTTCTAGGAGCCTTTGAATGCAAGGGGAGTTCTTGAGGGCATGCTGGAAACTACTGTCCTATTGTGTCTAGAACAGACAAACAGGGCCAGGTCACTGGCAAGGGTAAATCTCCAGGGCTTCATGGAATCATAGGAAGCTAAACTGATTTACAGCAGCTGAAAATCTGCCCTCCACATCCTGTGAAATACGAGATTATCTCATTAACCCCCAGACTTTCCTTGCCACAGTGGGCAATAAACAACTCTGTCAGTGCATCTTTGTGCATCTGCTGCTTTTTCCAGTGGAGCAGATGTTTGGAGGCTGCCTGAGTGAAACACAGATGCTTACAGCAACATTCTTGAAGTCAGACTGCTGAGCTGAGTTGTCCTATTGAAATTCTCCAGGGTTTTGAAAAAATTCTTTGTGAACCCATTCATACAGTTGGCCTCCATGATACCCTGTGAAAAGCCTCATGAGTTTATTGCGCACATCACATAAATGAAAAGATCTTTCCTTTTGTTGGCTTCAGCCCCTTTTCCTTACTTTCCTTTGAGTACATATTGGGTTCTAGGATGATCAGCCATCAGAATCATTCCTTTTTTTTTTTTGTCATGCATGCCATGCTTTGTCCTTGCTGGTCTCTAATTTAAAGATCTCCACTTCTGAAATGGCAATGTTTCTACACATGTTGCATTGCAATCTGAAAGTGGACGTGTGCCAAATTAAATGCATGTTGTTTTCTCATTTATTGTCTTTCAAAACTCAAATGATTCTCACATGGTTTTTGTGTTTTTCTCAGGCAATCTGTTTTTCTGAGGACTAAACTCATAAGAAGCTTCAACAAAACAGGTGTTTTTGCCAGTAATTGCTCAAGTGGCCTCAAGTTGAACTCCTTCCTTTTAGCTTTCTGACCACTTTGGAGTAAATAGCAGGTGTCTGCCATACAACAAGAAATTGATATTTTGCCGTAAACTCATGCCCAAAAGGGCTTCACATCTTTGAGCTTCATAAGTGTCCTCCTTGGGAAAGAACTACGAACAATTCTGAAGGCAATATGGACTGCCAGCTTTGGTTTATTCCTAACCATCAGACCTTTTTCAAAGTGGGATGTTTCTTCTTGATGGGTTGATGGTTGGACTAGACGATCTTAGTGTCTTTCTGATCTTAATGATTTTATGATTCTGTGTGTGAGCTATTGAGGAAAGCAAGGAATGACAACCTTTCATGGGAACTCAGAGCACAAGAGTTTGATGTAGGAGTACAGTTGCACAAGACAAAATTGCTGACAGGGGCTCTGTCCAAGACCATGATGAACAGCAGATCTACATGTGGGTGGTGATCCAAGGAACCGTCCATGCATGTCAGAATATTTTATTTCCAAAATTCTGAAAAATTTATTGAAGACAAAGACTGGCTTTGTCTGCCACCTGAGGCTGCTTAGGCTGAACTGGAGAGATTGAGAAGGAAGGAAGTTATGTGGAACACAGATGGGAAAATCGTGTTTTAACCACTGAAATTTTTAAGTCTATACCAGTTGTTTCTGTTTGTTTTAGCCTATCTTTATCCGATGAATAAAAAGCACTGGGAGGAAGGAAGTCTTTAATAAGGATTCAAACTCCTTTCATTGCTCTGAAGAATTTAGAGATTGCAATAAAATTGCTTTTGACTGGAGAAGATGTTTTTCATCAGAACTACAGAAGGGAATTCTAACTCTTTTAATCAGATAAAGACAAACATAATAAAATCATCAAACACAAAGCTTTCATGCCATGTTTTCTACATCAAAAAGATGTTTTCTGGGTACAGACTGAAAACTCAGATCCTTTCCCAGATTTAAGGAAAGTCTTCTGTATATCTTTTGAGGTAAGAACAGACTGGAATGCTTTTTGATGACTACTTTGTTTTCCCATTAATAAATCCTGTTTTATTGGAAACTGAATCTTTCCATTGGAAAATTACGATGAAAATCTGATTGAGAGGAACTTCTGCAGTCCCACAGTGAATTTGTGGTCAAAACTGGAGAGAAAGGGAGTTGGTATGCAATTTTATTTGAGTATGGCTAATATGGAAATCCCATAGCAGAAGGAACTAGAAATCCCTGCTTCAGTAAACACTGGCTTTTGCAAAATGCAGCAGTTCAACACAGATATGAGCCAGCAATGCATCCTTGCACTAATGCAGTACTGGACTCTATTAGCAAAGATGTAGCCAGCAAGTCAGGGAAACTGATTATTCACCTCTGTTCTGTGCTTGAGAGGCTGCTACTGGGGTATTGTGTCAAGTTTGGGAATCTTCCAGGACAGAGGCCAACAAGATTTTTGTGGGGCTGGAGCCCATGTGTGGAGCTGCTGAGGGAGCTGGGTTGGCTTTGAAGATGAGAGGTAAGGAGGATCTAACCACTTGCTTCCACTGCCTAGAGGTGACTTACTTAGAAAAAGCTGTAGTCAAGCTCTTCTCAAAGGTATGAGAAGCAACAGCCCCAAATAACAATAGAATTTCCAACTAGATATATTGGAGAAATTTACCCTAAGAGTGGTTAAGAACTGAGATAGATTTCCAGACAACCTGCAGAATCTCCAGTCTTAGGGATATTCAAAGTTTGACCAGGTAAGGCTCTGAGCAACATGCACAGCTCAGCGTTTGAGCAGGATAGGTAGGCTTCTGCAATAGTGGGGATAAATGTTGTGGTATAAAGTTGTGTGGTTGTGTTGTATGAGAACGAAACAGAGATTTAGACTGTCAGAAAGATGTAAATGACTTGCCTACAGACTGGCCAAGCAACAAGAGTCATAGGATCATAGCGTAGTTAAGGATGGAAAAGCACACTAAGATCACCTAGTCCAACCATCAAGCATCAAATTATATCTGCTCCACTCTTTCTGATTTTCTGTGAAAAACACAACTTCTTTTCTTTTTTTTTTTTTAATTTCTTTTCAGTCAGAATTTATTTGGCAGTTCTGAGAACAAGGAAAGCATTTCATTATCTGCCCTATTCAACATAGGGTTAGACATGACCTGAGGCAAGTCACCCATATACAGCCCTCTGTGGTCCTTTCCTCATCTCTTCCCCATGTCAGATCATGCTCATCCCATCATGCAGAGGATTGGTACCTCCTGCAAAAAGCCAGGCTGACTGGAGGGATCAGCAGAGTCATTAAGCACATCACTCCTAAATTCCTTGAGGCTTTCTGGAAGGGAAAGGTGGATGAATTCCCAGTGTGCTCTGATTTATATAGCTTGGTTCCATAACTGCTAAACAATGAGTGATTGGGGTTGTTTGACAGCCTGGTCTAAACCTTTGCACATGTTAGTGTTAGCACGTATTTTCTTTCTGATGCAGAATTCCCCTGAGATCAGGCTGTTGCTTGCAGGGGCAAATGACAGATTAAAATTTCTGCTGGCTGCAAGCAGAGCTTTTAACCCACTAGGTTATAGAGCAGGTGGTTATTACTGCTGTGGGAAGTGTCAAAAGACATGTCCCAATGGGGCTAGACTGGTTTCTTCAACCCAGCCACCTTCATCCAGAGCCATCCTTCACCTTTGGGTAGAAGGGAGGCCAGACTCCTCTCTGATCAGATACGCTTCCTGTTTAGGAACAAGCTGTGTAAATTCAATTGCTGGTCAATTAAGGGTCCATTCCAACTCAAATGATTCTATGATTCTGTGATCTACCAAGGCTAAGAGGCAGGCCAGTATTTTTGTTGGCTGCTGAGCCCTAATCTTGCTCCTGGCATCTTCCAGTGCCACACTGTGAGTCCTTATATCCAGCTGTGCTTTTCACCTATAAAGTGTTCCTCGCCCCAGATAAATTGATGGTCTTCCCTTCCACTCTCCTCCCCTCTCCTCTCATTTCTCCCAGGATATTAGGAAAAGTGAGCATACAGTGCCCAAGAAGGTCTGCCTTACCGTGGACCATTGCACTGGGACATTTGCATGGCCCAGGCATCAGAAACTAGCACACAAAAAAATCAACAACAAAAAAAACCCTGACAATTCAGGAATGCTACAGAGCTTGCCTCTGCAGTTTCTTAAGAAATGAAGCTGGAGATGGGCTGGCACCGCCATCTGCTGTAAGTTTCCATGAATTAACCGATTCTGAGCAGCTCCAGGATGAATAGACTTGCCTGCTATTTTACAGCTGATCAGAGCAATGCTGATATTGATGGTGCTAGCCAGCAGTACTGATCCGAATGATTTAAGGATACAACAATCCGGTCCTCAATATTTTCCAACCTGATTTCCTCTTCAGAAACACTCACAGCATCAAGCTGCAAGATGCTAAGTGCAGGGTTGGAGGAAAAAAGAGAAGTGATTGGCAATGGAGGCCAGACCCCTGTCTTTTATAAGAAGTATATGAGTCTATGGGGTTAGCAAACAGTTGTCTTGAAGATGACTGCTAGGTATGCTGAGTCTGACTCTGGAAAACATAGTGTCATTTCTTACCTATGGTAGCAAAAGGCAGCAGAAGTCCCTATTTAAGACTTAATAGCTAAATTTTAATTAAGACTAATGGCTAAATTTTAATTTCTCTCCATCTCCTCAATGCTTTCATCTGCTACTTGTCTGTCTAAAGCGGGGAGTGTATCATGGCACTAAGTTAAAAGCAGATGTCTGGCACTAAACTAACCCAAACCCGGACACTTCATTTGAGCTTTCAGGGAAGAAAAAACAAATCAAACAAACACACACAAAAAATAGAATTACTTGAATAAAACCACAGCTTCTTCTCATAGTAAAACTTGATTTTGCAAAGCTTGCCTTTCCTGCCGAGCAATTGTTCCTACAGACAATTCCCACAGACATGTCAGAAAGGCAGGGAGTCACGACCTGGTGGGTTGTCCTGGGTTGTATGTTGTCAATTAGTTCAAGCCAATTACGCAGTTACTGGGTCTTACTAAACTGGAGTTGATTTCAATAAATTGAAAACATTTGAGGCATTTGGCATCAAAAAGTAAATCTGAAGGATTCCACTTGTGTTTCCCAAATCAAGTATTTCCCTTTCTCCCTCAAGGTTCTCAAGAAAAGGTTAGATGTGGCACTGAGGGACATGGTTTAGTGGGGCATGGTGGTGATGAGCTGGTGTTTGGACTAGATGATCTTGGTGGTCTTTTCCAACCTTAATGATTCCATGATTCTCCACTCCTTTTTAAAAACATTTTCTACAATATTGACCTTGCAATGATGAAAAAAAACCTCTTTGCTTTCCCAGTCAGTTACGTCTAAGCTCATCATAAAGACAAAAGCCCTAACTTGCATCCTTTCTGGAAGACCAAATCCATCTGTCCAGATTGCTCCAGCAGAGGTGCACAAACAGATGATATTTGGTAGGGAAATTGGTGTCTCAAAGTTGGGAATCCGTCTGAACACTGCTCCAGGACACAGTTCCTCTACTCTAAAAGTCCCCTTCCCAGATGTGGCACCCCTTCCAAGCAAGAGTGGGAGGAACCGATGGATTTATTGTTGGACAAGATCATCTTAGTTGTCTTTTCCAATTTTAATGTTTCTATGATTCAATGAATTAAAGCCATTACTTAGAAATGAGATTATCTCAAGTGCTCAAGTGACACAAGGCAAGGCGCTCCATGGAATAAGTGTCACCCAAGCTATCCTCAAGTTTCTGGGGTGTACAGATGTATGGGAACCATTGAGTCATGGCCTGAACCACTGACTGATAACCGGGGGAGAGGACCGGGTCAGCCCTGGGAGCGCAGGTGAAGGCAATTCACCTGTGTTACTGGAAAGGGTGGAGCCTGGCTGCAACTCTCTTAGACCTCATTTAAGGGCTGACTGCCACTGGGGAGGGATCTCTTTCTGGAGATCCCTTCCTTGTGGAGTCCTTTCTGTGAGCCTCGATCTTCAGAGGTGGGTGAGCACGCTTACTTTCCTATAAAATACCATTCTAACTGTGCTAATCTCCCAGATGTAACAATAGAGAACAATCCAATTATCTAAACATCTGGTACATTTTGAGATACTTTGGGATACCTTGAAGATACAGAGAGGAGGCCAGCGTCTGAACGCACTAAACTGGTTGCCAGCTAACATGATATTTCTGTGCCCCAGTAGGAGGAGATCCTTTATTTTCTTCCAGGTGCTCTACAGCCTTTAAGCTCAGCTCTCAAACTAAAGGAACCTATGTTTTGAATGTTTTTCTTTCTGCTCCCTTCTTTGTCTGGCTTTCTGACTTGCCTTGTTTCTCAGAGCCCAACAACCCAGAGACCAAAGGCAACAGAGTCAATTCCTACTGTCCTTTTCACAAATCACTCATGTTATATTTGATTGAGTTATGGGCCTAATTGGCCTAAAACCATGACAGGAGTCTTCAGTTAGTCAAGTGAACCAGACCTACATGATCCCCAACATCTTCCTTATGGCCAGCTGCAAAGTAATCCTGCAGATTCATTTGAAATTGACTTCACAGTATCAGAAGTTGAAGAGCTTCCAAATTAAACAGAAAAAAATGTTATTGCAGGTTGGACTGAGCAAACCTGGTCTTGAAGAAGATCCTCTGCCATTCTGTAAGGCACTGGGCAGCAAAATGTCTGTTGAATGCTGTGGTAAGGATTTGAATGCTTCTGAAGGATTTGAGCTGATCAGTATGGGATTGCGCATAAGATGTTGTGCTTGGTCTCAATGCATTAATTTTCAAAGGGGATTCCCTAGGGAGAAAGCAGAGAGGATTTGGAAGATATCAGGTTGCTAAATATATCTAGCTGACAACAGCTAGAGCCACATGTAATATGCCTCTGGAATCCTAGCGGGTTGATTTATCTTGGTGTTAGGCCTAATATACTTAAAAGCCCTTTATAAATAACTCAGGACCTTTTGCACTTTCTCTTCTACAGACTTGCTTTGTTTATTTGACTGGTTGAGCTGGACCTGTCATTTTTAATGAAAATAAACTCCTTGTCAGAGACCTTTTCCTTTTGGGACCTTCAAAAGGACACATAGAGCAATTCTCTGCTCTCCCCTGCTTCCCAGCAGCCCCATTAGTTCTCATCTTCTTGGCTTTGAAAGGCGAAGTGGTTTGGGGAAAGGTTAAATGGGCCTCTGTGGGTTATGTTTCTTCTGGCCCAAAGAACTTGCCTCCAAAGCTGAACCATGAGGCTTTGCATTTGGGGCCTGTTTTCATGGGATGTGTGCACAACATGGTGGTAGATCTAGTAAGTCCACTCTAAAGAACTGTGGAGAGGAAAAAGGAGCAGGGGACAACAGCTCTGGGCTGCAGAAGGACAGATGGAGGAGTGGGGGACTGCTTCCTGCCTTTCCTAGCCTGGTCTTGACCTATCTGGACACTGGGAATCACTCCACCTCAGTCTGGGATCACTGTGGCAGAAGAGACTGGAGGTTGATGCTGTGTGAAGTGTCCTCATAATGCTGAAGCTCCTCAAGGGGCAAGCTGAACAGGAAAGATGCTAGCCCTGATGGTGCATCCATTAGTAGTGGGAAATGGGTCTTACTGTCCTGATCTGCAAATGCAGGACTGTATCAGGCATAGACAAAAGGTTTTTTGTCTTTATCTGCAGGAGCTTTGTTTTTCCAACTGCGCATGCTATTGATTTGATGTATAAGTGCAGTAGTGAAAGGGAGCTGACAGCTTTACTTTCTATACCCTGACGCTTGCTTCCAAAAGCTCACCTGAACTTCTCTTGGTATCCAGAATAACTTAGCTAAAATAACAAAGGCAGATGTGCAGGCATCCACAGCCTGATATGACTCTGTGCCAGCCCAAAACCACATGCTGTCTTAGACATGAAATGGATTAGGGACAGGTTGTGTTCTACATGCTTTTTCAGGTAAGCTCCAGTTTGCATGAACTGTTTCATTTTCTGTTATACAAAAGTACCCTATGCATTGCTTAGCTCTGTCTCCAGTGTTTCTCTATTTTAATAGATCATTTGGAACAGCAGAGGGAGTGCAAGAGCAAGGAAAAAAAGTGAACACTGAATGTAGTAAGCTTGGTCCTCCAGATGAATAAAAATCTGCAGGGAACAAAAGCCAAGTGCCACATCTACACACTTTTTGAACACCTCCAGGAGTGGTGACTCTACCACCTCCCTGGGCAGCCTGTTTCAATGCCTTGCCACTCTTTCTGAGAAGAAATGTTTCCCAATACCCAACCTGAACCTCCCCTAGCACAACTTCTCTAGCAGGCTCTAAGTCCTTATACAATAGATAAATATGCAGTGTATAGGAACAGACTTGAGCACTGGAATTTGACTATTCACTCTGGTAAATTCTTAGGGTGTGTCCTGAATAGCTCTGGGGCATGCAGCACAGTGCCCTGGCATGGACTGGGATTTACCAAGAGCTGCAGCTCAGATGTGCCCCCCTTATTTTGAAGAAAAATGAGTGTGGTGTGGACAAGGATGGTAAAGCACCCTTTCCTGGGAGAGGGAAGGAGAAGTTAGAGCCCCTTTTCCTTTCCTAGAAAACAAGAAAAATCTTGCAGAAGAGAGCCAGTGCCTGCTGGAGGACTAGATTAGTTGCAAGAAGATCGATGGACAGCTGATGACCTTCTCCAAATCTGAATACTGTGTTTTTTAAATAGCAAATGAGAAGGGCTGACATCATTGGGTAATGATGTAAAGCCTTAGTATCACCTCCATGCAGGAGTCGCAAAATCATCTCTTCCTTCCACTGAAAGAATGGCCACACGTGAGTTGTTGGCTGGAAGGAGCAATTCTCAGTGAGGTCCCCAACATCCTTCTCCAACCATCATTCCATCACTGCACTACTGGACTGAAAGGATGTTAGCTTGTCTCCTATGCAGGATTTGGGCAACAGTTCTTTGGCTACATCTTTCCTAATAAATTAAACAGTGCTAGTAGTTGCCTGGGTGGAGAATGGGTTTTTCAGCTGTTAAAAGTTGTGGAATTGCAGAATCACAAGAGTTGGAGGGGAGCTCTGGAGATTGTCTAGTCCATCCCCTCTTGGTTCATGAACTCTACACTCTTCCAAGCGTATTTCCAAAAAGTGTACAGGCTTGGCAGCATTGGCCATCTTCAATGGCCAAAGGGGAACTCTAATTGTATGGACACAAGTTATTTTGCATTAGTAGATACAATGATGGAGTCTATCTAAGCCAGACATGCTTGATTTACAGATGGCTTGGCCTTCAGCAGCAACTGTGTGGCCCACAGATTGTCTGGGCACCTGGTTTTCTATTAAAGGTGTCCTGGTATCTTTATGCGTTACCAGTGGACACCACATGGGATGTATCCCACTAAGGTCACATTTCAGATCTTGAACTCTTTGAAAGAAATTACCCTCCTCATTTCTTATCTGAAATACCAGCTGGCCTCCAGGCTGAGGCATTGTAAGTCTTGCTTAATGAAAGGCATCAGCATAGCTTACTGGCAACTGCTCTGCCATTCTCACTCAGAGATGAAGTTGCCTTGTGGAAAAGTGACTGTCAATCACAGTCTTTTAAGCATTTTCACTCACAAAAGGGACTTTTGAGTTTCTCAGCAATCTCTCTCCATCTGTTAGAAATGAGAAAATCCCAAGATTGCCTTGCAGCAAGATAGATACCCCAAAAATTCAAATAAAAAAAGATGTGAACCCTCCAAGCTCAGAGTGCAAATTGAAAGTCCTTCATACAGGTCAGATAGAAATCAGCATTGCTACAAACACCTTTTTACAAAAGGTAAAAACAAGTAAAATCACCTTGTCAGTTACTATTTCACTACGTAAGAGAGAAAAAAGGGATGAAGAGCATTGTGCTAACTAGCAATATGACTTCATGACACTTTGGCAACGCCATGGACGTGTTATCTTTATAATTAAAAAAATATAAATTCAAGGTCCTCAAATTCAGAAAACTGCACGAGGTTGTGATTAAGTGCCACTGAGGCCAAGAGATTTAAGCACTCTGTCAAGCGAGAGACTTGGCTTATAAGTGTTACCTTAGTTCAAGAAAATAGGGAAGGCAAATCTGATGAATCCAATGAGTAATTGGTGCAGCACACAAGACATTCAACCTTTTCTATTGTTTAACCATAGAGAACAGACTTGAAACAGCTATTCAGATGCTGCTCTTTGTTAGTCTCCTGCCTAGTCCAGTACTAGTCTATTAAGTAACCACATCAGATTGCTCCCTGTAAATACAAGGCATTACTACCCGATTATTACCCGATCAGCTTGCATTGAAAAAAGCAAAGAATGCTTCCTAAGAGCATTCAGATTATGTAATTAAGATACAGACTAAAACTCACATCTTCTTGCCTCACTTCTGTGTCCCACAGTCATGGTGTTGGAAGATTTGGTCAACAATGTTGTTGTCATCTGCCCAGGCCTGGAAAGGCAGGAAATGTGGAGGACTATGTGTTGAGACAGTTCCATGTCATTCCAGTATGTGGCTCTGCAACATACAGCCATGGCCTATTCCTGACATCTTCAAGCCATGAGAACCCTGGATCTAATTAAGACTCTACTTAAAACTCCAGAGCCATGGAGTTTGCAATCCTGTCACAGAATCATAGAATCATAAAGTTGCAAAGGACCTCCAAGATCATCTAGTCCAATCATTCACTTATCACCTATAGTCCTCCACTAAACCATGTCCTTAGTACAACATCTAAATGTCTCTTGAATACCTTCAGGGATGGTGATTCAACCACCTCCCTTGGCAGCCTGTTCCAGCATGTAGCTAATATTTTGGAGAAGACATTTTTGCTAATATTCAACCTGAACCTCCCCTGGTACAACCTGAGGTCTTTCCCTTTAGTCCTACCACTGATTACGTGGGAGAAGAGGCCAAACTTCTCCTCACCATTACCTCCTTTCAGGGAGTTGCAGAGATCTATAAGGTCTCCCTTGAGCCTCTTCTTCTCCAGACTAAACAATCCCAGTTCTTTCAGCCACTCCTCATAATACCTGTGTTCCAGACCCCTCACCAGCTTCATTGCCCTTCTCTGAACATGCTCCATGGCCTTGATGTCTTTCTTGTAGTGAGAAGTCCAAAACTGAACACATCGCTTAAGGTGAGGACTCAGCAGAACTGAATGCTGGGAGAATTCCTGCTCCTACTGGCAACACTATTTCTGATACAAGCCAGGATGCCATTGGCCTTCTTGGCTATCTAGCCAATTGTTGACAACACATCCATCTTTCCTGCAACTCTGACCCAAGCCTGTATCATTGCCTGGGGTTGTGGTGGCCAAAGTGCAGGACCCAGCACTTGGTCTTGATGAACTTCATCCCACTGCCTTCAGCCTTCTTACCCTCAAGCAGATCAACACTACGTCCCAACTTGGTGTCATCTGCAAGCTTACTGAGGGTGCACTCAATGCCCTCATCCAGGTCATTAATAAAGATACTGAACAGGACAGGCCCCAATATCTACCCCTGGGGAACATCACTCATGACCAATCATCAGCTAGATTTAACTCCAAGAAAGCCAGACACCATACTATCTGCAACTCTCATTGAGGTGCACTTTGCAGAAGAATGAACTGCAGAAATATTTCATCTCATACTAGCAGAAAAAAAATTTTGCAATGTGTGTTTTGTTCTTGCAGATGGATTGGGCTGGGTCTGTGGTGCAGGAGCATGGCAAGCCTTCAGCGGTTGTTCTTCTCACTCCAATGGATGGGCCTGTTTTACAGCTCTCATTTTGTGACAGCACAAGATGATATTCTCATCTGTGACTGATTAGTGTGTTTAATTAGCCTACAATTGATTCAATCACTTTCCTTTAAAAACAATCTAATGTAGGAGAGCTGTTAACTTTGGTGATGTGCTTTCCACTCCCTTGGATCATCTCATAGATGATGAGGTTGGCCTTTTGCATATATTGTAGGGTCTGTCCAAAGACAGGCCACACCAACTAGAGCTACAAAAAATCTGCTCTCAGGTGCTTTTGGTGCCTGCAATGTGCAGTCCTGTCCTTAAAGTGCGTGACTGTACCTTCATGGTTCCTGAAGAGGGCATTGATGCACCATGCAGGGCTAGGGGAATGACAGCTGCATGGGCAGTTTTCCCACATACACCTTGTGTCACAGGTCTACTGCTGTCCTTCAACATAGCTAAGTGGCAGCTTCTGCCCAAAATCAGGAATTGGGCTACTCCAAAGGAGGAGAAACCATTTGCTGACAGATGAGCAGCTGAGTCAGAGCTACAGCTTAAATACCAGGCTTCACCAGCTCTGCATCTGTATCCTCACCTGCTGCCTCCTGCTCCAGCTAATGATTATTTTTCCCTCTCCATGTTGCTGGCAGGATCTGATATGCCTCCACAAGCCTCCAGTCCAGTCTCCAAATGGACCAAGGCATAACTGCGAAACCCTGGGTTTCACTGTGATACCCAGTTCCATGTGAGGTCATAGAACCATATCGTATAATGGCTTAAGTTGGAAGGGATCTCAAGGATCATCTAGTTCCAACTGCCCTGCCCACCAGATCAGGCTGCCCAGGGCCCCATCCACCCTGGCCTTGAATGCTTCCAGGGATGGGGCATCCACAGCTTCTCTGTGCAGCCTGTGCCCAGAGGGCATTTTCTTCTCTAACCTAAATCTCCCCTGTTTTAGTTTAAAGCCATTCTCCCTTGTCTTATCACTGTCAGACAACTTAAAAAGTCAGTTCCCCTCTTGCACATAAGCTCCCTTCAAGTACTGGAAGGCTGCAATGAGGTCTCCCTGGCACCTTCTTGTCCCCAGGCTGAACAAGCCCAAATCCCTCAGCATTTCTTCATAGGAAAGGTACTCTAGCTCTCTGATCTTCATGCACTTCCTCTGGACGCACTCCAACATCTTCATATCCTTCCTTTACCTAGGTCATCCGGGCCTGGATGCAGTACTCCAGATGGGGCTTCTCAAGGGAGAGCAGAGGGGAAAAATCACCTCTCCCTGCTGGCCACCTCTTTTTTTGATGCAGCCCAGGATACTGCTGGCCAACTGTTGATCTTCCTTTTCTCCCAACTCCACTACTTGTCTCACTGTAAGCTCATACCCTATGGCTGCGTTTCCTAAATTCTCTCTCATTTTTTATTTTTCCTGCAATAAAGACTGGTGCAAAAACCAAACTACGCAAGACTGTGGGAAGAAACTCCCTGGTGAGGTGCACACTTTGCTTATGGGTGAGAAATGGCCGTGAGTCCCCTTTGTCCTTGGTGGTGATGAATTCACAGCAGGGGACAGCAGCAGGGATGGGCTTTGTTTGAGTGGTTTATGGAGGTCTGCAGAGCAGATGCTGGTCTTCACCACTCTTGAAGGTGGTGGTCCCCAAAGCCATGCCAGTCCCAGTGATGTTTCATAGCCTCCCAAAAGCTCTGACTGCAGAGTTGGGTTGCAAACCACCAGGGAAGGTTTAGCAAACCCAGCATTTGGCACAAGAAGCTGCTTTTACACCACACTCCAGCTTTTTTGCTTGTTTTCCTAAAGAAAAAAAGATTTATGTGAATCATCCTGGGCAGTTTCAACCCAAATGACGCTGAGCTGAAGAGCCCTCAAGAAAACTATGTTCCCTCCAGATTTGAAGGGGAAAAGCAGCCACTGCCCTTGGGGACCATTGCACTGAGGGACCCTTCATGTCCTTGGCAGGATCTGGGAACTGAAACCATTGGCAAAAAAAAAAAAAAAGAAAAAAAAAAGTCTGAGCCCTGAACATTGAGCCAAGCCTCCACATTAGCTGGGGTGGAGCTCCTTCATCTGGGAGAGGCCAGAGAGGGCTGGAAGGGCAGTGCTGGTCCACTCCACTCTGTCTACTTGGCCAAAGCTCTGCCTCTGATTCCATGCCAGAGGCAATTCCACCTCCTCACTGGAAGCATGCAGTGGTGATGTTGTGAGGTGGTTGGACTCAGCTCTGAGTAAGTGAGGGGAATACAGGTGTATTGTGGCAGGGAATATTGGAGTGGATTTGGAGCAGGGGTGGGTGGTAAGGTGTGACTGCAGCATTAGGAACAAGATGTTAGACAAGATGTCATCCAGGTCTACTGGGTGCTGGGCTGAACAAAGGATTATAGAAGGGTGCAAGGTTGGAGTCAGCTCTTTTGGCTGTTCACATTCTCTGTAAATATAAGTTGTGTTTGCAAGAGCCTGTTTTACAGGAAGAGAGTGCAATGATGAAAGAGACCATAAGATCAGGTGATTCTTCATCCAAGCTGTCTACCAAGACAAAGTGGTTGGTCTTCTGTGTAGGATATCAGGCCAGCTTGGCATTGCATGTCCACATTGGACAACATGGCTGAGTCCATCCATTGTCTAACAAGAGAGACCTCGTGGCATCTCCCTCCACTGACAATGGAAAAACAAAGCTGGGACAGCCTCTACTTTCCCATGGGAGGACACAAAACAAATTCCTAATTCGGTTATTCCCTCAGATGGGACTGCACATGGGGCCACTGAATTTGTCCCCCATCTGATGGGCTGGCTTATTGACTCAGGACATTACAGGACTGGGTAAACCCGGCCATGTGTGATGAGCAGAAGAGAATTGAAAAGGCAGGGTGCTTGGATTCATCTCACTGGGTTGTCATCTCTCCCCCAGATTTATCACCCTCTGCTAATTAGAGGCAGCCAGCTCTGACTGATGTGGATAAGCTCTGGCTGTGTGCTTGCAGGCAGGGAGAGCAGGGCTTGCCACCTCCAGGCATTGGACTCTTGGCTGCTCGAGCTCAAGTTCGTGTCCTCAGGAGCTCGCAAGCTGAGTGGGGCAGTGGAGAAAAATGAAGGGCAGCAAAAGCGAGGCAGGCTCTGCAGGGGTGAGCACAGCCCAGAGCTAAGCTTTTCTTTTGGCAGCTGGTACCAGATATTCAAAGGGGGACCTTTTTTGATTTTTTTTTTTTTTCTGTCACCCAAACAGACCCTGCAGGGGAGAAAATTTAAACCCACTGTGTTCACTCTGGTCCTCTCTGAATGCTGCATTTGCTTTCACCTTTCCTCTCCATCCCACTCTCCAAGAATTACAGATCCCAGCCTTCACTCAACCTCTCCCTTAAACTCCCTTCCCAAACGGAATCACAGGAAGCGACTGGCCATGGCTATTGTCTGAGGGCAGCCTGCGCTGGACCCAGGATCCCCTCATTGTCTTCTTCCTCCCATTGATTTCCTAACACCAGAGAAGTCCCCATGACACAGCTGGGGATGATTCCCAGTGAGCCTTGGTGGGAGGAATATCAGATGAGTTTGCAAGAAACGGGAAGGACCTGCTGCACAGTTTGGTTTGGCAGCTCCATGTGGACAATAAAAGGTCAGACTGCAGAGGAACTTGTTTTGGTTTAATTCTCTGGATTTTGTTCAAGGCTGTGTCCTTAAGGACGTTGATTCTCTACCCTGGTGGCATGCTGAAAGCATGGGTGGGCAGCTGGCTTTTTGTGCTAGCTGATGGTTTTAGTGTTTTTTAGCATTTTACTGGAGCAGAAGGTTAGGTGCATGCTCAGGTTGAGACAGAGGTGAAGAGCAGTGTCCCCCAGGGATCTGTACTGGGACGGGTACTCTTTAAGATCCTTATCAATGACACAGATGATAGGATCAAGTGCACCCTTAGCAAATTTGTTGATGACACCAAGCTGAGCGGTGCAGTTGATGCAGCAGAATGTGGGTTGCCTTCCAGAGGGATCTTGATAAACTTGAAAGGTGAACCCTCGTGAACATACTGAGGTTCAACAGAGCAAAGTACATGGTTTTGCATTTGGGTCAGAGTAATCCTAGGTATGTACAGAGACTGTAAGAAGAACTCAAGAGTAGCCGTGCTGAGAAAGACTTAGTGAAGTTTGCTGGTCTTCAGCTCCTTGTAAGATGCAAAGACTTCAGTACAGATGCCAATGTCTCCTCAGTCTTCAGTATCCATACTAATGTGGTGCTAAGCCTGCTGAATAGCTCAACTGCCTTTATGGGCCAGACATGCCTAGGAGTGATGTCAGGATAATAACAACAGTCTGATCGTTAATAATAACAGTCTGATCTAGAATCTGATTAATAAAAACATAGAGAACAGCAATATGAAAAGTGCCAGTCAAAGGGATTTTATGGAAAAAAGGTCTTGTTGGACCAACTTGATTTTGTTCTTTTAGATCATAGGACTGGTTCATAAACATAACTGCATGTGCAATGCTTGTGAAATATTTGATTTATATGAAGTGACATTCCAGTGGGGGGAAAAAGCACCACACAGCATCAATAGAGCATATGTTATATGAGCTAAGAGTTGGCTAACTGACAGATCTCAAGAAAAGATTATCAGTGTGGAATCATTAGTGAATGGATCTGTTTTGTCTGAGGAAAATCCAAAGCCATGCAGTATTCTCCATCAGTGTGCTGGAAATAAAACCCCAATTGCTCCTGATGGAGAGGGGAAGGGATTAAAAAGAGTGGAATGATGTGAATGAGGAGACACAGCCACAGGGATTGATCATTTGTATTCAGAGTTCAAACCAGCCAGCTGGAAAAGTTATATCTATGGGGAAGAGAACCATGAAGATTGATGGAGAGATTGAAATGTGATGGACTGAAGCTCAGCTTCATTGAAGGCATGATGGATTGTGTGGTGACAGCTGATTGAGACAGAAACATCTCTTTGCAGAGCTTTGAATTTGGAAAATCTGCATTTTAAGATTAAATGATCTCTGTAGAAAACAGATTACAGGTTGAGTAAGAGGTGCATGCAGGGAAGAGATTTAATTGCTTTAGATGGTGCCTGAGATTGGGTAAAACATTGTATGAGCAGCCAGATATCCTTTACTCTGTTGAGATCCTCGTGGGACCACAGGGTAACACAGGCTGGAAGGGACCTCTGGAAGTTTCCAGTCCAACCTGCTGCTCAAAGCAGGGTCAGCTATGCAGTTAAGACCAGGTTGCTCAGGGCTTTATATTGAAACCCTCCCGGAACGGAGAGTGCAGCTGTCAGAGGCTGAGGAGCTACAACCACAAAACTCAACTCAACTTCCTGGCTGGGTCATTTGGCTGCAGGTGTTGCAGTCATAGCTGCAACAACAAACTGCTGGGCTGCTGTGATGTATGGCTCTGCACTAAATTGTCTCCCCACTCCTATTACACAGGGAAAACATGAAACCTAGAAAGAGTCCCAGGATAGGCGCTAGTAGATGGAAAACTTAACAAGAGCCAGCAGTGTGCACTTGCAGTGCAGAAGGCCAACAGTATCCTGGGTTCCATCAGAAAAGGTGGCCAGCAGGGAGAGGCAGGTGACTGTCCAGCTCTTCTCTATCTTTCTAAGGCACCATCAGGAGTACTGCCTCCAGGTCTGGGGCTCCCACCAGATGGAAAAGATGTGGAGCTTTTAGAGAGGGTTCAGAGGAGGGCCATGAAGATGATCAGAGGGCTGGAGCACCTCTTCTATGGAAAAGAAGCACCTCTTCTCTGAAAAAGAGAAAAGGTTCTTCACCAGAGGATGTTGGGCTCCCAGGGCAGTGGGCATGGCCCTGAGCTGGCAGAGTTCAAGAACAAAGCTCTGAGACGTAGGTTTTGGATTTTGGGTGGATGTGGAGTCAGGAGTTGGACTCGATGATTGTAGTGTGTCCCTTCCAACTGGGGATATTCTACACTTCTATGAAATTCCTCTCCTTATCTGTCCCCCATGGCTGCCTGAGTGCTGCACAATGAGCCAGTGTCGTTTGTTCATTTAAATTCTGCACTTCTCCCTGTCTCCACCAGATATCCAGACATGGGTGAATCACCCTCAGGCTGAAGTCAGCAGTGCTTCCAGTGTCACAGTTATCTGTGTGAGGCGGAGGCAGCCCTGGCTTCTCCCAGCACCCAGCTGGCACTCTCTAATCATCTTCCACCTCCAGTCGTTGGACTGAGCCCCAGCTTGGTCATGACACATCCCTGGAGGCTGCCCGGTTCCTGTGGGAGAGCCACGCAGCCTCCTTTGCTCCATGAGCCCCCAGGGAGGTGTTGCAAGAGAAACCAGCACCTGCAGCCAGGGATGGGCATTTTCCACAGCAGGCAACTCCCTAGCCGTGTGCAGCACATGTAGCACGTTGACACGCAGGAGAGGCCGCCAGTTCAACCAATTTTCTTCTTCTCTTTACTTTTATTTATTTCTTTATTTATTTTAAGGACGCTCTGACAAAGATCTGGGTGGCTGTTTGGCAGAAGCGCTCTCTCCTTGGATGCTGCAGCAAGTGACTCAGCCCTTTCCAGGCTCTGTGCAAGCCTCTTCCCTTCCTGACACTCAAATACTTTATCTGATAGTTAAAACCAATTCTGCTCTGAGGTCCTGCCCAATGAGCACCTTGCATGTGGCAGCATAACTCCTTGGTTTGCAGAACCCCCTTCTGAACTATGGGGCTGGTGGCCTGTGGGCACGGGATTTCTCCTTCCTTTCCTTGCTCTGTTTGCAGGGAAACGTCCCAGGACAAAACCTACCTTCAGTGATTGGAGTTCCAGCACCTTTGCCAAATAGCACCTGATTCCTCAGTTGACTTTTCAGCTGCATTTGTTGGGAACATTTTAATTTTCCTCCCAATCCAAGCTCTGCCCTACACTTTTACACTCCGGAGCATGGGAGTTTCCAGATACCAAAAGTGCAAGTGGGACAGCACCTGCCATCCTCCTGTACCTTGTGCATCACAAGGTTACCCAGACATGAGGAGATGTGAGACCTTCACCTTTGCAGCCTCCCACCACATACAGCCTGTCCCTGATGAGGCATCTCCCTCCAGACACAGGCAGAAGCTGAAGTGTCCCCTTTCAGGCAGCATGAATTCCGCTCCCACAGATGGAGATATTGCAAAAGGGCAGATCCCAAGTAGCTTGATAGGAACAACCAGGAGGATGTGTCATGCCCAAGACAAACTAGTGTTGGCTGTTACAGCACTGTTCCATGGCTGGTCCAGGCTTTGATGACACCTCTGCAACTTCTTCCTCCATGTCTCTGCAGAGAGCTGGCTTTGTAAGGCTTTGCATATCTCCAGCATGGGTGTCCAGCATGGATGTCTGGTGCCCCACTGTGATGGTGAAGCTCTAAAAGAAGTGCCCATGTCAGCATGAGACCAATCCCTCCTGGATCTCTTATATTGACTCTTGACTTCATAACTGCTAAGTGAAAAGAATCATGAGTTCACATGATAGATGCTAACCTTGAGCTGGATGGATCTCACTAATTTTGGTGGTGGCATAACTGAAGGCTCTGAGGTATGCAGTTACGGTAATTCTCATAGGTACCCACCTTGCTCACCTCCACCACTAAGAGGGGACTGAGGCATTGCAGACCATGGTGTGGGTTGGAAAGGGATCTCAGGACCTCATGTGGAGCCCTGGAGCCTCCAGGACGAGAAAGATGTGACACTGTTGGAGTGGGTCCAGAGGAGGTCCATGAAGATAATCAGAGGTCTGGGGCACCTCTCGTATGAAGAAATGTTGAGGGAGTTGGGCTTGTTCAATCTGGAGAAGGCTCTGTGAAGACTTCATTATGGCCTTTCAATATTTTAAGGGATTTTGTAAACAGGAGGGAAATCAACTTTTTAGATGAGTAGTGATAGGACAAGGGGAAATGGTTTTAAACTAAAGATGTCAGGGGAAGGTTTAGACTGAGAGGGTAGAGAGACACTGGCACAAGCTGCCCAAAGAGGCTGTGGATGCCCCATCCCTGAAAGTGTTCAAAGCCATTGTGCAGCCTGATCTGATGCGTGGCAACTCTGGCTGTGGCAGGGGGATTGGCACTCACTGATCTTTAAAGAAGCTTCCAACCCAGCCATTCTATGACTCTGTAACCCATGATCAACCGACTCAAATCCTTCCAGACATCCCTAATTTGTTGGGTTTCTCTTGTGCTCCTCTGCATGGAGTGGCACCAGCCAAGTGCAGGAGAGAGTTGACGTCTGGCCTCTAAAAGGATGCACATTTTTCAGTGATGGAGGGAGAGGGGGAATGCTGGCTGGTAGAAGACAGCATGTACAGGCAGGGATGTGGGTGGGTATTCTTCCAGGACACACACTTGTGTTCAGAAGTCCCCCTGGCCCCTCTGGTGGGGAGGCGAGGGAGCTATTAGGCTGATTGAAGGCCCAGTTCTCATTGCACAATCCTGAAGGCAGCAGCCCTTGTAGCTGCCTCGTTCAAAGCGGGTGGAGAGATAACAATCAGCTTCGCACAGCACTTGGGGAGCGCTGGGGCGAACCAAGGACATCTTCTGCTGTGCTGCCCCAGTGTGATCTGACCTCTGATTCTCCGTTATTGCAAGCTGGAATCTCACCAGAAAGTCTCCCTGAGTCTACAGCAGTGCAAGGTAAGCTTTCTCTACCCTCCCCTGCTTACCTCAGCTGACCCTCTGCAGTTAATTACTCAGGAGCTCACACAATTGGCCTTAACCTTACTTACTGGTCCGTTGTTGTAAGCTTCTGCTTCTTGGTCTCCAAGGAGAGTCCAGCTTTCTTTCCTTGATCATGGGAAGCAGAGTGGGAAACCCCACTGGTTTCATGAGCAAAGCTTGGTTTCATGAACAAAGCTTAGTTTTGTTCCTCATGGGTGGTCCCCGATTGCAATGAAGCATTGAGCAGATCTCACATGGGTGAGATATGTGTAATATTTTCCCTTTGTAGGGCATGCTGCTTAGGTTGTTCCTTTATCTGCTGTTGTCTTCAGCCTTGTAGGAATGTGATGGTGTTGGGAGCTTTTGTGATTATAATCAGTCATCAGATTCAAAGTCTTGGGGTAGAAAGATGGACAAATGGGCTCTGCATCATTAAGTTTAATGTTGAACCCCAGTGTAGCAGGGGAAGTGTAAGGAAAACTGATTACACTCTTAAGTAATCTCTTGGGATCTCTTGGAAAGAGTCCAGCGGAGTGCCACAAAGATGGTGAAGGGCCTGGATCATCTCTCCTATGAAGAAAGGCTGAGTGAACTGGGTCTGTTCAGCCTTGAGAAAAGGAGACTGAGAGGGGACCTGATCCAGGTCTATAAATATCTAAGGTGTGGGGGGCAGAATGGCGAGGCCAGACTGTTTTCAGTGGTGAGTGGAGACAGGACAAGGGGAAACGGCTGGAAACTGCAGCATAGGAAGTTCCGCACAAACATGCGCAAGAACTTCTTTACAGTGAGGGTGACGGAGCACTGGAACAGGCTGCCCAGGGAGGTGGTGGAGTCTCCTTCTCTGGAGATGTTCAAGACCTGCCTGGATGCCTACCTGTGTGACCTGCTGTAGGGAACCTGCTTTGGCAGGGGGGTTGGACTCGATGATCTCTGGAGGTCCCTTCCAACCCCTACAATTCTGTGATTCTGTGTAATCCAAATACCTACCCTGCAGAAATCTTGTAGCATCTTCCCATGCACCAGTCTGTTGGCCTGTGCTCTCTGCCCTAACCCAGCATCTAGTCAGTTGAATATTTTCCCTTCAAAGACCTTTGCAGAGCACAACATTTATTCAAAAGGGTCAAAACCATTCCCAGATGTTTTGGCTCTGATGAGCTGTGATGATTCCCCAAATCCCACCTATCAGGCAGCTAAGCTGATACATTACAGTGATTGGTTCTTCAGAGAATTCTGGCTATATGGGCCCATCCTGCAGAAAACATTATGAGTTCTGGCCATTTCAGCCTTACCCCTCTCCCACGCAAGGGAAGATATTTTCCCATAGAAAACACATTCCAGTTCCTGCAGAAAGGCTAGGGTATCCATCATGTCTCAGAGTGCCCTATATCTTGCCTGGCTCAGCTGTCTCAGCAGTTTACGTTTGTTATGTTGGTCCTAAGCTTGGAGAGGAGTTGGGCTGAACCACAGCTGACCCCAGAGCATTGATGTGGTTTGGGATAAAATTCACACTGCAGAGGTCATACTCCCATCCTGAACTTGGATGGGACAAAACAGTCCTGTTCTTGAAGTTCTCCAAAAGCTGGGAGACCACATCCTCCCTGCAGAAATCCACCTCTTGCCAACAGACAAGACTTCCTGTCCAAAAATCCAGCCTGTCTCCTTGCTGGTGTGCTGACCAGTCCACCCAGTAGGTACACCAGTCCACTTCATAGGTAGATTGAGGTCAACTTGCTGCCCCAAGACCTCAGTTGCAATGGCTGCTCTCCACCCAGTAGACTTCACTGTCCTTCTATTCTATAATAGGAGAAACAGCAAGGGAGGGTAAAGCAACTCCAGGCACAGACCCCACCCAGGTTCCTAACCCAGGCATCCCAGGTGTATTCATACTGGTGGATAATAGTTATTTAGGAGCTGGTTCCTCCCACTGATGCTTCATGCCAGAGCTCAGAGAGGCCAGTCACACTTGATCCAGGTATTTCTGCTACAAGGGCTGCCCACTGCACAGATGAACTCAAGAGCAAGTAGGATTTTGATTTAGTAGCCATGGTCCTTTGGGGTCTCAGCCAGTGTGCTCAGCTCATCAGACTGACCAACAGCAGCCCACAGCCATGTCATAAGGCCAACTCTTTCCACATGGGCTAGAGGCATCTCTGAACCTTACAACATATGTAGCAGAATCACCTGTCCAACTCCATCAGTCGAAATATGCTAGACACAGAATAAGGGTGCATGTGGGCTTTACTTACATCAATTATTTGATGACGGTGGATATCTAAAAGCTGTGACACACTTTAGCAACTGGAGGAGATGGGATAGCTGGACTCTCTGGTAAGGCTGCCACCTCCTAATCCTGCTGTGGTGTGACACTGAGATCACAACTTCTATGTGAGGCTTCCTGACTTGGTTGTCAACACAGAAGAACTGCGTAACGTCTTCCGAAGTGAGGCTTGAAGATGGACCATGCAGTGACAGTGCTGGATGGGACAGAGATTAGCCCAGGGGACTGCAATGTGCCCTCCCTGGGCACCTCTCCATTAACCCTTGCCTTTGCCTCCTCCCATTTTGCTGCCTTCCCCATTAGCAGCACTGCAGCACACAGGGATGTACAAAAGAGTGAACACTTTTTATTTTGCTGCTGCCGGAGTGAAACCACTGTAATTTCATAAAACTCAAAAAAAGAAAAAAAAAAAAGAAAAAAAAAGAAAAAAAAAAAGGGGAAAAAAAGTGATTACTAAAAGGCATACATTTTTTTTTTTCCTTTTTACACGAGACATAAGTAAACAGACAAGTTTCTTTTTAAAAAGGTTATAAAGTGTCAAGATCCTATACCTCATCTGCATATTCAAAGTGATGCTGTCTGATACAAAAAGCAACGGGCATAATAACTTAAGCAATGGCTCAGACCAAAAAAAAAAAAAAAAAAAAGTCATCTGGGCTTAATCTACATTCTGCTATGATTGCCCACAGAGTTAAAAAGGAAAATATGCAGCTCTTTGTTGCACAGAACGAAACAGCTGGGAAGTCGAGAGTTCATCTGGAGATCATCATCTGAAGAGAAGCTGAGCGTGGAGGAACGTCCCCCTCCCCATCAATGTCTGATACAGTCTGCAAAGGGGACTGCAGCCCCCCTATGACCCGCATTATGCAAAGAAATTGGCTGCGTTTCTCTCCCACCAGACAGCATCCCATCCAAACCCATCCACCAAACCCTGCCTACCCAGCCTGATGGAAGCAAATGAGATATAAGACCCTGCAAACTGCATGGAAGTCACGAATCTCCCTGTGCACTTCCCCACTGGGACTAATAACAAAAAGAAACGAACTCAAGAAAAACAAAATAAATCGACTCATTCTATTGTAGACAATCACTATGCATCCTTGGAAAATCTGTTGCTCATAAACATCCTCATCTGAAGCTCTCAGCTCAAGCACCACAGTTTCAGCCTTACTACAAGACCCATGACAGATATTTGCAAATGCAAAGTCTGCCACCAGACCTTTCTTAAATAAAGAATTTGCAATGGCTGTGGTGTTCTCCTTTCAACCACTGCTCCCACCGTGCATTCCATCATCAGACTGGCAAACATGGAGAACGCAAGGGGCATGCAAAGCCAAAATGCAAAGAGAGGCACACCTGTAACACCACAAGAGGACACGATCACAAATTGCTGCTCAGATTTATCCCCCATGTGATGCTCAGCCATGACTTACTGATGGAATGATGGAAGTTTTCCATGGAGGAGGGGAAGGAGATGGATAGGGATAGGAGGGATGAAACCCAGTTTGTGCCTTTGCTTCTGCAGGTAAGGGTGGGATTAGGTGGTTTGTTCACAGCCAAAGTGATGGAGGCGTCCATTCTCTATGACTTCTGCAAGACCCAAGTCTCTATGACTGCTGAAGACAACTGGAGCCATGACAAAATTGGCAAATGTAGTTTTTCTACACCTCTTTCAACATGTTGTGGCATCTGAGATGAAACAGGAATTACAATAAAGAAGAGACTGCACAATCAGCCAAGCTACAAGCCTTTGGTCACTCAGGACTTGCTCAGGTGCTCTGTTTCTACTGAGCTCCAGACTTCCCTATTACCATCCCAAGATTTACATTTAGGAATTGCCTTGAGATTTCTAACCCAGTTGGGATACCCTCAATTTCCCCACCCTGTTGTATTTCAGTAACTGACCCATAGGCTTAAACATTGAGGGACTGGTACCCTGGAGAAAGGAGCCCAAGTCTCTGTTAAAAAAATTCCAAATATTTGGCAGTCCAACACAAAGAAACCTCAAATTGAGTTAAAACCCTCTGTGCAAGGTTGGCAGCTCCTGAGCTGCTGAGGTGACCTGTCCAGAGCAGCACGTGGGAGGTGACAGAAAGTTCCATGATAGGAGGAAACATCCATCAGAGAAAAAAAAAAAAAAAGAAAAAAAAAAGAAGGAAAAGAAATAGGGCAATTAAAGCAGCATGGTTTCTTCTGCAGTGACTCACAAAACTGAAAGACACCAAGACACTGCTCTGCCAGCCAGAGGTGCTCAAGATTTGGCCACATGGATTTTTCAGGTCAAGGACTGCTTTTACATGAGCTCCCTATTTTTAAGGTGGTTGGGTTGATGCTACATGAAGTGCACTGCAAAGCCCGTCCCAAAGTGATCCCAAAACAAGCTTAGACTTACAACATTTCTCCTCTGTTTGTCAGGGCAGAAATAGCCCTATGGTGGTTCCCATCACTTCATCCTATACCCTCCATAGGTCTCTAAGAGGAACTGGGGCTGCCTCAGTCACAATTCCAAGCCACTTCCTAAAACCTCTGGGGACAAAGCAGCAGCTACAGCACCTATTTTAGCAGCAGGACATGATGGGGCAGGAAGGGAAGGATGACCCACCCAGAGAGCTTGCTTTAATACAGGATCAGGCCTTTTAATCAGCCCATTTTATCACCCTTCCCAACAGAGCAGACCCTGCAGCCACCACTGCTTTCCCCATGAAACATGGGAATCAACAGCCTAAAATGGGGCACCAGAAACTCAAGGGATCTTGAGCAGCCCCACTATGTGGGGCTTGGTATAATAGCTTGGTATAACAGGTCCACCTGGCTTGGTACCATAAATTTCCCCTGAGGTGGTCATCTCTAATATACAGTGGGTCTAGCTCTTTCAAAGGGTTCCAAGCTCATCCTCAGCCTAACTTCCTCAACATTTACCCCAAGAAATGAGCCCTCCAAACTGTTTCTGGATAGTCAGAAGGCACACAAAGCTCTGGAGATACCCAACACAGGGCACTGAAGGCATCTCAAGTTGGGTGGCCCCAAACCACAGATGCTGGGTGACTAGCTCACCTTGCCCAAACATCTGTGACTCTGCAGCTGAGGGGTATTTGACAGTGAGCCCAGAGGATATGAGTGACTCTGCACATAGCAGGGGGGTTGAAACTAGATGATCATTGTGGTGCTTTTCAACCCAGGTCATTCTATGATTCTACGATATATGGGACATTACTTGGGCCACATGAATGTCCTGGTGATAGTGCTGGGGATTAGACTGGAGGGCTGAAAGTCACCTCCTGGGCTCCACAGGGCAGCAATGGGAGAAATAAAGGCCAGAGGACGTGCAGAAGACAAACAGTTTTGTTTTTTTTTTTCCTTTAATTAGCAAATTTCTTCTTACCCTCATCAAAAGAAAAAACACACCTGTGCCCCCTACGTGCCCACTGCTCCAAGCATTCAAAGGCAGAAAGTTGAGAGATGTTTGCTGTCCTGGCTCAGGGACTGCTCTGTATCCACCCCATGGCACATACTGGTGAGGATCTGGGGTGCCAGGTGTCACGTACATTGCAGATGCCAACAGAAAGGGAGGAAAGGCAGGTGCAAAATTTGGTGATGTGCTCTTGCCGGGAGCACCCAAAATCCTCTAGGAAAGCTCCCAGCCCCATGGCCAGCAAACATAGTGGTGGAGGACATGGACATGCCCCAAAATGCACTTTGTGTTGACTGGGCATCACAGTCAGAACTTGGATTTGTGCCGTGGCTTGGGGATGCAATGACAAAGATGCTGAGCACATGAGCTCAGGCCCACTGCATCACTGCAAGCTCAGCAGAGGGGACACGGTGGGAAAGAAACCATCACTCTGTGCATTGAGTTTGGAAGCCATAAATAAGAGCATCCAGCACTTGGTGGGACCCAGTGTTGACCCTGCACCCCTGAAAGCTGGGTACCTCAAAGCCCTGCCATCATCCCCAAATTTTCTGATGCCTTTGCTGTATACCTGCAGGGCCTGGAGGGGCAGTGAGCCCTCTGCAAACCCCATGGGGGATGATGGAGAGGGGGCAGGAGAAAGGGATCAGCACTGGGGGGCACTCAGCTCAGCCATTCCCATGACCACCATGCTATGAGCCCCTTTCCTCTCCCTGCCATCACCATCTTTCCTCCCGAGGTCACTGAGCCATCCTCACTTCCAAACCCACTGCTGCAGCCCTTTTTGGGGGGGAAAGGGTGGGAAAGGTGGGTACCCCAGCTTTCTTGCTCCCTACCCCTCCATGGCTGGCACAGCTCTACCTGTATCACTCCCAAAACAAGTGCCCCTGTGCGCACTCTCCTTGTGCTGGACTTGATCTCAGTGCAACAGGAAAGGAAGGGGAAGAGGAAGAAGAGAAGGAAGGCGACAAAAGAACCGGCACATGAACTCCTTGCCTGCTAATGTCAATAGTCAAAGGGCAGCACTGCCTTCCCTCTCTGGGGCTGCAGCTAGGCTGAGCATCCTTTCTTGGGGATTCAGCAAGGCAAGTGCGCTCCAGGTGCTGGGACACGCTGGCTGTGCTCCGTGTCCCCCCCCTCTCCAGCCCCCAGCAGTGGGGTCCACGAATGGGGCAGTGTGTGGGGGTGCACGGGGCTGGGAAGAGACAGGGGAGATGTGTGCGAGTGCCTGGGTGTCTGTGTGCACAAATTTTGGCAAGAGGTCATTGAGGTTACATGATGCAGCATTTGTTCTTGTGGTTATGAGGGTCCTTAAACCGGAGTCTCTGCTTTGGTCGGTATTTTTCCAAGTAGGTCAGCTGCTTGCTGTTGATGGCTCCTCTGCGCTTTCTGCAAGGAATGATAACAGAGGGGTTGGTGCAGTCAGCAACACAGCAGGAGAACACCAATCCAAACCCAGCCATTGTGGTGGAAAATCCCCCGCCTGGAGCAAATAACGGATTTTGGAGGCTGAAGCAGTGTGCATCCTCCAAGGACTGTGATGGGCATTGAGCCTTTTACAGCTCTGATTCTCAGGGTTGCTTCCTCCCCACCTTACAGTGTCTTTCCCTGAACATCTTCAGGAGCTGCTGTGATATGGCTTTGGGCAACCTGCTCTGGGTGTCCCTGCTTGAGCAGAGGCTGGACCAGATGGAACCAGAGGTCCCTTCCAACCCCAACCAAACCACTCTGTGATTCTGCCCCTGTGCTGAAACACTGCTTGCCAGGGCACTTACTGTCGGATGAACTGGATGGCATCTTCATACTTCATCCCACTCTCAATCAAAGCCAGGGCAACCAGGACGGGAGCGCTGAAAGGCAACAACAGCAATATTCAACTCCAAACTATGCCTCCAATTTGGGCACTCACATTCCATCTCAGGTTGGGGACCACAGGGCAGTTGAGCAGACACCAGCACTAGGATTTAATTTTGTTATTTCTTGAGATTAGGCTGCGAGTGTGGCCCCAAAGAGTGGCTGATCCCACAGGTAAAACCTACAGGAAAGGGCTGGTAGCTGAGCTTTAATGAGCAGAAGGATTTTGGAGGCAAATTGTACAGATACAAATACCCATGCAAAACACAGTCCTCACGTGCTGCAAGGCTAAGCAGCAGCTCCTGATTTCAGTGAGAGGACTGCAATAAGATAACAAAAGCAAATGCACTGCTAGGCACTGAGCATTGCTGGTATACCCCCTGGTACCCAGAATTTAGCAAATATGTGCTCAGAGAGCAGTACATCAATGCCTATTCCCACTAACACCCTCACTACTGCAAAACCCTGTTAGAAGGGGGAGGGGAAACAAGTGGCTGTTTCCCACTTTGTGCCAGACTGCGACTCACCGCCCCAAGCCAGCCACACAGTGCACGGCCACGCAGCAGCCGGGGTCTTCGCAGAACTTTGTCTTCAGTAAGTTGAGCCAATCTTCCACTATCTTGCTGGGAGGAGGTGCTCCATCATCAAACGGCCAATCCTGCAGGGATGGGAGAGGGATGAGAAGAGAGAGAAACACTCAGCAGATCCCATGCTGAAAACTATAAAGGACCGCTTTTATCCTGAGGTGATGGCTTTTGGTGGGTGCTTATTCTTGGAACTGAGCTCATAGTGCAGCAAGGTGAGAACAAATCCTTTGGCTCAGGGTTTGGGTTGGATGATGCCAAGTCCATGATCCTCCTGACCCCTAGAAAGAGGCTCATCTTTAAGTACCTCCATGACCTTCAACATGATCCTGTCCCCACGTCCTCTTGCCTTTAGAGGCCATTGTCTGCCTCCTCCAGACTCATCTGGAATTTCATTCCAACACACTCAGGTTTGGCAGTGGCTGTTTGGCTGTGCTGAATTTTGGGTAGCCACAAGCCCTATCCTTCCTCTCCTCAGCTCCCATCTAAATCCAGTGCCAGGAGCACAAAGCCACTTTGCTGGGGAGAAAAGCATTTCTCTTCTCCTCTGCAGTATTTTGGGGGAGGGACAGTCCCTCCCCTCCCTATGGGCACCACCAGACAGCTGACATTGCACATTTCTCCCAGTATAGGGATTTCTCTTCCAAAATGGGGGATTTGGCAGGAGGAATGTGGCATGTGTGACAACAATGGGCAGGAGAGCATAGCTGGGATGAGATGCAGTGAAATCTGACAGGTGAGAAGCACAGGGCCAGAATCTTTGCGGCTACAGGGTGAGTCACTGAGCTGCTGTGTTTGAGTCCCTGGTGTAAGATGGCAAAAAAGCACTAAGCTTCACTTCACTTTGGGATTTGAACCAGAGATGCAATGTCCGTCAGGCTTTGAGAGGAAATGAACACGTTGGGCTTCAAGGCATTCTAATGCTTGAGCCAAGGAGGACATCCAGGACAGGACCAGTTTGAACCTATTCCTCAAAGAAAAGGTCAGGATACCTAGTCAGTATGTGATAGGATGACAGTTGGGTAGGTTTATCTTAGTGGCCTTTTCCAATCTTAATGATTCTATATATATGAATATATTTAGTATATAAATGGATATATTTAGTATATAATGTAGAGATGTCTCTGTATATCTGCACATATCTATCCACAGAAAAATACGATATAGATCTCTATCTGCTGAAAATACACAGAGATATCCATATACTATAGGTTATCATAGATCTAAGATGTAGGCATCTTTCTATATAGGATATATCTTATAAAGACAGGTAACTATATCCCACATATTGGATGTATAGGTAGGACACGGTTCCTGTGTAGATTGAATTCTGCCTTTTACCCTATTTCTGTCTGGAGTCCTCCAGGCTGAGTTTCTGTATCTAAGATGCATATCATAGAATCATAGAATTGTTAAGACTGGAAAGGACCACTAACATCCTCTAGTTCAACCATCAATCCATCATCATCATGCCCACTAAACCATGCCCCTCAGTGCCATATCTACCCTTTTCTGAAAACCTCTTGGGATGGTAGCTCCACCACCTGCCTATTCAAATGCCTCACTACTCTTTCTGAGAATTTTTTCCTAATATCCAACCTGATCTTGCTCTCTATATAAGATATGTCTTTCATCTAGGACTTGCCTATACTGATGGTTAGACTAGATGATCTTAGAAGTTCTTTCCAACCTGAATGATTCTATGATATCTATGATATTCATTACATCCAGGATACATCTCATACAAAGAGAACTCTCAACCATCCCACACCAGGCAGCTCCCCACGTGCTCTCAGCACTGCCAGACTTCCCAGACTCCTCCTAGAAACTCCCTGTTCCAGCAGTGGAAAGGCTGGAGCCCACCAGAAGCATGCCTGCCCCATACAAGGACTTTTCCAAAAGCTCGCTGCCTTTATCCAATTACTCACTGTCTGCCCTGCGGGGCTCTCAGCTCACCTAGCACCAGTTGTGCCAATTCCCCAGCACGGCAATCACACCTGACATCATCTCCAATTATTTATCACCTGAGATAAAGACCAAGCTGTGCCAGCTCAGCATCCTTGCTTTTTTTTTTTCTTCTCACTGCTTTCTCCCTTTGATTCCCCAGTAAAAGAGCAAAAAAAAGCCACTCTGCTTTTTTAATACCCCTCAGATAAGATAACGCTGAGGGTAACGGGAACGATGGATATCTTCCATGTGGGATCAAGGGCTCTCATTCCCTGGGTGCTTCCAAGCCCCAGCACAGAGCAGCACAGGCAGCTGCGGGCTCAGCTGCATGAGTCACAGTTTCGAGTGCGTGGGCAATGCTTTCTTTTTTTAAAGCACCAGCCCAATTTCAGCCTGACGCCGGGAAACAGGGAGTTTGCCTGCCTCTGCCTGAGGCCAAAGCTGGCTTTCAAACCCTGCCTTCAAGCTCCCGGGCAAGCATGAGCGATGCTGAACAAGGGATGCTAAGCGGACCCTAGGGATGGTGTTTGCTGCTCAGTTTTGCCCCAGCTTTGGGAAGCATGTGCTGCATGCTGGTTCAAAGCAAGCTGAATTTCTCCTTCTATTTGTAGCTTCTTCCCTCTGTCGACCAAGGAAAGCCTGTGTTATTTCGTTTATTTTGGAAAGAATTCCCCACTTGTTAAAACACTCCCTTTGCTGGCTGCGTGGGAAGGTTTGCTGCAGGAATCCTATTTGAGCAACAGTAGCTAAGTGGGAAGCTCTGGCTGCACGGCAGGGAGCCTGCAGCTCAGACAACACAAAAATCTTCCAAAGGCTTCTGCAGTGCCGTGGAAAGACCGCAACTGCCCCAAACCCACATACATCTCCTCCGTCATCTCCTATCTGTCCTGGACAGAGACCAGCCACTTCCAGCTTTTCCAGCAGGAGCCTCGTTATCTTTAAGTCCCTCTGATCGAATCACGTGGGTGCTTGGACATGAAGCAGAGATGCTGCTCACACCACAACAAGAATTTGCTGACTGAGCAGCCTTATGTCTCACAAGGGATTGGGTAGCAGAGAGGTGTCAGGACCTTGGTGTCATCCCCAGTTTTTCCTCTCTGTGCCCTAAAACCCATTTGAGCCAAACTGTCCACAAAACATCCATTTTGGGATGTGCAAAAAGCTGAGTGCTCACCTGGAGCAATACATGTCTGCATAAAACATCGTATCCCAGTGCTGCCCTCCAAGAATGTGGGGACCCCAAGCTTTTCTGTGTCCCATCATGGAGCAGTATTTCTTTTTGCATCCATGGGATGGGTAGGAGGCATGGAGGGGGTGCCCTCCACTTACCATGACGGTGATGCCATCCTTCTCTAGAGGGGTCTTGTCATAGGTCACTTCACACACTCGCACAACTGTGGTGGCACCATACTTCTTCAGATCCTGGAGAGGGAAGGAGAGGTTTTATGATGAGCAGATATGGGAAAATCCCGCTGGGTTGTACCTTGGTTATCCTCAACATGGCCCAGCCCTATGTTGACAGGTTGCTCGTGGAGGTGGGCCTTCCCTGGAGGTGTTAAAGAAAAGGAGAGATATGGCACGGAGGGGTATGGTTTAGTGGGGCATGGTGGTGATGAGTTGATGGTTGGACTAGATGATCTTAGTGGTCTTTTCCAACCTTAATGATTCTATGATCACATGGACCATACACTCCCAAAAACTGCATCATGCCCAAACCTGGATGCCCAAGCAAAAATCCCCCATAGTCGGCATGGGCTAGGAAGGAAAAATTTCAGCTAATTCACAGAATCACAGAATCACAGAACTGTAGGGGTTGGAAGGGACCTCCAGAGATCCCAATGAAACATTAAATCCTAGAGCACCAAACCTCCACATAGACATGAGCTTTTTTCATCCAGAGCATCATTTCATTTTAAAGCCTTGGAGGTATTCAAAATCACATCATATTCCCCATATAAGCAACTAAAGCTTAGAACCATAGAATATCCTGAGTTTGAAGGGACCCATAAAGATTATTGAGCCCATCTCCAGGCTGAAAAAAAACAGCACCCAGGGGCCCAGTGCCAAGAGCAAAACCAACAGCATGGGGCATGATGCTGAGCTGCAATGGATGTCCCAGAGAAAAATCCCCAAAAAGGAGACAATTCCTCCAAAGCAACAGATCCTCTAAAGGAGAAATTATTGGGTGTACAGTGAGGATTCAACTCCCCTGCAGAAGTGCATTGAGATGAGTGAGTGCTTGGCGCATTCCCCATGAATTCATTGAGCATTTGCTTGAGGCTTTTCTTTGACTGATGAAGGTGTTTTGCTGCTGTACCCCATGAGTTAATTACTTGAACGTGCTGCAGGCACGCCGGGACTTGGGCTTTTTCCAGCTGGGCTTATCACCCGAGGCATGGATTGCCCCTGGATTACGTGCTGGTGTATCAGCCCCGGCCGGGCGCCGAATGAGATCATCCCTGTGCCTGCTTGTGGCAGGCTGGGGGCTTGGATGATCCTGCTGATCCCCTCCCTGCACGAGGCTTCCAAATCACTAAAAATCCCTGTATGCTCAGCCAAAAAAGCCTGCAGATCTGGAGGGAAGGTGAATTTTGCCACCAGTGTGGTGTACAGGAACACGGGGTGGTTTTGCCCACCGTCTCTCTGCTGCAACACCATGGTGATTGTGCTTTTTTCTTTGTGTCTATGAAGTTTCTTTGCACTCAGAGGTAGCTCTGGGACTATTTGGGGTGAGAAGTCCTTTACTGACATACTGGAAAATGCAGGGGAGGTTGCATTTGTGCAGCGTTTCTAGGGAGCTGGTAAGGGATGCAATGGGGTTGACAAGCCCTATACTCAGAGTCTTCCAAATGTCCTGCCCCAAGAAGCAGATACGGAGATATGGACCATGGATGGGATGCCAGCAGGGCTGGGTACTAATAGGATGCTCCATTGCACTATCCAATGGAACAGGGTCTTCCCATTCCATTCCAATGAACCATTTGCAGCTTAGCTTTTAGCCCCCAGATGTAATCCACGATCCCTGCTTCTTACCTCCAAGAAGGTGCTCAGTGTGGCATTTGTGGGATTGTGGGTGATGAGGAACCTCATGTTTTTGTAGCAGACCTCCACTGGTGCAGGGCGGTTCATCCGGGCCATGGTGGGACAAGAGAAGGATGATGCAGAGGTGATGCTGATGATGGAAAAACCCAAGAAAAGAGTGGTGCGGAGGGGAAAAGAAAAACCAACACCCCTCTCTGCACTTAAAAAAAAAAAGAACAAACAGAAGAGAATGGAGAACTCAATGTACAACTGTTGTGCAAATAACCCCAGCTCCTGGGAGCGCGCTGGCTTCCTCGACACACCGCAAGCCCCCGGGGTGAAAGCCAAACAGTAATAATAATATTAATGATAATAATAATAATAATAATTACGAAAAAAAAAAAAAAAAATCCCTTTGTTGTAGTGTCGGTGTCCTTGGTGTGTGCAATGGCGAGCGGCTGTCGCCTCCGGTGCTGCGCTCTAGAAAGGCCTCTGCATATGGGGATGATGGTGGCACAGTGGTGGCCCCGTCACGTTACCCCATCGGGGTATGTGGAGTACTTGGGGGTGGCAAGGGGGACCGGGAGCCTATGGGGCGGCGGCAGCCGGCAGCGGTGCCTGGCTCGGGCAATCCATGCACGGGAGCCTTGAATGGTTAAATCCAAAGGTTGGGATGCCGGGAGAGGCGAGGCGTCCGGGGACTGCAGAGCTCAAAGCTGCTTCTCAGCACCTCCATAAATCCCGGTGGAGAGCGAGGCTGTAAAGGAAGGAAAAGCAAAACATAGTGGTCAGGGCAGTTCTGATGAGAATACCTCCGAAGAAAGCCCTGGGATGGCGCCTTGGAACTGCCTTCACATCCCAGTTGATGGGATGCTGAGACGGGGGCTCCTCCTGAAATCAGAACAGGGGTAGAGAGACAAAACTCCACTTCCATCCAAGGGACGACCTACAGCCCTTCACTGCATCCCCATTGAGCATCCCAAGCCTCAGCACTGACATCTGGATGACACACAGGGTGCAAGGAGGAGAATGGGGGGGCTGAGATGGTGAAGCACTGGTGGTCCTGATGTTCCTCTGCCTGGCTGGCACATGTTCACCCTAATCCTTCTGCATCCATCTGCTTTTTTCTAATGCAATTCAGCCCAGCATTTTCGTAATCACCCAGCAGCACCCAAGAGAAGCTCGCAGACACCCCATGGGGATGACTTGTTGGGGCAGCAACCCAATTCTCACCCATCCTGTCTCTCCAGACCTTACCGGAGCGTTCCAGCAATATTTCCACCGTGCGCAACGAGCTGAGCCTGCCCCTAATCAGCCACATGCTCCCGGAGTTACTCGAGCAGCTAATGTCAACCAAATGCATCTCTAATGCTCTTAGGCCACCTAAGCCGCCTGCAAATGAGCTTTTTTCAGGGGAACTGGTGGAGGAGGGGGGTGGCATGCATGTGGTTTTGCAGCTCTTGGGAATGGATGCTCCCTTGCTCACTCTGACTGCTCATCTGCATTCCCACTGTTGCCAGCATACTGCTCCCCATAAAGTACCCCACAGCAGGGACACATATTTGCGTTCATGATCATCGAATGGCTTAAGTTGGAAAAGATCTGAAAGATCATCTAGTTCCAAACTCCTGACACAGGCAGGGCTGCCAACCACCAAATCAGACTGCCCAGGGCCTCATCCAACCTGGCCCTGAACGCCTCCATGGATGGAGCACACACAGCTTCTCTGCAGAGCTTATTCCTGAGCCTCACCGCTTATGAGTAAAGAATTTCTTCCTAACATCTAATGTGAATTACCACTCTTCTAGTTTTTAAAGCCATTTCCCCTTTCCTTATCACTGTCAGGCCGCATAACAATGACAGTGATGGGAAGAAGGAAGCCAATGGGTTTGCCCAGGACGCAAGTTCTGGAACATGCTGACCTCCCATTGTGCACAGGTACATCCAAAGGTGGGTATGAACCACACATTCAGAAATGTTCAGCATTAAATTTCGTTCTGGCCATGAAGATTAAGACAGAGGGAACAGAGAAAATAAGATTTCCCCCATGGACACGCCTCCAGGCAACACTGAACAGACACTGGTGAACATGATAATGCTTTGAGCCCCGCTTTCTGTTGAGGGAAACCTATCATTTCCCATCAGACTCTTGTTTTGAAGCTCGTCCCTTCCCTGGGTCAGTGGCTGCTTAGCACCGCGTGGCCGGAGCCTCAAAATAGAACATAAGTACATAAGTAACCTGAGCTGGGAGAATATGCATCCCCTCTCCTCTCCTCCCATCCATTGCCTGGAAAATTCCCTCGACATTGCTTTATACTTAAAAGCCTCTGATGTAAAGAGAGAAAAAGGGGCTAGGAAAGGGGCCACGCACTGAGCAGCTCATCACACTTCCCAAGCATCATTTCTAGCCACTCCACTTGCTCTGCACTCTCTCTCTGCTCCCTCTCCACTTTGTTTTGCAAGTGGTACCCAAGGAATGAACAGAAAAAGTGGAAAAAAAACGAACAAACCACCAAAAACCAAAACCAGGGAGCAGCTGAAGTGGCATGGGGAAGCTTTCCAATGGAAACGTGCCCAAGTTGGCTGTGAAAATTATGGACTTTCCCAATGTTCGTGCGCTCATTATTTATTATTCACAGCACGTGCCAGCCCTGGCGCTGCCCTGGTGTGCAGCACAGAGCCCAGCCCCATGTGGATGGGTTTATGGAAAGGAGTTTAGAGGGGGATGGGAGCTGGAAAAGAGCACAAACCAAAGGGATTCTGGCACCATGGTCCAATCAAACCCTGTTTTTCTTGGTAAGGGATCATGAAGAAGGTGGAAGCGGGACACGAGGATGGGTATGATGGCATCCACACCACACCGTACACAGGGTTTGAGGAATGACTACTCCTTCTTACATGGTTTAGTGGGCATGGTGACAATGGGTTGATGGTTGGACTAGACCATCTTAGCAGTCTTTTCCAACCTTAATGATTCTATGATTCTACGATTTTTTCAGAGCCAATTCATTTTTCCAGCCATTCTTCTTAGCTGGGAATTGGCAGCACTGTCGGCATCACTTCAATTCTATCAGTGTCAATCCCATCGTTTCACTCCTAACTTTTTTCTTCCCATAAAAAAAAACGAGATGGGATGTAGCCAGCTCTGCTGTTCCTCAAGGTGATCTTTGCCTGAGTGATGCCAAGCCCTGATCCTTTGTGGAATTCAAAGCCAGACTGCATTCAGAATGATACAGGCTGCAGTGATCGGCGCAGAGCAGCTGGTGTTTCCTGCAAAGCTTTGCTAAAATTGTGTTTGATGACATACTGGAGCCATAGGGGTGAATGCAATGTCTCGAGTGGGTTTTGCAAATCCCCCCTATGCAGCTCACCACCTACTGCCCAGATCACAGAAGCTGGGATTTTTGCTCAGAATTGACTTCAGAAAAACCAGCTACCCATCAAGTGAATGCTTTCCAAGACAAACTGGCTGGCATTTATCTTCTGCAGCAAGATTTTTCCCTTCTTCTCCATATGCTTTAAGTTGAAAGAGATGAAATCCCTTTCAGGAATGGGAGACAGTCACAGGTGCCTGCTTAAAGAGATTCAGAAAGTGAAAATTGCCTTAGACTGTATCCTTGCAAGACACATCTGTGCTTTTCTCCCATTGTATCTGCATGGTATTATAGAATCATAGAATCATTTAAGTTGGAAAAGACCAATTGAGATAATTTAGTCCAACCATCAACACATCACTCGTGCCCACGAAACCATCTCCCTCAATTCTGCAGCATTTCTCTTGCCTGCAGATGTCCCTTCCTATCTGTGGGTAACATGGGGAAGATTTTCAGACCAGCAATAACCCAAACCACCCTTGTCCATCTCTCCATGCCTGATCCTCCACATGGGGTTTTCCAAGCTGGCAGGGAGATTTCACCCTTCTCCAACAAGGTGTGTTTGAAGGAATTATACAATCATTAAAGTTGGAAAAGAACACAAAGATCATTTAGTCCAACCATCAATTTGCAATGCAGAGCAAAAAACAGCAAGTGCCTCATGCACAGATTAAAGCCAGCCATCGAAACAATGCTGTGGGATGCTGAGCTGCTGTGAGCACTGTGTGTCAGGAGCTGAAGTCTGTTATCCATCATCATCTGACACAAGGTTAGTGCTCCATTGGTGCCCTGAGTATTACATGTATTTTTATTGCCTTGTGTGTACTAGCTGCCAGCAATGGAGATTCAATGGGAACTGACTGTGTATGAGAAAAGCAAGTACTCATTTCCCACAAGGTCTCATTTCCAGTGGAAGCATTTCAAGTATTTTGGCAACTGCACATCCTGGCAATTCAGCCCAAAGCCCATAAATTCCTAATGGATTTTCAATCACAAATCATCCCTAGCTATACAGGCTGCAATGCTGATTACCATATTAAGTATGGCAGAACAATGCAGACAAGGGTATTTCGGCTAATATTAATAACCTGCCAAGTGAATAAATATCCTTCAGACTGCAGAGCCACAGGGAAGCAGGATGAAGCACAGAGATATAGCAGCACCTAGCTCCAGATGTCCCTCTTCACTGCTGGGGTGTTGGAACTAGACAGCCTTTAAGGGTCCCCTCTAACTCAAATGATTCTATGATTCTATATGCAATAAGCAAGTCCGGGACAAAGATCTGTAGTGATAAGAGTGCTGGTCTTTCTGGCCCAAACTCGTTGAGATGAAGCCCAATGAAAGAAATCTAGTGTGGGCAAGTGGAGGAGCTGGATACTCTGTTCTATCCCCAGTGCCACCACAAGCCTGCCACACCAGAGCACAGGGAGGGATGGGGACTATCTCCCCACAATGCACACAATGTGACCCTAATATCTGCAGTTTGGCTCTGATATAGGAAGAGATTTTGCTGGGTTGAAAGAGGACAACAAAGGAATGAGAACAGCCCATCACTGCCATGGTGGCACTTGATGGGGCCATTCTTTCCTAGCGCCCAGCCACTGCACAGCAAGGGACAAACACTGGAGATTTGCCACATGGCCCCAAGTGCCTTCATCCTGCAGCTCAGCTTGGCTGACAGCACAACAGAATTTTATTTTGCCCCAGTTTGTGCTGAAAACCTTACGTCTGCATGCACACATGGACTTCAGCTTGTCTGGATGGGTGTCTTTCCCCCCCCCCCCCAGTCTCCATGCATTCTGGAGGTTTTGTGTTCTTAAGCCATTGCAATTTGCTGTTTGGGTTACATACCATGATACGCTGCTGGGTGTGAGAGTCTTGCAAGCATGGGATGACCATGGCTGGATCCTGGTGCACACCAAGGTGCAGGAAAGAGCCTTGTGCTGTCTTCTGTGCTAAAAAACCTAGGGACAGGACGCCTGGAGAGCTCAGACACAAAGAAGTGTTCTCTTTCTTTCTTTCAGAAGTGTTTTCACTTCTGTGAAGTGCCTTGGTTTAGGGGCAGCATAACCCTGGAGCAAGTCCTCCAGTGAAGCCATGAGCTGGAAGTCATCCTACAGCTCCAATTTACCATGAGGATAGATTTTTGTAGAAATCTAAGCATGTACGCTTTGTAACCAAGAGCCCAGTGAGGATACAGAGTGAGCATACTCTGGCATGGTGAGGCTGCAGTAAGAGAATCATCTTGGTTGGAAAAGATCGAGTCCAGCCATCAACCTGACCTACTGAGCCCCATCGCTGAACAATGACCCTTGGTGCCATGCCCACATGTCTTCTGAATATCTCCAGAGATGATGACTCCACCTGGGCATCCTTTTCAGTAACTGATTACTCTCTTTTTGAATAAATCATTGCTTATATCCAATCTAAACACCTCCTGGTGCAACTTGGGGCCATCTTGGAGCAGAGGGGAGCACTGGGCTCTCTTCCTAATTATTTATTTGCAGTGTGATTGCTCCGTTCAGCATGTGTTGGCCTTATTAAAGCCATATGGGGATGGACCAGCAATGGCAGGGATGGAGCTACTTGTCCTCCTAGTACTGTGGTGAAAAATAGAGATCAGGTTTTCCTTGATGCAGTTAATAATAGGGACTGGACAGATGAGCAGATGCCAGACTGCTAGACTGGCTGGTGTTAAGCTTTACGTTGCTGTTAGTGGGATGCAGCTGCTAAGTTAGGTTTTCCTAAACACAGCAACTCCCCAAGCAAAGGAAGAGGAAGCTCTGCGGAGCCAAATTGTTGCTCCACATGGGTTTTAGCAGCAGCACTTGAAACAAAGGGCCTTACTCACCCAGACGATACGTATCTTACCCGTATATAAATATAACTCCTGAGTGAGCACATCTCACGTTCAAAGTTCACCTTCAGAAAAACTTAACAAAACACCCATCTGTGCTACATTTGCTCAGCTACTCTCCTGGCTTCATCCCAAGTAGCAAGATGATGCCAGTCCATTTCCCTTATGACGGAGTCTTTCTTTTTCTGCTCCCAACTCCAGCTGCACCAAGAGCATTTCCATCTTGACACCCTGAAAACTGAATGCAAGTTTCTGAGTCACTCTCGTGTAGAAGTTTTGCACCAGTCCATCACTGCCATGTACACCCTTGATCACACTGAGGTCTACAAGGGACGCACCACCACCCCTGTGCCCCAAGACATGGAGAAGAAGTGGGGCCTGCTGGAGGAAAGCGATCGCGCTGAGATTTCCTCCAGCCACATCTGTGCGGAAGGAAGCAGGAATCTGACAGGAAAGGTCCAGGAGGAGAGATACAAAAACAAGAAACACTGCAGGAGCAGTGCTGGGGGGCAGAGCTAAAGGCAGCAGTCTGCACATCCTGCTCTGGGTGCTGGGATGGAGAGAGGGGCTGAGGAGTTTCTGCATCTCCTCCACCTCCTTTACAGCACATGGCAAACAGCAGCTCACACCCAGACTCAGAGAAAAGAACTGTATGGCTCCTCATATTACAACCCTAATCAGACTTGAAGGAGTTTGGTGGTATTTAGGAAAGGAGCAAGGATGCTGGCACGGTGTCAGGGTGGAGACTGGCAAGCATGGGAGGAGGGGAAAGAGGGAGGAATGGGGAAGATCAGATAGTTAGGCAGACAGACAGACAGATAACAAGAAAAGCACAGTCCTCCCAGCATTGTGCAAGCAGGGAATGCACCCGAGGCCTGGGTAACATGATCAACTCCTTTTTATCTTTTATTTGCAGCTCTATTCTTTGAAGAGAGGCACCTACAGCCCTGGAGATGAGACGAGATGCTCCAGACAGCCCTTTACTGCTGTTTTCATGTTTCTCCCCAACCCCCGAGCAATCCGAATTTGGGGTGTGTGCTAACAATTTTTGCTTGCACCCGAAGAGATTCAGCAAGTGGGTGAAGCTCATGAAAAATGCAAAACAGGCACCAAACATTCAGTATTTGGGGGAAAACAGCCCCCATCCCATGCCCAGCAGTGGGTTAACTTATGGGCGGTGTGGACTTTGTTTTATGATCTGGGATATCCCCTCTGCTGCCTTCCCCCACCAGCTTGTGGCTGTGGAGCCAACGTCAGAGGCTTTTCCTGGCTTGGATGTGAAGGAGAAGAAGGAAAAAAAAGAGGTGGTGTGAGGGGGAAGAGGCCAGCTCTGCAGGGAATGGTAATTGCATGCCGAAGGCTGGCTGCCTCCCAAATATGCAGAGTGTTTTTTGGGGAGTGTAAACGGTTGACTATTTGGAGATGGCGGATCCCCAAGTTCCAAAGCGAGCTAGAAATACTGGGTGCTGGGTCCCCTCACTTCCTTCAGGGATTGTTTTTCGTGACAGGAGTCAGAAAAGTTCAAATGAGGGGTCATTTCCAAGCTTCCTGCCTCACCCAAAAAAATCTGTGGAAAGATAAAATCTGAAGCATCATTTCTGCCCCCAGTACATGTAGAGGCACAAGCCCACTCTGGTGCAAGTCATCTCCCTTGAGCACCTCAACCCTGGTGCCTCTCCAACCACAAATACCCAGCGCAGCTAAACATCTGACCTCTGCTCTTTCGGTTTCTTGCAGTGTTTTGTACAAGTTTAATACTCGTAGCAGGTGTCCGAAGGGCAAGACGAGGGGAGTAACGCTTCTTATTGGGGAAGCATAAGAAACATGGGCAGCTCCTGTCCCTATAGGGAAAGGGCAGGAATCAGAAAACAATCAGAGGTAATGGCCTTAAGTTTTTCCAGATGAAGTTCAGGTTGGATACTAGGAAAAACAACTTCTCAGAAACAGTGGTAATGCATTGCAACAGGCTGCCCAGGGAGGTGGTGGTGTCACTGTCCATGGAGGTGTTCAAGAAATGTGGAGATACTATACTCAGGGACATGGTTTAATGGCCATGGTGGTGATAGGTCAACAGTTGGACTAGATGATATCACTGGTCTTTCCAACCTCAATGATTTTATGATTCACATGGCTCTGCTTGGTGGTGGGACCTGCTGTGTAAGCACCTCTCACCACTTGGTCCTACTGTTTTGGGAAACCAGTGACAGCAGAGCAGCCCTGAACAAAAGGGCACCGGTCATCTTTTTTGCATCAGCAGCAAGTCTTGCACAACCTCATCGCCAAACAGCTGTCGGTGGCTTTGATGGACGTTTGTTGACGAAAACGGGAACTCAACCTACTCAACAGGTGGATTTCGATCTGTGGGCAGTGTTCAAAGTACACACTGTCCTGTGATATGTTGAGGATGGCAATATGGAAAACATGGGAAAACACGCTCTGCCGGAGTGTTTTGTGATAAGTTCTACAGAGAGATATTCTCCGGTGGCACCAAGCCAGACTGCTCAGAGAAGAAAAGAAAAGCAGCCCCTACTGGCACCAAGTTGAGAGAGTTCATAGTTTCCACCCCATCTTTAAGTTACTTCCATCATCCAGAGCATGTGCTCTTGGTGGCTGTCCTTCCAAATGTTTGTAATCAGGATGTTCTCCAGGGTTGGATCTATGTGTTTCTCCCCATGAACACAGAACCGTGTGTGCTGGAAGGGACTGTTAAAGGTCATCTTGTCCAACTCCCCTGCAATGAACAGGGACATCTACAGCTCCACCACATTGTTCAGACTCCTGTACAACCTGACCATGAATGTCTTGAAGGACGGGACATCCACCACCTCTCTGGGAAACCTGTTCCAGTGCCTCACCACCCTTATTGTACAATTATTTATTATTCACAATTCAAATCTTCCTTTAGTTTCAGCCCATTTCCCCTTGTTTTATCACAACAGACCCTCCTGAAGAATCTGTCCCCTTCTTTCTTATAGCACCCATTTAGATGCTGAAAGGCTGCCAGGCAGGCTGACAGGCACTTCTGGTTGCTGGCAATGCAACAAGTCCTCTCCCTCTTGCTAGGCACCAAAGCAATCTTCAAAACAACCACGAGCCCATGAGGATGGTGCTGTGTGGAAAACTCTGGGATAGCTCCTCCTCATCCTCACCACACTTGACTGTTGTCACCACTCAGCAGAAACTGCTCCTCTTGGCAGCCTTTCCACTGATGATGTGTGGTTTATGCTTTGGGACCCTAAGCCCACATCATGTAGAGAACAAATAACAGAGTTTTCTTCTGAAAAGCTCATCCAGAAGCCTTAGCTCTAGCAAAAAGCCACAGCAAGAGCTTCTCGGTTATCCTGGGACATTGCTCTGCAAACACAGCATGAAGACAAAGCTCTGGGGATAAAAGTGGGCTTGTGAGTGCCTCTGACCTGCCGCTTTCTGATGAGCAGGGACAAAACCCAGCAGGGCTTTGTTCTGACCCGCAGCTACTCTTGCGCAAAAGCCCGGCATTGAGAGATGCTGTGCCGGCCTCCTCTACCCATCAGAGCTTGCAGAGCAAATAAAGGTGGTTTTCTTTCAAATAAAAGATCAGAGGGAACAAAATGATGAAAGTCACAGCTGTCCTTGACGTCCTATCCACCAGGGAGATGAGGAACGAAACTGGAAGGAGGTGGCAGGATCAAGGATTGCTTTGGAAGAAATAGCCTGAGCGAGAAAGGAGATGGTGCTCCAGAAGGAAGATGTTTGCTGAACTACGTGTAATCATTACCAAACACATGGAGACGTAAGCACACATGGACAGGGCACCCAACCTCTCAGATCATCAACCAGCCATGTGCATTGGGACTGCATGGTGTTGAAAGCCTCCAAGACCAGTGCCCAGCTTGAGCAGTGCCCTCATCATTGAATCACAAAATGCCTTGGGTTGGAAGGGACCACAAACATCATCCAGATCTAACCCTCCTGCTGTGGGCAGAGTAGCCAACTGCTAGATCAAGCACTAGATCAGGCTGCCCAAGGCCCCATCCAGCCTGGCCTTCATAAAAGCTAGTGAATTATTCATATGAACAACAAAAGCCTGCTTGAATAGGAGACACCAGAAACTCTACAGGATGCTGCTTCCCATCCAGGCAGAGAAAGCAAGGAGGATGTTGTATAGCACTGCACAGCTGGCCACAATGGACTGTGTCCAGGTGATTTTGGAGAGCACTAAAGAAGCATGACGTCTTCGAGGGAACGGCAGGAAGGGGAGGAAAGAAGAGATTAAAGGTTTACAGCTGAGAAACTCTTTGCCTACAGCAACAAAGCGGATGCTACAGGGCATCATGTGAACACCGCAAAAAGTGGGGATGCCACACTGTCACAGTTTCACTTGGGATGGAATTTTCTTCAGATCGTCTGGGATGACGCTGTGTTTTGATTCTAGGGGAAAAACAATGCTGATAACACACTGATGTTTATGGTTGCTGCTAAGCAGTGTTGCACTGAGCCAAAGCCTTTATAATGACGGGCCCAAGGAGCTGGGAGGTAACAGAATTAGGATAGCTGACTGAGGGCCAAAGGGGTATTCCATACCACATGACATCATGTGGAAGGAGTTTTGAAGGGGGTGGGATTCATCACCCTCTCTTCTGCTGCTGGGGTTGCTAGATGAGCATTGGATGGGGAGTGGTGAGCAATTGCTTGTGCATCACTTGTTACATACATTCATATATATAGGCAATTGTTACTATTATCCTTTTCCTCTTCTCTATCTTAGTAATTAATTTTATCTCAACACATGAGTTTTACTTCTCTTTTCTCCGATTCTTTCCCCCATCTCACTGGGAAGAGGGGAAGGGAGAAAACAACTGCGCTGTTGAGTTAAACCACAACACACATCCCATAGGAATGGTGCACCAAGGGAAAGCAAACCAGTAGCAGGACACTGCACCTTTCCAGACTTTTAGGATTACACGGAGGTGAAGTGGTCATCACACAGTGATTTTAAGGCTGCAGGAGCCCATGGATGGCAGTATGTGGTTTATAAGGGAGCACCTGATTTCTACAGAATTGCCCAAGAATCATGAGCATGCTTTGGCTTTCTTTCATTAGGATATTTGCATAAAACCAGTGCTGTTTACAGGGAAATGCAAATTCCCTAAAGAAAGGGAAGTGTTTGGACGTGCTGGCTGCTCAGACGTGCCGGGCAGGGAAGCAAACACTTCTATCACCTGAAAATTAAATCAAGGCTGAGATGCAAAGCTTCCCCACCCTGCTCAGCAGGAAAACTTCCTCAGCTCCTACAGCCAGATCTGTCAGGGACGGGCCAGGCAGGACTCTGCATTTCACGTGTGCTCTGCATCCTTCCCAGCCCCGCGGGGGAAGTTTTGATGGACTGGAGACACGCAAGCTGCTCTGCTCCCCATCATTTCAGTGACATCTTGACACCTCGGCGTGGGTGGCATTTCCTGGCCACCCTTGCTGTGCTGGAGCAGGCTCTAACCAGGCTGAAAATGAATGAGCTTCCCCAGCTTGCATCAATTAAGCTGTGAGTGTAAATTCATCAGTCATGATGATGAAAATAGCAAATATTTATTTTCAGGTTCACCTCAATGCATTTTGGCACACACCCTGTTGTAGGCTGGGCTGGGCATCCCCATCACCCCTTTCTCCTTAGGAAAGCAGAAGTCATTGGGAGTGGTTTCTCTGCTTTGGGGTTAGAGGGACACGACATAGTTTCGGGCTGGTGGACACACAGCTGTTCCCAATCCTCCCTCCTGCACCTGCATTTCTCTCCACCTCTGTTTCCTTCTGCTTCCTAAAGAGCCCAGCTATTGCAAACAGAAAATATAACGCTGGGAGAATTGCTGGGGACCATGCAGAAATACCCAGCGCTTAATGCTGCTCAGTTCCTCCCTTACAAACTCAGTGCAACTTAATGAGGGCATGCCTATTAATATACCTGGCTCTGTACTGAAATCCATACAATTTTAACTATCTCAGCAAAAAAAAGCACTCCTAAAGGAGTTGTGCATAGAATACTTAGAGCAGCCAGCAGAAAGGACATTTTACTACTTGGCAAACGTATCCTGCAGATTTGGCACATGAGAACTAAGACTAAAACCAGCCCAGGGATGGGTTGTACCTGCAGTCCAGCCTGGGCAGGGGGAGATGAGGGCTACCAAAGATGTCCTCTTAGTTACAGCAATGGGGCTCATCTACTTCAGCAAAAAGTCAGCTGAAATCCTAGCTTTGTTCAGCCCCATCAGCAAGAGAACACTGAAAAGCTGACAGCAAAACTGGGGATTTCCTCCATCCCTGCAGAACCCAGAACTTCTTGTCAGCTCTTGTTGGTTGCTCCCTCCTGGGCAACTGCACTCAGGAGCTTGATCCTACCTTGGGGGCAGAAAATGAAAAAGCATTATTTTCAGTTGAAGCCAATCCCAGCCCATCTGCAATCACCCTGGCACAGCACAGTGGGCAGCATGAGGTAGGGACAAGCAGCCAAGGGATGCTAAATGAGCGCTAATTGAAGACACCAGCATGACATGAAACTCAGCTGCTTGCTCCCCAGCAACATTATCAGCTGCTTGAAAAGAACCCTCCCCGTTCCATTTCCAAATCTACTGCAAATGGCACTCTCAGTAAGATGGAACACATCCTCTCTACAGACATTAGTAAGGCCTGAGCAGGATACAAACTAGATTACTAGAAATTCAGTAAAATGAGTTTCCCCAAGCATTACCCATGGGCTGCATTTGCTCTGCCCAGCAATGACACCAACAAGACTTTGGGAACTTTGGATCTCCAGCTCTTGTCAATGCAGGCTGTGTTTTGCACCTGGGCTCAATCCAAAGCAAGTCAAGGTTTTTCCATATTGATTTTCCTAAAGTCCCCAAAAGCTATTTCAAATGACCATCCTGTTGCAAAGCATACCCTTCAGCACTGGAAACGCAGAGAAGGGACAGACACTAGGGCCACCAGCAGTAGCTGGTGACACCATCTCCTCACCTACAGCACACCCTGGCAATCCTCCCAGCTCACAGGCATAGCCCCAAGGATGAGGGCAATTCCCAGCAGACGGTTATGAGAGGTGCAGCCCTTTGATGCCCAGGAACCAATAAAACCCATCCTTTACCTGCCCACTTGACTAAAACAAACAGAACTCAAAAAAAATTCTCTGGTAGCACTTCCAGCATCTCATGGGAAGAACTGCTGCCAAGTTGTGTGCACAATGCCCCTCTTTGAAAGCTAAGATGGTCAAAGAAGAACAGAAGGAGACCATCACCAAGTTTGTCCCTGTACCAATTCCAATTCCATCCCACCAATCTCATTCATGGAGAATAAGTGAGATTGGAAAAGACCACTAAGATCATCCAGTTCCAACTGTCAACCCATCCCATCATGCCCACCAAACCATGTCCTTCAGTGCCACATCTACTCTTTTCTTGGAAACCTCCCTGGGTGGTGACTGCACCACCTCCCTGACACTCTGTTCCAATGCCTCACCACTGCTGGGAAGAAATTTTTCCAAGTAACCAACCTACTGAAGACAGCATTTTCTATGTGTTTTATTGTTTCCATACGTTTTAGCAAGGAGCAATGGGACTGAGGATGCTCAAGAGGAGCTCAGGAACCCACAGCAAGCTAACTGCATGTAGGATTAACCCGGTCTTTAAAACACCAGATTTTAAAGCATAACTTGTCTCCAAATCACGCCTTTTTGAATGAGTTCACTTTCATGCAGCCACCCCATATGCTTGCCTCGAAAAATGTTTTTCTCTGGCTTGCCTCCAGTTAATTGGATAATTGGGAGTTTATAAGTTCATAACTTCAGCTGAAGTCAGAAAGTTTCATCTTTCATTTTTCCAAAGCTGATTCACGGCCAGCCTGGCCCAAAACACAGGCTTGCTTCAAGTTTGCTATTATTTCAGAGTTCATTCACAGTTTAAAACCATGCTCTGGTCGCACCCGGTATCTCCCATGCTTTCATCCAAACTCAGTGCTGGCACACAGGAGCTCAGAAACGCCTGCGTGTTCCCAACTCGACCTTTATTGAGAGAAACGCCTCCAGATTCATTGCTTTGCTACACATTCAGAGAGATTTCAAGCCAGGATTTCAAGGTCGGGGCTGCCTCACGCCTGAACCATCCGCACTGATGTTGAGGGGAGCAGAGACAGGGCAGCAGACTGAGGCATGACATCTTGGACTGATTGTATGGACTTTGAAACAGACATCTGAGCTTTTCCAGTTGCCCCCTCTGCTACAAGAACTTGAGCTTCCTAATTTCACTGAACCCAGCTGTCTCGCTGGTCTGCAAAGCAAACAAGAAGAGAAGCGAGCTTTTTGGCTCCCTTGGAAACTTTGCAATCCAAGAAAATCAGATGAAACATTTGAATATGCTTAAGTTTGTCTATCAACAGTCTCGACTTCTTGGGGACTTGACCCTGCGTTTGAACCGACCAGTGCTACCCTGACGACAGTATTTTTGGGTCCTGTGTGAAATAATCCCACAACAGCCCCACTGCCAAGTCTTGCAAAAATTCCCAGGCCACAGGGCTGCTGCTGGCAGCGGGGAGCCATCGTGGAGGTGCACCCCATACAGGTTTACATGGGTTGCCAAAACGTCTTGTGTCTCCAAGGGTCCAGAAGCAGGGAGAGGCATGCAGCATGTTAAATAAATCCTAATAAAAGTATGGAAATACATATAGGTGAGTGCCTGATGTTCCAGAATTCATGTCACAGTATGGTTGAGGTTGGCAGGGACCTCCGGGTCATTCTGGTCCAATTCTTGCTCTAGCAGAGACACATACACAGAGCGCCCAGGACAATATCCAGGCGGCTTTTGGAGATCTTCAAAGAGGAGAGCCAACAGCCTCTCTGGGTACAGTAACCTCTCTGGGCAACCTGTGCCAGTGCTCTGTTACCTGCACAGCAAAGGAGAGCTTCCTGATGTTCAGGGGAAATCTCCTGGGCTCCAGTTTGTGCCTCTTGGCCTAGCACTGGGCACCAATGAAAAAAGCCATCCTCTGTCTTCTTCGTATCTCTCCCTCTTTGGGCATTGTTAAGATCCCCCTGAGCCTCTTCTCCAGGCTGAACAGTCCCAGCTCTCTTTCTTGGAAGCTGATGTGTTCCAGTCCCACCATTTTCATGGCCACTTGTTGGACTCGCTCCAGTAGGTCCATGATGGATGGACAAGTTTCCTGGTCCCAGCTACTCGGAAATATCTCAACTGTGCTCCTCTTGGGAAATTAGCATCTAAACTACACGTCTAGCATTAAAGGATATAATTTCCTGCCTTGCTGCCCTGCCCACAGTCATTTGAGGACGCAGACCACATGCAGGGCATCCCAGCCCATCCTGGAGACACAGACCTTCCCGCCCAGCTTCTGCCTTCCAGCTCCAAGCACTCGGATGGCAGCACCAAACTCCTCCTTTGGGCGAAGGAAAAAGCACCCCACAGCATGGTGGTCACCCCAGATCCCATCAGCAAAGCCCATCTGAAATGCACAGGAGCCTTACTTGTAGCAAGGGATGAGGCTGAGCCCACAAGGTGGAAAGTTCAAGTGGCCTCTGTTTATTTGGCTTTGCAGAGAGCAGTCACCCAGCCTGAACATAGGCCAAACACCTTCCCATAGCAGGAAGTCTTTAAATAACCACCAGTGGTCAGGGCTTTGGTTTTACAGCTCTGCTGGATCAAAAAAAAAAGTCCTTCATTCTATGTCTGCTTCAGCTATTTCCTTGGGTATAAATAAATGGTGGCTGCTCGCGTTCCTACCTCCTAGGTTTTCATCTTCATAACCATTATGATCATGTGCTTCATGGAAGCTTGCTAGAGGCAAAAAAAATCTCAGCGTAGGCATACGAACATTTACAGGCTTCTCCTCCCTTGTATAAGATGAATTTTACATGCTTCACTTTGCTTTCGTGTGAATTAATGGTTGATTTTACTCCTTGGGCTCTCCTTGCCTGTTCTGTCCAGTCATTAAGGTCCATACTTAATACCTCACCATACTTACATGCACCTGAAACTTTTATGCATCAAAGTAAGGTGCTTTCCACCTTCCTGTCAATACAAATGGTTAAGACAACAAAGAATAAAATCTTCCCTTGGTCATGGGCATCCTCTTCCTCCTCCTCACTTGGATCTACCCTGTTCTTGGTAGAAAAGCTCCTTGGATGCAGACAGCAAGGGTTTACCCAGCAGGACTAACAGGAAAATAACATCTATCACCCCAAAAAGGCTTTCTGATGAATCTACCTTGGGGATTTGGAGCTAGAAAGCCTGCCAAGACCTCAACTGAATGGGTCACCCAGCGGATCCAGCTCTACAGATGGAAAATACCCAAGTGCATTATTCTGGGAAGCTGTGTTGGTTTGGGATTTGAGCAGTGCAGGCATGCCAAGACTCTAGAGGATGGAAATGAGTTTTTTTTACCTATAGCTGTCATTAACAGATTGCCCTAAAATGATGGCTGGCAAGAAGATGCTCTGTAAACAAGCAGAAGGGTTTTTCACAGTCAGAAAACAAGACCTTGCCCTGACCTCCTCTTGGGCAGATTCACTGGGGTGCAACAAAACAGTATTTTATTTTAAACTATGCTTGTAAAAAGTAAAAAAAAAAAAAAGCTGCTTCCTTGACACTCCAGTCAGGTAAGGACACAGCAAGCTATTCTGCCTTATAAATAAGCCTGCTCTTGTATATATGTGTTTTAAAATAAGCTTATGAAGCATAAACACATACACTTAAAAAAAATAAAAATCAGCCTCATTGAAACCATTTAACTGGGGCTGAGCCAGGCTTTCTTCTCTGTTTCATGGATCTGCACATGCTAACTCAGACCTAGAAACCACTCACAAGCAAAAATAACACTCCCAAAAAACACCCAGTTCCATTTGCAATTGTTCACCCCTTGAAAGAAAACTGCAGAATGGAGCAAAATCATGCATTTTTACTAAGGACCATCATTTCTACCTCAATTTGAAACATGGTTATAAGGAGAGGAAAGGCTCCCTCCAATCCACTCGTAGCATAAGCACTTTCCATGCTGCCTATACTCTTTGTGCCACTGAGACGTGTGATTTTTTTTATTCTTCCCTGTTCCTATGCCTCATCTGTCAGTGGAAACAATCACCAGGAAATCTGAGCTGTAAAAATAAAACTCAGATTTGGCTTTGGAGGAGCAGGTGCAAGGGGAGAAATTATTTTTAACTCTTATCCTGCAAGCAGGGAATGCTAGGACCTCTCTGAGCAGGCCTTGTCTGTGTTCTGGAGATTTATTTGGAGGTGGTGGAGGGGTCTGACTGGTGGTTAATCCTGGTCCGGGGTGCTTGGGGCTGGAAGAGAAAACATCAAAGCATTCCTGCAGCTGCTGGGGAAAAGGGAGCGGCAGCAGACGTCTGCCTCCTCCCTGCACAACTCTCCACCCAGCAATCCACAAACAGAGAAAGCTGCTGAGATGTCTCAGCAAACTCTCGGAGTTTGCAGACAGAAGCATGAGGAGAGAAGCTGGGGATGCCCAATGGGAAATAATACAGCCCAAAAAGAGATCCATCACTATTGCTAGCCAGAAAACGTGTGTGTGACTTGATTCCACAGGAGCTAGACCTGGACAAACACTATTTTTGCATTTTATGCCATCTCTAAGTAATATACAGAGAAAGGTCATTTCCCATCTGTGGAGCAAAACAAATTCTGGAAGTTTCTTTCCATCCCTCATACTAACTTCAGAAGGAGTGTAGGACACATCCCTAACATTAACCAAAGTACTATCCATGAGCATAGAGAGAATGGCAACTGGGAAGAAGCAGAGCTTTGGTAAGAGCCTTACTGTGGCATCCGTGCATTTATAGACAGTGCTCTCCGCAAGACATGCCCAAGACAAATGCCATTTTGAGGATATAGGTACCTAGGAGTCAAAGGATTTGTCCATCAGACTCAGGGATGACTCAGGAGGAACCAGCTTCCTCGATGGACAGTCTGATCTAGCTGGTGGCAACCCTGTCCGCAGCAGGGAGTTGGAACTGGATGATCTTTAGGGTTCCTTCCAACCCAATCCATTCTGTGATTCTTTGAATGAGGAAAAGAATAAATTAATGTCACTAGGGTGGCTAAAGCAACTTTGTCAAAGGCTGGTGCTCAAGACTTCTTCATCCAGGGAATCAAAGGCCTCAAGCAGGCTGTCCCATGAGACTTCTGCAGACATCTCCATCCTCATTACGACTCCAAAGACCACAGAATCCAGCTCATGACCTTCTCCAGAGCAGAGATGACAAAGTGTTTCCTGTTATTTATAGCCGTTGGAGAGTCTGATGGGAAAACCCCACTTGTGCAATGTGGGCTGTTTGCCATTACTGCTATGCGGAGAACTGCTGGGCTGCTCCACATTCCTGCAGTGGTCTCACCGTGGGCAAGACCATGCCAGGAGGCTGCACAAGAGGAATGATCAGGCATCTTGCTCCCACTTGCTCGTTAGCACAGCATAACTTGAATTAAGAAACAAAAACAAAAAACTGCATATTCCAAGCAAGGGGGTTTCAGTTGTGAGACTCCAGGGACCTTGAGGAGCACACTTCATCCATATGGGGCACAATCTAAATGTGCCTCACCTTACCTTGGAGATGATCTCAGCCTTTCAAGGAGATTGAGGGGAGTGCACAGCCCCTCTGTCAGGTACTACCCACCTCTTCAAAGCATGGTAGCATGTGCATGAGCACATTTGTTAACTGGCAGCCCTATTTCCACCACCCTGGCATGTACCAAAGGTGCTTTCCAGCACACTTAGTCACTTAGGTGCAGGAATTCTGGCAGCCCAAGGCAAGTTCTTCCTGAAACAGGATGGGCTTTGCTGCTGGCTCAGCAGGCGAGAGCCTCCCAGCACTAGCCCTGTGTGAGACAAGCATTTGCTGTCATGCTGTTGAGGAGGAATCCCATAGCTTCTGTTCTGGGCCAGCGCCAGCACTGCTTTCTGCTTGCTTTTCGAGCCGAGGGAAGCAAGCAGATGGGATGTTCGCTGCCATGAGATCCTGTGAATCAACTTGCCAGGCACTACAGGAACAGACGGCTCCTGCTCTACAGATGAAATGCTGTGAATGCACCCAAAAGAGCCACAATTGCTTTGCTGTGATACAAAATTAATCATCTAGCTGGTGGAACAGGATGGTGAGCATCTCCAAAACCATGCAGTTCTAATTGGGGTGAGGTTTAGGACCATGTGCTTCACTTCATAGTGAAGCTCTTGCTCCTGCCCAGGTGATGATGCTATGGGTAGGACTAAATTTGAGAAAAGAAATCTGGATTTAGGTTTCCTCCTGCTGTAGCTCCACTATTCATGAACCTCCATGCTCCCAAGGCCATTGTGGGAAGCTGAGACCCCTCCACACATTATCCTTAGCAATAAAACCCAAACCCAGAGCATTGGCCAAGGCCCTAGCTACATGCCCAAAGGCATTATGTTCTTGAAAAATGAGGTTTGTGGCTGGAAGAAGACCAGAGAGAGAGCAAGAAAGCACGGTTTGCTGCAGCATCCTCTCCATCTGAGCATTGCACAGTAGCCTTGGCTTTCAAGGCAGCTTGGCAAGCAAACACATCCTGAAGAGATTTCATTCAGCTTTCTGCAGAGCTCTCCAAAGAGCATGATCTGCTCTCATGACGCTGCCCAGGGAGGTCTCAGCCACTGAGATGGGCAAACTTCTGCTAAATATTCTCAGGCTATTTGCCTGCAACTCCAATTAGTAACACCATATTTTGTCAACGAGATTGGGTCAGCAGCAAGTCAGCAGTAAGTCCAAGGCTTCAATCTGGTTAACTTTTTTCCACCAAACATGCCCAGGGATATTTTGACTCCCTGCCCTTGAGAAGTTTATTTGTGTAGGTCCCTTTCACTTCCCAGATTCCAGCAACGGAAGACACTTTCTAATAGTTGGGGAAAGACTTGACGGCTGTGGCCGGAGCTCCCCGGTGCTGGAGCTAGAAAAGCAGAGCACCTGCCAAAGCCGCCTGAAAGAGTCCAAGAGGCTTGTAATTAGCCTGGGAGAGAAACCAAGGCAAGTGCTCTGCAAAGACACCATCCCTCGTGTGTCAAATGCAGTGAGATCTTCTGCAGAGAATTTGTAGGAGCTCTTCTTGCTAGAGGTAAAACATGACTGGGGTCATGGTGCCCCCAAAAAAGAGCAGCAAAGAACATCAGTTATTCCCACTTTCAGCATTCCTAGTGTCACCTCAATCAAGAAGAGATAATTCAATAGCAGACCAACCACCATCCCCACCACCCAGGACCATATCTCTTTAAGTGATGCCCTCACTTCATGGCATCACTGGAAACAAAGAATGGATCCAAATGGCTTAAATTAACCTTGCCTCACAAAGATTTCATACTTTCTAGGAGCAGGAGGAGCAAGGAGGGAGATTTCCCAACCTTCCTGCCCAGCACCCAACTGAGGGACATGGTTAGTGGACATGGTGGGGATGTGTTGAGAGTTGAACTGGATTATATTAGTGGTCTTTTCCAACCTTAATGATGCAATGATTTTATTTCCCAAGATGTGTAGGGTGATTCCTTCATCTGAGGTTTCATCTCCAAGCACTGAGAAATAAATTCAGGGACTGAAAGGGTTGGGTGAAACAGATTTGATTGAGACTCCCGTGCTACCTGGACCCTCCTGGAAAACAACTTACAGATACTACAGCTGGCTGCCACACTCTTCACCCAGACAGAAAAAGAATCTGTCAGGCTCATTATTTAAGAGGCATTACTGCCTTGTGCAAAGGGTGTGTCCTGGACAGCCATGAGATTTATTGTTCAGATATCAAGTGGCTGAGTTCTGTCCCAGGAGCACGGTGAGGAAAAGCAACAAGCTCTTTCATAGGAAAGCCATACAGCTCCTGCTTATCACATCTGCAATTATTTGCACATGAAGGGGAGGCCAGGAGGGCAAAGGCACCCCAGGGTGACATAGGGAGGGAAGGAGTAGAGAAAGTCATGCCTTTTAACAGCAGTTGGGATATTTTCTCTGGCACATTCCTCTCTCTCCAGTAATCTTGTGGGAGCCTGGAAAGGTTGTGAAACCCAATTACTCCTTGCTGGCAGCAGTATGGGGATGCTGGCAGTCAGAACGGGGGGGAGTGAGGGGGAGAAAGGAGGGGCGCAGGATGGATGCCTGTCACATTACAAATGCTGACACCCATCCCTGGAGGCATTGAGAAAAGATGTCACACAGAGTGAAATGGTCTAGAGTGGTCACAGGCATGGGTTGATAGTTGGATCTTATTGGTCTTTCCAACCCTAATGGCTCTATGATTCTGTAATCATTAAACTGTGTGACACCGGCAAAGCTTTTCCCACCATTTATCTCCTCCCTACCTTCCCCAAACGTTCTGCTTGGAACAGAGCTTGGAACAGAGCTGGGTTTGAGCTGCAACATTTCAGATTGTTGCAAAGCAGTGATAATTTGCACCAGCGTAAAGTAAGAGCAGCAGTGCCTCTCCATCTGGGTGACAACGAACACCACTGGTTAGTAAAGCTGTAAAGCTGAGCCCAACTGCTGGTTGGGCTATTGACAGTTGGATTAGATGATCTCAGTGGTCTTTTCCAACCTTGATGATTCTGTAGTACATTCTTCTCTGTCAAAAGCAACTGGGGAGGGTGACAAAAAAGCAAAGTTTCTCAGAGTGGGGCAAAGGAGGCAGCCAGCTCTGTGTGATGCAATACTTACCTGTTCCTGAGATTTGGGTCAGGTCATGCATTTGCATCACTTCAAGCTGTGTTAGCTCAGGGCTAGAAAGTTAAATAGTTTGGGTTTCACTGTAAGTCTCAGCTGAAAGCAAGAGCTGGAGGAGAAGCACAGCGGGATCACAGAATCAGTCATAGGAGTTGGAAGGGACCTCTGGGACCACATCTAATCCTATCCCCTTGCTAAAGCAGGTTCCATAGAGTAGGCTGCAGTTCCCCTTGTTCATGTGGTACTTCCTGTGTTCCACTCTGTGCCTACTACCACTTGTCCTGTCATACCTGACATGAATCTGGCCCCCTCCAATTGACTCTTGCCCATTACATACTGATAAGCATCCGTCTCTTCCAGGTGAACAGTCCCAGGTGTCTCAGCCTTTCCTTGTAAAGGAAATGCTCCAGGCTCTTCATTACCTTATTGGCCCTTGAGATCCTCCAGGATGGCTCCTCCAGGCTCCTTGTATGATGCCTGGTGTCCCCATCCTTCCATCCGTTGGTCGAAGCATTGGACAAAGTCACATGCCAGCCAGCACAACATGCCTTTGCCCACCCCTGCTTTCAATTAAAGCCAGGAATAATTTTAGCAATAAGGCCCTGAACGGAGCACAATCTGCAGGAGGCTCGCTAACAGCAGCCACATGTTTTGCTGTTGGCAGCTGCAGGTGCACCTCGAGATGCAGCCAGAGCCAATGGGCAGGTGGCTTAGCAAAGAAACCAAGGAAAAAAACCACAAATGTATCAGCCAACACCATCAAAACAAGACTTCTGGGTTTGAGAAAAATGGCATTAAGTTGATCCTGGATGCTTTGCAAACTGCTTGGGGGCTGTAATCAGTTTATTTGGGGCATGCAATAGCCTTTGGCTCCTACTGTGTTTGCATTTGCCAGAAAGACAGTTGGTCATGCTGGATTACAGCTGGTGGTAATTATATGCCCATGCGTCCTCGGTAGCAAGGAGGGGAAAAAAGAAAAGAGAAAACTGCATGCTCATTGCTTTGTGCAAAGACAGTTCCTGTGAGCAGAAATACAGCTTCTGCTCTGTATCAGCACCTGAGAAAATTATCAATGATGCACACTGAAACAGAGACAAGATGTGGAAATCACTCCTGTTGAAGCCAGTTCATAAGCACTGTTGTATTCCCTGAAGGACGCTGCTCTGCCTTGCCCAGCTATAAACATGGCGAGCAACATTCCCTGCTGCCCCAGACGTGACTGCAAAATGCAAAACAGATGCTCCAAGTTGTCTAGATGCCTGCTTGAAGACATTTTCTTTCATCTGGTAAATTGCCATGTCCAAGGGAAAAGATCCTAAGCAGCCCTCAAGATGCTTTAATAAAACCTATTTCTATCCTTTCTGGACCTCAGAATATCTTGTGCTTCAACATCTTATTCCCTCTCCCAAGCATCTTGCAGCTGGCCTGAGTTTCCTTGCCAGCACTGGCATCCCAGGGACTGGTTTATGGCCAACCACAAGCAAACCCACTGCAGGTGATGCCACAGTGCCACCAAGATGGAAACACTGTGCAAATGGGACCAATCAGGGGGTTGCAAAAATAGGGTGCAAAACAAGATGCAATGGTAACACCTCCATGAAAACCATATCAGGAGGAAACATGTCCAAAGACAGGCAACAAAGATGGGTCTGGAGCACAAGTCTTATGGGGATTGGCTAAGGGAATAGGGATTGTTTAGTCTGGAGAAGGCTTAGGGGAGACCTCAATGCTCTCTCTAGCTCCCTGAAAGGAGGTTGTGGCAAGGTGGGGGTCAGCCTCTTCTCCCAGGTAACAGTGACAGGATGAGAGGGAATGGCCTCAAGTTGTTTCAGGGGAGGTTCAGATTGGATATTAGGAAAAATTTCTACTCAGAAAGAGTGGTGAAGAATTGGAATAGACTGCCCAGGAATGTGGTGGAGTTACCACCTCAAAGAGTCTATGATTCAATGAAGTCCTACCATTCCAGATACCGTGGCCATGCTCCATCTGTCCTTTGTCACTTCACTAGTCCTTTATATTCCCCTCGGTTCTGATGTGCCCAAGCCTGAATGTAATTGAGGTACATTTTTGCTGAGAATTTCCTCTCATCTACAGCATTTCTAGTTTTGACAAACAAACAGCCAGTCCCCAGACCTCGGGCTCTCTGCTGCTTGTGGTTCCTTCCTCTTTGTTTCTCAGAAATGAACAACAGGAGCGGAAGGTTGCAAAACATGCACCCCTGCCTTCAAATCAAGGAAATGGGGAGAGAAGAGGAAGAGCAACTGCAGGGAGAAAATGCTCACCTGCACCCACGACAAGTGCTGGAAGCAGTGAAGAGTGATTTAGGTGGCCAGAAAACACAATGCTACAAAATAAAGGAAAACCAGTGAGGACGACACAATGCACAATGGGAGACCTGGGCTGCAAAGGAGCCTGCGGGCTGCTTATAAAGGATTTGGGTTGGAGATTTAATGCCCGATGTAACATACAAAACCACATGGCACGGAGAAGAGAAGCTTGGGGTGGAAAACCACTTGATGTGGAGCGAAGCAATGGGTTCTGCTGGTTTGCTCCCAGGAATTTGCTGCTGATCCTCAGCGTCAGGTTGGCACCCGACAGCGGAGAGGAGCGGGAATTGTGTTATTACAGCAGAGCAGCTTGGCTGGTAAATGGAGAGCCAAGAATAATCCTGCTAATAACCGCAGAGCCCAGCTCCTCCTCAATGATGCCAATTTACACGTGGTTTAACGACAACACGGCATTAGGGAAGAACGCTGCGGTGGAATATAAAACTATTGCAATTGGGCACACGCTGATGTAGTTCAGCTTAAGGATGAAAATCCCACAGAAATCAGCTTCTAACTAAAGGAAAACAAGATGATCTCTAATGGTTCCTTCTAACCTTAGCCATTCTATGATTCTATTCTACGAAAACTTGGAGAAAGTGTAAGATCTGGCTGGTGATGTCCAACAGACTGGGTCAGTTGGACACCTGGAGCATCTTTCCCTGCATCAAAGGTACCAAGATTCACCCGCCAAAGAGAGCATCCAGACCATGATGAGCATTTCAGCATCTCCAGGAAGGAGCACAGAGTCTCCTAGGAAAGAGCAAAAAGGAAACCAAGAAAACTCATGACAAAGACAGTCAAAAGAAAGAGCGGGGGAAATGAGACACCAAAGTGAGAATTTATCACCCCTAAGGTGAAAGCAGATTTCTCACAGCAGTTCTTACATTTGAGCAGGCACACAACCATCACCTGAGTTTTACAAGGTTTTATGCACAGAGTCTCAAGCCCACTCAGTGGGGTTTCAACCAAATCATTTCGAGTCATAGATAGCCCCATGCACCTGGAAGGGACCAGTACTACAAAGACACACGTGCACTTTGTTCTGATGAACTTAAATGTCATAAATAAACATCAACTTTGAGCAAAGCAGCTGGCTCAGCCACATACAGGAAACTTCTGCTTCACACAACCAGGGCAGAGATTAGCACGAGATCAGCATGGCCAGCAGCAAGCTGTGGTGTTGCTACCCAAGGTTGCAAGCTGGAGGGAAAGGGAACGGTGTTAGTAAGGCTGCATTAAGAAAAATCTCCTCTGCCAAAAAGCCTTTTTGCACTGCAAAAATGGTAATGAAATCAGCTGATGGCATAGTGTTCTTCTGCAGGTCTAGATCGTGCAGTACTGGGGAGGCTTTGAGGAACGAGCAGCTCAGCATGAGCTCTGCGTGGTCCATACAGGGACGAGCATTTCAACGTCCCTATAAATGAGCACAGAGCCCCCCAGAAAAGCAAAACCTTTCCCAGCCATGCTCGGACCACAAACATTGGCATTATTTAGGCTGGCAAATCCAGGAAACAGTAAATACTGGAGCATGGTAGTTGGAACTAGATGATCTTTGAGGTCCATTCAAGCCAAGCCATTCTGTGATTCTAAAAGCCAACACAGGCACAAGAACAAATGGGTCCAAGACATCCACAACTGAATTCAAGTGAAAAGCAAGAACACTTCACAAGCAGCATGTGTTCAGATGATTTGCTGTGGTCAAACGGATTCATAGTTTGAAGAAAGAAGTTACCAGGTGGCCTGTGCCCAAATCCTGCCTAATGGTCATACCTGCCCAAAGGGATGCAAAGCAGATTCTAGCTGTACATGCCCCTGATCACTGCAGGGGAGTTGGACTAAATAATCTTTCAGGGTCCCTTCCAACTCAAACGACTGTTTGATTCTATGATTCTATAAATCCACTGCAATGCGCTTGCCTATGCATCCTCTTGGGGAAACTGCATGGGGATTGAGAAGGGATAAAAAAAAATAAAATAAAGGCATGGCTCTGTTTTTCCAGCTGACAAGAGGAGGAGGGGAGCTTAACTGCTGACTGGATTTGGACTCCGTGAAATTCGACTTGGCTTCTCTTAAGACAGCAGCCCTGCTCCTCCAAGCACCCTACCAACATTTCAGTACTAGCAGGGGGGAATGGGGCCGACTTGGGTTGCTATTCGTGTGAATGTTCTGTACCAGAGGGGAGCCTGAAGAACAAGTCCCCTTTTTATAGCGTGTTGCATGCTGGCAGCGAGCCTGTAAATGAGAAGGAATTCAGAGAGGAGCAACAACAACAACAACAACAAAGCCTAAGGGGCTGGAGGGATTAGTTTGGGAGGGAGAAAGGAGAGAGCTCAGTGTGTGGTCTGATGGATATGAATTGGGGATGGGAGTCCCGACCTGGACAAGAGCAAGGACTGCACCCACTGAGCTCTTATCCCATGCTTTCTCCCATTTCCCTGTTCTGTCTTTAAGGAGATGCATTTCTCCCACCTTGATGCACAATAATAATAAGCTATAAACACAATCATTAATTTAAAAGCTGCCGAGTGAAGAACAGTTAAGTGAAAGAATGAAAAAAGGAATCCACTAAGAATTGAACAAAATTGGTTTGAACTGGGTGAAAGGTGGAAAAATACCACTGCAATTGGGTTTCCAGCATGGTTTGAACCCATACAGGCTCAGCGCATCCCCAGACAGCTCTGAGCACACATGCACAAGGCAAAGATTATGGGGACGTAGAAGTGTGAGCGTGGACAGAGCCCTGCTACCAGCATCCCCGTTATTTGGGGGATGTCGGGTATCCATCTGCATGAGGACAAGATGGATTTTTTCATTTGTTGACCAAAACCCCCATTTTTCTGCCTTCTGCACAAGCTGCAATCCAGCACTGATGGGGTGCAAAAGGGGGATGTGGAAGCTGGATAAACCTCCCCTCAAATGCCCCCAAACTCCACCTTAAAAAATAATGAAATCGGGGCAGCAGAGGTTACAGCTTTGGTATGAGAATTTTCATGAGCATGAGAAAAAAAAAAAGAAAAAAAAAGACTGCATTGCTCCAAAGTGTTTTTTTTTTTTTTTTGTTAAGCAAGCTTCAGGGGCTCTGGGAGAGCAAAGCTCACTGCAGAGTTTGTTTTCTGTTGTGCCCACGTTACCAAGCAGTGCTGGCTGAGGAATGCACAGCAGAGGGGCACCCAGCCCACGGGGACGAGTGGGGACAGGTAGGGTGGCACGGTGAGGGCCATCGAGCCCCAAGGGCAACACCTGCAATGCTCAGTGAGTACCCAAGTTTAATGCAAACCATGCTTCCAGCAGCGCTTTGTTGCATTGCACATGCAACTGCTAAACAAAAATCACTATGTATACATGTAAATGACAAGTATATACATTATAAATAATGGCACATACATTAAAAAGCATTTTCTAGAGGCTGAGATGATCAAACCAATTCCCCTGACCCCCTTCCCTGCAGTGCCAGGGTGCAGCACAGCAGCTCCCAAAGTCCTCTCCGGAAAAGTTCAAAACCTCAAATACTTGGAATTGCTCTCAGAGGGAATTTATTTTAAAGCCGCTTTAATGGCAGCTGGGAATTACCATGGAGGCACTTTGCTCTGCAATTTCCCAGCTGCTGACCCCGTTCACATAAAGGGGCCCCTGGTGGCTGCCCAGATTGGGGACATGTGCTGAGTCGGGATCGCCCTGACTCTCATCTGAATTTTCCCTTGTTCCTGCATGGGAAGGGCTGCTTTGCATGGCAGAAGCAAGAAAAACTAACTCCTGTACCCAACAATTAAAGGTGAGCTTGCATAGCTTGGATGCAAAAGTTTCTTTAAGTCCAAGTGAGCTGAAAACTGCATCCACATTGCTTTCTTGGATTGAAAGCAGAGCTTTGAGACTACAACCTGTCAAAAACCAAGCCAGATGAGACCTGCTCTTCATGCACCCTCAACCCCAAAACTCATCACATGGTCCTCTTCCAGCTATTTGCCAGGAAACATCTTGTTCTTCCTAAGAAATAATAATAAAATAGATTTCTGTGCAAAATCACTGGTATGAAGCCTGAGCTAGTGCTAGGTCCTGCTTGAACACTGGAAGCCCTTGGAGATGCTACCACTGGAGCTGAGGTTGTTCTTGCCAAATCTTATTGCCCCATAATTTGCCCCATTCCTCATTCCGGGCTATGGGAACCTTCTCAACTCAATACCTGCACTGGGACATCTCAATTAACCCATTAGGGTGACCAGAAGGAACTCTGAAGAGGTCAGAGACTCTGTGTCCAGGAGGAGGCCAGTGATGAGCAGCATCCCACAGGGATCTGTCTTGGGACCAGTACTCTTTACCATCTTTATCAGTGACATAGATTATGGCAACAAATGCACCCTCAGCAAATTTTCTGATGACACAAAGCTGAGCAGTGCAGTGGACACCACAGAAAGATGCCCGTTCAGAGGGATCTGGATAGGCTTGAAAATGGGCATACATGAACATAAAGAGGATTAACAAAGCCAAGTGCAAGGTGCAGTACTTTGGTTGTGGAATCCCAGATATGCGTACAGACTGGGAGAAGAACTCACTGAGAGCAGTCCTGTGGAGGAATTAAGCTTTTATTTGTCAGAACCCCTAACTAGAGCTAGAAGTTGTGGATGCCCCATCCCTGGATGCACTCAAGGCCATGTTGGATGGGGTCCTTCCAACCTAAGCCAGTCTATGATAAGCAGTGTGGGCTTTTGGGGTGGGTCTTCAGATGTGTGAAGCACCCTCAAACCCCAAACTGGAAGGGCTGAGCTATGTGCAAGCAATGCTGAGCGCAAATCCATTTGCAGCTGCCACATCCCAAAAAGCCAAAGGCAATGGAGGCTGATAGCATCAGCACCATGGCCCCGTGCTGGCTTTCCTCTTACTGCTGTCATGCTCGAAAGAGTTATGGAAAAACACAGCAGAAAGGAGAGGGTTTGAGCAGCAGGCCAGAGCAGGAAAGGAAATGGCGTGGCAAGGAGAGAAGGGCTGAAGGACGCCAGTGTTTCCATTTTGGTGCAGAAGTCCCAAGGGTGCCACTGGAAGCACTTACTGACCAACTCACCCGCTCCCAACACAAGCTGGCCCTGCAAACCACAGCCAGGAGGGAAGTTATTTCTGTCCAGACACATCTACAGAGACGCTTTAACTCTATCATCCAACACCAACATGCAAAGTACTCCCAAATCCAAGCTGGGAGCTGGGGATGGCTCTGGCCCCTCCTCTGGAGGGGTTTATATTCAGGCAAGTAGATACAAACCACTTAAAAACTGTAGAAGTATCAAGGTTGGAAAAGACCATTAAGATCACTTAGTCCAATGGTCAACCCAGCATCACTGTGCATCATGAAATAGGCTGCCTGGGGAAGTGGTGGAATCACCATCCCTGGTGGTGCTCAAGAAAAGGGTGGATGTGGCACCAAGGGGCATAGTTTAGTGGGTATAGTGGGGATGGGTTGATGGTTGGACTAGATGATCTTTGTGGTCTTCCCAACTGTAATGGGTGTATGATTCCGTGCCCAATGAACCACATCCCTCATGAGGGAGATGAATGCACTCAAATTCTTGACTCCAGCAATGTAGCAGGTGTAGGGATTGAATTGCTTCCCTGAGTACTTAAAGGAAAAATAGCAATAATTAAAAATATGAGATGTAGGGAAGCTAAAGAGCTCCACACCCAGCTCTCCCTCATCCCAAAGGCTGCCTCGATCTGTTCTTCCCCACCACCGGGCTGCCTGGGCACTTGATCCCCTCCCCTCTGCAACACGATAACGCGGCAGTGCTGCCAGTTCCCAAGTTAAACATCTTATTAACAGCAGTGACGTAAAGAGGAAATCGCCAGGAACTATCGCAGAGATGAGAGGGGACACATTTGCCATTGATTGGGCGTGATAACACAGCAGGGAGATCCACGCATGAAAGGCATTTGACCCTTCCTTCCCCCCACCCATGTCATGGGAAACGAAACCTGACATTCAAACAGCAAGGAGACAAGAGGGGAAAAATTATTTTTTAAGATAAAACAACTCTCGCCTTCCAGGAAACCATTTGGATGCAGAACTGTGTGCAGCTGCAGCCAGCCTCCGTCACAGCCGTCCGTCCCTCCTGTTTGGAAATCAGGCATTTGGGGTGGATGAGGGGGGAAGGGAGGGGAAGGAAGAAAGAAGCTCTCTTGCAGCCGATGAGCTGCAGGAGGCTGCTGGCAAAGTGGTCCAGTGATCATCTGAAATGCAGACGGTCACGTGAGGAGCTGTCTGCAGCTCCCGAGCAGCCCCGAGAAGTGCACATGCAGCACTTCCCCACCCGGCTGGCGGTCCCTGGCTTTACTCTGCAAGGTGACCCTGTGCACCAGAGACACAGGGACAACACCCAGCTCCTGCTTGGAGAGATGGATATCCCTGCATTATTATTATTATTATTATTTTTAATTTCCACCCAGTGCATCATTCCGCACCCAAAGGGCTCCGAGTGCATCACCACCCACCAGTGCCGCACCTCCACCAGCACCAAACCATCAGCAAAAGTCCCTCTGCAAAAGCTGCCCCCTGCCTCCCACTCCGCTGACAAATCCCAGTCTTTCACTCCGCAATGATGACTTTTTGTCCATATAAATCAGCGCTCCGCTCTGGAGACGCACTGCATTGCATTGCACTCAAGTCAGGCAGATGCAGTTGGACTAAAAAAAGAGCATGAGTTGTGCATATACATTTTTTTTTTTTTTTTTTAAGGCAGATTGCCTTTCATGCTGAATATATTTATAGATTTATAGGTAGGGCTGTTGAAATTTTAAGGGCTCCTTGCCATAGGAATCCAGGCCCTTCTCATGTTCGCAAAGTGGTGTAACCACATAAAAATGGGACTGCAGTGGAGCGACGGGTGCTGCTCGCCTCCATCCACTGGGGATAAAATTAGAAAAAAAATAAGCATTTAAGCAGTGAACTTATTGTTCCCATTCAGGATGCAGATGAGGATGTCCCAAAGGTAGTACGGCCTCATGCAGTGCACAGAAACCCCATGCTTCCAGCCCCAGAATTGGTTGCTTTCTTCCACAACAGCAGAATGTGGGAAAAAATAGGGGCAGAAATCCTATTTTTTTCACTTAGGCTATAAAAACACATCCATCCCGATGCTAACCTTGGATTTCCCTATAGTGTGACAGCGTGCAGCTATTTAAGACAAAGCCCAAACTGTAATTAAGTTATTGTTAGCAGCCAATGTTTACTGCTGGCTATTTTGATATCAAGTGTTGCTAGACCTCAAGGTACTGATTCCCATCATCTGCAGGGGATGTTTAAGCTGGAAATGGGGCTAAATGTGTAGTGGTGTTTTTTTTTTTTTCCCCTCAATGTTTTTATAAGCACTTGTACTTTCAAATCAAAGAAATGTACTTTGCTGATTGATCCTAGAGGATGCTGCTCATCAGACAGATGTGGCACTGAGGAACCTGGGCTAGTGGGCATGATGGTGATAGGTTGAGTTGCATTGTATGATCTCAGTGATATTAATGATTCTGTGAGTGAGCACGGTGGTGAAGGGCAGAGAGCTGGATGTGATCTTAATGGTCCTGTCCAATCTTACTGGTTCTATGATCAGGAACTGTCTGGAAACCAGCGTGTAATTTCCAGTTATCAAGATACACATAAAAATGAAACTAAAAGAGCATTAATGAAAGAAGGGGGTTACACCAGATAACCTCTTAAGGTCCCTTCCAAACCCAACCACTCTGTGGTCCTACAGAAGGTTTCAGCTTTTGCAAGCAGAGCCAACAGGGCTCTGGTGACACAACTATTTTCAGCCTCGTGCAAACACAAGTACCACCTTCCAGAGGGAGCAGATTCCAGTGCAAAGAATTCACCAAAGGGTAAAAGTCACTTCCTTCACCTGCCCAAGTGCCAAATCTGATGGTGGCTGCTGGGACCTGACATCCCCAAAATGCAGGTTTGCTGATGTTGCAACACCCTTTGCGTGCACCTGGATGGTTAACTCTGAAGCCTACTGATAACATGAGATTAATCTCCCAGCTGTACACAAGTATCAGTGCTGAATGCTGGTGGGTGTACGGCTCCCCCAACTTTAAATCCACTTGCAGCCTTTCATCGCATACTGTTAGCAACGATCAGACCCCCAACATTATGAAATATTGTAACTGCAGAATACAAACACTGGGTAGGGAGATCCGTATCTACCATCCACTACACCTTTACCCAAAATACTCCTTCCCCATTGCTATCAATAAATAACAGGACTTCTTTAAGGCGCTGCTTGGTTGCTGATCCTCCTTCAGCATGAAGGATACTGGGCTTGCACAAAGAGCCAACCTGACAGCTCCAGATGCCCCATTTATGTTTCAGCTCCCGTGAGCAGGAAGACGAAGCAGCAACCGAATTAACTAGAAACTGGCAGCAGCGCCAACGTGCCAGATTCCACCTCATTGCTGCTATTAGCAATCCCAGTCACTTATCCACCTTATGTAGGGTGGAGAAAGATACTGCAACCCCACGCATCCAATCCAATGGATGCTGTTTTACGCAAAGAGCCAAAATCAGGACTTGCAAGGGAGTGTATACTTGTCCCTTGCAACATCGAGTTCTGTGTGGAGCTGCCTTGCTGGTGCACAGCACCATGCACAGCCTCATTATGATGGCTGTAGTCTGCAACCTTGCACGTGGCCTCCTTGGGACTGCTGCACTGATATAGCATCGTACATGAAACCCCAGCTGCTTTCACGATCACTACTCAGTGCATGATCCTCTCTATCCCCCAGCAGCGCCACTGCACCCTGTAATATCATACACGACCCCCACTACAGCCCCCATGGCTACTGCAAAGCCACACATGACCCCCTTGTACCTCGTCATCACTGCTACACCGTGCACTGCAGCACATCACCCGCTTTACCCTCCAGGGTTATTGCACCCTGAAATGCTGTGCTCGATCCCTTGCACCCCTCCGGTGATTACTGCACTGTGCAAGGCTGGGCTATTCCTCCCTTAGGATTACTGCACCGTGAAATGCACGCACGACCCCCCCCCTCCCGCACCACACCCACGGTTACTGCACTGTGCAGCTACCTCCCCTCACGGTCAAAAACCGTGCATGACCCCCCAGTGCTTACTGCACAACGCAAGACTCCCCTTTAACTCCCCGCGAAACACCACGCAGGGCTCCCCTTACACCCTCCACGGTTACTCCACAACGCAACGCTGTCCCCGACCTCCCTCTGCCCCCCCTTCCCGTGGTAACCGCACCGTGCCACTCCATGCTCGATCCCCTCCCCCCCACCTCGTGCCGCAAAGCACCACGCAAACCCCCCGGCACCATTTCCGGACGCACCGCAGAACGCAGCGCCCACCCCCCGCCGTGACAGCGGAGCGCTGCGTCCGTGCGTGGCCGCCCCCGCTCGTCGCGATCGCCCCGCGGGCGGCCTCCCCCTGCCACGACTGCGCCGTGCGGGCGACATCGCCCCGCTCAGCGCTTCCCCTGCCACGATCGCGCCGAGCACGGCTCCGCTCCGCGTGGAGCGACCGCAACACGCGGTCCGTTCCCCCCCACCCTCCACCCTCCGGCATTGTTGCGCGGGCGGCCCCACGTGCCCGGCCACCTCCATCCCCCCTCCCCAATTCCCGTCGTTTCTCGGTGCGTACCGACCTACTGCTCGCCCGGTTCCAGCTCCGGCCGCGCCGCCCCGCTCGGCCCCGCGCCGCCCACTCCGCTCCGCACCCGCACATGCAGCCGCCGCCGGTATCGCTTCGCCGCCGCTCCTTCTCCCGCTGGTCCTGAGCCGCGCGCGCGCGCCGCAGGCCCCGCCCCCAAAGAGCCTCGCCCCCGCTTGGAGTCACGTGGCAGAAGGAGAACCAATGGGGAGCAAGCGGAGGAGGAGAGCTTTAGAGGGGCTTTTACGAAAGGGGCGTGGCTACGAAAGGGGCGTGGCTACGAAAGGGGCGTGGTTATGCTGCATGGGGGCGGGGATAGCTAAGGGGAAGAAGGTTCGAGTGGAGGAGGCTTGGTGTCATGGGAGGCCATACACCTGGTATGGTAGGCCTCTTTGGGAGGGCTGACAGGCAGTTAGTTCTCAGAAGCTGTACTCAGATACCCAGAAAGCAGAACTGTCCAGCAGCTTTCCATTCCTAAGAGCACGTTGCGTTAAAAGGATCAGCAGGGCCAACCTGCAAGTTCTCCAAGCAAAACCTGAAAATGTCTTATCTGGCATTCTGAGTGTTTCCAGAAGAAAAAGTGAGAAGAGATGGTTCAGGATTTCTTAATGCATCACACACAAAAGAATCAGTAATAAAAGTTAGTTTTCCCAAGCTTGCTTGCTGCAGTGAGTCTTACGCGACTGCAGTGTATGTGGATAAGTATACAGAATGGTTCCTTTGCTGGAACTTTGGAACCTGTTGATGAATTTCAGAGGATGTTAGGTTTTGGCAAGTAGGCAGCTGGATAAAAGGGATATCCATCAGCACACCCAGCTCTTTCCTTCCCCTCGCATGGGAGAGGCATAGTATGAGCTTAACCTTGATGAGACACCAGCAAATTCACACCTTATAATACAACCTCGCTGAAAACAGAAACAAAACTGTTATTTCCTTTGCTATCGACATTTGGGTTTTATTTTCTAAGTGAGAAAATCATCTGTTATTCACATCAACTTTTTTAGCAAAATACTCGGAGCGTGTCTTTTGGCAATGCTGGGATCACAGCACTGCTGCTAATGCTGATGACCGAGAAACCCACTTGTGAATGCTTTCTTTTTAAAACAAAACAAAACAGAACAGAACAAAAACTGAAACAAACAAACAAGAAATCCAGCACAAAGAAAAACAACTTCGCAGCTGCTTTACTTGGGTATTTTTGGTGAAATCCTTTCTTGCTGAAACAGCATGACCCTTTTTCCTTCCATGGGGTTTCCCAGGCATGATGGGGGAACTGCATTTGGCTCCAAGGGAATGTGTTTGTTTTAGTGTTTGTGAATATGATCTGCCTGCTTGCCTTCCTTTCAAATGCAGCAAATGCCAGTAATCTGTTTTTATTTAGTCGAGAACCTGAGAGCGCTGTTTGGCAGGCTGTTCTTTACTTACCATTTGAAATGTCACATGGCAGATTCAAGCACTCAAGTGCAATCTCAGCTTGAGAGTGCTGGCAAAAGAAGAAGGGGCAGCAGCATGAGCCTCCTGCACATCTCAGAAGTGCCCTTAAATGTCAAAGTTTGATCCTTCTTTCATGGAAGAGGCTGAAGTGTTGCTGGGCATGAGCTTCTTGGCCAAGGGTAAAAATTCATATCAGTTTTCATACAATCATAAAATCATAGAATGGCCTGGGTTGAAAAGGACCACAATGATATCTGGTTTCAACCCCTCTGCTATGTGCAGGGTTACCAACCACCAGACCAGGCTGCCCAGAGCCAATTCCAGCCTGGACTTGAATGCTTCCAGGGCATCCACAACCTCCTTGGGCAAAGGACTGGGTTTTGCTTCTGCTCCTTAGTGGGTGAGCATTTGTCCTCTCTAAGCTGAAGGGGAAATGGAGGTATTAAAAATTGATATGAGGAACACCTTTAGCTCTCTTGGCAAGTCTGTATTCATCTTCAGCCAACTTACTTCTCCATATTTTAGAAAAACAGTCTGAGAAATGTTTCTGCAATCAGGTCACTGCCTTAAGAGGATCAAATAGGCTTCACGTTAGCTGTAATTTCCTGAATTTGAATGGATTTGCAGCAGAAATATTGACAATCTCCTGTGAACGTTAGCATCCTTGAACACAGTTTCCAGCATAATGCACTGAAAAGCAATGTGGGAGGATTGTAACCTCTGTGTGGATGCTAATCCCAGAGGACTGTATTTGCCTTAGAGTTAGTGGAAAGCCTGGCTGTGTTTTAATGTGTGCTTGTGGCAGTGCTTGTATTACAGCTTGAACACCTGCTCATATCAAGTCTGTGCAACCACCATGTTTACCAAAAGGATGGTAACAGCACCCATGCACCTGCTTTGTCTGAGTTTCTGTAATCATTTTTTCCGTGGTCCTTCTGTCATTTCCATTTCAGCTGAATGCAAAAGCTTTCTTTGAATCAGGGCACTGTAACACACAGAAATGATGGAAAAAATTGCTCTCTTTTGCCACTTGCAGAGAATGCTTCTCATAGCTGCTGTGTTGGAGGAAAGCAGCAGAAAAATGATAATTCTAGTTAGAAAAGGCTGCAGGAGAAACAACTCCTCCAGGATAGGATGTGAAACATGGATTACTGATATGTCAGTCTGAATGTTTCAACACCGATTGCTCCTTCTCATCTACTAATTGTTTGAAGCGAACAAGTTCTCCACCAAGTACACAAGGTCCTTTTCTACTCCTTTGGTGGAGCAGTTAAGACATGGTGTTCCACTGGGATTTGCTCATCTGGATGAGGCTTCCAGTTAGTAGACAGATGTCATATTCACCTGTGTTACATACAACCTGGGTTTCTCTATCTTGCTGTGCAGTGTCTGCTGAGTACTTCTTTCTAGGAGAGCTGAGGAAGCTGGAATATATATATATTTTTATATATATATATACATATGCAAAAGTTGTGATTAAAATTTAGGTGTTATTGTATTAGTTTGTTTTCATTTAAATTAAATAAGCTTTTCCTTCAGGAGATGCTGAAAGTTGAGCATTTACCTGTTCATGAAGAGTCATTTAATAGCTGGACCAACACTTGGAATTCACTTGAAGGAACTGACTAATTGAAATGCATTCAGCACATGAGTGAAACTGAAGTTCACTCATATGTGTTAGTGCTTTTCTTTTTCCCACACTCATCAAAACCTTGTTTGCATACATCATAGATTCTGTGGGTATTAATAGCTGATGAAGGCTTCAGAACAGAAGGAGCTAGGGCCAGGCACTAAGAAGTTGCATTTGCACGTGGCAGAGATGGGAGAGGCTATGCAGGGATCATTGCTGATGGCTACATAGCCTCCTTGCTGCCATCCAGTGCAGCTGAGGCTCAGTCCTGCTTGCTGATGCACATGGCATAGTCCAGGGTTTTACATTTGGTCTGAGAACTTGGTTAAATCTTTGCAGACACTGTAATGTGGAATGGTATTTTAATCACATGAGGGAAGGCAGGATGGGTCTCCCAGGGCAGGGCTTCTAGCCATGTGGTCCCTGCTGTACTGGTGGTCTCCAACATGTCTGAAGGTGGTCTGCAAGTTGATGGCAACTAAGAAACTAAGACATACACATGCATTCCCACGCCAGCAAGCCAGCAATCAGAAAGGAGGTAGGGAAGGACTATTAGGAATAGATGAAAATCGGAGTTCTGCAGCTTGGTGGCAGTCCCTCTAGTGTTGCTACATGCAATAGTCCTCAAGTTTTGTCATTTTTTTTTATTCTAGATGATGAAGCAGTCCTTTGATTTAAGGACGTTGTTGAGGGGCAGCTGGTTGCCACTTAATCTGGCAATTGGAAAACTTGGTACATGCTGCAAGAGCCCTTCTCACTGCCCGAAGTTACCAACCTATCAAAATAGCTTTTTCCTTATGAAAGGGCAAGCTTGCATAATTTTCCTTGTACGATAAGCAGCAGCACCTACTTTCTATCTCACACCCAAGCATCCAGACTTAGCCACCCCTACGGAAAGGACTATTCTGTGTAACAGGCTCTACCTGGGAGAGCAGACAGGTCCTAAGGGCACGATACTATCAGTATGGAAGGGACAGGGTGTGCCCCAGGCTGATGGAGACAGCAACTGGAAAAGGGTGAGAAAAATGGAGCTCAGAAATGTCTCTGTGCCTTGGAGGAGTTTCTTGCTTGGTCTCATGTGAAAAAAACAACAACAACAACACAACAAAAAAGAGTGCTTCATTTATTTTGGTCAGGGTAAGTGGGAAAGGTTTGCAAAATGTGCTGCTGAATGCTGAATGGGGGAAAGGAATTTGTCCATCTTCATTTTATGGTCTGGGTTTTTATTTATTTATTGTATTTATTATTATCCCATTTATTGGGTGGACCTGTGTAGAGCCAGGAGTTGGACTCAATTTTCCTTATGGATCCCTTCCAGCTTGGGATATTCTGTCATTCTTAACATTCATGGTGAAGTGTCTGGGTTACCAGATGAATGCCAAATAACTTGACCTGGAACCATTCAAAGCCAACAGAGTCCTGGAGCTGTACCTGACATAGAAACCTCGCCCTGGCTCTTAATTCTCCTACAGGATCTGTGGAATCTCACTTGGCAAGGCATGTGCTCATCCCGCTGTGGATGCTCTTGATACAGACAAAAGCATTTTACTGTAGTTTAGCTTAGAACACACTGGCAATAGGTTAGGTGAAGTCCAGAACTTTGGTAAAAAATAGAGCACCTGGAGCAGGATCTGACCTTCTGAAGGAGCCCTGGTTGTTCTCAGTGATGGATGCAAAGGAAACTCACGGCTCCTGGAGTGATGGAGGCAGGGGATAGACGCATCAATTTGCAGTTGGGAGCATGGGAGCTGTATTTCTCTTGCAGAAACACCACTGTGGCAATCCACCACTGTTCCAGGAGAAGAAAGTGACTTTTTAAAGCTTAAACTGGAGAAATTCCTTCTTTCAGTCCTGGTGGGTCCTGCTTTGATGCTGGTGCTGGCAGCAGGGAAGCCAAGCCTCCTACTGGTTTCCTTTCCATTTTACAGAGCAGAGGTTAAATGACTTTCCCAAGTTTATGTAGGAAATCAATAGGGCAGCAAGCTGGTCATGAGGACATCCTTTCTCCAGAATTAAGACCTGGATAAGAGGTACAGAGAAAGAAGGGAACTTGGTCATGTTTATAGGACCATCCCACATCCTCAGGCAGAAAGATTATCACATACTTCCCGCACCTCCACTGCAAAAAGTGAATGGGAAGGGGTGTGTGGGGGAAATGAGCCGGTTGCTATTAATTCAGTTGAGCTTGACTGGACATGCACAAGCAATCTGGAGAAGGAAATAATTCTAGTTCTGTCTGGTTCAGCAGAAACTCCACCCACTGAAGCTTTCCGGCAGGAAATCAAGTTACAAACATTACATGATCTGAGCAAATTCTCATACACTGATCCTACCCTGGGGACAGGACACTTTTGCTAGCTGCTTATTGAGGCTGAAGTTTTAGATATCTTAACCCTTTCTGGAGTGTCTAGTGCTGTCCAGAAATCGCAAGCAAGAAAAGAAATGGATTAATGATCTTTGGGGTCATGCTTCATCAATCAAGAGATCTTGAAAGCTATCTTTATGTGGAGGGAAGATGGCAAGGGCTGGGGAGTCTTTCTTCTACTTGCTTTTTCTACTGAAAAATTGAGCTCAATTGACAATATGTTTCCTGGAACACCCTAAAGATGACCAAAAAACGTGTGGTTTCTGGCACCAGCCTGATGCAAGTGAAACCTCTCAATGGAGAGTGTTTCAAACTCATTGTTTTGTATTAACAAAAATGCCTGAGAAACAATAGGAGAAAAGCTGCCATGGTAAAAATTCAGACACCTACTGCTTTAGCTAAGGGTTAAGATAAATTGCAATCTGCACGTTGAAATAATATAATGAGCCTTAAGGAAGTAAGCCCTGACACTTGATAATAGCCTTGAGATTTAAGATGAAAAAGCAAAGAGAAGAAGGCAGCCTTTCTTTCTCACAGGAAGCAAAAAGGAGCACGGCTCTTCTTTTTATCCAATTACCAGCAGAGCAGACGCACGTCTGACATTGAGGATGGATGAAAGGTGGAAGCTGCCTGCAGTGATAGCATGGCTGCTTTTCACACAATGCTTTTCTGGAGACTTGCAGCCCTTTGTGGAAGGTGAGGATGGCCCCTTCCAGCCACTCTTCACCGTGTGCCACGTCTCAGGTTTTCTTTGTGTTCATCTGAGACGCAGAACGTCTCTTGATGAAGGTCACAGCTTTGATCCCCATGGCTCGCTCTTGTGTTTATAGCCATTATTAGTAACATCGGCTCGTGCACGCACTTCTCCCTGCCTGCCCTTGTCTGGCTGCAAGGAGCAGGGGCAGGATAACAAAAGAAAGTATAAATAGTCTTTTTAAAAGCCTGTTAAATAGAAGTAGACTTTTTAGGGAGGAGGGAGAAAGAATGAGGCGTGTTACCATAGTAACTGCCAGTGGTTTATTTAAGAAGGGCAAAGAAACAAACACCACGAAAAGGCGAACTTGAGAGGAGCTGGAGATCGCTGGAAGAATCTGTCGGGGCACAGACAACATGGGGCCAGGTGAGAGCATGGAGGTTATGCCAAAGCTGCGCTGACAAAGTTTGTCCCACTTTACCTTTTGCAACGTGGTCTGGAAAATGTTACTTGGAAATGTGTGTTTCTAGTTAGGGGGGAGATGGAATGGAGTGTGGGGAAGTACATGAGAACAAATGTCAGACTGGTGAGATCATCAGAAGCAAAAGGTCATGTTACCTCTGAACCTTCTGGGGTGCAAAGTCCAACTCACGCTTTTGGTCATGTCAGTATTATGGAAATAATTGCAGTTTGAGGTAGAAAGAATATTGTATTATTATTATTATTATTATTATTATTATTATCCCTGGAAGCATTCAAGGTCAGGTTGGATGAGATCCTGGGCAGCTTGATTCAGTGGCTGGCAACCCTGCCCGTGGTAGGGGGATGGAACTGGATGGTCTTTCAGGTCCCCTCCCATGTAAGCCATTCTATGATTATTTCTGCAGATCCAGAACCAAAGTCAGCCTGGATGTAGGCTGATCTTCCAAGTAGGCAAAACCTTGATTTTGAACCTGCTTCTCCAGCTGGAGCAAAGATTTTGAAGGTTTTGCTTTTCTCACTAGCGTTTCCACTCTTGCATTCCTGTCTCTAAGGTCAGGCCATTGCAGCTTCCTCACTTGTTCCTTTAAGTTCCCACTCCTTGAAGAAAGATCAAAGTAAGCTTTAATCATAGGATCATGGGCATTTTGGATTGGAAGAGTCTCTGCAGCAGAAACAAAACCAAAACTATGCACTTTGTCAGGCACTTTCACAGCATTCCTGGAAACAAGTAGAATCAATTGGTCATACAGAGCAAGGCTCGTGTCCTCTTTGCAGGGATTATAGGTGCAGGGCTGAAAACTGCAGCTTGGAGCAACCTGAGCTTGCAAGGGACCAAGAGAAGAGATATTCTGGGGCTGGACAGAGCAGGTCTGACTGGCTTTAGTAGTTGAACGTGGTGCTGCATTGCTCTGACCCTTGGGAGTAAGAGGTGGTCTGGGTGTGGACAGAGCATGCCATGTTTGAGTCAGCCGTGCAGCTCTGATGCTCCAGCTCTGTTGTTCTGACCATCCCACAGTCCAGTGCTGGTGGACCTCAGCCTATTCCATCCATATGGATCTGCTTTTTCCATCTGTAGAGGTGAGGGCCATGTTTTTCCTTTTGTGCTCTGCCTCACAGATGTAAACTTTCTGGGACTGGAACATCTTCCGATTTGCTCTAGCAGTACTAATCACACTGGGAATCTGGTCAGAGAGGTCTTTCAGGGACCTCCACAATGTCTGCTATTAGAAACGGGACCTGAATGTCTTTTTCTATATGCAGGCTTTGCTTTGACATCAGTGACACTGAAACCATCTTCACTGGTCTTTCCTTTTTCGTGCAGGAAAGCTCTCACTGAGTCAGGAGCAAATACCAAGGCCTGAAAATGTAGAATAGAAACTGCATCCGGAATTGCAGGTGTGATGGTGCCCAGAAACACCACAATGGGACTGTTCCACTCTCAACATTAAAGGCTCAAAGACCATAAGCAACTTGAAAGTTCCCATCTTTGGTTTTTCTTTTGATGTCTTGTTTTTAATCTTGTTGTTTCTAAATCAGTGTAAGGATTTCCCCGTGCCTGACTCATAATTTTGGAGACCTCAGGGCTGCTACTACTGAAAGGGTTCAAATGGCAGACTAGAAACCAAGCTGCCCTGTGAGGAGAGCTAAGAATTGCAGAAAATGCTGATTTAATCTCAAAACCACACCAGCAACTCTATCAGGGAAAGGGAAACAATTGCAAAAAGCCTCTGGCCTCTCTGCTGTAGAAGGCAGGCACCATGGGCTTTCCTATCCTATTTTGGCTTCATGATACAGTTTAAAACAATACTGTCTATGTTCGTGTAACAGAGGAGGAGACTGTCGCTTCAATTTCTATCAGTAAGCTCCTTCCTTGGAGCTAAAAGTTTACAGTTCTTTTTAAATCACTGCTTGTGAGCTGAAAGGCCTATTTCTCCTTAGAGCAATTCAAAAAATGGTCCTTGGTTTCCTTTTCCAGCACCTTACTGTTTGATATGTGCATTGCAATGGTACGATAGCTCCTGAGTGTTACTGATCTCCAGGATGAAATCCGATGCGTGGTTTAAAAGGCTGATGTCTTGTGAGCCCAACAGCACAGACGTGTTAGCCAAGGCACGGAAATGACTTCATCCAAAAAGAGCTCTCAGTTACCTAACCTGAGCTGGCTTCTATGCAAAATCAAACCTACGGGTGGCATATTTAATTTTAGCTATTGAACTTGCTCCCCTAGAGCAAGAGGTGAATCAGAACCCAACAGCTCTTACTTTCTCCATTTCCCTAACCCTATGGAGAGTTATCCCACATGCCCAACCAAGCATGAGAAATTCAGGGTGAGCATTTTCAGAAGGTTTCACACAGCCTTTGATGTCTCCTAGCCTGGGAAATTGGTTCCCCTCCTGCTTCCCAGCTTGGAAGGTCTCACTCTGGTATCTGCAAGAGATAACGTTCCCTTTTGCTGTCTGCACTCTGGGCCAGGCTGACTGCCTCTCTTCTCCAGGGCAGCAAAAGGGATATTTCCCTCCAGTTACTGCAGAAGGGACCTGTCAGAGAGGCTTGCAGAGCTGGGCAGTCTGAGCCACTCCTCTATTCTCACAGAGATTGAGTTATGCCAGGCTTTGACCTAAGCGTAACTGCTGACAGTCACAGGGATTTGACTAATCTCCTTAGTTCGCTGTGAAATCTGTGATTCCTTTTAGGGAATAGTTTTTTTTTTAATGATTTTTTTTCCCCTTTGGGCTAACTTGCAATGTAAAAATAAACTGGAGCCAACAGTGGGAGATTAATTTCCTCCCAAACTCAGGAAGGGCAGTCAGTCGACACAAGATCCTCCTGACCCATCCCAGGAGGATGCTGCTCCTGGATTCATTTCTGCATACAGCTGCTATGCAACCTTGCCATAAGACTTCCTTCTCCAGTGCTCTATTGTAGTCCCATGGGGTCTGAGTGCAGCCTGTGGGCACAACACAAGCCTTCTCCTTTTCTCCTTGCTCTGCAAGCAACACTTCTCAGCGCAGGAAGCTGAAAGGATTATGCCCTAATTTCGAGTCATATGTGATCTATGGAATTATAGAATCTTTAAAATTGGGAAAGACCTCTAAGAACATCAAGTCCAGCCATCAAACATGACTACCATACCACTAAAGCATAGATGCCACATTTCCAAATTTCTTGAACACCTCTAGGAATGGTGACTGTACCACTTCCCTGGGCAGCCTGTCCCAGTGCCTCACCACTCTTTCTGAGAAGAAATTTTTCCTAATATCCAACCAGAACCTCCCCTGATCTATCTTCTAAGGAAGTGGGAAACCTCATCTCCCCAGGGATCCAATCTCTGTGGACTGATGAATAATTTTACCCACTTGTGGCTTTCCTATCACTCTCACTTCCTCCTATCCTCTCCTCTCAAGAATTTGCACCTTACTCACAGAATCACAGAATCATAGAATCATAAGTCATAGAATATCTTGAATTGGAAGGAACCCACAAGGAACATTGAGTCCAACTCCTGACTCCACACAGGACCACCCCAAATTCAAACTCTGTATCTGAGAGCATTGCCCAAGCACTTCTTGAACTCTGACAGCTTGGTGCCATGACCACTGCTGATTTCTTACACATTCTAAACTATGAAAAGGCCCCAAACTCATTGCTGGCTATTGTGCCCTTGCACCTGGAATGCTGCAGATATGCTACTACATCTTCCATATGGAGGTTTGCATGTGGGTCTTTCTTTGTAGTCCCTTTGGTGCATGTATTTGCTGCACAATGCTAGAATTGCTCAAATAATAAAGAACTAGTTGCTCACACAGATGCCTGAGCTGGGCTCGTTTTTGCTGTGCTCCAGGGGTTCCTGTTTCTAGACATTCCCATGAATTAAGCTGAGCAAGCTGGCAGGGGAGGAACAATCTCTGAATGTTGGCATGAAAAACCCAACCACAAATCCAACTGTCATTGTCCTCCTACTTTGAAAGTTTTAAGCCCTTCAGTTAGGGAGAAATGACAATGCCCAGAGTGGGATTCCTTTGCTTTTAGTTCGGCATCTGACAGAGAACTGTGTGACTTTAGATGAACCAGTCACTGTTGGCTCTGTTTCTGATGCAGAGAAATAAGAAGAGTGTGATTCAGTCTACAACAGTATCTGAGAGAGGTCAGATGAATCACAGGCTATAAAATAAGATGAAGTTGCATGGCCAGGCATACAAGTCTGCATTTTAGGTGTATAAATTTAAGTGAGATGAATTCCACTGGTGTGACTCAAGTGGTCAATCGCACAATGCGATGACATACTGACCACGCTGAGTGATGCAGCTCTGACGTCGTGACTTACCCTCATCCCTGACTCTGTTTTCTTTCGGTGTAAAGGTGAAGCACTGTTGTGTTGATTCATTTCTAAATCAATTACTGGCAGGACTGTGCAAAATATGATCAAGGTGGCCACCGAGCATGGGCTTGTCTTCTGGAAGAGCAGATGTGGCCTTACCTTGTGTTTCCATCTTGCTCTTTCCTGTCCTCCAAGACAAGGCATCTCTGAATTAACAAAAGTACAGAGGGGTAAAGTATCAGTAATGTAAGGAAACCCTTGAATCATGGAAAAATTAGGCTGAAAAGTAGACATGAAAACATTATATAATCCACTCCAGCACAGGAGACTGTGACCAGGTTTCTAATGCCAATCTATGAAAGAGAGAGATGATTTTGCTAGAAGGGCATAGAGACTTTCCTGTGTGTTTCCTCATATTTTGAATCTGTGTCCAGTGGCACATGTGGTTTATTGTGCAATGAGCAGCACTGCCTCCCTGTGAGCTGCAGGGCTGGGGATTTAATTCTCACAGTGCATTGCTAAATTTTTTTCTGAACTTTTCCCTAGAATTCCCTGGTTAGGTTATCCCTAGAAATCACCAGCTGAGAGGTAGCGTTAATAAGCAGCTGAGTCCTTCTCCTCTGAACTTCAAGGACATGCCATTGACACCACACTGCTTGGGGACCCATCTGCCCCAGTGGGAATCTGTTTCTCATTCCCTAAGATAAGTGAAAATCCTCTGAATTTCAGATATGAAATAGATGTGCCAGACTGTGATGGGGAAAAATGCCTTAGGCAGGGCAGATCGGAGGGAACTGGCAAAGATCAGAGTCATAGGATGGCTCATGGCCACATCTCTACCTCTCTTGCTTCTTCTAACAGGCAGAGAAATAGGACCATTGGACTTCGTGTGAGTTAAGAACACAGAGAAACAAGCACATGCCTCTGGGGATGCAGCTCCAGCTGTGCAGCTAATATCAGTGTACAGAGCAGGCAAATGGTGCTTGCTGTAGAGGAAGGACTACAGAACCTGGTTAGGTGATAAGCAGAATAGTTCAGGAGGAGAATGTATCTTTGCAATCAGTACTAATCCTGAATACCAGGCTCAAAATCAGATGTGACAAACTGAACAAAAAACATTTGATAGGATCACAGAATCACGGGATTGCAGAATCGAAGGGGTTGGAAGGGATGTCCAGAACTTGTTGAGTCCACCTGCAGTGCCAAAGTAGGCTCCCTACATCAGGTTGTACAGGTAGTTGTCCAGGTGGATCTTGAATATCTCCAGAGGAGACTCCACAAACTCTCATGGCAGCCCGTTCCTCTGTCATCCTCACCATGAAGTTCTTTTGCATATTGGTGCAGAACTCACAGCTCTCCATTTTATGGCCATTTCCCCTTGTCCTGTCCCCACTGAAAAGAGGATCACCATGTCCCTTTATCTCCCAAATGAATGGAGATCCCTTGGTGCTGATCAGCATGTAAGGGCAGTCAGGTTTTCAGATGAAATTAAAGGTGACATCTTGAATGATGGAATCATTGAATCACAGAATGGTTTGGGTTGGATGGGACCTTTAAGATCACCTAGTTCCAACCCCCTGCTAAAGGCAGGGACACCTCCCCCTAGACCAGGCTGCTCAAAGTACCATCCAGCCTGGCCTTCAATGCTTCCAGGGAGGGGGCATACACAACCCCACTGGGCAACCTATTTCAGTGTCTCACCACCTTCACAGTAAAGAATTTCTCCCTAATATCTAGTCTAAATCCACCCTCTTACAATTTAAAGCCATTCCCATTTGTCCTGTTCCTACCTGCCCTTCTAAAAACTCCCTCTCCAGCTTTCCTGTAGGCCCCCTTCGGATAATGGAAAGTTGCTATAAGGTCAGCCCCCAGCCTTCTTTCCTCCAGGCTGAAGAGCCCCATCTCTCTCAGCCTGTCTACACAGGTTAGCTGCTCCAGCCCTCTGATCATCTTTGTGGCCCTCCTCTGGACCTGTCCCAAAAGCTCCATGTCCTTCTTGTGTTGGGGGTCCCAGAACTGGACACAGTTCTCCAGGTGGGGCCACATGAGAGCAGAGCAGCGGGGCAGAATCACCTCCCTCAACCTGCTGGTCACATTTTCTTGATGCAACCCAGGATACAGTTGGCGTTCTAGGCTGCAAGCACGCATTGCCAGCTCATGTTGAGTATTTCATCAACCAGCACCTCTAAATCCTTCTTCTCAGAGTTGCTCTCAGTGACTGGCTAGCATTGAAATTGTTCTGGCTAGCACTGAAATTGTCTCAGAATCTCTGTAAACAGTAAGCAGGTCCTTGAGATACACCCGAACTGCTTTGCCCATGGTCTGAGCCCAATCTCACCAAGAAATCATGAAGTCCTATGGCCTTGAGTGCTCAGTGCTGAGACAGGGCCTGTGGGGCTAGAAAGCTGCTACACCCATCTCCTATTTAGAAGTCCTAAAATAAAGCAGAGACTTGCTTCTTTTGAAAAGCTTAAGAGATCTCAAATACCTTAAATCATATTAGCTATTAATAAAGCAGTAAGTAAATATTGGTGAATGCCCCAGAGAGTTGTGCTCAGGAACTCCGTGACCTTCATGCTAGAAGTTCATAGAATCACAGAATCATTAAGGTTGGAAAAGAACACTAAAATCATCTAGTCCAACCTGTCACTACCATGTCCACTAAACCATGTCCCTCAGTGCCACATCTACCCTCTTCTTGAACACCTCCAGGAATGCTTTCTCCACCACTTACCTGGGCAGCCTGTTCCAATGCATTACTACTCTTTCTAGAAGAAAAGTTTCCTATTGTCCAACCTGAACCTTCCCTGGCACAACTTAAGGCCATTACTTCTTGTCCTTCTGACAAGTTGTCCCTGTCTTTCTGCTTGTAACTCTGGTGTTGCTCCAATTCACCTTTGAGCTACTGAACAGATCTTCCTAATCCTAAGGAGATTTTCATGCCAATCTGGTGGCAGCTTGTGGGAAAGAGCAATGCCTTAAATTGCAAGTCGGTTGGGTTGGGAACAGCTCCTTGCCATTTCCTCATTCTTTGCAGCTTTGAGATACTGTGTGTTTGGTCTAAACCTACATTATGTGGTAGCCTGTGGTGATGGCTGAACTTTATCCTGACATACATACGGGGTGAGAGGAGCATTATTCATCCCTACATACCATACGTGCTGCTGTGAGCGCACCTTGTTTGGTTTGTGGGTGCTGAAGACAAATGATAGCGAAACAATCTGGATTCTGGAAGATAAGGTCAACGCCATCCTGAACTGCCAATGGTTTGTGGTTCTCTAACTAGAAGCTTAGCTTCAGTCACCTGAAATACTCCCTGGTTTTGGGGTTCAGAGGTACTAAGTCAAGAAATCAAGTCCTTTTATTGTGTCTCATGGTAATCAGTGAGAAGACTGAGGTTCTCTGGAAGTTTGCTCTTCATGCCCAAGTGCTCTGTAGTCCATGGGCTGATGTGTCTTTGAAATGCATCAGAATTCTGGATGTGAGTATGAACAAAGCATTTGACACTGGTACAATTTGAGAAGCTATTTCTGGGAGTGCTGTTGTCTGAATGCAATTTGGCCTACAGGGAAGCCTGACAAAGCCATCTCCATTGGAAGGTACCATCCAGATGGAGGAATTACTTTGGCAGAACTGCCCTGATGGAAGCAATGAATCGTGTACAGAGATTTGGAGCAGCTCAGCCCATGCTCTCATATGTTTGTGTCTCCCTTCAGTTCCCACGCCTCTGCACTTCCTTGTTTAGCCCAGGCCCGGAAGCAAAACTGCTGAAATGTGAGGAGGAAAGCAATTCTCATGGTGTTTCCAGCTCAAACAGAATCAGGAGGGAGAGGGGAAATCTCATGAGAAAGCTTCTTAGATTTCCAGTCCAGGCCCACTCAGGGCCATGGAGCTCTTCTAGTATCTCATCTAAGCCTCTGAGTCCACATTTCTGGGTGCATGGCAGTCCCATAGCACCAGAATGACAGAGATTCTGGTGTGCAGAAGCTTCCAGCAATCCCATGGAGCTTTACTGTGCTCCAGCCTGCAGATAGTGAGAAATGTATTTACTGCTTGTTCCCATCATGGATGAGGATGATGAGGGTAAATTCTGCAAACCTGAAGATTTTCTGTTCATGATTTATGATCGTAGAATCATAGAATCATTTGAACTTGAAGGGACTTTTAAAGGCCATCTAGTTCAACTTCCCTGCAATGAAAAGGAACACCTATGGCTAGATCAGGGTGCTCAGAGCCCCATCCAGCCTGACCTTGAGTGTCTGCAGGGATTGAGCATCCACCACATCTCTGGGTAACATGTTTCAGTGCCTCACTACCCTTACTATAAAACACTCTTTTTTTATATCCAATCTAAATCTCCCATTTCAATTTGAAACTATTTCCCCTTGCCCTATCAGGGAGAATGATGAATCTATGATGATTCTGTTGAGCTCCTTTCTGGCATCAATGCCTTCACATTTCATGTGCAACATGCATTACACTGGAGAAGGAGGTTGAATGTGGGGATTGTCCTCCTTCAAGTGTAGAATCCCATAAGCTGACACCACTGTAGCCTCTCTCATCTTGATGATGCCTCATTAGCTATACATTACAGACCATCTGACTGCATGGGACAGGAAGGTATCAGGGTTAGGATGGATGCTGCAGCCAGGCACTGTCAGACATCATGCTAGGATGTGGTAAAAGCAAGAAGTATCTGGATGATGCCCTGGGCATTGCTGTCCTATCCAATGCAACTCAACCCTTCTTCCTGTGGGTCTTTTGAGTGGCTGGTCCTGTTTGTCTTGATGTCCTTCCCAGCAGTGCTCCATGCTGGTTAATTGCAGATTTGTAGACTTTTAAAAGAAAAAATGTTTCTTCACATATTTGGCTTTAAATTTATCACCTCTTGCTACCACTGAATGATGGTGGTAATTAGGAATTTGCTGCGTCCCAAGCTTTTATTCTGCAGTGCAGTCAATGCAACAGCAATTAATCCCCCCAGCAAACACAGAGGAGGCGAACACAGCAGCGCTGGGGACAGAGATAGTCTTGGGATAATTTATAATTGCAAAGACATGCTCAGAGCAGGAGAGACCTCTGGGAGTTGCTTACTTTTCATTTTGCAGGGAAGGAGGATGGACAGAGAGAGCTGGTGCTGGCTGGCTTATTTGTCCTGCTGTTTGCATTGGATCCCTTCCATTTTCTGGCACCGAGGGACTGGCTTTGGGGTGAATTTTATCTCTCTGCAGAAGAGTTGAGCAGTGGGTGGAATGCAAGCTCTGGTTCCTCCTTGTCGTGACTGAGAGCAATTTGCCCCAAAGCAGTGGAGGAAAAAAAAAAAGAAACAATACCAGAGGAGCTGGCATTCGTGCTTGCTATCTTACAGATCCCTGAAGAAGCTCCAGGAGTGATGTTCTGCCTCTTTTTTGGTTATATAAGGGCCCTAGGGAGCCAGCTTTTAAATGTCAGTGCTTCAGTCAAGCGTGTTTGAAATCCCCTTGAGGCCAGCTCAGCACAGGTCTCCCAGGAGAACAGGGGTATGAGCCTGGCTAGGAAGCATGAGGCCAGGGTTTCATAGAATCATAGAATTGTTTGAGTTGGGAGGGACCTTTAAAGGCCATCTAGTCCAACTCCCCTACAATGAACAGGAACATCTACAGCTAGATCAGGTTAATCAGAGCCCCATCCAGCCTGACCTTGAATGTCTCCAGGGTTGGGGCATCCACCACCTCTCCGGGCAATGTGTTCCAGTGCTTCATTATCCTTATTGTAAAACACTTCTTTCTTATATCTAATCTGAATCTCTCCTATTTTAGTTTGAAACCGTTCCCCCTTGTTTGGCTGATGTATTTTTCTTTTGAGACTTGGGAAATGTTTGTCATCTGTGAATCCATTTCATGGGTGTGAAACGAATTATCAATTCTATTTCCCTGGAATAGATAAGCATCAATAGGTATTTTTCAACCCATGAGTGAAAACATTTAGATTTGACAATGTTATGGACCAGAGCCAAAAACTATGTAGCCAGTAGTGAAGTTGGTGTTACTTGTGTGCCTAAGGTTTTCTTACGGTCTGATGGACTGAGACCCCAATACTCAATGAAGACAGTGGTAAAATTTAACATAGGTTCGTACAGGATTTTGAATGATCTTTGTTTCCTAGTAGCAGGGTTCTTTCATGCTGAGGATCAGAGATCAAGATACAGAATGCCATTAAGACAAAGTATACAACCACAGTAAAATGGGATTAACAGAGCCAAGAGGTGAAATACAGGAGACATAGGATTATAGAACCATCACATTATTAAGGTTGGAAAAGACCTTTAAGATCACCTAGTCCAGTTGTTGATCCATCCTCACCATGCCCACTAATTCATGTCCTTCAATGTGACATCTCCCCATTTCCTGAACACCTCCAGGAATAGTGACTCCAACAAATCCTTGGGCAACCTATGGCAATATGTCATGACACATGCAGTCTTACAAAGAAGAAGCAAGGGCTGGGATAGGCAATAAAATCCTCTTTGCAAATATATGTTAAGTACCACAAAAATGTGTCTTGTCAGAAGAAACTTTCAGAGCCATTGAATTCTTTTTGTGAGAGTCTTTCTGGAAAGGAGGGAGCAGATGCCATGTGTCTTGGCTCCAGCAAGGCTTTCATCACTGATATTCTCCTCAAATATCTAAAGCACATGACTCATGCTTGTTAAAGTGGCCTCCAAGAGAGGAAGGTGGAGATTTAGCATGCTTCTACAGGGTGGATGAATGACTACAGAGGAGGCTTTTTGAACTGCGAAGAGTCAGCAAGAACTGAAGATGGCACTGGAGGATTATAAAGTTAGAAACTCGAGGGATGAAAAGGACCTCTGAGATCATTAGGAGTTAGACTTGATCCTTGTGAGTCCCTTTCAACTCTGGATGTTCTATGATTCCACAATTTAGTCCAACTGTCAACCCATCATCACCGTGCCTGTGAAACTGGGATGTAGGGTGGCTTCAGATCAGTGGAGAACTAGGCTAGGAAAAGCAGAGTGAACTGTAGTCAGGAGACATGCAGGGTGGAATGAGGCAAAGTCATCCAACTACACAGAATCAGAACAACCTGTTTGGGAAATGGGTTCCAGGGAAGCCACTCTCTTCTGGAGGGAGTAAAAAGCATACTGGGAAGCATAAACAAGCATGTAGCCTAGCCTGGCAGTCAATGTTTAGTGCTTGGATGCAGTGCAATATATTTCTTGTACCATGCTTTAAGTCCAGAAGAGAATGATAGCAAGACCTGGAAAATCTCACCTCAAAAAGTGTTAAAGAGTAGGATTTTTTAACTTAAACAGGAGGAGCCCAATCTCTCTGGGTTATCACAGTGGTCATCGTGATGTAGAAGTCTGCAAAAAAGAAATGAGATTAAATATAGCTCAGCTAATAGGAGAGGCCATTCTTCTAGGAACCAGCATCACATGCAGATAATTAATGATCAAGAACACCACAGGATATGAGAGCCTGTATAAAGTTTTTGACTGCGAGGTGTTCCAGCAACTTATAAGTCACTATGGACATTTGGGATTTGCTAAAGCCACTGCCAAAAAGAAGTGCAGAGAACTACTAATTGTATAGACTTCAGCACAGCAGCAATGTCAGTGTAACTCTTATTCTTGCCTATATTCAGTAGGATGTTCATTGTCAGCTGAAATCTCTTGGGGACTTTGCTTTTTTATTGAGTCTGTCTGTTTAATGGCTATTAAAACAGAGCTGTATTATTCATTCTGAAATAGCATGTCCAGCAAAATGATGTTATATTTTTCTTTAGCTCTTAAATTCAGTCTGTTACAGATTAATTTGTAATTCCTAATGGCTTTGAGAAGTATGAGGCAATATTTCAGTAGGTGGGTTGTTTTTCTGCCTGTCTGTGCCCCTGCAGATGTGAGCAGATAAATCAGGGCGTGGAGTATCTGTCCTCACTGAGTAAGTCAATTATGAGAACAGGGAGAAACCATTCAGAGTACTACTCTGGTGAACGTAGAGAAGTGCTTCTCTTTAGATGTTATGAGCACACAGTCTTTGCCAACAATTCAACAAGGCCACCCAGGGCTGCAAGCACAAGTCCCTGTACTGTGAGGAGGAATAGGAAAAGCTCCTTGTGCCATGAGTCTACTGCCCAAATTCTGCTCGAGAGCTGTCAGTAGAGGAGAGCCCCATGGTGCCTGGCCCCAAGAGCCCTTTGACACTCCATAATACTTCATAGGGATGTTCAGCGCCCTCTGATCAGCTTTCTGGACTGTGAGCTGTCATGTCTTATTGCAAAAGGTCTGCCCTCGGCTGCCAGATTCAGAAGCTCTGGTGTCCAAGCAAAGCCACCTTCTTATGGGTGGAAGAGCAATGTATTTCCCAGAAGCTTTCATCTCCCTTTGCTGGCAGACTTCATTCTCTGAGCTACTATGAGATAAAACATCAAGGAGAGAAGGATTTAGCCATTCCTCTATCTCTCATATCTCTGCATAACAGCAGTGCTGTGCTCTGGGTTTTGTTTGCCAGCAGTGGTGGAGAGGATTTGACAGAGCCTTGGCCTCTTCCTCTTCCTTCTCTTCCTGCTCTTCATCCCCAGGAGCTGGGACTTCCTGTGGTTTGGCAGAAGCTCTGTAAACACATTCCCCAAAGTGCCTCCCTCCTCCTGCCACCAACGCATGCCCTTGTGAGAGAGGAAACACCACTGCTGGGAATGTGGAAGGGGATTTCCATGGGCTTTCATGAGGTTGCCCTCCTTTGCTCCTCTGCAGTGTCGGGAGGATGCCCATCCCATTCCACCCAGCACCCCAACAGCACTGAGGTTTTCAGCCCAAGGCTGCTCAGTCCTTGTTTTGCAGAGCAGCCTGCTTGCCTTGCAATGGGTGATCCCTTTGTAATTGCTGGCCGCAGTCCCATCCAATGACCTATTCCCTAGCACAGCACATCTGATACCATAAACATGCATTAGGTACATGATTCGTACTGATTTAGGTGTACCTCCCACTTGGGACCAGTCTGAAAACCCTTCAGTTCCCTCCAGAGGATCATAGATACGTAGAACTATTTGAGTAGGAAGGGACTTTCAAAGGTCACCTAGTCCAACCCCCTGCTATGAAAAGGGACACCTACAGATCGATCAGGTTGCTCAGAGTACCATCCAGCCTGCCCTTGAATATCTCCAGGGATGGGGAATCCACCTCTTAGGGCAACCTGTTCTGTGGCCCTATTACCCTTATTGTAAAAAGCATTTTCCTTATATCCAATCTAAATCTCCCCTATTTTAGTTTGAAGCCATTTCCCTTTCCTTAAGCATGAGCAGAGCTAGATGACGTGGATCGTGGGCTAATATCTGTGCTGTGGATCATCCTGTGAGCCCAATTCCTTGCTCTGTATGGTTACCTCCTGCTGTATCCCAGGACATGGGGGCATGAGATACCCCTCTCCCATCCCACTGCTTCCAGGTTGAGTTTTCAGATCTTGGGTTATTAGCACATCTCTGTTAGGGCCATTCTAGGTGCATAGACATGGTGACCTCTTGAGGTCCACCCCAATCTGATTCACTTGAAGTCAGTCTTCCAATGTGAGTTGGGGATGGTTTAGATGCAGCTTTCCAATGTGGGGACCAAGACAGTGAGACATTCAGGAAATACAGTGCGTGGGTGACATCTAATGTCACTTTGGGGTAACACAGGCTCGTTTCTTCAAGCTTAGTCCTGTTAATTGTAGGGGCCTTGGTGTAAGCAGAAGAATCAAGTCCATGTAGCTCTTACAGGCACATTCTTTACAGGAGAAAGAAGAATATTTTGCTTACACGCAGCAGGAGATGGATCACAATTCACTTCCAGCTTTACTGTGGAGCTGAAACATTGCACTGAACAGCTGCCATCCTGCTGGGATCTTCCCCTGCTCCCCTAATAGGGGACAGAGCATGAGAGGTGACCATCACCCTCCCTTGGTGGATGCCTCACAGGATCAGGTTGCCTCTTCTCCCCTCTTGCTAATTGGACCACCACCACACATCCATGATTATAGAATCAAAGAGTCATTAAGTGTGACGGAACCCTTAAAAGCCATGGAGTACAACTCCCCTGCAGTGAACAGGGATGCCTACAGCTACATCAGGGTGCTCAGAGCCTCATCCAAACTGACCTTGATGTCTACAAGGACGGAGCATCCACCACCTCTCTGGTTAACCTCTTCCAGTGCCTCACTACCCTTATTATTGAAAACTTCTTCCTTATTTCCTTATCACACACAGAATCACAGGATTGTAGGGTTTGGAAGAGCTCCAAACATCACTGAGTTTAGAGATCAGCAGCCTACTAAAGCAGATTCCCTACAGCAGGCAAAGTTATCTGTATGGTTATCTGTACTGGGTATTAGTAACTAGCAAAAGCATAACAGATGAAAATGTTGTTTTTCCATTAAACAAACAAACAAGCAAAAGAATTACTTTACAGAGAAAGAGAAAAAAAGGTTGTACTGAAAGTGTGATCTGTTAAGATTCTTTTCCTTAAGAAAGGCTTGGTGTTAGCAGTCAACATAAATACTTGGATTACATGCAGTCACAGGGAGATACATATGAAGGACACGAGGAAGTTAGATCTGTACACCTGGCAGCTTCTCCTACTGTAAAACCAAAGAATGACAGAGTAGTTGATATTTTCCTGGTCAGATAAATATGAGGGCTGCTCCAAAAGTAATGCCTCCTATTTCATGATGTTGACCCACAACTCTGCAGGCAGATGTTGGTGGTATGGCAGTAGAAGTTAAATCTTCCCACCAGTATTCTATTACATTTTGTTGCCATGCAACAGATGGCAGAAGAGGGGCAGTCTGATAAACTGACATCTGATATGGAAGTGCATCTGAAGCAAAGATCACAGAATCACAGAATCACCCGGGTTGGAAGGGACCCCAAGGATCATGTAGTTCCAACCCCCCTGCCTAGCAGGGCCACCAAACATACATATTTAGATCAGGTTGCCCAGGACCCCGTCCAACCTGGCCTTAAACACATCCAAGGACGGGGCATCCACAACCTCCCTGGGCAGCCCGTTCCAGGGCCTAACCACTCTCCTAGTAAAGAACTTCCCCCTAACATCTAACCTAAATCTTCCCTCCTTCAACTTAAAACCATTTCCCCTAGTCCTGCTGTTGTCAGCCCTTTTGAAGAGTTTACTCCCCTCCTGGGTGTAGGTTCAGGATGTGGAGTTGAATTCCTCCTTGTGGCAAAAATGGCACTCACTGACATTTTTGGTCACTCACATGGTCACTCACATGACCATGGCTGGTGTATTTCATCAGTTGCACTGTCATAACAGCGGTGAAATAGTGGGTCACTTCCACTGGTGCAGATTTTATGAGATCAACATTCAGACTCTTGTTCATTACTGGTGAAAATGTACAGATAGTGGTGGCAGCAATGTTGAAAAACAATACTTTGTGGCTTTGTTTTCTCTATCAAATATTGTTATTGTGTTCTTTGTAGCTGTTGTATTTCCACGGAAACAAATGGGAGGCATTACTTTTGGAGCAACCTACATACATTTGAAAGAAAGGCTCAGACAAATCAGATGGTGAAAGGAAACGGGCAGCTCAGCCTGGGCTTTTTATCAGCCCCAGGTAATGGGAATAACAGTATTTTGCTCTACCTCAGCGTGGAGGTCTGAAGCATTGCTGTCCTGGAGGCTGCTGGAGTGCTGAATGAAGTTGTTGGTGTTTGTACAGTCAGGATGTGTTGCAGCACCTTGGGGAGTCACTTACAGCCCCATCAGTGGCTCACTGATGCAGTGGATCATTGAGCCTGGGAAAATAAGCACCATTGGAACCAAAGCAAACCCCAACTGTTCCTCTCCAGAGTAATGATAGTAATTAGTGCTTGCTGACACTCTGCAAACATTAGTTAATTATTCCACAGAGCTTCCTGTGGGAGGAGAGATGCTATTTTTAGTGTCTTGTACATATGGGGAAACTGAGGCGGGGGATTTTAGGAAGGGATGGAGATGGGGATGGAGGCCAGAACTGCTTCTGCAGTCCTGAATATGTCCGATTCTCCATTTGTCCCGAGTGCATTGCAACACGTTCAACTTGCACAATCAAATCATGTATTTCCTTGTGCCAGAAGGTTGTTAGGATGGGAAATAGCTTTTTTTTTTTTTTTTTTTTTTTTTTGTTATTTCATAAAGGGGCATTTGCCTTAACCCACCAAGCAAAACATTTTTTTTCTTCCCCCCCTCACCATTTTTGGAAAATGAAAATCAAGGATATTTTTGGCTTTCCCATTCCACTCTCTCCCTCATTCTGCCTTTTCAGGAAAAAAAAAAATAAAAATAAAAAATTGAGTAAAGTATAAAACTGAATGTGTCTAAAAGTCTAAAAGTTGCTGGAAAGGACAGATATTCAGTAGATTTTCCTAAGTAAGTGAAAGAAATACATATAAGCCTGCTTCATAAGGACAACACTGCTGTCAAGCCATGCAATTTTTGGGGGGTTAGTTGTGCAATATTTGAGGTTTTCCCTGAAACATCCAACTCCTGGGATCCTCTAACATGCAATATTCTCAGGTTACACGATCAAAAAGTGAATGCTGGCTGAGAAATGCAAGCTGGGAATACAGCGGAAAGCCAAGGGTAAGATGCCAAGGTTTTTGCTGCTTCTGCTGCTGTTGTTATTATTTATAAATGTCAAATTCTCTTGTGGGTTTTGAAGCTGGGCACTTGAGTTTTAAGGGCCAACTCAGCATTTATCAGTGTCTGGATCTGGCTGGAAGTGCTTCTGAGTGCCAGCACTGCCTGTTCCGACATATAGCATCAGTACATGCTTCTGTTGGTTCATTTCTTGCTGGGGCCATGGGCTGATAAATACGACATTGCTGATCATTAATAAAGTATCTAAACCCTAGGTTTCATACTGACATCTGCAAAATTTCAACTGGCCTAGGATTGTTTTCAAAACACATAAATAAGGGTGCTATTTATTTAAAAAAAAATATAATGGATTTTCTGTAGAATTAGTTTTTCAGATAATTAGCGTGCCTTGTCATTTTGTTGAATTGTAGATGTATCACCCCAGTCAGGAAGATGCATTTAGGATCCAGAGTAGATCTGTGTCTACCTGCCCTCTCCTTTCTGTGATTTCCAGCTCTCTACTGCATAAGCAACAGCCAAAACCCTTGAATCAAAAATCTGCCTGCACTAAAAAAATCAAGGCCAAGCAGGGAGCCAACTTTTTAACTTTCTTTCCAAATGACCCATCTCTTTTCTATGTGCTACGAAAATCCCTCAGAACTGAATGTCTTTATGGGCCACCCTAAATGGTGATCCAAATTCCAAATCTGAGGATTTGGGCCCCGTGAATCTTAGAATCATTTGAGTTGGAAGGAATCATTAAAAGCCATCTGGTCCGTTACAGGCCCTCCCTGCAAGTTACAGGGACACCTACATCTAGATCAGAGTGCTAAGAGCCTGGTGGACAGGAGTGTCCTGTTAGCACTGATAAGACCCCAAGGAAAGGCTCTGAAGTTGCAGAGTTCTCCCTATGTAAGATATTTTAGCTCTCCTTTTTCTCTTGTTATCTAACCCCCCAACTGAAGCTCTTACTCCATCTCTCCTTGTCTCATATAGTGATTGTTGCCATGTTCACCTTCCACCTGCATTCATATCCCTGATGTCCATGCCACCCTTTAGGGCTTACTGCTGTGATGCTCTGCAATGGATGAGCACCTGGAAAGAGCTGCTGTCTGAATCCCTTCCTTCTCCCAGGGCTGATCATCAGGGGGGGCATGGAGTCAGTATTACTTTTCCATCTTCCTTGTTCCTGTTTTTTGGTGAATAGGGATTATAAATATCCAGGTTTTACTGTTTATGTGAGCAACTATGTCTGTAAAAAATTATCCACTTGAGTGGACTTGCATAGGAAAATTAACTTGTGTCACCTGCTGCACTGTGATGGTCTTTACCTCTGCTCTCTGATACTTGGGAAGCTATCAGACTGGATCAGTCTTCCCAAGGACAAAGCTGTGGTCCAAGGAACTGCATTTCTCATAGGAAATCATAGAATGGTTTAGGTTGGAAAGGACCTTGAAACCCACCAAGTTCCAACCCCCTGCCTTTGTCTGGTTGCCTCCCACCAGTTCGTGTTGCCCAGGGCCCCATCCAACCTGACCTTGGACACCTTCAGTGATGCGACATCCATACCTTCTTTGGGCAACATGTTCTGGTGTAGGGAGGGACACAACACAGCATGGCAGCTGCTCCAGCCCTTTTTCTTGGCCTGCTGTCCTTAGAACAGATCTGGGATTAGACATCTCATTGAGAAGAGGATTTGAATTGTTATCTGAGGGATGATATCCACTTCTCCAACCCTCTTCTATGCTCAAGGATCCCATTAAGGAACTGTGTTGGAGGGAGGAATGAATTGGTATAATACAGTTATCCGCTTATCAGGGCTCTTTAAGCTCATTTCCTTCCAGCTTCTGACTACAAAGAGGCCAAACTGCTATTTGAAATGCTATTTTGTGAAGTTATTCTGCAATTCAGTGGTTTTTTTTCTTCCTTCACTATCCTAATTGCATTTCTGTTTTGACTGCTTCATGTTTGTATATTACTTTAATCATGTTGACTTGCTAGTCTATGAGTTTGAACTTTTCTTTCTCATCTTTTTGAAGAATAAAAATGACAATAACCGCTTTTCTTACAGCAAAAGCAGCTTTTCTGTACCTCTGTTTAGATGCAATGGCCTTTATTGCTTTTATTTATTTGTAACACCTATTGGTTTAGAGATAATCTTCATACAGAGTCTGTCCAGTTCTTCCTACAATATTCCCTATTTTTATCAATAGCTTTCTCATCAGTGGCTGAGTGTAGATCAGAATTTCCTGGGGCATGTTTTATTAATTCTAAGAAATAAGTGCCAGCCCCTTAATATGGAAATCCAGGCATGTTGTTGAAGATAAGAGCACCTCTCAAAGGAATCATTTCCTTATTTATTTCAGTTGGAAAATGAGCCTTGCAAAAGGAAAAGAAGAGGGAAAAGAATCATAGAATCATTAAGGTTGGAAAAGACCACTAAGATTATCTAGCCCAAAAGTCTGCTTACCACCAATATTGCCCATTATAACACATCCCTCAGTGCCACATTTCCACATTTCTTGAAAACCTCCTGGGACAGTGACTCCATCACCTCTCTGGACAGCTGTTTCCAATGGGTTACCACACTTTTTTAGAAGAAATTTTTCCTAATACCCAACCTGAATCTCCTCTGGTGCATCTTAAGAACATTCCCCCTCATCTTATCGAAGAAGATGGAAAAGAAAATAAAATGGAAAAAAGGGAAAAGAAAAAAAAAAGAGGTAAAAGAAAAAGCAAAAGAAAGAAAGAAGAAAAAAAAAATACAGCTAACAACACTTTTCTCCAGTCTCTCCATTAAAATGTACAGTTTTCTACACTTGTGAAGGAGGAGGTAGAAGGATGCATAGTGGTAGCATAGTGATGATGACACAGGGCAGCAAAAGAGGGGTTTGACTACAAACTGAGAATGCTACTGACTGATTTCCAGGATGATTTTTGTCTGCATGCCCCTACTTTAAAGGTAGTGGGGGCGGTTTTCGGGTAGTTATTGAGGAGCTGTGCAGATGGAGGCTGTTTGCATGAAGGTGGACTGCAGCCCAGGGCTGTTCTTTCTGCAGGAGCAGCAGGTTCAGGAACTCAGAGGTTCCAGCTGGGGTGATTTGGAAGGGGGACAAACTTTCACAAGCAGGCTCTGGATTTGTGCCCAGACTGGGGCCGGGTGGACGTCAGCAGATTTGGTTCAGGGAGGAAGGTCGTGTGAAACTTCAGTTCAGATCTGCCCACCCTTGCACTCGCTGTTGTTTGCGGCTGAACTCAAGGACCTGGAGTGAAGGGCAAAGCCTCACCCCTACAGTGCCTGGGATTTGTGTTTCCTGCTCACTGCTCCTGCAGCAAGAGCTGCTGTTTGATGCGGGATGCAATAGCTTACCCCACTGAAAACGGTGTGACACTTCTTAGGGTACACCCCTTGATGTACACCTGTGAGCACCCTGATGTAGCTGTAGGTGTCCCTGTTCATTGCAGTGTAGTTGGACTAGATGACCATTAATGGCCCCTTGCAACTCAAACAATTCTTTGATTCTACAGGCTCCTTTCTTTGCCTTATTAATGCATGCTTTTGATTATGACTCTGAGTGTTTAAGGGATGGAGAAAGACACAGCAGCTGGGTGATGGGTTTAATGAACAGCAAAAGAATCACTTGCTGAGAAGGCTCTGTGGTTGCCAGGTTCGCTGGATGTGCTCAAGAGGTGAGACATGGAAGTGTGTGGAAATCCACCACCCATGGGCAATATCCTAATATCCAGCAGTGTGGGTTCCTGCGCTTCTCTTAGTTGAAAGTGAGAATCATAGAATCATAGCTTGGGTTGAAAGGGGCTTTAAACATCATCCAGTTCCAGCCCCTCTGCAGGAATCTGTAAAGAAACATCTCTTTCCACCTTGATATCTATTTTATTTTTCTACTAACTTGCTACTCCCAGCTTATTGCAGAGTAAAAGGGAGTGTATTCTCCTTTCCTTCCTTTAAAAACTGGTTGCAATTACCAAATACAACTTTTCACTAAAAATGTGAACTATCTTTGACACAGAGTAAATCCCAATAGTTGATCTATGATGCAACAACAAAAAAATAATAAAAAATACAGAATGACAGTGCTACTTTTGGAGAGGTTGAAGCTGTGCAGTGGCGTGCAAGGGAGGTAAGCTCAGCTGTGCTGTAGGAGTGTGGAGACGACAATATTCATGCACATTAGCACTGCTCAGAGACATCGTGCTGGCCATTTGTTCAGCCCACCATGTCTGGGAAGGAGTAAGGAATAAGAAAGGAAACAGAATAGGTACACGTTGCTCAGGCTTAGTAGAGAGGCTTCTCCTTCAGAATTTTCTGAAAGGGATTAAAATAGCAGCTAGCAAAAATAAGGCATTTCCCAGCAGTGATGGAGATGAGGGCACTGGAAATAGCAATCTAAACCTCTGTTGCATATTCAAGTACTTCTCTCTTACCAGAGAAGGACAGAACCAGAGACCTATAGATCTGGAGACAGAAATCCAAGGTTTGTCTCTGATTTACCCCAGTTCACTCCTACATCTATGGAAATAGCATATTTCATGGCAGCCATTGCAGCATGGAAGAAATGGGGATGTGGTAAATGAGAACATAAAAACTGCTATATGTCTCCAGTCCAAAGACCATCTAATCTGAGTGCCCAAGTTTGCACATTGGCCAGGGGATGTTATGTAGGAGAAAACGTAGAAAAACAAATCTGCACCCAATTGTACCCACTCAACTTTCAGAAATCCCCAGTCTACAAGGGGACACAGGCACCAGGTATGTCTCTATCTCCCCTTCCTTTCCTGGGTCACTTATTTCCATAGAGTCATAGAATCATTTGAGCTGGGAGGGAGCCTTTGTTTTAATTTGTCAGGAAGGCACTCTGGTATTTCTAGTGATAATTTTTCCTAAATGCTAGAGCTAGGGATAAAAGAGAAAATAGTATATGGTGATGTTCAACCAATTGACAACTCAACTTATTGCTATTTCTTTCTCTTGTGTACACATATATATATATGATATATATAACTCATTAATATCCACATTTTTCTCTGCAAGAATCATATCAGCCCCATACTTGTTAGGATCAGTCCCTCAAAATCTTCACTTAAGTCAATTTCCACAGTTCTTGAACACTAAGTGTTTAATGTATGCTTTTAGATATTTTTTCAAGCCACTTCATCCAAAACTCTATATGGGATTGCAGTACACAGAGGTTAAAACCTTTCATTAATTCTGCTTAATTCTTCATGCACCCTACGATTTATCTAGCTGAAGGAGATTGCTCTGATCTCAAAATCCTTTGTAGAATCCTGTATTTCTTTCCAGAACACAGCTCCTTGGCTATAGTGCCTGGCCCCCATGTCTTTGTACTTTCCTGTAGAAGTTATTTTGGAAAAGAAATCAAATGTACCAAAAATATGCATTAATACATCATCGTATCATTCAGGATTTTTACAAATGTGTTTTCAGGCAGCTGTAACAGAGACAAGGAGCCTGAGGCCAGGCATGTGCTAAGTCAGGTATGAATGCAGCACTAATGATAGGAAACAGGAAGGAAATGCCCTTGAGGAGGAGGTGAGCAAGTCTGGGCATCTCTAATCTGAACTGACCTAGAAGCTTTCATGCTATACCTCTGCTGTTCTCACCAAGGGACAGGGGCTAGGTAGCACATGGATAACACTTTAGAAACTTTGACACTCAAACTGCCTTAGGTAATGTAAGCAGTAGAGAATCCACCTTTAGGTGGTGGATGGAAATTTCACTTCACCTGAGGGAGAAGAAGTGATAAAAAACATCTGATATATTGCTACAATAAGGGAGGTTTTTTGTTCACCTATACAGTAACACAGTCTGACATCATAGTTTGTCTTCAAATAAATGCATTTCTTTCCTGCTTTAACCTTAAAATCACAAAAACATAGAATCACGGAATCATAGAATCACCAAAGTTGGAAAAGACCTCCAAGATCATTCAGTCCAGCCATCCAACTTCTACCAGTATTTCCCCACTAAACCATGTCCTTTAGTACATCAGAATGTTTCTTGAACACCTGATGGAAATGGTGATTCCACCACCTCCCTGGGCAGCCCATTCCAGTGCCTGACCACTCTTTTGGAGGAGAACATTTTCCAAACATCCAATTTGAATTTCCCCTGGCACAATTTGAGGTCATTTCCTCTCATCCTATTGCTAGATATGTGGGAGAAAAGACCAGCCCTCACCTCACCATTACCTCCTTTCAGGGAGTTGTAGAGAGCTATAAAGTGTCCCCTGAGCCTCCTCTTCTCCAGACTAAACAATCACAGTTCTCTCAGCCGCTCCCCATAAGACCTGTGCTCCAGACCTCTCACCAGCTTTGTTGCCCTTTTTCTGGACAAGCTCCAGAACATCGATGTCTTTTTTGTAGTGAGAGGCCCAGAACTAAACACAGTATTCTAGGTGTGTCCTCACTGGTGCTTAGAATCATTAGGGGTAGAAAAGACCACTGAGATGATCTAGTCCAATTGTCAACCCATCCCCACCATACCCAACAAACTATGTCCCTCATTGCCACATCTCCACGTTTCTTGAAAATCTCCCAGGACAGTGACTCTACCACCTCCCTGGGCAGCCTGTTCCAATGCATTACCACTCTTTCTGAGAAGAAAGTTTTCCTAATATCCAACCTAAAGCTCCCCTGGTGCAATTTGAGGTGTTTCTCTCTCGTCCTATCACTGTTATACAGGAGAAGAGGCCAACCCCTGCCACAATACAACTTCTCTTTATGCAGTTTTAGATAGCGGTAAGGTCTCCCCTGAGTCTCTTCTGTACACTACACAATCCCAGTGTCAAAACTTTACAAAGTGATTGTGCCAATTCATATCTTATGCCATGCCTGAGGGTCTGGGCATCCTTTGAACAGGACTATTGGTGCCTTGTTGATTCTCTGATAAGTAATAAGTGGGAGAGATACCACAATGTTCCGTGTTGTCTAAGGGGTACCAAGATCCACATGAGCTCTGTAGCAGGATTTGGTCTGTCATGTCAAGGACTAGCAGAGAAAGAAATATCTTTTGATTACCTGCAGCAACTAGGCAAACTTTGTTATTCTTTGAAATACTGAGACTAATCATCAGTGCTGCTGGTATGTCATTGTTTCTCGGTGTGTGGGTTTCGCATTCTTTTCCAAATATTCAGACATTCAGGGCAAGATATGATCTATGCTATATGTCCCACCAAATGTCAATATCATTGGCATCCATTTGATCCTTCATAAGTCAGAATCTTACTACTATGATGACTTCCTAGGACACCTCAGGCAGCACTCTCTATTTTCTCTTTCCCATAAGCACAGACCCACTCCATGTTAGCATGTAGCAATGTGAACTGCATGAAATGTGAGTAACAGGAGTTCCATTTCTCTAACAGGAGGGCAGTGGTGCTTGTCTCCATCATTCAGTTATGCAGCCACAATACTATTCAGAACATGTAACTCTCTTCAAAATGCAGTGTTGAAACTCTGCTTAATAATTTCAGGAAGATTCAGTTCTGGAAGGTGACACAAATTGTATTTAAATTAGAAGTCACATCCACTTTTCATGCCTGAGGATTCATAATAAGAACAATGAGAGCTCCCAGGCACAAATAAGACCGCAAGTGTGTTTCTCATCATGAAATTACCACTGAGGTTATTATTGACTTGCTTTTGTTTTCTCCTGATCTTTAATGTTGTTCTGCTTCTCTGGATGGCTTATTGGCAAGGAGTGCAGTTAAGACTGTGTGCAGCAAATGTATGTGAGAGGTGATATATATAAATATAAATATAAACATAGCTAAGTGACATGCTACTATTTAATGCAGATTTGCTAGCTTAAAAAGTCAAGTAGGAATATTGCTCAGAGAAAAGAAACAATAACTGACTCAAAATGATGGATTTCTTTACCCACTACATTATACCTCATGAGGTCACTCATATTGACTTTGGCTATGATTACTTCTTGGATTTTTTCTTTGTTAATTTTTCACTAATGCAGATGACAGCACAAAGGTAGAGTTGATTTGCCAAATACAAATGCTCCATGTCATTTGGGATGCCTGACAGCAGCCAAAAATATCTATGGGGCAGGCAGAAGTAACAGAGGGCTTCTGAGTGACCTACCTCTTTCTGGATTAATAGCTTGTAAGTTTCTGCTTTAGAATGCATTACTCTCTGGTCTGAGCTGGCACTGTTTACCAGTGGAAATACTTGGTTGTCACAGGCTCCTACTGCCATTTAGCATCCAAACAATTTTTGTGGGGATGGTAGAGGGAGCAGAGGCCATACAGGAGAGCTATGCCCATGTGAAACCATGATTGCAGCCAAGTAGGATTGCGTAAGGTGACCAAAATTGCACTAAAGACCTGTGTAGAAGCAATTGCATGCTGCCCATGATGTCCACCGACTATTACGGTAGCTGACACCATGCCAACACCTACGTGCAGATGACCTAATATTGACTGCTGATTATGGTGCCAGGTGACTGGAAAAACTCTTCTTAAAAAAATAATTATATATATATGTGTGTATATATATACACACACTAAATTCCAGCCTGACCCCAAACCGGCTGATATCAGCAAGCGTCAGTTTACAATGCTCATTCAACCTAGATGTGGGTCCCATCAGTCTGAAATGGAACCACAGCTTCTATCACTTCTGTGAAGGCTGAGATGCAAATGGTTGGACGACTCTGGAGGAACATGAAATCCAATTGCCTGCTGATGCAGATGGACCACACTTTGCCTGATCTTAGAGTCAGAATCATAGAATCATTTGAGCTGGAAGGGATCCTTAGAGGTCATCTCGTTCAAATCCCCTGCAATAAACAGAGACACCTACATCTAGATCAGTTTGCTCAGAGCCCCATTCATCCTGCCCTTTAATGCCTCCAGGGATGGAGCATCCACCACCTCTCTGGGCAATCTGTGCCAGTGTCTCACCACTCTTATCATAGAAAACTTTTTTCTTATATCCAGTCTAAATCTCCCATCTTTTAGCTTGAAACCATTTTCCCTTGTCCTGTCACAACAGAGCCTGCTAAAGAATCTGTCCCCTTCTTTCTTAAAGCCCCCATTTAGATACTGAGAGGCCACTCTCAGGTCTCCTTGGAGCCTTCTTTTTTCCAGACTTAACATCTCCAGCTCTCTCAACCTGTTCTCGTAGAGAAGGTGTTCCATTCATTGGATCTTTTTTTTTTTTTGGCTTTCCTCTGGATGTGCTCCAACAGGTCTGTGTCTCTCCTGTTCTGAGGACTCTGTATTTGGATGCAAATGTGGACTTCTCATCTTGCAGTTTATATAGACTCCTCTGGACCTTTGTATCAAGACTGTAGAGAGGCTCAAACCTCTTCCAGTTCCATTACTGGGTAAATCTGCAGCAGAACTTCCTGCAAGGGAGGTTGTAATGAGAGAGGTTTTTTTCATAAAACAAATAGGTGAAACCTCCAGGCTTTAACCACCCATTAGTTTAAAGTGTTAGGTAATAACTGTGACTAAAGAGGCATCACCATAAGGAAGACCTCATTAATCATTTGTCCTGTCAGTGCTGAGCACATACACCATCTATCCATACTCAGGAAAGATCAGTGTTGCACAATTTGTCCACCATTCATAGAAATTTGATAAGAAAGAGAAAAGCATATTTATCTCAGTTAGCAACAATGAGATGCAAATTAGTGGAATTCTCTTTCCCCAGCCACAGACACTTGAGTGTTTTCCTCCAATTACTTGCAAATAGAGTTTTATGCAATTAAGAAGCAGAGCTGAAAGTAATCCCATTTTCCTCTCCTTAAACTCTCTCTCGGTTTGTTCTGCATGGTACTGAAGATAATCGAAGACCTTTCTCCTTACAACAGGCTTCTGGGTCAGCAGATTATCCTCACTTAGAGAGACAGATCTGAAGGACATAGAGAGATTAAACAACTTTCTCAGAGCCGTAGAGGAAATGAGAAATGACTTGAAGACCTGAACCTGTTTCTCAGAGGGCTGGCATTGTATGTCAAATCCGTGGAAGGATTTTTGCTTCCTTTATAATTTGCAAAGTGATGATAACAAACTTCTCCACATGTAGAATTGGAAATTCTGGGACTTGACAATGACTGAAACAGAGATTTCCCCCATTACTTCTTGACTGAAAGAAAAATCAATGTCAGTGGTATAGGAAATAGTGATGCTGTGCTAAGTGGCTCTAGTGCTCTCCTACACACTTAGTACATACATCAAGGGCAGGCTTTCTCTGATCATTGAGCATGTGATAGCCAGAAATACAGTGCAAATGAGAACAGCATACTTGCCCAGTCCTGTCTAACCCTTTCTGACTATACCTGAAAATATCTACATAAGTGCTTCTTTGATCTACCAGTTCTTTGTAAAACCCCTGACCTTCTGGCTGAGTTCTGTGTTTGAAGTAAGTTCAAATCGTGGCACAGAGAATTCTACTCTCTGCTGTTGCATAGAGTCATTGAATCATTAAGGTTGGAAAAAAACCTCCAAGATCATCTAGTCCAACCATCAACCCATTCCCACCATGCCTCCTAAACCGTGTCCCTCAGTGCCACATCTCCGTGTTTTGTGAACACCTGCATGGACAGTTGATTCCATCACTTCCCTGGGCAGCCTGTGCCAATACCTCATCACTCCTGAGAATAAATTTTTCCTAATATCCCACCTGAATCTCTCCTGGCACAAGTTAAGGTCATTCCCTCATCCTATCACTGTTTCCTGGGAGAAGAGGCTGACTCCCACCTCACCACAATGTCCTGTGAGGGAGTCGGAGAGAGCGATAGTCTTCCCTGAACTTCTTCTTCTCCAGACTGAACAATCCCATTTCCTTCAGCTTCTCCTCATAAGACTTGTGCTCCGAACCCTGCACAGCTTCACTGCCCTTCTCTGGACATGATCCAGGGCCTCAATGTCTTTCTTGTAGTGAGGGGACTAAAACTCGAGGTGTATGATAGATGTTTAAATCCCCCGAGTACATCCCACCTCTTCTTGAAAGAATTACAACTAGAAGTAGAATCAGTAACGGGTGCACCCTGTCATACAAGGGTAAGAACCTTGCTCCTGACACAGGACCGGCAGCCCCTTCATATCACTGCAGGTTGAAAAATGTGGTTGAAAAAACCACCACTCGGGTGGTGAGGTTGGATTTTGGGAAAATTTTTCAGAAGGAATGATGAGATATTGGAACAGGCTGCCCAGGGAAGTGGTGGAGTCACTGTTCCTGGAGGTGTTCAAGAAACGCAGGGATGTGGTATTCAAAGCCATGGTTTAGGGGCGTGGTGAGGATGGGTTGATGGCTGGACTAGGTGGTCTTAGAGATCTTTTCTAACCTTGTAATGATTCTATGAATCTATGATATCTGGAGAGCCGGAGGAGCTCCAAGAGTAATCCATGGGCATGACAACACAGGCATGATGGTACATGACAGATCCTGGCTGCCACTTGGAGATGTTGGTCTTGCTTATCCTTTCTGCTTCTCCTGCATGTAGGGCCCAGATAACCTAGGAAATCCTGGTACTGCTGCAGTGCCAGGGACATAACACATGAGCCATCTGAGTAGACAGCAGATGAGGCCTGGTAGCTGTGGGCTGGCTGTGCCTATTCTAACAATGCCTGCACACAGCTATTGTCTGCAAGGGCACACAACATCAGACCCCTTTGTCTATTTTTGGCCCCCTGGGTTCCGATGGTATGTTTCAAAGTCACTTTCCCAGAAGAGGTTAACCAATATGAGAAGCCAAATGCTTGCAAAACAGGAGGAAAAGCATGTCAGCCTCTGCTTCCCTCTTCCTCAGTACTCAGTGCAAGAACAGATGTGGGTATAGTGCACAATTCCATGGGAATGCACTGTAAGTTAGCATGAATTAACACCCCCTTGTTATACCAGCTATTAGAGAGGAGAGAGGCTCCTTCTGGCTGGCTTTAGCAGACACCTGGCCTTTCTGTTTGCTTTCCTGATAGTAAGATCCATTACTGCTTCTGTGTGTGCAATTAAAGGCAGAGAGAGCGTTTAGCATTCCCTGGCATGAGCTGGGTGGATGGGTGCAGACGAGCTATGGCAAGGCAGGATGTTCTTGGAGCTGGAGTTTTTCTTGGACATCAGCCCAGGATTTTTTGGAACTGGAGCCAGTTTTGCTGAAAGGTTCATGAACTCTTGAGGACTGGGTCCAGATTTCCTCTGTCAAAGCTTCACACAGGTCTACTGGGGCAGACTTAAGCATAGCATAGCTGTAACTAGGAGAAATTGTGGCCCTGTGGAATTCACTTTTGCTGTATTTGTCAACATTGCTGCAGGAGAGATGAGATGGCAGACCACAGAAAGGGGCTGCATCTGGGAATGGTGCTCTTCAGCAGTATGCTATTGAATGGGAATAATACATTCAACATAGAAGACTTGCTAAGTCTGGGGATTTCATTCCCTCTCCTGTGATTTTTAAAGCGTCTATTGCCATCCTTTCCTGCTTTCTCCATTCTTCTCATTCATTATGGCCATGCTTCTCCACAGTAATCAGGACTTGCTTCTTTTAGAGCAGAATGAAGTGTTCACACTGTACTGTGGAGGGTGTAAAGCCAGCTGGGACCCCATCTGAACACACTGTAAGGCTAAGAGTGCTGAATCTAATGCAATCCCATCTATGTTGTCCACAGAGCAAGGTTTTTGGAGTAAAAATACCCAAGTGAAACTTGGTGATTGTTATGGAAGGAAGTAGTTGGTTTATTCCAAAATAGCCTAGGAGTGAACTGTTGTTTACATATCTATGGATCATCAGGAGCTAGGACCCTGGAGATGACTGGAAAGTTGAGTTATATGATGGTAGAGACATATCCAGTGAGATCTGTCCAGAGGTCTCTGCATAATGCCCTTGATATTGACAAGGCTGCTCCAGGGCTGACTTGATGAGATGAAGGACAATACTGTATCAAATCTTTGCTTGTCTACTTCTAGATGAAAGCACAGCTTTATTGAGAATCATCCTTGCTACAGTGTCCTTTCCACCAAATTGTAATTCCCAGTGTACAGTTACTTTGCCTATGATCCTTCAGCTTCAATTCAGAGACACTCTGGACATGTTGCATCTGGCTGGGGAAGATGCAAGGGATGAAACTAACTAATATCCTTTGAGATCCTCATGGAGATGTCCTTTGTGACCAGGGACAGAGGAATTACTAGACTGGATCAATGAGTTCTTTTTTAAGGTAGCCCAGCACATGTGCCTTGAAATGCTACGGGTAGTCCTACTCTCAAGAGATGTACCAGCAAGGACATATTCCTCCTGACCTCTGCCTGTTGATGGTTGCAACACGCCTTGAAGCATGAACATTTCTCAGCCTTGACAAAACCCCAGAGACTCTGCTTTAAATCATAAATAAAGGAAGTCTGGATTTTCTTGTTTCTCATGTAGAATGGGTTTTCAAAAAGGCCCGAGGCACTCTGGTATATTGGCAGATCTGTAGCATGCTCGTTTGCAAGTGAATCAGCAATGTATGCGGTTGTACAAGTTTTGTGAAGTTTGGACATCATAGCCAACTGTCTTATACATCAGACCTTTATTAGCACTTCCCAAGGTATATTTATTTTTAAATTTCTAAGGTATTTTTCCCATGCTAGGTTAATTGCTAAATGGGGGAAATTAAGTTACACCATTACAGGCAATAATAACCTCACTGCTTCACTTCCATTGAGTATAATGTACTTTATAGTTCAGGCACATACTGAAGTTCTTTGCCAAATTATGGCTTTCCTGAGAAGAAAAAGTGCAGTTTTCTGCATTTTTGCTATGATACGCCTCTTTGCTGGTAATATTGCTTTGACAAATGTGCCTTTCTGCTTTCACTGATTTGATTGATATTATTCTCCAGTTCTAACTGTGTTGGTAGAAATTATTCATTCCAGTAATGATTTTGATAAACATATTAAGGAATTTTCTTCCAGTGGAATTTTTTAGACAACTCTAAATGATCTATTATACTAAGTTCCCTGGACCTCCATGTTACAGGAGGGCTGTAGAATTTAAATGATAATTCATAGTGAGTGCAGAGGTAGCTGCTGCAGAACCATCAGTAAATATTAATACTGCTATCACAGCCTTCTTTTTCTTCTTGGGAATAAAGAGATTTGTCTTAAGTACCTTATACCTTTCTATGTTAACTTCGTGTTAATCATGTGAGCCATTATATTTTGAACACATGACTCAATGCCTTGCTAGGCTTGTGCCTTAATGAAAGAGCCATTAATCAAACAAATGTGCTTTTGAGAGAGATAGCTTTTTCATTTAAATTAGGATTATCCTATTGTTTGACAGATCCCATTAAGACCATCTACCAAACCCAATCAAAGACTTTCATAAAAATGTGAAATGATATTAATAAGGCAAGGTTTTGTTTTCCTGACTGAACCACAGGGATATAATTAAGTGAACATCAAAACTTATTTTAAGAATGCTTTCAAATAATGTGGCCTATTTTGCTTTTACAGGCTGAGTTGATTCCATTCTGCTGTTGCTCAACATTTCAGTGTGTTAGTATCTGAATTTAAAACAAAACAGACAGTATTTTTCCCAGCCATTTGTCTATTTTCTGTCTGCTGTCTGATGCCAGCTTATGTGTTCCTTCCAGGGAAATGCTTAGCACAAGGAACTCCAGATATTAACATTGTCATAAAGGACTACGTTCTTGGAAAAGATTTGCAATAATTTGGATATTCAGTAAAGTCAGACTTTTCCTGGTTGCAAACTGGTCACAGGCTCTATAATGTCCTGTCCATGGCACTGACTGCTCCAGGCCATGGGCAGCACATCGCTAAGCACTGAGCATATGGGTAACTTGCCCATCATTTGTGTCCTGGATGTATCTCTTGTTCTGTTAGATATTCTTCCACTTGTGCTTTAGACAGAGCTTTCTGCCAACATTTTCTGTGTGTGTGGAAGTATATCCCATGTAGAACAGCAACCTCTGCTTGTCTGATCTTCTTAATGGAGGTTGGATGAACACCTTAGGATTAGCAGCTATTAGTTTAGTTGGTGCTCCTTCAGAGTGTAAAGATGTATAGATTTTCATTGGCTCTCTAATCAAGCCAGCCTTTCAAAAAATTTAAACTAATATGATATACTGCTGAAGGAGGATGCTATTTAATATAAGAATTTAATTTGATATTTTGCTATCGTTATCTTGCTGAGTCTTAATACCCTGGCTCCATGGAGAAAATAGTAATGAGTGATACAAGGAAATGATGAACATAAATCACATATTGCAATATATAAGTTTTTGTTGGTTTGTCTTCAGGTGTGGAAAGCCACATGGTGTCTAGAACGAACCAATGGCTCAGTAATGGAGGAGGTTTAGGTTGGACATCAGGAAGAACTTCTTCTCTCAGAGAGTTGGTCAGGCACTGGAATGGCTGCCCAGGGAGGTGGTGGAGTTGCCATCCCTGGCAGTGTTCAAGAAGCATCTGGATGACATGCTGCGTGATGTGGTTTAGTGCTGGTGGTGGCAATGGTGATGAGGAGACGGTTGGACTGGATGATCTTATGGGTCGTTTCCAACCTTGTGATTCTATGATTCTATAATGTGTACAACAGCAGTGACAATCAAGAGCAAACAAGAAAGGGACATGTTTCCCGTACTACTGTGTGATGTTCTAGTGCTGGATTGTAGGGGATGAGTTAACGGAAACCATTTGCCTTCCTTTCAAGGACAAAATCAACTAAAACTAGCCACGGTCTCCTTTTTCTTATGATGGCTTTTAATGGGAGGGAATTGCTCCATTCCTGATGCTTTGGCAGAGTTGCAGCTGTACAGGCCCTTGGTTCTTGGTTTCTATCAACCCAAAGCAAGTTTCTGTTCTGCTCTGCAGAAAAGCCATTCAACACATCAGTAAAAGCACTATAAAATCTCTCAAGTCACATCTGAAATGGAGGTTAAGCCCCACTATGTGTCCCATAAATATGGGACAGGTATGTAGGTGAAGAGGTACTTGGCTTTTATTGCAGCTCTGTGGCTGCCAAGCCTGCAACATGGAATCATAGAATCATAGAATTGTGTAAGTTGGAAGGGATTTTCAAAGGTCATCTAGCCCAAATCCCCTGCAATGTCCCCGTCTTTCCTGCTGCCACACCTCAGGCTATGGAATATTCAAGGAAAACAGCGAGATGGGAGGAAAAAGCAGGGAAACATCTTCAGTACCCTGGGGGTACACATAGAACATTGGAAAATGTCCCTTTCACTGCGGTGAAGCTGTAGGGGCTGGTCATTACTGCATGCTGTTGGACTTAATGATCTCCAGTGGTCCTTTCCAACTCCTATGATTCGATGATTCTTCTGCAGAGCATTCACTGGGTGTTTTTTTTCCCCCACAGCATTGTCAGAAGTGTTAACCTTGGTCTCCACTAACACTTTGTACCTGGCTGCTGCCTCTGCTGCTTTGTTCCAATCAGGGAAGATCCATAATATGCATGTGGGTGACTGTAATATCCAGGGGGATTCTTTTAGATGGGCTTTCTGATTTGAAAGCAGTGAGAGATTTCCTAGCTATGCAGAAGAGGGCAGCAAAACATAGAGCGAGAGAAAGGAGATCCCCTTGCAAAGCTTGCAAGAGCAATTTTAAAGGTTTTAAAGATGGGTTCATGGGATCTGGGGGTTACCCAGTTCTGCATATGGAGATGCTCCTGCAGCCTGGTCAAAACCGATAGGGTGAGAATTTTGCTAAAAATCCAAATCAGAACAATTCCAGGGAAAAAGGTGAGGCACTGATGGCTAAAGAGAGTCTCCTTGTTTCTTAAGGGGTGTTAATATTTAAAAGATGGAGAAACTGAGCACTCCACAGGCACTGATGCCTAAGGATCAGCTGCCTCAGAAAATAACATTGCCAGTGAGAAATGTGAATGCCTTAAAGAAGTAGGTGCCCCTTTCATCATGTATGACATGTAGCCAAGAGCTTCCCAACTGCTGATGAATGGGGGGAGATAGGACTGGAAGTTTCAAGTAAAAATCTTGGCAACAGTGGGAACAAACAGCGCCCATATAACAACTGGTATGGAACAAATAAGGAGTGTTGAGGAATGTTGTTACTGTGGCAACCTGGTAATAATAGATAACAGCAGTACAGAGGTGGAAATAGAAGTGAGAACAAGGAAAGTGTTTAGAAACACAAATATGTTAGTAAAAAACCGGAGTAACAAAAAACTTGTCAGAGCGTTCAAGCTGAAGCCATGCTACAACAGCATTATGTTGGCAGTGCTTTTTTTGGCAGAAGAATGGCCAGAGACCAACACACTTGAATAAAACTGCAGAGTTTTTGTGCGTGCTGTGTATGAGGAATATTAAGAGTTAAATGAAGACACATAAATATATAAACATGTTCTTTTTATGTATATATATATATATATGCACATATATACGAACAGGGTCTGTTGTGACAGGAAAAAGAGAAATAGTTTCAAATTAAAAGAGAGAAGATTTAGACTGAATATAAGAAAAAATAATTTTATAATAAGGGTAGTGAGGAATTGGAACAGGTTGCTCAGAGAGATGATGGATGCCCTGTCCCTGGACACATTCAAGTGCAGACTGGATGGGGCTCTGAGCAACCCGATGTAGCTGTAGGTGTTCCTGTTCACTGCAGGGGAGTTGGACTAGATGGCCTTTAAAGGCCTCTTACAACTCAAACAATTCTATGATTCTGTGATTCTCTGATTACTAGAACTGCTATCGACCTAAAGATAACATGAGATGTACATGGAGAGAATAAGGTTGGTGTAGATACACTGCCATCATCCTCTAACCTCTTGAAGACACTGTGCACAACCAAGTTGTTCACCTCTCTGAAGATATTTCTGGATCACCTGCACATGCTCACATGAATATTATCCAGATTGCTGCCACTGTTTGCCATCACATCAAACAAGGAGTCAAAAACTGCCTTCTCTGGATATTGTGAGAAGCAGTGCCTAATTTTTCCAGTAAGGAGGCCAGAGGATTTACTCCAATGCAAGGGGAGGGTTGTACAGTGAGGCACTGTGGATCACAGTTCTTTGAGTACTGAGTTCAGTTTTGGACCCGTCACAAGAAGAAAGACATCGAAGTCCTGGATCATGTCCAGGGAAGGGCAACAAAGCTGTGAGGAGTCTGAAGCACATGAAGGGCAGCTGAGGGAGCTGGGATTGTTTAGTCTGGAGGAGGCTAAGGGGAGACTTTATAGCTCTCTACAACTCCCTGAAAGGAGGTTGTGGTGAGGTGGAGGTCAGTCTCTTCTCCCCGGTTACTAGTGGCAGGTTAGGAGGTCATGGCTTTAAGTAGCAAAAGGTGAGATTCAGGTGGGATATCAGGAAAAATTTCTTCTAGTAAACTATGGTTGGGCACAAGAACACGCTACCCAAGGAACTTATGAAATCATCGTTCCTGGAGGTGTTTGAGCAAGGTGGCAGTGAGGGACATGGTTAGTAGTTTGGTGGTGATTAGTTGGTGGTTGAACTTGATGATCTCAGAGATGCTTTCCAACCTGAATGATTCTATGATTTTATAATCAGCTGAAAAAAAAGGCAACCATCGCTACGCAGTGGGCAAACTTATTGCCCTGGAAGCTGAATGGGATTGGACACTGTGGGAAAAACTCCATTTTGAAAATTGCTATGTAGCAAAAAAAGAAACCCACAAAAACAATGCAAACCCAAACAAAGTAAAATAAAACTTACATGTTTTTTTAAAATAAAGCTCCACATCAAAAACATCAGTGATTGCAGAAACAGTATGATGTGAAGTAATCAGTATTATTCACAGAAAATATGAACTACACTTGATTTCTTTCAAATTTTCAGATGGTCCAAGGAACTATTGCCATAATAGCCAAATACATAAATATAGAATTTAAAGGATAATGATATAAAATTAAGGTGAAATCAAGGAGTGAGAAAGTAAAAATAGATCCCTTTTACTTTACTGAAGCAAAATATTGTATTTTAGCATCAAAATGGAATGAGGAAGTCAAAACAATCCCTATTTCTCCACTTTTACCATCTGAAATGCCACTGAACCCAACAGGTTTCAACACAGCATCTCTGTTTGGATTAAATGTCATTTTCTGGTGAAAAATTATTTTGAGACAAAAGTTCTCAACTTGCTGTAAAGGTGAAACACCTGACGAGTGCCATTTTTGTGACCAGTGGAGTTGGATCTTAAAGGTTCTTTCTAACACAAACCATCTTATAATCCTATGGTTCTGTGGTTCTTTGATCCCATGGTTCTGCAGTTCTGTGATACGACCAAAGCCATGGCAGCTTCCCAGCTGAGCAGCCTGTAACATGCATCCCAACTCATGGGATTGATGATCTTTGGACCATTTTCAATTACTTAGCAGAGAATGTGATCAGACACCAGAAGTACCATCATATTTAATACCCTGATTCAGCAGACTTGACGGAACAGTGCCTTGCCTGACTCATATCAGCTCAGTGAGCTGCATCCTTGGTATGAAGATTCCAACATGTAATATCACTATTTATTTACTTACTTATTATTTAATGCAGCAGTCTGCAGTGCCATTGTTTGAAGAAGAGGTGTTTGTTAAAGCTGGGTATAGCTGGAGTGGTTAACATTGTTTTTCTGACATACTCATTCGCTATTCAGCCAACATACTCTACTGCAGCATTTGCAAGCAAGGTGGGAAGGGCTGCCATTTCAGCAACAGTAATATATAAGTGCTATTGTTATTAATAACAGTCTATATTTCATTACTGCTTGGAGGCCGGAAACAAGATTAGTGGCTCATTATGCGAAGCCCTAGGTAAATACACAGACATAGAGAATTTTGCAAAGTAGCCCTTATCTATACCAACAAGATGAACCAAGGGACAATGTGAGAAAAAATTTATTACTTTCAATATACAGGAGGAGAAAATTTTAGGTTAGGCATGGTTATGAATAATCTGGCCCTAAAAGACAATGCAATCTGGTCTCTTCTGGGGGATCAATAATCTGGTAAAGTTCAGTGTGTTATAGAGTGTTTCAAGATAGAGTGTTTCAAGACCATTACTTTAGGATAATGTCAAACCTCCCACACCAACCCTCACCACTACAAGCACCTAAAAAACAAGCTGCTCATTGGGACATATCATTCATGATAAGCTGATTATATGTAGCCTTGAGACACCATTAGAATCACAAGGAATCACCTTAGAAATACTGTGGAATCATCTTAGAATCACTTTAGAGTGACCCTGGAGTCACCTTAAAACCTCTGTGGAATCACTGTGAAATTAAATTAAAATCACACTACAATCAAATTACAATCATCTTAGAATCACCACTGAATTACTTTTGAATCATTGTGAAATCATATACCATTACCTTATTATTTACATGGAATCAACTTCCAATATCCATGGAATCACCTTGGAATCACTGTGGAATCACCTGGAGTCACTTTGAAATGGTGTCAGAATAACCTCTGAATAATCAAGGAATGAGATTAGAATGAATTTGAAATGACCTTAGAAACACCTTGGAATCACCTCAGTATTTCCATGGAATCACCTTAGCAGAATCAGCTTAGAATCATTTTAGGGTCATGTAGAATCACCCTAGAATCACTATGTGGAATCACTGTGCTGTAGAATGACTGTGGAATCACCTTAGAATCAATGTGGAATCATCTTAGAATCAACATGGAGTTACCATGTAGTTACCTTAGAATTTCTGGGATGCAATTCCCTTATCCCTAGGGTGAAATTACAGAAGTCGATGTCTTCTCTTACATTTAGGAAACTGTAAAAGAGGAACTGATGATGCAGCAGAGCCATTGCTCAGCATCTACTCTTCTTTACCCTAGAATTATAAAGTCCAGAAAAACTTTTGTGCAGTTGGCCCCAACTATAGCCAATATGATTCCAAAACAATGACAAGGGTTTGAAATTTCTGCTGCCCTTAGATAAACACGGACATGTTTAGGGACGGAGACTGGGAGAAGCTCACTGAGTTTAGAGCTGGGCAAAAATTAATCTCTATGTAGTTCTTGTTCTGTTTAGAGATAAATCAAAGATAACTCAAGGCTTCTTAGCAGGAGATGGAACCAGAGGGATGGAGCGGAGCTTCCTCCACTGAGGGAAAAGAGAAGCAATGTCCCAGACAGTGAGTGGGGACTAACAAGGACATGCACTCTTTATTTTAGTGAAGGAGAAGAGGTGGAGGAGAAAAGCAAAGGCTTGGTTGGCAGTGGGAGATGAAGCTGCCACAATTCCCATCACTCCTTTTTTCATTTAAGACCTAAAAAGCCATGGTTTTGCTGTATACCCAGAGAATGAAACCCCATCGTTCCATCTTCCAAAAACATAATTTAAGAAAATGGAAACTTTCAAATTGTCAAAGGGTAACGGATACTTACAGAAAAGAGGAATCAAGGTATGGTTTGTAATGTTGCTCATCCTGGACCAATGATGAAAACAGATGTTCTCGAAGCATTCATTAAACTAAAGTTTCTGCAAAGCAGCCCAGAGATAGGGAGAATGAAAAGAAATTGCCTTCATTTTATTTTTGCTAGAAATCTCTTGCTAAAAAATCCGCCGAGATCCAGTTTCCAGTTCTGATGTTTTTTTCTTTAACAAATGAATGGTGATATTTTGTTTTCTGTTGAGCTTGGGGAATCAGTGCAAAAAGCAAAGCTAATTTAACTAGCTGGGACAAAGTAGCAAGTTTATTCCCTAACAAATAAAACAAAATATTCAAGCCTATGGCTGGTAGCAATAGTTCATGAGGACTTGAATTCTGGTATAGTCTCTGGAGAAAAAATTTTTCTGAAGAAACGAAAAATAGCAACAGGCAAGAATTTCCTCTCTGCAGAGAAACAGCATTCAATCAGTTTTAGTAGATAAAATGTTTTCTTAACTCCTATGGCATTTCACCATTGATGAACTTTTCCAAAATAGAGATAGCTAAAATATTATCCCTTTCCCACCAGTCTTTTTGGCTTATATTCCGGCTTTGTTGCAGATGTGACCCTGGCATTTTAAATTTATAATCTCACCTCTCCACCATCCAGGCTAAGATGATTAATCAACATAGCTGCCACATGTAATTGCAGTAAGGAATATCTCATACCCTCACATTTTGTTTTGATGTATTTAGCTATCATTTCGAAACATGGATCCAAAAGAAGACAAATATTGTTAATCTACCCAGTGTTTTCATTTAACTAAAGAACAGACGTGAATGATCTAAGGATATCTCAGCTTTGTCTCTTAATTAAGACCACGGGAATAGTGCAGAATGCTTTTCTATCAGGTTGCCTTTTCGAAGTTATTTGTGATTGTTAAAGACCAGATGATGGCTGTATGAAAATCAACACATACTGGTTGCCAGTAAAGAGATGTTCACAATCTTCCTCTAGTTTTTCTGTTTTCTAGAAGGAATGGACAAATGTATACAAAGCCAAAATTTTATTCCATTATTTTTCTGAAGTAATAACCCCGTAAGTTATCACAGAGAGCTTCAAAATACATTTTCATGATAACCCAGGCACTTGTGCCTGGAGAATCACATTTCCTCACATTGTCTGTTTTCAGCTACATAAAACACAGAGCGTTTCCCAAATCCACAGCAAGTACAGTCACCCAAACCAGGACTTCTTGTCAGGAATGGACTGTGGGCAAGAACCCTTTTGGCGCAATGCCTTCAGCTTACAATCCCAGCAACAAACATTATGTCCTACCTACCTTATTCTTAGAATACTTCAAATTATTTTGATTTTTTTTTTGAAATGTTCAACTTGTGGAAAAATTAAGAACCATAGAAATGCCAAAAAGAAGAATGAATCCTCCACATCTAAGTGACAGACTTTTTATCACAAGTAGAAGAGAAGGAAACTTGGCAGAGACCCCAGACATCAGTCTAAAGGTTGAGCTACTAATGAGAAAAAAATGCTTAGACCAGTGATGTGCACCTGCCTGAAGATAATCTGGCAGTCTGGAGAAAATATGGGTATTTATTAAAAAAAGAAATAAAATGAAAAAAAAAAAAAAAAAAAAAAAGGAAGCGTTCAGCCAACTGAATGCTCTGAAAGCATCTAATCTAACATTCCTGGAGACGGAACATATATTTCAATAGTGTATGATTCCACTGCACTGCAGATTTATCTCCATGCTTTCCAGAGGAGATGCCAAATCTTTATTGACTGTGGACTGTGGTTTTTTTCAGTGCTAGAGGAAAGACAGTCAGGTGAGGATATAAAAGCATGTCTGGTTCTGTAACAAAAGTGGAACAAGCTGTGGTGCAATGAAGCTATTACGCGATAGCAAGCTCATGCCTGCTGTCCTTACTCCTGGAGAAAGTCCTTCATGGATAAGTCACGTTATTTTACTCACTCTGTAATTTATCTTGTTGTCATATTGACCACCAGCAGTACTTCATTAGAGTGTTCAGATCTGGTCCTCTCCTGAACCTTATTGGCTTTGTCCCTCTTTACATGGAGATACTCAGGAAAATGCCTGACTTATTTCTTCAGTCTCATCTTTCCTATGTTGCCTACAGCCTCCACAAGTCATCTAAGGTCCTTTCTTTTCAAGTATACATATCTTGGAAGGCCATGTGTTCTATTTGCATTTTCCCAACAGTGAAGCTGTAAAGGAGGAAGACCTGAAGGCTGAAGACGCATTCTGTTTCTTTTCTATCCAGTCTTTCTTTCTGAGGGGCTCTTAGGCTTGTCTTCAAGCAATTGGGATCATAATCCAGTGGCTGCAGCTTGTAACTATCTAATCACAATCACAGTGCAGTGAGTGAGGCAAAGAGCACGTAAAGAAGATGAAGTCAGTGCTTTGTTACTGGTCAAAAACTTACCAAAGGTTGCCCAGAAAGGCTATGAGTCTCCATCCTTGGAGATCTTCAAAACTTGGCCTGGCAACTTTCTCTAGCTGACCTTGTTTTGATCAGGTGGTTGGCCTCTGCCAACCTCAATAACTCTGTGATCATCCCATAGAAACATCCCAAAATCTTTTACAGCAGACACCCTTATGCCTGAAGCTTGAAGTGAGTAAATAAAGGTTTCATCTAATATCCTCAAATTTCCAAAAGCTTTCTTTTTTCTGTTTTTCTTAAACAGACATTAAATGGGTTAGGACCATAATAATACATGAATATTCCTGTCATTCCCTTGTGTACAGTGAATACAGGGTAGCTTATCTTCAGAGATAAATGATCTGAGGTCTTTTCATTCAGTAAATTCAATGAAGATTGAACTTTTCAGCCCCTGCAGCACTTTTCTCCTATAGTTGCAACTAAATCAGTACCCTGGTGTGCAAGCACAGACACTACTTAACAGACTGGGCTTTGTTTTAGAGGAGCACTGCAAGTTGCTTTGAAGTTTTCTTGTTACTGCTGGCATGTCAACATAGTCAAATTCCAGTTAAGACTTTGTCTAGAAAGAAAGGAGCAAATACACAGACAAAAAAATTCCACAGCCGGATAGTATCCTTCCTTCCTTGTCAAGTATTCCTTGTATTCTTATATATGCTGCCAAAAAAGCTATCACATATTTTTATTTGGAGGAAAAAAATTACAAAGTGGAGACAGGTATTCTTCTTCCATATCTGTGGTTAATAACCTCTTTCTTCATCATCACACTGTTGTGGCAACACACAGAGGAAGGACTTGTTCTCTGTTTGCTTCTCTCCCTTTGCTTTCTTTTGAAATACTGAATTAGTTTATCCTTGACGACCACATTTTATTTCAGGATAAATTTGGACTGTAAGTCCCTTTCCATCACTGATGGTAAATGTACTGCCATTGCTGGACATGAATTGCATCATACAACTACTTTCAGGGAATTCTACAGTCAATAATCATCTATCATCCTGGCAAAGCCTCAGCACTTACATCTCTGTTAACTGCAGCTGTTGTAGAAAAATGCAGTAGAAAAATGAGCTTGCTGAGAAGGTTCAATTCATTTTTTGACAGACTTTTAAGATGAGAGTATAAAAAGAGAAGCACAATTTGTGGTACCAGGAAAGAGCAGAAAGCGCTCCTCAGAATTTTTAAGTGGAAAATGGGATTCTATTAGTCTGAATAGGCCAGAGATTCTACTAGGACTTTACAAGTAGCATCACACTCTGCTATGGGAAGCTTCTTGTTTTAGTGGTAAACATGTCTCTGTGATAATTTGTCATAGCGCTCCATCAATAAGGAGGACAGTGGGGGGTCACTGAGAGCCCTGCTTCGATTTGCCAGAACTGAGAGTCCACAATGATGTCGAGTTGCTCAGGTGAGAAACCAGTGATCTCACTTGGGCTTATTTCCTGTCAATTCATAAAGTAGATCTAGTTGTCATGGAAAATGATGAACTGATGAAATGAAGGACTGATGATGTCTCTGCACAGTGTAGAGAGCCTTTAGGAGAAAAATACTTGTCTAGTTTCTTGTGCTTCCACAGCTACCCACTACTTCCCCTAGCACTGGTGTGATTGAGGCACTCATTCCGCAAGCACATCAGTTTCTTGGACTTTGTGTTATTAAACATGGGCCCTATCTTCAAGTAGGAGAAGTACTAAAATCACAGTAGACAACAAACTAAATGATGGATATATTGGATAAGTACTACTTTTTCAATGATTTGTCCTTTTACTCCATCATAAATACTGTGCTCACTATACACTGAAGTAAGATACCAGGAGCTCAGATCTGGATCTGTAGGAATGTGTCTGAGTCCTTCCAAGGCTGTGAACAGGTAGCCAAAGAAGTATTGTGAAGCCAGCATACAAGATTTGTGCTGTGTGGGACTGATACCTACACCCTTCCTGCTCCTGATGTCTCATCTCCTACAGTAGGATTTCCTACAAAATAACCACAAAACACAATGCATTTTGAAAGTTTGCAGTCTCTGGAGCAATGGGAATGAACATTCAGTAAATTGAAATGTCTCTAGTATGACACTCATCAAGTATCTGGTGTCTGAAGTGTTTGATATATGGCATGGTGTATTCAACATTTTATTAAATGCTAACCATTCCTAACACGAATGTCTGTCATTGGTAGTTATCTTTTCTTAAGAAATTATTCTCCACTTTAAATTCCAACAGAAATTGAAAGATTTGGAGTTAGGAGAGACATTTCCTTTTATGAAAATGCTGTTACTGACAATCCTTAAAGGTAGGATCAAGGGATTTAATACATGTAATTTAGTTTTTATTACTGCTCAGAACTGGAGCTACTTCGGAGTGAAATGGGTACGTGCTGTTGGAAAGTGCTACTGTAAATCTGTCCCCATCTGATGAAATCTGCCCCAGAGAGATAATTTAGAACAGTGTTTTGAAATAGGAGGATAAATCTAGACAGTGGTTTGCAAGAGCCTTGTGTGTCTGTGCACTTTTCTTCTTTAACACGGTCAGTTACAGCCTCCCTCTTATTCTTAATGTCTAGGTGAATTTTCGGGACCCATTCTCTGTGACACCTTTCTAAAGAAAATTGATTAATTAACACATTTATTAAGTGTTACTGCTACACTGCACATTCTCAGTAATGGGTCTTTGTTGTGCAGAGGAAAGATAGGCCCTGTTCCAAGGCATTCCTTCAAAGCACATTCATAAATTTAAACTGCATTTGTTGAAGGCTGCAGTTCTCATGCAGACAAGAATAACATTCTACTTGTTCTTTTCCTATTAAAAGGCAACTTTTTCTATTGATACAATATCATATCGTTGGCAAAATCACAAAGTTATTAAATTATCCACCTCATCTGCAGCATTTTGAGGAGTATTTTTATCATGGATCCAACACTTGGTCTTGCCATGTAATAGACAGTAATAACCAGTGCAGACACGGGTAAGAACATCCACAGAATAACAGAATCAAGGGATGGTTTGAGTTGGTAGAGGCCTTAGAGATTACCTTTACTTTGTGTCCTACCATTTCAAAATACCGGAATGAACTGGAGGGGATTATGTGACACTGGTGCCTTTTGTCCCTTTCTGCACTGCTTCCTGATCGTGTTCTGCTGCTTTCTGCATTTTTCCTCAGAAGAATAAAATACTTGCCTGCTAACAGATTGCTAAAAGACGCCTGATTTTTGACACCAATATGATTTTTTTTTTGAGCAAAAACATATTGAGATCATTGCTTATTTATAAAGTTCATGCTATATGCCAAGAATTAAGTCTCTAAGTGTTATATTCATTGAAAGAACATGTACAAAGTCTCAAGGTGGAGAGAAGTTACAAAGATTTCACATGGCTTTATAATCATCCAGATTTCTCTTAAATGATTTGCAGTCACTCTTTTTGGAAAGATATTCAACTTTGACTTAGGGCCTCAAATATTGGACAATTTTCCTTTGTCCCATCATGCTAATCTCCAGTAGCTAATTGTCCTCTGTTAAAGTAAGCATCTCAAATCATAGAATCATAGAATCACTGAGGTTGGAAGGGCCACTAAGATCATCTAGTCCAACTGTCAATGCATCACCACCTTACCCACTAAACCATGTCCCTCAATACCACATTTCCATGTTTCACACCTCCAGGGATGGTGACTCCACCACTTCCTTGGCAGCTTGTGCCAATACCTCGCCACTCTTTCAGAGAAGAAATTTTTCTGAATATTCTCCCTGAGCCTTGCTTCTGGTTCAAACTCTGTAGATTTCCAGATACAAACAATTATCTAGATCTTTATATGATTGAGAAATGTCCCCCAGCAGAAATTTTCTGGCAGGGCAAGAGGTTGAAGATCATCATAAAGTCTCTTTTTCCAAATGAAAAATGAAATAGCCTTTTCACTTGTCTTGCCTCAAGTCTTGTCAGTCTGTTTTATCTCTCCCACTAATAGCAGAAAGGATTGCAAAGGATTGTAGTAGCTACAAACTGGAAGTTATCTGAACATTCAAAGAAAATGAAGCAGGCAATGCCAATTGCACAGTGATGAGAATGTTGTCTTTGGGCTTAGTGTTACCACCATGCAGTCACGAGCTTTAGTAACATGAGTTTCTTCTTTTGCAGAAGGTTTAGAAAATGAACAAATTTCCTAGTTTGAGAAATTTTATTTCTACAAGCACAGAATCTCACACAATGGGCCACAGATTTATGTCACTTTGTTATTGCATAAAAAATGGGATGTAAATAAAAAGATGCTTAACATTGTGCCTTAGAAAACAGGAATCCATCCCTTTTTCTAAGGAGAACTAGAGAGAGAACTTTGTATCACACAAAGCAACTAATAAGCAGTGAAATCCTTCCTGCCCTAAAAGCTGCTGCATTTCTACAGTTGAGCTCAAAGGTTGTCAGAAATAATATTCAGCAGTTTTACCATCTTTGCGCCTCATCCCTAATGCATTCATTGCTTCATTGCCTCTCAGATAACGATGTGCTCTGACTGCCCTTGTAGGCAGGAGGGGATGGCTGGCACCACCTCAGAGCTGAGCTGCTGGCTGTGTAGCAGCAGTAAGATTATGAAAGTTGAACCCAATGAATGGTTTCCTTCAGCCAGCTCAGAAGCAGGCAGGAATGTAATTGAACAAGAGTAATGGTGTATTTATTGATCCCATCAAGGTCTCCACCTTCCTTGAAGGCAAGGAAAGTAATGAGCCTGAAGGAGCATTTGAGTACCTGTATTATTGAAATAATGGAATACCCAGCACTGAAATGTTTGATCCTTGCTACCTGTGCATATCTGCTCCTCCCTTTGGTATGGAATAGCAGCAGCAGAATTACTGGGCTGCATGGTTGGAGGCTGTATGCCTATATAAAAGATTCCCACTTACAGCTCCTTTATGCTAGGACGTGAGAATCTTGAGGGTTTGATGGTAACTGGAGGTGGACATTACAAATGATGGGTAAAAAGATCACCAGGTCACGTACAGTTGCTTGTACATATTGCAATCATATGAAAAAACAATGGCTATACCATCTAGGCTGGAAAAGTCACAACCAAAGTGCCACAGCTGATTTGAAGTGATCGCACTTTGAAATGAAAACTCATTCCTGATGTGCCATTTATTTCCTGGCTGCTCCTAGTTATAGTTTGTTAATTTAGCTGTCATCATGCATCTTAGCACTTGGCTCTCATTTAGCACTTTTGGTCTAAAAATTCTAGAATACTTGATGAATAGCAGTGAAGCACATCTGTTCTCTTTCCCTTGCAGAGATAGTTACTGAAGGAGCACCTTTGCTTCTTAGTCATGTGTTTGTGATTTGTTAAATTGTTTTGTCTAGACTTGATTTCATGTCACAGATGGTAACAGTAAGTGGAAGATTCTCTAAAGACTTAGGAAGGTACAAGAAATTTCACAGGTTTGCTGCATCTTGTCCTATAAAAAGCCTCCTGTAAAACAGTGTCACCTACCACATCACCATGCTCTGTGCCTGTAATCTATGTCACCTTAGCTGGAAAGCTCACTGTGTTAGAGATCAGCTCTAGACTTCTCCAGTACCTACCCCCTTGTCTGTATCTGGCACAATGAGATTCCTTTGGCATAGGTAATTTCCTACGCTCTGCTTCTGTCCAACATACCATCTGAGCATAGTCCATATAAAGACAAAGGAATAGACAATCCTTTGAGGCTGCATGGATTTCTTCTGCATGAGCCTCAAAATACTTCAAATAAGAGAGATATCCTTCACTCTTCACAGAATCGCAGGGGTTGGAAGGGACCTCAAGAGATCATTGAGTCCAACCCCCCTGCTAAAGCAGGTACCCTACGATAGATTGTACAGATAGGTGTCCAGATAAGTATTGAATATCTGTAATAGAAGTAGACTCCATAACTTCTCTGGACATTACTAAAGGCCTTGTCCTATTGCTACAGACCACCAATAAGAGCCTGGCCTCTTCCATTTGCCTCCCACTTCCCTTTAGATATTTATAAGCATTTATCAGATCCCCTCTCAGTCTTCTTCTCCTCAGGCTGAACAGATAGATGTTACTCAGCTTTTCCTCATACAGAAGATGCTCCAGGCCCTTTATAATCTTTGTGGCCTTCTGCTAGACTACTTCTGGGAGATCTCTGTCTTTTTTGAACTGGGGAGCCTAGTATTCTAAATGTGGCCTCACCAGGGCAGAGTAGAGGGGGAGGATCATAGAATCATAGAATCCGTAGAATTGGAAGGTACCTTCAAAGGTCACCTCGTCCAACTCCCCTGCAATGAACAGGGACATGCACAGCTCAGATTGCTCAGGGCCTGATCCAGCCTTGCCTTGAAAGTCTCCAGAGATGAGGCATCCACCACATCTCTGGACAACCTGTTCCAGTGCCTCACCACCCTCACTGTAAAATACTTTTTCCTTATATCCAACCTAAATCTACTCTTTTTGAGTTTGAAGCTATTTCCCCTTGTTCTGTCCCCACAGATCCTGCTAAAGAATCTGTCCCCTTCTTTCCTGTAGCTTCCCTTCAGATATTGAAAGGCTGCTATCAGGTCATCTCTGAGCCTTCTCTTCTTCAGGCTGAACAACCCCTCTTTCAGCTAGTCCTAGTAGGAGAGGTGTACCATCCTTTGGGTCATTTCTGTGGCCCTTTTCTGGACACGCTTCCACAGGTCTATGTCTCTCCTATACTGAGGACTCCCCATCTAGATGCGGTATTCCAGGTAAGGCCTCACCAGTGCAGAGCGGAGGAGTAGGATCATCTCCCTCATCCTACTGGCCATGCTTCTTTTGATGCAGCCCAGGATACAGTTGCTTTTCTGTGCCAAGGGCACATTATTTGCCCATGTCCAGCTTCCTGTCCACCAGTACCTCCATGTCTTTTTCAGCAGGGCTACATTCAATCTTTTCATCCCCCAGTTTGTATTGATAGTGAGGGTTGCCTCACCCCAGGTACAAGACCTTGCATTTGGATTTGCTGAACCTCGTGAGGTTCACCTGGGCCCATTTCTCAAGCCTGTCTAGGTCTCTTTGAGTGTCATCTCATCCCACTGGTGTGTTGACTGTACCCCACAGCTTGATGTCATCAACAAACTTGCTGAGGGTGCATCACTGCCAATGTAATTGATGAATATATTAAGAGCATTGGTCCCAGCACTGATTCCTGTGGGACACTACTTCTCACTGATCTCTGTCCAGACACGCCATTAATCACCACTCTCTGGATTCAATCCTGATGCCATTTCTTTGGCCATTTCTCAGGCCATCCATCAAATCTGTATCCATGTGCCTTATCTTAGCTTCCAGGAGGATCTGCACCATGATCTTTCCGGGCACAGAGGTGAAATCACCTCCCTTGACCTGCAGGCCATGGTCTTTTTAATGCACCCTAGGATACCACTGGTCTTCTTGGCCACAAGGGCACACTGTTGGTTCATGGCCAACCTGTTTTCCATCAGGACTTCCAGGTCCTCCTCTACAGAGCTCATCTCCATGATGTAAATTAGTACAAGATAGATTAGTGGACGCACTACATTTGTGTATTGATTTTGGCTAGATGCTGTCTAACCAGATCCTTCTCAACCAATGGGAAACCTTCCTTTTCCCAGAGTCTCTTTCTTACCTCTGAGGTCTCAGCATTAAAGTCTGATGCATTATATAGTCTTAGCATTAAAGACTGAAGCAAAGAAGGAATTCAGAATCTCCATCTTCTCAGCCTCTCCTATTATTAAGGCACATATCTCACTTACCATGGGACACATATTTTCCCTAATCTTCCTTTTATTGTTGACATACTTAAAATACCTTTCTTGTTATCCTTCAGTTCCTTTGCAAGGTTTAATTCCAAGAGGGCTTTAATCTACCTTGTTGCATCTGTACAGGCCTTGACAACATTCCTATATTCTTCCCAGGTGGACAGGTCCCTTTTCCACATTTCATGGACCTAATTCTAGTTTATCCATGAGTTCCTTGCTCATCCATGCAGGTCTTTTGCCACCTTTATCCAGTTTCTTACTCTTAGGGATGTACTGTTCTTGAATTCAGAAGAAGTGGTGTTTAAGTGCCAACCAGCTTTCGTGAGTCCCCTTATTTTTTAATGCCCTAGCCCATAAGATGCCTCCAAGTATGTCTTAAGAAGAATTCAAAGTTTGCTCTCCTGAAGTCAAGGGTAGCAATCCTACTTATTGCTTTGCTTCTTCCACACAAGATCTTGAACCTCAAGATCACTGCATCTCAAGCTACCCCCAAACATCACATCCCCAAGCAGCCCTTTCTTGTTAGTAAAAACAAGGCCAAGCAGCACACCCCTCCTTGTTAGCTCCTCCATCACCTCTGTCAGAAAGTTATCATTTACACATTGCAGGAACTGTCTGGATCTTGTGCGCCTGTCTGTATTGCTTATCCAACAAATACAAGGATTGTTGAAATCCCCTGGAAGAACCAGTGCCAAGGATCAATATCCATTTCTTATTTCATCCTGTGAATCTTTGACACGGACAGGGATGTCACATATATATTGCAAAGTGGTCTCTTAGCTACTGACGTGAAATTGGTAGTTGATCATTGGCCACTGCCCATGCACTGAGGTTCTGAGACATGCAATTCCATCTCTTCCAGTGTTATAAATGGTGAAATTATCCACTCCTGCGCTTTAGCAATGGGAAACTAAGAATAACAGACCAGCATGTATTCTAAGCCATGATCTGCACTTCCTTTTCCTTTATAAAACTGACTAAACTTCTTGAGGTTGTAGCATTTTGAAGTGGTATTGCTTCCTAAGTTAAAAATAAAGATTCTTCAAGTAACTGAAAAAAGACACATAGTTTTCCCAAGAGTGATTAGTTTTTGAGTTTTTTTCCCCTCCTCTTGCCTGATATTGACATTTCGATTTATGCTAATTTATATCACTTGAAAAGCCAAAGTAAACCACTCGGGCGGAACTGAAGAGAGGATGGGTGTAAGGAAATTAAAATTATAAAGTTGATGTCTGTGCTATGCTAGCATTTGAGACACAAAGCATTTGCAATCACTGTAGCATGCATCTAGTCTGTATGATACTTAATTAGTTTTTCAACAAGTGGTATGAAATCCTTTGAAAATTTGTGGACCTTTGTTTACTGCCAACCAGCCTCCTCATGTCCACACAATAAATAATCATAGAGATGGGGCCATCTGGAAACCTGAAAGAAGGATATTTTTCAAATCTCGATAAAGAAGGATCTAAAAACAAAAAAAGAAAAAAGGAAGAAAGGGAAAAAAAAAAAAAGGTATGAAACTTTCTCTCCCAGTTATTCTGGATAGAATTGTAGAAAGTGTCTTCCTATCACTGGTTTTCTCCGTTAACTTTCATTTTCTATGGTACAAAAAAAAAGTTTGCATGAAGAAGCAAAAAAGCTGAAAGAGGTGATCTGAAGATTGTTGCCCAGGAGGCCATAGTAAATGTTCTGAAATTAGATCTGAATAAGAAGTGACCATAGACAATCAATTTGAAAGCAATCACAGCCCCTGGAATTAAAATCCTTGAGAAGAATTACTTTGAGATACTGATAATGAGATACAAAGAACAGAGATACAGCACAAGTCAAGTCCAGGCTGGTTCATCCCAAATTTGTTCCAGAATATATTAACATATTGATAAAATTTCATTCCTATCAGTGCTAGTTTAAACACTGAAACAGGGTGCCCAGATAGGCAGTAGAGATGCCCTGGAGATACAAAAAAAAAAAAAAAAAAAAAAAAAAAAAAGGAGTAGACCCTGAGCAATTTGTTATAATGTCAAAGCCTTTTTTTTTTTTTTTTTTTTTTTTGAGCAGGAAGTTCAGGAGGATTTATTCAGGTTATTTTTTCTTAAATTTTGTTATAATTCCGGCATCTGTGTACACACTTCTTGAAACAGAATGCACTGCAGATGGCTTGTTTTAATTAAGACAGGAAACAGATAAACAAGAGTTGGAGAAGAAAGCTAAATTTGTTCAAATAAGTGGGAGCATGCAGGTCTGAGGACAGTGGTCTACAAGGATGTGAGTGGAACAGAAAGAAAGACCTTTTGTCAAGCTGACTGACATAAAAGCCCACAGCAAATCAGGTGAATAAAGGGACTGAGGGAAAGATCTCAGTGTTTGCACTTCAAAAATTTTCTTTTATTTCTTTGCATAGTCTTCTTATTAACATTCTGTATTTCTTGGCACGGGACAGTGAGGATGCCAGGTGCATCCAGACAGCAGAGAATGAATTAAAAGGAGGGAAAAATCCACCAAAAACCATTGCAAGTCAAGATTGTAGCTCCGTCAGAGGAAGCCCTAAGCTGGAAAATCATTCCTGTATGCTGGCCTAGACCTCAATAACTGTTCTCAAATTATACTGGGTCTTGTTCAACTAATATTTGGTTTGAATGGTGTATGGGTCTAGAGCTGATCTGTTGTGAAAGGCATTTTGAGCTTCAGAACATTTTCTTGCAGTCATACCCCAGCCAGAACTTAAAAAAAAGCCACAGAAAAGCTCTGAGATGGTGATGACAATGCTCTTGTTGCAGCACAAGCAATGGATTTAAGGCAGGAATCTCTGGCCAAGAAGCAATATCCATGATGAGCCAGGGAGTCTGATTACATGAATACAGTTGCTCTCCTTAAACATTTAAACAACATGAGGTATGGGGTGCCCCAAAGCCTTTGAGGAATCATTGCATCATCAAAGTTGGAAAAGACCACTAAGACAATCTAGTCCAACCGTCATCACCACCAAGCTCACTAATCCAGGAGATGCATGTAGGACTGCTGCAGAAGGAACCTGGGCTGAAGCTGTTTCTGGATTGAAATCCTCTCACTGTCCAAACAAGCTGCTACTGAGTCAGAGAAATCACTGTGTTGCCTTTCAACAATATTTCTGCACAAAACCTAACCCCTTTACATGACTATTAATCTTACATGCCAGATCTGAATGTACTTGAAAGCCTTTAGCAGACACAACACAGACACAGTGGTTGCTCTGAGGTCAAAGCCTGCTGCTGTGCAAATGAAATATTTGCATAACCTTTTCCTCCCAGAATTTATGTGATGTTCAGACACATTCATTCAGGCAGCTTCCTCAGTGCTCTGCCGAAGCTGCCAGACAAGAATGAAACAATGCAGTATGTTTCTGGTAAAGAATATGATTATCAGTCCTAAATAAGCATATGGTAGGGCTATAATAGGGAATATCTGGCATGTTTGTTCCAGGGAGAAAGGGACTAGATGTAGTCATCCCTCTTCAGGCCTGTACTCACGTGGTAGAGCATGGGTGCCTGTCATATTGGTCACCTAGTTCAGTTGCTTGGTCTCTCTGGACAGCCTGGGCAGAAGTGATGTGGATGTCACATGTGCAGGGATTTTCCCTTTGCTGGTGACTGCATCCGAATGGGGATGATTGGGGCAGAGAGATAGTGGGTAATGCCCCAAACTTTGTGTAGCTCGGAAAACAATCTCCTGCAAGACAACTGTTGGTCCAGATAACCAAACCAAAGTGCAAGCCATGAAATTGCTCTATAATTAAACCTAGGACTGTAAAGCCTTTGCTTTGGTGTCAGTCCTTGCAGCTCATGCCTTTGTTCTTAAAATTTATATGAAATAAGCATTGCTGGACTTACTTTTAGCCTATGAGGAGTGTAAGTAATTGAGTTTGATGCCACGTCCCACCAGCAGGTAATGTGGCCCAAGTCTCAGCCCACTATGACTACACCATAGTGGGGCAGCATTTTTATATTGCCTGTAGCAAATGCGCTCATGTATCACTAAAAAGGAACCATGGGTTAGTGCCACTTCTGACTAAGGACATTACCCTGAGTACAGAAATGGTTTGAGAAAGGTGACGGGACCATTGTTTGAGAGTGAAAGAGAGCTAATGGCCTCAAGTTGCACCAGAAAAGGTGCAGATTGGATTAGGAAAAATTTCTTCTTAGAAAGAGTGCTGATGCACTGGAACAGGCTGCCCAGAGAAGTGATGGAATCACTGTCCCTAGAAGTGTTCAAGGGTAGACGTGGCACTGAGGGATGTAGTTTAGTGATAGTGATGGTAGCTTGATGATTGGTCTAGATGATCTTAGAGGTCTTTTCCAACCTTAATAATTCTATGATCCTGTCTGCATTGCTTGTGTCTCCTGAACAGTTTCTAACAGTTCTTGCTCTCCACCCATGCAGCGGCTTCTCTTTGGGATCCCTTCCCAAAGTATATTTCTGATTATCAGGATGAAATTAAGCCTCTGGAAAGCATTCTGCTAAATCATTTTGTCCTGTATGACATGAAAAGTCATCCACAATGAACTCTTATTGCTGTGTGCTTGGGTAAGCAAGGGAGCTCTGAATTTAGGGATGTGTGAGGTTTATTTTCAAGAGCGTATCTGAATAGATTAATGTTCACCATGAATAACAATCCTTCCTAGCCCTGGATGTCATGGGACAAGGAACTGAGTGTTTCTCATTTTGCTCTGTGCTTTTCTTTTGTGCAAATGGGAAATCAGATTGTTGGTTCCTGAGATTTTCAATTGGTTGCTGGGTCTTTAGAGATGGTTACTTCCATTTTGGACTGTCTCTTGGACATGAATGTTCAGAGTGCTGATGCACTGAAGGCCTGGATCAAGGGCTCAGTGTCTGGCCAACACAGCCAGCATTGCCAAAGCTTTTACTGGAGGATGTGATGAGGTAGGCTGGCTATTTGGTGAAAGAATCACAAGAGCTGGATCTTAACTTTTCTTGTGCTCTGGTAGTGTGTAGTTTTGCTGAAGTTATGCAAAGAATTTTCCTCTGACTTGCCTTTACGATATTTACCTTTTGTTTAGCATCTCCAGGATTTCCACCTGAGGGTGGGAATAGATCCATCTGGAATGGATCTCTCATTCAATTCTAACCTATCTCATTCAAATCCCAGTCCTCTTCGGAGTGACTTGGTGGACACAAGAGTGGGTTTATTTTTTCATTCTCATGATAAAAGAACAGACAAAACACCATTCTTTTCATTATATTTAATATTCTTTTATACCCTCAGAAGGAAAATATTGTTCTTTACTGATTACATCTGACAAAACACATGCTGGTTGGTTTGTATTTATTTCTTTTTTCTTATTTCCAGGAATTTTTCCAAGCAATGAAATCATCTCTGTCGTTCTGCTGTTTATGCTTGAGAATCGATAGTTATCCTGTCTTGAATGTACCAAAAGCATTCTTAAGTGTGAGATAATCTTATCCCTGCCTGATATTGCATGTAATGCAAATATATATTTTCTATTGAGAATTTGTTCTTAAGTGTGCCCTTTATAGAAGTGAATTCATCAGAATAAAAAGTTTGAGAAGAGCACAAACAATGCTACCACAGCCAAGGAGATACATTGTCAACCCTCTGCATTTACAAGAGCTCTGTGCTTGTTTGGAAAATCTCCAGAAACAGTAATTGGTTGTTACTGGATGGTCTCAGAAGATGAGTCTGAGACTCCAGGAAAAGATTCTGTGTAGATAATGTGGCTGGAAAGCCAAATTCATGGTTCCTCATGCAGGTGATGAGATAGGCAAGCTACCAAGAGAGAAGGCAGCTAAATTGCAAGACAGTGCTGATTCCATGTTGGATCAACATGGAAAGTAGTCTTTTGTGAGCAGGCCATGTGTCAGCCATGAATTCCTGTTTCATCAGCTTTCAAGACTAATAAGCTTGAGATGGAATTATGGTCATTCTGGAAAGATTTCCATTTGTTTAGTTTTGAGTGCTTGAGATGTTTGGGAACCATTTTCTTCTCTGAAGTTTTCCTATAGGACCTAGAATCATAGAATCACAGTTGTTTGAGTTGGAAAGGACCCTTAGAAGTCAGCTAGCCCAACTCCCCTGCAATGAACAGGGACACCTACAGCTACATCAGGTTTCTCAGAGCCCAGCCTGACCTTGCAAGTTTCCAAGGATGGAGCTCTCACCAGCTCTCTACGCAACTTGCTCCAGTGCTTCACTACTGTTACTGTAAAAGAATTTTTCCTAATATCCAGACCTCTTGAAGACTGAAAATTCACGTTTACAGTATGTTCAAAAGGTAAGAGTGTCTGTGCACATGCATGCTTTCTGAAAAATCTGCAAAACAGGAATTGGATTGTAGGACAAGAGGAGAAAAGGATCAGTGCAGATGGCAACATTGCCACAGCATAAACTTTCTCATTTGTACAGCATTCATTGAAGAGGACATTATCAGTGGTGTTTTCTTGACTGGAGAATACCTACTGCTTGATACATGAAGAGCAAAATTCAGTCATAGAGCATGGCAAGCTTCAGGGGAGTCCAGAGCATCAAGGCGAATGCTGCTTGGGAAACTGCTGTATTTCAGATCATATACTGTTCTTCAGCTTCGACATGGAAAGGAGCTGGGGAGAGGACATACTGTGATCCTTCCTGTGAGAAAATCAGGAAAAGCCAGTGGATAAAATAGCAAAAGAGAAAAGCCAAGGTTCCATCTAACAAAGCAGGATTTCACCAGCTTGTAGGGTTGTCACTGTTTGGTAAACCAGTGAGATTCATCCAAGCATCTTAGAGCTTTTATCTTCAGAGCATGACTTGATTTTCCCTTTTGAAGCTTCTGCATCACTTTCCATCTGTTTGCTCACTCATGGTGGGAAAATGTGATCATGATCATTATTTACTTCTTTTTCTGAAATTATGTTTGTGGACCTTGAAGCTTCTCTTTATGTCCTGTAGATTGCCAGCCCTCTTTTAATAGTACACATTTTTCTTCACTGACTTTTAACAATGTACATTTTGCTTCTTTTCAGGAAACTTGATCAAAAGCTAACCACTGGTCAGAAATGTATATCATGTCTCATGTCTAATTTATTAAATGAACATGGGCATCTACTAAACTAGAATTCCTACTGATGCCCATTTCAGTTAGTCAAAAACTTGTGGGAGTCATCCCACTGAACTGTAGTTATAGTGCAACTTCTCTCTGCGTAGTCTTAGGCAGGTGCACACGTGAAAGTACACAGAAGGAGTCCAGCAAAACACAAAAATGGCTGAGGAAGGCAGTGTCAATGAGGTTGTTTTTCTGTTAACTGTTCCTGCTCCCTTGGAAGTCACTGTACATACTCCTTTTGCAATGATCTATTCTATGAGATGGAGATCAACTTCTTCATTTACTTTCTGCCCATACTGTAACATGGATGCTTTGTAGACTCTCCTTAAAGTCAGCCTGTGTAGCTTTCATCTTCCTTGGTCCTTGCCTTTTTTTTTTTACTCTGTATGCTTTTCCTGATTATAAGCCATGATAAGAATATATGAGAATACTCATACAATATATAAAAAAATATATTATATCCTGAAATGCTGCCTTATCACTCAGTATGGACTTCTGCTGGTGGAAATCCCACTTTTGCATATAAGAATCTCTTATAAAAATTACAGTGGTAGTGCACATCCTCATGCATAAGAGAATGCCAGAGCAGGGCAGTATTGGTGGATTCAGAGGAAAGTTCTGCCTTGATAGAAAAAACAAGAGTTAAAGTTCTTGTCAGCTAAGCCAATATTTCCATTTCCTTGTTATGCCTCCTGCAGTACCCTCAAATACAGCAGTCCTCCAGCAAAGGTTGGAGTCCAAGACTGTCCTCGTAAGAGCTTTCCTGAGCAGGATTTCTGTGGTTTGCATGATGGAATTCCATATTTAAAGCTCTAATTCATTCATATAAGCAGCTATTCTTAATGAAGAAATCATAGATTGCAAGTCTCAGAGCTTTCTGCATGAAGAACTACAGTAATTTAATTCCATGCACTGGAGTACAGAAAAGGCAGTACTACAACCTATCTCCTCTCCTGGCTCAAAGCCACATAAAAGCTATGAAGCGAGCTAGTTTTGGAAACTGAAATTTCAGCGAAAACTTATGCAGAAAGCCAAAGAAGTCAGATTTTGCTTTTCAGTGGAAAGCAGTGATACCTTGCCTTAACAACTAGCCAAATCCAAAGCCTATAATTTGCAAGCAGCTGGAATTGCTTTTTCTCTGCTTGCTTATACAGCATTAAGTGCATGGATTGCAAGGGGATATCTCTGGGAGAAGCTGCTAATCAGAGCATAGTCAGTTGCTTTTGGACTCACAATGGAAGAAATGTTGAGATACTAAAGCTGAGATGAAGACATCAAAAGGCCATGGGATGCAACAGACTGAAGGGCAAGCAGAAACCCCATCTATCTGGAAAGGGTCAGCATAATGAGTGGAATTTGCTGAGAACAGGAGCTGGGAGTAGGACTAAGCAGCTGAAGGAGAGAAATAACCCTGTAGCCATCAAAGAGCAAGCAAGCAAGGAACAAGGTTGAAAAAGCAGGAGATGGGTGTGAGGGCAGTGCTTAGATCTGTGTGGGGTTGCCATACAGAAATGTAGCCCTGCAATATTTCTTTAAGTCTGAGCATTTTCTCAAGTGATGGGTGATGGACATAGAAATACCCAATAAGGGTCATGTAATCATAGAATCTCCTGAGTGGGAAGGGACCCGCAAAGACGATCAAATCAAACTTCTAACACAATTTTGGAGCTTGTCATCAGCAGCTGTTAGAGGAAGGAATCAGATCTGTAGTGCTTCGGGCAGTCTGAGCCTATGGTTTTTGATCTGCATGTCATGTACTGCCTCTTTTCACTCTTGACCTGTTTGATACATATTCTGAGCATAGATGTGTATGTACAATCTCACCATAGCCAGCAGATACTTAGCAGGATCTTGCCTTCCTCTCTCAGCTGCAGGGAAAGTAGCATAGAGCACTGAAGTGCCTGAAATCACCATTGTTTCTGCACATAAAAGAGTTTTGTGACTTGCCAGTGCTCTGCTGGGTGGCTGTTCTCCTGAGGCAAGTCTTGGATTTGAACTGGAAAAGGCATAAATAATGGCTGGACTCATGCACACATTTTATCATTGCCCCTTTAACCAGTGTAGCTGCTTCAATCCACTCCCTCCCAACACACAGCCTTGACTGGTTTCAGGATCTTGTTTGAAAGAGCCATTTTTAGAAAAAAAGACCACAGAATCATGTCCACCAATATTGTATGAAGGGAAATATTTGTTGCTTTGGTACTGTTTGCCATCAAAATGAACAATTTTGTATGAGCCTGAAGGAACATGCTGCAATGCTAGGATAGTTATGCTTAAATTACCATATGCTAATTGATAGCTGGGTGGGTATGCACCTTCCTTCCACAACAAGAAATGTAGTAACGCCATTTGGTCAACCCTAGAACATATATTACCTGGAGACATGTCTGTTTGAGGAAGAAGGAGAGGAAAGCCTGGGGAAGTGAAGCCTATATAGTGTGTAAACTGTTAAACTAGATGCCTTGTGCCAGCCTGTATGTGTTGCTTTTGTTCCCTGTTACCCAGGATACCTTAAGCCAACAACTTCTGAGACAAGATAGTTGAAGTTATTTGAAATTATTTTTGTAGCATAGACCTGTTTTAGACTGGGCATGCTGTTTTCTAAGAAAAGACATTTCCTTTAAATAGATTTTTCTATTTGATAGGGGTTCAAGAAGTTTCCTAGACACTCATTAGATCTCACAACAAAAATAGCATTTAGGAAGCAAGGAAGCTCTGAAAGCATTTTGTTGAGAATATGTCAGCAATGGCAATGAGAAAAAAAGTGCGTGTTAGAAGAAAAAACAAAAACCCACACACTTCGAAGTAGGAGAAGATAAGATATCTTGTTGATTTCGTGGCTTTATTTAGATTACTTTTCCCTTTTCAAATCATGTCTCCTTACTTTGGTGCCTTTCTGCCATCTCACAGATCTGGCTTTGGGAATCTAAGTTTATTGGTGAGGAGTTTGAGGGACTTAGGCATTACTGAGAATAATTTGGATCTGGTGTGGTAACCCCTGGAGTCTTTGAGTAATTGAAAGGATGCTGGAAGGTGGACACGAGGTCAGTATAGGAAAGAGGGATCTGAGGGACAGGTGTGATGGATGGTGGAACATACTGAAAGCTCAAAGGCAGTGTGTTGGTGTGAGGAGCCGTGTGTTTGCATGGGCACTGAAAGAGGAGTGGGTGTTGCGCACATGATGGATATAATAGGACATGAGATAACAGAAGGACATGAGCGTTCTTCTTCATGATGAATCCTCCTCCCTCATTTCCTGCCCACATTGCTCTCTTTCCTAGGTCTTCCATGGAGCTGCTTAGAATCTCACAGACAAGCAGGAGTGAGGTATTGTGTAGCCTAGAGATAGATGAAGAAATGAAGACATGGAAGGATGGATGGATGGCATCAGCCCAGTGACAACTCAGCTCCCACCTGCATTCACCTGCACAATCAAGCCATCAATGAGATGAACAGATAATAGGTCTCTCCAGGAGCTATGACTTTATAAAGATTTAAATTCCCAGTGAGAGAATGTGGCAACACTGCTGATGGTCTTTATGAAACAGTCTGGTTGCTTCATTTTAATGCCTTCTGGGTAATGATCTGATGAAGACCCGCCAACACTGTTATCAGTCTACACAGGATTCTTTGGTTAAATAATAAACACACAGGCAGTCTGTGTGTCCCCCTCTCCTTCTCATTTTTTCTTGTTTCCATTATTGTTTTTTTTCAACCACATTCCTCTCCAGCTGCACATTAGCATTCTTCTTCATGATGAATCCTCCTCCCTCATTTCCTTCCCACGTTGCTCTTTCCTAGCTCTTCCATGGAGCTGCTTAGAATCTCATACTCAAGCAGGAGCGATGTACAGACATTAATGTGGAGTTGTTACTCACTTTTAGCATTTATCTCTCACTGAGATAGCAGCTCACTGGCAGTAAGAAGGGAAAATTTCTCATTGCTGCCTCTCCTTCCCACATAGCAGAGCTACCACAGCCATATCCAAGGTGATACTGCCTCGTTTTCCTTTGCCCAACAGCAGAAGTTGAGGCCAAAGTGTGTTTATTTGTGAAATCAATAGATCTGTATATGAAGCATCAGGGATAACCCTGTACAGTACAGCAAATCCCACCTGTGTATCATGGTACCATTAGTGAAGGGAAGTGGTGGAGTCACCATCCTTGAAGGTTTTCAAGCAAAAGGTAGATGTAGCACTGAGGGACATGGTGTAGTAGATGTGGCAGTGATGGGTTAATGATTGGACTAGATGATTTTAGTGATCTTCCTAACCTTAATGATTGATTCTATGATCCATTCACTTTCTTTATGGTTCTGGACCTCTTTACTGCCACCCACACTTCCACTTGGTACAACACTGCCTATAGATTGATGTAAAGACCTCCGAAGAGCTCACTAGGAAAGGAATGACATAAAGCCAATGTGTTCTCTGCATGCAATGAGCAGATTCCATGTTGCTCTGGTGGTTGTGATGGAGCAGAACTGGTGCAGACCCTTCTCTTCACAGCCTTCCCCAGCAGGTGTGGCTGTAAGACTGTATTGAGAGTTTCAACAAATCTTGAATGTGGCTTGAACTTAGGAATCTGAAGACATCTGTAGCAAAAAGAAAATCTTTTGTTTTGCTCCTTTTTTCCTTCTAAATTATCTGGCAGGATAATTCAGCTGCTGAGAAAGGAGAATAAAAAGAGGCCTGGCAATCAATTTCAGTGTATGTCATACAGAGCTCAGTTTCAGCTAATAATGCTTTCATGGGAGGCAGAAAGGAATTTTCTCTATGAATGAACCCCTGCTCTGGCACTTGCATGAAGTGAGCTAAAGGAATGTGTAAGGAATGGGTCTCTGGGGTGTATGAAGTAGGTTTGTCTTTCACACAGCAATTCCAGCCTCCTATGGGAGACAGAAAAATCTCCATGCAAAAGGTGTTGTTTGCCAGGGACCATCATACTCATCCAGTGCTTTCAGTGTTGACTTCCATAGGAGAACATGGACTAGTAAAGCCTCGCTGTAGGAAACTGGGCTGGACTGTGTCATTCTACAGTCACTGAAGTCTCTTACTGAGTATAACCCTCCAAGAAGAAACAGATGCCTTTTCATGCTGATTTAGGTCACTGCAGATTCTGTTGTCTTGCTGTGCATATAGAAGAATTTGTGTGACTCTGCAGACTTCTAAAATTTTCACATCTGTGCAAAAGCTGATCCTTCTGATTCATTAACCACCATAGCAACCCTGTCCATGGCAGTGGGGTTGGAACTAGATGATCTTTGAGGTACCTTCCAACATTTCTATGATTCTTTGATACTGAAGGTGACTCATTGCTCCATGGTAGGGTTAGCACAGTTGTTATAATTCCTTACAAGAGTGTATACCTGAAGGTTCTTCTTAGGGAGGTATTACACCTTTTCCTGAGCTAACTCCTCCAGTCATTGCTTTTTTCAAAGTGCTGGTCTATGCTATTTTTTTTTCCTGTGAGCTTACTTCAGACAAGAAGCACCAAGGCTTGATTTACCTGAGGCAATCACTGATGTAAAACATAAGGTTGACAGTTATTGCTGAAGAACAGCAGATGGGAGGACACTTCTGCCAACTGACCTTCCTTCCTGCTCCGAGGACAGCCGTCCCCTGTGACAGTCACAGCTCTCTAGCAGTTCCGAGTTTCTTGCCTCTTCTAAATGGATTCTATTTACTTCTCTGTCCATACCAGTAGTTAGCTGGAAAATGTCCAGTTTTGTGAGTAACAGCTGTTACTTTAAAAGTGACAGGCTCCATTCATCTAAAACAATCTCTGACCTGAGCAGTACAGCCAACAAAATGGACCCAGCCCACAGAAAATCTGTTGCTACAAATACCAGACGTGTTAAGACCCAGAGGAAGGCAGAAAAAAAAAAATGCAGTTTGTTAAGAAATAAAACCCAAATGTTAAAGAGAATAGGGTTTGAAGTAACTGTGGTACTTAGGCAGATTTTTTTTTAAATTATTTTTATTTTTTTCTCTTAGATACTACTCTGGTCCCCAAGAGAAGCAAATGTCAGTGGGTTTTGAGTATGTTCCCAACATTGCGACTTTTATGATTTTGAGGAAGTCACAGTGGGATGAGATTTCATTGTATCAATATTTATTAAAAATTTCTCCAGTGCTCATCCTAGAGACTCCACCAGGAAGTGGAGGTACAACTGCCAAGTGAGGTCACCCTACATCGGTGGTACAGTTAATATTCATAGCACCTTCTTTTGGCTTATAACAAGAGATAAATTTTGTCAACATAAACTTGCTTCATTTTTTAATCCATGAGTGACCTAATAGCTGCCATAACCTGAACCTGTCACACTTCTTTCTTCTCCTGATGGCATTATATTCAGCTATGACAATGTTTCCTGTTGTTGCAGTTCCTCTCCCACTGACTTCATTAAGCTTAAAAAAACAGAATGAACTTGGCTTCACCTAACTATTAATTGGACAATTCCTTCTCATTTCAGGTTTTGGAAGACTAGAAGTCTGGGTTTTTTTTGCTTTTCTTTGCATTGTGCCATGGACAAAAATCACAAGCACTGTTTATTTCTTTCTGTGACAAAGTTTCAGGGTAGTCTGGAAGCTTCTAGCTGAGCCCACAGAGAGCTAATAGGCACAAGAGAGCATGAAAAAAAAATAAAAAAATCAGCTCCTGCATAGATTTAGTGGCTTCAAAAACCAGACAATGCCTGTGATGCATAAAGCACTGAGCACAGAGTGGGGAGAGCCCTCATTATCAGTCTGAGTCTAGCCACATGCAGACAAGGAGACAAGAAGAAAAGGGACTGGCTGTGGTAACATATAGAGAAAATCTCTATGGCTTCTTTTGAAATGTGATGAAGATTGGATGGGGAGGTGTCTGGCATACTCTGGCCACCAACTAATTATTATTATTATTATTATTTTTTTAAATGAAGCACAACCTTGTGCTTACCCCTGGGCTCTGTGCTTTCCTGCCTGTAAAGCAGCAGTGCTTCCTGGGCTGTGAAGTCCCACTTGTTTTGTTGGTAGAAGGAAGCAGAGAGTATAAATGGCCTGTCAGATCTACGGGACTGTTCTCCAGAGGTAAGCCCCAAAGATGGGCTCAGAGGGTTGACCTGTGCTTATTTTTGTTGAAATTTCACATCTCTCCAGGCTCCCCTAGCTATTCCTGCCCCTTCAAATTCATCAGTTGTTACTTTACTAGAGGTATATAAGCTGACACTGACAGGTTATTTCAATTGACTTCCAGTCTCCTGGAAACCTAAGAGGCAGAGATCTTGCTCAGCCTTGCCCTTGGCTTTTCTAGTCACTTTCCACAAACCAGAATTACCAGAATTATTGCTCTCTGCAGATAAAGGTTATGGGATTTTCCCATGCATGCTGATCCCTCATGGCTTGGTTAGCTCCTTCTGATGCCTCAGTATAGGAGCTAACCTCATGAAATTCTTCAAGAAGTGTAAAGTCATGCACCTGGGAAGCAACAACTCCAGCCATCAAGGTGCTGGGATCCACCAGCTAGCTGGAAGCAGTTCTGCAGAGAAGGACCTGGGGATCCTGATGGGCACCAGGCTGAACAACAGTCAGAAATGTGCCCTTGCCAGTGAGGAAGCTATCAGCATTCATGGCTGCTTCAGGTAAAGTATTGCCAGCTGGTCTAGAGAGATGAGCCTTCCTTTCTCCTCTGCATTGATGAGGCCACACTTTTATTATTGTGTCCAATATTATTATATATATAATAGAGAGCGTCCAATGAAGGGCCAGAAAATGGAGAACCTCTACTAATAGAGGGCTGAGGCAGATGGGACTGCTCAGCCTGGAGAATTGGGGCTCTGGGGGATCTCACACATGTCCATAAACACCTGAAGGGAAGGTGCAGAGAAGATGCAGTCAGGTTCTTGTCAGTGGTACTTGGTGCAAGGCTCAGGTACTGGGCACAAACCAGAATGTAGGAGGTTTTCCCTAAGCACTAGAAAGCACTTTGGTACTGCAATGAGCATTGGCTACCCAAAGAGGTTGCAGGGTCTCCTTCTTAGAGGTCATCCAGAGCTGCCTGGACATGTCCTGGGCACCCTGCTCTGTGCATCTCTGCTTGAGCAGATATTGGAGCAAGGGTCTCAGAGGTCACTTCTTGGCTCAACCATTTTGTGCAATTCTGTAATCTGTGTACTTCATAGTATCGTACAATCATAGAATGGCATGGGTTGAAGAGAACCACAATGATGATCTAGTTTCAATCCCCCTGCTACGTGCAGGGTCACCAACCACCAGACCAGGATGCCCAGAGCCACATCCAGCCTGGCCTTGAATACCTCCAGAGATGGAGCATCCACAACCTCCTTGGGCAACCTGTTCCAGTGTGTCACCACCCCTAGAGTGAAAAGCTTCCTCCTAATATTTAACCTAAACCTCCCATGTCTCAGTATAAAACTATCCCCCCTTGTCCTATCACTATCCACTCTTGTAAATAGCCATGCCCCCTTCTGTTTATAGGCACACTTCAAATATTGAAAGGCCACAATGAGGTCTCCCCCAAGCCTTCTCTTCTCCAAGCTAAACAAGCCCAGTTCCTTCAATCTTTCCTCATAGGAGAGGTGCTCCAGCCCTCTGATCATCTCAGTGCCCTCCTCTGGAGCTCCACATCTCCACGTCCTTCCTGTACTGGGGGCCCCAGGCCTGGACACAGTGCTGCAGATGGAGCCTCACAAGAGCTGAGCAGAGGGGGACAATCACCTCCCTCTCCCTGCTGGCCACCCCTTTTTTAATGCAGCCCACAATACAGTTGGCCTTCCGGGCTGCAAGCACACACTGCTGGCTCATGTCCAGCTTGTTTCCCCACCAGAGCTTGTGTTTGTACACATCTGTGAGTGCACAGAGATCAGAAGTCTTGTGAAATAAGTAATTCAGAAAAATTCTCATTTATGTGGGGATTAATTTAAGGAAATAATCAGCACGGAAGAAAGTACTCAGAAATATCCTTTCCTTTCCATTCTTTCATCCTTCATCGCTCCTTCTAATCCTTATCTCCAGTGTCCCATCAGCACTGACTTCAGGTTTCCTCCACTCCTATATATGTATTTGGTCATTTTACAGATTTCATATACTTCTATGGAGTTTTCTTCCGCTGGTTATGGTACAACACTATTCCCCATGCTCTGCTTCTCTAAAGATCCATTTGCATTTCATCTCTCCTTCCAGACATCTAGCCACTAGTCACATATAAGATGTCTTCACTATTCTAATTAATAGCACTCAAAGAAGCTGCAGGTAATGACAGTGATAAAAAGCCAGGACAGCTCTTGAAAAAATAATAAAAAAAATAAAAGCAGCACGTAATCAATTGGCAGCATTTACAACAAGACTCAGAAAATGGATAGTGTACCAGAAGACAGGCTCTTTCAATCCCTAAATTTTTTTCTGAAAGACGGCAAAAAATGTCTGAGAATGTAAAAGTGTTTTTGACTTGTGGATAGCCTCTCAAGTCATCGCAATTTCCTGCTGCTATAATAATAAAATCCTAAAAGACTTATCAGCCCAGATTTTTAGATCAAATTGATTGACGTGAAGACTAATTCCATGGAAACTACAAAATCAGCCCCACTTTTTTCCCTTCTCAGACCCTCATGCATGACTGAGTCTCATTTACCTCTGCACAATTTAGCATAATTACATCTGTCTAATTTAAGCAGAAACTTTTTTTCTGGAAAAGACAGTTATGAAGATGAAATTGAATTTGACTTGGAAACAGTATGGAAACTCTGCACAGCAGAAAAATATGAACTTCGTTCTCCTGATGCCTTCAGTACCTGGTTTCGATCTGGATTTTAAACTCCTTTATTTTGCACTCTAAAGAGAATTGATGATCCTTTTGATGTATTTCAGTCTCCAGCATTAGAGCAAGGAAAGGGGAAAGCAGCAGGTGCCTGCTTGGAGATACGGTCTGATTATTTTTCTCTCTATTCAGCTCCTCCTCAAACATAGGCACTTAATTCAAATCAATATCAGAACTCAAGAAGAAAATCAAGAATATTTCTGCCAACTGCACTGATTAAGAAAAGGAAATCAGGGGTCAGTCTAGGTCAGCTGTTCATTCTTAGTAAACACATGATAAGATGTTTTTGCTGACAGGAGTAATTGAAATGCACAGTTCAACAGTCTCAGCACACAAAATGAGATGTCTGTTATTTTTCCTGTCATCTCAGAAAACAGTGTTCCTGTGGCTGTTTTGGTCAGTGAAATAAGTAGTGACAAATATTTTCACTAATCTCTATGCTTTCAATGATACACAGATAATTATGAGAGGAGTCAATAACAACTTCCCATCTTACTCACAAACTCTCTTTTTGTAGCCATAGGCTAGTACACAATAACTAACAGCAGGCAGAAGTAGAATTCTTGCACATTCTTCTTCTTTTCTTGATTTTCTTGAGACTTTTGGAGAGTTTTAGGAGAACTAGAGGCTTATCCTGAAGTCCTGGTTACCACTGGGGTTGAAGACCCCATGGGCATAAATCGTACAGACACTTGCTTTATGAAGGAAGTGGTCAACTTAGAATTATAAAATCATTAAGATTGGAAAAGATTACAACAATCATCTAGTCCAATCATCAACCCATCACCACCATGCCCACTAAGCCATGTCCACCAGTGCAACTTCTCACTTGTTATTTTTTTCCCCCCAAGTTGTTTCTTACTCCCCAAGAAAAACAACACTGCCACAGAATTCCAGCCTGTCCTCATACCATCAAATTTGTAGGAGACCAGTCTCTGAAGGCTAATCAAGCATTGGATGACAAGGGAGCAGCACTCCCAGCTGAGATACCCACTGCATCTCAGACACTTCAGATGTGCAACAGGTTGGCCCCGCCACACAGAGCTATTTTTGTGCGTATTTTCCATTCCTTGTACTGTTGTACTAAATCAGCTCTCAGCCCTAGAGATAAGCAATATACAACAGCATCTAAAACCAGTAAGAGTAAAGAATTTCCTTCTGCTGAAGGAAATTATCCATCTTCCCTGTTAATATTTCATAATTTTTGTAGATATTTGCCTTATTTCCAAATAGTGTTGTGAAACTAAATTCTTCAACAGTTTTACTTTCCTTTCTCAAATAATCCATATTGTTTCCTCTCTCCCTGATATCTTTTTTCTTTGTTTTTCCTGTACTCTTGCTTCTTTGGAAAGACAAGATTCTGGCTGTTGTCATAAGTGGGCAATGTGGTTATGCAAGGGGGTGCAATGTATTTACATTATATATATTAAACATATAAATAGTTGTCTTCTCATTAGAGGCTGTCATACAAATTTTCATATGCCTTTAGGTTAAAGGTGTAAAACAGCATCTATGGGGCTTTTAAGCGTTAGATAAATAGTTTCCTGTAAGATTTCTGTTTTAATATTTGAAGTACCTCTTCCTGCTAATGAGCAATAGACTTGTTGCACTTTGCTAGTGAAATCCCAGAAACGTGGCTGGAAATGCCACAGACTTACCAAGCACTTGCATGGTACTTTGGTCGTCAGTGGGAACGTAAAGCACTCAGCAAGAAACACGAGTATTTCTTTGTAGTTTCAAATAATCTTTCCTTCATGCTCAATTTCTCTTCTGAGCATAACAAAAGGACAGCCAGTAGCCCAGGAGCCCAGTTACAAAATTCTTTAGGGATATTGGCATGAAATTCTGACTCTGGTGAATATCCCACAGCAGATATTTGAAAGGTAAGCATTGCTTGGATATTTGTGGCTTTATGTTTTGAATCAGTCTTATCTTGCCCTCTCTCCTAGTGTCTGCAATGACTGATGGTACCATTAGGCCACTTAGATTGCAATTCTTGAGTAGATATATGAAACACTGTATATCAGATCTCCAATTATTTTCTCTGCAAATTAACAGTATTTTTCAGCTGTCCCTTCCTCAATATATAATGGTTTTCAGTGTCAGGACGTGTCCAGCCAAATTGTCAACACAATGTTCAGTGTGAACCTCAAGCACATGTCCCACTCCATCTTTGTTTTGCATATCTGCAGCACAGACTGTGGCCTGTAGCACAGGATGCAACTGCTAAAACTTACTTAGAAACGTCTGCAAGTCCTATACTATGTCCCACCTTTTCTATTTTGAAAATGGCTCCATTCCCATGAACCATTATTATCCTGATGTTTTCCTTTGGTAGATCATATCACAGAATCATAGAGTCAATGAATGGATTGTGTTGGAATGGACCTTAAAGATCATTTACAGAATCACAGAATCACAGAATCACAAGGTTGGAAACGACCTGCAAGATCATCCACTCCAACCACCCTCCCATTCCTATCAGTGCCACAAGCTACTAAACCATCTCTTGTAGCTCCTCATCCAGGCGCCTCTTGAACACTGCCAGGGATGGCGACTCCACCACCTCCCTGGGCAGCCATTCCAGTGCCTGACCACCCTCTGAGAGAAAAAGTTTCTCCTAATATCCAACCTAAACCTCCTCTGGTATAACTTCTGGCCATTTCCTCGGGTCCTACTATTTGCCTGGGAGAAGAGGCCAGACCCTTTTGCACCACAACCTCCCTTCAGGAAGTTGTAGAGTGCTATGAGGTCTCCCCTGAGCCTCCTCAGGGGTTATTTAGTTCCATCTTCCCTCTTGTGGGCAGCATTGCCACCCATCAGCTGCCCAGGGCTCCATCCAACCTGGCCTTGAATGCCTCCAAGGATGGGACATCCACAGTCCCTCTTGGCAACCTCTTCCAGTGCCTCACCAAATAAATACTTGGGTTTCTTTATAGCTAGTAGCTAATTTCCAGAAAAAAAATCACCTCTGATTTGAATTTTCTTGCCTTCCTGATGACTTAAATGCTTTTTCCACAAGATCCTTCTGCACATTTTTCCTTGGTACCTGTGCAGAACTGGCTTGTCAGACATCTACACGGTCTTATACAACAGGTTTGTCTTTAAACTTGTGGGTGTCTAGATTGTAAAAATACAGTGTTCATTTGAGTGAAAAGACCAGTTCTCAAGCAATACGAAAAGTGATTTTCTACCATTTGGTTCTTCAGTGGAAGAAACAGAGGTACTAATAAAATCCACTTGAAAGACAGGCCAAGCTAATTCCATTGCCAATTTCTGAAAAATGTATGAAAGATCCTTCTGCTTCCTTTTTTTTTTTTTTTTTTTTTTTTTTTTTTTTTTTTTTTGATTGAAATGTGTAATTTTATTTAGAAATAATTTACATTTATAGTTTTTAATCTGATTTTTCTTGAAAAGTCTCTGCATTATTTTTACTTTTTCTCTTTGGCTCTTGTCATTTCCCCTTGCTATCACTGCATTAAATCCCTTCTTCTTAGAACACTTTTCTAACTCATTCCTCGCTTTCTGTTCAAAATGCAAAAATGATCAGGAAAACTTAAAATTAGAATTGTTGTCACATACTAATATTTCATGAAATGCTGAAGAAAGAATTTTAAAAATTTTTAAACAAAAGTTGAGTTTACATTTCCAACAAAAGTTCAACTTTCTTCTGAAATCTAATTCCAATGAACTGTAATTATAGCATTTCATATTTTAATCAATATTCAGACTAACTGCAAATGTTGTCACAGTGAGGTTGGCACAATGACATATCCTAAAATAGTTTTATCCATAAAATTTCAATGACATGGACTAAAGAACAAGTTGTTCAATTCTTGGAAGATGTTTTTACTTAAATGTAGCTCCTTTCTTTTTTTTTCCCTATAGGAGGGACATATAGTTAAAAAAAGAGAATAAAAATAACATGAAAAAATAATGTTGTGAACTGGAAAATAATTGGTATTCAGGGTTTAGTATTGTCCAAAAAAATATAACCCTATGATTATCTCAGTGGCCATATCTCTGATCTGATTTTGATGGTTTGTTTTGCAAACATTCATATGTGAGATATGAGCAATTTAGCAAAACTCAAAATAAAACCCAAGTTCTGGTTCTGGTAGCATGAGGTGCTAACACAGACATGGTGGTGTGCAGGTGAGTGGTTTGCTCCATCCTGCTGGGACTTCACCAGGAGCAGGATTTGCAGTGCTGACATCTCAGCATCAGGAGAATGCCACTGTAGTTTAAGAAGTAGTATAAAATTTCTTCATTTCTCTTTAAAAATAAAATAAAATAAAATAAATTTATTTTAAATAGCAAACGTTGAATCTTAAATTACATCCTTTTAATACATAAGTGGATGAACTCCTAAAAGCATCTGGGTGTAAGCCTAAAAAATGATTGATCACAATGGGCTACGTCAGAATTTCCATCCAGTAAATACACAAATCACAAAGTGCTTCACAATGCTATTAAACAAAAGTGCTTCACAATGCTATTAAAGGAAACTTACTGTTGGTTACTATGGTAAGGGGGATTAAGCTAACATTTAAATGGTGAGTTTGCACATTTTAGGGTGAATATTTGAAATGGGGATGTGTAGTATGATCGTGTAATCATCCAGTTTATCTTTAACTTCTCATCCAATTTCCATTTTGAAAGTCTTTAACAGAGAAGCAAGGCATGTTTAATTGATTGCCGTTAAAATCTTCAAAGGAATTGGCAAGATGAAAGTTGTTTCTAATTACTGCATTATGATGTAAGCTTAATGATACGCCACTTCTCCAAATTGATTTTATTAGAATTTAAGATGAGGAATTAATTGAGTCGCTGTATTGATCCGTTTTATTTTTCCTCCATTTAACATGTCCAGTGGGGAAAAAAAAAATCTATTGAGCTGTGGAATAGTAATGAGGACTTGAGAAAGAAAGTCGAAGTGAAGATGGATTGGCCAATAAAAATAACTTCTAAAAACCATAATGTGATGGCAGAATATAGTTGCAGAGACCAATTTATCTGTAGGTTAATTAGGGCAAATTAAGGTTAATCCTTTTTTTATTTAAGTTTTATTTCTTGGTCTCACTTCATTCTACCTGTTTGCAGTAGAATTACAGTACGTCCTGGAAAAGGCATATTCTGCAGGTCTGCTTCCAGTTCTGATATATTTTCAATTGAAGATCTCCTCAGAATTATTCTCCCCAATTAAAAAATCCCATCCGTATGTTTCTTCTTCCCTTAAATCTTCCTAAGAGAATTTAAGATACTTTATAGGTTCTATTCTCTTGGAATAGATTCTTGTTTTTCTCCTTATATATGAATGCAAGGTACACATTTGTAGAGAATGAGCCACATGCTCCAAATTCTTGTGTAGGTTCTTAGATACCAAATGCATCCTAATTAGGTTCATTTTAATAAGTTGCTGTTCAGCACCTCAGTTATAAATACCAGCTACATGTATGTCTTTATATTCTGTCAGCTGTAAAACTACAGATGGACATGTAAGCTCCAAGAGTGTAGTTTAAAGTAACATGATTAGAATCATGGAGTCATAGAATCACCTGGTCTGGGGGCCCCACTCCTGCATGCAGTACTCCAGATGGGGCCTTACAAGAACAGAACAGAGGGAGACAATCACCTCCTTTGACATGCTGGTCACCCTTCTTTTGATTCAACTCAGGCTGCAAGAGCACATTGCTGTCTCATAACCAGATTTTCATCCATCATCCCAGGTCCTTTTCCGCAGGACTGCTTCAGTGAGTTCTTCTTACAGTCTGTACTCATATTTGAGACTGTCTCAACACAAGTGCATACCTTTTACTTGGCCTTGTTAAACCTCATTAAATTCTTGTGTGCTTACTTTTAAAATGTGTCCAGATCCCTTTGGATGCTGTCCCTCCTTTCTATTGTGTCCATTGCACAATTCAGCTTGGTGTCCTTGCTGAGAGTACACTCAATCCCAATGTCTGTGTAATTGATAAAGGTGTTGAAGAGCACTGGTCCCAGGACGGACCCCTGGGGGACATCATTTGTGACCATCCTTCACCTGAACATAGAGACGTTGACAATAACCGTATGGCTACGACCATCCAACCAATTCTTTATCCACATAGTAGTCCAGCCTTCAAATCCATATCTCTACAGTTTAGCAATAAAGATGTAGTGGTGTGGGAAGAGACCTCAAAATTCATCTAATTACAACCTTCCTGCTACAGGCAGGATGTCCAACCTACTAAATTAGGCAGAAGAATGAGTTGTCTTGTAGTTTATCTCATTGCTCAAGAAGAGCCAGCAACAATAGATTGTGCAGGATAGTGTCTGGTCAGGATTTGAATATTTCCTTGGATGGAAAATCCACAGCCTCTATGGGCAGCATGTGTGATCACCAGGACAAAGACCATCTTTTTATCCTGTGCTTGCAAAACGGAGTGATCTACAGGGTCCCATTCTATGCTAAAGGCATAGTTTCACCCCATTCTTCTTCATAAATCCTGCAAATGGAGCATTTTATCTTATTTCTCTCTTAAATAAAAGTTGTTAGATGTGAGTGAAATGTGCTGAGGATAAATTGGTTCTTAAAAAGTCCATTGCTGCAACTGGCACTTAAGGAGTGCTGTTTTGACTGTGCTTCTTGTGTTGGCTGAATTAACTGTTATATTTGAGATTTCATAGTTTACACTAAAGCCATCTCTATCTTTCATATTGATTATGCAAGCTGGAATATTCTGCCTATATAAAGAGATTGTAATGTAATTTAATATATGATTTATAATTGCTTTTTAAGCTCCAATACAATTTAGAGGAAGCTGTGTCTACTTAAGCCTTGAAGCTGTAAATTCAAGTCTGAGTTTCTCTAATACTTAAAGCTGTATAGCTGATCAGAAAAGAAATGAGGACGGACATACTGGACATGTTAATTGTAAGCACATTTGGTTTATCCTTGGCATTTACATGTCTTCATCAACTCTGCTATCTTTTCTTTGAAGTCAGAAATCCCCAAATCAATGATGTTCTCATCCCAAATGCAGGGAAAATGAAAATAGTAATGAAAGTGTATTTTAATGGTCACCTCAACAGAAAACTTAGCAGTCCTGAATTAATGTTCCTTTCTTCATTTGAAAAAAGTCTTTGAAAAGAGAAAGTGATGCCAACTTTCTATTCAAGTGAGGCTCCAAGACATAATTTGTCCCTTCTGTTCCTCAATAATTTACACATTATACAGATCAGTCTACTTAAAGTAATAGAGCAGATACTTATCAAAACTCTGTTTCTTTAGCTCCTTTTTTAAAAACATGTGATAGCCTTTTATTCTAAATAATAGGCTTTAGTGGTTGTGGCATCTCACACATTTACTAACAAGTGTCATCAGAATGGAGTAATTGAGAAAGTGACTGCAGTGACTGAGTAGAGGAGGAAATTTACTGAACTCTTGGAGGATCAGAGACATTTTTCCGAGATCAAACACTTGGCCAAAGTTTGATCAACTTTTCAAACATTATTCCACAGGAGAAAGGATTGTGTTCAATAACAGTCCAACCAAGGAAATAATAGTAAGGGTAAATATCTCAAAATTTGCCTTTTTTATTTAAATTCACTTTCCTGCTAAGGTACCAGGTGTAAAACCAAACAATCATGTTGAATTTTAAATGAAATGTTAATTACAGAAATCCTCAGTGAAGAAACAGACCTAAGATACAGCCAGAAGACAGTCATTAAACAAAGCGTGATAGCTTGTTAAGGTAACTAAATAAGCCTTAAGAACTCTTTTTAATGGTAAATATCAAAATCTTTTTGGTTTATGTTACAGAAACTTGGTCTGAACTCCCAAATGGACAAATGCCTTCCTCACCAAAGACACACTGAACAGCTGTTGAATGAACACAAATATTACTTGATTGCTTGAAATTAAAGGTAAAATTTAGAGCTTTGAAACTTTATAAACATAAAATGTAACTGTGTCTTATTTACTCACCCTCTGGCTGAGTGAGGAAATGTGATGAAACACACAGAAGGTTTGATTATCCCTATCTAAATTGCAGTGCAAACAAAGATGCTGCAGGAAAAATCCATTGAGCATCTGGATTTTATTTTGTCCCTAAGGACTTTGTAGTAGAAGAGTAACAGCATGCAGGTCTGCTCCCCATCCTCAATTTCTTTCCCATTGGGATGCACTGTTCACAAGCCTGGAGGAAGTGATCCTTGAATATTAATCAGCTCTTTTGGACCTCACCTCCTAGGGCCTGGTTCGATGGGATTCTTCCAAGAAGATCCCTGAAGAAGTCAAAGTTGACTCTCCTGAAGTCCAGGGCTGCAATCTTACATATTGCCCATATCCTTCTTATAGGTTACTCCCTGATCTCATGGTCACTATAGTCAAGGCTGTCCTCAGCTACCACATCTCCAACCAGTTGTTCCTTGTTTATTAGCACAACACCCAGCAGCACAACTCATCTTGTTGGCTCCTCCATCACTTGGATCAGAAAGTTATCATCAGTGCTTTCCAGGAACATCTTGGATTGTTTGTTACTTGCTGTGTTGTTACTCCAGCAAATATCAGGGTGTCTGGAGAACTGGGGCCTGTGATCAGTTTACTTCCAGCTCTCCGTCAAAGGCCTCGTCTGCCTCTTCTTCATGATCAGGTGGCCTGTAGCAAACACCCACAACACTGTCACTGTTGTTAGTCTGTCCCTTAATCCATACTCAATCTTCTCATCAGCCACCTCAAAACATAGCTCTATATGCACTGAGTGTACTCTTACATAAGAGGTAACTCCACTCCTGGCCTCTTTCCTAAAAAGACAACATTCATGTCAACATTCCTGTCCTGTGCAAGCTATCTTTGTATTTGCAGTGAGATCAAAGATCTGCAACTGCATACAGATATCTAATTCTTCATGTTTTTTCCTCATTCTATAAGCACTGGTGTACATGCACTTCAGAAAGGTATTTGAGCATGTCATTTTCCCAGGACTGGTTGCTAGAGGATACCCATTAGTCATGTCTTATAGTCGTTTGCTGGATATATTCCCACTTTCACCTTGTTTTGCTGTCTGGGTGGTATCTGTAACTCTCTTCTTGATCTATTAACTCTCATCACCTCTGAGACAGTGCATGCATTATTCTATGCGTGTTTCACTAAATTTTTCCCACAGTTGACCAGGATGTGCTTGTCAAAGCAGAAGTGTCAAAATCAGAGTACTTAATCGAGGATTGTGTCTGTTGCCAAATGGATTCATAGACTCATAGAGTCACCTCAGTAGGAAAAGATCTTCAAGATCACCAAGTCCAACCATCAACCTGAACTACTTGAGATACGATTCCTCTGTCCCAGCTCCAACTTTTAGGCTTAAATTCAAATCCAATGATCTAAGTTCCCTCAACAAAGAGTGGAAAGCAAGGATGAAGGAGTATTTAGAGCATGCAAGAATTAACTTCTTCTGCATCATCTTTGTCACCAGTGTGACTCCTCAGGGAGACTGGTCAAATGGTTGGAAGAAACATCTGTGGGATTTCTAATGGAATGATAAACACATTGAAATGAATTGCTCTTTAAGGGATGGTGACTTGGATGGGGTATATCACTAAAACTAATTATCTATAATTTGATGCATTTCACATGTATTTAAGAAATACAGGAGAGGCTAAAGTTTGAAGGTCTAAAATGGCTTCTTACATTGCTGAGGTATTGGATTGGGCTGCTAGGGAAGTGGTGGAGTCATCATCCCTGGAGGTTTTCAGAAAAAGGGTTGATGTTGCATTGGCATAGGTTGATGGTTGGACTAGATGATATTATTGGTCTTTCCAACCTTATTGATCCCATTATTCTATGATTCTATTACATTATTCCCCTTCCTCTCTCCTGTATTGCTCTTTGCAATTCATGCCTGGTCCTTGATGTTGATGACACCCCTGCCAAAAAAATGCCAAAGTAATTTCCAAATACTTTTGATTACCTCTTTCTGTCAACACCTCCCCAGAGGAAGCAGGGAGCTCTTGGAATTCAGCACAGTAACAGCATGATAGCAAGTACGACTTCCTCAGGATGCTTAATATTCATATTATCTCATACACATACATTTTTAAATGCTATATCCTTCCTTTTAGGAATAGACTGCTAGTGGCTTGAAGTATCCATAAAACTGCTGGGAAGTGACAGTGCCAATTAATCTGTTGACAGATTTGTTGTTTAAATATTAACAAAGCACTAAGCAAATGTTGGTTGCTGCACTGGGATCTGTTCAAAGTGCCTTCCTCTAAAATGCTAAGCATTTCCAGGCATTTGAAAATGTCCCAGACACTGCAGGGTAGGAAAGATTTCATAAATTTTCAGTCCCTTTTCCCCCACAGCTGCTAAACACACCATAAATATCATCTACCCCTGCATAAAAAGATAAGATTTGTAGAAGTCTCATGAAAATTGTAAACCCCTACAGCAAAAACGGATCGAGTTGTTTGGGCAGGGTACAGAGAGAAGGGCTTTGCCTCTGACTTCCTCACCTTAGCAGCAAAATAGGAAACATAGGCAGGGTGCTCAATTTATCACTCTGCTCCATTGGTTATATGGGAGGTCTTGGTAAATCATCCACAGAGAAAAGTAATTTTGATGCAAGATCAAGATGGGCTTGGGTCAGGACATATTCATCAAGATGACCTAGTGTGCACAGTGATTTACAGGCTGTGTGAATGTAAGCATCCAATCAAGGGAGTCTCAACGTGACAGTGAAGATGCTTCCTGCTCTACAGTTCCAGTCCACTACCTTCCCCGTTTTATTTTTCCATGCACCATATTTGTGGTCCTAAACAGTTTCTTCTTGTTGTTTCACCTTTTTACCTCCTTTATTCTAATGGATTTCATTCCTTGATCACAATCCTTCACACTTCAGTTGTATTGTTGCTGACAGCTTCTAGATTTCATTTCTGTTATTTTAATTTGAACATAATTGGATGCCAATTTCAAACTGCACATCTATTTTTTTAATGAAGGTTGAGGCAAAGACTTCTTCAAAGATTGTAATGTATCCTTACTGTAATTTTACTGCCCTTCAGTTATAAAAATAGCAGATTATTGACTTGCTTGGCTACAGGTACACTCCTAATACTGGTCATTCATTTTAGTTGTGAACTGACTATCTGCTCTTTCTAGTTGCTACTCCTGCAGTCTAAATTTAACTGGATGTGGAAAAAGAGGAAAAATTCTTTCTTTAATGCTGATTGAAGTGAGGTTGTGGATGTCCCCTCCCTGGAAGCATTGAAGGCCAGCTGGATGGGGCTTTGAGCAACCTGGTCTAGAGTGAGATGTCCCTGCCAATAGCAGCGGGGTTGGAAGCAGATGATCTTAAAGATTCTTTCCAACCCAATCCATTCTATGATTCTATGATTCCCATATAACTCATGCCACAGTCCCATAGGAGCACTCAGGCCTCCTGGGTACCTGTTCTTACGAGACTGATGTTTATCTTTGTGTGAAAATTCCATTTGTTTGACATTCTTTAAAAATAAACCAGTTCATCTGGTTTTTGATTTGGAATTAAATTAAAAGGGAGTAGACAGCCAGAGAGAAAAGGCTCACTACAACAAGAAAATGTGTAGGTTTCTGCAGAATAAAAGCCAATATGCGTTCAAAAATTCCTTAATAAGATATTGATTACAACTTTTCTTAGGAGATTACTATTGAGTCAGGAACAGCTACAGTAAATAGTTGTAAAGATCAGAAATTCTTTAGATTCACAGTAAGGAGTGATAATTACAGAGTTTAAGCAGGCTGATATGTTCTCTTAGAGAAATATAAACCATAGAGATGAGTTATGCTCATCCCTAGGCGGACAAGTTTTGGGTATTAAATTATTAGGCAACATGAAACCTCATGTAATTTCTTTAGTTGTTTATTATTATTATTTATTTTATTTTATTTTATTTTTTCTGTGTTGTGATCTGCTGCAAAGGGAAGTGCTGTAACACTAACAGTTTTTGACAAGCTGTGCTCAAATACACCATGGGCTCTTTAATGTCTAGGAAAGGCTTCAGAATTCCTGTGATTTTTAACTCGCATGTTTTCAATTTGTAGGGGAGGATGCAATCCTGATAAAGTGTATATAGGAGCAAATTGCAAGGTAAAAGCCAAAGCAATACTTGTGCTGTTCATGTGTGCAAATGGTTGGCAGAATCACATTTTTCTGTGGAGACCTGGGTGGCTGTGAATGACTGTTGTGGGTTACACATATATTTATTTCTTGGCCTTCAGGCATTTCTGCAGCAGTTTGTACCATCAGTGGGTTTTCTGCCTCAGCCGTCAGTCCTATGCAGATGTGTCAGACACTGAAGAGTCCCAAATAGTGCAGACTGCTTACTGTTAGGTAATTGAATTACATTCCACAACAAAAACTGCAAATTAGAAAAGGGAAGATGTGCAAGTCAATCCCAAAGGATTTGTGCTGGAGTCCAGCCGTGGGAGTGAGGACACAGACAAGGGAGAATGGTTATAAATTAAAGGAGGGGAGATTTAAATTAAGTGTTGGGGAAATTTTTCACTGAGAGGATGGTGAGGTGCTGGAACAGACTGCCCTGAGAAGTTGTGGATGCCCTATCCTTGAAGGCTCTCAAGGCCGGGTTGGTTGTGATCCATGGCATGGGGTTGGAACTGGATGATCTGGACCTTTCTATGATGCTAATAGTCTCACACAGAAGGAATATTTTAAAAACATAAAGAAAACAAATCAGGCGTACTGTGCCAGAAAAGCAAAAGAAAAATCAAAACAAGTTTTTTGTGTGTGTCATTTCTTCTTCCCCTGGGTCGTTGCACTTGGGCAGAGCCTTTCTCTTTCCTCAAGCATAACTGGCTTTCCTGTTTTTTTGAAGAAATACAGAGACCAGTCACAGGAGTGTTAGGGTGAAATGCAGTTTTGAAATAGTGTTTTCACTGCATGGAAATCTGCCAGTTTTTTTTTTTTCTGTATGTGTTTTGGCAATTTTTGTAGTGTCAAGAACAGTGAACAATTACGAGAAAAGAATAATGAACAATATCTTCTGCAAACAGGGTGTTGTGATGTGGGCCTTAGCATTTACCAGTGTAAAAGACTTCAACGTGCTTTGAACAGGTGTAGACTTCATTGAGTGAGAATCTGGCTGGATGATGCAGCCCAGAGTTGTGGTGAATAGTGTTAATTCCAGCTGGTGACAGGTCATGAGCTGTGTTCCCCAGGGATTGGTATTGGAGCCAGCCCTGATAATATCTTTACTCATGGTGTGGATTGATAGAATTGAGTGCACCCTAAGTAAGTTTGCAGATGACAGCAAATTGAGAGGAAGTGTCAGTGTGCCTGTGGATAAGAAGGTCCTTCAGAGGGATCTGGACAGGCCAATTGTACGAGCTTTAACAAGGCCAAGTGATGGGCCCTTTACTTCAGTCTCAGCAACCCCATGCAATGCTACAGCCTTGGGGCAGAGAGGCTGGAAAGCTGCATGGAGTTTAAAGATCTGGAGGTGTTAGTTGACAGCCAGTTGAACGTAAGCCAGCAGTGTGCCCAGGTGGCCAAGAAGGCCAACAACATTTTGGCTTTTATCAGCAATAGTGCAGTCAACAGGAGCAGGGAGGTGATCCTTCTGTACTTGGCACTGGTAGGGTTACACTTCAAGTTCAGCTCACTACAAAAAGACATTGAGGCCTTGGAGTGTGTCCAAAGAAAGGCAATGAAGCTGGGGAAGGGTCTAGAACACAAGTATTATGAGGAAAAGCTGAAGGAACTGGAATTATTTAGTCTGGAGGAGGCTTGGAGGAGAACTTATTGTTCTCTACAACTCTCAGAAAGGAGATTGTGGCAAGGTGGGGGTTGGCCTCTTCTTCCAGATAACAGTGATAGGTAAGAGGTAATAGGCTTAAGTTGTGCCAAAGGATGCTCAGGCTGGATATTAGGAAAATTTTCTTCTCAGAAAGAGTGGTTATGTATTGAAATGGGCTGCCCAAGAAGGTGATGGGTGGATGGTTGGGCTAGATGATCCTGTAGGTCGTTTCCAACCTTGTGATTCTATGATTCCATGCAAGGTGATGGAGTCACTGTCCTTGGAGGTTTAGATGCGTAGATATGGCACTGAGGGATGTGATTTAGTGGGCATGGTGATGATGAGTTAATGATTGGACTAGATGATCTTAGTGGTCTTTTCCATCTTTAATGGTTCTATCATTCAGTGATTCTAATAGTGGCTGTTATAGTTAGAGTATCATGACTGGAAACCAGTTTCCATGGGAGAAAACACACCATTTAGAATGAAAAGTTTTGGATTAATGAGAAGCTCTTTAATAAATCAATTAAAAAAAAAAAACACACACAAAAGAGCAGGTGGAGCATTAATCAGAGCAAACACCTAAAAAGTCTATTGATCTAAGAACAGATCTCAGCTAATATTAGGTCCTGAGAACATGAAGAAAAAAAATCATGATTTTTATTTACAATTCATCATGCAGCAGCAAGAATATCTTAAACATTTCATTGTTTTTTCGTGCTGATTGGAGATGGTCCTGAGCACCTTCCTGTAGCTGACCCTGCATTCAGCCAGTCTCCAGAGGACCCTTAGTGTCATTTATGTTCCAAAATCCACTCCTCCTTTATCTTCCTAACAGTGCTTATCATCTATCTCATAGAGGGATGTGCTGATGGGCAAGAGGCAGAGATTTCTGAAGGCAGGTTGTATGTAGGGATGGTAAGTGCACATGTCTTTCCAGCACATCATCACTCACTCAGTTTGTTTTTGCTTTCACTTCCACCAGTATAAAAATACATTGTCAAAACCAGCTGATCCCTGCCAATATGAGAAAACTGCACAATGATATTTAATTAAATGCTTTCTATTTTCAGTTTGTTGTAGTTCTGTGATTGTCAGCTTCATCACCACAATTGTTGGATTCTACTTTAACAACACATTTAACAACAATATTTAATGCATGATATGATTTTCAAAGACTCCTATAAGCACGGAATTGCTTGTCTACAAATTTTCATTGATAGTAAATGTTGTGTTTACTGAGCACTGAGCAGCATCTAATATGACATAAAGATGGTGATCATTCTAATTCTATACTTCATCTCACCTGGATTAATGTTATTATGAATACAAATACTGAAGAAATTAATGGGTATTAGAGTGTTGTGAATTGAAATTATTATCTTTATTTTAGGTCTGAGTGAAATCTCTGCACATCATAAAGGGTATCTGGTAATAAATCAGCCAGTTGTGAATACCTCAACTGTTACACTATTAAGAATTATCTTGCACAAGGAGGAGATGAAAGAGATGATTCTCCTGCTTTGGGGACAACAGAGCTCTTTGCTTTCTTGCATTTGTTTTCTCAGCTCTTGCAGTCCTAGACATAATGCTGTAACAAGCCATCTGTTTTTGTTTGTTTTTATTTGCCTCTCTCTGGAGGAAGCACAAACTGTCTTTGTTCACCAGTGCCCAAACATCTTGTGGCATTTTTTCTCCCTCCCTTCTTACAAGTCTGATGGAAGACATAGTGGTGCCAGGTCTAATTGATCCTGATCAGATTAGGAGTTATATCAGTGATGAATCAACACAGCATACAGCCAAAAGCAACAAGTGAAATTATTTCACTTGGTCTCCCACACAAGAGAAATGAGAGGTTTTCTTGGAATTCATTAAACTTTAAAATTTAAGAAAACCTCTTTCTTCCTACCCAGCAATGAAGAATCCACTGCAGCATTAGAGTTTTAATGCTTCACTACCTTTGCAAGTAAAAATCTTAACTTCATTTCCCTCTGAACTTTCCAAATTTAATCTCCTAGACTTTGTTAAATACTCTTCCCTATACATCCACTGCAGGCTTATATTAGAAAGAGACATAGGAACCACATAATCCTTTGTCTGCCTGATGCAACCATTTTTATAGTCTTACTCAGTGTTCTGCCAAGCTGAAAGCCTCTGTTATGCAATTACTTTTCCCTTTATAGGAATTTATGTAGTCTGATTGCAGACTCCTTAAATTTCTTTTTGTTAAAGAGATCAAGCTCTTTCTGTTTTTCACGCAGGGGTTCATTTTCTGAACTTTGTATCATTTGCACAGCTTCCTCTTGCAATAGGAACTGTGGAACTAAACAGTGGGAAAATAACATCACCGTGATATATTCTGATTTGTGCAAAGTTCTTGTTAGCTTTTATGGCTTGGAGTAATGTATTGCACCAAATTGGAAGTTAGGATAGGCATCACTTCATAGGAAATTAATATCTTCAGTGATACAGAAGAAACATAACAAACCATGCTGAAGAGTGATGGTAGCGTCCTCTTGTTTATGAATGATGGGAAAGGACTTCAAATAGTGCTAAGGGAAATCAGTGGACTGGGACAAAATTGTGATGGTTGAAGAACTTTTAGCTTTGTCATAACTTTGTATAAGGAAAAAAAAGCACAAACAGGCTTTTGATGATTTTTTATTTGTCCCTTTGCAGTTATTCTGATGAAGAAGGGGCATTTCATTTAACAAGAAATTCCACCATATGGTTTCTTTCTCAGCAGTTCTCTTTGTAATAGATGTACAGTGCTTGGCCAAAGGTCAGGCAATCTCTAGAAGACCTTCAATGTTTTTCAATTTCATTTAGAATGTGAGATAGGTCTGGAAAATATTAAAGCTTCTCAGTCCATTCAAACTCCAATGAAATCATGATTGGGCTTACTGCTATTGTTACTTTCATGATGTAGACGACTCTGTTTTCTGAGGTGGCCAGACAACTGACATAGTACTAATGATAGCACTAATGTTATCTGCTATTCCTTGATCATCAAAATGCAGCTTGTACCATTTGAGACTCATTGCTGTTTATAAATATCTGAAGTTCAGGAGTCAAGTGTTTGGAACAAGGTTCTTTTCAGTGGTTATTATTATTATTATTATTATTATTATTATTATTATTATTATTATTTTCAGTGGTGTGCAGCAACAGAACAAGGGGCAATGGGCAAAAAACTGGAACACATGGAAGAAGTTTTTTACTGTGAGTGACAGAGTGCTGGAACAAGCTGTCCAAGGAGGTTGTAGACTCTCCTTCTCTGGAGTTGTTTAAGACCTGTCTGGACATTTTACTGCGTGACCTATTATAGGGAACCTGTTTTAGCAGAGAGGTTGGACTTGGTGATCTTTGGAGGTCCCTTCCAACCCCTAAAATTCTGGGACTCTGTGTGATATCCACCCTGCCTCATTCAAATCCACAGTAAAAAAAAAAATAAAATTCTTTGGTCTTGTCTATAATGCAAGATGTCATGATTGGATCAGTTAAAATGCTCACTTTGGTCACTTTTGTTGAGATGTGTGTATGGGGATGTGCATGACTTGGAACTAAGCATGGAAGGAAAATTCGTTACTGAATATCCTCTTTGGCCATCAAAGCAGCAGGTCTCTCAGATTATCCTCCACAGAGCAGAAAGATGCAAGTGGGGTTTAGATAACTCTCTTCAAGTAGATGTAACTTGGCAGTAGAATAATAAATTCCCTCCTCAAAATATTGATTCAGATGAATGCTTTTCAGAAATAAAATGGTGTTAAAGTTTTGTTTTTTTTTTTTTTATAATACCATTAAGCACCAATATTTTTTAACAGTTAATCTTCAAAAAACAGAAGGTTTTTTTTAAAACTTTTAGAATATATTTTTTAATGATAATTTAGAAGTGCAGAATACCCCGCTTCTGAAAAATCTTCCAAGCTATTTGAAGAGGATTCATCCTTCCTACGTTTTTCTGGTGCCTCACTCTAAGGAACTTTGGTTTGTTAAAAGAATTCTACTTTCTTCCAACACATCAGCAATGCCAGGGTGAGATGTATCTTTCAGTCACTTCAGCATCATTGATTCAATTGTATTATTTGTATTATATTGTATTATACGTATTCAATTGTATTATCTACAATTTCTCAATGGTGTTACATCGTAGTGCCAAATATTTTCACTCTCAGTTAAAATAAAATACTTCCAGCCTATCGTGATTTGGTCTCTTTGATTACAATGACATAAAGCGAAATGCGAAAGACTTGGGCTCAAGGATCCTTTTGGGTCCTTTCCAGCTTGGGATATTCTATGAATCTATGATTGATTCACCAGTTCTTTTTTGGAGTGAGATTGGTTAACATGTTTTCATCTCATTTTAGTTTTCCAATAGCAACTGATACACAAGTGTGAAGCGATGAGCTCCGTAAATCAAAAAGCAATGCAAACAAAAGATATTAATAATCTTTACATGGTGAGATCACAGTTTGAACGGGTGTACTGGCACAGCAGCAACTAGCACAAAGTCCCAGCAATAAACCAACAGCTCTCTGAGCACATTTCTGCACATTGTACTCCCTGCTCTTTGTCATAAATGCGTGAATAATGTATTGGTTCAGGAATTAAGCTGGCATGCTGAGACTCGTCAGGACTGGATTTCTTCTCTGCTTCCCAGAGATCAAAAGCATCAAACTAGGCTTTGTGGGAGGATATTGATAGTGATAGGCTGGAATGATTTCCTCTTCATGTGTTACATACAGCATGCAGTGTAAAAAAAAAAAATCAGGAACACAATAAGCTACCCAAGGAACTGGAGTGTCCAAGGGAAAACGTTGGCCTGCATGGAAGCCCCTTTGTGGAAGACTTTGGTTTTTTCTTAAGCAAAACTACCTGTTTAAAATTAGCATGTTCTGAATGCTGATTCAGGAATGTGCCTTTTCCCAAAGAAACACATTAGACAGATCTGGAAGGGACTGTGAGAAAATGCACAGGATCAACCATTGTGTATAATTGCATAATGGATGCTTGGATTGCTTTTGAGAACGTGGAGTGTTTTGGGGCATGTATGGAGACTCTCATCCCTGTGCTATCTACATTGGAATTCACTAGGAATTCTCCTTCCTTCCTCCTTCCTCGGCAAAAAAAGTCAGTTTCTGTTTTCCTACTTTGCACACTGTGTTTCCCAAAGCACAGATCACTACTGGCAGAGCAAAAATACTGTATTTTTTCTCTTTTTTAATATGAGTAGACTGATGCTGTTGAATAATCTTGAGCTTATAAATCACAATGATTGAGAGAATTTTTGGTAGACTTTCTACCATATTTGTTGTTTCTGACATGCAAAATACTGTTGTTAGGACTGCTGTCTTTGAAAATGAGCCTGAGGTGGGAGTTTCAAAACTCATCTCTATATGGAATTCGAGCTTGACTGAAGACTGAACCCCTACTTGCTAAATTCATACATTTAGAAAGATATCATAGAATCATTAAGATTGGAAAAGACCACAAAGATCATCTAGTCCACTGTTGTTCCACCCCTACTATACCCACTAAACTATGTCTCTCGGTGCCATATCTCTACATTTATTTGCCAGGGACAATGACTCCGCCACCTCCACAGGCACTGGTGAAATGAGGAATCCCATTTTCTGTCTGTTAATTGTATTACTAGGTAAAAGGGGAACAGGAGAGCTGTTGTGTGCTATAGCACAGTGTACAACCTCTACATCACAGACTGTGGCGACATGACAGTGGTTTGTACTGTCCAGCCCAGTTGTTGCAGCAGATGTGGTATGGCCCCGTACAAATCCAGTGAACCTTCCCAGTGAGAAGGTAGATATCTTGACTGCAAAATATGGAGCTGAATTGCACCCTTAGAATAAAAAACATCTTTAAAATTTACATATAGAATATTCTTCCAGATGCATCCTGTGCTGTAAAATGTCAACCTTTTTTTTTTTTTTTTTTTTGAAAGGGACGATTTTGATAAAATTTGTCATGAAAACATAAAAATTGAGTATTATAGAAATAATGCAACAGCTCATCTTGTCCGTTCAGCAAATGCTGAGCATTACTAATTTCGTTTTTAGTTTTCTTGGCCCATTCTGTATGACTGTTCAACAGAGTTATACTGCATATAGCCATTTCCTGAGGAGTCAGAGTCCTGCCTGGGACTTGAGTTCCTGGCATGGGATACCCCCATGGATATTGCTCAATTCTGCAATTGCCTGCTAGGAGACAGGGATGTATGGTCTCTGAGAGTTTAGATTGTCAGAGATAACGAGCCTAACTTCAAATTGCCACTGCAGTTAGAATACCAATTGCCCATTTGAAATACCAATGTATGTTCATTTGATTTTACATTTTAATTTAAGAAGCATAATCAAATCCTAATTTGAAAAAGAGTGTTTTATGTATATATGAAATTCAGTAATGAAATGAGCTAGAAATTCCAATGCATCAAAGCAAAGCAGAATGCCTTGATGGAGCTGAAACAATTAAGAAATGTTTCAGGCAATTAAATTTTGTGAGAAATGTCAGAAACTCACTTTGTTTCATTTCAGTACAGCAAATTCATTCTGAAGATGTCATAATTTCAGTTCTATGGAAATTATGAAAATGGCTTCATATATTTATTCCAATACAGTAACCATGAAATAAACATACGTCTTTTAACTTGTGATTAGTTTGGATTGTGTTTGAACTTCTCTGATGGCCATTTCCTTTTCCATCCTTTCTTTTTTAAACGTATATATATATATTTTTTTTAATTAGTCAAGCTCAGAACATCTGCTCTTCTTAGGTACATATAGATAGCTTGTAGGTCCACACTGATGCCAAATGGAGACTCAAGCCTCCAGGCCACAGGCATAGAGAGGTGATATGATTCAGGCAGTGAGGTAGGGATATGAAAACCTGGAAATGTGGGTAAATGTGAGTATTCACCTCGACTTTTCCATCTGTCTCAGCTGGCACAAGCTGAGTCCCTTTTTACCACTCTAGGCTGTTCTTTCCCAAATTTAGGCTACTATTTGATTATAAATCCACAATGAAAAAACTTTTCTCAACATAAAAAAAAAATCACACATGTGCACAAAAAAATAACAACAAAAAACCAGCCCATCACTGTCAGCTTTTCAATCTGAATCTGATGCAGAAAATTAATTTTCTTTTGTCTTTATATTGAGTCTGATGAATTTTAACAATATGATACATTATGAAAACCTCCTAATTATATTAATGAGTTGACATTTAATAAACAAAAGCGAAGAGTGATTTTCTTGATTATTGTTAATGCTTGTCTGTGAATGACTAGTTCTCTTTTCAAGTATGAAGAAATTCTTACGACTGAGAGTTAATCACTGAAGGATGTTAGAAGGAAGTCATTGCTGGATTTTCAATAACCTGCCACCTGGTTAGGAGAAAAATTAAGTTTCTTTTTGGAATAGACATTCACCATGTCAAAGAGAACAGAAAAACTGTCTTCTGCAGAAAACATAATGAAGCTGTTGCTTGGATAAACAATTAGGGCCAAGTTTTTAAGGAATTTCCTTAAAAGTTACACAGGACAACTTTGTAGGACCAAAGAGTTGAATATTTACTGGGGAGTTACTTCCAAATACAGATACTTAAGATAAATTAAATGAAAAGAAATGCCCTTGAACTGATACTGATTCTAACACATTTTTCTCTCCAGAAACATATTAAGCATATACTTTGCTCTGGGTACTTACATTGCCACTGAAGTCATATGAAATGACCCTAAAGCAAACCATGCTAAAATGAGTTCCTTCTCTGTTTTACAAATGTGGTTGTTAAGCAGTTAACAGTGATATTGCTGTAGCTTCTCTTTTGCTAGGATAGACTAATAAACATGACATTTTTAATGTATAATTTGCATAATGCTTCTGTTAATTTGTTATTTTCATTACGGCAACAGAATGAAAACGACATATTACACCCATAAAAAATATACAGCAGTGCTAATCCCTGTAGTCATTATATTGTTAACTGAATTGCATCTTTGCTTGGTCATTATTATTATTTATAAAGCCCCTTGATAAAGGCCAAGCATAATGCAGTGGGAAAGTTTCCTGATTTATCAAGGAGAGAATAAAATACTAAAATGAAAAAGAAAGTCATAGAAAGGGAACTAGGGGCCAAAACACAAACTAAGGTATGCGATTCAATGCAGAATGTTTTCTGTGTGTGGAACTTTCTGCAACAACAACTTAAATGTGAATGTGACATCTACTGAATTTAATTCCATTATGATTGATGCCTCACATACATTTAGTAAGCAATAAATGACTACTCCATGTCCTCTCAATCCAAAAATTATGCAGAGTGAGCATTACAGGAAGAAATCAACTTTTTTATTATTATTATTATTTTTATTTTTTTTTAATGTACAGAAAGCTGAAATCTGTCTTAACATTTAAGAGTGTTGTCCAACAGGGACCCTTGTTCCATTATCATGCTCTACACATTTCTTGCATGGCTTTGGAAAAATCATTGCATCCTTACTTAGATTTTTTTTTTATTTGGAAAGGATGTTTAAAGGTCCAACTCCCCTGCAATGAACAGGGACACCTGCAGCTAGATCAGGATGTTCAGAGCCCTATCCATCCCGAATTTGAATGTCTCCAAGGATGGGGCATCCACCAGCTCTCTAGGTAACCTGTCCTTCACTGTGCTTCACTACTCTTATCATAATTTTTTTTTCCTTATATCCAATCTAAATTTCTCTTCTTTTAGCCTGAAACCATTTCCCGTTGTCCTATCACAAGAAACTCTCATGTGATAGACTTGCCACTGATAGAGTAGAATAGCTTTGTCCTTAGTGCTGGGGGGAATTAAGGTGTGTGATGCTGATGGTGAACCAAGTTCATGGGGTGGCTCAAGTGGACCTCAGGATGCAGCCTGGCTCTTGCGGAGGCTTTATACCTGACAGAAGATACGCTGTTCTGAATAGCTTCTGTGTGTATTTATCTTTACATGTGACCAAGAACATTTCCGGGATCTGAGATGGATCCATATATTAAATTAAGGTCTTTTGAGTCTCAGTCTGCCAGGACTCCTGATAACAGCATTTTCACTGATCATAGAATTATAGAGTGGTTTGGATTTGCAGGGACCTTGAAGATTTTTTATGATTTTTTTTAGTACCTTTTACTGCATTATGCACAACTGTAAACAGGGTGCAGGAAATTACATACACTTGTGGACCAAGCAGCACGAACTTGCTACATTCAGATGGAGACATAAGCTGTTCCAGGTCTGCCAGATTCCCTGTGGAATGTGTTCTCCATCTAATGCAGGATCTTGTCTTTAATGCAGACATAGGTCATATGTTTTGAAGAATAAGCAAGAAACTTCAGAACAGACAACTAAGGAATAATCTTCCCAAACTGAAAATTTATGGTGCTGACAGTGTTTTGCCTAGGTCTGTACTATGAAAGAGCATTTTATTTTTTTATTATTTGTATTTGTATGCATACATATAGCTGCCTGACACCATTTGAGATACTCTAGGTTATCCCATAGTCTACTAGCTCTGTGGAGATAGTAAATATAGAGTTACAGAATCATTAAGGTTGGAAAAAACCACTAAGATCATCTAGCTTGGCTGTCAACCCATTCCCTACCATGCACACTAAACCATTTTTCTTGAATACCTCTAGGGACTATGACTCCAACACTTATCTGGTCAGCCTGTTCCAGTTCTTTGAGAATAATAATCTTGATACAGGATTAATTGAAAACTCTGGGATAGGATTGCAGTCTGGAGCTGGGCAGCGCACTCTAGGGCACCTGAGTCCTACATGGAGGCAATTAAGATCTCAGTGTCAAGACAGCTGGATACATACCCAAGGTCTGCTGACAGTATTGAGCTTATCTTCAGGATCTATAGGAAATATTTGGGCTCCTAGTACCCACTCTAGCAGCAATGTTTTGACACCTATACCACCTTAGGTGTTATAATCTCAAATTTTGGGTGCAATTCAGATAAATAGAGGAATTTAACGGCATTTTAGAGATCTCAGAGTATTTGAGTCTTCTCAGGGTTAACTGATATGGCACATGAACACAATGGTATTTTGGGCCAGAAGCCCAAAAGCGTTGTGTCAGGACATCTCAACTGGCACAAGGGCTTGTGAGAGCAAATAGATCTATGCTAGTTTTTTTTTTTTTTTTCCTATTATTACCTTGGTTTTGGTTTGGTATAAGCAAAGAGTCACATGGGTGAAAGATGCAATTTGCAAAACAAATAGACATTGCCTGTGTTTCTGAAGCACAGTCAAAAAAAAAAAAAAAGAAACAACTGAGGAGTTTCATAAAATTCAGCAGTTCTCCCAAATGGTAAAAATGGCAAACACTTCAGTGAGCGGCAGCAAGACAGACAGAGAAGGCTGCAAGTAAAACCCTCTTCTCATTTCTGCCTTCTCATCTTCATTTCTACCTTATCATTCTTTAGTGCCTGGCTTCCATCACTCTACTTGCCGTTCTGTAATGCATGTCACTCTCCATCTCTTTCTTCCTTCACAATTTATCTATCACCATTGTACCTAAACATCTCTCATCTATAAATATCATGCATGATTACATATTCCTTATAACCTCGTCTGCCTGCTCCCAGCTTTGTGCAGAACCACACAGCATCAACTGAATAGTGCCATTAGTTACTGAATATTCACAGCAGTGTTGCTGTTCAAGGTAATATTTTTCTTTTCTCCTGTGCAGCATCACTCACTGCTGACTTTCAGACTTTTCTCAGAAGGAAAGCAAAGCTGGGCTGTTCTCTCATCTCATTCACAAATGCAAAATAGTTAAGTACCACAGGAAGCTATTTCTTTATTACCTTAGTACGTCTGTTCTTTTAGCCACCTACAAGACAGACAGATAAACGGAGATAAAGCTTGCTGCTGTGATGTGTGTGAGATGCAACCACCTGCTGCCAGGGCCTATTGGACTTTCAGAACACAACAAAGCATATCTGGACTTCAATTGTTGAGCTCACAGACTGATTTATTTGACTAAAACACCCATAAAAGTGCAGTACACAATAAATCTGTCTTGGATGGATGAGTTTGTGGCCTGATGCTGCTGCTCAACTGGGGAGCAGTAACATCCAGCAGCTATAAAAGGAGTAAAGCTCAGTGCCATCTTTACTTTTACCCTAAGAAAATCACAGCACAATCCAGACCAGATGCTGGATTCACCAAGAGAAATGACCTTTTGGATTTACCACATAGAGCTGACCTTGAAAATGGAAATGACCAGCACAAATATATCAGTTCCCAGACGCAGTGAGATTGGAGATAGTCCTTTATTGAGAGACAGATAGCAGGAAAGACTTTTTCTGTGCATTGTGATGGAAAGAGTATGTCAGGCCACTTGGAAAAAGGGAGACTGCTCCTTCCTATAAACTGCTAATGATCCTGCTTGATCAAAAGTGGTTGAATACACAGTGCCACAGTGCGCAAGGACAAATCTGCACTATGTGATGGGTGTGGCAGGACAGCCCAGCCAAGGTTGAATATGTACTCCTTGGTTTCCAAAATAGTATGTCATCATACTGTAAGAGATATTTTGTCTTCTTCTCTGGCCTGACTCTGGCAGTTTGAGCCTTTTACTTAGTCAGCATTGTGATGCAGTGGTCAGAGTTGATGGCTTGTCAAGGTTCCAGAAAATCCAAAAGGATCACCTCTTTCCTATCCCAGTACAGAAAGGACATCGAGGTGCTGGTGCAAGTCCAAAGAACGGCAACAAGGCTTGTGAAGGGCTTGGAGAATACACCCTACAAGAAGAGACTGAAAGAACAGGGATGTTTAGTCTGGGAAAGAGGAAGCTGAGGGGAAACCTCATTGCTCTCTGCCAATGTATAATAAATGAATATTAAGATGTTATAATTACAAAATAAACAAGAGAGTTAGGCAAAGCAGACTGTGATAACAAAAACAGAATAGATAGAAAGCTTACCCATATCCTGGGTACCCATATCCTGGGTTCACTTACAAAACTCCAACAGAACATGTTTCCAAAAGAGACCCTTCCCCACTGGTAGCCAGCTCTTTAATAGGTCTAGGAGAGGTGGAGCCAGGTTCCACCCCTTCCAGCAGCACAGGCGAATTGCCTTCACCTGTGCTCCTGTGGCTGACTCATTGCTCACCTCAGGTGATCAATCAGAGGTTCAGGCCGTGACTGAGCAATTCCCATACAGCCAATATCTGAAAGGTGTTTACATCTTGATTGGGGTTGGTCTCTTCTTACTGGTGACAGGATGAGGGGAAATGGCTTCAAGTTGCACCAGGGTAAGTTTAGGTTTGTTATCAGGAAAAACTTTATGGAAAGTGTTATTAAGCACTGGAATAGGCTCCACAGGGGTGTGGTTGAGTCACCATCCTTGGATGTGTTTAAAAACCATCTGGATGTGGTGCTTAGGGACATGATTTAGCAGAGGTTTGTTAGAGTTAGGGTAGTATGGTTAAGTTGTGGTGGGACTTGATCTTTAAGATTTTTTCCAACCTGAGTGATTCTATGATACTAAAAGACAGTGCACATCACTTTACCTGTTGAGGGCTGCGTATTGAACTTCTTCAATGGGGAATTCATCTGTCATTATTCCATGAACTGCAGTTTTGATTTCAGCTCATAGTGACATTATGTCTTATCATCAACAATGATGTAATCCAGGAAACTGTCACCTTCAGCCAAGTATAGTGGTATTGCAACATTGTCACTGTTATTTCCAACGCACTGAGGCTGATATTTGTGTCTGTTTATGGTTACCAACATAATAAAAAAGATAATAAATAAGTTGCCCAACATAATAAAATAGGAGGCATTACTTTCAGAATAGCCCTTGTAGATTTGAACAAGTCCCGTCGCCACTGTGATTCATGAACTGAGTTGTATCAATCTACAGATGTTAATAAACCCACCCCCAGCTGCTGTCATTCTGTTCAGTGAGTGACTGCCTGTGTGGACAAGAATAATTGTATACATTCTTTTTATATATGTCTACACTGGAAAATATATGTCTACACAGTATAAACTGATTCTAATGAAGCAAGTTGAAGTTCCTGAACAAAGCTTAGCATGGCACGACCCAGTCTGGACCCAGTGAAGTGTAGTATTGATATCCAGCACTGGCACTGGTCAACTGATCTGTCTTCATGAAAGCAGGTTTGTAAATGTATCAGTGAAACACTTCAGTTCAGTCAACATTCCTGCAACAGTGAAGTTCCTTATGTAAGGATGAAGAACTGATATATTCATGAAAGAATATTTTCTGGGAATATAACTGGGAAACATGGGAAACATATAACTGGGAAAGTGTCGAGGACATTCGAGATTGATTAGCAGTTCCAAAGCAATTGTGTAAAGGAAAAACAGCAGCTAAACTATGCCATGTATTCCACAAACCCCTTCTTGCTGAGTGACTGTCTATATACTTTTCCTTAATTGGTTTGAATGGCCTTTGCTCCTTAATTTTTTAAGCTGAGGTTCATGTCTTGCAAGAGCTGGATGTGTTTCTTTAGCTCATTACATTAACTACTGAGTTGGAAGAATTAATTAGTTGATTATGATAAAGTCTAATTACTGTTTGCAGTTGGATTAATTAACCAATTTCCCAGAGATCCCTTCTACTCCCTGGACTGTTCCAGTGTAAGCAAGAAGATGCATCCTAAGGGGTAATGACTTGGTAAACTACTTAATAAGCAGTATCTGTAATTGATACCTTTCCAACACTTGAACATTAGAATTCAGCCCTTGGACATAGCTTTGAAAGCTTGTCATTGAGTACAACGAATGGGAGAATGGACATAAATATTCACACAATGAAGCTGCATTATTGATGTGAAATACGCTGTGTTCAGGATCCAGTTTCCATGTGTGAAAGAAGAGCTTCTCTGAAAAAATCTCTGGGCAACACTGTAAAAAAAACAACCAAAGAAAAAATCAGCACAAAAAATGAGACAGGAATCAGTGTCACCTCAGTACAGCACACTGGGCTGGCACAAGGAAACTGTGTTCAGAAATACTGTAGTTGCCTAGGGCAAATTTTCTTAAAGATCTGTCCACACCTTCATCAATCTCTCTTTGCTTTCTTACCTCCCCGTCTCAAATGCATTGCAGATTTTTTCAGCTGTCGAGAGAAAGAAAACTGAAGTATCAGTTCTGCACTGCATTTATTTAATAGCTCTCATTTTCTACAGGTGAAACTTGGTAATTTTTATGGGTCCATTCCAACCTGGAATATTCTATGATTCTATTGTTCTATTATTCAATGGTTGTTAGATGTTTCTAGCTGTAGTTTGACAACAGAAATATTCATGATATTTACCTGGTAGAAAAGTAGCACATGAAAAAACTGTATTCAGTTTGAAATTAAGGAAATAGAATCTAAAAGCTTGCATGTCTACCTGTGAACAGGGTATCTAGTCAGTGGATATCTAGTAGAAACCTAGGGAGCTGCTCACTAGGCAGGAGGGACTCACTGAATTGCTCACTGGCAGCCAGCAGTGAGATCTGATATATCCTAGGTTACTCAAAGCATCCAAAATTGAAGATATGGTTTAGGAACTACGCTCCGTATTCTTCTGGAGAATGAACTGCAGACCAAGTGTGTGTCTTCTATGATGCTAAAAACATTGCTACTCACACATGGGCAACCAAACCAAGTGGTTGGATGCCTACCTAAGGGCAAGCTAAACTGTGCCACTGATAGCAGTGGGAGATTAACACACATGGGATTATTTGCCTTGATATACCCTACTCTCAACAGTAATCCCACCCAAAATGTTGATGCCTGGAGTATTTCTTCACTGGGAAAAAATTTGCTATTAATTTGAGTTTTCATTGAATTGAGGATTAGGAAGCAGTACTCTTGATTGACTTCATTTCCAGTTTGCAATAGAACAGGTAGGACCAGAGTGTCGTTCTTCTAAACTTCTTACTATGACAAATTGCCTCACTTTTGTGCTTACATAGAATCGTGGAATCATACAATCATAGAATTGCTCAGGTTGGAAAAGACCTTAAAGATCACCAAGTTGAACCACAACCTAACCATATTACCCTAAATCTAACAACCCTCTGCTAAATCATGTCCCTGATGCTTTTCATGATGTCTCTTAATGTGGTTGGTCAGTAGATGCAATGTGAAAGTCTAACCATGATGATAGTAAATACACTTTTTGCCAGGCAGTACAGCAAAAAAGAAGGGAAGACCTTCTCCAAAACTTCAAGTAAATCCATTGAAAGCACCCTGGTGTCCAGTGAAGTGAGAGGACAGAATTTTCAGATATTGCCAAACCTGTTCAATTCACAGCACCAGTTGTACATAATACGAACAAAATCTGTTGTGTTTGGGATGGCTGAATGCTTTTTTCACCATGAAGTTATTTTTCTGCCATCAATCTCAATAATTTCAGCTCAGCTGTACAAAAATTCAAGGCTCTCTCCCAGCTGCTGTTGACACACTACTACTGTCTGGCAAGCCAGCTTCCTTTCTGATTGATTTTCTTTAACATCCAATTGAAATCTTCAAGTAAAATTTCCACCAGCACACTGTGGAGATAAATGTTGTGAACTGAATAATGCTATAGATTATAGGATATGCATGGACAGTGGAGAAAACGTGTGGAAGTAAATAGGAAGAATTTAGTTGTGTTAGGTGAAGGCTGTGAGTCACACGCAGCTGCATATAAAATACAGCTAAGAGGCGACAGCTTTGTGTGAAGCTGGTTGTGAATAAACCCCAAAAAAGAGAAGAATATAAGAGTAGCACATGTAGAACAGTGCTTTGTGAAGTTAATCTAAATCATATATAAATCCAATTTTTTTTAATAAACTAACTTGAAGGGGTAAAGGTAATAATAATCTTTTACATTTATGGGATGTGAGGCTAAAAGAGATCAAGAGTTGGTCCAAAGCCACGCAGTGAGTTACAAACTGAAGTGATGGTGTCTGTAATTGAAAGTATGGTCCTTCTGAAAAAAATGACAGTTTTCTTGACATCCATGAAACCAGTATTTTCCCTGATCTCTCTTCTGGCTTCCATTTTTGTATGCTGTCTGTCAGACATTTCTCCAGATGCATTTACTGTCTCACAGGTGGTATTGACATATCTGTTGTTCAAATAGTATTGCTTAAATGGGGGAAATAAATGTAATATTGGAATTAACTGCTGCCAGAGAGAAAAAGTTTCAGGCAAATAATCTATCAAATGAAATCAAGAATACATGAAAAACAACTTGTAGAGTGTGTGTACCACTTTGTTCAAAGCTGAATTCCACGAAACTCATATTGCTCCTTTATTTCAGACATAATTTGCACAATTTCATTTACTTGCATTTACATCATGATTGGTGTGCTAAGTATGAAGTATTCCAAAGGAATTTCAAAGCCTTGTTAACTTCTATTATTAACAAATACTAGTTCCCCAAACCGTAGCATGTTTCATTTGTATAGAAATGACATTTGAAGATGACTAAGACGAAAAATGTCTGGTTGTAAAAAAATTATGTCAAATCTGTCCCACCTAGCAGAGCAAGATAGTCACATTGGCCATTTCTGGCCTGAAAATACCTCCTCAGTACTGAAGGTATAAACGTACAGAGGCTCAAATCTGCTTTTACGCTATGGGTGTTTTCAAAGCCACTTCACATCAGATCTATTCAAATCAATTTGAATGACATCAACACAGAATGGATTATTCCCTCTAGCTGAGTAATTCGCATTGTTAATCTTTCCCCACAGTAAAAGATTGCTTTTGCACTCTGGAAGAAAACATATTGCATTTCAGGCTGCTCATAATAGCAGTCGAAAAACCTCTGCTGTCATTGTTCGGTCTGGTTGGTTATTTATGTATATTTACAACCAGGAATGCATGATGCTTCACAGATGATTATATTTCTGAATAAAGATCCTGACATGAATAACTAATATGTGGCTTCTGTTGTTATTGTTGTTTCTTTACTGTTCAAGAGTCTACAAAATAAGAAAATAATTTCTTTTTAATTGAAAAACAGAAGTTTTTCAATCATACATGTTATAATTTTTAGTGGAAGAAAATGTTCACACAAGATGTAACGTTCCACTTGAATTAAATAGAGAGAAGCAGACACAGCATCTTCTGATGAAGAATCTGATTCTGTAAAGTTGCTGACAAGAGAAAAAGAATCTTTTATACAGAAAAAAAAGAAAGTTTTTTTATTACAAAAAATAGGATTAGAAGGGATGGATGAAGATCATTTCATATTTTAATTTTTTTGAAGGTTGTCAGCAAAAACAGAACTTTGGAGGCTAGTTTCTGTCTCTCCAGTTTGCTGTGTGGAATTCTGCTTTAATGTTAATTCTTGGCAAGTTCCTTCCTTCTGTGTAAAAACATTTCAATAAAGTGTAGATTATCAAACATATTTGTTTCAATATTTACCACATTCTAGCTATAAAAAAGGGCATTTAATTTGTATTTATCTACAACATCTTAAAGAAAATGTATCTTAAACTGACTAGTTTGAGTTATGTTCACTCTGCTGTTCTAAGCATAGGTTCCAGCTTATACTCAGTGCTGATTAAAGCTCATTAAAGCAGAAAAATTCACATTTACTACTTCCTTGTTCTCACTTTTCCAGCTTACCTCTTCACTTCCACTTTACAGAAGGCTGAGCCAGGGCTGGTGTTACTCGAACTACTGTGCTATTGGGATTCAATGTATGTCTTAAAATGGTCTCTGCTGCTGAGCATTGGTCAACAGTGATCAGTGGTCATAGCCTGGCTCTGTTCAGAGCCCCTTTTTTTAGGACAACATTTCTATGCTGATGTTTCTGGTAATGAAATGAATCAGAATTCTTCAGTAGCTTACCGGAGGCAGGAGCAACTACAGACATGGCCTTTCATCTTTGGATGGTAGTGACCCAGCTCACTTCTAGCTTATAACTTTCATCTTAGCAGATTAGATAACCAACAAATTAACTTTCCCTTGACTGACTCGCATTGGGAAGATAATGAGGTAAGTACCAACTAGTCCCACTAGTGTCTGGCCCATTCAGTCCACAGAAGTATTCCTACAGATGTTTCACCAGGGCCAGGTGCATGCCCTCCTGCTGGTCCCACATTGAAATCATAGAATCATAAAGACTGAAAGACCACTAAGATCAGATAGTCCAACCGTCAGCCCATCCCCACCATGCCCACCAAACCTCTTCCCTCAGTGCCACATCTCCATGTTTCTTGAGCACCTCCAGGGGGAGTGACTCCACCATATCTGTGGGCAGCCTGTTCCAATACCTCATCACTCTTTCTCAAAGAAATTTTTCCCAGTATCCAACCTGAATCTCCTTTGGCACAACTTAAGCCATTTCTTCCTATCCCATCACTGTTAATTGGAAAAGAGGCCAATCCCCACCTCACCACAACTTCCTTTCTGGAAAAGGAGTGATAAGGTCTCCCCTGAGCCTCCTCTTCTCCAGATTGAACAATCCCATCTCCCTCATCTCCTCCTCATAAGACTTATTATCCAGACCCTTCACAGCTTTTTAGTATTCTTTAAACACACTTCACGGTCTCAATATCTTCATTGTAGTGAGAGGCTCAAAACTGAACACAGTACTCAAGGTGTGTCATTGCTGGTGCTGAGTACAAAGGAACGATCAGCTCCCTGCTCCTGCTGACTGCTCTGTTTGTCATACAAGCCTTGGCTTGAGATCACATTGTTTCACCAAATGAGAGGCAGATACTGGAATCCAAGCAGTCCCATGGGGTTGGTATCACGCTGACACTGGCATGCGGTGCTAATCCAGCCTGCTGCTGGCAATGATAAAAATTACCATGGTGGGTGTGAAAGTTAATCATGTAGCAAAGTGCAGCTTGTTGTTTAAACATCCAGAACTCTCTACCACATGCAGTATTTAGCAGAGAATTACCGTAACTGACAGATGTACCAAATGAATGGAGCAATCATTTCCTGTGGAAAGATGGCTTAAATGAGGCATATCTTTTTGATTTGTTTGAAAAGTAGGAAAATACTCATTAGCATATCCAATGTCCAATGTTAAGAGAGACAAATAATACATGGAGGCCAAAAGGTGTCTTTGGGCCCAAGTTCCTCTTTTTTTTTTTTTTTTTAATAGTAACATTTTCTGTCTGGCAATTTTTATCTTCATTTATGTCTGGAAATCATCATATTCTGAAAAGAGCCAGTGTCACAGGGGGCAGAATCTGGGTGATTCTCAATTTGCTTGATTGAAAAATGCAGTTAGGCTGACACTGGATGCTTTCAGGGCAGGGAAATTGTTTTATCATAACTGTGGGGAAAAATAGAGAAACAAAATATGTATGGACCCACGCCTGGCATTTTCTGTGATAAAAATATGATGGAATCGTGTTCAATAATTGCAAGGCTTCAAGACAGTCCTGGTTAGGACAGCCTTTGTGAAGCACCTGTGAGGAGTAACAGGGTATTAATGGCATTTTCTGTATGCAGCTCTTTTGTAAATAAAGTATTTGATGTAGGGGAAATTTATGTGCATAGCAGGGCTCTTTCTTTTGCCCCCTTCTTGTTCTGGATGATTACCACTGCTCGCCAGACACTTTAACTCACAGAATCACGGAGTGGCTGAGATTGGAAGGAACATCCGGGTCCATCTAGTTCAATCCCAGCTCAAGCAGAACACCTACAGAAGGGTGCCCAGGGCCACATCCAGGTGGCTTTTGGAGAACTCCAGGAATGGAGACCCCACAGACTTTCTGGGCAACCTGTACCAGTGCTCTGTACAGTAAGAAAGTGCTTAATGAAGTTCAGAGGAAATCTCCCATGTTCCAGTTTGTGTCCATTGCCTCTTATTCTGGCAGTGGGCACTACTGAAAAAAGCCTGGGTCTTTCCTCTGTCTCTGCACCCTCCCTTCATGTTTTTGGGCACGGATGAGATCACCCTGAGCCTTCTCCAGGCAGATCCCAGCTCTCTCAGCTTCTCGTACAGGAGAGGTGCTCCTGTCCCTTGACCATCTTGGTGGGCAGATGTTAGACTCACTCCAACATCTCCCTTGAATGAGAAGGCCCAGAATTAGACCCAGCATTCCAAATGTGGCCTCAGCCAGTGCTGAAGGGAAGGATCACTTCTCTTGACCTGCTGGTAATGCTTTGTCTAATGTAGTCCAGGATACCATAAGATTTCTTATCAGCAAGGGCATGCTTCTGGCTCATGTTCAGCTTGGTGCCCACCAGGACACCTATATCCTTTTCTGCAGAGCTATTTCTAGCTGGTTGTCACCATCATGTTCCATGTGGGGCTGTTCCTCCTCAGGTGCAGGATTTTGTGCTTGTTCTTATTGAACTTCATGAGGTTCCTATTCTCCAATCTGTCAAAGTCTCTCTGGACCAGTTTCGTGTCATCTATGAATTTACTGAGGTTCTCAGTAAATCCTTTAGTGTCTGTAAAGGGAAACACAGCTGTGTGCCTTTCATGCTACCCGCAACCTGATATCAGTTCCCATCTATGACAGAGTTTCTGTGTGACATTAATTTTCCCCTGAGCATTTGTTGCCATTTTATCCCTTCTGCATTGAGTGTTGATCTTGGAGAAAGGGGCCTTTCCCACAGTGTTTACTTGGATGTACACATGTGCAAACACCAAGTATCCAGCATGATACATCCCTAGTTCTGGCTGGGGCCTCAAACTGTTGCTATAGCACAGAAAAAGAGTGAAAAAGACAAAAAAAAAAAGCAACAATGAGTGGAAGAAAATAAAACTGGTACCTGAGAGAATGGGTTTGGAATACTGTGACTGATTCAATTATGGAAGAGGACAGTTCTCTATGCTCAAGCTGACTAGGACAAAAAGATTTCATTCAGTTTTTAGGAAAGAATGTCTATTGGGAAGAACAGCAATGAAAATGAGTACCCGTGGAGAAGACACTTAGACCATCTATCACTGCCCATTTTCTAGCCACAGGTTGTCAAACACTTTGAGAAATGCTGTAGGAAATATCGAAGGAGGGGAAGATATCAGCAGTTATGGAGCAGAATATCTCTGGAGGTCTCCTTTATCCTTAATTTCTCTTCTTCCTTCCTGTCAGCAAAATTGCTTCAGTGAGCTTTGCACACAGGTGTTTGTGAAGCCCTGCTTGGTATGGCATGACTGTACTGAGTAATTAATACTGGGAATGGGAGGAAAAACAGTAATGACAGGACTAGACCACTTCACATTCAAGCACGCTTCTGACTCTCTCATGCTTAAGGGAAATCTTGTAAGGTAGATGAGAGTTAATTTTCACTACTAATTTTTAAATATAGTTGAGTAATTTTAAGAGGAATACATGTTTTCTTAACCATTTAGAGTTGCTGAATAAAAGAGAGTTGAGATGACTCTGTAAGGAGAAGTTGAAAGAGCTGGAGTTGTTCAGCTTAGGGACGAATCTGGAGAGACCATATAGTGGCCTTCAAGGGGAGGAGATGGGGAGGGACTCTTTATCAGAGATTAATGATAGTATGATAAGTGATAGTTTTAAACAGAAAAACAGAAAAACATTTACATTAGATGTTAGGAAAAAAATTCTTTACTCGGAGGGTGGTGAGGCATTGGAACACGTTGCCCAGCGAAGCTGTGGACTCCCCATCCCTCGAGGTGTTCAAGGTCAGGTTGGATGGGACCCTGGTAAGTCTGATGTGGTGGGTGGAAATCCTGCTCATGGCAGGAACTGGATGATATTAAAAATCTTTTCCAACCCAAACCATTCTATGAGTCTATATGATTCTATGATTCTATAACTTGAGATAACTCTGCCTTGGAGAAACTTTATGGATTGGAGTGAAGGCCACATTCTTGTATCAGGCTGCATGTCCTCATGCAAAAACTGGTCTGCTGTTAGGAATGAGCCACCACCCACTGCTCCCAGTATACAACAGTTTTCACAGCAGCAGTCTCAGAGGGAAATTTAGGGAAAAGGCTGTATCCTGTTGGAAATCTTTGTGTGACTGAAAAAAGACTTTACTAGAAACAGTGGTCATAGATGAATTTGATGTTCGGACATCATGAGATGTCAGTTATCCCATTTCTCTCTCTGGTTTGTGATAATTGTTGCATGATGGCAAATGAAGGCTACAAGAAAGGACTTAATTTCCCCATACCATTTGTTCTGGATGGGATTTCAGGTGAAGAACAGCCCTTTTGATGGTGTTTTGCTCTTGGCTGATCCTTAAGCCCCAGGATAAGGAACAAGTCAACTGGGAATATACTCTAGACAACTGATTGTATGAACTGAGTTTCATCTGGTTGCTTAGAAATGAAAAATTCTTCCGCTCTTTACAGTGACCTTTGAAATCAAATTTTTCCACAGTCGAGGCTAATACTGTTTTTTGGGTCAAGTTCTTTAGGATGTGATCATGTAAAAAACTCTATTATGTTAAAAGACGTGCTCTGCCTGTGGTATGTTTGTACTGCATTCACACTGATATGGAGAGCAGAGCCCAAAACTTTCCATCCGTTCACCCATAATAAATCATGCAAGCTACTCAACCTAGGTTTCTCCTCTCATTGCTTCTCATATATACCAAATATTCTTTTATATATAATTGGTAATTTTATATATAATTTGGTAATTCTCATATATTACCAAATTCTGTAAACGTCTCCTGGAGCGGGGCAGTACAAAACTAGATCAAACCTCATGCTATATATACTGACAGCACATTATAGAAATATTTGAAATTTATTTTTACTTAGTTTTACATGGAACCATTCTTGTCACTTTCCCACTCACCCAACACACATAAGGCAGATTTACTGTCACTTCCAATTCATTACATTGCAAATAATTTTCTCTTCCTCAACCTCCATGGAGACCTTCCCTACCAATTAATATTTAGCATAAATATTTGATTATAGGTACATTAGAAGAGGACACCAAATCATCTTTTAAGAACCACAAACTGCTCAGAACTTTTTGTCCAAAGGTAACAAGTGGGTGAGATGAGAACATGTAGCTCCCTATTACTGTGAAACGAGACAGATTGCTTTAGAATGACCCTTTGAAAGTCAGCATGTTTAGTCCAAATTGAAAATCCTTAAATGCACTTGGGTTGCTAATTGTTCGTGGCAAGGCTGCTAAATATGTAAATTTCTAATTAAAATATAAATTAATCCTCACAAATGAATACCTGCTATCAGCAGAATGATGAGCAAAAGTTTTATGCCACTAATTAATGTTATCACCTATTAGCTTTATTTACATAAGTATATAATTCATGCTGCTTTGCTTTTCCTGATATGTAGCAGTTTTAAAAGTTTTTTCTTCTTATTTTTTTTTTATTTTTATCACCCTAAAATAATTACTGTTCTTTTGAATCTTCCTGGTGTGGTGCAGGCTTGTTACATAGCCTTTTAGTAAGTTAATCGAAGGTGTTTTGTTGTGATTAACTCTATATTTGATATCATGGGATAGGAGGAGAAAAAGATAGGAATTGCTTAGAAACATCACAAAAATTAAAAAAACAGTCAATACTCATTATATGCACAGTCTTGATGGATGAGATAATTATTTACAAAACCCAGCTTTGATTTCTTTTTTTATTAGACCATTGAACATAACTGTTGTGTTAAAACATTATAGAGTTCCTTCTGGATTAATAAAACATTATAAATGCACCAGCATTCATCTTGTAGATATGAATATGTATAATGACATTGTCTGCATTCAGGCTGTTTTTCGAAGGGAAAATGTGTCTTTTTGTCCCATTGTGTATATAATGTTACCATGTAATAAATAGAATGTGATGAATTATCAAGAACAGTAGCAACAGAAAGGAAAGACAAATACTATTTATTAATGGGTCTGCAACAATTCCAACTGAAATTCAATAAGGGATGCTGTTTGGTAAGAAATTCCTTATCATCATATGTAATTATTTGGACAGTTATCTAGTCTATATGTAAGTGCTTTTTCCAGACTGCCCTCAAATGCAACTGATGGACTGTTTTCCACTCATCAGGTATGACTGCTTGAAGAAAAGACATCAGCCATCATAAATCATAGCAATGTCACTCCCTTGACTTGTTTTTTTGGCTTTTTTTTTTTTTTTTCTTGTATTCCTTCCAAGGGCCAGGTCAATGCTTAGAACCTGTCCCTACCCAAATAATGACAGATGGGTTAAGCAAAAAGATCTGTCTTGAACAAATCAGCAGAGAACCCACTTCAGCCTTTCCTGTTGGTATTAGTTCCTGTTTTATGAATACCATGTGCAAGGCTGGTCCTGCCAACTGGTTGCAAGCTGCTGTTCTGGGCTGGATTTTGTATCTCCGTCACCATGACTCATGGGAACCTGGCTTGTTCCAGCATACTTTTATTGATACCATTAGCTTTTATGGTATTATAGTGGTAAATGCTTATGGCCAGTCTTCACTGGGTTAATCTTCAATGAGGTTTTCACTAAACATAATGACATACTTGCTGACCAGAATCTTGCAGTAACCCATGAGGAATTAAAATGCAAATACATGCCACTCCTGACTTGAATTTGTTTTTTTGAGAACAACAAACACTGGCCAGAATGAAGAGCAGTTAATTTGATACCAAATTGGCTCCTACCCAAGAAAGAATTTACCCATGATGGGATGAATTCATAATGACCTGTTCTATGACGGAAATTTTCTCCTTTCAAAATGTGATAATCTCTTTAATGGGTAAAGAAATGAAGATGGGACTATTTGAGCTTATTAACAAGTATCCCGCATGGTGTTATACTGCAGTGCCTACTGAGATCTGCAATTAAAGTTAAAAAAAATAATAAAAAAAAAGGAGTTTTTTTCACAACAGGCATTTGGAGTTTTGTGGTACCATTCAGTTTGGTGTTTAAGATTGTTTACTGGCTTCACTGTGTGTATGAGCTTCATTTGAGAGATGCTGATATTTTAAAGTTTGCTCTTTTATTTAAGCTAGTCTTTGGGATCTGGAGGAGGCTTTTTGGAGAATTACAGAGAAATTGACAAGGACAGGATCAACTACTGGGGAAGAACTTTGAGTACGAGTTGTATAAAACCATACTGATCGAAGCACATATTTGTTATATCTTCCTTCAGCCTTGTTGCACCACCCATTCTGCTTGGAGGTTTGCACATTGATAGAATATGAATCTAATAGTACCACCTGCCTTTCCTGTAAATCTAACTGCACTGATGCTAGGTGGAACATTGACTGCTAGATCCAACTCAAATTCCAACCTCTTGTTCTAGTGATTGCAATCTGCTGTAGCCCTTCTTGCTTATCTTAAAAAGTCCATCCATTTCCACTGCTACTGTACTGTTAATGCACAGGTAGTCTTCTTAACTTCTTTTAGATGTTCTGCAGACCCTCAGCTGTTAAAAATCATCACAGTTCAATTGACCACAGCAGATCTGTGCCAATTAAAAGTGTTTGAAGAACTGGCAAGTCAAACTCCTTTTAGTCTGCTTTAATGGGCTATGCTCACACATTCATTTAAAAAAAAAAAAAAAATTTCATTATTATTTTCTCATAAGAATATTGACAACCAAGGAATATGGTGAATACAGCTATAAGAATTTTTTAAAACCACCAGACAAACTGATAGGCACCATTTGCAATGAATATCTGGATGAATATTAATAAATTCCTTTGTGTTGTATGTGGTTTTTGAGATGAGTACCAGACTGCATGGATCATTGTTCTGCCCAGAATGGCAGTTTCTGCTTGTATAGAGAAGTTCCCTAGACAATTTCAAATGTGTAAGTCTCATTCTTCTCTAGTGTACAGACATCTCTTGATTTGAATGAAAAACCTGTTTAAAGTACTCAGAGACAGTATATAGCAGTTCAGTAAGCACACTAAGAAGAGTAATTGTTCATTAAAATTTTCCAGAGGCATATGTCATCTAGAAGTATTAATGCTTGACCAGAATCTTCCCTTCTGTTGGTTAGAAGGTCACCAAGAGAATTTTTTCAAAACGTAAAGAATCTTTATCACGTTATCCAACAGTAGTTTTTGTGCTTATGTAGCTCTTTTCATCTGAAGTTTTCAGAATACAAACTACCCCAAATCTTGTATTTGTATTTGTATTTGTGTTTGTATTAAAGGTACACTTGTATTGTTCTGAAAGGGGGTTGTAACGAGGTGGGGTTGGCCTTTTCTCCCAGGTAACAGTGGTAGAATAGCTTCCATTTGCACTGGGGGAGGTTCTGATTGGATACTGGGAAAAATTTCCTCTCAGGAAGAGCAGTGAGGTATTGGAACAGACTGCTCAGGGGGATGGTGGAGAAAAGGGTAAATGCAGTACTGAGGGACGTGGTTAGTAGGCATGGTGGTGATGGTCAGACTAGATGATCTTGGTGGTCTTTCCAACCTTAATAGTTCTATAATTCAGTGATTCTATGAATGTACTGAAGAAGTTAAGCTAGACTATACTGTGCTTACATAAAAGCAAAGTTTCCAACTGTATAGTGCCCGGAGCACAACACTGGGTGATATTTGCAGAGAGACAATGGTTTCCTACTGGATTCCTGGGCTGTGCTCCTTCTGGTGTCTGTTAATTTGACATTACAGAGCAACTATTGCTTCATGAGGATTAACCCTCCTCACTGTTACCTTATGCATTTCCACATTATAACTTTTTAATTGTTTTTAATTATTAAATATCAGTATTGTTAATAAACTTTTAATTAGAAGTATTTTTTAAATGTTAAGCTTTTTGAATTTTAATGATTTTTTTAAAGGTTATGTTTTTCAAAGGATAGATTTTACTTTTCCACCATGCACATCTCTTACCTTAATCTGGCTGCTTACACTGCCTTTGCTTGCAGTGTTGGGAAATGAATACTTCCAGAGACAGTTCGTCATATATACTTTAGAAAATAGCCTGAGGTTTTCTGTCTCCAATACAACAGAATAAGCTGAAATTGCCCTGCAGTTCACCCAGGCACATGAACTCCCTCCTCCACTTCCATGCATACGCAGAGTCCCTTTGGTAGCCTTGCACTGCTGACACCAATGCAGCACGTTTATGCATGGCTATAAACTCAGTGCAATGCGTAATGATGTAGGAAAACTGGTGATGGGAAGGAAAGATGCAACAGACCTGGCTTGTTCAATCACAACTGTCTGAGGTGACATTTGAAAGGTAGCAACAGGCAGCACTTAACATTTACAAGGAATTGCCTTTTTGCACTCTTGGGGCATTAAGCGTTCATTGCTGTCTGTATAGGAGGGGTACTGTGTGGGAAGTGTAATTTGCAGCAAGTATTTACTGTTTCTAAAGGTTCCTTGAATGCCGAAAGATTCATTCTGTTTTGTTCCTGGAGAAGGATTTTTGCCTGCATAGAGAAAGATTGGCAAAATACACACTGAATGAAGTGTGGGTATGGAGAATCCTTTATCCAAAATTGTGATGTTACTCTAATCAGGTTTGTTAGAAAACACTTGAAATCCATTTGAGTTGGATACTATTCCATCACTCATTTTGACCTCAAAACTCACCTATTTAAAAGTTTTCTATAAAAAAATTTAATGCCTTTATATTATATGTGTCTGCAAGACTGAAGTCTTTTGCAGGACTTTGCTGACCCAGGTGAGTGAAAACAGGAGAACTTCAGCCCACACCATCTGTTTCTTTCAGTGATAGATTTTTTCTGCAGGGGTCCTCTCCATGATTCCAACCCAAACTTTGGAGAAAAAAGGAGAGCAAACTAACCTTTTGGGATCTTAATGTATCAAAGTAGTATTTGATTAAGAGCAAGGTTGACTTGGAAGATGATTTTACCCAGGTTGCCCAGGGAGGCTGCAGATGTCCAAACCCTGGCGGTGTTCAAGGTGCCCTGGGCAGCCTGATCCAGTGGGTGGCAACCCTGCTCAGAGCAGAGAGGTAGGAATTGGGTGGGCTCAAATGTCTCTTCCAGTCTAAGCCATTCTATGATACTGTGATTCTACATGTACCCCATTTAACATGACACTATGACTTAGAGTATAAACACTGTGCTGCCACAGATTTCTGTGCCCCAACCTTTTCTGTCTCTTCAGTGATGGCACATGCTTTAGGCTTTTCAGAGATATATTTTTTTTTTTTGTTTGTTATTGCATAAACTAAAATAGCTTCTCCTCAAAAAATCCTGAGGAGCACTACAAGACTATCTGGACGAGGCTGAAAATCCCCTTTGTTAGCACTTGGAAATCTACTTACAGCCAACTTCCATGAGGAATTAGATTTAAAAAGTGTTGGGTGAACCAGAAAACAGAAGAGGCTTACCTCAGTCTTTTGAAGTTGCAGAAGCTGCAGATAAGCAGAAACAAATGCTTTGTCAGTGGCTTTGGTTACATCCGCCCAGCTCACGGCATTCTGAATAAATGACAAAGCTGCTCTGAAAAATAATGTTGGAAGACGTCTTTAATCTCTTTCTCCAAAGACACAGCACATTCTGGCCCATTCACATAGAAATGACAAAAGTCGTAATCAAGTGCAGAGTCAGCTAGATGAAAGAAGACAGCTAAGTTCTAATATTCTTCTGAGCATCTCACTTCCTAAAGACTTCAAGGTGTGGAATAGAAAAGAAAACATCCAGACATATGCAGGCAAATTCATTTTTCCCCTTCCTTTGCTAGGCAGCAAGGAGAGAGATTTATTAGTTAGTTACTTTCTTATGGCTACTGAGTGAAATGGTTGTTGAGCAACAATCATATAACATTCGGAAAAAAAATCAACTGAATTTCCTCAACAGCAAAAATTATGCATTTTTAGTATATATGTTGTGAGTCTGACAGGAAACTTAAATATCAGCATTAGAAACAATTGAGATCACATGGAATGGTGGCAAGTATTGTCTTACATTTTTTTTGTCTTTTCAGGAGATTAAATCTAGGATCAGAGGTAATGGCCTTAAATTGCAGCAGGCTCCCCTTTTCCTCCCAATTCAGGTTGGGTATGAAGGAAAATTTATTCTCAGAAGGAGTGCTGAGGAATTGGAACAGGCTGCCCAGGGAGGTTGTGGAGTCATCATTCCTGGAGGTCTTTAAGAGAAAGGTAGATGTGGCACTGAGGGACATGGTTTAGTGATGGTGGTGATGGGTTGATGGTTGGACTAGATGATCTTAAAGGTCTTTTCCAACCTTTATAATTATGTGATTCTATGTTTAGTCCATTCTTCAGACAGAGGCATGGATATAACTCAGAAGATTCCTTGATGCCGTTGAAGTTTAAACTCTTCATAGTTTAAGTTCTGATATGGTTCTGTATTTGCTACAGTACTCTGATAATAACAGATATTTGGCTTTCTGGTCAAACCAGTACATATAGCATTTGAATTAGGTTGTTGTGATTTTCTCCTAAAAGTTAAGTTTGTTCAAAAATTCTTAACACACATCTCATGAAATGTTCAATTTATCTTTTCCCCTTCCATTTTTAGATACACTGATAAAATAGAAATAACGTGAAATGAAATTTAATTTCAGTACTGAAAAATAGAGATCCAAGAAGACTTTGAATAGAAAACTGAAAAAAAAAAAATTGCAGGTTGCTACGGCTGCTTCTTAGATGTTGCATGGACAATGATTCTCTTTGTACAAAGTGACAGAAGTCTATAGAAATTTTTGTTCACATGTGAAATTTCTGGCCCATATCAATGATTTAAAAATGTATCAACTTAGTCTTATTCCCTTTTCAGCTGTGTGTAGTCAATTGCTACTTGAATGTTTCTTCAGCCTTCACATCTAACCTCAATTTACAGATATAAGCAAATATCAGTCCTGATTTCCACAAAGTCTGGATAGCCACAATTTATTTATTTTTTCTGGGAACTGAAAACTCTGTTCAACTTGCCAGTGAAAGGAAACAGTTCTGTGGGAGACTATCACAGATCATCTTCTGAACTCTTTGAAGCTTCAAATTTGCTGATAGTATTTAGTTTACTTTCAAAAAGTCCCTGATTTTTCTTTGAATATATGACAGAGAGATAGCAGTATTGGTTAATAAAGGAATTCTTGTGTGTAAGTGAAGATTTCTAGAACATGAAATGAGAACAATCTTGATTAATGGGTGAAAAAATTGTTCTGGCAGTTCTCTGCCATCCAGCTGGCTGTCACATAGGAATATAAGCCCTCTGTCCACAGACAGACTAGATATCCTGGAGGTGTTCAAGGCCAGGTTGGATGGGGCCCTGAACAACCTGGTCTAGTATTAGATATGGAGGTTGGTAGCCCTGCATGCGGCAAGGGGGTTGGAACTTGATGATCCTTGAGGTCCCTTCCAACCCAAGCCATTCTATGATTCTATGATTCTATATTCCTTGTAGAAACATAGAGGTTGGAAAAGACCACTAAGATCATCTAGTCTAACCACAATGGCCAAGCCTGTCCTTCACCAATTGACTAGCAGATTTTGGGCTTTCTGTAGCGGTGCCCCAAATATGTACCCTTTAGTAGATTCCGTTAGGAATCTAGCGTTAGCGTTAGCTCTCTTCCAAGAGAAACTTGGTCACTTGTGTGCCAGGACATCATCATTGTGTCCACTCCCCAGAAGTCTTTCTAATATTACAAAAGGGCATATTTGCTAGCTCCTGGCACTCATGAAGACTCATGCAGAAGGAAGAGGCTCCCTGTCCAGTTAAATTCATTGCAAAGCATGCATCCCATACTCTTCCTTGTTTTTCCCACCACTGCAAAACTCAGTACTTGCCATACAGAAAAGCTGTGGTATTTTCTTATGTTTGAATGAATGTTGCTATTGTAAGCTCAGGAATAATTAACTGTGTGAACTGAGATCCAGGTTAAAATCCTTATGCTACAGAAGAAGAGAATTATTGTTTTTCTCGCTCTGTTTGGTTTATCCATGTAAAGATTTAACATTTTTTATTCTGCAAAAACAAATTACTTTTTTTTTTTTTTTTTTTTTTCTGTCTTTACAGCTTGGACATGTAAAAAAACATAAAAATAATCAATGCCAGCTGAAAGACGGATACATTCTCAATTGAGTAAACAAAGTTACTGTGCATTGGCAAAAAGTTCTTGGATTCTTCATTGGACTCAAGCTGCCAGTTTCAATAAATCAGTGTGATGGACTTCAACTTAGTTAGTGTTTCCAGATACCAACTAGAGAGTATCATATTTTAAAGTGTAATGAATCGTATCACTACTCCCAAGCTAGGTAGGAATCTATAAATATAAAAAAAAATGGCTGCCATCTGATAGACAAGACACTAAGCTCATAGATGAGTGAAACATTTTTAAAAAAGGTGTGTATTTAAAAAAGGTCTATTTTTGAAAATACTTAAAGCTGGATACAGAAGAAAGCATTTAATTTATTATTATTATTATTTTTGCAGAGAGGACAATGGGAGTGAGTACTTCAAGGACAGAAGGTTTTCTAGGGAGGGGAGTAGATAATTTCAGAGGCATTTTATCTATAATCATGAAATAATTTTACCATCCAAACAGGCCTAATTTTTTAGAGTTAGAAATTCCCTTCCCAGACTGACATAATAAGCTCTGTTTTTATCAATAGATATTTCTGATTGTGGATTAGAAGAATGATTGAACAGTCTAGATAGATTTAATTTTAACTTTATTGGGCGTGGGATTTTTAGCTTAAGGCATCTAGAATAAGGTGGGATAACTTACATCTAATGGGTTTCAATGACTAGGCAGGGATAACTGTGAAGTTGTCCTATTCCTTCTAGACTAATTAAGAAGGATATATATGATTAGGCAACATCAGCTCTTCATGTCCTGAAGACCGTCCTTATTTATAAAGACAAAATAAGCAAGGAATTGAAATAGGAAGAGTAGAAAGGAGGAAACCATAAGCCATTTTCACTGGTAAACAGCATAATCCAAAGTGAAATACAGAACTGCTCTCTGATGACGTTTCTTTACTTATTAGGCCAAGTTGTCTTTCCATCAACACCAGAGAACTAGATGGAGAGTGTGAACCAGTTTTTTGTTTCTTCCCCCAAATGTCTTTGATGTTTTAAGTGAAGTATATGAAGCTACTGAATGTCACTGAAGATCCAGGTGCTAATGGGATTGTATAAACTCGTGTAGATAATTTTTAGCAACGATGCCTAAGCAGCTGGGCATTGGATGTGGATTACTATTTCTCTTTGGTTTCACATTCAGAGTGGACAACAACTAAAGAGTAACTGGAAAAAAGCCAGTCTGTTATTCTAGTGCATATTCCCTTGAAACTCATAAATTGCAGCCAAGCTCTGCAATTGTTCTGATCAATTATCTCCTCCTTAATCAAATTGTGCTCTTTTTCCTGAGGCTCTGTGCAGAGAGCAGATAGCATTTTAGTGTTATGCCACAAACATGTTTGCCCTCACCCTGAGGATACACTTGACAAGAGACATGGTAAAATACTGCTGCAAATAGAGGGGATGCTCAAATGAACATTACCAGAGTTGTTTTCTAAGGACATTCTTGGCAGGAGCTAAGAAAATTCCTAGTGATTTCATAGAATCATCCAATGGCTGAGTCCTCTGGGCCCGTCTGGTCTCCTCCTACAGCAGGTTGTCCAGGACCATGTCCAGGTGGATTTTGAAGATCTCCAAGGAGAGGTTTCCACAATGATTCTGGGCTCCATTACCAACACAGTAAAGAAATGCTTCTTCAGAGGGTTTATTTGTCTATTCTAGAAGAGAAATTGATTCTATTGACTGAGACAGCTTTTTGCTCAGATTTCATGCTGTCTTTGGTGTGCACTTTACACCAGACAATCATAGCTGCTGCTGTGAATTTTGTACAGAATTCAGTTTCTCATGTCTTTGAGATGCATCATCAATCAAAATCAGAATCCAAGCCTTGTATTCTCACCAGGAGCACTGAGCAGCCAATTTGAACATGCAAGCAGAGAGCAAGACATAAAGCAGTAGCTACTAGATGGAGCCTGTGTATAATATTCAAATTCAAATTCAGATATGGAACATGAAGATCGTAAAGTTATGGTCCACTTTGGCCAAATTGTTGTTTGATTCCATGCAAAGAACTGTATTTGAAAGATAAAGAGAAAAGGCATTTGGGATGCTATTGCTGAGGATCGATGCCTGATTTGATTGGTCTAATAAGACCCTTCAGCTTTTCTGCAGCAAATTCTTGTCAATTCTTAAAAGCCTTTTGCCTCTTCTGTCAAATCATCACTATGCCTGAAACCACCACAAGTCTAATGACTCAGCCAATGAACATGATTCCCCAGAGACATTCAGATATGTAGCTGAAGTAGTCATTAGTGGACTGCATCAGCTGTTGGCTCAGCTGAGTTCTCCTGCATTAGTTTTGCTTATCCAGTCCCAGTCCCTTGCTCTGTCTTCAAGAAAACTTTTTTTTCTAGCTTGCCTCAGGGAAAACCTCTTGACACATACTCTACTAGATTTGCCTGTTATTCTGCCAAGCTACTGTTGTGAAAAGCCCAGTTCTGTAGGAGAAATGAGGTTTAACATATGCAGGCTTAACTATCAGTGGGATGACTTTTTCACAAGATGAATCTGTTGCTCTGTACTGCTGTGCCAGAAGGTTATTGTGCCAAATTCCTGTTTCTGTCATTTGAAACTGAATAACTGCTTTGTTTTGTTCTGTATATTTAACTAATTTTGTCTTTTAGTTCTGATCATAAAGGCACTTTGATTTTTTTTTTTTTTTTTTAATGTATATGCAGGAAAAATTCTATAAATGTTTCATGCTAACAGATTTCAAATGCATCTGCTTCTGGATGCTCACCACTAGAGTATGGCTGGTCAACTTAGGCGAATGGAATATTTTAGATTTCCTGATTGGACATATAAACATGAATTAGATGTTTGGAGGGATTTGTGAATGAAGGATTTGAAATTTTTATTTTCAATTATACTGATTGGATGAGATGTATTTTTCTTCTAAGACTCTGTCACAAAACTGGGGATAGTTTTTGTAATAGGTGTTTGAAAATAGTGTTACAAAGGCCTGCAAAACTTCTGTTCTCCAGGACATCCTCTCCTGATGCTGAGTAGAAACATGATTGGAAATATCAATAAAATCCACTTTCTAGGCAATAGAGTTGGACCACAAGGGCATGCCTCATTTGAAGATTGTTATGTAAATGTAGCTGTCTCAGATTAAAATAATGGAATCATTGAACCATAGAATCACTTGGGTTGTAAGGAACCCTAAGATCACCCAGTTCCAACCCCCCAGTTGTGGGCAGGTTTGTCACCCACCAGATCAGGCAGCCCAGGTCCACATCCAAATAGCTCAAAACCAAGACACAGGATTCAACTTTAGATGTCTTCTGTAAAGTTGTTTATGTATGATCTAGTTGTATAGGATCCTTTTGAACTAGATGGCAAGAAGGAATTTCTCAAGGTCCAGACCTATGTCATGGATAGTTAATATCTCAGTAAATGTGTAAAACAGTTCAGATGAATCAGTTCCCCACAGCATGTGTGTTTTACTAATTAATGAACTGTTTTTGCCAGTTATAAAATTCCACAAGACCTATCATATAACTTTGGAACATTTACCTCTGTTAAATATGGTTTAAACTGGCCTCGGGGTTTGACAGCTACTGAAAAGCTGATGCGACAAAGAAAAGGGTGAGATAACACAGGCATTGAGTGATGGAGGGACCCTTAAAATTAATTACTTAAGAAACTGTACTAAATATGCTGCAAGTGAAGCAACCATAAATACATTAAGGAAACAAAGCCAATGCACATCAGGGATGCATGCAGTGCTGTTCATTTCTGCCCACTCTTTTGGCTCTAGGTAAACAGATACACATATTTAACACCAAGTAAAGTCCTTTTAAAGGTGGGGACTCATAAATCCCAGGAAACTCCATAACTCACAGTTACAATTCCATACATCCCACAATTTGTTCTCCCATAGAGTTAGAAGCATAGAAGATGTGTTATACTCCAAAGACAGCTTCTCTCTTTCATATTTTCATGCACATAATTTAATGTAATTTTTTTCCTTTGGCAAAGGAGTAAGCACTCACTTTTTGGTATGGGTTATTTTGGCAATTTCTATTTGTGAATATTATACCCTTGGAGCCCCAGAATAGTTGGGTAGGATAGAATGAAAGCTTGTTCTCTCCTACTGAACATGAACAACAGATACAACAGAGGTTATGAAGACCTGCAGTGGGAAGGTAAAAGGCTGAAGACTCCATCCTAATGACTGTGAAAATAAAATAGAACAAAGAAGAGTTTTAACAGAGAATTTCAAAGTAATGGAGGAGAAAGAAAGAAGACAAAACAGAACAAAACAAAAAATATCCTGAGCTATGTTTAGTGCAAATACAGATTGGAGAATTATGATCTCTTCAATCTGTACCACACAGAGATCATATGATGCAGAAACAAAACATTTTGATACTTATTTGCCTTGTGAAAGACCTCATGAAAGAGAAGTAAAGAAAAAAGAACATCCTATAAAAAATCCCAAGGAAGACACATGGCCTACTGAAACTAAAGATGACTTCAAAATGGAATACACCTTCCATCACATTCTATAAAACAGTAGGTCTGCCTAGCCAGAAGTGGAAAATGAAGATGATAATGGAATATAGCAAAGTCTGTGCATTTTTTTGGTTCCATAGTTAACAGAGCCTATATTTCTAAATTGTTCCATACTTTCCAGTATGCAAGAGTAGATGATTTAATAAGGTATCTCTGTTGCCAGCAATTAAATATACTGATTCCTTTGATGGATGTTAGGTAAAAGCAAAACTTTCCCATTTTACTCAGTTTTCTCTAGAATCTAAGTGATATTTTGTCTTCTTTTAGGAAACATGCTTCTTCTGACAACCAACCTTGTGCTCTGTATTCAAACTGTTCCTCTAGTTAAGCAAATCAACTGGCATGGAAATATACCAGTGGAACTGATGCAACACTGTGTCCTTGAAATCTGACAGGAAAGGGACAGAAAAGAAAATGAAGATACTGGGCCTTTGCACCCTGCACTCATGGACTGAATTTCTGATATCAGAAAGTTTCTCCTGAGAGGCTCCTTAAAGCCTGGAGCAAATGGTTTCTCCAGAAGAAATGAATCAAGTTTGTATGGTTTGTGCAGGGAAATATGTTAGATGCTTGTAACCTAGGCTCTGAGAATTCCAGGAATTCAGATGCTTTCAATCAATTTTGGAAACAGTTCCCTGTGACAGGTCTCTCCATCCAGTCTTCATGATGAACATGTAGGACCATCTTTCTGAGAAGTGTTAGCAGTGATGAAATACTTTTGGATATTCTCACTTTATCATACTTATTTACTAAGTTTTCTACTTTCTTGTTTTCTGATGCTGCTAGAATTCTTGGAAAAGAGTTCAGGAGATTATAGATAACCACAGAATGTTACCTGAAACTATAAGATGAAAGTTTCTACATCTTTTGCTTTGAAAAGCTGTGGATCGGATATCCCATCTCTGAAGGCATTTGAGGCCAGGCTGGATGGGGTCCTGGATAGTCTGGTCTGGTGGTTGGCAACCCTGCTCAAAGCAGAGGACTTTGGAGCTCAGTGATCTTTAAGGCCTCTTCCAATCCAAGCCATTCAATGACTCCGTGATTCTTTAAAGTTCTTTTATCTTTGGCCTCTGCAGAAAGAGAGCAGAAGTTATTAATGCAGATGAAAGTATTAAGGAGATGATTTCCTCTCCTCCCACCAAAATTATTGACTGTAATGCAGAATTACAGAAAATCCAATTAAAAATATGCCATATAGCTGTATTTCCTTCTATATGGAGGGATGGATAAGGGGCATCTGCTATTCTTTTTCTCCATTACTTAGATTTTATAGTGGCTAGTCATCTTGAGCATCAGTTCTGTTACACTTCTCACATTCCTCTCATTATTTTTAACAGGTATGGCAAATAACACTTTTTATTCTTTTCAACAGCAAGAATTGAGCTTTGAGTTATACTGTGTGCACTCTAGATGACTTCACTGTTAGCAGCACTACACTACCTGTCAAATTAAGACACGAGAGAGGAATTGAGAACGGACCAGAACTTGTACATTAAAAGACATTTTGCCTAGACCATATGGTTGTGATCCTTTGATTTTCTGAAAACGCAACCTCTTGCCCTGTTCTATGGACTATTTTGCAAAAATTCCTCTGGAGTTTGGATGCCCAATTGTAGATGCAATTGGCTACAGCAATAATTAGTCAATCTGCATAAGGCTGTAAACATGAGATTTTCTTGTGGCAGGGGAATATCCCTACAGTAGAAAGAATATCTTTGCAATTCTTTTTTAACTGAAAGAATGTGTTTTAAATATAAAGGCATAGTTGTGACAAATTGATGTGGATGGGGCAATATCTGAACACCACAGTATTAATGAAAGGTTCAGTCCTGCATCTTTCAGGTCAACACAGAATTTTGCTACTGACTTCTTTCTGAGTGAGACCAGGCCCATGGGCATTTTTTATCCTTATCCATGGCTCTGCCAGCATTAAGATTATTTGTTCTGAATAGTTTTATTGATATAAACACTAGTCCTTCAAAATGTGTTTGATCAACGATATTTGCTATTTTAACTACCTAAGGCAATGTTTTTGTAAGGGTAGGAAAGCAATTACTCTATCAGCCAGGAACTGCCTCAGGCCAAAATTACAGAGTGGCCCAGCTGAGACTTTTGAGTTCTAATTTTGACTTCACTCTCCAGTTGACACTGGTGAGTCTCCAATTTAGAGGTCATTTAGAGCTCTGATGGATAAGTTTGGGTCCACCTCTCTCAGTTGCTTTGAAGAATTGACAAGATATCCTCAGATGTTTTCTCATCTTCAGATCTTCCTATCTTAAGGTTTCTCATCAAACAAATGTGCATCCATGCCTTGGTAGACCCAGTACTACTTCTATCTTCTGGCAAAGAAAATGTTGCATTGTGAACTGGATAGAATTCAACCAAAGGATTCTTTTTGACTTAAATTTGGCATGTTTGTTAGGTGGGCTAAAGTGAGCCAAAAAGCTGTTCATACAGCTAACTTTGTTTCATTCAGGGAGTGATTAGTAAGTGGAAAAATCCCATTCTATTACTTCCCACTTGAATACTCACCTGGATTCTCCAGATCTAAATAAGTATAACATTCCTCTTTCCGGCTTCATATTAATTTATAAAGAATTTAAATAAAACCAAGAAAAAAAAAAGTCTGTCAAATAGTTACACAAGTAAACTGGTATCATTACAGTAGTAGAAAAAGAAATATTTTCCTATTTCTTTCAGGGTGGCATTTTTTGATGTGTGCACCTTCTACACTGGGACTACTTTCATTTTCATTCCATTCTTCCCAGCCCTAATTGTCATGCCTCACAAGTGATCATTTCCAGCATCTCTTCAAATGTATATTAATTTTCTGAGAATGCAGAGGAAACCACCTCTGCTGTAACAATACCTTGATTTGTCTCTCAGGAAAAGGAACTGAATCTCAGTGTCTCTCCAGGGACATTATTTATTATTTTCTGGACAGACAGTTGGAACTGTAATTCAGATACAGCACAAGAGATGAAAAGAAACGAACAGTTGCCAGTGTGTTCCTTATAATTACCTATGTTGTGACATAGAAGGTACTTTGCCAATTGTTGAGCAGCTAACGGGTCTATAACCCTTCACTCAAGATAAGAAAGTCCAGTGAAAAATGGGATGTCCCATCATATACTGTAATAGCTCAGGTAAGATTGGCCAGATTGCTATGCAGTAGCAATGAAAAACTAATTAAATAACATTTAAAAAGGACTGAGAATCAATCTTATAGAAACACAGAAACATAGAATCCTTAAGGGTCCCTTCCAACTCCAAGGATTTTCTTTAAAATGTTATTTCATTACTTTTTTATTGATACTTCACAGCAACCTGGCTAGTAAGTGCCGAACCACTTACTACAGTGCAGGCATGTTTAGACTGGTTTAGGCTTAGACACCATTCGAAGGTACTGAGATATTCATCTGCTGCTTTATATAGCACGGGTGCAGAGACACTGACAATACTGTAAATCACTCTGCCAATATGAGGAACTTACGTGCACAGCTTCTGAAAAATGTCTGCAGCTGCAAATCCACTTTGAGCAAGCCATCCAAGATGATGCCTAAGAAGTCTTTGTGGGCTGCATCAGAAAAAGGATGAGAGTTCCTTGGCCAACTGAAAAATTCTGGCTTGTATTGCCATTGCCTAGGCTCTACCCTAGCCCTTCTTTTAGCTTTTTGTGTCAGATCTATTGCTAGAGGTTATTACTGCATGTTTCTCCCAGAGATGAAGGATTTTTCTCTAGAAATAGACATTCTCTAGAATCTCTACGATCCTATTATCCTGAATAGGATCCTAGGCTGTGTATGATGTGCACCCTGAGCACATATCCTCACAAGGTCTGATGGGAGAATGTGCTGAAGGACTGTGTGAGCTGAATAGTCCTACATGATATGATCTATGTCTGTAATGATTGCCTGAAGTAATTTTTGTGCCTTTGAAGATCTTTCAAATATTGAAAACATGGGTCTGGAGGAAATACCCAAAAAACTGACCTTGGTCCTTTCTTCAGTATTTCCTTACAGTCTTCTAATAATGGTTTCCTGAGCTCAGAAAATAATGGTGAGATCAGGATATGCCAGACCCTATAGTAAAGGTGAAAACAGGTATGTTTGAGTGTGGAGACAAAGGTTGGAAAGAAAAGAAATGAAATTAGGAATGCATGCAATCTTAAATGTGGGATAAATGGCTATTTCTCCTAACAACGAACAAAATGTAAAACAGGTCTGTCATTGCAGTAAACCAGGGATTTGTTGCCTTAATTACCTACCAAGAAAGATTTATAGAAAGGGATAAAAATCAGTGAAGCTCTGCTGATGGCACCAACACATATTTAAATTCTATCTAGGGAGAACCTAGTTTCATTCTGAATACTTCGTAGACTGATTTGATTTTCTATTTGAAATGAGCTCTTAAACTTTGTAGTTTTCTTTAAAGAATATTTAAGTTCTAAAAATTTTGGTGAATATTTTCAACACAGTGATGAATGCTGGAGTGATGATTTACTGTGAAGGTAAAATAAGAGATAAAGAAGATGGCAGAGTAATGAAACTGAACGATTTCTGTTTGGAGTGCAGCTACAGCTGTCCTGTTGCACTGGGTTATCATGTTCTTATGTTGCTACGTGGGCAAAATATCCTGGGTAAAATATCCCACTGCACTTTTCACAGCTGAGCTGATCTCCTCCTGTCTAGTTAACACATGGTCTTCTGCTTCCATCTGGAGCCCTGGGATACATGTTGGTGCAGAAATAATAAGAAACAACATGACAATGTTATCTCCCTCCCTCCCTCCCTCCCTCCCTCCCTCCCTCCCTCCCTCCCTCCCTCCCTCCCTCCCTCCCTTCCTTCCTTCCTTCCTTCCTTCCTTCCTTCCTTCCTTCCTTCCTTCCTTCCTTCCTTCCTTCCTTCCTTCCTTCCTTCCTTCCTTCCTTCCTTCCTTCCTTCCTTCCTTCCTTCCTTCCTTCCTTCCTTCCTTCCTTCCTTCCTTCCTTCCTTCCTTCCTTCCTTCCTTCCGTGATATTTAATTGCAAGTAATGATTCAGCAAAATGTGAACTTTGAGGAAACGAATACAAACCAAACTAAATCGATCGATCAGTCAAACAAACAAAGATAGAACAAAACAAACAAACAAACAAACAAAAAACCCACTCCCACTTTGGGGAAATTTTCTTAAGTGCTAGGATGGGGTTGCTTAACTATGACTGAGGGAGATAAAAATATTTCAAACTGTCCCTCAAAACCAAAGACAATAATAGTGGCAGTAAATGCTTAGGATGTGAAAACCCAGACCTGAGTCTCCTGTCAACCCCATGTTAATCCAGGGACTTGAATATCCATCTTTCACTTTACAAGTGGTGATGTGGTGGTCACATACCACAGACTCAGTAAACTGATCAATATGGTAGATTTATTTGTAAGGATGATGTTTTATGTATATATATTTTCTGTATATTTGAGGATTGTAGTGCAAGTCAATATATTATCCATAGATAATCTTTAACCATAAATATTTGTGGCATTTCCTAACAGAAAGGATTATGAGTTGTACATGGGGAAAGTGCTTCACTGGGTTTTTTATACAATTCTTGATTATTAATTACTTTTAAAATATCATTAATTGTTAAAGCTGGACATTTCCTCCTAGCCCACTGCATCTGTGTATTTCTTCACTGTCAGAGGAGTTTATCAGACTGGGAAAACAAGTGTACGACTCAGGGTTGAGAGAGTAAGGATGAGCAGGCTATCACGTTCAGTAACATGAAAGAGAAATCGAAAGGAGATTCACAGAATCACAGAATCACAGAATTGTAGGGGTTGGAGATTGGTAAAGAACATCTCATCTGAGGTTATATGTGATTCCCTGGAAATCATGAATTGCTGTATGAAATAGAATGTGCTGAGCATTAGTATGGGGGCACAGAGGAAAAGACTGGTAAGATCAGCGAGAAGATAAAGGTGTGACTATAAACTGCATTACAAAGTAAATCAAGCTGAGTGATTGCAGTGGTCCCTTCTGGCCTTGAAACGTTGTGCCTCTGTCTGTGGGACACTCAATAATTCATGTGGGACATTTAAATAATGCACATTGCTATGAAATAGACATTTCATAGCAAAGAGAAAATTCTGAAAAATTGAAAAAAATAATTCGGTATGAGCCTGATGGGGACTCTGGGATTCGTTCTACTTCTATGTCTGTGCTCTTGAACTTTCCTAATGGAAATACTAATTAGTTTTTAATTCCAAGCTTCAAGCCTCATTGCAGATAACCATGAATGATACATTCAATTGTAAAATTCATTGAGGTCTTCATAGTTATATAAATCATCTGATTAGAAAAAAATTGATTCACATGGCTGAGTCAACTGAATGAAGGTTGAGAGCGGATTGTGTTTTGCAGTTTTCTTTGTAAGTATTGTGTGAAGAGTTATTTTCATCTTTATATAAGCTTAAGGAAGATTTCAGAAAATTGTATCCTGTTCAAAATCTAAAAAAGGCAAATAATGACTATTATGCATCTTTTCAGTGATAACTATTTCCTTGTTTCCTATAAATGTTTTGATCCCCCACCAGTGCAGAGTGTAGTGTTTTGCTGTGTGTTACTAAGCATTTACTTTTATAAGTTTCCAACCATTTCTAAGTGAAGTATTAGTAGTACATTTTTCATCTGAATGAAGTTTGAATTAATAAAAAGCATCTGCATTGCTAAGTCTATGAACAATCATGCTACATTCTCTACCTCTGAAAGGTGTGGATAAAATCATACCCTTGTTACTTTTCTGCCTCATATTTCCAACCATTCTCACTGTGCAGCTTTTCACAGAATCAGTCATTTGAATTGGAAGGGACCCTTAAAGGTCATCTGGTCCAACTCTCATACAGTGCATAGGGACACCTACAGCTACCTCAAGTGCTGAGAGTCCTATCCAGCCTGACCCTGAATGTCTCCAGGGATGGGGCAACCACCACTTTTCTGGGCAACCTGTGCCACTGCTTCACTACAGTTATCATAAAAAACTTTTTCCTTATTTCTAACATAAATCTCTCCTCTTTTGGTTTGAAATCATTTTCCTTTGTCCTGTCACAACAAATCCTGATAAAGAGTCTGTTCCCTTCTTTCTTATAATCCTCTTTTAGATACTGAAAAGCCATTCTCAGATCTTTCCAGAGCCTTCTGTTCTCCAGGCTGGACAGCCCCAGCTCTCTCAGCCTGTCCTCACAGGGAAAGTGTTCGATCCCTTGGATCATGTCTGTGGCCCTCCTCCAGATGTGCTCCAACAGGTTCATGTCTCTCCTGTACTGAGGACTCCGTGTTTGAACAGTGCTGTGCAGGTGAGTCCTCATCAGTGCAGAGTAGAGGGGCAGGATCACCTCCCTCAATCTGCTGGCCATGCATCTTTTGATGCAGCAGTAGACTTTCTGGGCTGTGAGGGCACATTGCTGGCTCATATCCAGCTTGTACCCTCAAGTCTTTTTCGCCAGAACTGTTCTTTATCCTTTGTCCCGCAGATTGTATTGATAGTGGGTGTTGCCATGACCCAAGTGCAAGATCTTGTTGCTGGATTTATTCAACCTCATGAGGCTTTCCTGGGCCCACAGCTCAAGCTTCAGTAGCTCTCTCTGGATGGTATCCTGTTTCTCAGGTGTGTTGGCCACACCACACAGCTTGGTATCATCTGCAACCTTGCTAGATCCCACTGCTGATGTCATTGAAGAAGTTATTAACGAGTGTTGGTCCCTGTACTGACCCCTGAGGAACACATTTGTCACTGGTCTCCATCCAGAAACTGAGTCACTGATCAACACTATCTGGACTCAATCCTTCTGCCAGTTCTTTGTCCATTGAAAAGTGCACCCATCGAATTCTTATCTTTCCAATTGGGAGAGAAGGATGCTGTGGGGGACACTGCAGGCATGTTTAGCCAGAACAAACATACACATACTGAGCATTCCTGGCTCTCTGGAGGGTGTTTATCTTCTATGCATCATTCATTATATCTGATGGTATGACTTGTGCACCCTAACTAAGATAATGCTGGAAGGGAGAAAATGCAGTGTGCATTCCCTGACATCTCAAATTGCAGTGCTCAAAAGGTTAAACACTTTGTGAGAAGCAAATACATAAATATATATATATATGATTATGTAGGGCTTGTGAGCAAGATGGATCACCCAGTGTGCTGTAGGACCAATGGAAAGATAGAAATATTTTCTTCACTGTAATGATTGTGCTTCTATATCCTGAGGCATCAAAAACATCACAGTGTTTATGCATGCTAATAAAATCTTAGAAGTAATTTTCTCTTCTCTCTTCTTGCACAAAACCTTTGCTACAGTCTGTCCTCTGCATCACCTTTAAAGAAGAAAATCAGTTGCCTTTCATTCCTCCTTAGGGAGGCATAAAGTTTGCACTGCTGTGAGACTTAATGTTGGTGGAAAGCATGTAATGCCTGGGTCATTGTGCACAGGAGTTTCTGAAGTGCTTAGCAGCTGTCTATATAGGGCTTAGTGGGAGGGAAAATGGATTGGATCAAAAGTTTCAAATCTAATGAGTATCTGCTTAAAGATGCATCCTTAAGGTTGGTGTTATTGGAAACCAAAAGAAAATGCCTTCCTATAGAATTAATCTGGATATGTGGAGACCCAACTTCAATTTAGCTGATTGTAATGGTCAGACTGTGGCTCCCTTCTTGTCTGATGATAAAAGCTAAACATTTAGGCCTCTTCTGCCCTAAACAAATAAATATGAAACTGGAGAAAGCAAATAAATGGAGAAAAATCTTGGTTCTGCTCTTACTGCATATTTAAAGCAAGAAAAAGAAACCTTGAGGTCCATCATTTGTAGTGTACCCTTTCTAAGCTCTTTGTCACAGATTCTCAGAGGTAAGTGGGATAGTTTGTCTTTGAGTTCAGACAGGAAAAGTCAGAGCATTGTGCTTTGATGTCTGACTGACTTAACCAACACATCAGCATTAGGTACTCCATCATCAGGATGAGAGATAATGGTCCTAAATTGCTCCAGAGGAGGTTCATTTGGATATTAGGAAACATTTCTTCTCATTAAAGGACAGTGTATTGGAACAGGGTGCCCAGGGAGTCACCATCTCTGGAAGTGTTCAAGATACGTGTAGATGAGATGAGGGACATGGTTTAGTGGGCATGGTGGTGATGGATCGACAATTGGACTGGATGAAAGTGCTCTTTTCCAACCTTAACAATTCTATAATTCTATAACTCATTAGACCATCTCAGTAGAAGGCAAATTCATCTGGCATATCAGGTTTGCAGCCATTTTTCTCTGGTAATGAAGATCTCTGGTATAGTTAGCTGGGAGCCTATAAAGAGTGTTTGCAGAATCTGATTCAAATACCAAATTTTTCTAATTCCTAAAATATTTTATCTATTTTGGCTTACTAATATTAACACACCATCTAAAAATATGGGCAGTAACACAGAAGGTACTGTTCAGCTTGAAAAAAATGTGGATTTCAGGGCATTAACTGAATTCCTGAACAGTCAGTAGCCAACTATTACCATTGCCAATATTTGAGAATCCAACTTCATTTGAAGGCTGGCTTTGACAAATGTTTAGCATCCCCATCTCATCTCATGGGTGCCTCTGTGAAACAACTCAAGAAAAATAAATACAAATAAGTAACAGAAGTCACTGTAACGAGGAGAAGAGAAGATTAAGTTAGAGGGGAATGGCTTTAAAATGAAATAGGGAAGATTTAGGTCAGATGTTTGGATGAATTTTTTTACTCAGAAGGTGATGAGGCACTGGAACAGGCTGCCCAGAGAAATTGTGGATGCCCCACCCCTGGTGGCATTAAAGGCCAGATTGGATGGGGTGATGGATAGTCTGATATAGTGGTTTACAATCCTGTCCATGTCAGTGGAGTTTTAACTAGGTGATTTTAAGGTCCCCTCTAACGTAAGCCATTCTGTGATTCTATGAAAGCATCTGTGTAACTTAGGCTAAAGTCTTTTCTTGCCTAACATGTGCACACCTTTCTATATCAGCTTAACCTGTATGATTATAAATTTCTACATAATGTGCCAAAATGTGATATTCTATTAGCACTCATATAATAATGCAGATCAGACCCATCCATTACATCCCTACTCCAGGCTCAGGGTAAAAAAAAAATAAGTATGTTCATATCCTATGTGAGAGGCAAGAGAAAGCATCTTGGATACACTCTGTGCATGTTCTCTTAGGCGTGTAACTGGTAGCACTGTCTGCACCAGCGTGGAGCTGTAAATCATAGCACAGTTATAAAGGTGAATGCTAATGCTGAGTGACGCTCATGCCCTGGAGGCTGGTAAGCAATAAATAAAGAGTTTTTCTTTCCCCTTTGATGCTGTTGATGTATAGGCTAATCCCAGATCTGTAATTCTTCTCCCTCTTCTCCTTGTGCTTCTCTCTCTGGCTCCAGATGCTGGCATTTTGTTTATGAGGGTTTTGGTGGGGTTTGTTCTGCTCCTGGGAGGTTTCATCTGCAATTCAGTGTAGCCAGACTTGTGAAACTGCTTAAGCAAAGTTATTCACACTCAGAACTTCTATTAAGACAAGGAAAAAAGATTTAATTAGGTATAATGGGGTTCTGAATTGACTCATTTGGGATTGGTAGCCTATTCCTTTGTAAGAACAACTAATCAAGACTGAATATCAGATTTCCTTTTATAAATCACAGGCATTTTTATGGCAATCAGAGTGCCTTCTTTTAATGATTTCTTCCCACAGAATCTTTCATTTTCTTTTCTTTTCTGGGAGAAAAGGAACAAAACCTCAAAACCAAACCTGACAACATAAAATACTTATATATATATATATATATATATATAATTTTTTTTTAAGAGCATTTTAATTGAACTCCAAAACACGAACATAAGAAAAATTCTCAGTTGCTGCAATCCAGTCAGGGAATGTATCTTACAACCTATTTAATGTGTCTTCTGGTCTTGATGATCTTTATTTAAGATTTCAAATTTAGGTTGTGAAGTTTGGGAATAGTTTTCAGGTAAGTACCCTCTTCAGTATTTTTGTTCTAAGGACCTTATGAAAGCAAGGCAAGGTATGTGTAATGAGTCTTTTTTTTTCAGGCATCAGAAAATACAAAAACTGAATCTTCTGGGAGACAGCATTTCTATTTGATTACCACTATTTCACAAAGTTGAAATGTCCATTTCCTTTAAGTGATGTGTCCCTTGGTAAGAATGCACAATTTACCTGATGTCTCCTTCACCATTTTGCTTGTGATAACATGCAAGTAGTGTGGCCAGCTGTCCTCTTGCACATCTTATGCAGCACCACAAGATCATTTGGTATGATGTGAGTGCTGTCTAAGAGAGGTTTTGAAACTGATCTGAGGAGAAATCAGGCTGGAGACCTCTTAAATGTATAGAATACTAATCTTATTTAATTAGGTGAGGCACTAGCATTGTGCTAACAGAACGTACAGCAATATACACTTGTCCTGCACCAATAATGTGACTGATGTGAAAGAGCTCGGGCTCTAGCTTTAGGCTCTAAACAATCTGAGAGATATGAAGCATTATAAACGACTACAGTAACTACAAATCACTGCTCAGATTCATACGAGATGTGGGAAGCCGAGAGCCTCAGAGGATTGACTCATAACAGGCACTTAGCTCCTAAAGACTGATTGATATATGGTTTTGCCTGAATGCATCAATACCAGTTAGAAGGGCAAATCTGACATTTGTGTCATCATTCACTGGGGAAGTGTTACAGTGTGACTTGTCGACCATCTTGATTCAATCTGCCATCCAGCAGGCTGCACATCAGGGATTTTAATTTATTAAAATGGCTGTTTTATTTTTCCTTTTAGAAGGATTTTATTAACAGCTGATTTGAAGGCTGTTATTGACTGCCTTTTGCTTCATTAGTTTCTTTCACCATATACTATGTCTTAGGGCAAGGGAGGGAATTATAACACCATTATAAGGATCATCACTATTACTGTCAATAAAAAATACAAGGCTGGATTCAGAAAAGAATTCCTTCTGGGTACAGTTGGCAAATAAAGTTGATTTTTGGAATATCTTCTTTGTTTTTTTCTACAAGTAGGAAATTGGTTGGCACTATTGTAGACCCAGGTTTCCAAGATGGTGGCACCAGTAATTTTGTCCTGGCAGGAAAAGGAGAAGTTTACCATTGTTCGACATTCAAAGCACTCACAGTGTTCTCTACTGTGTCATATTGCAGTACAAGGAATGTTTGGTCGTAGCTACTAGGGCTCCTGGGATGGCCCTAAACAGTGATGTATTCTTCTATGGAGAGGCAGAACGGAGTCAATACTATGTACCTGCATACTTAAATTTTCATTTCTGTGGCTGAAGGTATGCATGGCTCTCCCTCTTATTTTCCCAGAATTTGAGAGAAACAATCAGTAATTATGACCTTTTCAGAAGACAAATGCTTCTGTTTTTGTTTTTGTTTTTGTTTGTTTTTTTTTTTTTTCATCTGGATCTTGTTTCCTGCTATGGGTATGCAGTTCTCAGTCTCACTGGATGACACTGGTGCCATGTATTGCCTCTGGTTTGACGTTTCTTTGCTCAAATGGAGTGCCAAGCTGCCGTGTTGAAACTGAATACCTGGTCAACACATTGTTGGAAAGAAGACATAGTAAAAACTGTAAAAAACAGAAAGGTTAAAGAAAAATTGATTTTATGTGGGACCTTTGTACTTCAACTTCAGGAGATGAAGATAGCCAGCATTAGCATAACCATTGGATATGTGACACTTCATTCTCTCCATATGCAGTCAGACAGACAGTGAAGATGGAAGCCTAAACATTTGGATTCAGCTGTTTTCTTTTCTTTTACCTTTTTGAGCGTCACTCTTACAAAATTAGATTTTCATCATGAACTGTGAAGTCAATAAGGAAAAAAGGTGATGGTATATAATCAGTTTTCTCCTTTCAAAAAAAAAAAATATTATTTTAAATTATTCACAGATGAGTAAAAAAAAAACACACAAAAACAACAATTTCACCCTTATTTTATTAAAGCAACATTTGAAACAGCAAGGATACATCTGGAGTTATTCTGTTTACATTTCTCAAGGATATAAAATCCAAAAATTTCTTATGCATTGTACACTAGAGTCCACATCCTTACTCACCACCTGAATCCTCCCAGCCCATCTTTGTGTAAGAGATGTTCTAGCCCTGTGATCATTTTCATGGCCATACCTCATGACAGAGGAGTAGAGGAGAAGAATCACCTCCTTCGGCCGGTAAGCTACACTTCTTTTGATTCAAACAGGGGTAAGATTGGCATTCTGAGCACACATTGCCAGTTCATATTCAGTTTTCTGTCCATCAGTACTTTCTCCACAGGGCTGCTCTGGGCTGCTCATGGCCCAGCCTTTATTCTTGCTTGGGATTGCCCTGAGCCTTGTGAAGGATCTTGCACTTGGCCTTGTTGAACTTCATGACATTTGCATAGGGCCAGCTCTCAAGCCTGTCAAAGTCCTTCTTGATGGCATCCCTTCCCACCATCATGATGATTGCACCACTCAGCTCGAGCAAGATTAGAGATGCACTCAGTTCCGCTATTCATACAGAGTTTAAATAATATTGGTCTCAGTAGAGACCCCTGAGGGACCACCACTCATCACTGGTCTCCATCCAGATATCAAGACATTGACTGTACTCCTTAAGTTAAACCATCCAGCCAATTCCTTACTGAGTGGTCTACACCTCACCATTTTAGAGCCAAGAATGTAATGTGAAACAGTGTCAGATGCTTTTACATGTCAACTTAGATGGCAACAGTTGCAGTTCCCTTTATCCACCAATTCTGTAACACCTTCATAGCTTCATTTGATTTATTTGCCATAAAATTTGTTCTGCAGTTTGTCCTCGTGAAGGAAGCCATGTTGCCTGTCACTAACCACCTTTTTGCCTTCCATGAACCTTAGCACAGTTTCCAGGAGAAACTACTCCATGATCTTACTAGGGGTAGAGGTGAGACTGAGGGGCCTGTAGATCCCTGGATCTTCCTTTTCCAGTTTTTAGAAATTGAGGTTATATTTGCAGTCACTTGGACCTTCATTAGACTGCCACAACTTTTCAGTTATGATGGACAGTGACTTACCAAACTTAATCTGCCAGTTTCCTCAGGACCACTGGATACATCTCATTGGATCCCACAGTCTTATTCATGTTCAGGTTTATTATATAGTCTCAAACCTAATCTTCTCCTACAGTGGGCAGTTCTCTGTATCCCTACCTGTGGGTGCTATAAGTTGGACAGTGCGGCCAGAGAACTTGCTGGTGAATACTGAGCTCAGTGGTGTTTCCTCCTCCAAAAATTCCCCCCAAACAATTGCCAGTTCCCCACATAGGAAAATTACCCTTCAGAAATGTAACAGTGCTGCCCTCTTTGTGATTTTGGTGACTGTCTCTTGATTTTAAGTGTGGTTGGCAGAGGAAGTACTGATAAATTATTATTTTTTTTTAACTGGAAAGCTTCAGAGAGGCTGTTGAACAATGCCGAAGGCAGAATTCATTGGGAAACATTAAACAGTAAAGTTTAATACATTGAAAATGAGTTTTAAATTGATTAAGGTTTATAAGCAACACAATCTTGTTTTTTCATTTTTTCCAATTTTGTTTTTACTTGTACCTTATGAAAATTAATTTATTTTCTCACATGTCACTTTTTGGTACCTTTTATAGATTGGCTTGATTGCTGTCAATTCGATTCTTTAGTGTAAGCAATTAAATGGCTGATTGTTTTGCTGGCTTTCAATTATCTTCCTGCCTGACAGTTGCTCCAGCTGTAACTAATTTTACACTTTTAGGTTCATAATCCAAATAATATCATCTGTGTCTTGCAGACAAAAGGAATATCACAAGTTAACTGAGGCCAAGGAATAAGTGTTGGGGGATGGTGTGCTGATTTGGGAGTTGGGTTTTAGAGTTATGTTCTTCACCATTTTTACTGCCATGAACTTAGACTTTGTCCCTAGGATAAAGGGTAGTTAAGACTGTGAGCTGGCTCTCTGTTTATTAGGTAAGGAGCAGATGACCATACCTTTCTATATGCTTACAGGGATGTTCAGTGTGTAATAGGCAACAGATAATACAAGTTCAGGGCCCACTATAGTGTACCTGAAAAACTTGATTATACCTAAGAGCTTTGAGGGGCAGGAAAAAAGTGAGTATCCAAGGCTTTAAAGCAGGGATGAGGATTGAACTGACAGTTCTTCTTCACACTGATATTAACAGCATCAACACAAATTCCTGCTGCTACTACATATCCATCCACTTAGCTAAGTTAGATTGCATCACTTTATAGTTGACATCTCACTTAATTCCTGTCTTCTTTCAAGTATGTCTGTGTTCTCTGCTTTAACTTTTCTACTTGTGCAAGATGCTAATTACCTAGCAAATGCTTGCTGGAGGCAGCAGTGCAATAGTCAGCTCTGTCTCAAGGGCTACAGGAAGGTATGGATGAACTTGTGCTTGAGAGTGACATTGAGAGTTCCATAAATCTCAGAAGAACAGTTGAGTTCCAAAAATGCTTGGGTGCCTTGCTAACTGATTTTTATAGCTGGACGGAATGTTCAAGTAATAGAAAATGCATTGAACAGTAGGAACAAAAAGCATGCATCTGGAATTGGACCACATGGGCTACTGGAGACAATCTTTAATGGTATTTCATGGCCAGAAGCAACCCGTTATGACCATCTCTTGCTATAGCATGGGACATAGAAAAAAATTTGCAAGCAGTGGAGGAGGATTTTCTCTGCAGATTTCGGGGAAATATGTATGTAATTAATGTAAAATGATACAATGGTTTCATTATCATAGAATACCCTGAGTAAAGGACCTACAAGAATCACTTAGTCCAACTCTTGGCTCCACACAAGAACATCCAAACTCTATGTCCCAAAACATTGTCCAAATGTTACTTGAATTCATGCAGCTCAGGGACTTGTTCGCTTCCCTGGAGAGCCTGTTCCATGACCACTGCCCTCTGGTGAAGAATTTTTCCTAACCCCCACCTGACACAGCTCTATTTTGTTCTTTTGGGTCCTGTCACCTGCCACCAGAGAGCAGATACCAGCACTGCCCCTCCATTCACTGTGAGGAGCTGTAGACTGTCACAAGGCTTCCCCTCAGCCTCCTCTGCTCTGAGCTAAACAAACCAAAGTATTTCATCTTCTTCTTCTGCATTTCTCCCTAGACCATTTACCATCTTTGCAGCCATTCTTTGGATGCTCTTTAATGAATTTATGTTGTTCTATTCTGGCTCCCAAAATGTGAGGCTGCTCTCCAGCCTATTGTCCCCTCAGTCTTTATGTATATCCAGGGTTACCCCATCCCAGTTACAGAATCTGGCATGTGCTCTTGTTAAACTTCATGCTGCTGATGATTGCCCAGCCTTTTAATTTTCAAGCTCTCTCTGCAAGGCCTCTCTGCCCTCAAGGCAGCCAACATCTCCTCTTGGTTTAGCATCATCCATAAGTTTTGTATGCTTTCAAGTCCTGCATCCAAGTCATTTATGAAAATATTATAGAAAACTGTCTCTAAAATGGAGCCCTGCAGAGCCCCACTTGTGACTATCTGTCACTTTGATGTAACCCCATTTACTGGAATACTTGGAGCTAGATCTGCAGATGCATTTTAATAAGCTTAAATTAGAAAGCTAGAAGAAATTTAAGCAAGTTGCTGGGTTGTCCTTTGTAAGTTTATTTCTTTCTCCCTCTCTATTGCATGGTAACTTATTTTATGCTATTCAGTATTATCCTTGTGGACAAAATTTTTCCTGATTTATTCCATGTTGCAGTGCATCTGGTACTTCAAACTCCAGTAGAAGTTTTTAGAAAGTGTTTTTCAGAGCTCATTCAACAAATTTTTCTGGAAGTATTCATTGGTTTTCATTGAACACATTGAAAAATCTGAACAGAATGGAACGATTTCTCTCTCTTTTTTTTTTTTTTTTAAATGATGAATACATATATATTTCAGTCCTACTGGTGAATATATATGCAATACATCTATTGCTCATTCATATCAGTTATATATATACACACACATTACTATTCCAATAATACAACATATAAATCATTCTAGGTTATTATAAGTGGACCTAGCAATCCAATACATCATTTTGGTCCCTTGAGATTTCCAGTTGTAAATCTTAGAGTTGTTTGACATGAACTTCTGCCACTTATTTCCCCTAGGAGAAATTCACTTGGAATATTTTGGTGCAAGTAAACCTAAAATGCATCTTGTTCATAATAACGAAATCCAGAAAACCTTTGTTGGAGAAGCTCAGATGTCCTTGCTGGAAAAGAGATGTGTATTCTTATCAGTTTTGTTGGAGTTCTCTTGACATTATCTATGTTTGTCTAATAAGAACAAAAACATACACCATGTCATTGAAGAAATCGGAGTACTTTCTATCTCTAAATTCCCTAATGGAAATCAGAGTAAAGTCCTTTACCCATCACTAATTTTCCTTCAGCAGCTGTTTGCAGAAAATATTGGCAGTGAGCAGTTAATTTTTTATATTCAGTCAAACACCATGTAATAGGAGATGTGTGTCAGCAGGGTCCCAAAACATATCACTAGCCTCGTTGTAATCCAGAAAACCTTAAACTGTCATTCCGTAGTGGAACAAGAAATGAGTTTTCTAAATTCATAAGATTTATAAACTGCTGCCAGATGACAGATATATGCACCACCTGCACTTTTTCCTTTCTTCACTTCTTTCCTATGAGCCATGGGAAAATGATGTTCTTGAACTCTTCCTTCAGGGCTGAGATATCTTAAGAAGGTCAAGTTAGAGAGTCTAAGTAAACTGGATGACTGAAAATGAACCACTTAATTTGACAAAGCATGAGACAAAAAAAATTGCAAAGGAGCTTGCATTAGAGATTACTTATCTTCTGTTTTATGGGGTAGCCACTGGATGCTTTTGTTCTAGGGCAGAAGGCCTATTGTGTGGCACTGGAGTAGTGTAAAATATTCTCATTTTGAATAGTCAGTGTGAGGCAAAAGTTGTCTGAAAGCAGTATTTTTCTCTCAAGTAAAAAGCTCACATTTCATAACAGAAAGCAATACTCTCCACCCACACAAAAGCAAGGTGTAAACCTCTTGCAACTGTATTTTTGGGATATTGCCTTTGAAGAAGAAAGTTAACATTCAGTCCTGAAACTGGAAAGTATTTCTGCTGAATTTCAGTATTATCATGAATCAATCTCAGTATAATCCACAAATGAAAAAGTCTTTTTTGCCACTAGAATTCACCCTGATAGACATATATTGACTCTGCTTATCTCTGTTTTACTTAAAATGGCATCAAAGTTTGATTTGATAAATGGAGAATCCGTCATTTCCTCTGGGGAATTTTCTACAGTCTAATCATCTTCAGCCTTACAACAGCTGGTATCTAATTTACAATAAGAAATGGCGTGGATTTAGCTCCCAGCCACTGGTGTTTGATCTGCATTCCTTCTCAAGATTGAAGAGCCCAACTGCATTTATTCTTTCCCCCGCATGAAGTTTTTCATTTGCTGTAATCAAAATACTTTTGGCTTTTATTTTTTTATAAGATAAAATAATTTGATGCCTTTTAAATTTCTCATGGTATTTTTTCCATCCTTCCTCCATCAGACATAGCTATTGCTCTCTCTATAGTATTATATATACATAACCCAGATGTGAAAGTGAAATCACCTCCCAGTGTGTATATATCTATATATATGGATAACAGGATTTACCACCATACAGTTGTGGTAGCCCATACAGTGTAGCTTATATCACTGGTAGAGGTCTCACACATACACTAGATAATTTCTCCTTCATTTTTAGAGCATACAGCTGAGTTTGGCTGTCCTGGAACATCTTTTGTTTACATGGATATGTATTAGCCAGTGACCCTAACAGCTCATTATCTGGGGCTAAATACATCTATTACATGGATAAGGAAGAAGGAACAGTCTTGTGGCTACTTCCCAGTAATATCCAGGAAGTTTTTACTTGTCAGCATTACTTAATGGATCTTGGAAGAAATAGTTATCTCCAGCCTCTCTGTTAATTCTGCTCCAGTCTTCTCATAAATTATCAAACTTGTTACAGCCTACAAACAATAGCAAAAATGATGAGTTCTGGAGTTCGTGTCTTATTCATTTATTTGGGTATGAAGGTATGAGAGCTGGGAAAGTCTGATGTTGATGTCTCACAGTGCATCCTTTGGATATACAGGCACAGTCCTACCCAGTTATCATGCTCTGTGGTTCTGAATGCCTCATGTAAATCTTATTTTGCCATATTAATGCAATTGCTTTTCTCAATTGCATTAGGACATACCTTGATGGTGTGTACCTATTATCATATTAATAAGTAGGTACATTTTTCAAGTAACATTGTCATGCAGTGAGTGTTCTTCATTCCTTAGTATAGCTGAGGAAACCATATTCAGAAAAGGAAATAACAACTGCAGGGTGAATTAAGGTTTCCTAATTTCTGCATAGACACTCCTCATAAAACCTTGCTTTGAAAAGCAGATTAAGAAAGAGTCTGCATTACTTGACTACTCTATTAAGGAGCAGATCACGTGTGTAACAATGAGAATCTTATGGCTATATCTTGGCTTCAGACTAGATTCAAGGATTTGATAGAGATGAGACCCCAAGTGTAGTTACTTTAGAAGAAAAGCAAAAGTGAATTTGTAATGTATTTATGGAAGAATTCATTACTGATTATCATTTATTTAATCCTTTCCCAAGCAAAGGACAATAGATGTGATGCAGTTTTGTTGGCGTGTACCTGTTTATGTGGGTACATATCACTCTAAAGTATTTATTCTGTATAAATCAAAGGAAAACAGAATGGCAGTGTGAAATGGTCAATAGGAATTTATGTTAAGCAAACAACAGGCAGCTGCAAAATGCATTTTTGACCGATGATCCTGAAAATAGCAGTAGATAGCTCCTACATTCATGCTCAGTCTTAGGCTCTTGTGATTAACTTGGGTAAGTCACCAAATAGAAGTAATTTGTGATTTTAAATTAGTACAAGATTCGCGACATTTCTCTTTTGGGATTGTTCCAGTGACTTGCTCCTTGCTATCATCTACATGTTTAAATAGGCAAAACCACTTTGATCAAATTCTATCCATCAGTTACCTGTTCCTACTGTTCTCTTGGAAGTCAAAAATTATACAAAAAAGGAGTGCAAAGACAAATTTTATTTGGAAGGCCTTCAAGTTTTCTGAGATTTCTTTGTTTCTGTTTCATTCTGTTTTTCACTGCAGAGATGTAAGAACTGGTGAGTATTAATGTTTTAAACACCAGCTCCTCTGACCTATAGAAAATGATTATTAAATGTCTGAATTAGAATGACTTAGAAGGGTGGAAATTATAAAATGTTTTTATTTATGTGCTTCTGTCAAATAAATGCTCTGCTAGTGGCCACTTTTCAATACATAGACAGAAAACAAAAGTGAAAGCATACTGAAAGAAAGAAGAAACTTCATGAACAGATATTCCAACCTCATCCAGTGGAATGACCTCCTGTCTCATGGATGTGCACATCTCCACATGACTAATATTGTACTATAAGACTCTGCCTATATCAGTATGATATTGAGGCCGCACCTCGAGTATTGTGTTCAGTTTTGGGCCCCTCACTACAAGAAGGACATTGAGGCCCTGGAATGTGTCCAGAGAAGGGCAACGAAACTGGTGAGGGGTCTGGAGCACAAAACTTATGAGGAGTGGCTGAGGGAGCTGGGATTGTTTAGTCTGGAGAAGAGGAGGCTCAGGGGAGACCTCATTGCACTCTACAACTTCCTGAAGGGAGGTTGTGGTGCAAAAGGGTCTGGCCTCTTCTCCCAGGCAAATAGTAGGACCCGAGGAAACGGCCAGAAGTTATACCAGAGGAGGTTTAGGTTGGACATTAGGAGAAACTTTTTCTCTCAGAGGGTGGTCAGGCACTGGAATGGCTGCCCAGGGAGGTGGTGGAGTCACCATCCCTGGCAGTGTTCAAGAGGCGCCTGGATGAGGAGCTACAAGAGATGGTTTAATAGCTTGTGGTACTGATAGGAATGGGAGGGTGGTTGGACTGGATGATCTTGCAGGTCGTTTCCAACCTTGCGATTCTGTGATTCTGTGATTCTGTGAAAGAGTGTGCTGCTCTCATGCTATCGACTATCTTGCCATTGACTGTAGTGACATGCTAGACACCAGCCCATGGGCATAACTTTAGGTGTGATTAAGTAGAACTCAATCCCATGTCATAACTTGACTTAGGAGCCTGTTACCAGTATCACCAGTACTGTAAGTGGAGGCAACCTCTTTTTCCCAGCTTCTCAGCACCACTTAACTGTTTATGCTGATGTATCACTGTTTAGTACTTCTTGTTCTCACTGAAATTTCTATGTTGGCTTGTCTACTATGATTCCTAATTTCATTTATTTATTTTTATTCATTCCCTTACTAAATACAGTGCCTTATGCCAGTAGTACAGCATGCATATCAAGTCACTGTTTGCCAATTTTCCAGCCTGTACACAATCTCTAGTTTTAGCAGCACAGACCTTATAGAATCACAGAATCACAGAATATTGTCCTTTGAAAGGGACCCACAGTGATCATCAAGTCCAACTCCTGTATCCACACAGGACCACCCATATTTCTTACAGCATTGTCCAAGCATTCCTTGAACTCCATCAGGCTTTGGTGATTCCAAATGCCAGCTTCCAAATGACGTCTGGTGAAGGACCTTCTCCTAACAGAAGGCTCTTGAAGAATCTTTTCCTAAGATACATCCTGATCCTGAATACCAGGTTTTAAGAATATCACACTTTGAGCAAGTTTGGTACATTTCTTGATGACTTCTTAGGTACATGCTGATGGTTTTAGATGTGTTTCAGGAGCTGACAGCAATTCATCTTTCTACAACCTCTGTTTCTGTCCCTACCTTTGTGAGTCATCAGAATTTAGACACTGTCCTCTTTCAGAGGTGATTGTCCTGACAAAGTGCAGGAAATGGTGTGATACTACCTCAATTACCTGCTAAGTATCAGCAATCCATTCCATTTCATTGCTCTTCTGCTGGCATTTTGGGCTCATGCATTCACATTCAGTTTGCGTTCATAGTTATATAAACATTTTTACTACAATTTATCTGAATTCCAGATTTCTGGGCTTCTGTTTTCTAATACACTGTAGGCACACTGCTACCTGCAGGCAAAAATATGATAGCTACCTCTTCTGATTCATAATTTTTCATCTCACAAGTCTCCTAGGCTGCTACTGCTGCATCTCGTATGTCGTAGATATGTTTAAGTAAACTTTCTTCCTTTCTGACCCAGGATTACAAAAAGTTCACTGTTTACATCCTTCTGCATAATGGTTTTGTTTATATATCCAAATATGATCTAATCTTCATATTCTCTCTCTCCAATCCAATTTTATTGGATTTTAGTGAGCTCTGTGATTTGTCTTTCGGCTTTCTCTACTTCTATACTTGGTACTGTCATTTTTTATCCAAGACAAACTGGAAAAATGTTTCAGAGGAAAGGGGAGAGATATTTACAGTTGGTAGGACAGACAAAAGGAATTTTGTTGAGTAATATAATTTCTTTCACTTTTGAATTGTGTTCTGAGGCTTCTTTCTACTATTTACCATAATGCTCTTTCACAGACTACCCTCTACATTCTTATCAAGAGCTACTGTGTCAGCTAATCAGAATCTTATTGGTTAATTTAGATATTTCATCTGACATCACATGGAAAACTTGATCCAAATTCTGCTTGCAGCAATCAACTGAGACAGGCATCTGATCCTGTCCTCAGATAAGCAGCATAGCAACCAAAGTCAAATAGTTAGTATGAAGTTTGGTTCCACAAACACCAGTTATGAGATGGCTAAGGTATTCAAAGGAGAACTAAGATGTGTAAGAATGGGGCAGAGGTTTTTAATGAATTAATATTAATAAGAAGAAGCCTGCTTTTTTTTTTTTTTTTTTTTTTTTTTTTGCTTGAATCCATTGCATAGAGTGTTTCATACAGTGTTAAATACTGAAACAGTTTCACTCAAGACACACTTGTATTTTAGGCTTAGTTCTAATAGTGATAGTGGAGAAAAAATATTTTCTAACATATATGACACAATATGTTTATATATTTAATATTTTTGTATATTTAATGTAATATTTCATAAAGCACAGGATTATTCGAGAGGGTTCAAAGGTTCAAATCACAAACATTGGAGGGCACTAAGAAAATACAGCCTTGATAGCAAGGTAGAGGCAGTTTTAGAACCTATATTAATTTGTGCAGAAATGTACAGTAACTGATTGCAGATGCTGTTGATCATGGGATCAACAGCACAGGCAGGAGCATCGGATGATTGCATACAAGAGCATAACAAAATTAATTTGTTGAACAGACACCTCACTACAGAATTAAGTGTACAGAGTTGGTCTCTCTGGTATTCTTTGTCGTTACAAACGTTAGCAAATCTTTGTTATAATGAAAGCAAGGTGGCCCTGCCTGTGGCAGAGAGGTTGGAACTTGATGCTCCCTGGGGTCCCTTCCAACCCAAGTAATTCTATGATTCCATGATCACAGGTAACGGAGCTGTGGCACTATTTCTAGTTTAATTCATTGAGCCTGTCAAGGAAGGCAGTCCAAGACATTTAATAGCCTATGTTTTCACGTGACAGTTCTGCATCCATCAACTTGTTTGAAGTATTCTCAGAGTCATTTCACATTATGGCCATTTTCCCTTAAGTTAGACGAGTCAAGTGTGGAGAATTAAAATTAATTATTCCATGAGAAGAAAGGCTCAAATATGATGAAGTTTGGTTATGTTTTTTTTGTTGTTATTGTTTATTTTTCTCCTCTCCAGACATTTGAATTCCCCAGACTCTGTTCTCCAATCTTGTATGGCATTTTGAAAGGCAATGACAGATTGTAAATTCAACCCAAGGGTGCTGAACCATTCAGTAGAGTTAAAGGAGGCTTGATGAATTCCTTTTACACATCCTGCATAAACATGGATTATACAGTCGTTAACAATGTGAGTGATAGTCTGAAGTTGCGGCTGTGGTATGATCAATCATGGTACCTCTGTTTATAAGGAAAATTTTTGCATCTCCTGTGAGTTGCTCAGATGGTGTTGTGTATAATCTAGCATCCCTGAGGAAAGACACATCCTGGCCCTCTGTTTGTGATGCTGTCAATAAACTTCAGCTTCAACAATTGTGTTCAGGACTGTTGTAGATGTTGTAGACTATGAGACAGCCATGTATAGTAGTTGTGCCCTGGGCTTTTAATAGATCAGTGTCATTGATGTGGCGGGAAGAGTTTCAGTGATGCTATTATGGAGTGACAGATCTTTTTCATTCACAGTAGTCTGATGTTTCCTTAAATCAGCTAGTTTTAAGTATCAGAAATTGGAATAGAAAACTTCAGGCAACCTGTGCAGAGATGCTGAAGAGTGCAAGTTTTTTGTACATATTATTTTTTCTTAATGGGATTATACAAAGTGATTTTGCACAGAATCATAGAATGGCCTGGGTTGAAAAGGACCATAATGATCATCTGGTTTCAACCCCCTGCTATGTGCAGGGTCACCAACCACCAGACCAGGCTGCCCAGAGTCACATCCAGCCTGGCCTTGAATGCCTCCAGGGATGGGGCATCCACAGCCTCCTTGGGCAACCTGTTCCAGTGCTTCACCACCCTCTGAGTGAAAAGGTCCCACATTTAACACCTGCTTCCATTCAGAAGTTTTGCCTTTGTCATTTTCACTATGGTTACCCTGAAAATGAAATTTTAAAAAGGATACAGTTGAATCTGCTCTTCATATTTTTGATTAGAAGAGTTTTAGGAAGAAAATGGATTACTTAGAATCATAGTCTCATTAAAGTTGGAAAGACTGCTACAATCATCTAATCCAACTATCAGCCCATCACCACCATGCCCACTAAACCATGTCCATCAGTGGCACATCTACCCTTTCCTTGAAAGCCACCATGGACTGCAACTCCATCACCTCTCTGGGCAGCCTATTTCTTATATATCATGTATTTTGCACTGATTAGGACCAAAAGTTATGTTCAGTCCTTTTCTCAGAGGCGTTAATAGATGAACTGATTGGATAATTACTTTGTTAGCTGAAATGGGGTGACTTTATTCACACTGAGATTCACAGTACCTCATGCTGTCTTCTGAACCATGCCTGATCATTGGATGAGAGAGTGCAAAGCTACACCTGGAACCACTACGATGAATCAGGATGCACAATCTTAAGTAGTGCTCAAGCTTGGTCCTTTAGCTTAGAGATGTAGGCAGGTTGATGATTGGACTGGATGATCTTAATGGTCTTTTCCATCATTAATGATTCTATGATTCTATGAAGTTTAGCCTAACTCTGCCTTCATTGCATTATGAAAGGTTAAGGTAACTAAGGCTACTGGTATTTACCAGGACAGAGAAAATGAGAAGGAGATGATTGAAGATGTCCTTCAATGTTACGTAGTTTAAATGCCAGCTAAGGAAGAATGCAATAACCGTGCAAATACCTGTAAAGTGTAAATAGGGGAAATGGTTTTAAGTTGAAGGAGGGAAGATTTAGGTTGGATGTTAGGGGGAAGTTCTTTACAAGGAGAGTGGTTAGGCCCTGGAACGGGCTGCCCAGGGAGGTTGTGGATGCCCCGTCCTTGGACGTGTTTAAGGCCAGGTTGGACGGGGTCCTGGGCAACCTGATCTGAATGTGTATGTTTGGTGGCCCTGCTAGGCAGGGGGGTTGGAACTACATGATCCTTGGGGTCCCTTCCAACCCGGGTGATTCTGTGATTCTGTGATCTGTGTGACCCTCATGAATAAACAAACAGGAATAACATAATATGGTAAAGCAGAGGACAATATCAACTCCACGTCAGAAAGTTTTTTTGGGAGGTACCAGACTCTTTCTAATGGGAAGATATAAAAATTGGACAGATAGTAGATTGAAAAACAGTTTTGGATCACGCCAAATTGATTTTTATATGTATGCAGTTTAAGAGAACTCTTAGGATTATCTGACCTAAGTTCCTTCAATGTTTACCCAGGAATGGTTAATGTTTAAGTGAGATCAACAGATATAGAGGCTGCATGGAATTGGTATTCCTTCCCTAAAGCTTTTCCTTATTTGCAGTAACCTTTAGTTTTGTCACTGTATTCCCTCGGTCATCACCTAGTTGATGTAGAAGGTGCTGATTTTTGGGTGGATTTATACGGAGACAGAAGTTGGATTCCATGATCCTTAAGGTTCTCTCCCACGTTGGGCGATTCTGTGATTCTACTGCTGTTTAAGACTTGTAGATCTTACAGCTCCACACTTTGAAGGCTGAAGGTCTGGCGGACCATGTGCAAGAGATCAGAAAAGTAAGAGAGCTGCTACTAATTCCAGAAAGATGAAATCTTAATAGATTTTGGCCTTTTTATAGACCTCATAGCAGCTGTTGTCAGTCTTTTAACTTGTGCACACCTACAGGCCTTTCAGCTGTGAAGTAGCTTCAGCAGCCTGGGATATCTCCAGAGCAATCTGCTGCCCCACTGATTGCTTCAGATAACAGAAAAAGTCTTAGAGGAGAAGTATTAAAAGGCCTTTTCCATTGGCTTGACTTCTTCCTACTGCTGTGGAAAGAATAAGATAGATCCTGACAGGGGGACTCCAGATCTGGAGTGCAGAACATGGTGATCCCACTAAGAATTGAAACAGAAGAGTAGAAGAGTAATGGAGAAACACTTCATTATTAATCAGGTATAATATCATAATATGGTAGTGGGTGAGGTTATTCTTCCAGGTAGATTTTTTTTTTCTTTTTTTTTTTACGTACTTCTTTTGTACGTTCATTATTTGCTAAAAGGCAGAAAGGCTTTCAAAATCATTTGGGCTATCTGAAAGTATCACACAGAGATTAAGCATCTCCTGCCTGGAGTTTTCTGTGAGCACACCAGGAGAACGTCAATCTTCTTTCAGGTGGAATCATAGTGGAGTATTTTAGCTGGATTTCTTTATCAGATCTCTGCTGACAGCTTGTCAAAGCATTCCCGGGGAATGACTCATTTGCGAATGGCTTTCCTACTTTTCACTTCTACTTCACTCTCTATTTTGCTCTTCCCCTTTCTGTCTCCTTAAATTGCATGCTATAAATAGCTCTTAAAGAAGGAGAGTTTGAAAAGCAGTGAATTTCATATAAATCAAGGGCAGGATGTTGCCAGGGCTGGAATTTCCAGGATAGTTTCCTGCAGGAAAAGGTGCATCCAAGCTGCTTTTTTGGATAGTTCTGAGTATAACTGTTGCAATCTGTCAAACCAATGACCATTCTGAATGATGTTATGTGGGTGATTGTGACTGGTTATCTCATCAACCATATCCCACGCTATACCTAGGAGAAAAGTTTATTTCCAATCCTGAATATTTCCTGTTAAGCCACCTAGCTGTTCTACATGAAGAATGAAAAAATTCTTAACTCAGAGGGTGGTGAGGCACTGACACAGGCTGCCCAGAGAAAATGTGGAGGCCCAAGCTGTAGATGTATTCAGTGCCAGGTTGGATGGGGCACTGAGCAGCCTGATCTGGTGGGTGACAACCAGCCCATGGCAGGGGGTTGGAACTATATGGTCTTTAAGGTCCCTAAGCCATTCTATGATTTCATGACCTTATGAATTTTTATCCCACATATACATAGCTGAGGGACCGAACCGTTAATCAGTACTACGAGAGGCGTTCATTGCTGACTGTTAATGATGCCATGATATATTTCCTGAAATAAGAAGAGGTTAAAAATTAAATTCCATTGCCAGACCACAGTCTCCTAAACTTTATTTGCATTGCAGTGCTTCTGGCTGGAAGGTTCGTGCTCATGAAGAATTGATGGGTTCTGTTGAAATTTCCCCTTCCTTCATACTGGAGGTCAAGAGCAAATCAATGTTTATTACACACATTTCTTAAGGATGCATGTTTTGTATCCCTGGAGAAGGATTACTGCCTCTGAAAGGGGCATCCCCCATTTCTCTCTCATTTCTTCTGTATCCCTTCTACCCTCTTGCTTGCCTCCTAGCACCTCCTCAGACGAGGCCTAAGATATAGTTATTTCAAATCTGAGACAAATTGTCTGCCAACAGACAATTGTCTGCTCTCTCAGATCTTTTCTGCTATTAAGTGGTGTAAGATTGAACTAATCTTTTCTCTCTCACATGTCCACACTCTCTAAACTGAGTTCAAATGATTTGGAGGAGGATAAGCCCATTTGGCAGCACTCTCATGAATATCTAATCACCCTGGAAGAAGTTTGAATCCAAAGACTTTGTGGATGTGGTTACTTAATTTCGTTGTTTCTAAATTTGTTTTATAGAAGTTAATCAGAAAGAAAAATGCAAGGAGTCGAGTAATAACTGTTATCTGTTATCTCCATACAGTGACAAGAGCTCAGCCAGTGATGCAACTATGACTGATTTCATACTTCTTCTTATGCATATAGACAGTACTGTGCTATACTTAGTGTAATTAATTGAATTGGCCAGAGATAAATTAAAACCTATAGGCTTATCTCTCTAGTGACTTTCTTGCTTTATAACCAGTTTTAATTGACAAAGGTTAGCTTTAGCCTTAGGTTAGTTTTCCTTTACTGGTGGAAGAAAGGGCAATTAAGAACAAAAAGCTGACAAAGTTACTGATAAATCAGCCTGAAGCTATTTAAAAAGCAAGGAGATGAGAGCTGACAAGCATAGAATCAACTCATGGCTTGGCTTGTTGAGTGGCTTCCTGGTAAACAGATCTTTGTTCAAGCATCTGTTGAGAGTTTAAGCTTTCACAGGGCAGGAGGTTTTCTTTTTGTTCTTGCCTTGCTCAGCACCTACTAACAAGATTGCATTCCAGAGAATAATGAGGTTGCTGAAGTGTTACTTTTTCTACATGGCCACAATAACTGGGATTTTTTAGTTTGGAGAAGAGGAGGCTTGGAGGGACCTTATCACTCTATACAACTCCCTTAAAAGATGTTGTGGTGAGGTGGTCTCTTCTCTCAGATAACAGTAATAGGATGAGAGGTAATAGCTTGAAGTTGCACCAAGGAGCATTCAGATTAGATATTAGTAAAAATTTATACTCTGAAAGAGTGGTAATGCACTGGTACAGGCTTCCCAGGGAAGTGGTGACATCACAGTCCTGGAGGTTACCAAGAAAAGAATAGATATGGCATTGAGGGACATGGTTAAGTGGTCATGGTGGTGATGGCATGATGGTTGGAATAGATGATTTTGGTGGCCTTTAATGATTTTGTGATTCTAAGAAGCCTTGCTCCTCATTAAGCCCAAGCCTAGTATGTTGAAGCCATGTCTATTTCAGTTCTGTGATCAAATAACTTACCAGACTAAGTGGATATATTTTCATGTGTTAGTCAGAGGGGATGACTTTATTCTTTGGTTTCTGAGGTGTAATTACAAGGCTAAACGTAGATGTCATTGCCTGTGCTTTAGAGATCTGGATTCTGGGCTGTTCAGACTCACCTATAGTCAGTGAATAGAATCATAGATTCATAGAATTGCTCAGGTTGGAAAAGACCTTAAAGATCATCAAGTCCAACCACAACCTAACCAAACTACCCTAACTCTAGCAAACCTTTGCTAAATAGTGTCCCTGAGCACCACATCCAAATGGCTTTTAAACACATCCAGAGATGGTGACTCAATCACCTCCCTCGGGAGCTATTCCAGTGCTTAACAACCCTTTCGGTGAATAAGTTTTTCCTGATATCCAAACTAAACTTACCCTGGCATATCTATTCTGTTCAGTCAATGAGGTTTACAGACTGTGTCACCTACCAAATGAAGGCATTTACTGATTGGTAGCCTTAACTGCGGCAGGGGCTTGTAACTATATGATATTTGAGGTTCTGGTTTAGCAAGGGGGTTGTTCCTGCTGGTAGATATAGGCCAGCTGAGAGTCAGGTGAAGAGTGAAGACATAAAAAATAGTAATATTTATAAAATATATTGAGTGAAGGTAAGGAATGTGAAAGCAATATGCTTTGCTTACTAAGCAGAGAAAAAGCATAAAAATAAATAAAATGATAATATTAAAATTATTAGAAATTACTAAGGCCAAATCTGGAACCACAAATAGTGCTAGAAAATTTTTCTAGTTTTCTAGAAAGTTTTCTTTGCTTCTTTTAAGCAAACTCATGGAAAGAGGTGAGGCAGTGATGAATGTGTTAAAAATAGGCTTTGTTTCACTACGTGCTCATTCAGTCACAAGCCAAATTATACAAGAATGAGATATTGACTCTTCTATGAGAAGAGACATTAGAATGTTGTTATCTGCAAGTATTTACATTGGAGGCAGAGACTGTAAATAGTCCAATGAATGGCTTATAGTGTTTACAGAGACATGCTAGATTTAATAAGCAGCTAATTTTAGAGAGAATTTCGCAGACTAGAGTATAACAGTTATTTCTGTGGGATGTCACTTTCTTTTTGTATGATAGGAAAAGGTGTTCATTATGGACAATTTACCAGGCAAGGTAACTGAACTGTTCATGGTAGAATCCATCTTATATGACTGGGCACATCACTGATGAGCCTTTTGAGAGTGTTTGAATCAGAATTTATCTGTACTGACAGAGAAAAAAGAGAGGTACTTGCAGGCTGCCACTCATGGCATTATGGATAGCAGATGTTCACTGGCTGCAGTCCCTTTTCCTGCAAAGAATTGTCTCTATATTGCTCTTAATCCTGTGATGGATTTAAAGGCACAAATGACATCTCTTCTAAGGAAATCCTTTTTAAAAATTTTATTTCCGACAGCATTTTGACAAGGAAAATTATTTGGAAGCAATCATTCTTCACAGCAGCAAAATAGAAAACAGGCTTTAATCAATATTCAAGAGTTTCCTTCAGATATATGGGATTAAAAAGAAGTTTCAGGTACTAGATGGAAAACCATTACATGGGTGTATGGGTGGCACAAGTCTTTTCTTTGCAGCCCTTCTGGAATTTGGAATTATGACCGAGTTAGCAAACAACAGACCTCTCTGCTGTAGATGATGATTTTGCAGTTTGTCTGGATCAGACCTGGGGTCTCCCAAGAGCACAATCATGTCTCCAGCACATGTAAGTAAACCTGACTTCAGAAGAAGTGTACTAACTCATGTTATCTTCTGATGGTCTCATGTTTATGGTCTGAGTGGTTCTGTGTGAGGCTGGGTGTTGGACTCAATGATCCCTTTGGGTGGCGAAATACTGGAACAGGTTTCCCAGTGAGGTTGTGATCCCACCTCTGTAAGGCCAGGCTGGATGGGTCTTTGAGCAAGCTGATCTAGAGGAAGGGGTACCTGCCTATATCAGGGGGGCTGGAACTAGATGATCTTAAAGGTCTCTTCCAACTCAAACCACTCTGTGATTCTATGATTCTATGACCCTTCCTGCCTGGGATATTCTGTGACTTTACTGCTGTCTTAAAGATGATTATAAGATTCTCTGGGAGGCTCACTGCTCACTGCACCTTTCCTGCTTTGAATAAGCTGCTTTTAAGCTATATGTTGATGTACTGATAGGCACCTGCAGTCACCTCAGCTTATTAGCTGCAGTGCTCAATTGCTCCCAAGCAGCCCAAACACTAATGATGTGTTTCAGTAGTACCATCACCTCCACACTTGTGTATTTATCATTTATTTTAAATCTTATTAAATTTATCCAAGCTTGTGATTTTGTGGGAAGAAAGGGTAAAACTGATTACTGAATATTATTTTTTGGGAATACAGGATGCTGAACATGAAAATACAGTGCTGCATTACTGCAATTGATGGCTAACAGAATGTAAAGATAGGATGGATTGAGGACATCAAGGAATATGAGAAACATGGAATTTGTCTTATACGTGAGGACACTTCACTTGATCTCTGAAGACAGGAAAAAATAATGAAATACTCCCAGAGCTACTGAGAGGCTCTTCAAATTCAGCTGACAAACACAACTACATAAGGACAAGATATTATTACTATACTGTGGCTTATACTAAAGGCTTTTGCTGGAAATGTGCAATTATTCTGTCTTTTCCTGCAATCTGACAGTGAAAAGAGTCAAATATCACTGTTGTCTGCCATGCAACAACTGTAACTACATTCTGGATCACATAGGGAATGCAGGCACAAGAGAATTCCCCTGTTGATGTCCTTCCAGGAGAAGGAAAGGAGAATTAAAACAATTTTGAGGGAAGCACACGGCAAGGAAGGTAAAGTAAATTAGCAATGAAAGCATGTGGGTATGTCCATGACGCTGTATGTATGTACTTGGAAATGGTAATTATCATGGCTTCTCCATCAACACCCTTGCCCAGGATAAATGGGTACAGTGAATGTACCACTTCCATTTCAAATATTTCCAGTCCACTGTGTTCATGTTTGGTCCCGGTTTTGCTCTCTCACACGCCAGAAATCAACATGCATTCAGCAATGACTGACATAACATTTTCTTTGGATTCTTTTATAAATTTTCTTCCTCAGCAGCACAATTAGAGATTCATTACATTATTTTCACTCTTCTAACGAAGCAGCCAAACAAACAGTTTGACCTTGTTAGAAAAGGGAAATCACATAAGCAGCCAAGTTACACAAAATCCTATTGAGATTTACATCCTACTTCATTTTCTTGACTTCAGATCTCCTCCATGAGAAACGTCCATGCCTGGAATTGACTTCTTGGTATAACAGTTGCCATTTCATGCTGTCTTTTGTATTTGTAGGATTTTGGTCTGTAAACCTGTATTTTCAAAGGAAATAGAACATTTGGAGAGAATGCTGCAGGGATTAAGTTTTGGCTATTCTTCCAGTATCTGCCCTTTGAATCTGGGGAAATATTTGGGAGGATAATTGCAGTAAAGATTGAGAAACATTCAGATGGTGCAAGGATGGGGACTGCATAAACAAACTATATGAAGCACAAATTGCATATAACAGCTGAGCCAATGAATCACTGTTGTTAGAATACATTTGATTTTCTGTGTGCACAGCAATTACAGGAGATAGCTTGCAGGTGAAAATAGAGATGATAGATTCAGGTCTCTGCACAACAATGACAACTGATATAATGAAGATCTAATGAGAACAAAATTGAGATTTAGAGTTACAGATGGCATTCCTTTCCTTCACTGAGATATTATTTCCTTCAAGGATCTGCCGTATCGTCTTTCTGTTGTGCTTTAGAATAGACCCAGCTGTCAATAAGACTAGATATGTAAAATGACTGGAGAGTGTGTTAGGGGATTATGTCATCTAATTTTAGCAGCCAAAAAGCTAACAGTCTTGTCTAAGTTATCTGTCTAGTGTCTCTGTGTGTTTGGTGGGAAGAAAGACACCTAAACAAGGTGACAAATTTCAACTATTCTTAGCACCCAACTCAGAGTATTAGGTTCTGAATACCCTATGGATTTTTGGCTTAATTTTGATACTTGAAATTCTCAAACCATCTCAGGTTTTTTCCGCAGTTTGTTGTTTCTGTCTCATTTTTTTGCCAGTGGGCAATGGACAGCCTGTTCTGAGCAGCTATCAAGTTCACTATGATTACAAAACTAGGGATTCTTACAGCTATCCTGTCTGTGATTGTTTATCTCAGAACATATTAAGTAATCCTCAATGGCAATACAGTTTTAATAATACTTTTATGACTTAAGGCAATGGCTAGAGTACTTTCATGAGATATGGAAGACAAGTTCAAGCTCTTTTTTTCTTGTCTTTAAAATCTTTCCAACCTTCCATGACCTACACACTTGACAGGACTTCATAAGAAAAAATATTTCAGATTGCCTTAGAGGTATTTTCTAGTGTGGTGTGGAAGGTGTGGGAGGACTTACCTGGCATAAACCACTTTACACCTGAAGGCTAACGAGCACTTATTATACCCCCGTTATTATTTCCAGAGATTGCATACCATGTGCCACTGCGACCAACAGCAGGCAAAGAAAAATATAAACTTTCCACAGCCCCACAGTGTGTTCACTGCAAAACTAAATTCTACCCCGAGCAATCACCTCTTCATTCTTCTTATTTCAGAGAACATCTCCTGTGGCCTGGTGTTGAAAAAGAGCTTGTTACCACATTTATAAGCAGCTGCTTCTGTCTAAAATCCTGTAGAGATGCTGAACTTAACATCTGCTTTGTGGTAACCATCTCCACCTTTTTGAGACTGCAGCTCTCCCTCTGATTTTCCTTGAGTCTGTAGGGCTCTGACAGGCTGCTCAAGAGCTGGAAGGCAAGCTGTGGAAAGCAGGGCTTTGAACTTCCCTGTCTATCTCAATTACCATTTGGAGCTTCATTTGGCTCCTTCTGCCCAGCGGGAGGCTTTGGGTCTCACCCATGTGCTGTGTTCCTGTCTTTCCAAAAAGATACTTATTAATCCACAGCAACATTCCAGTCATGCGAGCTGTCCCACCATTTCTCTGTGTTTGCAATGAGATCATGGCTCTGTGACCACACACAGACCTGTAGTTCTTGTTTATTCCCAGTGTTGTGTGTATGAGGAGAACAGATCAGCCACTAGCCAGCATTGTGTTCTTGTGGCCAAGAAGGCTAATGGTACCCTGGGGTGCATTATAAATAGCATGGCCAACTCGTTGAAGGAGGTGATCCTCCTTCTGTTCTGCCCTGGTGAGGCCACATATGGAGCACTCTGTCTAGTTCTGGGCTCCCCAGTTCCAAGAAAGACAGGAAACTGCTGGAGGGAGATCAGTGGAGTGTGATAATGATGATTTGAGGCCTAGAGCACTTCCAGCATGAGAAAAGGCTGAGAGCTCTGGGCTCTGTTCAGCCTTGAGAAGAGAAGACTGACAAGAGATCTATCACTGTTTATAAATCTAGATTACTGGACTGAAATCAGTGGGATGAAGTGTCAGGTCCTGCACTTTAGTTGCAACAACTCCAGGCATCATTACGGGCTTGGGGCAGAATGACTGGAAGACCATGTAGAGGAAATGGACCTGGGGGTGTTGGCCTCACGTTGCACCTGAGGAGTTTCAGGTTGGATAATGGGAAAAATTTATTCTCTGAAAGACTGGTCAGGCCCTGGAATGGGCTACCCACTGAGATGGTTGAGTTACTGTCCCTGGAGGTGTGCAAGAAGCATTTACATGTGGTATTTAAGGACGTATTTCTGTAGGGTTATGTTGGTGGCAGGTGAATGGTTGGACTGAATAATCTGGGAGGTCTTTTTCAACCTCTATTCTGGTGGTTCTATGATACTATAAAATTTGTTAAGTGGATGGAGCCACGCTCTTTTCAGTGATGCCCTGAAACAGGACAAGGGGCACTAGGCAAAAACTGAAAAAAAAACTGGAATACAGGAAGATCCATATAAACTCGAAAATCTTCTTTACCATAAGGATTACAGAGCACTAGAAAAGGCTGCCCTGAGAGGTTGTGGAATCTCATTCTCTGAAGATACACATAACCCTCCTGAATGCTTTCCTGTATAACCTACAGTAGGGAAACTGCTTTAACAGGAGAGTTGGACCAGATGATCTCCAGAAGACACTTTCAACCCCTGTTATTTTCTGATTCTGTGATTGGTGACAACCATCACCTCCATGGTGTTTCTCTCTGCACCCGCTCAGCTTTCTGGGAGCCTGGGTGTTGGATTAGGCTGCTGCTGTTTTCTTTCTTTGTTTGCAGCCATCAAATTAAATGGCTACTGATTCCTTGAAGTGATGCTTCAGGGAATGCCAACCAGAATATTGCAGTATTTGTAGGTTTTCCTCTTCAGAGAATCACAGAATCACAGAATGACCCAGGTTGGAAGGAATCTCAAGGATCATGAAGCTCCAATTCCCCTGCCACAGGCAGGGCCACCGACGTCCAAATTTAATACTAGACCAATTCTCTTGTTGCATGTTTACATTCTCTGTGTGGTGGTTTTAGTTGCTTACAGGGCTTTGCCATCCTCTCCACTCCTTTTCATCGTGAAAACATTTTTGACGATGTGCTTGTACTTGTGGTGGCAATGGAGATGAGGAGATGGTTGGACTAGATGATCTTATAGGTCGTTTCCAACCTTGTGATTCTATGATTCTATGATTCTATGATGATCAAGCCATGGCAGCAGATGGCTCTTTAACTTCATCATCACTGTTGCAGTATGGTTCCTTTTACAAATTCTGGGACAACAAATTTCTGGCATCTTATCCCCTGACATTTTGTGGCATCTTATCCTCTAACATATGTTGGGATGAAAAAATAGTTGTAGGTATGAAAATTTATTTATTTCCTACCCATACAAAAGTGTAGCACTACCGAGCTCAGTACAAAATATGGAAGTGGTTTTCTGCTGAATTTCCATGTATGCTCCGGTAATAACTCCCAAATACATGAAGTTCATCCTTTTAATCATCACCATTTAGGAAGTCAATGCAGAATTTCCTCTCCTCTCCTCTCCTCTCCTCTCCTCTCCTCTCCTCTCCTCTCCTCTCCTCTCCTCTCCTCTCCTCTCCTCTCCTCTCCTCTCCTCTCCTCTCCTCTCCTCTCCTCTCCTCTCCTCTCCTCTCCTCTCCTCTCCTCTCCTCTCCTCTCCTCTCCTCTCTTCTCCCCTGATACCACAAGGAAACCAATATATTTTTCCTATCTGTATTTGTTTTCTTCCCTGATTGTTCAGGCTCAGAACTTCTCAAGATATGACTATTCTTCCTGAATAGTCATAGATGAATTAGGCATTAGGTGCCTAATAGGCATTAGGCATTAGGTGAGCATGAAGTGATCCCAGCTGTCCTCTACTTATTTGTAGTAGGTGAACAGTCTGTCAAGATGGGTGATAGAAAGGTTTAAAAATTTGCTGAAGGTTGTGTGGCTCAGAGAAGTGACTTCAAGAATTACTTCTTATCTCGGGAGAGGATTTTGCTCTTTCTTGTCTTGTTCAGGAGTACTTTATTTCTCATTTTAGGGTCCCAACCATCATATAAGTTGGCATATTATCACCTTTATCTTTCCCTCTTGGACGGTCTGTTCCTCTGTAGTTCCCAAATATCCACAACAGCAACATCAGCAGTGATTCCTGCTTTTCTGTTTCTTGCTGGGATATTCATAATTGCAACTAGTGACCAAATAGTTGGTGTAGAGAGTAGAATTCTTTCTTTACAGTAAAACCCTTCAGAAAAAGCAGAAGCTTAAAAGTTTTAGTAAACATGACAGTAAGCCAAACTCATTTCCATCATGACAATGGTCTTATTTCCATATTTCTAATCTAAAAATAAATTAAAAACTTTTTATAAAAAATGTACTCAAAATTTTCACACATGCTTTTCAAGAGGAGCAAGATTAAAACCGACCAAACCCATTTCTTTGAGAAAGTCCTAAAATGAGATAGACTGTTGTCATTTGGAGGAACAAGGTTTTTCAACAAGAATCTCTTTTTACTGTTAACCTGACTTCTGCCCTGTATGCTGCTTAAAATGGACGTCTTGTCCTATACCAGCCTGTTTCTCACTGCCCCATGTGGAGAGAAAAGACTTCACTCTTCTGTTTGCTATTTCTGTAGTTGGAAATTATAGCAATACATTTGTTCTAAGTTCTGATTTGCTGATTTTCATCATGGTAACAGAGTCAAGAATCAGTGCAGAACAAAAAGAAAAAGAATGAAAATAGAAAGCTAAAAGGTGAACTTTGTGGGTGAAAAGGGATGCTGAAGGATGTCACCAATAAGTCTAGGAAAATGCAAGGAGGAGGAAATGCTGTATGAGAGCTTGCTGCAGAGAATTTCCAACAGTAGGAGACCTCTGAAGGAGGAAAGAGCTGTCATGCAATTATTTACTCTGCTATTTTTAGAATAAACCACACACATTTTCCTGCCATAGCAACCAGTGTATCATTTGGTATTTGCAACGCACACACCATTTCTATGAATCATCATTAAAGTAATCATCTTTGTGACCAGTGGACTCTAGCAAGTGACTCATTTAGAGAACAACTGGAAAATAATTAGCACACATATTTGCTTATATGCACTGTTGCCACAGAGGTTTCGCTCTTTTTGTGGTTTTGTTGAACTCCAAGGAAATTCTGCTTTCAGTGTAAAACACTTGTTTCAATCAAAGCAATTACTGGAGCAGTACAGTTTTGTGGACAGTGTTCCCATTAAACCATCCTATTTATCATGAGAGTAAATGAAAATGACTCAAGTGTAAAGCAATGTCTGTTATCACTTGAGTCAGTTTACTCTGAGGTGGCAGGGATCTGCACAACTCTGTTGAAAAGGTCCTGGGGGAACTGGTGGGTGGGAAAATGGGTGTGAACCAGAAATGTGCCCTTGCAACCCAGAAAGCCAACAGTATCTTGGGCTGTACCAAAAGAAGCGTGGCCAACAGATTGAGGGAGGTGATCCTGCCCCTGTACACTGGTGCGGCCTCACCTGCCCAACTTCATCCAGATGTGGAGTCCTCAGTACAGGAGAGACATGGACCTGTTGGAGGATGCCCAAAGAGGGGCCACAAAAATGATCCAAGGGATGGAACACCTCCCCTGTGAGGACAGGCTAGAAAAGCTGCGGCTGTTCAGCCTGGAGAAGAGAAGATTCTGGGGAGATCTGAGAGCGGCCTCTCTATCTAAAGAGGGGAGTATAAGAAAGAACAGGACAGACTCTTTAGCAAAGACTGTTGTGATAGTGCAAGGGGAAATGGTTTCTGACTATGACAGGGGAGATTTAGACTGAATATAAGATACAAGTTTTTTACAATAAGGGTGGTGATGCACTAGAACAGGTTGCCCAGAGAGGTGGTGGATGCCCTAACACTGGAGACATTCAAAATCAGGCTGGGTGGAGCTCAGAACAACCTGATCCAGCTGTAGGTGTCCCTGTTCATTGCAGGGGAGTTGAACAAGATGAGCCATTAAAGGTCCCTTCCAACTCAAAAAATTCTATGACTATGATTCTCTGGATGATCATGGATAGATTGACTATCTTGTTCATCCTGTGAGATATCTTCAAGCATAGGACAGATATTTTGGGTACCTCACTATCACAAATGACCTTATATTTTTGCATTTAGGTAAATAAATAAAAACCATCCAGGTACCTACACATAGATATCTAAAGTTAGATGTCTCTTTCCCAACCCATGGGGTTTTTCCTGTCTTTAATACTCTTACTTGACTATATGTTTGATTTCACACAAGTGTGTACACTATGTAATCGTTAATTTCTTCAATGATGATTATTTCCCCTTTGTTGAGGAACAGTTCCTGTTTGCTGCATGTTTTAAAGAGCCTGACTTCACAATATTGCTGGGGAGCAAACTCAAATGCTGTGATTTGCATGGAGAATTCCTTCATTTAAGATAAAAGAGCATGCTTGCTTTCTGCAGTGCATTTGTGTGTGCTTGGTAACATCTAGGTATACTCATTCTGTATTACATATGTCAAAGAGTTGTTATGAATATCTGGGAAATACTAAGTGTAATTATCATGAGCTATACTACCAGGATAATGGGGAGCTGAAGAATATAACTTATAAACTACTAAATATTAGAGCAAAAAGCTTAATGTTCACAGTCTTTTGAAAAGATGATGGCATGTCTGTGTTTGAAAGGATTTCCAAACTCTGACATAACCAACTGTGCTGCTTAAAGATCTGTCCGATGAATTGACCACATATGTAGTAAATGACTTGAACCAAACATATTGAGGAAATGGCTAATCAGTTAAGAAGCACTTAATGGAGACGTAATGGATGATCATAAGCAAAGAAGGAGCAACTGTCATCCAGAGGATTGAATTTTAGGACCAAGGTATTAGATGCTTGGTCCCCAGTTATGCTGTTTAGACACCTTGGTATAGTGGTGTTTTTACCTAACTGTCTTGAAAAAAATTTCTTCCAGATCAATCTGATGTTGGGTCAAGCCATATAAGTGGGCAAAAGAAATTCTTATTAGTAAAAGATCTGGGCTTATAAAAATTGGAGGAGGTTTAGATTGGATATAAGGAAATAAATTATATAATGAGGGTGGTGAGGCCACAGGAACAGGTTGCCCAGAGGGGTGGTGGATGTTTCATCCCAGGAGACATTCAAGGTCAGGCTGGATGGGGATCTGAGGAACCTGATCTTGCTGTGGATATCCCTGTTCACTGCAGAGTAGCTGAGCTAGAGTCCTTTAAGGTCCCTTCTAATGCAAACAATTCTATGATACCATGATTCTATGAATGCTCTAGAGAAAAAAGAAATTAAAAAAAATTGCTGTCAAGGTAAAATATCTATTCAGGTGTACAAGTAGTGGATTAAGACTTGGGAATCTTCTTAATCCTCAAGAGGAATAGGAAGAATGTGGAAGCCAAGTCAAGTGACAACTGTGTGGAAAATTATTTCTCTTTTTCTATAGTGAGAAAAATGAGGTTAATGGGAACAGATGCATATATTGGCCTCTCTTTGTTCTTACTCCTTTTAGTGCTTCCTAATGTCCCCCCCAAAAGTCCCTTAAGTTTTGTTTCCAGACAAAAACTGGAATGTTTTATCTTTTCTTTATAATTTTCTATTTATTACTTCTTTTGTAAAATAACTTCTACTGAACTTTTCATATGAATGTAAGACCAATTTTGGCTGTCCTAAAACTGCATTTATTGACAGATAATATTTTCAACCAGAAACATTTCGTCATTCTGATTACAGTACTAAAACTCAAGGAGAAGAGTCATCTCACGAATGAACAATAAATAGCAGTATCCATCACTCCTGGAAATCAAAGTTTGTGTTCTATGAAATACAGACGTATTACAGTGATGCAGGCAATAATCTGAGATATAATAATGGCTGTGATATAAGAACTGGAATAGAACAGGCTGGATGACTATCTAAAAACATAAACTTTCTAGAGCTGATGTCCTTTCTAAATAGCATCCTGAAGGAGAGACTGGATTTTATGTCTCAGAATATGTCCAAGTTGAAAAATTCTGTGCAGCAGATATAAAAACATAGTTCCCAATACGGTAAAATTATCCCCCAGGAGTTTACAGGTAACATAACTGTTAGGGACCCAAGGCATCTGGCTGTTTCTAAGCTGCACTCTACTGTCGAGAATACAAACTCATACTCCTAGAAGGATTCTTTGAAAAATGACAAAAAAAAAAAAAAAGTACTATTTTACTGCAGCTGCAAACTATCATACTGTTAAGCAGAGTCTGGAATTGAAAAAACACATGCTCTGAATGTGGTTATGGTTTTCATATGGTCAGCAGATTATGTAATGATGTAAATGAATTCCTGGGATACATACATGAGCAGTCAGTGTCAAAATATTATCTATTTCTGTTAGTTAGCAACAGCTGAATCTGAGTAGTAAGCTCAGTATAACAAAATCAGACTTCAGGAGTGGATTACTTTACTCATGAACAAAAGATTTTTCAACCTAAACATTTCTCTGAATTCATGCTGTTCTCAGATCCTTTCTGGATCTGCAGGTTTAGTCGCTGCCCTGCAATTGTTTTGCTTTGATTTGGTGACTATAACCCTAATTGAAAATCCAATGAAGTCAATAAGAATCTTTCCATCATATATATAGAATTAAGGAGTAAAAGCTGGATAATAATTTCCATAATCTTTCAACTATTGCATGACTTGGTGAAAAGGAGGGTGGCTCGGACCCTCAGAGTTCTTCAGACATCTTCACGTTGGGTTGAAATAACTATTTGCATCATGTAACAGAAATCATCAGTCTCCATTTGACTTTGAAAGCAGTGGAGTTTTCTGTGATTGTGCCATAGGGATTTTTATAAAATTTCTTATGGTGCCTTGTCTGGCTCACTACCCAACTGCAGCCCCCCATAAATGCACTTGTTTTTTCTTTTTATTGCAGCCATCTCCTGCAGACACATAAATGGGTGTTATCAAACACCCTATTGTATTCTTGCTGGCCAGATGGCTAAAGGGGCATTACTGTTCTCTAACCATAAACTCTATGCTTTGCTGCAGGCATTAACAAGGCAATATATTTTTTTAGGAACCATTAAATACTTGAGATTTAGGTAGTAGCAGGTATTGCAGTTGTGGGCTTAAAGATGCTTTCAAAGTCCTTTGCTTTGTCCTTAAAAACTCTGCTCAAAAGAGTTTGCCTCAGGAGACAAATTAAAATAAAAATAACCCTCTAAGCCCAAAGTTTGGCGGTGCTCCTGAGACCAGATTCTTTTAGGAGTGAAATCTTGCAAGTTGTGAAATACCTTTTAACTTTCCTTGTGAGACGTGCATTTCCACGGGCACAGTAATAATCTCTTTATTTTCTCATTGTTAGCCCGCTTCCTTTACAGGTGCATCTGTTCCTAACACCTCAGCAGAACTGAGCACCTGGAGCCCAGCAAAAACAATTAATAAAGCAAAGCGCAGCAACCTGTGACCCTATTCCAGCTGTATTTCTTATGAGAGGCCAGACTGCCAAATCTTTAGTGAACATTTACTCTATCACATCTTGAATGCTGGATAATAACAGAATAGGAGACTTTGCTTGTAAAACTGAACTGCTCTGTAGTTACAGAACCATTTACAGCTGCACTATAACCTTCCAGCCACACACACTCTAAATGCCAGCTCCAATATTCTCACCTTCCACTCCTCTATCATTGGCATTTATGCTTCCAAGTGCAGTTGTCTCTCCAGCTGAGAATTGTAAGGCCACCAGCTAGGAAGTAACTATTCACTTTCCAGAAGTGTGATTGATGTAATATGCATTGGAGACCAGATCTCCACGTAAAATGCTGTAATGCTCACAGGCTGAGACCACACTGCCACCTCCTTAGATCTGTTTGCCTTTTTAGGCAGCTCTAAATGAACTCTCAGTCTCAGGGGAAGATGATATCATGGGTCCTATATTTTCCAACTGGAGGAGTGTAAGGTGTCTGTGAATTTAGTAATTGTTCTGTGCCTTTATAGAGCTGGAGTCAGTTCATTAACACACTTCATGGGCATGCATCAACCCCTTTAAACTTTGTCTCCCTCTGCATTCTGTTAGAATATCACCATTTCTTTATTTCTGGGCAATAAGGGGAAAAATAATAAGCCTTCAACAGTACAGAAACAAAAGAGAAGCTCTTGTCCAATGCCTGTCTCCTCTTTTATGCTGCTGAGATGACAAGTTCATAGTATGCTATCCTCAAACAACAACTTTTCTACCATTTGGCTCAATCTTCAACAGTTGCTCACGCTCAAGCAGCAAGCAACAATTGCACTGTTCTTCCTCATATTATCCTTTAAAACTTTCTTTTCTCACCTAGACCCTGAAATGAGGCACCTTACTGAGGTCATGAATACATTTTTACTTTTTCTGTGTTTGGAGCAGGAACCAAGACCTTCTGTTGTTTTTTTCTGTGTTATGTACAGCACACCAAGTAGAGGGAAGTCTTCATGTGTACTCTTTGGCATCAATAAAATTAATCAAAGTAATTAAGATGACACAGAAATATCAGTACCTGTTAGGTCTACACTGGCGAATCTCACATTTTTGAAAGTCAATTTAGATAGAAAATATTTGCAAAGCAAAACTGATAAACATTGCCACATAATATGTGTTAACCAAACATACAACAAAATGAGTAGATGGACAAGATGCAAGATCATTACTGGTTTCTGAGAAGTCTGACAGAAATTTAGTCCACATGCTTGCAAGAAAAAAATTCAAGTCACAAAGAAATGTAAAAAAAAAAAACTAAACATATTAAATGCAATTTGTAGTCATGAACAAGAAGATAAATCCTGCTAATGTATTGTACTCAAGAAACAGTTTGCCCAGTCTTGTACCACAACAATAACATAGGGAACGGGGAAATTTGCAGGCAAATTTAATCAGTTTCTTCAAGCTACAATGATTATATTTCAAGATTATGCAAATCCAAATTTCTTTTTCTTTTCAAAAACAAATTACTGCTTGGATTTTGATAGCTTCTATTGTCTTTGCTTTTCAGCATGCAATTGATGTACCTTATTTCATTTATATAAATGTTTTCTGCTCATTAGGGCAACTCAATCAAAATTCAGATTTTGGTCCAATACTTTCTTTGAGCTTGACAACAGCAAGGAGGTCAAGTCAGGGCACGAGAGTAATAGACAGGAGTTATAATTATTGTACATAATTCTAAGAGTTCTTTTTTATACAGAGGATCTGTTTTCACACTGCTTAATGATTTCTCAGTTCCATTATCTATTTCATCTAGAGTATGTTGTTACAATGGTGGTATTGCTTTTTACTGATGATGTTTTAATACAATTTTTCTTTCAAGTTGTCATTAAATTCCAGACTTATATGTCCCTTTTGTCCAAATCTTAATGAGTAGAGATATTTGTGCTCATATGAATTTCTCTATCTGCCCTTAGAAAACCTTGCCAGGATAGCTGGCAGCCACTGAAAGTGGTGGCTTTTGAGCATCACGTACAAAAACTCATCTTTGCAGACTCTGACTTCATGAGTTTTCACCCATGATAGGAACAATTTGCTCATACACAAGTCTCAAGGTCCTTCTAGATGTGAGAGGTTTGTTATCCTACTCTGTATGAATGGTCACTCTGAGGCTTCTATCTTCTGATTTTGGGTTTCATTTATCAAGTCTGTTATTTTACAGAAAAAGCAGCTTTCATAATGTACGATGTTTTTATTTTGTCATTCCACTCCATTTGAAGTTTTGTTTTGTTGTTTTTTTTTGTTTGTTTTTTTCCTCCTGGGACCAAATGGAAGAGAGAAGAAGAAAAAAGACATGAACTAGAATTCAAGCAGAAGAAGGTTAAAACAGATTCAAATCATATCAAACGTGAAAGTATTTAGTTTCAGTTAAATTAATAAAAATCTAGCTTCTGATCACCTTCTCTCAGAAATTCACAGGTACTTTTATAACATGTAAACACTTTTCTCATTCTTTCTTTAATTGTTTATCTTCAATAAATTATTTACTTACCATTGAGAAACTATCAATCCGTAAAAAGACAAAACAAATTGAAATAGAGAAATTGGTAAAATCTTACTTCTTCATTATTTTTTCCACATGTGGTTTACAACAGCTTTGTTAAAAGATAATATATTTTTTAAAAAGGTGCCTAGAATGAATCATGAAGTAGTCATCAGTAGTAATTATAATCTGGCATTTATTTAGTGAGCTCTTATTTTCCTAATCTTCCACGGAAGCTTCTGTAGTCAAGGCCAAATTCTTTCAGTGTTTTTATCCACAAGGAGCATGGACAATTTGCCTTTTCTCTCCTCCAAGTGTTCAAAGACAATTGGCTTTGTCACTTTTCTGAGCAACCTTCTGAAACGTGTGGCAAAAAAATACAACTACAAAGAACAGAACTTTTACATTCAGAGTAGAACAACATGTCAAAATTCCTTAAACCATGATAAATGTACCAAAATCATCCAGCTCTTTCCAAATAGCAATGAGTGATAGTGATTTATGACTGTGGAGATTTTTCTTAAGCTACTAGTTTCTCTAGAAGAAAGAAAGGTCACTGTAAGTTAGGGTGTACATAGCTTATCTTGTTCTTTGCAGCCTGCTGTTCCCTTTGAACTAGTCCATGTCAGATTGCAGACCTGTGCTAGGGTACTACCATTAATAATCATCATTATTGTCATAACAATAAGGAAGAAAGGAGCACATACGCACACACAAATATTTAACAAGCATTGTATTTATGAATCTTCTGACATCACCATGTAAGTAAATCCAATAGTTCATAGAAGAAAAAAGCAAATCCTAACAGGAAAAAAGTAGCTGATTGCTAAATAGGGGAACAAAAACTGAATCAAAGAAGGCGAATGGAAAAAATTCAGCAGTCTGCACTGTGTTAAAGAGATTGGTCAATCATTTACAGGTAACAACAGTGCAATCCAACAAATGATGATGGAAGCTATTGTATGGGTAGGAAAGTGGAAACTTTTTTTCTCCAGCAATTCCTGTTTCTTTGCTGTAATATCACAGTAAATCTCACTTTTTCATTGCTCTCTTTATAGAATCATAGAATGACCAGGGTTGGAAGGGGCATCAAGGATCATGAAGCTCAAACCCCCCTGCCATGTGCAGGGTCACTAACCTCCCCATTTAATACCAGACCAGGCTGCCCATGGCCCCATCCAACCTGGCCTTGAGCACCTCTAGGAATGGGGTGTCCACAACCTCTCTGGGAAGCCTGTTTCAGCACCTCACCACTCCCATAGTAAAGAACTTAAGATTGCCTAGCTTCAGTAACCAATAGGGTGAAAATACTTGTCATGGGCTGAGACCATGTTTCATGAATATGTCTGATAGAGACAATGCAGAAATCCTGAAGCCTTCATAACTTTGCTTGTGCAAAAACTACATGTATGAGTATCATCCTCACATCATGGCTCTGTCCAACCCATCATTTTGGCTTTGCTGAGACAATACTCAGATAAAATGAATTACCAGAAAATGTGCAGTGAGGTTTCCCCATAAAACTGACTATCCAGTAATTTGCAACATCCTAAGAGATAATTTCAAATGAAGGCTTCAGTGAGAATTTAATGCAATCTTCTTTCCTGCCTTTCTGTTGTCTAATGGAAAGGAATTCCTGTCTCAAATGGTGTTAGGTAGGCTGCATGACTGAGGAGAGACTTAGCATATGTCTTCACTTTCTAATCTTAGAAATCTAGAATAATATAGCTAGGACCTGAATCTCATTACATGATAACATAATAACTATTGGTTGGCTTTATTTGGAAATGCTCAGTAGAGGGATGATTAATGTTCCTCACTGTAATGTCTCCCAGTGACAAGTCACATTTCTCAGATGTTGTTACTGGAATCACTACTATTTAACAACTTTGTTGTTGACATGGATAGTGGGATTGAGTGCCCCTTCAGCAAGTTGGCAAATGTCTCCAAGTTGAGTGTTGTGGGATGCCATCCAGAGGGACCTTGACCAGTGAAGAAAGGTTGAAAGAGTTGGGGTTGTTCAGCTTGGAGAAGAGTTCAGGTAGAACTTGTAACAGCTCTCCTGCACATAAAGGGGACCTACAGGAAAGCTGGAGAGGGACTCTTTTTAAGGCACTGTAGTAGTAGGACAAAAGCTAATGGTTTTAAGTGGAAAGAGTGAAGATTTAAATCAGACATTAGGAAGAATTGTTTACTCAGAGTTTGATGAGGCACTGGCACAAGCTGCTCTGAGAAACTGTCGATACCCCAACCTTGGAGGTGTTCTAGGCCAGATTGGATGGTTCCTCAAAAGGAACCTGACCTATGGGAGAAGTCTCATCTCAGGACTGAGAGCTCATCTTTAAGGTCTCTTCTGACACAAACCATTCTAAGTTACTATTATTCTATGTTTTTATGAAATTTACTTTCTATAGCAGATAGTGTAAGATGCTGATGATTAAAATAATTCAAAAAAAAGAAAGAAAAATTTGACAGGAGGCTGAAAACTAGTAAGCACTGTTCAGTGTATTATTTTTGGCTAAATAAATGTGCAGGGCATACTCCTTAGAAAAAGTGTCACTGTGTGAATTTGGATTCATAAAAACAAAGCAGATGACTAGCAAGAAAACAAAAATAGTTCCCAAATTTTGAATTAAACCTAAATTGAATCTGAAATAAACTGAAAAAAATTAGTAAAACTTCTACTGGCCTAAACTTTGTTGCTATCTTTTAGCTCTGAAGGACATTCAAACCTTATTAAGATATCACACGGAATGAATCCAAAGTTTAATTTAAGACTTGTGAAACAAATTTCATTTCTTTGCCTATGGATGCTTGTTTTGTTGTAGGTTGGCTCTGACTTTAAGCAAGGCCTAAACTCTGACTGAAGCTTTTCTTATGCTTGGGGCATCTTTACAAGGCCCTGTCCCATGTGTATTCCCTGGTGCATTCTAAGATTTATGCTTATGTTTATTTTCCCTGTAACTGTGGTGTCTGTAAGACATCTCACACATTCAGCCTCCTATTTGCATGAACTTTAATTACCTGTGAGGCTTCAGGCTCTTCTGTCGTTCTGGTTAATGAGCTCAGAAGTTATTGGCAGTGCAACATACAGACATACGCAAGGTTACTAACATCACCTAAGTTTCATTTCATTGGGAAAGCAGCTTAAAAGCAGAACACTTAACTGGAAAACAGATGGATGGATCATTTACCATGAGAAAGGCATGAAGGTCAATTTGAACAGACTGGTTTAAAGGGATGATTTCAAAGAGAAAAAGAGCACTTGAGAGCAGAGTTTGAAGCGAAATATTTTGTACTCAGCAGAAAGCATGAGGTAATAGATATGAAACAGGGAGTGAAAATGGAGGAAGGGATGTCATATGGGAGTCTTGAAGATGCCTGAACAGAAGAAACATGATAGTGCAAATGGAACTATGGAGCATCTGACTGCCTCAGGTGATGCACCAACCATAGAAATATATTCTCTACATCAGGAGCTGGTGGGCTGACCCCCACCACATCTCTATGGCTTTGGATCAGCAAGTGGGTGAGCAGAAGACACAAAGAGGGACTACCTGTTCTTAAACAGTAGAGCTGACTGATACCTCCACATCTCCTTTTATGTGGAGGACTAAAAGAGTGTTGTGAGATTTTTTATTTTCCTAAGGAAATGAATTATTTTATTTATTTTTTTCCTATGAAGCTAATAATTCTTTCCTCATTCTTTTCTTTCGAAATCTTTGGTAGAGAAAACAACAAACAAGCAAAACCTAACATGTATTTATCATTTTCACTTCCAACATTACAGAAAATCTGAGGTATAAAAGCAGATTTTCCCAATCTTTTCTCTGATATAAAAAATTATTATAAATTCCAAAGTTTATATGGGGATGACACCCATCCAAACTCATCTAACCTTTCTATATGAGAATTCTGGCTACTCAAGTATGTAGATTACTCCAAAAATAATATTTCCCATTTATTTCCTATCTATAGGAATCTATAACGGATGCATAATAATACTACCTGATAGAACAAATTCTTGGATACAAAACACTGTCTTTCAATGTAGTGACCTCCATTAGCTATATGTCTTGTACATAGCTAGTGTATCTTGTATGTATGCCAGTGATGAGCAAGAGCTTACATGCTACCTCATAAAAATCTGCAACAGAGGAGAGCACCCACTGTTTCACAGCTTCTACGATGACATTGTTACTAGGAAAATGTTGTCCACACAGTCCATCTTTCCATCTTTCACTGGCATGAACAGATGGAAATCAAAAAGTGCCAAACCTGGACCATGCATTGACTGTAGTAGGATAGTCCAGCCAACATTAGCAATGTGCTCCAGAGTCTTCCATCTGATACGGGTCCTGATGTCATTGTGTTGCAGGATAAGGATTGTCTTCTTCTCTGGCCTAACTTTGGAAGTGTGAGCCTTCAGCTAAGGCGGCATCATGATGTAGTGGTCAGAGTCGATGGTTAGTCCAAGTTGTAGAAAAGCCAGAAAGATCACCCATTTTCTATCTTAAAAGACAGTGCACATCACTTTACCCACTGAGGGCTGTGTCTTGAACTTTTTATTTGATGGGGAATTCACATGATGCCACACATGGACTGCCGTTTTGACTCTGGCTGGTAGTGGTGACATCATGTCTCATCACCAGTGATAGGAAATGGTCACCCTCAGCATCATATTATTTGAATAGATCCTAGTAAACTTGCATATGGTGTTCTTTCTGTTCTTGAGTGTTCATGGGACCCACCTGCAACAAGCTTTGCAATGCTCTAACATTGTTACTAGTGTTTCCAACTCAGTGAGGCTGATATTCATCTTTGTACAAAGCTACCAAAATAATAATAATTTTAAAAAGTGGGCCAAGATAACAAAACAGGTAACATTACTTTCAGAGCTGCCCTTCTTTAATAAGCTTGAAAATTAAAATCTGAATTCTTGATTCTCATCAATAGAAGACAATCTTGACATACACATGATACCCACACACGATGATGACTATGACAACATTTTTTTCACCTCTAGAAATACATGTCCTTAATCAGGCTTGTGTAAGTATAGCATCAAGGCAAGCACTATCATGCCAAGAACCATGTATCAATAGAAAAAGAAGTGGGATGATGACAACATGATTTCAAGACTTATTTTCACTGCAGTCTACGTATGATATGAACACAGAGGAAGCAGTTAGTCTGCATTTAAATAGTTAATTACAGATATTAGTGTCTACTCAGCTGCATTAGAAAAATAAATGTAATGGCTTTTCCTGCCAGGAGGGTGCTTCACATAATGGATTGCTTTGCTGATGTGACTAAATACCTTTCTGATATTGATCCAGACTGAGGAGGAGAGAAAACCTAAGAAAACTCTTGAAGGTAATATAAAGCAGCCAGGGAGACAGATCAGGGTTGTGGCAGCAAGAACAGAATTTATGCATCCAGAATTGATGCAAAAAGCACATCTGAAATTGCCAAGTCTTTCCAGGAAGAGCCGACAGGCAGACAGAAGAACTGTTTCTTCATCTTGTATGTGTCCTCAGCTCCACATGTCCTGGAACAGATAGTTGATTCCTCACATGCTGTGACCAAGGGAAGGTCTCCTCTTTTATTCAGATCTTTGGAGTATATTTTAGTAATCCCTCACCTGGAAATGCTTGCTGTTAGGTGGTGCTAACCCTCTGGAATGTGTCTGCAGAAGAGGAAACTCCAGTCTGGATACAGCCACCCTTGCTCATTATATCCCCACCTGCATCTCAGGTAAGTTTGCTCTTGGGCCTGTTGACATGTTGACATGTGGTGGGCTTCATTCAGTTATGCTGGCTTCTGCAGTGCAGTAGATTTTCAGGTTTTTGCATCTCTAAAATATGTGAGTGCATTTTTATACTCTAAAACTCTTTGATCTTATTAACTTGGTCTTCATTTATTCCAAGGAAGCCTATGGCTACTTGATAAGAAGTCTACCCTGTGGTCATGTAAGGCTGTTGTAGACTTCAACAATCTTTATTATTTCAGCACATATTTAATATCCCTAAAAACTCCGTGGCCAGTGAATAATTACAAGAGAGCTGGAGTGGGAAACACTTACATCCAGTTCTGGGAACACTGCTTTCTTTTTTGTTTGTTTGTTTTGTTGGGTTGTTTTTTTGTTTGTTTGTTTTGGTTTTTGTGTTTTTTGTTGTGTTTTGTTGGTTTTTTTTTTGCTTATTAGTTTGTTTTTGGGACACAAATTTTCTTGTATTGACATGTTTTCTGGTCCTGACTATGCCACTGCTTAAGGATGTACTCTGGTGGCAGTCAATTTACATCTTCCTGCTGCAATCTCCCTCCCTCCACCATCTTCTTACAATTTGGATTGCAAATCTGTCAATATGGAAACATTCTGTGAAATAGGAACTTTGCTCAGCATTGGATATTCTGAAAACAAGCTTGCTGCTCAACTCCTTATAATTTCACTCTGGTGTAATGTTCTACAGGTATGGAGCTTCATGTTTCTTGCTATGCCCTTAGAACAAATCTTTCACTGAATGGTGGAAATAAGGAGGCACTGGTTTCAATCACCTACTCAGAAAAAAGAAGGTAGGAGCTCCTGTTTGCATTTGTTTATGCCCACCATTAGGCTACAAGCTCTGAATTTTTTTGTGGGTTTATAACATCTCTTTCCTGTGTAGACTGCAGATGTAGACTTCAGGATATGATTTAGTGGGTATTATTGGTGGTAAGTGGATGACTGGACTAGATGATCTGGGAGGTCTTTTCCAACCTTAATGATTCTATGATTCTATGATTACCAAGCATTTGATTAGTCATGAATTCAGATTGAAAAGACTTGTTTTCATTAAACTTTAAAGGCTTTCATATCTTCAAGTTTTCTCCCTATGTAATGAAGCAGATCGATACTGTCAAAGCAAGGGAAAAACAGGTCAGCAGAGAACACACAGCATGAAAGCATTAGCTTTGCTTCCTTGTGAAGTCATAAAAATACCTGCCAATCCTGCTCAGAGACATTGAATTCTTGGCCTGTGCCCATCCCATTCCTCTTATCTTTTGTACTTTTCTGGATTTAAAACAATATGGCTTAATAATCATGTACTGAAGAGGTCTGGAAAAGTCCATTACCCTGGGCACTAGGAGTTAACATGTTTAATAATCCACTCAGGTTGATAACTTCAGTATTTCAGATGTATGGTAGAAGGTGCCTGCTTCCCAGTTGGAGAATACATTAGCTGTTACCATGGCTTGAGATCAAACAGACTTAAAACAATGCAAACGCAGTGTACAGAAAGTAACACTTTCCTATTTAGATTGTTTCACTCCCAGTACGTAAAGGTCTTGGATGCTGTGGGAATATTTGCTGAGATTCTGTTGAGGACCAATTTGCAACTCAGTGGGGATGCTGGTGATGAACTCCTGTATGTTTTTCCTTTCTGACACCTAGAGCACAGGTCTGTCTAGTATAATGTAATTTTAGTGTCAAGAATTTGCAATGAATCAAGAGGTTGGAATAGATTCTTAATTACTAAAATGTAAAGACTGAGTTATCTGACCATAATATTATGAAAAAATAAAGAAAAGACTAAGATAGAGATACACAAAGAAAGATGTGGAGAATAAATAGATGAACATGCACAAATGTATATTTTTATATAGATCAGAGCACAACATTTTAGGACAGCAGGAATGTGATTGTGGAGTGTGAGGACTCTGTTACATTTAAGGTCATTATGATAATGTATCTTTTATTCACATAAAGATTCAGTAATCTGATCATCTTCTATTGAAAACATTGATTTTTAGCTGGATTTATACTTTGCTGTACAGAGGATTTAAGGAAAATGTTGGCTAAAATTAATATGAAAATAAAATATCAAATATCCCTGTTTATTGTAGGTGCTAATTGATATTTGATTCACCACCTGACTTAGGGTTTTTTTTTGTTTGTTTTTTGTTTGTTTGTTTGTTTGTTTGTTTGTTTGTAATACTACAACCAACACGTCTCCAGTAGGAATAAGCAGGGTAGAATTCTTTGGAGATAGCTGAGCTGTGAGTGTCAGGTGAGGCTGGCTTTGATGTTCTACTTTTTTACCTGAGTTCACTACCATGTTCCACTGAATAAAATTTAAATATTTTTCTACTAAATTCAAGTAAGGTATGGAGGTTTCTGAGCTTAGTTGTACATCCTGTCCCAAAGCAGTGAGGGTGGATGGTTGTCGCATGTTGACTCACCAGCCACTCAAGACATATGTAAGGACGGTGTTTCTTTCAAGGGTGGTCATGATGGCAGGATAGGATTATAGGGAAAAAGATCAAGAAAAAAGTGTATATACATGAATAACTTATATATGTTTCTTCTGTGATTTATTATTTCTGTATTTCACATAGATAAAAACAGATGTCAGTGGTCATCCACAGTGGCCTCAGTTTGTACCACCTGTGGAGCAGCTAAGAAGGAGCAATTAACTTGTATAATTCCTCAGATATACTTAGAAAAATGCCTTCATGGGATCCAAATGACCCTCTTATCACCATCATTAATAATGTTTATAGTATTGTTCTATATTCATCTTTTTATGTTTGAGACCCAATTATTCTGTGCAATATTTCAGCGCACAAAGCAGAGAGAAACTTTAATCCAGGCACCTCTTGAAATCAGTGGCTCTTTTCACATATTGCATACTCAGGGGCACTTCTTCTTACTTCCCTTTACAACTCTGTTACCAACCTCTTTTGCAAATGTAATTGAGTGACCACTCAAGGGGATTAAATCTTCTGTATACCTTAAATCCTCTTCTGGCATACTGCACAGAGACCTACAGTCCACAGAGATGATTTTGGAGTGACAGAAATATTTTTATCTTATGAAGAATAGCTGGTTCTTGTTTGCTTTATATTTCCATTGATCAAAAAAACGTTTGTGGGCAGAGTTATTAAAATAAATTTAAAAGTCTGTATTCCAAGCCTACTATTCAGTTTTTTGAAGTCTGAATTATCTTCCCATGAAATTTAGATAGAGAATCTATGTCTCTTTTGTTCCCATTCAAACACTGGAACATCGGAGATATTATTTCCATTCATGCTCCCAAGTGAATAATCCACTCTAAAGCAACGTGTTTGCTCTAAACCTGAAATCAAAGAAAGGAACTGTCTTTTTTATAAGACAACTCCAGCTGTGTAATGTAGCAGCCAAATATCATTAGATGTGCTCTGTTTGCCCATTCCATTAATTACAGATGACAGAGAAGAACGTTATGTCCTTAGCTAATGGTTAGGACCTAATATTGGACTGAGATTTACACCCCAGTGGCACTCTGCTTGAGAGCTTTTGCAGTACAACTTTTCTCAGCCTTAAGTGGAATGCATCGCTACAGAGATACCTTACTTGGCTATACAAGTAGACAGTATGATTGTACAGATAGGACAGAGCTGAATGAACTAAACAGAGGATTCTGTTATAATTTGAGGCACTTAGGCGTATCCATTTTGGCCTTTGACTTTACACGTTGGATATCCTTGGCTATTCAACACATGGGCCACAGGACCTGTGGGAAACCTATACCACTGTGGACTGAAAGGTGAAAGTGGGAATGATTCCCTTAAAACATTTATAGTGACACCACTAGATACTTTTGTAGGCCACTGAACTTTATCCATGAAGACTCTGTAGGTCACTGTTTCTGTATCTGGATCCAAAGCTAAAATTCTCCAGTGTGTGACAGCTGACTTTTGCTCAGTTTTATCAAAAAATATTTTTCCAGCTTGTGATTTGAACATCTTGGTAGGAGAAATGTGTATCCTTGTTTTCTGGCACACACAGATAGTCAGATAAATCCCAGGCATAATGATACCAGCATAAAATCTTTGGGTTTTAGCTTTTTTTCCCCCAGTTTTTAGGATACTAGGGCAATAAGGTGAACGAGACCGAACTTGTTCAACCTATACTATAACAGTATCATAGACACATGGAATCATTAAGGTTGGAAAAGACCATCTAGTCTCAACACTAATCCATCACCAATCCATGCGCACTAACCTTGCCCCTCAGTGCCACATCTACCTTTTTTTGAACATCTCCAGGGATGGTGACACCACCACCTCCCTGGGCATCATGTTCCAATGCATTACCACTCTTTCTGAGAAGAAATTTTCCCTGATATCCATTATGTTGTGGCCCTTTGATACTTGACAAGAGTACGGGTCAACAGGTGATTCTTCTACTGAAGATGAAGAGCGCTGAGTGTAACAGATGCTCACTTAGAGAGCAACAGATTATGAAGCTAAAGGATTTGCCTACAAAAATTTTTTTGAATGCAAGTGAAATCCTAATGTATCAGTAGTTCAGGTACTGAGATGATTAGCATGGCATAAAATTTGAACTTCAACAGAACAAAACATAACTTTTCATTGAATCACAGAAATTTGCAATCGCTTACAAGGAAAACACATCCCAAGCTGCATTACAAAAATATCATTTGCAATAAGAAGTACCTGATGATTCTGGCTACTGGTTATTCTAGATGCACTGTATACCAGTGTATACCAATCTACCTTATTTGTCTAAACTAAATAAATATTATTCTCTGAATCTCTTGGCATTTTTATTGTGTACTCAGTGTTGTGCTAACAAATACTTATTTTATTCATTTTTACCCCCCAACATAGAAATATCAATATATGGCAATTAGCTTCTTAGATGAGGGGTGCATATATATTTTTTCTCTTTTTCTGCTGTAGAAAGATTTTTCTTGTTTTCCTTGCATGAAGGTTGCAGTTATAACTTAGCTCTTTTATGCCAGTTCTGGCACTTCTAATGTGTGTCCCCTGGATTTATGCGGATCTAAATGAACAACTGCACTGAAGCATCTCATAAGTGCTCATATTTTCATTTCAGATTTACTACTAGTAATTACATGCTGTGCATATAGCAGAGGATCTAAAATCAATTGTGCACTTTACATTTTACTGGGTCCTTATTAATTTCAATATCTATCTCAATTTAATTGGTAATCCATGCATAAATAAATGTAGCTTTTTTCAAGATGCACTGATAATCCATTAATGACATTTATGAATACTTTTTAAATGACTGGTGATGCTGTGATCTGAAAGAAATAAGGAAATATGGAATGATTGATGAGGCACTCCATCTTCTCCTTGGAGAACTGACCTGTTACCTAAATTTGTTACTTCCACTTTTTTGCATTACAAGACCCAGAGCAAAACGTTCTTGAAATGCACAAATGATGTCACAACTTATAAAACAGTGCTATCATAGTAATAGCACAGCCTTCTTTGACGGCTAATCCTCTCCTTTATTTTTCCCTTACCATGGTTGAAGACTTTTATTTGTGGGGTTGATGCAACCCCAGATTGATGATTGCTCAAGGTCCTGCATCATGAGTATGATGTTTTTTACTGCATGACCAGATTGTCTTCATGGCAGTGGCTGAGGGATGTCTGGGGAATATCAGACAGACAATCATATGCATTGTGCTTGATTTGTAAGGTGTTCAAAGCTTGGACTGACTTTCCTCTGAATCTGTGCAAAGCTTAATATGATGCTAATATCAGCTGTTAGCAGTAGATAGGAATAACTCTCATTTCATTGCTTAGGTATGTGCCTGCCTGCTGTTTTGGAAAATTATGGATTTGTCTAAGCAAAGGTTTGGTTTATTTGATTCTAAAAGCACAAAGTCTCTCTAAAAGACATTTAGTCTTTTATGCCTCAATTAAAATAGAAACATGACTTCTCAGGCAGCAAGCACTGAAAGTTGTGGGTATCTGTTGACTTCAATGATTCCTTCAAGAGGTGTTTGCATGCCATTTTGGGCACTATTTTTCCAGAGAACTCCTCAGCTGGGGCCATGGACAGGATATGACTCTTCGTGTGGAGGACTTTTCCAAATTCCTTCTCCTTTGCTCAGCTTCAGGCTACTCCAACATGCATGAAATAAATACAAGCAGTGTCCAGACATAAGGTGTATGGTGTATGGGAGAGTTGTGGATCATGAGAACCATACAGTTCTTGCCATGCCTAAGACCAATTGCTTCTTCCCTTCAATAGTGTAGATGCACATTTTTCAAATGAGAAAGAGAGTAAGGATGCACATTCATGTAATAGAGACACATATGGGTGAGGGTAAAGAGGTTCTCTGCAGAAAGCTGTACTGCTTTTCTGTAGTACTCAAAGAACATCTCACGACCTGTCCAAAACACTGCACATTTCTTATGCAGTCAACCCCAAGGCCTGGACCAGCTTGCCTTTCTTAACTTCAGTAGTGCCTTGTGACTGATTCAATAAAATGAAAGAAACTGAGTTTGGAATATGGTATTTCCATTGCATTTATCTAGATCAAGAAGTCACCTTGCATTTCATGATTTAATATTCTTCCTACAGGACTGATTTCATCTGAATAGGGCACAATCATAGAATCATAGAATCATTTGAGTTGGAAGAGACCCTTAAAAGTCATGTAGGCCATCTCTCCGGCAGTGGACAGGGACACATACAGCTCAGTCAGGTTGCTCAGAACCTGGTCCAGACAGTGTATTAGTTTCCTAAGCACCTTAGAGGACCTAGGAGCAAGGGATTTGGCTCATCTAATTTAATGTCCATACAATGTAAAGTTGCATGCTTTCTTGGACCAGTAAGGGACTCTATTATTAATTTAGCCTATTTTAGACATCCACTTGTGATGAAAGCATTTATCATTATGCCCCTTCATGTGCTGGACAAGCAGAAAGATCACTATATTTTTTTCTTCTCATGTTAGTAATTAATAGATAAATTGAATAAGTTAATAGTACTGGTATTTTTAGTTAAGCCATCACAAATGGCTTTAACTCTTCCCTTTTTGCCCTCTTTACCCACACAAAAATTGAATTACATGAACTTTACTTTTTTTTCCAAAGTGATCATTGCTCAAGTTTTCAAACACTGTCACACAGACTAAGGAATAGAACCAGATTGGGGTGGATGGAAATTCAAGCTTTCAGGTGCTAGAGTGGTTATTTTCAGCCAATAGTTTATAATTCAGAGTTCTTTCCTCTTGTGTGCTTACATTTCCAATTTTTCAGGCATTAGAACTCACTTGCCTTAGGAACTGCAGAAAACTTGCCACATGCATTTTGAGACTGCTCTCTACAGAAAATTGAGAAACGGCTGGCAATGCAGGCAAGTTCATCTGAGGAATTATTAACTTACATTTCAATTAGTCACTCGTTAACAAGCTGTCCTTTCCTCTCAGCACAATTAACAGAAATCATTAGTTTCTATCAGCTGTGACCATATTTCCCAGCATATGTGGAAGATACACACTTAGTTAAAAGGAAACTCAGCAATATGGAAATCAGTTTTGTGACTGATTAAGTGAAGATATTTTTTCCTGGAACATGTGAAAAAGACAACATCTCATCACCAAATATTGTATTTCTACTGATGGCAAGTAAAAAATTGAGAGAAACACGCATCCCATGTAGGTCTCAACCCATGTCTGCAAATTTCTCCTTCACTTTTTTTTATCCAATCCCTCTTCTGAGTCCTTACAATGTCAAGGGTAGGAAATTTTCATGCAGGTGGCTGAAAGGAAGAAACTCAAAGCATTTCAAACAGCAGGGATGAACCAAATGCTTTCTCTTTGTAATATGCATGGGAAAAGCCCATGTGGACAGTTGCATTCCAAAAGTAATCACTGCCTGCTTTACAGAGAGTGAGCTGCAATTTTGATAATGTCAGCTTGAAAATTTTTGTGTTGAAAGTCCAAGAATCCAACTTGGAGTTTATCAAAGGCAATGAATGTGTGGTATTTTAGGCATTGCAATATCTTTAGATTTAACCTGAAGAGGTTTTTTTTTTTGTTCGTTTGTTTGTTTGTTTTTGACAGGAGGAATAAACTCTCAAATCTATATGAGATTTTAGACAACTTGTTAACTTTGCTTCCACATGGCTGTCTATTAACCTTAAACTGAGGCATCTCAATATACCATCACAGAAAACATAATCAAGAATGGTTTCTTGGTTCAAGAATGGTAACTCTACCACTTCCCTGGGCAGCTTCTTCCAGTGCCTCAATACCTTCACTGAAGTTTTTCCCAACAGTACACGAATCAATATATACACATATTTTTTTGCTCAGTCTTCAAAAGTGAATGACACCATTTTAATGTCGCCACTGCTGCCAACTGGAGCTGTCACTGATATGAAACTGCCTCCCAGTCATGGCGGGCAGAGTGACATCCTATCTGAAAACAGAGCAAAATTAGATCTTTTCTTGCATATAATGTGTTTCAATTCTGTAAAGCATGTTTCTCTCTCTATCTTGGAATATCCTCCTGGTAGATATGAAAATAGACAGTAGCTTCTTTCCCCTTTGGAGGTGTGATGAATGGCACATCAGTAAATCTAGGCCAAAGATTGGCACTCAAGGGTCAGAAAGCAGAATACATGATGTCTTCTCCCCAGTGGTCACCAGAAGTACAACAGACACAAAATTAAGCAAAGTCACGCAGTGAGGGACTTTGAATAAAGTCTCATGACTCTGGGAGGTTGCACTGGGTGCTTTCCATTTTGCAAGCTTCTGGAGCTGTGCAACTACATGATAACAATGCCAGTGCTGGTAAATGTTATGAGGGTAATTTAGCAGTCTCGAAGTCGAAGTTGTCCTTGTACAATTTCTGTTGGTGGATGACGCATTTTTACCATTTAGGACTTGCCATTAGATTTTAGAGAATCATAAAGTATCCTGAGTTGGAAGGGACACACAAGGATCAAGTCCAACTAGAGAAGTTTTGACCCTTCCTACTTCCCTCCTGGGGCATAGCCTCAGGCCTTGGCAAAAAGATTCAGTTTTGCTTGCTCTGCTGAGTGACTTTGAGCTGTTTCTGATGATTACTGTGAGTAGAAGATTTTGGAGAGAAATTAAGCTTGGCTATGGTACCAGCTAGCCAAATATTCATCAAAGTGAAGTGGCAAGTAGTGATTAAAGCTTACAGGAGTAGGATAGTGAAGGAAAAGTTGCCTGGCAGTTTCTGTAGCAGGTCAACGCTGCAGGACTAAACAAATCTTTTAGAATATGCTGACTTACTTTACAGACTCTTTTAGTTGCTCTCATCTCTGTCATTTCAAAGAGATTCATGGATTTGTCCTCACAACCTTACAGTGAATGTTGTGGTGTACTTTGCTATCTCTATTTAGCAGATGCATCAAGAGAGGCATTTTGTGATGGACAGATTTACCCAAGGTCACAAAATCCATTGATGCCAAGATAGAACCTAATCTTTCTTCATCCCTTTGAAATCTTTTCCTTACAACAACTTCTGTAGCATCAGTTCTCAAGGCTGTAAGGCTTAATGTATTGAAGCCCTGAACTGAAATGCACTGAAATGAAGAAAAGAATTGTGGATAATAGCTGACGTCTCTCAATGAAACTTGCATGCCTGAAGACAAAGAGTTAACGCAAAATTCAGGTGCTCATATTTTTTTTTTCAAGTAAAGTTAATTGTTTAACAAATATTCATAAAACTATGTTCTCATCATAGACATAGGTTTCCAAATTTAGAATTCAAGCTTACTTTCTGGGACAGACTGTAGGAACATTATGAGAAAAATCTTCCCATTTGTAAAGTGGAGGCTGAAACATATGTGAGCAGGATGACATGACCTAGTGGGCAGGGAGATCTCTTCCATTTGGAATGTTTCCTGTTTCTGTGCATGCTTCTGTGCATTTCAGTGATTTGCAGGATAATCAAAAGCAGTACCTTGTTACTGGCATTACAGTTTCTTCTACATTCTTAAAACAGATATGATACTGTGAGTGTTGTGAAAGGTGGATACACACTACTGCCTAATTTTTCATAAGACATATAAAATTTCAGGACAAAAAAAAAGCACTTACATCCAAGAAAGAAATATCAAGTAGTTTAGTTATTTCTTTCCTTAAAATATCTTTTATAAATAATGATAATTAGTACTTAAAATTATTATTCAGTATGAAGGAGAGAAAGGGAGATATCCTGCTCTTTGTTCTGTTGGGTGATATGGAAACCCAGGTCAGCAAGACTGAGTTCTGTTTTATACATCTTTTGACTTAACAATTCTAGGCATCATTTTCCCCTGTGTGAAATTAGAAAGAAAAATAGAACTGTTCCTCCTTAATATATTTTGTCTATAATCTCTTCTGAGCAATTGCTTATTCTTGCTATAGATGTGGATGGTAAATAGGAAAAAAGTGAATTTTATTCTCTAAACAAAGACATTTGCAACCAATAAATTTACCTTAGTCTGTTATATAAATTTTTTGATTATACAATTAAAATGTAAATCTGTGGGAGGAAAAGTCTGTGGTGGGTGAATCAGCTTGTAGCTGACCTTTGTGGACATGTACCACAGCCCACCCCAGACTTAGAGAACCATAGGTCATGGATTTGAATTGCAAGGGACTGCCAAAGGTCACCTAGTCCAGCTCCCCTGAAGTGGACAGGGATGTCTACAGCTACATCTGGCTGCTCAGAGACTCATACAGCCTGCCCTTGAATGTCTCCAGGGACAGAGCATCCACCACTACCCTAGGCACCCTATGCCAGTGCCTCACCACTCTTATTGTAAAAAACTCCTTCCTTCTATCCAATAAGAATCAGCTTTCTTCCAGTACCAGCTGTAAATGCAGAGTGGTTATGCTCTGGACTGATTTTCAGTGAATTAAAACAGTTAAGCCACTCCTTTAACAATCACGAGCTACAGAGCAAGAGCATGTCCTAACTGCCCAGAAAATCCAGCCCAATTGCATTTTGTGACCGTAACATTTTTTTCATCACGCACAAAAAAGTATTTGTGCACAGAATTTCAATTCTTATGGGCCAGTATCTTCCAGAGTTGCAACAATTTTTGCAATGAGAGATGCTGAGTACAGTGGCTTCCTGATGAGATGCCATTTGTCTCTTGCCTTGCAGTGACTTATGCAGAGGTTTGCACTCATCAGTCCTGTTTTATTTCACATCTGTCTCAGGACGGAGGAGGGAAGAATCCCTCTGACAGTTGATTTTGGATTGCTTCCATAGCTGAAACTGACACCCACTTTCTGGGTTGATTTATACAGTAGCTTGGTGGCAGCTTGTTTATAATGCAATGTAGGCTCAAATGATTTTGCTTGCATCTTAAAGTGAGCATTCATCCATCAACATACTAATTCACTTTCCTGGCCCCTACAAGTGCATTTAGAAGGCATCTTTTCTTTTAAGTTTCTCTTCCCTGTTCACATACATTAGTTAGAATATGATGCCAGATTTTCAGTTGGCATCTTTGAAGGAGTTTGTTGCAGTCGCATAGACAAGGACCTCGGTTTCTGAGTTATTCTTGAATTACTTATCACTTGCCAGGGAAATCACACAAATCATGCTTTCAAAAATGTTTTAGAGCATCAAGGGCCTCGTCTTGGTACTGATTACTCAGAAGTGCTCCTGATGAGAGTCAGGTAACTATCCAGAAACACAGACTGATAGAGGAAGGAGCTGGCTGTCAGCAGTATGAAAATTTCTGCAAAACTCACTGACAATTAAGATAAAATATTTGTGTCCATACTACATCTGTATGCATCTTCCCAAGCTTTTCTTTCATTCTTTCTTATTTCAAAGAAAGACAACAACTGAATCAATACATCTGTGCATCAAGACTGTAGGGATATTTAGACTTCAGCTAATTCAGTGTGTAGCTGTTCTGCAGAGATTACTGCTGAATGGAGTTCTCATTTGCCATTGCTTAAGCATCAGCCTTACAAATTCAAAACTTGCAAGTAATCTACAAGCGTTTTCAAACTGAATCATTTCTAGGAGGGCATTGTCATATCAGAGCATCATTCTAGCACTGAATGACTTGAGTCTGAAGAAAACAAGCAGAAGAGATGGAAAACAAAATGTAAATTCTCACAGTGAGAGAGTTCTATTTATCTTCTTGTGAGTGGCTGCCATCTACAAAGAGCTGCTGGTTGGCACAAAGCATTCTGTGAGAACTGCATTTTTCATTCAAAGTTCTCATAGCATTTTGGTGATGCACTTGACCCGTGAAAGTTCATTTCAACCCAGATGGAATTAAAAGATTCGGTCAAAATAGTAATAAAAATTAAATGTTTTCACTTGCCAGCAGCCAGACCTGCACATGGCTTCAAGAATGACAAGAATTGTTGAGATGGAAGTGACTCTTAAATATCATCTAGTCCAAACCCTCTGCAATGAAAGGGACATCTACATCACGTTGCTTAGAGTTCCATCCAGCCTGACTTTGAATGTTTCCAGAGACAGGCCATCCACCACCACTCTGGGCAACCTGTGCCAGTGCTTCACCACTCTTACTGTAAAAATCTTCCTTATATCCAATCTGAACTTTCTCTATCCCTATCAGAACAGAACCAGCTAAAGAGTCTGTCCCCTTCTTTCTTCTTCCCTTAGATACTGAAAAGCTGCCCTCAGGTCTCCCCGAAGCATTCTCTTCTCCAGGCTGAACAGCCTCAGCTCTCACAGCCTGTCCTCATAGGGGTGATTTTCTATCACTTGTATCATTTTTGAGGCCCTTCTCTGGCAGCTTTACGATGGATCCATATCTCTCCCATATGTACTGTCTCAGATTATCAACTAGAAGTTGCCCATTTGTCTTACAAAATGTAGTTTAACCAATTATTGTTGACTAGATAAATATTACTAGCCAGTGTAAAGACTGGATGTCTTTACTGAAATAAACTTAATTCTGGTGGAGTTTATAGACCCATTAATATTTTTCTCACTTCAATATTTTTGACTCTCACTGTATTAGCCCCTTGAATATTTCTTTATTCTCCAAGGAAGATAATCCCTGGCTACAACCTCCCAAAGATTTTTTATGGTGAGCAAGAGATAAGATTAGATGTAATGGCCTTAAGTCAGTAGAGATTTAGGTTAGACATTAGGAAAATTTTCTTCTCAGAAAGAGGGTAAGATACTGGAACAGGCTGCCAGGGAGGTGGTGGAATCACCATCCCTGGAGGTGTTCAAGCAATGTGGAAATGTGGGCTCTATAACTCATCCTGTCCCTGGTACTCTGCAGACGTAGCTGAGAGAAAGCTGTGCTCAGCTCTGTCCTACAACAGAAAGGATAATTGTCATTGTGGATGATACCTACAATGAGACATGTACAATTATCCCTACCTTCATATCTATTCTTGTCCACAAATAACTTGTGTCTGTTTGCTTGAAAAATCATTTGTAACTGTTCTTCCCCTGGCTGAGGATGTATAATTGTTAATCAATCTTCATTTTTATATGGTGATTTGTATTTGCTTTCTAGCTAATAATTTAAATGGATATTGTGTTGTTTTGTAATTATTAATAATGATATTGTTATTTGAGCATGATTTTTGTGATTAGAGGTAAATGCAATTTCCTAATGGAAAATTATTAAGCTAAAAATACCAGCTTCATCAATTCTATAATTTATGGGGGCATCTTTGCAATGAATTCAGAAAGTGATGCTTCAAATTAAAATAAAGGATTTCAAGATGCATAAACCTCCTCATATTGTCATAAAGTCACAATAAATAATTAAGTGAGCTGTTTTAAGGATGCATTGTTACTCATTCTTTGGATCATTGATGTAAAGAGTCATTTTTATTACTGTACAAGATATGTTTCTTCAAGAGAATACCTGTAAGTAAATAGCAAAAAAATGGCTCCAAACAGCTCTTGCACCACCTTCTCTCCATTTATTTACCATACCATGGACCACTTCTAAAGTTCTCTGCATCATGCAGTGACATCTGGTGTCAGGACCACATACTGCAAATAAACATATAATTAAAATCTTTGCCTAGGACATCAGACAAAGATGAGAAAAAATATTCCAACTTGTACTCAGCTATGCCATGAAAATAACCAACTACAAATGTTTCAGTGCTTCAAATTAATGTTAACTCCTATTATTCAAGGCTTTGCAGAGAGTATCTCCTAACCATCATGGAGACTACTTTACTATCTATGACTAATGAAACTCTCAGGGTTTCCTTTGTCACCCATTACTGGGGCCAAATTTCAGAAGCCTTGGTAATCCCACTCAAGGGCATGAAGTTAAATGGCATTTTGAAGATCTCTTCTATGGTGTAGCAGAAAGTGTCTGAAGAGTGAAGGAGAGATGGAAGATACATTCCTCTATATGATTTGAATGTTTAGAAGCTATCAAAGAAAAACTGGCTCTTCTTAGTATTATTGAATAGTTCTAGTGCAGTATAAAATAAAGGTTCTGACTTCTTTGGGACTTATTGTGGAAACATCTATGCAAACACACTATGAGCCATCAAACGAGTTTGGAATAGAAATGATAAAAATTACTGGAAAGACAAAGTAAACCAACAGCTGAACATGGTGCATAGAATTAATAACATATAATCAAATTATGGCAAGTATATAGGTAGATATGCAAATTTGTTTTATCAAAAATTGTCTTCACTTATGGGAAAGAAGTGAAGTTTATATGATGAAAACTGGCTATCAGATATGAGAAGTTCTTTGCTAGACCAGATTTACAAAGTGTTTCATAACTCTCAGACTTTGAATTCAAGCCCAGAAATCTGTATGATCATTTTAATATTGTATTTCTTCTCCTCTCCTTCTGTTTCCACATGTGCTTAATATAAAAAAAAAAAAAAGACAAGCAGCAAGTTTAATATTTCTTCCGCAGCCATTATAAAGAGTTTTGATTAAATGTGTCAATTAGTCATTTGCTTCATCAACAAGCTCTTGTCACCAGAGACATTCACTGAACTAGACCAAACACAATGAGGACACTAACTGTCTGGAGAGTCTTTCAGCCTTGCAGCTGCTTGAAGTTTTTTCAACTCCTGAGCAGGAATCTTAGAGAACATATTAGAGAAATTGATTAATTAAAACATAATTCGCAGATACGTTGTTATAGATACTCATGCTTGCTGTGTTAATTCTTCTTGTTCAGTCAATAAATTACTGAAATAATGTGATTGTTTTCCTCAGTATGTGTAGAGGTGGATTACTTCTATTGTAAATTTATTGATACATGTTTCTGCAAAAATACAGCATCCTTTTTTGAAATAGGAGAAGATGTGATGGGGAGAAGGGAAGGTCAGGTTGGATATTAAGAAAAATTTCTTAGAAAGAAATTCTGCCCAGAGAGGTGGTGGATTCACTGTACCTGGAGATATTCAAGAAACATGGGGATGTGGCACTGAGGGACATGGTTTAGTGGGTATGCTGGTGATGGGTTGATGGCTGGACTAGATCATCTTAGTGGTCTTTCTGACCTTAGTCCTTCTGCGATTCCATGAAATCCCAGTAACTGCAGTTCACAGACACTGGGCTTGCCTAAATGAAATTCTGAATCCCATTTGGACTTGTGAGTGGGGGCAATCATTGTCCAAGGTTGTAGATTTATTTTACTAATAAGCTGCATACTATATTTAACAAATCATGCAATACAACTATTGACAAAACTACTTTCTCAAAAGAGAAGGTGGTCTGGCTTTATTCACTTCCTTTACATTCAGTGTGGCCAGAATTTTTTTGAAGAATACTCAGAACACGTAAGGAGTTACTTATGTGGCACTTTAGACAACTAAATAACTGTCATGTACAATTTACCACCTCCAAAGCCTCCTAGAAAAAAAATGGGAAAATATCATAAATGTCAACTATTTTGCAGAAAAGTAAAGGCTTCTAAGGTAATGAAAGGACCCTAAAGCAATTTACTAATTAGACAGGAGAGAGCAAACATCTACTTTTTCTTGCTAGAATATAAATTCTCCAAAAATACGAAATTTTGCAATGACTGGAATTATTAATGAATGGCTAGATTTCATCTAGATTGCTATAGAAAATAAACGTACAACGAGCAAAATAGAAAATGCATGTCATTTCTGTGATTCCTAAAAAAACTTTTTTTACCTTTTTTTTTTAATGTTATTTTCATTTAACAATTGTTTATTTTCTTCTAGGAAGAATGAAGAATTATAGAAGAGCTGAAGTTGGAAGGCACCTCAAAGATCCTCCAGTTCCAGCCACCATACCAAGGGCAGAGTTGCCACCTACTAAATCAGGCTGCTCAGGGCCCTAACCAACCTGGCCTGGAAGGTTGAAAGGCTGGTCGGTTTTAACCTTGTAAGGCTGGAAATGGTCACATAAGTAGTCTGAAAGCAAAATGCTGCATCCCAATTTTGATCAAAAATAATATATTTTTTTAATTCGAGCAGAAAAGCTCATCATCTCATTTAGATTTCATGAAAATGTTTTACAACAAAATGAAGTTTTTCTTATCCCTCAGAATCAGTTCAACCTTGAAACCAGATTTGATTATTTTTCTGCTTTTAGCAACTCTTGTTCTATCAAAGGATCACTGAACAACAGGTTTAATGTTTGCTGCTCAGAACTGAAATGACAATGGTTAGTTTTTTTTAAAAAAATAATATTTATTATTTTGCTGTTTCCTAATATTTGTACTGGAAAAAAGTAAACATCTAATCCTTACTTCTTATTTTTTTCCATGTCATTTCTGATTTTGGGGACCTCTGCTTTGTGACCTATGTGTAGGTAAGTATGCATGCATGGTCTATACCTTGAAAACTGAAGAATTTTAGTCTACTTCACCTGAAGAACTCTTCCTTTCTAAATGCCCTGACTTACCTATTTCTGTATACATACATGCAAGTTGACTGAATGTGAAATTAACATAGAAAGGGAAAACTTTCATTCTGAGTCTGTAGGTTTGCACACATAGTGGCACAGTGGCCATATAATACACAGTTCATCCCATTGGTATTCTTAATGCACTGAAAAAAATCCTTTTAACTATTATCACAAATTGTCAAACCGCACAGCAACTGCAGCCTCCTACAGGAATAGCACAAGATACGTTGAAAACACATTAATTACTGAGATATTTAACTGATAATGTTCTTGACAGTTTCTTTTTCTTTTTCTTTTTCTTTTTCTTTTTCTTTTTCTTTTTCTTTTTCTTTTTCTTTTTCTTTTTCTTTTTCTTTTTCTTTTTCTTTTTCTTTTTCTTTTTCTTTTTCCTTTTCTTTTTCTTTTTCTTTTTCTTTTTCTTTTTTTGATATGTGAATTACCAGATTTGTGTGGCTGTGGCAGGGAGCTGTACTGATTCTCTCCAGCCTTCTTAATCTACAGTGATTGTGGAGACGAGGTTTTTAATGAGTTTGTTTCTGCACTCTTTTTGTCTCTTCTCCAACATGATAGAAAACTAATCCCATACATCGATGGATGCTGGAACAATGGAGAGAAAGTTGTCCATTTTGACAGACATTTTCTCAACCACTATTTTTCTGACCCGTACTTCAAGCCCATCAACTGCCGACTTCTCAGCACAAAGAATCCAGAAGCAGTGCCATGAGTCCATACACTCAAGCCATGCATAAGAATTTGCAAGAAGAGAGAAAATGTCTACAGATTAATTTATTTGGATTTATTTGGTCAGCGGTAATAACATTTCAGCATCCAAGCAGAATAGAGATTGATGACAAAGAAAAAACATGTAAAAAACAAGTAAGAAAGTCTTGCTGATTCTATGGTTTTACCATTGGAGTGTTTTCCTAGTTATAAAATATAGAAGACAGTTATACTTGTAATTTTCTCCTTTCTTGGACTTCAGGATAGCATTAAAACATTTCTGTTGTCCTCATATGATCTTCTTGTTTTCCAGAAGTGTTAATAAAAATAGGTTCAGTGCTGCTCTGGTTTTATATATCCCTTGCCTGCAGATTCCACTGGGAATGGGATAAGGCAATGTTTTTTATAGGCTGCGTAGTAGGAGAATAGTGAATGTGGAGCCTCATAGGTGTGGGGAACAGATTCTCAAATTACACTTTTCTGTACAGAGCTTCAGAAAAATAAAAAAAAAGTCTTTCCAAACTGGAGGAAATTCAGTCAATAATTTGGTTGAGGTTAGGTAACATTTTCACAAACAAAGAATAATTTTACTTCCATGTTAAGGGAAGAAATCTTTGTAGTACTGAAACAAACAACTTTTTTTTTTTTTTTTTTTTTTTTTCTTTTTTTTTTTTTTCCCTGTAGAAATTGACTGAAGAGAAAGAAAAGCTTGAATGAGAAAGATGGGGAAAAAAACAAAAAAAAAGATTGAATGACCTAAAAAAGAAAGTTTAGCTGTGAATGAAACAAAAGTTAAAGAAAGACAATTCAAGTTGCAAACCTGTCCAGTAGCATTTATTCCCCATGGTAGTCACTGTTGTCTCCTGCTCCAGCTCTCTTTCTACCATGTGTCCATCGCCATATGTTCTTGGCCAGGAACCATGACACAGTTTCCATTGAAGCATGGTAGTGTGAGGGCCCAGATTAGGATGAAGAGGATAGTCTGTTATACATTAAGACCCAATGCGTGATTTTGAGATACAAAACTCTGGCTCCAGCCCAGCACCAACCTTTCTGCCCAATGTGAGTAAGCAAGCAATTAAAGAATTCAATTTCCCATATCAACATATGATCTGACATTTGGCATCCCACCCACTGGGGCTTCAGGAAGCTAAGAGGCATTTTCCATTCTTCATTCTCAAAAAAGATATTCCAAAATCCTAGAAAAAATGTTACAAAATCAGGGGAAATAGACCATGAAATGCCTAGTTTTAGATATGGAAGTCTGGAATAAGAGTTATAGGTAATACTGAAGACAAGTTGCATGTAACATTTTGGAAGATCAGCCAAATGCATCAGCAGGGAAGCACTTGGAGTGATAATAATTCTGTTTTCCTCCTGTCAATGTGGCTTTGCAAAAATCAACAGAAAGGAGTGTGGACCTGCATCAGCAAAGGGCGTGTCTCTCCATCTGTAGTCTATAATAAGGGATTGTAGTACACTGAACAAACAGTATGAGCCATATCCAAAAAAGAGAGAGATGCCACAGATCCTTGTGCTCTCAGGGGCTTTAATTTATTACCTAATTAAACACTTGCTGCCAAATTGTCCATCCTGTCATTTTTAATTCCTGATTTAATATTCCAGATGATAGAACACTTAAGGAGGCTACCTTCTACAAGTGAGGCCTAAATGAATAAAGATGTTAATGTGCATTTCCTAATCAGAGTCAATAGTCTATCAGGAACAATTATTCTGAGGCAGGTCTGTTCTTCTGGCACCATGCAATGTGTGTGAATCTGCCAGGGTCTGTTGACATCTCGTTCCATTGCTGTAGAGGCAGAAGGCAAGGGCAGCTACTTAAAACTGAGCAAAACCTTTGGGAAAACATCCAGGCAGCAGGGCCAAAACATCCTAGAACTAGATTTGTTTCATTCAACAAGGCATATTGGGAATGACTGCCAAGGGGTCCTGAGGAATGGGAGACCTTAGGACATAATGTCTTGGATTCCCAAATGATCTCACTGTCTTGGATGTACTTAAATTAAAGTCAGTCCTTTCAGATGGGAACATAGAGCCCCATCTCTGGTAAAGCAGGGCCAAGTATTGAGCTTTGCAGAATTCCAGTTCTTTGGATTTTAAAGAAAGACACAAAATAGTTAGAAATTCAGATGGGCTCTCATGATCTGAGTTGAAGTTTTGATCTAACAAAAATTAGATTTTTTTGGCTGGATTTACTTTTTGTGGACTGCCACATAGGAACATTAGTTAAACAGGATCTGATCTGCAACAAGTTGCCTGGAGAGGTGCAGCATCACCCCTGGAGACATTCAAGGTCAGGTTGGACAGAGCTCTGAGCACACTGATCTAGCTGTAGTTGCCCCTGTTCATTACAAGGGAGTTGAATTAGATGATCTTTAAAGGCCCTTCCAACTCAAACCACTCTATGTTTCTATGATTCTGTGATATGAACCAGTTTTCTCCTGGTTGTATGAAACAGTCAGTATTGCTTCTCCCTGAGCCTAAATGGCATTGTACCTTTCTCCCTAAGCATGCCTTCAGTACATCTTATAGGCTGAAAGGAGTGAGGAAGGAGTGTGAAGAAAACGCTGGGAGATCATCAGACAAAAGATCTTGAGCAGTTCAAGATCTATTCTCTCTAAAGGTTGTTGCCTCTTGTACTTCCACAGTGCATCCCCATGAAAAGTCTACCTCAGTTCAAACAGTTGAAGACAGCTACTGATTCCCTGTGCTTCACTTATATCCAGACTGGAGAAGCCCAGCTACTCAGGCTTCAACTTACAAGTCTTGTGCTGTAGCACTTAGACATCATAGTGGGCCTCTCTGATCCCTCTCTGGTTTATCAGTTTCTTTTCTATATTGCATAAAGAGCCCAAATCTGGACCAGCTGTAATGCAATTCCACATGTGTGTACAGAAGGGGTAAATCACCTTCCCAGTGTCTAGATACATACACACTAATAATCACCTATTATGTGGTGGGCCCAGGGTTGTGCTATATCTAATTATCTGGATTAAAATCAATTTCAGTACCTCTCTACTTTTCTACTATTTAATTATCCTTGGTGTAAGTATATACATCTTTTTCATAATATCTGATAAAATCATCATTTTTCAGTTTATGACTAATTTTTCTCACTTTCCTAGCATATACTACAGTGAAGAACTTTCTGTGTATTCTTGGTGACCTCCCCATGTCATGGTTGTTGACAGGCTGCTATTTGGTTCCTTTGAAGCCTTCATTTTCCCAGGCAGAACAAATCCAATTTTCTCTGCTCACAGGTCAAGTGATCACCTTGCCCTTTAAGGGCCTAGAGACATTCTGTGAGTCTTTGCTCTGTAAACCTCTCAGGAAATACAGTGAAACTGATCCTCTTGTAGTTCCCTACATCCTCATTCTTGCCTGTTTTGAAGATGGATGTTTTTATTGCTTTCTCCAGGCACATGCAGAGTTGTGAAAACCTCCTTTTAGTTTCTCCCATCTGAGCAGAGAGGAATATGGCATGGTTATGGCTTTAGACCCAGTTCTTTTTGGATCCAGTAGATCACAACAGCAGGAAAAGTTTGCCATGTTTATGATGTCAACTCCACAATTAGGGGCAGCAGTACTGCAGATAACTACCCACTTATTTTTCAGTCCTGTCTCTCTCTCCTTATTTATTCCTCTCTCCTTCTTTAGCCTTTGTAATTTTATCCCTATGATCTGCAAAATGATATTTTCTGCCTTTGTTTTTTTTTGTTTTTTTTTTTTTTTGTTTTTTTTTTTTAAACATGAAGGCTGGGAATATATGCTGCTCTAATTTTCAACCTCAGATAAATCTAGTAATATCATATGACAGAATTTATATCCTTATTATAAACAATGCCTATTCCTAGTGTCTTCTAGCAATTGCTGCCTGTAAATTTTTTTGGTAAAAATCTAAGTAATAGCATATACATTTGGATCTGCACGTGACTGTGTGTATGTGCATATAAGTACAAGTTTTTATCATTTTTTTCCTGTAATTTCATTTCTCTAATGATATTTCAATAATATATTTCCCCGTAGTTATATTATCTTTGTGCCTTATACAACCAAAAAAGCTCTGTTTGTCTTTTTTTCCTGTTTAAAGCTCAGCAACAACAAAGCAAAAAAAAAAAAAAAGCCAATGCCACCCTTCTTTTCCTTACTAATGGCATGCAAGTGCTTTTCAAATAAAGATTTCTTTGGTTGAAAGCTTTGAATATCCCTTTAAAGTGGCAGAACTGTTGCTCTTTTGCTGGAGTAGAGGTCTCCAGCACGTCCTTCTGGTCCAAACTTTTAGCTAAGTATAAGCAGATTCCTGCTTTATGGTGAGCTTATCACTGAATGGGTCTTAAGTCTACCTCATGAGCAGTGGCAAACAGGCTCATTTGAGATGTTGCAGAGAATCTCCCACCTCTCACAGCTCAGAGGCCTCCTGCAGGTACTTCACTTGTCTCCATCAGCTCTATTCCATTGTTCAGGTACATTAAGGTGTCTCAAATGACAATGAGTACATAAAATAGCTTGGATTGGAAGGGACCTCAAGGATCATCAAGTTCGAACTCCCCTGCCACAGGCAGGGTAGGTATTGTATCTTTGCCTGAAGCAGACCCTATTCTTTCTAGTTTTATAATGTTTAAACATTAATACACTTGCAGACCCTATATTTAAACACCTCTTTTATGTGTATACATCTCAATATGAATCCCACTTTGAAATTTAGCAAAAACAGAATATGATTACCTCAGTTCCTATGGTATCCCTTTTACATGGTCCTATAAGGTGAGAAGTAATGGCCTTAAGTTGTGCCAGGGGAGTTTCTGGTTGGATATTAGAAAAAAATTCTTCTCAAAAAGAGTGTAGTGCATTGGAAATGACTGCCCAGGGAGACAGTGGAATCACTGTTTCTGGACGTGCTCAAGAAAAGGGTAGATGTGGCAGAGAGGGACATGATTTAATGGGCATGGTGATGATGAGTTAATAATTGGAATAGATGATCTTAGAGATCTTTTCCAACCTTTATGATTCTATTATTGTATTTGTCTTGCCTCCATGGGATAAACTTTTAAATATTAAGATATTCTGCTCTCTATTCTGAAAAGTCCTTGTCTAGCCATAGCATAAACAAATCGTGTCTTTAGTTGGTCTTAGTGTTACAGAGATATTTCATCCCAATGCAATTTTTGTTCTACTGTTCTCTGTCTTCTCTTTTATTAGTGCACACTCCTCCATTTACAAGAAGAATCTTATGGAATAGCATTTATATCCATTGCAAAAGGTGCTATTGAATTTGCAGGGAATTAATTTTACTTTTTCCCCTTTCTTTTTTGAATCATTTAAAAAAAAAAAAGTACATATATTTCCCCTCAGCTCTGAGGACCTCATCCAGCTGGCTACAAGAGAAACTTACCATACAGTTGAATTTAATGGGGAAATATAAAGGAGAAGATTAAAGAAGACATACCAAGGCATGGAGCTGTAAAAACCATAAGAAAGGGGTGTGGAGCTATAAAAACCTGAAGAAAGAGATTCTGTGATTTTGCAGAAATCTCTCCCTTTGAACCAAGTCATCATTCATTGGAGATTCAGAGGCTTGGTGAAGTTGCATGAAGATAGCAATGTCTACTTTCATCCCATGAATCTGAACCAACCTGCTTGCGAACATTTTTTTCAACACTTCTGTGAAGACTCAGTGTTTCCTTCTCACTTCCATATTATTATTGTTCACAGATGCAATGGACACATTGATCCATCCCCACAGTGCATGTATGGATGCAAGACTTTTGTGCTAGTTCTGAGTTGTACATCCACTTAGCATCCTGCTGAAATTCTAGGCTGACTCTGAAGCTGTTGTTGACCAGCTGGTTAGCATCATCTTTCTACATGCTGTGACCACACTGAACCTGCTTACAAGGTAAGAACATTAGAGCAGCCCCATTTGTATCTGAATAGTTCTGCATAATGCCATGTGCACATACACAAAGATTTGCATGGGATGAAATTTATGTTATGTGTCTACCATGTGTACGTCTACATCTGACTGAGTTGCCCAGGCTCCTGTTATAATCAGTTATTATTAATTAATGTTCTGAGTTAGGGTTATTATTAATTAATGTTCTGAGTTAGGCTCAACACAGTTTACAAAAAAAAAAAGGTGTCAGTGTGAGGACGGGATGCGTTGTCACCCACTCAGATGAGTCCGTCACTTTGCTATCTGACTTCCTCAGATGAGGATTCTAACATTGCAGATCACTGCACTTAATCAGCTCAGTCATGCTTTTCACGACAAAATGCAATTGGGAACTGCTTTAGAAGGCAAGGAAGATATCAACTGACCCAGCACATGCACATTCATTTTCCTGATGCCAAATTAAATCCTCATTCGAGAGGTTTTTTATTTTTTATACTTCTTATTGCCAACTTGTGCTGGAAGTCCAAGAAGCTTTATGCCTGCTGAGAAGTCCCTGGAGGAAGCCAAAATCCTTTAAGCACTGAAAAACAAAAAAAAAAAAAACAAAAAAAAAAAACCACCTTTCTTCAATTTTGCCAGCTCTGTATGGGATAGCTGGCTTTATTTCTTCATCTTCCAAATGGTAAAGGAATGCCTAAATTGCCATTAGACAGTGAGGTTTCTTGTTATCTATAGTTCAGAGATAGGAAATGTACAGAAACTAGATTCACTTAGGTAGTACCAGTATTGAGAACTGCATATTTTTCCATATTTTTATCCAAATGATTATCCAAGAATGGATAAAAAATACATTATATTGCTAAGTTCCTCTCACCACTGAAATGATGCTCTGCAGACTTTAAAGCAACAGGACACTATGGATTTTAGAAAACAACCAGTGTATGTGAGAACTGAAAAAAAACGGTTGTATTATGATTTGTGAGGTGTTCAAAAAGAAACAGAGCTTGGAGAAAGCCTCCAACAAAGAGTCATAGGATCATAAAGATTGGAAAAGAACTCTAAGATCATCCATTCCAACCATCAACCCATCACCACCATGCCCACTAAACCACACACTTCAGTGTTGTGTCTCAGTGTTTCTTGAACACCTCAAGGAATGGTGACCCCATCACTTCCCTACTGCAGTGCAAAGAAAGACAAAAAATCTTTTATGTCTTCTGAAATACAACTGCATAACAGTGGGAAGATTAGAGTTATTAGTTTGACATACATTTGTTTAAATTGTTCAGAAGAAATTTTTTTTCTGCTAACATTATTTTCACTCAGAGGTGTTAACGGTAATTCACGTAAGTTTTGAGTATTAAAATATTATGCTGTGGAAAAGATAATCAGAAATATTAGTGGAATCCAGAAACAGTAATATAAGGAAGAAAAACCTGAGAACACATCCAAATGACACTGGTGAATGAAAGGAAATGCATGGAATTTTGCAGAAAGTGTATAATATGATGTTTTACTGAACTACCTGGCAAATTAACTCTTTTTCTTTTTCTTTCTCTTTCCCTTTCCCTTTCTCTTTCTCTTTCCCTTTCCCTTTCTCTTTCTCTTTCTCTTTCTCTTTCTCTTTCTCTTTCTCTTTCCTCTTTCTCTTTCTCTTTCTCTTTCTCTTTCTCTTTCCTCTTTCTCTTTCTCTTTCTCCTTTCTCTTTCTCTTTCTCTTTCTCTTTCTCTTTCTCTTTCTCTTTCCCTTTCCCTTTCCCTTTCCCTTTCCCTTTCCCTTTCCCTTTCCCTTTCCCTTTCCCTTTCCCTTTCCCTTTCCCTTTCCCTTTCCCTTTCCCTTTCCCTTTCCCTTTCTCTTCTTTCTTTTTCTTTTTCTTTTTCTTTTTCTTTTTCTTTTTCTTTTTCTTTTTCTTTTTCTTTTTCTTTTTTTTTTTTCTTTTTTCTTTTTCTTTTTCTTTTTCTTCTCCTTCTCCTTCTCCTTCTCCTTCTCCTTCTCCTTCTCCTTCTCCTTCTCCTTCTCCTTCTCCTTCTCCTTCTCCTTCTCCTTCTCCTTCTCCTCCTTCTCCTTCTCCTTCTCCTTCTCCTTCTCCTTCTCCTTCTCCTTCTCCTTCTCCTTCTCCTTCTCCTTCTCCTTCTCCTTCTCCTTCTCCTTCTCCTTCTCCTTCTCCTTCTCCTTCTCCTTCTCCTCCTTCTCCTTCTCCTTCTCCTTCTCCTTCTCCTTCTCCTTCTCCTTCTCCTTCTCCTTCTCCTTCTCTTCCTCTTTCTTTTCTTGTTTGTTAATTTCATAGGGAACATCAGAGTGCAAGAAACATAAGACTCAAGGCAACACTAGTTTTGTACTTCATCCTGTATCTCACATTAGCAAGAACTGGACATTTCAGAGGAAAATATAAGATACAAGAATCATAGATGCACACTTTGTCCTAGTATATCTCGTTATGCTTTGGCATAGGCCAAAGGATAAAAGAGGAAAGGGAAAATAATCCATTAAGATGTGGTTGAGTAAATCGTTTCATGTGCACTTAAATACTGATGCCTTGTCTAAGCAGGAGGAGAATAACTGAAGGCTATGAATGTACAGTGGGTTTGGTTCTGGATTTCTTAACTTCAATAAAATCTCATTGAGATCTCCTTTCACACCAGTGTTCTTTGTGGACGAGCCTTGAGAAGTCTTACAGGAAGGACCTGGCTCAGGAAAAATTCTTTCTTAATCAGTTGTGGGAAAAAAGAAAAAAAACAACAAACAGTTTTGTGGCGAAGTTACACCATACCTAGTGGATGACTGTGAAATGCCAACTTTATGTGAAACATAATTATGTGCCACATGTGGAAAAGCACCATCAGCAACATTGATGAAGTGCAAGCAGTCATCTGAATTTAGTCTGTCACTTCTTGATGAACATGACAGCTTTATGATTATTAAGATAATGGCTGAAATCCGTTGTACCATGAAAATGCCACTCATTACACTCCACCAACTTCAATTTTGTGCCTTGTTTTCAAAGGCACTGTGTATCAGGGTGCATCTCTGCTTTGAAGAGCTGTGCCATTACCTCCTGGGTAACAAGGAGAAGAAAATGAATAGAGGCTGACATATGAAGTGCCATTATAGGAAAATGGCTGATTATTAGCTTGTGCTTGCTAGTGGATTTACAGAGCTTAGATCTGTACAAAAAACTCAGAAACCCAGTGAGTGGCTCAAATTTCAGATGCAAGTTGGAAGCCCATCAGTACCCACATAATTGTTACTGGAGTCCCCATGGGTCTCCAGGCTTGGACTTCCTTTGCAATGACTTGGTTGATCTGGAAGCAGCGAGCTGGCTTTGATTTCTATGACTCTGGTTCAGTTCTTAACTTTGTAAAATAAACATTTTTTTTGTTGAAAAGAAATTCTCTGTTTCGGTCATATGCTTTTTGGGAAAAAGTATTTCTCAGTGCATATCTGTACAGCACCTAGCATAGCAGGCATTGATCTTGGATGGCATTTTGGTTTAATACAGTAATTAATGAAACAGTAGCGATATTTCCTTTGTGCTAAACTGCGTGAGCAGATTTCCATGGCAACAGCCTGTGCACAAGCTTCTTGCCTATAGCAAGTGTGAACTTATTTGAATCATTTTGATTATTTTAAAGAAAGAGGCCTGTTGTAACTTAAATTAACTCAGATTTACTGCAAGACAAAAGTACTTGCAGAGACAGTTCCCTCAGGTCTGTTGATGCACAGAAACTTTATGTCCTGTAATATCTCACTGATGTATTTAAACCCTCCACGCTACCTCAGAAATATATATAGAGTATATATAGAATCACTGAATCATAGAAAGGCTTAGGTTAGATGGGACCTTAAAGACCATCAAACTCTAACCCCCTGCCTTGGACAGGGATGCCAACTGCTAGATGAAGCTGCACAGTGGCCCTTGAACACCTCCAGGGATGAAGCGACCACGGTTTCTACAGGCAGGCTGTGCACATGCCTCACTGTATATTTTATCTACATTTTCTCCTCCTGTCTCTAGCCATTTTCTGTCAATGAAAACCACTTCCACTTTCACCCTAGGATAGCAGTCTGCACCAGATCTTCATCTCAGCCTGCACCAGATCTTCGTCTTTATGGTCCTGAAAGGGAACATGTTCTTGTCTGACTTCAGCTGCTGTAATGAACGAGCAGAAATTCCCTTGGCTGACTAAAGGCCAAACAAACAGCAAGAGAAACTCCCCTCTGCTTCATCATCCCTTTCCTGCCCCATGAACCAAGGTCTCCTCTGGAGACAGAATCCTGATAACCTCAGTTTAGTGGGGCAAAACCTGGCACTGAAGTTCTAGGCTCAAAGCATATTGGTCTATGAAGACTCAGACAGCAAAACATTGAACTGGAGAGGTCACAGAGGGTTGATCAGTTACAAATGATGATTTGCAAGGTTCAATACATTCAGCAGCCAAAAACCATAGAATCAGAATCATAGAATCACATATAAAAGTATTTTCAAACCTGATAAACAAAGAATACAGGAGATTTTTAATAACATAATAAAATATTGAACCTATTATTTTGACTGTGTGAAGGGAGGATAAAACTAGCCAAAGAATTTGGTAGTTACAGTTGAAATTATCAGACCAGTTATCCTAAGGGTACTCTATCCTCTGACCTGGAAGTCTGAAATGGGGAACAGAATGAATATCCCATGATTCAGGTGGAAACAGATAGAGACCTGCTACTCCATCTGGACTGCCACAAACCCATGGGGCCAGGTGGAATTCACCTGGGGATGCTGAGGGATCTGGCAGAGGTGACAGCCAAGTCACTTTCTACCATCTATCAGCACTCCTGGTCATCTGGAGAGTTCTTTGGGAATAGGTAGCGAAACACTTCCAGAGAAGGTTTGGGTTGGGTAAAAATATTCTGAATTCAATATTTTTATAACTTATTTATTGTGTCAGTGAGGACAGTCATAGCCATACAGAGGCAAAGGACCATATAGACTCTGGACAAAAAGAAAAAGTATAGAAAGCAGAACTTTCAGCTGTTTTCTTTCTGATGCATGAAAGGATCTCAACAGATCATGAGACAGACCGTACCAGTAATCACTTGAAATTCCTTCCAGAGGGAAATTAAAAAATACATCATAGTGATTTTATCTTTAAAGGGCTTCACTGTCTATTTTTTAAATTAAAAAGGTGAAAATGTGTTCTTCCACTAATTTTTTTCCATTGTATTTACCCACTGTCATATCCTGGAAGTGCTTGGTTATTTATACATGGCCTGCATGGACTTGATTTTTAGGGCAAATCTATACTGCTGGATTGTGAAATATATTGAACTGATTGGGAGCTCCACAGTATTTATGATCAGGACCTGGTCTGAATTTGAGTATCACACCTGGGTTATCCATTATTATCATCTAGCATCTGAAATGAAAACATGGATTTAATATTGTGGCAATTTGGTGAAAGGAAGCTCTCAGCCTCTCCATAAAGACATCTTTACCTAAGTAATGAATTTAAAACCAGAGTTAGTAGAGATCAGAAAAAGACTTATGACAATATCAGGTGATTTTAATCTGTGAATTGTGGAGATCTTACACTACTTGTATTGCACTATTTTAGTTCAGATAACTTCTGGAGATGAAGTGGTGGATCAGGAGTGGAGATCTAAGCTATAATAAAGGGCTCATTTTTCACCCACCCTCTGTCTGGAGATGTGGCATGCCAAATTTAGGACACAGGGAGGTTCACATATCAGCGTTCCTGGAGAAAAGGGGAAGTTATGTTATTAAAAATCTCCTGTATTCTTTGTTTATCAGGTTTGAAAATACTTTTATATGTGAGACTTCAAACCACTCTTTGTGCTAAACACACATAGGGAAATCTCACGGTGCCAGACACATTATTTCAGTAAAATAAATATTGCTGCCTTTAATATTTAAAGATATTTTTGAAACAGCCACAGAGGATGAAAAAAATACGAGCCAGCAAAAACGTTTCTTGACTCAGAGACTTACAGAGGCATATTTCAATTCTTCTGCTTTAATTTCTCAAGGCCTTAAGGAATTCCAAGATCTCTGAAATGGCATGCTGGGAAGAAAAACAGAGTTGTTACCCCCAGGGCTACTTTGGCTCTTTATTATTCACCAGCACGGGATTTTTTCTTAGTACAGGCTGAGAAGCTGCATTGTGTACTCCTTAAAGCTGTTGGACTAGCAAATATGTCACATCTGCTATATTGCAAATAGCAATATCAGATCTTGGGGCTGATCAGGCCACATGGGATTTCCTTAATCCCATCTATATCACCTGAATAGAGTTCACCATTTTTTGAAGCTAATAGGAACTTTGCTGTTGGCTTTATTGGGATGAGGAGAACTGTAGTGAAAAATTGAAATTTGTCCTTCATCAACTGATTTCAGAAGTTCCTTGTCAAGTCAATCCCAGAGCTTTGTGATTGATTCTGACCAACCTGTCCCTCTGTGATGCTCAGGACACAGCCAGGTTACCATGTAGTAGACTGGACACTTGTACTCCAAACACCCACCCTCAAGGTGGGTTCCCTGGGACTGTTAAATAGTATCAGATCCTTTCTGTGCACAGTGCTCACAGTACAGCCAGGGAATTTAAGGCTGAATCACAGCACCCAGAGTTCTAATGCCTTTACTTCATCAGCGTGTTCTCCAAGTATATTTCATTGTAATGATAATTATTTCTATTCCCCAGATCTGGTACAACAAAGAACCACTTTGTAACATGCTCTTCCATTAAACTGGGAAACTTCCACTCTCTTCAACAGAGGGAAGGTTTTCTAAAAAGCTCTTTTGAGGACCGTCTCTCTATTTAATTGCACTCTCACAGTCTTACACTAGAAGCAGGCAAATTAAGTAGTGCAGGACTGACTATCTTTATGGCTATCTTGATGGACCAATAACCAATCTCTTATGGGAATTTCTCAGCAAGTTTCATCACATGGGGCCTACAGCACCACCACACACTGAAGGTAAAGTTTTGCAATCTTTCTTTTCTGTATGTCAAGAAGTCTGAACTCTTTTTCTCTGGTCTAAAAGAGTATTCAATGAAAAATGAACAGATGAATATTTGTTGTTGTTGTTGTGACAAATAATACATCACTATGCTTAATTGGTATGCAAATCATATCAGTTTTCAAAGGTCATTATTTGAAAAGACATTTTATCAAAAATATGCTGCCAAGTTCAATGCCTATCAAGGAATGTTTCATAAAGATGAGATGGCAGAACTTAAAAAAGTCTGTAATCTCAACAAGCTCAAACAGACTCAGTCACAACAACTAGTTTGGTAGCAAACCTGATTCCAACTGGTTTACTGGTGGCGAGTTTATTAAGCAAGGTATAGATAGCATGGCCCATATAATTTGTCCAGATAAAAAAAATCATTTTTTTCTAAAATCAGTTTGTCTCACCAGACTACAGCCAAGCAAACTGAAGAAACAGAAAAACCTATTCAAAGAAATTTAGAGAGTAAAGCTGCTTGTTTCAAATTTTATGCGTTTGAGATAGACGAAGGCACTGATGCTATAGATAAGGCTCAACTTGCCATTTTTTTTAAAGGTATGTATAGCAAATATAATGTCTGAAGAAATGGCTTATTTGGTGCCATTAAAAGACACAATTAATCTCTTTATTTGTATGAAGCAGTAAAAATTACATTAATGTGATTTTCTTTAATCTTTGTCAGCATATCTGGTATAGCTAGCGATGGTGCATTGGTGGCAGCTGGTGAAAAAGAGGGACTTATAAAATTAATAGAAGACAATTTAATTGCTGCCAACAACTCATGTTTAATGAAATAACGCTGCATTGTACATCAAGACTATTTATGTGCTAAAGCTTTAAAAATAGATAATGCTGTGCAATTCATCATTTAAGCTGTGAATTTCATGAAGTTCAAGGGATTGAATCATAAACAATTCCAGGACTTCCTTAAAAGTATGGGTACTGATTACAGGAACATTGTTTACTTTTCTAGAATAAGGTGCCTAAGTCAGAGTAAAGAGATTTTATGATTCGCAAAATGAGATCAAGTCATTTATGGAATCAAAAGGAAAATTTGTTTCAGAACATGAAGATTAAAAATGGCTCACAGATTTAACATTTTTGATGGATTTGACTGCTCATTTAAATGAGTTAAGCATATGTCTTCAAGGTGAAAATCTATCTGTGCTATGTTTCAAACCATAACAGTGTTTGAAAGGAAATTTAAATTATGGCAAGTTCAAGGTATGGTGTATATGAGGGCTACTCCAAAAGTAATTCCTCCTATTTTATTATGTTGTCCCACAACATCAGAGGAAAATGGTAGTGGTATGACATTAGAAACTGAACCTTCTCATCAATATTCCATTAAATTTTGTTATTGTGTGACAGATGGCAGCAGACAGGCAGTCTGACAGAACAGTGTCTGATGCAGAAGTGCATACGAAGCAGAGGTATGGAATTCCTCCGTGCACCCTGTGACATTCAGACAGTCCTTCCTTCTTTATAAGAAGGTCCAACAGCACATCACTCCTCATTAATTCCACCTCTTTCACCAGAAATTTATCTTCCATGCACTGCAAAAACCTCTTTGACTGTACGTCTGGCACCGTTGTTTTCCCAGCAAACTGAATCATAGAATCTTGGAATCACAGAGTCATAAAATGTCTTGGGTTGGAAGAGACCACAAGGATCATCAAACTCCAGTTCTCCTGCCACAGGAAGGGCCACCAACCTCCAGATCTGGTACTAGAGCTGGTTGCCCAGTGCCCCACCCAACCTGATCTTGAACACCTCCAGGGATGGAACATCCACAGCCTCTCTGAGCAATATCAGAATGATTGAAATCCCCCCTGAGAAATGATGGTTGTGATCTTGATGCTACTTCCAGCTGTCTGTAAAAGGCCTCATCAGTTGCTACCTCCCGATGAGGTGGCTGGTAGCAAACATTCATAATGATGTCACCCATATTATCCTGCCCTTTAATTCTCACCCACAAGCTCTCCACTCCTTCATCACTCATCTCCAGGTGGTGCTCATACATTCCAATTCTCTCTAAAACAAAGAGCAACTCCACTGCTTTCCCTGGCTGGCCTGCCTTTCCTGAAAAGTACATACCCATCCACGACAGCATTCCAGTCACGCAAGGTGCTGACACAGTTTCTTCTTAGAAGCCTTGGTCATGGTTGTTGTGGGTGCATATAGCTGTAGAAGCTTCATGTCTACTGTATGTATTGAAGCTGGAGCATAAGGACTGAAGCAAAGTCCCTACTCGAAGGGAAACTATTGTTTAGAATGAAGTTGTTTATAAGGATTGCTGTTACTGTCTCTGCCATGTACAATAATACAATGTTGAGGGGTCCTAGCATTGCTGCTGATGTGACAGTAGACCCGGTATGTTAGGAGACAGAGAATTCCAGGCTGTATCTATTGTGCAGCCAAGCACTGCCATGCAGGGTGCATGCTGAAACATTTCTCCACGCTTGCTGCTTTGCTGCTTATACAACTGCTGTGTTTCTCTATACCCCCTGTCCTTTGATCCTGTTACCATAAAGTGATGCCAGAGAGGGGCTCAGCTGGTTATTAGGAACCTACTTTCCAGCTTTGTTTCTCCAGTCACTGCCTTTCCTGCTAAGCATTCTCGTCATGAAATGATGCAAATGAAATTCCTCAGCCTTCTCCTCACTGGCCTCTTGGTGGTAGTCTTAACACAGCATACTCACTGGCCGTGCTAGCAGACTTTAACCAAAGGCATCAATCCTACCACAGTAAGAGAACTAACGTTTTAAAGTAGATACTAAATATATACAAATTTTATTTACAAAAGCAAGACATTTAAAGGATTTGCCAGAGATACAGAAGCTCTGCATCGCTGATCCATGCTGACCTACTTCAGAGCTTCACCTGTTAAGCAAAGCTTGGTGCAGAGATCTGTCAGATATCCCTAAAGCACAGGTATTTGAGTCCAGTGTGTACAAAGAGGCCGCAAAAGCAAAATGTGCAGTGAGGTTATCATTTACATACAGAAAGTTTTCTAGTGCTCAAGAAAAAAAAGATTTTTGGCACAGGGATTTGCTCAAGTGTGTTTACTGACAGGTGGAATTCAATGTCCCCTTTCTAATAAAAGAAGACAGGATACCTAAATGGCCAATGATAGCATAAAAATGAAGAAGGAGATGCCATGTACTGTCATAGAATCATAGAACCATAGAACAGTTTGACTTGGAAGGGACTTAAAAGATCATCTAGTCCAGCTGCCCTGCAATGAACAGAGACATCTACAGCTAGATCAAGCTACTCAGACCCATACAGCCTGACCTTGAGTGTCTCCAGGGATGACACGTCCACCACCTCTTCAGGCAACCTGTGCCAGTGCTACACCATCCTTATTGTTAGAAATATTTTCTTTATATCCAATCGAAATCTCCCCTCTTTTAGTCTGAGCTATTAATGACGAGATTTGTTAGCACTTTCCTGCAATAATCAATGTCATATGTCAAAGTAGAGTTAAAACATATGCAGATACTTATGAAAGTGTTGGTTTATAGAAGCATAGTAGATCAGGATGATAATAAGGACAGTTAGTCAAAGGCAAAACTTGGGATCTAATGACTGTTTGAAAGATTTATTCATACTATGGATCTGCTCTCAGTTCTCTATGGTGGGTGCCTTAGCCACTCAAATTACATAGAACTTCTGCTCTTCTGTTAATTGAATGAAGACTTTTCTAAAGAAAATAATTAATAATACATGGCCAATGTGTATGTAAAGATATTTCTTTAAATACTTACTAGATAATGAAGATATCAATTGTGGATTTGTTTAGGCAGGCAGGCAAGAGATGGTCATTGGGAAGAAGGGGTTTTACTAGCAATCTCCTTCATGAACTACTTCTTAAATTACCAGGAGCAGACTTCAGGTCATGTTAAGAAACCTGAACAACATTCTTGCTGATAGAAGACAAAATGAATCTAAAACTCATAGGCTGAAGAACGGCTCTGCTCCTTTCAAATCAGCCTGAGCAGGTATGGAGCTGGATGACCTGAAAGAAGGGTTATTTTGGCAATCGATATGTTCCCAGTGTAGCAGATCTTTTGGCAGACACATCTCTCCCACATTCCAGCAAGTTCCTTATTGCAGATAACACCAGATGAGGGTCAACAGCTTTTGTACCAGCAACATGCATCCTGAGCTGTCAGATTCATCTAGATTTAGTAAAGGTACAACTCAGGTTTCCCATTTTAAGGTCTTGGGAAATCATCTCACAGAAGGTAGCTTTTCACATTTACCCTATGAAGAGTAATAAAAAGAAAGACAAAGTGGAGATTATAGAGAAAGGAAGAAATTCAGACAAGACAGAGATACTCAAATGAGACAGACTTCACAATTACAGAATAAAAAACAAACCGCATTACTAATATGTAACAGACTTATCTGCATCCTCTTTTCTTGTCCTACTAACCCTGTCAGCAATGGTTTAAAGGAAGATAAGTGGTTCTCATATCCTTTCCTCTTCTCTGAGACCACTAAAATAGAAAGCTTCCAACACCTGCTGCAAACATATTAATAATCAGATGAAAAATTGATGCCTACACAGCTTCAGAACTAAGTCTACCCATCAGCCAATGTCAATTAATAAGAAAGAGGAATGTCTGAAAGAGGGAAACGGGCTTAAGTATCTGTCCCAGGAGACTGCTTTAGAGAGCATAATTTCTTGTAGGGTTTTGGGGATCTGTAGTGAAGCACAAATTGTTTCTCACTGGGAGAGCTATGAGATGCACAGTTGGGCACAAAATCCCATTCTGCCTGTCACACTGCAGGACAGTTTGGCCAAATGTTATTCCAAGTCTCTTCCTCAGTTTCCGTTACTGTAAATGTCTTGGGTAGAACCTCGTACTCTATAAATGGCTGGTAGGACAGAAAGAAAGTGCACACTTTGACTGAGGTTTTGCCTCCATTACTTATTATAATCTGAAAAATCAGTTTTTTTGCTGGTCACCTTTAACACCTCATCCTTTCTGAGCTAAGACTTTAAACCTACAGCATTTTTCCTTAGCACCTGCCAACAAAGGGGATGGACTGAAGCTCTGTCCCCCAGTTCGGTGCTGCTGTTGCCTCCTTGAACACAGCACTGCTCCAAACACCATCTCCTGTTGTTGGCTCTTGCATCTCCCCTTGGAGATGAGAAGAACCATGATGAAAGCACAGTTAAAGCCATCAGTTTTAGTGCATCGTATCCCAAGAACCTTTTCTTATCTGCTGCTTGCAGTCTGTTTCTGCTGCCTTGGCACACCTCAGGCTGCCCTAATATGAACAATGTGAGCAAGACCTATTGGAGCCAAGGAATTATTTTTACTCCATCTTACTCTGGGGAAAAGCTCTTATTATCTGGTGATTGTCCCTGCCCTTCTCCTGTGTTTATGCAGCATGGAAACAGCTCTGAGCAGAGCTTGAAATCAAAGCCTCCATGCTGCCCCTCAACCATATTAGCTTTTCCTTTGCAAGGAAAGAGGACAGCAATTCCCTATGGCCTCACCAGGGGCAGAGAAATGCCTCATGCAGAATTGGATGATGAACAATGTGGGAGCAGCATGACACCTGGCAACTCTGCACCCAATTGAGCTGTTGTAGAAATGAAAAGTTGATCATACTTTTTCCTTTTCTTCTGCTGGAACCTTGGAGTTCTGGCAAACTGGTGTTATTACATACTCTGGATGATTTATGGTGGCAGAAATGAAGCAAACTGCCCCTTAAGGGTTACAATTGCTAGGCTTGCTTAACTACGTGCTATCCCTCACATAGTGGCAGCAGCAATACAAATAAATCCTTGCAATTATAATAGATGGGGCAGCTCACCTTCTTCACGGGTTGCAATGGAGAACTGGTAGCAGGTTCTGAGCTGCCCTGTTATCTCTTCTGTTTCTCTTCTGTGCCATAGAAACTCCTTCTGTTCTGCAAAAACAAAACAAAACAAAACAACAACAAAAAAAGGGAAAAATAAAGAGAAAGAGAGAAAGAAGAAGGAGAAAGAAAGAAGAAAAAGTGAAAGAACAGAAAAAAGAACAAGAAAAAGGAGAGAGAGATAGTATCACACATACTTCACATGGTTGCTTTGAAAATACTTTCAGAGTATGAGAGGCGGCTGTGTGTTATTTCAAGCCTCACTGTGGTTAGGGATTTTGTTTGCTTGTTTGCTTGCTCTGTATCAGTCTTTGGCTGCAAAAGCAGGAATTTCACACGAAACCCCATTCTGAGAAAAGTATAATCTCCCATTTAACTCCTCTTGGCTGCAAACAGTAGTCTTGGAATTGTATATCTGCACTGGACTCTCTTCAAGTATTGGCCATTTAGATAAATGAAAAGCTAGCTGAAGCCAGTACAGCCTTGCCAGCAAGGTAGGGCACATAAACAGTGCAACACTTTTATTTTATTACTACCCTTCCTCATTTTTCATGTTTTCTTTAGATTTCTGATTTGAGGATTTGTCTGGACTCTCTGATATACATTAGAGTTTGAATTCACAATCTACCTTTTCTTACAATGCAATAATTATTAAGGGTTTTGTTTGTTTGTTTGTTTTGCTTTATCTACTTGCTTATTTTCATGAAACTTGCAATACAATCCATTTCAATCCTCCATCCCTCTTTTAAACTTGGTTTAGATTTATCATTAGGAAAAAAAAAAAAAAAAAAGACAAGGATATGCACTATAAGTGGAGGAATTATGTTTGTATCCTAAGGGGAATAAATGATTATTTAGTTAGTTAGTTAGTTTTAGGAAGGGAAAAAAGGGAAGATGTCCCTTCTAGAAAAAGGAAATTTGATCCAGAGCACAGTAGTCTAGGAAAGTAAAGCCAAAGCCTTGTCCTAATTCACAAAGCCATGCTTCCTTAAATAGCTGCTATGCTGTGTGAGTGGCAGGAATGTGTGTTGTGTGCTGGAAGAGGCAGCCAAGGAAAACAGAACAGGATGACTTAAAATGAAGTTGACTTACCTACTCCTGTGGCCTTGTGAGTATCTCTTCGGGGGCACTCATAACTTCTTGAAGATCTGTATTACTAGGTTTTCTATCCAAATTTATCCAGTAAGGACATGAATCTGTTCCTAGAAATGCTCCAGGAAGGATGCTGAAGCACATGCATTATGCTTGCTGTTTCATATTCTTATAGCTAAGATGATATACCAGGCATCACCTGATTACTGAACCACAGAACCATAGAATCATTTCGGTTGGGAGGGACCCTTAAAGGCCATTTAGACCAATTCCCCTGCAATGGGTAGAGACACTTACAGCTACATTATGTGCTCAGATCCCTGTCCTGAATGTCTCCAGGGACAGGGCACCCACCACCTCTCTCAGCAATCTATCATACTCTGTGTTCAGTCTGCATCCAAATCTGTGTAATTCAGTCATCAAAACATCTGCTAATCTCATGATCAGAGCCCTTCCTTGTTAAACATCTGTTTTTCTTGGTCTTGTTTTCTAAATAAAATACTTAATAATAACTGCTGTTTAAATATAATCACTGCAGACAAAGGGATTAGTCAGATTCAACTGTGACCCTTTCCATCATTAATCTTCCTGTACTACTTACTATGGAGCAGATTGATAAGAAAGGTGTAATTTAGTTATGAATTTGTACTACATTTAACTTCTAATAATAAAATGCCTTTTTGTGAGCAGCTTGATAAAATTAATAAAGATGTGGTTCTGGACATCTAAAGATTTTGCAGTACTTGATGTTCTGAAATTTGCACTAAAGCCTTCTGGGAGCAGATCAGTGTAAATGAAAATCCTGGCCATGGATGGCTATCTCGGAGCAGAGGGGTAAGTGTGCAAGTGGGATTCTACAGTGTTATTTTCTATATTCACAAAAGAAGGCGACGTTGGCTCCTTAGAGCATCCACATATGTGCAGGTGGGAGAGAGTTATGAAAAGAATTAAGGCTGATAAAGACCAAATGAATCATTCTGTGTTCAACAAGAAGATTTGGGAAAAGAGAATTGAACTTTGCAAGACCTTCTTTCTGAAGTTATCTTAGATTTGCACAAATGGATTTGCATATGTAGTTATCCACATTTTAACAATGTAAAATTCCTTTCCCAAAATCTACCAAATCTAACAAAAAAGACGTCTAGGAGAAAACTCTCTTAATACCTATCTGGGATGAAATTGACTGAACACTGCATCATTCTACACTTGTACAATACTTAAAGAAAAATTCTTCTTTTATTTAGGATTCTATTTGTGAAAGAATCATAAGGTGTCAAAAAGGGATATAATTATATATCAAGACATTTTACAAGCATACTTTAGGAAAAACATCAATAGAAATATTATCATTTTCTATTAAACCATAGTGATTGGATGCAAGAAAGCATGTATGCATACAGTACTAGCAATGAATCAATTTGTATTGAAAAGTATTGTATTTAAAGTGTTTATAAAGATTATTATCCAAATATTATCTATCTCAAGATTTCTTGAATTTGCTTGTACACACTTGTACACCATTTTATATGTGCATGAGTATTCCTGAAAGAAATTCAGCAGCTTCTAAAACAGGTGTTTCTGGACTTGCCTATGAGCTGCCCACTGGAAAAGCAAAAGAGAAACTTTCTCATTTTTAACAAAAAAACTAAAATTAAATAAAGTATTCAGCATTACTCCTGCTTAGTGATCAACAAAGTAATGTCAGGGAGGATAAATCTTAATTTGTGTTTGGTCTACAGCACTCACTGTGTATATACATATACCTTCTACCATCTAATTATAACCCATTAAATCAATTAAATCGCCTTCTCCGGTATTTGCGAGTCAGGAAAGAAACCAAATGATCTACAAGGGAACCACTGAGCATATCAATCAGCCTTTGCCTGGGAGACTTCACAGGAGGGAGGGGGGCCCCTCTCCTGTTTGAGACCTGCATAGTGGCTTCCTTTTCACATTAATTCCTCCACTGCTGTGTCTCCAGAGGAAGACCATAGGATTGCAGAATCAATAAAATGCTTGAGCTGAGCCTTAAAGGCCATTTAGTCCAACTCTTCTGCAATGAACAGGGATGAACATGTACTGCTAGACCAGAATGTTCTGTTCCCCCATCCAGTCTGACCTCCAGTGTCTCCGAAGACAGGGAATCCACCACCTCTATGGGCAACATGTTCCAGTGCTTCAATGACAGAGCCTTCCAAACCCTTCAGAATGAAATATCTAAAGAAACACTGTACCTAAGCTTCATGCTTTTCAGGGCTTGGCTTCTCAGCTTGTGTCCACTTGGCTCCAATATCATCAGATTCGGCAAATCTGTGTTGAGTAACACCAGCCCAAGACCTGGAGGCAAAAGCAACATCCTTTTCCTGACTAGCATTTCAAGACCAATGGTGCTGAATGTTGTTCAATTTTAGCATGTTTTATCAAGAGTGAGGAAGAGTTGACCTTCCTCCTCCCATGCAAGTTTTGGTGCTGTTAACTCCTTTTGCTCTGCAAACAGCCTCTGGTTTCCAAACATACTCACTACTAGATATGTATGAATGGTTCCTTGTACACCCTGTGACACTTTATCCATCTTGACTTTGATTGCAGTCAGGACTCTTTCTCCTAGGTAGAGGTCTCCTGGATGAGACAGAAAAGCATTTTACTTCTCAGTACTGTCATTGTCAGCTGCTGCTGGCTCATGGAACAGTGAAGAGGCTCTGAGCTTTTTGATCTCTTATGTGTCAACACCTCTGTGTAGTTACAGGATGCTGTAGATCACCTAGGATAGGAATTTCACTGCAAAGCTGTGAAGAAAAAAATAGAATAAACTCATTCAAGGATTGCTAGATTTTAGTATGGAATAACCTTCCTTCCAGAGATATCTGGAAAGGTAATATGCCTAAAGAGGTAAAGGTTTTCAGCTGTGCCAGAGGATGTTCAGGTTGGAAATTAGGAAAAATGTTTTCTCCAGAAGAGTGGTAATGCATTGGAACAGGCTGCTCATGGAGGTGGTGGAGTCATTGTCCCTGGAGGTATTAAAGAAATGTGTAGATGTGGCACTGAAGGACTTGGTTTAGTAGGCGCAGTGGGAATGAGTTGATGGTTGGATTAGATGATCTTAGAGGTGTTTCCCAACCTTAATTATTCTATGATTATATGATTCTGTTAATTTTTCTCACTGACTATGGTGGGAGCTGAGGATAACTTTTCAGGGAAGTGCAGGGTTAGATATGTGCCAAGAATATTTTTTAAAGACTAATATCCCTTAATTGGGGAGTCTGGTACTTGGGGTGATGCTTAGACGCTATCTTCTAAAGATATCACCGGTCCCAGATTTTCACAAAAAACACTGATTTTTGGATAATCCTATGTGGAGCCAGGAGCTGGACTCAATGCTCCTTATGGATTCCTTCCAACTTGGGATATTCTATGATTATATAGCTTCCTCCTTCAAGGCTTAATACTCTTAGTACTTAGTACTCTTCAGTTATATTTTCTTTGGAACAAAAAAATGTCCCCTAGTAAAATGTAAGTTTTAGAAGTCTTCTATTCCAGTCTGGCATGGCCACTGTAATGCTCAGTCATGGTGCAGAGCCAGCCACATGGAGGGGGGAAAAAATAAAAAGGAAAACCTTGCTCTTGGCAACACTGCAAAACCTACAAGGACAGGATTAGATCTGTGCTAAATAATTCAGGCCTGGTTCCAGCTGTCTGTCATATATGCTTCTTTAGCACGGTGGCTGTTCTTAGCTATTCTTAAAATACTGCTTTGAGGAAGGATTCTGGTTGTGATTAAGATTTATACTGTAAGCTAAGAACAGAACTTCTATGACTTTTTTTTTTTTGCTGCTTGCATTCAAGGCATTACTAGTCTGCTCATATCATTATAGCCTTTTGCTTGTTTTTGGAAGGATTTCTTCAGTCACTGATGAATCTCTCTTTTTATAATAGATATTAGTGATGTCTGATTTCTGGGCTTCCTAATTTTGTTTTCCAGAATACTGGATTGCCACGCAAAATGGCTACAGTAAGTTGTCCACATGACCTGCATATAGATAAACTACCTTTCGGGGCAGGCAAAGAAAGATCATGTAATTTAAAGGAAAATATGAAATTGTATAAAATCAAACAGGTTCAACAGTCACCTGCTAAATATTCACATGCAGTTTGCGCCAATGAATTGTCCATCACAGAACTGGTAGGAAGTGACATGTCAGAGTGCCATTCATGGACTATTTTCTTTTCATAGCCTAAATCAATAAGTTGATTGAGCTGAGCTAGATTGATTCTTTTGAGTTTTATTTACAATTATCCTTTCATGCTTAATACAGTAGTGCTCTACAGCTGAACATACTACAGCAATTCTTTATGAGGCCATATATATCTTCAGCTCAGCCTGCTGAATTCAAAGTGTCTATAATACCAAAAATGTTCCTCAGCCTTTTGTTAAGGGGGGGCCTTGGCAAGGATTTGTGAGATGCCACAAACAGTTTTTAGGCAATGATGAAGAGAAATACACGTTTCCTCATCTGTTGATAGTTGTGCACAAGGGCAGGCAGTGCAAGGGTCATTTCTGGAAGGGACTTACATTTGATTGTAGGGTGAATGTAAGAAAAATATACTAAGACCAAACTTGGTCTTTTGTGAACATCTTTCTCAGCAGATATAGCCTTCTTTTTATGAATTGCCTTAATCATAGAATTAAAGAATCATAGAATTATTATAAAATTATAGAATCGTAGAATCATAAGGGTTGGGAAGGACTGAGATCATCTAGTCCAACTGTCAAAGCACAATCTCTTGTCACCATGGGAGAAGATATCCAGGACTTTTCTGGGAAGAGGTTGTTAATCCTTCCATGGCAAATCTCTCTCTTACTAAAATGATCCTAGTACAACCTTTATTAATTACAATGCTAGACTAGCAATAGGAAAAAAATATATAGATAAGTAGATTACCATTTCTGTTCAGTGTGTATAAATATGGTTATAAGCATACAACTCAGCTCCACAAATTTCTGCTTCACACAGTGGGACACTTGTCCATGCTCTCTAGATACATGAAGAAGATGATAACGTAAGTTATTTATATACATACTTTCATATACCTGCTATCCAGAAGCCTCAGGCTTCACTTTAAATTTAAACCAGTTTATTCACACGTATTATAAAAATAATGAATTAACAGGATATCACATATCAGACCAAGAAAGCTTCCATTCCACAGAGATTGAAATTCTACTGTAATGAATGTTTCTAATGAGACTAAAGTTGATATGAAGCATCTTGTGAAATATAACTAGTATGAAAAAAACAGCCAAGAAGAGGTTCAAGAAACCTATACGCTGCTTATTTCTATTGCCATTTTAAATCTCATGTGTGTCAGAAAAGGTGAAATGATTCTTAATTTCCATAGAGTGGATATAGAGGTGAGTCTAAAGCTCAGATAAATCAAAAAGATTTCAGCACACAGTCCATTCAAACAAACACAGATGTGAGCCACATTGGTTAATGACTCTTGATTAGCGTAAGGTCAATTTCAATGACCATTCAGACCTTTGAATTTCTTTCTGCAAAGGGGAACTGGAAGATTATCAACCTTAGTCATGCTCTTGATGAACACAGTGAAAAAAAAAAATTGTAAAGCAGCACTTTTTTTTTATTTTCTAGAAAATTAAGTATGTTTCCCAGTAGCGTATCGATTGTATTAAATTTTCTGGACATTAGTAACACATTGCAATAACGTAAATATGTTTCACTTTGATTTCATCATAGTAAATACTATGCAATAACAGCAAGTACTAAGTCAGTATCAGGTATGCTGGAAAATGGTGTGCTGGAAAATAAGAATGCCTTTATTTTGTGATCAGTTTCACCATTTGTTTTCATTTTCAATCTGAACAGAATGGCAACTTTGCTGTTACAATTTTTCATTACAAGAGACTGATTGATTCTTCAGTTGTTAGAACATTTACCTCTTATGAGGAAGACAGAAGTTCAAATTCCTGCTTTGAATCAAATAAGGCAAGTGTGTGTCGCTTTCTGGTGTATCCTCTATTTTTTAAAATGTTATTGATTTTTTTTTCCCCGCGTTGACATTCATCTCTATTTAAATTCCATCCTATGTGTGAGAAACCTTTATTACGAAAGGTTTAACAGTACATTGTCATATACAGCCTCATATTTCAGTATTGGCATTTTCTGATTGGGAGAATCTGTTCTGATGGATTGGTATGATAATGTAGACCTCCAGGTCTGTTTCATCAAAATTTAGGAAGAAAAACAAAAGTAAAACATTTTCAACTTTATCCTTATTTTCTTTTTTCCAATACCCACAAAATTACTGCCTTCAGTAAAAATTAATAGAAATATGAGAATTATCTAGGAGGATACCTAGACAACATGGAAACACACATTTTTACTTTGCTCCAGTTCTTAAAAGAAAACAGAGATTTTTATATGAGAACTTGATTCTGGGAACTAAAAGTTTATGAAAATAATAAGCCAAATCCAAATTAAACAGCACCAACAATTGAAGTCTCTCTACTGAATTGGAATAGTTTCTAAAGCTGTATGAATCTTTTCTTATCTACAATGAGTTCCCCAAATTCTCAAAATGCCCCCAAACTGTCTTCCCTGTTACATTTTATGCAAATTGTCTGAGGATGTACAATTGGAAAGGCTATTTGCAAAATCAATCTCTAAAGCGTTGGGGTTTTTTTTTCCTTCTTTCCTTCTTTCTGCTTACACAAGTAAGATAGTCTTGTCAATACAGAGAAAGGAAATAAAATGCAAAATTTATTTTTAGAAAGTTGCATTCAAGTCTTGACGTAGGTTTCTACAACTTGGGCATTTAGTTTGACATGTACTGAAGTCAGATTTTTCTTTGATTGAGAAAGCTCTGAATTAGTTACCTCATTGATGTACAATTCCTTAGAAATGGAGTAGAGTCCCCACCTCAGATCAGCTTCCATTTCCTGAGAGTCCTCCAAGAAATTCTGGAGGAAACAGTTTGCTTCCTAATCTGCCAGCTATCTGATACTTTCAACACCTTGAATAAATTGCCAATTGCTGACTTGTTTATTTTTGTAAATCTGTTGATGCATGCACAATAAATGGAACGGGCCATGGGGTCTTATCTGGAGATGGGAAAACAATTGGGTAAATAGAAAATTATGCTTTGCAAGTTTAGCAGATCTGGCTCTGTAAATGGATTTTCAAGAGACTGTACTACTTCTTCACAGTTGATTGTCCAACAGTTTCCCTATGATTTTACTTAAAAATGAAGAAGTAATAAAAAACTCTGTACTCTGTGGGTGTGCATAGCTGGCTCTGCCCTTCTCAAAGAGGAGAAAATAAACATTTTCACCCCTGGTTCCTACACTTAGATAAAATCCCCTCCACTTTCCTGCAATTTTCCTATGTGTGGAAACTGCCTCACCTCAGATGGGGTGAAGCAGCTTTTATTTGTCCTTTTCCATTATTGAGGAAATAAACTGTATTCTTTGTATTGTAAGAAGAAGGGAAATTTTGGATGGGCAAGTGCCTACAATGTGTAAACACTTTTAGAAACAGCAAAAAAAAAAAAAAGAAAGAAAGAAAGAAAAAAGAAAAAAACAGTATCACAAAGAAAATCTCAAACAGAACCAGATAATAAGGGAAAATAGCTGAGTGCTGTAGAAGGTGCTGCTTGAAGGCCCTTTACAGTCACCACAACAGAGGTAGCTGAGGTCTCTCCTTCTTGCACTTTTACTGCTTCTCATTGTGCCTCACTGTGCCCACGCAACGGACTTTTTTTTAAATTTTTTTTTACTTTTGTGATTACAGCAATTCACTTGCCAAAGAATTTAATTTGGTACAGAACTATATCAAAAATCAGAGGAAAGACAGTGACAGTGCATGGATCCCCTTCTCTCTCCTCCTGTTACCTACACATATTGGAGATCTTCCCTTTTACCATAATATGCACTGCAAGTGTTTGCAACTTCATGGTCTTTCTGGCTCTGCACAGACCTGCCTTCTCCAAGAGATCTGACTTTGATAGTTTCCCCTTTTGGAGACCCTTCTTTTCCTGGGCATCTTGATGTCTGAGTGGAGAGAGTCCCTGCTCTACAGCATCTTTCAACAATAAATATGCTGACCCCACTGAAAAGAGAACATATCCTTGTGAAAAGCAACATGAAGAATTGAAGTTGGGTCATCTTTGTTATGGTCAATAAATCCATCCCTGGCTGACTTTCTTTATTAATTTTCAGGCACTTTTAGTGAAAGAGTTATAATCCCCGTAATAAATGTTTCTTGGTTTTCTATGTTCTCAGACCTTAGTTTATGAATAAGCAATAGTGAATACAACTGAATTTACCACTGAATTTAATATTTATTTCTTCTTCTGGTAGTATCTCTGTAGGTGGTCATAATGAGAAGGCTGTAACGATGATTCACTGAGATTTGTCATTCCAGCTTTTGTCACTGATAGCTGTAAATCTCAGACCATTTCCTCCACCAGTAATTTTGTACGAGTGCTATACTATCTCTTTTTCTTTAAACTCTAATACTTATTCTACTTTTTAAAATGCATTTTATCACTGTTTATCTTTTCCAAAGTAAATCCATAGCTGAAGTCCTTCCTTGTTCTCTTCTTATCCCCAGTGTCTGGGTTCAGTCTTGAATTTCTTATTTTTTTTCAGGTCTGATCCCACATTTGATCTGTTTCTTCTATTGTGCTACATCCTTCAGGAACTGCTGATTCCATTAAAGGTGTCCTTGTTCCCTTTGGCTTCAGAACTCAACACCGTGTATGCTGTTACTGGTGAAAAATGGGAACTCTTATCTATTCAGCTACTTCACTGCTATGTGCATGTAGACAAATTGTAAGATAAAATTAAACTGAAACTGTTTAAGCTTTCTCTGTACTCTAGAGAAAATTTTTCATTTTCATTCTTTCACATATCCTGTACCAGATATTCCGACTGTCCTCCTTGACCTTTCTTCTAAAAGTTTCCCTGGGCAGACCCATGAAGTGATGTGTGCCATGCACAGAATCATCATGTATCATGTGTTTAGCATAAGGTGCCATAATTCTCACTTTATATGTTTGCTAATTGCATGAGTACAGATGGCTAAATATAAAAAAAAAGGGACCTTGTTAGTGTTTCCCAAAGAAAACTGCGGAATGAATTCAATATGCATAAACCAGCACAGAATCAACGTGAGAGACATTCTTAAATCATTTGTTCATTTTATGGAATATGAAAAAATGTAAATGTTTCAATTTTTAATTCCTTTGAATGGAGCTTCTAGTGTCATCGAGTTTGCATATTTTTTTTTTCCCAAATGTCATAGAATCATGAAATCATTGAGGTTGGAAAAGATCTAATCCAACCATCCACTCCCCATCAATACTGCCCACTAAACCATGTCTGTAAGATGTCACTTGCAGATGGAGAAGATCAGGCAGATCCAAATACTAATGAAAACATGAGCCTGGTTGTGAGTGCACTCACACTCATCACCAACAACAGTCCTCTCCTTGGCTCATAATAAATATCTGGATTATAAAACAATCTGGGAATACATAGCAGAGGACACCACAACAATCCAGGTGTTTGTACGATTGCCTGATTTCCAAGAAGGGGAGGAATATTTAAAAGGGATTGTGTGAATAGTTGTTCAGTATCAGTACTGCTAATGTTTGGGATTTGTTTTTTTTTTTCTTTTTTTTTTTTTTTCTTTTTTTTTTTTTTTTGTTTGTTGTTTGTTGTGTTTTTTTTTTTTTTCTCTCCATTATAACATTGTTTTCTGGCTTCATTTTCTGCTCCACCTGAAGAAATTACCTGAAGCTGCCTCTTACCATAGGCTGCATTCTCCTCTTTTCATTTAGAAGAGCTGTTTGAGTTAGTGATTACAAATACTCTTCTTTCAATGTGAAAAGTATTAGGAAAGATCTATTAGTTGCGTATTTCTATGCAGTTTAGCTTTTTTTTTTGGACTGAAAACTGTAGATAAACAGTCAAGTGCACCACCTGAACGAGTGTCCCAGGACTTGGGACATAGAATCCTATTGCCCTCATGTAACCACTAAGCCAACAAGAAATAGTGAAATTCATTGAGGCATAGATGGCTTGTCATTTAATCTAAACTCTTCCAGTGGGGTCACAATTGAATGCATTCCGAACTTGCACTGAACATCATTGCTGAATTCCTTTCTTTCCTATTTGGTACTGTAGCCAACTACAACAAAAAACAGCAAAGCTCGGATGGTGATAATCCAGGATGGAAACCAGGATAAAGTGGAGGCAACAAATGTTATGTTTTTCATATAAAATCTATGCAGTTCTTAGAGCATCAGCAGTAAGAAATTTGGATGAGATTAAATTTCTGTAGCTGTAGTAACTGTTCTGAAAATGGTCCTCAGAGATCCCTAGCTGGAAAGCACTGGGCCTATTCATTCTATTTTAAATCGATGGGTAGAAATTATTCTGAGTGTAGAAAGAGTGTAAAAATAAAATATTTATAATTTATTCACCTCCTTTTCAAGTGCTTTTGGACATGGTCTGTGATACTACCTTAGACTTTGTAGATTTAAATGAGGATGGTTTGATGCTGGCACAATCACCTTGAAAGACTCTTCAAAATTATTTGCCTCTGTCTTAGAAATCTATCGGAAATGCCAAGAATTAAACTGTAGGATTAGGAAGCCTGCCATTTCTGAGATTTGTGGTCCTAGCAATAGACTTAATGCCTTGGTGGAGAACAAGCTGTGCATGGATACACATATGTGATTTCTCTAATTGTTTGTAAAGGAAAGGATTTCCTCAGTCTTTGCAAAAGTGAGATTAAATATCAAAATGGACCTGAGCCATGCTCAGGAGCACCAGTCACTGGTTACTGAGTGCCTTTAATGCTTGTGGTTCTTTACAAAGAGACTTGCTAAATCTCATACTGCTTTCACATTATATTTAGTGCAAATTTTGGGAACTAATTTCTAGAGGCAATGGAACAGAAAGGTATGGAGTAAAGGGCATAGTAGGCTTCATTTTCAGACACCTTTAATGGAATTCACAGACAGATGTTAGGTATTTAACTGTCTTGCTGACACAGTATTCCATGGCAATATGACTGATGGTTGGACTTGATCTTCGAGGTCTTTTTCAACATTAATGATTCTGTGATTCTGTGAATACTGAAGACTTCAGTGTGGCTAGGAAAATACTGGCTAAGTTGAGTTTGGTTCACATATATGAAGTTGGAATTGCCAATAGCACAGCCGTGTCATTACAAAGGGTGGGAGGAAATACCCTGAACACATCTACTCCCTTTCTGTCTTCTTCATCTCATGCTCCCTATGACACTAACAGACAAGATTTAGTGGACATGGTGGTGATGGGTTGATGGTTGGATTAAATGATTTTAGTGTTCTTTTCCAACCTTAATGCTTCTGTGATTCTATAGATATGTCATACAAGTCACTGTTACATTAAATTTAGCCAGAGATTGTTGGGAATTAACATTTTTGCCTGAAATTTCTCAGACAAATTCTTGTGTAGGGCCAACAAATGACAGCATGTTCACTGAGATTTCAGCAATCTACTGAAAGAATGGGAGGTAGTTGTTTGAAGAGTTACTTTGCTCTGTCAAAAAGCTGTATTAAGACTATATCTAAAACTATGGGATGCACATAACAATGTGCCGTGCCTCTCTGCCTAGGATTGGTCTACATAAAGAGTCAGAAAAAGCTGGGCAACAAGACAATACCATGAGTATGGGTTTGCCTGCTTAACTTGGCAGGCATTTCAGATGTAGACATCAGCCCATCTCTCATAACAAGGATGGCATGCTTCTCTCTATGAGACTGTCTTACAGGGACATGCCTTTGGCTGGACTGATTTTGCCTTCTGAATTTTATCCGACATAAGAATTTCAACAGATTAAAGTTAGCGTTGCTATACTGCAGTGCTAGTTTACACAATGGTGTATCCATCCATACATGTTGTCAGGGAGATATTTCTATCCTCAAGGTTATTGTGAGATGGGAATCACTGATTATAAAATTCTTTGAAAGAATGAGGTGGAATAGACAATGCCTGATAATATATTATTTATTATACCTTATATTTATTCTGCCTTGACCTCATACTTTGTGCTTTTTCCAGTGCAAGGAAAAGCTGAAGAACCAGATGAAGAGTGAGCCTGGGGGAGGTGGGGTGAAAAAAATCAGATCACACTGAAGTAAAAGTGGACTTTAATACATGATTTCAGTAAAAACCACAGTAGGAAGTTTTGCTCTGTGATATATGTGTCCACTGTAGCCAGATCTCCCTGTACATAACTTTAGGTACACCAATCAATTTCCATTAATTTAATCTCTAGCAGAAAATTGAACAACAGCAACAACAACAAAAAGAGTCTAAATGAAACAAACTACAAAAGAGGACAGAACAAATGCCTTCTGAACTGAGTGCCACTGAAAGTTTTCCTTTCTTGTCTACACTGTGATATTTTTCTCCATGTTTTCTGCTCCGATTAAAAACACTTTCATCTTGTGATGTTAGCAGTGCGTGGGCCTGTAGAAAAGCATGCACACAAATGAAGACTAAAGCTGCATCTCTGCTCAGCAGCGTTGGCAGTTTACCATCAATCTTGTCTTTGTCTAACACAGAGAGAGAAACAAGAAAGGATGCACTGTCTCAGCCAGTCAGGGCATAACATAGAATCACAGAATGATCTAGGTTGAAAAGAGCCATAATGATCATCTAGTTCCAACCCCCCTGCTATGCGCAGAGTTGCCAACCACTAGACCGGGCTGCTCAGAACCACATCCAGCCTTTCCTTGAAAGAAAGGCAAAGAGATGAAAAAGAAGACAAGTAGAATTTCAGTCCAAAATATGGGAAATAAATATGCTCACAAAGCTGCAGCTTCACTGCTGAGTTTCGTGATGTCATGTGAAAGTGTCTAAACTGTACTGTATGGCATGCACTGAAACACTGCAGTATTGCCTGCAGTTTGCCTTATGCATCAGCTCATACATGAGGCAAATGGGAATTGAAGAACAAAACTTTTGCCCTTTTATCTTGTGGGACACTCACCCCTTCCTTGGGAATCAGTGAATACACTGCAAAAAGGATCAGACTTGTCTGGAAGGCACTCCTAAATGTCTGCTGTTAGAGTGCTCAGCCATAAAGCAGAAACTCAGCTTCTAACGTCTTTCCAGCCTCCCAAGAGAGCACTTGCTCAATGTTGTAATTTAATTGTTTCCCTCTTAGACACAGCTGATTTAAGAAGAGACAAGATTGGCTGGACTAAAATTCTCGAGTTGCCTAGAGCTTCTTTCATGTATGCAGACTTCTTTTCTGTATGCAGACTAACATTTATGATTGCTAAAGGCATAGCTATACATTCAGAAACAGGGAGCTCAACCTGACAAGGCAGGAAGAGGCACAAGAAAACACCTACATGGCACAGTGGATAAACTGCTCATTCACTGTTCCCAGGGCTGCTGAGCTAACAGGAAAAGAGTGCTAATGAGTGCACAGACATGGTGCTTGTGACTGGCAACTGATATTGTTTACCAACCCAGAGCTGTGGTAATGAAGACACAGCTCTGGAAGTGACTCATATATGTAATTTGCAGAGATTTAAAGATTTAAAGAAGTTAATTTTTTTTGTTTGGTTGCTTACAAAAGAAAAAAAAAAAAAAACAAATATTTTTATTTAAGTGTATGAAATATTTTAGCAAAGAGAAAGCACTGGGTACAAAAGGGCACTTTAACTTAGTAGGGAAACACATTGCAAGAAGGAGCAGAAGGCTGTGACAGCCAGACTAGCACTAATAGCCAGCGTGTTTTAACAGTGAAGGCTATTAGTCACTGCAACAAACAAGGAAGGGAAGCTGCATGTTCCCTATCTCTCAGTAATGTCAAATCGCCTGAACATTTTGCTGGAAAACATGCATTTGTCACGCAGAAGTGTGAACCAGCTAGAGTCAGAGAAAAGAAGTCAGAGCTAAAAAAGATTAAGAGAAGAACAATTTGTACTTCCAGTGGAAAGAATGAGCTATTCTGCAAAGAAAGACAACAAAGTTGGGGAACTCAATGATCTTAAAGGTCTCTTGCAAAGTAAGCTGAAAGGTCTCTTCCAATCAATCCTATGCATTTATAGTATTATTCTATTTAAATAGAGCATCAATGAACTTCTGGAGTTTTGCTGCCAGTGGAGTTGTGAAGGCTGAACATACCAAAATGTCATGGCCAAAATCATGTATGGGGTTATCTGGGAATAAAGTGAAGAAGCAATAGTGAACTTTGGCTTTGGACTAAGAGAAATAATGTCAACACTAGGGAAGACCCTGCCCATTCAAACTGGTATTATTTGCTGGACTGTATGATCTCTAAAGGTCCCTTTCAACTCAAATGATTCTACGGTTCTATGATTCCATGATGGTGAATTCAGAGAGCTAGTAGAAGTCAGAAGAAGTGGAGAAAGACAGCCCAGAGCTATGCAAAGGATCATCCTTTTGCTTCAGATGTCACAACACCTTGCTAACATCACATGCTGAGAAGAAGTTTTTTGCCCTCGTTTCAATCAGGGCAGCCTCCTAACTCCTTGTTTTGATAGATTATAAAAGCTATCTCTACTTGTGAGTACTTAAGGATTCCTTCTGATTTGAGTCTCCGCAGAACTAAGGAATTGAGAGCTTTGCAGTATGCTTGTGTCAGACATGGAGGCATTCAAACTTTCTTTTTCTTTAACTTTTAAAGAAAAAAAGCAAAATACCTCTAGAAAAAAAATCATCATAGAAACTAAGGGAGACATATTCATTCATTCAACATATTATATCACAAATACATACTCATATCTTCAACATAGAAAAATTATTCCTACAGGTCTTTTCCTCTGTATTTCCTGTGGAATTCTAAGTACAATTTTCTATCAAATTTCTCATAAGCAACCAAAACCATTTCCATTTAGCATCAAAGTCCATCAAGTCTAATGCTCACGGATGTTGTACCAGCACATTGTTTGCTTTCTTCTGCCACAGAGCCATCATGTCACATTTTTCTTCACATTAAATCACTGAGATGAAAAAAGAGTGTTCTTGTGGATTAACACAGGACTTAGCCCTAGGAAATGTTGGTTCTATTCCCATCCTGGTCACATATGCAGCAAACACATCATAAGCCTTTTGATCTATCTGGAATCAAATTTGCTGGCAAAATGGCAAAGAAACCTGCAGGTCTCATTTCTCTATTTGCATTACGAAGCAATCATGGTATTCTAATCCCTTGGGGAATCTGAAGATAAGTCATTCACCCCAATACTCAGATTACCCTTATACTTAGTGAGTGTTACATAAGAATCAGGAAAGACTAATCATACATGAGATAAACAAGTAGCAAATGGATTATAAGAGAGTAATTCCATGTAGAGCATAGTCTAATAAAATTAACATTTGAGTGGTTAGAAATAGAGAGCCTTTGGGGATGAGAGTACTGGAAACGAAGAAATATTGTAGAGATTTCTTGGAGTCGAGAAATAAACCAAAGTGAACTCAATTTTTTTGTTCTTTCTCCATTTTCCTACATACAAGATTTAATAAGTGATTGAATAATAAATGATAGAGGCAGAAAGAAAATTGGTCTACCTCTATGCCACGCCCCATTAAATATTGGCCATAACAGCATATAAAGCCACAGAGAGTACAGAAAGGTAAAGTAAATGCAAAGCACTGAATGAGAGAAATGACATTTTACCATATGCACCATCACAAGAAGTAGTTTCATGTCTCCAGAGGTGATGAGAGCAATGTTTTGATTTCAGATATTTCTGTCTATATAAGAAAAGAAGACTTGTGAAGGGAAGGAGAGGTTTCCTGAAGTCGAGAATCAACCACAGTGAAACTGAGGGCAACTTTGTAATGAAGGGATGTGGAGAAGATCTGTGGATGTCAGAAGGAAAAGCTCTCACAAGATTGTGCTGTCAGCAGTATAGCTCTTACTGCTTTTATTTTTATTTTTATTTTCAGTACAATTCACTTGGAGAAAAGCAAGATTCCTAGAATTGTCAAAGTTGGCCATTAAATTGGTTGTGCAAGGACATTTCATGAAGGCCACACATAATTTGTCTCTTCAATTCTCTATAAGCCAAGATGCTGTCCTGAAATGCAGAATTCTCTTCTATCAAAAGTGGGAGATATCATAAAGTGGTTCTGTTCCATATTAAAAGTAAAACACCATTTAAGATCCTGGAGGAAAAGGAGAATTCATAAGAAAATGCCAGTTCCTGCCTCTCTACCTTAAAGATAGAGAGGGACAGGTTCTCATTTCAGCCAGTACCATACTGTTAAACCACTAATCAATCTGTGTGTCTCTCTACGATTCATTTCCAGAAGATAAATCTGTGAAACAAATAAACTTTCCTATTACCATATTTCATTAAAATATAACTTTCTGGAAGAAAAAAAAAATCAACTTCGAGAAATCATGTTTCCATTCATCAGAGCAGAATTGACTAGTGATGGAGGTAGAACCTAGAGCAGAGAAGGGAATGTGTCCTGTGCAAAACTGCTATATCCTGCTCTGCTTTTGTACAGTTGGTTGAACTCTTTATCTTGCAGCAGTTATGGCTTAAATTTTATGGAATACGTTATGAGAACTGGGATGGCTTCAGGACTCGTGGCATTTCCCCAGCTAAAAGTAGACATTTTCTGGGTTGCTTACTAATGCACTTGCTCGCTCTTTATCGAGTAGAGGTAGAGTCCCAGTATGCCTTGTTCATACAAAGACTCCTTTGCTGTAGGCATTCTTGGTAGTTAGAAGAATAGCTCACTGAGGGATGGGCAACTGCAAATCATCTGTGCCTTTAAGAAGCTCCCTTACTGACTGTGTAACTAAATATCCTAACAGAATACTGCAAGTTCATGCTCCCTCCTGAGACATCTCTGCTTCTGCACGGAAGGAAGAAAATGTGTGAGTTGATGAAAATGTACCAATATATTAATAATGCAGAGAAAGGTAAAACTATTCCTGCTCTACCATAACAAACCCAAGGAGTCTGGAAGATTAGGATCTGATTTTGTGTATACACCCAGTGATGCATTTATTTTGATCAAGACATTATTGTCACAGTGTCCCCTGATAATGTGTTTTCCTGTTAATGAGATCACCTGGGCCAGTGGTTGGAGAGATGACAACTGTGCATTCCTTTTGAGGCTATTCAGATGTCCCCTGCCTCGTTTGCTGCCTCCAGTCACAAAGTCAAAGTAAATATCCATCAGCCCAGCAACACTTCTCTGACTTTCCCCTGAGAATCACACTTTATTTCCATTGGTGAATGAAATCAAATAAGAGAAAAGACAAGCTGAGAAGGGGAGGGAGTAAGAATTCTCCCTCAGCTTTTTCTTTGTGTCATGACGAACAAAGGAATCATAGAATCATGGAAATATTAAGGTTGGAAAAGGCCATTAACATGCCTCCTCCAATTGTCAACCCATCACCATCATGCCCACTAAGCCATGTCCCTCAGTACCACATCTACGTGTTTCTTGAATGCCTTTGGGATCAGTGACTCCACAACCTCCCTGGGCAAGTAGAGTCTTTGACTCAGAGATGCTGGTCACTATTTTGCTTTTTCAAGGGATTATAGGAAGAAAAACAAGTAATTTCCCACCACTTTACTCCTGTATAGATTACAGGCTGACTGCAGGTGAGAACAATTTATAATTTAGAATTTCTCCAAATTATGTCAGCAGCCATTCAAAAACTCAACAGCAACAGTTAAAGAGACGGATGCAGAAAACCAGTGCAACTCTGATTATGATGTTTGCAGCAAGAAAATTACCAGGAGAAGGATGAAGTTAGTGAAAGATTTGACTCTTCAAGCAAAACCCTTGGAAATGCATTCTGCTCTTTAAATGTTCATATTGTTATGCATCAGAACAGCTCCTAGAAGAGTATTAAGCAATATGGTTAAGCATGAATAATACCTGTAATGTTAGTGATCTTCTTCTCCTCCCCCCCCCTCCTCCCCCTCCCAAGAAATTTTGTATGGGCAGCACAGAATTTTCTCTGAGTTTGATTGATTCAGTGACTTTAAGCTTGTGGCATTAGTGACACTGAGCTTTACAGTGTAGAAATTTCACTAACCCTGAGATAACCCTGCTCAAATATTGCTCAATAAATCTGAAAACCAACAGGGAGGCTGAGGGAGGGGGATGCAGGATAAGTGTTTAATCTGGACAATTTGTTTTCTGGCCCCACGCTTTTTTCTTCTTCTTTGTGTCCAGGGAGGTGTCTACAAATCAAGCTTTGATGATATGTTCATTGGCAATGTGAAGGGAAGAGGGTGAAATTCTGTTGGCTTCTGGAGAAAAAAGTCCTTCAGGGAGGATGAGTCAGCCCTCCAAATGTGCTGTCTGCATATCAAAGCTATCATGGCTTTTGTAGAGAGGTACTCCATCTACAATTGTTGTAGACAGGAGACAGCTAGGAAATTTTGCAACAGGATCAGTTTTCCTAAATTACAAGAGAGCCAAAAGAATCCTTAAAATCTGCTGAGAAGTCTCAGTGAGCTTTATTCATAGCCAGAAAAACCTTGTGTGTGAATGAGGGAAGATGTTTAGAGAGGTTATTCTGAATGGTAACTTCCAGTAACACTGTGGATTGTCTCCTTGGATCCCAATGCAATGGCATTCCACAGAGAAATCCAGAGCAGCAGCTGGGAAAGGAAGCAGTACAATTTCACTTCACTTCTTCTCGTTTTTTATGTTTTCCCTATTCGTTTTCCAGTTTTGCAATCATGTTCCTAGAGCTTTGTTCGGCAGATAAATCTTCTATCTTCTTTCTATTTGTCTGCTGTCAGAAGCAATCTCAGAGGAATCTGACCAGCTCAAGTTCCCTCATTTCCTCAGTAGATAAAATAAGAAATAAAACAAACAAACAAAGAAAAAAGACAACAACAAAACAAACCTTCAAAAGATGTCTACTTCAGACCTTTCTGGTAGGACATGTTTGAGGGCTGAGAAATTTTGTGGAGAAATGGTTATCGCTGACTATAGACCAATGGCTGTTACAGGCAAGACAACTCTCATTTCCAAGCAGACACATAAACAATCGAAAAAAATTGCCCAGTGTGAAGCATTCTAGTGTGGAAATATTTTTCACCTCAGGAATAGGAAAATCAGAAAATTATTTGTTTGTCTTTCTTGAGCAGAAACAGTATGATGATGCCACAGCCCTGACACCCAGAGTAGCAATATACAGGGATCAATACTGCCTTTTATTTGAAAAATGATTCCACTTCCAAGCTTCCAATATTGGCTGTCAGACTTAACAACGAAGATGTGACCCCGTACCTTATGTTCTCAGAGGCACTGGGAATGAAATAGAGAAATAGGGAAAGGATTACTCCCTGCATCTACGATGCGTTGAGAAAATCATGTCAATGACAGTGTGTATGTTCGATAAAAGAACATGCATCTACACATGTGGGAATATAGGAAAGTGTGCAACAACGAGGCTGGACAATTTCATCTGAGTCTTTCATACTCCCTGAAAGCAGTGTTCTGAAATGACAAGTTATTCTAATTCTCTAGGTGAGGAAGGGAGTCAGTGAGATTTCAGGACTCTGGAATGAGAGAAGGGATTTATTTCTCCTTTCATATCCCTTCCTGCACTCACTGCACAGCTTGTGTCTGCCCTTATGGAGTTGAGGACTGTCCCTGAGGACTTTAAGTGATGACTGAGACTGAGTGGATAGCTTGACAGATGCTGGTGGCATGGAGCAATTGTAGCACATAGCCCTGCATGATCTCTTCAGTCAGCCACTCACTTTCCAGGACTTGAAGGACCCGTTATGAACTCCATGAATTAAGTGATGCTTCTCTGGTTCACCTCAACAAAGGAAAGGAAGGAGGAGGATGAGAGTCTGTTGACTGGGGAGCCATTTTTTTGCAAGAGAAGAGAAATTAGGAGATGTTCAGTAATTCAAATAAAAGCAGGGCTAATCCTTGAAAACTGGCACAAAGTGGGACATGTATCTAGAGCTCCTGAGACTGCAGTTGTGTTGATAGCTGGTGGCAATTCATTTCACCAAATATGGTTGAGCACAATGGAGATGGCTCAGTCTGAGCAAACCACACCAAGCAAAAGGCAAGTCACGTCAATAGACTCCATAGAGGTTAGGGAGTGATCTGTCTCATCTAAAATTAGTGGTGTGTCATCCTGTCTACCTTGTCTGTACACTTTTAAAATGCAACAGCTAAAGATATGGAAAACTAATCCTGTCCTTCATCACTCTGCTTTGTCTTGCTATAGTCTTGTATATATTTTCATAAGAATATTCCCATGATATTCAGAGTTGTATATCTTCATTTGAAAGCAGCCATTCTGTGACTCAACAACATATTACAATGCAAACAACTAACACCTCAGGCAGCAATTTCTCTTTATGGATTTCACATTCATTTTCTATGGTGACATTGTTGTCAATGTTATTATTACTATCTCATCTTTATCTCTGGAAAGACCCCCCAGAGATCCTGAAGAAGCAACTACAGTGATAGAAAAAAACACTAGCCCCACAAGTAAATGAAGCCTCCACAGAGCTCTTGGAAGTCCACAGAACCATTTTACAGCTGTACAAAAAGAAAAATAAGAGGGTGTTGTGTTGCTGCTGATTTGTTGTTGTTTTGTTTTGTTTTGTTTTGTTTTGTTTTCTGGAAAAGAATAGCTGAACAATAGCAATGAAACATCAAGAGGCACTGAGGTCTGATATCCTGATCATTCTCATGATCTAATTTCTCAGCCATACCAACAAAACAGGTAACTAACAGAGTTTTGAGATTTTGTACTGAGTGCGTTGTTTCCTATAATCACTAAAATGTAATTAATTAATAATAATTAATATAACATACTCTCCCCCTTGCAAAATAATCTTTGTTCATATTTAATATTGCGTGTAGAAGCAGCTTTCTGGTGTGTACAAACAAAACCCTGCCTTGGAGAACAACTCTTATGAGAAGTGGCTGAACAAACAAGGATGTTTCAGTCTGGAGAAGAGGAGGCTCAGTGGAGAACTCCCTTGAAACGAGGTTGTGGTGAAGTTGCACTCAGCGTCTTCTTCCAGATAACAGCAATAGCAAGAGAGGTAATGGCGTCAAGATACACCATGGAAGGCTTAGGTTAGATATTAGGAAAAATTTCTTTTCATAAATAGTGATAAAGCATTGGAACTGGCTGCCTAGGGGGGTGGTACCTGAAGGTATTCAAGAGATGTGTAGATGTGTCACTGAAGAACATGGTTTAGTGTGTGTGGTGGGGATGGGCTGATGGTTGGACTCCCATTATGGTCTGGACATGACAACATCATGGCCTTCAAGGTCTTTTCCAACTTTAATGTTTCTATGTTATTGTTTACTCTATGATTCCACGACTCTATGACTAGGTGATTCTATGATTTTATGTCTCTCCTTCTGCAAATAGCTTCATAAGTCCTGAGCTCCTTAAAAGTGCTTAGACAGGAAGGATTTCTCAGAGGAATGAGAACCCCTGACGAGTTGCCCTGTATTGCTGGAAATTTCCAATCTAGAGCCAGAAAATCTTCAGATAAATATAAGCCCACAGCTGTCACACCACATACGAAAACACATGTATAAAAGTGAAAGATTGCACAGATTATTCAGAAATTTGCTTGCAGATATTGACATGGTAACTGACATTCCAGACAAGCATTTATTAGAAAAAGAGGGCTAATGTTTGCCAGAATGTTTTGGTTTTTGCATGTTGTTCTTTTTTTCCTCTTTTCAGTCATTTTCCAGCAGGATCAAAATGTCTGAAAAAAAGTGTCTCTCAAACTTTGTTTTGCTGTCGATCTTCAACTGTATTACCTGTGTTGAGTACCAAATGTATTATTCCTTTATATTTGTCTCCAGTATCTTTTCTGTCGTATCCTAATCCACTTCTTACCCAATTACTTCAGATTTTTGTCAATATCTCATTATGACGCAGCTTCCCTGTGCAACTAAAACCATCTCTGCTCTAGTTCTGTTTCATGCAGAGTGAGGGTTACTCAAGAAAAGGAATGTTTCAGTTCACTGACTGACCCGCAAGGAGGTAAACAATTTTAGTTCAAGTTGACCAGAAGTTATCAATAATTCATCCCTATGTGAATTTCTGTTTATCCTTATAGTGAGAGCAGGGATGAAAATATAGGATAATTTCCCTGCATTAGACAAGGAATTTTAGTCCCTCTGTCCCATTTTTAACAAATTTCATGGCCTCTCACTTTTTGTTTTTGAAGGGAAGTTTCATAGACTCTCACCTTCTGTTTTGAAGGAGACTATTTTCCTTCTGGTTATATGAACTGAGCCCTGCACATGATTATTTCATCCAGCGTTTCAGATTAATTTTACATCAAATCACAAATAATTAGACTTTAGCAACCCACTTGATTCTTTCCCAAACAGGTTGATTTAGATAACTACAGATATCAAACTGGTATCTGATCTCATTCAGAAGAGTGACAAAGTTAATTTGCAAAATGCCACCTGAACTGAACTAGTGTTGATTAACCTAATCAGGTTTGTTGGTTTTGTTGTTGTTTTTTTTTTTAATTAGAAAGAATGTTGTTTTAATTAAAATGAATTTCAGTGCTGGAAAAATGAAAATGGACTAATTATAATAAAATAGAAACACAAGGTATTCATATTTCCAATCCATGTAGTTAACTTCCAGAGAACTATTAGGCATATTTGGCTTAAGCTCACTCTTTTATTTGTATTTACTTTGACTTTCCAATGTTAAAGGTTTCATGGTGGATGTGACAGCATCTCAATATCTCAGAGTCTTGAAGGACAAGTTTGTGAATAAAGAAATGATTCTACTTTTTCCACTTTTTCCCTCAAGTTTTGAAACTGAAGAAACTTAAGTTTATAGTATATCATCCATGTAGAGAAATGCTTGGTGCCATCCAACCATACAGTCAATCCCCTTCTTCCCTGTAGATCACCTTTAGATATTGAAAGGCTGCTCTCAGGTCATCTTGGAGCCTTCTCTTCTCCAGACTGAACAGCCCCAGCTCTTTGAGCCTGTCCTCATAGGAGAGGTGTTCCATCCCTTGAATCATATACGTGGCCTTTCTCAAGACACGCTCCAACAGGTCCACATCTCTCCTATACTGAGAACTCCACATCTGGATGCAGTACTCCAGGTGAGGCTTCACTAGCACAGAGTAGAGAGGCAGGATCACCTCCATTGCCCTGCTGGCCATGCTTCTCTTGATGCAGCCCAGAATGTGGTTAACTTTCTGGGCTCCAAGGGCACATTGCTGGCTCATGTTCAGCTTCCCATCCACCAGCACCCCCAGGTCTTTTTCGGCAGGGTAGTGCTCAATCCTTACCAGCTTGTATTTGTAATGGGGATTGCCTCTACCCAGGAGCAAGATTTTACACTTGGATTTGTTGAACCTCATGAGGTTCACCTGGGTCCACTGCTCAAAACTGTCTGGATTCCTCTGGATGTCATCCAGTCTGAGGTACGTTCACTTGCAAACATTTTAGCAACCTTGACCTTCAACTTAGAACAATGAAACACCATAACTACTTCTGAAAGGACGTGTGAAGTTGCTAAGGGTTGCCCTCAAACCCATCACTGAGACTTTGTCCATTTTGTTATTGTTCTAAGGCATTTTCTGCAGAAACTCTGCAGAAGAGGAAGAAATACTTCAACCTTTTCCTCTACGTACAGAATTTGGTCTTTTCCTTCCTTAGACTGGTAAATAAGAGAGAAAATCTCTAAGCTGAATTACTATGAGTCAGATCACAACATAAATACAGCTGGAGAGTATACAAACAACTCTGCTCATTCCAGTGGTGCAATTTCCCATTACTTCTAATTAAAGCTTCCTCTTAAGAAATCCTACTATCTGAAGAGCTCCAAGCTTGTGTTCTTATTACTACAAAAGGAACAGTAGCGTGGATGAGGGCTGCCCTATTCCTACTGAATACATTCAATCAGGCATTTCTATTCCACTGGCAGCTTGATCCAGGATCTTGCCTTGTTCATGTGCACAGTGCTTTCTCAGTTCATTGTGTGCAGGGTGATTTCCCATGTAAGTCAAGATTTGCAGCATTTCCTTTCCAAAAAGAATTGAAGGTAGGGAATAAAGTGTGGAGAAGAGAGAGAGATTCCAGCTGTTTGTGCTGATACATCTTTGCTTCATAGCAAGAAATAATCAAACACCTGTCTTAGTTCCTGGTGTTGTACAAAGAAGAGCTCCTCATGAACGACGAATTTCTTCCTCCAGTTCCATTTATCACAATACTCGTCTGTTTATCAGTTTTCAGTTTTCGGCAGCTCACTCTAAGAAAGACATTGAGGCCTTGGATCTTGTCCAGAGAAAGGAAACAAAACAGTGAAAGATCTGGAGTGCATCTTAAGAGGAGTGGATGAGGGAGCTATGAATGTTTAGTCTGAGGAAAAAAATTAGATCTAGAAGAGATCTAATCACTTTCTACAACTTCCTGAAAAGAGGTTGTAGCATGGTAGAAATGTGCCTCTTCTCTCAGGTAGCAGTGATAGGATGAGAGGTGTGTCAGGGAAGGTCAGTTTGGACATTAGGAAAAAATTATTCTCAGAAAGAGTGGTGAGGTTTTGGAATATGCTGTCCAGGGAAGTGGTAGATACACCATCCCTTGGAGGTGTTCAAGAAACAAGCAGATGAAGTGCAGAGAGACATGGTTTTGTGGGCATGCTGGTGATGAGCTGATGGTTGGACTAGATGATCTTAGGGGTCTTTCCAACCATTAATGATTCTATGATTCAATGATTCTGTGATACAAGTGTAATAAAGCCAAACATTTTTTTACTTATTCTCTCTCCCTTTGACACAGACATATCAGACCTATATATGTCATACACTCTACACAATTGCCCCTTTTCCAGTCTACTGGTACCTGCTTTTTTCCCTACCACCTCTGAAAGCATCAGGTATGAGTCTGAGACTCCTGAAAGCAACTACAAATCTTGATGTCTTCTTTGTGATGCATTTCTGAGGACTGGGATTGCACATGTTCACTGCTGCCAAACTCTGCACCAGTTTATTTTCCTCTCTCTATTTGAGTAGGTACCTACCCAAACAAAAGCTGGGCAAAATTACAGTTCTTTCTTCGAGAACAAAAGCAATAATAAGATATATATTTTTTTTGCTTACAAATTTTGCAAACATCCCACTGACTGCAGCGAGAATATTCAGAAATGTAAGTGTGAGGTGCCACTTCTCTCTTGCTAGTGCAAAAGCAGATCAAACCTCTGCAAATCAGGAACAAAAAGAGACAGATTTTACAGAGCACTCCATAGCAGGAACTGCAGGAGGGCTTAGCCTGCTGTGCATATCAAAGTTTCTCCTGTATGCCTTGTCTAGTTGCAGCTTTAAGAAACTCCTGAGGAAGGGAGCTGCCTTAATAGCAAGTTGTACCACTTTTAAAGCTGCATTTGTATTGCTCACACAGCAAGAGCTCTTGTCACATGGAAGCCATCGAATCAAAACACTGACATGGCAAGAGAATAAGGAGAGATAATGAAATGAGAAATTAAGAGCATGGAAAGTAAATGCTCTAGAAAAGCTGACACTTCATAACACTTCAAGTGAACACTTGCCTGTATTTCAAAGTGGACCGATAAGAAATTATTTGCTTTTCTTATGTAACAGAAATAGATAAAGAATTCTGTTTGGATAGGAGAAGATTCCACTAGGCTGCAATTTACGTATGAATGCTCAGTATTTAAGGAAATTGCTCCTTTTACTTTGTCATCTGGCATAAATGTATGCTAAAGAGGGATTCATTAGAAAAAAACCATGCAGTGCTTGAGCTAGTCTCACATAATCCTGATCTCTCCAGGCAGGTGTTTTGCATCTTATTAGGAGGTGGCACATTGAACTGCAGGAGGCCTACCACATGGATTGTGTTGTTCTCCCCTGAAAACACAGCACAAGGATCTTAACCCTCCCCCTTGAAACAAGTTTCCATTTACTGTACGTGCATTCATTGTGGAGACAGTCATCCTAGCTAACAGGCCTGGAGTTGTCCAGAGATTAATGACTTTAAGAAGTCTTGTGAAGGGCTTGGAGAATATGCCCTATGAGGAGTGACTGAAGGAACTGGAGCTGTTCAGTCTGGGGAAAAGGAGGCTGAGGGGAGACCTTATTGCTCTCTGCCAATATCTGAAAGGTGCATACAGCGAGAGCGGGGCTGGTCTGTTCTCACTGGTGACAGGTGACAGGATGAGGGAAATGGTCTCAAGTTGCACCATGGTTTAGGTTGGACATCAGGAAAAACTTCTTTAAAGAGAGTTGTTCAGCACTGAAATAGGCTCCCCAGGAATGTGGTTGAGTCACCATCCCTGGGTGTGTTTAAAAACCATTTGGATGTGGTGCTCAGGGACATGATTTAGCAAATGTTTGTTATAGTTAGGGTAGTTTGGTTAGGTTGTGATTGGAACTGATGATATTTAAGGTCTTTTCCAAACTGAGCAATTCTATGAATCTATGATTCTATGACTTCTAGTTTGTGTCAGTGTCAATAAGGTGGGAACCATGGAGATCCTCTCACACCTTCTAACATCCATGGATGGCTTTGCAGGCTGTTGCAGAGGTCCTTGTGTGCTTGAGGAAAGCTAAGAGCTTTGCAGGACAGAGCTGTGCTACAGATAAAGAGGCAATAATTTCTTCTGCCTTTATGGCGTGAAGACATTGTGGAGATGATCTGATGAGAGATCTGAAGATATATAGATCAGAAGAGATATCTATATTTACTTATGGCAACTTAAGACAGAACTTATATGTAAAGATTTAAGAGAATGACTCAAAATAACTCCTCTAGCCTGAAATGCTACCTGGGAATGTTTTGGAGGATTTTTTTTATTTTTTATTTTTTTTCACATTTTCCTGGAAAATGTACTCAGTCTCCAGTGCATCTTTTCCTAGAAAATATATTCAGTCCCTCAGTTTCTGGTACGTACTATATCCACATATGTTGACACCTTTGCTGACCTGAGATGCTTGATTTTTTCATCTTGTTTGAAACTGTTCAAACTAAATCAGAGAAGCTTAATTAAGATAAGACTAAATTGAATGTCCATACGTCCCTGAGAGGGACCCTTCTGTGTTCCTAGAATCTCCTGGAAAAACCCAGTTCACTGAACACATTGACCTTAATATTTTTCTTCCCAGCCACAGTAGGAGGAGGATTTACTCCCTTTTTAGTGCAGTACTTCGGTGGTAAGGATGCTCCTGGGATAAATGTGATAAGTTAGCACTAGACTTCCTCTAGCTGAATAATAGAATCATTAATTTTGGAAAAGAACTCCACAATTTTCTAACCATCCACCTACCTCCAATGTTGCCCACTAAACCATATCCCAAAATATTTCATCTACCCTTTCCTTAAACACCTCCAGGGATGGTGATTCCACTGCCCCCTTGGGCAGCCTGTTCCAGTGCATTACTACTCTTTATGAGAAGAAATTTATCCTACTGTCCAACCTGAAAGTTCCTTAGTGCAACTTGAAGTCATTGCCTCTCGTCCTGTAGCTGAAGATTTAGAGTGCAAATTTTCATTTCCATGGATTAAGATACAGGCTAATCTGATGGAGGTGTTCTGTTGGTTAACACAAAGAAAACAGAACCCCAATACCTGTAAACATATCAGGTGAATAACTTTCTATTTACATCTACTGAAATCTCTTTTTGATGTACTATACCTGTAGAAAAAGAGGTAATGTCCTTAAGTTGTGCCAGGAGAGGTTCAGGTTGAGTATTAGGAAGAATTTATTCTCAGAAGGGGTGGCAATGTTCTGGAACAGGCTGCCCAAGGAAGAGGTAGAGTTCCTGATATACCACTGAGGGACATGGTTTAGTGGGCATGGTGGGGATGAGTCAATGGTTGGACTACACAACCTCAGTGATTCTATAATGCTAGGATATCTGAAGACATAAGCAGATATCACCCTGAGCAACATGCTCTGGCTGACCCTTATCTGAGAAGGAAGTTGAACTAGATGATATCTAGAAGTACCTGCCTGCGTCAGTGGCCTCAGCTCTTCCCTGGAAAATGAGAGGTTCCTGCATAAATGTTAAAAGTAATATTCAAATTTAGTTTCCAAGAACCAATATAATATTACAAAGTCATTTTGTCTTTCCCTGATAATGCTTGGATACTCAGCCATATCAGATCTATGTGCGCAGGTGGTACAGTATAAACATGCAGTTAGCATAGCTGAATGGTAGCTGATGTGCATCTGAGATCAGTACTTCCAGCTCAGACCTTGCTATGGCAGATGGACTTACTGACTTTCTGTCTTTGTTATCTCATGGATTTCACTGTACAATGTAATTTTATCTCTCAATATCTTGTTTGTGAATAGGTGATAATTCTTCCACAGCTTCCAAATGAGCTGTTAAAATAAGCAGAGAGATTTCTTGTAAAATATTTGGATTATCTTCTAGTCTACAGGTCATATATCTTCCCATTCTTGATTGGATAGAACAACTAGCTCCTTTCAACTCTCTATATGAATATTCCCCCAAAACATGCTTCTTGTGAGAGGTGGTAGAGATAGGTGAGGCTCAGAAATAAAGGAAGTAACAGATTATCCTCCAGGACTAGCAATAATAGAGACTACATGGTGCTTGGGTTATTTCACTCAAGAAACTAAGAACTATTCCCTCCATGTTGTTTTCATGCGCTTGCTTTTATAAATGAAGCTTGTCATTCTTGCTTGCTTGGGGATTTGACCAGCTGTACTCTTTGATAGCTGAGAGAATTTCCATCAAAACACTGTTTAAAAGCTCCAGTCATTCAAACAACTTCAGGCTTTAGTTCTGGGATTTTAAAATATATACATATATATATAATTATATATGTTATATTTATTTGACTACCTTCTGTATGTAGCATACAGCACCTTGTCAGAGAAAGTATAAAATCCTCTCGTCTCCCAGTCTTAGCCACAAGTCACCTAGAAAAGACAAAGCCTTCATCTGTCTGTTTGCCTTGAGGATTAGATATAAAGGATCCTGACACCCTGGGAGGTATATTCTTTTTTCTTGTGTTTTTTGTTTTGTTTTGTTTTTTTTTTAAATTATTATAAACAGATTTTTATTATTATTGTTTCATTCGTGCTTTCCTACAATGGAAGCTGGAGAGAACTACAAGGGATAAAAAGTCCCATCTACTCTAAAGCTTAATGTTCTTCTTTAATGGTTTAATATGTTCTGAATTGGTTAACAGGGAGAAGTGGCTGGAGGCTGAATGAATGTCTTGCATGTTGTTGTATATCCTTTATTACTGTACACTGTAATCTGTGTAAGGAGTTGTTCTCCAAACCATCTGAATGTTTGTTTACCATGATGCAGCAGCTGTCTCCATTGTAAAGAAGGAAGCAAGAAGGAGAGTACATTAAATTCATTCACTCCTAGCAGAAAGGAAACAAAGAAAGAAAAGAATCTTTAATCTGCTGTTACCCATGCTTGGAAATAAAAATTCACTGCTTAGAAATACCTGGAAAGTAAATACACCATTCTGGAAAGTTGGATAAATGTAATGCAAAACAAACTGTCTCTGGCCGTGCCAAATCAGGCCTTCATCAGCCAAAGGATCCCTCAACTGTTTTTCTAGTTGTGATATAGAAATTCCTTTTATGGTTTTACTAATCTCATGAGTTATGTTGGGAAGATTATCTCCAATCTAGCAACTCAAAGACTTTGGGGTATACCACTGATCCCAGTTCATCTTGCTGAACCTGTCACACAGCTTTCCTCTGTTTCAGATAACAACTGGGTGCTTCTGAAGGTCATGAAAACATGAAGTGGAGCAAAGAAGGGCAGGTTTTCAGGTTCAAGGGAGTGTTTGAACAAACTCAACAGAGTATCTCATTCTTCCATGCTGACCCACTCATAATCATCCTCAGTGGTGTTGAACTCTACAGCTCCCTGAAGAGGTCAACATCTTCTCCCAGATAACAGTGATACGATGAGAAGTAATGGCCTCAAGTTGCAACAAAGGAGCTTCAGGTTGGGTATTAGGAAAAAATTTCTTTTGAGAACGAGTGGTGAGGTATTGAAACAGGCTGCCCAGGGAGGTGATGGAGTCAGTGTGATGTGATGTTGTCAAGAAACATAGATGTGACACTGAAAGATGTGGTTTAGTGGCATGGTGGTGATAGGTTGATGGTTGGACTAAATGATCTTAGTGGTCTTTTCCAACTGCTGCATTTTCAGCACTGAAACTTCAATGTCTTCACCAGAAATTCAGAGAACAAAAAGAACCACTTAAAACAAAGGAAATGTTGTATGATTAGTGACTCAGACAATATGAAAAGGAGTCTGATTACAGTCAAAGTGAATGACATCCTAGAAAAACTCTTTGTTCAGCAAAGTACTATGACTAGATCAAACACTGAAAAAGAAACAGAAATGAGCATTTACCTTGACCATCCAAAAGAAGATTTTTTGATATTTCTCTGCAGTGCTAGCATCTTGTGAATTGAGAGCAAATGAAACTCCTGGACAGGAAAGCAAATTATTACAGTGATTTAATCGTGCTGGATGAATCATTTTAGATACTGAGTGGGTCATGGGACAAGCTAGAAGGTTAGATGACTTGTCAAGGTTATTTCCAGCTTAATTTTACATTTTTCTATGATTTGTAGCATTGGTCAAGTTCATTATCAGAATCTGAGCTTTCCATTTGAGTTGCCTTGTGGGTTTGACAATATTTTCCTTTTTCTGTGCTGCCAGTCTTCACACTGCATTACACCATCCTCAGTAAATATGAACCAATTTAACTCAGGAAGGAGCAGGAAGCTGCAATGAGAGCTGTCTGCCTGGTACCCACCAATGTACCTTCAAAATCAGAAGGACAAGGGGATAAAATAAATTGAAAAACAGTATGAATGGGATGAAATCAGGGAGATCACTTAACTGTTAGACATGGACAAAAGAGAATTGTTTCACAGTAGATTAGTTTATTGACAAATTAAAATTGAGTAATATGGCGAGAAACAAAGACAAAACCAACATCACCTGTCATGGAATCGTAGAATCATGAAAGCTGGAAAAGATCACTTAGATAATCTAATCCAATCATCAGCCTCTCACCACCATGCCCATTAAACCTCCCCTCTTTCCTCACTGACCTTGGTGACTTCAGGGCTGTTTGTCTCATATATTCTCACTCATAGCTCTCACAGATGCTATGAAGCAATTTTTCCCTTTCTTTAAAAAGTTATCACAGAAGTGCCAGCAGCATCACTCCTTGGCTCAGCTTTGGCCAGTGTTGATCCATGCAGAATTAGTTCTGTCTGACATGGGCCAACTACTGGCTTCTTTTTGCAGAGGCCAACACTGCAGCCTCTTTGCTGCCACAATCCAGACGTTAGAAATATCATACAACCTGGAAAGAAAAAAATCTTGAAATTATGTAGTTCTTTTATTGAAAATCTCTTTTTAATCCCTGTGTTTGTCTCAGTATTTCATGACCTCTACCACAGTACTCTCTTTTTTACCCTCAGCATCACTTTGCATTTATCATCTGGATGTCATGCTTGGATCTGAATCAGTAAGTGAAAAAGCTGCATTTGACAGTCCTTTCCAGATGTGCCTGTTTGACTCCAGCTGGTGAAGTTGTTTCTGAAGACTTACTTCCTCTCATTCATGTTCTTTCACACTGAACTATAATATCAGCTCCCAACTCCCGGTCTTTAGGATAAGTGGCACCTTTTTGAATTTCTGTGGCTTTCAGCTTGAGCTAGATGCCAAGAAGATGAAAAGCAGGAAGTTGGGGAGAGAATTGTTTAAGGATATTGAAAATGAGAGATGGTTGAGTGTCAGGGAGTAATTTGTTTCCTCAAGGCGTAATAAACCTGCAGGATAAACTTTCATCTCCAGTGATCACAGCAAGGTGGTGGTGATAGTTAAGAATAGAAAAGCCAGTTTCAGCGTAAGAGAATGTTGCTGGAAAAGCTAAATAAAAAGCAATAGTTGGCATTACAATTCAGGGCAGACAGCAGGCCAGATCTTTGCTGAGCTGAGAAGGCAGCAGGAGCTTTGGCAAGTACAAGTGGAGTTAAAACTCAGTATTTATGTGAGTGAATCACCTCATCTTTCTGTTTTGCGGCCTTCCAGTACTTGAAGGAGGCATATAAAAAGGGAAATGGCTGTTTACAAGGGTGAATAGAGATAGGACAAGGAGGAATGTTTTTAAACTGAGACAGGGGAGGTTTAGGTTAGATATTAGGAGGAAGTTTTTCACACACAGAGAGGTGACACACTGGAACAGGTTGCCCAAGGAGGCTGTGGATGCCCCATCCCTGGAGGCATTCAAGGCCAGGCTGGATGTGGCTCTGGGCAGCCTGGTCTGGTGGTTGGTGACCCTGCACCTAGCAGGGAGGTTGAAACCAGATGATCACTGTGGTCCCTTTCAACCCAAGGCCATTCTGTGATTCTATTATTTGCAAAAGGCACTGCTGATTTCTTAAAAGAGGCTTACGCATGCCACACAGACCTCTGTGCACATTCCTAGTGCTTGTACCGGGAAGTTTCAGGGAAAATATCAATTCATCGGCCCTGTAATGTTTCCTCTGAATCTTGTTAGGTTTGATGAACTTTGCTGAATTCAAGACAGGGTTTCCATGGAAACTTCACCAGTTTTTCAACAGTACACTGTGACGTTCACAACTCTGAGGCAAATCAGTTACATGGATTAACCAAAGACTGAGGACTCTTTTACTTCAGGGTCTCCAGCTCAGGCAGATGCCCCCTGTGATGACAGCTCTTGAAATGGAGCACCCTGTGATGACAGTTCTTGAAACGGAGAAAAAGATCTGGGGCCCTGAGCTGGTGTTTAGGGTGGTATTTTTACTCAGTGTGTGTATTTATAAACAGTGATTTTCTGCTCTTACCCAACTTTCCACAAGGTGCATTTTCCCAAGATTTGGTGAGGTTCTTTTTATCTGTCAGCATTTGCTTATGCTATCTTCTCTCTTTTTTTTTCTTTTTTTCTTTTTTTTTAATGCCATTTTTAAAATGCTGTATTTGTTTTATTCATTGACAAGCAGCTTTTAAATTCCTAATTGAGTAAGCTGGGTTAGGAGGGTTAGATCTGCATCTTCAAGGAATGTAACTACTGATTTATGTTTGAAAGAGGAAAGAAAAGAAAATTTGAAGACTGTTTCTTCTATCTGAACAATCATTTCCTGGGAAGAAATGAAGAAATTATCAAATCAAATGGAATAATAATTTTAAAGAAGGACTAGAGAGCATCTCTACAGAACAGTTCCTGGTGCAGTTACATGCAAATTGTTTAGTCTCTAATGTCACACCATCAAATCCAAAGGGCTGTCCATAACAATACAATTAGGACACTGGGTCTGTATTAGCTTGAAATGAACCAAAGGTCAGTGGTCAAAATTGTCTGTCAGTAGACCCACTGAATGGGATCTTTGCTGGGAATTTAAGTTAAAAGGGGCAACCTGTAAAGTGACTATTGCCTACAGACAAAAGCTAGCTGAGTCCTAGTGTGATGAAACACATATAGAGAAATGAAAGGAAGTTCTCTGGTAGAAATTTGCTTTATATCCACCAGGAAACTTTCTCCTCCCAGAAAGATTTTCATTCTGTCCCTGGATCATTGTGAAGATGAATAAAGTAGTAGCACATTTTCTCATTGTTTTTTAATGTTCTCTAATATCTATTGCACTATAAATTTACATCTAAATATATTTAATATAAATTTATTTTTCACATGAAACACCTCGAGATTTTATAGTTTGAATAAGAATTGTGTCTGCTTTGTGTTTCTTTCCAATTTACAAAACTCAGTGCTTTTATGCTTATGCAAAATTGTTGAGGATGAGATCAGATTGATCTGCTTGGTTCATACAGTCTAAGTTCTTAGGAACATGGTCATCTAAGAATTTCTCAGGAATCAATGGAAGTAAGGCCCTGGAACAACCTCTCCAGATTAAGTGGTCACAGCACTGAGCTTGCCAGATTTCAAGAAGTGTTTGTACAGTGCTCTCAGACATAGGGTCTGATTTCTGGGTGGTCTTGTGTGGAGCCAGGAGTTGTACTTGAACTTTCTTGGGTTCCTTCCAACTTGGGATATTCTATAGTTCTATGATTCTATAAAAATATTTTCAGTCAACAATACAGACCATCTATCATACTCTAATCACAGAGCATAAGATGATTCTGTCTGTATTAGATGAAGTGAACTCAGGATATATTCTGAAGGAGGAGCAGTGTTTGGTCATACGTTATTTCACTTGGAGAATCTGGTAAGACCATACATGCCCCTCCAACTCATAGTGTTACTTTTACTATGTTATTTGCACTGGAAAACAAATGGTGACACCCACATTCTGAACCACAAATCACAAGTCTACAAATACAAATAAGCCCAAGAAGATTTCTTGAAACACGCTCTGCTCTTTCAACCTTCAAGCAGCAATACCAAAGACTGGCAGCAGGATGATGATAATTCTGCTGCTGTTCTTTATAACTGAACATTGGAAATTTTCTCTTCTGAGCACAGAAGGGGACATGATTTCTGATTGAAAAAGCTATGCTGTGTTGACTTAGAATGTTCATTTTGTTCTTGAACATAATAATCCTCATAGCAAAGCATAGCAGAGTGCCAGTGGTGCCAGTAATATTTATAAAAAAAGAGTTCACTTTGTCACATAGGCTGCTATATATTATTGAGATAGATCTCTCTTTGGAGAATAAGAAGGAAGAACATTCTCAATGCAGTCACCACATCTATTGAGTCACTTGTCCCTAACCCTGTAACTGGATATTTTCTGTATTTGGCAGACATATTTAAGAAGTTAAACTCTGTCAGTAATACAAATCTTTGCATATTATTGCATCTCAGAAGAGGATTATATTGGTTTAGAGAATAACTCTCTCACTGTCCACAGCTATATCCACAACAGTCACACTTTGCCTATGGCCCTTTTGACCCATTTCAAGCTATGTGTAGCTATCATTTCAGACCTTAAGTGTTTCATAACTATATGCTAATCTGAGGGAATAAAGATAAAAGGAAGATGTAGCCATGGTGCAAGATTACACACACACGCACACATACATATATACATAAATTACAAATCTAATGTAGTTAAATCACAGAACTGCAGGGGTTGGAAGGGACCTCTGAAGACCATCTAGTCTAACCTCCTGCTAAAGCAGGTTTCCTAGAGCAAGTCCCATAGGAAAGCATCCAGAAAGTCTTGGATATATTTAGAGGAAGATTTTACGCAGTGAGGATTTTCACAGATGCGGAGGTTTGTGCTTTTTCAATGACCTTTGACTAAATGTGTCTTTCCCAGATCAAACAGCATTAGGAATATGACAGGAAAGATAAAAAATACCTTGAGAACATTTGTTTTTATTGCAAGATGTCCCATTCTCTATCATGTATGGGAAATGAAGCCTGGGAGGTATAGCATTAGAAATCTCACTTTATTGAATTGGCTCTTCCCATTCCCATTTCATAACAATGAAGTATGAAACACAAATTTTAACACCTAGACAATTCATTCTGGCATAAATACACTGCTTTAAAAATTAATAAAAAAGCTATATCAATTACAAAAGTGATTTACCAAGCCCAGTAAATTTTGTCATCTGTCATTTTTATGTGTTCATACTCGCTCTTTCTCTATCATTCAATTTTACGCTTTCTATATGCTAAACACTCTCATGAACCCACAATAGATTTCACAGGATTTGACAGCCAGCAAGTTTTGCTAATTTTTTTTTTCTTTTTTTTTTTCTGTTTAGGGAAATAATTCAGCTCTGTTTTTTTCTGCCTCCATTTATAGGCACTTGCGGCCAGTCACCTTGGATACTTGTTTTTTTTTCCATTCTTTATCATCAGATGTGCTGAAGTGCCTAATGTCAGAAGCAAAGAGAAGGGTTCTCATTTTCTATTTACACAGACAAAATAAGAAAAAATATTATAATTCTTCTACGGTGAGTACTATAAATTTGAAACTAAATTGAGCTCCTCTGTGATAATATTCATCTTTATATAGCCCAAGTGTTCTGCAGTATTCTTCATTCTCAGTACAACAAAAGTCTAAATGGCTTAGAGCTCAAATTTTTGCAAACATCTGCCATTCTTTTTTTGTTAATTATTTTTTCTTTTTGCATTTATTTTAGTTTTGCAAGAAGAGGAAATAAAGGTATTAATACATCACAGATAGGTATTTTGCTTGCTCTCTAATGAAACTAAATGGTTATTATGATGAGAACTGTTCTTTCAGAAAAATAGACTGCTAATAGCTGCTATATTGGATTTTACTATGGAACTTTTTGTATTTGTTATTTAACTGACCAAGAAAATTTAGAAAACCAACAGATAAATAAAAAGTTTATATAAATTTTACCTAAAAATACATCAAATTCCTCCTGCCCCAAATACCTTAATCTAGGATACAATATTGTCATCTCTGCAGATACCTTTTTATTGTGTCATCTTTACAAGATGATTTTAAGATTCCTTCCAACCCAAGCCATTCTACTTGGTGGAGCTTCAACAAAGTTTTAAGATGACTTGCTAGGTAAGCTTTCCTTATCTGTATTTTTCTAAATCCTCTTAAAGCTCTTCAGTGTCTTGTACCTATGGAAAGTTTTAGCTTCAAAGGGATTAGGGTCAGACTTTCTTTCAGCATGAACAGAACCACAAGCACAGCAGGATGATGGTCAGTTGAACAGTTGCCCTTTAGCTCCCTGTGCAAGGCTGAGCACCCTCTTCCCTTCCCTTCCCTTCCCTTCCCTTCCCTTCCCTTCCCTTCCCTTCCCTTCCCTTCCCTTCCCTTCCCTTCCCTTCCCTTCCCTTCCCTTCCCTTCCCTTCCCTTCCCTTCCCTTCCCTTCCCTTCCCTTCCCTTCCCTTCCCTTCCCTTCCCTTCCCTTCCCTTCCCTTCCCTTCCCTTCCCTTCCCTTCCCTTCCCTTCCCTTCCCTTCCCTTCCCTTCCCTTCCCTTCCCTTCCCTTCCCTTCCCTTCATTTATTTTTCCTTTTTTCCTTTTTTTTTTTTTTTTTTTTTTTTAGAACAAATTTTAGAGATAACACTAAGAAGAAATGTTTGGAAATTTGTCTGGCAGCTTAATGATTCCTTCCAACTCAGGTTATTCTATGATTCTGTGATTTCATAATCTAACACTGGCTGATGCCCCACTGCCATTGCAAGGGACTCATCAGGAATGGTAAATACTCATCTTCAATTCCCAGCAGCAATACTGCCTGAAGAGAAGTAGTAAGAGGCAGAATTACTGATTTCCTGAACTCCCAGACTGTAAAGTTAATCTGTGAGTTTCACAATCACTGAATGACCCAGTGAATTCTGTGAAATCATAGATTTTTCTATGATAACAGGTCTCAACATCACAAAAAACATTGGTGGCAAGTCAACATTGTGTAGTCCAGTCTATATTTTCGAATATTTATTTCTATTGGAGGTATTTCCTCCCTCAGAGGTATCTCTGAAGGTGATGATATGTATTATGTTTAGGCAGCAGAAAGAAAAAGTGAGATGTCAATAACATCCTTCCAGGAGTTTGATGCTTAATGTTATTTCCTCACCACTGATCTATTACTTCTGGATGTCATATAGAGGGCTTAATTCACCATAAGTATAGATCATTCAGTCAATAGCTGGAGGTTTTTTTGTAAGAGGAGGGAATTTATTCACCTTCTCTCATACCCTGGAACTGTTCAGTTCAACCACCGTTAGTAAAATCTTTTCCTTAGCTTTTGTCAGTGCAACAGTTTTTTGCCAAAGAGGTTTCTTAGCAAAAGGTTAGTCTTCAAATCACCTCAAATCTAGCTTGGCATAAGGCCACTTTTGTTCTGCTGCATGACAGGTGTCTACTTAAATACCAAGGGAAAATGTGTTTCATGGTATCACTGCCCAGTAGCGACTGGAGGGCCTCTATAATAAATACCAATTGGTTGTAGTAGTAGAAAATAAAATGCTGTTTGAAGATAGAGAATCTGTATAAAACAAATATATCCTCCTCATAAAGACTGCTCAAGTCAATTAATGGTTCCTAACAGAACCACAGAGTTGCTACTCAATTTATATTTTTATGTAATTATCTTCAAAAAGCTGCAGAAGGAAGGAGTAGATCTTTTGGTCTTTGAGGCAAAGGAGAACTGAATATTACAAGACACCCTAACTGAATGGAGGATGTTAGTCTTCCTTTAACACATTCTGGTAACATTTAAGTATTTAAAATTGAATAAAACTCATGTGAATGAAGTCACAGAAGCACAGAATCACAGAATAGCCAAGGTTGGAAGGGACCTCAAGGATCATGAATCTCCAACCCCCTTGTCACATGCAGGGCCATCAACCTCCCCATTTAATACGCGACCAGGCTGCCAAGGGCCTCATCCACTCTGACCTTGAACACCTCCAGGGTCATCCAGAACCAATCTGGGCAGCCTGTTCCAGAAAGTTCTGTTATTAATTTGTTATTTCAACAGTCCCCCTGAGGGAGATAGCTGGTGGAGTGGAAGACAGAAATGAATATAAATGGACCCTCTGTTTGTTATTTGGGGCATAAAGCCTTAAGTTTTCACCATGCCCTTCGACTAACCAAAGAGAACATGGTGAAAATGCATGAATTTCTTGAAATTTGGTACTTCACTATCAAGCTGCTCTGCAATTGTTCTTCTTGGAGAGCACTGGAGGAAAGTCAACGGCCATTGTATGTTTGGAGGGGCACAAGGACAAGGAGGAGGGATTTCTTGCAGACATTGTGTGATTCCAGCTAATTCATGGTGGAACTATGGTTTTTGAAAACTCCCGTGATCCCAGTGACTTGGAATAATCTGGTCCACCTACCATAACATTTAACAATGTTTATATTCTGTTCTTCCAAAATATTTCATATGTGTCATAATTAAGAAATTTGAGGTTGTGTATTGAGGAAGATGAACTGAAAAGTAAACAAGCAAAGAAAACGCAGTTTTCTCAGCTATATATTTACTAATGCCTCTGGTTCCCTACAAGCCAAAAGCTGGATCTTGTGCACACTTGTGGTTAGATTTTCGGTCTCTATTATGGTGGATATCCTGCCCATATCAGGGGAGTTGGAAATAAATGATCTTCCAACTTAATCCATGTTATGATACTGTGATTTCTTTAACAACTTGAAGATGATACAGGAGACAACATTAAACGCCCTTATAGTAATTTTAGGAGCTCTTTAAAGAAGGCAACCACTGAACCACTGGGGAAATCACAGGCTATTTGACTTTGATTATATTACAAGTAACCCTTTCTCCCCACTTTTTTTTCTTTTTTCTTTTTTGTCTTTCCAAGAAAAGAATCATTTCAAAAAAATTCCTTTAAATAAGTCAGTGTGAGATACAAGGAAGGTGGATCTCAGTCTAAAACGTGCTACTACTTTCCGTGGGTACATACCCTAATTGTGAGTTTGAAAAAGATCTTCAGAACTGGTCTTTTGAATCATTTTCTGTGTGTTGCTTTTTCAGACAGATTGTGGACTCTGACTTTTGTCACAATAATAAATTTCAGACATATTTCATGCAGATAGTGTCTTGTGAAAACTCTTTAACAGGAGAAATGAAAGTCTAAATGTATGGGCACTTTAATAGAGGTGAGAAGTGCTGTTCTTTAGCAAAATGCAAGGTGACCCTATTTGTTTGATGGAAATTGAGAGTGAAAAAAACCAGAATGCTTTGTCTCTTATTTCTCTCCCCTCCTTCTCCCTTCCTCCCATCTTTTTTTTTTTTTTTTTTTTTTTTTTTTTTTGTAGCCAAGTTCTTCAAATTGCAAACTGTAGCAATTTGGTAGCATTTTCTAAGATATTATTTGGCAGGGGTGAACCAGGGGCATTTGAGATTAATTACAGAACATGTTACTAAGAGTTGTTTAGTGTATAGAGCTTTTCTTACACTCCTATATTTGAAGAAAAATAGAAGTATTATGAGACTTTAGTGACCTTAGCAGAAAAGAGACAGAGGAAGAGAGATCAAAGAAAACATGACAAGATATGTGCCATAATTGGATACCAGGGAAAAATAAATTTTGTAATTGCAGTCCATCCTTTGACTTACATGGTATCTTTTATTGTTGTGTTCATCATTTTAGAATAAATCTGTTTGTTTGTTTGTTTGTTTGTTTGTTTGCTTTTATGGAACACTTTGTGATCAAAATTCTCAAGATAAAGTCCCAGATTAGTGATACTATACTGTATATTATATATATATATACTATACTGTACTGTAGACAGTACTGTGGGATTATTGTTGTATTAGAGGAAAATTTATTACAACCTGAAAAAATCTGCTTTGCAATGTAGTAGAGTTTAATGGCTTCATATTCAGTCTGCTGACACACAGTAGGAAGTCAGGAAAAAAACTCTTTTTAACAAATTAGAATGAAGATGTGAAAGAAAGATTCAAGTAGTGAAAAAAATGTTTTTATGTAGACTAGTATAATACCAATATATTACCAATATAATGATGGCAGTACCAGCAAGAATAGGCTCCTACCCAGCAATCTTCTGACTGCTAAAAGGAATTTTCTCTTTCTTCAAAGCAGAGATAGATAGGGATAAAAATTTTAAACTGTGGTACAGTTTGGGAATGGAGCAAATGTATCTCAACAAAACTTCTCAGAAAAAGAAATTTTAGAGAAAAAAAAAATGATCCAATTGATTTCTAAGCTTTTAAATTGCTTTTTAAAAACAAAACAAAACAAAACATCGTTTCTTATACACCAAAAATATATTTCTAACTGCTTGATTCCCCCCCTCTAAGCAGAATTTTAACTTTTTTTATTTCACAATGTTTTCATTTAAATGAAAATGGAAGTTTATGATAAAAACACCTTTTCACTAAATAGCTTGGCCAATTTTTTAGAAGAATCTCAGTAAGGCTTTTGAAGGTTTCGTTTCATCCCACATATTGGAGCAGCTTTGTGTGAGTTCCATTTAAAGACTGAATAGAAAAGCTTGGGTGAATAACAATAAATCAGACTTCTAAATCCATGTTCTCATATTCCCCAGCTTTCACTTCTAAATTAGCCAGAAAATGAGGACAATTGGGCTGCTAAAATAAAAAAACTGGTTGAAATGCAAGGCAAGGTACCTACTCATGGGAACTTGGGGGACTTACATAGGATGATACAGCTGAGGATGGTCTGAACTGTTTTGTAAAACCACCTGCTTACAGGAGAATTTCATTTTTCAGTCCAAGGAGTTTTTCACAAAATATTGTTGTAAAAGATAGTTTCTAAGCCTTGGGACTATTTCCATTTTAAAGGAGGGACTATTGGTTCTCATGGGAGTTATGAACTAAGAAGCAGGGAAGAAAATACAGACTTGGGCAAAATTTGGCCATAGTAGCTCTACAACTTCAAAAGAAGACACTTTATCTTTAGGTGAGTTGTTAGTCATCCATTGAGAAAAAGTATGACGAAGGAAATTCAACTCCAGGAGTCACTGAAGAAAAAAGCACATCTATAAATTTATTTTGCTGTAAATTGCTCTCTTGCTTCCAGTGATGAAAAATAGGTAGATCATGGCAGTATTGAAAACAAGAGCTATCAGAACGACTAAGGAATTTTTAAGCAGCATGAAATAATCTTTGATAGCAGTAATTCATCAGCATGGGGAATATTTGTAAAGACATATAAAAATTACCAGAAAAAAATATATATATATAAAAACAACCTCTGGCCCAGAAAAGAACTGTCCACTCTAAACTGTGAAAGGGAAAGTCATCCCAGGAAAACAAAACAAAACAAAACCACCAAAGCCAAACAAATACACAAGAGAACTAAAACTAAAGATTTTCTTGGATGGGATATTAGGCTTTGGGTCCTAAGCAAACTTTTGTATGTCTGTGTGTGCATGTACCCAAAGAAGAAATTGTGAGGCAGAGAACGACTGGAAGAAAAGAAAGTTATAGCATAATTGCTATGTTGCTTTCCATCTCAAAGGCAGCTCAAAGGTTGACCAAAGAAGGATTTAAAATCAAACCTTCTCCAGACTAGATGGCTTTGTGGCGAATCCTCTGGGGCAAGACAGTTACATTTTCTCATGTATCATGTTCCAAACAGTAGACTGGCCAGTATGAAGTACTGGAGATACACCAAGTATCACTTTATCTTCCAATCTAATTTTGCTTTCTTTGACGTCGTATGAACTTTTTTTTCCTCTGAGAAGTATGATTTCCCTGGTTCTGAATCTGGAATGGCACCTTCTAAAACAATCACGGGCTTCCTTACCTTACAAACTGGGCCCACTGTGAAACTCTTCTGTCATTTAAACTCTCTGAATACTGAAACAGCAGCTTGGTATGAGCCAGAGACACTGCTTTAGAGACTAACTGTGAAGATGAAATGCTGATCTCCTCAGTCATGCTAGTGATAGCTTCTAGTTCAGAGTGCTGTTCTTTTTATTACCACTATTACTGTGGTAATTATTTTGTTCATCTCATTGTCTTCAGAAAAATTCTCAATAGTTATTAATAACTCAAGGTATAGCTAAAACTTTCATCAACTTCCTCTGAAAAGAAAAGCAAGGTTTTCTGTTTGCAACTGAGCTTGATATCCTGTTCCATCTGGGATTTAATTTCACTAGAAAGTGTAAGGTTACTATGGCAAAGCTCATATCTTCACTTTCCTGCCTCAGTAGGTGCTTTGAAGAGGGAAGATGGTCAGAGCAAGAGGTAATTTGTGCTAACAAATGGCTATACTGCAATAATGTGCTCCTGTTGGGCTCACTTTCAAATTCTTACCCCAAATATATCCCCATGACCAATTCTGTTTATTCTCAGCACACAAAGCCAAGGGGATGCAGTGAATTTTGCAGAAATTAAAGCCAGGTATTAAAAGCCTTGGATTTGATATTCCATCTTCCAATCTGGTAATGATAGCAGTAAACATCAAGCTTAACGGGCTAAACTCTCTGATCTTCACTAGTGTCTCACTGGGGTTAGAGGAGGAGCTCCTGCAGGGCACTGTGTCATATCAGTTCTACAAGTTAATTGGTTAAGCAGTGAAGCAGCAGAGAAAATCCTTTATGATGCTGGATTCATGTAGAGCCTTTACTGGCAGATGCTCTGCAGTGAATTAAGACCTTTTAGGGTGAGTTCCAGGAAGCAGTTGAAAAGAGAAAAGCATCAAACAATCTAATTCATACTCAGGAGGAACATCTGGCTAATGATTCAACTTACCTTGTAGTACTGTACTACTCTTAGTTTATTTGCCATTGAAGGCATGAAATCTCTTTTAGACCATGCACTCATGAAAATTGTGTGTATTTTAATTTCTTCCTATTGATTGGTGACCCTGCACATAGCAGGGGGTTGAAACTAGATGATCATTATGTTCCTTTTCAATCCAGGCCATTCTGTGATTCTATGATTCCAAAGAAAACTTCCACAGTCTTCATTATGACCATAGAAAATGAAGAGATTCCAATCAGTCAAGATAATACCTGTTCCTTAGCTAATTTCAGGTAGCATACAGAAGTGAAAATGTGAACTCCAGTAAAGCTTTTACTTGGACATATTGTGCCCTACTTCTTGAGATGTCTGTTTTACTTACTTTTAAATGTTACAGGATTGCCAGTGCAACAGTGTGTTGTAGGATCTTTCCAACAAGTGGTGTCAATGCTATAAAGTAAGAGCAAGATTTTCAGCCGTTTTTTTTCTGAGGCAAGCCATATATTCTGGAGGCAAGTGAAGGATCAGAGAATTTATGTTGGAAAGGAATCTGGAAATCTCTAATCCAGGCTTCTGCTGAAAACACGGTTGATTTCCCAGTTTCCTCCCTCCCTCCCTCCCTTCCCTGCCATCCTTCCCCCCCACCCTTCCCCCCCACCAGCATTCCATCCCACCATCCCTTCCTCCCTTCCTTCCCCCCCCCCCCATCCTTTCCTTCCTTCTTTTCTTCACGTTAAATCTCTTTAAAACCTGCATGTAATTTGAGACAGTAGGGCTAAAGCACAGTCATTAACAACTAACAAGGAACTAAGGCCTGACCTGTGGGAGACCTCCAAATTGAATATTTTCTCTTCAGATTTAGCATAATTAAACAAATTGTCTTTGTGTCCAACCACTAACTTTAGTAGAGAATTATTTTCCTGCTGTTCTGACCAATCCCGCAGAGACTCATTTAGATAGCATTAATTGGTAATTTTCTAGATCAAAGCCTTTAGTTGAATCAATAAGAATAGCTGCTGTACAGTGTTATGAATATCACTCATAGACATAAAATATTATTTGTCGTGTCTACCTTAATAATGACATAAGAGACCAAGACCAAAAAATAGATGTCCTGCTAGCTTAATACATAGGTAATGCAAATGGCATGCCTAGATGACCCACTTGTTAGGGAGCAGGGCTTCTCCTTGCTGAGAAGGCTTCTTTTAACTCCAAGATTTATTGGAAGTCCAAACATATATAAATTATTATCAACAACCTTCACAGTTATTTTGAAAAAGTTGTGATTCCTGTGGAGAGATTTCAGGGGGGATTTTATTATTTGATTGTGGAGAAAGGGAAAGGTTTGGAAAGGCTTAGCAAGAAGTGGTAATCCCTCTTGAGGGTGAATAGTATGAAAGTGTCCAATTTATATGTCAGAAGCAGCTGTATACCTACATGATTTTCCTATAGTAGCATTAAATCTTGTTTTTTCTCTCACTGAAGGGAAAATTTTTTAAGCTCAAGTGAAGGAAAAAAAAATTAGTGAAGATGACATATCTCATAGGCAGGAAGGCATCGTGGTTCATTAGCAGTTATCTCTTCCTAATACAAATGCCAAACAATTAATGTGATTAATCCAATTGTAGGTCTTCTGAAGGAAAGGGACATCATTCATACAAGAAGCAAAAACAGTTTCTGCAGAAATGGTTAAAAGCCACTGATGCCAGAGAGTATTTTGAAATCTTGGCTGTACATAGGTTGTTCTGAAAATAATGCCTCCTACTTCTTTGCATGGAAATTATGTATTGTACAATATGTACAAAGAGTACAATAACCCTATTTGATAGAGCAAATTCTCAGCTACAAAACAGTATTTTTCAGCATCATCACCACCATTAAGTGTACATTTTCACCAGCAATGAACAAGAGCCTACATTATGTGCTCATAAAAATCTTCATGGTAGCCTGCAATGTGGCTTTTCTTTCATGTCACTCTCATCACTTCTGAAATGCACTACCTACTACCTTACTGTGCATGCATCCATTGTTTGATCTCCATAAACATTCAGCAAGTTTTGATGAATATCATTGTTTGCCATTTTTTTTCCAAATGGAAGAATTCAATTCCACACCATTACTTCATACACGCTTCCATTTCAGATGCCATTTTGTCAGATTACGCCTCTGCTGACATCTGTTGCACTGCAACAAAATGTCATGGAACAATACATCCCAAGTGGAATATTTGGGTAGTTTCAAACTTTATTGCCATACTACCAACATCTGTCTCTGATGTCATAGGCCAACATAATAAAAATGGGAGGCATTACTTTTGGGGCAGGCTTCATACATGACATTTTCATTGAGGGTTCATGGTCATTAGACCAGGTGTCCCCTCTTTCCTACTTAACTCACGAGGTAAGAGCAATATGGCCAGTGTAATTATGGGACCTCTAATGGAACAAACTGTTACTCATATACACCCTTGCGTGCTCACACAGATCTGGCTTGGAGCAAATATTGGCCTCTGAACTTTAGTTCTTCTCCAGTTGCTGCAGTCAGAGCCCTGCACACACACATGAGTAGTTTAATGAGAGGACAGATCAGGCTGGTCTAACCTGATACAGAATAAGTCCTAACAAGCAAACTGTTTGTATGAGACTAGCCCTTTTTATCCTCTTAGACCTCTGATTTAGGCAATTCCTCCCCTAAATAATCCCTGGTAGTTTTCTCCTGAATACCTACGATAATCCTTGTGCAACCCAAAAATTATTTTCAACCTGGAGAAGAGATGGTTCTGGGGAGAACTGAGAGAGGTGCTGGAACAGTCTGGTCAGAGAAGTTGTGGATGTCCCATTTTTGGAGGTGTTCAAGGCTAGGCTGGATGGGCTCTAGGCAACTTGATCTAGTGCCTGATTTAGTAGTTGTCAATCCTGTCTGTGCCAGGCAGGTTGGAACTGTATGATCTTAGAGATCCCTTCCAACCTGTTCTATGATTCTATGATAATTTGATGACTTCTCTGCGACACATAAGGTGTCACATACTGCTGGGAAATGACTCTCCTCAATCTGTGAGCTGTTCTGAAGAATCTCTGTTTCTGACCTATTGAATGGGTGCCCATGGATCTTGTGACCAGTGCCCTCCCAGGACAGCTGTGTTGTAGCTTTGTGTCTCATTGGAGCACAGTAGCCTAATCTCTGTGCATGTTCTTTTGGGTCATTGGTGCACTTGTGAATGGAACTTTGATTATAGAATCATTAAGGTTGGAAAAGACTTAAAATATCATCAAGTTCAGCTGTCTACCTACCACCAGTATCGCCCACTAAACCATGTCTTTAAGTAATACAGCTATCTTTTCCTTAAATACCTCCAGGGATGGTGACTCCACCACTTCCCTGGGCAACATGTTCCAATGCCTAACCATTATTTCTGAGAGGAAATTCTTCCTAATATACAACCTGAACCTCCCTTTATGTAACTTGAGGTCATTCTCTCTTGTCCCTCTTGATGGTCTGATGCCTCCTGGGAGTAGCTAGGACCAGATATTTTGGGAGTTTTCTCATATGAAATCATTCCTCTTTTTATCATTTCCTCCTTTTATCCTTTTTTATAAGCAGAAAATATTTTTTTTAATCGCATCGATTTTAGTGTAGTCTAGATGCAACATCAGCCAATATTCCAGCTCCTATATATTGCTTTTCATCAGTGGATCTCAAAGCAATTCCAACAAATGCCTGAGCCCCAAAGCCAAGGGGAAACAGAAGGGTGGTGCCCCAAAGACAGGACTTCTTCCTTATGCCCCACCTCAGCACACTCAAACATTGTATCATCCAACTATTAATTATTAGTTCCTTGTATAATTTTACACTTGTGAAGTATTTAGTGAAATTATTTCTTTGGCAAACCTGAACAAAAAAGAATCTGTTTTTTGGTGTGTTTTTGTTTGTGGGTTCTTTATTTTGCAGAAGGTGAAAAATCAACAGGCCTGTAAAGACAGCTGCTTGCACCATGCTTCTCTTGCAGCTTCCCTTCAGAAATCTGACAGCTTTAGTTATTGTGATGGAGAAAAAATGAGGTGAGAAAAGTGTTGTCAAAAAAAGATCTGTACTCTCCTTTCAAGGAAGCAATTTACTTTTTGTGTGATCTGTGACTACTTGAGCCAAGGAGATATATGTAAAGATCCCACTTATAGACATAACTCTGTATTTACCTAAATAAACAGAATTACCAAAACAAAATAGAAAAAAAAAAAAAAAGAATTTTGTCTATAAAAACATCCAGTACATACAGTATCATTAATGCAATGTGGGTGTTCAAAGCTTAGTTGGCTATATTTGTACCATGGGCTGCTTTTATAGTTAATGGGAAAATAGTTTACAGCGCTGTAGAATTTTAAGCTTAATTCTCCTCAACCAAAAATAAACTCCTTCACTTGCCCAGGTGAATTTTCTTGTAAGTGCACTGTCTGTATTAAATACATTTGAGATTCAAGTACCTCAACATATAGACACAAGGCCATCTGAAATACGCCAAACCATCCACAGGAAGCTGACAGCTATGACACAGAACATGAAAGAGGGCTTACTCTTCTGCACAAATAGCTGGATTTGTGAAATCCAGCAGAAAAACCCTAAAGCATCAAAAATGGCACTAAAAAATTGTGTTCATGCAATTTAAAATTAAACATACATAAGATTACTACTACTACAGGAACTTGGTCTGCAGATATTTGTTTAGCTATTTAGTCTGCCCCTATAGGGGCTGAAGCTTTGGAACCATGCAGTACAGTGATGAGATTTGGAGAATATATCAGATCATTCAAAATAGGAAACAGGAGCCGGGTTCCGTTGCCTAAAAGTAGTGATCTAGGGCAAATTCAGAGATTTTAGGTACTGAGCCATTCCTCTGCATCTGCACAATATGTCCAAAAGGTTTTTGGAGACCCATGCCATTTTGGAATATCAACTGGAAGATGGGCAGTATAACTTGAGACATTTCAAGTCTCACTGAAAACATATGTTTAAAGCATTATAGAATCATGGAATCATAAAGATTTGAAAAGATTTTTAAGATCATCTAGTTCAAACATCAACCCATTACCACCACCCACAAAACCACGTCCCTCAGTGCCACATCCACATGTTTCTTGAGCACCTCCACATGACTCCACTACTTCCCTGGGTAGCCTATTCCAATGCATTACCACTCTTTCTGAGAAGAATTTTTTCTAACATCCAACCTTTGTCCCTATTGACTTTTCAGGCACAGTGGACTGTACTGATTAGTTCTCTACTGATTGCAGTATGAGTTTATTCTCCTTCACATTTATGCATTTATGAGTGTACACCCGTAAGTTTGGGTTATGTGATACAGAGCTGGATCTAACCCCTGAAAATTTGTTGAGATGAACCATAGCATGTGTGTGACTGTATCAGCATGGTTGCCTATCTTTTATGAAACTAAAGAATGGTGAGATGCTTTAAAGTTTCAGTACTAGGACTTTAGACTCATTTTACTCTGTAGCACAGTCCTTTAATTCATCAGGTTATTTGCATGCCTTCATCTGAGATTTCCCCTTGAGCAGATGGAAATGTGATCTTAAAGTACTAAGATGACATCTTAAATAGTGCTTGGATCTTGAGTCGCCCTCCAATGGATTGTTATTTCTCCATGAAATGATGTTCCTGAAGGCAGTTAGGTCCCAGTTTTGAAAGAAAGTCCAAAGCATTTTTTAGCATTTACAACACTGGAAGTGCAAGACAGACAGTTTTTGGATCTTCTCAGTTTGCCAAATCACATATGGAGTGAATATACATTTTCATTTGCAAATCAAGCACAGACAGCTTTGCACATGCACACTTCCCTACATATATGCCTGGCTTACATAGAAAGCATAGCTAAGCAGAAGCAATCCATTTGCCTTAAGCTATGCAATCCCTGATGCAGAACTTCCATTTGAAAGACAAGCTAGCTGCCATCATCTATAAGCCATCTACAGTCACATGTTCATGACTGAAAGAGTATCTACTTTCCTATGCTGTATCAGAGGACAAATTCTAGCAGGTGCCTTTGAACCGATTTATGTGGTACCAAACTCCATTACTTCCTCCATTCTTTTTTCAAAGAAAACATTTCAGAACATTGGATGCAGGAGGTCCATAGGCCACTCAGAGTTCCCATGTATAGAATTATTATTACCAATTTTGCAGTAATAAAAATTTGATTGCCTTGAGTGGTTGATATTGAATAAATGATAACCTGAGCTCATATATTTCTTTGCCATAAAGAATATGCTTTTCTTTCTTGTCTTAGTTCTTGCCCCCCATGACCCAAATTAGAAATCAGAGAATCTGCTTTGAATCTATTGAGTGTTTTACAAAAAACAAACTGCCTTACGGCCAGACTGGATCACATCAACACCCAATTCTCCTTGACTTTCTGTGGCATGTAACTGTCATTAATTACAGTTGGATTCAGACCCACATGCATCTGAGAAAGTTGGCATTAATGCTCTGGCCCACATTGACATGTAAAGCTATTTGGTGTCACACAACATGTGGTCATGCTTATATGAGGAACCAATGATCAACTGCATATAATCATCACCCAGATTTCAGCAGACAGTCCGAGTCAAATTCTTCTGAGCTCTGGCTGGGTCTTGCTGCTACCTTTTGGAAAATCAATTTGTGGACAATTGACTGTTTGCAATATTAATTATCAAAATGTTCTCTTTGGTTTCTCCCCAGGTTTACTTATCTGCAGTTGTGGAAAATGTTGAATGAGCACAGAAACTTGAGATACCTCTATATTCCAACACCCTGCCTAATCACCCAATTGCACTGCTTTAAGTAATACACTGTAATTACATTAGCTGCAGTATTGAATGCTTATTATCATGTCTTAATTGTGCAATAATTTTGATCAATGTTTAATTTCCATGGAAATGACTGAAGCAATTTCAAAATAAAAACACAGCTTAAGAGCCATTGAATGTACATCTTAGTGGTTGCTTGTGCCTTTGGATGTACACAAGCACATGTGCTTGTGTATGAGAGAAAGTGAACATGAGCAGTCAGGGCAGCTGTCAGCCAAAATGCTCCCTGATTGCAGCTGGAGGGAACTGACAAAAGAGCTCTGGCTAATCTTGCTGCAGTGGTTTGAGAAGTCACCTCTGTCAATCATCTGTCTATGATCAAATCTATCACTTCAACAGCAGCCAGTGGGATGGATGCCTGCACTCATATCTCAGCAACTTCAGTGTAAAATCTGGCAGTTTGGCTTTGTTCTCTGCTCTTCAGTGGCTGCAGATGAGAGGGTAGACCTTGGATAGAAGGACTGTGTTGCAAACATTCATTGTTTGCTGTAAACTCTTTTACAGGGGCAGAACAACAGAGTAGTGCAATTGCAGAAATATCTGGTAAGAGACTGTACTTATGGTGATGCCAAGGAAGATCCTCTGTGCATTTGCTGTATTTATGTCTGCAGGAAAAAAGCAATGAAGGAGAAAAGAGATAGTGTCCCTCCCCATAATTGCCCTTGTAAGGCCCCATAAGGCATCCAGGCCTGGTATCCCCAGAACAGGAAGGATGCAGAGCTTTAGGAGCTGTTGTGTCCAGGGGAGGGCCATGAAGATGCTCAGAAGGCTGGAGCATCTCTCCTATGAAGGCAGGTTGATGAAGCTGGGCTTGTTTACTTGGAGAAGGCTTTGGGGAGATCTCACTGCGGCCTTCCTGTACTTGAAGGGAGCTTATGAGCAGCAAAGGGACCAATTTTTTGCATGGTCTAATAGTGATAGGGCAAGAAGGAATGGCTTTAAACTAAAAGAGGGGAAATTTAGGTGAGATGTTAGGAAAAGATTCTTTACTCAGAATGTGGTGAGGCACTGTAACAAGTCGCCCAGAAAAGCTATGGTTGGATGGCAGCCTGGTCTGGTGGTTGGCAATTCTGTCCATGGCAGGTGGATTGGAACTGGACGGACTTTATGGTCCCTTCCAACTCAAAGCATTCTATGATTCTATGATTAGTGAGGAATAAATGATGGCAGACAGTACAAAAGAATAGTCAAGGAACAGGAGTCAAGCATGGAAATCAGTCAAGATTAATTTACCCTCTTTCAGAGGTGAAACACCGGCTGGATGCATTAATTCTTACCTGCTTCAATAGGTCAGTGGGATCTGCCCAGTAACAGCATCTTCAGTGGCAACTGAATGCAAATGTAACTTTAAAAATGTCATTTCTCTTGGAACAATACCTTGCTACATCTGAGGATGACATTTGGAAACAGGCTACTGCCCTTGATTAGAACACCCTGCTTCACTTTAAACTGAAGAGCCATTTCTGATGCCAATCTATTGAGAGAGAAATTCAGAATATTTGATGTAGGATAAACTCTGGCCTCTTTTGAAGAAAATAATTAGTATAGATTTATGTGAATGTTTACAACAAAGGCATATAAATCCAAAAGGGAAAAAGAAAGTTTTGAAAATGTATGACTTTTTTTCCAATTTCAACTTTGTAACATGATAAATTATATCCCTCTGTGTCGTGTAGTATAACATGCAGCACACATTTCAAAATGAGAAGTAATTACAAAACAAAAACAAAGTATGCAACAAACTGTTAAAGCTGAAAATCTCCCAGCACAGCGTTTTCAAACAGATGTATTACTAAATTGTCTGCTCCCTTGGCATCACAGAACAGAGAGAAACTTCTGCCTGAAAGTTCAAGCAGCACAGCCTCAGGTAATGTGCAACAACCAGAGAGAAACTGGAAGAGACATAGCTATAGAAAACATCAGTTGGACTCGATGATCCTTATGGGTCTCTTCCAATACAGGATATTCTATGATTCTGTGATTCTATATCCTTAACCCAGGAAATATCCTTGCTAGGTTTGTACTTACAGTGATTGCTTACTTGCTGGAGGGATGTATCTTTACATATCATCACATGCAGTACTATGCCATGGTAAGTTAGGATAAGCCCCATATTTCCTGTTGTGATGACCCCACTTTTTATAGGATAGGAGTCTGAACATCTTCTCCCACTCCAGAATAGCTGATAGAAGTTGCTGAAGCACCACAACTTTGTGCTGTGATGGCTTGTTCATGTGCCTGTGCCCTAAAAAATACCTGCTGTGAACAAGATCCACTGAACCAGATAAATGAGGATGGGAGAATTAATAGTGCTAATGTCTAGAGAAAAAATTCATTGTTAGCAAAGACACTGCAGCTGGAGTAGCTTACACCAAACACAGAAAGGGAGGAAAATCAAATCTTTCATCTCTATTGTTCCATTTGTCTGGACCTTAGTTTTCAGAATGGGCTAATGTGACAGGAAATCAGTGTAATGACTTCTGAGAAGACAGTGTTCATTACAATAACAAAAACAACTGAAAAACAACTATGTACGAAGAATGAAGGCTAAATTTTATGCAATGGCTTTTTGTATCATGTGCTGCACAGGTTGTATTCTTTCATTTATTTCTTGAAATTCTGACTCATTTCAGATCTTGTGGTGTTGTGGTGAGCTGGGGGTTGGCCTCTTCTCTCGTGTCATTAGTGATAGGACCAGAGGGAATGGCTTCAAGCTACGGCAGGGGAGATTCAGGCTGGACATCAGGAAGTATTACTTTTTGGAAAGGGTGGTCAGGCACTGGAATGGACTGCCCAGGGAGGTGGTGGAGTCACCAACCCTGGGGGTGTTCAAGGAAAGACTGAATGTTGTGTTGAGGGACATGGTTTAGTGGGAGCTACTGGGAATAGGTGAACGGTTGGACTGGGTGATCTTTTAGGTCTTTTCCAACCTTGGTGATTCTATGATTCTATGATCTTGTAATTGTGTCTTCTTACAGATACCAGAAGTGTTCTAGTACACCTTTGATGAGATCTTCATCTGTCCATCAGGAATTCTCCCATGTCTCCGGGGGGGTTTACAGGATTCATTTTCATGCTCCTCCTTCTCCTGAGCACCCCCATGTATAGTCACCAGAATTCCTTTTTTTTTTTTTTTTTTTTTTTTTAAATTGTTTGACACTGGTGACTCAGCAAATCATCCCCGTAGTTCTGGGCCTGTCTTGCATGCCAGTGTCCAGCAGCTCAGCCCATCCTCCACATTTCCCTTATGATTTCCAGCAAGGAAATTAACATCACCAATCTGAATTCATGATTCTTTTTTCTTTTATACTGAGGAACTAAGAATACTTTCTGCTGCTGACACAAACAACATTGTCATTATCAAAGAAAAAAAAACCCTTAATTGGACTAAGATATTTTTTTTTTTTAGGGAAAAAAAACAATAGGAAAACCTTATGTTCCTTTCCTTCATTGTATTTTTTATGATGAATATTTCTCATGGTTTTACATCCCTCTTTTTTTTCCACCTTCCAACACCTTGTCCACCACAAACAAATCTCAATAAACTACTGAAAAAGATTATGTTGTTTAGAAAAGGTATATTTTCTGACACTTTGGAGGAAATTAAAATATTATTATAACAACGGCAAGTAGTTAAGTTCACTGATTCTTTTATTTTTATTAAGTTGAAGGAATTAGTTTGAGCTGTCAATTACTTATTATTTTTTTTGTATGAATTTAATGCTACATGTATTTATTTTAATAAGAGCAATATACATCAATTTATTATGACATTACCAAAAGGGGTCAATTTTTGGATGAAAGGAAAAATGATCTACCATTACCACCTGATTGACACTTTTTCTATGTCTAAATCACTTGCCAGTCCCCCACCCCAATTATGACTTTGTGTCTATTTTCAATACATAATCTGCATGTTCTGATGCTTAGCCAAGACAGATGGCAAGGTCACAATATTCCTTATGGTATGGAAATTCGGTTTTATGACCACATTAAATTTCAGTCTTCTCTTTGACCTGGCTTTCTGATGCTTTGTCCTCTCAGCTTTTCTTAGATTCTTTACCTACAATATCTTTATGGCTCATTGCTCTGATTTCCTAACCCCTCTAATGGGGGTTATAAATGAACCCTATGCTACTCCTTCTGCAGCACAGAAGAGGTAGTTTTCCTCATTATCTCTTAGGCTTTCTAGAGCTTAAGTCTTTTTTTAACTTGGCTGTTTTATTAATACATCATGGAAGGAGCTATAACACATATTCTAAAGGTCTTCCCATGATCTCTGCTTCACTTTTGTTGTCACTGTTTCTTTTTGTAAGATGCTCTTCTCAATGACAACAAAAATTTCCCAGGCTACTGTTGAGGTCTCTTTCATCTCATGGTTTTGCCTTTGGACATTTACAAGAGCACAGATAAATATTAATCAAATATACACTAATTGAAAAAAAAGAGAACATGTCTGGGATCATATTTCAAGGTAGTCTCTAATTAGATGATCACATGAACTCCCAGATTCATATTTTATTTTGTGCACAGAACTTTGTAATAGCTTATAAAGAAGACAGGCAATATGTTGTTTGTTTTTACCTGTTTAGAGACTGGCAGCAAGTTTATCCTTGAACTCTACTGAACCCTGTTCTAAACACAGAACTAACAGTATCAACAAGGACTCTTGTATGTTCAGTACGTGTTCAATGTGTCTTCAGAGAGTTTGGAAAACACACAGTAGCTAATTTTCAAAATGTTACTATTTTGGGGGTCATGCTGATTTTAGAGAGAGAGATATCTGATGAACAAAATGAAGGCCAAATATTTTCTCTAATTTTTGAGTGTTGAATTCAAGTTGCCTTATTGTGACAATAACTACAGCTGGGAACAATAATCAGATTCTCAGCACAGTCTTACTTCACTCAGGCAGTAAAATAATTCTTGCTGGTTTGTAGGACCCAGGTAGAGTGCTGGCACCTGGCACAGGTTAAGGAAGGATTCAGTTCTAATGAAGATGTGGTCCTGATCCTAGAAGCTGTGTGATAAGCTGAACTCGTGGGGATGTACCCATGAGTCTTGCATGAAATGGGAACAATTTACTGTACTGTAAGTGAAAAATAGTCAACATTTTGGGATTTTCTATGTGATTTTCTGATCAGCACCTTGAAATTAAGGAAAGTGAATGTCATTCCTACTGTACCGATTGAAACACTAGTATTGCTGTTTAGAATAAATTGAATCATAGAATCATAAAATCACCAAAGTTGGAAAAGATCGCTAAGATCATTCAGTCCAACCATTCACCTCTCACCAATATTTCCCACTCAACCATGTCCCTCAGTTCAACATCTGAATGTTTCTTGAACACCTCCGAGGTTGGTGACTCCATCACATCCCTGGGCAGTCTGTTCCAGTGCCTGACCACTCTTTTGGAGAAGTTTTTCCTAATGTCTGACCTGAATCTCCCCTGGCTCAACTTGAGGCCATTTTCTCCAGTCCTATTGGTAGTTACATGGGAGAAGAGGCTGATGCCCACCACACCACAACCTTCCTTCAGGTAGTTGTAGACAGGTCTCCCCTGAGCCTTCTCTTCTCCAGACTGAACAATTCCAGCTCCCTCAGCTGCTCCTGAGACCTGTGTTCCAAAACACTCATCAGCTTTGTTGTCCTTCTCTGAACATGCTCCAGGGCCTCAATGTCTTTCTCTCAAATGTATTTTCATACTCCTACCCATTGTAGTCATGATTTGATATTAGATTTTTTTCTCTCATTAATCAATAATTTGATGCTGATCTTTAGAAAACGCTCTGGAGGTCCTCTGTATCCAGCTTTCCCAGAATAAAAGATATCATTACATATTCTGAATTATCTTTCTTAAAGGGAAAGTAGAAAAATTGCCAATCATATTTGTGAAGAAAATGAACAAACAAAAAAACCTGGGATGTTATTTGTGGGATTGCGTTCTCTAGTTTTCAGTAGATCCTATTGGATTATACAACAAAATCAGAACCAGACAAGTTGTTTTTTCATCCATTTAAAGATCCAGAGCTCCTCATTTTCTTTCAAATCACGTTCTGAGGAATACTCCAGGGAAAAGTTTTCCTTTTTTATTCTATTTTATGCCTTTTGTTTGCCTTTTTCTGGAGAATTCATTGCTTTATCACCCCATCTGGACACTCCATACAAAATTCACCTAAGCTTCAGTGCCATTCTGCAACCCTTCAAGAAAACTGGATTACTCTGAACTGTTCCACTCATAAGTTAACATGAGGATAACAACTCTGCTGTGGTTAAATGCAGTAACTAATGAACATGGTCAATTTTCAGCTTCTTGAGAGAACAATGAAAGGAATGAAAAGACTAATGGCAACAGCCAAGTTTTGTGGCCCAGGGATAGGACACTGACATCATTTTCCCATATTCAAAGTTGGACAACATGAATACAATTTTCTCCCTTTCATCAGCAGCAAATAAATCAGATGTTTCCCATCCTTAATTGTGCCTTTGTTTTCTCGAGGAAGCAAAATCATTATCATGATGATCTGTTGGCTAAATTTTCCCCACATCTGCAGAACATTTTACCAGAAGGGCATCTGCTAAGAATTTTATGCCCATTTGAACACCAATGAGCAAAAGGGATTTTGAAATCTTGAAATGGAGGTTGAGATAGTGGAAAGATTTTATATATGCTGCTGAAATCTGGAGGAATGATGACAGTTACAGTCTTCCTTTGTATATCTCAGCAAAAAGATCACATGCTTTCAGAACTGTAAAACCATATTCTTCCATTGCTCACAATGGTCCATTGCACCATTCCCTTTTTGGTAGTGTGTATGAGGATCTCATTTAGCTGTCACTCTTTTAAAGCAGAGAGCCACTCTCAGTGGCTGTTTCAACAGTCATCACAGACATAGTATTTCAACAAATGTCTCTACTGGTAGCAATGAATGCAGCAGACCTCTCTAGTCTAGTTTCCTTCACCAAGGCTTTACACACAGTAGCATTCCATTTATCTACTCTGAGGCAAAAACTGCTGACTCAAGGTCAGACTTTGACAATAGGCCAAATTTAGTCTTGCAGTCTCTAGCTTTCTATCCTTAGAACTACTGTTAAGTATCAGGAGACCACAAGGTGCCAGAAAAGGAATCAAACTCAGGAACTCCGTTTACACACAGCTGACCCAAACTGCAGGAAAGGGAACATGGAGCTACAGTAAGGCACTGGCTCAACAGAAAACAAGCTGAGGTATTATGACCTGGTCAATGAATGAAATAGATCTTTACCATGATAAGGAAATACATTTGTAGAGCACAGCGGATACAAAGCAAAACCTCTGGCAGCACACTGATTACCTTCCCCTCTTTTTACAGTCCAGTAACAAAGCAACTCCTTTGAATAAGCAATATGGTTGCCAGCCAAGGCAGTGCTCTAATGAGGATGTCTCTCTCGATCTTATTATCTTATCTACCTGTCAACGGTTTATGGGCTGGTCCGGCCCAGTTCCGTGACCAGCAGGGCGGAGGGATCTGCGGATCCGCGCCTCTGGGAAAGGGGAAGCAGGGGACCCCAAAATACTTGAAAACAACAGCACTGATCTGAGGTGAAACAAATGATTTTACTAAATATAGTATTAGTAAAATACAATGAGAGAGAGAGAGAGAGAGAGAGAGTCTGTTTGAATTGTATAGACCTCACCACAATGCTGGGGTGAGAAGTGCAGTCCAGTTGAGTGACTGAAGTACAGACGGCGAAGCGCAGGCGGCGAAGCGCAGATAGCGAAGCGCAGACAGCGAAGAGCAGGCGAAGAAGAAGGATCAGGTGACCTTGCTTGGAGTTATATCCCCTTGCTGACCGCAAAGTCTCCTGGGGAAAAGTAGTTCTTCTCCGACGGACGAACATTCGGCAGATATCAAACCCCACCCCCAATGCATTACATGATGTTATGGTGTGGAATACTGATGACCAAAAATCATAAAACCATGACATTCCACCCCTTATTCTACATCACTACATCATGCTTAACATATGGGATTACAGACTGCACTCCCCTAACATCAAATTCCCTTGTGGTACACACTGAACATCCCCATTTTTCTGCATCACCCACCAGGTGGACCCAGGTCCCTGGGCAAAGACAGTTCCGCGAAGAGGTTTGCCTTTCCCAGAAGCGGGAAAAACCCAAACTGCTTTTCCTAACATGTTCTTTACATGTACTACAGGGACCTTATCTCCCTCTACAATATGCAGGGAGCTGGATTGGGTAGGACCATCTCGACTGATTGATCCTCTGGTGTTAACCAGCCAGGTGGCTTCTGCCAAATGCTTCTCCCAGTGTTTAAATGTTCCGCCACCCATTGCTTTCAACATCGTTTTTAACAACCCATTGTAGCGTTCGATCTTACCAGAGGCTGGTGCATGGTAGGGGATATGATAAATCCACTCAATGCCATGTTCTCTGGCCCAAGTATCCACAAGTGAATTTTTAAAATGAGTCCCATTATCTGACTCAATCCTTTCTGGGGTGCCATGTCGCCACAGGATTTGCCTCTCCAGACCTAATATGGTGTTTCGGGCGGTAGCATGGGGTACTGCATATGTTTCAAGCCACCCGGTTGTTGCCTCCACCATGGTGAGCACATAATGCTTACCATTGCGAGATCGTGGCAAGGTGATATAATCAACCTGCCATGCCTCCCCATATTTGTACTTTTGCCATCGCCCTTCCTCCCAGAGAGGTTTCATCCTCTTAGCTTGTTTAATTGTGGCGCATGTATCACAGTCATGAATTATTTGTACAATGGCATCCATAGTTAAGTCCACCCCTCGGTCTCTGGCCCATTTGTATGTTGCATCTCTCCCTTGATGACCTGAGGTCTCATGGGCCCACCGAGCTAAAAATAACTCACCCTTGTTCTGCCAGTCCAGGTCTATTTGAGCCACCTCAATTCTGGCAGCTCGGTCTACCTGATGGTTATTTTGCTGTTCTTCAGTAGCCCGACTCTTGGGCACATGAGCATCTACATGGCGCACCTTTACAACCATATTTTTTGTTCGGGTAGCAATATCTTTCCATAGGTCAGCAGCCCAAATAGGCTTGCCCTTTCTTTGCCAATTATTTTGCTCCCACTGCTGTAACCACCCCCATAAGGCATTTGCTACCATCCATGAATCAGTGTAAAGATAGAGCATTGGCCACCTCTCCCGCTCAGCGACATCTAAGGCCAGTTGGACAGCCTTTACCTCTGCAAATTGGCTCGATTCTCCTTTCCCTTCGGTGGCCTCTGCAACTTGTCGTGTGGGGCTCCACACAGCAGATTTCCATCTGCGATGCTTTCCCACAATACGACACGATCCATCTGTGAATAGGGCATATTTCTTTTCATCCTCTGGTAGTTCATTGTATGGTGGGGCTTCTTTAGCACGTGATACTTCTTCTGCTGGTGGTGTTCCAAACTTTTTACCTTCAGGCCAGTCCATGATGACTTCTAGGATTCCTGGACGGCTGAGGTTCCCCATCCGTGCTCGTTGTGTAATCAGTGCAATCCACTTACTCCAAGTGGCATCAGTAGCATGATGGGTGGAAGGAACCTTTCCCTTGAACATCCAGTTCAACACTGGCAGTCGAGGTGCCAGAAGGAGCTGTGTTTCGGTACCGACTACTTCGGAAGCAGCCCGAACCCCCTCATATGCAGCTAAGATCTCCTTTTCAGTTGGAGTGTAGCCCTCCTCCGACCCCCTGTAGGCTCGACTCCAGAATCCCAAGGGTCGGCCTCGGGTCTCTCCTGAGGCTCTTTGCCACAAACTCCAAGTGGGACCCTTTTCTCCAGCAGCAGTATAGAGGATGTTCTTCACATCCTGTTCCATCCGTACTGGCCCCAGGGCCACAGCACGGGCTATCTCTTGTTTAATCTGCTCAAAAGCCTGCTGTTGCTCAGGACCCCACACAAAATCATTCTTCTTCCATGTCACCTGATAAAGTGGGCTTACAATGAGGCTGTAGTTTGGAACATGCATTCTCCAAAAACCCACTACGCCCAGAAACGATTGTGTCTCTTTCTTATTAGTGGGGGGAGACATGGCAGTGATTTTGTCGATCACATCTGTCGGGATGTGACGACGGCCATCTTGCCACTTTATGCCTAGGAACTGAATTTCCTGGGCAGGTCCTTTCACTTTGCTTCGCTTAATAGCAAAACCAGCACGGAGAAGGATCTGGATTATTTGCTCTCCTTTCTCAAAAACCTCCTTTGCTGTGTTGCCCCACACAATGATGTCATCAATGTACTGTAAGTGCTCAGGGGCACCTCCCTGTTCCAGTGCAGCTTGGATCAAACCATGACAAATAGTTGGACTATGTTTCCACCCCTGGGGCAAACGGTTCCAGGTATACTGAATGCCCCTCCATGTGAAAGCGAACTGTGGCCTACATTCTTTGGCCAAAGGAATGGAGAAAAAGGCGTTAGCAATGTCAATGGTGGCATACCACTTAGCTGCTTTTGACTCCAGTTCGTATTGGAGTTCTAACATGTCTGGCACAGCAGCACTCAATGAGGGTGTGACTTCATTCAGGCCACGGTAGTCCACCGTCAGCCTCCATTCTCCACTGGCTTTACGCACTGGCCATATGGGGCTGTTAAAGGGCGAGTGAGTTTTGTTGATCACTCCCTGATTCTCTAATTGATGAATTAACTTCTGAATGGGGAGCAAGGAATCCCTGTTGGTGCGATACTGCCGTCTGTGCACCGTTTTTGTAGCTATCGGTACCTGTTGCTCTTCCACTCGTAGCAACCCCACAACAGACGGATCTTCTGATAGGCCAGGCAGAACAGACAACTGCTTAACACCTTCTGTGTCTACAGCAGCTATTCCAAAGGCCCATCGATACCCTTTGGGATCCTTAAAATATCCCCTTCTAAGGTAATCGATACCAAGAATACATGGAGCCCCTGGGCCAGTCACAATAGGGTGCTTTTGCCAGTCTTTACCAGTGAGGCTGATTTCGGCCTCCAACATAGTCAGTTCTTGGGAACCTCCTGTCACCCCATGAATATAAATTGATTTTGTCCCTTGGTGACTCGAGGGCATTAGAGTGCACTGTGCACCAGTATCCACCAGGGCCTTATATTTCTGTGGTTCTGATGTACCAGGCCATCTAATCCACACAGTCCAATAAACTCTATTATCCCTTTCCCCCCCCTGGCTGGGGGCAGGGCCCCTCTATTTGTTACCTCTGTTGTCTGCAGCAACTGGAGCAATCACCTTTCTGGAGAAGTTCACCTTGGTGGTTGATTTGTCTCGTAACTCTTTTACCCTTGCTTGAAGTGCAGGAGTAGGTTGCTTATGCCACTTCTTCATATCCTCTCCATGGTCGCGTAGGTAATGCCACAAGGCGAAACATGACGTGGTCTTACTGTTGTCACTTGTTCGAGCAGGAGGACGTCTTCTTTTGATAGCTGAGACGTTGGATGGCACTGACTGGGAGGAAATCAAGTTGGCTAGCCCCTCAAGTAGGCTGTTTTGGGAATCCTGTTCCTCATTGGATGTATCTGTTACCACCATGTATTCATCGGCATCAGGCATAATTGATAGTTTATCTATTATATCTTCTTGTTTGTTCTCCATTCTGTCCAGCTTTTCAGCTACTTTTTCAATGGCTGAAACACAAGCTCGTAGGGGGCTTAAATGTAACTCGAAGTCTTGAAGCTTATTAACCAGCTCATTTATAAGGGGTCTTCTTTCCCCTCTGCCATACATAGCTGCAAATGTACTGGCGTACCTTTCAGGTGCAGTCTTTGTGAATGTACGCCACATATTTGGTGTACACCTGGCTCTCTCAGGGTCATGCTCTTGGTCTGGCTCATCAGGAATGAAATCGGGGCTATGTAGTGTTTCCACCACAGCACATTCTCTCAAATAACGGATGCCTTCTTCCAAATCAGCCCATTTCTTCTTCTCGGGCATCAGATCGTCTTTGAAGGGGTATCTTTCTCTTACAGCTAACAACATCCTCTTCCAGAGGGTGAAGGCCTGGTTCTGGCATGTACTAATACCTCTGTCAATGGCTGAGTCCCTAGCAATGCCACCCAGTTGGCGAGCTTCTCTACTATCTAGCCACACACTGTTGGCCCCATTGTCCCAGCATCGAAGTAACCAAGTAGCAATAGGCTCATTTGGGTGGCGTGAGAAGTCTTTCCTCAGACTTCGAATTTCATTCATTTTCAGAGATCGATCCACAAAGGTAACAATATCTTGCTCACCTCTTGCTCTTCCAGGACTTCTTGCCCTTGTAGGTGTTGGTGACCGTGGTCTTGCTGAGGGCCCCTCCCCTGGACTCAGAGGTGCTTCTCTTGGACCTCGGAGCCACTCCTCTGGACCTCTTTCCTCCTCTTTCTTCTCTTCTAACTGAGTCGAGATTCGCTTTGTTTTCCGTCCTCTTACAGGGGCAACTGACATCGATTGTGGTGCCTCTTGTGGTTGATCAGGTTGGTCGGTTCCAATGCTCTCATCTTCCAGTTCAGCTTGGAGCTTGTTTCGTTCGATTATGACAGTATCTAGCTCAGATTGGAGGGAGTCTCTTTCAATTCGGAGGGCATCTCTCTCAGATTGGAGGTTTTTTCTCTGGAGCAGGAGACTCTCTCGCTCATTTTGAACTGTTTCCCTGAGACTCTCCCTTTCAATTTCAGAAGCTCTCTCTCTCTCCAGGATAGTATTGAATAAGGCCCGATAAGCATTAGCCAGGCCCCAAATCATATGTGCCTCCTCAGAACTGCCTAAGCCGCAACATTCCTGCCTTAAATAGCTGTTTAGACTCTCAGGGTCTTTCAGGTGTTCTGGAGTAAAGTTCCATGAGACTGAAGATTTCCATTTGTCTAAAGTCTTTCCCAGACCTTTCCACACTCCCTGCCACTCAGTATTCTCTGGTTTTGGGGAGGACATCCTCAAAATATAATAAATACTAATACTGAGCGAAATGATGAGCAATACATTCAGGGAGATTAGTAATGCGACTAGGTGTTCATTCAAAAACTGCACTACAGGCTGAAAGGTGAGACTGGAAACCTTAAAAAATCCCAGTCCTGTAAAATTGGCAGCTGTCTCCGGAATTGTAAGCCACATTGTACGAACGTGCCAGGTCCATATTTCCACCCATGTTTTCATTTGATTGTATAAGCCGATTGCTCCATAGAGCAAGGTGGCAAGCTTAATTAATGCCCAGTATGTTTTGAGCATTAGGAAAGAAGAGGCAGCAGCGTGCAGCCCTTTAAGAGTAAGTTTCACTACAGAAAGCATTTTTTTTTTTTTTTTTTTTTTACAGAGGCAAGATAGTAAAGCTTAGAGTTTACAAATATTCTACGATACTGGCAGTCCGCCTGGAGTTTTCAAGGTCACGTTTTCAGAGAGTAGCGGTGAAACAGATAAGCTTTACCAATGGAACTCTCCGAGAGCAGAGAGTCTAAACAGCTAGAAAGCAACTGTTGCCCGCATTCTCCACCAAAAATGTCAACGGTTTATGGGCTGGTCCGGCCCAGTTCCGTGACCAGCAGGGCGGAGGGATCTGCGGATCCGCGCCTCTGGGAAAGGGGAAGCAGGGGACCCCAAAATACTTGAAAACAACAGCACTGATCTGAGGTGAAACAAATGATTTTACTAAATATAGTATTAGTAAAATACAATGAGAGAGAGAGAGAGAGAGAGAGTCTGTTTGAATTGTATAGACCTCACCACAATGCTGGGGTGAGAAGTGCAGTCCAGTTGAGTGACTGAAGTACAGACGGCGAAGCGCAGGCGGCGAAGCGCAGATAGCGAAGCGCAGACAGCGAAGAGCAGGCGAAGAAGAAGGATCAGGTGACCTTGCTTGGAGTTATATCCCCTTGCTGACCGCAAAGTCTCCTGGGGAAAAGTAGTTCTTCTCCGACGGACGAACATTCGGCAGATATCAAACCCCACCCCCAATGCATTACATGATGTTATGGTGTGGAATACTGATGACCAAAAATCATAAAACCATGACACTACCCACAAGCACTTCCATATTGCAATCTGTCTTTAGGTTACAAATAAATCATGAAGGCATGCACCATTGTTTGAAATTGGAGGGACTGGGTCATCTTCTGAACCGAAGAGATATAGGAATATAGAAAGACAAGGTCCTCTCTGGAATGGCTTAAAGCAGACAGAATTTGGTCCCTATTTTAAATCCTTTTTAAAGGTGAATGAAAAACTCACCAGGGTCAGAAAGCAAGGAAATAAACAAACCCTCTGTGCCTGGTATTGTTCTGTGTTCTTTTTTTGGCTGGCAGGTAGTATTGAAGTCATAATAACATGAATTAAGAGTTCAAACTGACAAACATTAAAAAGTGTGGTTTCCGTCTCTGCATGCCTTTCATTTTTTCTCTGTCCCTGGGATATAAAGAAGTATTATCTGCAAGAAGATATATACCACCTATGCATGTGGCTTTAGAGCTTCAGTTGTATGCTCTGATCTTGCTTTCTGATATGCTCTACAGGATATTGCAAATATTTCTTTCTAGGTTTTTAATATACTAGGATGTGTTGTGTATGCTTTATTTATTTATTTTTCTTTCTGTCTCCATAGGCCTTAGGTATAAGTTCTTTCATCTCATCTTGAACTGACATTTCAGCCAGGAGGTGAAAGTCATAGGAAGTCATTCATTTCACAAAAGAGAAAACTAATTTCCTACTATTTTAAATTTGGAGATTTTTTCCAAGGGAAAAAAAAAAAAAAGAGCAAAGACAAATGCTTTAAAGCATATCCCATATGAGATTTGCATCTTCATCAGGATTTGAACCTGCTTCTCTACTGAATCACTGCCAAAAAAAGTAAGAGAGCTACTTTGCTCATGGAACTAATGTGCTGCTACTCTGTAGCAGATTGATCATAAGAATTATGCACACTCTTCATTCTGATTATCTGCACTGTGAATACACCAACCCTGATAAATCTGTGAGTCCTTACACTTGAATTTACAAACAGAAACATTAAAGTTCTGGTTAGGAAGACCCAAGAAAAGCAGAATGAGATTTTGAGTTTTAACTTGTCAACCAAAAGATGTGACAAGATACCTTAATGTTTTATTGCCAAAAAAGTCCCACTCCATTCTTGTTCCTTCCCTCCCTGACAAACCTCCTTGCAGGCTTAATGTATTCCTAAATTTGGAAAAAAATGCCAAGTGTCTGAAATGAGGTTTCAAGATCAGTTTGGATGTGGCCTGGGCAACCCAATCTTGTACCTGACCTAGTGGTTGGCACCTCTGCCAAAGGCAGGGGTTTAGAACAAGGTTATCTTTGAGGTCCCTTCTCCTAGGCAAGTATGCTGCCTAGATAGACCACTGGCCCATGACCCTACTTGTGTTTTCTGAAGTTGTTCACTTCACCCCATGTGTGGCTCTCATCCTGTCAGGAGTGAATCCATCTTAGTTTTTGACAAAGGTCTTCAGCAGCCTATGTTTGGAAGAGTAGGTCATCTACAAATACAGAATCAGTAGACTCTTATGCTGCTATGAGGTATATGGGCAAGGTGGCCAAACTTTTTATTACAGTGAATCAGAATATAAGAGTGGAAAAAAAGTGTGGCTGAGGAAATTAAAGCCTTAGTTCATCAGTCATTGGAAACTAAACCATAGTAATTACCTTTAATTAGCAATACATAAGATTCCTAGTAATGAATCATCTTGTCAGTAGTTTTAGTGAGTTGAATGGCAACAGATCTAACATTCAAGCATCTTCACCTCCTTTGCAAATGTTCTTTCCAGATTAGATGGGGCTGCAGCTTCTGGCAATGTGCAGTTATTGGGGATGAACAGCAGCATTCTCCCTTCAGGTCCATCAATCCCATGGCTTTTAAGCAGCATTATAGTAATTTCAGATTAAATAATATCCACAGACTAAATCGTAAAAAGAAACACGGAGGAAATCAATGTATGAGGACGAGCTGACGAAGTCAGGGAAGAAATGTCTTTGTGTATGTGTACCCAGAACTAGAAAAATGCATGCACTCACAAATAAATTTGAAGTGCTTAAGGAATTAGAGTGTAAAGAAATGATATTTTATAGTACACCAAACTGCCAAACATACCATAACCCTGTGAAAACCACTTACACTTTAATGACTGAAAGGAATAAAACTGACAAAAGAATAAATTTCCAGTGCAGTCTCTGACATCAGAATAAATTTTCAATGGAAATAGTGCTGTTTTCTTCACTGACTTCAAAAAGGCCACTGAATAGATGACCTTGAAAGCATTTGTCTCTTGGTTTGATAGTGCAGTGCTACTTGCCTCCTTGGAGAGACGTTTTCAGGTAGATCTGAGTTGCTGAAGCTAGTAAGTGAGCAAGAATATGCTTTCACCATTTGTAGAACAAATGGGATATCTGGCATGGATAATCTTGTCTAGCAGGTGCCTGGGATTAAACCTATTTTTGGGGCTGGAGTGGTTTTTGTAGTTTATTAACACCTTACTAGTGGAAGGGACCATACTGTTTATCAAACTCTACTTTCTTCATTCAAAGCCAAACATGCCATGGACTTTGGATCCCAGGAAATTCACTGTGATCATCCCCAAATGCCTCAAGATGCAAGGTAAGCTCCTCAGTGTCCAGGACTGGACTAGAATGGAACAGAATGAAATGGAACAGATTAGACTAGACTAGACTAGACTAGACTAGACTAGAATGGAATGGGATAGAATAGAATAGAATAGAATAGAATAGAATAGAATAGAATAGAATAGAATAGAATAGAATAGAATAGAATAATGCACCTGACAAGCTGAAGTTGATACATCTAAACACATACATGCATTAAAACTACAAGATATCTCATACAGTTACCAGGAGAGACATTACTTTCAGCTTTTCATTTTCTATATAATTGAAGGTTTTTTAAGGTAAAAATTTCCCAGATGCTCCTAGGATGGAGCTCTTGCCCCATAAGTGAAGTTGCCCCTTTTTTTCCTTCTGTTCCTTAAAATTCAGTAGTATCAGCTGTCTAAAATAGACTTGGGGTCATAACAAGATGATGAGGGGAATAAAGGACATCTTTCGTTATGAAACATTAGTTTTTAAAATTATTTAACATCTCCATTAACCTAAGATCCTCTGACAGTCAGTGGAAGGATAAATAATATAATCCCCGGAGTTGTGGATGAGATTCATATCTTCCTAAGGTCTAACACTGGTCAAAGGCTAGTTGAATGAAAAACAATTTCTGTCCATTTATTATACAAGAAATCAAGGGTGACAAGCTTGACAGTAGAATTTGCACTACAGTCATCTAAACTTAGGTGACATGAATCATATAGAAAATTTTCTAACAGTGAGGACACTCATTATACTTGTATGAAATAATTGACTATGGAGAGGAGAAACCTACCTCAATAATTTCAAGCAAGAATGGGTACAATACCCTATAGGCATTAAAGCTACAGACATCTACAGTACAATCTATTAAGTTTCCTTGATCTCTGAGTTTTATTGCATTATTAAAGCAGGTAAGATAACATGTTTGCATTACAAGCCTTAAACACATACTTTGTATTTCCACCATCCTTCTATTAGCTTCCTCAGCTACCCAACACTGACAAGACCTGAAAAACTGGAATGATTACAGGTGTCACTGAATGCCTAGATGAGGCAGCAATAAAAATGCATGAAGTCACTCTTATACGCATTGCTTCCTTCATGACTCTGCTGAGTCCTTGAACCTGTTTAGCACTGTGAAGATTGGAGTGGGGCTTGGTGTGACATCTTTCTGTATATGAGTACAACCTTTCCAAACAATCTTGCATGAATTATCAAGCTTTAATTCTTGTAATTCTTTGCTTCACACCATTCCCTGATATTAGTAGCATAGCTGCAAGCAGAAGGAAAAAGCCACAAAGGAGGCTGAAGTGTTGTCTTCAGCAGAAATGTGTATCTTAGTCCCTTCTCTAGACAAAAGATGCAGAACCAGCACATCAGCACCTGCGTGACTCCAACATTCTCCACCTGCAGTGTCATTTATCCTTCAGTTTCATTGAGATTAAGAGCACTGCCAAAACACTGAGGTAAAGGAATAAAGCAGCCTTCAAGGAATTAATTACCGCTTCTTTCATCAACTCTTTCCTGCCCTTTGTCTTTCTAACTGCAGGTAATGCCCCTTCATTCATCTCCATTCCTGCCAACTCATGGAGAGTCAGGATGCTCATGTATCATGCAAACATATGTATTTTTATATAATCACTGTACTGATACCATGAGTGGGAACCTGGAAAAGAGGGTGGACTATAGTGTTTGCTTTTGTGATATGTCAGGAGACTTGCCTACTACTTCTTCATCTGGCTGATGTCAGACAGTATTCTAAAATGAGACTCAACTTCCCTATTTTATCACAATAAAATTCTTTCAGAAATGCAGTGATGTTCATAGCATCACAGAATCATACAACCATTAAGGTTGGAAAATACCTAAAAAAAAAAAAAAAAAAAAAAAAAAAGACATTAAACTATCACCAATATTGCCCAATAAACTATGTCTCTAAGACCACATCTACATGTTTCTTGAAAACCTTCAGGGAAGGTCACTCCACCACCTCTCTGGGCAACCTGTTCTAATACATCACCACTCTTACTGAGAATATTTTTTCCCTAATATCCAACCTGAACTTCCCCTGGTGCAACATGAAACCATTCCCTCTCATCCTATCACTACTTACTTATGTGGGAGAAGAGGCTGACCCCCATCTGGCTACAACCTCCTTTCAGGGAGTTGTAGAGAAAGATAAAAGTCTCCCCTGACTCTCTTCTCCAGACTGAAGAATCCCAGTTCCATCAGCCATTCCTCTTAAGACTTGTGTTTCAGTTAACTCACCAGCTGTGCTGTCCTTCTCTGGACATGCTCTGGAGCCTCAAAGTCTTTCATGTAGTAAGGGGCCCAAAACTGAACACAGTACTCGAGCTATTATAAAAAGCTAGATCAACACTAGAGAATAATATGGTGAAGGGGAATGGAGACTACCCAATCCACTAATTAGTATGAAGAACTAACTGACAAAAGCATCTTGAAAACTTCAAGGACTGTGTGATTTGCAGAAATTTTGAGATCTTATTTTTCTATGAAGCAAATTTCTTCATTTGTCTAGGGATGGGAACAATTAAGCCCATGCTATAAAGTATAGGGTTCACTTTAACTTGCTCCAAACATAATAGTATGTACATATGGTGAGACATTGAGTCCAGTGAAGGTCATCAGGCCTAGAGGTTTTACAAAACACAAAGGAAGTGTCCATATTTTCTCCCAAAACTTCTCGGAGATTGCCTAGATGTGATCCTTCAGGTTTCACAATTTAAAGAAGTCTGTTCTGTGAGATTAACCAAAACTTGATAAAAAACTGGTGTGTTACACAGCTACTTTTTATGCCTTTGAAACTTCAGGTGTTAGTAGAGGAAGACAAAGAAAAAAAAAAAAAAAAAGTGAATACTAAGTGAATATTTCCAAACCCTGCTCAAGCAGGAACACCTACAGCAGGGTGCCCAAAGCCGTATCTAAGCAGCTTTTGAAGATCTCCAAGGAGGAGATCCCATAATCTCTCTGGGCAATCTGTGGCAGTTCTCCATCACCTCCACAGCACAGAAGTGCTTCTTGATGGTTAGAGGAAGGCTCTTGTGTTCCAGTTTGTGTCCAGTGCCTCTCCTCCTGACATTGAGCACCTCTGACAAAAGCCTGACTTTGCCTTGTTTACATCCTCCCTTCAGGCATTTATTCTCATTGGTTAAATGCATCAATAAGGCAAGTGTTTTTTTGTTCTTTGGACACAACTACATCACTGACCTCAGATCCAGAGAATACTCATAGGACTGTAGAATGGCTCCAAAACTATTATATTTACAGAAGTGCATAAAACTCATAAGTCTCATGCTAGCTCAGTTCAGATATTCATGGTGTCTACAGAATATTTCTTATTTTGAAAGCTGCAAAAAGAAGAGAAAGTGCTGTATTTGCTTCTTCAAGTTTCCTGTGTTACAGGACCATGGTTATAGAGTGTGACTGGGTGGCCTTGAAAGAAATGAGGCTTTCTGACTCACAAGCTTATCAGGTACAATGGCTAGCTGAAATGTTTTTGTCTTTTTATCATCAACTTTTTCCATCACATATGATTCCTCCCTATTTCCATCAGCGTTAAAATTTTGGAATTAACTTGATTAGATCTTAATGGTGTTGTCTTCCTTCAAGACGAAAAGCTGTCCTGCTGCTCTCTGATACAAATAGAATTTTACAGCTTTTATTTTTTAAAAGAAATAAAACCTTCCACACAAAGCAGGGACACAAATCATTATAAGAAAACCCAGCAGAAAACTAAATAAGAACAGATAATTAGACATTCTAGAAGCAAATGCTGTAAAACAAAAACAGTATACACAGATACAACAATCACACAAAACAGACAGAAAAAAAAAGAAGATGGAGCATGAAAGAGGAAGAAGTCCCCATTCAAATCTTTAAAAAAGCCAGCAGTAAAGTGTACCTTACAGCCTCTTTTTCTTCTTTCCCTGATCTCCCAGTGAAAAGATTTTACAATCGAAGTGAATCTCAAATAGCTCTCAGCTGAGTTATGCTATTGTGTGTTCTCACAACAATTAGGACTTCATAAACTTTTATAGATGAACCTAGCTGCCCTTTCATTTTCCTTTTCTCCTACAAGGTACCTTTATTACAGGCTCTTGAAATATATTTGTTTCCATTTTTAATATTTTATTTTATTTTCCTACAATGCACTGCATACCAAATGGAGTGGCATAAAATAGGTGACTGCGTGAACACTGAAGAATGCGGAAAAACTTAATGTTTCATTGAGGAGAGTTTCTACAATTATTTCCATACATTATGGTATTTGTGTGTTAGTGAGGTTTCTTTCCTTCTGTTTTCTGTTTTGTTTTGTTTTGTTTTCCACTCAGCTTTCCTCCTCATTTACTAAAATGCTGTATTTTCAGTCATTCTTAATAATCCAAGGCATCTAATGTATTTCGATTCAGCGTACATTATAGATCTAGGGCATGGTGTTTCCAAGTGGAAAGCTCTACTTACTGAAAATAATATTTCATGATAAAACAATTCTTGAAAATCAGTTATGCTCAATTTTTAATACCAATTCTTCAGGAAAATCTAGATTTTCTAAAGGAAATGCTTATCTAGTACACCGGAATGAACAGCAAGTTCATTTTTGCTTTTACTGAAATACTGCAATTTTCTTGGCATTGTACAAAAAAACACACAGATAGGAAGATATGTCTATTTTTTTCCTTTTCCATAGATATTCCATAGATAATGTGTACTGGTCACAAGTACAGGCTAATTTCCTTCCTCAGCCATGTTTGAGCAGCAGCAAGCAAAAAAGATAGTTGAGTCTCAGTTTAAGAACAGGCTTGAGCATTGCTTGTGTGATGGTGTCAGTACACAACCAAAGAGGCTGGATAATATCATGATGCTACCCCTGAGGATGTCTGGAGAATCACAAGAGAGTAAGGATTCACGCATCATTGGTCAGGCTGGATGGGGCTCTGAGCAGCCTGATCTAGCTTTAGGCATCCCTGTTCATTGCAGGGGAGTTGGACTAGATGGCATTTAAGACTCTCTTCCAACTCAAATGATTTCATGATTGTGTTCTGACTGGTGAAGAAAGCCCTACCCCAGAATGATTCTGCAATATGTTTTCTGTAGCGTAGTCTGGATTTCCTTTTCTGCAGTCTTACGAATAGCCATCTGCAAGATTATAGCCAGGACCAGGACACATCTCTGCATGGTGGCACAGAAGTGTGTGTGCATTCTTACTATGTCTGGACATCAGTCAGCCAACCGAGTGTGAGCAACACTCGAGTGGAAAACCTTGCCTTGCTGACTCTACATCAGCAGCCCCTGCCTTCTCATAGTTAAATCATGTGCAGCCTCACCAGCAAGGGAAGAGCAGTCACTCTTCCCTCCAAGGTGTTTGGGGGGTGGCAGTGCTCTGCTTTTGAGCTCAAGTCTGCTTCAGACCATGACAGATTTGTTCCCTGACTCCATACTCTTTTTAATCTAAATGTCAGGTAGGAAATTAAAGCCCCGCTGAAATGGAGTGTATTACCAGCATTTTATTAGATCACAAACAATTTAATAACCAGATAGAGGGAGAAGGTCATTTTGTTGTCAGTCTGACTTATCTCATAAATTAGGCATCAGGTTTTGCACAAAAGCATCTCTCAGCAAATAAAATTATCTGGTTTGATGAAGGGCCTCTGTCCATGGAAAACAGATAACATAGATAAAAGAGAGAGCCCTGTAATAAAATTATTATCCAGGAATGTATGAAAGAGGATGGATTCTTTAAAAATACTTATCATGCCTTCACCCAATTGACAGTAAGTAAATGCCAAAGTAGCAAAGGACACGCCTTCCTGATGAATTCATGTGAAATAGTTTCAAGGTCAGTAAACAAAAGGTATGGCAGATGACATATTGGTTATAAATGGGGTAGCTTTTGGTGACCTCACTGGCTGAAAACGGAAGAGACCCAGAGCATTATCTCTTCACTAGAAAGACTGATGGCAGAAAAGTGACAGTCTTTTGAGTAGGAGCAGGACAGTGAGTGATGCACTGCCAACACAGCATTGATTTCAATGTATCATGCTGCAAATCTGTTTATCAGGTGGGGGAAAGGAGTGACGAGGAAATGATTTGGCTAGAGTAAATTTTTTCACAAAATATGAAGGTCTGGTGTTGCTCGGGTTTGGCTGTGTGCACCTGTCTGATTGATGCATGGGGATTTCTACACCCCTGCCTGTCTCAAGTTGACTTTTTTTTTTTTTTAGCCTTGTTAGAGTGAAGTTAGATTTGTGCATCAAGTATTCTGCTGAAACAAGAGGGACTGTGATGGTGCTTTGTCTCCTGAGAAGTGCTGGTGCGGTAGCAGGAGATTCCTCAAGTTGTTGGAGAATTACAGAATAACAAAATTGTAGGGGTTGGAAGGGATCACTGGAGATCACTGAGTCCAATCTTTCTGGAAAGCAAGTTCCCTATAGTAGATTATGAAATAAAATGTCCAGGCCTCACCTGGAGTACTGCATCCAGGTGTGGAATGCTCAGTACAGCAAGATGTAGATCTGTTGGAGCACATCCAGAGGAGGGCCACAAAAATGATCCAAGGGATGGAAGCAGCGTCCTCTGTGAAGCTGAGAGAGCTGGGGCTGTTCAGCCTGGAGAACAGAAAGCTATGGAGAGAAATGAGAATGACCTTTCAGTACCTAAAAGGTACATGTAAGAAAGAAGAGGACAGACTCCTTATCAGGATCTGCTGTGATAGGACTACAGGAAATGGTTTCAACTAAAAGAGGAGAGATTTAGATTAGATACCAGGAAGAAGGTCAGGCTGGCTGGGGCTCTGAGTAGCCTGATGTAACTGCAGATGTCCCTGTTCATTCCAGGGGAGTTGGACTAAATAGCCTTTAAGTATTCCTTACAACTCAAACGATTATGTGATACTGTGATGATTCTGTGATTTCATTGTTCTGCTTCATGGAAATCATTCTCATTTATGACTGCTTTGAAGTGATTTTATCTGCCCAAATTCAGACTCTGAGAGGAAGTGCCACACCTGGTAGTCTAAATACTTATTTTTCTTCATGCAGTAAAGGTAAGCCAGAACCACCAAAGTACTCTTAACGAACTGACTCTATTTGCCCTTCTAATTCTATAGAACATTGCCATTAAGCATGATCATTTAAAGAAGATAAAATAGAGATATGTAGTATAAGAATTGTTTAGGAATAATTGGAGACTGTAGAGCTTTATAACATATGTAATCCATCAGTGTGAAATCATGCTATTTGCAAACACTTTGACGCATTGCCTGTGCAGCCCATTGAGAAAGAGAAATGCATTCGTTTTATAATGCAAATTTTCTGTGAGAAACAAAACAGCAGAAATCCTTCTTATTGAGAGAGGGAGGGAGGGGTAGAGGATGATGGTTTTTTTTTAGCCTTGGTATATGTAACGATATGTGTAGCCTTGATATATATAACGATTGCTCAGATAAGAAGTCAGAATAATAAACTCACAAGTTCTGCTTTGGGTTGTGGATTTCCATTATGTTTTTTACTCATAGCTGAAGCCAGAAGATGACTCTACAACCAACAGCATGTTTCTAGTGGGGTCTCAGTGCTATTGATCCAATGTCATTCAATTTTTGTGTTGGTAATAACAACCTCGTTTTTTATAATAGTTTAGACAAGATGCGTAGATAGATGGGGTGCAAAATAGTAGGCTTGAAATTGTGGAATATAGGATCTCTTATAGTGAAAACAGCATTAGACAAGGGCAGCATTTTTACTGGCAAATACAGAGGGATATACCTTCCCACAGCGTAAAAGTTTGCTGTCTAAACAAGATGCGATATCCATGTCTTGAGGGAGATATATGGGCAAGTCAAGGATAAAAAGAAGAAAGGCTCCCAGCATGGTATTTCAGATAAATATTTAATTCAACACTTGGATTTATTTACCCTCTTTGGATAGATTAATTTAGAACTCAAAGGACTGTATTTTACTACAGCAAGGGCTGCAGTATTCAACAAGATCTTATAAACCTGTTGCTAAGTAATTGTGTGGCAAGATGTAAGATGAATAAGGATAAAGATTAATACAAGACTTTCACACCATATAGTCTGTATTCATTTATAAATGGAGTCCATATAAACATGTACTCTAAGGCCATCAATTGCAGAATTTCATACATAGACAGAACAAATTCAACCCTTACTAATTGAATGATGGGCAGTACATTTACGCTAGAAGGTTTGAAGATGCTGTTCTGAGTAAACAAGGTCCTCTAAAAATGAAAACCTGGATCAAAGCCCAACTCCTAATGGGATGTTATGTGCAAAAAGTAACAGAATTCATGGATTTGTTAAAAACAAATAAATAAATAAATGTTGATCTGAACAGGTGACAGAAGTAGACAAATGATTTTACGTATACTGTATGAAACCGAAGACAATGGGATTCAATTACAGTTCTGGAATAGCAGTAAGAGTTCTGGAGTCTTCAGGTTTTATGAAGGATCAGAAAACATGGAGAAAGTGTAAGGAGGAGCCACAAGGCATTTTACTCAAAGTGGAGTTTTTCAAGTGCTCAGGACAGTTAGTTCATTGCTAAGATGCTGAAAACTGACTTGTTGGCAAGGGGGAGAAAACAGCAGACTGAACAGGGCTATTTAATCTAGGGAAAGAAAGAAATCACAACAGTTTTCATGTCAGACAAGTTAAACATAGGGATGTATTTCTTTTTTAAAGGTGGAGGAGGGTTTGTTCTAGTGGTTAAACCACTGCAGGTTGTAATGAAATTTCCATTTCCTGATATTTTTTCAAAAGGCATGCAGCTTCCTTGTGTGGCAATACTGCGGCCAAACACCTACTGTTGCTTATCTGTAGGAGAAATTTGGTAAAATTCTGTGTGCTGTATGATCTGCGAGGTCATATCATATTTCCAATGCATCATTATAACCTCTGAATGCAAAAATCTTCTGATCCAAGACTGCAGGCCTTACATCCCACAGTGAGTGGTGCAGCAGAAGGAAACATCCCAAGAAGTTAATCTTGCATAAAACAACACCTATTTTCCATGTTTTCACATGGACAGGGGATCATACATTACTACACTTCTTTCCCCCCCTCCTCACTCCCCCCCCCCGGTTTTCATTTGTTTCTATCTTTCCTCTTTATTTATTTATTTATTTATTTATTTGTAGATATATCCATAAAGATTGTAGGTATGTTAAGGTGTACCAAAAAGAACGTAAAATAACTTCTGAATATATTATATATATAATATAATATTATTTTATAATATAGTGTAAGAAGCTGACAGAATTATAGGTAGCACCATAAGGAATGTGAACCATCGCCAAATTTCACCATTAATTGTAAAGAATTGCTGGGAGCCTTTGGGGTTTTATAGGGCCTATAAGGCTGAGATAAACTAGGTAATGGGATTGGGGATAACAAATTTGGGTATAGATTGAAGTAGCAGAACTGGGACACATGCGTAAACTAATTAGGGCTGAATTATTTGTCTGGGTGGACACATAGACAGAGAAAAGGAGGGACTGGGATGGACAGGAAAAGAGAAAGCAAGGGAGAAAAAAGAGTAGAGTGGAGGTAAAGGGCTGGGTTTGTCTGTGGGCCAGTATTCCTGTCACGCTTGGTCCAGCATCTAATCACTGTCATCTGTACTATCATCTTAGCAAAGTGTATCCCTGATTATTTTCTTGTATAAACATATGGGAACCAGCCAACATAGGTGTGGGAGGAGGTGAAGGAGAAACTAGGGACCTAAGAATGTGGAATGAGAAATGGAAAGAACAAAATTCTGTGAAAATGGGAGATCCTTTACTCTAAATATGAAGTCCAATGTACTGAGAGAAAGCCTCCTCAGATCTTTACCCAAGTCCTCTGAGGAAGAATACAAAGAAAACCCAACCATGGTGTCATCTATTACTAGTTATAAACATTAGAAAGCTTCAAATCAGATGCCACAATCCAAACCCTAGCAATTTTGGAGAACTTCAACACACTAAGCATTTAGATAGTTTCTCTAATTCAGACCATGCCAAAATCCATTCTCTGACTTAGCATAATGTTGGGAAAGACTGCAAAGCCATCTAATAAAAGGCTAATGAAGTAATAATGGTGAACGCCTTTCACCATTAGCCTTTGTATGGCTACTTTTGGTAGCACCTTGATTTCACAGAATCACAGAATGGCCTGAGTTGGAATGGACCTGAAGGATCATGAAGCTCCAACCCTTTACTACAGGCAGGGCCACCAACCGTCATATTTAATGCTAGACCAGGCTGCCCAGGGCCCCATCCAACCTGTCCTTGAGCACCTCCAACTCAACACCAACTCCTCCATTTCTATGGTATAAGAAGTGGAGCTAGTTAATTACTGGGGCTTATTGCTGCAGATGTTTGATGAAAACAGAGGGCAAAACTAACTTCTAGGTTTACAAAATAGTCATGTCATGTGGCTGAAAGATAAATACAGAAAACTGCATGGAAAATACAGACAGATGATATTTAATAAAATAGCCTTTTCAGAGACCGGAATATCCATTACTATGGAAGCAATGGTTAACAGGATAAACAATACAATCCATCTCAATCTATGCACTTTGCCAGAGCTATTGCCCTGTCTTTATTTACCTGCTCAAATTTATCTCCTTATTTGCCTTCTGATTGAAATATATATCTCTTTTTTTTCTCTGTGGTATTTCTGAAGCACTTGGCATCCTTGCTTAGAGTACTTAGCTCCTGGCTTTGGACTCATCACATATGAAAGGATACATAGAGACCCTGGAAATGATGACTGGGAGGAAGTGTCCGGGGTGGCGATGGAGACAAACCATGCAAAGGGGGCTTTGAGACTTTTTTAAGCTTAGGATACATATACTGAGAAACATATTCTGTTCAGACACTATGTCCAGTTTGTTCTATGGCAGACACTTCACTAGAGGCCCTGGAATCTTAAAATCATAGAATCATCGAATCACAAGGTTGGAAAGGACCTACAAGATCTAGTCCAACATCCTCCCCTTACCATTACTACCGCAAGACACTAAAATACATCAGCCTCCCCAGGGTAGTGGTCATGACCCCAAGCTGCTGGAGTTCAAGGAGCACTTGAACAACAATCTCAGACATGGCATGTGAGTTTTGAGTAGTCCTGTGTGGAGCCGGGGCTTAGACACAATGATCTTTGTGGGTATCTTCTGACTTGGGACATTCCAGGAGTCATAGAATCCCATGCAACAAAAATGGATCATGTACACACACACACATAAAAAAAAAAAAAAAAAAAAAAAAAAAAAAAAAAAAAAAAAAGGGAGAGAGTTTTGGGCTGGAGACTTATGGGGAAGCTTTATTTTCATAATCAAAATAGCATTTTGTAGGACATCCCTAGCCTAGCTTACTTTTGTCATCCATCTTACTTCCTCTTATTTATCTAATTAAGGATTTTGATTGTTTGTTTCCTGAGATTTTTACTACCTCAGTAAATGGATTCTCTTGTGATCTTGTGATAGTATTTTGCCTTCCTTTAATTCACTCTCTTGCACCACAGAAAGCAATATGCCCTGTATAGCACAAGGAGAAGAGAACTTTCTTGTAATACCTGTTTGTTTAAACAAGTTGCTTCTTTTACCAGCTCACAAAGATCTGGTGTTTGTTAAGTGGGTTGAGTAGATGCAGCTCCCACGTGTTGTGAAGGCAATAATTAGCAAAAAACGTACATTATACCTTCAGTATAATGGTCCTGTGAATCTACTTCTTGAAATCTAACAAAAATGAGACTTGGATTCTTTATAAAAGGTTGTTATTATTATTGCTTGCTGCATCTTCCCCCTTGAGGCTTCCTTTATCATTCAACCCAGGCAGCAGATTAATTCACTCCTAAATCTGATGACATTTTTTCCATAAATCAAGACACTACCTGGGGATTTACTTCAGGGCAGTAGCTCTTGGATCAGAGTTTACAAAGGTTTCAGTTCAAAGAAGTTTCCAACACAAGCTGTTTCCATCCCCAAAATCTTCCAGTTGCTGGAAGGCAGTACCAGTGAAATGCTGCATATGACAGTTCCTCCACAGCTGGTTTTAGGGTGAGAAACGAGAACAGATGGAGCAGCTGTGTCAGAAACAATCTCCAGGGTGGATAACTCATATTTTCTTAGTATGAGCTCATGAACTGAATGTTGTGTCTGTGGCAGATTTTTCTCTCCTGTGTGAGCACAATCAAGCAGTAAACAACAAACATGTAATTTTCCAGAGGAAGTACCTCAAGTACCAATCAAATAATTTGCAATTAGAGGGATAGATTCAAATTGTATATTAAATATCAGCTTTAGGTGGATACCTAGCATGCACTGACTAGAGGAATGCATGCCTCAGTGAGGTATCAGGTTATTGTGACTGCATCCATCCCAACTCATGAAAAGTGGAACCAACTAAATAGTTAATTGAAAACAAATACTTTACAAGACATTCTTGCCTTCTGAAACATACTCGATAAAAAACAGAAAATAGAAAATGTTTTGGTATTTCAGATCTTTAAATATAATTGTTCTGAAGTGCATATCCTTTTTTAAAAATTGATTCAGCAAAGATGACAAGAACAGGTAGATATTTGGTATTGCATGTCCCCATGTGAAAAGAATTATGTTTGCAGTATCATAGGCCTCATCCATAGAATCACTAAATCATTTAGATTGGGAAAGGCTCTAAGATCATCTAGAACAACTATCCAGGAGCAGAGGGCCCAGGACAAGGAATTAAATGGAATGACAATATGCAGAAGTCAATGAGCTCAAGCATATTCTCAAAAATTACAAAGTTTATGGTAAGATCTGCTAATATTCCAACATAGTTTCATCCTACCTGATGCAAAAGATGCCGCACAACTGTATCAACCCAACAGAACATAGCTGATTTCCCAGTCTTTCCCAGGTTACACATACTGGAAGACTTGAAGAGAAGCAGAGATGCAACCAATCAGCAAAATAACATTAAATATATATATATATATAAGATATATATATATTTTCTTATATATATATATATATATATATATATATAAGAAAATATTTAAATAAATGTTGTTCTCTTTAATTAGGCTGTTGTCCCATGGCTTGAGGAGGATTTTATTTTGTCCATTTATTGATATCACTGTGAACAGACTTAAACTCGAAGTCAGTTATTTCAAGTATTTTTTTATGCAGAGTGGGTAAATTTACTTCTATGGCCACAGCTGATCAATATTGTGTGATAAAATAAAGTCTGGTATGAATGATGAGTTTAAACACTACAACAAAAGCAAAACTGAAACCAGAAATAGGAGAAGAAATATTTTAGGTGTAAGAGAAAAACATCTGGTTCTGATCAGCAACGAATAAGCAATGCTAGTGATAAGCCAGGATGAGAAGGAGTCAACACGAATGCCAGCGATCCACTCTAAGAGTATTGTCCTTGGTTGTTTAAAGTGCATATTGCAAGAAAAACTGAAGTGCTTGTGAAGCTGCTCTAGCACTTTTCTGGTTTTGCAGTCAGGTGAATTTGACATTAACCTTTATTGGCACTGATTTGACTTGCTATATGTATTGTGATGGCTTAAGAGCTGAATCCTGCTGAGGTGGGGAGAGAGAGCCTCAGTTAGTGTTGAATAACCGCCTCTGCAAAACCTGGTTGTGAGAGACCATACAAGGGGTTATGCCGCGTTGCACCTATTCCATCTTTCAAAGTGAATGCTCAGATGAGGCCTGACACATCTGTATGCTATTCTGCTATTCAGTTGGTGTGAAGTTATATGAACCCAAATTAAAATCATAGATATCATAACTAGAAAGAAAGCAGAGGGATTAGCTCTACCAAAAGTGAATTAAAGGTGGTTATACCTGCAGTTATATAGCATTTTTTAGTTTTTCTTTGCTAAATAATTGAAAAATATATTCTTCCATTTACATTTACTGGTTTTCAAGCTGATAAATTCAAAGAACGTGATTAAGAAGAGGGATCTTGGGCCACAAAAATAAATAATATCAACTCCCTAAATAAAACAGAAATTACGAGCAAAGAGCTAGAAGAAAAGATGTAGCAGAATGAGCATTGCCTAGAATATCACTGAAAGCACAAGCAAAATAAATGGGATATGCTCTTAAGTAGAAAGCAATTATCATTGATTTTATGTTTCAATTATCTCAGACTCATTTGCTCCTTTATGCCTTTAAAATAAACATATTAGGTGAAAGTCCTCTGGGATTTTATGCATCTGGAGAACAACTAGTATCTGCAACATGCATTTCCCCTTCAGAACCACTAACACAAACAAAAGTCAAAGACCTGAAGAGGGGAAAATTAGTTTTCTTAAAGGAATTGGTCAAAGAACATAACTCCTCACTTAGGAAAATAAGTAACTTGGAAATTAAATAAATTAATGGCATGTAGAAATTGAAGAAGTGCTCCAGGTTCAAACTTAATCACCTTCTGCATATGCTGCAAATGACATTATTTAGAGGATGGCAGAATAGCACTGAGGCAATGACTAAGAACACAGACAGCTTGCAGAGGTCTTAATGTTACTGCTTAATTGATCCATTCTTGTGATTCCTATTAAGAGAGCCAAATAAGCCAAACCTGTGGTGTCTTTGAAGCTCTTTGGTGATTTGCTCACAGTTACATCTTCCCCCACACTGTGAATGGTCCCATTCTTGGTTACTGAAATCAAACTATACACACAGCTTTTGTGCTGTTTGGCCTTGTTTGTAGAAGGAGGAAACACATCTCTATGAAGATTATTTAGAGTTTATGTTTGGACTAATCTGGGGCTCCAGGGTATCCTATTTCTCATTTGCAGTAGTAGAAAGGAATAATCAAAACGAAGCCCTTTCTCTTGATATTATATCCTGCAGTGCGTCTTCCCTGTTGCCTTGAGAAGAACAATAGTTTCTTTGGAAATTTAGAAACTATCTGGCACTGCAAAAGTGTATCCATCTGACAAAAGAACATTCTTAGACTTCGTAAGTGAAAGTAAACAAAGAGGAGAAAAACAACCTTTTTTCATTCCAGTGACAACTTACAGTAAAATATCAGCCTTTGGAAATGGGTTTGTTGGAGAAGACATTTGGACCAAATAGAGATCAAAGCTTTGAGACCTTGCAATAATTCTACTAAAAGGAAGCAAGCAGAAGCCCAGTTCCTACCTCAACTGAAACTCAAAAATTTTAGAAGAAAGAGTTAATTCTTCTGGTTCAGAAATAAGTTAACATGTTCTCGCTTTGTCTTTCTTTATCCCTCCAAAATGGATAACTGAATGTGAAATGGTTACATACGGGGTTGCAAGAGAAGGCCTTTCTAGATTTTTGAGTTCAGTCAAGTTGAGCATTTTGTCTAAGATGTACAGCTAGGACCTATTTGTTTTTTTCTTTGTTAAAGCTAGTATGACTTGCCTTCTCTTTTTTTTTTTTTTACTTTTCTTACTCAAATCTGTTTAAAATTTACAAATCATATCTCAAAGTGATGATCTTGAAATTCTTTTCCAATCTAGGGTATTCTACAATTTTATGATTTTTTCATGATATCTGTATCTATACCAGTACCACCCTTATACCACGGATGGTACTCTAAGTCATCTTTTTCCTTTCCAACACCATCTATGTAAGCAGAAAAATGTATTTTTGTTATCTAATCATAGAATATGATTCATTATTATTCTTTGGGAAAACTTCACAGAAGTAGAAAAAATAACTACTATGGCGACAATAATAATGAAAATTTAACCTTCTCATCTGACAGTACCATGCCCATTGGGGAAAAAAATAAACATTCAGATAGCTGGAGCTTTAACTATATGATTACCAATGAGAATTCCCCTTGTTTTTCACCTTTTTATTAAAAGGAAACTGAACTGCGTACAGGTCGAGACCAGTATTTTCTGCTGGCAAGTCTGTTTTTTAAATTGTTTTGTGTTCTGGTCTACATATAGTAAGATTCTTCATGACACTTACTCATGTTCTTAAATTTCTTTGTGTCTTCAATGCAGTTGTGCTCATACAGCACTGAATCAATTCTCTGACCATTCAGAAATGTAAAGTAAAACAGTCATTTTTACAGAGTTCAGAATGATTCAGTACTAGGAGAAGGCTAAGGGTAAGAGAGGAAATCTGTTTTAAACTATTAGTAATATGAAATAAAATTGCCTTAAAGCATTGGGCTCAAAGGTATTTCTAGGTCTTAAGGTGCTAAGAATCTAAGAAGGCAAATACTCACTTAAAAAAACAGTAATAGAAGACAATCTCCTATTTAGATTATTAGTATTAGTGGAATAAAAATATGTTTGAATTTGTGCTTTGAAAAGCTGTTTGGTTTCCTGCAACGCAATCCAATCCACATATTTATTTGTTCTGACTTGAAAAAAAACTGCCAAATTGAAGGCAATATTAAGCAATATGAAGCAATACTTAGCCTTTATAGTGTCAACAGCCAAGATGTGCCACTTTTGTCTGATATTTCACCATCTTAAATTAAGTTAGTTGAAATTACTCAGCAGCATAGTGAGACAAGCAAAGGACGAGATAAATTTTTAAAAGGTACGATGGATTTACGCATTTACAGTCTTTATTTAATGTTAAGGAATCAAATCTACATATACACGGAGTAATCTAAGACAATTGAAAGCCAGGAAAATGGTTTTTCTTTTGTTTTATTAAGATATAGAGAGAAATACGGAGAAAATGTACAAGTGGCTCTATTTTTTCCATACAGTATTCCCAGGGAACAGATTGTAATATCTACCTATCTACCTGCATGAAGATGAACATCCAGGAAACAAAAAGCATTTGTGTAATTAAGTGATATTAAAGCTGGATAATGAAATACCTTGCTTTGTTTTCCAGGCTTTTAATGAGGCATATATATTGCACAGGAATATTTCTTTCCATTTTTCTGCTTGGCTGAAATCTACCATATATTTTGTGCCCTCTATTTCATTCAGATACATCTCTTTTTCTTTTTTTCCACAATAAGGTATATTGGGGTAAAAAAAAGCTCACTGTAGTTATCTGGGAATGTATAGTGTGGAGCAGAAAGATCAGTGGATCTACAAGTGACTCTAAAATGACAGGAAGACTGATGCATGAGTAGAATCTACCATTCTCACCAGCCAATATTTTGGGGGCTTGAATGTCTTCTGAAACTTCATCTGAGCATGTTTCCTTAACCACCTCTTAGAGAAGGAGTAAGAAGAACACAAGTCATATGTCACTGATAGAAATTCTATTTTCAGTGCTCAGAAAATGTCTCAGTACCAGATAATTAAAGCTAGAGAAAAGACTACTACCTATTTTTATCTTAAGCTCCTGTTGCTAGAACTGTTTCAGTTCCCTTGTCAAACATTTCAGTGACAAAGAACAGGAAAGTATTCATCCCTTTGCTTTCAGAAGCACTTATATAATCCTAAGGGACTTGATTCCAGATCAAATTCTACCTAAAAAATGTAAGGTTTCTTTCTCAACCCTGTTTTCTTCCCTTCATATATTACCTAAAAGCCTGAGTGACTTTGTTCCTTCTGAATTCTGTGGTTACCTGAGAACTGAGAGCCTCTTGATCTGCAGTGCACATCTCTACCACCTGTATTTCTCTCTTGATTGCTGGAGGTTTAGTCTGTTACAGCACAATGCTTCGTAATCGTGAGTTACACAGCTTAGTACTGTACAACCTCCAAACTGTACAGTTTTCCAAGGTTCTTCCTACATTTTTCCCCTTTACAACTGACTGAAAGACATTTCTCATTATTCTTTTCTTCCTAATACTACCACCTCATGCCTGATTCTTTAAAGCCACAGCAGCACACCTGTTTTAATTCCAATTTCTTCTGTGTCTACCGTGAAACTTTGAAAGCATAATCATGACTCTGGAGAATGCAAATAAGTGGCCATGATAGTGGAACCCATGAATTATATTACACTGGCTGTCCTGTGTCTCTCAGGATTGGAGATTTTTCATCTTGTCCTACCTGTGATTTGTTTGATTGGTGACACTGGGAACAGATAGGCTGACTGATGGATGGTGCAGTTGAGCAACACGGAGTGGATGCTGTGAGGACTTTTTTTGGTTGACATGGCAGGATAGTGGCTAAACGCTGCCTATATTTGGAAGGTCCCAGTCTCTAAGTCAGAACTGAGGAACTTTGTGCTATATCTTTTGCCAAATCAATGCAACAGGAGCACATTGCCATCATCCGCTGATATTGATAAATGTGGGACTCCACCAATGTGAAGGCAATGCTGCCGTGGTCCCTTCAAGTTCTTTATTATTTTAGCACTGCTTGTTTTTAAGGTTGTATTCTTTCTACTTCATGATATAGCTGTTCTTTTTTTGCATGTGGAAATTCCTAGACTTAGTAGTTACATGACTTGACCAATATTATCTGAGAAACTGGAGTACAATATATGCTTTTTGAACCAGATCTCTTAAATCCCTGTTAACCTATTTAGTCAAGACATTGGTCTTAACCTAAAAATACCAGGTCAAAAAAAACTATGTGACTCACTGAAAGAAATTACAATTGCAGTAACATTTTTCTTTATCAGGCTTTTTACTGACAGTTCCCTTTCTTCTGTTCTAACTTTTATTTATTTTAAAAACTACTTATGAACTTTGCTTCTGTCTATTTCACCAACAGCATGGTTGCTGAGGTCAGCAGAGAAAACTATCAAAGCCGACATGGTGAACTGTAATGAGATCATCAGAGGCAGTCTAATCTTCCACTGCTCCTGTATAGCGTGCTTCCTCAAACTTGACTTGTATTATCAGTCTGTAACACATTTAGGCAGGCATAATTTTCAACATTTAGAGGAATTAGTCTTCAGGAATTTGATGAAGGTATGTAATCAGAGCAGTAGTTGGACTGATGATCCTTGCGGATCTCTTCTAGCCCAGGATGTTCACTGAATATGTACATTACAGTATGTGTGGATATTGTGTAATCAGGTTTGAGATAAAGACAGATATATAACAAGCATCTTCATCGCCTTGAGGAACTGCAAGTCTCTTTAACAACAGAGAGCTTTTAAGGGGAAAAAAAATCAATTTGTTTGTTCATTTAATAAGCCAACCACATTTTTCTACAAATAGATGAGGCTATCACTTGTTTGTATCTGAAGAATGAGAAAGATAAAAATGAAATGCTGAACAGATACTGACTTGAAGAGACACATTCCTGAAAGCAGGGCAGCTGGATGGTATCAACAGTCAATAGACACATGAAAAAACAGACAAAAACAGAACAAAAAGAAAAGGCAGAAATTAGACATTGCACATTTTGCATCATCATCCTTTGACAGCTGATTAAGGAACTGGATTAATTAATAGATATTATGAGCCCACACAGTTCTCAATTCCAGTTTGGAGATGGACAACTTGAGACTCAAGTCAGTGTCACCACTGAGAGCCTCACTGAGGGCATGGAGGTGTTTATCCTCAGCTCTTTCTTCTGTGGAGATATGCTTCTTTGGGACTTTTACTGTCATAGAACCCAGTTTCTTCACTGTGTACTCCTCCACACTTATGCCCTGGATGTTGTAAATCAGTGATTGATGCATGCCAAGTAAGTGAAAAGACAAGAGTAGAGGAAAGGATGAGTGTTTGTCCATATTCTTCTGCCTGCTGTTTTTTAATTCCCATTCCAGTGGGCACACATTCGTTTGGATAAAAGACTTTTCATCTTCTTTTGCTGAACAGTGAACAACACAGAGACAGGTTCTCATTACTTGGCCACAGGGCATTTAGAAATATGTGATATGAAAATAGCAAACTGAGCCAGTTGGGCACAAAAGTCAAAGCCTCCTAAGTGTGGCATTTTGTAAGAGGGACATGGAGACATGTAAGTAGTAAGTCTCCAATGCAGTTGTTGGGAATATCGTAAAATCATCTAGTCTGCCAAAAATAAAACCTGATAGATATGTAACAGAACAGCTACAATCTGAAGATCTACTGCACTTTTTCTGTGTATTTTTGCAAATTTTGCTGATGGGTATAATTTCAGACTATGACACTTTGCCTGTGTTAAGGTCACCTGTCATCTTACCTCTTTGTAAACTTCTGAAGTCATTTTCTACCAGACACTGTCATTTTTTATTTGTAAAGATTACCCTTCCTCTTTTTTAGGAGAATTCTAGGTAGGTTTCTATATTTTCGTATCTTCACAGAATAGAGTTTTGACACAACACCTTCAAGGATGTGTGAATTTCTGTGAGCTTCAGTGTTCTTCTAAAGCCTATTTTTATTGCGCTTCTAAGTTCTTCCATTCTTCATCTGTGCCTTTGAAAGTGAGTGAGAAAATGAACACTGACTAACCTGAAATTTGATTATTCATTGTATCTTACAACTGTACAATATTTATTTATTCATTTATTTTAGTAAATAAATAGAATTTATAAATAGAATTAGAATTGCTTGCCTTTCCTTCATTCGTGCTTTTTGTTTATTTACTTTGGCATTGCTATTGTTTTGTGTCATTATGACATCCTGTAATAATCCCAGAGAAAGTTTCAATTACTTTTTTTAAAGGTAAATATTCATATAATTTAAAACAGTGCCCATCACTAGTTGGACCTAGAACACTCCATAATGAGCAAATAATTTTTAAAGTTCTTATTACAACATCCGTAATTAGCTATTAATTTAATTCTAGTTTGTTTGAATTTAAATCCTACTTGAAGGAAAGGAATGGATCAAAACTGTCAGAAGGTTTGGGTTTCAAAATCAAGAACGTATTTTCTACAAATTAGTAAGAGAAAATCACCCATTTCTTTTGAACTTTTATCAAAAGCAAAAACCACAAAATAAACCCAAACCTCAATTGGAGGTTGGGAAAATAAGGGAAATAAGAAAAATAATATGAGATTCAAATATCACAGAATCACAGAATGGCCAGGGTTGGAAAGGACCTCAAGGGTCATGAAGCTCCAACCTCCCTGCCACATGCAGGGCCACCAACCTCCCCATTTAATACCAGACCAGGCTGCCCAGGGCCCCATCCAACCTGGCCTTGAACACCTCCAGGGACGGGGCATCCACAGCCTCTCTGGGCAGCCTGTTCCAGCACCTCACCACTCTCTCTGTAAAGAAGTTCCCCCTGACATCCAACCTAAATCTCCATTCCCTCAACTCAAAACCATTTCCCCTTGTCCTGCAGTTATCAACCCTTTCAAAGAGTTGATTCCTCTCCTGTTCGTAGGCTCCCTTTAGGTACTGAAAGGCTGCAATGAGGTCACCCCGCAGCCTTCTTTTCTCCAGGCTGAACAAGCCCAGCTCCCTCAGCCTGTCTTCGTAGGGGAGGTGCTCCAGTCCCCTTATGATCAGATGTACTTTTTTTTTTCTGTATAATAACTCTTTCTTTCATAAGTACTCCCTCAGGATTGTTTTGGTCTTCAGTGAGCATAGTGGTTTATGGTTGTCTTTACCAGAGCAAAAAGAACATTTCCAAGGACTTCACATAAATCTGACTGGTCTATCACAGTCAGTCACTCTCTACTTTCTGTAAATAAATATTCCTTCTTTCTACCTGCAGTAACAGTCATATCACCAGTTCAGATTCCTTGATTAAATATGACAAGCAATTAGTGAAGTGCCATTACAAACAGAGATATCTTATCCTTGTACATCCCCAGATAATGCTATTACAGCTCAGCAGCCTGAGTAAGTGAAACATTACAGCAATAAGTAAATATTAATGAGCAACATCAATGGGTAGTGAAGTTATGCTCCATATAGTTTAATGAATCTTTATAAAATGGAGAAGTGGAAAAGAGAAAGGATGTAATTTTTTTTTTTTTTATTATAACTGATTTTAAAAATACAATATGCATCTTTAAGAAAAACTACTGTATTATCATGCATTATGTTTACCACAAGCTGAAAAAGGTTTCACTGTGTTGAAGGTTTAAATGGATCAGAAAGGTCTGATATAACAGATTGAGTACAACATTTTCTGTCATATCAGAGATCTTTGTGCTCTACTATGAGTTTCATATGAGCTGCAGTCCTAGTCAGTCGTTCTTCTTTCCAGACATTACCTGTCCAAACTACAACACTACGAATCACTCTCTTCAATGAGTTCCCCCAAAATACTTGTTGCACAATTGTGGAGACACAGCCCAATGGAAAATTTGGTTGAAAACCACCCTAACTCTTTAGAGCAGTTCTGTTATTTCCAAGAGGAAATATCCATGAGGTTGTACTGACTGCTTGAGATCAGAGACCTCCATCAGATTAAAGAAAGTGTTGGGCCAATGGTGATTTTTGCCACGGTGATCACACAGGATGTGGTCCTGAGGGAAGGACCCTCCAGTGTGAAGTCTTGAGAAATGCCTCAATTCTTACATAAAATACTTGGGTTTCTGTTAATCCCTGCCACATGTCTTTCAGGAGGCAGGTGACGGAGGGAGGAAAAAGAGGTGGCAGGAGGGAAGTGAAGTCAGAAGACAGGCAGACAGTGAGGAGAATAGAGTTATACTAACTTGGCAGCAGAGAGTTAGTGAATTGAAGGCATGGATTGATTAATGGCATGGGCAACAGAGACAAACAACTTACATGCTAAATCCTCTGCTCTGTGCATTTCACTGTTCCTCCACCACATGGCACAGAGCTGTCACTTCTGCCTTGTGGCCATCTACCTACTTCTTCAGCCGAAGTGATGAGCATTTGTGGGCACAGGTGAGAGGGCAGCATCCACTGGAGGCAGCTTGGGTGAATAGTCTTTCTTTCCCCTAGCACTCTGCCCAAAGCAGTGGTGGAAGAAGGGAAGTGAAGGTAATGATAAGGAAGATCACACAGGAGCTTCCATCATTTCTCTGGTCCAGAATTCTTTCTGCTACTATGGTGGTATGGCTTTTTTCTTAATGAGGATGTATAGACATAATCTATACGTGGGTCTTTGGAGGTCACGATGTATGATGACTGACTGAGGTCCCTTGGTTTGTTTAACCCAGAGCAGATGAGGCTAAGGGGAGGCCTCATGGAAGCCTAGGGCTCCTCACAGGGAGAAAAGGAGCAGCACTGAGCTCTGTTCTTCGGTACACCTTGACCCTTGACAGGATAATTAGAAGGCAAGAAGACGAAAACCTTAAAAGTCACCTTAAAAGTAAGACAGTGGAATTATTAAAAATGAATTTTCAGTCCGTCAGGGTCACATTTTTCAAATATGGGGTTGTTAAGTTTTAAGATCATGGAAAGAGCAGCAAGATACACTGGTCCTTTCCAGGACAAAGGGCAATAGACAGCTGTTGAAGTAATATCTTTGTACCTAAACTTATGCTAACCACTAATTTGTATCTGCTTGCATCATATATATCCATCTTAATATTTGTATTTGTAACTGAATTAAATATTTATAAATATTCTATCTCTGTAATACGCTGTATAACGCAGAGGGTAGAAGTTACATATACATAATTTGGTTGTCAAAATCAGTAAGAATACATATATATCAACATATCAAGATTTTTCTTATTCTTAAGATGTACCCACAATACATTTCACTTATGTAAAATTTAACTAGAGTATAATACATTTTTCAGTCTAAAAACAATTCTACTAGTATTGAATCAGGAACTGTATATCATAAAGTAGTCATTGTAGCTATAAGATAATGTTTATTACATTTGTGGTACTATGGCTCACAAAAAAAAACATGTAGTTTGTTAAAACCAATTCAGGATAACATGTAGAGATGAGAATAATCACTGAAAATCAGTGGAGTTTTCTAAAATCCCTCAGCATGTGCATCCTGGGTCATGGAGAGTGTTACATTCCTTTGGCTATTGAAACATCAATTGCCTTCTTGCTGTCATTGCTTGGCAAAACTTCTATACAGAGATGCAGAAACGTCCAGAATACATTCTGCTACATCTTTTTGTGATGGAAATGTAGAAGTTCCTTATGTAGGTTGCTTCTATTTATTTCCATGGAAACTACAACAGACAGAAAGAACACAATAACACTATTTGATAGAGCAAATTCTTAGCTACAAAACATTATTTTTCAGCATAGTTACCACCATTAGCCATGCATTTTCTCCAACAATAAACAAGAGACTGCACATTATGCTCGTAAATTCTGCACCAATGGAGGTGACCCACTGTCACCACTGCTGAAACACACCAACGATGGCTGTCTGTGCTCACATCCACTCTTGTGTCTCCATAAACACTGAGCAACCTTTGATGAGTATTAATGGCTGCCATGTTTTGCACATGGAAGAATCCAAGACACCCCCTTGCTACAGATGTACTTCCATGGCAGATCCCATTTTGTCAGACAGTCTTTCTGCTGCCATCTGTTAACAAAATGTATCAGAATACTGATGAGAACATTCAACCTCTACTTCCATACCACCAACATTCATCCCTGACATTGTGGGCCAGCATAATAAAATGGCAGGCATTACTTTCAGAGCAGCCCTTGGGGTTTGCAAGGCTATATTAAATGAGAAACTTCAGTTCCAGAGAGCTACATTCAAGTTAGAAAAATGCTGCTCATTAATCAGTTAAAAAAAAAAAAAAGCATATATTTTGATTTTTTTTATTTAAAGAAATTTCTTATTTTATTTAAAATGTCCCTTAAAAAAACAATTTTATTTATGTATCTAGAGTTCAGTTTTCCCAGTACTGACCTTAGCCTATGTTTACTGTGTGCCTGCTGCAGTTTATGGAACTACAGGTTTCAATCAGCATGAATGGAAATGTGTGGAGGCTTAGCAATAAATAAATATTTATGTAAGAAAAAAATAAGAAAAATAAGAAACATCTGATCTTACTCTCTTTTGGAACTACTTGAGAGATGAGAGTAATTTCTTTTATGTTTGGGTGTCTTAGACCTGAAAAATTAAAAGGTCTAGTCAAACAGTTAAAGCAAAAAGGACAACAGTGCAAGATGAATACCAAAACAGAGCAAAAATGTTTTAATATTGAGAACACTATAAAAATGCAATTATGCTCAGAGTAAAAAAAAAAAAAAATCAAAACATATTTCTGTATATTCTAAATATTTAAAATTTCTATAAATATTCATTATATATCCATCACCCATACCTATTTAAAACCCAGAGTCTCTGCTTTCATTAAGTGAGTGCTACTGGAGATAAAAGTATGTTTAAAAGAAATGGAACAACTATTGTTGGACCAGCTGTATCAATAAATCACAGTCAGACAGGAGATTAGCTTCCAAAAATGGAAACAAATGCACGTTCACACCGGAGTTCCAGCAGGGAAAGCAAGCAAGCTGGAGAGCAGAGGCTTGAAATACGGTGCTATATAGCAATTGCAAACAGAATATTGCAAAATGACAGATCTTATTTCAAGCTGTTTTGGACTTAGATGTTTTCTAAAGCAGAAACGGGAGGGCATAATTTTAAAATAATTAGTCCTTTAAATTACAGCAGCAATATAAGATTCCAGTCCAATGTTCAGCAAATCTTTTTTTGATGCCATTATATTTCAGTATATCTCAGTGTCAGAAGAGGTGATTCCTGAGCCAGAAATGTCTTTCTGAGTAGTCACCACTTTGCAGACTTTGCACCATTATTGCAATACTAATTAACAGTATTATATTTGTTCATAGAAAGAAAACCAGGTGCCTGATATGAACAGCAATGTGACTTATAGACATGGTTGGAAACCGTAGAAGTTTGTGATAGGATCATTGCTCTTCCTCACCTTTTTCTTCGCCAGTGATCTTACTGCTCATGAGCTCCTCTCTCATAGTGATTCTCTGTGCTCAATTTCACCCTGACTTATTTGATTGGATACCTAAAATTTGAGGTGCACATGATATACACCAAGCTATGGTCCTGATTGTGTAGCAGTAGACTCTTTCCCAAAGAACAGCCATCTCTACAAAAATGAGAAAAAAGGCTCAGAAAAGAAACTGAGATAGAGAAAATAGGCTGTTTAAAACCTCCTTCTGGGTCAGACCGAAATGCTACATAGTCTGCTATTTGTTTTCTAGTGATGTCCAATAATAGATGCTTATGAAGAAACAAAAATACGGATCCATATTCATTGCAGCCTTTGTGTAGCTACAGTTAGGATTGCTTGAGCTGTGAAGTTTTGATGTCCAAATTTCCTTAAATCTAAGCCTAATTAATTTGCTGAGGAGGGAATCCTTCCAGAACTCCAAAAGTTCCATGACCACTGTTAGCAAGAGCCCTACAAAGCAACTAAGAGATGTGGGAATTTCCAGAGAAGTAAATGAAGATGAAGAAGAAACTCTTCTGGAAAAAACAATGTTAAAACTCACTTAGAATTCAGATTTAAACTTTATGAAGATACAGTGAAATACTGTAAGATTATTAAAAATAAAGAACAATTTCATCAGTCAGTTCTCTGATTCAGAAGTTATTAACTGAATAGACTGAGGATTTTTTTTACAGCTGTTTCCATCATCAAGTGACTCTCCAGAGCCATTAACACAATTGATATTAATCAATTAGTCAATTTTGTGTGTATCCATTAACAAACTTATGCTGCATTTGGATATACTGTGAAAAATTTATCTAAATCTTTACAAGAAAATAAGATATGTCTGGAACTCATAATGCTGACAGGCATTTATTTAACTAGAGTAGTCTAGATTTTTCTTGTGTAAGTTTCTTTGAAACACTTAACAGTGTGAAAGGCTTGTGGGAAGAACTTTAAAAGTTGTGGTGACAAACACTGGATTTTGAATATCATATTTGGTATGTAATAGGTTAATAAATAAATATATTAAGGAACATAATCAAGAAAAGGTTACTGAAAGAAAAAGAATGATATGTAGAAAAAGGTACTAAAAATCTACAGACTACATCTGATTTCTCTGCAAAAGAAGGAGACAAACAACCAACTCAGAAATGTTATTTCAAAGCAAGAAGTAAAGCTCCATTCTCCAAACCAAATGCAAACAATTACACAGTTTTGTGATCTTGTGTCAAGAATGGTGTGAACTCTGCATGTTTGTAGTGCCTGAGTTACTTTACAAATTTCTTGCTATCACAACAATCCTTCACATTCCATATTTTAATATCTTTCTCTTTTGTAATTTATTCCTAGTATATGTAATGCAAGATTCATGCATTACTCTAATGGAAAATAGGGTTAAAAAGAGAAACAAAGTGCCTGTCTGTACAGTGCTAGAAAATTAACAAGTTTGATTTCTCTTAATAAGAATGTTCATTTTGTATAATAAAATCAGTCTCTGCTGACAGGTGTGGTGCTGACATCATTATCATGACATAGAAGAAAAATGATAGCACCCAAAGTGCCATCTGGGCTACCATGTGTCCCATGAGGATCACAGTAGGTCGTAATGAACAGAATCATAGAATCATAGAATCATTAAGGTTGGAAAAGACCACTAGGATCACCTAGTCCAACCATCAACCCATCATCACCATCTCCGCTAATCATGCCCTTCATTGTCACATCTACATTTTTCTTTAACACTTCCAGAGATGGTGAATCCACCACCTCCCTGGGCAGCCTGTTCCAATGCCTCACCTCTCCTTCTGAGAAGAAATTTTCCCAGTACCCAACCTGAACCTTTCCTGACGAAGAAAGTATGTGTGAGACTGTACATTGTATATGCCATTGATAGCCATGGGATGTGAGATTTGAACTGACATGGCAAGGCTGTGTCGGGTTTGCTCTGTCTGAACTTTTCTTAAGCTGCCACAGCTTTGTTGTTTTACATAGTTTAGCTAAAATATTTATGTCTGTGACTATCTTATGTTTCTCTTTCTATGATGCAACCCAGTTTTGTATAGACAATGGTAAGGAATTGTTTAAAGTAGATACTTATGACTCTGACATAGAGATATAGAGAAATACAGGCATATCATTACAGCAGAGGCCTTGAGAAATGAAGACACAGGATGAGGCACAGAGGCGTATAGACATAGAATGATAAAATATGGACTATGAATGTGGCACTGAAGTTTCCAAACACTGTTAACCATTCCCCAGTGATCACTTAATGAAATACAGACCTGGAGCTATATGAAACTGAGTTTAGGGCTAACAAAGAATAAAGCATAGTGTCTAACATTCAAAGTGGCAGCATTTATAGCACATTTGACTGAAACATGGAGCTATGGAACTGTGAAGAAAGATAATGGCAAATGCATAAAAATAACACCAAATGAATCAGAGTGAGGAAGAAGAAATTAGCAGTATCATAATCCTCTCACTGAAGGACTACAGAAGACCTTCAGATGTGCCACAAGAATGAACCCACGCTGGCAGTCTGAAGATACCAGTTGTAAAACACAGAGGAGAAGTGTAAGGATGAGCACAACATCAGGAAAAACGTGTTGTGTGCACCCACACTAAGATGTGGGTGTATTTAATTTTTAATTGTGTGATTGTTATTATTGAGATTTAAAAAGAGACATAAAAATGGTGAGGTATGGCTGCTTTTGCAGAAGGAATTACAAAGCTCACCCATGTAACACTATACTGTAGCAGACAGAGCCAATTCCAGACTATTAGAAGCAATGGCAGCAGAAAATCTGCTGCACCCTTACCGAATTTTCCCATCCTCACAAATGTCGGTTTGGGGTGGTATATTTTAATTTACACATCTGTTCTCTCTCAGACATACTTTTGCAGCCCACTGAAGCTGGCTCCTTCTAATGATCTATGGCTGTACCTAGTGAAAATATGTTTTCAATTTGGCTCCTGAAACATGGATCAAATGATACTGCCAACACAAATATTCTTTGCTGTCAAACATTTTACTCCTCTGGAGAGTAAAACACCTGCACAGCAGTTTAGGAAAAAAAAATAATGATGTTGTATAGTGGCTTTTCCTTTTGCTGATAATTTTTCACTTGCATTTCATTTAGCAATTAGTAGAGGCAGCTGAGAAATACTTTTACATATAGGAGTTACATATGGATTCGCACACATGGGGCTAAATTCCCAGCTGGTTATATATGCCTGCTGGATGGCTGGTCTTGGGCACTGCCCTACTAAAAGGAATCTCTTCACAGCCATATCAACTCTTTTTAGACTATGAAACTTGGGCTGCAGCCCCTTGGAATAAAACCGTCTTGCAGTATGACTTCTTCTGCCTCTGTACTGAACTAAAGACCAGATCAGTGGAAGACAGAAACACTAAGAAATACTGTAAGAATTGTGAGCGATACTTGAGGATTCCTGTTCTTATAGAATTAAAGCTTAAGGCAAGCATATGTAAAATCTTGATATGTGGGCTGTCACTAAGACAGTGCTCATCTTTCATCTTTCAGAATAGGAGTGCTCTTCAGTTTCCCCACGAAAGATACATTAAAGCAGATCAAAAGTTATAAAATTCTATTGATCAAAAGGCAATGGAATGAGAAAATACAATTCTCCAAGAGAATTTCCAATTTCCTTGAAGTGTCTTCATCCACACAATTTCTAGTGATATGTTTAAAATAAGTGTATATACATATATATACACAAACATACAAACACTATATAAAAGCATTAAATCACTCTGAAATTAATGCCTCCTATTTATTTCCATGGAAATTACAACAGATACAAAGGGCATAATAACAAGGTTTGATAGAGTAAATTCTCAGCTACAGAACACTGTTTTTCAATACAGTCATCACCGTTAGACAATTCACCCAGAGGAGCTGATTAAGCCACTGTTCATCTCATGGAATGAAAACCGTGCATGGCTTTTCAGAATGTGGTTTGTCTTTCATGTTGTATGGATGTAAATATATATATATATGTATACAAAATGTATTGCTTGGGCTCCTCAGATCTCCAGAAGAATAGGAGCATCTCCGTTTCTTAGCCAATTCCACAGGTTAATAACCAGCAAGTTAATTAAGGAATAGCAATTCCTGCTCTTGAACTAAAGGTAACAGATCCACAGGTGTTGGTGAGAGTGGAGGAAGTATCCAAATGGGAAATAGAATCTGGAGGTATTATCTAGAAGAACATAACCATTGCTGTTTTACTGTTTATATGGCATGATTTTTGGATCCTGTGTGGAGCCAGGAGTTAGACTTGATAATCCTCTTAGGTCCCTTTAAACTCAGGATATTTTATGATTCTATGATTCTACTTCAAAACTGCTAAACTGGGCAGGATGGGGCGGACCTGGTGATTGAAGGATAGAGGACTTCACGTGTTTTTACAAAACATAGGAGTAGGGCTGTGAACATAATCATAACATACTGACAGAAATTGAGGGAAAGGGGCTAACAGAAAATGTGTATCTGGAAACTTTGTTTTGTCATAAGTAAAATTGAAATACCACATTGCTACTGTATCATAAAAATGGACTATGATATATATATGGACTTTATTCTGACATTTCATCAGTTTTTTTCTCTGCATGCAAGTTCTCCATGGCAAAAATGATTTAAGTTTTTCCCATCTTTCCCAGCTCACTGTCAGCTGTTCCTGTACAGGACTATATTTTACCAATTTCTTATCTGTGTCAATGCAGCTAGAAGGCAGATCAATGAAATAAGATGGCTCTAAAAAAACAAAAGAAAAATGAGTTTTAGGTGTATTGTGTTATTTTGTTTTTTTTTTTTTTCATCACTAGTAGTTTAGTTAATGCAGTTTACATCACAGCTTCATGAAGGGAAAGGAGTTAGTTTGCCTGTGGCTGATGGAAAACAGGAGATCCCAACATTGATTTTGCTACTGCATATTAGCTAATGTGAACAGTGGCCACAGCCTTGCAGAGATGGGATTCTGGGAGCATCTGCTTGCCCAGGACTCTGGCTAGCAGCCTTACCTCCCTCTTCTTTGCAGAGATTGGTGTGGCAGTCAGGGGTGGATGACTAAATGGGTATGAAGTGTTGACAGCACTCTTTAAAGTTAGTTTAATGATAGAATCATACAATCAATCATAGCATCACAGAATGACATGGGCTAGAAGCAACCTTAAATGCTGTCCAGTTCCAACGCCTGAGCCATGAGCACTGTTGCCAAACACTAGATCTGATTGCTTAGGGACCCATCCAACCTGCTCTTGAACAGCTCCAAGGATGGGGCATCCACAGCTTTCCTGAATAACTTGTTTCTGTTATAGGCTATTTCTGAGCTCTACCAGATGAATTACTATGCCATGCTCTTTTATGCAGAGACAAAACGTTTTATTCAGACAACATTCATGGCTCCTCTCACATCTTGCTTTTCTTTCTAGAACCATGCCCCAAATTGGCCTGAGCATACATTGCATTAGGCCCTATTGATAAGTGCATTTACCAAGTTGGGAACCATATTTTTAGCTTGCCCTATGATTTCCAATGGTGGAAAAACCAGTTCAAAGGAACTGACCCTTCAGACTCAGTAACGATGATCTATTCTTAGAAGAATCAGAAGCTATAGCCTTCATTTCCTCTTTAAATCCACTTTGATTTCATTATCTGCATCTGATTTCCAATCTTGCTGCAACAGCATAAGAATTTTCTGCAGTTCCTACCCAAGCTGTGCCATTGCAATACTGACTGCTCTAAAGCATTCTGCTTGGAAGGAAATGCATTAATGCATAGAGTAATAGAAACAATATCACACTGAAACTATTGGCACTGGAAGAAAACAAACAAACAAACAAACAAACAAAACAACAAACAAAACAACACCATACATAGTAAAGAATCAATGAGACCTCTGAATCCTGTTTTTTAGCACTCTGCCCCGGAGGGTAAACAGTTGCAAATGCAAATAAATAGGCAATAATATAAGGAAATATCATGTGCTATTTTCCCATAAAAGCCTTTGAGTTCTCAGCAACTTTTGGATCTTAAGAGATCTGAGCAGAGGCCTTTTGTAGATCTTGGTGGATTTTTTAATTTTATTAGTTGATCTTGCTTTCTGAGGGCTGATATTAATGGTGGCAAAATGTATAGCCAGATGTGTACAATGGAGAAGCTTTCATACGATTGAAAGTGACTGTGGTTTAAAATGAATTTTTTCAAGTTTTGCTGTCTTCACTGGGTGTTATTTGCCTGCTTAGGGAGCAGCCAACTTCTTTTCAGACAGGGCTTAACTGTCACAAAGGCATCATCCTGGTTGCTCTGACTATTCGAGTTAACCTAGAATACTGGCAGAGTTTGCCCTTCTCCTGAGAAAATGATTTCAGGGTAAAATGGGGAGAAAGTTAACCTTTATAGTCATTAAACCTCCCTTAGACTTTTAGATCTGACATGAAATCCCATTAAGAGGCACCCTATACACAACAAACGACAAAAACAACATCAGTGCTGCCTACTACATGGAGGTGTCCTTGAGGAAGGTCATGGGAAACATGCTAAAAGCTTTGATGCCTGTGTTCAAGCAGCACCAAGCCTAGGCTGCTCCCGCCACTGAGGAAAGATATACTCTCTCTACCGAGAACCACACTCAAGTGGTTCCCAGTGGTTCAGACCTGTTGTCACCATGAATAAGCACTGAGGATGTATTCTTTTTTCAGACAGCAGTGACTGTCTCGAGTACAAGATATTAAACCTGGTTTCTTCAGCTCATAACTGGATACAGACAGATAAGTGTGAATAGTAAGGATAAATGCCCTAATTTGCCATAGATTTCTCCTCTGCTTTCCCCCGTCGCTTAGAGATATATTTAAAAACAATAAAACTTTTTTTGTTGTTTTTAATTACATTGATTCCCGGGGCTGGTACTAGAGGGCAACCATTCTGCTGAAAAATAATCCCACTTTGACAATGGAAACTTGAGAGACTGCTGGAACAGATTGCAAACTATTTTCATGCCTGGTTTAACTGCTTGACTGCCAGCCTGTGTAACTAATTTTCAGAAGGCATATCTTTACATATGCAGCTCTAGTTTTACATTGCTACAGGGCCACAAAACAAAGAAAGTCTAATATTCTGGATGGTACGAACACAGGAATACTTTTGGGAGATGCAGAAGACAGTGGGTAACAGCAGAGAGAAGGGTCCTGCACTTGTCACAAGAAAAAAAAATGCTATAAAAAAAATAGTTATTTGAACTAAAATTGTAAAACACAACCAAAACAAACACAATTGGAATTTTTATTAAGTGATCTTAATAATCACATATCTCCACTGACTGCGGATGCTGGGAATAGGTGAATGTCGTATAATCATAGAGTATCCTAAGTTGGGGGGGAATCACAGAATCATGGAATGATAGAATCATAGAATAGCTTGGGTTAGAAGGGATCTCAAGGACCATCAAGCCTAACTCCTGGCTTTACATAGGACCACCCAAAATTCAAACCCTACATCTCAGGGCACAGTTGGCCCTTTAGGCTGCCAGGGCACACTGCTAACTCGGATTCAATTTGCCATCAACCAGGACCCCCAGATCCCTTTTCACAGGGCTGCTTTCAGAACAGACATGCCCTGGTTTCATCTGGGAAACTTCTCAGTGTCTGGTGTGATGCTGTATTTTGGCTTTAAGAGAAAAACTCTGTTGGTAACAAACTGTTGTTTTATTTGTTGCTGAGAAGTGCAGCACAGAGTAAGGACATTTCAGGTTTGATCACAACAGAATAGCAAGTCTTCTTTCATGCTGGTCTCTTAAATGTATGCTAATTATAACCAGCTTTGGCTAGGAAGAAGTTAAGCAGCTGTTCTTATCTAGATTCTTAGTGCTGAAAGAAGGTTGTCCAGAAGGCAAATAATTTGTTTGTTGCTGATACTTCACTCCTGACATGATTCTCTCTCGTAGGTGTCTAGTTGCTCAGACACAATATATAAATAATTTTGGGGCTGCTAAAGAGAAAGGAGATTAAACTTTTCGTAACTATGTCAATCTTATGCATCTATGTAGGGAGAGTCAATTTGGTGCTAACAGCCTACTGTGCTCCTAGTGGAGTACCAAATTTCATTATCACCACATGGCTGTAGAACTCATGTCTGCAGATGGAGTTCAGAGTGAGAGATGAGTAACATATTAACATTATGATGAAGCAGTGATTCTGGCTGTGGTGGATACAGCACAAAACTGGTGTTCAGTGCACTGCCATGGGATGTATAACCCACTTTGGGAAATCTTAAACAATGCTAAAGTAACTGCTTGCAAGATGAGAGTGAAATGGATCTTATCTATTTTGAGGATGAAAATAAAGATTGTCATGGGCTTGTGATGTCTGTATGAGATGGAAAAGTGAAGCAATGGAAGATAAGATCTGATCACTGTGCTAAGTGGGTGATGTGGTGTTAATGCTGATAAATTTTTGTTTTCAAACAAAAAGAAAAAAAGGCATTCTCAGTCAATTCTACTTTCCTCTTAATATTTCCTTCCAATGCTTTTGGACCTTCATCAAGTTGATAGGCCACTGTAGCAGTATACCAGTCTCTGAGCAGATATGATAAAAGGATGAAATAATGGTTTTCCTAGCAGGGAGAAAAGTAAATTTTGAATCCTGCAGCTCTCGAGTGCTCTGTCAATTTTCAGATCATCTTCAAATTTTCCATCATCTCAAGTGTGAGCACATGAAGGAGAAATAACAATTATTTCTGGTGTGAAATTACTCAGAGAAGCAGGATGAAAATTAACAAAGCAATGCATTTGTGTGCAGAGGAAAAAAAAATGTGCCAAGGGAAATTTCTGCCTTGTGATACCAGCCCACAAACAACCCTTTCAATTAGTTGTAAACACTCTCTAGCTTCAACAATTCTCAAACTGCATTTTCCTTTTTTTTTTTCATTCTACCTTGTAATTCTACAAAATTTAGATGTGACATCTCCCTTTGCTGGTGTTTCCTCCTTGCAAAGGGAAATTCCGGGTTATTTTCTTTCTTATTACCTTCACCTAAACATTTCTTCTAGATTAAATAGCTTAAATATTGTCCATAGCTTTTTAAAGACTTTTACTGGCTTTTCAGGTCAACTGCTTTGGTTCTCTTAGTTTGCACGCACAAACCTATTCCCTCAACTTCTTGCTTCTTAAACTTGCAAGAAATTATAAATGAAGATGACAAAATATCTTCCTTAAAGGATTATACATTCCTCGTTAAACTTTAACTTCATTTAAAATCCATCCTTGATCCTCTTAAAGTATTTACTAAAGTGAATGAGAGCTGTAAAGCACGACTGAAGCTTTCCTCCTTGGGGAAGCAGCTTGACCAATTTACATATTTATTAAATATTTTATATTTTACCAGATGGTATGCTATTCAAAATGTCACATTTTATTTTTGGTCTGAGCACTGCGTGACACTAATGGCTATTTCCAATCCTAGGAGAAAAATAAACAAATTAATAGATAGGTAGATAAATAAAAGCCTGCATTTTCTGATTTGATTGCTTGTAAATAAACTGCTGTGTTGTGGGGTTTTTTGTTTGTTTGTTTGTTTGTTTGTTTGTTTGTGTGTTTGTTTCCTATGTTCTACTCAGTTTTGCAAAATTTTAGCTTTCAAAGTTTTGGAGTTTTGATAGTCCCGTGGAAATGAATTTCTTATGAAGCTACAAAACTAATGTTACATTTTCCTTCTGGAGTGAAACACAGCTTTCTAAACATTGAGAGTGAATTTCAGATCTTGTTTCATGGTGGAGATGACTTTAAAAAAATGGAAACGGAAGCAGTTGCAAGGTAGAAAGGCTTGTGAAGATGTGAAGGGACTGGAACAAAAGTCATGTGAGGAGTTGCTGAGGGAACTGGGATTGTTTTAGTCTGGAGGAGGCTTGGGGGAGACCGTATTTCCCTCTACAGTTCCCTGAAAGGAGACTGTGATGAGATGGGGGTTGGCCTCATCTCCCAGGTAACTGCAATAGAATGAGAGGGAATGGCCTCAAGTAGTGCCAGGGGAGGTTCAGGTTGGATATTAGGAAAACATTATTCTCCAAGAATGGTCAGGCACTGGCATGAGCTGTCTATGGGAGTGGTTGAGTCACTGCCCTTGGAAGTATTTAGGAAATGTTTAAATGTTGTACAAAGGGGCATCATTTAGTGGATATGATGGGAATGGGTTAATGGTTGGACTAGATGATGTTAGTAATCTTTTCCAACCTCAATGATTCTATAATTCTAGGATTCTAGGATTTTGAATGGTCCTTGTTTCCTACATAAAACATAACAGTTTTGTGTGGGCTTTTTCTCCTCATTAAATTCAGCTATCAGGGCTTGGAAGACAATGTTTTTTTCTTTGTTGATTATGTGTAGGATAAAGGTCTGCATGAGACATCCTTACTACAGCTTCCTACAAGTGACCTGAAGTCTGGAGAAAAAATGGAATGAAGACCTGTATCCATATCAGGATGCTCAAGATGTGGGCATGCACTCAGTTTCATGACTGACGTCTTAAGTATCGTGGAAAAAAGTCACAGTTATATTTTAAGACACTGCACTCCCTCGTATTCTCCTCTAAGCAGAAGACAATATCACAGTCTTCCTCCTCATTTGGATTTTTACGTGGCCTTTTAGTGCTATTCCTACATTTTGCCTTGATGAATAGAAGATATTGAACTCCTCATAGAAATAATTTGTGTATCAGAGAATAGTTTAGGACAGAGTTATACGATAATATAGATTGCTCCAAATGGAAATTAAGTTTTATAAATGGGAAATTTTTTTCAGTTGCAACTGCAGTAGATAAAAATGGAGAAGTAATAAATCTTGTCTATCCCTGAAGAAAACTTTCTAGTGTTCTGGGAACTCTTAGCACACTTAGCCACCATGCTTGTGTTTGGAGTGAAGACACAGACCCTAAATATGACCTAGCTGTTTGCTGGACTTAAATATATATTTTTGAAGGAATTAACCCCAGTTACTACTTCCTCAGCCTGACTGAAGCATGGTCAAGCCTTTTTCAGAGTCAAATCTTCCACAGGGAGAGTCCATGTTATTCGTTCTTTCCTCTTCGTGGATACTGTGACAGCCTCATCAGTAAGGATTTCTTCCACGCCACTGCAAAGTAAGTGCACAAGTAACACACAATGATAAAAATAGTTCTGTATTCTGATTGCAATGTATTAACTATCCATTGGCCAGCATTTGCTCTGTCTGTGCTATGTTGACTTTTGAATTTTCTGCATTCTCAATCAAATGCTTCAAGGAAAAGAGTTATAGCATTAGGTATAAGATATCAAAAGTTCCTGTGGGATGATACCAATGGTCCATTTATCCCAGAGGCTTCTCTGTAACAGAGTCAGTGGCAAGTGGTACTTTAACATGTATTGTACATAAGCTACTATTATTTTTCTCACATTAAGAAGACATATTAAATGAATGACATTTCTTTTCCATAGATTGATAATCTTACTATTATCTACCTTTAACTCCAGATACTGTATGACTTTGACTGGAGCTGACCCAGGCCTTTTAGCTTCAGTTAGACAGGTGCAGATCTCTATTCAAACCTTCCTTCATTGATGAAGGTAAATCATATACTAACTGAGCAGAATCTGACACTCTCTCACAACACGTCAGAGCAAGTCAAAGAAGGAGATATTTGAGATGTTCCTTTCTACCACTCCTTAATTTCCGTCAAGCTAATATGATATGTAGAAGTCAGCAAAGGACAGAACAAACGTCAAGATCGTAACAACTCCTTGAGGGAATGAAAAAGCTTAAGATATTTACTTTTAAAAGAGTCGTTCATGTACTTTAAGGCTCTTTTTAGTCAGCAAGAACAGTTTGCCAAACACTGTGCTTTCAGTCTGACATACAGTAGAGGATATTGGCTGCATCACTGTAGAAATGGTGTGGTGAAATCTGATGGGCAGCTCATCTCCACTATACCAGTCTCTCACTCCCCATCCTCAAAAGAACAGAGAAAAAATATATTGAAAAAAAGCCCATTAGTTGAGATAACAAGAAGAACGCTCACTAGTTACCATCATAGGCAACATAGACTCTGCATAGAGGAATTAATGTAATTTATTGCCAACTAAAAACAGATTGGAGCAGTGAGAACTGCTCTATCAGGATGGAAATGAATGAAAAGTGGATAAAAGGAAGTTATGGGTCACAGAATGATGGGATCATAGTTTATCACCAGGTGGAAGAGACCCACAAACATCATCCAGTCCAGCTGCTGTCTCTGCCCAGAACCACCCAAAATTAGTATTTCTGATAACATTGTCCAAATACTTTTTGAACTTTAACGACTTGATGCCATGACCACTGCCTGAGGAACCTGTTCCAGTGACTGATCTCCCTCTGGTAAGGAATCTTTTCCTAATATCCAGTCTGTACCTCCGCTAGTGCAGCTCCATGCTATTCCCTCAGACCCTGTATATTGTTCTCCCACTCCAATAGATGGGGCAGCCTCGGTTCATGAGATCAAGCCTGGCTATCAATGTCAGAAGCACTGATGAAGTGAACAGAGTGTGTCATGTAAATAGAGCTTTTCTTTTGTATTTAATTTCTCACTGTTAAAGGAGAAGCTGAAAAGATCAATATTCTTTAATTGCAAAGCGAGCAGAAACCACACTATCTCTTAGTGAACTTAGTAATAAATGTAGACAAGCATTTAACTGCTATACATCGCATCCGAGTTCTGATCCTTCCAGGTGTTACTCTTCATGTATGGCCCTGGAGGTTAGATTATAGAATCACGGAATCAATCACAGAATCAGAGAATTGTAGAATCACGGAATCATAGAGTGATACAGAGCCATATAATGTCTTGGGTTGGAAAGAAACTTAAAGATCATCCTGTTCCAACCCACCCATGCCAATGGGCAGAGTTGCCAAACACTAGATCAGGTTGCTCAGGACCCCATTCAACCTGATATTGAACACCTCCAGAGATGTAACATCCACAGTGTCTCTGGGCAGCCTATGCCTCACCACCCCATCAGTGAAAATTTTCCCCAACATCTGATCTAAATATTCTGTTTTAGTTTTAAACCATTCCTCCTTGTCTCATTGTTATTCACCCATGTAAAAGGTTGATTTCCCTCCTGTATCTGTATATGTGTATGTGGAGGGGATACTCTGTTAGATCTCAAATCCAAGATGAGAATTTGGCTCTACTCAAAGCACCCTCAAAGGGTGAGGGAGTACAAGCTCTTTCTTAGGGGACTTGATTAATCTGTCTGGACATCAGCATTTATTTGAGTCACTTTAGGATATTTGAGAAATTTCAACATGGACAACTTGTAGAAGAGGTGAATGAGAAAAATCTTTCAGGAGCATTCATAGAAGAGAGATTAGAAAAAACAACTTTGAACACTTCAAATGACTCTAGAGTTCTATGTCTAGTTACACAAGTCATACCCAAAAGGGAAAAAAATCAACATAGAAGTCATTTTGATCTATGTTGTACACCCAGAGTGGGATTTATTTTGAAGTTAGGATACTAGGGTACTCTTTTCATCAGCTTCTTTGAAATTAAAAGTCCTGAGCACTTTACCTGGAGCTTGTTGACCTAAAAAACCCAATGCCATGGTGTGGAAGATTAATTCAGTGTGCTGCATTTCTTGGAAAGGGCATAAAAGTTTGCAACCTTAAGAGTTATCTAATGATCTTGCTCTGTCCTACAGCCCTATGTAGAGGAAGTAGTGAGGGATATAGTTGTGATTCACGATCCACTCTTCATCAGCAACAGCAGAAACTAAACTCAGGTTTATATTTCAGTTGGGAGTAAGAACAGGCATTTAAAAAAAAAAAAAGAAAAACTCAATACTAAATCAATACAAAATTAAATTATATTCCTTATTTAGAAGAGTACTTATATGCTTTTGTGTGAACAAATGCACTACAAAGTTGCTTACAGGTGTGCAGCTACTGAAGAGCAGATCTGCATTAGTTTGGAATTAAAAATTAAAAAATGGAAAAAGATGTAAGTAACGTCAAACATCTACGCAAATAGTCATCTCTACTTCCAGAAATTTTCTTTGGATTTGCTTTCTCCTGCAGACAGCAGATTGACCAGACTCATTTCCTGAATGAGAAATATCATTACACTTTGCCACGTCATTCAGTAGAGCAATGCCACTTTTCTATTCATTGCCCAGTGGTGGCAGATACACATTCCATATAGATTCCCCATGTATTTCAGAATGAGAAATACAAAAGGAGGCTGTATTTCCTTCAGCCCTGGATAGTACATGAATTAAATGTATGTATACTTCTTTATTTTTCTTTTCAGCTGACTGAAAGGCAGCCAGGGCCTTGATAAAGGGATCAGTGTCTATTGTGAGGAGACCTCCTCCAACATAAAGTCGGAAGATATAAAATGTGTGAACTTCACCCAGTCTCATCACTGCTCACTGAGCAAAAGTACCATCAGAATGGAAAAACCTTCTTGCTTTAATGGAATCCATTTTTTTAATGTAAGATTGTACAGAGGAGCCTTAAGGCTAACCCAGCCTGTCTTCATCAGCAAAACTCTTTGCCAGATGAACTATTTAAACTGCTTGGTTTTCCCCTTCTTTCAGGCAATAATGAGATTGGGAAGTTGTTATTATTACAGCTAAATCTGAGGGATTTGTTTTATCTGGTCCCAAATATCACAGGAGTGAATAATCTGTCTGCTTTCTCTGTCTCTTTAGTAAATGCTTTGTGACAAGCCAATTAAATCCAGTAATAAAATATCCTCCACTGGAACTTCTAGTATGTGTAACCCCATCTTTGGGGGTTTCCTTAGCTAATGGACCTGTTACAAAATCATAATGTTCACAGCCTTTCTGTGAAGGAGCAAAAGCTCAGCACCTCTCTTGATGTGGCCCCGGACCTTTAAAGACACATAAAAAAAACAACAATATAAATCAAACAAAACCACCACCACCACCAAATCCAAACCAAACACACCAAACAAAGAAAAAAAACACACTAAAGCAAAACACCCCCACAGAATCCTGCCTAGTCTTTACTTCATTCCCTAATTGAGCGTGGGATTGTTTCTGCCAAAATATTCCCTAGTGTTCTGTCCAGATCAGTTCTAAATGCTTTAACTGTTGACATGTTTGCTGCTTCCATGGGGCCATCATCACTCAGGCTGATAGATCAGTTTAATAGAGCCTAATGCCTGTCAGCATAAGCTGTGTTCTCAGTTTCTCAGGCTTATCTCTACTAAAAAAAAAAAAAAAAAAAAAAAAAAAAAGAGAGATGTACTTATCCTTTTGCCTTGCAAGTGGTTGACAGAAATTTAATTAGAGCTAGAAAAAGTCTTTTCCCAAAAAAAGTTCCCCAGAAATCTTTTCCTGACGGAAGAAGAGTGAGTCCAGTGAATACTTTCTATACTCTACACATCGGCAAAAATTCTGAAATTTCTGATACATATTTTTAAGGGAATCTTTATTTTATAAATTAAATCTATATTAAAACACATATAACGTCTTGGTTCCCCTGGGAAAGTAGCAGTCTGAAAAAATAGTCTCTCCAGTACAGTACAGCTAAGGTTTGCATTATTTCATCTCCCTCTACCATTTGCTGAAGGACAAATCTCCCTCTACCAAGAAGGACTGACGATGACTATTTATTTATTTATTTATTTTTAATAGAGTCAGTGACAAGTGGTGTCCCTCAGAGGTCATCACTGAGACCAGTTCTCTTCAACACCTTCATTAATTATATCAACAGTGAGATTGAATGACCCCTCAGCAAGTTTGTGGACACCAACCTGTGTGGTGCAATCAACATCCCTGAGGGAAGGGATGCCATCCAGAGAGACCTGGCTAGGTTGAGCAGTGGGCCCAGGAGAACATCATGAGGTGCAACAAATCCAAGCACGAAGTGTTGTATCTGGGTTGTGGCAACCCCCACTATCAGTACAAGACTTTAGATGCAAGGATGGAGCACAGCCAAAAGAATCTGAGGTTCTTGTTGGATGGGAAGCTGGACATGAGCCATCACTGTGCCCTCACAGGCTAGAAAGCCAACTGTGAAGCTGACTGAGTCCTGGGATGAATCAAAAGAAGTATGGCCAGCAGGGCAAGGGAAATGATCCTGCCCCTCTGTTCTGCAGTGGTGAGGCCTCACCTGGGTACAGCATCCAGATGTGGAATTCTCAGTACAGGAGAGACATAGTCCTATTGGAGCTCATCCAGAGGAGAGCCACAAAAATGATACAAGGGATGGAACACCTCCCCTACAATGGCAGAATGAGGGAGCTGTTGTTGCTCGGGTTTGCTGCAGTAATGAGAGGAAGGCTGCTCTCTGTAATGCACTGTGAAAGTACCTAGTAAGAGATGGCAATCCCAGCTGAGCCTCAGCTGTTCAGCCTGGAGAAGAGAAAGCTCTGGGGAGTGCTGAGTGGCCTTTTACTATCTAAAGGGATGCTACAGGAAAGAAAGGGCCAGACCTTTTAACAGGGTCTGTTGTGACAGGACAAGGGGAAGTTGTTTCAAATGAAAGGAGACTTAGACTAGATAAAAGGAAAAGTCTCTTACAGTAAAGGTGGTGAGGAACTGGAACAGGTTACCCAGAGACGTGATGGATTCCCCATCCCTGGAGACATTCAGGGTCAGGCTGGATGGGGCTCCGAGCAACCTGAACTAGCTGTTCATTGCAGGGGAGCTGAATGAGATGACCTTTGATAGTTCCTTCCAAAGCAAAATATTCTATGATTTTATTATTCTATGATTTGATTCTGCCATAGAAACTTGTTCAATTTTGTCCAAGTTGCTTCACATATTGGGCTATACCTTATTTCAGGTGAGTGCCAACAGAATTATTTTCTTCTCGTTCTTTAAAAAAGCTCTCAAATCCCTACATCCCAGATGGAGTTACTGTTTCTTACTAGGTGCTTTCACTCTTTGGAACAGAGAGCAGCCCTCCTCTCAATACTGCAGCATCTCCCATGCAACAACAGTTTCATGTCAACCTTAGGAAACTGCGTCCAACTAGTTAGAAATAGCTCTGACAGAAATGCCATGAATTGCAAGCAGCCTTTCTGCTACAGACCTCATCCCCCAGAGCTGATATCCTAAGAGATACTCAGAGGCAGTGTGCAGCAGTCCTACATCAAACGGCTTCCTGCATTCACACCCAAAGAAAATGAGCTGCATCCCCTCTGCTTTTTGCTGAGAAAGCCTGAATCACCTGTATGAACAGCATGTTTCCATGCAAGAGAAGAAAGGAGCTTGTAAAAGTAAAAATGCTGTGACAGAGGCATTAGAGTGACAGCTGAAGCATTTGCCTTGAAGGAAGAGGGTGGTGAAAGATGTCTAATGAAATCTCTGTGCTTGATACCACCTGAGGAAATGCCACTGATATCTGCTCTGGTTTTGGAGGCAGGGATCATTACCTTGCAGCATCACTGTCACTCTGACACATCCTGGCCTCTGCTGAAAGTTAAACAGGCCAAGGGTTTGTCTTTTTCATCTGGGATTTAAAGCCTACTTTTTGCACTTTAGTCACTTTCTCAGACATAAGAGATATTAAAGTAATTATAATCTAAAGCTAATGTATAAAATATCTAGGTCAGCTGCTGATAACCACACGACAATAGGCTTATTCCCTAATGGGTGGCATTCAGAACAGTTTTTCAGTAGGTTTTGAGCATTTCAAACACGATTCTGGCCAAAGCCCTCCTGTGTGTTAGCAGTTTGTGGAGGAAGGAAATGCATCAGAATGCAGAGAGATATGAGTAACTCACATCCAACTGAGGGCTTCTGTTGGTGGCTTCGAGATAGAACAGCAATCGACTCAAATATTTCGAAGTCCAGAATGAAAAAGAGGGACAAAAATTTTTTCTGCTCTGGTATCAAAGAGCATCTAATTGCTTAGCCAACAGCCATAATGAATGAGATATGAGGATGAGAATCTGATTTATCTCCTGAAATGGCAGTAGCAAAGGTGGAAATGTTTATTTTAGGAAAAAGAGGGGTTGAGCCAGCTTAGACTCCATGCACTGACAGCAGCAGGAGTCAGAACATTCAAAATCCAAGCAGGGAAGCCAAGCTGAGGAATAAAGCTTGGAGCTATTGCTCTAAGATTTGTCTGAAGCCATGAGAGTGCACAGAGAGGTGGGCTCTGAGGAGATTAACAGATTTTTACCATGTTCAAAGAATTTCCAGTATTTATCAGGTGGCTATAAGAAAGGGACAGACTCTATAGCAGAGTTCATTATGACATCACAGGGGCAAATGGTTTCAAATAAGAGGGGGGAGATTAAGATTGTATATAAGGAAAAAGTTTTTTACAGTAAATGTGGTAAGGCACTGGAACAAATTATCCAAGAGGTAGTGGATGCCCCATCCCTGGAGACTTTCTGTGTGCCCTGATCTAGCTGTAGGTGTCCTTGTTCATTGCAAAGGAGTTGGACTAGATGACCTTTAAGGGTCCTTTCGACTCAAACTATGCTGTGATTCTGCATTTTGACAGTTCTCTGAACTTGTGGAAGTCCTGCTGCCTGTTTATCCACATATCTTCTGTACACGTAATCAAAAATGATGATGTTGTTCTTGTTCCTTTTGTAAGCCCTGATTATCACACTGCTCAGTGAGAAATGTTGCCTAGAGGTCACCTTCCCAGAAGTTTTTCCATGTGATGTTTGATGGAAGTAAAATGCTTGCTCTGCGTTTGATTTAGACATCAGCTTTAATATCATGATGCTGATGTCTTTCTTAAATATCTGCCAGATTTTATTGAAGTAGATTTTATTATTTACAATGGGACATTACATATGTCTCCGGAAGGTGTTAATTTGAGTGAAGGTTGTGTGTATACCTCCTTTCTTTCAACAGCAGCTGGCAGTGCTGCAGGGATAATGCTATTATTCTGTTATTCTGTCATTCAGTAATATTATTCCTCAGGCCAGTAATTGTTTTTGCCTTGAGCAGCCACCCTATGTTAAAGCAGCAGACCATGGAGAAAGGTGAATTCCCCAGAAGCAAAAAAAAAAAAAAAAGCATTCAGGGCTAACTATAATCTCACAGGAATTTACTGGATTCAAGTCCAAAGAAATAGACAGTGAAAGAAAGGAAGAAAATCAGAAAGAAATGTTAGCAAGGTTTACCTGAGAAGGATTCCTCACACAGTGATTTATTACACTATGGGATGGCTGGAAGATGAAACAGGTTTGCCTGAGGACATTTCCTGGAAGAGTCTGATGGAGCCTGAGGAATGGGATGTAGGAGTACAGGCTGCATCTGGAGATTACACCAGAGGGAAGACCCAGAGGATGATGTAGGAGTCAGTCCGTCAGGTTTGGGTTTCTGCACTATTTCACATTCTCCTTTGCCCTCTTTTCTCTCTATAGGCATTGTCTTGAGTCCAATTCATGCTACATTGCCTGGCACATACTTTCATATTTCTTTAGAAATAAGCAACCATGGTGTGCTACAATTCAGCTCTTGAATTATTTCAGATCCTCTGGGTTGTAAATAAAATACACAGCATATACTTTTACATCCTAAATTCAGAGTAGCCCAGAGAAAGACTCAGAGGACACCTGAAGTGATGTAAAACCCAGCACTGAGCAGTCTACCATGCCAAAGAGCCTGCCCTGCAACAACGTGGACATGAAGATGTTCCACTACTAGATCTGTTGGTCAGAAACCAGCCCTGTGATGGATGAAATCAAATTGCAAGACAGGATGTGATCAGAACCAACAATATCCTGCATAATCCTACAGCTGAGCACCTCTACTGCTATGCCATTTTTGTATATTTATCTGTTGATAACCACGTGCATGAAGAGAGTTTGCTAGAAAGGCTTTGAGCAAATGTTTTTCTTTCTAGAAGAAAAGGAAAAGAAGAAAAAAAAAAAAGGAAAAACTCTTCTCTTGAAATATGGCAATTTTGAACTATAAAAAGAGATCGACTTTTTATTTTCATAAAAGCTGTCTCTTTTTGCTAAGTGATTTTAATCATTCCAATTTTGTGTCAAAATTACGTTCAACATTTTTTTTCTTTTTTTCTTCTTTTTCTGTATTAGCTGTAATATTCTACTTCATAAACTTAAAAACGTTTGATGTTTGAATTAGTTTTGATGGGCAATTTACACTGTGTGGTAAATTCTGAAATTTTCCTTGACAAATGAAAACTGTTTTCTGAGAGGCTGAAATTTCCCAGCGGGCAGAAATTCTATTTCCCAGTCACCTCTGGAGGAAAGCACGTGTGAAAATGACAACTTTCCCTGCTCTGTGATAAAACATTGTCTCAACTAAGTTCTATTTATGAGCAAGCCTACAAACCTTCTGGGGAGCATAAATAGCATCAAACAAAAAGCTGTCTTTTTTTTTAAAAATGGGATAATTTTCTTTCAACTGATTTCCCCCCCTCCTCGTTCTCCCTCCCCCTTCCTGAAAGAAAATCTCTACTATGCTGTGAATTGAATTGGAATTTTCCTGCTAGATTTAATGGTGTGAGCCAATGCACCTGAATAATAAAAAATGGTCATGCTTAGGTCAGATCAAAGGTTCATCCAGTCTGATATCTTTTCTCTGACATAGGACAGTGGTGGCTGCTTAGGAAAACAAGGACTAAAGATCTCATACTATTTATCCTCTCAACAATCAGTGACATTTAACACAATTAAACTAAGAAAAGTGGAAAGAAGGAGAAGCAAGAAATTCAGTATCTCCCCCTTTTCCCCAAGCTCAATTTCTTTAGTTCACTTTCCATCCCTTTTAAGGATGTAATGGAGTAGTAAAGAAGATTTCTTACCTCTATTGGTATGATCCCACCGTTTAAAGCTCCACATCAGAACTTGCCTAAGGACCTCCTGAAGTCCCTTCTGTGTGCTCAGATTGGAGTTCTTGCTCAGAGCGCTTTCTGTAATTGATGTGCATAACAGAAGGAATGTTCATTACAAGGTCTGAACTATGTACAAAGTCAAGAAGGGATAATAGCAAGAAAATAAGTGCAGAGACAATGTTTGTTGAAGAGCAAATGAGGTATAAACTGCCCATGAATAAATTTAGGCTGGTGATTAGGAGAGCATTCGTAATCATTAATGCACTCATGTTCCAGAAGCAGATTTTCAGTAGGAGCAAAGGTGCAAGAAGAAACCAAAATGGGGCATCATGGAGCTTGATATATGCCTGCATTGCCCTGAGAGTCTCAGGAAATTGCCAGAAACTTTACAGAGACTCATCTCTTGAAGCAAATCAAGGTGGTACAATATGGTACCTCTCTACTGAGTGTGCATCAGATGAACCAAAGTTCAGTTAGGCTGTAAGCAGTAACAATCCACTCAAGTCAGTTTACAGCAGCTGAAGATACAGTCCTATAGCTTAGAGTTTACAGACCCACTAACAATTACACAGAAGAAGGCAAATACAGAACATATTTTGCTGGCGCATTATTGATTTGCATCATCGTCTTGATTCAGTAGCCAGTATAAACGGTCCCTCTACTGAGAAACATGAAAGAAATCAAAAGTACAGAAAGGCAATAGAACCTTCTGAGTTCTTTGTAAGAGTCTTTTGAACCCCACAACTTCACTACCCAGGCATTGCCTCTAAAGTTAACTTTTTTTCGCAATGACTTCTTTCCAAGCATGGGACAATTGGAAAGAAGTGACCATCACTTCCTTTCATTTGCCATATACCTTAAAGATCTGAACACATTTTCATTAAGACGAAATACCACGAGTAGAGATACATCTATTGACCTGCTAAAAATCAGCCCACCTCCCTTTTCTCATACAGGGCAAACAATATAAGGATGTCTGCTTAATTTCTGATAGTGGTTGAGTTTGCATAGGTAAATAAGAATGGGCAAACTGAGTCAAATCAAATCTCAGTTCAACTCATTCTTTTGTCTTTGACAGCACTAGAAGAGAACAGATATACCATTTCCTCTGAGGGTACAGTCATTTGTTTCTCATGGATTTTCTGAACTGACCACGATTTCTTCTAAGTATTTACTATTTCAAAATTGATTTTTCTTTCATACACATATTCTGACTCTCCTGGAGCCCATATAATTTTTACAGTGATTTCCTATATCAAGCTATTTCTTGAATGAACAACATACATATGTAAAGAAGGCAGTGTGCAGTTAAGCTGGGGTACTCCGTGTCATAGGGTACTGTAGGGTACTGTAGCTTGTAAAGAAGTGGCAAGATCAACTTTGTGCTAGTTAAGTCAAATACTTGTTTCTTTTCTGCCAAGTGCAGTCAGGATCCTTGATAACTGCTTTGATACCCATCTTTGTTTTTTTAAAGTGATACTACTTTATACGATTACCAGCACCCGAAACTCAGAAACAGTCTTTACCCTGAGTTACACACTGTGACTTTCACAACAACTTTTTTCCCAGTTGTTCACTTTTAGAGAGTCCAGCAATGTTCACTTTATTCTCTTTCAAGCAGTAAAAGTACATTTCTGGAGCCGGATGTGTTATGGCACTATTTTCCTTACTGGATTTCTTCACAAACCATGTAGTGAAATTTCTGGTGAGAGGAAGTATGGACGCACTTGTGGAGCATTTGGACACACAGTGATCAAAAAGACTTTAGATCAATTATAAAATGTACCACGGAGGGTCGTGAAGAAGTCACTTAATGAGTTTGAGGAGAAATCCTGCTGCAGGTTGGTGCTTTGTCCTCATTGCTGTTACATCTTTTGTTTCCACGTGAAATCCTTTTGCTCAGAATTAGAAATAAATTCCAATGTGGGGTGGAATGATGGTATCAGGATGACAAAATGAACACATTCTATGCTTAAAATCAAAATAATTTCAGGTTTCTCTAAAATGGGATTATTTTATAGGCAGACACAGTGCTAGATAAAACTTTGAATTTCCTATAGCCTCTGTGGCTTAGTTCATGTACAATCCCTCTGCTCATCAGTGGAGTTAATAAAAAAGTGAAAGGGTCTCTCTTTAAAGCTGGAAGAGATTCATATACCTGTGTATACTCAGCTCCAGGATAAAGATTTAATTACCTTGCAAAAAGGCTGGAAAAGTGATCAAACTCTGGCACCTGTTACTACTGGGAAGATGGTGACGAGGGCCAGAATACAATAATTAAATCTTTATCACCCAGAAAAGACTCTCCAGCCTGCAGTGTCTTCTTGGTGAATATAATCATGTTTATTTTTAAATGTACTCCCTGCCAGCATGTCCCAAAGTCATTTCATACACGCAGCTGGCTGGGAAAAGGCAGGCTTGAACTTGAAAAAGCAAGAGCTAAAAGGAGAAAGAGAGTAGCTAGCCAGAAAGTTAGCAGAAAGAAGACTGGGATGGATGCTTTCCAAACCCAGGAATAGGTGACCTACATTTCCAGACCTGTCTGAAAAGGCCAGATTTTCCAGATCTTGGCAAACCCCTTTTATTCAGATGCTGCATTATTTTTACTCTCTGCTTTTCATTTCTTCCTGAAATTGGGCCGTTTTAGGTTAGATGACAAAATAGGTATTTAGGGATTGACCCCTCCCAGACAAGGAGCAACAGTGTCACAGCTGAGTGAATTCTGTGAATGATGAACAGATGGGCAGAGACCTTTTGCCATATGTGGCATCGATGGCAGTGACTGCACCATATATATGCACCATTCTCAGTGTTGCCCAATAGTGAACAAGATTAGCCCATTGAGTTTTGGTCTACTGATGATCCTGGACCTTAACCAGTCAAGCTGCCTTTATCTGATATATGGGCAGCAGATTTCTTTTGTAGAGAATTCAAACTGTGAGAGAAGATTGTAGTGTATTCATCCACTCTGATGGATGAAAAATTGGACATGAGCCAGCAATGTGCACTTGCAGCCCGCATGGCCAACAATATCCCAGTCTGTATCAAAAGAGGGGTGGCAGCAGGGAGAGGCAGGTGATCTTGTCCCTCTGCTCTGCCCTTGTAAGGCTCCATCTGGAGTACTGTATCCAGGCCTGGGGTCCCCAGTACAGGAAGGATGTGGAGCTGTTGGAGTGGATCCAGAAGAGGGCCACAGAGATGCTCAGAGGGCTGGGGCATCTCTCCTACGAATGAAGGCTGAGGGACTAGGGTTTGCACAGTCTAGAGAAGGAAGAGAAGCCTCTGGGAAACCTCACTGAGGCAATCTAGTATTTAAAGACTGATAGTAACCAGGAGGAAGACTGACTGCTTATGTGATCTGTTAGTGATAGAAAAAGAGGGAATGACTTCAAGCTAAAAAGGGGAGTTTTACTTTAGATATTAGAAATTCTTTACTCAGAAAATGCTGAGGCTCTGGAACAGGCTACCCAGAGAAGTTGCCCCACCTCCGAAGGCATTCAAGGCCGGGTAGGATGGGTTCCTGGGCAAACTGATTTAGTAGATGGCAATCCTGTCCATGTCATTCTATGATCATATAAGAACAAGGGAAAATGTATCACATTCATTTATTCACTTATTTGTGCATGGACGTGTGCCTACATGTCCTCAATAGACCTGCAGATCTGTCTCAGTGCATATGCACTTTCATGTGTGAAAGTGCTTGTTTAGAAACTTCTCTGCTAGAGATATCTCAGAGAACCAGCTGCCTGAAGTAGCCCAATGCCTTAGGGTAAGTGAGAGATTAATTCCCTTCTGCTTATGTTTGGGTCTTCTCGTGGAATCAAGACGCGCCAAGGAGTTGCGTATAACTTTGAGGCTGGCCCTAACTCACATGACAGGTTGTATCAGAGAAGTTGTATCAGAGATATGCTTTACAACCTAAATGATTTGGCTTTCTGACCATTCCATAATCAGTTAAATTTGTACTGATGACTACACACTTGTTGGAAGCACTGCTGAGCAACCCTGGGCTCCCTTGGAGATAGCATAGACTATGGCTCCCTTGGAGCCATAGACATGAGGCTAGCCATCTGATTATATCTAGCACTGGTTTCTTTTGTCATCTCCCCATTGTTTGCCCCTTCAGCAAACAGTGGGAGAAACTTTCTTATGCCCTAAGGCTGTGTTTAGATTCAAGTTACTGATGACACCATGAAAATCTCATTAGAATAATGGAATAATTAGGGTTAGAAAAAATCCCTGAGATCATCCAGTCCAACATCAACCCACTGCTACCATGCCCACTAAACCATGTCCCTAAGTGCCATATCTACCCTTTTCTTGAAAACCTCCACTGACAGTGACTCCATCACCTTCCCGGGCAGCCTGTTCCAGTGCCTGAACACTGAGAAGAAATTTTTCCTAAAATCCAACTTGAACCTTGCTTGGTGCAACTTATCATAGAATCATAGAATCACCAAGGTTGGAAAAGACCTAAAAGATCATCCAGTCCAACCATTCGCCTATTACCAATAGCTCCTACTAAACCATGTCCCTCAACACAACATCCAGCCTTTCCTTGAACACCCCCAGGGTCGGTGACTCCACCACCTCCCTGGGCAGTCCATTCCAGTGCCTGACCACCCTTTCTGAAAAGTAATACTTCCTGATGTCCAGCCTGAATCTCCCCTGCCATAGCTTGAAATCATTCCCTCTGGTCCTATCACTGATGACACGAGAGAAGAGGCCAACCCCCAGCTCGCTACAACCTCCCTTCAGGAAGTTATAGAGAGCAATGAGATCCCCCCTGAGCCTCCTCTTCTCCAGGCTGAACATTCCCAGCTCCTTCAGCCTCCCCTCATATGGCCTGTGTTCCAGATCCCTCACCAGCTTTGTTGCCCTCCTTTGAACATGTTCCAGGGCCTCAATATCTTTCTTGCAGTGAGGGGCCCAAAACTGGACACAGTACTCGAGGTGCGGCCTCACTAGTGCTGAATATAGGGGAACAATCACCTCTCTGCTCCTGCTTGCAATGCTGTTTCTGATGCAAGCCAGGATGCCATTGGCCTTCTTGGCCACCTGGGCACACTGTCGGCTCATATTCAGCCAAGCATCAATCAATACCCCCAGGTCCATTTCCTCTACGCAGTCCTCCAGCCACACCGCCCCAAGCCTGTAGCGTCGCCTGGGGTTGTTGTGGCCGAAGTGCAGGACCCGGCATTTGGCCTTGTTGAACCTCATCCCATTGGCTTCAGCCCAGCTCTCCAGCCTGTCCAGATCCCTCTGTAGGGCCTCGCTACCCCCAGGCAGATCCACACTTCCAGCCAATTTGGTGTCATCTGCGAATTTACTGAGGGTGCACTCGATGCCCTCATCGAGGTCATCAATAAAGATATTGAAGAGGACAGGCCCCAGCACCGACCCCTGGGGAACACCACTCATGACCGGTCGCCAGCTGGATTTGACTCCATTCACCACCACTCTCTGTGCCCGGCCCTTCAGCCAGCTCCTTACCCAGCCAAGAGTGTACCCATCCAAGCCTCGGGCTGCCAGCTTCTGCAGGAGAATGCTGTGGGAGACAGTGTCAAAGGCTTTGCTGAAGTCTAGGTAGACCACATCAACAGTCTTTCCCTCATCCACCAGATGGGTCACTAGATCATAGAAGATCAGTTTGGTCAAACAGGACCTGCCCTTCATGAACCCATGCTAGCTAGGCCTGATCCCCCGCTCATCCCGCACATGCTATCACCTCCGCCAGTTCCCTCAGCACTCTCGGGTGGATCTCATCTGGCCCCATCAACTTGTGACAGTCCAGTTGGAGCAGTAGGTCTCTGACTGTTTCTTTCAGGATCACAGGGGGGTTAGTGTGCTCCCCAGCCGAGATTACCAACTTAAGACAATTCCTTCTCTTTCTATCCTTTACGGTGATTTCTCTTTCCCTCCTCAAGATTTGTCTGGTCTTTTAGCTCTTTTATCTTAACCTTCTCTTCCAGAAGATGCCTATTTCTTTTCTTTTTTTTTTAATGTAGTTTGGATCTTCATTTATTTCTTTTACTATCAAAGTGATAAAATATATTTTTAAGAAACATATTTAAAAAACAATGGGCAGCTTACCACCTGGAAGTGTTAACTGAGTATTAGCTGCAATACTGAGTTACATGCCAGGAACTGAATGCATTTCTAAATATAGCTGTGTTGTTTTATTCTTTACCTTTTTCTGTGCATATGTGTGTGTTTGTGTATTCTGCAAGGATTAGTCATGGATTTGTAAAATAGATTTTCTCAAGAAAAACTTTCTCTGCCTCTCATTCCTTTGATAGCACTTCAACATCTTCTTCAGTGTAATTTTTTCTCTTCCTCCTCTCTGTACATTTGTGTGTGCGTTTGTGGGTGTGTATGTATATATATATATATGTATATTGTAGTTGGCTGGAAGTAGGAAAATCCATTTTCTTTAACAGTCATATCTCTGAGAAACAGACTCAGAGAAAATCTTTTAAATGCTAAATTAAAAGACTTGAACTGCTTGGCTTTTCCAGTCTGCTTCTCCTTAATTCCTTTCTCTCTCTTTCTTGCTCTCTCATTCTTATTCTCGCTCTGAGTTTTCTGTTTAATTAGGGAGGAAGAAAATAGTGACATCAAAGTCAAGGACATAATCTCTTCCCAAGCTGGAAAAGTCATAGTCCCCTGGCATAACCTCACCCAGAAAAAGAAAAATTCCCTCTCAAGAGGGAATGCTAAGAATTTGATCCTAGTGTAGCACCTGTTGAAGACTGTGAGAAGCTTTTTATCCATTTATATATACTACTTTGGATGTTGAATCCCTTTAGTTGTGTGTACATCAGTCTCCAGCTGATACCTTGGAGGCTGAGGAATGACAATACCCAGAGGTGCTGAGTTGTCTGAAGGACCTTGGCATCAGTGGGCACAAGCTTTTTTATTCATTCAGTATAACATTTATCTTAAGCAGGCTCATAAAAATGCTAGAGAGGACTGCACTTTATTCCTGTGTAGTTTATTTTCTTCACGTTGGGAACCAATTTTGGCCAGTTACTCACGCTGTGCTACAACAGGCTGTTTGTTCATTTTAACATGCTGTGTTTTGATTCATATCCAAGATTTCTCCATTTTGGGTATAACTGATCTCAAGTAACATCAGCAATGCGAAGTCGACTGTCTTGCATAAGGGAGTATATTCCTATTCTTGGACAAAAATCTTTAGAAAGGAGGATATATATATATATGGCAGATTTTGGACGTTATTGAGGGATTCTGAAATGTACTTCAGATTGGATGTAGATCTTCTAATTGTCTACAATTAGACAAGTTGTTCCCACTTCATGACAGAAGAAATTATGCAGATGGGAAGTATAATCTCCAACCTGAATTCTATGGAGACAGTCTGAAATGGCATTGGATCTCCCACCATCACACTCAGCATGGACAAGGCTCAGATCTCATCACAGGAACTGATAGTACTGTGATGTGCTTTCTGCTTACAGGAAAATACTTTCCTCTAAAGGCTTCTATGGACATTCTGTCTTTATAAATGGTTCATTATAATGCTTTAACAGAAATAAATTTAGTAATGTAATCCATCAACTCTATTTACCTCTTACTTTTCTACTACCAACAGTGGCAGCGATAAGGTGCATGTTTACAGCAAAGGACAAATGACTAAATTTGTGGTTTTCTGAACTATTAAGCAGTATTCTGTATATTTACTGTAGAAGTCAACTGTATTGAGCATACTGGGGGCTTCATCTGTGTGCATACTGAATTTTCACCTGTGTGTTTATTGTGATCAGACAACTTGCTTAGAGCATACTGGATGCAGGTACACAGCGTGGAGTTCTGAATGGCAGTGAGTCATAGAAAACAGTTACTTGCACTAAAATGCAGCAATTTTCTCCTTGCAATGTGGTAGCTGAGATCATGGAGCAATCGTTTTCAGTCAGAGAAGTGTGGAACAATGTCTGCAAATGAAATTATGGCTTGAGGAAAGGATTTCTTTGAGGCATGATGGAATGTAATTACCCAAGTTGGACTTTTGCCAGGACACTGATGTTTAAAACACTTTCTGCTCTTGTGGAAAGTGCCATAGGATCTTTTAGTGACTGAAAGGGAATGAGTTTTGGATATGTATTTTTTTAAATTTTATTTGAGTATCTCATTCAAAAAGCAGAATAATAAAACGAGAAAGAAAAAAAAAACTATCAAAGAAAAAGTTAATCTTTGCAAAGTGATGGAATATGTAAATCCCACTTTGAAATGGTAATTTATTAACTTCTTTTAAGATAAAAATGCAATTAGCTCATTCTTTCATTTCCTACCCTCTGAAAAAAATACACATATATTGTTATGACATCCTTTGCTCCTATGTCAAATCTGTATCATTAAATTCTGCTGCAGTGAAACTCGTGAATTTTATATTTAAAAAAAAACGGCCCTTTTATTTTTTATGCCTTGTTTCATTCTTGACTGTCAATAAAAAAAATAATTCTAAATTAAAAAATAATTGCTGTCAAAAATCCACACTGTTGAATTTTATAAAATCTATGGGCTACTTTTATATCACATTCCGTGTCAGTAGAGAGCAATCAGAAAGTGAAAAGGATTTTTTTATCATTCCTAGTTTATGAACAGATACACACTCTTCACCTCTAAGGAAAAAAGAAAACTACAGAACGATGATGTGTGGTGGAAGGGTAAGTGTGTCTTATTTTCCACTTGCTCATTTTTGTACTGTAGATGCATCTGTATGTCACTCTACACACAGAACACTGTTTATCCCTAGCTGTCAGCCTAGCGTAACTTTTCTGAATGCACTGTAATTTTATCACCAGGCTTTTTCCATATCATCAATATTTTGTGAAGCTGGTTTTAACTGTCTGGTGATTGCCTGTATTCAGGTATATACTTGTCAATATTAAATAAAGAGTATAAGTAATTAAAGAGTTAAATAAATAAAGATTAAAGAAATAATGTTAAGTACGTAAATTAATGAGATATTGGAAAGATTTCTTTGAGGACAGCAGAATCTGGAGATCACTGTGTTTTCTATCTTACTAATTTGAGCATTCACGGAGGGTTCAGTAGCCCACTGCTTTCTCTCTGTAGGAATTGAATTCACACCTGACTCCAAAGAGAGACTTGCAGTCACAAAGCTCTTGAATAGTCTCTGTTACTTCTATCGCAGTCATTTCTGTCAGGGCTGCTTCACATTCTTTAGGATGTCTCAATGGGTGTAGATTGTAAAGTAAAGCAAGTGAGAGGGACTCACTTGTTAAGAACTGATACATTTCTCTGACAGAGAAGGGACTGGGAATGGGACTCACCTCCCCTATTGTTAGACATCTATAAAATAAATGTCTCTCTCAGTATTAAGTTGTCCAGGCTCGTGTTACGATTAATAGAAATATAGTTCATAGACTTGAGGGGTACAATTCCTCTCCTGCTAAAAGAAGACTTTTGCATTTAAAGGAGAGACACGTCTCTTCCATTCTGAGTGTCTCAGTTTTGAGGTGCGAGTTCTCATGAATGCCCTTAAACTTGAAACATAATGCAAGAAGGTATTCAAATATTATATGCGGTGAGTGAAATGAAGGAAAATTTATAACAGAGATGTGTCTCTGATCTTGGGAGCTAGGCTGTTGCCAAACTCAGAAGAGAAGGCACCCTAAAGGGACAGGCAGACCTATGATGTCAGATTTGGGGAGTAGCACCCCATAAGCCTACTGAGATCTGAGTTCTAAATCTGCTTGGTTCTGGCAGAAAGATGTTGTCTTTGCAAGTGTTATGAAGAGCTGATTAGAGGCAGGACTCACCAGGATTGCTAACTTCTGGTAGCACAAAGTTACCACCAGCTGATTGACATCTTTGAGCAATCAGAAGGAAAAAATAATGCAAAGAATTTTAAGTTACTAATTTCCTCCCCTTTCTCTGGATGTCTTGTGTCATCTTCTGAACCGAAAAACCACAATTATCTTACACCACCAAATCTTACACATAATTTGTCTGCAAGTGCTAAAGATGCACCTTAAGGAGTTGAACATGATGATCTCTATTGGTCACTTCCAACTTGGAACATCTTCTGATATATTTATTTTCTTTACTCTGAGTGATGTTCCCATAAATCTTTTCTTATTTCCAGAGACTCTTTTCACTGATGTGTCTGATGCCAGCATTAGAAACAAGCTGCCCTGGGTTCAAATCTCATCCCTGCCTCATCCCTGAAAATGTTCAAGGCCAGGTTGGGTGGGACTCTGGGCAGCCTGATCTGGTGGATGGCAACCCTGTCCATGGCAGGGAGGTTGGAACTAGATGATCTTTAAGGTCCTTTCTGACTTAAATCATTCTGTGATTCTATTGTTCTATTTTCTGTTTTCCTCCATGAAATGTTTACTAGAAAGCTGATGCCTTAAAATTCACCCTGGAAATTCCTGATCTCTCCACTCTGACACAGAGTCACCATCTAACAAGTAGGACTATTAACTGGCAAGCATGATTTAAACATCATGCCTCCTTCCATCATATGTGGCCATGTGTCCCTAAGTTCAGAGTGAACCAGCTCAATTTCTGAGGACTGTGTTTGTATTTTAGCAACTGCCTCACCAAGGAGGTGGAATCCTATGTCTAGAAAAAGGATACAAATCATTGATCATCCTGCCAGCTCTGGCAGTGACAGGAACTCAGGATTTGTGCTCCTGCACTGTCTTGCATACTATTGCTGGTAACCATGGAGTCCAAATGTGTGTGAACAGATCCTAGATCTTATATAATGCTTGCAGCACAGCAGCACTACCAGACTTCCCAGTTAAAGATTTGTCTTGGCAAGAAGGGATTAAATACTTTTCATTAGCAAATTTAGGGATTCTAAAGCCCTATTATAGAGATCTGCCACCCACATTGTGAGCAAAGTAGCTGTACAATGGGCAATTATAAAGCAAGATGATGAAATGACATTATGCCTAAGAACGTTATTGTCTCTGCACACTCAGCCCTACAACACCATGGAAACAATTGTGTTTAATAAGAAGTATTATTATTTCCTTCCAAGTGAGTGAGCATTTGCTCTGTATCCCTACAAAGGTTAAATATAACAATGAATGACTCCATGCTTTGTAAAGATAACTTCACATTCCCATCACCTTCAAAAGAAAAAACAACTCAACACACAAAATATTAATAATAACATGATATATAATATTCAAGATGCAGCAGAGAGTAAAATTATTATTATTATCAATACTCATTATTTAACAATTATGATGGTTAGAGTTGCTATAACAAAATTTTTTATATTAAAATTGACATCAAATAAATAGTACTTTCTTTTCAAATTTGACTCTTGGAACTTCAATTCCAGTGAACTATAACACAACTGATTACAGAGACAGCTTTCTTCATGCTAATAGCACATCCACATGCCAATGTTCTTCTGCATCCAATTGCTTCAAGATACTTTGATCACTTCATATTATACATGGGAAAAGGGCTGTTTTATGATGGCTAATTTACATGTGCAGGAAAAGTTTCCAGGCAATAGAACCTGCTAATATCTATTTTCACTATGGTCTCTGGTATGGTTTTAGCCTGGGCACTGTCCTAGCAATTCCTGTGCACCAAGATCTGGCACAGCCTCAAAAGAGTTCCCAATAGGCAGTCTGGATGCAGCCACTTCACAGACTAAAAGAGTTTAATTGTAGAAACATAGATCACTGCTGGCCCCAGTGCTGAAAAACGCTCTCAGGCTTCCTTAATTTACTTGTGCAGATTGTTGCCTCAGTGGAGGAAAAATACGGTTCCTATTTTAGACACACACAGGATACAGTTTTAGCGACAGCCCTTGGCACTTGGATATGCACAGTCATTTCGACTGGAAATGCCACCAGACAGAAACAAAACACTCTCCCAGTGACCAGGAGGGGCTGTAAAATCGATGCTTTGTGGTACAAGTCAATATCCAGTGATGAATGGTAAAATATTCCCTTCCTTCATGGGCTGCTGGTGTGTGACTGCCTGCTGGGAGATAAAAGACAAGCATGTGGGCATTGAGTAGTTACAGTACTAGGATTTACTAGTGGGACACAAAGCACTGCAACCTGGAACTCAAAGAGAGAATTTCAAAGCCTTTTTCAGCCCGCATTGCCTCTGGGGATGAGACAGCCACTGGTACAGTGCAGATGGTTGTTGGAGCTTGTGCTCATTCCTTGCTGTTATCCAAGAGAATGGAGCCTCTCAGCCAGGATTACTAACTCAGGCTCAGTGATGGTACTGTAAGTGATTCCCAGAAATAGCTGACTTGTGTTTGACCAACATCTGGTGAAGTCAAAACAAGCACTCGGTTCCTGAGAAGTGAAAGTCTATATTAGCCCATAGCAGTACTTAGAGAAAAATGCTCATGCATTTCATTGCAGATGTATCCCAGAAGGGTCAGTATATGGGGAAAGATCTCATCAGCTCATCTTATTAACCAAAAGACCAGATGTTAAAGGCTTTTTCAGTCCATAACCTCCTTTGTTTTCCCCAGAAGTTAGACACTTCTTTAGTGCTATAACTGGCCAGAAAATTCATATTGGCCTTTATTATAATAGAATCATAGAATCATTAAGCTTGGAAAAGATCTCTAAGATAATCTAGTCGAATCGTCAAGCACAATCAATCAAAACTATTATATTCATTATAAATATGATAGGATATAAAATATGATTAATAATTATAAATCAGTCTATATCTATATAACACCAAATAAATATGTCATCTTTATTCCATCTATTACTAGGCAGGAAAGGTTGGATGTCTTGATTTCTGAAAATATCTTTTTCATTCTCTTGTTTGATTATGGGGTAACATACATCTCACTTTATTTTAGGTATCAAGACCTAAGTTCATTTTAAAATTGTAAGATTTGGTTATGGTCAGTGTGCTTTTGTATCTCATTCAAACACATGAAACTACTCGGGGAAATTAGGAATCTCTTCCTAGTCCCTGATGACATAGGAACAAGGCTCCAACTGTCTATGGGAGCATCAGGAAGTGTCTTGTAGATGTTGATGCTTATCCATAGGTGTTGCATCTGAGCAATTGGAAATTTGGCCAGGTCTTAAAAATCTGATTAGATGGCCATAACTAACTGTGTTAAATTTGACAAAGGCTGAAATGCCACTTAATTCAGCACCAAATCAACTTTACATAATGTGAGAATAAAAGACATCAGGATGGCCATATGGGATGCAATACTCAGTTTCTGTATCCCATCTTGACTATGACAAGTAATAGATTTTTAGATTAAAAAAAAAGTGTAGGAGCAAAACATGTATTAAGTATAGTATTCCTTCCCTGGTATAAACTCACCCTGCTTCTTCACAGGATTGTTTGGGAATTTATTGAACTGTAGGTTTCCTTTTGTTCACAGTGTTTGATAGAGCTCTGATGAGCTTCTCCTTCATGACACTTGCTTTTTTTTTGACACAAACATGGATGCAGACTGATTACTGTCATCTTAATGATGTACAGTAGTACATACAGCATATTGTGTGTTCAAGTGATAGCAATAGTAAATACTGGCTTAGCAACAAGTGGTTTAAGGAGAAATTCATGTGAATGAGGGAAACTAGAGACTTCCAGACAAAGTGAAAGTAGGCTTGTATTTGGCTTAGGTTGTGTTGGTCATAAAGGTTGGAAAGACCACTAAGATCATCCAGTCCAATCTTCAACCCATCCCCACAGGGCTCATTAAACCATGTCCCTCAGTGTCTCATCTCCACCTCTCTTGAATACCTTCAGGGACAGTGACTCTACCACTGGGCAGCCTGTTCCAATACACCACCGCTCTTTCTGAGAAGAAATTTTTCCCAGTATCCAATCTGAACCTTTCCTGATACAACTTAAGCCATTACCTCTCATCCTATCACTACTTAGCTAAGAGAAGAGGGTAACACCCACCTCACCATAGCCTCCTTTCAGGGAGTTGTAGAGAATGATAAAATCTTCTCAGAGCCTCCTATTTTCCAGCTAAACAATTGCAGAATATCAGCCATCTCTTCCACTGACTCTGAGGCCTGATTATCAGTTGCTCAGTTTTTTATAAGGAATAAAAATAGGACAATTTGTTGAAGTATTCTACATGGACAGTGTGATTTGTGGGTCTTCCATTTCAGCTGACTTCTGAAATTAGAAGCATATGAATCTAAAGTGCAGTATTACTGACTGTGAATATGGGATTGGAGACAGATGTATGGTTACATGTACAGAAGTATTTGTTCTCTCTAGAAATATTACTTCCAAAGCATTTTTGCTATTGGAAGTCATGTTCTCTGTAATTTTCATCCAATTAGAGGACATAAGCAATGCCATGTGAACTGTGATGCTAATCAAAATACATCTCTGATTTTATTCTAGTGGGTCACATGGTGATACAAGATGTCATTATTAGCAAAACTCTACAGATAGTTACACCATGCTAGCACACAAAGCATGAAAAGGTTCTGAATTATTAACAACAACTGGGTCAGCATCTCAGCTGATATAAACTGGCAGGGCTAATTAACTGATATACACCATTGATGATCCACTCCTTATTTGAAGAATAACCTAAAATAACAGAAGTTCGAGGAAGTCATAAACTTCTTTTCTTTTGCAAGCTGCTAACTCAGTTTTGCTATCAAGCTTGCCAGAATGCATGGCAGTCTATAAACAGTTTGTTTGTGGCTGGGTTGTATCTAATAAGTACATGTGCAATTCTGTGCAGGAGGGAAATACGTTGTTTTACATTTACCTTCTTTACACCACTGCAGAATAAACCCCGAGTGCTGCAATAAGGGCCGTATTTTACGGCAAGTATATTGCCAGGGTGATTAAGTTTCCCATTCAGCTTCATCAGATGGCTACACAGCAGGATGCATTCCAAATTTATTTGATAGTTTGTCAATAAGCGGTTTCCTTTTAATAGCTCTTAAGTTCATGGACTTGAAAACAAAATGCCTCATTCTCACATTAAGCCAACTGGTGCATAAGAGGGATCTCTTTTTTTCTGGCATACAGGACAGATTGGAAACTGCCCTCTGAGATAGGAAAGCTATCCTCTGTATTCTGCATCATTCATTGACAGGAGAGGCTGTTCTGCCTGTGTACATGTGCAAGCTGTGTTGAGCAGGATGCTTGTATTATCACAAGCACATTGTCAGCTGAAAACTTATGACCAAAGGTCAGTTCTTATGAGATCAAAACACAAAACCTTGACAGTTTGTTATAAAAGGGTCAAATGGTTGCAAATCCATGACAGCACGAGGTACCTTTGTAAGATGTACTGCTTGCAGGCACTTTTGAGTATTAAATTGTTTTCCTCTCTTGTCCCTCTCCTCTCTGAAATCTTCAAAGACATGGGCTTCTACCCTTGTGCAATAAAAAGTCTTTAGATGAAATTCTTCTGTGCTGTGTATTCAAAGAAGATCCATCAGAGATATGATGACTTTGTGGCTAGTATCTACTTCTGCTACCTAAGTACTATGTGGACATCTGCCAGAGTATTTCAGAGTGAATACAAATTTCCTTCTGTCAAAATAACTTACATTGTTTTTAGAAAACAAACAAACAAAAAGCCACAACATATAAACAGTAAAATAGGCTGTAGGAACAGTATATTTTTACAATAAACTTACTAAGCCAGATATCCCAAAAGGACCTAAGTGTTATTTTTCTTTTAGTCCATGTACCAAGTAATGTCAGAAAGTATTGCACAAGCTGCTGGGAGCCAAGGTGACTCTGGCTATTACTGGTGTGCTTTGGAAGAAAAAGTGGTAGAGCAGGCTGAAAATTCCATTGCTACCCATTCTGCATGGTGCCCAGACTACCAGCACTGACTGCTCTTACAGATGAAAAAGGGAAATTGTTTTAAAGTGCCATATCCAGTGTTAAGTAGAGTGGTTTGGGAATAAACAAAAAAAACCAAGACAACCTCGGCAACCCCAAGGGAAAATAAAAAAAAATAAATTCAAATCAGCGGGCATTTCTTCTCATCCTGTCTATCCTGTTACTGAATCCTTATTTACATGTCAACTGTCAAGAATATTGCAGACAGTTTTATGTCTCACTGCCTAAAAAATCGCATTTTCATAAAAACAGCACAGATTCCTTTCCAAAATGTATTCTGTTCCCTTGAATGTTTAGTTCTAAGTCACTTCTGAAAGCAAAATTTAGCCATTTCAGGCAAATGGACCTTGCACTGCAGGAATGAAACTGAAACTAATAGCCTTCTTGTTTACACAATGGGCACTTCAGCCTAGTACACTAAACACAAACCAGGAGTTTATATTTAAATATGCCTTTTTTTGCCTTTCATTTATATTACTATATCAAGTTCACTACTAAAGTAAAAAGTATAACTTGTATTTCTTTTGGAATGTCCTCATTCTTTTACTTAAGATAGCTTTTCATTGCCCCAGGAACAAGTTTCTAAAATCGGTTTAAAATCCCCATTTCATTCAAGTGTTCTTGTTGGGATTGGTTTATCTTTTTCTGGGATCATAAATAGTCCACCTGAAAGAAGATTTGTTTTGATATCTCTGTTTAGTAGTCCATTTGCAAAAATCACCTTATTTTACAAATTGGAAAATATTAGTTGCTGAAAGCCTCTATTCTGTAAGCTAGACCTTTTACATGTGTAAATAAACGAATCAGGAATCTTTATCTCCTTGTCCTCTACATATTTGCCTTTTTTACTTCTGACGTTTTCTTGCTTAATAACATGATAACTGAAAGTGTTTTATCAAAGTGTATGATTTCCTTCTACAGGAGCAATCCCGTTACGTTGAGAATAGAAAAACAGAATCAAGACCTGATTCTCTCCAAATGATGCCCAGGTAGAAACATTTACAATGTGTATTTAGGTAACATCCAGCATCTGTGTGTTTCTACACCAATATATACATGTTAGAAGCTCAATTGTCTAGGACATGGTAGAGCATGTCAAAAGCATCAATAAAAAAAAAAACATGCATGAATCCCATGTTTTAGTAGTAAATTTTCACAGAAGTTACTGTGCTTCCCTTCACTTCATCCAGTGATTGAAGGGGAAGGAACAATGGGTGAAACTAACATGAAGGAGGTCACTGTGAAAGGAAAAAAAAAAAGCTGGTAATTCTGGCATGAATATAGTGAATCTGAATTCAAGTTAACAGTTCTACAGTTCTACTATTGCCCGTGGGCAGAAGCATCAGGTTGAATTTTCTGCCATCTTTGGTTTACATTGCCTCCACTCTGAGGACTTGCTAAACTTTGAGATGACTTAAGTCCTCAAGGTAATGACCAAACATGGCACAGGTCTCTGAAAGCTGGCTAATGTCTAGGATTGGATGAATCGGTGGTGGAGTCAAGACAACAGAACAAAGTCCTGATGTAAAACTATGGGCAGAACAACAAAAGACCAGGCCACGAGGACTGCAAATTAATGGTAGTAAGAACTATAAAATCTCTGGGAGGCTCCACAGCAGCCCAGGGAATTTTAGTTACGCAGTTCACAAAAAAATACAAAAATACAAAAAACTAAATTCCACGAAACAAAACAGTCCCTATTCCACTTTACTTTTTTTTTTTCTCATTCCCCAAGTGTTGTTTAGAGGTAAAATAAAAGTAAGCTGCTGCTTATAACCTTAAGTGCTCTGTATTTCCTGCTCCGTATAGAGCAAAGTTAGCAAAATAATTTGTTTTCTTCTTCTAATTGGCCATTGTTGTAATAAATTTTCAGCTTCATGGCTGACTACTTGTCTGGCTACAAAATGGTGGTACAAGAGAACACCTGGAGAGGAATTGAGTGAACAGGCCTGTATCATATTATTATAATTTGCATTTCACTTGGAAGAGTAAGTAAAAAAAAAGCTTTTTATAAATAGCAGAGCATCAAGTAACTTCCAGCTTCTGAGTTGCCATGTCTCAACCTAACATGATGCAAAATTATGCTCCTCAATTTTTATTTTTGTCAAGTTTTGTTGTTGTATGAAAGTAAGAATAATCTCTTAGTATGCTTGTAGCCAGGTACTGTTTTATGGCCAATGGGATTTCTTGAGTCATATCTCTGGGCTAGGGATTTACCATGTGCATGAAGTGAGGTTACAATAGCTTCTCAGAGTCCTCTGAAGCTGGGAGTAGAGAAGGCACAGAGATAGTAATCAGAAAGGACTCTAATAGAGTTCTTTTGTGCAGTGTTTGAGATTCTCAAATGATGAGTATGTGAAGTTTGCAGTGTCCAGAATGGGCCCAATAATTGCTTCTTCTTCTTCTTCTTCTTCTTCTTCTTCTTATTATTATTATTATTATTATTATTATTATTATTATTATTATTATTATTATTATTGACATACTTTACTGTATGATAGAAGGCCAAATTTCATAGAACCATAGAATCGTAATCGTTAAGGTTGGAAAGACCACTGATCATCTGTTCCAATAATCAATCCATCCCTACCATGCTGTCTAAACTGAGTCCCTCAGTCCCTCATAAGCACCTCTTAAGCACCACCAGAAGCATCCCTTAAGCACCTCGAGGGGCAGTGACTCCACCATCTTCCCAGGCAACCTATTGCAATGCTTCACCAGTCTTTCTGAGAAAAAACTTTTTTGTAATATCCAACCTGAACCTCCCCTGGCACAATGTAAGGCTATTAGCTCCTGTCCTTTAATTTGTAACAGATGTAGATGCATACATATATTAGATGTCTCTCAAACACTTAAGGTGTGCATTTTCTACCTGGATAAAATTTGGCAGGATTTTGTAATGTGGAGGTTTGAGTCTTAGCCCTTTGTTTTCAATACCAATGAAGCTGGATTGCCCCACAACTTATCACACAGTGGCAAACTGGTGATGTTTGTGGAGGAGCACTATGAATGTAATGACAGATGCTTGATGTAGTTCCAAAAAACAAAACTCTTACCACTTATCCAGATAGCCGCAATGCATTGTGGAGCTTGTTGAATCATCACTGGTTCAAGCCATGGCAATGGGGAAATAAAATAATGCTAAGCAAATGCTGTGTTCTCTCTCAGATTTGCGTTTTCCAGTGGTTTAACCCTCACTTTTGGGGAGAATTATTCCTCTGCATTTGTAAAACAGTCACAATTATCCCTCAACATTCTCAGTTGTTTGGAAACTCACAAAGAACTTTACAAGTAGTCTTTCAACAAGTTTTTCATCTCCAAATAAATAATAACTTCTCATCCTTGCCTGGTCTCCATTTCTACCTGTCTTTTATTATATATTGAGTCTATTAGATTTCTAGGACTGTAAGTTGCTTTTATTTTACGTTTGTACAGCATCTTGCACAAAGACTTTGTCCCAAGGTTAGGATTCTGAGTTACTGCAGATAATTTCTCTTGTTTATTTTACCTAGAATACAAGGGATAAAAACAATTTGGCTCAAGGCATGTATTGATATTGAAGTTTTGTTATGATATGTTTTTTCACTGTTTCTCCTCTGCAGACAGGTGTTGGTAAACTCCAAATATTTCTTATAAATGAGTAGACATGATCATGGAATTGTTGCTTCCAGTTCTAGTCCTACCAAGATAGAGATGTTTCATGGTATCTTCATTTGTACTTTTTGGCATGGAAATTTTTCTCATGCTGCTCCACTTGCATTGTCACAAGTCCATTTGGCCAGATTGTATCCACCTGAGAGTGCTGAGGGAGCTGGTGGATGTGATTGCCAAGCTGCTTTCCACCATCTATCAGTGTCCCTGGTCAACTGGAAGGTTCCAGATGACTGGAGACTTGCTAATGTGATGTCCATCTATAATAAGTCTTGCAAGGAGGATCTGGGAAACTACAGGCCCATCAGCCTGACCTAAGTGCTAGGAAAGTTTATGGAGCAGATCATCTTGAGTGAAATCACATGGCATATTTGGGAGAGTTGGGGGATCAGGTCCAGCCAACGTGGGTTCACATAAGACAAGTCCTGCTTAACCAATCTCATCTCCTTCTGTGTGACCAGATGACCGGCTTGGTGGATGAGGGAAAGACTTTTGATGTAGTCTACCTAGACTTCAGCAAAGCCTTTGACACTGTCTCTCACAGCATTTTCCTAGAGAAGCTGGCATCATGTGGCTTGAACAAGCACAGTCTTTGGAAGGTAAAAAACTGTCGGGAGGTCAGGGTCAAGGGAGTGGTGGTGAAAAAATCCAGTTGGCGACAAGTCATGACTGGTGTTTCCCAGGGGTTATTAGTGGGGCCAAGTAAAGTATCTTTACTGGTGGTTTGAAAACAGCAACAAGCTAGGGGGAGTTGTCAATCTGCTTGAGGGTAGGAAGGCCCTACAGAAGGATCTGTACCGATTGGATCGATGGGCTGAGGCCAATGAGAGTACATCAAGATCAAGTGTAAGGTCCTTAGCACTGACTCAATAATCCAAGGCAATTCGACAGGCTTGGGGCACAGTGGCTGGAAAGTTATGTGGAGGAAAGGGATCTAAGGATTTTTGTCAACACTGTTGAACTCCAGGCAGCAGTGAACCCAGGTGGTCAAGAAAGCCAACAGCACCTTGCCTTGCATCAAAAGTAGCGCAGTCAGCAGGAGGAGGAAGGTGATTTTCCCCCTGTACTTGGTACTGATGGGGATGTACCTGTGTACTGTGTTCAGTGTCAGACCTCTCACTGCAAGAAAGTTATTGAGGCCCTGGAATAGGTTTCAAATTTGTTTTCCTTTTGAGGTACAGAGCGTCAGACCTGATTCTTTGGCTTTTCCTCCTTTCCTTACAAGGGAATTTTCTTATAGACAAGGTGACTGCTTAGCTGTTGCATCAGACCTAATGTATTAGTCTATTTCTGACTGATGTTCAAAAAAAAAAAAAAAAAAAGGCATTTTTTCAGCCCTTTGCATCAGGCTTAAATTCAGAGTCAGCAGTAAAAAAAGAGCTGTTGAGAAAGCTGGAAAAAGATGCTGCACTCTTAATTGCAACATTAGCTAGTGAAATATTAGCAAATTTATTGGGCCTCTCTATTAAAAAAAAAATTAAAGGAAGTTCATTATGCTCTGTAATCCTGCTTAAATATTCATCATGTTGTTAATGAACCACATTCATTTTTAAAACGTTCAACCTGAGACACCGTCTAACATGATTTGATAATAATATAATTTCTGTATAACCGTAAAAGGGACAAGCACAGTAAAAATAATTGTATCTCTAAACATCCTACCCAGTTTTCTCATGACTAATGAGCAGCTGTTTTTCATTAGCAGCATCTTTTTATCTCTAGCCTATCAACCTGCACAGCTGGGCATATTAGAAATAGCTCATTGCGCTGTGAAACGTATGTTCCCTAAATTGCAGGAACAAATGAGAATAAGGTATCGGGCATTTTTAAAAAATGCATTTTCTTGCACTGTATATTATTCATCATGGCATAGTATCTGGATGCTTGATGTGGGAATGGGATAATGCTGCATCATCTGTTGTAAAAATATAGCAATCATGCAATATAATGAGTGGAAACTGAGTCACAGAGAGTTGAAGCCTTCTGCTCAAGGTTATGCAGCAAGGAAGCATCTGAAGCAGAAATTGCTGCATTTGCTTCTCCCAACTCTCTAATCTATCAATTACAATGTTACCCAGCAATTAAGCAAAATAAATTAATAAATAAATGTTTAGTTTGGGTTTTGAATGTTGAAAAATAGATTTGGGCCAGGTCAGAAGTATTTTTTATCATCTTACAGTTTCCAAGGAGTTACAATCCAAATCCTGTGAGAAATGCCACTGAAGTAAGATCTGTAAGTAATCTGTTCTTTCCCTGTTCATTGCAGGGGAGTTGGACTAGATGGCCTTCAGAGGTCCCTTCCAACTCTGAAGATTCTAGGATTCTATCCAAAGAAGACCATGAGGGATAACTTACTCAATGGTAGACTGATCTGAGAAGCAGGATGTCCTGTTCACAGATCTCTTTGTCTTGCTTGCTTGCTTCAGTCCAAAAAATAAAAATAAAAATACCCAAGGTTTTCAGAATTGCCTGCAGACTCAAAAAAAAAAAAAAAGAAAAAGAAAAAGACAACCCAAAGCATAACAACACAAATCAAAACATACAAACAAAAAAGAAGAATGGAAAACATGAAATAATAATACCTCTCCACAAACAAATACTCTCTAGTGTTTCTGCTGTGATTATTACAGTGTCGGAAAGAGAATGAACAAGAATATAGATTTTCATGGAGCAGCTGCTTGGGGTCATCTTCTTCTCTCAGGCACAAAATTTCTAGGAAAGGCTTTTCAGAGCATAGGAATGAGCATATCCAATTGTCATCAAGCCACAGAACATAACATCCGTGTTCCTAGGCCTTCCAGAGTCTGCCTGGAAATCAAAAAATGACTAAGAATGCAGTCAGAACTGTAAAAATCCATTGAACTTATTCAGTGGTTACACATTTTGTCTTTCATTTCTGCAGAGGTGATCAGATCTTCAAATTTTGCAGCAGTGCAAGGAGGGAAGATATAGGGGTGGATTGTATTTTAGGTACCTTATTAGCAAAGATCACTGAAATCCTTTTTGTTGATGAAGACATTCTGAAATGCCACCTTTTAGATGATCTGAGTTGTTTGTTGCTGCAGATTTTAGTAGCAACAGAGGGCAGGGTTAAGTTATAATAACACTAAAAACATTATGTTGAGTGCTGGTTCACATTTAGTTTCTGTAATCAAAAAGAGTTGCATTCAGGTGTATTAATCAGTGGCTAAGTGATGCTTAAAAAATGAGGATCAACTGAGGCAGAAAAAGAAATGGTCCGATTCTTTCCTCAAATAGCATGTCTGAATATCACAAAATCCTGCTTTTACTTGTCTGACAGGAGAAACAAAGTATGCAACAGTTTTACTTTTTAACTATAAAATGTATTGATTTATTTTTGAGATATAAACTGATGATTCTCTGTAATTCTGCTCTGTGTCTGGCAGCAGTACATGTTGCAGTAGCGACTTTTGCTGGTATCTATTTCACATTGGCTGAATTTGACATGAACCCCTAAAATATTTCAATGTTGTAAAGAAAGAAGGCATTGAACTCTCTTAAAATGAAAAAACTTCTTCATTGGTGCTACATAGGACAGTACACATGAGTATATTTTATCTGTTCCCTTAGCCTGTGTGTGCCTCCATTTCCTTGTATGTTAGCAAACTTATTTTTATCTGACATATAAAATCATTTTAGGCTGTTTATTCATGAAAACAATCTGCATCCTCAACTAATTGAGAAAAATAAAGATATAATAAAAACTTTAAACTGCTCAAGGGATTAAGTCCTGTATAGGGACCTCGACCTAAAGAATGCTTGATATCATGCAGTATCTCCAGATAAAGCCCTGGAATAGGCTGGGTAACGTTATCCCTCTGCTCCTGTGATGTATATGTAGGAGCAGTGAAACCTCCCAAGAGCAGTTGTGCTGTGCCTATGGAAATATTGACTGCAAGAACATAAGGAAGTCCAATGAGACTTTCCTTGCAACACGTACAGATAGAGATAATCCAAACTGATCCCAAATAATCTGAATACATTCTCTGCTCTGGCACATTGTTGTGCAGGCTTTCTATTACATGTTCTTTTTTTATACCATGTAAGAATAGTGTATGCAATTACAGTAACTAGAGCAGAGAGAAACAGGTCTCCCTAAATCTTCAACAAGAATTCGTGAAGTGGATTCAAATCACAGTTTCAGGTCTGTATATTCAGTAGTCCAGTATTTGTGTTGCTGTTTTTTCACATTGCATTAAAATAATAATAAGACAGTGATTGAAAACTTCATCTGCACAAATTTCATTTCAAAAGCAAGCTTAATTTTTCTAGAGGTGAATGTGTGGCTGGTTTTCTGTTGTTCAAAAATGCTTAATTATGAACAAGTTCACCATTACATTAAATTATTTTGGCTGTGCCTTAAAGAAAATAACTCAAACCCCTTCTTTGACCTGTTTTCTATAGTACTCAACTCAATATGCATGTCCCTGCATTTTCTTCAGCACTGTGAATCCCAGAGGACTCAGACAAAACTGAAATTGCAGTCTAATAGGGCCAATATAGTCTATCCCTTTAAAACTTTTCCTAAAGGAAGACTGAAAACTCTCTCCAAGAAGCCATGCAACTTCCTGGGAAATTCCTAAATGGTCATTGGAAAAACAGTGGTTTAGTAACAGGCTATCAGAATGAAATGAAGCAGCAGGATGCTCGGTAAAGCCATATGCTGCACACATAGGTGTGACTCTGTCATGCATCACTGCACTGGAGAGATTCACTGAGGCTCAGAAGTTCAGAGTACAGAATTAAGCCTTTCCTTGGAATGGATGTCTAGATATTCCTAGTCAGGTCTAAAATATGACTGTAGGAAATGTTGCAAGTGGTCAGCTGTGGCATGGTACAGATGAGTTATGTATACTTCCAGTGCTGCAGATTCCACTGTCCCTCTGGTTCTGGCTGATAAAAGTTAAATCTAGGTCAATGGAAAGTACATGGGGGTGAGGAAAATCTCTTCAATCAGAGGGAGGTGGGCAGGGAACAAGCTCTCCAAGGCAGTGAACATGATCCCTTGCTGCCAGAGCTCAAAAAGCATTTGGACATATGAAGAAAGATAGAGGAAATGGGGCTTGTTTAGTTTAGAGAAGAGAAAGGTCTGGGAGACATCATGATGGGCTTTCAGTACTTGATGGGAGTGATAGTGTGGCACTTGATGACAAAGATAATGTACAGTATTATCTACAGTAAAAACTCCTGGGATACTATGATGGTTACAAGATCAGACTTCACATGAAATACGACTGACTGAAATGTAGGTAGGGAGAATATCTTCCCTGTTCCCTTTTGACATTGATATCCATTTACTTTTAATTACAGTGACAAAGCAAATCATTACATTATACAATACATCATTATGCTCTGGGGGACCTTATAGTGGCCTTCCAGTACCTGAAGGGGCCTACAGGGAAGATGGGGAGGGACTTTTTAGAAGGGCAGGTAGTGGCAGGACAAGCAGAAATGTTTTAAACTGGATGAGGGTAGATTTAGACTAGATATTAGGAAGTAATTCTGTACTGTTAGGGAGATGAGACACTGGAACAGGTTGCCCGGAGAGGTTGTGGATGCTCCCTCCTTGGAAGCATTCAAGTTCAGGCTGGATGGGGCTGTGGGCAACCTGGTCTAGCGGGAGCTGTTCCTTCCTATAGGAGGGGGATTGGAACGAGATGATCTCAAAGGTCCCATGCAACCCAAAATTTTCTATGGTTCTATGCCAGTCAAACTACCCATTAAAAAAAAAAAAAACTGAAAACAGAAGAGGTCTCTACTTCTCAGTAACCCCTCTTGTTGGCTGTTTGTTAATGACAGCTTGCTGATTGAAGGTAAGGTCTCATTATTTACTTAATCACGGCTTCGTATTACTATCTTTAAATATAAATATGTTTAAAGAAGACCTTGAAATAGGTCTTTTACTTTCACTCAAAAGTATAATGTACTTGTCTCTCTGCGTATTTCCTGCTCCAGGAAAGCAATCAAAATCTTATTATAGTGAATTAACTAGCAGCTGCCAGCTTTGTTGACCTTGTTTGCTTGGAAATTAAAAGGCAGCCCATGACGGAACTGAACTGGATAACCTGATAGCACAGAGATACAGGAAGAATAGAGGTTCTGTGCTTATTTACAGAGTGTCAGGCAGATTACACACTGATTTTGGAAGAGGCTAAAATTTGAAATCAGCACAGAGGTGCAGAAACCTCATATTTGCATATTCTTTGAGAGAGGAACATAGTTTTGTTTTGTTTTCCTTTCTATCCTAAGGACTCATGAAGCTGGATTTATACTGGGTTTTATTAGCAACCGCTAGCATATTTATAGATCTCTGTATACATTCTGTTGCCAGATGGTAATATTTAAAGCAAATACCACACTTACATTATCAGGAGTGCTACAAAGTATTGCACACAGCTCTGCTAACTACTGGTGCCCAGAAATATGCAAGACTGTATTTTGAAAATGGGAAACGGATGATGTACAAAGAAGAAAAGATTTAGGGAGGTAATTTATCATAGCAAAGTAGAATAGTAAAGAGTGTCCAGTAAATTAACCATGAAGCAAGAAATTACCATCTGCATTGTGTGGGAAAGAAAGAAAAGGAAGTACACTGATTTGCATCAGAGAATCTACAGCCTCTCTTGAATGAAAACCCAAATGCCATGGTGGACCTGGTATTAGCTTCAGGTAGAAAAGCAATATTTATTTAACGCTTTGCTTACCTTGTCTCAATTCATTTCTCTGTAGGTATGACACAAGGATCTGTATGAAAGAAAGTCCTCAGCATCCTTCAGGCTTGTGCAAACTTCAGGTATTGATGCATGCACAGTTTCAATGCTCTCCCAATTCCTCTTCTGTGTTCAAGTACATCAAGATTATTTCCATGGAACTAGTACAAGAGAAAGAGCATTAAGGAGGCCGCCCTTGTCCACTTGATCCAGTAACTACCTTCAGTCACAAATTCTGTTCTAAAGCTGACATGCAAAACTGTTCAGCTGAAAGAAACCCTGAAAAGGTATAGTCCTATGTCTTGTTTTGCAAAGTGAGCCCAGAATGGCTAGGTCATGCGTAGATATTTGTATTATGCGAAGCTGCATGAGATACCACCTGATTGTTAGCTTTGGCCACCCAGGGAATCTTCTTGTATCTGCTGCTCTCCACATTGCTTTGGTCAGTGGCAGCTAGGGGCATTTGCAATCTCAGAAGTGTAATTTGGCAAGACTGGTGAGCATACCACAAGATGACAGGCACCATTCAGAGAAAGCAAAACTGCTATGTTTTGCTTAAGAAAAAGAGAGAAGGACGGTTCTACAGATGGAGGGAGGAAAACGGAGCAATGCATCACAGAATAAAATGCTTTTGAAACTGTAGTTTCTCCTGAAAATCTCTGAATGATATTTTTCAACTGAGACTCAGAGTACTGGTTAAATCCTTTTTATAACTCCCACGCTTATTTTTTCTTTAAAATGAGTGAAAACTTCAGTACAGGAAAGACTCAATGATTAAAAATTACAAATGTATTGAATATGCAATACTTTGATGCAAACATTTTTTATGGTAAAAAGCCAGGTGTTAAACTAAACAGTGTTGTAATCTGATCTCCATGGAAATATTCCTTTTAGAAATCTGGCAAATCTTTCATTTTACAGAAGTTTGTGAATTCTGGAAAATTGCATATTTGAAACAATTGTATTGAAATGCTAATTTGGCTTGGGTTAAAGCTGTGGAATTGCCTTTTGCTTAACAAGCTTATATAGAGGCCAATTCTCTTCTGACCTTTCAGAGTTCCTTACAATAGCCAAGTACAAGACTCTAAACTTCATTGCTGGTAGGATTGACTGGTGATATTTAATTGAAGGTGATGTCTGATCAGTCTTGGCTGGAAGAAGTGGTCGTATACATATATGAGAGCTGAAATTGCCAATTAATCTACTCATTATTAGAGATAATTCTGTCCTTTTGCTATCACCGTGTATGTATTTTACAGCTATACCTACTGGTATAGAGATTGCCTTGAGCAGAGATATGAATGCTCTATAAAAGATCTTTCTAAATGGATTATAATAAAAAGCAGACTTATTTATGACCATTTTTTATACCATGTTGCCTGCATGCCTTGCTCAGCTTTACAGAAATTCCACTTTCTGAGGGAAAGATTATATTTTAAAACAATTTTCAAAGACATTCAGAATTGGATCAGATTTTTCTTTAACTGTTTTATGTAAGGTTCCTCTGGAGGGTGTGTAACAAAGACCATTCATTATCATACTGAAGAAAGTTTTGAAGAAAAATAAGCAAAAAAATAATAATAAGTAATCAGAGGCAATTTGCACAGCATTCAGAGAACCTGACATGTAGGAAGGAGTTGGAGTTGATAATACCTATGGGTCCCTTCCAACTTGATATATTCTGAGTCTCTGATTCTTTGATTCTAATTCTAAGGAATAAACCACCACTTGCATTCTCCACCAGTGTTTGCTATCAGAAGAAATACTGCTCATGGAACAAGCATGTAGGATTATCTGAGAGGTGACAGAATGGGATAGAAATAAAACAAGAGCACAGATTCACAATCAAGGTTTTTATGCAGTATTAAGTTCCCACACCTCTGCTACATCTCAGTGACTGCACATGTAGTTGCAGTGCCGGGATGAGGCACAAAGATGCATCTTAACTTAAACACCCTCCACCGAGGGCTGAGTAACATCGTATTATCTCATATTTACCTTTGAAGAGTATCTGCTAAACAACTACAGCTCTGTAGAATGTTTAACAGCTCTATTTTCTTTTTTTTTCCTCTTTTTTTTTTTTTTTTTTTCTTCCCTATTCTGCCTTGTTACTACTTCAAAGCTGAGAACAGAAGAGGAGGTCAAAAGAGGCAAAGGAAAAAAAAAATACCATGACGTTATCTCTTAGAAGGCTTGGAAATGCTTCATTAAAATGAACAATTTTTTAAAAGCTCTTTTTTTTTCAGTGACCTCTTGTTTGCTTTCTATGTCTTTGCTCTCAAATCAATTGTCAGTACAAATAATCAAAATTCAGGAGACTCCACGGATCTACAGAATCTGCCACCGTCATGAAGGCTCTGCAGACTACAGACATCTTTTGGAGGGAGATCACATTTTTAAGAGTTACTCAAAGCTGGCCTCATTGAAATCCCTCTTCATAGTCTGCATGACTCCCTATTGCAGCTCACCAGAACGTAAACCAGTGGTACACAACCAGCACTGATCCACAAGACATTCAAAAGTAATCCACAGCCAATAAGATCATAAAGAATCATGAAACAATTACAGCTAGAAAAGACCACTAAGTTCATCTAGTGCAACTGTCAATAGAATCAGGCATCTCCCCATGTATACAAATAGAGGGGAGAAATACATATTATATAACAAAAAAGTAATAACAATAATAATAATAAAACTTATTGTGACAGTATGTGAAAATCATTAGCCAAACATTGGCAATCAACCACATAAGATGATTTTCATATTTTTTTTTTTAACAGCTCTTTTATTTCTATCCCATTCTGTCACCTCTCAGATAATCTTACATGCTTGTTCCGTGAGCAGTATTTCTTCCGATAGCAAACACTGGTGGAAAATGCAAGTGGTGGTTTATTCCTTAGAATTAAAATCAAAGAATCATTCTTTTTTATAAAAGAATTACACTTGCTTTCTGAAGCCACAGTAGGAAAGTGAAGTACGTACTAAATCAATCAAAGAACTTCTCCTCTTGGTTCAGATGTGCATATATTGTCTGCCTCACTCTCAAGTATAGTCACAAAGCTTGCCCATGTCTTTATTGGGCCATGAAAGCCCAAATGAGTGGAGCTTGTCTGCTTTTAGCAAAATTTTAGCATTTTTTTCTTTTCCCTTTTTTTCAAGTTTAGTTTCACTGTTTCCACTAAAGTACTGAAATGGCAGATGGTAAAAGAGCAGAAGGGTTAGCAGGAAGAATATTGTAGGAGTCTGTGCAGATATAAATAGTTAGCTAATAAATAAGATAGTGATAATAATCCTTGTGAATATAAGAAAACTGGAAGCAAGCTTGTTAATATCTCTCATCATTTCAATAATGATGCCTAAATCTAGCAGAACAATTTTCGTAAGTGTATTTGATAGAGGAACCACTATTTGTTGCCATGGTGTCTGGTTTTCTTTTTTGGGGAATCATGCATTTAAAAAAGAAATCTTTACCTTGTTGCTATGCAAACACAACATTGTGTTGGTTACATCCTCAAAAAGTAGTACGATACTGCAAGTAAGTCAATATCCTGATAAGATAAATGCTCTTTTTCTTTGGCCTTTCACTTAAATACAGTGTTGCAGTAATACTTAAATCTGACTAAACTAAACTGTAGGCTAGGATACAAAACTTCAAGTGTGCATGCCATCTATATGTTAAAAAAAAAATAATCACCTAATAATATAATATTTACTGCTGTAATTCAGCCCCAAATTCCAATCTTGTGGTAGAATTGTTCACTCTCAAGTAGGAAACACTGATTGATATTTAATGGGATTGTGTTCCAAGTGTTTGTGAAGCTTCTCCTTCTAAAGCAAGAGTACAGGTCCTTCCTAAGTGTTGTGTTTACTTTAGTCTGTGCAACAGCTGAGTATGATTTCTCTACCCAGCATCCTACAATATATTGATGTGGCAGCTACCCTATCCATCATCTTGGGCTTCCCCTTGCGTCCAGGCTGAATTATGCTCAGGGCCAGTTGGCAGCTGCTTCTGGCCAAAACCTTACATCCATTTTCCATAGCCTATTGTAACTGAATAACAAAATCAGTGATAGTAGATTACATGGCTTTTCCACTAGTTTATATATGAGAAGTTTATGATACTGTATGTGTGACTCATGCTTTGGAGGTGGGTGGCTTGTTAAGGATCCAGTATTAAAGGTCACTGGCTGAATAGGGACTGCAAAAAGAAATGAAGTTAAGTCCTATATTCAACTGAGTATTTTCAGAGAACAACATTTAGCCTGCATATTAATGTAAATTTTTAATTATTGGAAATATATAACAGCAGTCAATAACAGTATTCATTCTGAGAAATGATTTTAGCACAAAGGAAACAGCTTTAAAGATACTCAGAAGATGGTGCTTCCAACAACCTTTTGTAACTGGAATTCAATGGCAATTGGAGCACTGCCTCCTTTTCCCTTTTATAACATAAAGGGCTACGCCATATCATGTTTGTGATATTGCATCATTAGACTATTCCATACCCTGTCTGCCAGGACAGATTCAGCATACTACAAAATATGTCACCAATTAGCCCAGACACTGACTACACTTTTCCTCTCGCTTTTCAAAGGGACAATAATCAGACCATGAAGAGAAACTTCCTACCACATTTTAGGAGTTAGTGAAAGCAACGAATGAGATTGGTTCCATAGCCAATCTCTTACGATTTACTTCATTAACCAATGAACTAATTAGACTCCTTCTTTCTAAATACACTTTCTGAGAGTCTTATTTTGGCAGTTACAAAGTCTGTCATGAATTTTTCAGAGCTTCTTTAACCCATTTAATAATGGATTAACATTTAAATGGTTGAAAAGAGTAATCAGTGCTTAAATAGTAAATAATGAGAAAAAACTCACAGCCTTTAAACTTTAAAGCTTATATTTCAACCAACTTTTGTTGTTGTTGTTGTTGTTTTCTTGGTTTTTTTTGTTTCCCTGAGGGACAGACATTTTCACTGTGAAGTAGTTATTTCTTTCCACATTCCTCTGAAGCATCTACTCAGACATATCAGTGGAATTGTTGGGTTGCTTATTTGAGTTTAAGCAGCAGCTGTTTTCTGGAGAAGACAAGCAAACAAACAAAACTAACAACTAAACAAGACTACAGAAATCAGAGAGTTTCTAAACCTCAATGTGTTTAGATCTTCAAACAGGCTGCATCTTCCCAGTCCTGAAATGACCTATTTGTGAACACAGAACTTGAAGGGCTGGCATCACAAGGGTCATTCTTTTTAGTAAGTTAATACTAGGAAATTGCTTTCAGATGTAATTGCTTTTAGGATCTCAGCAATTTTGTAGAAAAATGAGGAACAATTTCTCTCAGGTAAAAGCTAGGGCAAAACAAAGCTCTGTTATGGCTGGAAAGTCTTGTCCAGCCCTACAACCAAAACACACAGGCTGGGATCTTTCTGCTTACAGAACGTCAGAAGAGAGATCTTGGAGTGCCAACAAACCCCTCACATTCCAAATCTATAGATGAATGCATGTGGTCTGTGAATTTACTGTAGAATAAATAGTGTCATTTAACCCAAGAAGATGGTCTTTAATATCTTGCTACTCTCTATTATGATATTTACATTGATTAATATTGTTACACATTTCTTGTAAGGCATATCCCATTTATGTAAGTGCCAAAGAGGTTTTCAAAGTCATTTCCTTATCCAACCCCAACATAGTCATTAGGCAAAAAGAAATTTAATTATGTTGCTGTGTGTTCATTAAGGCAATAGTTTTGTAAGATGGCAGAACATAAAAGTCTAAGGACATGCACAATATCTCTTACTACAGAAAGTAAGTGCATAGGAAGGGCTAAGATCCATCACCCTATTTCTCAGTTTCCTTGATCCAGACAGGATCTGTTCCACTGATAAACACACAACCTACAATTTTCTTTGTTCTTTGTTCATTTATTTTTTTTCTGGGGAAATTTTGAAGATACTTCTACTTGTCTGCATTTGAACTGAATTAATTGCCTGCAGAAAATGAACACCGAAACATAGCTGGCGTAGTGTTTGCTAAGCACAGCAGTCAAGGAAGAAAAATAGCTTTAGTGTGCATTTTTACAGCCATCCACATATTCGTCTCTCCAGTAAGTTCTGCACGATTCCTGTAATTCGATGCAGCAGACACTCTATGACTTTACTTTTCTTCCTACAAGCAGGCTTGAGCAAATTTCTTTTCATGAGGATGCAAAAGGCATAAAGTCTTGGATCCTTTCCCAAACTTAAACTATTGAGAGAGACTGTGAAATAAAATTTCTCCCTCTTTCTTTATTTTTAATAAACAATTTAGATCCTTCATCTGAGCTGCCTATAAATTCAAGAGAAGTCACGGTCTTGATTCTCAAAATTTACTGGTAGATGAACAATTATCATTGCTTTCTGAGTTTGTTTCTTTCTCCAGGGCAAACTCTTTTGACTACTGTTTTCTTGTAGCATTCTTTTCAATTTCTCTTATGTCATTGATCTGATATTCAGTTGATTAAATACTAGTCTGGTGTTTGCACTAGTAAGAAAAAAGAAAAGCAGTTGTCCAAATTCACATCCAGCATCTAATTTAATGCTGTTTTGTTAAATACAAACCTCTCTGATCATGGTTCATGGCCATTTTTATGAAAGAAAGACCCTAGTACCCAGGAAATCTTTAAGCATGAGGAACATAGTGAGCATAGAGACAGAAGTAATGATACTGACTTTCCAGAATATTATCTGACTGCTTTTGCTTGTGCCTGAGCTAAGTGGACAAATTTGCATCTGGGTGAAACAACTGAGAAATGGTCAGAAACTTGGCAGTATGGCATAAAATGCAGCCCGGAAAAATTGCATTGGAAATCATAATATGAGAACTTGATTTCAAGATAATTGCAGTGCTCAGCTCATAGTTATGTCAGTGGTAGCCATCAAACATCCACTGGTGTATTTCAGTTTCTTGATAGAAGATTTTGATTTAAAAAAAAAACCAATTGATAAGTGTAGCTACAGTATCTGTAATATTATAGAGTCATAAAATCATAGAATCATAGAATTGCTCGGGTTGGAAAAGACCTTCATGATCTTTAAGGCCTTTTCCAACCTGAGCAGTTCTATGATTCTATGATATTACTGATTGCTCACAATAACGTTTTTTTCTCAGTGATTTTCTGATAGCTAACTTGGCCACATTTTACTACGCAGATTTCTTTTGCAGAATACCAGCACTTTTAATGATTGTAGTTCACCAGAAGCCAAGGATAGGTTTAATGGCATTTTCACTAAGGTTATTGGAAACATCATCCAAAAGCTACAGGCTGCAAACTGCTCTCAGTTATACAGTGCCCTAGAGGAAAAGGTAGCCATTTCCTGAAAAGAAAATCACTCTTGTTATCTTGTGCAGCATGTTCTAAATGATACACTGTCCATGCAAAACTAGCAGTGCTCCAAGTCTGCTAATGAATGCCATGGTAATAAAAAGATCTGGCTGTGGCCCAGCAGGCACACATTGATGTCAGTGTATTTCCCTCTGTTTGTATTAGACGTACCTTTTCTGTGCTAAGATTAAGCAAGAAGCTCCTGATAATTTTCCATTATCTCAACACTGTGGAGAAAAAAATATCCAACGATGGTAATCAGCCTGTAGTAAGAAGTTTCTCGCCCACTAAATGAATGGCATGAATTTTTACACTACTTGAGACTGACAGCTTAAATCTGAGATCCTATTACTGCAGTTGTATTTTTAAAAGTCCTCAAAAAATAAGTAATTAGATTAATCCCTTGCACCAAGGCAAAAAGATCCTCAATTTCCTTACTCTTTGTTTTACTCCTTTTTGCTTTCTCCAATAGTTTTGAAGGATATTGCTGAACAGAATCAGAGTTAAGCTTTGAAGAATAGATTTTAGTACCCAGGCTCTACTTACTTCACCCTTTGGCCATTCAAATAATAGAAGAGTCGCAGTGATCAAGAATGTTGTGTAAGGATTGTAATATCAGTGTCAGTGTTATAGACAAAGATGTCTCCCTAGATCAGTCTGCACTATAACGTAAAGTGAACTTTACTGTCCCATCAAATAGTTGTACAAAACTTGACTCATGTAACTGTTAAGAGATTACTTTGATCCTGTTTTTAGTGCTGTCGTCTGTAGCCATCTGGCACTGGTACAAGTGCCAACATATGACTTGTTTACTCCCTAGTTTTGAGGATGGATATGCTTGACTGTAAATTGATTGAAGCTTCTGTGGTATGTACAAATACCACTTCTCCCTATGGTATAGAGAGATCAGTTTTCCATAAAGCTTGTTAACCTGGTAGTCATCCCCTGCATTCTGCCCTTGCTCTGAGTAGTAAACATCTTTATGTTTGGCAGGTCAGTAAAAGTCAGAGCATCGTCCTGTTTGTCTTATAGCTGACTTCATTAGCAAGAAACAGCAAGGACTGAAATACAGGGCTGTAAAAACCCAGCTTAGGTTTGTAATGTAATGCAATTCAAGTAATTAGTCCACTTAAACTTTTTTATGTACTCTCCATTTCCAAAGTGCTAAAATGTTTTAATGACTTTTCTACAGTTTTTTTCACTGGGTTAGCATCCTATATTTGTGATCAGACCATACCTTATCTATATGTTATGTCAGTATTTCATTCAATACCTATTGTCATGATACCCACAAAGACAATGGAAATATGTCACTTTTCACTAGCTGAAACTTGTTGTACTTTTCATTAACAAGTCCAGAAGAACGAAGAATGAATTTGTAGTGCAACTTCACATCAACTTCATGTTTGAGTGGTGTTAAAAAAAAAAAAGGTTGAAGAAACAGACTTAGGGTGTTTTAGTGTATTTCCTTGTTCCAGTGTTGTGCAGATCCTCTGGATACGCTTAACAAGCATGTAACTTTATTCAGTAGATCTAGTGCTTTCAATGTACATGTTGGGATTTATGAATTCATTCTAGTCAAAGAGGCTTTCCTGACTACTCACAGGAATTGCAGACCTATGATATCTGTCCAACTGATTGACATAGGCAAATGGACAACAGCCTGTATCAACATTTGAAATTGTGATCAAACTCAGGAAAAATCAGATATGTGTTAGTCTTTGCTGTGGCCATATATATATAAAGAATATTTAGGGTAAATTCAGCAGACTGTAGAAAAAAAAATGAATTCAAAATCCGAAATCTAGATCTTTTCACTTCACTGGTTGAAATTAGATTTTTCCCCAGAATTCAGTTCCCTGGACATATTTAGGCAGATTAAGGATTAATATTTTTCCATCAGAATGTTTGTCTCAAATAGACCACACACGCTAGATGTTCTCTATTAACTCATAGAAACATCCTTTCGGCTTTCTCCTAAGTGTTTTTGAAAAAGTTGATAATGGATTAAAGGGTGTCGAAATGTAATATTAGTTCTTTGACCAATTCGTCTTCCAAACAGTGTCACAATAAATCTAAATTTCTTATGTTGTTTATTCAGAAATAGAACCAACAGCAGAACAAAGAAAACAATGACATCTCAAAAAATTCTATTTTCAATCTCAAGCCAATTGTTTACAACTCTTGATAAGAAAGTGTTAATGTTTCCTAGACAACTTTCAGGAAAAGAGGACCACATATCTTCTAATCAGATAAGCATTTGATGTATCGGTACTTAAGAGTTCAAAGCATCCTTTATAGACTTTTGAAAGTATGTGTAAGTTTTAGACGTACTTTGTAAGCGGTTTACATGGGATTCATGTCAGCTAACTTTATCTAGCACGAAGATAAAGCTCTAGGCTAAGCTGAATTCTCTCTACAATCAACAGGAAGAGAATATTATTGTTGCTGTCACGATTGTCTTGAAGGTATAACCAAGACAGATTATTTAAGATTAGATGGTATTTTTAGTATGGTATCTTGTGCACTTAGAAACACCTGAACACATCTTTCAGTTGCTCACATTGCTCTTCAGATCTGAAACCAAACATGGAGAAAGAAATTCACTTCTGGAGGGTGATTCATCCCTTCCTATCATAGATAAGATGACTCATGCTCCATAGGTGCCTATTCATCTCTATTGACTGCAGATGGACTCTGGATGGAGCTTACACTAAACACCTAATTTTAAGATGGAAAAAAATAAATAGATTACACAGACTCTACATTGTTGTTACATGGATTTATTACATGAAATTTCTTCCTTCCAATCTTGGTGTCAGTTCAGATGCAATTAATGAGTAAAATATTTACAACTAATTTCTTTAGATAATGATATTCATACTTTAATCTTCAGTTAGAGAAATATCATTGTTCAGTGACTGAATTATCTCGAGTGTATCTGTGGAAAAGAATAGCAGTCTTTCCTTTCTCCAAAAAAATGTATTGCTCTCTTGCAGAACAGATCCGTGAAGCTTCACAGATTACAGCACCTTATGTTGATACTTTTGATTTTTAATTGATGGTAAAATGACAGAAACAATATAGCAATTGGTATAGAATAATATGGCTAAAACATTCAGCATATGCTGAATACATTTTCATGATTTCTCTGAAGTTCTCAGTATATTATGCCACACTGTCCAGATGGCACAGATATGCAAATATCTTTTCTCTTTTGTCTCCAGCTGTACCAGTTGCAGGATCCAGTCTTTGCTGGAGACTAATTCTAAATCATTTTGGCAGAGATGGATGAACCAGTGTTTTACAACGCAAATAAATAGTGGATAAAACACAACACTAACTGCTTCTCTAGTATGCGAAGGTGGAAGGGTGGTCACCAAATGAAAAGTGGTAACGGCAGTGTATTGTCAAACGTAGCAAAAGTTGTTCATTTGACTGTGCCTGAGCCTTTTTTGATCCTTCTTTTTCCCTCTGTGGTGGAATCAGAGCTCCTATTCAGAAGGGCAAAAGGAAAACAAGAACATATCAGCAAACCATGTAATGACATTACAACTCCCAGAAGAGAGCAGAATCATTAAACAGTGGGATTTCCTGGTCTCATCTCTAATAGCTACCTCAGGAACCAACCAGATGTGTTTTCAACAGACAGACCTGACTGAGCAGACTTCAGCAAGGACTGGATATTGAAATCTATCCCATGAAACAGACATCTCAGCCTTGCCTCAGTTGGGGTGGATTTGAATTCCAACACCTATTATCATTTTCTGCAACAATTCTTGCCATGGTTGGTTCACTTTGCTGTCTAGGAGGAAACAACACTGTCCTTTAAAGTTTCAACAGCTCTTTCAGAAAATGCTTGGTAATCCTCTGACTCTATTTAAAGTCTCTTCTAGGTATCTTTGCTTAAATGGTCACACATGATAGTGACAGTATAGAAGCTCAGGGAGGCTGAATCACTCTGAATGGGACTGAAGCCTTGATTCCATTTTGTTTAGGTGATGCTGAAGGGAAGAAAAGACAAGACAAAGCAATCAAAGCTTCTTTTATTTCTACTCTTTTCTCATGAAAGTCAGATGTCTGCACTATTCCAAGCATGCTTACTGGTGTGCATTCACTCCAACTGATTAGTTTCATGCATTCTAACTAACATACCTGCTGAGAGAGCCCAAATGCTGCAAGGTGTTATGCAGTTCACTGGAGAGGAAAGTCTGATGTGTACTGCCCATATTGGGCCCCTTTGCAATTTGTATAATTTTGTGAATGTTATGGATAACTACTTTGTAATTGTTACTGGTGCACATGTATCAAAAGTTAGCAGAGGGAAGGATGAGAAATCAGAGAGCAAGTAGTTAATTTCAATCTTGGCTCTTTTATAATTAGATAATTTGCTGTAAGTGATGAGGTACCCTGACTGTTCTCTGCCTTTTTCTTTCTGTCTTTCTGTCCTTCTTTCTGTCTTTCTGTCTGTCTTTCTCTCTTTCTCTCTTTCTTTGTTAATTTCATCCTTTCCAGCTAGATATTAAATGCCTCTGTTATTTCTTTTGAAAAATTCCATGAAATTCAAAATACATGCTTTGCCAAGTGTTGTAGAGTCAAGGAAATCTAAAGGGAAGGTATGCAAATTGTAAGATGCAGAGCACAACTGTGAGCTGTGAGCAGAACGGCCTTGTTGATACAGCTCTGGCTGTAGAGTCATCAGGATACTATTTCTAACATTTCTTCCTATATTCTTTGTGATTACTGGAACAAGAAGTAGTCATTTCAGACTTTACTCTATAATCAAAGTGGTAGAGCCCAAAGTAGGTATTCTTTTTCAGTCTGTCTTCACTACTTTCATCTGTTTTATTGACTAGATTCTTGACTTTTCCTCCTTTTGTATGCCGAATTACAAGACCTGCCCTCCTACCACCACTCAAACTGTAGTGCCATCTTTTGCATACTCCCACAGACACTCTATAGTCTCTCATGGGAATTTGCCATGAACTCCTTGTGACTTCTCCTTTGGGCCTCATTCATTAAAAGAAAGTCATGTCCATTGCATCGTCCCATTTATATCCTTCTTCTCAATGATTTGTAACTATCTCCTGCTGGGATATCTCTGTGTTCACCTGGTCCAGGTTGCTCAGAAGCAGGGCTTTTGAAGATCTCCCAAGAGGGAGACTCCATTATCTCTGCTCTCAAATACATTTATTTGAATAAATACATGATGAATCAGTATCTTTATCTGTAATCAAGTTACCACTAAGGCCTTAGATTCTCTCTGGAAACCTTTTCAAGAGTCTATAGAGCTGTTCACTTCAGTACATATATGGACAGTATCCTGAGCCATTCCCTTCTGTATTGTAATTTCCAAAGAATTAAGTGTTGCAGCAGAGTTCTCATTTCAACCTAGTGACTTTGCTATGAAACTTTGTGCTTTCCTAATGGAAAGATCAGTAATGTGATACAATCAATTATCCATAGAAGGAAAAGAAATATAAAGAGCCTATCCCAGTATCTTATGAGCTAGTCAACACTAGATTATAAAATCCAAAGATTAGAAAATTTGTGCTAATACATGGTTAAATAAACTATTTAAATCCATGTTGCATTTGGTTAATTACCATTGTGCTTGTTTTGATGGGCACTTGATTGTCACTAGGGTACTATTCTGTTTCTGTCCAGGCCATTCCTAGAAAGTCTTGAACTGGGAAATGACCCGGACTTATTCCTGACACATGCTGTTACAAAGTTTTCAGTGTCCACAGGCCAGCTCTTAGAGCAGCTCCATGGTCCCAGCATCATGATTTTAGTCTACCTCACATTATTAAGGAGGAGTTTCATTGATTGCTCATATTTGGCCCTGAGGCAGACAAGCAAGAGGAAATAAATGATTTTACTTAGAGACATCTGTTTTGAAATATTAACTAGTAAATAATGCATAAGCTGGAATAATGTTTAGGCACCACAGAACTGCATAGCTGAATACGAGAAATAACAAAGAAAACCACAGAGTAAAATTGAATTTATACTCTCTCCATTTCTTGTCAGTTGAAACTAAGTAAGGTTGGGATTCTATAAGCACAGGAAAGACAGATTTTGTTTTGTTTTGTTTTGTTTCCCCCAAGGCTAGCATTTCCCTAAAGCATTGCAGTAATTCCCACAAAACACTGTGAGAGTCCAGTACCATCTGACGAGCAGGCAGGCATATCATAGTACAGCTAATGGGATGTAACCCCTTAGTGAGCCATCCTTCCCTCCTTCTGAGCAATCCATCTCATCCATTTTTAAATATCTCTGGCTGCCAGCAGGAATTCCAAGAAAACCACCTCTGATTTTGGACTATGTTGAGATACTATGCTATAGCTTGTGGCACTTCAGGCTCACCAGTAGCTCAACATTGTATGGGATGGAGAAAAAGGTCTGGAAACAACTGAAAGAAGTTACTTATTGATGCAAGTCAACACTTCTTTTATTACATTTGCTTTGTGCTGGAGCAAACTTCACTATGTCTGCAAGAAATTCATTTTTCATCTTTCTATGTGTTGAAGCCACCAATTGGTCCAAATTTAATTGTAAAGCAGTTTTTCTAGTCTGCAGGACTGAAAGCTCCATCATGTTTTCTGATGAGTTTGGAAGCAGATCAAAGTCTTTGGGAATTGTGATACATTCTTGGGTAGAACCCAGATTTTGTTGGCTTTATGTATTTGAAAGCTAATTTGTAAAGTTACTCAAGTAAGAACTTCTCAATATTTGGATTACAACAGAAAGGTTTCATCTGTCTCCCTCCAAAGAACACACTTTGAACATAGCTCTCCCATTCAATGGCCAAAGATTGCCTTGCTTCATGCCATAATCCATTCTCCAATTTTAAACCCAGCCTTTTCTCCTCACTGACATTGACCTTTGTTGAAGCCCCACTCGTTTATCATCTATATTACAGTGGCATCCACAGACCCTCTCAGATTCAGTGCTATTGACCTACCAGTGACCATTTTTCTTATTATGAGTTTCTGTCTCTGACTGCTGTTTTTGAAGCCACAAGCAACAAAAATGCTAAAACAAGAAGAGTGGATGTGCTTTTCTTCCTAGCAGAATGAGAACTCAACTAGGGATCAGAGAGAGGTCAGGAAAGTAAGGCCAGTGACTAAATATTTCTAAAAAAAGAAGTAAAATGTTGTTTTCTCTAGGGTGCAAGGCACAGAAAGGACACAGAATAATTCTAACACCATAATTCACAGACCACTCCTGGTAGATGAGGCCATGATATGTAGTCTGTGGGAGCTTCAACTCGAGACAGAGTAAAAATATGTTTCTCAACTCAACATTTTAAGATAAAGGTTCATATTGATTCAACAGAAATTTTGAGTGTTGATTATTTTGGCCCCAGTATCTTGAAAACCCTTGTTTAATGTGTGCTGCTTGTTACCTCATTTTGACTGGATTTCATTTGGGTGTCCATAAACTAATATATCTTACAAAAAGAGAAAAAAGCTATTCAAATCCAAAGGTTGTCATGTCAGAATTTCTAAAACAGACATCTCTACCAATCCTGCCAAAAATACAGCATTACATGAAATTGGCCTTTTCAGCCAGGTTTAGAGTCACGGAGATAATGAAGAGTGTCCCAAAATCTGACACTGGAGCAGACACGCTAGATTTTTTAGCTTTTTTTTTTTCCTGTGATTATTATTCTTTAACACACAAAGACTCCAGCATTGCTTTGCAGTCACCTTTCACTACTCTATATCAATATTTATAAAATCTGATGAGCCTTAAAAGATGCAAAAAGGGATCAAATGAATTTAGCAGAGATCTGAGGAGTATTTTGCATTTTGTACAGATTTAATATGTCCCTCTGTGTTTAGTATCTCTCATCCATTACCAATTCATGAAGTGTCTACTGGAATTAGTAAATCTCTTTCATTTACTCACTTAGAAGAAAAAGTTAAATAGATGCCACATGAATTTTGCAAATTGCTCTCGTTCTGATGCTGATTAATAGGAATCCATGTAAAAGGCATCGATAATTTTTAGTCTTAAATTAGTGTTCTCTCTTACTTAAATCTGGGGGATAGATAGAGGCTCAAGGTATCCTTTTAATGTCTTTTTTAGTCATACATGTGTCTTAATTGAGCTTTATATTAAAAATGAAGTAGAAGCATATTACAGAATGAATGTGACAGTGTCATTGCCATTATCTAAAAAGGACAAAATGGTACACATCTGTAAAAGCATATGGATGATCTCAAGTTGCCTCATTCACACTATAGCATGAGAACTGCTTTCAGTCCTTTACTGCAAGCTGGTAGTAACATCTACTGAAGCTTAATTGAGAGGTAGTCAGTAACAAGGCTTCACCTGCAAGTCTCTGATTCAAATCTAGCCTAAACTCTAACAGAAATGAAGTTTTTCTTCAGAAGAAAAATATTCATGTCACAAAAGCTGAAACTTAGATTTACACTAAAGAGTCCTCTTGGTGGTAGCCTCAGCAAAGAGAGGAAACCCTACTCTCAAGTATGAAATTTGCAAAGGATTTTTGTCACCTTCCTCTAGAAGGTATTTAACATGGTCAAATACTTTGGCAGGACATAACTAGGAGGTTAGATTACTGCTGCATAAAGGAAATTAGTGAGACTTTTATCCTGGATTTCAAATCAGAGGATCATAGAATTGTTTAAATTGGAAGGGACCCTTAAGTATCATCTATTCCGACTCCCCTGCAGTGAACAGAGACACCTATATCTAGTCCAGGTTGCTCAGAGCTCTGCCCAGTCTGACCCTGAGTATCCCCAGGGACCATCCACCACCTCTCTGGGAAACCTGTTCTTGTGCTTCATTGCCTTTATTGTAAAAATCTTTTTTCTTATATTCAGTCTAACTCTCCCCTCATTTAGCGTGGAGCCATTTTCACCCGTTCTTGCTAATGAGTCCGTCCCCTTTCTTATAGCAGAATGAAGGATTGTTTTTTGTTTTCTGCATTCTGTTTTTTTGTTTGCTTGTTTTTCCAGGAAGAATGAAGAGAAAAAATACTGGGAATTGACTGTAACATTTAGTAGATTCTGTTTTACTTAAGGTATTGGATATTTCTTAGCTCACTGAATAACCACTCAAATAAGGTGTGCTGGCACCTGGTGCCATCACACTATCATACATGGTCAGTCATTTCTCAGGAGTAGGTAACAGACAGGGAAAAACAAAGATCTCTCCTGTTGATGTAATCCATATCAATCTAGAATGACTGCTATGGACAGTAGGATAACGCACACACTACTGTATATCACAGAAGTCCCACTCTAAGTAGACGAAAAATTTTAACTAGTAATTTAAACTTCCTCAGTGATCATACAGAAGAGACTGGTAGTTTCAAATGGTGATTCATCTCAGTCTGTGATAGATACCTAACATAAGTGGGATGAATCACCCAAGAAGCAGTATGATCACCCAGAATCAGAAGTGTTCCAGTGTTACAAAAGAACTTACTTAAGTAGATAGTTTATAAATTTAATTCAGACTGTTAAAGTTGCTTGAAATAATCTGTGTTCTAAAGTGTATTTATGATCTGGGGATTAACAGTTTCTTGAACAGACCAAGGGTTTGATAAAGAACTACAGGTTTGCCTAGTCTTTCTCAAACATATCCTATCCCTCACTTGCTAACTTGCAGATAGTAGATATTGTTTCAGATTTTCAGCAGAAGATAAAAGACAGGGAAGGGAACACAAAGTACCTTACTACATTAAATTTCACTTTCTTAATCATCAACCAATGCTTAGTTACCCACTAAAAGATATGCAAGGCTTGTACAAGCACATGAAATTTCAGAAAGTGAGACTCCAGCTGAATTGTTATGCACAAACTCCTGTTGAATTATACATTTAACTTAGCAAAGATCAAGGGTAAATGTCTGATTTGATCATGTAATTTGTGGGTTGAACATAATTAAATGTTTTAAGTTTAGTCCCCCCCCCCCCCCCCCGATCAAATCTATTTCTGCATTGCTTCCAGTAAATGTTTCTCTGTATTCTGTCCTGATTTTAAATGAAAAAATGAGTTTTGCTACGATGCCTTTATTGATTGTTAACGAAACAAACCATTGGAAAGGTATCTAACTGTGGGTCACAAAATCCCCCTTTATTTATTTTTACTCTTTAATATTCACTAAAGGACTAAAGGATTATCCTGAGCCAGCAATTAATTCAATAGAGTTAGTCCTTCTTCTATTCTTATAATAATCACATGCACTCCCTTGTTAGTGATTTATGTTCACGAAGCCCCTGAGCTCACACTGTTTTTTATAGCCACTATCTAGATGAAGTGATTGGTCTTTCTTATTACATGCTATCAGTCATCCAAATAGATGACAGTACAACTCTTTAGATATTCTATTTGAGTATGAACATGATTAGTGGAAATAAAGTTATATGGACAGAATTTTACCCTCAGGTTTTATCTTTCTTTCTTTCAAAGTTAGCATCAATATATTTTCATTTAACTATGTAAAGTATATCTTAGTGGATACTTTCCATTAATGGCAGTAATACATGCATACTTTTTACTATTTTAATTCCAGATATCTTAGGTACTATGATACCTAGATACTATGTTCCAGTGAGCACAAAGGCCTTCATCAGATGAAAGGATTTCCTGATTTCTCTCTAAAATCTCTCTGCTTTTAGCATTCAGAATTAACAAATTTATGCATGCATAAATGGATTTCTCTGCATTGTTCTGGTTCTAACTGCAATACTGCTATTTTTGCTGTTGAATATTTTCATCTTATAAACATATGTCAATTTGTTGGCCATGATCCTGTAGCTGTAAGTTGATATGACCGTGTAAGTTAGTCATCCTGTATATTCCAAATTCGTGTTTTGCACTCAGTGCATTTTGCTTTATTTCACAAGAGCCAATATTTGAAATTTGAAGTCAAAGAGTAAACAGAAATTACTCATAATTTTCTTATGATGCAACAAAATACTGCCCTCCATTTCTGCATATCTCTGGTTTATCTTTCTTAGTCTTAGGATTCCTTCCCTTTTGCTTCTTTTTCAGTAAGTGGAGATAGAATCAAGTCATTCCAATGAGCAACTGAAGCTAACAAATATATAAATCACTCTGAAGTGCGTATTTCTCTCCTTTGAACTGAGACATACTCAAATTTAGATGGAAGTAATCTACAACTGAACAACATTCCGTGTGCTGATAAGTACAGGCTGTTGGAGAGATGCCCATGTTAACAGAACTTCTCTGAGTACATTCTCTCCAATATTTAGTCTATCTTGACTTTAGAAACTTTTTTTTTTTTTTTTTTTTTTTAACATTTTGCCATCTCAGAAACCAGCATCTGACTCATTACTTTGTTGTATAATATCATGGCCCTACATCAGTTTTCAGAGCTGCTTGGATTAAGTGTCAGATCCATGGATTATGCAAATTCTACCTGTCCAAATGGTCTTACGCATGACATTTAAGAATAACACCTCCTACAAAAATGTGCATTTCTAGATTGTTTCTAACTTCATGTCAGCTTGTCAGATGTTGTAGTCTAAAAGAGATTTATCAATTTACCTTACCTAGGAATTTATTGAAAATAACATGAATTAAACAAAAAATATCACCATCAACTTTTATGCCAGCGACTTCAGATTCATTTGACAGCTCGCCATGAGTTTTAGACTTTGCAAATGTTGGTGCAGATATAACAAAGCCATCTTTTCTGCAGGCTCTTTAAAGAAAGAGAGTAACTCTAAGCTTTATTTTATGCCCCTCTTCACAATTCTTTTCTCGAAAGTCTTCATTGTGAAGATGTCATTTAGTGACATTTTAAATACCATTGTCATATCTTGCGGTCCTTTTCCTTCCATTTCTCTCTCTCCAAGAAAGTTTGCTCCTGCCTATAAAATGGCATTGTTTGTAAAAATCATAAAAGCTGATTAAATCGGTGACCTCTAGATCAACATCTCCATCATTTAGCAATATTTTTAGCTCTTTTTACTCTTCTATTTCTCGTCCTATTAGCATTTAAGTGCCATTACTTTAGTAGTTATCCTTTTCTGAAAGCAAAGGAGAAAAGGATGAGTGTATTTTGCACATCAATGTTTTAAATACAAATTATTTTATCTTAGCTGAAAAAACACTTCCTTTCTTCCTTTCCTCTCTTTATTTTAAATCCTGTTGAATCCATTAGCCTTTAAAATTTTGCATAAGATAGTTTGGTATGGCTGCTCCTTAAATAGAAACTATTTAATCACAGACTATTTGGAGACTAAATGGAACTTAGCATTCTTTAACTTATTTGCAGACTTTTTGCTTTTACTAAGTGTTTTTGGTTTAGTGTTCAGGCACTAAATCTCTAACAAAGGTGCTAAGTAAAGCCTGGGAGAAAAACTGACCTGTTGCAGTAATTTAAATGTTTTTTTTTTGTCTTTTTTTTTTAAGTCTTCAGTTGTATGGATGAGATGACACTTAGTTGGGGATTTCGGAGATTTATCCTTTCTTAACAATGTAATTGTTCAACAACTTGAAACCACATTTTGTAATTTGCATAAATAGATCATGACATTTAGAAATGACTGTTTTTAGGGGTTCAAAAAACAGAATAATAGAATTGTTAAATTTGGAAAAATACCTTCAAGATCATTAAGTCCAACTGCCAACCCAACACCATCACACACAATAAACCATGTTCCCCAGTGTATCTGCACATCTCTTGAACACCTCTAAGGACAGTGACTTCATCACTTTCCTCAACAGCCTGTTCCAATATTTGGCCACAGAATAAGTTTTTCCTATTATCCAACCTGAACTATTTTCCCAATCTGAAGCACACAGCAACACCTATGGAATTCGAGGTGCCCTCCACCCAATGGACACAAAGAAACCCAGTGGGTGCCACGAACCAACAAATTGTCAGCCTGGATTGGGGCAAGGGATCCAATGCTGCTTATTTTAGTTAAAAGGTAAATCATCCTGAAACAGTGTCTGTCTTTCACTCAGTAGAAGGCATCAGTTGTGTAATTTGTTTGTCTTATGTGTGTCCCCACAGCACATAAAGCCTGTGTGCGATCAGCGCTAAATCTTACATGAAGTCCTAAACCTTACAAGATATGCTGTATTTTGCTTATGAAGATGCCCAATGTTGAAAACATTTCCATCACTTAGTCCTCAATCTGGAATTCATCCAACTTGCTCAAATTTGAAAACTATTGGGAAATTATTATGCTATTTTCATTCTGTTATTTTTCATTTTCAGATGTAAATGATTCAGTTCATGATTCTTGAAGAAGCCCCTACATACCAAACAGAACAGCATTCTTCCATTAATTTCATATCCAGTAGTATCAGAAGGATAATTCTTTTGTGACTTCCACATCTAAGAGATTTAGGCTAAAATAAAAAATTATTTTACTATCAGAAGGTATCCATGCTGAGCTTAAAGTTTGTTGCAGATTCACCTGACAAATTTAAAAGTAACCAATCTGTTTCCCTACTTGTCTTGTTGGAGCATGCAGCCTACTCTGATTCTTTTCCCAGACAACACTGATTGCGTTATGTTATGTTTTTTACAGCTCTGGTCCCTTCAAAGTAAATCATCACAGCAGCAGTAAAAATAGGCAACGTGTGAAATGATGAGGTAAACTTTAGGTAGAGAAACTCATTAGATAGAGATGGAGATTTAGACTTAGGTAGGGAAACTCAATCTGGTATGCAAATGAATTGAGCACTGAGATTTTTAGACTTGTAACAGGAATATCTTAGTACTGTTACTTGCATTCCAGCATCTGAAATAGCTTAAATACTGTAGTGTATGTAGAGTGTATCGCTAGGCTCATCTAAGTGAAAAATAGAGGAACAAAAATAATAGGATGTGTATCAATGCTTGAGGAAATAGCATGAATAGAGGCCTTTAGGGTGCTAGACCAGTGTATTTACTGTACTGCCATCAGCCAACTCATTAAAAGGCCGTTAAGCAAATTAGAAAGTGGGTAACCACTCCTTACAGCCTGTTGTTTATTTGCAGGTCAATGTAGGCTAATAGAGCTTTTTGTTCTTCACAAATACTTTCCATGACATTAACAGATTCCAGTAAAAATCTAGTTCATTTATTACAATTTCAGGCTCACTGGAAGAGATAAATAGGACATTAAATATGTACTGAAGTTTAAATTGGCAAAATCCCATCTGTTCTCATACTTCCTCTAGAAATATAGGAGCCTACAATCCATCAGTCTTGTGGCATCAGCCCAGCAATTAAGGATGCTGACAAAGTCCTTTCAGAGTGGCATGTTTGTACTGAATGCAAAGCGAATTTCTGCATTCAGTACATGCTGTATGAAAAGGGGCAAAATGATAAAGTATTTTTCAGCCCATTTCTACAACAGAGCATTGAAACAAAAGTTGTGAAGCTAGGATGAGATCGTAGTTTGGCTTGCCCTAAATTCACCATTTTTAAAGTTGAATCCAACTATATTTCAATAATACTTATTTTCTATGAAGACATGAATCTGGGCCAAGGCAGTTAATATTCCTGACATTGCAAATCATACAATAAAATTGTCATATGGCTTAAAGCCACACAAGTGCCACGTATGAATGAGGACTCAGGGCTGAAACAGCTACAAGAAGAGTTTTAAGAAGGGACATGATAGTGATTTACCATGAACCCAGCAGTCCACTGTAGGATTATGCAAGATTTGAGCATGCAGAAAATCAATCAGGTCCACAGCAGTGGATATTTGCTAGCTTAGTTTATCTGACAGATGAAAACTGGGATTCCTAATCAGCTCCTTGTCAGTACATGAGACAGCTTCAGGAGATGGAGTTGAATAGCTCAAGAGCTAATATAGTTAACTCCAGTAGGGGCATAAGTAATGTCACACAGAATCGTGATTTCTCAATTTGGGAAACTTCACTTGGCTTTCTGTTATAATTTTGCCATATTAAATTAAATAAATATATAAGAATAGGACTATGGAATACTACTACACCAAGGGCATCTCTTCAAAGAAATAAATATGTGAAGTGATAAAATAATGTCTCCTACTTTATTATGTTGGCTCAAGATGGCAGAGGCAGATGTTACTGGCATGACAGTAGAGGTTGAACATTCTTGCAAGTATTACATCAAACTTTGCCCCCATGTAACAGGCGGCAGCAGAGGGGCAGTCTGACAGTATGGCTTCTGACATGGAAGTGCAGATGAAGAAAAGGTGTGTAACTGAATTCCTCCATGTGGAAAAAATCGCACATACTGACATTCTGTTTCAGTTTCCATGGAAATAAACAGGAGGCATTACTTCAGGAGCAACCTACTTAATCATGACCCGATTTGAATGGCTCTGATTTGATTTAGATGCTGTAGTTCTTCCACTCTTTTGGAAAATGGCATGAAATCTAGTGGGTCACTTCTGTCAGAGATGTTGCTTTAGTTCTATGTAGATCAATCTTTGAAGAAAATTAGATTTCAAAAAAGGGCAAATTTAGTAATAATACTCTAGCAGAGGGAGATGAATGAAATGGGAATAAGAAACAAGTATAAATACAAAAGGAGAGGAAATAGCCTCCTGTCCTCTCCTCTGTATGTGTAGTAGCCCACTGAAAAGGAATGTCAGTGTTTCCCAGTGAAGCAGTAAGTATCTATGAAATAACTGAAATTACACTACTGATGTGTTAAGAAATAATTTCTCAGTCTATATTATGATTTCTTCAATAACAACCAGGACCCTGATTCAGTTTCTCTTATTTTTTTTCTAGTACTGAAGAACATGGGGTACAGACAGATCTCTTGACTTCTTCAAGACTTTACTTACGTTCAGTAGTAATTCTGCTCTTAGGATTTTTTTTCTCCTCTGGATGACTAATTGATTTACAGTTCAGTAAATATGGGAACAGTTTCTACTTATAATCTACCCAGGGAAGAGTCAAAATCTTATTGGTCATAACTACTTTAGGCCTTGTTTGAAGTGTTTTTAACTTAGCAGTGGTGAATACAATGGCATAAGAAGAAAGTGATGAATAAATCAGACCATCTGCTACCTTAGGGAGGCAAACTTTGTCTCTCTGTTGTTGTGGGTTAATCCCAGTAGGCTGCTAAATACCACAGATTCTCTCACCCACTCTCACCAAGTGACATGGGAAGAGAATTGGAGAAGTGAAAAAACTTGTGGGTTGAAATAAAGACAGTTTTATAGGTAAAGCAAAAGCTGTATGTGCAAGGAAAGCATAATAGAAAACTAATCTACTACTTCCTACTGGCAGGCAGATGTTTAGCCATTAGCAAGTTATAATGATTATTTGGGAAGTCAAACACTGAATATACCACCTGTCCCACTCAGGACATCATCTGGTATGGAATATCCCTTCCACAAGTTTGGGTCACCTGTCCAAGTTGTGCCTCCTCTCAACTTCTTGTATATCCCCAATCTACTCGTAGTGGTAAATTTTGTCCCATGGTATCATAATAACCTTTATCTTTATTAGGTGACCCATTTAAGGTAAGAGTTTCAAGTGCTGTTTTTTATTGACAGCTAGGAGTGGAAGTGCCTTCACTGCAGGAAAACAGAAGATATTTCAATCATGTCCTGACATTAGGTGTCACGAGAAAGAAAGTACAGCAGAATAGTTATTGAAACCACCTACATCCAAGAAAATCACTCCCATTTACACTTTGTGGTCAGGGAAAAGCTGGGGCTCAGATCACTTGGGTGGACAGTGATGCCTAGCAATATCTGAAACACTTCAAGGCAACTGAGACATCAAACAGAGAGGAGAACAGGCTTTCTGGAGATCCAAGCTCCTCTATAATACCAAATAAGCTCCAAGTACAGTGCATCACATAGCTCTGGATGCTTTTGTTTAGGTACCTTTTCTGAGTGTGTACTCAGAAGAATCAATAGATTTTAGTGTGCAATTCAAGTGTTCTTGATGTAGGTACCTACACTAAATCATCCCAAACTCCTGCTGTTCTGTTGACTGAATGTCTTCAAGCTACAGGATTACATCAGATAACTAAGCTTACTGTAGATGCCTATGATGCAGATACCTGATTTTTGCATAGCTGAATCTTGCTCAGACGGAATCTCAGCAAGTTGCATGCACCCTTCTAAACACTGGTCAAATGTAAAGCTCAGTTCTAACATCATCATCCTGTCTCTGACTTGTATATATCTGGCTCCTTTGTTTTTGTCATTGCCTGTTATCCTTGGTGGATATCCTGTGACTGATACGGAAAACTGCAACAGTTGTTGTGATTAACTTGTCTAATTCCAGGGATTTGGCTCAGCAGTATCAGTTTTTCTGCCAGCTCCAAACAAATATTATATAAGACTTGCTGGAAATGATGATGCATCCCATAAAAAACTGAGCTGCTGTTTCATACAAAGCACATCTGAAATGAAAATATTAGTATTCTTAGATAGACAGTATATTTCTTTTCTCTACCTTGGCACAAGCAGGCTCAGAGGGATAATGACCCTGGCCTTGGAAGGCCTCATTATTCACTGTGAACAGTAAGAAGTAATGCTATTTCAGTGTGACACCTATAATGCTTTTGAAGCCTAAATTACCTAGCATGTGTAGATGGATGAGCAAAGGGTCTTCAGTATGAACTGTTTCTTCTTCCTGAACTGGTGCCTGTGTCTGCATCTTCCTCATTCCAACTGATCACTGTAAAAGCTTTTTTCCTTTTCAGAATAGCATCATTCACCTATGAACTGAGAGGTGGATACCTAATGCCAGATGACTCCACTGTTGAAGGGAAAAGCCTTCTGCTTATTTTGTGGGAAGAAAAAGATCGAGAGCCTCAGAGTTCATCTTAATATTAGACAGTATATAAAACACAGGTAATGCAAGTTGACATTCCATCCTCTTGTTCTGTCCTATGCACTCTCCCCAAAACAGTTTCTTGCTCACCTATGCTTCTCAACAGGCACTTACCCATAGTTCTACCTCTTAAATAGTGTACTGTGCTTTTAAATTTCCTCTTTCTTATTGCTGTGACTTGAGTTAAAAGGCAGACTGCTTATTAGGCAAAATGTTGCTGTTAGGGATCTCCTATACAGAAGAACCTGGAGTGTGTAATCTAAACCTCTTCATAGGGACTAAATAAAAGAGGACTGCAGAAATAAAATCCTCTGTTTTGATTCTATATTATAATGTTTTTACTTCTAGTGTGGTGATAAATATATTTTCTCACCTATGTTTCTCTTTCAAAGAAGTATGTTTTTATTGCAAAGCGAGCAGCAAGGTACATGTGTGCAGTTGCCCAGAAAAGGACTTTGCTGTACTTACCTTTTCCCTCACACAATTGTACATTGCCTTCAGACAGCATCACCTGAAAATAAAGAGTGAAATTGCTCTCACAGCATTGGCAGGCATCATTCTCCTGTAGTAAGAGGAATTTGCATCTCTTCACCGGCAGAGATGACAACATTGGTGCAGCTAAACTATACAATCAAGGACATCCACCTGTGGCACCTGCAGTTTATTCACCACATTGTCTAAGGAGTCATGAGGGTTTTAGGTATGCTACTGGTTGATTTAAAATCTGTGTCTGCACCTTCCTGAAAGACTCATCTCCAAAATGATCGTCAACACTGCGAACTCGGCCTTTCATCCCTGCTTCCAGTATACATTTACGTCCTGCATGTGGTGTTAGGATTAAAACTTTGAGTTTTAAACTAGGTTGAGTAAGATATTCTTTTTTCTTCTTAAATGAAAATATGTTTAAAAAAAAAAAAAATGCATCTTCCGTGACAGTACTTAACTTCTGCAAGCTGGCCAGAAAGCTCTGAGACTGCAAGGCAAGGTCTGCCTACTGTGAAAATAGAACTGTGCACACCAGCTCTGTCAATCCTCCTAAAATACTCATAAATCCCAGCAATTATGCCCAAATTCTCACCCAGTTGACTTTTGGCAATTATCTCCCACAGTATTAGTTAAATGCTCAGCCTACTCAGAAGTTGGATTTGCTGTTGTATCTCAATGGACGTTTCATCACATTTATTGCGATTGTCTCCTTTGAATTTTCTTTAAAAATAATGAGGGCAAAATTGAAAATACAATGAGAGACTTGGTTATCAGAGCATCCCTCTTATCTAAGTGCTCTGGGATCAGTTATACGACTACAAAATCTGACATGCATTGAAAATCTCAGTGTGTTTATTTATAACTGTGCATATCCAAACAAATCCCCTGGCTCCAATCATGTTCAGATAAACAGCCAGAGGCTGCATTATTTTATTTTTAAAGGCATGGCTTGCTGTTCAAACACAGACAGCAAAACAAGTATTTGCTGCTTAATTTTCCTCCTTAGACTGCTGGAAGCTTTTTAGTGGGGACCCTGTTTGATTACATTGACTATTAGTTTGGATTTACAGGGGCAGAGAGGGGCTGGAAAGCAGTGCAAATGCACGTTGAACAGAGTTGGATGAAACATCTTTGCTCTCTCATTTTCTACAGAGAGGCAGAGGTGACAAACTATGTTGCATTAGCTGTCTTAGCGTAAATGATGGACACTTCTCCTCTTTAAATTGGAATTATGACACTTGTTGCTAGCTTGAAACCAATCTGAAGTCAACTGAGTTAATGAAACTTCTGTTTTCAAACAGCTTTGTTTGAAGACTGTTTGTGTCTGTGTCCCTTGAAAGAGTGATCTCTGAGGAAGATTTCAGTACTCTTAAGTGCAGTGTAGATCACTTCCAGCCACATCATGATAGCAGAAGTGCTGCTTGGCATCTTGTTGGCTATTTGCAGCCTCATACACTCCAGGGAGATGCCCCATTAGTGTTCTCAGGCTTTCTTTCTTTCACAAGGTCCATTCATAGCCACATGTATAAGTTAAAAGAAATAGAAACACTGGATCCATTAAGTCATGAAGGCTCACAAAGTGCCAAATGTTAGCTGAGGTGCTTTGCAGGGACATTGTGATGAACCCTGCTTCTTCTGCCTAGTATTCTCTGAAAGGATGCTAGCTCTCACTTGGCTAATATCAAGAGCAGATCAGAAAACGTCTTTTTGACTTTTTTTTTCTCCAGAATGCCATAGAATGAGAATCATTAAGGATGGGAAATATCACTATGATCATCTAATCCAACCCCAACCCATCACCACCATGCCCACTAAACTATGGCTCTCATTGCCATATGTACAAGTTTCTTGAAAACTTCCAGGATGGTGACTCCATTACCTTCACGGGCAGACTGTTCCAATAATTGACCACTCTTTCTGAGAAGTAATTTTTCCTAATATCCAGTCTGATCCTCCCCTGGTGTAACTTAAGGCCATTACCTCTCATGTTACTGCTAGTTGGGAGAACATTACAAAGTTTGATTTCTTCAAAAAAAAGTTTACTTTTCCCCACAAGATAAAAATATAATGTTAGTGTCATCAGTTATGTTTAACTGTTGTCAGAATATTATTTCATAATATATGTTATTCAATTCCTTCTGCACAGTAAAAATGGCTACAGGCACTCTTAATATTCATTCAAAAGCAAATTAAAAGCCATGTTTGTACTGAACTGAAAACACTTGACATTGTCAAAACTAGAACATAAAATGATGATAGTTCATTTTATCATTTCCATATTAGAAATGCCACTGAAATGGGACACATTACTTTGAAATGTTTAGATTAAATTGCAATTTCTACTGAAACGTTGTCTTGTCAAATTTATTCGTAGTTGATTTTCCTACTCCTTTTCATATCTCTGACCACTGTATATAATTCCCAGCCGTCTTTTCCAAACAAAGCTATGGGGAATGGATTTTACTGAAGAAGTATAGTTTTTATTGTTGTTAATCATGTTACTAATAAATAAAACAATGTCAGTTGCATTTTGAGTTTTGCTCAAATCTATTATATTTTAACCCAGACAGCTACGCCAATTCAGATTCCTAATTTATGGACCATGACCTCAGTGTCATAGAAAAACATAATTCATATTGTTGTCTGTACCTCCTTCAGCAACATATGGAATTTGGGGCAATTCAAATAAATTTAACAGAAATACAGAATTCAGAGACGTGAGATCTCATATATTCCTGAGTATTCAGATAGCAGCCCTGAAATAAATAAATAAACAATCCAATTTTACACGTTTTTGCACAAAATGAATAACTTACATATTTTTACACAAAATACCTAATTCACTCATGAATTCACATCAGAAACTGTTATGGAAGCCAAATGTATACATGCACTCAAAAAGAATTATAAAAGTTACAGAATCATAAAATCATTTAGGTTGTAAAATACCTTAATATCAAGTCCAGCTACCCACCTAACACTAGAAGTCCACAGCTAACCCATGTCCCTTTGTGTCACATCCACACTACTATTAAACATCTTCATGGATGGTGACTCTACCACATCCCCGAGCACCTGTTCTAGAAACTCACAGAGGAAAGGTATATGAACAGTTGCCATGCATAATGGTTCATCTGTATCTCATGCAGATCTAATTATCTGACTTAAATACAGGGAAATATTAATCTCTACTTGTCTAGTTTCTAATATTTCCATCAACATCTGTTAGTTTCCCCTTTCAGAGGCTGAATATTGCACAAAGGGGACTGTTCATTGATTCAGTTGAGCTGTTCCTACACAGTTATATTTACAAATTATAAATTATTTGGGATTAAGAGAAAGAAGCAATTTTATGAACAAAGACAGCAGGATAGCACTACAACTGATTGCAAAATGTTTTCCACCAAAACACTGAAAATTAAGAGCTCTGTAGTTTGCTTTTCAGCAGCTGAAGTATTTCAATTGAAATCTAATCAATGCCAAAAAAATTCAACCAGATGAATGGTAAAACAATGGTCTTAAAAAACACACATTGGCCCTGGATATGTATTTTTTTTTCTTGCCTATAGTAAAAACCCAGCCTGAACCAAAAAAAAGCTACCATTTACCTTTTCTCTTTTCAATGTAATAACTTAAACGAAGCTATAATACATCTAGATTTCATGCCCTCATAAAATGAATATTTTCAATGACAAATAAGATTGAGAAAATAAACAGAAACAAACAAAAAAACCCTAATATATTCAGACTAAAAATATATGGAAGGTTTTTTATTTTCTTGGAGAAGAGTGATATTTCGTGTTGAATAAGAATCTTTGTAGATGAAATCACACCTATTGGTAGATGTTTGTATCTATACATCAATAATTATTGATGAAATCTCATAAAATATGACAAAAGACATCAGATAGAATGTATGTCCCAAAGCAAAATATATTCTAACACATAATTATGTCTATTATATTTCCTAATTCTTATTTAATACTTCTACTTTTTACAACCCAATACTTATATATTCAACTACAGTTGAAAAGTTATCCTTCAGATCTCACTTGACCTTTGTGTTTTAAAAATCAGCAAATAAATGAAAGAAGTAAGTAAGCTGAAATGATTCCAAAAATGAATAAATCATCTGTTTGAATTAAAAGTTGTTGTCTTGTGCAGGTAGACTTATAATTATTTCAGTATTTAAACAAACTAATTTCTGCTTTTAGCAGGAAAGGAAGAGAGTAACAACTGTAGTCATCAGCCCCACTAAGAAAAAATTCCTTAAAATATTATAAACAAGGAAACTCTTATAATCAACTGACTATAATGGGAATGGATTCTATGTCATAAGAGTCAGGCCAGTGAGAAGTGGCTACCACAGGAAAATTGCAAGAGTACTGCTTGTAGAACTTCTCCTTGGTTTTGAGATTTCCAAGGGCTGCCTAACTCTTCCTCATTGCCTCTATTGTCAGCTCGCCCTTCATCTCTGCAGGATGCTGGGCTGGGTCAGCACTGCTGTTGATTTTGTTCTGTCTGGGGAAGAGGACATCAGAATCAGCTACAAGCTGTGCAGTGAACCATCAGTCATGTGCACTGTGCAGTTTCCACACTGATGATCCATATTATCAATGATGAGAATTACAGAGTCATGGAATTATTTCAGTTGGAAGGTTTCTTTAAGTTTCATCTAGTCCAATTAGCCTGCATTGAATAGAGTGATCTACAGCTAGATCAGGTTTGTTCAAATATATGAGTGCTCTTATTGTTTTGTGCACCACACCAAATTGTTGGCCACTGATATATCTTTTGAAGGAGAGTGTCATTCTTCCAGAGGCAACTCAACACGCTACTGTGGTAACACCCAACTATTCACTGTTGTATGCATGCATCCAGAATAATACTCACATGACTCTGAAAATCATTCCTTTCTATCATATCTCTGCCCTTAAGGGATCCAGCATACCCCTGCACCTAGTAATCAACTTTTATTCTGTACAAATCAGCAAGATATCAGTTGCATCCTTCAGAGGACCCATGGAGACAGTCTCAGTCTGGCAATCCTTTGTTTTCAGCCATCTTTGGGATTTCAAGGGTCCCACTTGTCTCCCAAATGCAGTTACATAAATGAAAGAAGTTCAGACCAAACGTATTTCTCTTATGTCTGCAAAAGACTCACTGATCACCTTGGCTACTATTTGTTTCACAGAAATCATAGGCCAAGGCCATTTATTTGAGTACTTAGCCAACACTGTGATTTGGGACTTTGTTCAATACTTTTTTTCAGTGCTGTATGAGTAAGAAGCTGAAGGAGTGTTGTTGTGCTGGAGTTTAACAATAAACATAAGATGTGTAAGAAGAAGAAATACAATATTGAGTGGACAAGAGGATTTAAGGCTATAATGGATCTGAAAGAAGACTTCAAGGTTTCATATGCCATGTCATGGAAGGATCATCTGATCATCCCAGCACGGTATCGAGTACTCCAATTCTTTTCATGCTTTACACATTTATGGTCAAGGTGATTCTGCAAAGAGAACAGTAGGAAAGCATTTTTTATTTTCTTATCACAGAATCACAGAATGGCCAGGGTTGGAAAGGACCTCAAGGATCATGAAGCTCCAACTCCCTGCCACATGCAGGGCCATCAACCTCCCCATTTAAAACTAGACCAGGCTGCCCAGGGCCCCATCTAACCTGGCCTTGAACACCTCCAGGAATGGGGCATCCACAGCCTCTCTGGGCAGCCTGTTCCAGCACCTCACCACTCTCTCTGTAAAGAACTTCCCCCTGACATCCAACCTAAATCTCCGTTCCCTCAACTTAAAACCATTTCCCCTTGTCCTGCAGTTATCAAGCCTTTCAAAGAGTTGATTCCTCTCCTGTTTGTAGGCTCCCTTTAGGTATTGAAAGGCTGCTATGAGGTAACGCCGCAGTCTTCTTTCCTCTGGGCTGAACAAGCCCAGCTCCCTCAGCCTGTCTTCATAGGGGAGGTGCTCCAGTCCCCTGATCATCTTTGTGGCTCTCCTCTGGACCCTCTCCAACAGCTTCCTGTCTTTCTTGCATTGAGGGCCCCAGACCTGGATGCAGTATTCCAGATGGGGCCTCACCAGGGCAGAGTAGAGGGGAACAATCACCTCCCTGTCCCTGCTGGCCACCCCTCTTCTGATGGAGCCCAGGACACCATTTGCCTTCCGAGCCACAAGGGTACACTGCTGGCTCACGTTAAGTTTTTCATCTATCAAGACCCCCAGGTCCTTCTCCACAGGGCTGCTCTCAAGGACCGCTCCTTCCCGTCTGTATGGATGCCTGGGATTCCTCTGGCCAAAGTGCAAAACTCTGCACTTTGCTGTGTTGAACCTCATCAGGTTCACCTGGATGCAACTTTCTACCCTGTCGAGGTCCCTCTGAATGGCATCCCTTCCTTCTACTGTGTCATTCTCTTATTTTACACCTCTATACCTTTCCAGAACTCACTCTCCCACCAGTTCTATGCTGATATTCAGCTTTAATCTGTTCTTTGTAATTTGCCATGCCTAATCATCCCAGACCCTCAAAAATATTTTTGAAGAGAAGCAATTTTCACATCTCTAAGCATGCCAAAACCTAAAACTGAAACTATGAGCCAGGTTCACTCCAAGATTATTTAATGTTATTTATACACATGGACAAATGTGGAAAACATGCATAAAGAGTCTATGCCTACACCAATAAAGCTGCACAAGCCTGTTTTCTACTTGATTATGTCCTAGATTCTTCATTCCTAAAAAAGCATAGGGATGATTAGGATTATTTTTTTCCGATAGTTGAGATGCTTATAAAGCTCGTTCCCTGTATAGATTTTCTAATTAAGGATGAGCAGATAATATATATATATTTTTCTCCGAATAAGAGCACTGATAGGACTTCATGCTTTTTTCCTTTTTCCACAATTATTGAGTGACATTTTCTTTGTGATTTTGGCCCCTCTGTATATCTGGCCAAAGTAGATGAATGTGGAAGACAATCAGCCAGGAAGATTGAAAATGCTTAACATTTTCATTAATGTCTGGAGGATGGAACAGTGTACTCTCAGCAAGTTTGCAGATGGCACAAAAATAAGTGGAGTGGTAGATGCATCAGGTAGTCATTCTGCCACCCAGAGGGACATGGACAGGCTGAAGAGCTGAGCTGATAGGATTGTCATGAAGTTCAACAAGGAGAAGCACAGAGTTCTGCACCTGTGGGAGAATGACCTGAGACACCAGGACATGCTGGGAGCCACCAAAAAGGAAAGTAAATCTGCAGAAATGAATTTGAGCATCCTGGTGGACATCAAACTGAATGTGAACAACAAATGTGAACTTGCTGGAAAACAAAAACAAAAACAAAACGAAACAAACAAAACCAAACAAAAACCCTAATCATCCTGGGGCTTCATTAAGCGAAATAATGGCAGCAGATTGAGGGAGATGTTCCTTCCTCACAGTTCAGCATTGTTGTGATCACACAGGAAGAACTGTGTCCAGTTCTGGCTTCTGCAATACAAGAGATATACGATCATTCTGAAAAGAATCCAACACAGGACCATGAAGATGATGAAGGGACTGCAACATCTATTCTTATAATGAAGGGCTAAGAGAGCTGGGACTGTAAAAGCTGGAGAAGATTCAGGAGGGATCTTATCAATGTCCATAAATGCCTAATAGAGAATGCAGAGAATGGAGCCTGTCTAGTCACCAGTGCCACTGCTAGGACAAAAGACAATGGTCACAGTCTGGGGGAGAAAAGGTTCCATCTAAACATCAAGAAATATTTGAGTAGTGAGGAGGTAAAAGCATAGGTTCCTGAAATGAAGAAGGCTCAAACAGCAGACCTGAGGGTGCTTTTGTAATTTCCTCATTTGTGAAGACCCATCTTCCTCTTGGAGTAGAAACGTGAACAGATGCCTAAAGATTGCATGAGATCCAGCACAGATGAAGGCAAATAGAGCTGGATTCCTCAGGTGATAAATTCACGTACTTTCATTAAAATCAATGGTCTGGGACCAGCTAGTTGTGAAAACTTAATGTAACTACTAACTCCCACATGCCTAACCATCTGAAAAAGCTAGGGAACAATCTTCCTTTAAGACTTGGATGCATTCCCATGTCACTTTAGGAAAATAAAGATGTCTAAGTTAGTTGTGATCTCTGTCTGCTGTCAAGGGAATATCTCCAGAGGATAATTCAGATCTGGTAGACTAAAACACCTGCTGGAAGTGCTTGTCTTTCTGCATTGAGCATATGGAAACCTAGCTAGCTAATTTTAGGCTAAACACAGAAAATCTAGTTGACCAAGGTTAGGTGAGATAGCTCTCTTTTGAAGTACTCTATGTTTTACAACAAGACATCTTGTATTATGCAGAGGAATGCATATCCTTCAGGGCAAAGAATTCAAAACAGGTGCTAAGAAAAGCAATTTATCAGCCTATTATCTGTGACTTAGAAGGAGTGCACATTATTATTTGTGTCTGAGTTCCCTTAAAGAAAAATTTTAAAAGCAATTTATTTTGTACAGGGAGAAATAGTTTCCTGACACAACTGGAGGGGATGACAAGGGTTGTAATATATAAATAATACAATCTATAAAGATGAAATATTTAGAGGGATTAAAAATGCAATAAATGTCAAGAATTTTTTTTTTTTTTTTGCATGAGAATGAAATTTTACATTCACTCACATTTTTATATGTATAGATAGAACGTGAATCCAGATTCACAACTTAATTGTTGCACTTTCAGTCTCTTTGATTTCCTCAAACACATGATGGACTTCAAAAACCTCTGTGATGCCACTGTCTGAAAGAGTCTGCTCTTGTTCTTACATACTGAATGTGACCTTGCAGCAAGGCAGGTCTAAAGGAACATCGAGAGGTCGAGTAGCCCTTCATTACTCTGCCTGTGGTTTGTGACATCTGAATTTTATGAAACAGAAGGTGATACAGAAAACAAACTATAGTTTAAGCACTACTGTATACATCTGTATGCAATGAAAGACATATGCAATGAAAGTGGAACAAAGGTGATGATTTAAAAGTAATAATTGAACTTCCAGTTATGAGCACATCCTCAGCTGATTGTATAAGTGAATTACTTGGGAAACATGACATAACACAATTTTTTTTTCCCTTAAAAAAAAGAAAGATAATGATGTTATATATATAAATATATAAATATAATGATGTTATATATATTTATATTTATAAAATGTTAAAAATCGCTGATCCTTTCCACCTTTTGAAATGAAATCACCCATAAACACAGTACATACATGAGATTATTATAATCACTAGAAATCAAGATTCAAATACTTTCCAGGCAATCATTCTTGGTCCTTATCCATCCTCATCAAATGTTTTACATAGTTTTAACTATGTAAAATAATACTATACATAGTAACATATAATTATATATATATATAGTAATATATATATATAATAATACTAAAATAGTTTTTCATAGGTCTAACTAAATTTTGGTTATCATGTCTTTCCTCTTGGATCCTCCCATTTTCATTGAAACCAGTTCCAGCTTTTTCAATGTTCCCTTAAAAGCCATGTGTTGTAGATTTCTCACCTTATTTATCACTAGTAACAGTAAAATAGCTGGAGTCCAGTATCTGTTCTAGTGTAACATCCTTCCTTTCAGCAATCACTGCAAAGACTTAGCTATGTGAAAGAGTAACATTATTCCTCTCTATGACATGCATCTTAAATGGATTGTTTGATTTGCCTTCTTGAGCTGTGAGTATTTATTAATCATAGGGGATCCAGGTGACCAAATTGAACTGGAGACTTAATGGTTCAGAAAAGTTGAGATTAAGTGCAAATTCGAAAGTATTGCTTTACTCTTATTGAATCTCTTGGACCACTCCCCCAATTCACAAAGAGGGTTTTGAATTCTAACATTAATCTCTAAAGTATTTCTAGTCCAGTATTGTCCACAAGGTTAGTAAGAATCCTCATTTTTTTAACCAGATAACAGAAAATGTAGGCAATAATAACTGACAGATCCAGTAGAAGACTACAGCATACAAAATTTCATTTTGACAAAGAGTTATTGCTAATTATTTTCACCCTGCTGTAGTTTCATTGAGGAGATCTGAGTTCTGAAGAAAGATATTTATTTGAAATGATCATTCAAGAAACAGAGGTCGAATGGCCCTACCATGTATGTACCCTAGAAATGTCTTTGCCCCCTCTCAGTCTCATTGCAGCTGACTCCTGTTGCACAGGGAGGGTGGATATCATAAATGTAATGTCCTGGATGTAAGCAATGTAAGCCATAAACAATGATATTCCTTTAATGGGGAAAGTAATAACCTCGGCACTGTCAAGTGTACACATTTAAGCCAGTCATGAAAGAATAAATTTAGATTTAGTAGTACTGGGGTCTGCTCCCATAATACTTAATCATGGGCTTCCACGACCACTCTGCCATCAGAACGGCCACAGAACTGAGCCCATGGATGGCAATCAAAGACTGGTGTTTTTCTATTATTTATTTTTTGATAGTCAGTAAATTATACAGAAGAAATGAATGCCCCATTTTATGAGGCAGTAACAGCCTGGACTTCAGCACAGAACAAGTCACTTTGGATCTCAAGCAGTATATCAAGGCCCAGTTGTTTGGCTATTATTTATAATATTTTATGGATGTCGTCAGACAGTTAAAAACTGAACATAATGCAGCCCACTTCTGAACCTTTCTGTTATGCCAAAGAAAATTAGGCAGGTTCTGAATGAGTAGAGGAAGATGTTGCATGAGAGATTGTCTAGCCCCCTGCTTCTCCATTGCTTCTTCCTTAGATTGTAGAATGACTGTAGATATCTAAGAGTTTCAAAGTGTATTTCTTCTTCATGATGTAATAGTGCTGAAAATGATGGGAATTCTCATGGAGAGAGTGGACAAGAAGTTATCAGAAGCTGTGGATTAAGGATTTTGTTTGACTCTGTCAGTCAGCTACTTCTGTGCTGATAGTTCAAGTCACTGGGTTGTTTTCAACGGCGTATGAGGTCTGCACCTTTTCTTCAAACTTCCTCAAACCTCTTAGAAAGTGTCAAATTTTCACCTATTCTTTTCTAATTGAACTTTCTAAAGTGGAGAGAATTACAAGATTTTTCATGAAGTCCAAACAGACATGGGTAACAATAAATTTGCAAAAAACGTGGATAATAAATTTTCCACCAAAAGACAGAAAAACCTTGCAGAAAAAGATCACGGATGAAGGAAAAACAACTTCAATTTACTGGTTCAAACTTTTGCCACACCTAGAATAAATTTTAGCAAGTGTGCAACAGGTGCTTCTTCTATCAAAATGTTCAAAGATTTCTCCTTGGATATATTCTATGTTCAGATACCATTTGACCAATGAATTAAACGTTCTTTTAAACTCCCAGCTCACTTCAACATTTCTTAGATGGTCAGATTCATAAGATTTTGATTTTCCAACAGATAATGTGCATGAAACTAAATTTGAATATGTCCAAAATCCTCGTGATATTCAAAATCCATAATGAATAACATAAAAACATAGCACTTTTTTCTTCTTTCTGAGTATGATTCCTAGCATAGAGGGGTTTAATTTAGTTTTAAAGAATTTAGGATATATTTTAACCCTGGTCTCTAAGTATACCTAACATCGAAGTTCATTTTAATAGACTCAGTATGCATATATATATATATATATATATATATATATATATATATACAATTCAGTGCTCTCAGTGGATATCAACAACAAAAACTGAAGCTATATGAGTTAAATGGATGTAAATGCACATGTTGCTAATTTTCAGCAGTATTTCTAAGTACCATATTGAAAGACTATGAAATCTCATGTCATTCTGTGCCCTTAAACACAGATTGCATGTTTTTGTTTAAAAATGTATCTTCCATCTTAAACTCAGACTGGTGGCTTGTATTCAAAAGCCATAGTATAACGCTGTATGCTGTATCGAATCATCCAATGCAGCTATTTACAATAATGATCTCCACGAGCCTCAACAAAGTGCTCTTTCTTTGAGACATAAATGTCTTTGTGCTCAAATGCATGACATCCATTTATCTACCTGAAAAAGTTCATGCAAAAGACAAAAAGTTAGTTTCTTGAGCAGTTTTTCCTTCAACTTCTTCTTTCTTTTTTATTGTTTTTTTTTTCCTCTTGAAGTTATTATTATTCACATGCCACACCATATTTCACACCATAGCATGTTTATTAGCAGCAATGTACAGTGTCCCAAGCAGCAAAAGAATCTATGATTTACTGACTCCCTTTCCTTCCAGTAAGCCAATTGATCCCACAATGCTCCTTGGTGGCCTTCAGGCTAACCTGATTAGCTACTTGTCCTGTTAGTGCCCAAGGTTTGGGCTTAAACCACTGCACTAAACTTGTCTAGAACTAATAATTCTCTGTGCCCATGTGATAGTTTTAATTTATGTATGCTCTGTAGAGGCTGTGTCTATGCTTAGGAAGACCTATGGCTTTTATCCTGAGTAGCATCCTTAAATCAACAGGTGGGCTGCCTATTTATATAAATTCTTAGGCAGCCCATGCTCTTAAAATTATCCAGGGATTCTGATAAAGCTTTCAACCTTCTGATTTTGCAAATGTTTTTCCTCAGGGCAGCTTGGTAGAAAGGTGCTGGAGCAACTTCAGAAAGACTGGCATTTCTTGAATAATTTAGGGTGTGCTCAACTGGTGAGGCCTGCCTTACTGGTAGGTAAAAGAAAAATGTAAAAACATTTGGAGCATTGCTCACTCCCAAAGAAGTTATGACAGTCCAACAAGCACAGATCAGAAAGCAATCCAGGTGTCCATCTGGTAGCTGTTGTCTTTGAGGAAAACTGAACTGTCATCTGAACTTAATTGGTTATATACTAATTTATTACAATAAGACTTTAGACACAAACACACGCAGTCCCTTAAATTTTGGTGCTATAATCTCTACCTAAATTCTATCAGAAGGTATCATCTTGAACATGTAGGTATCCAGTGCCACTGGAAATGCCACACTGTAGCCAAGGCACTTTCTAAAAGCAAACACACATCTTTGAGAATCCACAACTTTCTGGATAACAAGACAGGAATCAATCCAGGACCATTCTGGAGAAGGCAAGACTCATATCTATGCATCTTATCAGAGTGTAAAATATTTGGAGGGAGGGTGCAAAGATGGAGCACAAAGTAGAGCACTTCTGTGCTGTATAGTTAGTGGAGCATTGGCACAGTTTGCCCGGAGAGGTTATGGAGTCTCTTCCTTGCAGATCTACAAAAGCTGCCTCGACATAGAATCACAGTCATAGAATGGCTTGTGTTGAAAGGGACCTCAAGGATCAAGCTCCAACTCTGCCACTGCAGGCAGGGCCACCAACCTCCACGTTTATTACCAGGGCCCTATCCAATTGGCCTTGAACACCTCCAGGGATGGGGCATTCACAACCTCTCTGGGAAGCCTGTTCCAGCACCTCACCATTCTCTGTGTAAAGAATTTCCCCCTGACATCCAACCTAATCTCTCCTCCCTCAACTTAAAACCATCTCTCCCTGTTCTGCAGTTATCAACCCTTTCAAAGAGTTGATCCCCTGCTGTTTGTAGGCTCCCTTTAGGTATTGAAAGGCTGCAATGAGGTAACCATAGAATCATAGAATCATAGCAGATTGGAAACGACCTACAAGATCATCTAGTCCAACCGTCTCCTCATCACCATTGCCACCACTAGCACTAAACCATATCACACAGCTTGTCATCCAGACGCCTCTTGAACACTGCCGGGGACGGCGACTCCACCACCCCTCTGGGCAGGCCACTCTAGTGCCTGACCACACTCTGAGAGAAAAAGTTCTTCCTTATGTCTAATCTAAACCTCCTCTGATACAACTTCTGGCCATTAACCCGTGTCCTGCTCGTTGCCTGGGAGAATAGGCCAAATCCCTCTTCACCACAACCTCCCTTCAGGAGGTTGTAGAGTGTAATGAGGTCTCCCCTGCCGCAGCCTTCTTTCCTCCAGGCTGAACAAGCCCGGCTCCCTCAGCCTGTCTTCATAGGAGAGGTGCTCTAGTCCCCTGATCATCTTTGTGGCTCTCCTCTGGACCCTCTCCAACAGCTTCCTGTCTTTCTTGCACTGGTGGCCCCAGACCTGGATGCAGTACTCCAGATGGGGCCTCACCAGGGCTGTGTCAAGAGGGACAATCACCTCCCACAGGTCATTCTCTTCAGGACTGCTCTCAAGGATTTCTCCTCCCAGTCTATACATACGCCTGGGATTCCTCTGGCCCAAGTGCAAGGTGTTGAACCTCAGTGATGGACGTGATGGACACTGCTGTAGATGTGCTTGCTTGAGTAGGAGTTGGACCAGATGGACGTAGAGGTCCCTTCTAACCACAGCCATTCTGTGCTTCTATAGTTCTGTGACAGAACGGACATGCATGGATACCCTGATTGTGGAACATATATTCACCTTTCCAAATCATTGTCCTTCTGAACACAGCTTTTAAACCTACAATTTTCAAGAGTAACTACTTGGTATCCTTCATTTAACATGCATTTCCAATCTTGATTCAAATTTATCAGAGCCAGAGGCTTATTCTGTGCCACAAGATACTGAGTTCATGAATCATCATACTTCAGGGATACTGAATCTGAAATTAATAATTTCTTCACTGTAAGCCTCCACTTTTTTTATCTTACGAATGGTTATAAATCACTGAGTGGATATAAATCTATGTAGTCAAATACTTTTGTAGCTTTTTTTTTTTTTTTTTTGTCTACCAAGCAAATAATTATTTATTCTCTTAATAATGTTAATGCCTTAATTTCATGCAGTTGCCAAATCAAAAGAGGAGTGGCAGCAGAGGGTGGGAGGTAACTGTCCCTTATACGCTGCCCTTGTGATGTTCCATCTGGAGTATTTCTTTCAGACCTCGGGTTCCCAATACAGGAAAGATGTGGAGCTTTTGGAATGGTTCCAGAGGAGGGCCATGAAGATGATAAAGAGGCTGGAGCACCTCTCCTTTAAAGAAAGACTGAGGGAGCTAGGCTTGTTCAACCTGCAGAAGGAGTTTGTAATCAGAAAGGAGACTCACTTTTTACATGATCTGCCAGTGGTAGAACAAGGGGGAATGGCTTTGAATTAAAGAAGTGGAAATTCAGCTTAGAAAAAATTCTCTACTCAGAGGGTGGTAAGGCACTGGCACAGGTTGCACGGAGAAGCTTTGGATGCTTCTCCAAATCCTTGGGGCTGCTCAGGGCCAGATGGGATGGGGACCTGATCATCTGGATCTGGTGGGTGGCAACTCTGCCCATGGCAGGGGAGTTGGAACTAGATGATCTTTAAGATCCCTTCCAACCCAAGCCATTCTATGATTCTATGGTTCATGTAATAGTGATACTGACTGTGCTGCATCTTTTCAGTTTTGTCTCAGTTCAGCATGGCTGTATCTACATTAGAAATCAAACTCACATTTAAAGAGTTAAACTGTTATGTATTTTGAAAATGCAGTAGCATCTGTATACCTCATTGATTTCCAGCAGTTGTCCCAAAATAACTTCTTGATTATTTTTCTAGTAATTATCTTAAAGCCTAATTATATGACAATTTGTAGAAGTTCCGGAGCTGGTATGCTATTATTTGCAAAAAGTCAGTGGCTAATGTCTAATGACAGATGATTTTGGTAGTGAAGTCTCACTCATCAAAAACAAAGCAAATCAAACTAACCAACTAAAAAACCAAACAAACAAAACTGATACTTGTAATGTTATTCAAACAGTTACTGAAGAACACAGTCCTTACTCTGCACTGAAATAAAGGTACAAGAAGATCACTTGCGGAGTGCTGGATAGAATGACATTTCTCAGAAATGATGACTGTTAGACTATTATTCTTTTACATCCAGAGGAATTTCCACTGCTTAGAGCCTTTCAGACTATGTCAGAAATCCTTTGGGAAAACGGTTCTTAGCTCTGCTTCATTAAGGGAGCCTATTTTCTCTGTATTTACTCACTGCTGTGATAGATAGTTGACAAAATCAGGGAGAACTGTTCTTCACAGTAAGAGGAGACATATACTGTGCTCTAAAATTCACCAATTTGCCTAAAGTTGCTGTTCACACATTAAAATCCAATACCTGTTCTCCACTATGTAAGGGCACAAGACAGATATATGCACACCATTGCCAAATTTGAGCTTTGTCATCAGCCAAGCTCCAAACTATACTGGAGGTCTCTAATACTATATCTATGAGGTGAGGCAGGGAGCTTTGAGGACGAGTTTGATGATGCTGTGATGTGTGACCTCATGTTTGAATCCTTTCTATCCTTATTGTTGTTTTACAGACTACCTATAGTTCAGCATCCAGATTGTGTTTGAGGATAAAATCGGCATATTTTACAGTATAGCTGTAGGGGATTATTTTGAACCATCAAACCATTATTTTTTTTTAACCGTATATATAAAAATTGGTCCTGAGTAGAAGGATTAAGCTCATCACCTGCAACCAGGTCTGGAAGCTGGGTCAAACTAACTGCTTGATTTAGTGTGGGGGAGGAAGAAAATACTAGTCATAATGGTGCAGTGAGTTTTGTCTTCCCTTATCACTGAAAATCTTCTGAATTGCTGAAGTACATGCATGTGTAAAACTGGGTGTTTCACTAGAATGCAGATACATTTGTGCTCTGCAATTTTTTGGTTTTTTTTTTCTGTGTTTTGGGGGCTTTTTTTTTTTTTTTTTTTTTTTTTTTTTTGGTCATAATATTATTCAGCCAGGAACTGGCTTAACAAAGACTGAGATTTAAAATCTATTAACCCAACTTCCTGTGTTAACATTTAAACTAGCCCACTCACTGTGACTAGAATATTGCTGTGTATTCTCTGAGTTCTGGAAGGAGACAAAAGAAATGTACAGAGCACATAGCTAAATAGCAAAACATTTCCTGTATTGTATTCCTTAGGAATGCATGAGTTTTTGTGCAGGTTTTTTTTTTCTCTTTTTGCTTTTGTTTTTTAAAGGCACCAGCTGATGGTGTCTTTTTAAAACATAAAGCAAATAGAGAAGGAGAAAGAACACTTTTTGAGCCTAAACTGCATATGGCTCTTTTATAGAACTACAAAAGTATTTCTTTTCCTAGTGCCCTCTCGTGACAACCTTTGGCGGGTAAGTAATACATCATCAGAAGTCTGTGCTTTCAGCAGCACATCTATTACAGCAGATTGCTTTGAAGGAGCAGTGTAAAAGAGGGAGCCACAGTCATCAATTACAAATGCTAGAAATGTGTCCGCAGGTTCATGTTTGAGATTCTTCTCCAGCTTCTGACAGTAGGAATGGAGAAGCCTTGTATCCTGCAACTTCAGTGCCTTCTGCGTGCCAGGAAAATTTAGAATTTGCCCAAATTTTCTTGTTCACTTTCTTTATGCATCTAAATGCATTCTTTAACATTAATATTGACCAGTAATAAGACTTTAGGGAATGGCATTAAGCTGCCACAGTGGAGGTCAGTTTGGATATCAGGGGAAGTTTCTTCACTAGAGGGTTTTTGAGCACTGGAGCAGTCTCTCCAAGGCAGTGGTCATGACCCCGAGCAGGCAGAGTTCAATAAATGTCTGGAGAATGATTGTTATGGGCCCTTTCCAACTTCAAATATTCTACAATAAATTTAAGAGGGTTATTTTTGGTAATACCATGAAAATCAAGTCCTGCTTTCATTAAAAACTGACAACATTCCCCTCTAAGTCTTAATCATAAAATCAAGGACCCATGTCTCACTGAATGGTAGTACAACCATCTAGTGTGTCCACTGCTCCTCCCAGCTTCATATCATCAGCTAATTTGCTGAGGGTAAACTCTATTCCTTCATTTACCAGATGGTAAAACACTCATACAAGTATATTGAAGTTTTCATTCATTCATTTAGAAACTGCTATGACTCTTAAAGACATAGCTTTACCTTTCCATTCAGAACCTTTGAATGACTTGGGACATCGTAAGATGAAGATCCTTTCCATATACAGAAATCTCTGATTGATGGAAGGTCCACCTGAACATTTTTATAACATGATCTGTGATGAATGATCACATTTTGCAGGTAGGCAAAAAGTCATGCATATTCTTCCCTCATAAATGTACACTTCTCTTAAAACCTGAGAATACTGGACAGATAAATGTCTGAAATGATCTGTGATCAAAGGTTCTGTGTCAAGGTGGAGGCTGGTCACAAGCGGTGTCCCTCAGGGATCAGTCTTGGGACAGGTGCTCTTCAAAATCTTTATCAGTGACATAGATGATGGCATCGAGTGCACCCTCGGCAAGTTTGTGGATGACACCAAGCTGAGTGGTGCAGTCAATACACTGGAGGGAGGGGAAGCCATCCACAGGGACCTGGAAGTGGGCCCATGAGAACCTAATGAAGTTCAACGGGGCCAAGTACAAGATGCTGCACATATGGGCCAGGGCAATCCCAGGTGTTGGGCGAAGAACCCCTTGAGAGCAGGCCTGCAGAGAAGGACTCAGGGGTCCAGGTGGACGAGAAGCTGGACATGAGCCAGCAGTGTGCGCTTGCAGCCCTGAAGGCCAACTGTGTTCTGGGCTGCATTAAAAAAGGGGTGGCCAGCAGGGAAAGGAGGTGATTGTCCCCCTTTACTTGGCTCTTGTGAGGCCTTATCTGCAGCACTGCATCCAGACTGGGAGCCCCCAGTACAGGAAGGACATGGAGCCTTTGGAGCGGGTCCAGAGGAGGACACTGAGATGATCAGAGGGCTGGAGCACCTCTCCTATGAAGAAAGGTTGAGGAAACTGGGCTTTTTTGGCTTGGAGAAGAGAAGGCTCTAGGGCCTTTCAATGCTTGAAGGGAGCATATAAACAGGAGGGGGAACGGCTGTTTATGAGGATGTATAGTGATAGAACAAGAGGGAATGATTTTAAACTGAGACGGGGAGATATAAGTTAGATATTATAAGCGCGTTTTTCATTCTGAGGGTGGTGATGCACTGGAACAGGTTGCCCAAGAAGGTTTTGGATGCTCCATCCCTGGATGCATTCAATGCCAGGCTGGATGTGGCTCTGGGCAGCCTGGTCTGGTGGTTGGTGACCCTGCACATAGCAGGGGAGTTGAAACTAGATGATCATTGTGGTCCTTTTCCACCCAGGCCATTCTATGATCCATTTTATGAAATTAAAGCTATGTTCTATATTCTCCATTTGTTTAAATTGTATCTTCTCAGAGGACCTGAAAATCAGAAATTTCTACTTTCGTTTAACCAATAGGGCTTTTTGAAATGAGACTTCAAAGCTAGCTGGAACACATTCACAAAACATTTTCTTTATATTCTATATATAATATAGACTAATAGCCAAGTCATCTGTACTTCCAAAATTATCCTTTCTAGTGCATAGTAACAGCTTTCAAAGTCTTTGACTTACTGCAAATATCACTGTTCTCATACACTCTAGAATGCTGATTGAGTTGACCTTACATATCTATAGTCCATCAACTTTTTCTCCTTTCTCTTGGGAGGAAGACTTGTTTATGAAATTATATTTTTGATAGTAATATCAGCCTGAATTTTTATTAATCTATCGGTGCACCACTTGGAAAAAAAAAAACAAAAACCAAGAATGACACAGGAGCCAAAATTTTAATTGTGTTGGAAATTTTCCCCATTCATAAAAGATAAAGAAGGACTGCAGAAAGGCTCATATTCAGGTAGGCAATGCATATGCCTCCCTACTCCACTGCTTAACAAACTATTGCAGTGAGCATTTTTTTTTCTGTGCATTCCTGAGTCTTGATGTAGAAAGCATTCCTGTGAGCCGGTTTACAGACTAATAACTTCCTTTCTGATACATAGCACATGAAGGTGATGAAAGTTGTTCTTCTATGCATTTCAGAAAAGCCTGAGCAACTTAGCTGCAATGAAAACCCAACTTGCAACTAGCTCATATTTCTGGATGCTGCTCCTGTCAGAGCACCTATGCCAAAAGCATTATTAAAAAAGGTGGGAAGCTGGAGAAAGAAAATGATTGTTATCATCTCTTTTACTCTGAAGAGAACTGAGAAAATTATTCCTTCTGAAAGAAGAGTAAATATCAGAGCAGGGTTGGCCATCCTGAGCTCATCTCTCTTCTGATTTCACTGCTAGCTGCGAGCCTTGCAGCATCGCCAGTCTAATGGATTCACTGTAAGATGAAGAGAAGTATCTTTTGTGAGAGCTGGATGGCAGACCCACTTTTTGATCTAGACTGCAGCAATGAGAGGCTGAAATAGTTTCTGATGAGTCTTTGAATCTCTCTACATAGAGCTGTCTTCTTTGCCAACTCAAGAGGATGGGTATGTGGAGATGTGAGGGTGGTCACATGTTAACTACGTTAGCATCACCCAAGTGGTGAAGGCTCAGCAATCAGATTGGATGCATTAAGTACCTACATTGAAACCATTATGAATCAATGCATTACTTCTACAGTTGCTGTTATTTATAAAACATCAACAACCAAATGTCATTATATAAGGTCTAGAAATAGAAATGTGTACACAACTGAGAAGTCTAATTTACCATTATTATAAGAAATACATCTTATGCTGAAGGTCATTCAACACATCTACTACTTTTCAATTTCTTAGTACCTAAGATATTTTAATGAATGTAGAGAGATATTTTTATTTTTTCCCCCAGTTCTCTACATCAATCTGAAATATTTTGTCTGACTTTGATTATTTCTTACATTTTCACTTACCCAGAAAAAATATAAGTTTTTATAGTCGGCAGTGGCTTGGAATTTGCCAAACTTGTTGCTTCTTACAATGTGTGACTTTTTCACATACAAATCCACAGAAAGTTTGACAAATTCCAAGCCACTACAGTCTGTAAAACTTATTATCAGTGAAGATGATTTTTTATTACTGCAAAAAGAAATTCTGCTGGGCCACTGGTCTTGTCACCTTCCTGAAGGAAAACTCCTTAACTCCTTTTAAGTATTTCCCTTTATTTTCCCCATTACCTTATTTTATTGTCACAGCAACCACTGCCTCATTGTCATAGGATTTTGTATGTGCTACAGTGTTGCCAGCACCTCTCAAGGCAATGGTACATTCAAGGCCCTGCTATAATCTCGCTCCTCTAATCTAGCTATGCCACCCCGTCATGGGAAGGCTTACTATTCCCTCTGTCCCCCTTCAGATCTAGTTTAAAACCCTTCTAATAACCTAGATTTTCCTCATATAAACTAAAGCAAGGGTGTTTAGAGTTTGTTTCTCACTTCTTTTTTCCCTTAGCTTGCTTTTTTTTTATTCTTAGGTAGACAACAACTTTGGAAAACGTCATCCCAAAAGCTGTGCTGGTGGTTTAAAAACTTGATTATTTAGATATATTTTTATGAAATATGTCCTTTAATATTCTCATTGTTGTAGCAAACACTCCAATTCCAAAGCCATTAGCCTAGCAATCCAGAAGGGAATATTCAGGGACAAACATGCACAAACAACCTGTTTCTAAATTTTTCTTCAGTATCTCATTCCAAGCCTCTGCGAGCCTGTGTTAAATGTATATGTTCCCTCAAGGTAGTAAAGTTACAGAAATAATGCACTTATACACATCCATCTGTTACCCTTTTCTAATCACATTTCATTTTGCCTGTGTCCACCCTCTATACTGGCTATTTGCCTTTCTATAATTAAAAGTACTTCATGTGCTACCTACATGTAAGAATTTCAAAAGACTTTTTACTCTTAGCTTGCTTGATCCAGGTAAGTGAAACAGGCAGAAGTAAAAGCAAAGTCATAATACCTGTGAAAGATATTTCATTTGGTACTAACTACTTACTGACTGCATAACCAGATGGAGGAATCATTTACTGAAATGTAGATATTTAGAGTGTAGGCGTCTACATCTGAACTCTGTCGCTCCCTAACTTTCATTAAAGTGAATGGAGAGTGAGTCAATCGACTTAGTGAAGTCTAAGAGATGACTCATCTAGTCCTGAAGTAAGTATATAAAATTGATCAGACTGCATCCTCAAGAAAACAGGGTTTTTTCATGTGTTGAAGAAGGGAGAACAAAGTTCAGGTGTAAAAATCTACTGTGATTGAAATCAATAACATCAACATTTTCTGTAATGTCTGAAAGCTCTGAAGATACTGGTTTCTGTAGCAGTCACAGCTCTCTTTACTTCAGTTGTCCTAGCAATTAGGTGCATAAAATAGGAGCTGTGGAAAGATAAAAATTTGAAATGTCCTCTTCATTTTTCAGCTGGCCTGCTCTAAGTCAAGATGTGCAATAGTGAGGTCTGCTAGCTGGGTGATAGAAGGTGGACTGTCATTCATTAGTGATAATGCACATCCTGAACATGGTTTAAGAAGTTATATTCTTCCTTCCGTACTCCTTTCTTAACCTGATCATAGAATCATAGAACAGTAGAATCATTGAGTTTGGAAGAGATCTAAGATCAACTACCATAAATATTGCTCTTAAACAATACCCCCAGGTACTATATCTACCTTTTCCTTAAACATCCCCAGGGACCACGACTCTACCACTTTCCTGGGCAACCTGTTCCAACGCTTAATCACTCTTTCTGAGAAAAAATTCTTCCCATTATCCAATCTGAACCTCCCCTGGCACAACCTGAGGTCATTCCCTCTTGTCCCATTGCTTGCTACATAGAACAAGAAGCCAAACTCCCCATGCCGCAACCTCCTTTCAGGTAGCTGTAGAGAGTGATGAGGTCTCCCCTGAGCTTCCTCTTCTCCAGACTAAACAGTGATCCTGTTCCTCTGCTGTGAATTACATACCTTCAGGTGTGCCTGTGTAACTTTCCTTGGAGTCACTTTCCAACAAGTTCTGTAATAATTGTCCAAATCAAAACCCCCCTAAATTGGAAGCATTAAGGTGCAGTCAAGTTGATAACCACTCAACATCTGATCCTAGACTGGATAACTTGAATGTGTTGTGTGCCTTTTTAATGTGTGAGTAAAAATAGATGAAAAACTGAGTTAAATGCAATACCAGCATCAGAGGGAAGTGACCATCTGCTGACATTAGAGAGAAATCTGACCCTATTCTGAGAAGTGTTTTCTGACAGTTTACAGGGTTTTCAAAATAAGGTTGAGTCAACTCAGTTCCTCCATGTCAGAACTTTTAGTGAACAGAAGGTAGCAAAACCTCAACCTTTCTCTTCCAGGAATGATATATGCTTTTTAGTGAATTTATCAGCCGATAATTTCTTATCTTTTCTCATTTTTTGTTAGGTGGATAGAAAGAAGATAGATGGTAACTTCCCATTCACTGAATAAATGTCACTATTTCTTAGTTACACAAAGTATTCAGCTTCCATTTTATCTGAAAACTCCCACAACTACTATTTCTATCATTCACAGATGATACCAAGTTAGGTGAGACTTTTAATATGTTTGAAGGAGGAGGACTTTGCAAGCTACCTGAATAGGCTGGATCTCATGATGCTCAACAAGAAAAGGTGCCAGGTCCTGCACTTGGTTCTTAACAACTCCATGCAGCATTATAGCATTGAGGAAGAGTGGCTGAAAAGCTGCCCAGCAGAAAAGAACCTGAGGGCTTTGGTCAGCAGCTGGCTGATCAGCCAGCTGTGTGCCCAAGTAGCTAACAAGCCCAATGGCATCCTAGCTTGTATCAGAAGTAGAGTAGCAGCAGGACTAGGGAAAGGACCATGCCTCAAACATTGCTTTCAGTTTCGCACCTCTCACAACAAGAAGGATATTGAGTTGCTTGAGCATGTGCAGAGAAGTGCAGTGAAGCTGGGGAAGAGTGAAGAAGATAAGTGGAGCAGCCGAGAGAATTTGAGCTGCTTATTCTGGAGAACAGGAGAGTACAGCTGCCAGTTGCAGTAGTGAGTGTGTCAGTTTCTCAAGTGATAAGCAACAGAACATGAGGAAATGTGGATGTCCCTGTTCATCACA